>NC_064629.1:871730891-874230891 GCF_023864275.1 Schistocerca cancellata | reverse complement strand
GCAAAGACAGAAATGGTAATTTTCAGAAGAGGAGGCAAAACACCCAAGAATGCAAAAATCAGTATCAGAGGACAAAAAATAAAAATCTCATCAGACTTTAAATACCTAGGAGTGACATTGCAACCAACAGCCAAATGCTTCACAAAACATACAACAGAACGTGCAGCCCAAGCAATAATAGCAATACAGGACATCAAAAACATCCGCCTACTCAGTCTAGAAATGGCCATGAAATTATTCAACGCAAAAATCTTGCCAATCCTGGCCTATGGGATGGAGGTTATATGGGACCACCTGACAGAAAAAAATCTAGAAACACTAGAAAAGGTAAAATTGACCTATCTAAAAAGAGCACTAGGTCTCTCAAAGACAACAAGATCTAGACTAGTGTACCTGCTAGCGAGAGAGACATTCCTAATTGAAGACATCAGACTTCGATATATGATGCCACACACCAGGGCTTCCAGAAAGCAACTGAAGATCATGGAGAAAAAATATGGCCAGAGTTTTATGGCATCGAAGCAATGACGAACCGCTCATGGACAGCACCAAACTTTGAACAGCGACATGTTGTAACTAGACTTTCTACTCACGGCTTTCATCATCTAATCTGCAAAAACAAAACTTACCACGACCCAACTGCAACATGTGTATGTGAACTGTGTAATGAAGCCTGTGAACGATATCACATAGAACTGTGCAGTAAAAGAGTGAAATCGATAAATGAATATGCAAAAATGTAAAATGTAAATGTAAAATGTTAAGCAAAGTAACTGTATATGGCTATTTGGCTGCAATTTTATTAAATAAATATAAATAAAACATAAAGGAATGACAAATGGCTATCTAGGCTAGCAACTCCACTGTTGGTATTGTCATGGAAGAACTTGACAAAGTACTTAGGAATTCAAAAAAATGCTAAATGACCATTTTAGGTGATGTGGGAATGGAACAGATTAAACCTTCAGGCCCAAAGGAAGTTCATTACATCTATTAGTTGATTTGTGTATGAGTGATGAACATTTGAGTCCAGATGCACACACAGGAATTTACAGCTGTTTGCTTTCATCACTGTTATCCCACATACATTGTTTGTGCATGAGTGCTGTGAGCTGCCAGTCACAAATATTAGCAGCTGGGATTTTCTTACAGTGACCTTTAGTCCTTGAGAATGGAAATACATATTGATTCTAATACACCATTAGTTTCTGAAAATTCCACATCCTCACAGTCTTTACCATAGTACAAAGCCCAGATATCATCAGTATAATTTACACTGTGTTAGTTAAAGGGAGAAACAATGCCATTAATGTACCATTAATGTAAGCTAGAAAAAGGAATGGGCCAAGAATTGGGCCTTATGAGGTTCCTTGCATCACTGCTTCACTTCTAGATTTGAAAGCTAAAATCTTATCATTTTAATATGTACGTTCAGTACACTGTTCCTGATATGTTGTTAGGAGGGCCTAGAAGTTTAATTGGCACATCATTTATATTCTACAGCCACAGACTTTTTAAGATAAGCCCATAGTTTACAGAGCCAATAGCTTTCTTCAAGTCTAGAAATATTCCAGCAGTGTGTATACACATTTCTATGTTACTGTACACTTCATGGAAGAAACTGGTAATAGCAGCAGCCACGCTTAAGTCTTTCCTGAATCCATGCAGTGATTCAGTAGGCATTTAGTGTCTGGACAAGAAGGCTGTGAGTTAGGACAGGATAATTGTTTCAAATATTTTACTGAAGGTGGGTTGATATTAGTCTCCCTTACTTCCCTTCTTATGGACTGGCTGAATTACACTTATTTTTAAGGCCTTTGATTATGAGTTTTCACTAATAATACAATTAATGGGTTGTATCATGGTATTTTTGCCTGTCGTATACATATTTCACACAAGATGGTTAATTTTGTCATGGCTGGCCCTTCCAAGGGTGATATCAGTTATGAACAAATTATGTCTATCCCAGGAGTCTTGTTTTGGCTAAGGTCTCTCAGTTCTCTGTCAAATTCTTTTCACAGCATCATTTCTCTCATCTCATCTTCATCTAATTCCTCTTCTCTGCCAATAACATTTCACTCAGCCTTGTTTCTCTTATCTAGACTTAAAATATATTCCTTCTACTTTTCAGCTTTTCCTTCTTTGTTTAGTGCTGGTTTGCCATATGAGCTCTTGATATTCATATAGCTGCTTTTCTTTTCTCCAGAGGTTTCTTTAATTTTCCTATAGGTTGTGTATATCTTTCCCATTGTTATGTGTATCTACAGCCTTGCATCTGTTCTCTAATATTCCCACTTGAACATTTTGGACTTTCTGTCACTCTCATGTTTTACATGTCTGTATTCCATTTTGCCTCCTTCATTTGGTGTAGTTCTATATTTTCTTTTGTTCTCAATTAAATTAAATACCTTCTGTGGTATGCAGAGATTTTTAGTAGGCTTTTCCTTTTTACCTACATTATCTTCAACTACTTTCCCTATTTCATGTCTCAAAGCCACCCATTTATTTTCTATTGCATTCCTTTCCCCTGTTTTGGTCCAGTTTGTCTGATGTTCCCTCTGATACTCTCAAAAACCTCTGATTCCTTCAGTTTATCTTTAATTTCTTACATATATGCAATGTTTTCACATACAGTCTGCAGTTTACAAGCAATAAATTGAAGCCAGGATCCACCTATGCCAATGGAAATACTTTACAGTTTAAAATCTGATTCTGAAATCTCTGTCTTACCATACTTTAATTAATCTGAAACCTTACAGTGTCTGCAAGTCTCTTCAACATACATACTCTTCTTTCCTGATTCTTAAACCACGCATTAGAAATGGTTAAATTATGCTATGTGCTAAATTTTATCAAGTGGCTTCCTCTGCCATTCCTTTTCCCCAGTCAGTGTTCTCCTGCTACTTGTCCTTCTGTTCCTTTTACTACTACTGAATTAAAGTCATCCATCACAATTAAATTTTTGTCTCCCTTAACTATATGTATAATTTTCTTCGTGTCATAATACATTCTTTCAGTCTCTTAGTCATCGGCAGAGCTAGTTGGCATATAAACCTGTACTACTATGATGGGTGTTGGAGTCATGACTGTCTTGGCTATTGTAATGTGTTCATTACACTGTTCACAGTTGCTTACATGCACTTCTATTTTCTTGTTCATTAACAGGTATACTCCCGCAATTCTTTTTATTATTATATAACCTTTTACTAACCTTACTAAAAGTCCTGTACTTTCTGCCACTGCTTTTTACTAATTCCCACTACATCTCACTTCAACCTATCCATTTCTCTTTCCAGATTCTCTAACTTACCTACCCCGTTACTGGATTTAATATTCCCCACTCCAACCTGTTGAACGCCAGTTTTGTTTTTCCTGATGATGACATCCTCATGAGTAGCACCACCTGGAGTTCTGAATGGGGAGTGAATTTACTTATGGAATATTTCATCCAAGAGGATACCATCATCATTACAATACAGTAGAGATGCATGTCACCATGAAAAAGAAAGAGCAGCTGTAATTTCCCTCAATTTCAGCTATTCACAGTACCAACACAGCAAGGCCATTTTGGCTTCTGGTGCAAGGCCAGATCAGTCAATCATCTGTGTTGTTGCCACTGAAGCTAGTGAATAAGCTGCTTGCCCTCTTCAGGAACCACATGTTAGTCTGGCTTCACCACTGATACCTCTCCATTGTAGTTTCATCTATAATACAGTTCTTTTTAGTGTTTAGCCATGCAGGCCTCCCCACCTTGGCAAGGTCCATCTGTATTTCAGAGGGCTGGCAGAGTCTGCTGTAATACATAAAATCTGTCAAAATGGACATTTCACTACATGTTTTGACTCAAAGTGAACATATTATTCTTAGATCCTAGATTAGTTGCCATTTTTCTTATTCCAGTTTTAACACCATATCATTTCACAAGAATAAAGATACTACATGCACTGTTTCATTGGTTTTGTTTCATTTTGTCAGTGTTTTGCACTATTATTCACTGTATGAAAGTGTGTAAAATTACTTTTTTTGAAGATGTATGGTTAAATTATTTTCTACAAAGCAAATAAGATAAGATTTTGGAAGATATAGAAACAGTTAATTGATTTTAGTATTTTATCCATCCTCAGCAACTGTAATTGTATATAATGAAATAATAATCAACCAGTTGCACAAAAGAAATTTAATTTCTTCACCAGTTTCAGGCAGATAGTGCCCTACACCAGTAAAGAAATTAAATTTCTTTTATGCAACTGGTTGTTATTGTCCATTGATGTTTTTCTTATGCAGTATTTTGTGTATTTGGAAAAACTTGTATAATCAGCAAACAATTCTATCTTTACGTATATGTGTAAAAGAACTGGTTGATCATTAGTTTAGAAATAAAAATGAATGGTTTGATGATTTAATGTCAAGGAATTCCTTGCTAAATATTTTGTCATTTTTTTTTTACTGACAGTGTTACACCTGTACCTGCTTTGGTCATGGCTTTCAGATCTTGCACCTAACAGATGGAAAAATAAATTCTCATGGCAAATTCATAATTTCAGGATCAATACATATTACTGCAACTACCTACAGTAGAAGAAAAGTACTGTACCAGTACATCCATTAATGTAACCCTTTGATTGATTTCTTAATGGGCCCAATGGCAGGGGTCAGTTAGTAATTAATTTTAGTTCTTTTTCAAGCACCACTGGTTTTATAGGTACATGTACAGCCTTGTGAACTGTAGTTATAACCCACCCACTCCAATCCATCCCATGGAAATCTGTCAATCACAAAGTTATTATATTCAGGCTCTAACAATAAATTTATCTGTGTACAATGCACAAACTTTAAGCATTTCTTTTATGCTTTACTATTTTTGCATCAATTTAAGATACATATCCTGTTATAATTTTAAGAGTTCCATTTGTTTGTTCCCATTTATATATTGATAAGTTAGGAAATTATAACTCAAAGTACCAAAGTTCAACATACCGGCTCCAAATGAGAAGCAGTGTATTCTTTAATAGAATTTTATTCAAAAATATAGTCTTCAAACTAAGTTTTCCTGTTGTTTGTTTAGACAGATTCTTCAGTTTGATGAGAGTATCATCTGGCAATACCCTACCATTTGTCGTAGCAACACCCCGAAGCACTTTAAGAGCCCTTTCTGGATGCCCCTTGGCAACACACCAACGCGGAGACTCAGGTAGATACCTATAAAAAATTACGTTATAGTATTTTAGGATTCTTTGGGGTACAAGTATGTATTAATCATAACACAGAACTAGAAATGCCATAAGGGTTCTGAGAATCAATTAAATCAATGAAATAAGCATTTATGAAAAGTATTTAACAAAAGAGTGTGCTAATATATGTTCATTAGTTGTTTTTCCAATTATAAATGTCTAGTATCATATGCAATGTTATTATGACTCAGAATTACTTTAATACCATATATTCTGTCAAAAAGAAACAGCTTTTTATAAGAAACCATGCAAAGCATACAGCTGCATTAATTAGTGAATACCAGATACTAAGTGCTGTTAACTGTTAAACAGATAAGATTACCAGTATCAATCATAAAGTATTATTGAAGCAGTAGTTTTCCTTTTGCTCTTTCAATACATCCCTTAAAAAATAGCATAATTAAATTTTGCCACTTTATTATATTCTGTCACAGATATTAAACTTGGTTTATCAGATTGTTTATTTTGATAATAGCTTATTTCCATAACTTTCTACTTGTAGCTCATTCTAATGTTAATTTTTGACTACACTTTTCTCACAAGGAACCCACTGAGTGCATGGTCACAAAAGGCCAGTGATGTTTATAACATTTGATGCCCCACATATTGTCTGCCATGCAATCACAATATTGGCTGCTAATGGCAACATGGGACAGGACTGGAGGCATCCAGTAGTCAGCAAAGCATGAGCCTTTGGAGCATAGTTGAACTGCTTAGTTGATGAGTAACTAGCTACAGTGTTAGTGGTGTTGATACAAAGCAGACAAATGGTAACATTACACAAAGCAGTCATTGCCTTATATCTACAACAACAGTTGCCAATGTTGGCATTTCATCGGAAAGGAATTCCAGGAATTTTTCAGAGTGAAAAAGAAATGGTAGATTAAATATTAGCATTTCTGCAAGGTAAGTCAGTGGAATTTGTAGTGTCATATACATTTTACTGTGCAGACAATGTACATGAGAAGTACAGTGATCATTATACATGCTTAACAAGTAGAAGTGGTAATTAAACAGGTGTTAAGCCATGTAGTTCCGCATCCTTATTGGACAGGGTGCCACAATTCATGTCTCCAGTGAAACATAGTGAAGGACAATCATTGTCTAAGGTACGGGTTCTACACATAGTTTTGTACATGGAAGATCATCCATAGCATCATATAAGAACAATTAAGAACATATTTTGAATAACTTTGCAGCAATACAACTATGTAGTGCATAAGAAAAACTATGAATATTCAAGAAAGGACAAGGCACACTTGTTACAAAAATGGGTTTTGGCACATTTCATGGATGTTTGATGCAGTTTACAGGAGGTGACCTGCTAGATTATGCACGTCAGACTTCAGATGACATAGATTATAGTGATTTCAAGGAAAGGAGTGGATGGTTATGTAACTTTAAACAGTGCTATAGAATTGGAAGATGTAAGATAATGAAATTTCAAACAAAGCGTCATCTTTATGATGCACAGCAAACTGCGGAACCAGCCCAAAAATTTGTAGATGAGATAAACAAATTTATCCCATCATTCATTAAGGAAGTTGTCTTCAACTTTGAGGTATCAGCCTTTGAAGAGGAAATGCATATGAATGGAAACCTGGAAATTAGAGGTACCAAGAGAGTTGTACCAAGATCAGCTAACAGCTGTGCCATAACACATTCATATACAATTATGCCAAGTGTTAGTCTGGATGGTAAATTGACTGAAAAGTCATTTATTGTGCTGCAAGAAGGTGGGGGTGCTCTTCCTTCTATGATTCTTTCTTGTGTGCATGATCTTGCAAGGGGACTACGGAATATTTATTTCACAGTAAGCAAGTGTGGGAAAATGGGCAAAAAGAACAATTATGGTAAGGGCACTGCTTTTGTCCAACAGCTAGTTAAAATAACTTGCTTTTGTCTGGTTTCTGATCTACGTATGAAAATAATACTCCTTTATAGCAAAATACCCCTCCTGAAAAGTGTGTGTCATTGCAGTTCATAATAATATAATAACTGGAACTGCTGGACAAATTCAGCCTCTGGATGTTTGTTTTCTCTGTGCCTATAAAAATATTATCAGACTATCTGCAGCTACACCTTAAAAGACAGCCAGTTTCATGATAAGCTCCATGACAGACTGTTTGGTATTCAGTTGCATGCCATCACATTCCATCAGTTCTCATCACCCTGTTACATCAATATGATTTTATACACATTCTTTAAGAGTGGATGCCTGGTTGAACATTCTGCATGACTGGTAGCTCCCAAGGAATTTGCCTTTGATCTTGATGGTATGAACCTCTGTGGTCATTGTGGTGTGCTATTTTTCATTCAGTGTTCATGGTGCAAGATGATGGTTTGTTTTGAACACTTCTTGAATGTCGATGCTGTACATTTTGTGAAGTGTAATACATACGTCCCATAGAAGGTTGATCTCTGCACATCCCAAACACTCATTTTCTGTTGCCTTTCTAATGGAAATGGTGAGTCATTAGCAGCTAATATTTTTCCTGTCATAATTGTTAACAGGACTCTTTCAAATGAACCTTCCTAAAGATTGAACTTGCAACTTCCCACTCAAGTAGTTCCTTGTCAATTTGCTGCTCATCACTAACATTTCAGCAAAAAATTTTCCAGCTATTTAACACAATAATAAAAAGCTCTGATTGGTTACAAGCTTTTTGTAGTGGAAGCAATGCAAGGCATATAGTCATTTTTTTAAATGTGTGACATCTTCACTAAAGTTCAGACAATAAAATGTGATAGTAAATGTTTTGTAAACTATTGCCATTATTGAGTTTATTTATGTCCAGTTTTATGCCCTTATAATTTTCTCCTTAACATAACTGAACAAGGTTTAGCATGAGACTATATATTTGTCTCAATTCTGTTTTCATCTTGAACATTTCATAAAATTCACCCTGCAGATTGGTGGTCTAGAATGTGAGAGGTTGCTAACACACAAGTTGTTAGAATAGATTTTTTGGCATACTTGAATATTACTACCAAAGCAGTACATTACATCAGCTAGTGGCAGCCAATAGCACACTCACGTGAGCCAAATGCCTGAAGTCAAAGATTTTTCTGTGCATAGTAGTTGCTGGAAATCTAGAAAATGCCAAAGAAATTAAGATGACTGGAAGAAAAGAAAGGCAGAAGTATGGAGAAACTTGGACTAAACTACATGAGTGCAAAAAGTATCATATCCACTCCAGCAAAGAAAGAAGACAGTAGCTATGATTTCTCTGTGAAGTCTTTGAAAGCTAACCTCAGCTGGTGCAAAAATCACACACTTATAGTGAGTAATAAGGGCAATCTCTTTCCTGAGTTTTATAAACTAAGAAACTAAAATCTGCAAACTGCTTCTTTGTGCCATCTTGCATGTGGTACAGCAGGTTGCACAGAACTAGTGCTGATTTTGACAGTGGAAGTCAAAAAAATCTATTGAATACATATTGTGAATTTTCTTTCAGTCACGTTTATGCTAAAGGAAATTGTGATATTTTAGCTACATTCTGGCAGTATTTATCTACTACCTGAGGAGTCCAAAATATACTAACATCTGACATTCATCATGAAATGCCTAATGACATTGATTATTCTGATGGCAAGTCTCATAATTCACAAACATTAGAAAGCAGAGACGCTGTAATATCCTGTAAATTTTCTCCTCATGTTGAAGCATGGCAAACAAAAGTCAAAGTTTATCAGTTTAGAAAATGGACATAAAGCATAGTTTCTTGAGCAAGATGATGATCTATAATGGTTCTGTGTGGTTAGCCTCAGCTGAATGGCCATTACAAAGTTAGTAACTGATGATCAGTTGTGATACACAAATGCACAAAATTTTTACAAATTTACAATTACAATTTTTACAAATTTACAAATTTGTTTACAAATGTCTGCTTGTGTCTGTGTATGTGCGGATGGATATGTGTGTGTGTGCAAGTGCATACCTGTCATTTTTTCCCCCTAAGGTAAGTCTTTCCGCTCCCAGGATTGGAATGACTCATATAATGAGGGAAACATTCCACGTGGGAAAAATATATCTAAAAAGAAAGATGATGAGACTTACCAAACAAAAGTGCTGGCAGGTCGATAGACACACAAACAAACACAAACATACACACAAAATTTAAGCTTTCGCAACCAACGGTTGCCTCATCAGGAAAGAGGG
The DNA here is from genome assembly GCF_023864275.1 of Schistocerca cancellata. Classification (NCBI taxonomy): domain Eukaryota; kingdom Metazoa; phylum Arthropoda; class Insecta; order Orthoptera; family Acrididae; genus Schistocerca; species Schistocerca cancellata. The sequence goes on along the minus strand of NC_064629.1, from coordinate 874,221,498 downwards.
AAGGAGAGGGAAAGACAAAAGGATTTGGGTTTCTTGGGTTTTTCGTCTTTCCCTCTCCTTCCCTCTTTCCTGATGAGGCAACCGTTGGTTGCAAAAGCTTGAATTTTGTGTGTATGTTTGTGTTTGTTTGTGTGTCTATCGACCAGCCAGCGCTTTTGTTTAATAAGTCTCATCATCTTTCTTTTTTATATATACGCTCCTGGAAATTGAAATAAGAACACCGTGAATTCATTGTCCCAGGAAGGGGAAACTTTATCGACACATTCCTGGGGTCAGATACATCACATGATCACACTGACAGAACCACAGGCACATAGACACAGGCAACAGAGCATGCACAATGTCGGCACTAGTACAGTGTATATCCACCTTTCGCAGCAATGCAGGCTGCTATTCTCCCATGGAGACGATCGTAGAGATGCTGGATGTAGTCCTGTGGAACGGCTTGCCATGCCATTTCCACCTGGCGCCTCAGTTGGACCAGCGTTTGTGCTGGACGTGCAGACCGCGTGAGACGACGCTTCATCCAGTCCCAAACATGCTCAATGGGGGACAGATCCGGAGATCTTGCTGGCCAGGGTAGTTGACTTACACCTTCTAGAGCACGTTGGGTGGCATGGGATACATGCGGACGTGCATTGTCCTGTTGGAACAGCAAGTTCCCTTGCCGGTCTAGGAATGGTAGAACGATGGGTTCGATGATGGTTTGGATGTACCGTGCACTATTCAGTGTCCCCTCGACGATCACCAGTGGTGTACGGCCAGTGTAGGAGATCGCTCCCCACACCATGATGCCAGGTGTTGGCCCTGTGTGCCTCGGTCGTATGCAGTCCTGATTGTGGCGCTCACCTGCACGGCGCCAAACACGCATACAACCATCATTGGCACCAAGGCAGAAGCGACTCTCATCGCTGAAGACGACATGTCTCCATTCGTCCCTCCATTCACGCCTGTCGCGACACCACTGGAGGCAGGCTCCACGATGTTGGGGCGTGAGCGGAAGACGGCCTAACGGTGTGCGGGACCGTAGCCCAGCTTCATGGAGACGGTTGCGAATGGTCCTCGCCGATACCCCAGGAGCAACAGTGTCCCTAATTTGCTGGGAAGTGGCGGTGCGGTCCCCTACGGCACTGCGTAGGATCCTACGGTCTTGGCGTGCATCCGTGCGTCGCTGCGGTCCGGTCCCAGGTCGACGGGCATGTGCACCTTCCGCCGACCACTGGCGACAACATCGATGTACTGTGGAGACCTCACGCCCCACGTGTTGAGCAATTCGGCGGTACGTCCACCTGGCCTCCCGCATGCCCACTATACGCCCTCGCTCAAAGTCCGTCAACTGCACATACGGTTCACGTCCACGCTGTCGCGGCATGCTACCAGTGTTAAAGACTACGATGGAGCTCCGTATGCCACGGCAAACTGGCTGACACTGACGGCGGTGGTGCACAAATGCTGCGCAGCTAGCGCCATTCGACGACCAACACCGCGGTTCCTGGTGTGTCCGCAGAGCCGGGCGTGTGATCATTGCTTGTACAGCCCTCTCGCAGTGTCCGGAGCAAGTATGGTGGGTTTGACACACCGGTGTCAATGTGTTCTTTTTTCCATTTCCAGGAGTGTGTGTCTATATATATATATATATATATATATATATATATATATATATATATATATATATATATATATATTATTATTATTATTATTAGTCGTAAAGCTCCCAACATGGAAGACGCTAAGTAAAGATGGTTCACTTCTGGGGCTTCTTATTCTTCTTGTTTGCCCACCAGGTCTTCATTCTTTGCGAGAATTCAGCTTTTCTTTCTTCGCTCCATTTTGTTCCAGAGTAACAACTCATTGGGGAAGGAATGGTGAAAATTGTTAATGTGTAAGTACTCAACTCCTCTTTCCTTTCCCTTTCATAATAGTATTTCTAATTCTAACAGCCATTTCACAGTTTAATGCTTATTGTGGGATGAATTTTATGACAGAAATTTGTATTATTTAATGAAAAACTGCTCCAGTTGTCATTAAAAACTCTGTTGAGTCCACTACTAGTTTTGGCTTTCCTATTAGGCTACTTTCAAGTGGAAAAGATGAAGAAACAAAACTTACATTTGAATAATTTCAATATAGAGCACACAGAGAAACTAATAAAAGAAACTTGTCTTTTAATACTACCAGATTTTAATATTACCTGATAAAAAATAAAGGAATGGCACACAATACTGCTGCTACCAGCATAAAGTAAACCCAGTTTCTCAAAATCCAGGCTATCAGTATTATGCTAATAGTTCCCATGGCAAAACAGAGAGACGACCTAAAATTATTGGCTGATCGATGCCTGATGTCACACAACTCTATTCCTGAAATGAAAAAAGCAGAAGACATCAATGTTGAGTGAAACAAAATATTTAAAGCTACACTGTTATAATGTCAAGTTGAACACATATATTTCAAAAAACGACACAACACATGTAAGTCACAGAGCAAGTTGACAAAGCAAGACATGTGAACACGGTAACATTCAAATCAGCACTGAATCCAAGTCTGGCGGCCGCTGGCTGCCTGGCCGCTTAGGTGGCATGGCTGCTGCACGGCTGGCGGGCAGTGCCGCATATAAAGGATGTGCATAACTGCACGGCTGAACTTTGAAAGATCAGTGAGTCACAACATAATCAAATTATTTATGGAGCAGACCTGACAGTAGCTAAAATAATGTGATTGTGTGATTAAATTACAAGCTCAAACATATTTCACAATAATGCAGTTGAATGTTCTTTGTTATTTTTTCTAACTGATTACATATTTTTAAACTTCAGTGTATCAGCACCTGACTTTCTAGTGTAGATTCACACTGTTGTAAGTGCTGCCATCTCTGATTCACTTCCAACTTTGTGACCATTACAAACAGTAAACAACCAGTTGTGCTCCAGTTGTAGACCAGTAAGCAGCTACCTGCAGTAGCAGCATGTAATTTCTATACTGCATTTAATTATTAACTTTTTTATGTACCCAGCTGGGGCCCATATGATGTCGTCAACATGTTCAGAAATGTTCCTAACACAGCTGGTGGGATAACTTGTGCCACTTGTCTGTCTGTGACAGTCTGATAAACTGTGTCTGGTTGGTAGCAAAATGGGTTACACTTGCTACCAAAATTGCCCAGAGAGTCAGCACTCATTACATATCGGTCATGTACATAAGGATGTTCCAAACACAGCTGATGCGATAACTTGTGCCATTGTGTCTGTCTGTAACAGTCTCATAAACAGTGTCTTGTTGGTAGCAAAATGAGTCACACTTGCCATCCAAATTGTCCAGAGGGTCAGCACTCATTATATATTGTTCAGGTACATGAGGGTCATTGTTGGCACCAACAGCACAGTACATAAAAGTGTCACTTACATATTCCACAGAAAATGTAGATTTTTCCAGATGATTTGGAGAACTGCACACAGAGTTCACCAGAACTGGAATTGTGTGATGGCTCTATTGTTAGCATGTAAGTCATGAGATAAAGCATGCTGAGTAATCCACAGTAGATGCTGATATTCATTGTGACATCACCAATGTGGGAAGGATCCATGTGGGAATATTTGTACTGGAACAATGTAGGGATTAATTGCATTTATTGCTGGTATCACAATACACTGGAGACTGCATGCACACACAGCTATTGTTCAGGGTGAACTGCTAGCCTAAGATAGTGCCCTTGTGGAGCTCTGCCACATGGTCCAAAGAGTTTGCTAAGGCAATCAGTGTTGAGCCACCATGAGGGAATCCCTATAAAAGCAGAAAATTGTTTCATAATATAGTTCCTATAATTTCAGTGATTTCCTGGTTATCCAGTCAATAGCTAAACAGACTTGCTCCTTTGATCTCTGTAATTTCATGTCCACTACTTTTGCTACCTCTCCTGTTATAAGGTAAAATACACTGAAGAGCCAAAGAAACTGGTGCACCTGTCTAATATCGTGTAGGGCCCCCACGAACATAGAGAAGTGCTGCAACATGATGTGGCATGGACTCAACTAATGTCTGAAGTAGTGCTGGAAGGAATTGACACCATGAGTCCTGCAGGGCTGCCCATACATCCGTAAGAGTTCAAGGAGTGGAGAGCTCTTCTGAATAGCATGCTGCAAGGCATCCCAGATATGCTCAATGATACTCGTGTCTGGGGAGTTTGGCGGCCAGCAGAAGTGTTTAAACTCAGAAGAGTGTTCATGGAGAAATTATGTAGCAATTCTGGATGTGTAGGGTGTTGCATTGTTTTGTTGGAATTGCCCAAGTCCATTGGAATGCACAATGGGCACAAATGGATGCATGTGATCGAACAGTATGCTTATGTATGTGTCACTTGTAACAGTCATATCTAGATGTATCAGGGATCCAATATCACTCCAACTGCCCATGCTCCACACCATTACAGAGCCTTCACCAGCCTGAACAGCCACTGCTGACATGCAGTGTCAATGGATTCATGAGATTGTCTCCATTCCAGTACACAGCCATCCACTTAATACAATTTGAAATAAGACTCGTCTTACCAAGCAACATGTTTCCAGTCATCAACAGTCCAATGCTGGTGTTGATGGGCCCAGGCAAAGTGTAAAGCTTTGTGTTGTCCAGTCATCAAGGGTACATGAGTGGGCCTCTGGCTCCAAAACCCCATATTGATGATGTTTCATTGAATGGTTTGCACGCTGACACTTGTTGATGGCCCAGCATTGAAATTTGCAGCAGTTTGCAGAAGGGTTGCACTTCTGTCACATTGAATGATTCTCTTCAGGCGTCATTGCTTCTGTTCTTATAGGTTCTTTTTCCAGCCGTAGCGATGTCAGAGATTTGATATTTTACCATACTCCTGATATTCACAGCACACTCATGAAATGGTCATATGGGAAAATCCCCACTTCATCGCTATCTTGGATATGCTGTGTGCCATAACTTTTGCATTGACTATAACACCACATTCAAACTGAATTAAATCTTGATAACCTGCCATTGTAGCAATAGTAACTGATTTAACAACTGTGCCAGACACTTGTTGTTTTATATAGGCATTTCCAACCTTAGTGCTGTATTGTGCCTGTTTTCATACCACTTTATTTGAAAACACATGCCTATAGCAGTTTATTTGGCTCTTCAGTGTATAATAACAGATTTTGATTTTATTCATATGCATTTCTATAACCAGTTCTGCAGAACAATACTTCAATCAGTCCTTGCTCGGCAATCAAAATGTGGTCATCTCCATGTCATTAGTAATTGTTCAGTTGGTAAGAGTCACCCAAAAAAGTGATCGTTTCTGTTTTATTTGTTTCATTACTATTATTTAATGTGTTAATAATGCTGAAATTCTGAGAAAATGAACATTTACACACATGAGAAATGATTGCTTTATTAAATATGATCCACTACATACCATAGCTTTACAGAGACTACACACATGCATTCTTCCAACCTCTGAATACAAAATTCACGCTCCAGTTATTAAAAATCCATCAGTGCTCTCCATTATTTAACAACTTGCAAATTCCAGTATTATTGTTGAAAGCATTTGTGTAATAATACTGAAATTGTAATAGAAAATAATGGTTTTGTTAGTATGCCAGCAAGTTTTTCTTCAGTGTCTGCTTTTGAAACTGCAGTTTCACCAGCACTGACTAATTCATGAACAAAGAAATGCCTTTTATGAATATGTTTTGCTTTTCCATGAAACTCAAGATTCTGGACAAGCCAGATGGAAGCCTTATTGTCAATCTGTAAATTTGATGTTTCTTTCAACTGGGACAATTATGTACAAATTCTTGACCCAGACAATTTCTTGAGCAGCTTCACTAGCAGCCACAACCTCAGCTCCAGTTGTGGATGTGGCAATGGAATAATGCCATTCACTGCTCCAGAATACAGATGCCCTAGATACCGACTGAGAACACCTGCCGTAGAGTGCTCTGCGGCAACTACACTACCATGTTCAACATCACTGTAACCTCTAAAATCACCTTTTTAGAACCATTTTTGTAAAAATCACGTAGTTTGTTATGCCTCCCAGGTACTGATAATCCTTTTAACTCTAACTAAAGCACAATCTGTTGGATTTTCAAGATTTCTTGATACAACAATAACAGCATATGCAAGATCAGGTGTGTTCCACACATCAGAAACATTAGTGCTCCAACAGTCTGACTGTATGGAAATTCAGAGTTATGAGGACTTTCTTCTGTGTCATTATCCTTTGTAACAGGAGTAAATACACCCTTAAGGTTACTCATGTTGAAGCATACTAATTTCTTCTCTGTGTAATGATTTTGAGTTACATATACAGGTCCATCTTCTTGTCAGTCAGTTTCCAGACCTAAGAAAAATGATGCAGGCATAGAAGTAATTTTGAACTCTGTAGTTGATATTAATTTACTCTGTGGTTATTTATCTTGTGCCACAAGAACAGAGAATTGATTCTTTTGAATCTGTGGCACACACCACACATCTGCCCTAGTAATTTTGTACCATTTTACTGTAGCTGCAGCATCCATTGCATCTTTTCTGATTGGTTCAGTTACCAGTAGATCACTGATAGCTGTAGTTACTAAGTTTTTTGTTGAATAAGACTATAAACTCTATTTATATCTGTGTTAGCTAGGTTTGGAGGTTTGTCATCAGCTGCTCACTTCCTGCACTCTTTAATTGTGTGGTTTGGTTTCCTACAGTACTTACTTGTTAATTTATGATTAATCTTTCTCTCTATTGGATTTACTTTCTGAGATTACTGCCTTGATGAATCTTTAGTGAGGCTTTTTGTTTATTAAAATCCTTCTCCTTTGTCCTCAAATATTTCTCATAAGCACAGAATTGATTTTTCAGATTTTCAGTTGTTCTACAATCTCTATAAATTAGCATCCAACTAGATTTGAACTAAAAATAGTCTTCTGTTAGTGTACCTAATACTTCACAAATCAAAAACAAATCATGTATTTCTGGATTATTTACAATATTTTTAGCCACTACCAATTTCAGTTTGCTCCACATATAATTCAGTTTTGAAATGTGAGATGTACCATTTTCAGGAGCCTTTTGTAAAAATATCCCCAGTCCACTCCCCCTCTCTGAAAGATATTTAATAAACTCACTACACACCTCATGGCAAAAAGAATACCAATCCAAGACACACACATCATTCACACTCTCATGCACACAAAAACATATAGAAGAATGATAACATGAATGGTACATTACAAAAACAACATCCTGCAGGGCCAGTCTAGATTGTTTGAGCCAGGTACCCTTCCTACTGGACCTTTAAACATTACCACAACAGCACTGCCATGTGTATAGATCCCTCATTTGAGATGCAGAAACTCTTGTTTCTTTCATCAATATGCCATACTGGCTTAGACGATATAACTGTAATTATCTCGTAGTCACCACCATATCCTCAACCACTGCATCCACTACTGGATGACCATTCAATTTAATTTTTAGGTCCATGCCTAGAAACGAACTACAAATGCATAAAATTAAGTTCTGCAAATGAAAAAATTCAAATGGCAAATCAACAGCTCCAAAACCAAAAACAAATTGGTAGCCAATAACTACCAAAACTAACACAACTTGCTGACATGCCAACAATAACATCTGAAGATACCAAGTACTAAATAGGGAAAATTCCAATGCCCTACTAACATCAGTCACAAACAGATTAGGGAAACAAATATTCAACACTAGCACTGCATCAGCACTTCTTCCAACATGCCCTCCGAAAACAAGATCCACTTCAAAGATGCTGTGCCTCAATGATTTTACTCAACAAGACACAGTTACCACACAGATAAAAGCCGATGGGTGGTATTGCAGCTGCTGGTTGACACTGTGTTAACAACAATTGAATAGTGAAAATGTTCGATAAATTTGGTGCCACAGACATGTTAAGTATAGGATACTGAACTGAAATACATTAACGATTGAAATCATTATTGTAAGCCAATCATCAATATTTTATACATGTTAATAACTGTGAAAATATCACAACTCAAACAGTGTGTGATGGTTTGCCCTGCTTTGTTTATCTCTTCATTTTTTGTCCTCGGTGTCGACATCCTGGCTGAGAAAATAGGGGGTGGACATGTAGTACTGTCTTCTGTAAATGATGTAGCCGACAGATGCACAGCTGTGTTTCTCACTCTTTTGCTTTCACTTTTCACAACCCCCCCCCCCCCCCCCGCCCCCCCCAATAACACACAGTTATATATGGCCAGTGCACTATTGTTCTAATTTCCCATGAGCCTCATGAATAGTTAGCAGGCGAAAATCCACATACTGCTACAATAGTTTACTGTTGAACATCTACAAGCAGAAATAAGATAACCATATAGTTCACAATCCTTCAAATAAACTGAACAGTCACTGTCACTTTTTTAATACATGGCCTAATTGTGTAACACTTGTTACACTGTTAAGTTGATGCATTGTTGTCATTCTGACCAACACAGGTTCCTCGTCTGAAACTTGGCTGTGGACTGACTCTCTCATGACCAAAAACCAGGCCCTTATATATCGTCACAATAGTAGGTGCTGAAACTACACATTGTTTGATGTTTAATTTAAAGAAATTAAAATTAAAATAACTCATTCAATTAACTGAATACATCAAAAAATTTGTTCTTTTTAATAATTTCTTCTACTATAAGAGTTAAACCAAATTATTTGTTTCAATCATGATATTAACAAATATAGTTATGCAAACAACACTTTTGACAAAATGTTAATTACTTTGGAATTAATGAAGGCCTGGTTTCACTAATATGTTTTTGTATATCACCAAATAGATCCTTTAAGAATGCTATTGTTTCATCTCCCAAATGTTTATAATTAGTACAATATAGAATTTATAATTGTTTATACATCAACAATAGAATTTAAATTACGAAAAAATTACTGATTTCACCCTATAACAAAAGATACTACCTAGGAATAATCAAAATAAATTATAAAATCAATTACATATCTAAAATTAAACACAAAATTAAATCTGGTGTTATATTCCCTTAAAACTGAGGGCCTACCTTTCTCTTTTATGAAAATGTAGATTATACTCATGTATGTTACTGTTAATTAGTTAAAAGTGAGTATAGGAGGCAGATGGCAAACAAGAGGGGAAGTAAAAAATATCCCAGCTTGCTTTGTCACAAGTGTTGTGTTCATCATTTAACAAATTGCCTAATAAAACCAGAAAACAGCAAGAAGCAATACACTAATAAGCAGCAACACTATGTCAGAGGAAAATACCAGGTTAATATCACAATGCCGATTCACACTAAACACCAACTGACTGTCATTTAATGTCACATCAATGTCAGGGTGTATTTAGAATGGATATTGTGTCTCATCATATAACATCAATTCACTTAGCCCAGAACTGAAGGTGAATACGATGTTATGAAATACCATCACTGATACAAAAAGTCAGAATAGCTGTAGCATCTATAGTATCAGAACTGCGGAACTGACAATGTTATAGTTTATTAATGGCCAAAGCAACTTTCATAGCAGATATTCTTGATCAGTTTTTATAGTAAATTGCTGAGCAGTGAACCAACATTTCAGAACATCAACATTTAGTTGTTAGTTCAAATATGTATTTACAAACACATCAAACAGTATTTATAAGGGAATACATAGAGCCGATTCACACTACACACTACAGGGTTATAAACAGAAAGTCAAATAGGTGTAATGCAGGAGTAGCTTTAATAATGAATAGGAAAATAGGAACGTGGGTAAGCTACTACAAACAGCATAGTGAACGCATTATAGTGGCCAAGATAGATACGAAGCCCACACCTACTACAGTAGTACAAGTTTATATGCCAACTAGCTCTGCAGATGATGAAGAAATTGAAGAAATGTATGATGAAATAAAAGAAATTATTCAGAGAGTGAAGGGAGACGAAAATTTAATAGTCATGGGTGACTGGAATTCGAGTGTAGGAAAAGGGAGAGAAGGAAACATAGTAGGTGAATATGGATTGGGGCTAAGAAATGAAAGAGGAAGCCGCCTGGTAGAATTTTGCACAGAGCACAACTTAATCATCGCTAACACTTGGTTTAAGAATCATGATAGAAGGTTGTATACATGGAAGAAGCCTGGAGATACTAAAAGGTATCAGATAGATTATATAATGGTAAGACAGAGATTTAGGAACCAGGTTTTAAATTGTAAGGCATTTCCAGGGGCAGATGTGGACTCTGACCACAATCTATTGGTTATGACCTGTAGATTAAAACTGAAGAAACTGCAGAAAGGTGGGAATTTAAGGAGATGGGACCTGGATAAACTGACAGAACCAGAGGTTGTACAGAGTTTCAGGGAGAGCATAAGGGGTCAATTGACAGGAATGGGGGAAAGAAATACAGTAGAAGAAGAATGGATAGCTTTGAGGGATGAAGTAGTGAAGGCAGCAGAGGATCAAGTAGTTAAAAACGCGAGGGCTAGTAGAAATCCTTGGGTAACAGAAGAAATATTGAATTTAATTGATGAAAGGAGAAAATATAAAAACTCAGTAAATGAAGCAGGCAAAAAGGAATACAAACGTCTCAAAAATGAGATCAACAGGAAGTGCAAAATGGCTAAGCAGGGATGGCTAGAGGACAAATGTAAGGATGTAGAGGCTTATCTCACTAGGGGTAAGATAGATACTGCCTACAGCAAAATTAAAGAGACCTTTGGAGAAAAGAGAACCACTTGTATGAACATCAAGAGCTCAGGTGGAAACCCAGTTCTAAGCAAAGAAGGGAAAGCAGAAAGGTGGAAGGAGTGTATAGAGGATCTATACAAGGGCGATGTACTTGAGGACAATATTATGAAAATGGAAGAGGATGTAGATGAAGATGAAATGGGAGATACGATACTGCGTGAAGAGTTTGACAGAGCACTGAAAGACCTGAGTCGAAACAAGGCCCCCGGAGTAGACAACATTCCATTGGAACTACTGACAGCCTTGGGAGAGCCAGTCCTGACAAAACTCTACCATCTGGTGAGCAAGATGTATGAAACAGGCGAAATACCCTCAGACTTCAAGAAGAATATAATAATTCCAATCCCAAAGAAAGCAGGTGTTGACAGATGTGAAAATTACTGAACAATCATTTTAATAAGCCACAGCTGAAAATACTAACATGAATTCTTTACAGATGAATGGAAAAACTAGTAGAAGCTGACCTCGGGGAAGATCAGTTTGGATTCCATAGAAATACTGGAACACGTGAGGCAATACTGACCTTACGACTTATCTTAGAAAAAAGATTAAGGAAAGGCAAACCTATGTTTCTAGCATTTGTAGACTTAGAGAAAGCTTTTGACAATGTTGACTGGAATACTCTCTTTCAAATTCTAAAGGTGGCAGGGGTAAAATACAAGGAGTGAAAGGCTATTTACAATTTGTACAGAAACCAGATGGCAGTTATAAGAGACGAGGGACATGAAAGGGAACCAGTGGTTGGGAAGGGAGTAAGACAGGGTTGTAGCCTCTCCTCAATGTTATTCAATCTGTGTATTGAGCAAGCAGTAAAGGAAACAAAAGAAAAATTCAGAGTAGGTATTAAAGTCCATGGAGAAGAAATAAAAACTTTGAGGTTTGCCGATGACATTGTAATTCTGTCAGAGACAACAAAGGACTTGGAAGAGCAGTTGAATGGAATGGACAGTGTCTTGAAAGGAGGATATAAGATGAACATCAACAAAAGCAAAATGAGGATAATGGAATGTAGTCAAATTAAGTCGGGTGATGTTGAGGGTATTAGATTAGGAAATGAGACACTTAAAGTAGTAAAGGAGTTTTGTTATTTGGGGAGCAAAATAACCGATGATGGTCGAAGTAGAGAGGATATAAAATGTAGACTGGCAATGGCAAGGAAAGCGTTTGTGAAGAAGAAAAATTTGTTAACATCGAGTATAGATTTAAATGTCAGGAAGTCATTTCTGAAAGTATTTGTATGGAGTGTAGCCATATATGGAAGTGAAACATGGACGATAAATAGTTTGGACAAGAAGAGAATAGAAGCTTTTGAAATGTGGTGCTATAGAAGAATGCTGAAGATTAGATGGGTAGATCACATAACTAATGAGGAAGTATTGAATAGGATTGGGGAGAAGAGAAGTTTGTGGCACAACTTAACCAGAAGAAGGGATCGGTTGGTAGGACGTGTTCTGAGGCATCAAGGGATCACCAATTTAGTATTGGAGGGCAGCGTGGAGGGTAAAAATCGTAGGGGGAGACCAAGAGATGAATACACTAAGCAGATTCAGAAGGATGTAGGTTGCAGTAGGTACTGGGAGATGAAGAAGCTTGCACAGGATAGAGTAGCATGGAGAGCTGCATTAAACCAGTCTCAGGATTGAAGACCACAACAACAACAACATAGAGCCTGTTTACCTTATCCATTATTACATATTTACATGTTAGTAAATAACATGATAAACAACTCAAGTTTTCTCCTTCAATAGACCTAACTTTTCATTTAATAAATGGTTATTTAATGAAAATTGTTTCATAAATTTATTTTGTTACTTATACACAGTTCTGGTGGCAGTTCTATTCTGTTATCGTAAAATCTAAGCCATTTTTCATTTTCAGATATCTGGCTTTGCTTATAAAAGAACTTGCAAAAGGAAAAATGTTCATCTCTTTATGAAACATCTACAATTTGTCATAAAAACAAAGAAAAATCATAACATACAGTTTAAGAAGACACAAAAGCATAACGTACACAACAGTAACAAAAGTGACTGTTGTGACTCGCCGATCATTCAAAGTGCTGCCGTGCAATTACGCATGTCCTCTATGTGCGGCGCTGTCTGCCAGTCATGCAGCAGCTGTGCCACCTAAGCGGCCAGCCGAGCAGCGGCCGCTAGACTGGGACTCAGTGCTCATTCGAATGCTAATGTGTACACATGTCTTACTTGTCAACTTACTCTGTGACTTATATGTGTTGTTGTGTCGCGAGGATTGTCCTCAACATTGGGCTGTGTGTCACAACTGTAAAAACAAAGGTCATGTGTCTTCCGTTTGCAAATCCAACCGCATACATGATGTTCATGAACATGACGCTGATTCTGATTCTGTGTTGTCTGTCAATTGCACTTCTTCCCTTTCAGGGAAGTTATTCCTCACTGTCCAAATCCTTGGTCGAGATGTTCGCATGCAAGTGGATACCAGTTCTGCTGCCACTATAATTAGTTCTCAGACGTATCTTCAGCTGGGTTCTCCACTCCTGTCCCCTGTCACTTGGCAATTACGGACGTACAATAAACAGAAGATTTCTCTCTTGGGACAGTTTAATGCTGAGGTATCTTACAAATCCATCATTCGCACTGTTCCCATATTTGTCGTCGACCAGAGCAACACAGAAAATCTTTTTGGTTTCGATGCCTTTCGCGTTTTTGGGTTCTCCATAGATGACTCTGTCAATATTGTCTCTGATGCTATTCCTTATGTTCAACTGGATTCCTTGTCGACGACATTTTCGTCCCTTTTTTCTCCTGGGTTAGGCCGCGCAACCGACTTTGAAGCTCATATCACGCTCAAACCCACTGCTCAGCCTAAGTTTTTTCGGGCTCGGCCCATTCCTGTGGCCCTTCGTGATCGGGTAAAACAGGAGTTGGATCGTCTCACTGCTTCAGGGGCCTTGCTTCCTGTCACTTCCAGTGAGTGGTCCTCTCCTGTTGTTGTAGTTGCTAAGCCAAATGGTGATATTCGTCTCTGTGGGAATTTCAAAGCCACTGTAAATGCTCAATGCCTCATCGACACTTACCCTATGCCCCGTCCTGAAGAACTGTTCACTAAACTTGCTGGAGGCCAGTATTTTTCTAAAATTGACCTGTCAGAAGCTTATCATCAACTTCCTCCTGACGCTGCTTCCCGGCAGTTTCTGGTCCTTAACACGCCTTTTGGTCTCTATCAATACCAACGCTTGCCATTCGGGGTTGGTAGCACTGCTCTCTTTCAACGATTCTTGGAACAATTATTGCTCCCTGTCCCTGGGTGTATCAATTACATGGATGACATTGTTGTCACTGGCTCCACCACTGAAGAACATCTTCAAAATCTCCGCACACTTTTTCATGTCTTACAGACTGCCGGTCTTAAGTGTAATCTTCAGAAATCACAATTTTTTCACGCATCTATCACGTACTTGGGGTTTCAACTCTCTCGGGATGGTATTTGTCCGCTTCAACAAACTGTGGCTGCGATCGATGCCCTTCCTCGCCCTACATCTGTTAAGGAACTGCAGGCCTTCTTGGGGAAAATAGCATACCATCACAAGTTTTTACCATCTGCGGTTTCGGTGGCTCAGCCGTTGCATCGCCTGTTGCATAAAAACGTGCCTTTTCACTGGTCCGCGTCATGTGAAGCGGCTTTCCAGACGTTGAAGACTATGCTGAAACAGGCCCCGTGTCTGGCTACTTATCGACCTGGCCAACATCTTGTTCTTGCCACAGACGCCTCTCAATACGGGGTCAGTGCAGTCCTTGCGCACCGTTTTTCTGATGGTTCGGAACAACCCATTGCTTATGCCTCCAAAACGCTCACGGATGCCCAACAAAAGTATTCTCAAATTGAGAAAGAAGCTTTGGCCATAATTTATGATGCTCTTCATAAGTTTGGTGTTTTTCTCTATGGCTCAAAATTTCATCTTGTAACGGATCACAAACCACTTGTTTCCTTGTTTCATCCATCAACATCACTTCCCGACAAGGCTGCACACCGCCTCCAGCGTTGGGCTCTTTACTTGTCCCGTTTCAATTATGAGATTCATTTCCGGCGAACGGCTCAACATGCGAATGCTGATGCTCTGTCTCACCTTCCCATGGGTCCTGATCAGGCATTTGATAGGGACAAACTTTTGTGTTTCCACCTGGATGTTGCCGAGCAGCGGGTTGTGGACGGGTTCTCCATCACTGGGGACAGGCTGGCAGCTGCTACGGGTTCTGACCCTACCCTCTCCCGGGTTTTATGCTGTATTCAGAAGGGTTGGCCAGATCGCCCGTCCGCTAAGACTTCTGATCCGTTGCGGAACTACTACACTTTGCGCTACTGCCTCACGGCTAGGGATGGTGTTATCCTCCTCTCCACTGACAATGATTCGCCGTGTGTTGTGGTACCTGCATCTTTGCATTCTTCGGTCTTGTGCCTCCTTCACCAAGAGCACTGGGGTGTGTCTCGCACAAAATCTCTGGTGTGCCGTCATGTGTACTGGCCTGGCATCAACTCTGAAATAGCACACATGGTCGCTGCCTGCAGCCCTTGTGCGTCACAGGCCGCTGCCCCGAAGTCATCTTTGTCACTGTGGCCTTCGTCTGAGAAGCCCTGGGAGCGCATTCATGCTGACTTTGCAGGACCCTTTTTAGGTACTTATTGGCTCCTCGTAATTGTCGCCTACTCTAACTTTCCTTTCATTGTCCGTTGCACGTCACCTAGCACCGCGGCAACCACCAGTGCTCTCGCCCGCATTTTTTCTTTTGAAGGCCTCCCCTCTACTCTTGTTACTGATAATGGTCCGCAATTTGCCTCTTCCGAATTTGCAGATTTTTGTGCTCGTCACGGTGTTACGCATGTCATGGCCCCACCGTTCCATCCACAATCCAACGGTAGGCTGAACGACTGGTCCACACATTTAAGGCTCGGATGCGGAAACTTCTGACTTCTTCTGCTGCTGATGATGTGCTTCTCCAGTTTGTGGCATCTTACCATTTCACCCCCACGGGCGACCACAGCCCGGCTGAGCTCTTACATGGCCGACAGCCCCGCATGCTACTTCATCTCCTGCGGTCTCCCACCTCACGGCTGCAGGTGCCTTCACTTGGCCGGTTCACCGCCAACGACCACGTCTGGGTACAGGGATATGGCAGGCGGCCAAAATGGAGCCCGGGCCGCATCTTAAGACACTGTGGCAGACACCTGTATGAAATCCAGATGGACACAGGTGTTGCAGTGCGTCATTCGGACCAGCTTCAGCCTCGGGTGCCAGCAACGCCTGTTCCAAGTGCCGCCACACCACCTTTGGCTCTACCTGACGCTCAGGATCTTGGCATCTCTCAATACTCACAATGCAGCCCTCTCACCGTCATCGCGATGCCAGCACCAGAATGGACACCACCAGGAGACGTGCCCATGCAGGAACTGGAGGACCATCCTCTGTCAGAGCAAATCTACTCGCCTCCTCCTCCAACGGACGCCAACACATCGCCCATGTCTCCTGTCATATCAACTGGACTTGCCGCAATGGGCAGATTGGTGCATGGGACCCCAGCAGATTCGACCCCTACGTCTCCTGTCATCTCGACCCGTTATCATCGGGGACACTTCCGTCCGTACGGGAAGCCTCTTCCTCAAGACTTTACGGCGAGTCAAACAACGCCTTTGGACGTTAGCCATCTCCAGGACACCTCGATCAAGACCAGTGCAATAATTTCAAAGGGGGGAAAAGTGTTGTGACTCACCGATCATTCAAAGTGCCACCGCGCAATTACGCGCATCCTCTACGTGCGGCGCTGTCTGACAGCCAGGCAGCAGCTGCGCCACCTAAGCGGCCAGCCGAGCAGCAGCCGCTAGACTGGGACTCAGTGCTCATTCGAATGCTAACGTGTACACATGTCTTACTTGTCAACTTACTCTGTGACTTATATGTGTTGTTGTGTCATTCCGAAATATATGTGTTAAACTTGAAGTTCTAACACTGACAATGGGAAATAGGATAACCCAATGTTCACAGCCAACAGCACATTTTCCCCAAGCAATTTCACCATCAAAAACTTTCTGCTCAATAGCTCTGCATTTTATTTAATGTGTAGTGCTTAGAACTGCTGTTTGCATCATGCCAGGCATTTCTTTTGTGTTCCAAGAGCCACTTATGATAGTTAGATGTCCCAGTCAAGTGATCTCTCTCATAGCAGCAGCAGCATATCGGAGTACGGTCAACTCACACAAATTCTGATAAAAGTGACTTATTTTTAATTTTGTCAGCATTCTTTAGCATCAACTCCTATATTTTGTGCATGTTTGTGTATTTATCAGGCACAGCTCTGCACTTTAATAGCTATGTAGGCATATAAAGACATATAAACTGTTTGCACCATGCCACACAGTTTTTGTATTTCTAGCACCATTCGTTGTAGTTAGACCCCCTAGTCGAATGATAGCTCTCATAGCAGCAGCAGAAGCTCTTTGGAGTACTCTGTGTTGACAGAGTTTCTCATAAAAAGCAAGATACTTTACATTTCGTTAGTGTTCTTTAGCTTCTGGCCCTATATTTTGTGTGTGTTCGTGTGTTTGACAGGCCATCTTCAGTATGGATACGAACTGTGATTGCTGTGGGCAGATGTGAGCCACGTTGGCGACCCTTTTCTCACAGCTACAGATGGTGCTGATTTTGGTCACACAGCTTGAGGCTGTTGCAAATAGGCATCACTTTGGTGGGCCAGACAGGGTGATCCAAGGAACATCCAGCACAACCCATGACGTCCCTTGATTGGTCCACTACTGTGGCCACCCCTGGTACTGCCCTCAGTGAGGTTGATGCCGTGGTCAAGTGAGAGTCATTTCTAGGTGTGGGCAGCAGCGAAAGACTTTCTGAGGGACCAATCAGAGAGCCTCCTTGGCTTAGCTAACTAACAGGTTTCAGGAGCTATCTATGACTGATGAAGTCCCTGAGCCCAATGAAGTCACTTGCCCCACCCCAGAAGTATTCTCTCAGCCCGCAAGGTCTGGGTATTCACAAAGGGGACAATTACTGGTGGTTGGGAGTTCCAACATTAAGTGATTAATGGGGACCCTTAGAAATATGGCTGCAAAGCATGGAAAGAAATCCAGTGTGCACTCTGTGTTCATACTGGGAGGAGTCAACCCAGATGTGGAATGGGTGATTCCAGATGCCATGAAGAGCACAGAGTGCAGCCAATGTCAGGTAGTAGCTCATGTTGGTACTAATGATGTAAGCTGCTTTGGATCAAAAGAGATTCTCTCTGGTTTCAGGCAGTTAGCTAAAGTTATACAGACTGACAGTCTTACTTGGAAGATGAATGTGGAGCTCACTGTCTGTAGTATAGTCAACAGGACCAACTGTGGTCCTTTGGCACAGAGCAAAGTGAAGGGTCTGAACCAGAGGCTCAGACAGTTCTGTGCCCATTGAGGGTGCAGATTCATTCACTTGTGCCATAGGATGGTGGGTTTCTGGGTTCCGCTTGATAGGTCAGAAGTCCACTACATGCAGGAAGCAGCAACACGAGTAGTGGGGGCTGTGTGGATGGGATTGGAAAGTTTTTTAGGTTAGAGAGTCATGGGAAAGTGCAGAAAGGGCTTCAGCTTCAAAGGTTGCAGGACAACCACAGGAAGACGATAGACATAGGAACAATCAATATTGTAGTTGTAAAATGTCGTAGCTGAACAGTCAAAGAAAATGTGAGTGTCATTTCAAACAGGTACTCCACTTATACAATTAAAGTTGGTTGTGACTTCAATCAACCCTCAATATGTTGGTGAAAACACAAGATTAAAGTCAGTGGTAGGCATGAAATGTGTTGTCCAAAATCGTACTGAATGCCCACTCACAAAATTTTTTTGAGGAACTTAGCAACAATTAATCCTGACCAAATAGGGAGCATCATGACAGGTACAGGGATTAGTGAGCACAAGATTGTTGTAGCCAATGGCAGTTGAGAGCTATATACCAAATAAATTAATAGGATATGGTACCAATCCCCCATAGCACACAAAATGTGTCAGAACATGATTACAGAAGCATCAAAAACAGCACACCAAGATTAAAAGAATACAAAATCCCCAAAATTGGCAAAGTTTTACAGTAACTATAAATTTTGCTTTTAAGAGTTCCACAGTGAAGCTCTGTCTAGAAATCTGGCAGAAAATCCAAAAAGATTCTGGTTGTATATAAGGCACACAAGTAGCAAGACGCAATCAATCCCTTCACTGCACAATAACAATGGTGATGTTATTGATGACAGCGTGACTAAAGCAGAGTTACAACATACAGTTTTCCAAAAGTCCCTTTCAAAAGAAGACATAGTAAATATTCCAGAATTTGAATCCAGAACAACCGTCAAAACGAGTAACTTAGAAGTAGATATCCTTGGTGTACCAACACAGCTTAAAACACTTAAGAAAGCCAAGGTCCCCAGTCCAGATTATATACCAGTCAAGTTCCTTTCAGAGTATGCTGATACAATAGCTTCATACTTTGCAATCATATAACCAGCAGCTCATAGGAAGACATGAACCCAAAAATTGGGAAGTTGCGCAAGTCACACCAATGCCTAAGAACGAAAATAGAAGTAATCCACTGACTTACAGACCCGTATCACTAACATTGATTTGCAGTAGAATTTTGGAACATATACTGTGCTTAAACATTATGAATCACTGTAAAGGAAACAATTTATTGAAAGATAATGGACACAGATTCAGAAAATATTGTACTTGTGAAACACAGCTAGCTCTTTATTTTTTCAAAGTAATGAATGCTATTAACAATGGACATCAAATTGATTCCATACTTTTAGATTCACAGAAGGCATGTAATTCCATTCGTCAGCAGGAACTTCTAATTAAACTGCTTGCATGTGGAGTCTCATCTCAGTTGTATGACTATATTTGTGATTTCCCGTTAGAAAGGTCACAATTTGTAATAACTGGTGGAAAGTCTTGAAGTAAAACAAAAGTAATATCTGGTGTTCCCCAATGAAGTGTTATAGGCCCTCTGTTGTTCCTGATCTACATAAACTATCAAGGAGACAATATCATTCTTAGATAGTATGCAGATGATGTTGTCATTTACCATCATTTAAAGTCATGAAATGATCAAATTTAATTAAAAAATGATTTAGATAATATATCTGAATGGTGAAAAAAGTGGCAATTAACTCTAAATCATGAAAAATGTGGTCATCCACATGAGCACTAAAATAATCTACTAAATTTCAGTTGCACAATAAATCATACAGATCTAAAGACTATAAGCTTGACCAAAAACTTATAGATTACAATAATGAATAATGTAAAGTGGAACAATCACATAGACAATGTTATGGGGGAAGGAAACCAAAGACTGTGAGTTATTGATAGGATACTTAGAAAATGTAATGAGTCTACTAAAGAGATTGTTTACTCTATACTTGTTCACCCTTTTCTGGAGTATGGCTGCACAGTGTCAGATCCGCATCAGATAGGATTGATGGAGGACACCAAGAAAGTTCAAACAAGGGCATCTCATTTTGTATGATTGTGAAATAGGTTTGAGAGTGCCACAGATATGATACATGAATTTGGGGTGGCAGTCATTAAAACAAAGGCATTTTTCTCTGTGGCCAGATGTTCTCACAAAATTTCAAGCACCAACTTTCCCCTCAGAGTGTGAAAATACTTTGTTTGTGCCAACCTGCATAGGGAGAAAAGAATATCATAATAAAATAAGAGAAATCAGAGCTCACACAGGAAGATTTATGTGGTTTTTTTCCTGCTACCTGTTTGAGAGTGGAATGGAAGAGAAGTAGGTTAAAGATGGCTTGATGAACCATTTGCTAGGCACTTAAATTGTGAATTTCAGAGTAATTGTATGGATGTAGATTTATATGGGAAGCCTTGATAGTGACATGATGTGTCGTGACATTCACATAGGTCATCAACAGCACAGAAAGTCATATCATATCACTGTTCTTATTTCTTGGGAAGTAAGTTTGGATGGAGACCTTGGTGAAGGGAGATGGGTTGCCATCTGCTAAAATTTGAAGTTGACCTTATTCCTATTATACTAATAGATTTGATAAATTTGTTTCATCTTAATATTTATTTAATTATTTCATTCTCTTTTCATGATAAGCTGCAAATGTTCTATGACAACTTGGAATCTTCTTCCATTGAGTATCCTCCTGTAAGCAAGGCCAGATATATGAAAATGAGAAATGATTCAGGTTTTACAATAACAGAACACAGTTGCCACCTATACTGCATATAAATGAGAACATAATTGAAGAAGCTGTAGAAGTTTTCCTCTGTATAGTGTAAGGGAATTCACCAATATAACTGTATACAAGTATCAGAGGTTAAAAATTTATTTATGACTGCACAATACACATATCACTCAGTGTGAACTGCCTGTCCAATGTGCGGTTGCTCCACACCTTCATCAGCCATGTCAGATAGCAACCTTCTTTGCCTCAATGTCCACACAGAGCCCCCACCCCCTTACCCCCTTGGAGTACAAAGCATTGGAGGGCGTGGTATGAAGTAGGCATTTGCAGGTGTGAGGGTTGTCAATTGACATCACTGGTTGTTACACATATATTGAGTACATTTGGAACAGCAAGAACTGTGGAGGAAGCCCATATAGTCAACTGTAGCGAGAGGCAGAGGGGTCCAGCATTGGTTCTTCCATTGGTGATCATGGTGTTGAGTCATCTGTGGTTGGCAGGTGGTTGAGTTGTGTAGCTGAAGTTGGTGAGCTACTTGGAATAGTAACTGGCAGAGTGATCACGAGTTCACCTGCCAAGGAGAGTCATGAAGACACCTCCATGCAATTCACTGTTGTTGGTAGGTGTAAGGTGTTAATCATCATTGTAATCATGATATCCAGGTCTTTAAAACATTACTGAAAAAATATTAAATCTAACAACTACAGACAGCAGTAATAGTTTATTCAAAGTTGATGTATGTCCACCTACAATGTCAAGACATGAGTACCTCCAATGTAAAAAGCCTTTGTAAATTATGTACTATGTAAATACAAATAAATATGATTGCTTTCAAATGTACTGATGAAGGCAATGAAGTTGAAATAAGTTTATATGCAAAATAAAATATCAAGCAGTGTACTGCCCGCTAATTCTCTGAATTCTTTTGCTATACCGTACTTTGTTAAATTCTATTTTTGTATTTGCATGACTGTGGACATGACTAAATTTTTAATTTTGTAATTGTAATTATACTGATTTTATTTTTATTTAATGGCCACTGACTATCACTGATGTAATGCTGCAGATAATGGGTGGGGATCTTGCTACATATGTGATGGAATCCGTGTGTTACGAAACAGTTGTTCTTCACACCTTCCTAGAGCTGTTCATGTCCATGCCACCATCTCCAGCAATCAGCATGGGTATTTAATTTTCTAGTTATATTGCAGTTATGGCACCGTTATTCTTGTGTTTATTTTTTACATACTCTCTAATAACTTTGCTATTACTCCATTTATACACCGATGGGGTAAAAGTCCTGAAATGGTGTTTGTGTAGAGTTGTCAGCACTGACAGACAAGCAAAACCATGCAAAATAATGGTAGAAATCAATGTGGGACTTACGATGAATGTATGTGATAGGACAGTGTGGTGAAATCTGGCATTTGTGGGCTATGGCAGCAGACAACAAACGTGAGTGCCTTTGCTAATTACCTTCAGCACCTCTACTGGACTCATAGTCATATCAGTTGGACCCTAGATGACTGAAAAACCTTGGCCTGGTCAGATGAGTCTCAGTTTCAGTTTTTAAGAGCTGGTAGCAGGGTTTGAGTGTGGCATAGCCTCCATGAAGCCACGGGCCCAAGTTTTCAACAAGGCACTGTGCAAGTTGGTGGTGTTGCCATAATGGTGTGGGCCATGTTTACATGGAATGGACCTGGTCCTCTGGTCCAATTGAAATGATCATTGACTGGAAATGGTTATGTTCATCTACTTGGAGACCATTTGCAACCATTCCTGGACTTCATGTTCCCAAACAACAACAGATTTTTTATAGATGACAATGCACCATGTCATCAGGTCACAACTGTTTGCAATTGGTTTGAAGAACATTCTGGACAATTTGAGTGAATTATTTAGACACCCATATCACCTGGCTTGGGACATAATTGAGAGGTCATTTCATGCACAAAATCCTGCACTGGCAATGCTTTCTTAATTCTGGACAGCTATAGTGACAGTATGGCTCAATATTTCTGCAGGGGACTTGCAACAATGTGTGGAGTCCATGCCTCACTGAGTTGCTGCACTATGCCAAGCAAAAGAAGGTCCAACATGACATTAGGAGGTATCTCATGACTTTTGTCACTTCAGTGTACAGTAACGGTCTGAAGTTGATCAAACACTGATTGAAACCAGTCACCATTTTTAACATAAAATTATAGTATGCATTCTAGACTGCTTTTATTATAGAAAATTTTAATATTGTTTTGTAACTGCCATTATTTCTAAGAACTATGTTTCAGACTATTTTATTTGAACGGGAACTACAAAACCTCAGGTCCATCTCTGGAGCCACTGGTTATGGAATGAACTAAGATGATGAAGTATGAAGGTAATAGGGAATGGCAGGATGAAGTACAAAAGATTGACCTATTAATCTACATACAAAGAGTGAGCAAATAAGTGGACAAAATGCTCTGCAGAGCAGGTATCAAGCCAATTTCCCAAAGCATCAACAAAATAGATCATGTTCACGGGTCACATCAAATTATATACTGCTGGAGTCTACGAAATTGGCTGCAAGTGTGGACTAGCTTATGTAGCGGAGATGGGAGAACCAATCAGCACAAAGAATATCTGGCTGAATATGAACAATAAATTCATCTGAGGCATGCCACCATACCAGTAGTGGCAGAACACCAGGATGAGTGTGATTAACCAATAATATTTTGAGAAGCCCATGTATTGGTAAAACAGCCACTTACCTTGAGGAGGAAGATTAGAGATGCAATAGAAAAAGCTTAGCAACTCCCCAACATGACCAGAAAAGATGGATGCATACTTCCAGTGTAACAGTGCTATGGGGGAACAGAATTTGCTAAGCAACTCACATAGACATGTGGGCGACCACAGCAGCTGTATGTACACAGAGTACTTGCACACCTTAGCTGTCACCAGGCAGCAAGTAACCAGCACTATGTCACAACTGCCACCTGCTTCTGATTCGCCTATTTCCACCAATGGCAAGAAACAAACTCAACACCAATAAATGATGTCTATTTCCACCAGTGACAAGCAATAAAACAAACACCAATAATGGATATCTAACACAGCTCCTCCTCATTCTCAACACTGTATCAGATTTCAAAAACAGCTTCTTCCACTAGTTTATAAGAACTTAACTTTTTCTCATTCAGCAGTCTGTACAACACCCTGAGAAAGGCCATTTGCAATGATGGCTGAAATGCTAGAGTATTTTTCTTGTTGAAAGTGTGGTCACATATCCCAACGAATTTTACTGAAAGTGACAGTGGTTGCAGAAGCATATGCTTACATTGTTTGATGTGTTTGTATGAATATGTTTTCACTAGCAAATAGATGTCAAAATTTAGAAATGTTGTTTTATTTCTCAGAAATTTACCATACAAAACTGATCAAGAATTTCTGTTAGTATGTTTGCTTTGGCCATTAAAAACTGTATTGTTGTTAGTTCCTCAATTCAAATACTCTGACTTTTTGTATCAGAGATGGTATATCACAAACCCAGCTTTCCTGTTCTGCCATGAGCTAAGCAAGTTGATGTGATGGACATCACCCCTGCCTAATGCAGCCTGGCCGCTGTGTTGGTTTCACGTCAACTTCGGCGATGTGGCCAGGAAATGTCGCAGCCCTTGCACGGCAGGAAACGCAGCTCGCAAGGCGCCATAGGAGCAGCGTCTCATGCATAGGAAAAAAGATGCCTTACAGCAGCAACAGCATCTAACACAGTAAGCACTGACGGTTCTCTATTCACTCTTGACCTCGTCTCAGGAACTAAATTCCCTGTTGACAGTGGTGCTGATACGAGTGTAATACCCCCAGCTCTCGCACCTACCGTGTTAACTTCCTCGCCCAGACTGTTATGTGCGGCTAATGACTCTCATATCAAAGGGTTAGGTACGGCACCTTTAACGCTCAAACTGTCAAAAGACTTGAAGTTTTCGTGGACTTTTCATGTGGCACAGGTGACTTCTCCGGTCTTAGGCATTGACTTTCTGTGACACCACAAATTTTCGCTAGACATTCCATGAAGTACATTAGTCCACCAACCTTTGCAAAAGACTATTGCCCTTACAGCCACTGTGTCTGTATCACCCATTCAGTCAACATTGACATTTCACTATTGCAGACCAAATGTGCTCTTCTTGCGGCCAAGTTAACTAGTAAAAGCTGTGACGTGCTACTACAACGACAAGAAATCAGTGAACTCAAGCAAATGCAGGCAAAGCTCACCTCCCTTATCGAGCGTACCGAACAGACATTACAGGGCACAAAATCTGAACTCGCCTCACTTCGAGGTATTCGCTCTTTGCACAAACTGGGGTGTGCTCAAATCATTGACTCATTGCACAAGTGTTCGAATGCTAAGGATGCACCCCACACGCGTAGCATGTTATTGATCATGAGAGGCGCATGTCACAAACTCAATACGACTGAGGGCCCTCCGGTCAGACACCAACCACAATGCCTGAATCCACACGAACTCAAAGCGGCGAAAGCAATAATCTCAGACCTATTAAAAGCAGGCATTGTACGCCCATCCTCCAGTGACCGGTCGTCACCGATTCATCTCACACCAAAAGAGGATGGTTCCTACAGACTCTGTGGTGACTATGGATGTCTCAATGACCGCACAATCATGGACAATTATCCAGTACCAAACATTCAGGACTTCGCTTCTCAGTTGGCAGGCACTAAAATTTTCAGTGTGGTAAACTGTGAGAAAGCATATCACCAAATACCAATGTATGAACAAAATATCCCTAAAACAGCCATCACCACACCCTTTGGCCTCTTTGAATATGTTTACATGCCTTACAGATTGGAAAACGCTGCCCAAACCTGGCAGAGGTTCTTAGATACAGTGTTACAATCCCTACCTTTCTGCTACACATACCTGGACGACATTTTGACCATTTCTTCCTCTCAGGAGAAACACAAGCTTCACATCTGGGCGCTGTTTGACACATTACAATCCCATGGTGTGATCGTCAACAAAGACAAATACAGACAGGATTCTGTTGCTTTTCTGGGACACATAGTTTCAGCCGATGGTATCCGGCCCACACAAGAGAAAATAGACACTATCAAACAGCTGACAATACCAGAAACATACTATGAACTTTGCCAGTTCTTAGGAATGATCAATTTTTTGCTGCCACCACATTCCAAGAGCCGCCAAAACACAGGTTCCCCTCACAAACTCACTGCATGGGCCACAAACATCAGAGGTGACAGGCGCATGCCGTGGACGGACGTGATGCGTGCGTCTTACAAAAAACTCAAAACCGCACTCGCGGAAGCCATCACACTTGCCCATCCACACCCGGATGCAACACTTTCGCTCACCACGGACGCTAGTGAAATATCTATCGGCGCAGTACTTCAACAACACAGAGGAGAGGTGGTGCTACCTCTTAAGTTCTTTTCAAAAAAACTTTCTCCCTCTCAGTGCAAATGGTCCGCTTTTGACAGAGAGTTCTTAGCTGTTTACAAAGCCATTAGATATTACCACAAAGATGTCGAGGGATGCCCCCTCACGATCTTTACAGACCACAAACCTCTCGCCCAAGCACTCACAAACCCTCCTGCCAACCCACCTCCTAGGAGGTTCCGTTATTTCGACCTCATTTCACAATACACAACTAATGTACAATACATTCGAGGACCCGACAACATAGCCACTGATTATTTCTCCCGGATCTCAGGTATATCTTCCTCAGTCGACTTTGATGCTCTTGATCGAGTGCAAACAAATGACTCCTTGGCGAGCCTTTTATCTGACAATAATCACTCTCTGTGCCTGGCATGCAAGATGATCCCCGGAACATGCTCGGAGCTATGGTGTGACACTTCCACTGGCATGCCACGTCCCCTCCTCTTTGCGTTCCTTGGTGTTTGATGAACTGCACAGTCTCGCCCACCCAAGCATTCGTGCAACTACGCACACCATCGCCGAGCATTTTTTATGCCCTTCGCTTCGCAAAGACTGTCGTGACTGGTGACGCACTTGTACTTCATGCCAGCAGTCCAAAGTCAGACGCCACTGCATGCCCCCCCCCCCCCCCCTCAGGCATCTTCCACTCTCCTTCTGGCAGACTCCGCCACATCCACATCGACATTGTCGGCCCCATTAAAGGTGGATGGTTACCAATACTTATTTACTTTTATCAACAGAACAACTAGATAGGTCGAGGCAACCCCTCTAGCTGATATTTTGGCCGAAACAGTCGCCAACGCTGTCCTCTCCACATGGGTCACACGTTTTGGCTGCCTGAAACCATTACTACAGACGAAGGCCGTCAATTCGAGGCTGTCCTCTTCACAAAAATGTGCGAGCTCTTTGGCGTCGGGCGCATTCAGACGACAGCCTACCACCCCCAATCAAATGGCTCAGTGGAACGATGGCACCGCACATTAAAGACAGCACTAATGTGCCACGAGGAACGGTGGTTACACGGCCTCCCGTAGGTACTGCTAGGCCTCCATTCTGTATATAAAGATGACCTGCAGTTCTCGGTGGCCGAATTGCTCTACGGCGAGCCATTGACCCTACCAGCCGAGTTTGTCGAGCCTTCAGCGCTCCAAGATGCCATCAAATACCCTGTGCTAATTGAGAACATACAACAGACAATATGAGCAGAGAGAGCACCCACTCTGAAAGCACACACTCCGGCTAAAACATTCGTGCACCAACTGTTAGACACGTGTGAAGCTGTGATGCTTAGGGACGATACAGTGTGCACCGCTCTGCAACCCCCATACACAGGCCCTTACAGGGTACTTAGGTGCTCATCAAATACATTCGACATCTGTTTCAAAGGCAAGCCCTTGACAGTGTTAGTGTCTCAACTCAATCCGGCATGGGTCACTGCTGACGACAACAACTCCAATGACCCGACGCCACCGACCACAACCGACGACGACCTCCACACGGCCGCCTCCTCAAGGGACGACACGCTGGCCACGGCCCCTCCCTCAAAGCTGGGAACCCTCACTGGGCAGAGTCTGGGGTCCACACCCTTCACCCCACCCTCTCCTGCTACGCCTGTCAAACGCTTCTCACCCGACATTCAACGACCCACTACCGTCTCCATCGACGTCTCACACTTTTCACCGTCTGACATCTGTATAACTACCACAAACGATTCTCTCTTAGTCATCCACGCTCCCTCCCACTCCACTGACAATGACATCTTCCAACTTTCTATTCTCCAATCCTCACCGATCCCCAATTCCTTAGATCCTTCCCTCATCCAATCTTTGTCACCACAGGAACACTGTACGTGTTGTACCCCATGTCTCTGTCTATTCCCCCCACCCTCTCTGTCACCTCACAAACCGGTTGCCACATACTCCCACTGGTGTGACACCGTGATTACATTTTTCCATCCAAAAGGGCTCGAACCCCGGCCCCACGTTGCCCAGTCCCCCCCCTCCGGATGAAGATGGCACAGCACCTGCACCCTCCCCCACAACAGCCAGAACCTCATGCTCCGCACTGCAGGGGGGGCCTCTGTGGCAATAATGACGTGCCATAACATCTTTGGCACACAAAAACTCTTTGGGCCAAGGCAGCCATTACGTTCTGTCTATGTGATACTTTTGATGTGTAATGATGTATTTCTGAAGTGTGACAATAAAAATGTGCTAATTGTTTTAACAAGTGGATCAACAGGTTGTTATTTATAATGATAAGGACCCAAACACCCACAGATCTCTACAACTGAATTAAACAGTCAGAGTTTTATCTCAAATAAAATAGAACTTATTATACTAGAACTCTATGGAACTGAAAATGATCCTGAGACACTCAAAAACACATTTTCACCACCTACAACATTGATGTGAGAAATATAAGCACATTATTCTTTGAAAGCAATTTGCTTTTCTCACAAATTTGGAGTTTGTTGTGCTAACATCGTGTGATGCATGATAGCAACCACAGATTCCCACTGAGAATTGTGAGTGACATTTCAAGCTACGAAGAAAATTTCTTGCCACGTGAATAAAAACACCTTTTGGATTCCTGTTAAACTTATATGTTGAGCTTCTTCTTGAATTTAAATTTTGTTAAATTGTTTATATAATTTACTTCCAGTTTCTGATATGCAAAAAATTGTGCACAGATTTCTCTATAATGTACTTCAAGAATAATTCAGGAAACTTGGAGTGGTAATTTTGCTTCCATACACTCTCCCAGACACTCTCACTATCACTTTTTCTGAAGTACCCTGAATTTTGAAAATATCCAAAGCACATCCTTTAACAACTGTTTCTCACAAAGCACATCCTTTAACAACTGTTTCCCTATACTAAAAATAGTGGAATATTTCTCAGAAACTCAGTGATGAAAGACAGTTAACTGTACATGCTATGGCAACAGTTGTATGAACAATGATCAGAAAATTCTTAACAAGTAAGGTAAAAGTGATTACTAAGCTTACTGTGCAAGCCATGGCTTGTTTGGAGGAATGTCAGGAGTACATTATCACTGGTTTTTGGGATATTACAATTCTTCCTTTCACGTTTGGTGTTATCGTCTGTTCATGGTGCATTCCCATGACTTAGGTACCAGAACCAGCATAAGTTGCAGGTCAGGAGTAGTTTGTAGTGGATAGGGACTAATAGTGAGACGCTCTTTGCAAGCAGTGCCTGTAATGTTTAGTGGAAAACTTGGGAAAGATGTCATGTGTTGTTCCAGAGGTTTTGGGTAGAGCTTTGATTCCAGACTTGGCACACTCTCTGTTCCTAGTTGCCCACCCAAATGCGTATGTTTGTCTCACTTTCCTATTTCATTCTTCAGACTTAGGTCCATTTCATTTCAGCTTCAATGGCTCCTCCAAATTGGCTAGTTACATGTTCGGCTTCCCCAGATGCACCTCTCATATCTCGTGCATGGAAATATACTTTTTACATTCATTTCTCAAATATTCTGTTCTCATTATACTATAAACTTATTGGATACCCTACTGCTCAGCCATCCTGGCACCTGTAAATTACTATTGGTAAGAGACAAGGCAGATATTTATCTGCTATGCCCACCCATGTAGAAATCACATGAGATGCCACTACCTACAACCACTCATCATCTCATCTCAAAACTCCTCCCTGTCATCTCAGTTGATCTGCTGGCAGACCAGCCATTTGAGATTGAGCAAAACAGTGACATTAACAAATGCAATATTACAAGGAAATATTACCAGCTCTACCCTCCAGAAACCTAATTTTGACACATAAAGGAATCAAACACATAAATACACAACTATTTGACAGTAGTCTCCCAGCAAAAAAATGTCAGACAGACAACAGTAGTGTTTACAAACACATATTAAAATAGTTTCTTTAGTACAATTTCTACTAATGCTGCAGAGGAATTCTTATATAAATTGAAAAAACGAGTAGTGATTTATAAGCCTGTAAATGACCAATGTGTAGGAACATAAAATTATTATTTAAAAATATGTGCTAATGCAGGGTGTATCAAAAAGTATCAACTAACTTAAAAAGTCATAACTATTATGTTATTTGAGATATGTGCATGCACAATGTGCTGTTGGAAAGAGCAAACTCTTGAGTTTTACATGGCTCTTGCTAGGTAGCAGCAGAGTGTGCCACTTCAGTTCTAGTAAAAATGGTGTTGGGAAAACAGAAAGCATTTTGTGTTCTATGTTTTGTACAGTGCAAGTCGCTAATAACTGTTCAGCATGACTTTTGTATTAGGTATGGTGTGGATCCTCCTACAGCACCCAGCATTAGATGATGGCATGAACAATTCCAAGAAACTGGTTGTTTGAGTAAAGGCATATTGCTGAGCCATCCCCGAGTGTCTGACACAGGCATTGGAATGCATCCACTGTACTTCCACAAGGAGTCTGCAGAAATCTGTTTGCTGTACAGCTCAACAGCCCAACATTCCCCCGACATATGTGTTGCGTGTATTGTGTTGATGTTTACACATGAAACCATACAAAATGCAGCTACTGCAAGCTCTTCATAAAAGTGACAAACAATAATGTGTGGAGTTCTGTAATTTCATTCTCGGCAAGATGCAGAATGACAGTTTTCTTCCACACTTAGTGTTTAGTGATGAGGCAACATTCCATTTAAATGGAAAGGTGAACCATCATAATGTGAGAACATGGGGTATGGAACAACTACATGCAGTTGTATAATGTGAGAAGGACTCTCCAAAATTTAATGTGTTTTGTGCACTTTCGTGGGAAAAGGTGTGTGGCCCATTTTCTTTGCCAAGAACACTGTTACAGGAAGCACATATCTTGATATGCTTTAAAACTTTCTTTTCCCACAGTTGGAGACTTATTTTAACAACTTCATTTACCAACAGGATGGAGCACTACCACACTGGCATCTGGAAGCATGCAAATTTTTAAATCAAAGTATTACTGAATGATGGATCAGTCACACTGGACCAAATGATTCAGTCTTACATTACTAGCCTCCAAAGTCACTGGACCTGACTATATGTGATCATTTCTTGTGGGGGTTTATGAAAGACTCTGTTTATGTGCCTCCATTACCAACAACAATGAATGAACTAAGACATTACATAATGGCAGCTGTGGAAGCTGTAGCTCAAGACATGCTTGCTGCAGTGTGGGAACAATTTGAATACAGCATTGACATATGCCATGCATCTCAAGGGGGGCATATTGAATACCTATAAAAAGGTATGAAAAAAAACTTTTTGAGTTTCCTGTTCATCAAAAACAAAATTCATTGTATATTTATTAGTTTCATAAATATAGACATGCAAAACCAGATCATTATTTTTATAGACCCTGTATTGTTCATTTCAGACATTATTGTTTGCTATTAATATGATCTTAACTAACTAAATTAAACCTATCCAGAATTTAGAATTATCATGGGCATTGCAAACATGCAATAGATCTCACATGACAAACAAGCAAACACAGTGCACATTGCTTAGGAGAGGGGCTGGTGGATTAGATTTCCATCATATCAGTCTGCATGGTTCTGGATTTGCAAGCTGTAGTCAGCCTGGGGAAATTTGTGAATAGTGATTTATTAGTCTCGTAACATACACTTACAAATCATGTGATCATGGTACAGCAGACATGTCAAAAATTACAAACTAGAATCTAACATTAATTTTTAAAACTATATTTAGTCTATGTAGCAGTATCTATATTTTTTTATTTTCCAGCATAGGTAAATATCTTTCCTGATAATGGACAATTTGTTTTTTTTCGCAATATAATGCTAATTTGTGGTTGGATTCTGCTCAAATTATCAGTTCATCTTCCATGAATTCTTCTACTGAGTAATAACATATGTGTATAAGAATTTCTTGTAACTTCTTTTTTAGTATCCCTAGTTCCATGTTTAGAATGTTTTCGTCTTTAAGTTTGTTGTAGACTTTCATGCCCATATATTGTGGGGTCTGAGCATATAATTTCAATCTATGGGCAGGCAGCATAAAATTATCTTCATTCTTTGTACTGCATGGATGATCAAATTGGTTTTTAATGAACAATTCTGGTTTGTTGTGTAAAAATGTCATTAGCTCGTATATGTATAGGGAGGGGACAGTCAAAATTTTTAGTTTCTTTAATAATGTACAACATGATTCTCTTTGCTGTGCAGTGCACATATTTCTGATCATTTTCTTCTGGAGCTTCAGTACACTATGTATATTATTGGAGCTCCCTCAGAAAATAATGCCATATCTTATCACTGATTCAAAGTAACTTAGATATGCTACTTTGCAAGTGGACATGTTAGTAGCACTTGATAATATATGCATGGCATATGCAAAGCTACCCAGTTTGCTGCACAGGTACTCAATATGTGTGTCCCAGTTTAAATTCTTATCGAGATGTAGACCTAGAAATTTGACAGAATGCACTTCAGTTAATTCTTCACTTTCATGATTTATACTAATTTTCTGGTTCTGAATTGAATCAAATTTGTTTTTGACATGTTAAGCTTCAGATCATTTAACTGGAACCATGACTCTAGCCTGTCTAATGTGCCAGTGACTCTACCAAGAACTGTTTCTGTTTCTTTGCTTTCTATCAAGACAGATGTGTCATCAGCAAACAGAACGGATGGTGAATTTATGTTTAATGGTAAGTAGATGCAGTACACTAAATGGACCTGCACAGACTGACTATAGAGAGCAAACTGAACAACTCAATACATTTGAGCATGAGTTAGTAAGTTAGTTAGTTAGTTAGTTATGTGTTCCATTGATCAATAGCATGGAAATGCCTTATGATGTGGAATGTGTCAAATGCACAAGAAGTGCACACAGGAAACAAGGTTGTTTTTTTTTATATTATAGTGTTATACCTAAATATGTCTATTATCTATCACATTCCCTTAGCTGGCAAAAAATGCATATATTATATCTCCAGATTTATTTACTCATATTCAAGAATTCATCTATGAGTAAAGTGTCTACCAAGGAGGATGGCCAATAATCATGAACAACAGTATAACATACTGACAGAAATATTTGCAGTACAGGTAGTAATAATTTCTTACTCACCTATAGCAAGGACTGATTCTGCAGCAGGCATTGAAGCTGCTGAAGCTATTGCTGATACTGTGACAAAGAGTGGAAAAATGGAAGCTGTAAATGGCTGCATTCCTCGAAATATGATTGCCAAACACATACAGAAAATGTATTGATTTCTTCTTCCAAACCTACAAAATATAATGTGCTGTGTAAACTTATTATGTAACACATTAAGTAAATGCATGACAAAGTTTAATACCAGTAGACAACTAGTGTCAAAAATTACAATCGAAGAACATAAAAAAGACAAGTGTTTCTGTGTATATCAAGAGATGAAAAATGTAGGTGAGGCAGCAATAAATGAGCTCTGCCTATAACAAGAATAATAATGAAAACGACTACAACATTAAAATTAGCTCTAGCAAGTTTATATGATAATTATTCTAATAATAATAATAATAACAATTTATCTAATTCAAATAATCCCATACAATATATATAGTAATTCAGTTTTAGGACTTACTTATATATTCATACACAGAAAATTTCCACTGTATGAATGTTGCCTTTGCACATGCATACAATATATAATTTTGCAACAATATGAACTGCTACTTATCATGTAGAGGAGCAGAAGCCAGGTGCATTTAAAAGTAGACTAAGCTGTTAGAAAAAGTGTGTTATCAAATTTAGAAAAAATTCATACTTTCGTGTAGGCACAACACATATGCACATGGCCGCTGTCATCTCTAGATGCTGAGGATCAACTGCATATTGTTGTTAATGCATCCTGGGTTATACACAATGTTTACAGTATTCATAACAGAGATATGTAACATGAGAAAAAAAACAGGAATAGAAATGCAGAAATTAAAAATGGCATACAAAACTGTATGGGTTAAACATGTTGTCCATTTTATGATTAGTTGGTATAATTAACAAATAAGATATGCTCCATTCTCATTACAGAACAATAACATCTCCTGTAGCTGCTTTGTTAATGATGATAATTAATATGAATTTGCAACATCAAACATTTATATGGCATCTGCTTTATAACTGAGTAACAACTTATATTCCCATCCCCTTTCCTCACAAGAACCATGGACCTTGCCAGTTGGTGGGGTGGCTTGCTTGCCTCAGCCTTACAGACAGCCATACCATAGGTGCACCCTCAATGAAGGAATATTTGCTGAGAGGCAATGAAGGGATATTTGCTGAAGAGGATCACCAGCCTTTTCAATAGCTGCAGGGCAACAATCTGAATAATTGACTGATCTGGCCTTATAACATCCACCAAAATGAACTTTTTGTGCTGGTATTGTGAAAGCAAGGGGAAACTATAGTGATAACTTTTCCTAAGAGCATGCAGCTCAACTATATGGTTCAATGATGATGGCATCCTCTTGGGTAAAATATTCCAGAGGTAAAATAGTCCCCTATTCAGATCTCTGGGTGGGGACTACTCAGGAGGATGTTATCATCAGGCAAAACAAAACTAGCGTCCTATAGATCAGAGCATGGGATGTTAGATTACAAAAATTAAAAAGGGAAATGGATAGGTTGCGTTAGATACAGTGGGAATTAGTAAAGTTTGATGCCAGTAGCAACTGGACCTCTGGTCGGGTGATTACAGGGCTATAAATACAAATTTAAATAGGAGTAGTGCAGGAGTGGGCTTAATAATGAATAAGAAAATAGCAGTGTGGGTAAACTACTATGAACAGCTAGCCAAGGTAAACACAAATCCCACAACCATCACTATAATACAAGTTAATGTCCCATCTAGCTCCACACAAGATGAAGAGATTGAAGAAATTTGATATGAGATTTAAAAAAATATATTCATATACACTCCTGGAAATTGAAATAAGAACACCGTGAATTCATTGTCCCAGGAAGGGGAAACTTTATTGACACATTCCTGGGGTCAGATACATCACATGATCACACTGACAGAACCACAGGCACATAGACACAGGCAACAGAGCATGCACAATGTCGGCACTAGTACAGTGTATATCCACCTTTCGCAGCAATGCAGGCTGCTATTCTCCCATGGAGACGATCGTAGAGATGCTGGATGTAGTCCTGTGGAACGGCTTGCCATGCCATTTCCACCTGGCGCCTCAGTTGGACCAGCGTTCGTGCTGGACGTGCAGACCGCGTGAGACGACGCTTCATCCTGTCCCAAACATGCTCAATGGGGGACAGATCCGGAGATCTTGCTGGCCAGGGTAGTTGACTTACACCTTCTAGAGCACGTTGGGTGGCACGGGATACATGCGGACGTGCATTGTCCTGTTGGAACAGCAAGTTCCCTTGCCGGTCTAGGAATGGTAGAACGATGGGTTCGATGACGGTTTGGATGTACCGTGCACTATTCAGTGTCCCCTCGACGATCACCAGTGGTGTACTGCCAGTGTAGGAGATCGCTCCCCACACCATGATGCCAGGTGTTGGCCCTGTGTGCCTCGGTCGTATGCAGTCCTGACTGTGGCGCTCACCTGCACGGCGCCAAACACGCATACGACCATCATTGGCACCAAGGCAGAAGCAACTCTCATCGCTGAAGATGACACGTCTCCATTCGTCCCTCCATTCACGCCTGTCGCGACACCACTGGAGGCGGGCTGCACGATGTTGGGGCGTGAGCGGAAGATGGCCTAACAGTGTGCGGGACCGTAGCCCAGCTTCATGGAGACGGTTGCGAATGGTCCTCGCCGATACCCCAGGAGCAACAGTGTCCCTAATTTGCTGGGAAGTGGCGGTGCAGTCCCCTACAGCACTGCGTAGGATCCTACGGTCTTGGCGTGCATCCGTGCGTCACTGCGGTCCGGTCCCAGGTCGACGGGCACGTGCACCTTCCGCCGACCACTGGTGACAACATCGATGTACTGTGGAGACCTCACACCCCACGTGTTGAGCAATTCGGCGGTACGTCCACCCGGCCTTCCGCATACCCACTATACGCCCTCGCTCAAAGTCCGTCAACTGCACATACGGTTCACGTCCACGCTGTCGCGGCATGCTACCAGTGTTAAAGACTGCGATGGAGCTCCGTATGCCACGGCAAACTGGCTGACACTGACGGCGGCGGTGCACAAATGCTGCGCAGCTAGCGCCATTCGACGGCCAACACCGCGGTTCCTGGTGTGTCCGCTGTGCCGTGCGTGTGATCATTGCTTGTACAGCCCTCTCGCAGTGTCCGGAGCAAGTATGGTGGGTCTGACACACCGGTGTCAATGTGTTCTTTTTTCCATTTCCAGGAGTGTAGTTAAGGGAGATGAAAATTTTATCATGACGAGGGGCTGAAATTTGATAACAGGAAAAGAAAGAGAAGAAAAAATAGTAGATGAATAAAGATGGGGGGAAAGGAATTTTGCAGAGCATAATTTAATCACTGCTAACTCTTGGTTTAATAATCAGGAAAGAAGGTTGTTTACATGTAACTGGCCTAGAGACTCCAGAAAGTTTCAAATTGATTACATAAATATAAGGAAGAGATTTTGGAACCAGGTTTTCAATTATAAGACATTTTAAGGGACAGATTTAGACTCTGATCACAATTTATTGGTTATGAACACTACATTAAAATTGAAAAGAGGTAGGAAATTAAAGAGATGGGACCTGGATAAGTTGTAATAACTAGAGGTTTCTGAAAGTTTCAGAGGAAGCATTGGGCAGCAGTTGGCTGAAACAAGGGGAAGGACTACAGCAGAAGATAAATGAGTATTTTTGAGAGATGAAATACCAAAAGTAGCAGAGGATCACATAGGTAAAAAGACAAGGCCTAGTAGAAACACTTGGATAACACAGGAGAAACTGATACTGAATTTAACTGATGAAAGGAGGAAATATAAAACACAGTAAATTAAGTAATAGAAACTTAATACAAATGTATAAAAAATGAGATTGACAGGAAGTGCAAAATGGCTAAACCGGAATAGCTGGAGGAGAAATCTAAGGATTTAGGACCATATTTTACTAGGATAAAAACAGATTCTGCCTACAGGACAATTAAAGAGGCCTTTGGAGAAAAGAAAATCAGCTGTATGTAAAGAAGAGCTCCAATGGAAAACCAGTTTTAAGCAAAGAATGGAAAGCTGAAAGGTGGAAGGAGTATACAGCGGATCTATGTAAGGGAGATGAACTTGAAGAGAGTATTATAGAAATGGAAGAGGACCCAGATGAAGATTAGATGGGAGATATGATGTTGCAAGAAGAGTCTGACAGACCACTGAAAGACTTAAGCTGAAACAAGGCCCTGGGAGTAGGCAAAATTCTGTCAGAACTACTGTTAGCCTTCCATCTGGTATGCAAGATGTATGAAGAAGGCGAAATACCCTCAGACGTCAAGAAGAATGTAATAATTCAAATTCCAAAGAAAGCAGTTGCTGACAGGTGTGAATATTACCAGACTATCAGTTTACTACGTCATGGCTGCAGAATACTGACATGATTTCTTTACAGAAGAATGGAGAACTGTTAAGAGCTGACCTTAGGGAAGATTAGTTTGGTTTCTGGAGAAATGTAGAAACACATGAGGTAATACTGACCATATGACTTATCTTAGAAGATAGGCTAAGGAAAGGAGAACCTACATTTACAGCATTTGTAGACTTAGAGAAATCCTTTTAAAATGTTTACTGGAATACTCTCTTTGAAATTCTGGAGGTATCAGGGGTAAAAACACATGGAGCAAAAGGTATTTACAAGTTTTATAGGCATCAGGTGGCATTTGTAAGAGTTGAGGGAAATGAAAAGGAAGCAGTGGTTGAGAAGCGAGTAAGACAGGTTTATAGCATATACCAATTGTTATGCAATTTGTACATTGAACAAGCTGTAAAGGAAAATAAAGAAAAATTTGGAGCAGGAATTAAAGTCCAGGGAGAATACATAAAAACTTTGAAGTTTCCCATTGACATTATAATTCTGTCAGAGATGGTAAAGGACTTTGAAGAGCAGTTGAATGAAATGGCCAGTGTTTTGAAAAGTGGATATAAGATGAACATCAATAAAAGCAAAACAAAAATAATTGAATGTAGTAACATTAATTCAGGTGATGCTCAGGCAAATAGATTAGGAAATGAAACACTTAAAGCAGTAGACGAGTTCTGCTATTTGCAAAACATAATAACTGATACTGGCCAAAGCAGATAGTATATAAAATGTAGACTGGCAATGGAAAGAAAATCGTCTCTGAAGAAGAGAAATTTATTAGCTTTGAATATAGATTTAAGTGTTAAGAAGTCTTTTCTGAAAGTATTTCTTTGAAGTGTAGCCCTGTTTGGAAGTGAAAAATGGACAACAACATAAATTTACACAAGAAAAGAATAGAAATGTTTCAATTAATGTGCTACAGAAGAATGCTTTTTTTATTTCATTCATTTATTATTTAGCAGCTTATGAGGTACATCTATGGACTAAGTCCAAGTATATATTTGCTTTGTCAGTTTTCTAATAAAATACATTACTTTTACTGATTCTAACTATAGTTTTGCTAAGACAGCTAATAAATTTTAACCACAACACTTCTGAAAATTAACATCATAGTTACAAAATTTTAGATACTGTAAACTGAACAGATTTTACTAGGCATACATAATCTATGTATCTATATATTACAGAACATTTAATTGCAATAATTCTATGCTATGGGTCCATCATTTTATATATACGGTATAATACAGTCACATAGCACATACATATTCTAGATCCCATTATGTTTACTTTTATATAAAAAAAATTTAACAGCAATAATACTGTAGAAAAACAAAATCTTTAGATAAAACAATGCTGTTAAGAAGTTAACACATTTTACTTTTTCTTTTTCTCTATATCTGTATACATTTTTCTTTTAGTGTACTATGCCTGTTTGCTTCAGTTATTTTCATTTGAAAGAAATTCTCTGACTGAACATAAAGGGGTTTCTAATAGCAGTTGCTTGATTGACTGTTTAAACTTATCCTTCAATTTGGCATGAGTGATGTGTGGTTGTAAAGAGTTGTACAACTTTACTGCCATGTAATCACTACTTCTCTCATATTGTGTTGTGTTTTGCTGCAGAATTCTTAATTTTTTAGTGTTTCTAGTGTGGTGGTGGAATACATCTTCATTTTTGTTGAATTTATCTTTATGACCCCAAGCAAGGAGCAGAACTGTATATATATATATATATATATATATATATATATATATATATATATATATATATATATATATATATATATATATATATACAAGCTGTAGAAGGTTAGACTCTTATATTTTTTTGAAAAGAGCCTTGCAACTATCTCGTGTTCTTTTGTTTCCTATTATTCTAGCTGCTCTCTTTTGCAATTCGAATATTTTATTTGCCTCCATGAAGTGGCCCCTGATTTCTATACCATAGCTCATTACAGCATTGAAGTATGAAAAATATACAATGCGCACATTATCTTCTGTTATTACTGTCTTAATTTGTCTCAGAGCAAAAACAGCACTGCTACATTTATTGCTTGTATTGGAAATATGATGTTTTCATGCTAAACAACTGTCCACGGTGATACCTAAAAATTTAGCACTTCAAACTACTCTTACATCTAGCTCTTGCAAATTTATTAGTTCACTTGTTTTTCTTTTGTTGTTCCTAAATAGGATTGCATTAGTTTTCTCATAATTGAGAATTAACCTATTCACTTCAAGCCAGTGGGTGAACATTTCAACTGTTTGATTACTTTTACTTATGGCCTCCTGTAAGCTTGATCTCACAGTTATGCTTGTTGTGTCATCTGCAAAGAGTATCAATTCACTCTGTACGTTACAAGGTAAATCATTTACGTATATAAGGAAAAGGAGGGGTTTATTACCCTATGGTACCCCATGTTTTATATCTTGTAGTTCTGATAGCTGTCTCCCTTGATTGTGTGACACTTCCACTGCTTGTTTTCTGTTCTGCAGATGTGACTTTATGATATCAAGAGCAGTTCCTCTAATTCCATAGTGGTGTAGCTTCATTATTAATATGTGGTGATTGACAAGATCAAAAGCTTTAGACAAGTTACAAAAGACACCAACCAATATTTGGCCTTGATCTACGCCTGCAGAGATTATATTAATAAGTTAAAATGGAGCT
Organism: Schistocerca cancellata; assembly: GCF_023864275.1. NCBI lineage: Eukaryota > Metazoa > Arthropoda > Insecta > Orthoptera > Acrididae > Schistocerca > Schistocerca cancellata. The sequence goes on along the minus strand of NC_064629.1, from coordinate 874,180,872 downwards.
GACACTGTAGATTTTTCCTACTGGAACCCAAACTGTCTACCATTTATGGTAGTGTTTTTTATCAAAAAATGCCATTAACCTAACAAATGTTATTGTTTCTAGGATCTTTGACAAAATTAGAAGGAGGCTAACTGGTCTGTAATTATCTGGGCACATGTGATCACCTTTTCTTGAACAGTGGTAGCACTCTGGCAATATTCATTCTATCTGGGAAGATTCCTTTTTCAAGACGTGAGTTGACTAAGTGACAGAGGGATTTAGCAATCTCCCTAGTAGTTAGCTTCAAGATTTTATTTGACAGGCCGTTTATGTCTGTGGATGCTTTATTTTTTAGTTTCTCTAATATTTTTCTTATCTCTTGTTCAGTTGCCAGATACAGGTAACATGAGTTGTGGGTGACATTTGTTTATTCTCAACTAGTTTTTGGGCTTGCAGAGAATCACTATTGTTACCCTGTGTAAGTTGTTGGCAGATGCCGGTAAAATATTGGTTGAAAGTGTTGCTAATGATTATTGGATCTTCTGTTACAACATTATTGATTTTTAGGCTTAAGCTTTTATTGTTATTTCCTGATGACTTTTCTGTTTCTCTGTTTATTATCTTCCAAGTGCTTCTGACTTTATTGGGAGCTTGTGTAATATTTCCATTATACAGTTTTTTGTAGCTATTAAAGTTTTATTGTAAATCTTTTTTTTGTGGCGGCGTTCGTAGCGACAAACACTTCGCTGTAGAAATGGCTTACGAAGTCACCGCCACACTTTTAATAGCGGGCCGACCGGTCCGCTGGAACAGTGAACAGAAAGATGAAAACCCAAACACTCTGATTAAATAAAAGTCAGTTCTTATCTTTATTAACGAAGATACAGAAACACAGTAGTGAACTCCGTGTCTACAGAAATCTGTCTAGTTCGAGTCGGAGCGGCTAGGTCAGCATCGGCTGACGACAAAGAACAACTCTGCTGCAATGAACACACAACTGACTAGCAAGTACACAAATCGGTGGCAAGTATACAACCGAGCGGCGAATACAGAACTGTCCTAGCGCTCGCGACTCCAGCGCTTAAGAAGCCAGAAGCCAGCGGTGGCGCGCGCCAACTTGCGGCGATTTCCTGTATCGCTGGCGCTGCTTATGCGGACGGCGTCCGGACTTTGATGCTGCCAACCTTTTGGCAGCGGGCTTGGTTGGCATTACTGGCTAGGATATAACACTTTTATAGGCTCTATAGTATTCAACAAAATGAATAGGCCTATCTGGAGCTTTCCACATTGCATGAAGAAGTTTCAACTTTTTACAGGATACTAACAGACCTTTTGTTAGCCATAGCAGATTTCCTTGCTTTTTCTTTATTGTTTTAGTTTTGGTTGGCAAACACTCTTCAACGATTTTTAAATAGATATCTAGGAAACTGTTATATTTATCATTAACACTATGCTGAAGAGTAGATGGGTAGATAAAATGACAAACGAGGAGGTAGTGAAATGAACTGAGGAGCAAAGAAATTTGTGACACAACTTGACCAGAAGGAGGGATCAATTGATAGGACACATTCTGATACATCAAGCAATCACAGATTTAATATTGGAGGGAAGTGTGGGTGCATAAAAATTGTAGAAGGAGCCCAAGAGGTGAATACAGTAGGCAGATCCAGAAGGATGTAAGTTGCAGTAGTTATTCAGAGGTGAAGAGGCCTTCACAGGATAGACTAGAATGGAGAACTGCATCAAACCAGTCTTAAGACTGAAGATTACATCCATTTCAGAAAAAAACATTTTAAGAAATTTTAAAGCCAAAAAATTTATTTTATATATTTAGCATTCTTTGAGTTTATCATACAGTTTTGATCCTTGGTAAAAAGATAGTGGACTTTAATTTAATTTTATTATTTTTTCCCTAATACAAGAAATTCCTGTACCCAGTTTTGTTAATATGAACAGAGCTGTTTTTTTACTACATGTTGCTTACTATGTTCCTTTATGAAAACTACAATTTGAAAGATACATTCACTTGTAACTGTCAAATTTCCAACCTTGTTAAGTAGTTTTATTTACCATATACACCCATTTGCTACGTTGGTAGTTATTCTGATGGTCTTTATTACAGTCTACATATGGTTTTCATATTTCATTTATCTGTGGCAAGGGCGTTATTGAATCACTAATGGTGGAATATATGTATTCAGATTATATTGTTTTAGGCATAAAATATTGCACATTACAGTCAAATAATTATACTGCACAAAAAATTAATCACCTTGAAACAAAGTATGGCAGAACAGCTACACTTGCTATAATCTCACATCTTAAATAAATATATTTTTTCTTTCTATTCTCTGTTCTATATATAATACATGTAATTAGAGTATATGAAATCTAATTCTTACACAAGTTCTATTTTTCTAAACATTATTATTCTGTATGTAATTTACAGTCTACTGCTTACAACAGCGTGGACAGTACTATAGAAACATTGTACTTAGAAAAATATTCGTAGTTTACAATTCATGAAAATTATATGCCCTGCAAAAATTTGGCCCATCTAATAATTCTATGTTTTAATATAGACATACCCTATTTGAAAGCCTTCATTATAGTCTTTGTAAGGAAGATATTTTTTTCTGAAGACTGTGTAATTTAAAACTCATCTCCATTCAAAATTGTCAGCTGTTAGAATGCCCAAATCTAAAAATAAAATCCTTTCAAAATTCCAGTGTTATTATCTTGTAGCCCATAATTTTTCTGTTTCAAAAATGTTTAATTTCCCAGGATAATGTTTATGAAATATGAGAGTGGTTTGAAAAGATCACAGAACAGAATAAAAAAAAAGTACTTACATCACTGAAACTTATATTATTTTTCAATGTAGTCTCCTTGTAGATTAATGTACTTGGTCCAACAATGTTCCAGTAACTTGATCCCATCTCGAAAATGAGTTTCCTTCAGGCTTGCAAAATAGTTGTCAACTCCGGTTATCAGTTCCGCGTTTGAAATGAATCTTGATCCATCAAGAAAACTTTTCAGTTTTGGGAAGAGACAGAAGTCTGATGGAACCATATCAGGTGAATAAGGTGGGTGCAGCAATAATTCATACCTTAGTTTGTGCAATTTTGCCATGGTCACAGCATGTGTATGGGTGCAGGTCAAAAATTGTAACACCCATCTTGCAGATAATTTTTTCATTTCTAATTCTTTGGTGAAAATGTGATATACCATTTCAGATGACATCTGGCAAGTGTGAGCAATTTCATGCACTTTCAATCGGCAATCCTCCATGACCATTTTGTGCAGTTTTTCAATTATTTCTGGAGTAGTGACACATCTTGGCCGACCACTGCACTGATCATCATGTGAGCACTCCCGACCAAATTGAAATTCAGTTGACCACTTGGCAATAGTTGAATGTGAAGGAGCAGAGTCCCCCAGTGTATTCTGGAAATCAGCATGAATGTCCTTTGCTTTCATACCTTTCTTTACGAATTACTTAATCACTCCTTGAATCTTGATTTTTTCCATCTTTGCAAATTACTGCGTGGGAACAACAGAGCCACATCACCACCACAGCTCATTTCAAGGAGCATTGACATGGCAGATGCATACAGGCAACAGTCCAATGAATATGACATGAGAAACTCATTGTGCTAGTGTTGACCTTCGTGGTGATTCTGAGAACTTTTCAAACCACCCTCATATGGCAGTTACAAAATTTGAGTCTCTAGAAAAATTTTGGTATGCCTAGTAAAACATTGTGCACACTCTAACCTCTGTCTCTTAACCGAATTATAATTTTTGCCTAATGTGACTCTATATTCAACACTTTTCCTATTTTTTTATGTTAACGTCTAAACACATACTTTACAGTTTTGTAATAACTACCCTGCCCTTAAATAAAAGAAAGGAAAATTCAGAATGGAATGTAACAATATTATGAAAAGGAAAGTTGCTACTCATCATATAGCCGAGCTGCTGAGTTGCAGATTGGCACTACAAAAACACTGTCACAAATAAAGTTTTCGGCCAGTAAGGCCTCCATCAAAAATAGATACACACACACACACACACACACACACGCAAATGCAACACACACACATGAATGTAGTCTCAGGCAACTGAAACCACATTGTGAGCATCAGCACCAGTGCATTATGGGAGTGGTGACTGGGTGGGCGAAAGGAGGAGGCTGGGGCAGGGAGGGGGAGGGATAACAGGGTAGGGATGGCAGACAGTGAAGTGCTGCAGGTTAGATGGTGGGCAGAGGTGAAGTGGGGGGAGGAGGGAGAGGGGTAGCAGAAAACGAGAGAAGTAAAAAGTTATCTTATAAAGCTTCCTGTAATCAACACAAAAGCGCCAACTGCCATCCTTCTTCCTGACGAGGACCACTGGTGATGACCATGGGCTCTGCAAAGGCTGAATGATGTCATTCTTCATCATATTCTCTACCTCATCACGAATTATTCGACGTTCTGTTGCTGACACACGGTATGCTCTCTGGCTTATTGGTTGATGGTCCCCAGTGCTAATCCGGAGCTTCACCATCAATTTGTCTAATTTGCTCTTCACCTGTGGATTGAAGCATTCAGAGAACTCTTGAAGAATGGCAAGTAGCTTCTTCTGTTGTGCCTTAGTGAGATATGGTGATAGTCGAGCTAGGAGATCTTGTCTCATAGTGGTAGTGCTAATTTCCCCCACAAACTCAGCATGGGAGGTTTCTATGATGCTCAGCTGTACTTCAATTAACGGCTCAGCATTTGCTATGCACGTGCATCTTGGAAGGATCTGTGGTTCTCAGCAAAAGTTAACTATCCACAATTCACTGAATCGGTTCTTAAACGAGATGACAGAGGCTGTGATGACCAAGTTATTCTTCAGTGGTATGCTTCTCTTACATTCCTCTACAAGCTCCATGGGTTGATGCATGGCATGACACATGACAGTTACCTTTCTAGCGCTGACTGCAGAAATGATCTCTTCATCCAGCACAAATAGTCTCCACACATTCGGATGCACATCTTCCTGTCCACAGTATCTCATCTCGTCTAGCATAATCTTCGAGCAACCACAATCTATAAGTTGCTCAAATGGTTCAAATGGCTCTGAGCACTATGGGACTTAACATCTGAGGTCATCAGTCCCCTAGAACTCAGAACTACTTAAACCTAACTAACCTAAGGACATCACACATATCCATGCCCGAGGCAAGATTCGAACCTGCGACCATAGCAGTCGCGCGGTTCCAGACTGAAATGCCTAGAACCGCTCGGCCACCACGGCCAGCCTATAAATTGCCCAAGAGGCTTTCAAAAAGTCCCATGCAAGAATGACATCGTGACTACACTCTTGTAAGACGATGAATTCGAAGGGTTGTGTATGGCCTCATATACCCACACGAATGGTACATCTTCCTGTAAGGTTTTACATATTTCCCATTAGCCATCTTCAGCAGAGATGTTTTGATGTCAACGAATACGGTTTTCTGCAACTGGCAATGGTACTTCTCCGAAATGACTGAATATGATGCTCCAGAGTCCAAAAGAGCTTGGGCTGGTCAGCCATCCATGAGAATATCGATGTAGTTTCCTATCATTTTTGTAGTGATTGACAGTGGAGGATTTTTCTCTTCAGCGACCTCACCTCCAAGGAATGTCGCACCCTTTAGTTTTACAGGTTGTGGCTACTAGGTGATTGGCTGGAGCTTCTAAACGGTGATGGAGACCTTGATCGGCGTGTTAGGGAGCATCCTCTCCAGCGTCTAGCTCACGACAATGGTGACCTATGGCGTCCAGAACCCACATCTTCTTGTTCATCTTCGTCATCTCAGAGTTGGCGTCGGCTAAGATCGGTCTACTGTCTTCTGGTGTGAGCATCATCAAATATCCACCTCCTTTCTCGACAATAGCGCACCACATGCCCCAGTCGTCCACAGCGGAAACATACTGGTTGGTTATCCTGGGTCCTCCAGACGTCAGTCTTCCTGGGTGGCCAAACAGGTTCCTCGTGCGGCATTGTAGGAATGTAACTCCACCTGGGTCTCGACTTTTTCACCATTTAAAGGGAAATGAAGGACGAGAGATTGGGTTCAATGTCTGTTCCACTTCCTCCCTTACGACCTCTTGAAGTGTCTCAGTTTTTTGCTCACCGTGCAATCCAAGTGCCTTCTGAACTTCATCTCTCACTATCTGATGAAGAACACTTGTGAAATCAGTTGCTGTCTCCATCACAGACATTGATATGACATTTGGAAGCCATTCAAACTTCTTGTGTGTAATTCTTTTTTGATGCTTTGTCTCGATATACTGGCACCATTTTATGAAGTAATCTGCTGTCGAAACCTCTTCAAGAATAGGGCTTGGTACACGTCCTCTGCAACACCCTTCATGAGATGTACAACCTTATCTTCCTCTTTCATTCTATGATCCACTATTTTACACAGCTCCAAGACATCTTGACTGTAGGATGCTGTAGTTTCTCCTGGACACTGTGCCCTGCACTTCAGCCTTGCACTCCTGTCATTGTGTGTCACTGAAATACTTGCACAGTCCTGCCTGGAATACTTTGCAGCTTATGAACTTCTCCTCTTTGTTCTCATACCATTTCTTGGCAGTGCCCTCCAAGGAGAAAAATATGTTAGCCAAACACACGATATCATCCCATTTGTTAAATTTGGTTATATGCTCATATACCTTCGCCCACTTGTTTGGATCCAGAGAACCTGGAAGGCTGTCTCATGTGGTGGCACACAGTTGCTGTCATTGTAATGTCCTCTTCTTCATCTGTCTGCAATAGATTGTGATCTGTTGAATATGGCTTGAACTTGGGTTTCTTGCCACGTAAATGACAGCTCTGTCATGGCCTGAGGAGAGCCACTGTGTCATATATAATGTGCGCTACCACAAGGTCCAATTCCCCTGCACCTCCACCAGAATAATGTCACGTAGAAGGTGTAAGTAGATGAATGACGAACACTAACTTCACTTAATGAAGGTTTATTCAGCACTTGCACATACAAGAGCATGGAGCTAACTGCCTCCGGCCAGACCACATACAGTATATATACAGCTACAGAACATTCCAGTACAATGATGCTTGACATTTGTAGATACTTCTAGAATGTATTCGAATCAAATATAGAAATTAAAATTGTACAGTCCAGGTGAGTTTTGAACTCACATCCCTCCATACAACACTTGAGTTTCATAAGCACTACACCACGGTGCTCCTCAGCTTTTTCTGCAACAATATAAATGAAATTGGTGAGGAGAAGTTGATATAGTCCTCTTGGTAGATGAGGTACTGTAGTGTACAAAGTTTATGTCATGTAATATGTTTTCATTTAAACTACTCTTGGTAAGTTGAGCAATGTTAGTTACCTTTGTATACTATGTTAGGATTGTTAACAGATTGTTATGATGGCTTTCTATTTCAAATGTGGGTTTAGATTACTTTGTGTCTTGGATCCAAAGCTATTCTGGTGTTTTGTTTCTAAGTCCTACGTGGCAGAGAGCAAAAATTAAGTGGCAGAGAGTGCTATGGTGGTATTTTATACTTGATTAATTACTTCATTGGAGGTGTAAGGCTGGATTTGCAATGGGGAGTAGTTTTCAGTTGCGTAAGCTCTGTGATTTCTGATGAGCATACTTGTAACGTTGCATAATTACTGCAACACATGTACATCATGCAAATCGGCAGACACAACATCTCAACAATTTATTACAATTTTACTGCATTAGTTTATTATTTCTTTAAAAGTGTACCAACCTCTCCCAGAGTGTTGTGTTAAAGTAAAGTGTTGGCAGATTTCACATATGGAAGTGCAGCGTATGGACAACTGCATAATAGGTAAGGACAAGTAAGGTTTGTGGCCTGTTTGCCTTCCCGAGGTATGTCCCTTGTATATTGTATACTGAATTATACCATGCTTTTGCCTAATCAGTTCTCCCATTATCATTTGAAGTTACCCCTATTCGATGCTGTCTCTCTCATCCTTCCCTGCAACTGCACAGAATGGGTGTCAGTCCAATGAGACTGTGTGCTTGTTGTGTTTGATTGGGGATGCAGTAGATCCAGGAACAGCACAGCCGTATGACAATTGGAACCAATATTTGCAACTGATCCTGTCTGATTACAACAGTAGTTGAGTCCATAGGGCACACACCCTAAGTGGTGGTGTATGGATGCCAAATGAGTTTTTTGCTATGAGTTAGATAAATTGCCACCAGATGTTGATTTGAGTGGAGGTGAAGGGTTTAGACTGACAACTTAAAATGTTCTAGTGAAGAGTACAGTAGAGTGATCTAAAGGCCACTACTAGACAGGTGTGAAGAAGTAAAAAAGGTGCAATGTTACTGGCCTAACAATAGATTGACTGTGTCTTATTGCAAATCCCAGTGATCAAAAAGGAGAAAACAAAACAATTCTGCCCCTTTACAAAGGGCCTTACCAAATTATGTGGTTGAAATCCCCAGTCAATGATGAACTACAGTTGGCAGATTGCACTTGATCGTGCATTTTGGTAGATTGAAGCCCCATCACGGATAAGTAGTACTGCCTCCATTGGTGGTTCCAGTGGACTCACTGCCAATAAAATCCAGTGCTCCAGTGCTGAGAATGGTGTTTGGAAGAGGAGAAATCCCCAGCCCCAGCGCCACACAGTTACCACTTACAGTCACAGATCCCTATACCTTATAATCATGAAGGGCCACCCCTTCAGCAATGAGTAAGTAATACACCATGAAATGCCTTTATGCCTCACTATTCTCACTCCATCACTTCTTTATGTATTTTTTGTGTATTACTTTATGTTCAGTGTCTTATGCTTTGTATATGCAATTGTAGCTGTTGAATGCTTTCTTTGTTGTTGTTTTGGAGATGGACCAAACAGGAGCTTCTATATGCTAAATGATGATTAATTGAAACCCTCAGTTGCTGACAGGTGTTGTTGATATACCTCAATGGGGACAGCTGAAAATGTGTGCCTCGACCGGGACTCAAACCCGGGATCTCCTGCTTACGTCGCAGATGCTCTATCCATCTGCGCCACTGAGGGCACAGATGAATAACGCAACTGCAGGGCTTATCCCTTGCACGCTTCCCATGAGACCCACATTCCCAATTGTCCACAATCTACATACGTAATGTACCTAATAGATATTTGCCCATCCACTCATTACTTGCGCCAACTAAGGTGACGATTGTCATAAGAGTTCAGGCAACCTGTGCGCATTCACACAGATGAAGATCAATGACCGGGTAGCCTTTTAACTATATTTATATGTGGGTCTCACAGGAAGCTTGCAAGGGATAAGTCCCTGCAGTTGCGCTATTCATCTGTGTCCTCGGTGGCTCAGATGGATAGAGCATCTGCTATGTAAGCAGGAGATCCCGGGTTCGAATCCGAGTTGAGGCACACATTTTCAGCTTTCCCCATCAAGTTATATCAACAACACCTGTCGGCAGCTGAGGGTTTCAATTAATTATTGTTTATTCTAGAGAAGCTGCATGGTCATCAATGGTATCTGTTCTTTCGAGAACAGTTACTATCTTCATATATAGTTAAAGGCTACCCGGCCATTGACCTTTATCTTTGCGAATGCACACAGGTTGCCTGAACTCTTACGAGAATCATCACCTTAGTTGGTGCGAGTAATGAGTGGATGGGCAAAAATCTATTAGGTACATTATGTATATAGATTGTGGACAGTTGGGAATGTGGGTCTCATGGGAAGCATGCAAGGGATAAGTCCATGCAGTCACACTATTCATCTGTGTCCTCGGTGGCTTAGATGTATAGAACACCTGAGATGTAAGCAGGAGATTCCGGGTTCGAGTCCCAGTCAAGGCACACATTTTCATCTGTCCCCCTCAATGTATGTCATTAATACCTATTGACAGCTGATGGTTTCAATTAACTATCATTTATTCTAGAGAAGCCCCCCGGTCATCAATGGAACCTGTTCGTTCGAGAAAAGTTACTATCTTCATATACTTCTATATGCTAGTTTTGCTTTATAGTGCTTTGCTGTTTCATACAGTGTATCTCCTTGTCAGCTACACCTCAATATTTTTGCCATTTCTCCACCAACCCCACATGGAGAGTTTCTCATGTCATATAGTGTACCCTCCTAATACGAAGGGTGTTCAGTAAATAATGCAACACTTTTTTTTCTAAAACCATGTTAGTTTTATTCAGGATTCCAATACACCATATTGTTTGCCACCTTTCTGGCTATGAAACCCTATTTTTCAACATAATCTCCATTCAATTCGATGGACCTGATGTACACACAAAGGAGTGGGTAACACTACTACCTATCGCTAGAGCAGTTGCCTCATCACTACACCCCACATCTCATCAGTCCACTAGCCTTCAAAGCCTGGCCTGTGCAGTCAAGCTGCAGAACCTCAAGCCCCCTGTCATGAGGTGTGACCCCTATCTTTTCCTATTATACATTTTTTGAACTTACACTCATACATCAAAAATTTCAGATTGTTCAACACTCATCCTCCCACAGATAGTAAGTCCCTTGCCTGAGCAACCTATCTTTCCAAGGGAGAATCTGATGCAAATTATAAACATTGTAAGTACTACTCCTGCAGAATGAGGAAAAAGGCTACCTGTTTTGCTGAATTCGGGAGTGCTTTGTTAGCGATTTTGAATTATTACATTTTCTTTTTTCCATGTCTGTAGTTGTCATGAGTTCATAGGACCATTCCAATGACTAGCATACTGTAACCAGCATACGTTGCAGGCCAAGAGTTGATCATATTGATCAGAGACAGCTGGGGACACTCACTTTATGAATTTCACCTAGAGAAACGAATGAAAAGTGTGGGAAGATGGTCATGTGAGGTTCTGGAGGATGTGAGCACTGTGTTTGTTCCAGAGCTGTTTCTCTACCCTCAGCCTCCAACCTGACAATAAAAACCTTCCTTCATGCTCATAGTTTTCCGGACTTTGGTCTACCATAACTTAGTCATGATGGCCCCTCCAAGCAGCTGGTGGTCTGTTCAATTTCCCCTGCTGTGCCCTTGTATCCTACATATTGAATTATGTGGTGATTTTCCAAGCTAATTATTATTTTATCATTTCAAGCTACCAAATGCTCACCCTCTCATCCTGCCCTGCACCTGTCTTGCATAGCATGCTTCAAGGAAAAGATCTATGTTGATTCCTGTGCTGCTAAAACAATAATTCTCAAAGTTGGCCAGAATCTCTTCTTCTGATTCATCAAATAAATATATAAAACTTAGAACTCATGTGTATAGCTTACATATATACATTTGGAGACATAAAATGTAATTGAGTCTTCAATACATTTATTTTTTTAATACTCAAGGTCTGTGTCACAATCTATGGTTTTCAATCATCTTAAAATATGTTGCCAAATATTCATAAAGTTGGGTCACTAAACAGTGAACACAGGAGGTGCTGAGCACATAATAAAGTTTCTATGTGCCTGCCAATTGTCCACAACCTCCTTTGGTTAGTGAACTAAACTCAGACACAGTATGTGTTGTAACTGTGACCAGGATGGTCACGGGGTAGCAATGATGGAAAGCGTGGCGGGACCCACGGAGTGGCCTGCGAACAACAATATGACGAGAGAGGATGGACACGACCAACGAAGGACAGAACGAATACAACAAGATCAAACAATGGAGTCACAAGGAAACAAACATGTCCACTCATACACAGAACAAGGAAGTAAGCTGTCTAACGCGAAGCGAGGTGTCAACCGACATATGCGAGATTAGACTGACTGGCCGAGCAAGAGGCAGGAGCTTAAGTATGCTATCGGGGGGCGCCGCTATTGGCCACTGGAACCACGTGTTCCACTGTTGTGCCCTCACACTAAAAGCGGGCCAGGAGGCACACGCCGCCACAGCTTACAGAGACCTCTATGGGTCTTAGACGTCCATGACGTCTGGCATGGATTAAAATTCCACGGCGCACGGTACCAGAGTATGGACAAAATAAAACTGGCCAAGAAAACATCTGCAATAATGCTGATGTGGGACTGACAGTTGTTAATGAATGTCACAGTTCTGTAATTTTAGATAACCTGACAGGATGAACCATGCCTCACATGAGAACATGAAAAACTGAGGATCCAAAGGTCTTGTTTCCACCTCACTCAGAAACCACTGACAGTACTCAACATTCACAAATTCATCTGGCTTTAACTCATGCACGGCAGTAAATTTGTAAGGATACAGATGAAGGTCCTTTTTGATAATGTTTCCACACAGCAACCTCTTAATTCCCAATTGCACAGATAAACAACATTGAAACTTGATAGGACTTCAGTTGAGAAATATTTTCTGAGGCTCAGAGTTTCTTTCAGATAGTTCCAGTTTTTATTTGCTGCAGAGCCTCTTTCATGGAATTTTTCCACTAAGTTTTGCATTGAAGACTTTGCTTGAGATTTTGCCAAAACTCTTCCAGTCTTAAACTGTTGCTAAATACTTCCAAACATGTTTTTCATGAAATGTGCTTCACATAACACTCAACAATGAAAATGCATCTGGATTGCCATGAATGTCAAAGCATCACTTCAGGCATGGGTAGGTGCAATGGCTCCATATTGAATCTGCCTGGTGGATCCATGATAAAAGTTGTTGTGCTAGTCACCCTGAATGTAGTTTTTAGATGTTTACCCACATCCCAATAGTAGAATACTGGGCTGATACCAAAGTTCCATCCCAGTTACACTACTTGCAAACATTGCAAAAACTTCACTCACTTTCACGTACATGAACACTACATGCAAACAGTTTGGGTACACATATTCCATCCTGAGGGCAGGGGGTTATGGGGTGGGAGTGGCAACACCAAAAGGAAAGGCACCTGGCAACCCTTTAAACCAACAACGCCAAGTCTATTAATAACACTACCAACCATGCACTGATGCAGTGCAACAACACAGCAAGAAGGAGATAACAATCAACAATGATCACATGTTGTTTTATTGTGAGCACTATTTTGTGTTGGGACACTAAATATGTCTGCTCCTCTCACTCACTCAGATGTAATGACAAAGAAAAATACTCAGGGCAGAGCATGCAGGATATGTGCATGCATAGAAATTTGACAGCAATTAATTGGAACATTTAAATACGGTTTTTCAGCATTTTCTGAATTGGGTAGTTCTCTTCATTAAATGGGGTCAGTTCCACATAAACATTATATATAATTGCTGGGCCAGTTTTAATCCTATCATAGACTTTCCTTCTGTATCTAAAGCTAACTTAAGATTAATAAACATCATATTTTATCAATAAAGCTATGATTGTTGCAGATTGCAGACAACATGAGAGGAAAATAGTTTTGAATTTAACTCTTAACTAATAGCTGCTGCCCAACTGTCTACTTATTTTGCATTAATACATAAAAGACTTCTAAGAAATAAATGGGATTTTCAGTTAAAATTGTTTCTACAGCTACATCTGCATTACTACTCAGCAATTTACACTTCAGTCAATGGTAGAATGTTCATACAACCACCTTCAGACTACTTCTTGATCTTTCAGCTCCTGAATAGCTCATGGGAAAAATGAACACCTAAATCTTTCAGTGTGAGTTCTGGTTTCTCTTATTTTCCCTATGTTTTCTCTTATTTTTCTGATGTTGATTGAAGTAAACAAAATTTTATTGAATTGACAAAGATAGTAATTAAAATGCTGTGAAAAGATCTAGCTACAACAACAAATGTTTGTTTTAATGATTGTCACACCAACTCATGTGTCACATCTGTGACACTCTCTCCCTTTTTTCATGGTAATACAAAATAAGCAACTCTTCTTTGAATTTTTTTGATATCCTCCATCAGTACTATCTGGTAAGGGTCCCATTTCATACAGACATAGTCCAGAAGAAGGTGGACAACCATAGTATAGGTAGTCTCTTTAGTCTCTTTGCATCTTCTAATGTTCTGCCAATAAAACTCAGTCCAACTTCACCACAACATTTTCTATGTTATGCTTCCAGTTTAATTTATTCATAACTGTAATTCCTATGTATTTAATTGAATCAATAACCTTTAAATTTGAGCAATTTATTGTGTAACCAAAATTTAACAGGTTTTTTTTTTAGTTCCCATATAGAGGACCTTACAATTTCATTGTTTAAGGTCAGCTGTCATTTTTTGTACCATACTGATACCTTGTCTAAATCACTTCACATTTTGATCTTCTGATGACTTTACTAGATGGTAAATAATAGTATCATCTGAAAACAATCTTAGTGGCCTGCTCAGATGGTCTCCTAAATCCTTTACATAGATTAAGAACTTCAGGGGGCCTATGAGGCTTCCTTGTGGAACCCCAGATATCACCGCTGTTCCACCATATGACTTCTCTTAATTACTATCAACCGTGACCTTCCAGACAGTAATTCATGAATCCAGTCAATGAACTGATATGACAGTCCATAGGCACACAATTGAAATAGAAGCATCCCATGACAAATGTTGCCTAAAGCTTCTGAAAATCTAGAAATTTGGAATCAATTGGAGGTCTGCTGCCAGTAGCACTCACTACTTCATGTGGATAAAGAGCCAGCTGTGTTTCATGAGAATGATATTTTCCTGAATATGCACTGGTTACGTGACAATAGATCATTTTCTTTGAGGTACTGGCATTTCATGATGTTTGAACACTTTCTACATCCCAAAATTGTACAGCAAATTGACCTCAATGAGATTGGGATGTAATTCAGTGGATTACTTGTACTTCATTTCTTGTGTACTGGTGTGAGCTGTTCAACTTCACTGTCTCCATGACCTTTTGTCATGGGAGCCCAGGTTTATGATTACTAAAAATGGCACTATTTCATCAGCATACCCTAAAAGGTACCTAACGTGTGTACAATGAACCCAGAAAACTTGCTTTCATTAAGTGACAAGTTGCTTTGTTTCATCAATGTTGACTTTTTCTAAATTGCTCATGTTGACAGCTGTTCTCAATTCAGATTCTTGAATATTTACTGCATCTTCTCTGGTGAAGGGATTTCAGAGAACTGTGTATAGTTACTCTGCTTTAGTGTCATTGCCTTTGGTGAAGGTAGTGATTGAGTCTTGCCACTGGTATTCTGTACATCACATTTTCTTTTTAAAAAATAAAAGGGAAGTCTGTGATGATTCTGGATATCCATTGGCTGACTTCAAGACAATATGTAATGTGTCACCACATATAATGCTTTTATATGGTTCATTACATGGGGGGGGGGGTCTTGATTTTTGTCTGGTATTATGCTGGTGTATGTCACAGATTTTGTTGCACTGTTTTGGTAAAGCAAATTCTTAGACAAGAAGTGGGTGCCAGATCTGTTAATCACAGCAATAATTCATTGACCCCACATTAGAAGTTAGTGCCCTCAATTGCTGTCTCAAACATAGCACAGCATAACACATCATGAGAAACTACTAGACTATAAGGGAGCACATCCATTCTCAAAAATTCACACAAGGGCATTTTTCATGTATCCAGCAAGATCTGAGAACTGCCTAATATTATAAAGGGATTACCTAATAAGTATTTGCTGGATAATGATGAGATAACAGATGTTATAATCAAATCAAGTGCAAACATTATTGTAGAATCAGTAACAGACTTTTTAAGCTCATCATTCAAGGATGGTGTATTTTCAAATAGTTTAAAAAATGCAAAAGTAGCACATTGCACAAGATGGGTTCCAAATATGGCATTAATAATTACCGACCAATATCAGTTTTGAGAGATTTCAGCAAAATTATGGAAAAAATGTTCCTTAGTGCAGGTGACTCCAATATATACAAATGGTAAAAGAATGGACTCACAAAATTATACAACAGTATCCCAAACTTCAGTTTACTGCTGAATCCTTGAACATATTCTCAGTCTGAATATATTAAACTTTCTTGAGGCTGAGAAGTTTATATCCCCAAATCAGCATGGTTTTAGAAAGCATCTCTCATGCAAACCACAGATTGTCCTTTTCTCACATGACATACTGAAAATTATGGATGAAGGTCAAGAGGCAGATCCCATATTTCTATATTTCCAGAAAGCATTTGACACAGTGTCTCACTGCTGGCTGTTAATGAAGGTATGAGCATATGGAATAAGTTCACAGATATAAGAATGGCTCAAAGACTTCTTAAGTAATAGAACTCAGTATGCTGTCCTCAGTGGCAAGTGTTCATCAGAGGCAAGGGTATCATCGGGACGCACCAGAGAAGTGTAATAGGACCACTGATGTTTTCTATATACATAAATGATTTGACTGACAGGGTGGACAACAATCTGTGGTTGTTCACTAATGATGCTGTGGTATACAGTAAGGTGCTGAAGTTGAGTGACTGTGGATAAGACACAAGATGACTTAGACAACATTTCTAGTTGTGTGATGAATGGCAGCTAGCTCAAAATGTGGAAAAATGTAAGTTAATGGGGATGAGTAGAAAGAACAAACCTGTAATGTTTAGATACAGTATTACTAGTGTCCTGCTTCACAGTCAAGTTGTTTAAATATCTGGACATAACGTTGCAGATCAATATGCAATGGAAGAAGCATGAGAGAACTGTGGTAGGGAAGGCAAATGGTTGACTTCAGTTTATTGGGACAATTTTAGGAAAGAGTGGTTCACATGTTAAGGAGACTGCATGTAGGTCATTGGTGCAACCTATTCTTAGGTGCTGCTCAAGTGTTTGGGATCTATACCAGGTCGAACTGAAGGAAGACATCAAAGCAGTTCAGAGGCAGGCTGCTAAATTTGTTACCTGTAGGTTCAAACATCATGTAAATACTACAGAGATGTTTCAGGTACTCAAATGGGAATCCCTGGAGGGAAGGTGATGCTCTTTTGAAGAAACGCTATTGAGAAAATTTAAATAACTGGCATTTGAAACTGACTGTCACACAATTCTACTACTGCTAAAATACATCTACATCTACATGGATACTCTGCAAATCACATTTAAGTGCCTGGCAGAGGGTTCATCGAACCACCTTCACAATTCTCTATTATCCCAATCTCGTATTGTGAGCAGGAAGAATGAACACCTATATCTTTCGGTACGGGCTCTGATTTCGCTTATTTTATCTTTGTGATCATTCCTCCCTATGTAAGTCAGTGTCAACAAAATATTTTTGCATTTGGAGGAGAAAGTTGGTGATTGGAATTTTGTAAGAAGATTCTGTCACAATGAAAAATGCCTTTCTTTTAATGATGTCCATCCCACATCCTGTATCATTTCTGTGACACTCTCTCCCATATTTCACAATAATACAAAACATGCTGCCTTTCTTTGAACTTTTTCGATGTACTCAGTAAGTCCTACCTGGTAAGGATCCCACACCGCATAACAGTATTCTAAAAGAGGATGGACAAGCGTAGTGTAGGCAGTCTCCTTAATAGGTCTCTTACATTTTCTAAGTGTCCTGCCAATGAAATGCAGTCTTTGGTTAGCCTTCCCCCAACATTTTCTATGTGTTCCTTCCAATTTAAATTGTTCATAATTGTAATTATTAGGTATTTAGTTGAATTTACGGCTTTTAGATTAGACTGATTTATCGTGTAACCAAAGTTTAACATGTGCTTTTCAGCACTCATGTGGATGACCACACAGTTTTTGTTATTTAAGGTCAACTGCCACTTTTCACACCATTTTGATATTTCTTCTAAATTGTTATGTTTATTTTAGTTAGACTTCATGAGATCTTTGTACATTATTGACCTGTTTTATGATCATTATGGAATTTATTATCTGTATGCCAATCAACATCAATGTAACCAGTGATAATAAATGTATATAAATTAAAAATTAACTTTGATTATGTTGATTTGACTACTTTAAAAATGATTAAGTATCTGTCAGTTCATCTATTGCATGCTGAATAAAAATGAAGGATGAGGTAATCGAGGTCAGTAATGTTACACAATGCTGTATCAGATTATGTGTAACATACTATATCAAGTTTGTGTTGTGGTGTGTGTGTGTGTGTGTGTGTGTGTGTTTTTTTTTTTTTTTTTTTTAAAAAAAAAAACCTCTTCATCTCAGAGTGGCACTTGCAACCTACATCCTCAATTATTTGCTTGACGTATTCCAATATCTGTCTTCCTCTACAGTTTTTGCCCTCTACAGCTCCCTCTAGTGCCATGGAAGTCATTCCCTCCTGTCTTAGCAGATGTTCTATCATCCTGTCCCTTCTCCTTATCAGTGTTTTCCACATATTCCTTTCCTCTCCGATTCTGCATAGAACCTCCTCATTCCTTACCTTATCAGTCCACCTAATCTTCAACATTCGTCTATAGCACCACATCTCAAATGCTTCGATTCTCTTCTATTCTGGTTTTCCCACAGTTCATGTTTCACTACCATACAATGCTGTACTCCAGACGTACATCCTCAGAAGTTTCTTCCTCAAATTAAGGCCGGTATTTGATATTAGTAGACTTCTCTTGGCCAGAAATGCCTTTTTTGCCATAGCGCGTCTGCTTTTGATGTCCTCCTTGCTCCGTCCGTCATTGGTTATTTTACTGCCTAGGTAGCAGAATTCCTTAACTTCATTGACTTCGTGACCATCAATCCTGATGTTAAGTTTCTTGCTGTTCTCATTTCTACTACTTCTCATTACCTTCGTCTTTCTCCGATTTACTCTCAAACCATACTGTGTACTCATTAGACTGTTCATTCTGTACAGCAGATCATTTAATTCTTCTTCACTTTCACTCAGAATAGCAATGTCATCAGCGAATCGTATCATTGATATTCTTTCACCTTGTATTTTAATTCCATTCCTGAACCTTTCTTTTATTTCCATCATTGCTTCCTCGATGTACAGATTGAAGAGTAGGGGCAAAAGGCTACAGCCTTGTCTTACACCCTTCTTAATACGAGCACTTCGTTCTTGATCGTCCACTCTTATTATTCCCTCTTGGTTGTTGTACATATTGTATATGACCCATCTCTCCATATAGCTTACCCCTACTTTTTTCAGAATCTCGAACAGCTTGCACCATTTTATATTGTCGAACGCTTTTTCCAGGTCGACAAATCCTATGAAAGTGTCTTGATTTTTCTTTAGCCTTGCTTCCATTATTAGCCGTAACGTCAGAATTGCCTCTCTCGCCCCTTTACTTTTCCTAAAGCCAAACTGATCGTCACCTAGCACATTCTCAATTTTCTTTTCCATTCTTCTGTATATTATTCTTGTAAGCAGCTTCGCTGCATGAGCTGTTAAGCTGAATGTGTGATAATTCTCGCACTTGTCAGCTCTTGCCGTCTTCGGAATTGTGTGGATGATGCTTTTCCGAAAGTCAGATGGTATATTGCCAGACTCATATATTCTACACACCAACATGAATAGTCGTTTTGTTGCCACTTCCCCCAATGATTTTAGAAATTCTGATGGAATGTTATCTATCCCTTCTGCCTTATTTGACTGTAAGTCCTCCAAAGCTCTTTTAAATTCCGATTCTAATACTGGATCCCCTATCTCTTCTAAATCAACTCCTGTTTCTTCTTCTATCACATCAGACAAATCTTCACCCTCATAGAGGCTTTCAGTGTATTCTTTCCACCTATCTGCTCTCTCCTCTGCATTTAACAGTGGAATTTCCGTTACACTCTTAATGTTACCACCGTTGCTTTTAATGTCACCAAAGGTTGTTTTGACTTTCCTGTATGCTGAGTCTGTCCTTCCGACAATCATATCTTTTTCGATGTCTTCTCATTTTTCCTGCAGCCATTTTGTCTTAGCTTCCCTGCACTTCCTATTTATTTCATTCCTCAGCGACTTGTATTTCTGTATTCCTGATTTTCCCGGAACATGTTTGTACTTCCTCCTTTCATCAATCAACTGAAGTATTTCTTATGTTACCCATGGTTTCTTCGCAGCTACCTTCTTTGTACCTATGTTTTCCTTCCCAACTTCTGTGATGGCCCTTTTTAGAGATGTCCATTCCTCTTCAACTGTACTGCCTACTGCGCTATTCCTTATTGCTGTATCTATAGCGTTAGAGAACTTCAAACGTATCTCATCATTCCTTAGTACTTCCGTATCCCACTTCTTTGTGTACTGATTCTTCCTGACTAATGTCTTGAACTCCAGCCTACTCTTCATCACTACTATATTGTGATCTGAGTCTATATCTGCTCCTGGGTATGCCTTACAATCCAGTATCTGATTTCGGAATCTCTGTCTGACCATGATATAATCTAATTGAAATCTTCCTGTATCTCCCGGCCTTTTCCAAGTATACCTCCTCCTCTTGTGATTCTTGCACAGGGTATTCGCTATTACTAGCTGAAACTTGTTACAGAACTCAATTAGTCTTTCTCCTCTTTCATTCCTTGTCCCAAGCCCATATTATCCTGTAACCTTTTCTTCTACTCCTTCCCCTACAACTGCATTCCAGTCACCCATGACTATTAGATTTTCATCCCCCTTTACATACTGCATTACCCTTTCAATATCCTCATACACTTTCTCTATCTGTTCATCTTCAGCTTGCGACGTGGGCATGTATACCTGAACTATTGTTGTCGGTGTTGGTCTGCTGTCGATTCTGATTAGAACAACCCGGTCACTGAACTGTTCACAGTAACACACCCTCTGCCCTACCTTCCTATTCATAACGAATCCTACCCCTGTTATACCATTTTCTGCTGCTGTTGATATTACCCAATACTCATCTGACCAGAAATCCTTGTCTTCCTCCCACTTCACTTCACTGACCCCTACTATATCTAGATTGAGCCTTTGCATTTCCCTTTTCAGATTTTCTAGTTTCCCTACCATGTTCAAGCTTCTGACATTCCATGCCCCGACTCGTAGAACGTTATCCTTTCGTTGATTATTCAATCTTTTTCTCATGGTAACCTCCCTCTTGGCAGTCCTCTCCCGGAGATCCAAATGGGGGCTATTCCGGAATCTTTTGCCAATGGGGAGATCATCATGACACTTCTTCAAATACAGACCACATGTCCTGTGGATACACGTTACGTGTCTTTAATGCAGTGGTTTCCATTGCCTTCTGCATCCTCATGTCGTTGATCATTGCTGATTCTTCTGCCTTTAGGGGCAATTTCCTACCCCTAGGACAAGAGAGTGCCCTGAACCTCTGTCCGCTCCTCCGCCCTCTTTGACAAGGCCGTTGGCAGAATGAGGCTGACTTCTTATGCCGGAAGTCTTTGGCCACCAATGCTGATTATTTATCAAAATTTAGGCAGTGGTGGGGATCGAACCCGGGACCAAAGACGTTTTGATTACGAATCAAAGACGCTATCCCTAGACCACGGGTCCTATGGATGTCAAATAAATATAAACATGAACACAAAACCTCCTACAGAATTTATTTCGCTTCTCTATTATTCCCACCAACTTTATGAAAGGTACCAACCAATATGTTCTATTTAACATTTTCCTTACAGCCACATGATATATGGGTAATGGTGGAGATCAACAAAATTTCCCAATGTTTGTTAGATGAAGACATTTTGTTCTTTCTTAATAATTCATTTGAAAGTTGGAAGTATACTACTAATTTTAATCTCTATGAAGTAACAAAATACTTGACTTAAGTCTTAAAATTTGCTCACTTTCCATTATATTTAACACAGCAGGTACCTTCAGGTTATCTTTGTATTTTTTAAGAAGACCTGTTTAGTCATCAAGATGGCTCAACAGTGACAAATACCTTGAAACATTTCTAAAACATATGTGGGCTTTCTTCAGAACATCAACATCATACCCAGTACCATTGTGTACTTCCTGTACTTTCATGCATAATTTCACTGTCTTAATAACTCCAATCTCATATAATTAGCTATTTTTAATCTCTAGTTTCTTTTATCTTAGTAGCACTTGCACTCTAGTCATCTGCCGCAATATTTCACTTTGAAGCTAGTATCACATCTCTTATTTCCTTTCAATTTTTATTTACATTTATTCATTTTTTATTTGCCTGCATTTTTAATGTCTCTAGCCATTTCTTAGTCATATGTTTATTCACATGCAACAGTCAGCTAGATCAATTGTGGTTCTTCTTTCCCTAGTACCTTACCATCCACACTGAAGCACCAAAAAAACTGTTATAGGTATATGTATTCAAATACAGAGATATGTAAACAGACACAATACGGTGATGCAGTTGGCAATGCCTATACAAAGCAACAAATGTCTGATGCAGTTTTTAGATCAGTTACTGCTGCAACAACGGTAGGTTATCAAGATTTAAGTGAGTTTGAATGTGGTGTTATAGTTGGTGTATGAGCGATGAGACACAGCATTCTGAGGTAGCAGTGAAGTGTGAATTTGCCCATACGACCATTTCATGAGTGTATCAGGAATATCAGGACTCCATTAAAACATCAAATCTCTGACATTGCTGCAGCCAGAAAAAGATCCTGCAATAATGGGACCAACAACACCTGAAGAGAATTGTTCAACATGACAGAAGTGCAACCCTTCTGCAGATTGCTGTAGATATCAATGCTGGGCCATGAACAAGTGTCATCATGCGAACCTTTCAACAAAACATGGCCTCTTGTTTATTTAGTTAGACTTCTTGAGATCTTTGTACATTATTGACATGTTTTATGATCATTATGGAACTTATTATCTGTATGACGATCAACATCAATGTAACCAGTGATAATAAATGTATATAAATTAAAAATTAACTTTTATTATGTTGATTTGACTACTTTAAAAATGATTAAGCATCTGTCAGTTCATCTATTGGATGCTGAATAAAAATGAAGGATGAGGTAATCAAGGTCAGTAATGTTACACAATGCTGTATCAGATTCTGTGTAACATGCTATATCAAGTTCATATATTATCACATCATTATTATTACAATCATTTCATAATTACATTACATCACATACATAATTTCACTGTCTTAATAACTCCAATCTCACATAATGACCTATTTTTAATCTCTAGTTTCTTTTTCTTAATAGCACTTGCACTCTAGTCATCTGCCGCAGTATTTCAATTTGAAGCTAGTATCACAATTGTAATTATATTACATCACATTCATTATTATTACAATTATTGATACAGGATTTTGGAGCCGAAGGGCCACTCGTGTACCCTTGATGACTACATGACACAAAGCTTTATGCCTCGTCTTGTCCTGTCAACACTTACACTGGACTGTTGATGACTGGGAACATGTTGCCTGGGAGGACAAGTCTTATTTCAAATTGTATCGAGCAGATGAACGAGTACGGGTATGGAGACAACCTCATGAATCCTTGGATGTTGTATGTCAGCAGGGGACTATTCAAGCTGGTGGAGGCTAGGTAATGGTGTGGGGCATGTGCAGTTGGAGTGATATGGGATCCCTGATACATCTAGATACAACTCTGACAGATGACACATATGTAAGCATCCTGTCTGATCACCTGTATCCATTCCTGTCTATTGTGCATTTTGACGGACTTGGGCAATTCCAACAGGACACTGTGACATCCCACACAGCCAAAATTACTACAGAGTGGCTCCAGGAACACTCTTCTGAGTTTAAATTGTTCCAGTGGCCACTCCCAAGACATGTTCATTATTGTGAATAACTTGGATGCCTTGCAATGTGCTATTCAGAAGAGATCTCCAAGCCCCCCTTCTACTCTTACGGATTTATAGACAACCCTGCAGGATTAATTGTGTCAATTTCCTCAAGCACTACCTCAGACATTAGTCAAGTCCAAGCCACATCATGTTGCGGCACTTCTGTGTGCTCGTGGAGGCCCTACACAATATTAGGCAGGTGTACCAAATTCTTTGGCTCTTCAGTGTATATGACCCTTGAACAAGAGTATCAGCATATTGTCTTCCAACAGCTTTTCATGTTGTAGCCAAAATCTCTCGGTAGCTGCATAAGGCAAAATCAACCTTTCCTAATAATTACTCACTAATCCAAAGGATGATCATAGATTCTGAAGTTGGTAAATTTATTCAGATATTCTCTTAAAATGCCAACTGAAGTGAACAATGATGTAATAAAACTGATTTACTGACCTGTCTCCAAAATAGAAGAATGCCACTGCAAAAAATGTTGAGAACAAGAGGGCCATTGAAATTGCTGTATGTACATATACTGCTTTATCACACACCCAGTTTTCTTGAGATGCAGCAGTGAGGGAGAACCAAGAGTCATCATATTCCCAGCCATACATGCATGGGATAGTCTCGTTCTTTTCTCCTGGACTCTTGTACATGAGACACGCACTGTAGGTCTTTCCATTCCTAATGAACAGAAAAAAATAAGTTGTATGAGAAAACATAAATATTTCTTAATTGCTACATTTTGTATGCTCTGAATTTAATAATATCAAACAGGTAATATTAACTGGATTCCTGAAAGAAAAAAGGAACAGAATGCCACAACCTATTGTATCTGTGTTCATGGGGGCTAAACTTATGTTGTATGAGCATTCACAGAAGAGGGTGAACTAAATGAAAAAGAAAGGTAAAACTCTGGTTGTTGAACTGACTGTGTGGCAAAATAAAAGGTTTCAGTTTACCAAACAACTATGGCTCTTCACACACAAAACATTGTCAAAGTTACTCCTGCTTCCAAAAGTATTAACAAAGAATTATTAAATTTAGTGCAGTTTTTAATGTAGAGCTGATTTTAAGTCTGTTTTACACTCATTGGTGTTCTCATTGTAGATGCAGAGTTGAAAATTGTGAGATATAACTAGTGTAAACATGGGGTCATAGGCCTATAGGTAAAGTACAGGATAATTACTAAAATGACACTTTCAAGTGGCTACGTGATATAACTTTTATTACCAGCAAACCTGTTCATATTAAATGAAGCAATGATCTGCAATAAACGCACTTTAGTAGTGAGCTTCTCACCTTGTTCTCCACCCAGAGAACAGAATTTTTTAGTCATTGGAATACTTCCATAAGGATATAATAATATCTATGTGCTGCAGATCACTGGGAACAGGGTATTTCCAGTTTATTACATATCTGGGTTTCTCCCCACTCCATTTGCTTATGGAATGCTGAAAGAATGATTGATTACATGCTCTCTGTGTGCTATAATTTGTCTAATCTTGTTCCTGCAATCTCTGCAGGAGGAAGTATGAGAGTATGTACCATATTTCTAGAATCCTCACTTAATATTTGTCCTTGGAACGTTGCAAGCAGGCCATCTATATCTACACCTACATCTGTTCCTAGAGTCATCATTTAAAATTTGTTCTTGAAATTTATGTCTATCTTCTAGAATCCGCCAGTTCAGTTCATTCAGAATCTCTATGAGACTTTTCCACAGGGGGGAGGGGAAAACCATGTGACCATTCCTGCTATCCTTCCCTACATACATTCAATACCCCATCTCCCCCCCACCCCAACCCCCCAATTACTCCTATTTCATATGGATCCCACATACTTAAGCAACATTCTAGTACTGGTCTCACAAGTGATTTGCAAGCAATCTCCTTGGTAGACAATTTGCATTTCCCCAGTATTCTACCAATAAACCAAAATCTATCACCTGCTTTACTCACAACTGAGCCTATGTGATCATTTCATTCATTATGCCTACTAACTGTTACACCCAGGTATTTGTATGGGTTAGTTGATTCCAACAGTGACTCATTGATATTATAGTGATAGGATACTACATTTTTTCATTTTGTGACGTGCACAATTTTACATTTCTGAACAATTAAACCAAGTAGTCAATCTTTGAACCAGTTTGAAGCCTTATCAAAATCTGACTGAATATTTATGCAGCTTCTTTCAAACATTACTTCATCACAGACAACTGCATTATCTGCAAAAAGCTTGAGGTTACTATTAATATTATCTGCAAGGCTAATTATATACAACATGAACAGCAAGTATCACAACACACTTCCTTGGGGCACACCTGAAGTTACTTCTACATCTGACAATGATTCTCCTTCCAAGATTACAAACTGTGTCATCCATACGAAAAAGTCCTAAATCCAGTCACGAATTTCACTTGATACTCCATATGGTTTTACTTTTGACATTAGGCTTAGGTGTGGTCCTGAAGTAAATGCTTTTCATAAGTCAAGAAATACTGCATCTACCTGACTGCTTGATCAAAAGCTTTCAGTATGTCACACAAGACAAGTATGAAATGGGTTTCACATGATTGATGTTTTTGGAATCTGAGCTGGTTGTCATTGAGGAGCTCATCCTGTTCAAGATATCTCATTATATTTGAGCACCGAATATATTCTAAGATTCTACAACAAACTGATGTCAAGGATATTGGGTGGTAGATTTGTGGATCAATTCTACTACCCTCCTTGTAGATGTGTGTCACCTGTGCTTTTATCCAAGAACTGGGTACCATTTTCTGTTCAGGAGATCTATGGTAGATTCTAGTTAATAGAGGGACTAACTCTGATGCAAGTACAGCATAAAACCTGGTAGGGATTCCATTCTGTCCTGGAACTTTGCTCAGCTGTTTCTCAACACCACTGACACTAATATTTATTCATTCATCTGTTTAGTGCTATGGGGATTAAACTGGGACAGTTCTCCTGGATTTTTCTTTGTAAATGTGCATTTAAAAATGAAGTTAAGCATTTCAGCTTTTGCTTTTCTACCTCAATTTCAGTTCCTGTCTCATTTGCTAGGGACTGGATGCAAACTTTGATGCCACTAACAGCCTTTACATATGACCAGAATTTTGGTTTCTGTGGAAGATCACTTGACAATATTCTGCTACTGTAGTCACTGAAGGCATAACGCACTGCTCTCTTGACATCCAAATGCGTTTCATTCGCCATCTCTCTATATCCCTATGCTTTGTTTTACACCAACTGCACAGTAATCTCTGTTTCTTTAGAAGTTTATTTACAGTGGCTGTATACCATGGAGAGTCCTTCACATTATGAATTGTTCTACTGGGTATGTACCTATCCAGTGCATGGTCAGTTGTTCTTTAAATTTGAGCCATAGTTCTTCTACATGCTCCTGCCCTACACTGAAAGTTTCAAGCTCTTCATTGAGATTGGGCACTACTGATATTTTTTGTATGGTAGCTTACTGAACATGTATATCTTTCTGCTTGGTTTAGTTGCCATTTGTAATTTGGTAATCATTGTTGCCACAACTACATTATGGTCACTGATACCAGTTTTGATATGGACATCCCCAAAGAGGTCACATCTATTTGTTGCCATTAGATCCAATTTATTCTCACCATGACTATGATTCCTAGCTATCTGTTCTGGTTAGTTTCCAGAGAAGCCATTTAGTAATGTTTCACAGGATGTCTTATCACACCCATGACTAACAAAACTCTAATTTTCCCAATTAATTGTTGGATGATTTAAGTCTCCACCAGTGGTTATAGTATGATTGGGGAACTGAGATTTTCTTTAAAGTTTTTGGTTACATCAGGAGATGAGTCTGGTGAGTGATAGAAGGATCTAGTTATTATTTTGTGTCCACCCCTGACACTGAGTCTTGCCCAAACAGTCTTACATGCAGCTTCAGTTTCTATCAGGTGGAGTTGAGTTTCTTGTCTATGGCTACAAAAACACCAGCTCCATTTCACATTTGCCTATCCTTTTGATATACACTCAAATTTTCCCCCAAAATCTCACTGCTATTAATTGCAGCTTTCAAACAGCTTTCTGCACCTAGAATTATACAAGGTTCACTGCATTTTAGGAGTGCTTCAAACTCTGGCACTTTGTTGCAAATGCTTCAGCAGTTAACCATTAGGATTTTACTAATCTCACCTGTGGGAGGCATTTCCATGAATATTACACCAATACTTCTAGGTTTCCTACAGCTATTGTTATCTGGATTGTATACAGAGTTACCTAATGTAAAAACCCACTGTGTGTGCCCCACACACAGTCAGATTCCTGAGTAGCAGCCTCTGCTGTGTAGTGTACACCTGACTCATTTACGGGGACTCTACAGTTGTAATAGCGTCTTCAACATGTTGAACGATGCCCCCAGGCATACACACTGAGTTCACATGATTTCCTTCCCTGTCCCATGCTGTCATTTCCTTAATGGATAACTGCTGATGATTAATAGTCCCCTATCATTTTGCATTTTCCTCCTCCTGAAAATGGACAGGACAGGTTTCCCCAAAACAGGTGAAGTGAGTTCCATTGGCTCAGTTTCAGTTTCAGTGGAAGAGACCTCCTCAAACTTGTTGGTTAGGGGGATTAATACAGGAACCTTAGTCTTCACTGGTACACTGCAGTATAGGTGGCATCAATCCTTCTAAATTATCAATATGAGAAATTTCATTCAAACCTGTAACCATTTATGCTGGTCTTATTGATGTATATTCTGTAACATTGTACCATATTAGTCATATTTGATGTGAATCAGACACATGCTTGAGCAATATTCTCCGATGCAGAAAACTTGTGACAGTTCATGGTGCCGTTATTTATATTTATTCAGTATACCCTGTTAACCCTATTTGGTATCAATCAGTTACATATTAATAGAATGAAGGCTTTCACAGCAGGTGTTGTCATCACTTAACACTTATGGGCTGAGATGCCGTGGTCCATACATAGAACTCTCCCCTGACATTTTGCCTTCGACTGCGGAAGGCATCCTCCGAGGACAATCGGCGAACTGCAACGAGAGCGCGAGTGAGTACTGTATATATAAGCTTATATATACGGTACTCACTCGCGCTCTCGTTGCAGTTCACCGATTGTCCTCGGAGGATACCTTCTGCAGTCAAAGGCCGAAACGTCAGGGGAGAGTTATATGTATGAACCATGGCATCTCAACCAGGAAGTGTTAAGTGATGAATCAGTTACATGCTTCAGCAATATTTTAGGACTGGACTTATGAGCATTTTGTAAGCAATCTCCTTTGTAGATTGATAGCATTTTCATAGTATCCTACCAATGAACCCACAGCTAACACTTGATTTACTTATAACTGAATCTTATGGCTAGCCTCACAAATTTTACATCCAGGTATGAGTATGAGCTGACTGTTTCCAGTTGTGGCTCATTAATATAGCAGTCATAGGATAAAAAGATTTTTTTGTTTTTGACATGCGCTCTTTCAACTTTATGAAAATTAAAGCAAATTAATGATTCCCCCAGGCTGTGGCTAAGCCATGTCTCTGCAATATCATTTCTTTCAGGAGTGCTAGTTCCGCAAGGTTTGCAGGAGAGCTTCTGTAAAGTTTGGAAGGTAGGAGATGAGGTACTGGCAGAAGTAAAGCTGTGAGGACGGGATGTGAGTTGTACTTGGGTAGCTCAGTTGGTAGAGCACTTGCCCGCGAAAGGCAAAGGTCCAGAGTTTGAGTCTCGGTCTGGCACACAGTTTTAATCTGCCAGAAAAGTTTCAAATTAATGATATTTTCACAACTTTGGAATGTTATCAAGATTTGACTTGTGAAGTTGCAATTATGACTTTCCCTACTTTACTCTCTGGTATTTAGAAGGTGCTCTGTATTTGGCTTGCAGTGCAGAAGTGTTTTGATTATAACAGCAAGTGTTCTGGATGTCATCTGTGCCCAGCACAGCTATTTGATGTCACATTGATTGTACAATCATTCATGACTAATAATAAATGTTTTTATAATAACCATTATATCATTAAACTGTGGTAGACAACAGTAAATGAATACAGATAGTTCAAATTTGGCATAAACATTTGTTCTCATATACAAAACACTTTCATTTGATTTATTCCTTTTTCTTTACAATTTTGAATAAGTTATTTCAGTAACAACTAGTGATTGCAAATTTTAGTGAATTCTGTGAACATTTACTAATTTTTAGTTTGGATCTCAACTTTGAAAATTTACTATATTGAAGAGCCAAGAAATTAATTATCTGCTGTGCATTCTGACTCATGTAACATAAATATTTTAACCACACTCCTCATCTGAAGGAATCTGTCTGAGCACAAAGGCCTACATGTCAAGTCTTTAAAAAATTATTTGACATTTATCTTGCAACATAGGGTGATACTTGTTATTGGTCTTCACTCTTTTTGGTATAAATATACCTGATCACTATTAAGTCCCAAATGATAAGGCAACAATGAGTTTTGGTGCTCAAGAGGGTTACTGACTACTAGGGGCAGCTGCAGGATGTGGCTGTTATCTGCTCTGTCCACAACCACAAATGAAATCTGGCCTTGTGGACCACTCAGGAAGGAGTTGTGCATGCCAATTATTGCAGTCTCAACATGTCATGCTCTACATCAGGTGAGATAGAACTTCCATAAATTTTTGGTGTTACTTGTGCAGAACTTAGAGTCTCAGAACTATATTGAAAACGTTTATGGAGTCAGTGTGAACCTCTTATTGGCTGCCTTCCATAATCTTACAAAGTGCAAACTTTGGTAATTTCTGTTTCTACAACTGTCTCATGTTTGCTAATCCCATGTTCAACATTGACATCCCCAAAAAGTTCAGGTCTATTGGTTACCATTTAATCTATTTCCATCATGAGTGGCCTTCAAAACTATTTCTTCTAGGAAAGTTTTATACAGGGCATTTAGTATTGTTTCACAAGAGGTATTGTTATGACCAAAATTTATAAAACTGTAATAATCACAATCAATTGTTGGATGATTGAAATGTACCTCCAGTTATGAAATTATGACTGTGGACGACGCATACAAGTGAGCTGAGGTTTCTTCAAAAGTTTTTGGTTGCATCAGGGGGTGAGTGTTGGTTGATAAATAGAAGAAATTATAAGTTATCCTCACCCATGACACTGAGTCTTGGCCAAACAATCCTGAATGCATCTTCAGTTTCTACCTCAGCGGATGTGACTATTTTGTGTACTGCAATGAATACAACATATGTAGTTCCCATTAGCCCATTCTTTTGATGTATACTTAGATTTACTCCAAAAATATTTCTGCAGTTAAGTTTGTGTTTTAGGCAGCTTTTTGTACCTAGTATTATGTGAGGTCCACTACTTTTTAGGAGCTCTTGAAGCTCTTGCACTTTGTTGTGAATGACCAGCAGTTTATCACCACGAATACTCTTACTTGTAGGAGATATTTCTTCAGATCTTTCACTAATATTCCCTGTGCTGTTCTCTCAACAGATACTGGAGGAGCCTCTTCAACATACTGAGTGGGACATCCACATATACACACTGAGTGCACAAGGTGATCTTTCCTAGCCCTTGATGCAATTTCTCTAAGGATTATAATTGTTTAATGTATGTCTGAATTGTCAACAATTAACTACCTCTACCTTTCTGCACTTGCTTCTCCCTGACATGGGAAACAGCAGTATTCCCAAATGGAGAAGAGTGGTTCAATGGCTCTGTTTCAGTGGAAGACAGGGCCCCAAACTTTTTAGTTAGGAGGATGGGTGTAACATCCTGTGTTCTATCTTGCCCCTGCCTCTCCTGTACAGGTGTCCTAGACCTGCCATTGATGAGCCACTCAGTCAAGAAGAAGAGAAGTAATAGAGCCTGTACCCTACATAAAAGAGATAGTGTCCACAAGAGGGGATGGTATTTGAGGTGCCTTTGGTATCTCATGTCTCTTGGTAACCCTCCAAACACACCAATCACTATACAGCAGTCAGGACAATTTCTGACTAGTTATGAACAGCAACTAACTCATCCTTTGCCCAAAAAGAGTATTCACTCTAGGGCTGCATTCTCTAATGACCATACTGTTGACAAGACATTAAATTCTCATCTTCCTTGGTTCTTCTTTCAGTTGACAGAAGACAGATATAACTTTAGAGCTGCTGTTTTCTACTGACAACTACAGTCAGAGACTGAACATTGCACAGTTGAGGGCCATCCATACACCCATGAATTAATTTCATGACTACAGCCAACTAAAGTTGGGTATAGGTTCCAAGATGAGTTATGGCTTAATAAACATATATAAAATAAAATAATCACTAAGGACATGATGACACAAAATGTTAAATCTATTTTTTGAAAAATACCATCCTGATGTTTCCATTTACTTACTTGGGAATTGTCATGTCCTTCCAAGTGTCCACACTGACATTTGCCTTCTCTATTCCTGGCACAAAACACCAATGATCAGGGACTGTAATTGCTAACATTTTGCTATAGATAGTCATTGATAAAAAAGTGGCTGATAGACAGATGAAAATTATGTTATGCCGTAATTGAAACTTTCCATTACCACCTATTTGATCAATAATATCTTCAAACTTCACATTCTCAGATGCCTCTTCTGAGCTCTGTAACTTTAGAGAAACCTGTAAATAATTATTCAGTTTATGATACCATGAACAAAATCTGAACTTATCAACATGCAAAAATAAATAAATAAAGGCAGATGTGCTAACTAGACCTCAATATAGTACTTGTCTGTAGAAATAATTTTTTATCTACTTTTTTGCAGGTATTTGGAAAAATCATTGGCAAAGCTGTAAAAAAAGAAAATAATTGTTGGTAGCATATGGCAAAGTTGAAGAGAAATTCTGTAAAGGAGACTGTAATCAAAATATTGCAATTTGTTTCACTTAAAAGTATTTCATAGTGTTGTTATTCAGTACAACAAAGTGATTATTAAGACAGGAGTATCATCAACACAGTATCTCAAATGTATAGTCAGTAACTATGTGGTAAGTCATTAGGTATCAGGTATATTAGAAAAGTAATGACACTGGCTGTTTTGTAACTCTGAATTTTATTCTCTTTATACATTATGGTTATCCTCTTTAAAGTTGTTCCTTTCAGCTGTTACACAATGACAGAGATGCTCTTTTCAGTCTTAAAAGCAGTTCTTGAAGGGTTCTGCTGGAATATCTTTCAGCTCATCAATTATGCTCCACTGGATATTATCCAAAGCATGAAAGTGATGCCCTTTCAAGAGGTTTTTGAGTGAGGGGAATAAACAGCACTCATAAGAGCTGATATCCACTGAATAGGTCAGCTGAGTAACAAGAGGGATGCTGTTTATTCCAAAAACTTCATGTATGGAGATTGATATATGGCAGTGTGCGTTATGGTGGTACAGCATCCGAGAACATGAAATACTTTCACCTAAGTCTTTCTAGGAGTTCCTGATGAAGTGTGCAAGTGACAGCCTGTAATGTCAGTGACCTTAATGCCTCATGAACTGATTTCTTTTCTTGTCCAGTGGATGAACTACTAGGTGCTCCGAACAATTTTCAGTAATTAAGAAAATGTAGTTAATGTTTAAATTTCATTCTGTGTCCATTTATTTTCACTAAACACTTCATAAGGGTCAATTTGTGAATAAGAAATTCCTTTATTGTTAGAAGAAATCTAACTTAAATTTGAAAGAGACAGTTAATAATATCAAAGTGGAGCAGTGACTCTGGGTTCCTCACTCCATGAATACTCACTTATGACTGACTGAATGACTTGTGCCTGTTTCTGACTGGCTTCTACAGTACATTGGTAACTAGGTAGAGTGACTACAAGCAACTATATAAAACATAAAACATTGTTAAGTTTTTATGGTAATAATTTGTAGTATTTGACCACATTTCTGTCACACACACAGCTGAACAATGCACTTCTGGAGATAATAATCGACTTGTGAAGTTATAACACTAAAAAATCTACCAACAATACTAATGTGGTCTTACATTAAAATAATCAACATCAGTCAGAGACTGCTGCCATTTAACAAAAAGATCCCAAAGGAAATGACTGCTGTTAGTAGCATGAGAACTTAAGTTGCCAAATTAAATGATAATGAAAATGGTCATGTTAGTCAGAAGTTGCTAGAAGTAGTAAAAACTGAACTGAACAAGAAAAACAATAATATTTATAAGGCTAAATTTGACTAATTATTTGTAAATTCCATAAAGAAAATGAGGCGAAGGCCACTGTCATGAGAGCAGTTATGTGAAACACAGTCGTGATATTACAAGACGAGGAGTACATTGGGAAGATATTATCATTTTTTCCAAAAATGACTACTGAAATCCCAAATCACTTACAGAAGATTTCCAGGCTAAACTAAACAATATTCTTAAATGCACATATTCCCTATTAACAGATGCTAAAAAAATATCCCTTATCATGAACACAAATGTGCCTAAATTAAGATCACAGGTGAAGATGCGTAAGGATAACCATCTAATCCATCCAACAGTGAACTGTAGAGAAAGCACACCCTACGAGATAACTGGACTATTTGACTAAATTCTTAAAAATACTTACACATATGAGAACAACTATTTGTTGCTCAGTAATATGGCTCTGATTGACAAAATTAAGGAGAAATCAGTCACTAGCACTTCCCATTTGGTTTCACTGGATGTTAGGAATTTCTACTCCAATGTTCCGTTTAATGAAATGATAGAGATTATCAAAATAAATTTCCTTAAACACAGTAAAAATTCTAGTCACAAGACCATCATTAAACTTTTACAGCCGATTACAATTTTTAACTATTTCACTTTTAATCATAAGTTTTGTATTCAAGACAACAGTTTAGCCACAGGGTCCAGAAGTTCAGGGATTATGATCATGCTGACATTTTTATCAGTGTCCTAGAACACAAAGCCAAAATAAAATGTTTATGAACCCGAAAAAAGTCAACCCATAAGTTTAAGTTTACACAATCAACCGTACAACAAGAATCCGCTTTATTTTTCAAGGAACTCCTCGACAGAATAGAAGGAGTGACCCATGAGGAAACTCTTCAGTTTGGATTTGAAAGTACGTGGATTACTGCCAAGATTTTTTAATTCTAGTGGTAGTTTATTGAAAATGGATGCTGCAGTATACTGCACACGTTTCTGCACAAATGCAGGTTTGATTCCAGCTGAGTATTAACTGAGTGAAAGCTGCTTATTCTTGTGAATAAGCTAATATTGTAATCAAGAAATGACAATAAGGAATTTATACAGGGTGAGTCACGCTAGGATTGGGTGGTGTTATAACACCAAAAATAATGAAAATGGTAGAGCAATGGAGAAGACGCGACGGAAGCCAAGACGAAACGCAAGCTAAGGGAACAAGAGAATACGCGATTATCGTCACGATGACGCGCGAGATCAGTATGGCTCCCAGACTTGATGAAAAGAAGCGTAAAAAGAAGTGGAATGACTGAAACGGTATCGGTCAAAGTGAAACAAGTACGCAGAAACTGGCGCGAAGCGGCTTGAGCAGAGGTGAAGTGACACATTGTTGTTTGATCACTTACAATAACGTAACTACACTGACGGAAAAATCGCAACACCAAAAAATAATTAATGCAGAATAATTAAATTTTGGGAAAACATTTGTCTAGGTAACGTACTTAAGTGATTAACATCGCAAGATCACAGGTTAATGTAAGGGCGAGATAAGCCATTGCTAATGTGAAATGCTGATACTTTATTAACAAACGTAACCACCAGAATGTTAGATGCGGGCATGAAAAATGTGCATGCATTGTATTGTACTGGTGCCGGATGTTAGTTTGCAGGATGAAGTTCGAAGCCTGCTGGTCTTGGTCGGTCAATATAGGGAGATTTAATGCTGTTTGTGGATGACCCTCGAGTTTTCCTCCGATGATGTCCCATATGTGATAGATTGGAGACAGATCTGGTGATCGAGCAGGCCAAGGCAACATGTCGGTACTCTGTAGAGCATGTTGGGTGGCAAAAGCGATATGTGGGCGAGCGTTATCCTGTTGGAAAACACCCCCTACAATGCTATTAATGAATGGCAGCACAACAGGTCGAACCACCAACTGACGTACAAATTCTCTGTCAGGGTACGTATGAAAACTAAGAGAGTGCTCCTGCTATCGTACGAAATCGCACCCAAACCATAACTCCTGCTACGTCCAGTGTGTCTAAATCGAAGACAGGTTTGTTGCAGATCCTCAACTGGTCTCCTTCCAATCAACATGAGGACATCACTGGCACCGAAGCAGAACCAGCTTTCGTCAGAAAACACAACAGACCTGCACCTTGCCCTTCAATGAACTTTCGCTTGACACCGCTGAAGTCGCAAACGGCAGTAATTCAGGGTCAGTGGAATGCATGCTACAGGATGTGTGTAGCTCAGAGCTGTCTTTGAATTTACCTATTTGTAAGAGTTCGTTGCGTCACGGTGGTGCAACGGCTGCTAGGATTGCTGCTGCAGAAGCAATACGACGGGTCACAGCTGTCCGCGGAATACGACGGTCTTCCATCTCGATAACGCCACGTGGTCACCTGGAGCCCGGTCTTCTTGTGACTGTACATTCTCGTTACCACCGCTCCCAGCAATCATGTACATTGGCTACATTCCTGCTAAGTCTTTCTGCAATATTACAGAAGGAATATCCAGCCTATAGTAGCCCTATTACACGACCTCGTTCAGACTCAGTGAGGTATCTTTGTCGCCTTAAAGGCGTTCTTGACTAACATCAACTCACCATGTCCAGTCTCAAAGGAAACTAACTCTCAGGACGGTTTCAGTATGTATTTAGCGCCACTTTTATGTTTCTGACACGAAATTTGTGGAGCAAGAGAAGGAGGAGATCAGTGTTTAACGTCCCGTCGCCAACGAGGTCACTGGAGACGGAGCACGAGCTCGGTTTGGGGAGGCATGGAGAAGGAAATCACCCGCGTCTTTCAAAGGAACCATTCCGTCTTTTTCCTGAAGTGATTTACGGAAATAATGGCAAAGCATAAATCAGGATGGCCGGGTGTGGGTTTCAACACTCGTCCTCCCGAATGGTGAAATTTGAATGGACATCGTCTTGCAGATGTAGAAACACGCCTACCAACTTTCGTTTGTGTCGCACAAGTCCTTGGCGTTGCGATTTTTTTTCCGTCAGTGTGTTATGAATTGGAAGAGAATAAAAAAGAGCCAAGTGAGACCGAGGGGATGCGTTGTCCAGTTGTGCAGCAGCAAGCAGCGTGTGTAGCACTTTAAATTTATAGGACTGTCAAATCTTTGTGGACAGTGATTTATTTAGTAATTTTATATTATTTCTGTTAAAATACTGCATGTTTGTTATGCTAGCAGCAATGTAGACTGTCATAATGAAATTTGTCATTAAAAATATATCAATTTTTCAAACCAACAGCTCAATTCATGGAATCAATACTAGAAATAAGAATAATCTTCACAAGGATTTAAAGTCACTTAGTCTTGTACAAAAAGGTGTGCATTATTCAGGAACACACATTTTCAATAACTTGCCAGCAGCCATAAAAAGCTTAACAACCAATGAAATTCAGTTTAAGAGAAGCCTAAAGGATTTATTGGTGGCCAACTCCTTCTACTCCATTGATGAATTTCTTAGTCAAACCAACTGATTTGTATATAAGTACAACATAACTTCTGCACAATTTCAGTGCAGTAATGTGTTCACTGAAAATTTGTGTGTCTGTGTGTGTGTGTGTGTGTGTGTGTGTGTGTGTGTGTGTGTAAGTATAATCTAACTTCTGCACCATTTCAGTGCAGTAATGTGTTCATTGTAAATAAGTATTACAGTAGTTGTATTACATGTTTATTACCTTATAAATAAATAAAAAACTTTTTTATTTTAAATTCAGTGCATTAGTATTTGTAAAATGACTCTTAGTGTTCATTAAAAAATGACGATCATTCCACTTGGGACCTGTGGAATGGTACATTAGCTTATTTGTTTTAGTTGTAAATATTTGTCATGTATTGTTGTTTTTGTGACATGTTCCACATCCTGGAGGACCTCCTCACTACGGATCAATTGGAATGAAAGTAAATCTAATCTAATCTAATCTAAAACTGAAACTTCCTTTTCTTTTGGCATTTCGTGACTGCAACACTTACAAAACAGTGGAAGTGCCACGCGCTGCGCGTACTTTGATTTCTTGTTGCGCGTACTTGGGGAACGCCGGATATGACTTCTGTTTTACATGCTTGGTGTGCGCAGTCATCGCACCTCCGCGCCTTCCTCGTCCTCTGCCTAGACGTGGCGGATGCGCCGTTCCAGACGCGCACTCACCCCGGTGCTTTTCGCCTCCTGCTCCCCGACGGAATCGACACTTCGTGGAGCGGGCCAAGCAATTACCGTGTTTACATCTCGTCCGGGCCTCTGGAGGCCACTGACCTTTGTTCGCAAGGCCACCGCCTACACACCGATCAACGACCGCCCGCTTTCCGCAGCTGGTGCCCACAACGCCCGTGTCTTTTCAACCGCACTGCCGGTCAATACGCAACAAACGACGTTCACCGCGGTCGCTTTGCGAGCCCGACTGACATCATCAGTCAGCTGCTATGTCCACCTGTCAGTGAGTGTGTGCGTTTGTTGTGTGGCAAAGTAAAACGCCAAATGTGCGTGTGTTCGTGGGTGTCTTGTTTCGAGAAAGTAGCCTCCAACTTTTATCAATTGCACTTCTTAATATTTTTAACTACAGATATCATATTTTCTGCCGGTTAGTTACACAAAAAATTAATCTTTATCTAATTCGTTATGTAATGCTAACTACACTACTGGCCATTAAAATTGCTACACCAAGAAGAAATGCAGATGATAAACGGGTATTCATTGGACAAATATATTATACTAGAACTGACATGTGATTACTTTTTCACGCAGTTTGGGTGCATAGATCCTGAGAAATCAGTACCCAGAACAACCACCTCTGGCCGTAATAACGGCCTTGATACGCCTGGACATTGAGTCAAACAGAGGTTGGATGGCGTGTACAGGTACAGCTGCTGCCCATGCAGCTTCAACACGATACCACAGTTCATCAACAGTAGTGACTGGCGTATTGTGACGAGCCAGTTGCTCGGCCACCATTGACCAGACGTTTTCAATTGGTGAGAGAATGTTCAGGCCATTTTTTTTTTATCCAAAAAGGCCCGTACCGGACCTGCAACATGCAGTCGTGCATTATCCTGCTGAAATGTAGGGTTTCGCAGGGATCGAATGAAGGGTAGAGCCACGGGTCGTAACACATCTGAAATGTAACGTCCACTGTTCAAAGTGCCGTCAATGTGAACAAGAGGTGACCGAGACGTGTAACCAATGGCACCCCATACCACCACGCCGGGTGATACGCCAGTATGGCGATGACGAATACACGCTTCCAATGTGCGTTCACTGCGATGCCGCCAAACACGGATGCGACCATCATGATGCTGTAAACAGAACTTGGATTCATCCGAAAAAATGACGTTTTGCCATTCGTGCACCCAAGTTCGTCGTTGAGTACACCATCGCAGGCGCTCCTGTCTGTGATGCAGCGTCAAGGGTAACCGCACCCATGATCTCCAAGCTGATAGTCGATGCTGCTGCAAACGTCGTCGAAGTGTTCGTGAAGATGGTTGTTGTCTTGCAAACGTCCCCATCTGTTGACTCAGGGATCGAGACGTGGCTGCACCATCCGTAACAGCCATGCAGATAAGATGCCTGTCATCTCGACTGCTAGTGATACGAGGCCGTTGGGATCCAGCACGGCGTTCCGTATTACCCTTCTGAACCCACCGATTCCAGATTCTGCTAACAGTCAGTGGATCTCGACCAACGCGAGCAGCAATGTCGCGATATGATAAACCGCAATCGCGATAGGCTACAATCCGACCTTTATCAAAGTCGGAAACGTGATGGTACGCATTTCTCCTCATTACACGAGGCATCACAACAACGTTTCACCAGGCAGCACCGGTCAACTGCTGTTTGTGTATGAGAAATCGGTTGGAAACTTTCCTCATGTCAGAACGTTGTAGGTGTCGCCACCGGTGCCAACCTTGTGTAATGCTCTGCAAAGCTAATCATTTGCATATCACAGCATCTTCTTCCTGTCGTTTAAATTTCGCGTCTGTAGCACGTCATCTTCCTGGTGTAGCAATTTTAATGGCTAGTAGTGTAGTTACTCTTGAACAGTTATTTGTGTTATACAAAAAAAAAAAAGTTCAAATGTGTGTGAAATCTTATGGGACTTAACTGCTAAGGTCAGCAGTCCCTAAGCTTACACACTACTTAATCTAAATTATCCTAAGGACAAACACACACACATACCCATGCCCGAGGGAGGACTCGAACCTCCGCCGGGACCAGCCGCACAGTCCATGACTTCAGCGCCTTATACCGCTCAGCTAATCCCGTGCGGCTGTTATACACATTTATGGTATATTGTTTACTTTTGAGGTAAAAATATTCTTTTTTTATTTTTGCTTTAGTGCCTACAGATGTGGCAGTATACAGTAATAAACTCTTTTGATTTATTCTTCTATCGTTTTTTTATTGACATAACCAGGATAATTTTTTTCCAATTTATTGGCTTTCGGTTCATGCCCATTCAGCCATCTGAATAATGGAAAGACGATACGACATCATACTGAAGATGATTTTCTTGTCAGTTACGTCCATACGAACGTAAGGGCTGCACAACACCCACTCTCTGAATGGAGATGATCTTCGAAACTGCCGGGAGTCGAACCGGCGCCTCTTTGTTCAGCAAACTGGCGCGCTAACCGCTATTGAGAAGTACACAGGAAAAATTTGCTTATCACATGAGTAATGGTATTTTATCGATTACATTATGCTATACTGTTGTAAAAAGTATTTTCATTAACTTAAAGATCCGATAGGGAGACTTTCCTATTCTATGTTGCCTGTGCGCATAACTTCTGAACTTCTGTAGATTTCACGTGAATATGCATTAACAATATTATGACTATGACGTGCTGTACGCTCTACGCATTTCATTGGATTGCATTAAGTATTTTTTTTGGTACAATTTTCATGAATATCTGTAAAAAAGCATTTCAGTATTTTTCTTACTATTTAACCTAGTTGTTTGATCAGTTTGATTTTTATGTATGTTAACAGACTGCTTATCGTTTATACAGGGTGCAAAAATTTAACACGACATAGAGGATGCTCCACTGAACGATTCGAGGCAGGGAACTTGGGGTCGGAGAACCCAGCTTAAGGAGATAATAGTAATAAAATCACATTACTGTGTACTTTTTTATTTACATTAGTTACAGGTAACTGCAAATACCGTCACTGAACACAATGAAGGTATCATTTGTACTGTATCTTAAAAAATGTGCTGAAACTGACGGATATCAACCTCAATGCAAGCATGACACCGGCGAAAAAGATTGTGACGCACCCTGAAAAATACCCCTGGTGTGTTTCGAACCACATCACAGACAGCTACAATTCTGCCAACTAATTCCATGTGCGTATCCACTGGGATCTGATACACAAGTGACTTTAGACATCCCCATAGAAAATAGTCAAGGGGATTCAGGTCAGCTGAGCTCGCAGGCCATGGAATAGGACCTCCGCTTCCAATCCAGCGACCAGCAAATACAGCACTGAGACGGTTACGGACATCCACAATAAAGTGAGTCGGTGCACCGTTATGTTGTATCCACATCCTCACACGAACAGCCAAGGGTACGTTCTCCGTCAACTCAGGTAGAACTGTTTGCACGAATATTAAGTAGACAAAACCTGCATCATCACTTCCTAGTAATCAGGCTCGCCCTCTTTCTTTCCTTGCAGGAAATAAAGAATTTTTATGTAATTGAACAGCGAAGTACACGTTGGTTGGTTGGTTGGTTTGGAGTGAAAGGGACTAAGCTGCAAGATCATCAGTCCCTGAAGTACACGTAAAGTTGTACGCATGTTAGATGTAAATGAGCTGGAAAATATTTGCTGAATAAAAATTTCTGTGAGATTTCTACTTTCTTTTTCTTTCGGTCCACAAAATATGTCTTTCTCGCGTTCTTGAAAAAATTCTACTAGGGGTTGTAAGGAGTACTGCTATCTTTAATGTAATTACGTATCAATATTGTAATCGTTACTTATTGCTCTCTTCTGGAATTTTCGGAGCCAAGCCCGCCTTTTCCTACGAGGGAGCGTTGCCTTGGCGTATAATGACAATGTCCCATTGCTAGTGGACACGCGCAGTCCTAGCAGGGGCAGTGTTGAGCTTCCGTGCAGGGCTGTTGCGCGCCACTGCGCAGCGAGTAAGTAATGTGCAGAATTTAGCAAAAAAAAAAAAAAAATAGAATTAATAGGTAAAAGTCTTACATCGGTTTGTAGATGAAGGGTATTTCAGTTATTTCGTCGGAAAGCACCCGGGATTAATTAAGATATTTAAAGTTGATACAGTGTGTAAGTAGGCTATGTAAGTAGGCTGTTTAGGTTCTTATATTGGTAACGCCGCCGCCACGTAGCGCTCTCTGTATGAAAATCACTGGCTGTGCTGTGTGCAGTCTGTGGCTAGTTTGCATTGTTGTCTGCCATTGTAGTGTTGGGCAGTGGCAGCTGGATGTGAACAGCGGGTAGCGTTGCGCAGTTGGAGGTCAGCCGCCAGCAGTGGTGGATGTGGGGAGAGAAATGGCGGAGTTTTGAAATTTGTAAAAATGGATGTCATGAGCTGCTGTATATATTATGACTTTTGATGACTATTAAGGTAAATACATTGTTTGTTCTCTATTAAAATCTTTCATTTGCTAACTATGCCTATCAGTAGCTAGTGCCTTCAGTAGTTTGAATCTTTTATTTAGCTGGCAGTAGTGGCGCTCGCCGTATTGCAGTAGTTCGAGTAACGAAGATTTTTGTGAGGTAAGTGGTTTGTGAAAAGTATAGGTTAATGTTAGTCAGGGCCATTCTTTTCTAGGGATTTTTGAAAGTCAGATTGCGTTGCGCTAAAAAATATTGTGTGTTAGTTTAAGCACAGTCGTGTATAATTGTTCTAAGGGGACGTTTCAAGTGTCGTGTTTCAGAATCAGTAATTTTCGTGGAGAAACATATTGTTATTAGAAAGTAAATGAAAAGGCTTCCGTAATCAGTGGTTACCTCTCTAATGAATGTGGAAACGCAATGTAGCAGTGGTTACTTCAGTGTGAATGCAAAACAAACATAACTGTTTATCGAGACATCATGGAAGTAAGCATTATTAGGAAAGTGTGTTATGTGCATAAGGAAAAATAAACACACGTAATTTGACTTGTACTGTTATTTTTTGAAGTGA
This sequence comes from Schistocerca cancellata, assembly GCF_023864275.1. Classification (NCBI taxonomy): domain Eukaryota; kingdom Metazoa; phylum Arthropoda; class Insecta; order Orthoptera; family Acrididae; genus Schistocerca; species Schistocerca cancellata. Next base: position 874,137,988 of record NC_064629.1, on the reverse strand, counting down.
CATTTTTCTTCTTTAATTAGTTACCTTCAATATTTATAATTTGTAAGAGAGACATATTCGTATTAGGCATATGGTCAGGTTATTTTCGTAATGAAGGATGATCTCTATGTAGTGCCCCCCATACTCGAGGTCGACAGTCCGATAACCACAAAGAAATATAAACGCGAAAAGGCATTTAATGAAGAGATGAGTGAGAGGAGTTAGAGGTCGCATCACATTGGATAGGAAAAAAGGTTTTTAACTCTCTTGAGGCCAAAAACCGCTTAGAAAGCAATAACGATATCGGATTTTAATTTACTGAGGCCAAAAACCACAATAGATAGCAACAATGGTATCGGTTTATAATCGTTATTAGGCAAAAAATCGCATAAAAGGCAAAATAACATCGGTTTTTGATTGTCCTGAGACCAAAAATTGCATAAAAAGCAACAGTGAAATCAGTTTTTAATTCTCATGAGAGTGGCGCAAGACATGTTCAGTATGCTGTCCACCATCTTCTGCCACAAGCTGAGATCGAGAAACAGCATGTTGCACAACGAGTCGGAGTGTCTCACGGGTCACGTGTTGCACAATGTGTGCCTTTATTTCAGCTATGCCTGTAATCGGAGCACTGAACGCAGTATGTTTCAGATAATCCTACAGCCAGAAGTCACATAGATTAAGATCAGGTGACCTTGAAGGCCAGGCTGTAGGGAAATGATGGCTGATAATTCTAATATTTCAAAATTCCTCTACAGCAGTTGCTTCACTGGGACTGCAATGTGCATAGGGGTGCCATCTTGCATAAAAATTATCATATCCACATATCCACGCCTTTGAAGGGCTAGAACGACGTTGGTGCCTTCAAGTCTCTAACAGTGTTTACCAGAGACGATGCGGGTAACGTAACCCACAGGATCCATCTCCTTAAAAAAAAATTAAAAAAGGGGGGGGGGGCAGGGGGTGCTATGATAAACGATGCTGTCATCACGCACCTTCACAGAACAAAGTGGTACCACTTTATGTGCAAGAGGATTTTTCGTTGCCCATATTCTGCAATTCTGAGTATTGGCGTGGCTTCTGAGATGGAAGTGGGCTCCAACTGTCCATACAATGTTCCATGGTCATTCGTTGTCCACTTCCACGAGAGCAAGAAATTCTAGGCAAAAGTTTGTGTTACTGGTTGGTCAGCATGAAGCAACTCCTGAACATGGTTAATTTTGTGTGGCTAGCAATGCAGGATGTTTCATACAATTCTCCAGACCCTTGGCAGACATCAGTCCAACGCCTTTTTCATACCCTTGAGTGAACAGAACTTCTGCAAAGCTACTGGCGCACGATCACCATTCTTATAAAAGACCTTTACTTGCAGCGCACGATCCTGCATTGAGACAGTCCTTCCTAGTATCTCAGATGCCAACTGGGGACCACCCATGTACCCCACGTCTGTTACTAATATATTCTGCCGCTTACACTGTCATCCGGGGATAAAATTTTCGTTATTCTTTCCGTAACGCTTCCACCTTCTTCGATAATATTCCGTTCAATTTTGACGTCATTCTGAGTACCGGTTCGCTTTTTACAGCGTTTTAAAACTGGAACTTTAATTACAATCACTCTGTATTCGCTAATGAAATTGACATAAGTAATCCATCACAGTTTGGGAAGAACAGCAATGTCAATACCTACAACAACAAAGGAGAAAATGACCTTCGTTACCCATTCGCCCGCATCTCGTGGTCGTGCGGTAGCGTTCTCGCTTCCCACGCCCGGGTTCCCGGGTTCGATTCCCGGCGGGGTCAGGGATTTTCTCTGCCTCGTGATGGCTGGGTGTTGTGTGCTGTCCTTAGGTTAGTTAGGTTTAAGTAGTTCTAAGTTCTAGGGGACTGATGACCATAGCTGTTGAGTCCCATAGTGCTCAGATCCATTTGAACCATTTTTTTACCCATTCTTAACGCTGTCAGTGCGTCAGAAAGGAGTTCAATATGCAACAACAAAAAGTTTTGATTTGTAGCGACCTGAGTTGAGTGTAAAGGTGGTGGAGTGGCGAGTGTTGAGGTGGTGGTTAGGAAATCTCGGCTATAACGTGAAACAACTTTATTCAGTCTTGCGCTACAATGATCGAAGAGCTGCGACGCCACGGCGAAACCCCCCCCCCCCCCACCAAACATACAGGCGCGTGGTCTACCACCTGTGCTCTTATTCTGTCAGCTGCAGATGGCCGGGACAGTGTACTGGAGTGTGACGTCGGTGTCCTGCTTTGCTGGCACTGTTTGCTTACATCAACAGCATGTCTCCCAGTTGGCTCTGTGTGGCCATGAGCGAGAAGTCCCAAAGACGCAAACGTCTGCCTGGATTCTCACAGAGGTCCCCTGCTACCGTAGAAGAAGCTCCCACCAGTGCGAGTGGTTGGCAGTGGTACTGCCCTGGGCGTGAACCTCTGCCCTCCAAGTCAGAAGCTCGTCTGCTACCGTGCTGCTCCAAGTCTACGGGTGAGGACGTAACCCTGGTGGAGATGGCTGCCCAGACTGGCGTCAGCTGCTCGATAGCCCATAACGTGGTGGAGAGTTAGGCGGTCCTGGTGTCGTGGAAGTGCTGCCACACTGCATATAAATGTACAAGAGTCTAAGGGTATTTACAGTGGTTAATGGTACGTTTGTTGTACTGATACGTTGCCTCCAGACAGGTCAAGATCAACATTTTTGTGGCCCAATGATGTGGAAATTCTCCACAGGTTGGATCGTAGTTACACTGCTTTGCGGCAACGTCGCCAAAATTGCGTGGATTGGCATGGCCGCTTTATGGGAGGTCAAGAGACTCGTTCATGAAATCTCAAAAAAAAAAAAGGTTCAAATGGCTCTGAGCACTATGGGACTTAACTTCTAAGGTCATCAGTCCCCTAGAACTTAGAACTACTTAAACCTAACTAACCTAAGGACATCACACACATCCATGCCCGAGGCAGGATTCGAACCTGCGACCGTAGCGGCCGCGCGGTTCCAGACTGTAGCGCCTTTAACCGCTTGGCCACCACGGCCGGCCATGAAATCTCATACCAGTGCCTCTGTGCCTTCCTGCTCGTCTCACTTATGCTGCTATGGAGCTCCTTTTCTCACAGTAACGCCCAAATGTAGCGAGGGTGTTACATTCCCCCTCTCTTTTGGAACACCTAAACCTTGGGTCTGAACCCGTGCCTGGTGTGCAACAAAAGGTTTCACATGCGTAGTTGCGACACGCACCATTTACTGTTTCCCTTACAACATTAAGTAGCTCGAGTTACAACGCTCAGAGGTCCCATACTCGGTGTACAACTATTAGCCCATCGGCTCAACCACCCTTCCTTACTATTCTCGTTTAAGTTGCCACACAAGCATTAACTCCTCCAAAACATTTAACAACTATTTACATAAATATTCACTCATCATAACCCAAAGTCGTCTCATACAGGGTGATTCAAAAAGAATACCACAACTTTAGGAATTTAAAACTCTGCAACGACAAAAGGCAGAGCTAAGCACTATCTGTCGGCGAATTAAGGGAGCTATAAAGTTTCATTTAGTTGTACATTTGTTCGCTTGAGGCGCTGTTGACTAGGCGTCAGCGTCAGTTGATGCTAAGATGGCGACCGCTCAACAGAAAGCTTTTTGTGTTATTGAGTACGGCAGAAGTGAATCGACGACAGTTGTTCAGCGTGCACTGAGAATCCGCGGGAAACAACTCAGTATGAACGTGACTCGCCTAAGGTGAACGTTTTCTGTGCCATTTCAGCCAATAAAGTTTTTAGTCCCTTTTTCTTCGAAGGTGCTACTGTAACTGGACTACAGTATCTGGAGATGTTAGAGAATTGGCTGTTCCCTCAGCTCGAACAAGAAGCACAACAATTCATATTTCAGCAGGATGGAGCGCCACCACATTGGAACTTATCTGTCCGTAACTACCTGAACGTCAACTACCCGAGGCGATGGATCGGCCGCCAGGCAGCCCGTGACAGAGCACTTCATCACTGGCCTCCAAGAAGCCCTGATCTTACCCCCTGCGATTTTTTCTTATGGGGGTATGTTAAGGATATGGTGTTTCGGTCACCTCTCCCAGTCACCATTGATGATTTGAAACGAGAAATAACAGCAGCTATCCAAACTGTTACGCCTGATTTGCTACAGAGAGTGTGGAACAAGTTGGAGTATCGGGTTGATATTGCTCGAGTGTCTGGAGGGGGCCATATTGAACATCTCTGAACTTGTTTTCGAGTGAAAAAAACCTTTTTAAATACTCTTTGTAATGATGTATAACAGAAGGTTATATTATGTTTCTTTCATTAAATACACATTTTTAAAGTTGTGGTATTCTTTTTGAATCACCCTGTACTGTAGGCAAAAATGCCTATCCCGCCCAGGACTCCCTGCCCTCCGAAATACAAACAATCATACCATTAGAATACACTGCTTCTACTATTACGTTTAGTTTCTTGCACCTGTCGTGACAACTCAAGTACGAATTGTGAAACAGTCCTACGGTATCATATGTACTGGAGTGTTGGATTGACGAACTGCGCTCCCCTAAGGAAGATGCAAAGCAGATTGAAAATCAGCACAGTGCCTGTGGCTATGAGACTCATAGCCATGATCGTATGCTTCTGATCCTCCAGACACTTTTGTATATATGAAAGCATTTGTTCTACTGATAACTCTTGAGTTTCTAGTAGCCGGTTTAAGGATGGATTGGGCTAGGATCCAATGTCTCATGTAGCCAATTCAATTTTCTTGCTGGAAGTATTTTAACGACTTCCTCTGGCCAGTATAACTTTGACTGGGTAACGTTCAGTTTGGTTTCCCTGTAACAGAGACTGACAGGTGAAAGGTTGTCCCTGTTATAACATTCTGTACCCTTAATAATTATTCCACTCCCGTGCAGTTTTCTACCGATTAGCTCCTACGAGCCTGCTCTGACTGTAGCAACTTGCTACTACAAATTCAGCATCATTTACGGAATAAACCTAGTATGTCACGTCGGCAATCCTGACCTTCTGCTCTACCTAAACACAACAGAAAATCGCATGTACTGGTGTGCCTGAACGCACCACCCGGATTGACCAGATTATAACCCTCTCCCTTTGACGGTATTGGGTTCGGTTAGTGACATCGCCGTGTGACCATCCCGATCCTCTGAGATAAGTAACATCTCTTTTGTTACAACTTCGACAAATTTTCCCAAGATGGGTGTGTAGTGAAACACTTGAACCAGGCTCGATCACTGTTCAGAAATTGAACTAATATGCACAATCACGCTGGATCCACTTTGATCTCTACCATTGCTATGTGGTAATACAGTGATAAGTTTGATCCGTCTGGACTGGCGACGGGTTTTCATCCCAGTGGTAACTCCTTCTGCCCTTTCCGCAGGCCTAACAAGAACTGATCCGGTATTAACAGAGCTGGTCTTAGCCTCCTGTGCACAGCATGTAAAACTGCTTGCTGCAACTCTGTCACAGTCATCCGAGCATTCCACAGGCTATCAGTTAAATACAGTATCAGTCTCGCTACTGCCATTCTTGTATCTAACGTAGCCACCCAGGCCTGTATAGCTTCCAGGTTCCAGCTTACAGTATTTACCATCATCTTCACAACTTGCACTATCTCTGTTGCTAGCTAGTCTCTGCAGTACACATGTACAGGGTTATTACAAATGATTGAAGCGATTTCACAGCTCTACAATAACTTTATTATTTGAGATATTTTCACAACGCTTTGCACACACATACAAAAACTCAAAAAGTTTTTATAGGCATTCACAAATGTTCGATATGTGCCCCTTTAGTGATTCGGCAGACATCAAGCCGATAATCAAGTTCCTCCCACACTCGGCGCAGCATGTCCCCATCAATGAGTTCGAAAGCATCGTTGATGCGAGCTCGCAGTTCTGGCACGTTTCTTGGTAGAGGAGGTTTAAACACTGAATCTTTCACATAACCCCACAGAAAGAAATCGCATGGGGTTAAGTCGGGAGAGCGTGGAGGCCATGACATGAATTGCTGATCATGACCTCCACCACGACCGATCCATCGGTTTTCCAATCTCCTGTTTAAGAAATGCCGAACATCATGATGGAAGTGCGGTGGAACACCATCCTGTTGAAAGATGAAGTCGGCGCTGTCGGTCTCCAGTTGTGGCATGAGCCAATTTTCCAGCATGTCCAGATACACGTGTCCTGTAACGTTTTTTTCACAGAAGAAAAAGGGGCCGTAAACTTTAAACCGTGAGATTGCACAAAACACGTTAACTTTTGGTGAATTGCGAATTTGCTGCACGAATGCGTGAGGATTCTCTACCGCCCAGATTCGCACATTGTGTCTGTTCACTTCACCGTTAAGAAAAAATGTTGCTTCATCACTGAAACCAAGTTTCGCACTGAACGCATCCTCTTCCATGAGCTGTTGCAATCGCGCCGAAAATTCAAATCGTTTGACTTTGTCATCGGGTGTCAGGGCTTGTAGCAATTGTAAACGGTAAGGCTTCTGCTTTAGCCTTTTCCGTAACATTTTCCAAACCGTCGGCTGTGGTACGTTTAGCTCCCTGCTTGCTTTATTCGTCGACTTCCGCGGGCTACGCGTGAAACTTGCCCGCACGCGTTCAACCGTTTCTTCGCTCACTGCAGGCCGACCCGTTGATTTCCCCTTACAGAGGCATCCAGAAGCTTTAAACTGCGCATACCATCGCCGAATGGAGTTAGCAGTTGGTGGCTCTTTGTTGAACTTGGTCCTGAAGTGTCGTTGCACTCTTATGACTGACTGATGTGAGTGCATTTCAAGCACGACATACGCTTTCTCGGCTCCTGTCGCCATTTTGTCTCACCTCTCACTGCGCTCTCGAGCGCTCTGGCGGCAGAAACCTGAAGTGCGGCTTCAGCCAAACAAAACTTTATGAGTTTTTCTACGTATCTGTAGTGTGTCGAGACCATATGTCAATGAATGGAGCTACAGTGAATTTATGAAATCGCTTCAATCATTTGAAATAGCCCTGTATTATTCAGTACCCCTTGTTCCATACTGGTCAACTGTGTATTAATGCTCACCGGATCTCTCTCTCTCTCTCTTTGTTGTACTGTTTTGTTGCCAGATGTCACCATCAGCCAGCCACTGTGGCCGAGCGGTTCTAGGCGCTTCAGTCCGGAACTACGCGGCTGCCACGGTCGCAGGTTCGAATCCTGCTTCGGGCATGGATGTGTGAGATGTCCTTAGGTTAGTTAGGTTTACTTAGTTCTAAGTCTAGGGGACTGATGACCTCAGATGTTAAGTCCCATATTGCTTAGAGCCATTTGAACCATTTTTTTTTTTTTGTGACCATCATCCGGAGTTCCAAAAACCGTTTTCATTGTTTTTCTCCCTGCATCCAACTAACCTCTTTATGTCTCCATACTGTGTGTGGTACCACTTCTTATAACTGCTGCGTCTGCTCTTGCAGTTGTTCATATGATAGGTCAAACTTACTTCAGTCATCTCTCATTTTTTAAACACATCTTTCCCGTCCATCTCCCGCCATAATTCCACGAACCCAACCTTTAATCGTCTCACCTTGCAACGCATTTTCCAGGTGTTCACGGTGAGATTAAATGCCTATTGATGGATTGTGAGTAATACATCATCCTGTCTCGTGAAAAGTACTTTAGTTTCCATTGGTAGTACATGCTACACCCTCACTCCACTCCTCTTGAAGAGGTGGAACACAGTCAAGACAAATACTCCACTCATCTCTACCTCGACCTGTGGCAACCTGGGAACAAGGAATTCACATCACTCCCTTCCCGTCTTTGAAAGATCTGCCGTCTTGTAGACATGCAGAAAACACAACCATAAAATACCTATGCAAGTTAACACAGAAGTATAACACCATAAATAATATGAGAAAAAACTTATTTCCGCTATTCTCATAAATCACCCGATATATAATCACTTACGCGCAATAATCCCTAACTAACATTCTAGCCAACTTAAATTTTCAACTGTATGTATCCCAAAACAAAATGTAAACTATTCTTTCCTACTTTCTTTTCTTACTCCATGTGGAATCTGACATGCAGGTCGAGCAAGGTTTTTGCACTTCCCCTTGTTCTTACCATCGACAGCTTTTATCCTCACCTGATGATAACACTTGCATCAACGCATCAGGAGCGCCTTGAAACGGCTTCAGGCACCCAACTTGAACAGTCGTTGTACATGTCGGTATTGAGTCTGACATTAACCAGCCACACTGCTTCAGTCACCTGATTTAATCATTGATATCTAGTTAAAAACTTCTTGATGTTACCTTTCATGATGTAAGGGCCGACCAACTTTATTCCCCAGTAGTCTGCTCAAACGATTTCCTAACTGCTCGTGGCATACCAGGGTTCTCTCTGAACGCGCATGTTTACCTTCCCGTTTCAGCTAAATTCTTGACAGTCTCCCCCTCGTTGTCAGCGTTTGGTCTTATCTTGTCAAACAAAAATGGCATACCTCATAAGGCAACAACCCCCAGAATGGATCACTGAACTGAATGTGGACACAACAGATGATTGATGCGTGTCCTAATAGTTATGGTGTGAGTTTACATAATGACCCAACACCTTGTTGATAGTGCGATCTACCAACTCTGTTCTGCCATTAGGCTGAGGATGCAGCACACTTTTCCAACTTTTAGCAAATTACACAGCTGCTTTAATAATTCTGACATAAAATTTGTCCCTCCAGCCATGATTATTGTTTTTACCGCTCCAAATGTGGCGACCCAGGTTTTGGGAGCGAGGTGGCGCAGTGGTTAGACACTGGACTCGCATTCGGGAGGACGACGGTTCAATCCCGCGTCCGGCCATCCTGATTTAGGTTTTCCGTGATTTCCCTAAATCGCTCCAGGCAAATGCCGGGATGGTTCCTTTCAAAGGGCACGGCCGACTTCCTTCCCCGTCCTTCCCTAATCCGATGAAACCGATGACCTCGCTGTCTGGTCTCCTTCCCCGAAAACAACCAACCAACCCAGGTTTTGGCCATTGTTTGGGCTACTGTTGCTGCCAACTGGTTAGGGATTGCAACCATTTTCAAAACTCGCCGTATTAATTATATTTGATCAAAACAAGGCCAGTCTCAAGCGATTTTTTGGTTTTGTACAAAATAGAATATATTACTTCCACGAATAGAAATGTAATTATGTGAATGTAAGTGTATTTTAAATACGTTTACCTGCAATAGAAAATATGACTTATATACCGAAATGACAATGTCTTCAATATGTGTTTTTTATTCGTTTTTGATGGCAAATGCTGTCCTGTTGTTCTGACAGCTTGACATTTACAAAGGTATTATATTGAAGAAAGAATAAAGCTAAGTGAGGAATAAATGGAATAATAATTTCAAATACTATAACTGTATATTTATATGTGCAGTTGAGGAGAGCAAAAAATAGTAAGAAATAAAATAGCATGGAAATTAAAATGAAATAAATATTAAAATATATGATAAGGTGAGATTAAATGCTAACTCCCATTATATTGTATAGATGATTTCTGCTTGGTCATTAGCACAATGTAACTGAAGTTGCTGAAGAACTTTTCGTTCTGAAGATCTGTTTGCTCATTAAGAAGGGTATCAGACGGAAGTTTTAAAGACTGAAAATTTCAATTTATTCTAAGATATTTATTTTCTTCCCTTTCTTAGCATAATGCAAAGTTTTGAGGTTTTCGTTAATGTTTTTGGCTGTATGTTTGTGTTTGAGTAGATGTAGTGGAAAGACACTTTTCCTGTAATCCTTAGATTTTAAGTGCTCTTTAAAATGTATCCTAAAGTTTCTACCAGTTTGCCTGATCTATAATTTGTCACAATCGTCACATCCAATTCTGTACATCTCTGACTTATTAAATAGGTCTGTTGTACTGGTTGTGCTGTTGTAATATTACTAATATTGTTTTCAGTGCAGAAACCAATGCTGATACTTGTATTTCCTGAACTATTTCCTGGACTATTTTATTAGAAATTATTCCGTAATAGGGCAGAACTGCCAATTTAGTTTTTTGTTTGCCTTCCTCTCTTTCTGAGTAAATTTTTTGCGTCTGATTTTTGCATTACTTTCAGTTTCTGTCTCTACATTTCCTTCATTATTCATGGTTTGAAATTACTTTAACTTTTCCTAAATTTTCTAATACCTCTAATTCTTTGTTGAGCTCATCTTCTTCAAGTTGAAATTTTATTAATCTCTCCTCTACAATTGAGTGAAAACATACCTTTTCATGGGTTTGTGGATGACATTATTCGTTATTAATTAATATGTCTGTAGGGGTTGGTTTTCGAGAAATTCCAAATTTGTGCATTGAATTTTCTTTCATTATTGTGATATCGAAGAAGTTAATGCGGCTGTTTCTTTCAATTTCGTAGGTAATTTCATCTTATCATGCATACTGTTTAGTTGTTACTCTATGGAGGCTATGTCTTCTAGTATATTATTTAATAGGCTTAACAGGTCATCAGCTTAACGTTTGTAATAAACGACTTCGTCTATTGTTTGTTTACATTCCTCAAAAAAATTTAGTATGGTTAATGAATGTGTCAGCTAAGGTTCCTGCCAAGCAGTTACCAATAGCTAAACCATCTGGTTGGGCATTCATACAATCTTGAAAGTAAAAGTAGTTATATTAAAGCAAGAGTTGTAACAGTTAAATGAGCTCTGGATTTCAGTTGGAATTAGTTTTTTTTTTTTATTCAACTAGATTACACTCTAAAACAAAAGAGCGACACACCACAAAAGAATAATCCGAATGGAAAGGAAACCGGTAGATGTGATGTACATGTACAGACAATGCGTTGGTCCATGTCTGACACTTATGCAAGCAGTTACTTGGTGTGGCATTGTTTGATAGAGATGTTTCATGTCCTTCTGAGCGATATCGTGCCAAATTCTGTCCAAATAGCGCGTTAGATCGTCAAAATCCAGCTGGTTGGAGGTCCCTGCCCATAATGCTTTAAACGTTTTTATTTGGTGAAGAATCTGTGACCTTCCTGGGCAAGGTACGATTTGGGAAGGACAAAGACAAACAGTAGTAATTGTCGCCATGTGCGGACAGGCATTGTCTTAAGTGTAAGCCCAGAATGTCCTGCCATGGAAGGGAAAAAAAGGGCTGTAGAAAAGCGTCGATGTACCGCTGTTCTGTAAGGGTACCTCAGATGATAACCAAAAGGGCCTTGCTGGGAAATGAATTGGCACCCCAGACCATCATATCTGGTTGACGGGGCGTATGGCAGGGAACAGTCAGGTTGGCATCACACCGCTGTCTGGGGCGTCTCCAGACAGGTATTCGCCGTTCTTTAGCGCTCAGTTCGAAGCAGGACTCATAACTGAAGGCAGTTCTACTCCAGTCCATGAGATTACAGACCGAATGTACCTGACACCACTGCGAAAGTGCTTGTTCGTGTACAGTGGTCAATGGCAGTCGGCACGTGGGGTGCCATGTGCTCAGCTCCATTTCTGTGAGTCGCCTGTTAATGGTATCTGTGCTCACTGAAGCACCTGTTGTAGAGATGGGTCGAACTCGTTCATTCCCGTGAACTACTTCATTCGTTTCACTCTTTTCCGTGAAGCGTTCAAATGAAGTAGTTCATTCATGAAGTATGGAAGCCAGGCGAACTTGACCAGTTCGCCGCTAAGCCGCGGCTACGACCGTTCGTACAATAAAGCTTCGTAATACTTCATAATTTTACCAACAGCTGGCCGAACTATGCAGTAACGTGCACGCAACGTTTTACGCTCTTACAGCGTCTGAGTTGATTTAAATAGAGCATGGTCGAAGGGGACAAAGGAAAGATAAACAGAGAAGCCTGTCACATATAAAGAAGCTTGCTCGACATTTTTTCATGAAGCGCCCAAAAAAGTCTTTATCTGCCAAGTGAAACATTATTTGTTGTATTCATGGACTGAAAACTAGGGCTACCAACGAAATGCAGTCCAATTTTATGTTCCTTTTAAAATTTAATCCAAAATAGAATGAGTATGTTTACCACTGTCACAAAGTCTATACACCTACGTTAAGTAATTATTCAGAAGTTTTTCTGTAGATTTTATTTTTGTGGAGAATAATAACCCTCCAGATTCAAAACATAAACTGTCACCTGTAGTCATTGGTACGATTTCAGGTAAAATCCCTCTTTCAGTGTTATTAACAAACCTTTTATTTTCGTGTTGGCTGTGCGTGCTCACACAGCCAGCCTCTTCGTTTGTATCTTTAATATTCATTTGACTGCATGCGCTGCCAACGGCAGGCTACCCGTAGACGCGAAGTATAGCTGCACAAATGGTCACGGGTAATGATGTCAGCACTGCAGGAAGCAGCTGACGTTGCCTTCCCCTCACCCCTCACCTCCCCAACCCCTCCAAAACCTATCGTTCCCCACAAACACCGCGCGATTCGTCGACAGGCAGTAGAGGGAGGACTGAAGTGAAGGGAGGATGAGTAACGTAGCGCCGATGTAGAGGAAGAGGGGAAGTGAGTGAGTGAACTAGAAAAAAGTGTGGAGTGCGCTATCTCTGAAGAGTTTGAAGTACCAGTTCATTGAAATTGAGTGGTTAGTTCACGCTTCACTGGAGTGAAGCGTTCATTTGAACGACTCCTTCACGAGCTCCCCATCACTAACCTGTTGCGCTTCAGATAGATGATAACGATGAGTCCGGTGCTGTGAGTGCCTGTCTGACGATTACTCGGTCCTCAAGTTCTGTCATTTCTCTTACTCGACCTCTTCTTCCTTGGCGCTTTGTTCAGACACGGTTTCACTCATGCCGCCAACATTGTCGAATAGTGGCGACGCTCCTATTGAAAAAGTGAGCGATGCGCCAATTGCTCCAGCCGACTTCTTTAATTCCACGTTCTCTCTCAAATGTTAACATCTGTGTATATTGTACACGTTATAGTCTGTGAGGCCTAGTTACTGTACAACCGTGTACATGGAATGATGTTCGCAGAGACTTTATGCCCTGGCATTGACATGTTCCCTGTTTACTACCTTTGACAGCCGTGTGGCGAAACCACGCTGCAGCGTCACACATTCCCCCATCGGCCGCCAAAGTTTACCATTTTGTATTTTTTGTCGATACCTGCATGAGTATCAGTTTGAAACCGATTTGCGTAACTCCTTCATGGGGTGTCATTTTTTGCATTACAGTGTATTTCCAGTTATATTCACGGTTTCTTTAATACGAACAGCCGCGGTGGTCTAGCGGTTCTAGGCGCTCAGTCCGGAACCGCGCGACTGCTACGGTCGCAGGTTCGAATCCTGCCTCGGGCATGGATGTGTGTGATGTCCTTAGGTTAGTTAGGTTTAAGTAGTTCTAAGCTCTAGGGGACTGATGACCACAGATGTTAAGCCCCATAAAGCTCAGAGCCATTTGAACCGTTTAATACGAATATTTATGTAAGGATTAGTTATGTCAGAAGAAACTAGTTTACTGTTACCAGGAAGACATGTATCTTTGATTTAGTTAGTCAGTTTATGTGTATTTTTCATTGTGAATTTATTTTCAAGCATGTAGAAATTGTTGAGTAAATAATTAAGTTTTTTGCATAGAAATTAGGGGGGGGGGGTCTCAATACTATTGACATTAGGGTGGATGGGTAGAGCCTTTATATGGAGTTTTGGTTATTCTTGTATTGTTGGGGCTCTGGGTTTGACAACTATATATTCTCCAGAATGAGATTTTCACTCTGCAGCGGAGTGTGCGCTGATATGAAACTTCCTGGCAGATTAAAACTGTGTGCCCGACCGAGACTCGAACTCGGGACCTTTGCCTTTCGCGGGCAAGTGCTCTACCATCTGAGCTACCGAAGCACGACTCACGCCCGGTACTCACAGCTTTACTTCTGCCAGTATCTCGTCTCCTACCTTCCAAACTTTACAGAAGCTGTCCTGTATATATTCAGTTACTTCTTTTTCTGTGAGGAGATAATCGCAATTTGCGAGGACTTTCTTGATTTATGCATTAAATTTGTTTGTAGTGTCATGTTTTAATTTAGTTACAGTCTTATTTTCAAAAATCTCATGAATTGTTCTCACGTTTTATTTGCTCTGAAATGATGCTGGACACTTAAGAATTAATTTGGTTTTTGTATACAATGGGAAGTTGTGCAATATCTCGGGTCTTTTTATTAACTAGATTTTTAATCATACTACTTTGTAGTTTGGGAGGTAGATTAAATTTTAATTCTTTGTTCAGGAAATTCAGCTCTGCTTCTGTGAATTGGATATGAGTCAATTTCTCAACACATACGAAAATTTGAAATTATTGGAGTGTCCTTATTCATATTTGTCAGTTCCTTTCCTTTGAGCATGACTGTGAGATTGTTTATTTTCTTTATATGTGTCTCTCTCATTTCATTTCTCACAAGATGTGCGCAATCGTTAAATAATCTGAGTATTAAATCACATTGCACTGGAGGGAATGTTTTCCCTACTTTTAGATGTGCCAGATACAATTGACAGGTGAGACACAAATTACATTTAAATTTGGCATGAATTTTATATTTGATCAACGTAGTTTCAATTCACTTTTTCTTCTTCTTAGCAACTTGTCTTACAGGTTTAATAATCGTATTCACAAAGTTTGGGATTAAGTTTAGCTTGAGGTATTGTTTGTGAAATCTGATGATTTCAATAGTTGGCTAAATTTCAAAGAACACATAAGAAATCTAATGACTAAAGTAAAAATGCCTTCCTACTACATCTCCTAAAAAACAAATATACATTAAAAAGCATTGACGAAAAGCTCCTAATTTTGCGTTACGCCAAGAGAGACAGACAAGTGAATACCTTAGAAGAAACTGAAATTTCCAGGCATTTAAAAATTCAACCTGATACACTTCTTAATGAACAAACAGAACTTCAGAGCAAAAAATTCCTCTATAACTTCAGTTACGTCATACTAATGACCAATCACAAATCATCTATAGAGTGAAATGTAATCTCAACTCAGCATGTATTTTAATATTTATTTTTATTTCATTATATTTTTTCCATACAGTTTTATTTCTTGCTACTTATTAACTTTACTCAACTACACATACGCATATACAGTCATAGTATTTGAAATTATTCTTCCATTTACTCCACACTTAGCTTTAATGTATGATCAGTATAATACCCTTGTAATTGTCAAGCCTAGTTGTCCATCTGTCGAACCAACAGGACAGTTTTTGTGATCCAAAATGAATAGAAAGCAGAAATTTAAAAATTTGCGATTTCAATACGTAACTCATTTTATATTGCAGGTAAGCTTATTTAAAAAATTTACATTCACATCATTACACTTCTATTTGTGGAGACAATGTATTTTATTTTATACAGAACCACAAAATCACTTGAGAATGGCCTAAAGGGCTGAAAGTAGTTGTGAACAAATAAACCTAATGCAGCAGAAGTTGAAAGTGCCACTTGCTTTTAATCGAAAAAAAAATGATCAATAATAGTCAACACAAATCGATTCCCTGATCGAATCTGGTTAAATGGTCCAAGGGTGTCTAAACCACTCGTTTTCAAAGATTCTATCACTTATGGTAACCTTCGCAAATGTATTAACTTACGGCTAGTATCTGTACCTTGTACACATTGTATACAAGCTATCATGTATTGTTCCACATCTTCTTCCCGTGGGTCTAACCAGTAGCGTTCTGCTACTCTTCTATTCATTATTCTACAACTCCCATGATCGCGCTCTTCTTTTAGAAACTCTTCTTTTAGCTTTGTTAACTCTACTACTTCCTGCAGTCCCAACTTTGTCTTATACAACATCCCATCACACACAGCGACATGCAGCTGTGATGCGTACACTTTAAATTCTGTGTCAGCACTTTGCACTGCTTGCCATTGTGCAAGGCCATAACCCAGTGTCTGTATCATCGCTACCTTTATGCGTAAACTACAATCATGCTCATAAATTAAGGATAATGCTGATACATGGTGAAACAACGCTCTGGTGGGCGGTTTGCGGGTTTAAATCACCTCGGGGTATGACAATCCGGTGCGTTTGATCTGCGGTCGTCACACGGTGGCGCTGGCAGCAGTCCACATACGCAGAGGTGTGTTCGTGCATGTCAGAGTACGGTGCAGCGAGTTAAGTGTGCAGACGTTTTCAGACGTGCTAATGGTGACTGTGTGTTAAAAATGACTCAAAGAACACATATTGATGGCGTTATGAGGGGTAGAATACTAAGGCGACAGGAGGCGTGTCAAACACAGCAGATCGTAGCATGGGCCCTCCGTTTGCCACAAAGTGTGATCTCACGATTATGGCAACGATTCCAGCAGATAGTAAACTTGTCCAGGCGCTACAGTACGGGACGTCCACAGTGTACAACACCACAAAAAGACTAACATCTCACCATCAGCGCCCGCAGACGGCCACGGAGTACCGCAGATAGCCTTGCTCGGGACCTTACCGCAGCCACTGAAACAGTTGTCTCCAGACATACAGTCTACAGACGACTGAACAGACGTCGTTTATTCGCCCGGAGACCTGCAAGGTGCCTTCCACTGACCCCTGGTCACAGGAGAGCCCGTAAAGCCTGGTGTCAAGAACACAGTATTTGGTCATTGGAATAGTGGTCCAAGATTATGTTCATGGATGAGTCCAGGTATAGTCTGAACAGTGATTCTCGCCGGGGTTTCATCTGGCGTGAGCCTTAATGTCCTTGAATGGGACCTGTATGGAGGTCATGGTTTGATGGCGTGGAGTGGGATTGTGATTGGTGCACGTACACCCCTGCACGTCTTTGACAGAGGAACTGTAAGTATCGAGACGTCATTTTGCACCAGTATGTCCTCACCTTTTCAGGGGTGCAGTGGGTCCCACCTTCCTCCTGATGGATGATAACGCACGGCCCCACCGAGCTGCCATCGTGGAGGAGTACCTTGAAACAGAAGATATCAGGCGAATGGTGTGGCCTGCCTTTTCTCCAGACCTAAACCCCATCGACCACGTCTAGGATGCTCATGGTCGACATATCGCTGCACGTCTTCAAACCCCTACGACACTTCAGGAGCCCCGACAGGCACTGGTGCAAGAATGGGAGGCTATACCCATGCAGCTGCTCGACCACCTGATCCAGAGTATGCCAACCCGTTGTGTGGCCTGTGTACGTGTGCATGGTGATCATATCCCATATTGATGTCGGGGTACATGAGCAGGAAACAGTGGCGTTTTGTAGCACGTCTTTCGGGACGGTTTTCGCAACCTATCACCATTACCGTGGACTTACAGATCTGTGTCGTGTGTGTTCCCTATGTGCCTATGCTATTAGCGCCAGGTTTTTGTAGTGTCACGTTGTGTGGCACCACATTCTGCAATTATCCTTAATTTATGAGCATGAGTGTATTTGCGTTTCTTTTTATTGTCAGGCATGTGTAAGACTACATACTCAAATTCGCTCAATCTCAGTGCCCATCTAGCAATTCTACTTGAAGGGTCTTTAAGTCCCAACAACCACTTAAGAGCTTCATTGTCGGTCACTACTTTAAGCTTCTTTCCATGCAAATAACATGAGAAAAACGTGATCTCGTATATGACACTAACTATCACATTTTCTGTTGTGGAGTAATTTATCTCCACTCTGTTCAGTTGCCTAGAGGCAGATGCTACTGGATACGCCTCTCTATTTACTATATGACTAAGAAGACAGCCCAAAGCATGATTAGAAGCATCACACGACAAGACAAGTTCCTTATGGTAGTTCAGAAGAATTCGTACTGTACTTTATGTTAACACACTCCTTTACTCCTCAGAAGTGTCTTGACGTTCCTTCACCCATTCAAACTTAATGTCCTCTTTTAACAGTTGTGTAGCTTGTTCCACCAAATCTGCAAATCCTTTTAATGATTTTCTGTAATAATTCGCTAAACCCAAGAAAGAATGTAATTCCTGAGTATTATTAGGAACGGAAATTCCTGTACTGCCTTTACCCACCTTGGATCAATCTTAATTTCTTAACTGCTAATAAGATGCCGTAAATACGCCGCTTCTTCTAAAGCAAAGTGATATTTTTCCATGTTTCCCGTTAAATGCGTTGCTTTTAACTAAAAACCTCCTGCAAAGGTTGTGTATGTTCCGCCTTATCCTTCATAAAAACAATTATATCATCTAGGTATACCATGTGCTGGTGAGGTTTCGATCTCTTCAGTACTCCATCTAGAAAATTCTGAAAGGTTGCCAGAGCATTTCTCAACCCAAACGCTATCCTACGATTTTTATAGTGGCCCCTGGGACAAAGAAAGCTGCTTTCAGATGGTCTTTGGCGAATACCTCTATCTGATGGCACCTACTCCTTAGATACTAGTAGAGCAGTACTTGCACTGCCCTAAGTTGTCAGTAGTCTAGGTAATATTTGGTATTGGATATGCATCACTTATAGATTTACTGTTAAGATGTCTATAGACACAGCAGAATCTATATCTCTTAGTATCATCTGATGACTTCTTTCGCACAACCATCGTGGCTGCCCCGCTCTCCCCCCCCCCCTCCCCCACCCCCATCCATGGACTAGTGATCTCCTCCATCATTCCATCTGCTAGCTGTTGATCAATGAATTGTTCCAACACTGATTGCAAATATTGTGATATCTGACAATGTTTATGATGTCTCAGTGGCTCATTTCCTGTAGTGATATGCTGTTCTTCTACAGATGTCGCTGGTAAAGGCCCGTGAGGAAAATCTCAATGTCCAATCTATCTGTAGCTTTATGATGCTCTACTTCTTACAAGATGCAGCTTTATTAGTGGTTTTCATATTGTCCTGGTGCGCATTGACTGAGTCCCTATCTCCATCATCCAGCATTTTCAAATTAGGTATCAACAATCCTTTGGCCAGCTCTACTCCATAGGCTCCAAAATTATTCTAATTCATGGGTACAACTTTCCTGCCCAACCTCTCCTGTACGTGTACAATGCTTCACCTTAAAAAACAACGTGGTGTGTCTGATACATCATTTGCTGCAAGTGGTTACACCAGGCACAATGCATTAACAGGCCACTCCAGTTCCACATTTACCCAGACCAACTTTCTGGTACCTTTCAGCACAATAACATACATATTAATCCTTAGTGTTGTTGAGTGTATTTCAAGTGGTTAAAAACTTAAGACAGTACTTCACTAGCGACAGCCTACCCTAGCTGGACTGTTCTCCTTCTAAGTTCAACTAAACTAAGATCATTTTTGGTATGCTTTGTTATCAAAAAGACAAACCTTAAGATCACACAGTAGTCTTCACTTACCTGGAGCACAGCTTCCATGTATTGCTTAAGACGCTGTACTCCAACCTGAACCCATAGGATTCACATCACTGTTTCCAAGTCCGCATAAGTTATAGCATGGAGGGTTCAATCGCCACTGACCGATGAGATCCGTACTTACTACCGACACATGCACGCTGTGTCTAATAAAAACTTTCTTCCCTGCACTACTTCCATGATACTAGATTCAATTTCTGCATCCATACTTCTTGCACCGAAATTTACCAGGAAACCTGTGCGGTAGACCAGCGGTTCCTTCTTGCATTGAAGACCTGCTTATCTACATCTACATCTACATTTATACTCCGCAAGCCACCCAACGGTGTGTGGCGGAGGGCACTTTACGTGCCACTGTCATTACCTCCCTTTCCAGTTCCAGTCGCGTATGGTTCGCGGGAAGAACGACTGTCTGAAAGCCTCCGTGCGCGCTCTAATCTCTCTAATTTTACATTCGTGATCTCCTCGGGAGGTATAAGTAGGGGGAAGCAATATATTCGACACCTCATCCAGAAACGCACCCTTTCGAAACCTGACGAGCAAGCTACACCGCGATGCAGAGCGCCTCTTTTGCAGAGTCTGCCACTTGAGTTTGCTAAACATCTCCGTAACGCTATCACGGTTACCAAATAACCCTGTGACGAAACGCGCCGCTCTTCTTTCTATCTTCTCTATCTCCTCCGTCAACCCGATCTGGTACGGATCCCACACTGATGAGCAATACTCAAGTATAAGTCGAACGAGTGTTTTGTAAGCCACCTCCTTTGTTGATGGACTACATTTTCTAAGGACACTCCCAATGAATCTCAACCTGGTACCCGCCTTACCAACAATTAATTTTATATGATCATTCCACTTCAAATCGTTCCGCACGCATACTCCCAGATATTTTACAGAAGTAACTGCTACCAGTGTTTGTTCCGCTATCATATAATCATACAATAAAGGATCCTTCTTTCTATGTATTCGCAATACATTACATTTGTCTATGTTAAGGGTCAGTTGCCACTCCCTGCGCCAAGTGCCTATCCGCTGCAGATCTTCCTGCATTTCGCTACAATTTTCTAATGCTGCAACTTCTCTGTATACTACAGCATCATCCGCGAAAAGCCGCATGGAACTTCCGACACTATCTACTAGGTCATTTATATATATTGTGAAAAGCAATGGTCCCATAACACTCCCCTGTGGCACACCAGAGGTTACTTTAACGTCTGTAGACGTCTCTCCATTGATAACAACATGCTGTGTTCTGTTTACTAAAAACTCTTCAATCCAGCCACACAGCTGGTCTGATATTCCGTAGGCTCTTATTTTGTTTATCAGGTGACAGTGCGGAACCGTATCGAACGCCTTCCTGAAGTCAAGAAAAATAGCATCCACCTGGGAGCCTGTATCTAATATTTTCTGGGTCTCATGAACAAATAAAGCGAGTTGGGTCTCACACGATCGCTGTTTCCGGAATCCATGTTGATTCCTACATAGTAGATTCTGGGTTTCCAAAAACGACATGATACTCGAGCAAAAAACATGTTCTAAAATTGTCCCTTGCTTCTCTCATGGTTCCTACAATTGTGTTGATGGTGTCCCACCACATGACATTTACTACACTGGTATTGGCAATATTGATTCTACACAAGTCCTATCCTCCCACACCTGTAGCACCTCACGTTAGAGAAAAACACTCCCCTCTTACCCCACATGCCTGTTGCTACAGCAGTTTCTTAAAAATCTGTGGCTAATCTGATCACAGAGCACAACTCCTTTGTGGTACCCATTACCAGCATTCTTGATATTTAAGGGTACAAGCCTTTCAAAAATGTGTCCATTGCCCTCTGTTTCGTTTCCCGCAATATGATTTTATTTGCCTCGTCTGTCTACCCTAATTCATATGCTATCACATTCACCTTATGTATCCTGCCTGCCAAATTCTCTATTTACTTATTACATTTCTTCAACAGACTACTCAATCGTTCGTGAAGAACCTCACTTTGTTCTTGTACCTTTGTAGTGCGTCTTGTTTCAGTTCATCAAATGTTTGGACAGCTCTTAGTCTCTCTGTACATCTAACATACGTTTTGCCTTCCCCTACGAACCGTAACTTGGCCACCTGCCATAACTGATTTTGTGACCATTCCCCAGTTCTGGCTATTGATTGAAAATCATCCAAAAACAGCATTATGTCGTCAGTCAACTTTCCAGAGAGAGGTGTGATCAAGCTGACGGTGGCTGGATCTAGTAAAGAACTACGCTGCTCATCTAATTCTAACTGTTTCTTCCTAGTTGCAAGCTTGTTAAATAAGTCCATTTTATCCACTCTCAATTGTGTTCCTTAACCAATGCTTGAACTGCCTCCCAACCAATGACACGCTGTATCTGAGACTCTGTCATTGTGAAGCCTTCATCTTCAATACACACTAAGCAACACAGAATGCCGGCCGATGTGGCCAAGCGGTTCTAGGCGCTTCAGTCCGGAACCGCGCGACCGCTACGGTCGCAGGTTCGAATCCTGCCGCGGGCATGGTTGTGTGTGATGTCCTTAGGTTAGTTAGGTTTAAGTAGTTCTAAGTTCTAGGGGACTGATGACCTCAGCAGTTGAGTCCCATAGTGCTCAGAGCCTTTGAACACAGAATGCACGTGCAACAATTTGTATGTCACAATATATCATCAGTCATGATGACTCTGTGCATTGACTAGCCACATGCCTGTACTACGACAGAGAACACAAATTACCGATACTGATTCCCTATATGGTGCAGAATGGTCTTAGTAAACTACATTGAGCGCGTCTCACTGGTTATAAATAATGCTCCTTCGTATTACTGTATAAGCACTACTCTCAAATTTCTGTGAATCTCCCGCTTAGACACCACATGCTCTACACAAAAAACATGGAAAACCGCCACAGAAACCAATAGTCTGCTAACTCATCCTACTGTGGGACGAAACTGCGTGCTGTGGTTGCAAAGCTGTGCTGCGTGAAGGCCGATGGTCCTGGCACCAACTGCCAGACTAAGTACACTGATATCAAACTGCTTTTGACGCCATTTTGTCGCGACCCAATGTGAGTGGGGTCAGTACAGTATAGAGATGGTGGATTGGCAAGGTGTTGAGGTGATGATGCTGGCCAGTGGTGGCTAGGAAACCTCGGCTGCAAGGTAAAGCAACTTAACTCAGTCTTGCGCTACAGTGATGCACGTGCCTTAAACCATGGACATGACCCCCATGTAGGCTCATGTTCTGCCGGCTGCACTGACAGCTGCAGCAGGCTGGGGCAGTGTGCTGGACATATGACGTCCACATGCTGCTTTGCTAGCACTTTTTGCTTCAATCAGCAGCGTGTGCACCAGTTAGCACTGTGTGGCTCTGAGCAAGTAGTGCCTGCAACGTAAACGTCTGCCTGGATTTTTGTAGAGGTCCACAGCTACCGCAAGAGAATCTTGCCTCAGTGCGGGTGGATGGCAATGGTACTGCCCTGGCCGTGAACCCCTGTCCCCCAAGGCAGCAGTTTGGCTGTTGGCATAGAGACTGCAGACAAGTCATTCATTGTGCTGCTCCAGGTCCACAGGTACGGTCTGGTGCAGATGGCTGCCCAGACTGGCGGCATCAAGCCGTTGACGCATAATGTGGTGTAGACTTACACGATACTGGTGTCGTGGAGGGTGGTGCAAGACTGCACATAATTGTACTAGAATCAAAAAGTATTTATAGTGGATAATAGCAAGTTTGTTGTTCCGATACGTTGTTTCCAGGCACACACAGATCAACAGCTACGTGGCCCAGTGGTGTGGAAACTCCCCTCAGGTCTCTAGAATGAGATTTTAACTCTGCAGCGGAGTGTGTGCTGATATGAAACTTCCTGGCAGATTAAAACTGTATACCGGTCCGAGACTCGAACTCGGGACCTTTGCCTTTCGCGGGCAAGTGCTCTACCAACGTTTTTTTTTTTTTTTGCATTTTGTTCGTTATTGATCGTTGTGTTCGGCCGTTGCGGACGTCACAAGACATCTTGTTAAAGTTCGGTGGTTGATCCTTCCACTCAGTTTTTTATTACAGAAGCCAACCGGCTTTCTGACCGAACACGCTCAGCTACTCCAACTGAGCTACCCAAGCACGACTCACGCCCCGTCCTCACAGCTTCACTTCTGCCAGTACCTCGTCTCCCACCTTCCAAACTTTACAGAAGCTCTCCTGCGAACCTTGCAGAAACTAGCACTCTTGGAAGAAAGGATATTGCGGAGACATGGCGTAGCCACAGCCTGGGGGATGTTTCCAGAATGAGATTTTCACTCTGCAGCGGAGTGTGCGCTGATATGAAACTTCCTGGCTTGGGTAGCTCAGTTGGTAGAGCACTTGCCCGCGAAAGGCAAAGGTCCCGAGTTCGAGTCTCGGTCCGGCACACAGTTTTAATCTGCCAGGAAGTTCCCCTCAGGTCCTTTCGTAGTTGGATTGGTCTTCTGCGATATCGTCAACACTGTGCTACTCGGCCTGGCTGCCTTGAAGTATACAAAACAGGCTCGTTTTTGAAATCGTGTAGCAGCGTCTCTGTGACTCCCTGCTCCCCTCACATACTGCTGCAATGAAGTTGCTTTTCTCACAGTAATGTCCAAAATTAGCAACAGTTTTTCAGATTAATATCGGAAAATTATAAAGTTAGCAAACTAAGCTTTAAATCTGATCTAAAATCATTTCTCCTGGATGGCTGTTTCTATTCCATGGACGGATTTTTACTTAAAAACTGATAGCTGTAAAAAAATTACTTTTAACGACAGTTGCACGATTATGCCTAAAAAATATGTTCATCAACGTTAACACTAATCGCTTATACGCAGCATATAAAGTGACTCATTCGAAATCGTTTCGATTAAAGAATAGTTCATATTTTCTATGTAACACGTTGAAAGGGTACAGTACCGCCCGACATTGAAAATAGGTACAACATACTTCCTTATTTTTGTCAGAACAACACATTTTTTTGTAAAATAACTCAATTTCAATTAATACAGCGAAGCCGGATACCAGTGTGGGAAAGAATGACAATTTATTTATTTAATTGATCACATGTGCACTCCCACAAAGTAAATCCCTACATCCAGTTTGGTGAGATCTGTGAAATGAATGAATGTATGGTCGTCTGTTAACCGCAGATAGTGAATGTGAATATATGATCATCTTTGAGACGATCCTTTGGCCATCTTTGGTGGGACCAAAGAGATGAAATTTACCTGAGCTTTGAGCGCCTGAAATGTGGCTGACCAATACAGTAGCATGGTCTTCCCCCACCTCGAGATAGGTGCGAGAGGACCTGGAGAACGGCCATGTTTCAGCACTCTGCCGCTGGATCTTGTGCTGTTAACACCTGTTTTAGTTGTGCTCCGTAATGACGAAAGAGTGGAGACATGGTATGCATGTGGAATATTTAAGAGTAGTTTGAAATAATAATTTCTCTATTTCAGGAACTTTTGTGGGGAGAATTAAATGTCAGGCAGGTAATATTAATAGGATTGTAGTAATCTTCGGAAGTGACCAACGGTCACAATGAAACCACGTGTAGCAATAAGTTTAAATACTTTCGTGTGCTTAAGTTAAGCTGAATTACTAGCGTGTGTACAATAAGTTGAAATATTTAAGAAATAGCGCGTGTACCATAAGTTGAAATATTTAAGAAATGGCGTGTGCAGGACTTGAAATTAGAGACGAGTACTTCCACGTGGTGAGTACTGTGTGAGTCTCAAACTGTGTATGAGACAAAAGATAAAGAGAAGTACTCGTCCATGGTATCAGTTGAGGACTCGCGTGTGTGATGAATACGTTCTTAATATTACTTTGCGTGATATGATTCCGTGTGACGCTAGATTCAAACTCTGAGAGAGAAGCAAGGTGAGTCGGCCGTCTATCCAGCAACGCCACTTGGCTTGCATTGCACAGGAAGACGTGCATATATCTCCAGAGTTCATAGTAGGAAAGTAGAATTACGAAGTGGGGCAGTGTCATGTGAAACTGGGATAAATATTAATTGAAGTGGGAAAGTTGAAAGTGATAGTGTTGTGACTATTTAGTGTTTTATATTTCCTATTACAGTGTGATGTATGTCATGTAATTTGTGTATGTGTGGTTTGCATGGGAGAGTAGCAGGGTAGTTTCAAAAGATTAGTGGGTTATGCTTGTTCCTTCTGTACCGCTCGGTCTGGAGGAAAGTTTCGTGATGATGATTGTGAGAGTCGAAGTGTGAGGTATGATAAAAGATCCACCATCCTATCCAGAAAGTGCACTGTAGCGTTAAATAATTACGAGACCATAATATAGAGATTCACCAATGTAAAGTCATGGCCACTGGGCGGAATTTCTCATGTGTTATTGTTGTAGGTTATAGAATTTGTGTGTTTAGGTTAGAGAATTTATCGGAAAAAATAAGATAGTGAAAAGAAAAAGATTGGTGGACTTTTCCA
Organism: Schistocerca cancellata; assembly: GCF_023864275.1. NCBI lineage: Eukaryota > Metazoa > Arthropoda > Insecta > Orthoptera > Acrididae > Schistocerca > Schistocerca cancellata. The sequence goes on along the minus strand of NC_064629.1, from coordinate 874,112,281 downwards.
TTGAATTGTATGTTGCCATAATGTCCCGAATTTATAATGTGTGCGCCATTCATATTCAGTGCGGTGGACACGTGTAGACAAAAGCCGTTAAATAAAAAAGGAAAGAAAATGTGGTATTGCCAGTGCGTAGTGTACAGTCAGAGTTCTGTAAATTACTGATAGTCAGATGCATGTTTCCGTTGCGTATTATTCATACAGGAGGATAATTTGTAACTCAATTGTGAGTACGAGAGTTCATGTTACTCGATAAATAAGGATGAATCCACTCGCTTGGCAGACCACTCATCTTACAGGCCTGATTGCTTGATGCCACAGTATGAGCAAGGCATGTGGGTGTCTCTCAACGTAGCTAATTAACTGACTAACCTGCATGTTTACTCAGGAAGAAATACTTGTAGTAGGGGCACGTTGAGCGAGGCGCAGATATTATGACTTATCGTTTTACGACAGGTTAACAAGTAAATGTATGTAACACGCAGCTAACTAAGAAACTAAATTGCAGGTTTACTCAAGAAGAAACACTTGAGCTAGTGGCACGTGGAGCGATGCACAGCGATTACGTGACATGTTGTTTTACGACAGGTTGGTGAGGAGTAACAATGTTTACCACAAGCGAAATGGCAAAATTAGATAATTTGAGCTGGAAAGCCATAATTGTCGATTTATTAAAGGAGAAAGATAATATTTTCATTACAGAACCTATCAGTGCTGCGATAAAAGAAAATTAGGAGGTATAATCGTTGAAGTATTAGTTGACAATGGTACCGAATTTTCAGCAGTAAATTAGAGTAGTTAACAAACTTTCTAAATGAGGAAGGACAAAGCACCAATGTCCCGAGTCATACAGCATTGCGTTTTGTGGTCTTTCAGGATCGGCACAATGCAAACAGACGACCAATTCTTCGTCAACCCTAATCCAGCGTAAACAATACACTTGTCACTGACTTCTTTAATGAATATGAAAGTGAATTAAAGTTTATCTCAGATCAGTTAGAACTGAAATAAGAAGATCTCGTGTCATCTGGTAATATCTTTTGTTTTAGGGTCCTCAGATGAAAAACCATTAGACAAGAACTCTTGGGTATCAGTGGCGGATTTGCGTAAACAATACACTTGTCACTGACTTCTTTAATGAATATGAAAGTGAATTAAAGTTTATCTCAGATCAGTTAGAACTGAAATAAGAAGATCTCGTGTCATCTGGTAATATCTTTTGTTTTAGGGTCCTCAGATGAAAAACCATTAGACAAGAACTCTTGGGTATCAGTGGCGGATTTGCATATAGGCCCACAAGGTATGGGCGTAGGGGCGGCACCTTAAGGGAGGCGGCATTTTTTGTTCTGTACTCATTTTAACCTTTTACGTTTTAAAATAACTGCGCCTACAAACGACTAAAATTTTTAATATTATTAAACGACTTGCTAGTTTAAATAAGCCTTAAGAACGAAATTCTGCAATTCAAGCTTGGAAATATACATAGTTTGACTCTTACACAGAAGATTACAGCAACCAGCCACTTTTTACAATGCTATTTATTTATTTAAAAAGCGCAGTTACCGGTTTCGAACCGATAGGTTCATCTTCAGACGGCTAGTTCGTGTTTTACATTACATTTCGTGTTTTGTTTCCCCACCTGACGAAACTTCTTGGGGTGGCGATGACAATGAAGAATCCGCGCCATTACGTTCCAGTGCATGTAATAGCATTGTAAAAAGTGGCCTGTTGCTGTGAAATGATCGTATAGCACTGTTAGCCGGGAGGCCCCATGCGGGGAAGTTCGGCAGCCGTATTGCAAGTCCTTTTTAGTTCACGCCACTTCGGCGACTTGCGGGTCAATGATGATGAGGGACACACAACACCCAGTCATCACGAGGCAGAGAAAACCCCTGACCCCGCCGGGAATCGAACGCGGGACCCCGTGCGCGGGAAGCGAGAACGCTACTGCTATCATCTTCATGATTGCTCAAAATATTTTAAGTAAATTGTCAGAATGGCAATCTACAAAACAATGTTTGACACGTTATTATTCCGAGAATGTTGTCGGCTTCTGCTTAAGCAGACCATATTTCCACCATGAAAATACCGGGACCCCTGAAAAGCTGTGATAAACTAATCAGCAGTTTCTAAAAAAACTGTAACATGTGTGGGACTCAGTATGTAAAAGCCGACTGTGCTTAAATTTCTTGTGGAAATTCTGGGCCGGCCGTTGTGGCCGAGCTGTTCGAGGCGCTTCAGTCCGGAACCGCGCTGTTGCTACGGTCGCAGGTTCGAATCCTGCTTCGGGCATGGAAGTGTGTGATGTCCTTCGATTAGTTAGGTTTAAGTAGTTCCGAGTCTAGGGGACTGATGACCTCAAATGTTAAGTCTCATTGTGCTCAGAGCCATTTGAACCATTTTGTAGAAATTCTGGGGAAGTATCAAGCCAACCCTCCATTACTGTAATTAATGTTAAATCTCTGTGGTCTTCAATATCTGAACTTTGATTTCATGACACCAATTTAACAAAACATCTTGATACTGGAAATGTTTTACATTTTTAAACACACGGTTATATGAAAAGAACATAAGCAGAATATCGAATAATGTGTGAAATACGCTTGACAACAGTTTAGAAACTTTATTTATTTATTTACCTAGTTACTTTTGTTGTCGAAAAAAGATGAAGAAACCAACTTTCGTTTCTCTCATTTATTGTGCTGCAGCCTGCACAATATCAAAGTTCCCACTCTGTGCAATCGAATAGTACGTAGCATTGCAAATTTTATATTAAACTTCTTGACTAAGGTTTTTTTCCGAGGAAAGGTTATTTTTATTTTATGTTGGAACAAAAGGTGCATTTGTGTGTATACTTTACAGCTGTGTTCACACAAATGGCAACACACCATATCAACTGCCAACAAGACTACTTAAACCTTGTAGTCTGTCTTCTCTGCCCACAGAAACCGCTATAATGTTATTAGAATAAGTGGGATAAGAGTCGATCCAACACACCTCACTACAAGAAACTTCAAAAATTATTTGCTTTTTAAATTAGAAAGACAGTGTCAAGAATGTTCAGAACATGTTTGCGTCCCAGCCAAAATTCCAACGACGCGGGAAACAGATGCCGAAAAAGGGACTGTCCCGTTTCCTTTATGAGACGAGTTCCACCCGGCAGGTGTGCTTCTGCTGTCCACTGACAACAGAGAAACAGGCGACAATGAAATTAAATTATTCCGCATTGTCGTTCTTTCATAGCACAGTTACGTCGAGTAATCCGAGTCAGTTCATCGCTCCGTGTTTAAAGATCTTTGTGCTTGTGTGCCGTGATTAAAGTAAAAAGCTTTGTGGTTATGTGCTGTGTAGTAAGATTGGAACTGGGTACAGGTCTTCTTTCTTTCCTTTTACATTTTTTTTCTTATGGTTTGACTGTTGGTTGACAATTTTGTAAGTGGCTTAACATGAATAGCAGTGAAAAAAGCAAACGTGCAAAATTAAGTGGGCCAGCCAGCATTTCTGAAATTACCGAAGGAAAGGCGAGAACGAGAAGCCAGTTTCCTAAAAACGACTGGCAGAGTAGATAAATTTTTCGCAAAAAATGTTGCTGGTTCGACTTCGAATTCAAGTAGTACGTGTGATATTTCTGGCACTGCAGCTGTTGTAAAAGAAGTAAATACATCTACATCTACGTAATTAGTCTGCTATTCACAATAAAGTGCCTGGCAGAGGGTTCAATGAACCACTTTTAAGCTATCTACCTACCGTTCCACTCTCGAACGGCACGCGGAAAAAACGAGCACTTAAATTTTTCTGTGCGATCCCTGATTTCCCTTATTTTATCATGATGATTATTTCTCCCTATTTAGGTGGGTGCCAACTGAATGTTTTCGCAAGCGGAGGAGAAAACTGGTGATTGAAATTTCATGAGAAGATCCCGTCGCAACGAAAAACGCCTTTGTTTTAATGATTGCCACTCAAATTCATGTATCATGTCTGTAGCACTATCTCCCATAATTCGCGATAATACAAAACGAGCTGCCCTTCTTTGCACTTTTTCGAAGTCATCCGTCAGTCCCATCTGATGCGGATCCCACACCGCACAGAAATACTCCAGAATAAGGCGGAAAAGGATGGTTTAAGCAGTCTCTTTAGCAAATCTGTTGCACCTTCTAAGTGTTCTGCCAATGATCGCAGTCTTTGGTTTCCTCTACCCACAACATTATCTATGTGATCGTTCCAACTTAGGGTATTTGTAATTGTAATCCCTAAGTATTTAGTTGAATTTACAGCCTTCAAATTTGTGTGACTTATCGTGTAATCGAAATTTAACGGATTTCTTTTAGTACTCATGTGAATAATGTCACACTTTTCTTTATTCAGGGTCAATTGCCACTTCTCGCACCATACAGATATCTTATCTAAATCATTTTGCAATTCTTTTTGGTCGTCTGATGACTATTCAAGACGGTAAATGACAGCGCTATCTGCAAACAATCTAAGACGGCTACTGAGATTGTCTCATATATGGTTAATATAGATTAGGAACAATAGATGGCCTACAACACTTCCTTGAGGAACGCCGGATATTATTTCTGTTTTACTCGATGACTTTCTGTCTATTACTACGAACTGTGACCTTTCTGACAGGAAATCACGAATCCAGTCGCACAACTGAGGCGATATTCCATACGCACGCAGTTTGGTAAGCAGAAGTTTGTGAGGAACGGTGTCGAAAGCCTTCTGGAAATCTAAAAATCTGGAATCGATTTGACATCCCCTGCCGATAGCACTCATTACTTCATGAGTATAAAGAGCTAGCTGTGTTTCGCAAGAACGAGTCAGCATACTCTGACTGGTGTACAATTTGGACCGGAAGCCTTGCTTTTATTAAGCGATTTAAGCAGCTTTGCGAAACAAAGGATATCTATTTCTATGTTTCTGACCTTGGCAGTAGTTCTTGATTGGAATTCTGGAATATTTACTTCGTCTTCTTTGGTGAAGGAGTTTCGGAATATCGTGTTTAATAACTTTGCTTTAGTGGTACTGTCAGTGACTTCACCGTTGTTATCGTGCAGTGTAGGTATTGACTGCGTCTTGCCACTGGTGTGCTTTATGTATGACCAGAATCTCTTTGGGTTTTCTGCCAGATTTCGAGACAGTGTTTCGGTGTGGAAATTACTGAAAGCATCTTGCGTTGAAGTACGCACTATATTTCGAACTTCTGCAAAACTTTGCCAGTCTTCAGGATTTTGCGTTCTTTTAAATTTGGCATGCTTTTTTCGCTGCTTCTGCAACAGCGATCTGTTCCGTTTTGTGTTTCATGGGGGATTAGGACCATCACTTACTAATTTATGTAGTATACAGGGTGATTCAAAAAGAATACCACAACTTTAGGAATTTAAAACTCTGCAACGACAAAAGGCAGAGCTAAGCACTATCTGTCGGCGAATTAAGGGAGCTATAAAGTTTCATTTAGTTGTACATTTGTTCGCTTGAGGCGCTGTTGACTAGGCGTCAGCGCCAGTTCATGCTAAGATGGCGACTGCTCAACAGAAAGCTTTTTGTGTTATTGAGTACGGCAGAAGTGAATCGACAGTGCATTTCGAACGAAGTATGGGGCACTAAGAATCCGCGGGAAACAACTCAGTATGAACGTGACTCGCCTAAGGTGAACGTTTTCTGTGCCATTTCAGCCAATAAAGTTTTTGGTCCCTTTTTCTTCGAAGGTGCTACTGTAACTGGACTACAGTATCTGGAGATGTTAGAGAATTGGCTGTTCCCTCAGCTCGAACAAGAAGCACAACAATTCATATTTCAGCAGGATGGAGCGCCACCACATTGGAACTTATCTGTCCGTAACTACCTGAACGTCAACTACCCGAGGCGATGGATCGGCCGCCAGGCAGCCCGTGACAGAGCACTTCATCACTGGCCTCCAAGAAGCCCTGATCTTACCCCCTGCGATCTTTTCTTATGGGGGTATGTTAAGGATATGGTGTTTTGGCCACCCCTCCCAGCCACCATTGATGATTTGAAACGAGAAATAACAGCAGCTATGCAAACTGTTACGCCTGATATGCTACAGAGAGTGTGGAACGAGTTGGAGTATCGGGTTGATATTGCTCGAGTGTCTGGAGGGGGCCATATTGAACATCTCTGAACTTGTTTTTGAGTGAAAAAAAACCTTTTTAAATACTCTTTGTAATGATGTACAACAGAAGGTTATATTATGTTTCTTTCATTAAATACACATTTTTAAAGTTGTGGTATTCTTTTTGAATCACCCTGTATATCTCTCAATTGCTGTCGACACTATCTCATTGAAATCATTCCACAACTTTTCTACGCTTACATGATCAGATCGGAAGGAGTGCAGACTGTCTCTTAAAAAGATGTCAAGAGCATTTTTATCAGTTTTTTAAATAGACATACTTTGCGTTCCTTTTTAATGGTTGTAGCAGTTACGGTATTCATCCTAGCAGCTGCTGCCTTGTAGTCGCTAATCCCTGTACTCGTCACGATACTCCCTATTTGTCCATGATTATTTGTTGCTAAGAGGTCAAGTATGCTTTCGCAACCATTTACACTTCGAGTGGGCTCATGAACTAATTGTTCAAAAAAATTCAGTGCAAATTCAGTACAATTTCGGATGACGTTTTATGCCTGCCGCCGACTTTAAACGTATAATTTTTCCAGCATATCGAGACAAAAGTTAAAAATGAAGAAAAGTAAATTGTTCCTGATTTCGAGTTTCACAAAAAGAAATAACCTTGTTAGTGATGATCTTGCAGAATGGCGTGTCAGTGAATCAACAATCGACATTTTCTTACAACGTGGGGTTAATCAAAATTGTAACGCTCAATTTTCTAATTCAAGAAGATCAATAACCAGATACTTGAACAAAAATGTATTTTACCGTAAACTTTGAAATGGTGAACCACCTTTGCGTAATTTTCTAGTATACTCCTGTAGCACCGGTGCTGTTTTCTGTGCACCATGTAAATCGTTCGGAGGTAAGGCCGTGTTTGCTACTAATGGTATTGCTGATTGGATTTCTAATATTTTCATCATGAGAATTCACTTGAACAAAAAAATTCTGAGTTATCACTCTTAACAAGAAAAAAGTCGCTTGGAACAACACATACTCATTTCGAGTCATATGTTGAGACAGAAAATATGTACTGGCGCACTGTGTTGAAAAGGGTGTTTGCAGTAGTGAAGAAGCTAACAAATCGTGGACTTTCCCCACGTGGACACGTTGAAAGATTCCACTCATTACATAATGGTCAATTTATGATGTCTCTTGAACGTATAGCCGAGTTTGATCCTTATCTCGCAGAGCACATTGAACGATATGGAAATCCAGAGTAGGGACATACAAGTTATCTCTCTTCAACAATCTGTGATGAAATAACAGAGCTTCTTTCTGAACGAATAAAAAGAATTATCATAAGTGAAGTAAAACAGGCCAGATATTTCCCTATAATAGTTGATTCTACTGCGGACATTTCACATATTGATCAATTATCGTTCATATTAAGATATGTGAACGGGAATGCTGAACCTGTTGAACGATTTCTTCTGTTATTGCCAAACCTAGGACAAAAGTCCCAAAATTATCTGAGGCCGAACTAAAAGTCTTCTCTACAAATTGCATTGATATTACTGACTGTAGTGGCCAGTAATATGACAACGCAAGCAATTTGTCAGGAACCTACTCTGGTTTGCAGGCACGCATTAAACAACGAAATCCGAAAGCGCATTATGTGCCTTGTGCAGCACATTCTTTGAATTTAGTCGGCACTACTGCTGCAAGCTGTTGTTTGGAAGCATGTTCATTTTTCAATATAGTGCAAAATCTTTGTAATTTTTTCTCTGCTTCTACACAGCGCTGGGATAAACTTCTTTCTTTCATGAAACCGGGAAGCAATATGGTAAAAAGTTTATCAAGACGACGTTGGTCAGCAAGAGACGAAGCGTGTGTAAGTCTATATGAAAACTGTGAGGGCGTTATGAATGCCCTCACACATATTGCCAATAATATGTTTTAAATACCACTTGTGCGTATTCTTAGCGTCTGCTGAAATGTATAGTTATCGCGGAAATATACGTTATCGGAGAGTACGCTCAGATGAAAAGTGTTAATAAATAACGTAGTTCAGTTCTGTCGATAAATACGTAAAAGTTTTGCTAATACCGTTAGAAAGGGCTGTGGTGGGAGCAGTAGCTGCAGTACAAAACTGTTCAGCCCTTACATAGATTAAAGGTATTGTGTACACTTATTATGCAGCATCTAGCTACACAGACCCTAATGCTTTACACGTTATTTATTAGATTATAAAAAATTTAATTTTTCCACACTAGTCAGTAAAATTATGTAATAGCAAATCTAGTTCTGTGTCTGTTCGTGTGTATTTAGTTATTAGTTCGTGCACCGAAATCTCTCTTTCATTTTCATTTCTTACGCTTTCCTATAGATTCATGTATTAATACCGAATTTGGTTTTTTTTATCTGCTACACATTCTAGTTATTAGAGTGTAAAACGACAGTTTAATTTTAATTTTGAACACATCTCTGTAAAAGAACGAATTAGTTTCTAATGTATGACACGTTCGCTTCAACTTTTAGATCGTAACACAACTTTTTTTATTTTCAGTTTCAACGTTTTGGTGTAAAAGAACATATTAAAATATTGTGTCCTATACGCTCTGCTGAATTTTTAGGCCATAAGAGAAAAGTTATTTTCCTTGTGTTCGTTTCTGTTGCCTTTCAACAGAAGAATGTGATAACACACTGCAGTTTTAAGTTTACTTTATCTGCTGCCGTACACCAAGTAAAGTTCAGGAACCATATTAAAGTTTGATTGAACGCGACTAGACCGCTGACGCGTCCTTCATAACAACGAATAGCAGAGTACGGAAAGAGCTCACAGCGCTCCCACCAAAAACGGCAATTGTGAAGTGATCGATTACTAGTTATTATTTAAAACATGTTTTTTGAGGGGGGGGGGGCATGTAATATGGTGTGCCTAGGGGAGGAAAATTTTTAAATCCGCCACTGTTGGGTAAATGTATAAGAGTAATCTTTTTATATAATATAGAGATCGAAAAAGAACGCGTAGATTTTAATTAAACAGAAGTACAGCTGCCGTACAAAACCAAGGAAAGGATAACGTAATATGTAGATATGAAGAATGAGATTTTCACTCTGCAGCGGAGTGGGCGCTAATATGAAACTTCCTGGCAGATTAAAACTGTGTGCCAGACCGAGACTCGAACTCGGGACCTTTGCCTTTCGCAGGCTGTGGTTAAGCCATGTCTCCGAAATATCCTTTCTTTCGGGAGTGCTGGTTCTGCAAGGTTCGCAAGAGAGCTTCTGTAAAGTTTGGAAGGTACGAGACGAGATACTGACAGAAGTAAAGCTGTGAGGACGGTTCGTGAGTCGTGCTTGGGTAGCTCAGATGGTAGAGCACTTGCCCGCGAAAGGCAAAGATCCCGAGTTCGAGTCTCGGTCTGGAACACAGTTTTAATCTGCCAGGAAGTTTCATATGTAGATATGAGTTATCGAGAGCGCCGGAAAAGGGAAAGTCAGATGGAGTATGTATGGAAGGACCCAAGAATGGAGCCACAATGTGAAACTATGCTACGTATTAATAATGGCACACCTTTTCTAAGTGGAACTATGATGTGGAAGGCCGGAAACTTTGTTTCCCATATGACTATGAGGATGCGCTGATAGATTTCATGCACCAAATTCATGGGCGTTATGCTGTGGGTACGTGCACCGAAAAAAATCCAGATAACGGCAATGTTTAACAGCTTACACAGGTGGGTAAGAAAGTGTATTTCTGGCTCTGATTAATATATAATGTATGTACCAGTCGGATACCATTTCATGGACTCATGCAAATTACTGAAGTCACTGAGACGAGTCAACTGATAATGGTCATCTGTTTGGTCCACTCTTCGACTTCTGGGAAACAATATTCCTATATTTTTTTAGCATTTAGTAATTATTACAGGTGTGTATGGTCTGAGTAAGAAATAAATTTGTCGCGTAAATTGGCTGAAAGAAGGGATCGGCTGACAGTACACATTCTCAGTTTAGTATGGGAGTGAAGTATGAGGAGTAAAAATTTTAAGGAAGACGCAGACACGAATACATTAAGCAGATTCAAATGAATGTAGCTTGCAATAGTTATTCAGATATGAAGTGGCTTGCACAGGATAGAGTAGCATGGAGGGCTACATCAAGCGAGTCTTTGGTTTGAAGATAACAACAGCTACATTAGATTTTGTCCTACAAGGAGGGCCACAACAAAAGTGATAGTGGGCAATCTACATAAAGGTTACTTTGTTGCAATTGGGAAGTTGAATACTTACTGTCCTGTAATGGTCTGCAATTTAATGTGGTATGATTGTATGAATGGCAACGACGTTAAACACGCTAGAATACATCCTTATTTCCCCCAGCGTGATCCGAGCAAAAGTGTCATGAAGGAATTAAAAAGGCTTTGTAGAACTTACTGTCATAAGCAAACCACATCCTAACTACTTTCACCAACACAACTGAACCTATTGCACGAAGCATTTGGGTTTCCTCCAGGCAATTTGATGTTCGGTAGAAAAACTGCAAACATCCTTGCCGAAGCAATAGGTATCCCCATCGGACATTCCTTAACAGAAAACGAGACAGTTACGCTAGTCTGTAAGAGAATGAGACAGACAGTCTGAGAACGGCAATATCGGAATGATAGGAAGACCAAGTCAACAGTGTTTAAGGCCTGTGATCTAGCCATTAGTGCAAACTACAACAAAGGAGAAGGCCACTGGAATGACCATTTTTGGTAGAAAGTTCGCCTCACCTGAATGCATATAGATTATTGTATCCAAATCGAAGAGCCAAATGGAACAGGGAACACCACGGAAGTGAAAAAGTGCGTTGCCGAAATAATGAGGAGTTTATACAATGATTTTACCAGTAATACAGCTAGGTGACTATATGTAGTTATTCTTCCTGTCCTAATATCAAGCCCTTCATCTCTACATCTCTGCTATTGTATTCTCTTCAGTTATATGCTTCTGGTGTTAGCTTTTTGGTACAAGAATGGGCGTAGGGAACATTTGTTATAGAATGTCAAAACGATCATTGCACTGATAGCAAGTGTTAAGCTACCATGGAAGATAATGTTGCACGTAACTAGTATAAATTTTCGGTAGTTTAGCAGTTCTGCTGGCTCACCACCTGAAAATGCTGTTGCAGAACCTATCCTTAAAATAAATAGGCAGAAACTTCTTTTCAAGTTCAAAATTGGAAGTTCACCAATATTTAATCACGCTCTTAAGATACTATGGATACTATCAGTAATCCAGTGATGACCAGGTCACTTACTGTCTCTAACAATGTTTACACGCGTAGTTACTACGAAAATATGCGAGGCTCAACAGTTCTCGTTTCTTCACAAAGCGAAGCTGCACGTAGTACAGATGAAGTGATTATACTTGCTTCTCACGCAATTTATTAAATAACCTCTACAGTTATTATAAGCACCACAATCTCTTAGTTAAACCGAAACCACACATTTTATTATCATGGGGTCCATCTCCTAAACTGAAATTTAGTTACTGAAAATTTAGTAACTTTTGAGTATGGATTCTTACTCATAAATATGACTGTCACTGGATTCAGAAAAATTAGGCGATCAAAAGCATATCAACAGATATCGGAAATTTACAGATGTTCGGCTGCAACTTACACTGAAAGTTTGAAAGAGGTAAAATCTTAAACTATCCATATCTTTTAAATTAATTAAACCTTAGTTAATGTAAATAATTTACTGAAAGTGGAAAAACAGCATTTTAATTTGGAAGAGGCTTTTCCTTCCGAATTTGCCTGTTAGCTGGTAAGATTTTCCCTACGGCTTGATGTACGAAATGTCATAGTTCCAGTAATTTTTGATTGCCATCATTTCTGACGAAACTAATTTGCTCATTGCAACCAGAACAGCAAACTGAATGATCTGAATAATAAAGTTTTGTGAGTGGAATTTATTTATACAATTTTGATAATTTGCATAACGTGCTTAATGTAGAAATTTTAACATCAGAATTTTGAAAGAAAGTTAGAGGAAATTCTATATAGACCTTAATACATGAAATGGGAGTGCATTCGAAGTAGGATAGTGGGAGTCAATCTGATCTGCCACAAACATATTGCCAAGAACGAAAGAACGAAATAGAAAAATGAGACCAGTAAAACGCTACGTAAAAGTAATGCTGTTCCGACAAAAGTGATAAGGTTTAAAGCACAGGACAGTAAATACAGTATATATATACAGAAAGTAAATAGTGGGGAGTTATTAGTAAATATATCTGTGGACGCTAAAGTTTATGCAATCTATATGTCGAATAAGGATTCGAATACATGAGACGGAAATGATTAGATGCGAAAAACAAAGCTCAGCATCCATGCGGAGTGTTTTATTGGTTCTGGATCAACACTCCAGGTTAAGGGGCTCCGGAAAGGCTCAAAATCATGAAAAGTTCAATTTTTACTTTTTTGCGTTTTCTGAATCTGCAGACTATTACCTTTTAATAGATATATAATTTATTCAATTCCTAAGACTACAACTATTTTTAAATTTTTTTTGAAATGTGTTCTACATGGGCGTGACCCACTGAGGCGCTGTTAAACTGCTGTCAAATACTGTTATTATTAACGTCCGTGTTCATCAGGCACATTTTAGTGATGTGAGATAAAGTATGTGTTGTGGCTAACCTGCGATGGTTCAATATATATCGCTGGTGTGATTGTCGATTGTTTCATGTTTATTTACTCTGTCGTTATCTCGAAAATATTCGTAATTAATTCTGTTTCTTGAGTCTCTGTTTTGTTGAAGTATAATAATGAGTAAAAGTAAAGTTATTAGAAACCCTCTGAAGGCTTTTAAGAAAAGGAGAAATGTTGGAAAGCCAAAGGTATGTGTTATTACTGTAAATAATAACATTCTAACATGGTACGAGCGATGCTTGCTTTAGACAAGGAACGCCTTCGGGCTGCAGACAGGGCTGTAAAGAGTCTAGAAATACAAGGAAGAGTAAACAGGAGGAGGAACAAGAGGAAGCTGGAGGAGGAGTTTGCAGAGGATGAAGATAATCCATCCTATGGACCTGGAATGCACTAAAAAGTTAATCCAATCTTTGTCGCTCGATTCCCAAAACTTTTATTTTCTCATACTAATTACATGTTTTCTAAGGATCTTCCAAACATATTTGTTTCAAACTTTCAGTAAATGTTACACAGTACCTTCTGCATAATTTAACAAAGCCTTTTTCCAAAAAACTGTATATTTTTGAATATATAAATAAAAAATTGCAAAAAAATGTTGTGAATTTTCATTACAATTGAAAAAAAATCATCTTTAATAACTGAACTAAAATTTTATAAAATCCCTGTGTTAAGTTGTAGCCCATATTCCAATAGATAATCTGTAAAAAGTTCAACTTCCTACCTCAAATACTTTGTGAGGAAAGATGTAATTTATAAGCGTTATTTTAACATTGCAAGTATAGGGCGTTCCGGAACCCCTTAACCGTAAAATTTACTACTGCAGAAATGATTAATATTACTGATTGAAAATATCGCTAGTGCAAGAAGTATGAGTGAAATCCTAGAAGACTGATGGAACATTCAAAGCAAATAGCAGAAATGATAACACCACAAGATATGAGTAGAACCTTTGTAAGGTACAGTACATTAGGCAAGCAAATAATCTATTGTATTACTTACTTTTGAATACATTATGGGAGAGGCAGTGATCAATGTCTTACAAATATTTACTATTAAAAACAGTCTTGATCACGATTTATTTATCAAGGTGACTGGTTTCGACCACTACTGTGGTCATCTTCAGACTATTGAGTAGGAACCTCATTCAGTTGGAGAATCACTACTAACAGAAAGAGGTTCCTACTCAATGGTCTGAAGATGATCACAGTAGTGGTCGAAACCGGTCACCTTGTTAAATAAATCGTGGTCAAGACTGTTTTTAATAGTAAATATTGTATTACTACTAATGAAACTAGGAAGGAAAGGGATACTCATTGAACGAAAGTGTAATAACTGTTGGAGATGAAGAAAAATTTTACTTGTTTGGAAACTGAAATATTTATTTTTGAATGGAACCAGTTTTAGCAGCCGAGACCGTCTTCATTCAAGAATATTCGTAACCGGTAGCTGCATCAGACAGCCAAAATCGAGAGTAACCAATAAATAGAACAGCATGCAAATAGAGAATTCTTGCCCTCCCTGCCCACTTCCACAAGACAAGCTGTGTACAGTATGTTCACCGAATGATGGAGAACGCGGCGCAAGGTTTGAGTGGTGGATATACTACGATTATATATGTAGTAGCTTAAAACCGGAATTGTAGTCGTTCAAGTGGTTGAGCATTGGTCAGAAACTTGCACTTTCTGCGATGTGATATTAGATGTTCAAAAGAAAGTTTGTATATTAACTGTGGTCATATTAATTTCGGGATGCTATTTTGTCATGGTATTGTTTTAAAAATATGACAACTTTTGGAACCAATGGAGAAAGTGTGTTGCGATTGTTTTCATGAGTTAGGCTAAAGTGGAATCTTCGCGCTCATGGTGCATGGGTTGGGTTGTTTTGGGGAAGGAGACCAGACAGCGAGGTCATCGGTCTCATCGGATTAGGGAAGGACGGGGAAGGAAGTCGGCCGTGCCCTTTGAAAGGAACCATCCCGGCATTTGCCTGGAGCGATTTAGGGAAATCACGGAAAACCTAAATCAGGATCGCCGGACGCGGGATTGAACCGTCGTCCTCCCGAATACGAGTCCAGTGTTTAATCACCGCGCCACCTCGCTCGGTCATGGTGCATGTCAAACCCCCACAGAACAATATACATTTTAATTTAAAATCAGTAGATTAGTTCGTCAATACAGCTAGATAAAAGGAGATACTTTTCTGAGATGGGAAATGGATTATTTTGGTTATAATTAAAACGAGCTGCATGTACAGTGACGAAAGGCAATAGGTGTCAGCTTGGTAGCTCTGTGCAGGACGCTGAGTATGTTGTAGAATATCGGGGTAAGTGGACATCCGTTATCCAGAAGATTTCAGACGCAAAAATTGTCCAAAGACGCCCCTCAAACATTTAGCTTTTTTTAAAGTGAACTTTAAACAGCAAACAATGCAACTAGAGACTGACACGTTTACAGAAGGACGGGCTTCTCTCCTGATCAAGTGGGCACGCCTATACCATGAGTTTGCTTGTGTGTCTGCGTTTTGCAATGCGAGAGTTATACCGCTGGTGACAATATGGTTGCGGTGCAGTGCGGCGTGTGAATGACTAATATTGTTTTAACAATGCGAAGTGAATTTCTTTATAGTAGGTACAGTAGTCGGAATTGTGAACAGTCTTATACAAATACTCAGTTGGCAGAGAAAAATCCTTGCAACATTGTATTTATATGAGTGAGTTATGATGCTTGCTGCTGAAAATACTGTATTTATATGAGTGAGTTATGATGCTCACCGCTGAAAATACTATATGTTCCATGGTAGCGTAGCGTTCAACTCTTAGGGAAGGAGGGAACTGATCTTATGGTTTTCGATTATGGCTATCATATGGTTCCCAGGCGTGGCTTCAAGGAGGGAGGAATGAATGATGACCTACCCCCCCCCCCGCCCGCCTCCCCCTCGTGACCAAAAAGTACCAATATACTAACCCTTGTCGAAAATCATGTTGATTATATTACACATTTTATATATTTTATTGCCATTAATATTAAAAATCTCGGCATCCGTGGGATGTTAAATGTGGGGATTCCGCCCAAGGAAAAACTATGTCAAAATTGTTACATGTGTTGAGTAAAAGTAGTAGAGGCCACTCCGTCTCGATGATAAATTGTCTTTATACCATGCTTAATTTTGTTCTAGCTTGTGGGCTTAATAAACCCCGTTTCCTGGCCTATTAATCCCGAAGTTTCTCGATCAACTACAACTGTGTCAAGCAGAGAGCAAACTATAGGCTGTGTTCCTTCCGAGAAGGCCGATTTCAGATCAGCAGAGGAAGGTTTGCTGTAAGGTGAGTCACATAGTACAGTTCTGCGTCAGACAGACTTCTGCCACCAGCAGGAGGAATAGGCGACCATCATTTTAGTGTCGTTTCGCTCAGGTTACAGTCCAAATTCAATGAAAACACCAATAGCAGTTTAACGTTAAAGTGTGAGATGGACTTGAAAGTGACTGCCTGCTAAGTCAGTATATACTTCCAGCACGTCTCACACTTCTTTTTTATCGGCTTCGGACGGTGCCCATTCAGCCAACTCTATAATAATGTCACTTATGACGATACGGAAGTAAGGACAACATAATACCCAGTTCCCGATTGGAGAAAATCTCCGACCCGGCGGCAACTGAACCCCAGCACTTTCGGTTAACGATCCGCCACGCTGACCGCGCAGCTACCGAGGCGAACACACCTCTGACCTCCGCTGCATGTCAGAACACTCTTTCAATTTTACCAAAGAATGTGCCCTGAAAATAAATGGAACGTTGCGCTTTATGCACGATATCGTTGTGTCACTCTTTTTGAGATGAGATTGGTGTAATCGACCATGACAGAAGTATAAGCGGTTTGACGACCTGCACGTTCCCTCGAACTTAATCCTTTGGATTAGTATCTGGGAAGCCACCGAAGGCAATAAGTGTATGCAACAGAAATATGTTTGGGTGTATGCGACACATACACAGAGATGACAAAAAGTCATGAGATAGCGGTACGCACAGAAAAAAATGGCGGTAGTATTGCGTACAGAGGGCAACAAAGGACAGTGCATCGGCGATGCCGTCATTAAGATTCAGGAGATTCATATGAAAAGGTTTCCGATGTGATTATGGCCGCAGGACGGGAATTAACAGATTTTGAAAGCGGAATCGTAGTTGGAGCTAGGCGCGTGGGAATTCCATTTCGGGAATAGTTAGTTAGTACAATATTCCCAGATCCATAGTTTCAAGAGTGTGCCGAGATACCAAACTTCAGGCATTTCCTCTCACCAAGGACAACTCAGTGGCCGTCGGTCTTCACTTAACTACTGAGAACAGCGGCGTTTTCTCAGAGCTGTTAGTGTTAATAGCCAAGCAACACTGCGTGAAATAACTGCAGCAGTCCATGTGGGACGTAAGACCAACGTTTCCGTCAGTGCTGCGAAAATTGCTGTTAATGGGCTATGGTAGCAGACGACCGACGAGAGTGCCTTTGTTAACAGCACGACATCGCCTGCAGGCCTCTCCTGGGCTCGTGACCACATCGGTTGGACCCTAGACGACTGGACAGGTCAGATGAGTCGATTTCAATTGGTAAGAGCTGATGCTACACTACTGACCATTAACATTGCTACTCCAAGAAGAAATGCCGATGATGAACGGGTATTCATTGGACAAATATATTATACTACAACTGACATGTGATTACATTTTCACGCAATTTGGGTGCATAGATCCTGAGAAATCAGTATCCAGAACAACCACCTCTGGCCATAATAACGGCCTTGATACGCCTGGACATTGAGTCAAACAGAGCTTGGATGGTGTGTACAGCTACAGCTGCCCATGCAGCTTCAACACGATACAACATTTCATCAAGAGTAGTGACTGGCGTATTGTGACGAGCCAGTTGCTCGGCATTGACCAGACGTTTTCAGTTGGTGAGAGATCTGGAGAATGTGGTGGCCAGGGCAGCAGTCGAACATTTTCTGTATCCAGAAAGGCCCGTACAGGACCCGCAACATGCGGTCGTGCATTATCCTGCTGAAATGTAGGGTTTCGCAGGGATCGAATAAAGGGTGGAGCCACGGCTCGTAACACATCTGAAATGTAACGTCCACTGTTCAAAGTGCCGTCAATGCGAACAAGAGGTGACCGAGACGTGTAACCAATGGCACCCCATACCAACACGCCGGGTGATACGCCAGTATGGCGATGACGAATACACGCTTCCAATGTGCGTTCACCGCGATGTCGCCTTCATGATGCTGTAAACAGAAACTGGATTCATCCGATAAAATGACGTTTTCCCATTCGTGCAACCAGGTTCGTCGTTGAGTACATCATGAGAGGCGCTCCTGTCTGTGATGCAGCGTCAAGGGTAACCGCACCCATGGTCTCCGAGCTGATAGTCCATGCTGCTGCAAACGTCGTCGTAGTGTTCATGCAGATGGTTGTTGTCTTGTTGACTCAGCGATCGAGACGTGGCTGCACGATCCCTTACAGCCATGCGGATAAGATGCCTGTCATCTCGACTGCTAGTGATACGAGGCCGTTGGGATCCAGCACGGCGTTCCGTATTACCCTCCGGAACCCACCGATTCCATATTCTGCTAACAGTCATCGGATCTAGACCAACTCGTCAGCAATGTCGCGATATGATAAACCACAATCGCGATAGGCTACAATCCGACCTTTATCAAAGTCGGAAAGGTGATGGTACGCATTTCTTCCCTTACACGACGCATCACAACAACGTTTCACCAGGCAACGCCGGTCCACTGCTGTTTTTGTATGAGAAATCGGTTGGAAACTTTCCTCATGTCAGAACGTTGTAGGTGTCGCCACCGGCGGCAACCTTGTGTGAATGCTCTGAAAAGCTAATCACTTGCGTATCACAGCATCTTCTTCCTGTCGGTTAAATTTCGCGTCTGTAGCACGTCATCTTCCTGGTGTAGTAATTTAAATGGGCAGTAGTGTAGTATTCGAGTGTGTCACAGACGCTATGAAGTCGTCAACAAGGCACTGTGTAAGCTGGTGGTGGCTCCAGAATGGTGTGGGCTGTGTTTACATGGAATGGACTGGGTACTCTGGTCCAACAGAACCTATCATTGACTGGAAATGGTTATGTTTGGCTACTTGGAGACAATTCGCAGCCAATCATGTACTTCATGTTCCCATACAACAATGGAATTTTATGGCTGACAATGCGCCATGTGATTGGTACCCGACATGAATCCTGCCGTATATTTATGGGACATAATCGAGAGGTCAGTCCTGCACCAGTAACACTTTCGCAGTTATGGACGGTTATAGAGGCACCATGGCTCCGTATTTCTGCAGCGGACTTCCAGCGACTTTTTGAGTTCATTCCACAACGAGCTGCTGCAGTGTGTCCTGCAAAGGAGGTCAGACACGATGTTAGGAAGTATCTCATTCCTTTCGTCACCTGAGTGTACTATACACAGGATGGGCCAGGTAACGACTACTTCGTTAACGGCACTACGTATGTAACCAAGTATGACCATACGCTAGTACTGTTCAGCTTTGCTAACATGTGAATATTTTTTTTGTACCGAGCTATTAACATGACTACGTTTTTTTTAATGGAACCATGTAAGCACATGGGGCAAATAATTAATCATCCCCAGGACACAACACCGCCTCCTCCAACCTTGAGAATGGCCTTTGCACTCTTCAGTTATACCATATCCAAATGAAGCCACTCATTGATGATAAGACCCCATAGTACCAACAAACTGAGTGGATATTACTCGCTACGTTTTACTCACTGTTGCAAATAGTCCCAGAAAACTTCTATGGAATTAAGAACGGAGAATGTAGCTGGCCAATCGAAGTGCAGCAGGATGCCTAATTGGAATGAAGGCTTTAACGGCAGATGTTGTCATCACTGAACACTTCCGGGCTGAGATGCCGTGGTCCATACATAAGACTCTCCCCTGACGTTTCGCCTTCGACTGCGGAAGGCACCCTCCGAGGACAATCGGCTAACTGCAACGAGAGCACGTGAGAGCCCCGTATGTATAAGCCATCCAGAGGGCGCCGCTGTCAATCACGTGACGTCGGCTGTGCTAAGATCTCTGATATTGCCAACTTTCTCAATTGAAATTAATCGATTGTCACGCTGTTGCTGCAATGTTGACATCCATATCTTATCCAGCTTAATGCCTGGATCTTTTCTATTAGAATTATTGCAGTGTTTGGCAATCTCAATGGCCTCTCTGTACATTCGCGCATAATAATGCGACGTCTTTGCTATAGTGGTCGTCTCACTAAACTTTATTTCATGATCACCTTCCTGAAACACATGTTCCGCTACAGCCGATTTGTCAACATGTCCTAGGCGGCAGTTCCTTTTATGTTCACCCAGACGGGTGTTGACGCTTCTTTTTATTGTGCCTATATAACCCTTTCCACAACTGCACGGAATTTTATAGACACCTGGTGTAGATAGAGGATGTCGTTTATCTTTTGCGGATTTTAAAGATACTTTTATTTTCGTGGTGGGTCTGAAAACAGTTTCCACATCGTACTTGCTTAAAATTTTTCCAATGCGATCAGTGGCTTTACTGATGAATGGTAAGAACACTTTCCCCTTGGGTTGGTGTCGATCCTCGTCCGTCCTGGTTGTCAGTCTAGGGCGTAGTGCGCAATCTATCTCTCTGTTGGAATACCCATTCTTCTTGAAGGTCGCTCTAAGGCAGGCTGTTCCAGCTCGTCGGCTCCGTTGTGAGCCGCGGAGCGCTCCCTGCTCCAGGGAGCCGTGTCGCTCGCTGTGACCATTCAAGTGGGTCCGCACGCCGGCAGGTGGCACGGCAGGCTGAGGCAGGTGGCAAGGCAAGCGTTTTGATGTGCCAGTTGCGTCTTACAAGATCGACAACCTCATACTTTTAGCTCCTAAGACGTGGTGACATGCTACACCAGGAAATACGATGTTCAGGAAATAAATAAGAAACAACCGTTTTATAAGAAATTGCATACTAAATTTATTGGGCCTCTGTAGCTTGACTTTTCTTTTCATTACAAGATCGAAAATATCAGGCGTCAAAGTGTTCACAGCGGTAATGCGGAGGATGGCCTTCATTGTTGCATCCTGAAGAAACGATCGTTCCTTACTTTTTACTCTTTTCATTGCTGAGAAAAGCTGCTCACAACAATATGTAGATCCAAACATGCCCAAGATCTGAGCAGCATTGTTGTGAAGCTTGGGAAATGTTTTTTGCTGTAATGAACGATACCATCGTGACAAATCCAATGTGTTGTAGCACCTGTCTTTCAACAAAGTTGAATTTTGCTAATCAATAATCTCCAAATGAAGGATGATGACAAGTCATCGGGGGAAACTGAAAAAGGAATGCTGAACACCTTAAGTTCCATTTCAAAACTAGTGAGGTCTCGGAATCGTGTTTCAAACGGCGTGATGAGCTGCTTTAACTTTGCTTGGTAATCGCCGAAAGTAGTACCTTCAGGTAGTTTTAAAGAAGCAAGACAATTGAAGAACGTTAAATGTCCATTATTCATATGCCTCTCAAATAAACGTAACTTTTGCATGAACGCTTTGATCTGGTCGTGCATGTCAACTATTAGCTGCCCTTTGCCCTGCAATGACAGATTTACATTATTTAGATGCATAGTTATGTCAGCTAGGAACGCCAGCTCTGATATCCATTTTATATCTTTCAGAAAACGCATTTCTTCCCCTTTCATTTCGAGAAAAAGGGTTATTTCCTCACGAATGGCAAAGAAAACATCAAGAAATTTTCCCCGACTCAGCCAACGAACTGTACTGTGGTAAGGTATATCCCCATACTCCGCTTCCATATCTTTCAGGAATCCTTTGAATTGGCGATGATTCATACCGTGACGCCGCACAAAATTCACACACTTCACATCTTTCATTACGCCACCTAGCTCTATTGTTTCAGCGCACAGTGCCTCTTGGTGAATAAAACAATGAAGAGTCAAAATGTCTTTCCCGAATTCGTCCCTGAGTTTATTTTTCAAACGAGAAGCATAACCTTGGTGACACCCGATCGTTTGTGGTGCACCGTCTGTCGCTACAGAATGGAGCTTATCCCACGGGAAATTCATATTGTCCACTGATTCACAAACAGCTTCAAAAATGTCACGTCCTGTTGCGGTGTAATCGAGTGGTACCACATCCAAGAGTTCTTCAGTTACTTGCAGCTCCACGCACAAAAACTGCAAGCTGAGCACAGTCCGATATGTCGGTGCTTTCGTCAAGCACTAGCGAAAATGCAACAAAGCTCTCCGCCTTTTTCCTGAGCTGTGTCTCTAAATCCGCTGCCATGTCTAGGATTCGACGAGACATTGTTTGCTTCGACAGGCAAACCCCTTCAATTGCCTGCACCTCCCTTGGAAACAAACATTCTGCAACGGCTACAATGCACGATTTTACGAGTGGTCCCACCGAAAACGGCTTGCCACTCGTCACAATGATGTGTGCCACCCTGCAGCTTGCTCGAATTGCAGACTCAGTAGTGTTTTCTCCGCTCTCATTCACCTGAAAATTATAAACGCATTACAGATCACGAACTATGTTGCATATTTTGATACCCTCCGTATTAGGAAACCGTTTTTAAGCTTAACGTCTCCTGGTATGTCGTTCTTAAGCCTGGCCACCAGTTCTCTGCGTGCAACGCCTTCTACCTGATCGTAGTGCGCTGCGTGAAGACGTGTATAATGTCGTTGTACCTCTTCGCAGAATTAATTACTTTATGACATACAAGACACTGTGGACGACCATCCCTCTCAATGAATAGAAAGGTATCCTCCAATAGAGGTACAGGGCTCCCGCGGCTAATCATAGCTGTCATTGAACACGGATTATTGCGTCAGTTGCGGCTGCATGGGGCCAGGGGGCAGTGAGTTCGCTTTCCCCCTCCACGGGGGCTCCGAGCTGCCGCCGTGAGCGCTCCGGAGTGCTCCGGCTCCCTGGAGCTCGGTTGGAACAGCCTGCTCTAAGGTGTTCAATCTCATCGTCTAAGTAAGCTGATTCACATACTTTGTGCGCCTTGTCTATTAATGTTTTAAACACCCCTCTTTTATGTCTTGGGTGGTGGTTAGAATAGGACTCGAACCTCCGCTGGGGCCAGCCGCACAGTCCATGACTGCAGCGCCTGAGACCGTTCGGCTAATCCCGCGCGGAGAACGGTGCACAGATAACTTAGTCTTGGTACTGACTTCCTTCTTGCAGAAGAGAGTAGATCGTAGCTGAGCGCTCACTGCATTAGCTTTGCTACACCTCGCTTCCAGTTGTTTCACTATGTTGCCATCCTGTGAAAATATGCATCCTAAGTACTTGAAACTGTCCACCTGTTCCAACTTTGTTTTCACCTATTTGGCACTCAATCCGTTTATATCTTTCCCACTGACATTACTTTCGTTTTGGAGATGCTCATCTTCATACCGTAGTCCTTAAATTTCTGATATAGCTCTGAAATATTACTTTGCAAACTTTCAATCGAATCTGCCATCACAACTAAGTCATCTGCATATGCGAGACTGCTTATTTTGTGTTCACATATCTTAATCTCACCCAGCCAGTCTATTGTTTTCAACATATGATCCAAAAAGAATATGAACAACAGTGGAGACAGGTTGCAGCATTGTCTTACCCCTGAAACTACTCTGAACCATGAACTCAATTTACCGTCAACTCTAACTGCTGTATGACTATCTATGTAAAGACCTTTAATTGCTTGCAAAAGTTTGCCCCCTATTCCATAATCTCGTAGAACAGACAATAACTTCCTCCTAGGAACCAGGTCATATGCCTTTTCTAGATCTATAAAGCATAGATACAATTCCCTGTTCCGCTCGTAACACTTCTCCATTATTTGCCATAAGCGAAAGATCTGGTCCTGACAACCTCTAAGAGGCCTAAACACACACTGATTTTCATCCCTTTTTTATTATTACTAAAAAATTATGTACTATATTGTAACTAAACACTGTTGAGGGTATTTTTGTTCTGGTGTTGGAACTAGAAAAATGCGTGATTTTTTTTTCACCAGACGCGTTTCACTTTATTGAGGTAGTGTCATTAGTGGTCTGTAATTAACTTATTTACAATTTGATTTGATTTAAGATCGAAAAACAGTTTCTTAAGAATATGTTGATTTGTACTTACGGTGATTTTCCATTGATTTCTCGCTTACATCGGATAATGCCTTCTGCTAGCAATTCGTTGTTTTTCTGAATTGGACACTGATAATTTTGGTCTAATTTTTAGTTGTTCTGCAGCACGTTGCATTTATTATGTTTTTCACAGCAAACTTTTACACCCACCACTGTTTTATGTTTGTTTTTTGCTTTTGAGTATGTGTTGTCGTTTGTTTTGTAGTGTTGCCAACATAATGCTTCCATTAGTTTGTCTTTGACCTACAACCTTTTTATTCTTTTTTTATTAGATTATTGTATGTATGTAATTCTACTTAATTATGTTGCTGTGCATTTATATACTGTGTAAGAGTAGGGAAGGAACAGTGATGGAGGGAATTTTTTTTTGTGGGGGGGATTGAGAAACCATGATGAGTGGACAGAAGTGTATAGTTGTGTGATTGAGTGTGAGTTATAGGAGGAGTTGAGGAGGGAGCAAGAAGTGAAATGAAACTGTGAGTGCGTTGGGGGGGGGGGGGGGGATTTGTGGGGGGTTGTGGGAGGGGGTGAAGGATTACATGAAAAAGAATAGAGCCTTTTCCATCCTTCGCTCCCTTCCTCTCTCCCAAAACCTCCCTCCCAAACCCCACCCCACTCTCAATTTCATTTCACTTCTTGCTCCTCACCTTCTCCTCTAACTCACGCCCCATCACGCTACTATGCACTTCTGTCCACTCATCATGGCTTCTACCTCCCCCAGACAAAAAAATCCCTCCATCACTATTCCTTCCCTGCTCTTACACAGTATATAAATACACAGCAACATAATTAAATAGAATTACACATGTACAATAATCTAATAAAAGAAAGGTTGTAGGTCAAAGACAAACTAGTGGAAAGATATGTTGGCAACACTACAAAACACAAATCACAACACGTGCTCAGAAGTACAGAAACAAACGTAAAGTAGTGGTAGGCGTAAAAGTGTGCTGTGAAAAACATAATAAATGCAATGTGCTGCAGAACAACTAAAAATTAGACCAAAATTATCAGTGTCTAATGGAGAAAAACAACGATGTGCTAGCAGAAGGAGCCGGCCAGTGTGGCCGACCGGTTCTAGGCGCTTCAGTCTGGATCCGCGCGACCGCTACGGTCGCAGGTTCGAATCCTGCCTCGGGCATGGATGTGTGTGATGTCCTTAGGTTAGTTAGGTTTAAGCAGTTCTAAGTTCTAGGGAACTAATGACCTCAGATGTTAAGTCCCATAGTGCTCAGAGCCATTTGAAACATTTGAGCTAGCAGAAGGTATTTCCCGACGTAAGCGAGAAATCAATGGAAAATCACCGTAAGTGCAAATCAACATATTCTTAACGAACTGTTTTCCGATCTTAAATCTAATCAAAATGTAAACAACTTAATTACAAATCATTGATGATGGTTTACCTCAATAAAGTGAAACTCGTCTGATGAAGAAAAATCACGCATTTTTGTAGTTCCAACGACAGAACAAAAATACGCTCAAGAATTGTAAAGCAACTACAGACAATATGGCTGCACAAATGAAGAATGTAATTAAACAGTTTACTATTACGAGAGTGATCCAAATGAAAACATTAAAAGTGCAGTTCAGCTCTTAAAATTCGTACAGTCGGCATGGCTGTTGGCAATAGTTATCTTTATGCTTCAGCAAATGACCAACAGTTGCTAACCTGTTGTTGCAGCACGGAAAAGGAAGCTTATCAGTGCAAAGATGATTACCCCATCGTCAACTTGCACCGCGTTCGAGCAGCGATCTGTTTCTTTGAGCAGTGAAGTTGTTAAAGCTTTGGAAGTGTTTCGCAGGATGAGAGCACAAGACGTCCACTCGCGTGTGTCCTTACAGCAAGTGCACGAATAGTGTAGAAAGTTTAAAAGGGTCGTAACTTCTGCGAAAGGCGCTTCTCGCCCGGACCAGGCACACCGCATGATGAAAGAGTTTGTGACGGAAAGCAGGTGTATTACTGTAAACGAAATTACCACTGGAATGAGATTTTCACTCTGCAGCGGAGTGTGCGCTGATATGAAACTTCCTGGCAGATTAAAACTGTGTGCCCGACCGAGACTCGAACTCGGGACCTTTGCCTTTCGCGGGCAAGGGCTCTACCATCTGAGCTACCGAAGCACGACTCACGCCCGGTACTCACAGCTTTACTTCTGCCAGTACCTTGTCTCCTACCTTCCAAACTTTACAGAAGCTCTCCTGCGAACCCTGCAGAACTAGCACTCCTGAAAGAAAGGATATTGCGGAGACATGGCTTAGCCACAGTCTGGGGGATGTTTCCAGAATGAGATTTTCACTCTGCAGCGGAGTGTGCGCTGATATGAAACTTCCTGGCAGATTAAAACTGTGTGCCCGACCGAGACTCGAACTCGGGACCTTTGCCTCTCGCGGGCTTCTGTAAAGTTTGGAAGGTAGGAGACGAGGTACTGGCAGAAGTAAAGCTGTGAGTACCGGGCGTGAGTCGTGCTTCGGTAGTTCAGATGGTAGAGCCCTTGCCCGCGAAAGGCAAAGGTCCCGAGTTCGAGTCTCGGTCGGGCACACAGTTTTAATCTGCCAGGAAGTTTCGAAATTACCACTGTTTTGGATGTCAGCGTTATTTCACTACAAAATATTGTCCATGATGTGCTGCCATTTAATAACGAGTCCGCAAAATGTGTGTTGCGTCAGTTAACTGCTGAATTGAGGCATCGTCTCATCGACGCCTGTGAGAGACTTTTGCATCGTTTACATCTCGTAGGTGATGGATTTATGGACAGAACTGCTACAGGCGATGATACTTGGGTGCACTATCACCAACTTGAAATGAAAAGATCGAGCAAGGAATAGCACCATAGCTGTTCGCCAAAAAATATCCGCACTCAACCATCGGCAGGAAAAGTCATGCTCACTCTAGTTTGTGACGCAAAAGGAATAATTTTGGAGCATCACATGGAAATGGGATTAACAGTGATCAGTAATACGTACTCAAATCTGCTAAGAAATCACCTTTGTCCTGCTATCAGGAATAACTGACGAGTAATTCTGACAGCAGGTGTTCTGTTGCAACACGACAATGTTCGTCCCCATACTGACCGTTCAACAATAGCAACAATACAAGTGGTGAAATTTGAGTGTCTCGAACACCCGCGTTAACCGGACTTCAGCCTGAGTGGCTTTCATATTTTAGGACGGCTTACACAAGCATCTGAATATCGATGAAGAGCAGAAATGCTTTGAGCACGAGTGGCTGCATTCACAGCCCAAAGAATTATTCTCATGAGGTGTACGTGCACTTCCGAAGTGGCGGAATACGTACGTTACACGGCATGGGGACTACAAGGAAAAATAACATATCTGTAATTTGCTGCATTACCCCATATGCATAATAAACAATTAATGTTTACATTTGAACCACCCTTTTATTATTATTAAAATCGTATTCATATGTACCACCTCGAAATTTGGGATGATAGCAATTTTTATTAAGAAATTGAAGAGTACGTCAGGTGGCTGTAATGACCAACGACGAACAGTGAGAGAAACGGTGAACACCTACCTGCTGCGACATGGTTGGACGAAGAACTGCACTGGTTTCAGGGCAAACTACGTTTCCATAACTAACGTTATCAGCGGCCACGGATAGCGCGACCGACCCCGTCGGCACTAGCAGCCAAAACTGGAGATCCGGTTTTCGTGCACTATCGAATCGTAAAACATGTACGCATTCACACAGTATCATATCACTAACCCTGTGGCGAAGAAAAGTCTGTCCTTTGCCTGCAATAAGGCGGACAGCGTAGTCACGGGCTTTTGCCACATAAACATCTCTGAACATGCGCGAAGAGGTGGTAAAACAAAAATAGTCGGTGTCAAAATTCACTTCTAAATTTATACGTATTTTCTTATGAAACAGTGCACAACAACTAATTCCTCTAAATTTTGTTTTCAAAATGGCTCAAATGGCTCTGAGCACTATGGGACTTAACTTCTGAGGTCATCAGTCCCCTAGAACTTAGAACTACTTAAACCGAACTAACCTAAGGACATCACACACATCCATGCCCGAGGCCGCCGCGCAGTTCCAGAGTGTAGCGCCTAGAACCGCTCGGCCACTCCGGCCGGCATTTTGTTTTCACTTAGAATCATTCCATTATGTGACAGAACATTTTTGGACATAGAGATTGACCTTCTATGTCCCAAGAAGTGACAGGTACATACTTGAGTGAAGAAATTTCGGGCAGAGTTAGATCACGATGAAAGTCTTTTGTATTTTCGCACAACATTTTATTCTTCGTCAGTTTCATACACTGATAATCAAGTTTTGCTCCGATAACTTCGTTCAGCTTAATTTTTTCTGCGACATCCACTTCTCCATTGGACGAGTGCAAAAATTTTTCAATCTCTTCAATAGCAAAGATTCCATCAATGGTAAATATGGGACTTCCAACTTCGTTATTGCCGCAGACAAATGCGCAAAATTTGATTTGATGAGAATCAGGGCTTACTTCAAATCCGTTTTCTTGACTGCCCCTTGCGCGTCTTTAATGCAAGCTGCATCAGTGGGTTAAAAAGTGTCTACGACCTAAAAAAAAAAGAAAAAGAAGAAGAACATTTACGAAGCATAAATTTAAAGCTTTTCAATAGAATGAATCAGTCAAATGTCAACTTCAATAAATTCTAGGGAATCCGCGGTCTCTTGCTGACTTCATCAAAATTTTCACAGTAAAGATAGCAGCATTTGTCCAGGTACCCCACCTGCTTAAAATAGGTTGTGGTCGTAAGGCTACACAGTACTGTAGCTCACTATCAGTTCAATTTTGAAACACTTGATTAGTATCACATTAGTGGCGTTGTGCTAGGTCCACCTATTCTCACTGCCAGTCTTCCGACATCTGGGACGGTGCCCCATGTGCGGTGACTTAAAAATCTCGCGGAGGATTACATTTCGTTGCAGTGAGTCGAAGCTACGATGGCGTCTTCTAGTGGCGAACGTGTCGCCATCCATCGGAAGACGGTCAGCTCTGGAGACAGAGAGGACCGACGGTGGCGCGCTGTCGGGCTATTTGAAATCTCGTGCCGGCCGCGCTGGCCGACCGGTTCTCGGCGCTTCAGTCCGGAATCGCACGACTGCTACGGTCGCAGGTTCGAATCGTGCCTCGGGCATGGATGTGTGTGATTTCCTTAGGTTGGTTAGGTTTAAGTAGTTCTAAGTTCTAGGGGACTGATGACCTCAGATATTAAGTCCCATAGTGCTCAGAGCCATTTGAACCATTTTTTTGAAATTTCGTCTTGCACACCAACTTTGACGGAATGAAAAATTGCGCAACGTTGTCGCATAGTGTGGATGCTGACATGACTTGTGGAATGTCGGTGCCGTGATGCAGCTGATAGAGTTCACTGTGACGCGATGGCAGATGGCGCCAACCAACTCACGTCCCGACATTCGCCTTACGAACCACCGGGACGTCTGCGAAAAACGCTGACGGTGGACGTCCATCCAGCGGCACAGATGGGTGCAGCATTGGTGCTGCTGAGGACATAGACTGAACGCTAATCCGGGTTCGATGTCTGTCGCTGAGAACGGCCGCGGGCGCTGTGGCTGGGGCTTCGTGGGCGGGCAGGAGTCAACCTCCATGGAGGAGGGAGGAGTCGTGTGTTGACCCATACGCGAAGATCAGGCTCCGGTAAAGGCTGCTGAGGTCAGCAGTCTGGGTTGCAAGCAGTGTTTCTGAAACATGAAAACGTACAGCAGGATCACAATAATCACGAAAAATTACTGGTTTTGGTATCGTCTGTGGGTGCCTGATTTGCAGTGAACGGCATAATGAGGTCGGCCTAACATCTGAGTGACGATGCCAGATTCTCAGTTGTGAAGCTTGTTAAAGGCTTTGTCCTTCGTGTGGAATTTCTTGAGGAAGTTGGAATCGAAAGCAGATATCTAGATCTAATAAGGTCTGGTGGTGGTGACCATGTAACAACTCTGCTGCGTCGTGAAAACGCATTGTGCAAAAGGTGCCGAGAAACAACTATTAAACATTTTACATCGGGTGTGAATCGCAAAGTTTGGGCATCTCAGCCTTGAAAGTGAGAACTAGAAGTTCAGCATCATCGTTTCTTGTGGAGAGAATGGTGGAATGGTGCCATTCCATTTTGTTGGCAAAAGCATTGAAATTCCAACGAAGAAAACAGCGGACCATTGACCGAAACAACAGTTTGTTGCAAAGCTTCTACGCAGGAAAGAAAAGCAAGTGCTTTTTTAGTGTCAGCGCTATGTGTCTGATTTATAGGAATGACAAATTGGTATCTATGCATCAACAATAATGAGTCACAGTGTGCTCCAGATACGACCATCAAAATCAACGTGGATGTGTTGCTAAGCACCATCAGGCTAATGCCAACTGAAAAATTCTTGGCTCAGCACTGTCTGTTTATCCGTACATGCGTGGGAGTGAGCAGTCATCTGTTTAGTCTGTCTGTGAAGAATGAGTCACATCAATACTGGCACGCTAGCTACACTATGTGATCAAAAGTATCCGGACACCTAGCTGAAAATTATTTACAAGTTCGTGGCGCCCTCCATTGGTAATGCTGAAATTCAGTATGGTCTTGGCCCATCCTTAGCCTTGATGACAGCTTCCACTCTTGCAGGCATACGTTCAAGAAGGTGCTGGAAGGTTTCTTGGGGAATGGCAGCCCATTCTTCACGGAGTTCTGCACTAAGCAGAGGTATCAATGTCGGTCGGTGAGGCCTGGCACGAAGTCGGCTTTTCAAAACATTCCAAAGGTGTTCTATAGAATTCAGGTCAGGACTCTGTGCAGGCCAGTCCATTAAAGGGATGTTATTGTCGTGTAACCACTCCGCCAGAGGACGTGCATTATGAACAGGTGCTCGATCGTGTTGATAGATGCAATCGCCATCCCCGAATTGCTTTTCAACAGTGGGAAGCAAGAAGGTGCTTAAAAAATCAATGTAGGCCTGTGCTGTGATAGTTCCACGAAAAACAACAAGGGATGCAAGCCCCCTCCATGAAAAACACGACCACACCATACCGCCACCGCCTCCGAATTTTACTGTTGGCACAACACACCCTGGCAAATGACGTTCACCGGGTATTCGCCATACCCACACCCTGCCATCGAATCGCCACATTGTGTATCGTGATTCGTCACTCCACACAACGTTTTTCCACTGTTCAATCGTCCAATGTTCACGCTCCTTACACCAAGCGAGGCGTCATTTGGCATTTACCGGCGTGATGTGTGGCATATGAGCAGCCGCTCGACCGTGAAATCCAAGTTTTCTCACCTCCCGCCTAACTGCCATAGTACTTGCAGTGGATCCTGATACAGTTTGGAAGTCCTGTGTCATGGTCTAGATAGATATCTGCCCATTACACATTACGACCCTCTTCAACTGTCGGCCGTCTCTGTCAGTCAACAGGCGAGGCCGACCGTACGCTTTTGTGCTGTACGTGTCCTTTCACGTTTCAACTTCACTATGACATCGGAAACTGTGGACCTAGGGATGTTTAGGAGTGTGGAAATCTCGCGTACAGACGTATGACACAAATGACACCCAATCACCTGACCACGTTCGAAGTCCATGAGTTCCGCGGAGCGCCCCATTCTGCTCTCTCACGATGCCTAATCACTACTGAGGTTTCTGATATGGAGTACCTGGCAGTGGATGGCAGCACAATGCACCAAATATGAAAAACGTATGTTTTTGAGGGTGTCCGGATACTTTTGATGACATAGTGTACGTGTACCACAATCGTCATTCTTCAATTTATCTACTATTGTGATATGAACACACGTAAGTTGGCTGATTTGGACGTGCACTTTTCAGACAAGCACAACCGACTAAAGATTGTAAGCTATGCTCTGTCTGCTTATAGTTCTGTTATTTGCATGCAAACTATATGGAAATCTTTTACACATCCAATTAGATTGCACTGCCGGAGTAATGGCTAATCGTTGAAAGCTTTGACAGCAGTATGGTGGAGGTTGGGCTGTATATGTTGTGCAAGACAGTGGTTTTAGTGGAACATGTGGCAATGGCGGGAGGCAGTACTACACAGCAATACTTTCCTAGATAAAAAAAGTACTAACAGGTGTATTGTGACTATCTCCTGGTGGAAGTCTATGTTAAGCATCCGATTCTACTGCTGTGCTGGAATAGTGGTTATTCGTTGTAAGCCGGCCGCGGTGGTCTAGCGGTTCTAGACGCTCAGTCCGTAGCCGCGCGACTGCTACGGTCGCAGGTTCGAATCCTGCTTCGGGCATGGATGTGTGTTATGTCCTTAGGTTAGTTAGGTTTAAGTAGTTCTAAGTTCTAGGGGACTGATGACCATAGATGTTAAGTCTCATAGTGCTCAGAGCCATTTGAACCATATTCGTTGTAATAAGATTGTATTTCAGAATAAGGAGGATGGAAGTTAGGATTTACAGCCTTAAAAGACAGTAGTTCTAATGGTACATTTTGCTATGGCTGGAGGCAATACTACACAACAATACTCTGCTAAAAGGAGGGGGCCTAATGCAAGTTGTAGAGTACGCTACTGAACAGATGAGGTTGACAGGCATAGTGTAGACGATCTTGGTTAACACAGGTGACATAGATATTATACATAAGTGCTATATTAAAGAACACAGATGACATAGCTATTATACATAAGTGTTATATTAAAGCTGGGAAAATATTGTTTCTCAGTCCAGGACCTGTTAAAGTGATATCCCATGCATCGAAATTCTATATTGAGACTACGCCATTCCCGGTTAGAAGATTTCGTTCTGCAATTTGTCTACTGTGGAAGTAATAATGGCACGTGAAAGTGGACTGGTGTAGAAGAATACCTCCCAGACAAGACAGAGGAAACTTTATAAACTATTCTCTGTTTATCTATAGTTTTAATATTACAGGTTGATCAGAAGCCATCTGGAAAGCTTGTAAGGGTGTTTCAGTGTAGACTGTCCTAAGAAATAATTGTTAAGAAAATAATTCGATACGTTGCGCCGTTTCCGAGTTCATTAGCGTTTAACTTAGTCAATCAGGCCGTCACACACGTAAATTCAAGCGGCGCAATGCACCCAATATGAAAAACGTTTGCTTTTGGGGGTGTGCGGACACTTTTGATCAGATAGTGTACTTAATTTTAAGTATTCCCTGCTGTCCTCTACGTAAAAGCTCCAAAACATGTTGGGGTAACCATGACTTTCGTGTGTTCGTTACGAGTATGCAATAAAATTACACCACTCTGAAGAAAAACGTTATTGAGTTGAGCATTGTATTTTCGGACTAATGCATCTGAAATTGATTTCGGATTACGAGGTCAACCAATGTGAATGTAGTACATGAGCAATTGTAGCGAGTGATCCGGTACAGCAGCTTTTGCAATCTGCCGACAATGAATGGAAGAAGCTTGTAGTGCTCGCGAATCAAAATGATCAATTTGAAATCAAGAAGCTTCTGATGCGTCGAATTTGAGTAGTTGCCCATAGGTAAGCGATATAGAGTTTGTGCATTTGCATGCTATGCCATAGGGCGATAAAGAATTTAGTACTGGTAACTGGAGTGAAGCAATGACCAAAGCTGCAGCTTCTGTGTTGTACGATCAGGCACAGCTTTCGTCGGATGAAAGAGAGTAGTCTGTGATTTGTAATCAATCAACAGAAAAAAATTCTACTGTACAGATATTAATGAAATTTCGTTACACCATAGATTATGGCTAAGGCTTCCTTTCCCAGCTGACTGTAAAAGACTTGGGTGTTTTTTCGACGTGTGAGACGCGTATGCTACTGGTTTTTCAGTGTTGCCAACATTGTGAGAGAAAACGACCACTATTCCACGTGAAGATACATCAACTGCAAGCACTACTGGTATTTGCAGATCGAAATATCGAACTGAATAAGACATGGCGACTAAGAAATACATCTTTTATCTTTTGAAATGAATGTTCACACTCGCCATTCCATTGGAAAGGAACATATTTACGCCGGAGGCGATGCGAAGGAGCAGCAATTTGCACTGCGTTCGGAATGAATTTTATGTAGCAGGCTAGCTTTCCAAGAACAGCCCGCTGTTATACAGTTGGCGAAAGAGTTCGCGAGACCCCTCGACTTATTATGTTGAACTGCACAGTTTTACTATCCGTTAACACAGCAGATCAAGGCAACGAGACAAAGTAGGCTTATGGTCTACAGACATGACGTCGAAAAACTACCCGAGCATTGTCAGACGATTTTACATAATGTAAGACAAAATACTGCAGCTGAGTAATTTATCTCTTATGTTCACTCGCTGCACTAAATAAACTGACCAAGAAACACTATAATAGTATGCACTGTACTAATACAAATAAATTCCACCGAATGATAACATTACGAAAAAATATTTTTTAATAAAACAAAGTATCCCAAATTGTCTCGAATTAACTGGGTAGTACGCACATTTGGATTCGAAATAGTCTGTGTCTACGTTCAGTCCACAGTCATACTGAAGTAGCGTTACAGGACCACCATGGAAATGTGCCAGTGTAGCAGTAGGAGTACATACATAAAGAAATCCATACACCAAATCATTCAGTGCAACAAATAAGTCAATACATTTGACGGAAGCGGAAAAAGCAAAGAGCGTACAAGTCGGCAAGTTTTTCGCCGTTAGATACACAGGATACAGAAACAAGGTAGCGACAAAATTTATGTGGAGAACTTGTCTTATGATTTCTCTACTGGTTCTCGATTTGACTGCTAGTGACCTTTTCACAGAAGAGGTAAAAATCTTGTTTCCAGTGAAATTATAACCGAAAAATAACTCAGGCTTCTTCTTAAAGGGCAAACGCTTTAACGCTAAGCTAGCGTACAACTGCATCAGACAGCCCTCCTTTGTTGTCCAAATAATGGCTAAAACCTAGAATTAGCAACGTAAATGGCGAAGTAAGCTGCAGTTGCTACTGGAAGGAGCTTCCTGGACACAACACACAAACATTTTTTACCTCTAAGACATATCTCAAATGAAAATCATTCAGTCTATTTGAACTACATGACAAGGATCATCCACAACAACTTCAGGAAGTAAATCACGGTCAAACAGTTGCAAAAACGTGTTCTGCAATTCTGGCAATTCTGTGTTAGGCTAGGGACAGGCAAAATAAATTTGCTCGTAACATGTGTTTGTTGAGCTGGCTGGCAATGGAGAAGATGACAATTCAAAAGCGGGGCAACACTGGTGTCACTGAATTGACTGGAAGCAAAAATACCTGCAACTCGAACATTATAAATAAAGAGTAAGGGAAATTATTTTTGCCATTCTCTTCTTAAGTTGCTGTTTTTGTTTTTCGGCCTTATTTGAACTGTAAACCAAAAAGCTCATTCACTGGAAGCAATTTCCTTTTTCGGCACGAAGAGACACAGTTAACATTGTGAGTAAATACAGGGTGTTTCAAAAATGACCGGTATATTTGAAACGGCAATAAAAACTAAACGTGCAGCGATAGAAATACACCGTTTGTTGCAATATGCTTGGGACAACAGTACATTTTCAGGCGGACAAACTTTCGAAATTACAGTAGTTACAATTTTCAACAACAGATGACGCTGCAAGTGATGTGAAAGATATAGAAGACAATGCAGTCTGTGGGTGCGCCATTCTGTACGTCGTCTTTCTGCTGTAAGCGTGTGCTGTTCACAACGTGCAAGTGTGCTGTAGACAACATGGTTTATTCCTTAGAACAGAGGATTTTTCTGGTGTTGGAATTCCACCGCCTAGAACACAGTGTTGTTGCAACAAGACGAAGTTTTCAACGGAGGTTTAATGTAACCAAAGGACCGAAAAGCGATACAATAAAGGATCTGTTTGAAAAATTTCAACGGACTGGGAACGTGACGGATGAACGTGCTGGAAAGGTAGGGCGACTGCGTACGGCAACCACAGAGGGCAACGCGCAGCTAGTGCAGCAGGTGATCCGACAGCGGCCTCGGGTTTCCGTTCGCCGTGTTGCAGCTGCCGTCCAAATGACGCCAACGTCCACGCATCGTCTCATGCGCCAGAGTTTACACCTCTATCCATACAAAATTCAAACGCGGCAACCCCTCAGCGCCGCTACCATTGCTGCACGAGAGACATTCGCTAACGATATAGTGCACAGGATTGATGACGGCGATATGCATATGGGCAGCATTTGGTTTACTGACGAAGCTTATTTTTACCTGGACGGCTTCGTCAATAAACAGAAATGGCGCATATGGGGAACCGAAAAGCCCCATGTTGCAGTCCCATCGTCCCTGCATCCTCAAAAAGTACTGGTCTGGGCCGCCATTTCTTCCAAAGGAATCATTGGCCCATTTTTCAGATCCGAAACGATTACTGCATCACGCTATCTGGACATTCTTCGTGAATTTGTGGCGGTACAAACTGCCTTAGACGACACTGCGAACACCTCGTGGTTTATGCAAGATGGTGCCCGGCCACATCGCACGGCCGACGTCTTTAATTTCCTGAATGAATATTTTGATGATCGTGTGATTGCTTTGGGCTATCCGAAACATACAGGAGGCGGCGTGGATTGGCCTCCCTATTCGCCAGACATGAAACCCTGTGACTTCTTTCTGTGGGGACACGTGAAAGACCAGGTGTACCGCCAGAATCCAGAAACAATTGAACAGCTGAAGCAGTACATCTCATCTGCATGTGAAGCCATTCCGCCAGACACGTTGTCAAAGGTTTCGGGTAATTCCATTCAGAGACTATGCCATATTATTGCTACACATGGTGGATATGTGGAAAATATCGTACTATAGAGTTTCCCAGACCGCAACGCCATCTGTTGTTGACAATTGCAACTACTGTAATTTCGAAAGTTTGTCTGCCTGAAAATGTACTGTTGTCCCAAGCATATTGCAACAAACGGTGTATTTCTATTGCTGCTCGTTTAGTTTTTATTGCCGTTTCAAATATACCGGTCATTTTTGAAACACCCTGTAAATTCGCATGTATTACATTTGTAATTTGAAACTACATGTTCTTTGCTGCTTAAGAAATTTCATTACAATACGCAAACATCCTCAAACAGTGGTATGTTGCTTTTAGGCACGCGGGGTGGACGCGCGGTTTGAGGCGCCATGTCACGGATTGCGCGGCCCCTCCCACCGGAGGTTCGAATCCTCCCTCGGGCATGGGTGTGTGTGTTGTTCTTAGTATAAGTTGGTTTAATTTAGTTTAAGCAGTGTGTGAGTCTAGGGACCGATGACCTCAGCAGTTTGGTCCCTTAGGAATTCACACGCATCTGAACATTTTTTATGTTGCCTTTTCCTTTGTGTTGTTATGTGTTAGAGGTGGGTCTAATGCAAGTATTCGCAAGGAAAATTAATTCAGAGTATATGATAATAAAATGAATACTATTTACTCATAATATTAATCGTGTCTGTTTACATCGCAAAAGAAAATTTCTTCAGTGAATCAGCTTTTTGGTGTACAGTTCACACAACACAGAAAAACAAAAATAACAGCTGAAGGGGAGGACCACTCAAATAATTTTCCCAGCTCGACGCGAAAAAAGTTAATGGGATACCTTTTAATATCGTGTCGGACCTCTTTTTGCCCGGAGTAGTGTGGCACCTCGAAGTGGAATGTACTCAACATGAAGTTGGAAGTGCCTCCAGAAATAGTGAGCCATGCCGCCTCTGTACCCATCCATAAACGCAAGTGTTGCCGGTACACAATTTTGTGCACGAACTGATCTCTCGATTATGTCTCATAAATGTTCGATGGGATTCAGGTCGGGCGATCTGGATGGCCAGATCATTGGCTCGCATTGTCCAGAATGTTGTTCAAACCAATCGTGAGCAACTGTGGTCCGTGGACATGGCGCTTTGTCATCCATAAAAATTCCACCACAAGTTGCTGCAAATGGTCTCCGAGTAGTTGAATATGTGCAGTCAGTGACAGGTTCGGTTGGACCAGAGGACCTAGTCAATTCCATGTAAACACAGCCCACACCACTATGGAGCCACCACCAAATTGCACAGTGTCTTGTTGACAACTCGGGTCCGTGGCTTCTTGGTGTCTGCGCCTCACACGAACCCTACCATCAGCTCTTAACAACTGAAATAGGAATTCATGTGACCAGGTCACGGTTTTCCAGTCGTCTAAGGTCCAACCGATATGGTCACGAGCCCAGGATAGGCCTGCAGGCGATGTCGTGCTGTTAG
This sequence comes from Schistocerca cancellata, assembly GCF_023864275.1. Classification (NCBI taxonomy): domain Eukaryota; kingdom Metazoa; phylum Arthropoda; class Insecta; order Orthoptera; family Acrididae; genus Schistocerca; species Schistocerca cancellata. The sequence goes on along the minus strand of NC_064629.1, from coordinate 874,074,141 downwards.
CAAAGACATTCTCGTCGGTCGTCTGCTACCATAGGCCATTAACAGCAATTTTCGCAGCACTGACGGAAACGTTGGTCGTACGTCCCACATAGATTGCTGCAGTTATTTCACGTAGTGTTGCTTGGCTATTAACACTAACAAATCTGAGAAAACGCCGCTGTTCTCAGTAGTTAAGTGAAGGCCGACGGCCACTGAGTTGCCCTTGATGAGAGGAAATGTCCGAAGTTTGGTATTCTCGGCACACTCTTGACACTATGGATCTGGGAATATTGTATTCCCTAACGATTTCCGAAATTGAATTCCCACACGCCTAGCTCCAACTACCATTCCACTTTCAAAATCTGTTAATTCGCGTCTTGCAGCCATAATCCCATCGGAAACCTTTTCATATGAATCCCCTGAGTCCGAATGACGGCATCGCCGATGCACTGTCCTTTGATACCATCTGTACACGATACTACCGCCATGTGTATCTGTGAGTACTGCTATCCCATGACTGCTGTCACCTCAGTGTATCTATGAAGCTCGAGTTACAGTCGGTGCAAATGGATATTATTCTTAACTATGATTTAGACCAAAATCATAGTTATGAAAATGCGATTGAAACTCATTGGTCTATACTAGGTACTCGTATTTCTGCTCTCAGCCAGTTCAGTGGCAGCCAGTGACGCCTCGCCTTTGAATGGTCATGTTCCTCAGTGCTTTATTGAGGGGAAAGAAAGAGGGGAGGAGAGGAAAATCGAAAGGGGGAGGGAACCGATATAGGGAGAGGACTCATAAGGGGTGGGGGGGGAAGGGTAGGGCAGACACGAGAGGGAGTGGGGAAAGGCAGAAGATGGAAATGCAAAAGGACTTGGGGGAGATAAGGGATACAGAGAGAGGGGGTAGGCAGGGAAAAAGAAAAAAAACAGGATGGAAGGGGGGGAGGGAGCCTAGGAAAAGGACAGAGGAAGGGAGGGAGAGGTGAGGATCAGAGTTGATAGGAGGGATAAATGGAGGGAGAGAGGGCATCATCAGGGAGGGGGAGTTGACAGAAGCCACTGTGGGAAAGGAAATGGTGTAGAGATGAGGGGTAGGGGGGACACAACAGTGAAGGTGCGGCAGAGGGCAGGGGTTGGAGAGGAGAGGAGCAACCAGGGTATGAGGGGGATCAAAGCGGCGGGAGGTGTAGAGTATACAGATATGTTCGAGGAATAGGTGCAGATGGGGGAAAGGAATCAGGTCATAGAGGATCCGCGTGGGGGACGGGAGGCGTATACAGAGGATGAGGTGGAGTGCACGGCGCTCGAGGATCTGGAGGGACTTGTAGAATTTTTTTTTTTTTTTTTGGGGGGGGGGGGGTGAATAGCACTAAGGCAGTGGTGTCTTTACACTGAGCTTGCATAGTGCACGTCCCGAGAACAGAGATACCTTCGTCGTTGTGCTCAGCTAGATGCAGACGTGATTCATGTGGACTGGCGCGCCCCAACTACTCATACGTATTCTGATTAATAAATCTTTTTGTATCCTGCCTTGAAGGCTGCGCGTGGGTCTGCTCCTGTGATCTGCAAAATAGGCCGAATGAAGGAAGCGAGTAGGAGCAGGAGAGGTAAAGCACTTCAGTACTGCATGTAAAGTAAAAGCATATTTAATAGAGAATATTAGTAAATGACATACACTCCTGGAAATGGAAAAAAGAACACATTGACACCGGTGTGTCAGACCCACCATACTTGCTACGGATACTGCGAGAGGGCTGTACAAGCAATGATCACACGCACGGCACAGCGGACACACCAGGAACCGCGGTGTTGGCCGTCGAATGGCGCTAGCTGCGCAGCATTTGTGCACCGCCGCCGTCAGTGTCAGCCAGTTTGCCGTGGCATACGGAGCTCCATCGCAGTCTTTAACACTGGTAGCATGCCGCGACAGCGTGGACGTGAACCGTATGTGCAGTTGACGGACTTTGAGCGAGGGCGTATAGTGGGCATGCGGGAGGCCGGGTGGACGTACCGCCGAATTGCTCAACACGTGGGGCGTGAGGTCTCCACAGTACATCGATGTTGTCGCCAGCGGTCGGCGGAAGGTGCACGTGCCCGTCGACCTGGGACCGGACCGCAGCGACGCACGGATGCACGCCAAGACCGTAGGATCCTACGCAGTGCCGCAGGGGACCGCACCGCCACTTCCCAGCAAATTAGGGACACTGTTGCTCCTGGGGTATCGGCGAGGACCATTCGCAACCGTCTCCATGAAGCTGGGCTACGGTCCCGCACACCGTTAGGCCGTCTTCCGCTCACGCCCCAACATCGTGCAGCCCGCCTCCAGTGGTGTCGCGACAGGCGTGAATGGAGGGACGAATGGAGACGTGTCGTCTTGAGCGATGAGAGTCGCTTCTGCCTTGGTGCCAATGATGGTCGTATGCGTGTTTGGCGCCGTGCAGATGAGCGCCACAATCAGGACTGCATACGACCGAGGCACACAGGGCCAACACCCGGCATCATGGTGTGGGGAGCGATCTCCTACACTGGCCGTACACCACTGGTGATCGTCGAGGGGACACTGAATAGTGCACGGTACATCCAAACCGTCATCGAACCCATCGTTCTACCATTCCTAGACCGGCAAGGGAACTTGCTGTTCCAACAGGACAATGCACGTCCGCATGTATCCCGTGCCACCCAACGTGCTCTAGAAGGTGTAAGTCAACTACCCTGGCCAGCAAGATCTCCGGATCTGTCCCCCATTGAGCATGTTTGGGACTGGATGAAGCGTCGTCTCACGCGGTCTGCAAGTCCAGCACGAACGCTGGTCCAACTGAGGCGCCAGGTGGAAATGGCATGGCTAGTTGTTCCACAGGACTACATCCAGCATCTCTACGATCGTCTCCATGGGAGAATAGCAGCCTGCATTGCTGCGAAAGGTGGATATACACTGTACTAGTGCCGACATTGTGCATGCTCTGTTGCCTGTGTCTATGTGCCTGTGGTTCTGTCAGTGTGATCATGTGATGTATCTGACCCCAGGAATGTGTCAATAAAGTTTCCCCTTCCTGGGACAATGAATTCACGGTGTTCTTATTTCAGTTTCCAGGAGTGTATAAATGATATGCCTCCTAGTATTACAGGTGATTCAAAAATATTTCTGTTTGCTGATGACACCAGCTTGATATTGAAGGTTCTTGTGTGTAATATTGAAACAGTATCAAATAACGTAGTTCATGAAATAAGTTCGTGGCTTGTGGAAAATAATTTGATGCTAAATCACAGTAAGATTCAGTTTTTACAGTTTCTAACACACAATTCAACAAGAACCGACATTTTGATCAGACAGAATGGGCATATTATAAGCGAGACGGAACAGTTGAAGTTCCTAGGAGTTCGGATAGATAGTAAGCTGTTGTGGAAAGCCCATGTTCAGGATCTTGTTCAGAAACTAAATGCTGCTTTATTTACCATTATAACAGTATCTGAAATAAGTGACAGTTCAACAAGAAAAGTAGTCTACTTCGCATATTTCCATACGCTTATGTCGTACGATATTATTTTTTGGGGTAATTCTTCTGATTCAAAAAGGGTATTTTTGGCTCAAAAACGGGCTGTTCGAGCTATATGTGGTGTAAGTTTGAGAACCTCTTGTCGACCCCTATTCAATAGTCTGGGAATTCTGAGATTGCCCTCACAGTATATATTTTCTTTAATGTCGTTTGTTGTTAGCAATATTAGCCTATTCCCAAGAGTTAGCAGCTATCACTCAGTTAATACTAGGCAGAAATCCAATCTGCATGTGGAATGCACTTCCTTGACTGTTGTGCAGAAAGTAGTGCAGTATTCTGTTGCATCCATTTTCAATAAGCTACCACAAGAACTCAAAAATCTTAGCAGTACCCCAAACACTTTTAAGTCTAAACTGAAGAGTTTCCTCATGGCTCACTCCTTCTATTCTGTCGAGGAGCTCCTGGAAGAGCTAAAAAATTAAGCAAATTCCAGTGTTACATTGTTGATTTTCTTTATTTAAATTTACGACTTGTCACCTGAATATGTTTTTTTTTTATATTTCATTTTATCTGTTTCTAATATCGTGTTATAATTTCGTGTATTGACTCGTCCCATGACCATGGAGACTTCTCCTTAATTTGGTCCCACGGAACAATAAATAAATAAATAAATAAATGGGTGTTGCAGTGCAATCTGGTGGGGGTGGGTCGGCCGAGCTTGGGGTCGCGCGCGCGGCCGTGGCCTGGGATGGCGGTTCCGCGCCAAGGACAGCGGATGCGGGACAAAGGAGGGTGCACCAGCCCTCGTGGACCAAGTGGTTGAGCGGGTAGGTGCCGGTGTGTGACCCCACCCCTCGCTGCAGCTCAATGAGTCCGCACCCGAGCGCGCGAACCAGCTTGCTACACCGGCGGTGGCTGCGGCCACTGACCTAACGTTCCAGGGGAAGGCCAGAGTGCCGACGGAGCGGCCACGCCCACCTCAGAACAGTCCCTGCTCCAGATCTTACTAAGTGAAATGAGGGCAATGGAAGAGTGCAATAAGGCAGCTGCAGAGAAGCAGAATTAAGCACTCGCGGAGCAACAGCAGGAGCAACAGCAGGCTACGGTAGCGCAACTACGTAATGAACTGAAGGCAGATGCCGAGCAGCTAGGAAAGAAAATCGAAGCTTCTGAAGAACGACAGCGGAAAGAAATAAAAACTCTTAGTAATAAAATTGACGAACAGAAAGCAAAGACAGACTTCTTCATAGCAGAGGTACAGGGCATAACAGCTGGACTTAGGTACGATGTAGATTTTGTGAAGGATGGTCTTGCAGCCATTGAGTCCTGGAAAGAGCAGCTTAACATTCATGTTGCAGATGTTATAGAGAAACAATCTAGTGTCAACCAGCGAGTAGAGGAACGACTGAGCGCGGTTGAAGGTAGTACGATTAGTGGCGCAGAGGCAGCACCATTCAATCTGGAACAGATTCGCGAGGTCGTTAGTGACGCCAACAAGGAACAAGCGGCAGCAGTACAAAAGGTACGTGAACGAGTGTCACGCAACGAGGAAGCAGTGAACCGCGTGAACGAGCAACTGGGATCTTTCGCCACTGCCGTAGAGCAGGTGTCGGCGAGGAACAGTATTGGCTCAGACCGAACACAGCCTGCGGTAGAGCCGGCTGGAGCATCGGCCCCCTCCCACTCCGAGGTGACGGAGCGTCACGCGGCAATGAACCGAGCCTGTCAAAGAGCCGGCTCGTGTTTTGCACTCGCCTGCTGGGCGCGAGAATGCGGCACAGGGAAGAGCCGATGATGCTGTGAACTTTCACTGTGTCCCCGACGACCGCGCGCCTAGAGAAGTCAGTGGCGGTGACGTGAGGGCTCTTGAAGATAGACTGTGCCGGTTACATAGGTGGGATGACGCAAGCAACTCGACTCGCGAGGTTTCTCTAAATGATGAAGAAGATGAAAATAGAAAGCACTTCCTTTCCGTGCAAAGATACAGCACGTTTCCTGATCCGGCCGTCGAGGTTCACCCTCGGACGTTCATAGATCAATTTCAGGGCGTGTTCCCGTCTTCCTGGAGCTCTGCGCTCAAGATAAACTTTGTTTGTGGGCACCTCCGGAATGAGGCGGCGGCACGAATGCGAGTTCTTATGCGCGACTGTCACTCTTATGACGATTTTAGGAAGGCATTCCTAGACGAGTTTTGGGCGAAGGACGACCAAGATCGCGTAAAATTAGGGATCATGATGACGCAGCCATTCCTCGAATCGAGCCATCATAGCCTACTCACATACTTCAGGGATTTTATTCAGCGAAATCAGTTCCTTGATTCACCATATGACGCGCCGGAACTCATCCGCATATGTTTGGCAAAACTGCCACAACGTCTCCAGCGCGACATCATAATTGCCGGAAGGGGCATGAGTGGTCGCAAGTCCTTTCAGCTCTTGTTGCAAGAACTCGCGTATGAGAGGCATGGCGACAGTCACGGGCCAAAGCAGACTGGCGGTGGCACACAGGACAATGTCAACACGAATGATCAATTGGAGCCACAGCCGAGGTTAAATGGTTCGCGTCGGAACGGCATAACCAGTGGTTCTCGCGCAATGGCTCAAATAGGCGTCGGAATGGGACGCAAAACGGCGGGTCGGCCAATGGTGTGCCGGCCGATAATAGTGTGGAAATTCGCGGTCCTGATCCCTGGCATAATGCGCCACGGGCAAGATTTAACCAGGCCAACAACTGACTAAAACCGGCCAGCTCTGGCTGCAATTCGCAGTATCATTGGCCCCCACCCTTGTACATGAATACTGAGGGTATCAGAGAAGATTCGTTGCGGGAGCCAGAGGACGTTTCCCTTATTTCGTACCCAGTACTTAGTGTAAATATCAGTGGTAAATGTATTCATTGTATTCTAGACACAGGAAGTTACGTTTCAGCCATGAATGAGAAAGTATTTGAAAGTTGCATGAAGGAGAAGGCGTGGCCCGTATTGCCCCTTCAGTGGACGAAAATTCGGGGTGCAATAGGAGGCAAGACATTGCCTGCCACCAAACAAGTTTTGATAGATTTCGTATGCCAATCGGTGCGATTGTGCACAAATTTTCTTGTGGTTTCCTACCTGTCAGTCGAGGCAATATTAGGATTGGACTCCCTCCATTTTTATCGTGCAAACCTTAACATGGAAAGCCAATATGTGGAATTAAGGTGTAGAAACAGAAACCCTGAGGACAAAATGATCACGAGGTATGCACCACATAACTAACCTGAAGTAGTTCAAGAAGCTGTAAACTAGCCTTTTCTCGTTAGCGTATTTAGAATGATCTAATGTAGTTGGTTGTTTATTGTGTCCTTGCATTTCCTCCTTAGTGTTGTTTGTATTGGGTTAAATGTCGCCGCCTTGGTTGACCCTTTTCCGTCGCAAGTGCTGGATTGAGTTGGTTCTTACTGTGCGTTTCTCGCTCGATAGAAGAAGAGAAATCTTGTCTGTGACGGGGAGAGCTAGGAATTCGAGTCAATTAGCTGTGCCAGACGTGTGGAATCGTTCTGACTATGACTTATTTGTGTTGCCGGCCCTGTGTATGAGAGTGCCGTGCCGTTGACTTACGAATGCAGTTGTCCTTTTTCCAGAAAAGCAATGATGAATCGGAACCTGTCAGAGAGGATAACCCAGTGGGGCAGACAAGGTACAGTACTGAGCGAACGACAACCGGTACCGAAGCACCAACTATCCATGTATTTATGGAATGATAATTATAAAGCAGTAAGTAAACACGCCGACCGGTAAGCAGACTGACCTTTACTTGAGCTAGTTTCACTGTGTCCCCTTGTAGTGAATGCATCTTGTGTCCTTGTGCTCACTAGTTTTCGCGCTATGTTTCAAACACCTAAGTTATGTGAGGTTTTATTTGCCAAATCCGCCATGATGCTGGACAGAGAGAGAGAGGGAGTAAAACCTACAGAAGCCAAAATCACGTCCATCAAAGTAAATCTAGAGGGACGGCCCTAATTTAAATTTCTTTGGTAATGGCCGGGAGAATGACCAGGGAGTATGACATCGTATTCATTATCCTCTTGTATGAAGACTGTTGTTGCATGTGGACTAACGATTGTAGTACTGGTGACAGACTTAACACAGTGCATGCTCTCCCTAAAGATCCTGTGTGACGTCACCTTCCCTACCTATGACTTGTTTTTATGAAGTAAGACAATGCTATGGCTCTGCTGGGTACGCTATGCACATTCTTTGCAATGTATGGCGTAACATCCAAGGTGTCTACATTTAAAACAAACTAATGGTGACGATAGCACACAGGGGGCACTATGCCCAGCCTATTACATTGGTCACATACCTCATCCATACCCGTGTATGTCTCTACAGGGTTCCCTTTGAGCTCGCCCAAATATATCTCAGAGCCTCTTTCCACAAACCGCACTGTAAACCCCATTCGACAGTCCATATCACCAAGGATCCCGGTCCACACAACAGCAAACAGCAAAAACAGTTTGTCACCACTCATCACACAGTCATGGCAATGCTGTGCTCTGACCAACAATGGTGCTTCATGCCACTGGTTCTTATGACACGGCAGCAGATGTTACGGGCAGGCAGCCTTGTAAGGGTCGGCGTGGTCCAGTAGTCACTGACACCGTAAAATGTCAGAATGACGACTCTGGATGGGGAGCAGGGCGAAAGGTGCTAAGCATTAGTTCCTTGGCGGCCGTAGAATCAGGAACGCAGCAATAAAAACAAAAAAACAAAAAAACAAAAAAATGGCTCTGAGCACTATGGGACTTAACATCTGAGGTCATCAGTCCTCTAGAACTTAGAACTACTTAAACCTAACTAACCTAAGGACATCACACACATCCATGCCCGAGGCAGGATTCGAACCTGCGACCGTAGCGGTCGCGCGGTTCAAGACTGTAGCGCCCAGAACCACTCGGCCACCACGGCCGGCCAATAAAAACATCGTACTGTATTTATTAGTAACTTGTACTGTAGCGGTTCGTAGCGTCTTGCTGTTGTCCGTCGATCCCGAATGGTAGTGCATGTGCCAGCACAACAAAAGCTCGTGTGCTGGAACAGCACAGATGCCAGCACCAGCAAGGCAGCCTCGATAAAGTCGCTGCACCAGTGGCTTCGCGAGCACGGCGCTACGTCAGGCATTCCACCGACAGCAAGGCGAGGAAGCGCTAGGTAGGCATTAGTCCCCAGCAGTAGGTCAGGGGCAGGACGCACCCAGACGTGGGCTGCGAACCAGATACGTCCAGAGTCAGTTGACGACAGACGGTAGGAGGTCCTACCCAGATGGCTCCCATTCAGGTACTGACACCATCAGGTATAGGAGCAGCCCGTAACTCAACAGTTGGTGGAGGCAGCAGCTTGCTGTAGACGACCTCAGGTGACCCACATAAGGTCAATTGCTGGAGTGGAATAGCTCTCAGCATAGGCAGCATTCAACGAGAGGCATTGCTAGGACGGAGCGGCTAGTATTGACACTCACTTGCCACGGTTTTACTATGAAAAGGATACACAGAGGGGCCGAGACAGTGCAGAATGGGGTAACTGCTCTCCACTGCTCCGGGTGGGTGTACTTCATCACGCTGCCCCAGCAGTATTCCAGCAATGGCTTCGGAATTTCCCGGACAGCATGCTGGCTCGCCTGGCTAAAGGTTGCGACGTCTGCTAAGGAAGGCGTTTGCACAACACTTTGTTGAATGATGTTGCAAGAAGTTAAAAGGGTCTTCAAGAACTCTTTAGGCAACCATAGGGTAGAAAGCTATCAGGATATTGTACAAAAACTATTAAGATCTTACTACATTATTGAATAAACAAGCTGTGCCTGAACAATGCTCAACTGTTGTGCCTGACCAATGGAGCTGTGCTCTTACTGGTCTTACATGTTTTCAGCGTTGTTTTCTGCTTGGTTAAGCCTACGATACGGCGTTGAGTGTATATTTTCTTACGTTTTCAAATCAGCAATGCCATGTACTTTTTTTTCAAATCAGCAATGCCATTTACTTTCCTAATTAGGTAGCATGTACGTCATGTGAGTTTGTCCACAATAGATATTTTGCCACTGTGAAGGTGGTTCATGATCGAAACGTGTAGTGAATAAATGTATTGTAAGACAGCACAGTGTGTATCAAGCAATTGTTTTCTTGGGGATTACATGATTAAATTTGGTATATCATCAAAGTATCGGGGCTTATTTATCACTATCCATGAGAATAGTGTATGCTTTTTCACACACACACACACACACACACACACACACACACACACACACACACACACACACAAGTGCGCGCGCGCGCACGGTTTTCGACATGTCACATAACCTACATTCCTTGAATTATTATTTGGATTTCTTGCCAAACAGTCTTGGCACCACAAGTGACGAGCTTGGAAAACGGTTCAACCAGGAAATTTCTCAAATGGAAAATAGTTATCAAGGCAAACTGAGTGTCGTTATCTCAGTGTATTCTGAGTACAGCCGGTCCTCTCAAAGAGACGGTGCTCGTGCAAGGCATCACAGGAAATCAGAAAGAAAATATTTTTAGATGCGATTCCTTACTTTTTTTTTTTGCATTTTTAAGTCGTGCTGCGACAGCGTGTAATTTTGCAGTAGGTATAATACGTAGGAGTATTAGAAGAATCATTATTACCTGAAAACTGAGGCCGGTGTACAAATTAAGTCTGGATCAAGGGGAGAATTATCTTCCATAAACAGTGCGTGTTGTACCTGTAACTGAAAAAAAGTTTTTTTGTTGTTGACCAGGGTAATTTGAGTGTAGGCTGACTCTGATTTTGCCAGAACATTGCCGTATGGAAATAAAAAATATAATATATAAACGAAACATAGTGACAGCTGATGACCTTGAGATTATCGAATAAGAATTGTAGGACGCTATAAATGCAGGGACTGCCCTAATAATGAAGCTGCCGTTATGATGGTGAAACCATCGGAATCTACTGACCAGTTGTCTGACAGTAGTACTGTGAAAATATTGTGTGTGATGTGTCAAACAGAGTGCAGTGCAGTCCATTCTTTTACGTCCTGCGGCGAAGATGTTCATGCAGTTTGTGGAATAAGTAGCGAGGAGGACGAAGGGTATAGAGCGAAAATTACTTGCAAACTATGTCAAAATAAAGAAGAAATCAGGAAAAAGAAGTCAGGAGTTCACATCATTTTGAAAACACATGGTGTGAAAATTTTATAAAATCCAGGTGCAGGATACTCTCCTGCAAAAGTTGGGGACAATGTTCCGTCCGTACAGCAGATATTGACAGACATCGTTGTGACCCCAGAAGAGTTCTTGCATTATGTAAATTGTAGGTGTAGGGTGGTGGGGGAGGAGAAAGGAAAGGAACTATTCATGTCAGCTACATCGACATTTTGTGCAGGATCAGCGGCGACGAATGAAAATGTGTTCCGGACCGGGATCTCCTGGTTACTAGGCTGGTGCGTCAACCACTGCCACGCGCACACAGTGTTATCGAAACTGCGCGGACTGTCTCAGCACACCACTACATTCCCATACAGCGTCACCTATCCGCAGGCCCGGTTCATATCCTACATGCTTTGAGATTTCCACAGGTCAGACGAATGCAGAATTTCTCCTTCCCCCCCCTCCCCCCTTCTTCTCACCCTCCACCTTCAGTTTACATAGCATGTACCATAGCTGCGGATACCACGTGGTGTCTGTTCTTTAGGATATGTCGAATAGACACCACGCATGTTCTTGCAGTTGTCATGAACCTCGAGGATGCTTCTTACAGGCTAGGAACAGAGAATGGTGTTCTAAAGTACACTCCTGGAAATGGAAAAAAGAACACATTGACACCGGTGTGTCAGACCCACCATACTTGCTCCGGACACTGCGAGAGGGCTGTACAAGCAATGATCACACGCACGGCACAGCGGACACACCAGGAACTGCGGTGTTGGCCGTCGAATGGCGCTAGCTGCGCAGCATTTGTGCACCGCCGCCGTCAGTGTCAGCCAGTTTGCCGTGGCATACGGAGCTCCATCGCAGTCTTTAACACTGGTAGCATGCCGCGACAGCGTGGACGTGAACCGTATGTGCAGTTGACGGACTTGGAGCGAGGGCGTATAGTGGGCATGCGGGAGGCCGGGTGGACGTACCGCCGAATTGCTCAACACGTGGGGCGTGAGGTCTCCACAGTAGATCGATGTTGTCGCCAGTGGTCGGCGGAAGGTGTACGTGCCCGTCGACCTGGGACCGGACCGCAGCGACGCACGGATGCACGCCAAGACCGTAGGATCCTACGCAGTGCCGTAGGGGACCGCACCGCCACTTCCCAGCAAATTAGGGACACTGTTGCTCCTGGGGTATCGGCGAGGACCATTCGCAACCGTCTCCATGAAGCTGGGCTACGGTCCCGCACACCGTTAGGCCGTCTTCCGCTCACGCCCCAACATCGTGCAGCCCGCCTCCAGTGGTGCCGCGACAGGCGTGAATGGAGGGACGAATGGAGACGTGTCGTCTTCAGCGATGAGAGTCGCTTCTGCCTTGGTGCCAATGATGGTCGTATGCGTGTTTGGCGCCGTGCAGGTGAGCGCCACAATCAGGACTGCATACGACCGAGGCACACAGGGCCAACACCCGGCATCATGGTGTGGGGAGCGATCTCCTACACTGGCCGTACACCACTGGTGATCGTCGAGGGGACACTGAATAGTGCACGGTACATCCAAACCGTCATCGAACCCATCGTTCTACCATTCCTAGACCGGCAAGGGAACTTGCTGTTCCAACAGGACAATGCACGTCCGCATGTATCCCGTGCCACCCAACGTGCTCTAGAAGGTGTAAGTCAACTACCCTGGCCAGCAAGATCTCCGGATCTGTCCCCCATTGAGCATGTTTGGGACTGGATGAAGCGTCGTCTCACGCGGTCTGCACGTCCAGCACGAACGCTGGTCCAACTGAGGCGCCAGGTGGAAATGGCATGGCAAGCCGTTCCACAGGACTACATCCAGCATCTCTACGATCGTCTCCATGGGAGAATAGCAGCCTGCATTGCTGCGAAGGTGGATATACACTGTACTAGTGCCGACATTGTGCATGCTGTGTTGCCTGTGTCTATGTGCCTGTGGTTCTGTCAGTGTGATCATGTGATGTATCTGACCCCAGGAATGTGTCAATAAAGTTTCCCCTTCCTGGGACAATGAATTCACGGTGTTCTTATTTCAATTTCCAGGAGTGTATATGTATTCCAGAGGTGAGTTACCCATTCTTCACAAGAAACTGTTCACGCTGCAGTCCATGATTACAGAAGAAAAATCATTACGAACCATTTCATCTTCACAATCACTGACCGGTGGCTAATGGTACACTCGATGCATTTGCGCTAGTAAATGCGCAACAAATCGCTGCAAATGTAGAAATAAGAAACTGTTCTGCATACTGTAGGTTAAGTGAAGACAAATTGTAATAAGTGAGACGAATAAAATGAGTATCTCGTAGACAGTTTGAAACCATACAGACTCTTCAAATCGGTTCAGTTTTTTTCTTTCGACTTTGGCCGACGGTTATACGTCGTTTTGCGAATTTTCCTGCCAAATCCCTCAATCAAGAAGAGGTTGGACATTGCTCGGTCAATTTACAGCGACACTGGCCATTTCCTGACTTGGCCGACCATTTTCCGCTTTGGTCAACTTCGCACTTTGGCCTTAACAATTGACCAAGTGGCCAGTGTGTTCTTACCTTTGTTTTCATGCACAGTAAGGGGGAAGAGTGAGATAATCACTGTTCTAGGTTTTAAAACAAGTCGAATTGCCAGCAAGCAGAGCTGGCAATTAGCCAGCGTTGCAGGCGCTAACTTGTACGGACAATCTCGAAATTTGTTATGAACGTTTAACGACGCACTCGATAGTACTATGCCAGACAGTAGAATGTCGGGATCCGCCAGTTGTGAAAGTCTGCTCTATGTCGTGCTAAGCGATGGAAGCTGGAAACTTAATGTTGTGATATAGAGCGCAAGAGAATGGTCACACTTGCCTATGATATCTGGATGGGTTAAACATAAAAACACGCATGAAACATTTCCAAAAATGTGTTGAAAAATGGTAGACAAACATACTGTAAATCCACATTGTAGTTTAGCTTGAAATTTGTGAAAGGAGCGGAAATACTAAGTGAGCTATATTATCGCTAACCTTAATTCAAACGAATTTTGGGTGTAGTTTGGTTGTCCGACTGTTTTGCATTATACGCTGTTTGTCGTGAGGGTATACCACAAAGCTATTTGTAAGTGATCTTTGTTAGCAGTTAACAGTTCTAAACCATTGTCCGCTGTTGATAATACTGTAGCTCAAGTTGGTAAAAACTTACAGCAGACGAGAGTAGAAGAAAAACATTAAGCAAAACCCTTGTGTCTGACTTCACTTATTCCAGTAAAACGATGTGTCTGGACAAATGTTAATTCTTGAAAACTGTGTTCCTTAATTTTCCATCTAACTTTTGTGTATAGGACTCATAATCCAAACAGTATGCGTGGAAAACTTCACTTCCAAGTTACACATATCACAGAGTAGGGTGTTGGTTGTGGATGGGTGCATACCCCTATGATGCACAGGAACAAACCGTGCTGACCAACAAATTGAGGAACCACCCCAAATGATCACTCAAATTAATTTAAAACAGAAATACTGTCGTGTAATATAAATGTCTTGTTTAAATGAACATTAACAGGAGTGCCCCAATCAAACATCAAACAAATGGGTACCATACTACTCATATACATATACTACTGGGAGGAGAGATCTCCTAGCTATGAATGGAAATAAATGGTTACTATAACAATTAAATTACTGTCTTTAAATGTGAAAACGATCCACTGATATATTAAAAAGAACCATTGACAAAAGGACAAGGGTTTATGACTCAACAGTATAACCTTGGCACAGGTGGGTGGGGAGGACGAAATACAGTTACATTAATAATTCGTCGATATGGCCAGTAACTGTGTAAGTTGCAGTTAAATGTAGAAAGCAGATGGAAATAGAGGAGTGGACAGTATAAGATTGTCAAAATGCGCATTGAGAGCAACAAGCTGAATATGTGACTTTGAATCTGTATACTTGGTTCCTGGAGAGAGCGAATTAACTTTGCGTCTGAATGACATCGGCGGGTGCGACAATGGCTCACCTTACCAACACCAGGAACATGAATGACGTAGCCGGTGGCAATGTCAGCAGGAGAATGTGATTTCAGCCATATCTTTGTACTTAATGCTCAAGTATGGATAATCATCTAGTGGTAGCAAGTCTTGTTTCATCCGGCATCACTAATAACGTCTAACTTCTGTTCCAAATTCCGCAAAAGCATAACATGAAGTCTTTACTCCGTCAAGGCCTCAAGCAAATTGTTCTCCTTCTGTGAGCTCTGGAACTCTGCTGCTGTTCGTCAGAGCAGGAATTCGCTGGCCAATGGTCGCGGCGACCAGTAAACCTCAAGTGAAGATGTTAAACAAACTCCTACTCTTGTGGTTTTAGGTGTGGAGGAAGGAAAAAAATCCCTCTCATTGCATGGCAAAATTCCGAAATGGGCCTATCCGATGTTCTGCACTCAGAGAGCGAAAAAGCGAGGAAAATAACACTATGGCCCGATCAGAAAGCTGGATTCCTAAAGTTTAAACCTAACGTTATTCCGTGGCGTCGTAACGAAAATTCACACGGCCACTGAGAAGCAATACCTGGCTAGAGATCTCTTCTTATCTTGCTGAAAGCCTTCTGCGAAAAGTTCCATGTTTATTTCGACAGGAGAGTGAGCTGTAATGGAATGGACACGACTGCCGGGACGGCTATCTGAAGCTGCGACCATGCCTCGGGCTCAACATTTTTATGACGGCCAACTCCTCTTTAAAGTATGCCTATCTCGTGTAGCCCGATCGTCAACTATCAGCTCTTGGAAACCTCCACCATACTAAAGAAGAAACGTAAAGAAACAAAACAATGAAATGAAAACAGCAACAGGCGGTGCTAACACATATCTGTAATTAAAGAGCAGTGTAACTGAACGACTACTTGATCGATGTAATTTGCATACCAGTCTCTGAAATATGTTACTGGGCAGTTTCAGAGAGAAATTGCCACGTTACAATGGTAATAAAGTTTCTAACTGTGTGCCTAAGTGGCACGTGCCCTTCTACAAAAGCGTGAAAGAATGGCCAAGATAAATGTACCGTAACAGCCATTTTCTATCAATACTTGCCAACTTGATTTAAAAGTACAGGGTGATCAAAAAGTCAGTATAAATTTGAAAACTTAATAAACCACGGAATAATTTAGATAGAGAGGTAAAAATTGACACACATCTTTGGAATGACATGGGGTTTTATTAGAACCAAAAAAAGTTCACAAAATGTCCGGCAGATGGCGCTGGACAGCAAAACTGCTACCGTGACGGGTGAGAGGTGCACCGATATGTTACAGCCTGGCTGATAAACACCTGCTGCAACGTACGATGTTTATGCAGGATTGCGCTCCACCTCATATTGTTAGACGCGTGAAAAATCTCTTGCGCGCGTCGTTTGTTGATGATCGCGTGCTTAGCCGCCACTTTCGTCATTATTGGTCCCCAGACCTCAGTCCGTGCGATTATTAGCTTTGGGGTTACCTGAAGTCGCAAGTATATCGTGATCGACCGACATTTCCAGGGATGCTGAAAGACAACATCCGACGCCAATGCCTCACCATAACTCCGGACACGCTTTACAGTGCTGCTCACAACATCATTCCTCGACTATAGCTATTGTTGACGAATGATGGTGGACATATTGAGCATTTCCTGTAAAGAACATCATCTTTGCTTTGTCTTACTTTGTTATGCTAATTATTGCTATTCTGATCAGATGAAGCGCCATCTGTCGGACATTTTTTGAACGTTTGTATTTTTTGGTTCTAATAAAACCCCATGTCATTCCAAGCATGTTTGTCAATTTTTACCTCTCTATCTACATTATTCCGTGATTTATTCAGTTTTCAAATTTATACTGTCTTTTTGATCACCCTGTGTATCGGCATAGACAACCGTTCAGAAGTATCAGAAAGGGGTATTTCTAGGCTGTTATGTGGCATACAAGAACAGGAAACTAACTTTAAGGAGATTTAATCAATTATAATACCACTGAAGACCAAAGAACCACATCATT
The DNA here is from genome assembly GCF_023864275.1 of Schistocerca cancellata. Lineage (NCBI taxonomy): Eukaryota > Metazoa > Arthropoda > Insecta > Orthoptera > Acrididae > Schistocerca > Schistocerca cancellata. Next base: position 874,057,492 of record NC_064629.1, on the reverse strand, counting down.
ATCCTGTCACACGTCGAGATAGGTGGCACAGTGGTAAGGCTGTGGACTTGCATTCGTGAAGGTGGTGGTTCAGATTTCCACCCGTCTGGGATTTTGCTTTCCAGTGGCTTCCTTCAATCGCTGAAGGCAACTGCCGGGATGGTCCCTTTGAAAAGGATACAGCTGCTTTCCTACGCCATAACTCCCCAACCAAAACTTGTATTCTGTCTCTAATCACTTAGTCGTGGACTAAATGTTAGATCTGCATTCTACACCTTTATTTCAGGTCACAAGGTCATGGCAATCAGACGAACTGACCTCTCAGTTAAGTGGGCGAACGCTACAAGATAAAGGAGCAGTAGTAGAGGACTGACACGTCTAAAAACAAAACAAAACCTTCGCTCAGATGCTCCGGTTGATAGTACCATGTAACGACACTTTGGGAAAACATGGACTTCGGAACGGCGGAACTGGCGAAAGAGGCAGCCTGTTGTCCAAGGCTGGACAGAAGGCACCACAGTTCTACGTGATCGTGGCGGTATCCCTATAGCATCTGTTCCACATGTTAGTAGAGGCTGTATCAGCAAAATTTCAAGCTAACAACCGAGACTTATTTTAGGAATTCAAGGATGACCCTGTATTTCCTGCTCTTCACCATTTACAACTTCAAATTTGGTGCAATACAAACTGTACATGGTTCGAAAATGATAAGCAATGAGGAAATTGTCAATATACAGGGTGATCCAAAAATCCGTTAACATTTGAAAATTCAATACTTCGCAGAATAATGTAGATAGAGAGGTAAAAATTGCACGCATACTTGAAATGACATGGGGTTTTATTGAAACAAAAGAAGTGCCCAAAATGGCCAACAGATGGCGCTTCATATGATACGAAAGCAATAATTAATATAACAAGTGGTATTTAGCAAAGAGAATGTTTCTTCTAACAAACGCTCAGCATGTCAGCCGTGATTCATCAACAGTACCTTCTCCGCCTCGTGATGACTGGGTGTTGTGTGATGTCCTTAGGTTAGTCACGTTTAAGTAGTTCTAAGTTCTAGGGGACTGATGACCATAGATGTTAAGTCCCATAGTGCTCAGAGCCATTGGAACCATCATCAACAGTACCTGTTGTCGAGGGACACTGGCGTGAACAGCACTGTAAGACTTATCAGTAGGTATGATGAGAAATTATCGTCGGATGTTGTCTTTTACCACCCGTAATGAGGTAGGATGATCGCGGCTTTAAGTAGCCCCACAACCAACAATCATACGGATTGAGGTTGGTCGCATTCAATGCCTCGGTCATCCGTGCACGATTCCCGAACCGACGAAGACTTCCGTAAATCACAGTTTTTGTCTGCATCCTATACTCGCACAGATACAGTGAGTCCCGCACAGGAAGAGACGTATGACTAAATCCGAAGCCCAGTTATTATGCGTGAGATACTACATTGCAGTGTCTGTGTTGTTGTAATGTAATCTGCGGTGTCCTTCAGACTTGTATGCATGCGTACATCTCTTCCCTTACAAGACTCGGTATCTCTGCGAGTATAGGGTGCAGATGACAACGGTGACATGTGGAAGTTTGAGTCGATCCAGGGAGCACACCCGGGTGACAGAGGTAGTCAAACCGACCGCTCGCGTTATTCGGGAGATCTAGGTTCGAGTCCCAGCCCGGTACAGATTTTCTTTTTCACCAGCGCATAGTGCTGCGAAAGTTTAGCCACATTCGCAATGTGAATTATCGTATAAAGAGCAAATATCAGCCCAATTCAGGAACTGGCCGCTCTTCGCGCTTTGGTCCTAACATACACACGCCCTAAATAGGTAGTGGTTCAAAAATTTTATTTCAGTTTTGTGATGGAAACACTTACTGTTCGTAAAAGGGTCAATGAATATTTTTTTCGGATTTGCGACAGAGATAATCCAGCAACAAGTACTGTGGGTGAAAACTGTAATTATACTCAGTAGTTATGAGAACGTGATGTACTATATCATAAATACAGTACTGAATATTTGCAGTATGATTACAAGGTGACCATTGATTTTTGCCCCAGACACCGCAATGTATCGCTCTTTGTGAGCGGTTGTTTTTACTAATTAGGTCACCCGAGCAACGTGTCGGGCACACTCAGTTCCTCAATTTCATACATGTCGGCTTCACACTTTCTGCGAACGTTTTTGCAGCGTCAAAGAACTGATTACGTCAGATTGAACAGAATAGTTCAGGGATCGACAACCTTTTAGTAGTCTACCGGCTGGCCACTTTGTCAAAACCTCAACATCATTTGGGAATCAAATGTTTCCAACTTAATATTTTAAACATGTAGAATAATTTAAAATTCAACAATTGCTTGTGTTGCTGGTAACTTTTTTAAAAATGAGCTTAAAATAAATATGTATGGTAATTTAGTTATAGCAGCATACTAAATGTTTTCTATTTAAGGAGAAAAAGAGAACAGTAGCCACAGATTTTCATAGCTATACTGAAGAGAAATTTACATGTTCAAGTCAATGTTATTTAATTTTACAGGAAAAAAGACCAACGCGAATAACTCATCCTGTATAAAACATATGCAATGTAGTTAAAAATATCAAGAAATTAGTTCATTTCTGTGACACAGTAATTTAGTATACTTTTCGTCACATTGTTTTTGTGCTGCATGTATTCGATAGGCGCTATGGGTCAACACAAAATTCCAGCATAGGTTTATGTGTTTTCTGAGAACAGAACACAGGTGCTCAAGAAGGTTATTTTAAGTCAGGCTCGAATCTTATAACTGCCATCTTGTTTCTGTACAAATTGTAAATAGCCTTGCGCTCCCTGTATTTTAACCCTGCCACCTTTAGCATTTGAAAGAGGGTATTCCAGTCAACATTGTCAAAAGCTTTCTCTAAGTCAACAAATGCTAGAAACGTAGATTTGCCTTTCTTTAATCTATCTTCTAAGATAAGTTGTAGGGTCAGTATTGCCTCGCGTGTTCCAACATTTCTACGGAATCCAAACTGATCTTCCCTGATATCGGCATCTGCCGCGCTCGATTAGCCGAGCGGTCTGGGGCGCTGCAGTCATGGACTGTGCGGCTGGTCCCGGTGGAGGTTCGAGTCCAACCTCGGGCATGGGTGGGTGTGTGTGTTTGTTAGGATAATTTAGGTTAAGTAGTGTGTAAGCTTAGGGACTGATGACCTTAGCAGTTAAGTCCCATAAGGTTTCACACACATGAGAACATTTTTTTGATATCGGCTTCTACCTTTTTTTCAATTCGTCTGTAAAAAAATTGTTTTAGTAATTTGCAGCCGTGACTTTTTAAACTGATAGTTCAGTAATTTTCACACCTGTCAACACCTGCTTTCTTTAGAATTGGAATTATTATATTCTACTTGAAGTCTGAGGGTATTTCGCCTGTCTCGTGCATCTTGCTCACCACATGGTAGAGCTTCGTCATGGCTGGCTCTCCCAAGGCTATTAGTAGTTCTAATGGACTGCTGTCTACTCCCGGAACCTTGTTTCGACTTATGTCTTTCAGTGCTCTGTCAAATTCTTCCCCCCAGTACCATATCTTCCATTTCATCTTCATCTACGTCCGCTTCAATTTCCATAAGTACATCGCCCTTGCGTAGACCTTCTATATACTCCTTCCACCTTTATGCTTTCCCTTCTTTGCTTAGGACTGGTTTTCCATCTGAGCTCTTGATATTCATGAAGGTCGTTTTCTTTTCTCCAAAGGTCTATTTAATTGCCCTGTAGGCAGTATCTATCTTACCGCTAGTGATATATGACTCCAACCTTGCATTTGTCCTCTAGTCATCCCTGCCTAGCCATTTTGCACTTCTATCGATCTCATTTTTGAGTCGTTTTTATTCCTTTTCGCCTGCTAAATTTATTGCATTTTCATATTTTCTCCTTTCATCAATTAAATTCAATATCTCTTCTGTTACTCAAGGATTTCTACTAGCCCTCGCGTTTTTACCTACTTGATCGTGTGCTGCCTTGACTATTTCATCTCTCAAAGTTACCCATTCTTCTTCTACTGTATTTCTTTCCCCTGTTCTTGTCAATCGTTCCCTAACGCTCTCTCTGAAACTCTCTACAACCTCTGGTTCTTTCAGTTTATCCAGGTCCCATCTCTTTAAATTACTACCTTTTTGCAGTTTCTTCACTTTTAATCTACACCTGCCCCTGGAACTGTCTTACAATTTAAAACCTGATTTCTAAATCTCTATCTTACCATTATATAATCTATCTGAAACCTTCCACTGTCACCAGGCTTCTTCCACGTACTCAACCTTCTTTCATGATTCTTAAACCAAGTGTTTGCTATGATTAACTTATGCTCTGTGCAAAATTCTACCAGGTGGATTCCTCTTTCATTCCTTACCCCCAGGCCATATTCACCTACTACTTTTCCTTCTCTTCCTTTTCCTACTATCGAATCACAGTCCCCCATGACTATTACCTTTTCGTCTCCCTTAACTATCTGAATAACTTCTTTTATCTCATCATATATTTCTTCAGTCTCTTCATCATCTGCGGAGCCAGGTGGCGTATAAACTTGTACTGCTGTGGTAGGCGTGGGCTCCGTGTCTGTCTTGGCTACAATAATGGGTTCATTATGCTGTTCATAGTAGCTTATCGGCGTTCCTACTTTTTTGCATTATTAAACCAACTCCTGCATTTCACCTATTTGATTTTGTATTTATAACCCTGTATTCAGCTGACCAGAAGCCTCGTTCCTCCTGCCACCGAACGTCACTAATTTCCACTATATCTAACTGTAACCTATTCATTTCCGTTTTTAAATTTTCTAACCTACCTGCCCGATTAAGGGATCTGACATTCCACGCTCCGATCCGTAGAACGCCAGTTTTCTTTCTCCTGATAACGACGTCCTCCTGAGTAGTCCCCGCTCGGAGATGCGAATGGGGGACAATTTTACCTCTGGAACATTTTACCCATGAGGACGCCATCATCATTTAACCATGCAGTAAAGCTGCATGCCCTCGTGAAAAATTACGACTGCAGTTTTGCGCTTGCTTTCAGCCGTTCGCAGTACCAGCACAGCAAGGCCGCTTTGGTTGATGTTACAAGGCCAGATCAGTCAATCATCCAGACTGTTGCCCCTGCAAATACTCAAAAGGCTGCTGCCCCTTTTCAGGAACCACATGTTTGTCTGGCCTCTCAACAGATATCCCTCCGTTATGGTTGCACCTACGGTACGGCTATCTGTATCGCTGAGGCACGCAAGCCTCACCACTAACGGCAAGGTCCATGGTTCTGTATTATTCAGTAAATTGTCGGGTTTACACATGTACAGAAGTACAACAGTTAGTAAATATTAAAACATGATTTTTGCAAAGTATCATTTGAAAAATACTTGTTTTTAACACAGTCACCTCTAAGCATAATCGTATTTGTCACATTACAGCTGCTGTATGGTTCACAATAAATGTTCGAATACGCCACCGTCAACTTTAATGCATTTATGCACTCTTGGGAGAACATGTGTTGCTTAATTGATAGTCTCTTCATGTTCCCTGGTGAAGGCAACAGCGCCCATAATACGACCAACCAGTTCATCTAGCGGATTCACCTTCCTTTCGTATTTCCTCATCTTTTATCCAACCCCATAAACAAAATTCAAATCATGTACGTTTCGCTTGGTGGCAAGCTGATTGTACTACCACTGACAATCCAGCGATTAGGGTAAGAACAGTTCAGATATTTCTTCAGATGTGCGGTAAAGTGTTCTATATCGGAAACAAAACTGGCGATCTACGGGTGGGAGCATGGAATGTTAGAGCCTTTAATCAGGCAGGTAGGTTAGAAAATTTAAAAACTAAAAGGGATAGGTTGAAGTTAGATATAGTGGGAATTACTGAAAGTCCAGTGGCAGGAGGAACAGGACTTCTGGTCAGTTTAATACAGGGTTATAAATACAAAATCTAGTAGGAGTAATGCAGGAGTAGGTTTAATTATGAATAAGGAAATAGGACTGCAGGTAAGGTGCTATGAATAACATAGTGAACACATTATCACAGCCGAGACAGGTGCTAAGCCCACACCCACCACAGTAGCACACGTTTATGTCCCACACGACATTTTTATTTTTTATATGCCAACTAGCTCCACAGACGATGAAGAGACTGAAGAAATGTATGATGCGATAGAGGAAGTTATTCAGATAGTCGAAGGAGACGAAAATTTAGTTGCGATGGGGGACTGGCATTCGATAGTAGAAAAAGAAAGACAAGGAAAAATAGTAGGTGAATATGAAGTGGGGGAAAGGGATGAAAGACGAAACCACCTGGTAGAATTTTGCACAGAGCATAATTTAATCATCCCAAACACTGGGTTTGAGGCTCATGAAAGAAGGTTGTATACGTGGGAGACCTGGAGGCACTGGAAGGTTTCAGATTGATTATATAATTGTAAGACAGAGATTTCGGAACCAGATTTTAAACAACGCGCCGAGAGTAGAGGACATTACGTCAGGACAACTGATAGCCTTGAGAGAGCCAGCCATGACAAAACTCTGGAGTGCAAGATGTATGAGTCAGGCGAAATACCCTCAGACTTCAGGAAGAATGTAGTAACTACAATCCCAAAGAATTCAGATGTGGATATTACCGAACTATCAGTTTAATAAGTCATGGTTGCAAAATACTAACACGAATTCTCTACAAAAGAATGGGAGAACAGGTAGAAGCCCACCTCGGAGAAGATCCGTTTGGATTCCAGAGAAATGTAGGAACACGCGAGGCAACACTGACCCTGCGACTTCTCTTGGAAGATAGGTCAAGGGAAGGCAAACCTACATCTATAGCATCCGTCGATTTAGGAAAAGCTTCTGATAATGTTGACTGAAATATTCTCTCTGAAGTTCTGAAGGTAGCACTGACACCTTACGATGGAGAAGGGCACCATGTTTTGTGTTGCCACAATTTCAGTCATCTTATCATGTTCTGTGTCAGTAGCTTGAGGCGTGGCAGTGGTATGGCTGTTCACTTTCCATACTTATTGTGCTCCTCATCCATGATTTTGTAAATTAAAGAAGACCTGAGCGAGTACAAGGATCTCTAGTTGCATAGAGAATTTCATTACACTAATGGTGGTAACCAACGTGATTCAATTAACGAATCACTAGATATTTACATTTTAATTCAGCTGGTTGATCTTAATTCATGAGTGGCTAAAGAGAGCAGGCTCCACCAATGTTGCGGTGTTGCTAAGAAATGCAACTCACCGGAGTTCAGGTGGAGTCGAGGCTTACGGAAGTTTCGAAGGCTGGAGGGTGAATACGAGATGCGTCTTGAACAAGAATAGCAGTGGACACACCTTCTTTCCAAACAGTTGTACGAGTCAATGACAAAGTAAAGCCAGATATTGTTATGGATTGTGATAGGAGAGAAAAAATGGCTCTGAACACTATAGGACTTAACGTATGAGGTCATGAGTCCCCTAGAACTTAGAACTATGTAAACCTAACTAACCTAAGGACATCACACACATCCATGCCCGAGGCAGGATTCGAACCTGCGACCGTAGCGGTCGCGCAGTTCCAGACTGAAGCGCCTACAACCGCTCGGCCACGCCGGCCGGCGATAGGAGAGACTTAAAAGTCAGGCAGGTATCATTCTGCAAGGGTCTCATTGCGAGGTATCGACGGGAAGTATTCTGTTATCAAAAATATTCGAAATTGTTAAAGGAAATAGTGTGACATCATTTTCGCCCTGGTGTGGCAGCAGACAGGAGGATGAGCCATAGTTCCGGAGACCAAGGCTGGAGCGCGCAGAAATATCGGGAGATAACATCGTAGTTACTGCAAAATATGCTTTGTCTTTGCATATATTACACAAATATTGTTGTCCACCTCGGAACTGCATTGGAAGTGAATTTGTTTGGTGATTGTAAGTTTTTTTTGCTTTGTGACATACTTGCAGACTTAGTTAGATGACATCTGACAATTAGCTAAGCTTTTGTCAGTCATGAAGCCGTTGCTATGATGCAACATGAAAAAAATAACAACTTAAATTCATGTAAAATACGGGAGGAAAGATTGAAAAGATTACAGGCTGCAGCATCTACCCATTCACACCTCGCTATATTATCGACAAATGTCTGCAAACAAGAACAACATCTGATTAGCAATGTATGCAAGCGTAAATTACAACACTTTTACATTAACTAACTCTTACATATGCAGGTCACCACAACTGGCGCCCACCCCTGACAACTTGGAGCTGAAAATGGTGTCATAGATTGCACCTTCAAATACGCATCATCTGCGTGAAAGTTAACATCCCATTGGGGACCTGGAAAGCCCTCGTTATTTATAACACAAATTCAGTGATGGCAGGTATAAATTTTCAGATTATATATACACACAGGTATATATATATATATATATATATATATATATATATATATATATATATATATATATATATATATATATATATATAAAATTGCATCACCCTAGTTCCCAGAACTCCTGCAGACAGACGTTGACTGTGGATATTGTATCACAGGACAAAGGAGTCCGACAGCAGTTCCAGTCATTCCACCAGTAGGTCGTACATGGCTTGTGTTGTCTGTAGTTCAACCACGGCTAGACGGTCATTACCGCGGTTCGATGGCGTCCGCATTGTTACTTTGTGCCAGAAAGGGCTCGCAACTAGGGAAATGTCCGGGCGTTTCGGAGTGAACCAAAGTGGTTTTGTTCGGACATGGAGGAGATACAGAGAGACAGGAACTGTCAATGACATGCCTCGCTCAGGCCGCCCAAGGGCTACTACTGCAGTAGGTGACCTCTACCTACGGATTATTGCTCAGAGGAACCCTGAAAGCAACGCCACCATGTTGAATAATGCTATTCGTGCAGCCACAGGACGTCGTGTTATGACTCAAACTGTGCACAGCAGATTGCATGATGCGCAACTTCACTCCCGACGTCCATGGCGAGGTCCATCTTTGCAACCATGACACCTTGCAGCGAGGTACAGATGGGCCCAACAACATGCCGAATGGACCGCTCAGGATTGGCATCACGTTCTCTCCACCAATGAGTGTTGTATATGTCTTCAACCATACAATCGTCGGAGACGTGTTTGGAGGCAACCCGGTCAGGCTGAACGCCCTAGACACACTGTCCAGCGAGTGCAGCAAGGTGGAGGTTCCCTGCTGTTTTCGCGTGGCATTATGTGAGGCCGACGTACGCCGCTGGTAGTCTTGGAAGGCGCCGTAACGGCTGTACGATACGTGAATGCCATCCTCCGACCGATAGTGCAACCATATCGGCAGCATATTAGCGAGGCATTCGTCTTCATGGACGACAATGCGCACCCTCATCGTGCACATCTTGTGAATGATTTCCTTCAGGATAACGACATCGCTTGACTAGAGTGGCCGCATTTTCTCCAGACATGAACCCTATCAGACATGCCTAGGATAGATTGAAAAGGGCTGTTTATGGACGACGTGACCCATCAACCACTCTGAGGGACCTACGCCGAATCGCCGTTGAGGAGTGGGACAATCTGGACCAACAGTTCCTTGACGAACTTGTGGATAGTATGCCACGACGAATACGGGCATGCATCAATGCAAGAAGACGTGGTACTTGGTATTAGTGGTACTGATGTGAACAGCAGTCTGGACAACCACCTCTGGAGGTGTCGTTGTATGGTGGCACAAATGCAATGTGTGGTTTTCACGAGCAATAAAAAGGGCGGAAATGCTGTTTATTCTATCCAATTTTCTGTACAGGTTCCGGAACTCTCGGAACCCAAGTGATGCAAAACTTTTGTTGATGTGTGTGTATACTACTGTATGAAATGGTGAAATACTCAGAAGCAATGGTCCGCAACACGCCACCATAAGAGGACGCGTAGAGCAGCGGCCACCACAACAAATGATTTAAACGGCAGAGAGATGACGTGGACTTAGGCCCAATAGCACCCTCTTTTGTGTGGATAGAGAGGTCACTGTTGTGCAACGCTTAGTCGGTGCGGAGCCATCAAACGAGGTGGAAACGTGTAAGCAAGTGCCACTATGTCTCGCTGACATCACAGGCTGGAATATAGGCCTGTATGTGCGTTCAAACGGGACAGAATGATTGGTCTCTGTGAGGTGAGCCTGTCGTTCCGTGACATTGCAGCTCGTACAGGGCATGCTGCTTCAACAGTGTGGCGTATGTAGAGCCAGCGCCGACTGCTCGACACATTGTGACCACAGTGTGACATGAGTGTATTGTTGGGGAGCGTAGCGGACAAATGGCAAGTGTGATGGTTTGTTGCACTATTGCCTGTAACACGCGATATTGCCTCCTATGTCTCGAGGGAAATCCGAACAGCTACCGCTACACCAGGAAGGTTTTACAGCCTGAGACACTGCCCCTCCTGCAGTCCATTCCAGATGCCATATTTCAGCAGAACGACGTCCAGTCGCATGTGGCGAGAAATGTGCAAGCCTTCTTCAAAGGACGATGGGTACCACTGCTTCCCTGGCCGCCCGTTTGCCTGACATGTCGCATATCAAGCACGTCTGGGATGTGGTCTGTCAGCAACTTGTTTGTTGAGGTCCCCTTGAAACCTCAGTCGACACTTTGTCTACGCGCCCAAAAACTGCATGGCAGATTATTCCCCATCGGTATATACAGTGCTCTTTGATTCCATGCCTCGACATCTAGGGGCTCTGACTGCAGCACTTGGTGGCCCTACTCTGTACTGAATTTGCACAGTCGCAATGCATGTGTAGGTCTGTAATGCTAATCATTTGTGTAGTTTTGTGTCTCTAATGGGTGGAATAAATTTCGTTGTGATCACATCTCTCGATCTTGTTATTTCACTTTTTCTCTATAGTAGTGTATATAGAGGGAACCATGTTATAAACATGTGCAGGTAGGAGACTGGTCTTTGTCATAATAGGTGTTTCATTCACAGCCTGGGCATCGTCACAGTGAATTGCACAGATAGCGGACTGTGCTTGATCATATGCACTCCCAGAAGCAGAGTTGGTTCAGAAATCCTAGAAAAGATCAAGCAAAAATGTCACATAATCTATGTATCGAGTGTAGATACATGCACACAAACATATATAGAGACATGCTACTTACATATTTGATCATATGCAGCTGGAAGGCTGGCCTCATTCTGACTAGAAGTATGCACAACCTGAGTATGCATTTCTGCCTACCCAATGTCATTCAACATTCCTGCACAAAGAAAAAGCATATCAGACAATCACTGTAAAAAATTGTTCACATGTACAAAAACTTGTATGTATGGCCACAGTCCTCATTGCTTAGGGAGGCTGGTTCAGTCATCCCACACCAGCCACTTTAAGAGCACCAATAATTCCCCTTAGGAGGTCGAAGGAATTATTTCCTGTTTGTAGCGATGGTATACTGGCACCTGTAACAATAAAAGACTTCTTTAGATCATGTATGAAAAAACACATGCATACATATGTAATGTTTTAGACGTTTACTTACAATGTCTTTAACTAGATAAGGGCGTTTCCTCCCATCATCACTGAACTGATCGAAGGAGCACTTCATAGTGCTGCTGGTGGTCAGTCTAAAATTGGAATTGATTCAAATGGCACAGTCGTGCCTTAAATATACTGAGCTAGGGGTGAGGGGACAGAGACTACAGTATGCACACACAACTAGTGGGGTGACTGCCCATAACTTTTCAGCCAGTGGGAGTAGAGAAGTTTGAGATCCGGGCCAATCAAGAAAAAGACCACCAAAATTGCAGGGAATTTCTTGGTAACAAGATTCTTGGAACATCATATGACAGCCAGAACCTCTGGTAATTTATAAATGGGTGATAAATTATAGTGATATGGTACATAGTTTTGGTAGCCGCAAATCATAACAAGCGTCTGCCAAGGCTTGGAGTGAAAAATTGTAACAAGATTCTTGGAACGACATGTGCGTGTCAAGTCTCTGGTAGTCAAAACTAGGTAATAAATCAAAGTGACAGGATATATGGTTTTGATGACTAATTATAACAAACATCTACCAACTGTCAGAGTAAAAAGTGGAAAAGCATCTGGTATGTATTTCAAAGCTACACTAGATGATATATCAAATGTACTTGGCGTGACATATCTCGGGTGGAGACAGATCACAATGGTACTGAACAATGAGCTGCATGGGCGCTAGAATGGGCAATTGTATAGGTGGAGTGGTGTGTTGAATGGGAGGGCAGAGTGCTAGGGAGTGAGACATCACGGACAATGGCAGCCTGCATATTAGGGATATCTCTCTCTCTCTCTCTCTCTCTCTCTCTCTCTCTCTCTGTAGCGATGGGTGTGTGAGGTCTGTGGAATGTGGGAGTGTTTTTTTTTGTGTGCAAGTATGTTGCACATACACACACACACACACACACACACACACACACACACACACACACACACACAAATGTATGATGCAAACACAAGCTCATACGGTTTTTGTTAAAAGTTACAGCCATTCAGTATAAAAGGTTGAGAGACACACGTCAGATGTGAATATAGGACATTAATGAAAAAAAAGTGCAGTTGACAGATAGGGAATGTTCACACACTAATTGAATGGAAATTTTCGTATCATGCAGCACATCAGGGCATGAAAACATGAGTGTATTCTGCAGGATGCTGGTGTTATCAAGAAATCTACTAACAATGGAACCTCCCCATCGGACCTCCCTCAGATTTAGTTTTAAGTTGGCGCAGTGGATAGGCCTTGAAAAACTGAACACAGATCAATCGAGAAAACAGGATTAACTTGTGTGGAACTATGAAAAAAATAAGCAAAATATACAAACTGAGTAGTCCATGTGCAAGATAGGCAACATCAAGGAGAGTGTAAGCTTAGGAGCGCCGTGATCCCGTGGTTAGCGTGAGCACCTGGGGAACGAGAGGTCCTTGGTTCAAATATTCCCTCGAGTGAAAAGTTTAATTTTTTTTTCAGACAATTATCAAAGTTCAGGCACTCACACATAATCAACTTCGCTCTCCAAAATTCCAGGACATGTTCAGATTTGCTTGGGCATATGCAGGATTTGACGGTTTACACACGGAAAAATTTGAAAACGTTAAAAACATATGTTTTGACAGAGCACAGGGAAAACCTTGCGACTGTGAAACTGTTGCATTCATTTGTTGCAGTTTATGTGACAAACTCTTATGTTTTCATCACTTTTTTGGGAGTGATTATCACATCCACAAGAAAACCTAAATCGGGCAAGGTAGAAGAATCTTTTTACCCATTCGCCAAGTGTACAAGTTAGGTGGGTCGACAACATATTCCTGTCATGTGACGCACATGGTGTCACCAGTGTCGTATAGAATATATCAGACGTGTTTTCCTGTGGAGGAATCGGTTGACCTATGACTTTGCGATCAAATGCTTTCGGTTCCCATTGGCGAGCCACGTCCTTTCATCTGCTAATCGCATGGTTTTAGGTGCGGTCGCAAAAAACAGACACTAAACTTATTACAATGAACACAGACGTCAATGAACGAACGGACAGATCATAACTTTGCGAAAGTAAAGAAAGTAAACTTTTCACTCGAGGGAAGACTTGAACAAAGGACCTCTTTTTTTTTTATCTCATTTTTGTTCACTTTCGTTCGTTGTATCTGCTCGGGGCGGACGTCGTAAGACATCCGTTTAAGTTTGTTGTTGATCGAGTAACTCAGTTCTTTTTTATTACAGAGGGCAGCTAACCCTCTGACCGAACACGCTGAGCTACCGTGCCGGCGTCCTCTCGTTCCGCAGCTGCTCACGCTAACGGCAAGACCACGGCGCCCCTGAGCTCACATTATCCTTGATGTTGCCTATCTTGCGCATGGACTACTCAGTTTGTATATTTTGCTTATTTTTTTCATAGTTCCACACAACTTCTTCCTGTTTTCTCGATTGATCTGTGTTCAGTTTTTCAAGGCCTATCCACTGTGCCAACTTATAACTAAATCTGAGGGGGGTGCGATGGGGAGGTTCCCTTGTAAGTACAATCGTCGTAGATATTCTGGACAAATTATTCCTAAATGTCATCTAATTACCTTCCATTAGGAAAATCGAACGCGCTTCACGACTGTGATATAACTTTCAATTTCCATCCTAGATTTATTGCAGTAGATCCAGATTTCGGCTAGTTAGTAGCCATTATCAATGCAGTATTTTGAGGTTGTTAAACATCCTCTAGTATGTATGTAATTAATCTCAATTGTTAAAGAATACAAAAATACTTTTCTTCTACATCAAATCTGCTGCAGTATTTCTGAATTTTTTTTTCCCTTATGTGGCTTAAATTCACCTCGTATTGCATCCAAAGCTATAGGAACAGTAATATCTCTATATATTCCATCTCTAAGCTCTGCTACTATGGATTTAATCTTATGGGGGTGATATTAGCATACTTTGGTGCTGCATGAATTCATGAATTAATGCACCATTCTAACACATTCCCATTCACTCTGCTCTCACACAAATAGCTTACGAAGTCATTGAACAGTGCTTTGGTATATGTAGCCTGCAACACAGTCTGTCATAATCCGCAATGCATTGATAAACTACACAGATTCATAACACTCGAATGTTGTAAATAAATGCATGAGTCTCCAGATGTTACATAGAGTGTTGCGTCCCCATACGCCAAAAATGCAGATAATAGAGGGAGACAAGATGGGTTATCCTCCGTTGTCATCTGATCTTCAATTTACTCCATTTTGCCACAGCTCATGCCACTCCATCTCCACAAACTGCAATTTCGACCATCTTTAACATTCTTTATTTCTATAATAACGTGACAGTCATTAACTACTTCTATATCTATATATGCATGTTTTCATCTGCTGCCATTCAAAATATGAATAATGACAAACAGGTAATACATTGGAACCACATAACTGCTGCAGCTCAGTGGTGGTTGTGTGGTGGTAGCGGTGCAGAATTTGGAAAATCGGACAGCTGTGTGTCCCGCTATGAAATGTTCTCGACAAACAACAGCGGTGCAAATAATAGTGCTTGGACATTTGCACCTCCCTACCTCATACATTGGGTGGCACTGATTTCTGCTCCAATATTGTGGGAAAAGAAAAACACTATAAGTATTTGTGCAAAACACATTGATAACGAATGATAACGAACAATGAGGAAATGATTAATATTTAAAAGTCATCTGCATGAGTCAGATTCTTTTTTTATGTCTGGCAGTGGCACTGATAGCAGATCTCTGCTGCTGTCACTTTATGACGATGTTTCTTTCACTACAGTATACAGAACACAAGTGGGAAGTCCATGTGATGGTTAGCATTCGTGGATAAATAGTGGGGGTAAGGGACTACAGTGCTACAACTATTTTGGAAAAGTGGTGGTGAAAACACAGACATTTTTGGGTAATAAATCATGGGACGGGCATGGTTGAAAGTGACCTATGGTAAATGAATCATTGATGGCATGTGGCAGGTCATCCATTACGTTAATAAATTACATCCACAGTCATGAATAAATCTGTCTCAGCTTCCCACACCAATAGGAACATCCAGTTTTCAATTTCCCGCTGTTTCTATCTGACCCATCTAGCGTAGAACAGAGGGAGGTTCGGAGGATGGGGAGGGTCATGTGACCTTCACCTTGAAGTTAGGGGTGATCTGGCAACAACGCAGACAGCTGATGCACAGCCCTCCTACTGTCTCATCATAGCTTCAGAAATTGAAAGCGGTGAGGAGCATATGAACGAAGTAATACAGCTTGGCTGTCACTGGAGTGCCATATGACACGAAACTGTACATTTATGCGAAGGCGATGAGGATGTAAATTGGTCTCTGGGGTTAAAAATTCTGACATATCAGGGAAAGTGTTTTCATAGGGCGGTTTTTAGTCAAACCAGCTAGTGCAAAACGCATCAACTACGTCTCAGAAGGTATGAGGAGCCTTTTGAAATATGTTGTTGTTGTTGTTGTCTTCAGTCCTGAGTCTGGTTTGATGCAGCTCTCCATGCTACTCTATCCTGTGCAAGCTTCTTCATCTCCCAGTACCTACTGCAACCTACATCCTTCTGAATCTGCTTAGTGTATTCATCTCTTGGTCTCCCCCTGCGATTTTTACCCTCCACGCTGCCTTCCAATGCTAAATTGGTGATCCCTTGATGCCTCAGAACATGTCCTACCAACCGATCCCTTCTTCTGGTCAAGTTGTGCCACAAACTTCTCTTCTCCCCAATCCTATTCAATACTTCCTCAATAGTTATGTGATCTACCCATCTAATCTTCACCATTCTTCTGTAGCACCACATTTCAAAAGCTTCTATTCTCTTCTTGTCCAAACTATTTGCCGTCCATGTTTCACTTCCATACATGGCTACACTCCATACAAATACTTTCAGAAATGACTTCCTGACACTTAAATCTATACTCGATGTTAACAAATTTCTCTTCTTCAGAAACGCTTTCCTTGCCATTGCCAGTCTACATTTTATATCCTCTCTACTTCGACCATCATCAGTTATTTTGCTCCCCAAATAGCAAAACTCCTTTACTACTTTAAGTGTCTCATTTCCTAATCTAATACCCTCAGCATCACCCGACTTAATTCGACTACATTCCATTATCCTCGTTTTGCTTTTGTTGATGTTCATCTTATATCCTCCCTTCAAGACACCATCCATTACGTTCAACTGCTCTTCCAAGTCCTTTGCTGTCTCTGACAGAATTACAATGTCATCGGCGAACCTCAAAGTTTTTATTTCTTCTCCATGGATTTTAATACCTACTCCAAATTTTTCTTTTGTTTCCTTTACTGCTTGCTCAATATACAGATTGAATAACATTGGGGAGAGGCTACAACCCTGTCTCACTCCCTTCCCAACCGCTGCTTCCTTCTCATGCCCCTCGACTCTTATAACTGCCATCTGGTTTCTGTACAAATTGTAAATAGCCTTTCGCTCCCTGTATTTTACCCCTGCCACCTTTAGAATTTGAAATAGAGTATTCCAGTCAACATTGTCAAAAGCTTTCTCTAAGTCTACAAATGCTAGAAACGTAGGTTTGCCTTTCCTTAATCTTTGTTATAAGATAAGTCGTAAGGTCAGTATTGCCTCACGTGTTCCAGTATTTCTACGGAATCCAAACTGATCTTCCCCGTGGTCGGCTTCTACTAGTTTTTCCATTCGTCTGTAAAGAATTCGTGTTAGTATTTTGCAGCTGTGGCTTATTAAACTGATAGTTCGGTAATTTTCACATCTGTCAACACCTGCTTTCTTTGGGATTGGAATTATTACATTCTTCTTGAAGTCTGAGGGTATTTCGCCTGTTTCATACATCTTGCTCACCAGATGGTAGAGTTTTGTCAGGACTGGCTCTCCCAAGGCCGTCAGTAGTTCTACTGGAATGTTGTCTACTCCGGGGGCCTTGTTTCGACTCAGGTCTTTCAGTGCTCTGTCAAACTCTTCACGCAGTATCGTATCTCCCATTTCATCTTCATCTACATCCTCTTCCATTTCCATAATATTGTCCTCAAGTACATCGCCCTTGTATAGACCCTCTATATACTCCTTCCACCTTTCTGCTTTCCCTTCTTTGCTTAGAACTGGGTTTCCATCTGAGCTCTTGATGTTCATACAAGTGGTTCTCTTATCTCCAAAGGTCTCTTTAATTTTCCTGTAGGCAGTATCCATCTTACCCCTAGTGAGATAAGCCTCTACATCTTTACATTTGTCCTCTAGCCATCCCTGCTTAGCCATTCTGCACTTCCTGTCGATCTCATTTTTGAGACGTTTGTATTCCTTTTTGCCTGCTTCATTTACTGCATTTTTATATTTTCTCCTTTCATCAATTAAATTCAATATTTCTTCTGTTACCCAAGGATTTCTACTAGCCCTCGTCTTTTTACCTACTTGATCCTCTGCTGCCTTCACTACTTCATCCCTCAAAGCTACCCATTCTTCTTCTACTGTATTTCTTTCCCCCATTCCTGTCAATTGTTCCCTTATGCTCTCCCTGAAACTCTGTACAACCTCTGGTTCTTTCAGTTTATCCAGGTCCCATCTCCTTAAAGTCCCACCTTTTTGCAGTTTCTTCAGTTTTAATCTACAGGTCATAACCAATAGATTGTGGTCAGAGTCCACATCTGCCCCTGGAAATGTCTAACAATTTAAAACCTGGTTCCTAAATCTCTGTCTTACCATTATATAATCTATCTGATACCTTTTAGTATCTCCAGGGTTCTTCCATGTATACAACCTTCTATCATGATTCTTAAACCAAGTGTTAGCTATGATTAAGTTGTGCTCTGTGCAAAATTCTACCAGGCGGCTTCCTCTCTCATTTCTTGGCCCCAATCCATATTCACCTACTACGTTTCCTTCTCTCCCTTTTCCTACACTCGAATTCCAGTCACCCATGACTATTAAATTTTCGTCTCCCTTCACTATCTGAATAATTTCTTTTATTTCATCATACATTTCTTCAATTTCTTCGTCATCTGCAGAGCTAGTTGGCATATAAACTTGTACTACTGTAGTAGGTGTGGGATTCGTATCTATCTTGGCCACAATAATGCGTTCACTATGCTGTTTGTAGTAGCTTACCCGCATTCCTATTTTCCTATTCATTATTAAAACTACTCCTGCATTACCCCTATTTGACTTTGTGTTTATAACCCTGTAGTCACCTGACCAGAAGTCTTGTTCCTCCTGCCACCGAACTTCACTAATTCCCACTATATCTAACTTTAACCTATCCATTTCCCTTTTTAAATTTTCTAACCTACCTGCCCGATTAAGGGATCTGACATTCCACGCTCCGATCCGTAGAACGCCAGTTTTCTTTCTCCTGATAACGACATCCTCTTGAGTAGTCCCCGCCCGGAGATCCGAATGGGGGACTATTTTACCTCCGGAATATTTTACCCAAGAAGACGCCATCATCATTTAATCATACAGTAAAGCTGCATGCCCTCGGGAAAAATTACGGCCGTAGTTTCCCCTTGCTTTCAGCCGTTCGCAGTACCAGCACAGCAAGGCCGTTTTGGTTATTGTTACAAGGCCAGATCAGTCAATCATCCAGACTGTTGCCCCTGCAACTACTGAAAAGGCTGCTGCCCCTCTTCAGGAACCACACGTTTGTCTGGCCTCTCAACAGATACCCCTCCGTTGTGGTTGTACCTACGGTACGGCTATCTGTATCGCTGAGGCACGCAAGCCTCCCCACCAAGGCAAGGTCCATGGTTCATGGGGGGGATTTTGAATTATATGGCAATCATATCTCTCTAGTGCAACTCAGGAGATAACTGACAACTACGAAACTACTATCTAACCAAGAACGATAAGATGATTGTCTCTTTCAGTCACTGTCATATTCTAGGAGAAAAGCCTGCAATCATCTGGACTCTGCAATTTTGTGGGAACATTGTTGTAAAAGTAACAGAAAAAATAGGTGAAAACAATCCAATGATTAGGAACTCATTACACTGTCTTGTGTAGTGGGACGTGAAATTGGAGCGTCCCCCATTCACCAGTGTCAGCCCAGTTTGCAGGTGAATGTAAGTTTAATTTACTGTTTTGTTTATGTATTTTTGTAATATTTGTAATAGCTGTGAATTATCTAAAGTTTTGTATTTATTTTTTATGTTTCATGTACGGAGAGGGCGGCGCAACGAACGGAGACAGCATCTTCGTTGCCGGGACCAGAGAGAAAATTGCTGGCCACTATACGTTGCGGGTCGACAGCCAAAGAGCAACAGAAGATCCTGAAACCGAGTTGTTGCGTCGTGCTTCTAAAAATTAAAAAATTGAGAATTTGTAATGTTTGTACAACAATGACGTCATGGAAAGTTTAATCATGTTGTAAATGTTCAGTCCTGTCTTGTCAAGGTTCAGGTTCACGTCTATATGTAGGAAGATAATAAACTAGTAGACGTTACTAAAGTTTAAATACGTGTTCCGAGAATTTATTTATGAAGAATTATGTTACGTAATTTATTTGACAAGATTATTAATTTTGACAACGTTCATCGCGAGTTTGAATCTCGAAAGTTTATTCAATGTGGTTCTAATATTTATTAAATCAGATAACTTGCATTAATATAATTTCTGAGAAGAAACAAACGACATCTAAATTGAAAAAAGTCTGCGCAAACCAATTGGCCTTAGTGACGTAATTCTACGCATACGACTCAAAGGATGATGTTTTAATTACAGTTTTGTTTCGTTCAAGAACCATTCAGAGACGATTTAAAAAGAATTTAAATAATTTTGAAGTATGTTGCAACTGACGTAGGTGACGAAGTCTGCACATGGTAATATGTCAAAAGAAAATCATTTATACAAAACTTGCGTCGTTACACTACACTTGGTTGACTACATAGATTATGACTCTCTCTGCCAACGGGAATAACATTAGATCCTACACGGAAGTTCAACATTAAGTATGAAAGTAAAATCTTATCGCATTATAGACTGACACACCACAGGATACATTCCGTCACAATGGAAGCTATTAAAGGAAGAAACACAGTAACCAGTCGCTGACGACTGTTGCTGTATGTATTCAAATAATTTAATCCACAGCCAGGAAACCTACCATCTTTATCAGGACTAAAAAACTGGAAAAGTTTCCTTTCTGCATACAAGTAGGCTCTTTTTCTTGAGTGATGTGTGACTGCTGTGTCGTATGTGCTACTGATTCATGTAAGTGACTGGTGATGAGTTAGTATCGCACTTAAACTGTGGATCACTATTGGAGAGAGAATCCAGGCACATCACCAAGGAGGCTGCTGAGGTTAAGGCCTTCAGCGCCGGCAGTGCCATAGGCTCTCAGTCTATGAAGCCACTCCTGAGAAATCTGAGATTGCACAGGAAACACTGGAACAAGATCTGGTGTTCAAGATCTTTAGTCCGTCACCTCTGCTCCAATTGTTGGCCTGTAGATGACATTTTGTGTTCCACTATTATACGCAGCAAGGGAAGTCAGATCACGTTCGGAGTAAAAGACACTTCCACTGTCAAAATTTTATCATTAAATTGTCGAAGTGTTCATAATAAAGTTCCTGAATTTAATGTCCTCTGGGAAAGTTCTCACTCTCAAATTGTTCTTGGTACCGAGAGCTGGCTGATATCCAAAGTGGAAAGCTCAGAGATATTCAGCGAGTCATGGAACGTAAATCATCATCATCATCATCATCATCATCATCATCATCATTTAAGACTGATTATGCCTTTCAGCGTTCAGTCTGGAGCATAGCCCCCCTTATACAGTTCCTCCATGATCCCCTATTCAGTGCTAACATTGGTGCCTCTTCTGATGTTAAACCTATTACTTCAAAATCATTCTTAACCGAATCCAGGTACCTTCTCCTCGGTCTGCCCCGACTCCTCCTACCCTCTACTGCTGAATCCATGAGTCTCTTGGGTAACCTTGCTTCTCCCATGCGTGTAACATGACCCCACCATCTAAGCCTGTTCGCCCTGACTGCTACATCTATAGAGTTCATTCCCAGTTTTTCTTTGATTTCCTCATTGTGGACACCCTCCTGCCATTGTTCCCATCTACTAGTACCTGCAATCATCCTAGCTACTTTCATATCCGTAACCTCAACCTTGTTGATAAGGTAACCTGAATCCACCCAGCTTTCGCTCCCATACAACAAAGTTGGTCGAAAGATTGAACGGTGCACAGATAACTTAGTCTTGGTACTGACTTCCTTCTTGCAGAAGAGAGTAGATCGTAGCTGAGCGCTCACTGGATTAGCTTTGCTACACCTCGCTTCCAGTTCTTTCGCTATGTTGCCATCCTGTGAAAATATGCATCCTAAGTACTTGAAACCGTCCACCTGTTCTAACTTTGTTCCTCCTATTTGGCACTCAATCCGTTTATATTTCTTTCCCACTGACATTACTTTCGTTTTGGAGATGCTAATCTTCATACCATAGTCCTTACATTTCTGATCTAGCTCTGAAATATTACTTTGCAAACTTTCAATCGAATCTGCCATCACAACTAAGTCATCCGCATATGCAAGACTGCTTATTTTGTCTTCACACATGTTAATCTCACCCAGCCAGTCTATTGTTTTCAACATATGATCCATAAATAATATGAACAACAGTGGAGACAGTTGCAGCCTTGTCTTACCCCTGAAACTACTCTGAACCATGAATTCAATTTACCGCCAACTCTAACTGCTGCCTGACTATCCATGTAAAGACCTTTAATTGCTTGCAAAAGTTTGCCTCCTATTCCATAATCTTGTAGAACAGACAATAACTTCCTCCTAGGAACCCGGTCATATGCCTTTTCTAGATCTATAAAGCATAGATACAATTCCCTGTTCCACTCATAACACTTCTCCATTATTTGCCGTAAGCTAAAGATCTGGTCCTGACAACCTCTAAGAGGCCTAAACCCACACTGATTTTCATCCAATTGGTCCTCAACTAATACTCGCACTTTCCTTTCAACAATACCTGAGAAGATTTTACCCACAACGCTGATTAAAGAGATACCTCTGTAGTTGTTACAATCTTTTCTGTTTCCATGTTTAAAGATTGGTGTGATTACTGCTTTTGTCCAGTCTGATGGAACCTGTCCCGACTCCCAGGCCATTTCAATTATCCTGTGTAGCCATTTAACACCTGACATTCCACTGTATTTGATAAGTTCCGACTTAATTTCATCCACCCCAGCCGCTGTATTGCACTGCAATCTATTGACCATTTTCTCCGCTTCCTCAAATGTGATCCTATTTCCATCATCATTCCTATCCCATTCTACCTCGAAATCTGAAACATTACTGATCGCATTTTCACCTACATTGAGCAACTCTTCAAAATATTCCCTCCATCTGCCCAAGGCATCCACAGGATTCACCAGCGGTTTTCCTGACCTGTCCAAAATACTTGTCATTTCCTTCTTACCTCCCTTTCGAAGACTGCTAATTACACTCCAGAATGATTTTCCAGCAGCTTGGCCCATAGTCTCCAACCTGTTTCCAAAGTCTTCCCAAGATTTCTTCTTGGATGCTGCAATTATCTGTTTGGCTTTGTTTCTTTCTTCAACATAACTTTCTCTGTCTACCAGGTTTCTAGTATGTAGCCATTTTTGATACACCTTCTTTTTGCTTTTACAGGCTGCCTTGACTGTATCATTCCACCAAGCTGTTTGCTTCATCCTACTTTTACACACTACTGTTCCAAGACATTCTTTAGCCACTTCTAGTACTGTGTCCCTGTACCTTGTCCATTCCTTTTCCAATGACTGTAATTGACTACATTCAACTAACTGGTACCTTTCTGGGATCGCTGTTATGTACTTGTGCCTGATTTCCTTATCCTGAAGTTTCTCCACTCTTATCCTCCTACATATGGACCTGACCTCCTGCACTTTCGGCCTCACAATCCCAATTTCACTGCAGATTAAATAATGATCAGTGTCATCAAAGAATC
Source organism: Schistocerca cancellata (assembly GCF_023864275.1). NCBI lineage: Eukaryota > Metazoa > Arthropoda > Insecta > Orthoptera > Acrididae > Schistocerca > Schistocerca cancellata. Next base: position 874,034,075 of record NC_064629.1, on the reverse strand, counting down.
CCCTGAATACCCGTGTGTCCCTCACAGCCTTCCTGAATTCCTGATCTGTTATTATATAGTCAATGACAGATCTGGTTCCCCTGCCTTCCCAAGTATACCGGTGAATGTTCTTATGTTTAAAAAAGGAGTTTGTGATTACTAAGCCCATACTGGCATAGAAATCCAAGAGTTGTTTCCCGTTCCTGTTGGCCTCCATATCCTCTCCAAATTTACCCATAACCTTTTCATACCCTTCTGTTCGATTTCCAATCCTGGCGTTAAAATCACCCATGAGCAGAACACTGTCCTTGTCCTTTACTCTAACAACTAAATCACTGAGTGCCTCATTTATGAGGCACTCAGACACTTCCACTGTCAAAATTTTATCATTAAATTGTCGAAGTGTTCATAATAAAGTTCCTGAATGTAATGTCCTCTGGGAAAGTTCCCACTCTCAAATTTTGCTTGGTACCGAGAGCTGGCTGATATCCAAAGTGGAAAGCTCAGAGATATTTAGCGAGTCGTGGAACGTAAATCGAAAAGACAAATTAGAAGCCATATGAGTGAGAGAGCTCATTGCAGTTGACAAAAATATTGTCTCTATTGAGGTCGGAGTTGAGTGTGAGAGTGAAGTTATCTAGTCGTGTATAACACGTGTAGATGAAACCAAGTTAATTGTTGTATGCTTTTATCGGCCACCCGACTCCGCTGTGACGGTTCTACAGTCATTCAAAGAAAAGTCTACGGTCACTAGCCCGTAAATACCCAGATCATGCAATACTAGTTGGAGGCGACTTTAACCTACCGCATATGTATTGAGATGCCTATGGATTCATTGCGGGGGTTACAGACAGAGAGTCGTGCGAAATACTTTCGAGCACGTTTTCTGAAAACTGTCTGCAGCAGCTAGTTTGGCAGCCAACACGCAATGGAAGTATCTTAGACTTTTTAGCTATAAATAGCCGGATCTTGTCGATAGAGTCAGTATACAGCCGGGATTAGTGATGATTTCATCATAACGACTGTGGTTAAGAAAGTTAATAAATCAGTCAAGAAGGCTAGGGCAGTGTTTTTGCTAGCAAAATCAGATAAGCAGTTGTCCGCATCTAACTTAGACAGTGAATTGACATCACTTAGTTCCAGTAAGATGGACGTAAACAGATTGTAAATCGCAGTCTAGAGAGTTATGTGCCCAGTAAGTGGATTAAGGATGGAAACGACCCACCATGGTGTAATAAGGAAATTCGGAAAATGTTGAGAAAGTAGAGGCTGTTGCACTCTTCGTTCAAAGGAGAACGCACAAACGCCGACAAGCAAAGGTTAGTAGAGATTCGTCCGTCAGTGGGAAGTTCTGTACACAAAGCATACAAAAACTACTACCGCAATACCTTAGCAGAAGGTCTGACAAAGAACCCGAGAAAATTCTGGTAAAATCTCTAAGCGTGTCTAAGGCATCCATCCAGTCACTAGTCGATCAGTTTCGTGTGGCAGTTGAAGAAGCAAAGTTTTAAATTTCGCGTTTAAGAAATCGTTCACGCAGAAGAACCGTACAAACTTACTGTACATCCATAGTATTATAAATTTTAACTACTGCATCTTTCCTGGTTTTATGCAAGAGCATTCTCTTAATCATAGACTCCCGTATGGACGACATAGTAATAAGCATCTCTGGCGTAGAGGAACAGCTGAAAGATTTGAAAGCAAATAAATCACCAGGTACGGATGGAATCCCAATTAGGTTTTACAAAGAGTACACTACGTAACTAATGCCTTACCTAGCTTGCATTTATCGCTAATCTCTCGCTTAGCGCAAAGTCCCAAGCGACTGAAAAAAAGCGCAAGTGACTCCTGTATAAAAGATGGGTAAACGAACTTATCCGCATAACTATAGATTAATATCTTTAACATCAGTTTGCTGCAAAATCCTTGTACATATTCTCAGTTATAACACAGCAAATTTTCTTGAGACCTCTCAGACAAACAGAAGCTAAAGATGTCAAAGTTAGCGTAAGGAGGGCTATGCGTGAAGCTTTCAGTGAATTCGAAAGTAAAATTCTATGTACCGACTTGACAGAAAATCCTAGGAAGTTCTGGTCTTACGTTAAATCAGTAAGTGGCTCGAAACAGCATATCCAGACACTCCGGGATGATGATGGCATTGAAACAGAGGATGACAAGCGTAAAGCTGAAATACTAAACACCTTTTTCCAAAGCTGTTTCACAGAGGAAGACCGCACTGCAGTTCCTTCTCTAAATCCTCGCACAAACGAAAAAATGGCTGACATCGAAATAAGTGTCCAAGGAATAGAAAAGCAACTGGAACTACTCAACAGAGGAAAGTCCACTGGACCTGACGGGATACCAATTCGATTCTACACAGAGTACGCGAAAGAACTTGCCCCCCTTCTAACAGCCGTGTACCGCAAGTCTCTAGAGGAACGGAAGGATCCAAATGATTGGAAAAGAGCACAGGTAGTCCCAGTCTTCAAGAAGGGTCGTCGAGCAGATGCGCAAAACTATAGACCTATATCTCTGACGTCGATCTGTTGTAGAATTTTAGAACATGTTTTTTGCTCGAATATCATGTCGTTTTTGGAAACTCAGAATCTACTATGTAGGAATCAACATGGATTCCGGAAACAGCGAACGTGTGAGACCCAACTCGCTTTATTTGTTCATGAGACCCAGAAAATATTAGATACAGGCTCCCAGGTAGATGCTATTTTTCTTGACTTCCGGAAGGCGTTCGATACAGTTCCGCACTGTCGCCTGATAAACAAAGTAAGAGCCTACGGAATATCAGACCAGCTGAGTGGCTGGATTGAAGAGTTTTTAGCAAACAGAACACAGCATGTTGTTATCAACGGAGAGACGTCTACAGACGTTAAAGTAACCTCTGGTGTGCCACAGGGGAGTGTTATGGGACCATTGCTTTTCACAATATATATAAATGACCTAGTAGATAGTGTCGGAAGTTCCATGCGGCTTTTCGCGGATGATGCTGTAGTATACAGAGAAGTTGCAGCATTAGTAAATTGTAGCGAAATGCAGGAAGATCTGCAGCGGATAGGCACTTGGTGCAGGGAGTGGCAACTGACCCTTAACATAGACAAATGTAATGTATTGCGAATACATAGAAAGAAGGATCCTTTATTGTATGATTATATGATAGCGGAACAAACACTGGTAGCAGTTACTTCTGTAAAATATCTGGGAGTATGCGTGCGGAATGATTTGAAGTGGAATGATCATATAAAATTAATTGTTGGTAAGGCGGGTACCAGGTTGAGATTCATTGGGAGAGTCCTTAGAAAATGTAGTCCATCAACAAAGGAGGTGGCTTACAAAACACTCGTTCGACCTATACTTGAGTATTGCTCATCAGTGTGGGATCCGTACCAGATCGGGTTGACGGAGGAGATAGAGAAGATTCAAAGAAGAGCGGCGCGTTTCGTCACAGGGTTATTTGGTAACCGTGATAGCGTTACGGAGATGTTTAACAAACTCAAGTGGCAGACTCTGCAAGAGAGGCGCTCTGCATCGCGGTGTAGCTTGCTCGCCAGATTTCGAGAGGGTGCGTTTCTGGATGAGGTATCGAATATATTGCTTCCCCCTACTTATACCTCCCGAGGAGATCACGAATGTAAAATTAGAGAGATTAGAGCGCGCACAGAGGCCTTCAGACAGTCGTTCTTCCCGCGAACCATACGCGACTGGAACAGGAAAGGGAGGTAATGACAGTGGCACGTAAAGTGCCTTCCGCCACACACCGTTGGGTGGCTTGCGGAGTATAAATGTAGATGTAGATGTAGATGTTTCTGTCCACGAACCAGCATGGTTTTAAAAATCAACGCTTGTGCGAAACTCAGCTTGCCCTTTTCTCACATGATACACTGCGAACTATGGGAGAAGGGCAACATACAGATTCCGTATTTCTAGATTTCAGGAAAGCATTTGACACGGTGCCCCATTGCAGGTTGTTAACGCAGGTACGAGCATATGGAATAGGTTCGCAGATACGTGAGTGGCTCGAAGACTTTTGAAGTTATAGAACCCAGTATGTTCTCCTCGACGGCGAGTTTTCTTCAGAGACGAGGATATCGACAGAGTGCCCCAGGCAAGTACGATGGGACCGCCGTTGCTCCCTATATGCTTAAATGATTTGGCGGACAGGATGGGCAGCAGTCTGCGGCCGTTAGCTGATGACGCTGTGGTCTACGGTAAAGTGTCCAAGTTGAGTGAGTGTAGAAGGGTACAAGATGACTTAGACAAAATTTCTAGTGGATGTGATTAATGGCAACTACACTGAAGATCAAAAGAAACTGGTACACCTGCCTAATATCGTGCAGGGCCACCGCCAGCACGCAGAAGTGCCGCAACACGATGTGGCATGAACTCGGCTAATGTCTGGAGGGAATTGACACCATGAATCCTGCAGGGTTGTCCACATATACGTAAGAGTACGAGATCTCTTCTAAACAGTACGTTGCAAGGCATCCCAGGTGTACTTAATAATGTTCATGTCTGCTGAGTCTTGTGATCAGCAGAAGTGTTTAAACTCAGAAGAGTGTTCCTGGAGCCACTCTGTAGATTCTGGACGTGTGGTGTGTCTCATTGTCCTGCTGGAATTTCCCAAGTCTGTTGTAGTACACAATGGACATGAATGGATGCAGGTGATCAGTCAGGATGCTTATGTACGTGTCACCTGTCACAGTCGTATCTAGACGTATCAGGGGTCCCATATCACTCCAACTGCACGCACCCCACAGCATTACAGAGCCTCCAGCAGCTTAACATTCCCCTGCTAACATGTAGCGTCAATGGATTCATAACGTTGTCTCCACACCCGTACACGTCCATGCGCTCGATACAATTTGAAAAAGAGACTCGTCCGAGCAGGCAACATGTATCCAGTTATCAACAGCACAATGTCGGTGTTGATGGGCCCTGGCGATACGTAAAGCTTTGTGTCGTGCAGTCATCACGGGTACACAAGTGGGCCTTCGGCTATGAAAGCCCATAACGATAATGTTTCGTTGGATGGTTCGCATGCTGACACTCGTTCATGGCCCGGAATTGAAATCTGCAGCAATTTGCAGAAGGGTTGCACGTCTATCACGTTCTACGATTCTCTTCAGTCGTCATTGGTCCCTTTCTTGCAGGATCTCCTTCCGGTCGCAGCGATGCCTGAGATTTGATGTTTTACCAGATTCCTGATATTCACGGTACACTCGTGAAATGGTCGTATAGGAAAGTGCCCACTCCGTCGCTACCCCGGGGATGCTGTGTCCTACCACTCGTGCGCCGACTATAACACCTAGTTCAGGATCACTTAAATCTTCATAATCTGCCATTGTAGCAGCAGTAACCGCTCTAGCAACTGCGCTAAACACTTATCTTATATAGGTGTTGCCAACTGCGGCGCCGTATTCTGCCTGTTTACGTTTCTCTGTATTTGAATACGCATGCCCATACCAGTTTCTTTGGTGTTTCATTGTAGCTCTAAATGTAGAAAAATACAAGTTAATTCGGATGACAAAAGAAACTCGTGATTTTCGGATATAGCATTAGTAGTTTCCTGCTTGACAGAACCACGTCTTTTAAATGTCTGGACGTAACGCTCCAAAGCGATATGAATTAAAACGACCATGTGAGGACTGTGGTAGGGAAGGGGAATTGTTGACTGCGGTTTATTGGGAGAATTTTAGGTAAGTGTGGTTCATTTGTAAAGGATGCCGCATATGGGTCGCTTGTGCGACCGATTCTTGAGTACTGCTCTAGTGTTTGGGATTCAGCCAGGTCGGATTAAAGGAAGACATCGACGGAATTCTACATCTACATCCATACTCCGCAAGCCACCCGACGGTGTGTGGCGGAGGGTACCTTGAGTACCTCCATCGGTTCTCCCTTCTATTCCAGTCTCGTATTGTTCGTGGAAAGAAGGATTGTCGGTATGCCTCTGTGTGGGCTCTAATCTCTCTGATTTTATCCTCATGGTCTCTTCGCGAGATATACGTAGTAGGGAGCAATATACTACTTGACTCCTCGGTGAAGGTATGTTCTCGAAACTTCAACAAAAACCCGTACCGAGCTACTGAGCGTCTCTCCTGCAGAGTCTTCCACTGGAGTTTATCATCTCCGTAACGCTTTCGCGATTACTAAATGATCCTGTAACGAAGCGCGCTGCTCTCCGTTGGATCGTCTCTATCTCTTCTATCAACCCTACCTGGTACGGATCCCACACTGCTGAGCAGTGTTCAAGCAGTGGGCGAACAAGCGTACTGTAACCTACTTCCTTTGTTTTCGGATTGCATTTCCTTAGGATTCTTCCAATGAATCTCAGTCTGGCATCTGCTTTACCGACGATCAACTTTATATCATTATTCCATTTTAAATCACTCCTAATGCGTACTCCAAAAATTGCTCTGAGCATTATGCGACTTAACTTCTGAGGTCATCAGTCGCCTAGAACTTAGAACTAATTAAACCTAACTAACCTAAGGACATCACACACATCCATGCTCTAGGCAGGATTCGAACCTGCGACCGGAGCGGTCGCTCGGCTCCAGACTGTAGCGTCTAGAACCGCACGGCTAAACGCGTACTCCCAGATAATTTGTGGAATTAACTGCTTCCAGTTGCTGACCTGCTATTTTGTAGCTAAATGATAAGGGATCTATGTTTCTGTGTATTCGCAGCACATTACACTTGTCTACATTGAGATTCAATTGCCATTCCCTGCACCATGCGTCAATTCGCTGCAGATCCTCCTGCATTTCAGTACAATTTTCCATTGTTACAACCTCTCGATATACCACAGCAGCATCCGCAAAAAGCCTCAGTGAACTTCCGACGCCATCTACAAGGTCATTTATGTATATTGTGAATAGCAACGGTCCTATGACACTCCACTGCGGCACACCTGAAATCACTCTTACTTCGGAAGACTTCTCTCCATTGAGAATGACGTGCTGTGTTCTGTTATCTACGAACTCTTCAATCCAATCACACAATTGGTTTGATAGTCCATATTCTCTTACTTTGTTCATTAAACGACTGTGGGGAACTGTATCGAACGCCTAGCGGAAGTCAAGAAACACGGCATCTACCTAGGAACCCGTGTCTATGGCCCTCTGAGTCTCGGGGGACGAATAGCGCGAGCTGGGTTTCACACGATCGTCTTTTTCGAAACCCATGTTGATTCCTACAGAGTAGATTTCTAGTCTCCAAAAAAGTCATTATACTCGAACATAATACGTGTTCCAAAATTCTACAACTGATAGACGTTAGAGATATAGGTCTATAGTTCTGCACATCTGTTCGACGTCCCTTCTTGAAAACGGGGATGAGCTGTGCCCTTTTCCAATACTTTGGAACGCTACGCTCTTCTAGAGACCTACGGTACACCGCTGCATGAAGGGGGGCAAGTTCCTTCGCGTACTCTGTAAAATCGAACTGGTATCCCATCAGGTCCAGCAGCCTTTCCTCTTTTGAGGAATTTTAATTGGTTCTCTATCCCTCTGTCATCTATTTCGATATCTACCATTTTGTCATCTGTGCGACAATCTAGAGAAGGAACTACAGTGCAGTCTTCCTCTGTGAAACAGCTTTGGAAAAAGATATTTAGTAATTCGGCCTTTAGTCTGTCATCCTCCGTTTCAGTACCATTTTGACCACAGAGTGTCTGGACATTTTGTTTTGATCCATCTACCTTTTTGACATAAGACCAAAATTCAGAATAGGCCTGCTAGATTTGAACCGGTATGTTCGAACAACACACAAATGTTCCAGAAACGCTTCGGGAACTCAAAGGGGGACCCCAGGGTGGAATACAACGTCCTCTTCGAGGAACGCTGTTGAGAGAATTTAGAGAACCTGCATTTGAAGCTGACTGCAGAAACATCCTACTGCTACGAACAGACATTTCGCGTAACGACCACAAAGTCAAGATACGAGAAATTAGGGCTCATACGGAGGCATGTAGACAGTAGTTGTTCCCGCACTGTATTCCCTAGTGGAGCAGGAAAGGAAATGTCTAGTAGTGATACAGGGTACCCTCCGCCACGCATCTTATGGTGGCTCGCTGAGTATATATGTAGATGAATTCGAATGAACTGCTCCTATGTCGACGACACTACACTAGGTGGGATTAATGACCCCTGATACGGATATAAGTTTTATATGTTGATTTACAGGCTTCGTATCCAAATGTAATATGCATTATTTTTAAAGATGAGTTATCAGTGACCTAGAACTTGGAATCAGCCGTGAAAGGCAACAAGTATGCAGGTATGCCACTACAGAATTTCACTAGAATTAAAAACTTGACAGTTCGGAAAGCTAGAAGACGACTTTAAATGTAATTAAAGGTAACGTTTTTCAGCAACGCGTGATCCATGAAATAATTATTTGGCGAAACTCTCTTTGTCTGAAAAGCCAAGAATCGCTTATCTGATTTATGCTGGTTAGGAGTTTTAAAAGATCAGCACGCTGCTACGGAATCATGGTATCCAACGTATTTCACTCCCGCCAAAAGTGATAAAATGTCGTATTTGTGATATCAAAGACTATCCAGGCCTCTGAAAGCCGCAAATGTGGCATGTCTTAATTGGGCAGACTATGAGAACAGTCGAGGAGAGGTGCAAGAAACACCAGTGATACAGCCGACTAAAACAATAAAGTCAATCGGATGCCTACCTCCTCGATTACAATCATAAAATGAAATACGACGAGACAATTATCGTGAGGCAAAACCCAACTTTCTGAGACAATGTAATTAAGGAGTCTATCGGAACAAAGAAGTCGGAATATCGGTGGTTAACTGATCCATCAGAGCCATGAAAAGCTGATGGAATATACGTTTCATGGAATAACAGCGCGGGCTCCAAAAAACAAATTAGCAACAAACAAGCATCAAATGGCATAGCATGTACTGGGAATCGAACTCGACTATGAATAGTGGCGCGACATCAACAGTCTGTTTGGAGTCCAAGGAGAATACGTGCAGTAACAACTCCTAGCGACTCGGTCGTTGAAATACACTCCTGGAAATGGAAAAAAAGAACAAATTGACACCGGTGTGTCAGACCCACCATACTTGCTTCGGACACTGCGAGAGGGCTGTACAAGCAATGATCACACGCACGGCACAGCGGACACACCAGGAACCGTGGTGTTGGCCGTCGAATGTCACTAGCTGCGCAGCATTTGTGCACCGCCGCCGTCAGTGTCAGCCAGTTTGCCGTGGCATACGGAGCTCCATCGCAGTCTTTAACACTGGTAGCATGCCGCGACAGCGTGGACGTGAACCGTATGTGCAGTTGACGGACTTTGAGCGAGGGCGTATAGTGGGCATGCGGGAGGCCGGGTGGACGTACCGCCGAATTGCTCAACACGTGGGGCGTGAGGTCTCCACAGTACATCGATGTTGTCACCAGTGGTCGGCGGAAGGTGCACGTGCCCGTCGACCTGGGACCGGACCGCAGCGACGCACGGATGCACGCCAAGACCGTAGGATCCTACGCAGTGCCGTAGGGGACCGCACCGCCACTTCCCAGCAAATTAGGGACACTGTTGCTCCTGGGGTATCGGCGAGGACCATTCGCAACCGTCTCCATGAAGCTGGGCTACGGTCCCGCACACCGTTAGGCCGTCTTCCGCTCACGCCCCAACATCGTGCAGCCCGCCTCCAGTGGTGTCGCGACAGGCGTGAATGGAGGGACGAATGGAGACGTGTCGTCTTCAGCGATGAGAGTCGCTTCTGCCTTGGTGCCAATGATGGTCGTATGCGTGTTTGGCGCCGTGCAGGTGAGCGCCACAATCAGGACTGCATACGACCGAAGCACACAGGGCCAACACCCGGCATCATGGTGTGGGGAGCGATCTCCTACACTGGCCGTACACCACTGGTGATCGTCGAGGGGACACTGAATAGTGCACGGTACATCCAAACCGTCATCGAACCCATCGTTCTACCATTCCTAGACCGGCAAGGGAACTTGCTGTTCCAACAGGACAATGCACGTCCGCATGTATCCCGTGCCACCCAACGTGCTCTAGAAGGTGTAAGTCAACTACCCTGGCCAGCAAGATCTCCGGATCTGTCCCCCATTGAGCATGTTTGGGACTGGATGAAGCGTCGTCTCACGCGGTCTGCACGTCCAGCACGAACGCTGGTCCAACTGAGGCGCCAGGTGGAAATGGCATGGCAAGCCGTTCCACAGGACTACATCCAGCATCTCTACGATCGTCTCCATGGGAGAATAGCAGCCTGCATTGCTGCGAAAGGTGGATATACACTGTACTAGTGCCGACATTGTGCATGCTCTGTTGCCTGTGTCTATGTGCCTGTGGTTCTGTCAGTGTGATCATGTGATGTATCTGACCCCAGGAATGTGTCAATAAAGTTTCCCCTTCCTGGAACAATGAATTCACGGTGTTCTTATTTCAATTTCCAGGAGTGTAGTAGCGGACACTGGTAAATATGGCACAAAATTTGAAGTGTCAATAAAAACAAATAATACACATTCCTTTTTCTTCACCACAGTCCAGCATTCACTAAATGTTTCCCGTTCCAAACAGTCCATAAATTCGCTAAATGTTGTGAATCTTCTCCTTTTCTCAAACATTTTATACACTCCTGGAAATGGAAAAAAGAACACATTGACACCGGTGTGTCAGACCCACCATACTTGCTCCGGACACTGCGAGAGGGCTGTACAAGCAATGATCACACGCACGGCACAGCGGACACACCAGGAACCGCGGTGTTGGCCGTCGAATGGCACTAGCTGCGCAGCATTTGTGCACCGCCGCCGTCAGTGTCAGCCAGTTTGCCGTGGCATACGGAGCTCCATCGCAGTCTTTAACACTGGTAGCATGCCGCGACAGCGTGGACGTGAACCGTATGTGCAGTTGACGGACTTTGAGCGAGGGCGTATAGTGGGCATGCGGGAGGCCGGGTGGACGTACCGCCGAATTGCTCAACACGTGGGGCGTGAGGTCTCCACAGTACATCGATGTTGTCGCCAGTGGTCGGCGGAAGGTGCACGTGCCCGTCGACCTGGGACCGGACCGCAGCGACGCACGGATGCACGCCAAGACCGTAGGATCCTACGCAGTGCCGTAGGGGACCGCACCGCCACTTCCCAGCAAATTAGGGACACTGTTGCTCCTGGGGTATCGGCGAGGACCATTCGCAACCGTCTCCATGAAGCTGGGCTACGGTCCTGCACATCGTTAGGCCGTCTTCCGCTCACGCCCCAACAGTGTGCAGCCCGCCTCCAGTGGTGTCGCGACAGGCGTGAATGGAGGGACGAATGGAGACGTGTCGTCTTCAGCGATGAGAGTCGCTTCTGCCTTGGTGCCAATGATGGTCGTATGCGTGTTTGGCGCCGTGCAGGTGAGCGCCACAATCAGGACTGCATACAACCGAGGCACACAGGGCCAACACCCGGCATCATGGTGTGGGGAGCGATCTCCTACACTGGCCGACACCACTGGTGATCGTCGAGGGGACACTGAATAGTGCACGGTACATCCAAACCGTCATCGAACCCATCGTTCTACCATTCCTAGACCGGCAAGGGAACTTGCTGTTCCAACAGGACAATGCACGTCCGCATGTATCCCGTGCCACCCAACGTGCTCTAGAAGGTGTAAGTCAACTACCCTGGCCAGCAAGATCTCCGGATCTGTCCCCCATTGAGCATGTTTGGGACTGGATGAAGCGTCGTCTCACGCGGTCTGCACGTCCAGCACGAACGCTGGTCCAACTGAGGCGCCAGGTGGAAATGGCATGGCAAGCCGTTCCACAGGACTACATCCAGCATCTCTACGATCGTCTCCATGGGAGAATAGCAGCCTGCATTGCTGCGAAAGGTGGATATACACTGTACTAGTGCCGACATTGTGCATGCTCTGTTGCCTGTGTCTATGTGCCTGTGGTTCTGTCAGTGTGATCATGTGATGTATCTGACCCCAGGAATGTGTCAATAAAGTTTCCCCTTCCTGGGACAATGAATTCATGGTGTTCTTATTTCAATTTCCAGGAGTGTATAACTTGTGATTTAGAGATAAATGATTTTAAAGAACAAACTGCCTTAACTGCAGGGAGTCACATTTTCCCGAAAAAGATTCAGGATATTAGACAAGTGAACGATATTTTGGAACTACTTCTGTCCATAAGTGCCAATGTTCAAAGTACACAGGACAACATTAATATAATCTGTGATGTGTTGCAAAACATTAGTAAAGTTACAGAAGGAAAAGAGAGAAATATAGAATTTCCAATGGAACAAGTTAGGCGGTTCACTGTAGCCCAAAAACGGTTGAGGTATTCTCCTGAATTTATTGTTTTCTGTGCCACATTATTTCAATTTTTCCACATGCTTATAGATTTATGAGAAAGTCTCATTACATGTTTGTGCCACATCCTCGTACACTTCAGAAGATATGTTTAAAGTTTGGTGGAAGCCCTCGCCGGCCTGTGTGGCCGAGCGGTTCTAGGCGCTTCAGCCCGGAACCGCGCGACCGCTACTGTCGCAGGTTCGAATCCTGCCTCGGGCGTGGATGTGTGTAATGTCCTTAGGTTAGTTAGGTTTAAGTAGTTCTAAGTTCTAGGGGACTGATGACCTCAGCTGTTAAGTCCCATAGTGCTCAGAGCCATTTTTGCAAGCCCTCAGAAGGAACAGGTGGAAGATAACTTTCTTGCTTATGTTAAACAGAAGTTTAGTTATTTAAAGACAGAAGACCATGTTGTCTCATTAATGATAGATGAGATGCACATCAAACCATAGTTGGACTATAAGGAAGGCAATATTTTAGGGACTGCATTCAATGGTGCCACTGCAGCTAGCTCTGTATATGTTTTTGTGATCCAGAGCCTCTTGTCTTCATTTAAAGAAGTTGTACATATTCTTCTTGTAAACACTCTTCAGGCATGTGATCTTTTTACATATGTTAAAAATGTTGTAACAGGCTTGCACAGTATTGGTTTTAAAGTGATTTGTGTCGTGACTGATAACAATTCCATAAACAGAAAATGAATGGCATATTTCTCAACACCACCAAAAAAAGAGTATGGTTTATCCCCATCCTTCAGACCCTCGTTCAGCATTATTTTTTATCATTGATAGTGTGCATGTGTTGAAATGCATTCGGAACGATTGGATCAACCAGAAAGATGCCCAGCAGGTCCTCACATACCCAAATTTTGAAAACATGGACAGAACTTTGACATTAAAAGTTGCTTCATTTTCTACTCTGAAGAAACTCCATGCCTTCGAAAGTAAAACAATCATTAAGTACTCCTATGGCTTGTGTATGAAATCTCTCTGTCCACCAAATTTTGAAAGGCAGAATGTAAAATATGCTTTAAACGTTTTGAATCCATATGTTGTACAGGGGCTTCTCACTTTAGGTGAGAAACACAACCTTTATGAATATCAGAGTACTGCAGATTTTATTGCTTTAATTGAAAATTGGTGGTCAGTGGTGAATGTACAAACAAAATACAAAGGTGAACGTTTGAAAAATTCACTTAAGCATCCACTGACTGTGACAGGAAATGAGGATAATTTCTTGTTTCTAAATAAGTTTTGAACTGGCTAGATGTTTGGGACCAGATGGGGTTAAAGTACAACTGCCTTACACGAGACACCTACTGGGAACTATCAAACACCACTCATGGTCTAATTGAAATGGCCAAGTACTGTATTAATGAACTTGGCTTCAAGCACTTTTTGCCAGGTAAAATACAGACATGCTCTTGAGGCAAGGTTTCGCAATCACAGAACATATGCAGGTTCACAACGCTTAGTATTGTTGAGACAAGTCTTTGAAACTGAATTTTAGGTAATACTTCAACATCTTCTTCCACTGCAATCCAGTTTCTTTGGGAATGTAACTGTTTCTCGTACAGATACTGATGAAAAAAATCTCCCTACATTTCCAGTTGATCTGGAAACCACTACTGGATCATCTATATCTACTGTTAGTGACACAATTCACATTGAATATACACCTACAGATGTAAAGGAGGTGGAGAAACTGCTTCCTCTTCTTACATATTTATCTGGATACTGTACTCTGATAGCTCTAAAGAGACTTTAGTGTGAATTTTGTGCTTCAGTCATGGTTTTGGACAGGGGAGCATTGCCTGAAGACAGTGCTTGTAATAATACTTCAATAGCAGCTATGGACAGGGGAGGCCTGCTGTACCCACACTTGGATATGGTGAATGCTGTCATGTACAACTACATAAGAGTACAGAAGCTAATTGAAGGTAGCAGGGAGACTGCATTCCTGAGACAGCAATCAGAGAGAGTTCGTAATTAATTTGACAACTAACAGGGTAAACACATTAGGTTTCTTCCTACCACACTTCACTGGTAAAAAAAGGACATTCTAAAGATAGACTACTAAGTCAGCTGTTACTTGTTTCTACAAATATTCTCCTCAATGATTATGTGAAGAAATTTAGTGATTGTTGTAATGCTAAAAAGAAGAGGAAAGTACATATTTTAAGTTTAGAAATATATATATATGAATGTAACTGTAATTGTGTTATTATTATTAAAACAAAAAGAAATTGCTTTTAATTTTTTTCTAAACTCTTACCACTCACGACACTGAAAATGTCATATATGGATAGAAGATTATGTTAAATATTGGTAAAATAATGGTAGGTCAAAAGTTGAAATTTATTTGAAGTACTAGGACAAACAAATTTCTGCTTCTGTTTTACAGTAATGATTATGGTCCTCCCTGACAAGAAAATGAAATTTATGCTGTACTACACCATAAGTTTTCAACATATACTGTTCAAGTGACTTACACAAGCGGTACAGTATGCAATTCATTAAATTCCTTGTCAAAGCATATATTTCCATGCTTAAATTTCATAGTCCAACACAAACAGAGCTGTTGCTGTTTGTACATTATTAATACATTAATTTATAAGGACGTCATTGTACACTGTGTTGCTTGTGCAACACACTATGGCCACAGTTGGGCTCTTCTGAAGGTTTTTTGGTTGATCTATGGTATTTGGAGCTTTGGAAGTTAACGGAATGAAATTTCTTGTCTTTGAACACATTGCAGCAGAAGGAAGGAATAAAGAAACAGAGATACGTATTTTATTTCTTAAAATTGTGTTGGCTTATAAAGTTTCTTCATTACACTGCAAGATGTGAAAATTTAATTTTTATTGTGTACATTCTGAAGTGTTATCACATAAGATTGTTTTCTTTTCCATTACATTCATAATGGTAGTGTGTTTCTCCTCTTAACAAGAAAACATGACACTTGAGTTCGTATGTGAGCAACACATTTTGTATTGAGTGACTTGTGCAACCAGTGAAATCCATAATTCATCACACTTCTTAGCAAAGCATATACTGCTGTACATGAATGTCAGTTAACTTTTAGTTTGTTGCACAGTCAGTGAATATTCTACAGTCCTTTTGTCACTGAGGGATCTGATAGCATAGCGAGTTTCATAGCTAGTCTTTCTTATTAGTGAAAGAGTTGTATGTCAAAAATTTAAATGTGTTTGAAGTGTTAGCACCTGGGACTATTTTTATAATACTCATAATGGTGGTGTCTCCCTGACACAGGAAAATGTGAAACTATTGGCGGTACTTGACCAACACACATTGTTCTGAGAGATTTCTGCAATCAATTAATTGTGCAATTCATAATACTTCTTAACAAACAGTGTACTCCTGAACTTAAATTTCCACCTGTTTTAAGGACTGACATACAAAAGCAACTTCATGGTCCAGCACCAACAGAATTCGTGCGTCTTTACCTTATTTGTAAATCTGAGGAAGTTACGTTTGTACTGGGTTGCTTTTACAAGAAACTGGGGTGAGGAGCACTGAATGTTAATGAAATATCTTGTGATTGTACACGTTGAGGGAGGGGATGGGGGACAGAAGAAGAGGCAAGAGAGAGATACTTGTTTTATCAAATAAAATTGTTTTATCCTATAAACTTTCTCCTTTCAGTTGCAAGAGGGGAATATTTATCTTTTCTAATGTGCGTGTTTAAAAATGTTGAAGCTGAGCAGTATTTTCGATGTATGAAGCTGTTTTGGTTCCTGTTTAGAATTCCTTTCGTTGAAAACGATTGTAATCTAATGACTGGCAACAGTTGGACACTTACACATGTAAATTAGTTCACATTTCCAGTGACGATGTCAAACGAAAATAAATAAAAGAAACGAATTCATTGTAAGGAGGTTGGGTTAAGTTTTGAAAACAAAATGGATTAAGTAAATATAGTTACTTGAATGTAAAACTTCCGAAGCTCGGAATGGGGCAAAGCATTTTCTCATATTGATCTACGTTTGTATCGACAGGATTCAGTAATACAGAGCTATGATCTTCATTTGCAGCTTTACGATAGTAAGAAAATCTTTCATCTAAATAAAACTGCAGAATCCAAAACAATACCAAACATTTTGTTCAAAAATAGGAGATTTATAGTGATAAGCACGCCCAGGCGTTTCTGACTGCAACAGTCCTGGCGTTCGCCGTGCCTAGCTGAGGTGACGTCACGAACAAGCGCCGAGGCCTTCCTGTAAATCGGTGTTGGTTTCACACCATCGTCGTTTGCAGGATCGGAAATTCAACAGCTTATGTCAGCGATGTAGGCCTGTTCGACGACACTTTTTGAAAACGGGAATGGCCTGCGCCTTTTTTTTTTTTCCAGTCTCAAAGAATTGCAACACGAACTGTTCGCCGGATCCGTCGCGGCAGTTTCGGTGTCGTTTGTGACACAGGCCCTGAGCCACAACAGGTGTGGCGCAGCGCATGTGCCAGTGAAGTGGCGTGCTTGATGAATTCGGTACTGTTACGTAACTATCGGTTCCAGTCATTATTATTACCCCGGGATCCCGCAACCGTATACGAGCGATTAACATTCGCATACAGCACGCACTACGTCACACAGCTGGCGAGGTGATCAGCCGCGATAATCCTTATGCCAGTTATTCGTCACACAGCTTGTGCCATACCCGATTCTGATAGGTCATTGTAATCGCCAATTACGCCGTCTCACTGAACTGAACTCAACACCTTGTTTGAACGTGACTTACCCAGGCTAACCATTTCGAAAATCGATAAAATAAACAGCATTAATTTCAAACTGCCTGGCAGATTAAAACTGTGTGCTGCGACGGGGCGGTAAATAAAGAAGAAGTACGGTTGCAGCGTTTTCACACGAATGTGCATATACAAATGTTGGTAAAAAAAATGTTATTGCAAATTTTGGCTCTCACGTGAGTCTCAGGGGACGATTTCCACACTTGGTGCATCAGTACACTTCCACACCAGCACATTTGTTATAATTTTGAATTAATTATTCACTCAGACATAAGTACAATTTATGCTAGGGAACGAGAACTAGGCGATGATTATATTAAAATCAGTTTTTCACGACACAGTTCAATCACTATTTATTGGCGTTGTCCTTTTCTTTCAACAATGAAATTATATGATGTTTGAAATTTTCCCGGCGTACTGATTCTTCCATAAAAACACGGGAGAACTGCCGTAAGTCAGTAACATCTTGCCACGATATTTCGGCACAAAGTCTTTTAGCCATCTTCAGGCCTGTACAGCTGTAGAAGTACTGGCGAATACGCGCTGAGCTCTGCTATTTAAAGCCAAAGGGGGCTGCATTGCGCATGCGCTGCGCATGTACTGTTTAGCGTGCGCGTTCTCAACCCCGTGCGCTGCGCCTGGCGCCCTCCGCGGTGAAAACTTGGCATTTCGATATCACATCGATCTTCATCTTTATACCGATAACTACGTTGACTACGAAGTTTCCCTACAACAGGATTCCAAGCGGAATTTAACTGGTAACCGCTATCTCGATTGATAAGAGTCTCGCTGTCAGACAATTTTATTTCTGTGGATTCATTTATAATTGAACTCCAGAAATTTGATGTTTGAGCCACAATTTTTGTATCATTGTAATTCATAGAGTGGCCAGTAGAAATTCAATGTTCAGCGATTGCGGACTTGGTGGGTTGGGGAAGGCGAGTATGCCGCTGGTGTTCCACAATACGTTCCTGCACCGTTCTTGTCGTCTGCCCTATGACTTGCCGCAATCACACGGGATCTTGTAGACACCTGATTTCTACTGGCCACTCTATGAATTACAATGATACAAAAATTGTGGCTCAAACATCAAATTTCTGGAGTTCAATTATAAATGAATCCATAGAAATAAAATTGTCAGACAGCGAGACTCTTATCAATCGAGATAGCGGTTACCAGTTAAATTCCGCTTGGAATCCTGTTGTAGAGAAACTTCGTAGTCAACGCAGTTACCGGTATAAAGATGAAGATCGATGTGATATCGAAATGCCAAGTTTTCACCGCCGAGGGCGCCAGGCGCAGCGCACGGAGTTGTGAATGCGCGCGCTAAACAGTACATGCGCAGCGCATCTCAATGCAGCCCCCTTTGGCTTTAAATAGCAGAGCTCAGCGCGTATTCGCCAGTACTTCTACAGCTGTACTCACCTGAAGACGGCCAAAAGACTTTGTGCCGAAATATCGTGGCAAGATGTTACTGACTGACGACAGTTCTCCCGTGTTTTTATGGAAGAATCAGTTCGCCGGGAAAATTTCAAACATCATATCAAGCAACTCTACGGGGAGGAAGTGATGGAATATATTCGAAGATTCGAGAAATTGCGTGAAAGAAGAGCGAGGCTGCTGAGCTTGTTGACATTTTTAGTAAGTTGTAGAGATAAAGGCATTATTCCTACATTTGCCTGAATTGTGCATTTTTTAAATACTGCTGCTGCTAACAACATCAAACGTAAAGCAAGCATGGCATTGGTCAGAGAACGGATTCGTTTCAGTCGGCGTGAATTAGATGCCGTGTCAAAGGATATGTTTTACATACATCTGGAATTGGCAGCAAGATTATCTTCTTTGTCATGGGATTGGGTCGACGGTGTGACATGGGCTAAAGAAAATTGGAGCCATGACAAGGCTGTGACGAGGCAAACAGCCAAGATTTATAGACTTTGTACACAGATGAAACAGGGAGTTCCTCGACGATGTGTTGTTAATTTGACAGAGAAAGATTTTGATGATGCGACTATGTCTGTGTTAGAAAAAGGTTTTAATTTTGCCCCCACGCCTGTTTCACCGTCATTTGTAGACTTTCGTCAGTGCAATTGAAGTAGCTGCACGCCGTCTTGATACAGATAAAGCGGAGGAAGTCCGACGTGAGTCTTGTCGTGTTCTGACTAGAGGTGCACCTACGAAGAGTAATATCTCATCTATGGAAAGGAGAGCTCTCCGTAATTTAAGAGCAGATGTGGATACAGTTGTCTTAAAATCGGACAAAGGAAATTCTACGGTTCTTATGACAAAGGATTATTACGTCAATAAGATCAATGTTGTATTATGTGATTCCACCTATCACAAAATTGATAAGGACCCCACGAGCCGAGTTATGCGAAAAACAGCAGAACTCTTGTCAAATAGTTCTCTATCGAAGGAGGTCATCAAGAGATTGAAACCAAATAGTGCGGTTCCTCCCAGGCTATATGGACTGCCTAAGATCTACAAGGAAAATGTACTATTACGTCCGATCGTGAGCAACATTGGGGCAGCCACCTACGACCTAGCAAAATTTCTGGCATCACTGCTTAAACCAGTTATAGGCAAATGCCCTCCTCACAAAAAACTCTAGTGATTTTATCAGCCGTATTCAGTGTTTACAGCTGCAAAGTAACGACTTGCTGGTCAGCCTGGACGTGGTTTCTCTCTTTACCAAGGTGCCTCTTGTAGATTCATTACACCTGATCGGTAATATGTTTGATGCAGATATTAAAACGTTGTTTGAGCATACTCTCTCTTCTACATATTTTACATTCAACAATGAATTTTATGAACAATCTGACGTTGTCACCATGGGGAGTCCTTTGTCTCCCCTGGTGGCATATCTTTTTATGGAAGATTTTGAAGAGAGAGCTCTCAACTCTGCCACTTTTAAACCGACAGTGTTTTGGCGTTACGTGGATGACACCTTTATAGTATGGCCTCATGGCATGGACCGTCTCCAGAAATTTTTACATCATATGAATTCCATACATGAAAATATTAAGTTCACTATGGAAACTGAAAAAGATGGTTGTTTGCCATTTTTAGATGTTCTGGTACGGCGCAAGAATGATGGCACACTTGGTCATTCGGTGTATAGGAAACCGACCCATACAGATTTGTATCTGCAAGCTACCAGTTGCCACCATCCGGCACAAACAATGGGTGTCCTTAAAACTTTAATCCACCGTGCCCATACTATTTCTGACGTCGACAGTCTTCAAGCGGAACTGAAACACCTGCAAAAAGTATTCCTGATGAATGGCTTTTCAACTAAGCAAGTGAACAGAGCTATGCAGTCCTACAAACAACGCAACAAGGAAGAAGAAGAGGTCTTCAGGTCAACGGCTTATCTCCCTTTTACTGGGAACATCTCGTCACAGATCGGCAGAATATTGAGGAAGCATCAAGTTAGAGTCATCTTTCGCCCTCCTCCTAAAATATCATCACTGGTGGGATCCGTTAAGGATGACCTTGGCCTACGTAAATCAGATGTCTACAAGATCCCATGTGATTGCGGCAAGTAATATATAAGGCAGACAACAAGAACGGTGCAGGAACGTATTGTGGAACACCAGCGGCATACTCACCATCTCCAACCCACCAAGTCCGCAATCGCTGAACATTGAATTTCTACTGGCCAATCTATGAATTATAATGATACAAAAATTGTGGCTCAAACATCAAATTTCAGGAGTTCAATTATAAATGAATCCATAGAAATAAAATTGTCAGACAGCGAGACTTATCAATCGAGATAGCGGTTACCAGTTAAATTCCGCTTGGAATCTTGTTGTAGAGAAACTTCGTAGTCAACGTAGTTATCGGTATAAAGATGAAGATCGATGTGATATCGAAATGCCAAGTTTTCACCGCGGAGGGCGCCAGGCGCAGCGCACGGAGTTGTGAATGCGCGCGCTAAACAGTACATGCGCAGCGCATGCGCAATGCAGCCCCCTTTGGCTTTAAATAGCAGAGCTCAGCGCGTATTCGCCGGCTGGCGTCCCCCAGGGTTCTGTCCTCTCCCCTCTCCTTTATCTCTTGTATACAGCTGATATGCCCAAGCCACCCCCACCAGTCCACCTTCTCCAGTATGCTGATGACACCGCCTTCCTGGCTCTCTATCCTACCCTTCAACGGTCTCACGTACCCTCCAAACCCACCTTAACCAGTTCACCACTTGGTGTCACCAGTGGTTCCTCCGTCTCAACCCCTCCAAAACCCAGGCAATCATCATAGGCCGCACAACTCGCTCCTTTCGCCTCCATGATTTCTACCTCAACCTTTATGGTCGTCCCATCCAGCTCACCCCCACCCTGAAATACCTTGGCCTCACCCTCACCTGGACCCCTCATCTCCAGACCGTCCAGCAGAAAGCCCATTCCTGCCTCCGCCTTCTGAAACTCTTATCTGGCCGGACATGGGGATTGCATCCTTCTACCATCCTCCACACCTACCAATCCTTCATCCGTCCTATCCTCTGTTATGCCAGCGTTGCCTGGATCTCCGCCCCCACCCGCTTTTACAAGGCCCTCCAAATCCTTGAACGCCATGCTCTCCGCCTTGCCTTCCATATCCGCCTTCCTTCCCCCACACGGCTCCTGTATGAACTGATCCCCTTCCCACACCTCCTCCTGCTCCTCCAACATCTCCGCATCCTTTACATTGTCCGCAGGCTTGATCCCCCCCCCCCACCCTCTAGTTTCCTCCTTCCTCTCCACCCTCCGCCCGTTGCCGCGCCTATATAGCTTTATCTCTCCCTCTCTCCACCTCCACACCATCCATCTCCTTCATCAGGGCAATTTCCAACGCCTCCGCCTCCCCCTCCCGGATGCTGAACTTCGCCGTGACATCTACCCTTCCTTCCAACTATAACCTGGCCTTGTTCCCCCCCATCTCCCCAGGGCCCCTTTTTTTCCCTCCTTCTCCCAAAGCGGATTTTCCTCCTTCCCCCCCCCCCCCTTCCCCTGAGACCCTGCACCCCATACTTGCCTCTTTCCTTCCCACATCCCTCCCTACCTGGCCCTCTTCAGCGCGCCCCCTGCTCATCTCCCCCATCTCTTCCCCTCCTTCCCTTCTTCAGGTCTCCCTCATCTCCTTGCGCCTGGCATATCCTCTGTTATGATTGCCGTCAGTGTGCCACATCAGTGTTGTGTTTAGTGCTGTTTCTCCTGTGCGTCAAGAGGTGTGATTTTAATTGTGTACTGCTTTGAGGTTCACCGTCAGTGTCTGTTATGTGCTACGCCATCCGTCGATACCTTTTATGCTACAGTCATACTGTGCCTTGTGTTCTTTTAATTGTCGCAGTGTGTGGCTTTTTGTGTGTGCTACTTTTAAACAGTTTTCACAGTTTTTAATCTCCATTTTACGGTCACCCCGTTTTTTTTGTCTATTGCCTTCCATTATGTTCCCCCTTTTTTATATCTATGTTCACCATATTCTCGCCTTTGTTATTTTTAAACGTCTTCTATTGTTCGTTCTGTGTCTTTCGGCTGAAGAGCAGCGCATATGCTGCTGCCAGCCCGCCCCGGTGGGGAATTGAAATACAATTAAAAAAAAAAAAGCGTATTCGCCAGTACGTCTACAGCTGTACTCACCTGAAGATGGCCAAAAGATTGTGCCGAAATATCATGGCAAGATTTTACTGACTTACGGCAGTTCTCCCGTGTTTTTATGGAACAATGAAATTATAACTGGTAAGATGGTTTACAGTCTTACTTTGATAATAATTTGACTCCGACCCCCCAATAGCAGTGATGTAGGCTGCTATAATCGAAAGTTATTCAATCAATTCGAACAGAACCAGAAGTCCCACTGAGCGAGGTGGCGCAGTGGTTAGCACACTGGACTCGCATTCGGGAGGACGGCGGTTCAATCCCGCGTCCGGCCATCCTGATTTAGTTTTTCCGTGATTTCCCTAGATCACTTCAGGCAAATGCCGGGATGGTTCCTTCGAAAGGGCACGGCCGATTTCCTTCACCATCCTTCCCTAATCCGAGCTTGTGCTCCGTCTCTAATGACCTCGTTGTGGACGGGATGTTAAACGCTAATCTCCTCCTCCTCCTCCACAAGTCCCACTGTCATGTTTGTTCTAACAGTTTTGGCGCGAAATCACAGTTCGCCACATGTTCACTTACGACGATGTATACTTCGTAAATCGTACTCACACAAATAATCGTAGCACTTCCAATTCACCAAATATATGCTTGAACACTTCCACTATTAAACAATACTCTTTGTCGAAATAAATCTGTGCGAAAAAGAATTCTCTAACGACCACATGTGCCACCCTCAAGTGGGGCTTACTCGCCACCCACCCTCCAAAACGACTAACCAACGACTGACCCCCGGCCAAGATGGCCGGTCGCTTATATAGGCTCGGACGTCAACCCCCTGATTATGCAAGTACCAATCTCATCAGTTAAGGTTACAAATTTTGATACATACATCCCTCAGCAGAAATAAGTACACCATCGGAACCGTGCTAAAAATTGCATTTTATTTACTGTTTCACATTAATTTCTAGGATTATTCTATCGCCCGTAAATCAAGTTTCAGTTTTTGCAAAATTTCGCCACTTAGCGCAAATTTGTTTGTTGACATGTGTGCTGCAAAGTTTTAACATGGAACTGCATATAGCACTGTTTTTAGACGTAATCTATGGCGATCTACACATTTTGCTGCTCAAAATCTTGATATCTATAATAATTAATTAATTATGGGCGATAAATGTTAATAATAATTTGCAAACAATGAAAACTATTGCAAGGCAAGTGTACAGTATAACTTAACTAATTTAAATGACGTGTGATGCCACACAAAACATTATATAGTGCCGTTCTTTACGTCATGAATTTTCTATTGAATTTTATAAACAATTTTCCCTCAAACTTCGTTTATTGCTCTTTACAGGTTGGTTGGTTGGTTGCTTGGGGAAGGAGACCAGACAGCGTGGTCATCGGTCTCATCGGATTAGGGAAGAATGGGGAAGAAAGTCGGCCGTGCCCTTTCAGAGGAACCATCCCGTCATTTGCCTGGAGTGATTTAGGGAAATCACGAAAAACCTAAATCAGGATGGCCGGACGCGCGATTGAACCGTCGTCCTCCCGAATGCGAGTCCAGTGTCTAACCACTGCGCCACCTCGCTCGGTTATTGCTCTTTACAGGCTTACATACGACTAATGCACTCAATCCGCTATGACGAAACGTTTTTAATAAGTGCTCGCTCATCCCTGTAAGTCGGTATTTACTATTTTTATTAATCTCTCAGTATTCGTGATATTAACCGATTTTGAGGTTACTATAACTTTTGCGTCTCTTGACTTGAAATAAAGATCGATCTTTCAGAAGGTGCATATTGCTGACCAAAATCCACTGCCGCATCGCTCTTCACCGTAAGTTACATAGTTTTCGCGTAATGCGCGAAAAACCAAACAATGCCCCCGCTGCAGGCCACGTAGTCGCCCGGCCACGGAGACCGACCGTTGCAAATCTCGCGCGGGCGCGGCACGCGCTTCCGCGAATCGTTCGCCGTGTAGCGCGCTCGCTCTCCGCAAAGCAATGCTTCCATACTAGAAACATCCACCTAGTAACGGGGATTTGTACAGTCACAGTGCCGAACTGGGAGTCAAACCTAGGACCTTTGACTTTCTCGGGCGAGTGCTCCACCCCACGAGCTATCCGAGCATGACTCACGACCCGCCCTCACAACCTCACTTCCACCAGTACCTCATAGTCTACCTTTAAGACTTCAGGTACCGGTGCAAGTAAAATGTGGGGGCGGTTCTCGAATCATGCTTGGATGGCTCAGACGGGGGAGCATTTGCCGAGAAAGGAATACGTCCCAGGTTTGAGTCCCGGTTCAACACACAGTTTTAATCTGCCATGAAGTATCAAATCAGCACACACTTCACTGCACAGTGAAAACTCATTCCGGAAAGCATTACTTTCAGTCTGAAGACGGAGAGTAATGCTATCATATTAATAGTACAGGATAATTCCAAATATTACATATAACATATAAAACGTTATGTGTGAATGTTGAGTATCAATTGAAGTGGGATGAGACTTATATGGTAGAAAGAGATACACATGGGCGGCTGTAGATGTGTACAACAGTCTAACTGCTGCTTGTGTGTTGATTGACAATAATTTACGTGGAAGGATGAATATATCTTGTTACTGACTTCATTGAAAGTATTTTAGTGACAGTGTTTCTTGAAAATTCAGGAAGTAAAAGTTCTGTGTTGATTCAGTTTGTCTGTAAAGCTTTGTCAGCCGAGTGTAGCACAGAAAAGTTGATATCACTAACAGAGCGTTCATGATGCGTAATGTGTGCCACAAAGTTGGGCTTGTTTAAGTTTTTTAATGGGACATCCATGTGTTCCTTGTAGTGAGTTGCAAAGTTTCTCCCACTTTGTACTATATAGAAGCAAGAATAAGAGCATGTGAGATCTATACAGGGTGAAAAAATTTAAAACAGGACATACAGGATGCTCCTCTGAATAATTTGAGGTAGAGCATCTGGGAGACAGCCGGCCGTTGTGACCGAGCGGTTGTAGGCGCTTCAGTCCGGAACCGCGCTGCTGCTGCGTCGCAGGTTCGAATCCTGCCTCGGGCATGGATGTGTGTGATGTCCTTAGGTTAGTTAGGTTTATGTAGTTCTAAGTCTAGGGGACTGATGACCTCAGATTTTAAGTCCCATAGTGCCTAGAGCCATTTGAAACGCTTTGAACCCGGGAGATAATAGGAATAAAATCACATTACTGTGTACTTTTTTATTTGCATTATTTACATTACTGAAAATACCATTATCGTCACAATCAACACTCCATTTGTACTACATCTTACGAAATGTGCTGAAACTGACGGCCATCAACTTCAATGCAAGCATGACGTCGGCGAACGAGATTGTGACGCACCCTGACAAATATCCCTGGTGTGTTTCGAATCATAGCACAGGCAGCTGCAATTCTAGCAACTAATTCCACTTCCGTATCCGCTGTAGTCTCACACACAAGTGACTTTAGATATCCCCGTAGGAAATAATCAATGGGATTCAGGTCAGGTGACCTCGCAGATCATATAATAGAACGTGTCCTTCCAGTCTAGCGACCAAAAAATACAGCTCTGAGAATGTTGCGGACATCTGCACTGAAGTGAGGCGGTGCAGCGTATGTTTGTACCCACATCCTTTCACGAACAGCCAAGGGTACCTTCTCCAACAACTCAGGTAGAGTTCTTTGCATGAGCCTCAAGTACAGGCGGCCATCCAGACGGTGAGGCAGAATATATGGCCCAATGAGATTGTCACCTACAACGCTGGCCCAGATATTCACAGAAAAACGTACTTGATAGTGCGACTCTACAACAGCGCGACGGTTTTCCTCATCCTGCAGATGTCTATTCCTGCTGTTCGAGATACCATCGGGATCAAATTGGAGCCGGCCGCTGTGGCCGAGCGGTTCTAGGCGCTTCAGTCTGGAACCGCGCGACCACTACGCTCGCAGGTTCGAATCCTGCCTCGGGCATGGATGTGTGTGATGTCCTTAGGTTAGTTAGGTTTAAGTAGTTCTAAGTTCTAGGGGACTGATGACCTCAGATGTTAAGTCCCATAGTGCTCAGAGCCATTTGAAACATTTTTGATCAAATGAGGCCTCTTTAGTAAACAGCACGATTTTGAGGAAACCTGGTCGATCAATCCATTGTTGGAGCAACCACTGACAGAATGCGAGCCTTGGTGCAAAGTCAGTCGCAAGCATTGCATGAGTGATATGGGTGTAATTGTTATTCGTGGAGTACTCGCCGTATGCTAGTATGTGCAGCGTCCATTTCAAGTGGAATACGACGAGTACTTGTAGTGGGTTCTGCTGCAACACGTTCCAGCACCTCCTCTTCAAAATCGGGTGTGCAAGTGGTCCTCATGTTGGCAAGTTCCTCATTTCTTCTTTACAATGAACCAGTCTCCAGCATTCTTCAATCGAGAGAAATAAATGACGGATGATGCATGTTAGGAAATCGTTCCCTGTACAGCCTTTCAGCAGCGAGAACATTTCAACGTTCTTCCCCACACACAAGGTGCACGTCAGTGAGTTCTGCGAAACTGTGTCGGTACTGCTCCATCGTATTGTACTGTACGTCTCTGAATAGCACTGAGTAATGAATGGGTCTGTCGTTGATTGATAACACTGTCTGTCATGGTAAAATGTAAATACGATAGAACCGAGCTACCTTACGGACAAGTGAAGTGAACAAAAGCTGCATCATGACTTCCTAGATATCAGGCTCATCCTCCTTGTTTCCTTTCAGGAAATAAGGAATGCACGTGTAAATAAACAGCACAGTACGTGTAAAATTGTACGCATGTTAGTGTAAATAAGCTGGAAAGCAGTAATGCTAGACGAAGAGGTAGACAAGTTTAATTCCATATCTCCTGGCTTCTCCGATCGCAGGTTCCCTACCTCAAATTGTTCAGCGGAGCATTCTCTATGTCCTGTTACATTTTTGCACGCTTTTACGGAAACACTCTGTACACACTGCCTGACAAAAAAGTGAAGCACACCGGAGGGAGGAGGATACGAAATGAAATGTCACGCCTTGAGGGTTTATGTAACATTACTGCAGTGATTACAAAGTCGAGTCATATTTACAAAGAACTTTCCAGAATGAGCCCACTTGTTGGTATGAAGCTGCATCCTCTCTGGCCTGGATGCATGCACTGATTCGGTCGGGAAGGGCGTCACTAAGCCATTGTATTCTGTCCTGAGATTAGCTGTCCCACAACTGTTGTAACGGGTCCTTGGTATCCCGGATACTGGTACTGGGATGGAATTGACATCCGAGCTGGTACCCTACACGTTTCGTCGGAGACAGATCTGGGGATCTTGCTGGCCATGGGAGTACCTCAACATCACACAGACAGTTGTGAGCGAGCATTGTCCTGTTGAAAAATGACCGCCCGCATCTCGTGGTCGTGCGGTAGTGTTCTCGCTTCCCACGCCCGGGTTCCCGGGTTCGATTCCCGGCGGGGTCAGGGATTTTCTCTGCTTCGTGATGGCTGGGTGTTGTGTGCTGTCCTTAGGTTAGTTAGGTTTAAGTAGTTCTAAGTTCTAGGGGACTGATGACCATAGATGTTAAGTCCCATAGTGCTCAGAGCCATTTGAACCATTTGAAAAATGACCCCACTATATTGTCTCACGAGAAGTAATGCATGAGGATGAGGGATATCTGTGACGGAGTTCTCAGGATCACTGCCGACCGTGAGCTGAAGTCATGCCCGATGGCTCCCCACATCTCGACACTGACTTTCCGAAACAGTGGAAGAATGGAAACTCTCCCCAAGTCGCCGCCGTACTCGCCGATAATAGTCATACGTGGCAGTGCAGAACTGCAGTTCATCGCTGAACACAATACGACGTCATTCACGAGCAGTTCTTGCTTGCCAGTCACAGCACCACTGCAAATGCAAGCCGTTTGTGGTATGGTATTAATGGCAACATGCACATGTGACGGTAATTCCATGGTCCGGCTGCTGCTAGTCTCCAACTAATGATGCGGGCTGACGCAGAATATCGCAGAGAGTCCATTACTTGTTCTCGGATGGTAGGTACAGATGTGAAGAGGTTACGATGTGCATGATACACAATACGGCGATCCTCCATTGTGGGGGTCATACATTGTCGACGGGAAACTTTAAAACAAGTATGCTTGACCTCACTGTCGAAATGCCATGAAACGTAGTGTCACTGTCATATCTGAATGCTCCACAAAGCTGGTTATTAGAACATTCGACAAGCTGGTCAAATGGAGACTCGCGATGAAGCTCCTTCGAAACTCTGTCAGATGCTGGTAACGCTGTCCTTTGCAGTGATCACTCAGCACCTGACACTGTTCATATCATTATATATACTACCAGGCCTGGTAGCTACGCAAAACACGAACAACACCCATGCATTCTGTTGGCAGTTCCACCTGTCACAAAGAACTGCAGCTCTAATCATTTAATACATATCGCTGTTGTGTTGCACGAAGTTAATTTGACATCCCCCAATTTTTTCTGGGTGTTTCACTCTTTTGATGAGGCAGTGTATACCGGACTTATTGATGCCACTATGCCGGCCGCTGTGGCCGAGCGGTTCTAGGCCCTTTAATCTGGAACGGCGCGACAGCTACGGTCGCAGGTTCGAATCCTGCCTCGGGCATGGACGTGTGTGATGTCCTTATGTTAGTTAGGTTTATGTAGTTCTAAGTTCTAGGGGACTGATGACCTCAGATGTTGAGTCCCATAGTGCTCAGAGCCATTTGAACCATTTTTTCTTTTTTTTTTTTTGTGCCACGATTGTGAAGAATTTGAATTCGCATTTTACTCTCTATAAGGAAGGATATTTTTATTTTATGTTGTTTGAAAACATTTTCAGCGTTTAATGAAACTTTACTGCCGGCCGTTGTGGCCGAGCGGTTCTAGGCGCTTCAGTAAAGTATCAAATGGTTCAAATGCCTGTATTTTTTTGGTTCTAATAAAACCCCATGTCATTCCAAGCATGTGTGTTAATTTTTACCTCTCTATTTACATTATTCCGTGGTTTATTAAGTTTTCAAATTTATACTGACTTTTTGATCACCCGGTACATAAAAATGATGGCGCTCTTGTGTACAGTGATGGATAAGTAAAGTCATAAATCTTAATAGGTACTGAAATGTAAACCAATCCTTTTGCATACCTATAGCCATTACATCATGTATTTTGCGAACAGCTACTGCTAGCTGTGTAAATAAAGTCTCAAAAAGCTAGCGTCTTCGAGGCCTAGCTACATTGCACACAGAAAGCTACATTGGTGTAAAAATTGTGGAATTCCTTGCTTTCGTGTTGAAAAAATAAAATAAATATCAACTGCAATTTCTCCGCCTTTTCTTGATCTATATACTCTTAATAGTAACAGATTACCTATCGTTGTTTAAACATATTATATTTCATGCTTTCCGGACATAACTTGAAAATAAAAATTAGTTTTGAAAATAAAAAGGATCAAGTGTTTTGCGAAATGATTTGCGTAGAAGTAAGGAATAAAACTGTTGGGTATGAGGCGGAACTATGGGCCTCATGGAGAAAGGGTGACCCGGCTGAGTCACGCAATTTGACTCTTAGTCTGATCACAAATATGTGTGTGAAATCTTATGGGACTTAACTGCTAAGGTCATCAGTCCCTGAGCTTACACACTACTTAACCTAAATTATCCTAAGGACAAACACACACACCCATGCCCGAGGGAGGACTCGAACCTCCGCCGGGACCAGCCGCACAGTCCATGACTGCAGCGCCTGAGACCGCTCGGCTAATCCCGCGCGGCAGTCTGATCACAAGGGGTGGCCATTATTGCACGCGTTGATCTCGTAGGCTGACGTGAGGATCAATGAACTCTACTTGACGGGATGTATGTGGAACATCTTAGGTGATTAGAAGTTAGTAGACAGGAATACAATTAAATACTTAGCTTTAATTCAGCATCAGCGATGAATGTCGATCTTGACTTTGTACAATAATATTTACAACTGCGAATACTGCTATACAATTCTGATTGCTTCACACATATATATCAATTGGCAACGCATAAACTGTATGTGGCGCCTGGCTAGGTCGTAGCTACTTACTTAGCTGAAGGCTATGCTAACTAGCGTCTCTGCAATTGAGATCTCCGAAGCTATAAGTGAACCATTCCTATTAAAGTCGGCTGTAGAACTGGGCAGTGCGCTAGCTTGTCTCGTAAGACCAGCCGAGTGGCGGCGCTCGGTCTGCTAGCGTCGACAGTGGCGACTCGCGGGTCCTATGTGTACTGACGGACCGCGGCCGATTTGAAGCCTTCAACCTAGCAAGTGTGTGCCTTGCAGGGTCACCACAAAAACAGATTAGAAAAACATCTGACACGCTTCATTTGCTGTACATGATTTGGAGCATCATTCAAAGGAGCGTCAAATGTTTCTCTAATCTATTTTATTTCTTGTTTTCAGACAATCATTTCACTAAACATTTGGTATTTTTATCAAAATTATTATTATTAGAGTGGGACATCCTCCTCGAAATCAGTTGACGGAAAATCTCTCAGTTGCTCTTTCGTCCACACTAACTACGACGTTTGTCACTGCTTTGTGGCCTAAAATACAAACCGTGTGGTGGGAGATATTTGCAGTTCATCATTGCAATGAAAATTAGAAACTTTGACAGCGATATGTAGATGCTTGCGTAGTTGTCAAAACCAGCGATCACGTACATGTCTGTAATCCCAATTATTTTCATATTGTCATGAGCTTGTTCCTGCTCTGTAACATAAGTCGATTTCAGCTACTTGTATCGTTGTTGGTGTTGGAGTTTTCACAAAAGTAATGTTGATCAAAGTTGGAAACCGAGTAAAGTATAAAAGGAAGTCCTTGAATCTACCTTGGAGTCAGTCTCAATTCTTTAGTTCAAAAAGACGAGAATGTAACAAACTGACCTTCCAAATTGACCCCTTTACATAGCAGACAATAAAGAAATGAAAAGTTTTATGTTTACGGAATTGAAGTGTAAATTAAATGTTTAGTCGAAAACAGAAATAATATAGGTATCATGTCACAGGTGAATACAAAGAAAGACAAGTCAACAATATCAGAGAGGGATATTGTCTGGTGCTTCCTGCATAACACACTACATTGACAAGAAGAAGTTTATCTCATGAGGCGCTTAATTGTGATACTTTTCTACAGTTTTTAAATGAGAGTGTCTCTATGCAAGTGAAACTGTCGTAAAGAGGAGGAAGATAGGATGAAGAAAAACGGAACACAATACTCACAAAATATGTTCGTCAGGATTATAAATTGCTACTATACATTAAAAGCAAGGCAAGAAATTAACCAAAATAATGGACAACTGGTG
Source organism: Schistocerca cancellata (assembly GCF_023864275.1). Lineage (NCBI taxonomy): Eukaryota > Metazoa > Arthropoda > Insecta > Orthoptera > Acrididae > Schistocerca > Schistocerca cancellata. The sequence continues at coordinate 874,002,061 of NC_064629.1, read as the reverse complement.
CAGTCAGTCAGGGAAACAAGGTTCAGATTCTCTTGACACCTTTATAGAATGGATGATAAGCAATGAACCAAACCTTTTTTAACTTGTGTACAACAGACCTGAAGTTTCAGAATATATACTCTGCTAACTTAGAAATAATCCACATTTACATAGTCAACCATACTCTGCAAACCACTATGAAGTGCGCTGCGGGTATTAGTTCCTGTTGTACCATATACTAGGGATGCTTCCCATTCCATTCACGTATGGAACGCGGGAAGAATGACTGTTTAAATGCCTCTGTATGCTCTGTAATTAATCTAACCGTGTCCTCACGACCCCTTCGACAGTGATACGTAGGTGTTGTAGTATATCGAGTCATCATTTATAGCTGGTTTTTAAATCTTTGTTTTCGGTATAGTTTGCGTCTGCTTTTAAGTATCTGCCAATTCGCCAGTTCACTTTCTTCAGCATCTCTGTTACACTCTCGCTAGTATCAAATAATCCTGTAACCATTCGTGCTGCCCTTCTCCCACATACATTCAATATCCCTTGTTAGACCTACTTGATATGTGTCCTACACACTTGAACAGTGCTCTAGGATGTGCCGTACGAGTGACTAGTAAGCAATGAACCGCAGTCTGACACATGCTTTCCTACGATAGGGCCTATGTGATCGTTCCATTTCATATCCCTACAAAGTGTCACACTCAGTTATTTGTATATGTTGACCGATTCCCGGTGTGTCTCGTTGATGCTGATACTAGGTTCTTTCGTTGTGTGAAATGCACAATTTTACATTTCTGAACATTCAAAGTAAGCTACCAGTCTTTGCACCACTTTGAAATATTATCAGGATCCTACTGAATATTAGTGCGGCTATTTTCAGACAGTATTTCATTATAAATAACTGTATCTCCTGCAAAATGTCCGAGGTTTCTGTTAATATTGTCTGCCAGATCGTTAATATACAACACGAGCAGCAATGGCCACAAGACACTTCTGTGGGGTACACCCGAAGTTACTTCTACATCTGTCGATGACTCCCCATCCATGATCACATGCTGCCTCCTCCCTACGAAGAAATCCTCAATCCAGTCAGAAATTTCGCTTGATACCCCATACAATCGTACTTTTGATAATAAGCGTGGGCGTAGTACTGAGTCAAATGTTTTTCGTAAAACGAGAAATACTACAACTACCTAACTGCCTTGATCCACGGCTTTCAGAATTTCACGTGAGAATTGTACGAGTTGGGTTTCACGTGATCGATGTTTAAGGAATCGGTGCTGGTTGACATGGAGAAGGTCCTTCTGTACGAAATACATCATTACTTTGAGCTCAGATTATGTTCTAAGATTCTACAACAGATACATGTGAAGGAACTTTTGTGGATCACTTCTGCTACACGTTGTTGTAGATGGGTGTGATCTACCCTTTATTACAAATATTGTGCGCCAAAATTTTTACGGTTGATCTACGGAAGATTTTGATTAAAAGAGGTGCTAACTCAGCCGCAGATTCAGTATAGATGCTAAAACGGATTCCATCAGCCCTGGAGCTTTGTTCAGTTTTAATTATTTCAATCGTTTCACAATATTACTCTTTGCAGTGGTGCGGAAGTTAAACTGTGCAAGCCGGCCGGAGTGGCCGCGAGGTTAAAGGCGCTACAGTCTGGAACCGCGCGACCGCTACGGTCGCAGGTTCGAATCCTACCTCGGGCATGGATGTGTGTGATGTCCTTAGGTTAGTTAGGTTTAAGTAGTTCTAAGTTCTAGGGGACTTATGACCACAGCAGTTGAGTCCCATAGTGCTCAGAGCCATTTGAACCATTTTTTAAACTGTGCAATACTCTTGGATTTTCATTTGTAAACGAACAGTTCAAATTGGAGTTCAGTGTTTCTGCTTTTGCTTTGCTACCCTCAATTTCAGAAGTCGTTGCAGGCTTCACGCAATGTCTTCTTAACTTTCATTTAGCTCCTCCCTGTATATAGCCTTATGCTTTGATCACACCTATTATGTAGCAGTCTCTGTTTCTTCAGAATTTTCTTTGCATTGAGTATTAACTATGTAGGGTCCCTTCCATCATGAACTGTTCTCCAAGGTGGATCTCTATCAAGTGCATTGTCAACTATCCTTCCAACCTGAGTCGCAGTTCTTCTACATGCTCCTCTCAAGAGTTATACGTTTCGAGTTCCGTACTGAAATAAGATAATACTGTCTCTTTGGAAAAGTTGGTAAAATAGAGAAGTATTATAAATATTTCATCGAATTTGTCAAAGACTTCCAACAATATGAGAGCTATTGACAGAGCGTCGCTGAATGAAATGCGTTTGTCTGTCAAAAGGGAAGTGTGAGAAGATTTCAGCGACTACCGTTCAGTTTATCGAGAGACTGCTTACAAATGCAAAGGAATTCTGGTCATATGTAAAGGCTATCAGTGACACCAAAGTTATTGCCACGACCTTACAGAGCCTTTGGCCAACACACTCACTGATAGCACAGAAACTCACGGATGTTATAGCCACCGAAATTGACGATAGCCCCAGTTAAATTTTGCACCACTATCGACATTAGTGATACAATCAGCTGCATTTAGAAACACCTGAACGCTAGAACTGAAAGAAGCCCCAGAACCTTAAGAAATCCTTTCTTTTATACAGAATTTCTATTAACTATAATATGTCGTAGATCCCCAAAACTGATCCAAAAGCTGAAAGAAAGCACAGGTCACATCCGTTTACAGGAGTGGTGGCAGATGTGACTGGCGCATGGAGAACTAACAACAAGCAAGCGGGCGTCCCCTGGAAACGACCTAGTCGGCCAATCCTGCAAACACCGGAGCACCAAAACCAAAGATGACTCATGAACGGAAAAACTAAAAGGAAAATCAGGAATGGCAAAATTAAAAGAAAATTGAACGAGGAGATTAGCTTCCTAGCTCGCCCGTTCTTCATTCAGGAGCTACAAGATGCCATCAATGATTTGAAAAACAATAAGGCCGCTGGCCTCGACGATCTGAGATCTGAGCAAATTAAACATTTTGGACCGGGAGTACAAGCATGGATCCTAGAGCTAATGAATAACTGTATTACAACAATGCAAATTCCTAAACTGTGGAGGAAAGCTCGAGTTATTGCGTTACTAAAACCAGGGAAAGACCCAGCTGAAGCTAAAAATTTCCGGCCTGTGTCACTGCTTTGTCATTTATTTAAAGTGCTGGAGCGAATGGTCCTCAAACGCATAGCTGATTATGTGGACAAAGCCCTCATTAACGAACAAGCTGGATTCCGACCAGGAAAATCATGCTGTGGCCAAATCCTTAATCTCACACAGTACATCGAAGACGGCTATCAGAGAGGAGAAGTAACTGGGGTCGCATTCCTGGATCTCAGTGCTGCATATGACACAGTTAACCATAAGTTGCTTACCCAGAAAGTGTATAATGTCACTAAGGACTACACCCTTTCTATGTTCGTGCAATGTCTGCTACAAAACAGACGCTACTATGTAACCTTACAATCTAAAAACAGCCGATGGAGGACACAGAAAAATGGACTTGCACAGGGTAGTGTCTTGGCTCCAATATTATTTAACATCTATACCAATGATCTTCCCATCAGCCGCCAGACACGAATGTTCATATATGCTGATGATGCAGCAGTGGCCACACAGGATAAAACCTTTGAACAAGTGGAGGAGAATCTCACAGGAGCCTTAACAGAACTTGCTACCTATTACGACGGCAATAATCTCAAACCAAACCCTAGTAAATCTCGAGTATCCGCCTTCCATCTTAGGAACAAACAAGCTAAACAGAAACTCCGAGTCATGTGGCAAGGGGAAGAGCTGAAACATACAAACAGCCCAAAATACCTGGGAGTAACATTGGACAGAGCACTTACTTTTAAGCAGCACTGTCACAACACTAAAAAAAAGGTCTGTGCCAGGAACAACATACTGCGGAAGCTAACAGGTTCATCGTGGGGAGCTCAACCACATGTTTTGCGCACCACGGGTCTGGTGCTGAGTATCTCAGCAGCGGAATATGCGGCGCCAGTTTGGAGGAACTCTGCTCACACTAAGCAAGTTGACGTCGCCGTAAACGAAACTGTACGCATTGCCACAGGATGCCTCAAACCAACTCCCACAGACATCATTTACCCCATCATAGGCATAGCACCACCCACTATCCGCAGACAAGTAGCCGCCGAGATCGAAAGATCAAAACAAAAGAATGATCCTCGACACCCGATGCATATGCACCGAAAACAACGTGTCCGGCTGAAATCCCGCAGGAGTTTCATTGAAACTACTGAAGAGCTCGCCACCAAGCCCGCCGCAAGGCGGCTATCTCTTTGGGAAGAAATGGTGCCACACTCCACAATGGAACTACTTGAGAAGGGATCTGCAGGATTTCAACTACCTTTTACAACTTGGAGGTCATTAAACCGGCTGCGCACTGGAGTAACTGGGTGCAAATCAAACCTATTTAAATGAGGTTACAGTGATGGCGACAGGTGTGAATGCGGAGCAGTACAGGACTTGGACCACCTACTGATCTGCCCAGATATGTCTATAACATGCACTAAAGATGATATTTTGAAAGTCAATGACAAAGCAATCTACGTTGCTAATTACTGGGAAGGGGAGATATAATTGGTGCATCCGGACACGGAAGAAGAAGAACTAACGTTAAACGCGCACCAGGGAAGTGTGAAGAGATCCACGCTGTTCATGTATAATTATGACCTCGCAAATAATATTAACAGTTACCTCACACTTTTTACAGATGTCGCAGATATTTATATTGAGGTAGTATCTAATAAAAGCTGCAGAAAGATAAAGTCACACCTCGATAAGATTCCAACGTTGTGCGAAGATTGGCAACCTGCTTTAAATGTTCAGAAATTTAAAGTTGTGCACTTTTCAAAAGGAAAAAAAGTAGTATCCTATGACAATAATATCAGTGATTCACGACTGGAAATAGTTAGAATATGCTTGAGTGTAAAATTTTTTGAAGACAGGAGATGGAATGATCAGTCGCAGCAAAACAAGAGGTATATTTCGGTGGTGAGAGACTGGTAAACTGCAGTTGGTTTACAAGAGGACTACTTTCAGAACACTCCTGCGTCCCAGCCCAGAATATTGTCCAAGTGAGTAGGACCCATTCCATATTCGACTAGCAGAGGATGTTGAACGCATACAAGGAAGGGCAGCACGAATGCTCACAGGTTTGTCTGCTCCATGCGAAAACGTCAAGGAAACGCCGACTGATGCTGGAAGGCTGACGCCAACCATCCTGCGAAACGTGCTCCTCGCCCGATGCCGAAGATCCAAGGGATGTCGACCGACCGCAGTCTCTGCCACACGACGTCATGCGGATGCGGTATGGAAGGGAATATGGTCCATACCCCGCTCTCCCGCCCGTTATGCCTACTTTCCAGACATTGGAGCCGCTACTTTTCGAACAAATAGCTCCTCAGTTCTCATCACCAGGTCGAGTACACTCCGCACCAGTCCTCCCACCAGGGAAAACTCCTTGGCCGTACTGAGGTTCGAACCCGGGTCCTCTATATGGCAGCCATCTCCATTGACCACTCACCCTTCTTACAATGTTTCAAGAGCCAATAATAAGTGAAGAATCAAATATTCTAAAGCCTCCAGCGTATCGAACCAATAGGGACCAGGAAGACAAGATTAGATCAAATACATCGTGCAAAGGGGCCATTAAGCATTCATTCCCCCCGCGCTGCAAACACGAATAGAACGAGAAGAAATCTTAATCTGTGATAAAGTGGGAAGTACCCTCTGTTATGCATTCACAGTAGTTTGCACAGGATAGATGCAGATTTAGAAGGAGAATCCAGGGAGCTAGGAAAAGCGTGTTCAGTTTTGAGGCATCAAAGAAGACATCATATATATATACAGGGTGTTACAAAAAGGTACGGCCAAACTTTCAGGAAACATTCCTCACACACAAATAAAGAAAAGATGTTATGTGTACATGTGTCCGGAAACGCTGAATTTCCATGTTAGAGCTCATTTTAGTTTCGTCATTCCAACGTGATCAAATTGTAAATTTTCACAATCAACATGTGTGGGCTGACGAGAATCAGCACGCAATTGTGCATCACGTCATCAACACAGATTTTCTGTGAACGTTTGGGCAGGCATTTGTTGGTGATGTCTTGATTGGGCCCCATGTTCTTCCACCTACGCTCAATGGAGCACGTTATCATGATTTCATACGGGATACTCTACCTGTGCTGCTAGAACATGTGCCTTTACAAGTACGACTCAACATGTGGTTCATGCACGATGGAGCTCCTGCACATATCAGTCGAAGTGTTCGTACGCTTCTCAACAACAGATTCGGTGACCGATGGATTGGTAGAGGCGGACCAATTCCATGGCCTCCACGCTTTCCTGACCTCAACCCTCTTGACTTTCATTTATGGGGGCATTTGAAAGCTCTTGTCTACGCAACACCGGTACCAAATGTAGAGACTCTCCGTGCTCGTATTGTGGACGGCTGTGATACAATACGCCATTCTCCAGAGCTGCATCAGCGCATCAGGAATTCCATGCGACGGAGGGTGGATGCATGTATCCTCGCTAACGGAGGACATTTTGAACATTTCCTGTAACAAAGTGTTTGAAGTCACGCTGGTACGTTCTGTTGCTGTGTGTTTCCATTTCATGATTAATGTGATTTGAAGAGAAGTAATAAAATGAGCTCTAACATGGAAAGTAAGCGTTTCCGGACACATGTCCACATAAGATATTTTCTTTCTTTGTGTGTGAGGAATGTTTCCTGAAAGTTTGGCCGTGCCTTTTTGTAACACCCTATATATATATATATATATATATATATATATATATATATATATATATATATATATATATATATAACGTGCATTCTAATAGCCCTACGCTACAAAAACCACGGAATGGTTGTCAGGTTCACAGAAAAAGTCCCAAAAATCGAATACAATGAAGACTAAATTAATGCAATGGAAGGCTATACAATCGCACCAAAAGTATTGGCACAGTTACATTTTAGTGGTTGTTGGTTAAACGAAACATATATTTCAGAACAGAACCCAGACACGTGCCACCTTACATTACATAGGTTACAAATATGTCCAAATCACCTGTCCGTAAAGTAACATACAGTGTTATGAAAATAAACATCGCTTTTTTGCATCCAAAAAAGTATTGGCACACGCCTATGAATCGGACAGTGTGTTGGTTTTCTTCATTGGTGTTCACCTTCTAATAGCTAGTGTGCATCCCTTTAGCATCTCTAACAGCATGTAAACGCCTAGGAATGCTTTGTATTAAATTCCGGGTGATATCAGGGGTAATTTTCGACCATTCCTCCAGGAGCACTTTCTCCAGGTCGTTTTTGCCGGACGGACGCCTTTTTCTGACTTGTGTGTCAAGATGAGCCCACAGGTTCTCAATCGGGTTCAAATCAGGGCTCTGACGTGGTGTTAGAACCCTTCTGGGGGCATTGTACAGTAACCGCCGGCCGCTGTGGCCGTGCGGTTCTGGCGCTGCAGTCCGAAACCGCGAGGCTGCTACGGTCGCAGGTTCGAATCCTGCCAAGGGCATGGGTGTGATGATGATGATGTTTGGTTTGTGGGGCGCTCAACTGCGTGGTTATCAGCGCCCGTACAATTTCCCAACCTTTGCTCAGTCTAATTTCGCCACTTTCCTGGATGATGATGAAATGATGAGGACAACACAAACACCCAGTCATCTCGAGGCAGGTGAAAATTCCTGACCCCGCCGGGAATCGAACCCGGGACCCCGTGCTCTGGAAGCGAGAACGCTACCGCGAGACCACGAGCGGCGGACAAGGGCATGGGTGTGTGTGATGTCCTTAGGTTAGTTAGGTTTAAGTAGTTCTAAGTTCTAGGGGACTTATGGCCTAAGATGTTGAGTCCCACAGTGCTCAGAGCCATTTGAACTATTTGTACAGTAACCGCTTGCGGGTTTTCATGGTGGTATGTTTTGGGTCGTTGTCTTGTTGGAAATGAAACACCCCAGTAAGGCCCAATGTCTGTGTACTAGCGTGTAAATTACCTCACAACACCTCGATGTATCTCATTGTAGCCGGCCGAAGTGGCCGTGCGGTTAAAGGCGCTGCAGTCTGGAACCGCAAGACCGCTACGGTCGCAGGTTCGAATCCTGCCTCGGGCATGGATGTGTGTGATGTCCTTAGGTTAGTTAGGTTTAACTAGTTCTAAATTCTAGGGGACTAATGACCTCAGAAGTTGAGTCCCATAGTGCTCAGAGCCATTTTTTATCTCATTGTACCTTCGATTACAGCTAGATTTCCAACGCCGGACTCCGCCATACAGCCGCAGACCATGATACCGCCCCGTGTTTGACCGTGGGATGCATGTGTTTGATTTAGCGGTGCGTATTCAGCTTGCTCCAAAATTTCTTTCTTGCATCAGATCCGAACACATTGAACTTCGATTCGTCGCTAAATATCACAGTGTTCCAAAACTCCATCGGCTTGCTGATGTAGTCCTTGGCAAACTGCAGGCGTTTCTGCCGGTTAATTTCCGATATGTATGGCTTTTTCCTGGGAGAACGTCCATGCATATCAGCCTCATTCAACACATTTCGTATAGTTTGAACAGTAACCACCTTGTCGGACGTTGTAAGCACTTTTGGATGGCCAGGACGACTCTTATTCACTGTTGTTCCAGTCTCTTTATATTTATGAATGATGGCTCGTACTGTGGTGTAGCTAACAGACACCTCTGCTCCGATTTCTCGATAGCTTCTCCTTTGTGAATGGAGCAATACCACTCTCTCACGCAAAGCCACTGAATGTTCTTCTTCGGCTCCAAGCTGACCACTATAGCGCAATACAGCAACATACTAGCGACTATGCCGTCAACAACACGCAATGTCTATTGCGTCAGCTGATGGCGTTCCGGTACCTGAAAACCCAGCAATACACCGAGAAGCCACGCTCTGTGCCAATACTTTTTGTGTGCAGAGGAGATACATGTTTGTCATTAACACTGCATTTCTTTGTTAATGGTAGGCAGTTTGTAACCAGCAACGATAAATACGTATGCGAATACTTTTTGGTTTGATTGTATTTGGTCTTGCTGACTGAACAGATTCTACATCTAATCTTTGGGAGAACCACGGACCTTCTGCATACAATCAGCGACCTGTTTTTCGAGAACAGAAAACACAGGTGACTACTAAGCTACAAGGGTCGTTGAAAAGTTACACTTATCTGATTCTATTTCAGTCAAATGTAGCTTTCTCTTTCACTTTTGCACTTTTACGTCTCAAAGGTAATTTAGCGAATCAACATACCTATATGCTAACCCTATATTGCTATGTGAGCGCTGCTGCAAGGCTGGGATTTGAACCACTTTCCTCCCAAATGTGAGAGAGTCCTTTCCCTCAACCACTGTGCCACCTCGCTAGGAGGATTTTTGTGGCAAAAGCTGTGCTATATAACGGTTCCCAGAGATCTCGATTTTCGGTGGTGATAGAATGAGCAAAGTCTTTTGCGAATTTGTTTTGCCGTTAAAATATTTTTCTGACAGGCTGAGAAACCCTGCTCGCGATCCCACTCGACTGGCGGGAGCGAGGATGCTAAAAGTGTGTGTGTGTGTGGTGTGTGTGCGTGCGAGAGTCGTAGTCTGCTGCGGCCTTCCCCCTCCCAACCTCTTCGTCGGCAGTCACGTGACTGCGCCTAGCGTAACAGGCAGCGATGCGGATCAGAGGTGCTGAGAAGTTGGCGTCATGAAGCTGCAGGCGCTGCTCGCTACGCTACTGTTCTGCGCTGAGGCAGGGCGGGTCAAGCGTCCCGCCAAGCAGCTGGAAGGTAAATCGATTATGTTGCCACTCGTCAGATGTCAAGTCCCGTAAACACACATTTCCCGGCCCACAAAATCCACAGTCTGGAACAAAATGAACTTATGTTGCGTTTCATAAACGTACCTTGTTTCACAATGTGTCGTTATTAGACTCAGTAGCTGTCAGTTTATAATTGTTTAATCTGGCAACTTGTTCCATTAGTCAACTTTGGCCATGTTTCGCTGACATGGATGAGGTATATTCTACACAGAATTCAATTACGTCAAGACTTCCACCAGTACCTTACTACTGGTGCATGGTTTTCGAAGCGGTATTTGTCGATGGGTAATAAAGTGCTTAGGTTACCAGCTTGGTATAATATATCGTCCTGGTTTTCACCATGTGAGTAACGTACAGAAACAAAAGTAATAATTTACACGCAAGCATGAATCTGTGTAATGGAAGGTATCTCGAACCCAGTTATCGGGTACATAAGAATTTTTATGGAAGCCTCCACCAACAAATTAGCCTCTTAACTGCCCTTTGCACCTAGCATTTCTACTGATCTATTCAGTGACAAGGTACAAACCCCGCCAATTTCTTCTGAAGTCAATGGATCTCCTCCATCATCCCGTATGAATGGTCATTAATGTGTTTACACACATTCCAACAGTTTCTGTGTGACTATCGAAGTAAGAGTTCATCAGTTATTAAAAACCATTCAACAGCCAAGATCGCATGAAATATTTCATTGTTTAAGACAACGTGTTTCAACAGACTTTGCTGTTATCTTCAGGTCTTAAAGATCTCTGTTGTAAAACGTTTTCATTTTACGCCGAACCTTGACATCTTGGGCGTGACGTTCGGCGTAAAATGAATACGCTTTACAACAAAAAGATTTTTAAGCCCTGAAGATGACAGCAAAGTCTGTTGAAACCGGTTGTCTTAAATAAAGAAATATTTTATGCGATCTTGCTTGTTGAATGATTTTCTACAATTAAAACAGATCGCCCTTCAGTACTCTCAAAGTCAGAAAATTCAACAGATCACCAATTTACTACGTCAGTCACTTTTATTTTAAGTTCGAGTTTGCTTTTCACCAGCCATTTCATCATCATCCGATAGGTTAACATATTTTTTCATCGAGGGATATACTTAATACTTACACATCTGTCGTCTGTTTAGCAGACAGCAATGTGGCAAGAAGGCTATTTGATGTTTTGTTCTGGGGAAGAAGTATCAGCGTTAATTTACAGCACTGAAAGGTCTGACACACATTTCTTTGTGTATGTAGGAGCAGTGCTTTTTGAAAATATGGAATAATGTACTTTTTATGATACCATAGTGCATCAAATGTGTTTGTCATTGCACAATTTAGTATTAAAAGCCGTATCACAATATTTTCAAAGTCTTAAAATGCAAATATTCTGGATACAGGCACTTGTTATTTGAAAGATACTGTGGAATATTACATTCACAGAATCTTTCGTTATACATCATGCATAGTATCATGGAATTACTTATTTAATCTTAAAACTAAATGGAACTGTAGTGATCATTAATATTATCCATTTGCAGATGTTGACAGGTTTAAATTGTTGCACCACTTACTTTATCCAGTTACAAATATTATTTCTGTGAAAATTTGAACCAGAAGTGGACTACACAAAATACGATTTACAATTGACTGGTATCACATTAACATATTGGATGGACATTCAAAGGAATTGCATTTGTTGGGTTCAATTTTATCATTTAGGAGGTTTTGTCCTGTCCGTTTATTGTGTACGAAAATCTCAAGCTCTTCATAGAGATCCGTCTTATGGCTTCTCTTTCAATTATTCAGTGTTTTCAAGCCCTTGTTTATGTTCAAGGCCTTGTTTATGTTGTCAAATATATGTTATGTGTCTATGATGTGTGTTGCTATTGCCGGTCTATCAGATAATATGTACCAGAAGGCGTTGAGGAAATTCTTTAAACTTGACGTTGGAGTTACGACTAGTTTGGCCTGTATAATTTTTTATTGATTCCAGAGTTTGAGTAATTTTAGGCTAAACTAAACTAATCTCCGCCCGAACACGCCTCAGAGGGCCCAGAGGCATCTACCGACCACAGTGTCATCGTCAGCCGATTAACGTCACTAGTTGTCGATCTGGAGGAACATGTTGGCAGCACACTGCTCTCCCTGCCGTGGTAACTTTTTGTGACCTCTAAATCAAGTAGCTCCTGGGTAAGCCTCACAAGGGCTGAGTGCACCCAGCTTGCCAACAGCGCTCAGCAGACCAGGACGGTAACCCATCCAAGTGATAGCCACGCCCGACACCACTTCACTTTGGTGACCTATGGAAACTGCCATTGCAGTAACGCCTTTTGCTATAGTGGGTTAACCTGTAGCGTAACTTATTGTTAGTAGAAAGTCTAGTTCTAAATTTATACAGGGCTATTACAAATGATTGAAGCGATTTCATAAATTCACTGTAGCTCCGTTCATTGACATATGGTCACGACACACTACAGATACGTAGAAAAACTCATAAAGTTTTGTTCGGCTGAAGCCGCACTTCAGGTTTCTGCCGCCAGAGCGCTCGAGAGTGCAGTGAGACAAAATAGCGACAGGAGCCGAGAAAGCGTATGTCGTGCTTGAAATGCACTCACATCAGTCAGTCATAACAGTGCAACGACACTTCAGGAGGAAGTTCAACAAAGATCCACCAACTGCTAACTCCATTCGGCGATTGTATACGCAGTTTAAAGCTTCTGGATGCCTTTGTAAGGGAAATCAACGGATCGGCCTGCAGTGAGCGAAGAAACGGTTGAACACGTGTATCTGGACATGCTGGAAAATTGGCTCATGCCACAACTGGAGACCGACACCGCCGACTTCATCTTTCAACAGGATGGTGCTCCACTGCACTTCCACCATGATGTTCCGCATTTCTTAAACAGGAGATTGGAAAACCGATGGATCAGTCGTGGTGGAGATCATAATCAGCAATTCATGTCATGGCCTCAACGCTCTCCCGACTTAACCCCATGCAATTTCTTTCTTTGGGGTTATGTGAAAGATTCAGTGTTTAAACCTCCTCTACCAAGAAACGTGCCAGAACTGCGAGCTCGCATCAACGATGCTTTCGAACTCATTGATGGGGACATGCTGCGCCCAGTTTGGGAGGAACTTGATTATCGGCTTGATGTCTGCCGAATCACTAAAGGGGCACATATCGAACATTTCTGAATGCCTAAAAAAAAACTTTTTGAGCTTCTGTATGTGTGTGCAAAGCAGTGTGAAAATATCTCAAATAATAAAGTTATTGTAGAGCTGTGAAATCGCTTCAATCATTTGTAATAACCCTGTAGTATACAGAAGTGTAGGAAAATGCTTGAGAAATGTTTCCTGAATATAAGATGCATGCTGTGGGTAAGTCATTTTATTAATTATCATTTTTCTTTGTGTTTTTTCCTACTTTCCTTTTTATTTTGTTAGATAGATTGTCTAAGTGAATGCTGATATCCAGTAGCTGCAGCTATTTGGCTAGTAAATCCAGTTTTATCTGGTGCTCTTCATCATTCAGTGGAATCATGTATGTCCAGTGTATCATTGATTGGTATGCTGCTAACTTACGTGAATTGAGGTTACCTGAGCAGTTGTGTATATTAGCGTCTGTAGTACTTGGTTATCTGTAACATTTGAAGGCCGCTCTATCATTATGTCTGAAGAGAGTTAGATCAAGGAAACTGTGTTGTCCTTTTCACACTCATATGTGAATAGGACGTTCGTTTGCTTACTGGTGAACAAATAAAGGATGGGCTGGACATTATTAAATTTATAGGTCTTCTGTAGCTGACTCTAAAATATAAATATTTCTCTTTCAATAATAAAATGTACCACCAGGTCAGTGGGCAAGCGGCGTGTGTTAACACATCTGGAACAATATCCAAACTCTTTCTTAACCACCTTCAGGAAAAGTTGTTCAGAAAAAAATCACCAATATACACAGGAGATTCAATTCTACAAAGGGTAGGCCTATATGGATGAAGCATTCTTCATCATAAATGGCCACAATAAAGATCATATATATATATATATATATATATATATATATATATATATATATATATATATATATATATATAGAAGAAATAAAAACTTTGAGGTTTGCCGATGACATTGAAATTCTGTCAGAGACAGCAAAGGACTTGGCAGAGCAGTTGAACGGAATGGATAGTGTCTTGAAAGAAGGGTATAAGATGAACATCAACAAAAGCAAAACGAGGATGATGGAATGTAGTCAAATTAAGTCGGGTGATGCTGAGGGAATTAGATTAGGAAATGAGACACGTAAAGCAGTAAAGGAGTTTTGCTGTTTAGGGAGCAGAATAACTGATGATGGTCGAAGTAGAGAGGATATAAAATGTGGGCTGGCAATGGCAAGGAAAGCGTTTCTGAAGAAGAGAAATTTGTTAACATCGAGTATAGATTTAAGTGTCAGGAAGTGGTTTCTGAAAGTATGCATCAAACCAGTCTCAGGACTGAAGACCTCAACAACATCTAAAACATATATTTCTATAATGTTTATTTCGGAATTATATTTTTTCCAAATGTTGTAGTTCAGAAACGTCTCCTTCTCATTTAGATCTTTTTTTTTAATATACTATCTTTTAGATAGGAAATCGTCTGCTAAATCACGTGAATTTTGCAGAGTGTATTTTCTCCTTGTGAATGTTGTAAAACTGATAGTCCTGTACTACAGTTAATAAAGGTTACTAAATTGAGTACTATAGAGTAAAGAAATACTGGTATGAAGTGAATACTTGTTTGTAGCGGTATTCATTTAATATCCTGTATAATCCAAATTGATGTAGCGTGCATCTGTTATAAATGGCCTTTCGTCATCTTTCCGTTCATAGATATTCAGTGGGCTTGTTAGTTACTTTTCTCTTGCCTCCCGATGTCCCATTTTTCCGTTATATTCATGGAAACTCGTTTTCATTTAAGTACCTAAATGGCCTTGTATTAACGTTGCAGAAGCTAACGTTTAGCTGTTCTTATGCTATCCATCCACAGCCTCATTGCGTTTTGCATATTTCCGTTTTTGAACAATGCTATCCGTTTTTGAGCGGTTTTGCATGTATTAACGACATACAGGTCACAGTGGTGATGAAGACAATGAACTCATCTCTGAAAAGAGCAGCGGGGGGGGGGGGGGGGGGCGGAATCTGGAATCTAACATCTAACATCATCTAACATCCAGCTTCATTTAGGATTACCGTGTTACCCGAGAAATCATTTCTGGCAAATTCTGAGGTGGATCGATCTGCTTATCTGAGCTTGCAATAGACATCGGCTCTCTTTGGCAACAGAAAAGTGGCTATTACCTTTTCGTTAGGAAGTTTTCGTTCCAACTCGAAGGAATGAAATAAGTGTTTTTGGTTAACCTTAGATTGCTAAATTCTCGTAAAATTTACGATTGCAGTTGGTACTGATTCGCGATTCCCGCCAATCTGGTGTCGCCGGTATAGGATGATGAACAGGACACTTTGTGTGTTACATACCATTGGAGGCCTTATGATTGTAGTTAACGACTGCATAAATATAAACTATGATGTCCTTTGAACAAGATATATAGTGGTAAAATTTGCGGTGGCTTAGTAACAATGTAACATTTTGCCAGCTTTATTGTTCTAGGTTTAATTTCTATTTATTGATATACATCACTTGTCGATGGTAATGAATTAGTTGCTAACTTGTTAATCAGGTTGATTCAAGATTTCCTAATATTTAAGTGTGATTTCAAGTGTGTTTAGTTAGAGGACAGGATAAGAAATGGGACCATCCACACCGGGAGGAACTGAAAAATTTTCGGATAGCTTTCCTCGTCGATATCGCAATATTTAATATGACGTCGGTGCTATGTGCAGCTTTCTGAAGTATAGAAAAGGCAACTGCTACTGACACCACACCAAATACCACGATTTCGATAAATCTGCTGTTGTCCACCACAACTTGATAAGCAGATGCACGATTATCTTTGATGAAACGAAAATTTTAACGCATTCATCTACCTACTGGGATTTCATCGTCTAAGGAGCCGCTAGGATCAGAATGTGGATCAGCCCCTGTAATCGGGACAGCTAGTACGCCCATAATGTTGCACAGAAATGGGCGCTCGATGCTGAAAGGCTAGAGAGAAATAAGCAGAGTCATTTACCGTCTAAAGGAATCAGCATCGCTTCCGAAGTTCCTCCGCCGTAGACACCGACATTATCTCTGATAGCTCACATGGAGTATGTACACCGATGGAGTGAACACAGCCTACTGCGCATGTTGCCAACATCAAACCCTGCTAGTCGCGTCATTTTGGGGACTATTTGCCGTAGTAGCGAAGCTTCAGTATTACACGTATTCGCCTTGTGTTATATGTTTCTGCACGTTACAGTTTGAGTAATAGCTATGGTGAAGTATTGTCGTTGCTGTGGAAGGAGGACCAGATACTTTTCATATGTACTACAAATGTGTAATTGTGAATGTCATATTGATATGAGGCACTTTATACGTTGAAAAATATCGAGACGCGATGTTATGAAGTCCTATATTTTGGAGATATTTTCTGCGATTTTATCGCCATCTGTTTACGAGACAAGTCCTAGATAAATTTGCAAGTGTGTTTGAGTTAACTGCCAGTCAGTGTATACATGTATGTGCTTTGTTCATATGCAGAGAAAATTTATACATGAAAAGTCTGATTAATTTCCTCAAATTTCTGCCGGTTCTCAAACCCTTGTGTGTGTGTGTGATGTGTGTGTGTGTGTGTGTGTGCATATGTTCCTGTAAAAGTGAGATAATTGGTAAATCCTAGAATTAACCGGTGTAACCTAAGATTTACCATCGTGGTGTGGTAAAAGTCCGAAATGTCTCATTATATGCATAGATTTCGAACTTTTCCCCAGAGGCATTGGTAAATCTTAGGATTTACCAATACAAACTAGTGAAAGCTGGATTGAAGACTCAGGTCTCCATCGTGCAGGTTCAGACAAGTTTCATTGTTGCCAATTTTGTGTTCAGATAAGTTTCTTCATTGGCAGTTATGAGTTCTCAGTCCGCTCCCCGCTGCGTAGTTTGTCAGTGTCGAGCATCGTGCGTACGGTCATTTTTGCGACTCGTTTTAGTGGTGTTTCTTCTGCAGCTTTGCATCAGAATGAGTGATGTTATGCATAACAGATTTTACGAACTTTTAAGTGAATCAGTGAATAAGAAGAAGGATAACAATTTTTATGTAACTGCTAAGCAATATAATATTCTGCTAAGTGACGTGAAACGTGCAAAAATCATTTCCAAAAATAAATCTGTTCGCTACAGACGTTTGAAGCGATATGATGTTCTCAACATCGGAAGTCAAGAGAAACTCATAGCACCGGTGTCTGCTGGAAAAGAAGAAATTCGTTAGTACGTTCGTTTTGATGAAATGTTTAACGTATTACATGAGACCCACATTGTTATAGGCCATGGCAGCCGAACACGGATGATTGGGGAACTGAATCGTAAGTACAAGAATATGACTGAATCGTTTCTTATTTGAGATTCTGTGAATGATGTCAGAAAAAGCAAGAAACATTGAAAAGGGGTGTTGTAGTGAAACCTATCATACACAGTGAAATGAGTTCACGGTGCCAAATTGACTTAATCGACATCCAGGCAAACCCAGACCATAAGTCGGAGTTTATGCTTGTATACCACTGTCATTTGACAAAATATGTTATCCTCCGCGCACAAACCTCTAAAAGGGCTGATGAAGCAGCATATCATCTTTTGGACATTTTTACCACCTTTGGTGCCCCAAGTATCCTTCATTCTGAAAATGGTAGAGAGTTTTGTAACCAAGTCATTCAGAGTTTATGTGGGTTGTCGAGTGATATAAATAAAGATAGTCCACGGGAAGCCGAGACACAGTCAGTCTCAGGGATCAGCCGAAAGGGCAAATCAAGATATACAAAATATGTTATCAACTTAGACGGAAACAAATGAAACTTCAAAATAGTCTGAAGACCTGAGGTTTGTGCAAGCAATGAAAAATTGGGCGTATCATGAATGGATCAGATGTTCATCATATGAAGCCATGTTTGGTTTTCCAATGAAAATGGGCATTGCGACCTCAGTCGTTTCACGTAATTTAATAAAAAATATAAACAGTGAAGAAGACTTGGAAACAGTGTTAAACACCAGTTACACTGACTCACAGGAAACTGAAAATGACGGCCAAGGGATTGATGCCAGTGTGTCAAGTACTGGAACAGAAGGAACGGAGGTAGAAAGTGCGGCTTCAGCAGGTGAGAAAGCACCACAGACACAGGATTTGACGACAGTTAACAACGAGACACTGACACCAGCTGATGGTTGTGACGAGACGCGGACAACTTTCAACAGTGTTAATAGAGTAAAACGGATCCGAGAAGCTGCCAAAGAAGGTCTTCAATTGCATGCAAAAAAAATGAAAACAGCTTCATGTAAGAAAATTCCAAAACCTTCAGTTGGACAGAATGTGAGAATTCAAATACTAGATGTAGATAGGGAAAAAATTGATGCAATATCTATAATAGCAGTAGTGATAAATATTCAAGATGACGAATTTTATCAACTTGGTACCAAAGCTGGTAAACTGAAATCATTCTACACTAGGAACCAATTTACATTGTTTAAGGAAAATTTTATCAACGTCGAAGAAGTAGCAAGAGAAGAAATTAGTCTACGGGAAGCGGCTGCCAGACAATCTTTTGTTGGAGGACAAGGGTTCAAAAACTGCAATCGCTTAAAAAAGTGTTCAACTGAAAAATGCTTGTGTTAATCGTCTTCCATATTAGGTAATTCGAAATGCCACAATAGTCAGCCTTGTTGTAACAAAAAATAACGTTCACAAGGTAACATTTTTACAGCATCTTTCACTAATATGGAATATTGCTCATTATAATCACTTTGGAATGCAAGCATGCTTAAAGTACATAAATTTACAATAAATACAAACTATTTCAATAAATTAATAAGCTGATTTTTTTAATGAATACGGTTTTACCAGTTGGTATGGGTATATCCTAAGATTTACCAATGTCTCTTGGTAAAAGTTCGAAATCTATGCATATTATAAGAAATCTCGGACTTTTACCACACCATGATGCCAAGTCTTAGGTATCACCTGTTAATTCTAACATTTACCAATCATCTTACTTTTACATTAACATATATAAGTACTTCTGCACAAGACAGTTTCCTAAATATTGCCGTTGTAACGTAATTAATTACAACTGTTTCGAAAATTTTAATCAGCACAATAGAAAACCTAAAAAGAAAATATTGTTGCTGTCATTTATTTTATTACTCCTAAATCAGAACATTGATCTTGTAATTTTTTTTTAAATTGTGGTAATAATGTATGAGTGTAAATAAAGAAAAGCTGAAAATAATAATGGACAAGCAGGTGGTGCAAATCGCTTACCGTATTTACTGTAACAGTTTCATAGTTCCAAATGCGTTGTTTTTTCGCGACACTTCGCCGCTCTCTGCAGTGTAACGTAATTAATTAGAGCAGAGATCCGACAATATGCATAAGTGTAATAGAAAACGTAAAATAAAAATATTGATTGCTGTTACTTCTTACCCCATTACCTCAAAAACGTAAATAAAGTAGAATTTGAGCTATGATATTGTGGCGAAAAAGCCCAATATCATTGCTGTTCCCATCCTTAAATCAACCTCAGTTCCTCGTCTCAGCCGGCCGATGTGGCCAAACGGTTCTAGGCGCTTCAGTCCGGAACCGTGCTGCTGCTACGGTCGCAGGTTTGGATCCTGCCTCGGGCATGGATGTGTGTGATGTCCTTAGGTTAGTTAGGTTTAAATAGTTCTAAGTCTAGGGGACTGATGACCTCAGATGTTAAACCCCGTAGTGCTTAGAGCCATCTGAACCATCATCCTCGTCTCAAATTGTTAAAGTGTTTGTAAAACATGTATACAAATTTATACGGTACTTCTGAAGGTAATCTGTCTGTAACAGCGAAGTGTCCGCCCCCGGTTGCTGAGTGGTCAGCGCGACGGAATGTCAATCCTAAGGGCCTGGGTTCGATTCCCTGCTGCGTCGGAGATTTCCTCCGCTCAGGGACTGGGTGTTGTGTTGTCCTAATCGTCATCATTTCATCCCCATCGACGCGCAAGTCGCCGAAGTGGCGTCAAATCGAACGACTTGCACCCGGCGAACGGTCTACCCGACGGGAGGCCCTAGTCACACGACATTAATTTAAAAGCGAAGTAGTAACACTCAACATACGCTAAGCGCTATACAGGCTAAAATGATCCGTCCAAAAGTAACGTGACTTGAGCTTGTAGGAGATGTTGCGGCCAGAATTCTCGTGCTGCTCATCTGAACACCCACTCCATGAATACACTACTGGCCATTAAAATTGCTACACCACGAAGATGACGTGCTACACACGCGAAATTTAACCTACAGGAAGAACATGCTGTGATATGCAAATGATTAGCATTTCAGAGCATTCACCCAAGTTTGGCACCGGTGGCGACACCTACAACGTGCTGACATGAAAAAAGTTTCCAACCGATTTCTCATACACAAACAGCAGTTGACCGGCGTTGCCTGGTGAAACGTTGTTGTGATGCCTCGTGTAAGGAGGAGCAATGGGTACCATCACGTTTCCAACTTTGATAAAGGTCGGATTGTAGCCTATCGCGATTGCGGTTTATCGTATCGCGACATTGCTGCTCGCGTTGGTCGAGATCCAATGACTGTTAGCAGAATATGGAATCGCTGGGTTCAGGAGGGTAATACGGAACACCATACTGAATCCCAACGGCCTCGTATCACTAGCAGTCGAGATGACTCGCATCTTATCCGCATAGCTGTAACGGATCGTGCAGCCACGTCTCGATCCTCGAGGCAACAGATGTGGACGTTTGCAAGACAACAACCATCTGCACGAACATTTCGACGAAGTTTGCAGCAGCATGGACTATCAGCTCGGAGACCATGGCTGCAGTTACCCTTTACGCTGCATCACAGACAGGAGCGCCTGCGATGGTGTACTCAACGGCGAACCTGGGTGCACGAATGGCAAAACGTCATTTTTTCGGATCGCATCCGTGTTTGGCGACATCGCGGTGAACGCACATTGGAAGCGTGTATTCGTCATCGCAATACTGGCGTACCACCCGGTGTGATGGTATGGTGTGCCATTGGTTACACGTCTCGGTCACCTCTTGTTCGCATTGACGGCACTTTGAACAGTGGACGTTACATTTCAGATGTGTTACGTCCCGTGGCTCTACCCTTCATTCGATCCCTGCGAAACCCTACATTTCAGCAGAATAATGCACGACTGCATGTTGCAGGTTCTGTACGGTCCTTTCTGGATACAGAAAATGTTCGACTGCTGCCCTGGCCAGCACATTCTCCAGATCTCTCACCAATTGAAAACGTCTGGTCAATGGAGGCCGAGCAACTGGCTCGTCACAATACGCCAGTCACTACTCTTGATGAACTGTGTTATCGTGTTGAAGCTGCATGGGTAGCTGTACCTGTACACGCCATCCAAGCTCTGTTTGACTCAATGCCCAGACGTATCAAGGCCGTTATTAAGGCTAGAGGTGGTTGTTCTGGGTACTGATGCCTCAGGATCTATTCACCCAAATTGCGTGAAAATGTAATCACATGTCAGTTGTAGTATAATATATTTGTCCAATGAATACCCGTTTATCATCTGCATTTCTTCTAGATGTAGCAATTTTAATGGCCAGTAGTGTATTTACACTCTATGTTTCTTGACCACGCCCAGATATAATTCAACGAACTAAATACGAATGGGCCACTCGCCCGTTTAGTATGAGATAACTCCTGACGATGTCGACAGAGGCATACGCTGGAAGTTTGAGTTCACAAACAAATCTGGTGTGAAAAGAAATCCGGGAGAAATTCATCACAAGACGGTCGACGCGAAACATTAAGTTGATATCACTTGATCCTTTTCGTCTTGATCACAATACATGTCTCTTCCTTGACGACTCGTCGCTCGATGTTATTCTTACTTTGGAATACTGAGCATCAAGACAAAGAATAATGTAACCGGATTAACAGGAATTGAAATTAACAGGCTATTTTGTGGTGATAAAATACACATTAATGATCTAGTGGATAACGCGCGAAAGCTCCAGGAGGCTTTTCACAGACGACGGTGTTGTCTAAAAGAGTGTTACAATGTTGCATCACCAGAAGACTGTAGGAGAAATGTAGGAAAATGTACAAAGAATCATCTGTTGGTGCGGGAACTGCTAGTTGATCCTGAACGTAAATAATTAAGCGGTCCAATAACAATAATGTGACGGCCACCTATGTTCGACGTCAATGTGCAGTAACCACTAACAAGCAGCAGGTGGCAACACTAGCAGTGGAGGGTATATAAAGCGTGCCGGGGCGGAGGAGGGGGAGACACGGAAATCAGTGCAGTCTAATGCGGTAATGCGGAAACGGCGCGATGTATGTGACGTCCAAAAGGGCATGATCATTGGCTTTCGGGCCATGGGTGGAAGCATTTCCGTCGTGGTTAAAGTGTGCCGTGCATGCAAAATGACGCTGTCCAAAGCCGACGTCGAGGCAACAGTGGTGCACCACGGGCTACACGTGACTGGGGTGAGCGACTGCTGCGGAGATGTGAAGGGGCGAAGCTGTAGAACAACTGACCGCCCAGATGAACCAAGGAGCTACCAACAGTGTCTCCTTAACGACTGTTCAGCAAAAGTTGCTGTGTGTGGGCGTCCACAGCAGGCACCTGGTTCACGAACCCATGCTAATTGCTGTCTATCGGCGACGGAGACTGGAATTTCCATGCCAGTACCGCAATTGGATGTTCACTGACAAGGGAACCTCCCCATCGCACCCCCCTCAGATTTAGTTATAAGTTGGCACAGTGGATAGGCCTTGAAAAACTGAACACAGATCAATCGAGAAAACAGGAAGAAGTTGTGTGGAACTATGAAAAAATAAGCAAAATATAGAGACTGAGTAGTCCATGTGGAAGATAGGCAACATCAATGATGCCATGAAGTGAGGAGCGCCGTGGTCCCGTGGTTAGCGTGAGCAGCTGCGGATCGAGAGGTCTTTGGTTCAAGTCTTCTCTCGAGTGAAAAGTTTAATTTTTTTATTTTCAGACAATTATTATCTGTCCGTCTAATGCGATCACTTTTTTGGGAGTGATTATCACATCATAGTATGAAGGCTTTCACGAGCGGATGACATATCTTCTGGTAAACCTTCCGGGATGTAAGGTCGTGGTCCATGAAACTCTTCAGCTCCTGAAGAGTTTACCGGAAGATTATCACATCCACAAGAAAACCTAAATCGGGCAAGGTAGAAGACTCTTTTTACCCATTCACCAAGTGTACAAGTTAGGTGGGTCGACAACATATTCCTGTCATGTGACGCACATGCCGTCAGCAGTGTCGTATAGAATACATCAGACGTGTTTTCCTGTGGAGGAATCGGTTTGACCTATGACCTTGCGATCAAATGTTTTCGGTTCCCATTGGAGAGGCACGTCCTTTCGTCTACTAATCGCACGGTTTTGCGGTGCGGTCACAAAACACAGACACTAAACTTATTACAGTGAACAGAGACGTCAATGAACGAACAGACAGATCATAACTTTGCGAAAATAAAGAAAGTAAACTTTTCACTCGAGGGAAAACTTGAACGAAGGATCTCTCGCTCCGCAGCTGCTCAAGCTAACCACGGGACCACGGCGCTCCTGAGCTGAAACTAACCTTGATGTTGCCTATCTTGCGCATAGTCTGCTCAGTTTGTATATTTTGCTTATTTTTTTCATAGTTCCACACAACTTATTCCTGTTTTCTCGATTGATCTGTGTTCAGTTTTTCAAGGCCTATCCACTGTGCCAACATAACGAAATCCGAGGGGGGTGCGATGGGGAGGTTCCCTTGTGAGTGGCGACAGGTGGCCTTTTCAGATGAATCACATTTTATGCTCCGTCGGCGTGAAACGTCTGAAAGCAAACATCCTCCGAAAATCGTCGGAAGGTTCCAGACCGAAGGAGGGAACCTTATGGTCTGGAAAATGTTTTCTTGGGATTCGCTGGGTGATCTCGTCTTTGTGAAAGGCGCAATGGATCAACCAAGTAAACATCGATTTTGAGGACCATGTCCACCCCTACATGCAATTTGCTTTTACTCGGCACGATAGCATCTACCAACAGGACAATGCCACGTGTCACACAGTTCGCAATGTACATTCACCGTTCGAAGAACACTAGGATTAGTCTACCATATTTGCCTGGCCACCAAACTCCCAGGATTTAAGCCCAACGGAGAACCATATAGATATATTTGTACAGTTGTTTAATGATATTTATAATTCGGGAATTATTCCTAGGGATTGGTTGACATCTACCTTTGTTACATTACCCAAAAAGGCTAATGCCAAAACTTGTAATGATCACCGTACAATAAGCTTAATGAGTCACACCTTAAAGATATTTCTAAAAGTTATACACCAACGAATATACAAAAAAGTAGAAGAAGGTATAAGTGAAACACAATTCGGTTTTAGAAGTTCCCTCGGTACAAGAGAAGCATTGTTTGCTTTTAACATATTAGCGCAACGATGTATGGAGGTTAATCAGCCACTATATGTGTGCTTCCTGGATTATAATAAAGCATTTGACAAAGTTCGTCATGATCATCTCATAGAATTGTTAGAAAAGAAAACACTTGATAAGAAAGACATCCGCATTATATATAACCTCTACTACAATCAAACCGCAACCGTGAAGGTAGAAAATGAGTTATCGAATGATATAGAAATAAAGAGGGGTGTGAGACAAGGTTGCGTTCTCTCACCCTTATTGTTTAATATGTATTCAGAAGACATATTCCAGGCAGCTCTATCAGATGAAATAGCTGGCATTAAAGTGAATGGGCTAAACATTAACAATGTTAGGTTTGCTGATGACACTGCACTACTAGCTGGAAACCTCAAAGATCTACAATTACTTCTTGACAAAGTCGCAGAAAAAAGTGAAGAATTTGGCTTGACTCTTAACGTAAGCAAGACTAAGTTCATGGTGATATCTAAAACACACCAACAAGAAAATCTTACAATCAATAGGGAAAGAGTCGATCAAGTACGTAAATTTAAATATCTCGGAACAATTGTAAATGAGGAGATTGAAAGCTCAGAAGAAATTAAATCGAGAATAGGACAGGCCAGAAGTATCTTTAATAAGATGAAAAATGCATTCTGTTCGAGAGACATTTGTTTAAACACAAAAATGAGGTTGCTAAGATGCTATGTATTCTCAAAATTACTATACGGAATGGAAGCGTGGACATTGAAAAAGAAGGACATGAACAGTTTAGAAGCTTTTGAAATGTGGGCATATAGAAGAATACTTAGAATTAGTTGGGTGTCGAGGATTACTAATCAAGATGTCCTAAGAAGAATGGGAAAGGAAAAAGAATTAATTAAAACTATTAAAGTAAGGAAGCTACAATATTTAGGCCATGTTATTAGGGGAGTAAATTACAAAATATTGCAAATAATACTAGAAGGGAAAATTTGTGGGAAGAGAACGAGGGGTAGAAGACGGACATCCTGGATTGACAATTTAAAAAATTGGTACAACTGCTCAACGTCAGAACTCCTTAGATCAGCCAAATCAAGATCAGAAATTGCCATGATGACAGCCAACCTTCTTAGAGGAGACGGCACATGAAGAAGGAGAACCTGTGGGGCCATCTCGATCGGGCTGTTTGTGCCATGGATCCTCAACCGAGAAACCTGGCACAGCTGACCACGGCACTGGAGTCTGCATGGCTTCACGTCCCTGCCGGTACCTTCCAGAATGTCATTGGCTCTCTTCCTGTTCGTCTCGCAGCGGTACACGATGTGAAAAGGTTGTTAGTCAGGGTTTCGTCAGGTGGCCACATTAATGTGACTGGGCGGTGTGTAACGTATTGTATGTAATTAGGTTCAAAATGGTTCAAATGGCCCTGAGCACTATGCGACTTAACTTCTGAGGTCATCAGTCGCCTAGAACTCAGAATTAATTAAACCTAACTAACCTAAAGACATCACACACATCCATGCCCGAGGCACGATTCGAACCTGCGACCGTAGCGTTCGCTCGGTTCCAGACTGTAGCGCCTAGAACCGCACGGCCACTCCGGCCGGCTGTAATTAGGTAAAGCGATTCATTATTGGTCGAATACGCCATTGGCGGAATATAACTGGAAAGAATACCTGGGAGTAAACG
Source organism: Schistocerca cancellata (assembly GCF_023864275.1). Lineage (NCBI taxonomy): Eukaryota > Metazoa > Arthropoda > Insecta > Orthoptera > Acrididae > Schistocerca > Schistocerca cancellata. Next base: position 873,975,916 of record NC_064629.1, on the reverse strand, counting down.
ATCAGAGTGACCTAATTGTAAGTGAAGATGTTGGCAGAGAAGAGATTCATTGGAAAAATGTGTTAAGGAAATGTAATTCATCCACGAAAGCAGCAGCTTGCAAAACACTTGAAAGATCGATTCCTGAGTACTGATCATCAGTCTGGGACCCTTACTGGTTAGATTAATGAAAAAGACTGACAAGATCCAACGACGAGCAGCGCGTTTCGTCACATGATCGTTTCGGAAGTGCGAGAGCCTTAAGACGAGTGTCCTTTAGCAAGTAACTTCCGCGAATCGCTTGCAGAAGCTATTTCAGCAAGTTCTTTGAAGTTGAAACTTCTCTAGCAAGTCGACTTAGGCAGGTTTCTTCAGTTTGCAGAAGTACACTCCTGGAAATGGAAAAAAGAACACATTGACACCGGTGTGTCAGATCCACCATACTTGCTCCGGACACTGCGAGAGGGCTGTACAAGCAATGATCACACGCACGGCACAGCGGACACACCAGGAACCGCGGTGTTGGCCGTCGAATGGCGCTAGCTGCGCAGCATTTGTGCACCGCCGCCGTCAGTGTCAGCCAGTTTGCCGTGGCATACGGAGCTCCATCGCAGTCTTTAACACTGGTAGCATGCCGCGACAGCGTGGACGTGAACCGTATGTGCAGTTGACGGACTTTGAGCGAGAGCGTATAGTGGGCATGCGGGAGGCCGGGTGGACGTACCGCCGAATTGCTCAACACGTGGGGCGTGAGGTCTCCACAGTACATCGATGTTGTCGCCAGTGGTCGGCGGAAGGTGCACATGCCCGTCGACCTGGGACCGGACCGCAGCGACGCACGGATGCACGCCAAGACCGTAGGATCCTACGCAGTGCCGTAGGGGACCGCACCGCCACTTCCCAGCAAATTAGGGACACTGTTGCTCCTGGGGTATCGGCGAGGACCATTCGCAACCGTCTCCATGAAGCTGGGCTACGGTCCCGCACACCGTTAGGCCGTCTTCCGCTCACGCCCCAACATCGTGCAGTCCGCCTCCAGTGGTGTCGCGACAGGCGTGAATGGAGGGACGAATGGAGACGTGTCGTCTTCAGCGATGAGAGTCGCTTCTGCCTTGGTGCCAATGATGGTCGTATGCGTGTTTGGCGCCGTGCAGGTGAGCGCCACAATCAGGACTGCATACGACCGAGGCACACAGGGCCAACACCCGGCATCATGGTGTGGGGAGCAATCTCCTACACTGGCCGTACACCACTGGTGATCGTCGAGGGGACACTGAATAGTGCACGGTACATCCAAACCGTCATCGAACCCATCGTTCTACCATTCCTAGACCGGCAAGGGAACTTGCTGTTCCAACAGGACAATGCACGTCCGCATGTATCCCGTGCCACCCAACGTGCTCTAGAAGGTGTAAGTCAACTACCCTGGCCAGCAAGATCTCCGGATCTGTCCCCCATTGAGCATGTTTGGGACTGGATGAAGCGTCGTCTCACGCGGTCTGCACGTCCAGCACGAACGCTGGTCCAACTGAGGCGCCAGGTGGAAATGGCATGGCAAGCCGTTCCACAGGACTACATCCAGCATCTCTACGATCGTCTCCATGGGAGAATAGCAGCCTGCATTGCTGCGAAAGGTGGATATACACTGTACTAGTGCCGACATTGTGCATGCTTTGTTGCCTGTGTCTATGTGCCTGTGGTTCTGTCAGTGTGATCACGTGATGTATCTGACCCCAGGAATGTGTCAATAAAGTTTCGCCTTCCTGGGACAATGAATTCACGGTGTTCTTATTTCAATTTCCAGGAGTGTAGCTTCCCCAAGTTGGTGGAAACAGTTTATTAAATCTTGCTGCGAGTACTTGCCGACGTTGCCAGTTGCCGAAAGCTTTTCTCAAACCTGCAGATCTTTTGTGTGTTCAAAAAATAGCATTACGAATATGTCAGTTTCTAAAAGGATAGTGGCGGAAAGACAGACAGAGAACACATGTACCATTGGAACCACTAAACATAAATATCTGGCCACGGCAGCCAAGGAAGTGCAAAACAAATTTGACGATTACTTTTTTCACTAGAAGAGGAAGTTCAAAATGGCTCTGAGCACTATGGGACTTAACTGCTGTGGTCATCAATCCCCTAGAACTTAGAACTACTTAAACCTAACTAACCTAAGAACATCACACACATCCATGCCCGAGGCAGCATTCGAACCTGCGACCGTACCAGTCGCGCGGTTCCGGACTGAGCGCCTAGAACCGCTAGACCACAGCGGCCGGCGAAGAGGAAGTAGAAGGGCAGTAGAGACACCTTTAAATTTTAGCTGATTTTTTTTTAATGTTGACTTAAACAGAAATTCATTACATTTGTAATAAATAATGTTTGCAAAAATGGAAGGATGATTAAAAGACCATCTCTTGGTGATGTAATTTCCTGTGTTTTTGTATCCCATTTTCGAATATCTGCTGTACAATAGACAATAAATGTTCAGAACTAGCACGTGACATTTTCAGAAAGTATTTAGTCTGAGCGATATCCTTTCATTGTATTTCATTCGGTAGTGTTTCTTGATACCTCAAGCATGTAGGTCTCTGCGGCCATTTCTTGAACCAAATATTTCTATTTTCTTAAATTTGTTTCTTCATAACGATTTTTCTTCATTAATAATAATGCAACAACTTTATTTTTCACCACGACACTGTTAACTTCCGCTTGCCTATCTCACAATGCAGCTCTAGTGGAAACACTTCTGCAAGTATTTGCAGCAAACTTATGAAGTTAGCTTGCCGAATCGTCTTGCAGAAGTAACGTGCACAAGTTTTTGTTCTAATGTAAACACCTCAGGAAGTGTTTGCAAATGTTACTTGCGGAAGTTAGTCGTTAGTGGACACACACCTTTACGGAGGTAATTAAAAAAATTCAGTGGCGGACGGTAGAAGAGCAGTGTGTTTCACGGAGAGGTTTAGCGTTGAAATTTCGAGAGCGTATATTCAAGAGGAGTCGGGTAACGTATTATTTCCTCCCACTTACGTCCTGCGAAATGAACAGAACGAGAAAACCAGTGAAATCGGAATCACACGGAGGTTTATTGACAGCCATTCTTTCCACGCACCATATGAGAACGGAACAGGGAAGAGGGAAACTGATACTGCCACCCGATGTACCCTCCGCCACACGCCGTACCATGGCTTGCGGGGAGTAGATGTAGATGTTATGTGGATGTGTATTTACTCAGCGCATTAGACGCGTGCGTATCGAATACCCGTGTCTGATTAATGGCCGTTCGTTTTGTACAGCCGCAAGCTGCAAGTGGTTTGTAGGTGATTTCTCACACCCTTCCAGAAAAATTCCACGATTTCCAGTCTTCTCCATAAAAACCGAAAACACTGATAGTTAACATACCAAACACGGAAAATAAACTTCCAGAAGTTGGAGATACTTGGCGCATACTTGTTGGTGGGGGTTGTACACGAGTTTCTTTGGCCCTTGAGCGTATAAATAGTTCTAAAAATATATATCATTTTGCATCATAAAATGCTCTCACTGAAAAATTAACAATATGCTCAAATAGCTATACTACACTCATGCTCATAAATTAAGGATAATTGCAGAATGTGGTGTCACACAACGTGGCACTACACAAAACTGGCGCTAATTGCATAGGCACATAGGGAACACACACGACACAGATATGTTAAGTTTACGGTATTGGTTAAAAGTTGAGAAAACCGTCCCGAAACACATGTGCTACAAAACGCCACTGTTTCCTGCGCATGTACCCCGACATCAATATGGGATATGATCACCATGCATACGTACACAGGCCGCACAACGGGTTGGCATACTATGGATCAGGTGGTCGAGCAGCTACGGGGGTATAGCCTCCCATTCTTGCACCAGTGCCTGTCGGAGCTCCTGAAGTGGCGTAGGGGTTTTGAAGACCTGCAGCGATACGTCGACCGAGAGCATCCCAGACGTGTTCGATGGGGTTTAGGTCTGGAGAACAGGCCTGCCACTCCATTCGCCTGATATCTTCTGTTTCAAGGTACTCCTCCACAATGGCAGCTCGGTGGGGCCATGCGTTATCATCCATCAGGAGAAAGGTAGGACCCACTGCATCCCTGAAAAGGTGGACATACTGGTGCAAGATGACGTCCCGATACACCTGACCTGCTACAGTTGGCGCAAATGGCTCTGAGCACTATGGGACTCAACCGATGTGGTCATAAGTCCCCTAGAACTTAGAACTACTTAAACCTAACTAACCTAAGGACATCACACACATCCATGCCCGAGGCAGGATTCGAACCTGCGACCGTAGCGATCGTGCGGTTCCAGACTGTAGCGCCTTTAACCGCTCGGCCACTCCGGCCGGCTCTGCTACAGTTCCTCTGTCAAAGACATGCAGGGGTGTACGTGCACCAATCATAATCCCACCCGTCACCATCAAACCACAACCTCCATATAGGTCTCTTTCAAGGACATTAAGGGGTTGGTATCTAGTTCCTGGTTCACGCCAGATGAAAATCCGGCGAGAATCACTGTTCAGACTATACCTGGACTCGTTCGTGAACATAACCTGGGACCACTTTTCCAATGACCATGTACTGTATTCTTGACACCAGGCTTTACAGGCTCTCCTGTGACCAGGGGTCAGTGGAATGCACCTTGCAGGTCTCCGGGCGAATAGACCATGCCTGTTCAGTCGTCTGTAGACTGTATGTCTGGAGACAATTGTTCCAGTGGCTGCGGTAAGGTCCCGAGCAAGGCTACCTGCAGTACTCCGTAGCCGTCTGCGGGCACTGATGGTGAGATATTGACCTTCTTGTGGTGTTGTACACTGTAGACGCCCCGTCCTGTAGCGCCTGGACATGTTTACTCTCTGCTGGAATTGTTGCTCTAATCGTGAGATCACACTTTGTGGCATACGGAGGGCCCGTGCTACGACCTGCTGTGTTTGACCAGCCTCCTGTCGCCTTAGTATTCTACCCCTCATAACGCCATCAATATGTGTTCTTTGAGCCATTTTCAACGCACAGTCACCATTAGCACGTCTGAAAGCGTGTGCACACTTACTCGCTGCACCGTACACTGACATGCACCAACATAACTCTGCGATTGTGGGCTGCTGTCAGCGCCACCGTGCGTCGAGTGCATGTCAAATGCACCGCATGGTCATACCCCGAGGTGATTTAAACCCGCAAACCGCCCACCAGAGCGTTGTTTCACCATGTATCAGCATTATCCTTAATTTATGTGCATGAGTGTATATTATACAGTATTTAAATGTGTAGAACGCGAAATGTTTACTTATGCTGTACAAAACATAAGTCCATTTCTAACAACAACATAACTGTTAAAAATAGAGGAAACTGCTTGTGGCCGTCTCTAGTGTGTATTTCATCATGTTATTCTGAAAGCAGTCAGTAGACGGAAGTTGTTGTTGTTGTGGTCTTCAGTCCTGAGACTGGTTTGATGCAGCTCTCCATGCTACTCTATCCTGTGCGAGCTTCTTCATCTCCCAGTATCTACTGCAACCTACATCCTTCTGAATCTGCTTAGTGTATTCATCTCTTGGTCTCCCTCTACGATTTTTACCCTCCACACTGCCCTCCAATACTAAATTTGTGATCCCTTGATGCCTCAAAACATGTCCTACCAACCGATCCCTTCTTCTAGTCAAGTTGTGCCACAAACTTCTCTTCTCCCCAATCCTATTCAATACCTCCTCATTAGTTACGTGATCTACCCACCTTATCTTCAGCATTCTTCTGTAGCACCACATTTCGAAAGCTTCTATTCTCTTCTTGTCCAAACTAGTTATCGTCCATGTTTCACTTCCATACATGGCTACACTCCATACAAATACTTTCAGAAACGACTTCCTGACACTTAAATCTATACTCGATGTTAACAAATTCCTCTTCTTGAGAAACGCTTTCCTTGCCATTGCCAGTCTACATTTTATATCCTCTCTACTTCGACCATCATCGGTTATTTTACTCCCTAAATAGCAAAACTCCTTTACTGCTTTAAGTGTCTCATTTCCTAATCTAATTCCCTCAGCATCACCCGACTTAATTTGACTACATTCCATTATCCTCGTTTTGCTTTTGTTGATGTTCATCTTATATCCTCCTTCCAAGACACTGTCCATTCCGTTCAACTGCTCTTCCAAGTCCTTTGCTGTCTCTGACAGAATTACAATGTCATCGGCGAACCTCAAAGTTTTTACTTCTTCTCCATGAATTTTAATACCTACTCCGAATTTTTCTTTTGTTTCCTTCACTGCTTGCTCAATATACAGATTGAATAACATCGGGGAGAGGCTACAACCCTGTCTTACTCCTTTCCCAACCACTGCTTCCCTTTCATGCCCCTCGACTCTTATAACTGCCATCTGGTTTCTGTACAAACTGTAAATAGCCTTTCGCTCCCTGTATTTTACCCCTGCCACCTTCAGAATTTGAAAGAGAGTATTCCAGTTAACATTGTCAAAAGCTTTCTCTAAGTCTACAAATGCTAGAAACGTAGGTTTGCCTTTTCTTAATCTTTCTTCTAAGATAAGACGTAAGGTCAGTATTGCCTCACGTGTTCCAACATTTCTACGGAATCCAAACTGATCTTCCCCGAGGTCGGCTTCTACCAGTTTTTCCATTCGTCTGTAAAGAATACGCGTTAGTATTTTGCAGCTGTGACTTATTAAACTGATAGTTCGGTAATTTTCACATCTGTCAACACCTGCTTTCTTTGGGATTGGAATTATTATATTCTTCTTGAAGTCTGAGGGTATTTCGCCTGTCTCATACATCGTGCTCACCAGATGGAAGAGTTTTTTCATGACTGGCTCTCCCGAGGCCATCAGTAGTTCAAATTGAATGTTGTCTACTCCCGGGGCCTTGTTTCGACTCAGGTCTTTCAGTGCTCTGTCAAACTCTTCACGCAGTATCTTATCTCCCATTTCGTCTTCATCTACATCCTCTTCCATTTCCATAATATTGTCCTCAAGTACATCGCCCTTGTATAAACCCTCTATATACTCCTTCCACCTTTCTGCCTTCCCTTCTTTGCTTAGAACTGGGTTGCCATCTGAGCTCTTGATATTCATACAAGTGGTTCTCTTCTCTCCAAAGGTCTCTTTAATTTTCCTGTAGGCAGTATCTATCTTACCTCTAGTGAGACAAGCCTCTACATCCTTACATTTGTCCTCTAGCCATCCCTGCTTAACCATTTTGCACTTCCTGTCGATATCATTTTTGAGACGTTTGTATTCCTTTTTGCCTGCTTCATTTACTGCATTTTTATATTTTCTCCTTTCATCAATTAAATTCAATATTTCTTCTGTTACCCAAGGATTTCTATTAGCCCTCGTCTTTTTACCTACTTGATCCTCTGCTGCCTTCACTACTTCATCCCTCAGAGCTACCCATTCTTCTTCTACTGTATTTCTTTCCCCCATTCCTGTCAATTGTTCCCTTATGCTCTCCCTGAAACTCTCCACAACCTCTGGTTCGTTCAGTTTATCCAGGTCCCATCTACTTAAATTCCCACCTTTTTGCAGTTTCTTCAGTTTCAATCTGCAGTTCATAACCAATAGATTGTGGTCAGAATCCACATCTGCCCCAGGAAATGTCTTACAATTTAAAACCTGGTTCCTAAATCTCTGTCTTACCATTATATAATCTATCTGATACCTTTTAGTATCTCCAGGATTCTTCCAGGTATACAACCTTCTTTTATGATTCTTGAACCAAGTGTTGGCTATGATTAAGTTATGCTCTGTGCAAAATTCTACAAGGCGGCTTCCTCTTTCATTCCTTCCCCCCAATCCATATTCACCTACTATGTTTCCTTCTCTCCCTTTTCCTACTGACGAATTCCAGTCACCCATGACTATTAAATTTTCGTCTCCCTTGACTACCTGAATAATTTCTTTTATCTCGTCATACATTTCCTCTATTTCTTCATCATCTGCAGAGGTAGTTGGCATATAAACTTGTACTACTGTAGTAGGCATGGGTTTTGTGTCTATCTTGGCCACAATAATGCGTTCACTATGCTGTTTGTAGTAGCTAACCCGCACTCCTATTTTTTTATTCATTATTAAACCTACTCCTGCATTACCCCTATTTGATTTTGTATTTATAACCCTGTAATCACCTGACCAAAAGTCTTGTTCCTCCTGCCACCGAACTTCACTAATTCCCACTATATCTAACTTTAATCTATCCATTTCCCTTTTTAAATTTTCTAACCTTCCTGTACCGACCAAAATTCATCACGTGTTCCAAGGTGCGTTGTCCTCTAGGAGCTACAGTATTCTCTCCTAATGAGAAACAGATTTCCCATCAAAACACCACAAACTATGCAAGCCACGAGGATGGTGTGAAACCTTTTTAGATTTGGTTATAAAGCGTTGATGACACAGATGTCCTCAAACGCCTAGAGGTAGCGGCGAAACATAGCGGGCGCACAAATTTTATGCCAGCGTGGGCACTGATCCTGAGAGCACTCTATCACTGAATCCGAACGGAAGGGATACTAGCGTTTAACGTCCCGTAATCAACGAATCATTAGAGATGGGACACAAGCTGAGATTGCGAAAGGAAATCCTTTTCAGTGGAAGTATCCCGGAATGTGAACTGGGACGGTTTATCCATATGGCACATGCTTCCGGCCCAATGCTGACAGGGGCTCCACAGCCACAACGGCCGGGTTTGTCCGGGGGAAATTAATAGTTAGCAGTTTCGAATTGAAAGTAAAAATTATGTTTAGACCTCCTTAGGCATTATTTCCTTAATTTTGAAGTACTGTATACAATAGACCCTCATGAAAAATTGCGTATATTTTTGAATGTTTGAAGAATACATTCGTCGTAACTTTACTTTGTCAAATTGTAGTTTCATTTTATCCGTTAGAAATAATTTGTGAAAGTCTGTGTCTGTAAAACCAATCAGTTTAAAAATAAATTTTGCTGCTCCCAATCACGATTTTCTTTTGTATATTTCTCGCACGACGCTTTTCGGGAAATGATTCCTATTTTCAAGTGCCTCTTTTCTTGTGTTGTGTTGCTTCTGCATGATACTTTCGATATGTGCGGTGCTATATTATTCTGTTACATTTATTATAACGTATATACACATCCAATTTTGTAATTACTGATGAATCTTTATACATAATTGATGGCGAATTCCGAAAAAACAAATTTCTTACGGTTTCCTTGTTGACAACTTACGCGTGAACTCGTACAGATTAAAACATTATTTAAAAAATTTACAATACACAGTGCACATAGAAAGCAGCAAATGCACAATAAAAGCAATCACAAAGATGTTTTGAATATAATCAACAGAGATAACTGCTTTTTATTCTACTTTTGCGGTTTCCAACATGTTCTGTGCATTGTAAATTGTGTAGGTGATGATTAATATGTGCGAGTTTCTGCGTAAATGGATTACAAGGAAGCCGTAAGCAAAGATTTTTTCCGCATTCGGGAGGACGACGGTTCAAACCCGCGTCCGGCCGTTCTGATTTAGGTTTTTCGTGATTTCCCTAAATAGCTTCATGCAAATACCGCGATGGTGCCTTTGAAAGGGCAGGGCCGATTTCCTCCCCCATCCTTCCCTAATCATATGGGACCTCGCTGTTTGGTCCCCTCCCCCAAATCAGCCAGATTTTTTTCCAAATTGGCCATTAACTACGCAGGATGAGCCGCTAGTAACTGCGGGACCCCTGTAAAATGGCTCTGAGCACTATAGGACTTAACTTCTAACGTCATCAGTCCCCTAGGACTTAGACCTACTTAAACCTAACTAACCTAAGGACATCACACACATCCATGCCCGAGGCAGGATTCGAACGTGCGACCGTAGGGGTCACGCGGTTCCAGACTGTAGCGCCTAGAACCGCACGGCCACCCCGGCCGGCGCGGACCCCTGTACCAAAATACTGAGAAGGTATCCCTGAACAACCTCTGAAAGTTTGCCGGCGGAGTTCTAGTTCACCCTGTATATAAAAATCCATCATTAATTACAAAATTACGAAACAACAGAACCATGCAGCAAGTCACAGATCGAAAAAATTACGCACAAATTTCACAATGCAAGAAAAACGCACTTGAAAATTGGAATCATTTCACAAAAAGCGTCGTGCGAGAAATGAATAAGGAAAATCGTGACTGACAACTTCCAACGTTATTTTATAAACAAATCCACCACATTTTAGTTATTACTAATTGGAAAAAGAGTTTTATTTCCATGTTCTATCCCACCCTGCTACGTAGGTGATTACTAAGAAGTGACGTAACAATATTGTCGACCGAGATTGCTTGCTCTATATAATAAATAACGCGCATATAAAAAGGGTGTGTTGCTGTAACCTAGCACCACACGGGATAGGCCGTAAAGCAAAACACAGACAACTCGAGTCCCTCCGAAGTCAGACACTATTCGTTCAAGTTAACATCACTAGTAACCTGGCTCAGCTATGCTCCTGTTTCACGTTCCTTCCAGTGATTTTATGTTTACCCACGGCTTCACAGCGGCTTTGTCTGTCATATTTCAATGCTTTCCCATAAAATTTTCACATATCGTGTAATGTTTCATCCGATCAGACACGCCAGTGTTTTCATTCTCCCCCGTCTAATGTCGCTGTGTTAGGTTTACAACAAAAAAATGGTTCAAATGGCTCTGAGCACTATGGGACTTAACTTCTGAGGTCATCAGTCCCCTAGAACTTAGAACTACTTAAACCTAACTAACCTAAGGACATCACACACATCCATGCCCGAGGCAGGATTCGAACCTGCGAACGTAGCGGTCGCGCGGTTCCAGACTGTAGCACCTAGAACCGCGTGGCCACCCCGGCCGGCTAGGTTTACAACTTGCATCGCTTAACACAGTGTAGATAAGGTATTCTGAGCGATGTGAGGAGATGTTTTATTGTGTGACATATGCTAATAAGTCATAATACTATGGCGACCTCCCACAGCGAGAGTGACTGCCCCAAATGGCGTTGTAGGCGCATGGCGCGGTAAGAAATGTATATAAAACGGAGAAGAGACGAATGGCGAAACATTCCTGTGGCGATACAGGCCGACAATGGAGATATCAACTGACATCAGTCACTTTGGCCAAGGCCAGGTTCTTATTGCTCGGCTCCTGGGAACGAGCACCTCTAAAACGGCGAAGCTGGTAGGCTGTCGCATGCTGCTGTGATGATGATCTATGGAAAGTGGTTGAAGAACTGTGAAACCACGAGTAGGGGACAAGGTGTCTGGATGTCCACGGCCCATCAGCAACTTGGTGGTCTGAGGCTTTGTCGTTCTGTAAAGCAATATAGGCGGCGAACTGGGCAGGTCTCACGGCAGTAAAATGCTATTGGAGGCACAAATGTTTCGCAGCACACCGTTCCTCGCACATTGCTGAACACCACTGCAGATGGCCCCTACCTGCTCCCATGTTGATCCGGCGATATCGTCATTTACGATAGTAGTGAATACGGGATCATAGAGAATGGACGGTGGATCAATGGATACGTGTCATCTGATCGGCTGATCACTTTTCTTGTTACACCACTTCGAGGGTTGTATCCGGATAAGCCGCTACCCAGGGGAACGGCTCATGGAAACACGGACGCCTCTGAGGGCGTTTCACGCTGTAGGGGATATTCTCGTGGGCTTCCGTCGGACCTGTAGCGCTAATCGAAGGCACTATGACAGCTGTGAAGTATGTGAACATTATTGCGGGTCACCTGCATCCCTTCATGCTTTTATGTCTTCCCCAACGGCGGTGGCATCTTCCATTAGCATATCCGTCCGTGCCACAAAGGCAGAATCGTGCGATAGACGGTTGAGCACTGTGATATTGAACTTACCCTGATGTCTTGGCCACGAAATTTGCAATATCTAAATCCGATGGAACACATCTGTGACCCTATCGGGCGCCAACCTCACGTCCGCAAAGAACCACCCCATAATTTACTGGAATTGCTTGACGTATGCGTAGACATCTGATGCCGCATACTTCCGGGAACCGACCAAGGACACGAATCCACGCCACGGGGAATCGCGGTTGTACTGCGTTCCAAGGGTGGGTCAACGGTCTAAGTGGGGTCACAATGTTTTGGCTCATCAGTCTATCTGTGTATTATTGTTGTAATGCTAAAGCATTTTTCCGTGTTCTTGCTCTTCATTAATACCTAACTGAGGCGGAAACGCTTATCCAACCCATGCGAGTGCGGATAACCGCATGAAAACCACATTGTGGTTAACTAGCAGAACCGACCGGAACGACCTGCAGTCGAATCGAGATAGAATTCGCCTCCGTGATTTCGCGGGTATACGACATTACTGCATAGTCACTTCAGGTTAACAATGTTCTTATTAGGAAGGGACGCAAATCGCTGGGTAACATTTGACTATTTACATGTCTGAACACTAGTTTCTCCTTGCTATGTGGATGGAGCTACTGAAAAGCCAAATATGACGGGTAATTTTAGTGTCTTGGTGAGTGATTGTTGTGTTGGTCAGATTATGATCCAAACTCAAAGTATATTGCGTCTGTTAACACTTCTGTTAATACTTACATTAGTGAAATAAATTTTTAATAACCTTTACCTTCACATATTATATGTAATACAATATTTTTTTCTTAATATGAGTATCAATTGCTAAGTAGAGACTCCGCATGTGACCAGTGCTACGGGCACACGTCCGGAATCTGAACCACTTATCTTCCGATTTTGAGTCCAGTGTGTTAGCCACGTCGCCGCGTTCATCGTAAATGTGATCGCGCTGTTAGGATTCACAAAATTCTTCGACAGGATCCTGCTCTCCGTTCCAACGGCAAGCACAGTTCGCTCAGGTAGCCCTTTGTGGGCTGAGAAAGTTATCTGGTTAACAGTTTTCCTAGCACACGGTACCATGGGACGTAATGGAATGAAATAAATAAGCTTTCGCATTTTGCTTTCAAGATCAGTGTCGGAAAGAGCAGTACTCAATTTCTGAGTTAGATTCTGTATATGAAGAAAAAGAAGCCTGGATAACCAAGCACGTTAAAACGCCGCTTCCGGGATTCGGGGATCAAATCCTATTCGCGGCTTAATGACGAGTGCTGGTGCCCCGGCAAGCCAGAATGTTGTTTTTAGGCGGTTTCCCAATCCACCTAGGTAGATATTGCCCAGGTACTCACGTACTGTCTCAGACACACGCTACGCGAACATTTCGAAAAAGTTCTTACACTTGAACATAGGTTTACTCTAGACGCAACCAGTTGCGGTACACAGATGCCATTCCGGGGTAAGTGACGGAGACAGGGACATCTGCCCCTACCTACCACTGATTTGCCTCAACGTATTTAAGAACGCCGATGCTGTGGTAGAAACAGGAAAAAGCAAAGAAGAACAAGAACAAGAATATTATGGTGATGATGATGATGAAACATCAAAGAAAGCTTTACTTCTGTCCAAGTCCTAAAAGATTAAAAATGAACCCATGTTCCGTGTCAGAAACTGAATCCATTGTGTTTCGTTGGAGTTAAGCGGCCATCCGAACTGTTGCTGATAACCACGTGCTCTTTTGGTGTCTGCTCACTTTGTTCTCGAGTTAATCCTCAGCTTAGCTCCTTGTCAGCCCGCGGCTTAGTTTATTCCGACGCTGCGTACAGGTACTGTATTTAGCTTCCCTCCCTGCTCTGATCTTCTTGTTACGCGAATATCTCTCGGGGCCCATATGTATCGAAATCGAAAATTGAGGCACTCCTTATCAAATTGTCGTCCGTCGGAAATGGGCATTTCGACATCTGTCAGTGTTTCGTGTGCTTCAGCAGATTGTGTCTGAGATTAGTACTCCAAGACAGGCGTTCGAACTACAATTTGTCCTAGTATTGCAATTCTGGAAATTGTGACTTTTTTTACTTGGAAATGCTTTGTATATGAAAAAATACTTAGTATCAGTTGAAATCTCACTCTAAACAGTAGTTTCTCGAATTCATCATAGCTGGGTGGCCGAACTGAATCCCCGGCCAAGGGAAGGTAATGCGGCTTGCCGTGGTAGTAGCAGCATACACGTATGTTATGGTATTTTTGCAGACTTGTAGGCTTCATCTCTCATTTACCAAATATTTAAAGCTTTCGGTAAAACAATTGCAGACTGCTGCTTCGTTCGGAGGTAAGTACGTTGGCCCTTCAATGAAGATATTCTCGCAAACTTCTAACTTCACTTATTCTGTTATTTTTCAGTTGGCCATTTTAAAATTTGACGAGCTGTTTTAATTTGGCTGCATGGATCTATCGATATAAGATCTATTTCAACATGCTAGTTGGCACTGATCCCCTTGTATTACATTATAACAACAAATGTAATAATTCCAATCCCAAAGAAAGCAGGTGTTGACAGACGTGAAAATTATCGAACTATCACTCTAATAAGCCACGGCTGCAAAATACTAACACGAATTCCTTACAGACGAATGGAAAAACTGGTAGAAGCCGATCTTGGGGAAGATCAGTTTGGATCCCGTAGAAATGTTGGAACACGTGAGGCAATGCTGCCCTACGACTTACCTTAGGAAATAGATTAAGGAAGCGCAAACCTACGTTTCTAGCATTTGTAGACTTAGAGAAAGGTTTTGGCAATGTTGACTGGAATACTCTCTTTCAAATTCTGAATGTGGCAGGGGTAAAATACAGGGAGCGAAAGGCTATTTACAATTTGTACAGAAACCCGATGGCAGTTATAAGAGTCGAGGGGCATGAAAGGGAAACAGCGGTTGGGAATGGAGTGAGACGGGGTTGTAGCCTATCCCCGATGTTATTCAATATGTATATTGAGCAAGCAGTAAAGGAAACAAAAGAAAAATTCGGAGTACGTATCAAAATCCACGGGGAAGAAATAAAAACTTTGAGATCGCCGATGACATTGTAATTCTGTCAGAGACAGCAAAGGACTTGGAAGAGCAGCTGAACGGAATGGACAGTGTCATGAAAGGAGGATATAAGATGAACATCAACAGCAGCAAAACGAGGATATTGGAATGTAGTCGAATTCAATAGGGCGATGCTGCGGGAATTAGATTAGGAAATGAGACGCTTAAAGTAGTAAATGAGTTTTGCTATTTGGGGAGCAAAATAACTGATGCTGGTCGAAGTAGAGAGGATATAAAATGTAGACTGGCAATGGCAAGGAAAGCGTTTCTGAAGAAGAGAAATTTTTTAACATCGAGTATAGATTTAAGTGTCAGGAAATCGTTCGTGAAAGTATTTGTATGGAGTGTAGCCGTGTATGGAAGTGAAACGTGGACGATAAATAGTTTGGACAAGAAGAGAATAGAAGCTTTCGAAATGTGGTGCTACAGAAGAATGCTGAAGATTAGATGGGTAGATCACATAACTAATGAGGAAGTATTGAATAGAATTGGAGAGAAGAGAAACTTGAGTGGAAGAAGGGATCGGTTGGTAGGTCATATTCTAAGGCATCAAGGGATCACCAATTTAGTACTGGAGGGCAGCGTGGAGAGTAAAAATCGTAGAGGGAGACCAAGAGATGAATACACTAAACAGATTCAGAAGGATGTAGGTGGCAGTAGGTACTGGGAGATGAAGAAGCTTGGACAGGGTAGAGTAGCATGGAGAGCTGCTTCAAACCAGTCTCTGGACTGAAGACCACAACAGCAACAACAAACAACTGTTGCAGGGGTTCGACAAAAACGTGGAAGCACCGCGATAAATGCATGCTTGAACATAAATGCGGAATCTAGCGAAATCCGCAGGTTGAGGTGTTGTATTTGTTCCACGAACGACCCTGTGCAAAGTCCGCCATATGTTGCGAGTGTCGGTCGTGGTCAGAGCAATGAGTGAATTATACCGGAGGTAAGTGATTTTGAACATGGGCAAGTTGTTGGTGCGTGTTTGGTGGCTGCTTCCGTACCCAAGGCAGCCGAAGTGTTTGGTGTTTCAAGAGAAACCGTATCGAAAATTTTAGCGCATAAAGGGAAAGTGGAAAAACTTCATGGGCTAAGTCAGAACGCGGACGAAAGTGTGTGCAGAGTGATCGTGGCGGACGGTCACTGAAGAGGATTGTGACGAAAAGTAAGACGACGAAAGCTGCAAAAGTCACTCCAGAACTAAATGTCGGACTCGTGAACCATGTCGACACCAAAACAACACAAAGCGAGCTCCATTAGCAGGAAATTACAGGGTGAGGTGAAATCCCAAAACCATTCGCCAGTGATGCCAACGCCCGTAACGGGACAACGCGGTTCGGAAGCGATAAAAGCCGGACTGTGGGGCGATGAAAGTATGTCATTTGATCTTATGAGTATTGTTTCACAATGTTTTCAATTTCTGGCCGAGTTTACGTCCCAAGAGAGAAACAAGGTGGGGGTTTTATGGTGATTTGTGCAGTCATATGGTGGTATTCCATGGGCCTCCATGGTTACTCTGCAAGGTCGCATTACTGCCAATTTGGCTGACCAGGTCCTTCCCATTGTAGAGTGCTTGCCCCAGGGGTGATGCTGTGCCAGGACTGGTTTTGTTAGCACGAGAATGAATTGTCGCATTTCTCCTGGCCACCACAGTCCTGGGTCTCAATATTATTGAGCCTTTGTGGTTCACTTTGGAGAGAAGAACGCGTGATCCCTATCTACCTTCATCATCGTTAACTGAATTTGCTACTATTTTGCAGGAAGCGTGGCATAAGATTCCCTTGAAAACCATACAAGACCTGTATTTATCCATTCCGCGAGCATGACACGCAATCTGGCTGGAGCCGGGTGTTGAACAGGAGACTTTAGTAGCTCCCACACACGTAGAGGGATTCCAAAGACCGTTTCATCCAGCTCTTACTAATAAGAAGTTGCGAAGTATTTAATTGATATACACTCCTGGAAATTGAAATAAGAACACCGTGAATTCATTGTCCCAGGAAGGCGAAACTTTATTGACACATTCCTGGGGTCAGATACATAACATGATCACACTGACAGAACCACAGGCACATAGACACAGGCAACAGAGCATGCACAATGTCAGCACTAGTACAGTGTATATCCACCTTTCGCAGCAATGCAGGCTGCTATTCTCCCATGGAGACGATCGTAGAGATGCTGGATGTAGTCCTGTGGAACGGCTTGCCATGCCATTTCCACCTGGCGCCTCAGCTGGACCAGCGTTCGTGCTGGACGTGCAGACCGCGTGAGACGACGCTTCATCCAGTCCCAAACATGCTCAATGGGGGACAGATCCGGAGATCTTGCTGGCCAGGGTAGTTGACTTACACCTTCTAGAGCACGTTGGGTGGCACGGGATACATGCGGACGTGCATTGTCCTGTTGGAACAGCAAGTTCCCTTGCCGGTCTAGGAATGGTAGAACGATGGGTTCGATGACGGTTTGGATGTACCGTGCACTATTCAGTGTCCGCTCGACGATCACCAGTGGTGTACGGCCAGTGTAGGAGATCGCTCCCCACACCATGATGCCGGGTGTTGGCCCTGTGTGCCTCGGTCGTATGCAGTCCTGATTGTGGCGCTCACCTGCACGGCGCCAAACACGCATACGACCATCATTGGCACCAAGGCAGAAGCGACTCTCATCGCTGAAGACGACACGTCTCCATTCGTCCCTCCATTCACGCCTGTCGCGACACCACTGGAGGCGGGCTGCACGATGCGTGAGCGGAAGACGGCCTAACGGTGTGCGGGACCGTAGCCCAACTTCATGGAGACGGTTGCGAATGGTCCTCGCCGATACCCCAGGAGCAACAGTGTCCCTAATTTGCTGGGAAGTGGCGGTGCGGTCCCCTACGGCACTGCGTAGGATCCTACGGTCTTGGCGTGCATCCGTGCGTCGCTGCAGTCCGGTCCCATGTCGACGGGCACGTGCACCTTCCGCCGACCACTGGCGACAACATCGATGTACTTTGGAGACCTCACGCCCCACGTGTTGAGCAATTCGGCGGTACGTCCACCCGGCCTCCCGCATGCCCACTATACGCCCTCGCTCAAAGTCCGTCAACTCCACATACGGTTCACGTCCACGCTGTCGCGGCATGCTACCAGTGTTAAAGACTGCGATGGAGCTCCGTATGATACGGCAAACTGGCTGACACTGACGGCGGCGGTGCACAAATGCTGCGCAGCTAGCGCCATTCGACGGCCAACACCGCGGTTCCTGGTGTGTCCGCTGTGCCGTGCGTGTGATCATTGCTTGTACAGCCCTCTCGCAGTGTCTGGAGGAAGTATGGTGGGTCTGACACACCGGTGTCAATGTGTTCTTTTTTCCATTTCCAGGAGTGTAAATTCCGACCACACATACGAAACGTAGAAGAGAATACGAACCAAACGACTGCAAGCATACATTGATTGTGTCCATAATCAGTGAGCTGGTAAAACGTGATAGGCAATTTTCCCCCTCGAAAGTAATGTTCCCCGAAAACCAACTGATGTGTTGCCAAGGCAAAGGAGTTCCACATTTTTTTTTATTTCCGAAAATCAGTCAAGTAAAATAGTACCAAGATGGCGTTTTCGTTAAAAAAGGAAGACTGGACCCGTTGCGATCAAATCTGCTTCGCTGCCACGCTTCTAAGGTAGAAAACTTTTTCCGTGGGGTTACTGGACTGCCGCCATCGCAGGACGAGCAACCTTAGAGCCAAGGAGTCTGCCCAACCACTCCACCTGAAACGCAACGGGCGTGGTCAGTGCGTCCTCCCTGGTCAAGTTGGCTGCATTGAACTGGTTTTTTTTCCCAATGTAGTCACTCCAGTGTTCCTACCGAGGAAATAAAACTGCACACTCGTTTTCGTCTCTATTATTACTACGGCTCAGTCAGTAACTGCTTATTTATTTGCTTCTGGTTGGTTCTCTCTCGGTATATCTAGTAATTTTCCCGAAGGACTGGAATGAATTCCCACCGTCATTTTCTTTGTGTGCTTTAAGTATAAGTTTCCCATGGATAGCTTACTTGTGCCAATAGTTGTACAGAATTGTGGATTAATGCCGTTTCTCACATTGTGATATCTGCCTGGACATTACCCATACGTCTGAGGTCAGTATACAGACTTTGGATTCAACTGCAGCAGCTCTGTTGCTCGTCTGTGGACCTTCCCTCTACCCCTAATAAACTCAAATAAGCCACTGTTGAAACACCTACTGGAGGCTGCGAGCTCCAGTGCTGAACAGTTAACGGGACAGGCAATTTTGTCAGATAACCCCTAATTTGTCTGAAAAATTGCAGGAAGGAATGACAGAGTTGTAATTACGTTTGTTGTTATCAGTAGGAAACAACCATTCTATTTTCACATCAATTTAAAGTTGTCTTATATAACGATCGTACCCCATCTTTCTTCATTCATTAATCTCGTCACGAGTTGTGACGAAGCAATGGTGTTCCAGGGCTTCCTAGGACTGCAGCATACACTAATACAAGAAAATACTAGTACAATAGGTTTTACAACCCACATTTGAAAAAGTGCGTGATTCACTGCGAATAACGGCTGAAGAATGTGTCAGGATGCTTGGTAACCACATGCAGCACTGTCTATAATGTCTGCTTCTACGTAACAGGCAGACGGGAGTGAGAAGACAGATTGTGCCATGTCTCAATGGGTATCAGTTTCGAGAAATTTGATTAGAGGCACTTTTCTTATAATTTTGACCAATATTACCTCCTGTAGGAACATACGACACTTTTTTTAAACATGTATGTATTTAACGGAAAAACCTATGGTGAAAGTTATACCTTAATCTTCTCACTCAAACTGCAAGTAACTCTACGTATATTAGATATGTATTACTCTCCTAACACTTTTTAGCATGTATGTTTTTGAAAATGATTAAAGGATCAAGTGACATAACATGGATTACTTAAAGTTTAGACTTTTTTCTCTTTGTGGTATCATAGATAGGCCGACATAGTTTCATAAACATGCACTGTAATTTTTGTCTGTGTGATACGAGACGCGAGAGCACGAATCTTGAACAAGCAGAATAGGTCAGTAATATGCGAAGCAACCATAATTACTGTCTTTCAACAGGGTGTCTACTTCTACAATCCAATTGCAAGTCACTGAACAGAGCACAGCCGAGGGGATCTAAACCATGCCTGCCCTACACAGTGCTAATACGAAACAGATTGTCTGCCTCCCTCTTAATCTCTCTTATCTTATTCTCTCGATCCTACGTGAGATGTGTCACAAGCAGCAGAATTGTTGCACAACCTACCTCGAATGCCTGTTCTCTAAATATACTCGCAAGAACAACGTCGACTTTCTTCGAATGGTTCAAATGGTTCTAAGCACTATGGGACTTAACATCTGAGGTCATCAGTCCCCTAGACTCAGAACTACTTAAACCTAACTAATCGAAGGACATCACACCATCACACACATCCATGCCCAAAGCAGGATTCGAACCTGCGACCGTAGCAGCCGCGTGGTTCCGGACTGAAGCGCCTAGAGCCGCTCGGTCACAGAGGCCGGCGACTTTCTTCCGTTTGTCAGTTAGGTTCCTTGTACATTTTGTGCGCCATATGTCATTAACATACAACTCGTTTTTGCATTCCTTCCATGTACGGTGGCAGGCCCGCTGGATAAGGTCCCCAAATACTGGAGCAGTACTCAAGAATGAGTCTCACTAGCATCTTTTACACGTTGCGATTCAAAAGTACTTCTACAAACTTTGGGCGCATGTTCCTTACATCAGAAAAAGAGAAAGGTTCATATAAACATACGCCCATTAACGAAACTTAATGAAGTCTTATGGTCAATACATCCGTTGGGGAAGAGTATTGTACCTGTACGATAGTGTAATTCAGTTCAGTTTACTGCCGCGAATTTTAAAGCTGTTATATGGAAACTCTAAACAGGTCGTACATATTCGTTAATCATGGTGAAATGCAATATTTTATATTATGTATGCAGTAGTAAATAGTAGTACTAAGTAGTGTTAATAGCAAGTATTGGTAACATTAATGTTGAAATAAAGCAGAACATTTGAAAAATAAAAATCACCTAAAAATAAAATAAAATAAAATAAATTAACTCAAGTTGAAGTGAATAACTTCCATCTGGCATTACTAGATGTATAACTGGCAGCCTCGAAAGAACTCGAGGTTTTTGCCGACTGACTGCAGCTATACCTACTTCTAAACCTATATTCGCTGCACCATTCTACATCACCCACAGTGGTACGTGTGTGCCTTGGCCTTGGCAGTTGGTTCAAATGGTTCAAATGCCTCTGAGCACTATGGGACTCAGCTGCTGTGGTCATAAGTTGTGCGGTTCCAGACTGTAGCACCTTTAACCGCTCGGCCACTCCGGCCGGCGCCTTGGCAGTTCTCGAGTCTACGCATATCCGTGAGGCTTTATATATCAGACGTTTCTCTCAATTAAATATATGTGTCTATCATTAACTATAATTGGGGAAACGATTCTTGTGACCTGTTGACATTATTTTGATGTTCAGAGAGTCCACGTGATCTTATAGTCTGAAATCTAATCAGCTGCCTTGTAGATATCTGATGTGCCATCACATTGACTTTAGTCCACAAGTTATTTAACAGTTGTTTGCAGATCGCAGTGTAATTGTCTGCAATCTCTCCCTACCTGAAGAAGGAAGCGTCTCAGAACGACGTGATCAGCAGAACCTTCCTCGACACAGTCACAGGGTGGTGTGTTACTACACTACTGGCTATTAAAATTGCTACACCTAAAAAAAAATGCAGATGATAAACGGGTATTCATTGGACAAAAATATTATACTAGAACTGTCATGTGATTGCATTTTCACGCAATTTTGGTGCATAGATCCTGAGAAATCAGTACCCACAACAACCACCTCTGGCCGTAATAACGGCCTTCATACGCCGGGGCATTGAGTCAAACAGAGCTTGGATGGCGTGTACAGGTACAGCTGCCAATGCAGCTTCAACACGATACCACAGTTCATCAAGAGTAGTGACTGGCGTATTGTGACGAGCCAGTTGCTCGGCCACCATTGACCAGACGTTTTCAATTGGTGAGAGATCTGGAGAATGTGCTGGCCAGGGCAGCAGTCGAACATTTTCTGTATCCAGAAAGGCCCCTACAGGACCTGCAACATGTGGTCGCGCATTATCCTGCTGAAATGTAGGGTTTCGTAGGGATCGAATGAAGGGTAGAGCCACGGATCGTAACACATCTGAAATGTAATGTCCACTGTTCAAAGTGCCGTCAGTGCGAACAAAAGGTGACCGAGACGTGTAACCAATGGCACCCCATATCATCACGCCGGCTGATACGCCAGTATGGCGATGACGAATACACGCTTCCAACGTGCATTCACCGCGATGTCGCCAAACACGGATGCGACTATCATGATGCTGTAAACAGAACCTGGATTCATCCGAAAAAATGACGTTTCGCCATTCGTGCACCCAAGTTCGTCTTTGAGTACACCATCGCAGGCGCTCCTGTCTGTGATGCAGCGTCAAGGGTAACCGCAGCCGTGGTCTCCGTGCTGACAGTCCATGCTGCTGCAAACGCCGTCGAACTGTTCGTGCAGATGGTTGTTGTCTTGCAAACGTCCCCATCTGTTGACGCAGGGATCGAAACGTGACTGCACGATCCGTTACAGCCATGCGGATAAGATGCCTGTCATCTCGACTGGTAGTGATACGAGGCCGTTGGGATCCAGCACGGCGTTCCGTATTACCCTCCTGAAACCACCGATTCCATATTCTGCTAACAGTCATTGGATCTCGACCAACGCGGGCAGCAATGTCGCGATACGATAAACCGCAATCGCGATAGGCTACAATCCGACCTTTATCAAAGTCGGAAACGTGATGGTACGCATTTCTCCTCCTTACACGAGGCATCACAACAACGTTTCACCAGACAACGCTGGTCTGCTGCTGTTTGTGTATGAGAAATTGGTTGGAAACTTTTCTCATGTCAGCACGTTGTAGGTGTTGCCATCGGGGCCAACCTTGTGTGAATGCTCTGAAAAGCTAATCATTTGCATATCACAGCATCTTCTTCCTGTCGGTTAAATTTCGCGTCTGTAGCACGTCATTTTCGTGGTGTAGCAATTTTAATGGCCAGTAGTGTACATCCCGCTCGATGCAGCTGTTTAGAATATGGACCGTGACCTGCTAATATCTACATTTACATCTATACTCTGCAAGCCACCTGACGGTGTGTGGCGGAGGGTACTTTGAGTACCTCTATCGGTTCTACCTTCTATTGCAGTCTCGTATTGTTCGTGGAAAGAAAGATTGTCGGTACGCCTCTGTGTGGGCCCTAATCTCTCTGACTTTATCCTCATGGTCTCTTCTCGAGATATACGTAGGAGGGAGCAATATACTGCTTGACTGCTCGTTGAAGGTATGTTCTTAAAACTTCAACAAAAGCCCGTACCGAGCTACTGAGCGTCTCTTCTGCAGAGTCTTCCACTGGAATTTATCTATCATCTCCGTGCACCATACCTCGAGTTGGGGTATAGCCGCACAGTTTGAGCTTGTTTCTCATACTTGGGAATATTCTATAAACACGCCTCGCAATACACTTAGTGTCACAGTCGGACTGTCATTCATCTAATTTCCGGGCTCGTCAATGTCTTTTATCAGTAACACGTGTTCCTTTGATGTCGTACACACGATCATATTGCTCACGCCCCAACCAATACAGCGCTGCCCTGTAACGTACCACAATATCCATAGGACATATCCCGAGTATTACCAGTAAACCCTTAGCAGGTGTAGTGCGAAAGGCACCGATGAGCCTCAGAAGTACGCTTCGCTGAATTTGTCGCAATATTGTTTTGTAGCTACCTGGTCTTAAGGCGATGCGCCTAGACGCTGGCAGCGAAGCCCACAATGGCGCTATAGCTTCGTGATATGACCGCACCACATGCAACGGTAATTTATAGTCAGCAGTGCCAGCACGGGCAATGTCATGCATAATTATGGCCGCTTTCTGAATAGCAGATTTTACCTGTTCCAGAAACTTTCTTTTCTCGTCTAGAAGAATGTCTAAATATCTACAAACAGTGCTGGGGTTTTACAGGTATTCCATCAAGCCTGTGGGAAGGGTTTCTGGCAAGAGAAGCTCTTCCATTCAGAAGTATGTATGTGGTTTTATGAGCAGCTATAGTCAGTTTGTTGCTCTTGCACCAATGCTGCATCTGAGCAAGGGCATCATTCCCTCTTTACTCAAGTCTCGCCCTGTAGACTGCAGACACAACTATTAGGATGTTATCTGCGTATGCAACAACACCTTCCCCGTCTACTAGGTGTAATAGGGGTTCAATACTAAGACCCCAGAACAATGGACCAGTTATGGAGCCTTGAGGACAGTCCTTGATAACCTTTTTGATTACCTTGCTCTGCCCCGCAAGCCACTGGACGCTACGTCCTCTACGATGATCTACAAAGCTCTTATACAGACATTTTGGGATCCTGAGATGTAGAAGGTATGACACCATTGCAGGCCACCAAAGACTGTCGAATGCGCCTGCGATGTCAATCATGAGTGCGACTGCATATTTCGTTGTCGAATTTTCTACAATCTGAAGAGCTCTTATTAACCGCACCATCTACATACTTCTCTTTTCTGAATCCATAGTGACACTGGTTTAGACCCAAGAGCTCCCTGTGCGCCTGCAACCTATCACGGAGCAGACGTTTCTGAACTTTGGTCAAGACGTTTAATAGGCAAATAGGTCTGTAGCTTTTCGTTGATGCCGGGTCCGTAACCTTTCCCTTTTTAATCACTACTGCTCTAGGTATTTTCCATATCGCCGGGATCCTGCCTATTCGCAACGCCTTCTTTAGTAATGCTGTCAGATATGGCACCATCAGTAAACCTTTCATCCACACGACCTCAGGGCAGACGCCATCCGGACCTGATGCCTTTCCAGTTTTGAGCTTGGGAATTGCAACAACTACTTCTTGAGCAAAATATGTCACCAGCAAATGATTATCGTATTCGTTACCTAGTTCACCTCTTAGTTACGCGCATAGTTCACTATCGTGTCTGTGTTATCATCAGAAAGTAGGGTGTTTAGCACATATTTTGCTGACTCCCTCTATCCAGCCGTCATTGAGCTATCCTCCTTACGAATTGTGGACATGCTATTAGGTCCCTTAACCTTTTCAGTCAATAATTGATACAGTCTTCTCCACATGTCAAATTGCAGTTGCCTTTGTAGAAATTTTTCGCAGTGTATTGCAGAGCACGTTGATAAGCCCTTTTTGTGTGTGTGTGAAATCTTATGGGACTTAACTGCTAAGGTCATCAGTCCCAAAGCTTACACACTACTTAACCTAAATTATCCTAAGGACAAACACACACACACACACACCCATGCCCGAGGGAGGACTCGAACCTCCGCCGGGACCAGCCGCACAGTCCGTGACTACAGCGCCTTAGACCGCATGGCTAATCCCGCGCGGCGATAAGCTCTTTTTCTCGATCATACCCTTCGCCTCAGCATGGAAAGTACTGGGCTCAAAAAAATGACTCTGAGCACTATGGGACTTAACATCTCCTTACCCCCTTCGATGGCAATTGCATTGTGGTCACAGGATATTAGGCACTGGAGTATTACCCAACTATTAATCTTAGCTGCTCTCATGCGGTTTGTTCCTAGGAACACTTTATGTTTCCTGGTTAGTGTTTCAATCTAGTCACCGATTTTAAGATCACACAAAGGCATACACATTAGAGACAGCATTGGCCGTTTCCGGCATTTTTTGCTGTTTTTGTTGTTGTGACGCATGACGTTGTGTTTTGTGCACATTTGTAAAAATATGTAGTTCTACACATTTAAGTGCTGCATAATACAGGGTGATTCAAAAACAATACCACAACTTTAAAAATGTGTATTTAATGAAAGAAACATAATATAACCTTCTGTTATACATCATTACAAAGAGTATTTCAAAAGGTTTTTTTTCACTCAAAAACAAGTTCAGAGATGTTCAATATGGCCCCCTCCAGACACTCGAGCAATATCAACCCGATACTCCAACTCGTTCCACACTCTCTGTAGCATATCAGGCGTAACAGTTTGGATAGCTGCTGTTATTTCTCGTTTCAAATCATCAATGGTGGCTGGGAGAGGTGGCCGAAACACCATATCCTTAACATACCCCCATAAGAAAAAATCGCAGGGGGTAAGATCAGGGCTTCTTGGAGGCCAGTGATGAAGCGCTCTGTCACGGGCTGCCTGGCGGCCGATCCATCGCCTCGGGTAGTTGACGTTCAGGTAGTTACGGACAGATAAGTGCCAATGTGGTGGCGCTCCATCCTGCTGAAATATGAATTGTTGTGCTTCTTGTTCGAGCTGAGGGAACAGCCAATTCTCTAACATCTCCAGATACTTTAGTCCAGTTACAGTAGCACCTTCGAAGAAAAAGGGACCAAAAACTTTATTGGCTGAAATGGCACAGAAAACGTTCACCTTAGGCGAGTCACGTTCATACTGAGTCGTTTCCCGCGGATTTGCAGTGCCCCATGTACAGACATTGTGACGGTTGACTTTCCCGTTAGTGTGGAAAGTTGCTTCATCACTAAACACAATCTTTGAAACGAAAGATTCATCTGTTTCCATTTGAGCAAGGATAAAATCACAGAAATCGATTCTTTTAATCTTATCAGCTGCAGACAGTGCTTGAACCAATTTCAGATGATAAGGTTTCATAACTAACCTTTTTCGTAGGACTCTCCATACAGTTGATTGTGGAATTTGCAGCTCTCTGCTAGCTCTGCGAGTCGATTTTCCTGGGCTGCGAACAAATGCTTGCTGGATGCGTGCTACATTTTCATCACTCGTTGTCGGCCGTCCAGAACTTTTCCCTTTGCACAAACACCCATTCTCTGTAAACTGTTTATACCAACGTTTAATACACCACCTATCAGGAGGTTTAACACCATACTTCGTTCGAAATGCACGCTGAACAACTGTCGTCGATTCACTTCTGCCGTACTCAATAACACAAAAAGCTTTCTGTTGAGCGGTCGCCATCTTAGCATCAACTGACGCTGACGCCTAGTCAGCAGCGCCTCAAACGAACAAATGTACAACTAAATGAAACTTTATAGCTCCCTTAATTCGCCGACAGATAGTGCTTAGCTCTGCCTTTTGTCGTTGCAGAGTTTTAAATTCCTAAAGTTGTGGTATTCTTTTTGAATCACCCTGTATAGTAAAGTTGTGTGAAAGACATCGTTAATTCTTCAGCTACAGAATTTCATAATGAGTAACGTTCTATATATTTTTAAAACTAGTTACATAATGTGTGCATTGTTAAGCTATAGTTTGTGTACTTACAAACGGTGGAAGACATTCTACCATGGAACATGTGACATTTGAAAATGGATTGAGCTTCTGCGTCTTTATTTTACCTCTCTTGGATATGAAAATTTCTGTTTTTCAATTGCTTCTATTCCATTTAGCCTGTAATTGGTTTTGATAATATTTCTACGTAATTTGATTCCACTTACTGATTATTGGGATGTTTTAGAATAATCATGTAACAGATAGACTATTAAATAGGTTATGTTTTCCGGATTACGATACTTTTGCAATGCAATTCATTATTTGTTCCTAAGCGCATGAGCATGTTGTACCTTTGAACACTTTCTTACACTTGGGAAAACCTTCCTTTTCCTGAGTAACTTTGGTAATGTCAGAAAAGACTGCAGCGCATTAAAAGTGAATGTTGTCATTTAAAAATTGTATAAGAAAATATATTAAACTTATATTAGAAAGCTGGCTAGAGATGGAAGTCTGAAAAGTGTTCCAAAGTACGACACCATTCCCTGCTCATAATGAGCTTGAAAGCGTCATCAACTCAGAAACTTGTAATAAATGTTCAAAATGCCCTCGTCTTGCATCCAGACACATGCACTTTTCGAATCTTGGACTGGCGCGGCCTTTCAAGTAAATCACTAACGATGTCTAATGATCCTGCAGGCTTCAGTGCAACGTCGATCAAGAGTTTTTGCATACGGGTTGTTTGTCGCATAAATCAGTTGCTTCATGTGCCCTCGGAGATAAAAATCGAAAGGACAGTGGTAGGGAAAACGTGCGTGCCATGGATCTGGTCTTCCTCTGCCTATTCATCTGTCGTGGTAGATACTAGCTAGAGCATGAACGATGACACTAAAATGTGCTGGAGGCTCAACTTGCATAAACCACACCTTCCTCTTCTTTTTCTTTTGCCTTTTCTCTACGGGTTTGGGATTGTTATGCATCGGTTTTGGCAGGGCATTTGGTGACCGGATGAAATTCCTAAGGCAGCCCCCCCCACCACCGGAAGGAATCTGTGTACCAGCGCGGCTTAGGGCGCCGTGTCACGGATTGCATGGGTGTGTGTGTTGTTCTTAGCATAAGTTAGTTTAAGTAATGTGTAAGTCCAGGGACCGATGACATCAGCACTTTGGTCCCTAAGGAATTCACACACATTTGAACATTTTTTTCTATGTCCCCCATCTGTATGCGTTCAGTGTAGCTCTTACGTTCAAATGTGATAATGTTTTCGAAGTGTTTGTGTTGTTTGTATCTGAGGTGGGACATGGGTTCCAGCCTGGTATTTACCTAGTTGTATGTGGGAAACCGCCTAAAACAACTATCAGGCTCACTGGCTCACCAGCCCTCCTCGTTAATCCGCTAGATAGATTCGATTCAGCGCTGGCACGCGTCCCCATGTGCCAGAAGCATGCACATCAGCGCTCTCGGCTATCTTCTAGTAAGCCTTGGCGAGTATTCTGAATAAAGTCTCTGTGAATAGTACCTGTTGTGTGCTGTCCTTAGGTTAGTTAGGTTTAAGTAGTTCTAAGTTCTAGGGGACTGATGACCATAGATGTTAAGTCCCATAGTGCTCAGAGCCATTTGAACCATTTGAATAGTACATCTACATCTACATTTACATTTATACTCCGCAAGCCACCCAACGGTGTGTGGCGGAGGGCACTTTACGTGCCACTGTCATTATCTCCCTTTCCTGTTCCAGTCGCGTATGGTTCGCGGGAAGAACGACTGTCTGAAAGCCTCTGTGCGCGCTCTAATCTCTCTAATTTTACATTCGTGATCTCCTCGGGAGGTATAAGTAGGGGGAAGCAATATATTCGATACCTCATCCAGAAACGCACCCTCTCGAAACCTGGCGAGCAAGCTACACCGCGATGCAGAGCGCCTCTCTTGCAGAGTCTGCCACTTGAGTTTGTTAAACATCTCCGTAACGCTATCACGGTTACCAAATAACCCTGTGACGAAACGCGCCGCTCTTCTTTGGATCTTCTCTATCTCCTCCGTCAACCCGATCTGGTACGGATCCCACACTGATGAGCAATACTCAAGTATAGGTCGAACGAGTGTTTTGTAAGCCACCTCCTTTGTTGATGGACTACATTTTCTAAGGACTCTCCCAATGAATCTCAACCTGGTACCCGCCTTACCAACAATTAATTTTATATGATCATTCCACTTCAAATCGTTCCGCACGCATACTCCCAGATATTTTACAGAAGTAACTGCTACCAGTGTTTGTTCCGCTATCATATAATCATACAATAAAGGATCCTTCTTTCTATGTATTCGCAATACATTACATTTGTCTATGTTAAGGGTCAGTTGCCACTCCCTGCACCAAGTGCCTATCCGCTGCAGATCTTCCTGCATTTCGCTACAATTTTCTAATGCTGCAACTTCTCTGTATACTACAGCATCATCCGCGAAAAGCCGCATGGAACTTCCGACACTATCTACTAGGTCATTTATATATATTGTGAAAAGCAATGGTCCCATAACACTCCCCTGTGGCACGCCAGAGGTTACTTTAACGTCTGTAGATGTCTCTCCATTGAGAACAACATGCTGTGTTCTGTTTGCTAAAAACTCTTCAATCCAGCCACACAGCTGGTCTGATATTCCGTAGGCTCTTACTTTGTTTATCAGGCGACAGTGCGGAACTGTATCGAACGCCTTCCGGAAGTCAAGGAAAATGGCATCTACCTGGGAGCCTGTATCTAATATTTTCTGGGTCTCATGAACAAATAAAGCGAGTTGGGTTTCACACGATCGCTGTTTCCGGAATCCATGTTGATTCCTACATAGTAGATTCTGAGTTTCCAAAAACGACATGATACTCGAGCAAAAGACATGTTCTAAAATTCTACAACAGATCGACGTCAGAGAGATAGGTCTATAGTTTTGCGCATCTGCTCGACGACCCTTCTTGAAGACTGGGACTACCTGTGCTCTTTTCCAATCATTTGGAACCTTCTGTTCCTCTAGAGACTTGCGGTACACGGCTGTTAGAAGGGGGGCAAGTTCTTTCGCGTACTCTGTGTAGAATCGAATTGGTATCCCGTCAGGTCCAGTGGACTTTCCTCTGTTGAGTGATTCCAGTTGCTTTTCTATTCCTTGGACACTTATTTCAATGTCAGCCATTTTTTCGTTGGTGCGAGGATTTAGAGAAGGAACTGCAGTGCGGTCTTCCTCTGTGAAACAGCTTTGGAAAAAGGTGTTTAGTATTTCAGCTTTACGCTTGTCATCCTCTGTTTCAATGCCATCATCATCCCGGAGTGTCTGGACATGATGTTTCGAGCCACTTACTGATTTAACGTAAGACCAGAACTTCCTAGGATTTTCTGTCAAGTCGGTACCTAGTATTTTACTTTCGAATTCACTGAACGCTTCACGCATAGCCCTCCTTACGCTAACTTTGACATCGTTTAGCTTCTGTTTGTCTGAGAGGTTTTGGCTGCGTTTAAACTTGGAGTGAAGCTCTCTTTGCTTTCGCAGTAGTTTCCTAACTTTGTTGTTGTACCACGGTGGGTTTTTCCCGTCCCTCACAGTTTTGCTCGGCACGTACCTGTCTAAAACGTATTTTACGATTGCCTTGAACTTTTTCCATAAACACTCAACATTGTCAGTGTCTGAACAGAAATTTTCGTTTTGATCTGTTAGGTAGTCTGAAATCTGCCTTCTATTACTCTTGCTAAACAGATAAACCTTCCTCCCTTTTTTTATATTCCTATTAACTTCCATATTCAGGGATGCTGCAACGGCCTTATGATCACTGATTCCCTGTTCTGCACTTACAGAGTCGAAAAGTTCGGGTCTGTTTGTTATCAGTAGGTCCAAGATGTTATCTCCACGAGTCGGTTCTCTGTTTAATTGCTCGAGGTAATTTTCGGATAGTGCACTCAGTATAATGTCACTCGATGCTCTGTCCCTACCACCCGTCCTAAACATCTGAGTGTCCCAGTCTATATCTGGTAAATTGAAATCTCCACCTAAGACCATAACATGCTGAGAAAATTTATGTGAAATGTATTCCAAATTTTCTCTCAGTTGTTCTGCCACTAATGCTGCTGAGTCGGGGGGTCGGTAAAAGGAGCCAATTATTAACCTAGCTCGGTTGTTGAGTGTAACCTCCACCCATAATAATTCACAGGAACTATCCACTTCTACTTCACTACAGGATAAACTACTACTAACAGCGACGAACACTCCACCACCGGTTGCATGCAATCTATCCTTTCTAAACACCGTCTGTGCCTTTGTAAAAATTTCGGCAGAATTTATCTCTGGCTTCAGCCAGCTTTCTGTACCTATAACGATTTCAGCTTCGGTGCTTTCTATCAGCGCTTGAAGTTCCGGTACTTTACCAACGCAGCTTCGACAGTTTACAATTACAATACCGATTGCTGCTTGGTCCCCGCATGTCCTGACTTTGCCCCGCACCCGTTGAGGCTGTTGCCCTTTCTGCACTTGCCCGAGGCCATCTAACCTAAAAAACCGCCCAGCCCACGCCACACAACCCCTGCTACCCGTGTAGCCGCTTGTTGCGTGTAGTGGACTCCTGACCTATCCAGCGGAACCCGAAACCCCACCACCCTATGGCGCAAGTCGAGGAATCTGCAGCCCACATGGTCGCAGAACCGTCTCAGCCTCTGATTCAGACCCTCCACTCGGCTCTGTACCAAAGGTCCGCAGTCAGTCCTGTCGACGATGCTGCAGATGGTGAGCTCTGCTTTCATCCCGCTAGCGAGACTGGCAGTCTTCACCAAATCAGATAGCCGCCGGAAGCCAGAGAGGATTTCCTCCGATCCATAGCGACACACATCATTGGTGCCGACATGAGCGACCACCTGCAGATGGGTGCACCCTGTACCCTTCATGGCATCCGGAAGGACCCTTTCCACATCTGGAATGACTCCCCCCGGTATGCACACGGAGTGCACTTTGGTTTTCTTCCCCTCCCTTGCTGCCATATCCCTAAGGGGCCCCATTACGCGCCTGATGTTGGAGCTCCCAACTACCAGTAAGCCCACCCTCTGCGACTGCCCGGATCTTGCAGACTGAGGGGCAACCTCTGGAACAGGACAAGCAGCCATGTCAGGCTGAAGATCAGTATCAGCCTGAGACAGAGCCTGAAACCGGTTCGTCAGACAAACTGGAGAGGCCTTCCCTTCAGCCCTCCGGAATGTCTTTCGCCCCCTGCCACACCTTGAGACGACCTCCCACTCTACCACAGGTGAGGGATCAGCCTCAATGCGGGCAGTATTCCGGGCAACCACAGTCGTAGTCCGATCGGGGGATGCGTGGGACGAGCTGGCCGTCCCCGACAAACCCCCATCCGGACCCCCACAGTGATGCCCATTGGCAACAGCCTCAAGCTGTGTGACCGAAGCCAACACTGCCTGAAGCTGGGAGCGAAGGGATGCCAACTCAGCCTGCATCCGAACACAGCAGTTGCAGTCCCTATCCATGCTAAAAACTTGTGCAAAGAACGTCTGAACTAATCTACAGAGAGCGCAAACAAAACGACACAAAATACAAGATTGCCTAGTAAATGCAGTAATGCTGCCACTTGTGCACTGCTGACACACTGCTCGGTGGCGGAAGGAGACTACGCGATTTAACACTATTCGAGTACTAAAACGTGATGCTACAACTCTCAAATACTATAATACGCCCGAAATTTATGAATTAAACAATGCAAGTACCAAAAACACGCAAAGAAATTAAGAATTAAACTATGTAACAAATGAGTGAGCTAGGAGTATACGACTTGCTGCTGCAGCTGCTTATCCAACGGCGGCAGGGAGCACACTGACTGTGACCAACCGACACTGGCCGTTCAAAACAAAAACAGATGACAGACGACTACGCGAATTTACACTATTCAGGTACTAAAACGCGATGCTACAACTCTCAAATACTATAATACGCCCGAAATTTATGAATTAAACAATGCAAGTACCAAAAACACGCAAAGAAATTAAGAATTAAACTATGTAACAAATGAGTGAGCTAGGAGTATACGACTTGCTGCTGCAGCTGCTTATCCAACGGCGGCAGGGAGCACACTGTACCTGTAAGGCGTGCTGGTAAAAGGTATAGAGCTACCCTACACTGACCTACTATTCCAAGTCTGTTTAAGAGCGTGCAAAAATGTATCCGAACATAGAGAAATCCTCCACTGAACAATTTGAGGTAGGGAACCTGGGACCGGAGAAACCAGATAAGGAGATGTGTAAATAAACTTTTCTACCACTTTGTCCAGCATTACTGTTTTCCAGCTTTTTTACAACTAACATGTGTAATGTTTATATGTACTGTACTTTTTACTGACAGGTACAAGCCTGATTACTAGGAAGTCATGGCCCAGGTTTTATTTCAAATGGTTCAAATGGCTCTGAGCACTATGCGACTTAACTTCGGAGGTCATCAGTCGCCTAGAACTTAGAACTAATTAAACCTAACTAACCTAAGGACATCACACACATCCATGCCCGAGGCAGGATTCGAACCCGCGACCGTAGCGGTCGCTCGGCTCCAGACTGTAGCGCCCAGAACCGCACGGCCACTCCGGCCGGCAGGTTTTATTTACTTCACTTGTCCATTCGCAGGTACGAGCCTGATTACTAGGAAGTCATGACCCAGGTTTTGTTTACTTAGCTTGTCCATAAGGTAGCTCTGTTGTATTTACATTGTCCCATGACAAAACGTACTATGAATCAACGACATACCCATTCATTACTCAATGTTATTCAGAGACGTACAGTACAATACGATCTAGCAGTACCGGCAAAGTTTCGCAGAACTCACTGACATGCACCTTGTGTATGGGGAAATACGTTGAAATGTTCTCGCTGCTGAAAGGTTGTACAGGGAACGATTACCTATCAGGCATCATCCGTCACGACGAGTTTTTATTTCTCGCAATCGAAGAGTGCGAGAGACTGGTACATTGTAAACAAGAAATGAGACACCTGGCAACGCCGGCCGGAGTGGCTGAGCGGTTCTAGGCGCTACAGTTTGGAACCGCGCGACCGCTGCGGTCGCAGGTTCGAATCCTGACTCGGGAATGGGTGTGTGTGATGTCCTTAGGTTAGTTAGGTTTAAGTAGTTCTAAGTTCTAGGGGACTGATGACCTCAGAAGTTAAGTCCCATAGTGCTCAGAGCCATTTGAACCACCTGGCAACATGAAGACCACACGCACACCCGATTTAGAAGAGGAGGTGCTGGAACATGTTGTAGCGGACACCACTACAAGTACTCGTCGTATTGCACATGAAATGGGCGCTGCACATACTATTGTGTGGCGAGTACTCCACGAACAATAGTTACACCCACTTCACACACAACGGGCCCATGCAGTGCTTGCGATTGACTTTCCACCAAGGCTCGCATTGTGTCAGTGGTTGCTCCAACAATGGACCGATCGACCGGATTTCCTCCAAATCGTCCCGTTCACTGGCGAAGTCTCATTTGATCGTGATAGTATTTCGAACAGCAGTAATAGCCATGTGTGGGAGGAGGAAAACCTCACCCTGCGGCAGAGTCACACCATCAAGTACGTTTTGCTGTGAATATCTGGTCCGGCATTGTAGGCGACAGTCTCACTGAGCCACATCTTCTACCTGGCCGTCTGAATGCCCACCTGCACTTGAGGTTAGCTCTACCTGAGTTGTTGTAGAACGTACCATGGCTATTCGTGGGAGGCTGTTGATACAACATGACGGTGCACCACCTCACTTAAGTGTGCAAGTCCGCAACCATCTCAGTGCTGTATTTCCTGGTCGCTGGATTGGAGGGGGACTTCCTATTACATGGCCTGCGCGATCACATGACCTGAAGCCCCTCGATTATTTCCTTTGGAGACACATAAAGCCACTTGTGTATGAGACCCTCTTAGATACGGAGATGGAATTAGTTCCCAGGCTGCCTGTGATGTGATTGGAAACACACCGAGGATCTTTATCATGGTGCGTCAGATTCTTGCTCGCCGATGTGCTTGCATGGAAGTTGATGGCCGTCAGTTTCAGCACCTTTTTTAAGATACAGCTCAAATGGTACGTTCATTGTGTGAATGATAGTATTTGCAGTTAACTGTAACTAATGTATATAAAAACGTACACACTAATATGATTTTATACCTATTATCTCCGTAAGCTAGGTTCTTCGACCCGAGGTTCCCAAACTCAAATTGTTCAGTGGAGCATCCTCTATGTCCTGCTAAATTTTTGCACGCTCTTGCGGAAACACTCTATAGGAGTGAGTTCATCACACCTCCATATAGGATAGTGCGTTGAAGTTATTGGGTACTATCTGGAAATCCGCTGAACGTAAATTTTCATTAATGACTCGAAGACGAAGGTTCAAAAAATGGCTCTAAGCACTACGGGACTTCACATCTGAGGTCATCAGTCCCCTAGACTTAGAAACTACTTAAACCTAACTAACCTAAGGACATCACACACATCCATGCCCGAGGCAGGATTCGAACCTCCGACCGTAGCAGCAGCGCGGTTCCTGACTGAAGCGCCTAGAACCGCTCGACCACAACGGCCGGCTCGAAGACGAAGGATTTTCTGACATACGACATCCATCCAAAAAGTTCCGAGACTGATTTTAATCCTGGCGTATACGCGACGTCAGCGCAGCAACTACGGTGACGCCTTCAACTAACAACTCTAAGCAACAGATATGCATTCGACCACTTATTTGTGAGCCGGCAGTGTTAAGTTGTGGAGGTGCGAACTTAGTGTGTCAATATTGTTGTGACTCAAATCGCAATGGAGCAATATCTCTAAAACAAGTGTTCAAGACATCTCCAAAATATTTTGAAGAAAAGACAAGTGTGTGCAACGTTTCTCCGACACAACTTGACTCCAGAACAAAAGCAACGACGCATGGACCAGGCCACGATACTATTGAAATACAAAATGTGGACAATTATTTTGTGGAAAAAGTCACGGGTGACGAGACTTGGTCTTATCGATAAGAACCTACAGCAAAGTGAAGAAATTCACATGAATAATTAACAGTTTGACGACATAAATGACACTCAAGCCATCGTGACACGTGAGTTGAACAGTACCCCAAAGAACATATTTTCTGACGGTCTCATGAGATTGTATGAACATTCTGTTCATTGTAGTCAAGGGTGTGTGGAGGGGGTGTTATAATAGTAGATCTAAGAGAGAGGTTCAAGCTCCCAATTCGAGGTCATAGTGTAGCCTGAGCCCGTGCCCACGGCTCTCAAGTAATTGTATGTGATATATTCAACGTCACGACTAACCTGATACCTGCCATGTGTCAAAATTACCTTCCACCAGCGCTTCTATGCCAATTATCTGACATAAAGATGAAGGGAACTAATCCACTCTGCTGTACTGAATCAAAGTCACCCTCCCCCACCTCTTACCCCTTTTTTCTGACTTAAAACAACTTCCCTCCCACCTTTTATCTCGTGAGTCCAGTTGTGTAAGCCTCTGAGATTACAGCCCTATATAAGTGAACACAAACTTTAAATGCAAACGTGGCCGCACTCGCGCATTCTGTTGCATGCGAGCGCATGTGTTTGATAGCAAAGGTGTCCTGGCCCAGCTAGGCTGAACACAGCGGCGCTGCGGTAGTGCGGTAGTATAGCAGTGTCGCCAGTAAATGTCGACATCTTTGAGTCTCAGTGATTCGCGGACACAGACTATGAGAAATGCCACGTCTGCAGGAGGGGAAGATGTGAACTCATGATCTGGGTAAAAACCAGACGCAGTAGCCGTTGGCGAAAAATACGAAATGGGTACCTGCCATGGCTGAACTGAACGACCAGTATAGACACTAAATAAACCTAAATGCAATAAAAATCGATTCACAGTAGTTACAGAAAAGCCAGTAATATCGTTAAAAAGAGAAAAATAAGACGAGTGTGTGTGTGTGTGTGTGTGTGTGTGTGTGTGTGTGTGTGTGTGTGTGTGTGTGTGTGCGCGTTGTAAAAAGTGCTTTTTAAGTTATTCGATGTCAAATATTTTATAATTAATATGAACTTTGAAATTTAATATCTCAAAACTGCCTTATAGGATTTCCATAAATTAAGTGTCCACACACAGAGCTCGTGGAATGGAGGTATGTCAAAAATATACTAGTAGTTTTCTTGTGAACATGATATATTTTAAATTATAGGTCGAAATAGGCATTCTGTACATAAAAACGTGAATTTTCAGTAAAATGATTAATCAGACAATGAAAGCAGAAGCAGCACAGCAAAGTCGATTTAGATATTTTTGTGCAAATGTATTTAGTTTTATTATTATTATTATTATTATTACTCGCAAAGCTCCCAGAGTGAAAGACGCTAAGTAAAGATGGTTCATTTTCCGTTCTTCTTGTTCTTCTGATTCTTTTTATTTGCCCACCAGTTTTTCATTGTTTGCGAGAATTTAGCTCTTCTTTCTTCGCTCCATTTTGTTCCGGTTCTTCGGGCTACTGTCTCTGGCTTAACCTCCCATTTTTCTACTTCTATTCTAAAATTGTTCCTTACGTCTGTCTCTTCTTTGGTGATTTTGGCTAATACCAAGGGTTTTTTTTTTTTTTTTTACATTTTGGATCCATTCTCCTCCATTAGCGAGGGAATCTACGTATTTTACTATTCTTTTTGTTAGTCTGTGTTCGGGAAGCCTCATTATCTGGCCATAGGATTTGAGGCGTCTTTTCCTCATGTCTGTCTCTGTGTTAGAATATTCTTCAATTTTTGACGTTTTCTGTAGTCTATACCCAATCTCGGTCCCAAATGTTCCTAATTATTTTTCTTTCTTGTTTCTTTAGATTTTCTATATCAGTTTTCCTGTTTAGTGCCAAGGGTTCGCTGGCATATAACATTGGTGGTTTAATTACTGTTTTGTAATGTCTAATTTTGGCATTTAAAGGTAACCATTTTTTATTATAGAGTTTTTGCACTGATCCTAAATCTTTACGAGCTATTGGTACTCTTTCTTGTTGTGCATATTTTTCAGAGATGACTTAGGTTTATTTGTTTTTATTTCTTACAACACCTTGATGTAGCGTTTACGCTAATAAAGTGCCAGTTATTGGACAGACTATTTAACTTGCTAGAAAACCCAGGACAGCAGCGAAAATCTGAGAAAATCTATATGCTAATTAATATATCATACATATGTATAGTGTAAAATTAATAGTTTATAAGTATGTACTGGAAGACGGAAGGATGTGGACTTATCTCACGATAATGAGAGTGCTGAAATTACTGGTAGTAATATTGCTTGAGAGCCTCTGGTCAGTTCGTCATTCGGCAGTCTCATGTGATGATTTGCCTGGCTGAACTGGAGCAGTAAAGAACGTATGAGAGATTATTAGGTCGCCTTTTAATAGTGCCCACAAAACAGCAAATAGTTAGCAATGTTTCATCGAACTGAGCTACCACGTTAAATCATAATAATTCACATGCGGTGGAAAGAGAACTCTGAAACATATCCGAAATTAATAATTAATTTGAGAGTGATTTGAACTTGTGATCAGGCCAGGATCTAGGTCGAAAGGGGGGTGGGGGAGCGGGGGCAAACCAGGGTATCCGATCCGGTCGGCAATTTCAGGGGGCACCAAATTCATATTCTTGGGAAAAAAAAATCCTTTGTTTCACAAAGCGCCTAGAATCCAGCGCATTTTGGTCTGTCGATTGTTCATATGACTTTGAAACGCATCCCTGTTGGTTTTTGAACACATTCTAAGTTGATTTCTGAACGAATCATAAATTGATTTTTGAATGCATGCGTAGTGTACGTGATGTCTCTGCCAGGGGAATAACAGTCGCACCTAGAAATAAAAATAAAAAATAAAACTTTCCCGCAGACAAAAGAGGACGGGGCTATACGAGCTGAGCCGAGTAAACCTGAATGGGTGAATGCCAATCGCTGTTTGTTTATTTGGTTCATTGGATGATAAGCGTTTTTATAATTACTAGCGAAATCCACAGATTCAGACTACCAAAGTGGAAATAAACGACTAACAGGAATAGCAGGTAAGAAAGATTACATGTTATCTTCTAGTTGTATCCAAGGAAATGAAATTACGACAGAAAATTTTTGCCAGATCGATACATTAGCAAGGGCCAGTTGTATAGTTCCTAGTTGGCAGCCGCTTAATTCAGTTCTCGGAATAGCACGGGAAACGCGTTATACGAACACCTAATAACGCCTAGCCGGAGAATAAACGCGGGATCACGAAACCGGTGAGTCTGGTAGGGTTAGTGAATTTAATGGGAGAATAAGTTTTGACAGTGGCAGGAATAGTTACAGATTTAGTGATGGCAAGATTGTTAGGACGAGGAAGGAGAAGAAACGGGGACAAATTATGTGCAAGAATATGACGATTCCAAGTTCATGTAAAAATTTCGTAGTACTACTACCTTTCGATCTCATGCTTGAGAAATTGGAGAATATGAATGAAATGTGAAACTATTCCCTAATACAAAACTTTTTCTTGTAGTTGGTCTAATAGGCATTTGATATAGGTACTTCGTGAATTATATTCTGTCGTGTTATTTATATAAATGAGGTAGACAAAAATGACAATTTTTACCAAAACAGTCTCGCTTATTTGGCATATGTTACAATTACTGGAGTATTAGAAAGGCCTACTTCGTTTTATCTAGCAGACAGTGACACAATAAACATTATGAAATCGAGAAACCACACCAGTCTAGGGTAGTATTCGTATTAGACAATGACACTTTGATTTTTCATGTAGCAAAACGTTTGACGAACTTTTATGAGATAATAGGTCCTTTCGCAGAAAGGAAAGCACGCCGTGTAAAGCTGTATCAAGGTTAGAGAGAAAAAATGCTGGGACCTAAGGATTGAAGAAATGTGTACTGTCTTGCTTGTCTCTTGTCTTTACTGCTTTTGTGTTTGCTATATTTAATTTTATGTCACAAAAAAGAGAAAGTTATTAGCTAATAGGTAACAAAGAGTGCACATTTTCTGAAGAGGTCTTATTCTCCCGGTCACAAATAATCCCACACAGTATTAATTGTGAATTTTTTAAGGGGGGAGGGAGGGGGGTTGGATGTCAAATCAGCCAGCTGGAAGCAGGAGAGGCACCACGAGACATTTTCATTTCCACTATCCTGAATATAGGTTTGATGGCTTCCATTACAAAATACACATGTTTGAATTCCACAGATCAAAATAACAGCGACGTGCGGTAGAAAAATGCTGTGTGACGAGGCATAGCACTGCACTTTGCCATAGTTATGACCAAATAACGTGTCTTACATTTCCTCGAACATATATGTCTTACATATCAAACTCTTCAGGAAGATGTGCGCTACAAAGTGAACATGTTTTTGAAAAATCGATTTTTTTTTAATTTTTGACGTCCTATCTCAAAAACTCGAGGGGGAGGGGGCGCCACGATCAGGTTTCCAGTTCGGAAATATCGTAGGTCCGGGGCTGCTTCTGATTTTTTTTTTAGCCAAACGGAATTTACGCATTAATTCACGTGAGATACTTCTCTGATTATCTTCAAGCTCTTAATAGTTATTACTTTGATTGAGTGTTAAAAAGACAGCAATAAACCCCGTTTTATTTAAGTCAGAGGTACAGTGAATTGTAAACGGTAATTATTTTCGCTGGATAATCCTGCCTGTATATTTTAATTATTGAACTTTTGTGACTAGTCTTCAAGGGTAAATGCGGCAAATGCATTTGGTTGGCCCCTACACAGTAGCGCAGCCAAATTATATTTATTTAATACCCAGTTTTGTCGCAAGCTTCGTCATTTGTGCTCTGTGCACTGTAACGAAAGAGACATAAGAGAGATCAGCCACAGTCCTCAAACATAATAAAAAGAAATTGTAGAGTGGAATTTAAGTGTTACTATCCCCTTTCTCTCATTACTATAATAGTGTGTCAAAAACAGTGGCATCTTCTGTAAACACTCCAATGTATGCCATACTTCCATTGCTATTTACAATTTTGCTACATTTTAACCAATTTTCTCCCACTTTTCAAGTCGTCAACCAAAGATGCACGCAGAAACTAACAAATACACCGCTATCCCACGTTATCTATTTAGCATAGTCTGATATTTTAACAAATACACCGATATCCCATGTTAAGCAATTAGGACAGTGCAAGAAATACACTCTTGCTACGAACCTGCATTATTAGTGTATTAAAAACAAATACGACTATAAGACTACCTTAGAAGAGTCTGACACACAGGATTGTAGTAGACTTGTAAATAACGGTGGAAGTCTATGTACATACACAACACATGGCTAAATTTGTTCAAATGTGCGTGAAATCTTATGGGAATTAGCTGCTAAGCTCATCAGTCCCTAAGCTTACACACTACTTAACCTAAATTATCCTAAGGGCAAACACACACACCCATGCCCGGGGGAGGACTCGAACCTCCGCCGGGACCAGCCGCACAGTCCATGGGCATAGCATAAACATGCAATTTATTTAAAATGAACTAAAAAATGCGGGGAGTATTCCCACTGTGGTGTCACCGCCAGACACCACACTTGCTAGGTGGTACCCTTTAAATAGGCCGCGGTCCGCTAGTATACGTCGGACCCGCGTGTCGCCACTGTCAGTGATTGCAGACCGAGCGCCGCCACACGGCAGGTCTAGAGACACTTCCTAGCACTCGCCCCAGTTGTACAGCCGACTTTGCTAGAGATGGTTCACTGACAAATTACGCACTCATTTGCCGATACGATAGCATAGCCTTCAGCTACGTCATTTGCTACGACCTAGCAAGGCGCCATTATCAATTGCTATTTATATTGTGATGCATGTACCGTCAGACCGATGTTCACCAATTATGGATTAAAGTTAAGTATTCCAGTAGTTAATTACGTTCTTTACTACTATAAATTCCCTTAACTGTTCCAGACCTCACGCCAGCCTGCGTGAGCTTAACGCGTGCCTTTCGGCTACCAATCATAGTGGCTTGGCTGTCTTGCCAAGTCACAACACCCACAAGTAACCCTCTCGTTGGACATGTGCGGGTTTCCAGGTAGCGAATGGTCGATTGGCGCCGCCTCAGTCTTGCTCGTATCATTTCAGCGTTCGGCCAGGAAAATACCGCTGCGACGGCTGATTGCCGCCAGATGGTGGCCGGTGCCCATGCTAAAAGCTGCAGCTGGAGGGCCTCAACTTCCAGATCGCAGACATCATGCACCTTGAGCATCAGCAACCGTCAGAACAGCCCACACATGCGATAAATAAAACTACTGGAGAGCGAATGTATTGGGCAATGGCCGAGCACCCACATGCCTGATAGGTAAAGCTATTGGAAAGAGTGCAACTAAGAAGAAGAACGGTCTCTTGGGCGCTCTTTGTCGTACGTCGAGAAAAGGAAAGTAGCATCCCATACACCAGATACATAAGAGCGAAAGAGAGAATGGCCGCTCTGTCGCTCCGACAAGTGAGACAGCGGACGAGCCAGGAGATTAACAACCCTACCTCTTCCCACAGTAGCTGCAGCCTCAGTAACACCGACAGGCCGTTACCGCTCGAAGATGTTTGTAGTATAGCGAAGTACAGCACCAATTCTTCTAACCAGGAAAGTACTTGGGCTCGAACAAATAGATCTGAATGAACGTTTGGTTACAGGACCATTATGTACCTCTGAATGTGCTGGTGGGTGTCGTTTTTCTGCAAAACTCTGCAGTCGTGCTCTAGATATCACTTTAGATGTAATTGTAGACGCCACACGCAATGCAGCAATCTTAACTATAAATGTAAATGCTGAATGTCAATAAAATGCTCCGAGCAATACGAATGACTGCAAAACGCACAGTGAAGTAATGCAAGTTGATCGCATGGCGTATTTGCACATTCTATAATATCAGTGTTGAACGCCACGTCAATGACACTTTTGAAGTTGTTCACTGGTTCACCAATATCGTAGCCAGCGTTCTGCCACGCGTAAAGAAGCATTGGTCTGTATACTCCCGCAGATAACTGATTGTAAATGACAGAATGCATATTCATGATAAAGTATCTGTCGTGCAATTTCGGCTGCATATTACTGGAACGTAGTTTAATGAAGTCTGTTATTCCCTTGGCATATATTTTATATTGGCTGAAGAAATACACATCCAGAGGTTGTGCATATTTTGTAGTTTTAGGCGGAATGATTTTTAAATCTACATGTTTTCCGCCAGATGCTTCCAGTAGTACTCGTTCATCCTTATGTCCAGACCAGGAGTCACAAAGTACTAATGACTTTCTCGACAAATGTGGATTCAAAACTGACAGAAAAAAAAGTCTTCAGATGTTGTTTCGTCATCTTCCCACTCACACTTGCATCGACGACGACATTTGGAGGGCACCGCGTTTCTATTTACCTTGACACGCGGGGTCCAAACTTTCCACTGGATTCTTGGAAGCAAAAATGGCTCTGAGCACTATGGGACTTGACATCTGTGGTCATCAGTCCCCTAGAACTTAAAACTACTTTAACCTAACTAACCTAAGGACATCACACACATCCATGCCCGAGGCAGGATTCGAACCTGCGACCGTAGCGGTCGTGCGGCTCCGGACTGAGCGCCTAGAACCGCTAGACCACCGCGGCCGGCTCTTGGAAGCAAATATAGAGTTTGTCTGCCAATCGTCCGTCCATTGATATAGCAACATCGATCGTGTAACTATGTGTTGCACAGTTAACTGATTGCAACATCGCGACAGTGTTTCTCTCCCCTTTCATGGATAGTGTTCTGTTACAAGAAAGTTCGTAGTTGAACTGACTCGGATCACAGTTCCATACAGAACTAATATCGGTGTTTTCTCTCGTTATATGCTCATTGACGTCAGCAACAAACATTTGAGC
The DNA here is from genome assembly GCF_023864275.1 of Schistocerca cancellata. Classification (NCBI taxonomy): domain Eukaryota; kingdom Metazoa; phylum Arthropoda; class Insecta; order Orthoptera; family Acrididae; genus Schistocerca; species Schistocerca cancellata. The sequence continues at coordinate 873,931,806 of NC_064629.1, read as the reverse complement.
TCTTTCAATCAGCTCTTCTTCGTCATCCTTATGTTTTCGTGCTTGGAGCATAGTGATACCTCGTGATGTTATCCTAAACTCCTTTTTCAAATTAGTAATAAATCCTAGTGAAGCTGTAAAGTTTGTACACTCGAGATTTCTGGCTACGTCCAATGCCCAGTGTTGTAAATGCCAATAATGAACGGCGGAACCGCATTCTCGCGCTTCATCTAATTTCGCCATTACACGCTCCTTGATGGTCTTGAACAGCAGTGTACGATTTCCTTTGAAAACTGTATTTCCTTCTCTTTTCTTTGCCAAGTAATCCAGTACGTTTTTAATATTGCTTTTAGACTTCAGTTTAGGGTATCTTTTCAGAAGATATGTCGAAACCTCTTACGTAATAATCATCGTACATGTTCTCCAGTGTGTTGTCATCAAACGCCGTGATGATACTTGCAACTTTAACCTTCTTCCTGGGAGACGGTTGGTATTCACTGTCACTGCTTCCATCGCCTTTTCCCGTACTTGCGTAGCACTACCGTTTGCAATGAGTTGTTCGTCATTATCATCCCTATCATCATCATTATGTGTTAGTGTTACAACAGTATCTGTTTCTAACTTATGCTCATATTTCTGCACTATAATAGATACCAGAAAACATGCGAATGATTCGTCTTCTACACCAATACCATCTTCACGAAGAAGGGTTCTTTGTAACTTCATCTCATCCAATCGCAATATATTAGCAGGATTGATTATCAATCGCCGATCCATCTGACGCTCCAATACACAAATAATGTCACAAAACGCAACTTCAGAGGCACACTGCACCGTCCCTACTGGTCCCGATTGCCGGTCGCGGTGGTCTTCCGGTTCTAGGCACGCAGTCCGGAACCGCGCGACTGCTACGGTCGCAGGTTCGAATCCTGCCTCGGGCATGGATGTGTGTGATGTCCTTAGGTTAGTTAGGTTTAAGTAGTTCTAAGTTCTATGGGACTGATGACCACAGCTGTTAAGTCCCATAGTGCTCAGAGCCATTTGAACTGGTCCCGACTGGCGTACCGGCAGGTCAGTGTGCAATACGGCATGGCATACGCAGAGGCCTCTAACGGACGACTGCAGAATTTTGCAGATGCGGGAGTATCACTAGTGCAATAAGAGACCTTTACATTACTTCTCAAACGATTTTGGTGTATGTGTTTCTTCAAGCCCAAGTACTTTCCTGGTAAAAAAAAAGTATTCTGGGATATTGACAATGACAATTATTGTGAATTGTTTCGTAATGATTACCTGACCACGATTAACAATCGTGATAACATTAAATTTACGTATACAGTGGTAAACTATGATCGCTATAAATTGGTTATGGCCCTTCAATAATTTTTATCATATTTCATTTCCTGTGCAACTTTTTGTTCAGGACTGAGTGACCTCTGGCAACATACTTCAGCACTTTCGTTCTATTCCACTGAGTAGTTAACGTGTTATTTTACTTTATCCCACTCGTCCTTACGTCTTGCAGAGCAGTGTATTTTTCACATTTCATCGATCACATTTTATAGCATTATCTTCCTTATACGTACTTTAATAATATCCTTGAAGTGCTTCGTATATGTTACTGCAGACGTCAGAAGTTATCTGAGTTATAGCAGTCATTCAAATGAGAAAAAAATCACTAAGTAACCTGAAAATCTCCACTTGCTAATAGTCAGGTGATGCTGCTCGTCAGTAATTACCGTCCTTTTTCTTACCTTTCTTCCTAAATTGTACTGAGAAGCCAGCGACAAGAGTCAACCAACGTATGTATGTAGTTTTGGAATAATGCTAAAAAAAAAAAAAGCTGTAGCTACAACTGAGTGTTAAGTATACTACTTCCACACATTTCACGTTTATTCACAAATTCAAACATTTAAATTCTTCTTTTCCTGCACCATTTCGCTTACTTCCTCAAAAACAGTGCCCTTGCCATGCAAAATAGTCCTCTCAGAATATGGAAGTTTTGCCTCGTTTCTGTAACTACAATAACGCAGCATTCATAGCCTAAGCTTGTTATCTAGCGTTCTCATCCGTTTCCTCTAGTGTAAATGCTTATTCACAGATACAAGCGAATGATAGTGAAAACTGGCGAATGTTCGTTGGCTTCTGTTTGCTTCCATTCGCCCCGGTGCGCATCAGGCTCTAGACCATTGATCTATGACCTACGTCGTTCGCCTGCGCTCGTCTACTGTTTACACAAAAGAGAATTCTCGTCTGCTGATCCTCGTTTCCTTGTAGTCGCTCTGGTGTAAATCAGGCGTCACAGAAAGGTGTGTAGTGAAGATGGCAGTGCGTCGCGAGTCAATCGATTTTCGGTGTGGGATGGTTTATTGGTGCAAAGACATTGGGTCATAAAATATCGGAGATGACAAATGGCTCTGAGCACTATGGGACTTAACATCTGAGGTCGTCAGTCCGCTAGAACTTAGAACTACTTAAACCTAACTAATCTAAGGACATCACACACATCCATGACCCGAGGCAGGATTCGAACCTGCGACCGCAGCGGTCGCGCGATTCCAGACTGAAGCGTCGGAGATGACACAAGAATTTGGATTTCTGGCGTCAACAGTGTGTAACATGCACTTTGTATATTGCACAGACGATGTTTCCACACGTGTTAACTGCTGAAAAGGATGACCACAAGTGTTTGATGAACGGATGCCACGTCGCCTCTGCAGAGTCGTGTGTCGGACGACCGACGGTCTACGGTGATTCAGAAGGCCACCGATTTGAATGTGGGTATCAGAAACCCATTTCTACCAGGACTGTACGCAGAAAAATACACCACATTGACTGCAGTGGCCGACGACGGACTCGTCTCTGAGTGCCTTGACATGACTTTTGGTTCTCACTGTATGACTGCGTGCCCCAACTAAAGGGATACTTAACTGGGTGACACTAACATATTTCATTTGCCAAATAAGTCACGATTCATGCAAAAACCCGACAACTGTGAAGAGGGCTTGCGCTCTGAGTGTTCCATACAAACTTAATTATACAGGGCTATTACAAATGCTTGAAGCTATTTCATAAATTCACTGTAGCTCCATTCATTGACATATGGTCACGACACACTACAGATACGTAGAAAAACTCAAAGTTTTGTTCGGCTGAAGCCGCACTTCACGTTTCTGCCGCCAGAGCGCTCGAGAGCGCAGTGAGACAAAATGGCGACAGGAGCCGAGAAAGCGTATGTTGTGCTTCAAATGCACTCACATCAGTCAGTCATAACAGTGCAACGACACTTCAGGACGAAGTTCAACAAAGATCCACCAACTGCTAACTCCATTCGGCGATGGTATGCGCAGTTTAAAGCTTCTGGATGCCTCTGTAAGGGGAAATCAACGGGTCGGCCTGCAGTGAGCGAAGAAACGGTTGAACGCGTGCGGGCAAGTTTCACGCGTAGCCTGCGGAAGTCGATGAATAAAGCAAGCAGGGAGCTAAACGTACCACAGCCGACGGTCAACAGGATGTTGCTCCACCGCAGTTCCATCATGATGTTCGGCATTTCTTAAACAGGAGATTAGAAAACTGATGGATCGGTCGTGGTGGAGATCATGATCAACAATTCATGTCATGGCCTCCACGCTCTCCCGACGTAACCCCATGCGATTTCTTTCTATGGGGTTATGTGAAAGATTCAGTGTTTAAACCTCCTCTACCAAGAAACGTGCCAGAACTGCAAGCTCGCATCAACGATGCTTTCGAACTCATTGATGGGGACATGCTGCGCCGAGTGTGGGAGGAACTTGATTATCGGCTTGATGTCTGCCGAATCACTAAAGGGGCACATATCGAACATTTGTGAAAGCCTAAAAAAACTTTTAGAGTTTTTGTATGTGTGTGCAAAGCATTGTGAAAATATCTCAAATAATAAAGTTATTGTAGAGCTGTGAAATCGCTTCAGTCATTTGTAATAACCCTGTATATATGTAAGGGGCAGTGAAATGAAAACCGAACACGCGCCACAGTGGGACCATGGAATGGTTCCATTCAAAAGTAATCGTCAGACGTGTTGAGACATTTATCCCACTGGGAGATGATACAATCAATTAGTGTTTCGTAGAACGCTGTCTGCCACTGACGGATCCACAACCTCACCCACTCTTGTAATTCCTCGCCCGACTGAAACCGAGGTCCACGCAATACTTTCTTCAAGTCTCCACAGACGTGCAAATCACACTATGAAGGATCCGGGCTGTACGTAGGATCTTGCGTTGTTTCCCGACCAAATCATTAAAGAATGGCCTTCGTCTGATTGACATTGTGGAAGCAGACGTCATAGAGTAACAGGACATTCCGACAGCCCGAGGGAAAATGCAAAAGCCAACAGTGAATACATCCCACATCTTCCCTGCCAAATAAATCCGAAACTGCTTACACAAATTACATACTTCTTCGACTGCATGGGCCCTCTGCGCGTCGAGCTCCTCGAGCACGGAATCGCATTCAATTTGCAGCGTTATGAAAACGCTTTGCAGAAATTGCGACGCGCCATCAAGTCAAATCGCCCAGGAATGCTGTCGGACGTAATCATCGCGTTGCACGATAACGCCCGTCCCCACACTGCCAATGGGACGAAAGCTACGCTTCAGCAATTTGGCTGGGAAACACTGCAACATTCCCGTGCAGCCCAGATCTTTCGTCGTGAGATCTTCATATCTTTGGTGACTGAAGAAAGTCATGCGTAGACGTTGGTTTCAGTTGGACGAGGAAGTGGAAGTGTGGATGCGGCGGTGGATCTGTCAGCGGCCGACTGCTTGCTACGAAACAGGAACAGATCGTCTCGTCTCCCACTGGAGTTTCTTAACACGTGTGGTAATTACTTTTGAATGGAACCATTTCATGGTCCCACTGTGGCGGGTGTTCGGTTTTCATTTGACTGCCCCTCATAGATATTACATTAAACGTTTTGATGACTGAGATTGCGAGTATCAGTATACAGGGTGGTCCATTGATAGTGACTGGGCCAAATATCTCACGAAATAAGCATCAAACGAGAAAACTACAAAGAACGAAACTCGTCTAGCTTGAAGGGGGAAAGCAAATGGCGCTATGGTTGGGCCGCTAGATGGCGCTGCCATAGGTCAAACGGATATCAACTGCGTTTTATTAAATATGAACCCCATTTTTTTATTGTACAGGGTGATTCAAAAAGAATACCACAACTTTAGGAATTTAAAACTCTGCAACGAGAAAAGGCAGAGCTAAGCACTATCTGGCGAATTAAGGGAGCTATAAAGTTTCATTTAGTTGTACATTTGTTCGCTTGAGGCGCTGTTGACTAGGCGTCAGCGTCAGTTGATGCTAAGATGGCGACCGCTCAACAGAAAGCTTTTTGTGTTATTGAGTACGCCAGAAGTGAATCGACGACAGTGGTTCAGCGTGCATTTCGAACGAAGTATGGTGTTAAACCTCCTGATAGGTGGTGTATTAAACGTTGGTATAAACAGTTTACAGAGAATGGGTGTTTGTGCAAAGGGAAAAGTTCTGGACGGCCGAGAACGAGTGATGAAAATGTAGCACGCATCCAGCAAGCATTTGTTCGCAGCCCAGGAAAATCGACTCGCAGAGCTAGCAGAGAGCTGCAAATTCCACAATCAACTGTATGGAGAGTCCTACGAAAAAGGTTAGTTATGAAACCTGAACGTCAACTACCCGAGGCGATGGATCGGCCGCCAGGCAGCCCGTGACAGAGCACTTCATCACTGGCCTCCAAGAAGCCCTGATCTTACCCCCTGCGATTTTTTCTTATGGGGGTACGTTAAGGATATGGTGCTTCGGCCACCTCTCCCAGCCACCATTGATGATTTGAAACGAGAAATAACAGCAGCTATCCAAACTGTTACGCCTGATATGCTACAGAGAGTGTGGAACGAGTTGGAGTATCGGGTTGACATTGCTCGAGTGTCTGGAGGGGGCCATATTGAACATCTCTGAACTTGTTTTTTAGTGAAAAAAAACCTTTTTAAATACTCTTTGTAATGATGTATAACAGAAGGTTATATTATGTTTCTTTCATTAAATACACATTTTTAAAGTTGTGGTATTCTTTTTGAATCACCCTGTATATTCGTGTAATACGCAAAGAAATATGAATCTTTTAGTTGGACCACTTTTTTCGCTTTGTGATAGATGGCGCTATAATAGTCACAAACGTATAAGTACGTGGTATCACGTAAATTCCGCCAGTGCGGACGGTATTTGCTTCGTGATACGTTACCCGTGTTAAAATGGACCATTTACCAATTGCGGAAAAGGTCGATATCGTGTTGATGTATGGCTATTGTGATCAAAACACCCAACGGGCGTGTGCTATGTATGCTGCTCGGTATCCTGGATGACATAATTCAAGTGTCCGGACCTTTCGCCGGATAGTTACGTTATTTAAGGAAACAGGAAGTGTTCAGCCACATGTGAAACGCCAACCACGACCTGCAACAAATGGTGATGCCCCAGTAGGTGTTTTAGCTGCTGTTGCGGCTAATCCACACATCAGTAGCAGACAAATTGTGTGACAATCGGGAATCTCAAAACCGTCGGTGTTGAGAATGCTAGATCAACATCGATTGCACCCGTACCATATTTCTATGCACCAGGAATTGCATGGCGACGACTTTGAATGTCGTGTACAGTTGTGCCATTGGGCACAAGAGAAATTACGGGACGATGGCACATTTTTTGCACGCGTTCTATTTAGCGACGAAGCGTCATTCATCAATGGCCGTAACGTAAACCAGCATAATATGCACTATTGGTCAACGGAAAATCCACGATGGCTGCGATAAGTGGAACATCAGCGACCTTGCCGGGTTCATGTATGGTGCGGCATTATGGGAGGAAAGATAATTGGCCCCCATTTTATCGATGGCAATCTAAATGATGCAATGTATTCTGATTTCCTACATAATGTTCTACCGATGTTACTACAAGATGTTTCACTGCATGACAGAATGGCGATGTACTTCCAACGTGATGGATATCCGGCACATAGCTCGCGTGCGGTTGAAAGCGGTATTGAATAGCATATTTCATGACAGGTGGATTGGAAGCACCATACCATGGGCCGCACGTTCACCGGATCTGACGTCCCCGGATTTCTTTTTGTGGGGAAAGTTGAACGATATTTGCTATCGTGATCCACCGACAACACCTGAAAACATGCGTCAGCGCATTGTCAATGCATGTGCGAGCATTGCGGAAGGCGAACTACTCGCTGTTGAGAGGAATGTCGTTACACGTATTGCCAAATGCATTGAGGTTGACTCACATCATTTTGAGCATTTATTGCATTAATGTGGTATTTACAGGTAATCACGCTGTAATAGCATGCGTTCTCAGAAATGATAAGTTCACAAAGGTACATGTATAACACTGGAACAACAGAAATATAATGTTCAAACGTACCTACGTTCTGTATTTTAATTAAAGAAACCTACCTGTCACCAACTGTTTGTGACTATTACAGCGCCATCTATCACAAAGCGAAAAAAGTGGTCCAACGAAAACATTCATATTTCTTTCCGTACTACACGAATATGTAACAAAAAGTGGGGGTTCCTATTATAAAAAACGCAGTTAATATCCGTTTGACCTATGGCAGCGCCACCTAGCGGGCCAACCATAGCGCCATCTGGTTTACCCCTTCAAGCTGGACAAGTTTCGTTCTTTGTAGTTTTTTCGTTTTATTGTCCTGGTCACGGTCAATGGACCACCCTGTATGTGACGTAAATGGCCGTTATCATTTAATTGCATTAACTTAGATTCTTAAATTATTTGTACCACCAAGGGATCTTAGACCTTAGTGTTTGACATAAATTTCAACTTCTTACCTCTACCCGTTCCGGATAAAAATAGGTCTAATTGGGCGAACATACAGACAATAAAGTGGTACTGTAAGGGTTCGGTTTTTAACAATTGAAGTACGGAACCGTAAAAATTAAACAGAAATCTTGTGTTCCTGAGACGAGAGAGAGACGGAAATTAGACAGTATTATTCGGTAGGCACGGTAGTACTTTTGGATTATTTTAATTTTGATGTAACTCCTTTCAATTTATCATTATTAAATTAGTTTCCTCTGTATAAAGCAGTACCTCATGAAGTTAGGGATACTTTTGATGTGAGGCAGTTGGTGGTTAGTGCCGACCAGGTAATAGAAACCTTAACAGGTGTGTAGAGTTCCCACAGAAGTCTCTTCTAAAAGTTGTTTTGTACGACCGTTCTCGAGACCTGAGTGCAGAAAATAGTGCATTTTCTTGGTGAGACCGAGCCATTAAATAGGACACAGCAGGATCGGTAGGCTCACTTTTGTAGATTTTTCTGGAGATGAACATCTAGAATCGCGTCGTGTAGTCAGTGTCCACCACAATAGACCTCTTTCTATTCTTGCACACGCTCTCAGAGCCGTGCTGAGAGCGTTGAATTTTGATAGAAGCATTTCCCGTAAGTGACATTTAAATTATTTTCGTGATTTACGCGACTGGATGATTGACCACCGACCACAATCTGTCAACATGTTGAAATGCTACCGTCAACAGGATAGGAAACACTCCGCCTTGTTCCACTGTCACTTTTCATTATTCACATTTCGCTATCTGCTGTTCGCCGCTGCCTTAAAATAGTTCAGATGGCTCTAAGCACCATGGGACTTAACATCTGAGGTCATCAGTCCCCTAGGCTTAGAACTACTTAAACCTAACTAACCTAAGGACATCACACACATCCATGCCCGAGGCAGGATTCGAACCTGCGACCGTAGCAGCAGCGCGGTTCCGGACTGAAGCGCCTAGAACCGCTCGGCCACAGCGGCCGGTGGCCTTAAAATGCCTCTCGTGGTATTAGAAGACACGCATTTAATTGAAGCGTTTGTTAACCATGAAACCTGATAGCCTCCGATTTGAGTGCAAAATGTGTTTAAGCATCGTGGGTAACGGCTGGTCATAAGGTTTTAATTATTACGTCGGAAAAACGAAGCTGCGACCATGAAATTTGGTGTTAGTACTTCGTCACCCTTCAATGGGACACATTTCTTCCAGCAATGGATGACTTGGTGGCTGTTCCACAAACGCCCCACATCGAAAATCAGCTCATCTTGCCCATCGTGCAATGGTTTATTTAGCTGAGGAAAGAGGATGTAGCCATTGGGTGCCATGTCAGGGAAGTGTGGGGTGGAGGCAAAACGGGATAGCCTGAAAAAGCAGCTTTTATGACTGTGTTGGGCCATTGTTGTAAAGCAAAACCAATCGCTCGGACTGCTTCCACAGACGTTTCGTCTTTACAACGTCCCGTAACCTCGTTAGTATTTTACTGTGACCGACTAACCCTTACGACCGTAATCTGTTAGCACCACATCATGGCAATCCTAAAAAACACTCAGCATCACCTTTCCCGATGATGGCTGGTTCATCACTGTTTTCGACCTGTTTGCGCTGCTTGGTGTGCTCCTTGATCCCTGGGCTGCGGTGTTATACCCCACACTCGGCCATGGTGCTTACGTTGCTAAGGGAGTCATGTGGATTGGCCTGACTCACGAGTAACATTTCCGCTGCTGCCTCGATTTGGCGAGCTTTTCGAGTGGGTGTGTGCAGTTGCGGAACACAGCGCTCGGCAACCTTTGTCATGTTTAAAAACCCTAAACTGATTTTCATCTACTCCACTATCACCCCGATTGTCATAGATGAGCCTTCACTTTTCTGCGGTTCTTCAAAGATAGTTGGTCTGTCACTTCGTTCTTCTTCATTCAGACATGTTTGACCACACTGGAAACATCTGCACTACCTAACCATTGTGTCATTTAATGGCGCATTCTTGCCACGCATCTCCACAAACGTAGCATGGATTGTTGAAGCTTTGTCCTCCTTCCAATTCAGAACGCGAATTACCGCACGATCGCGACTTTACGTGGGCTGCTCCATTTTTTCTTTGCTTCTCTAGAGGCTTGCCGGGGTACTGTGGCGAGGAATGTCCTTGTGTACCAGGACTGCAGACATGTACCTGCAAACATATAAAAAATTAATTACGTAACTTTACGTAACATTATTAAAATTTCAGAAGTCACATCAAATACCTCTACGAGGAGGAGATGGTTGAGAATATCCACAGACTGGATAAATTATATGAGAAAAGAGCCAGGTTACTGCGCTTCCTTAATTTCTTATTGAAATGTATAGACAATAATTTGATCCCAATGTTTGCTAGAATTGTTCACTTTATTAATAGTGTTGCTGCAAATAAGATTAAGCGCAGGGCAAGTATGACCTTGGTTACAGCATCCGTTTTACACGTCGAGAGTTAGAGATGATTTCCAAGGATTTATTTTATTTACATCTGAAGATTGCGCAATATGCTCATTCCTTAGTTGGGATTGGATTGATGTGTAACTTGGGCCAAGGCGAACTGGGCTCACAGGGATAGTACAAATAGACAAAGTACTAATTGTAATCGTCTCGCAACACGTAAACCTCAAGAAGCCCTTTCTGGACGATCCGTTGTGAGTCTCACGGAGAAATCGTTTGACGATGCGACGATTTCAGTGCTTGTGAAAGGTTTAAACTTTGCTCCTACACCTTCTTCACCTCCTTTAATGGATTTCATCAGTTCTATTGAGAGTCCCGAGAGACTGAAAAAAAGCGCAGGTGACGCCTGTATATAAGGGTAGAAGGACGGATCCTCAAAATTACAGACCAATATCCTTAACATCGGTTTTTTTGCAGGATTCTCGAACATATTGTCAGTTCGAATATAATGAATTTCCTTGAGACAGGGAACTGTCCATGTATCAACACGGCTTTAGAAAGCATCGCTCCTGCGAAACGCAACTCGCCCTTTTTTCACATGATATCTTGCGAACCATGGATGAAGGGTATCAGACGGATGCCATATTCCTTGACTTCCGGAAAGCGTTTGACTCGGTACCCCACTGCAGACTCCTATCTAAGGTACGACCATATGGGATTGGTTCCCAAATATGTGAGTGGCTCGAAGACTTCTTAAGTAATAGAACCCAGTACGTTGTCCTGGATGGTGAGTGTTCATCAGAGGTGAGGGTGTCATCTGGAGTGCCCCGGGGAAGTGTGATAGGTCCGCTGTTGTTTTCTATCTACATAAATGATCTTTTGGATAGGGTGGATAGCAATGTGCGGCTGTTTGCTGGTAATGCTGTGGTGTACGGGAAGGTGTCGTCGTTGAGTGACTGTAGGAGGATACAAGATGACTTGGACAGGATTTGTGATTGGTGTAAAGAATGGCAGCTAACTCTAAATATAGATAAATGTAAATTAATGCAGATGAATAGGAAAAAGAATCCCGTAATGTTTGAATACTCCATTAGTAGTGTAGCGCTTGACACAGTCACATCGATTAAATATTTGGGCGTAACATTGCAGAGCGATATGAAGTGGGACAAGCATGTAATGGCAGTTGTGGGGAAGGCGGATAGTCGTCTTCGGTTCATTGGTAGAATTTTGGGAAGATGTGGTTCATCTGTAAAGGAGACCGCTTATAAAACACTAATACGACCTATTCTTGAGTACTGCTCGAGCGTTTGGGATCCCTATCAGGTCGGATTGAGGGAGGAGATAGAAGCAATTCAGAGGCGGGCTGCTAGATTTGTTACTGGTAGGTTTGATCATCACGCGAGTGTTACGGAAATGCTTCAGGAACTCGGGTGGGGGTCTCTAGAGGAAAGGAGGCGTTCTTTTCGTGAAACGCTACTGAGGCAATTTAGAGAACCAGCATTTGAGGCTGACTGCAGTACAATTTTACTGCCGCCAACTTACATTTCGCGCAAAGACCACAAAGATAAGAGAGATTAGGGCTCGTACAGAGGCATATAGGCAGTCATTTTTCCCTCGTTCTGTTTAGGAGTGGAACAGGGAGAGAAGACGCTAGTTGCGATACGAGGTACCCTCCGCCACGCACCGTATGGTGGATTGCGGAGTATGTATGTAGATGTAGAAGGCTATTAGACCTCTTTCCGCGGATTCCGCAGACGAAGTTCGACGGGAATCGTGTCGAACCTCGCTGAAATGTGCGCCGCAACAGAGTAACATCTGTCCAGCGGAGAGAGCTGCTCTTCGCAACCTCCGTGAAGATGTTGGTACGGTCGTACTCCCTGCTGATAGGGTAATGCTACGGTCCTTTTGAGGAGGGAAGCTTACAACGAGAAGATAGATAGTCAACTAAGTGATTCATCGAACCGCAAAATCGCTAAGGACCCAACGATCGATAAGGGCCCAACGAGCCGTATATCCAGAAAAACTACTACTCTTTTGAACGATAGTTCTTTACTTGAGCAAGTTACCAAGAGGCCAAGACCACACAATGCTGTTCCACCAAGGCTGTATGGGCTGCACAAGATTCACAAGGATGGCGTTCCACTACGATTGATATTGACTAATATTGGCACTTCTACTTATTCGACTGCAAAACATCTGGCTTCCTTACTCAAGCCGTATGTGGGTAACTGCTGCTAGCATGTACGTAATTCCAAGGATTTTATCAATCGTCTGAAGACTGTTAAGCTGAGCAGTTAGGACTTACTAGTTAGCTTCGATGTGGTCTCACTTTTTACAAAAGTGGCTTTATTTGACTCGCTACATCTTATTGGTAACTTGTTAAGATGATTTGACGGCTTTGTTTGAACATACTCTCTCCTCAACTTACTTTTTATTTAATAATGAATTTTTTGAACAAGTTGACAGTGTCGCCATAAGGAGTCCCTTGTGGCCAATCTTTTTATCGAAAACTTTGAGAACTTTGAGGAGAAAGTTCTTGAGTCGGCCATCTTAAAGCCTACGGTTTTCTGACGTTACGAAGATGACACTTTCGTTGTATGGCCTCATGGCAGACAAGAACTGGAAAAATTCCTTTCGTCATTTAAACTCTTTACATGAGAACATCAAGTTTACTGTGGAGATTAAGAAAGATGGGACTTTACACTTTCTAGACGTGTTAGTACGCCGTAAGAATGATGGGTCTTCGGGACATTCGGTGTATAGAAAACCCCCACATACAGATCTATATTTTCAGGCGTTCAACTGCCATCACCCCGCACGAACCGCCGGTGTTCTTAGTACTTTAATTCATTTGGTGCATGTAATATCGGATGCTGATAGCCTTCACGAAGAATTAGTGCATCTGGAGAAGAGTATGCCTATACTTCGCGTCATATACGGAAGGCCATGCGACGCTCTGAGGAGACTAATGACGACTATGAATCAACTGAGTTCCTTCCATATGCCGGGAACGGGTCTTCTAAAATAGGCAGATTGCTTAGTATGAATAATATTAGTACTCTTCCGTCCACCAGCAAAAAGCAGGGCCTTAGTCGGATCTGTTAAACACGATTTACACTTCAGGAAGGCGGGTGTTTGCAAAATTCCCTGTGAATGTGGCTCTGCATATATAGGTCAGACGACACGAACGGTCCAGGCACGCTGAGTAGAACACGAAAGACACGCCCGTTTGAGGCAATCTTTAAAATCAGCACTAGTAGAACATTGCATTTCCATGGGACATTCTATGGAATACAAGAGTAACAACATTTTAGCACCGGTTTCCATCTTCTGGGACTCTGTAATTAAAGAATCCGTGGAAATACGTCTTGCTGGTAATTTAGTGAATCGTGACAACGGCTTTCAGCTGGATAAAAATTGGAGTCCAATTATTAAAATGATACGGTCACAACGGAATCGACATGCTCAGTCGATACTCAGCGATTAGATTGTTCTTAGTTCACCTCTCAGGGCAGCACACACAACTTAGCTGCCTCGCGCATGTCACTTCCTAACGCATGCGCCGTAAACCGGCAGTACGATTTGCATGCGTGGAATTCGCTATAAATACCATGACTGCATCAGGTCTCTTCAACCCCACCATCTGCACTTAACACTCCCATCACTACACAGGACATCAGCCTCACACTCCGCACTAAACGCAACACTGCTCCCGGCCACGACTGCGTTACCTACCGCCACCTCAAACACTGCCCTCCCTCCTTCCTTTCCATCCTTGCCACCCTCTACAATGTCATCCTTGCCACTGGCTTCTATCCCGACCTGTGGAAAACCTCCCGTATCCTGATGTTCTCCAAACCCAACAAGCCTCCATCTGATGCCTCTTCCTATCGTCCTATCTGTCTCACATCGGTGTTCAGCAAGCTCTTGGAATCCATCCTTTCCCGGCGCATCCATCTCCATCTCCACCTCCACCAAAACCACCTCCTCCCAAACACCCAATGTGGCTTTCGACCTTCCTTCTCTGCTGATGACCAACTCCTCCGCCTCACTCATCTCCTCTCCCTCCAGCTTAACTCCCGTCGCTCCGCCATTTTTGTCTCACTTGACCTCGAAAAGGCCTACGACCGTGTCTGGCATCCCGGTCTCCTGTTTAAACTCCAAACCTACGCCCTTCCTATCAACTACATCCGTCTGGTGGCGTCCTTCCTCTCCCACCGCCCCTCCTATGTTACCATCCATAATGCCAATTCCCACACCTTCTACCCCTCTCCAGGTGTGCCCCAGGGCTCTGTCCTCTCCCCTCTCCTCTACCTCCTGTACACGGCGGATATGCCCCAACCCCCCCCCCCCCTCCAGTACACCTCTTGCAATATGCTGATGACACCGCATTCCTCGCCCTCGCTCCTACCCTCCAACGGTCCCAACGCCTTCTCCAGAATCACCTTGACCTTTTTGCTGCATGGTGTAACCAGTGGCTCCTGAAACTCAATCCTTCCAAGACCCAGGCAATCATCGTAGGTCGTACCACTCGCTCCTTCCGGCTCCTGGATTTCTCCCTTACTGTCTGCGCACGTCCTGTCCGCCTCACCCCCACCCTCACCTACCTTGGCCTCACCATTGACCGTCATCTCCGCTCCATCCAATCCAAAGCCCACAACCGCCTCCGACTCCTCAAACTCCTCTCTGGCCGGACGTGGGGGTTGCACCCCTCTACCATCCTCCACACCTACAAATCTTTAATCCGTCCCATCCTCTGTTATGCCAGTCCTGCCTGGATATCTGCCCCCCCCCCAAATTCTATAAGTCCCTCCAGATCCTTGAGCGTCATGCACTCCGCCTCGCCTTCCGTATACGCCTCTCGTCCCCCACGCGGATCCTCTATGATCTCATTCCTTTCACCCATCTGCTCCTATTCCTCGAACATATCTGCATCCTCTACACCTCCCGCCATCTTGAACCCCCTCACCCCCTGGTTGCTCCTCTCCTCTCTCATCCCCGCCCCCTGTCACGTCTTCACCGTTGTGTCCCCCCTACCCTCCATCTCTACACCCTACATCTCCTTTCCCAAGGTGGCTTCCATCAACTCCCCATCCCGGATGATGCCCTCTCTCCCTCCATTTATCCTTCCTATCAACTCTGATCCTCACCCCCCCTCCTTTCCTCCGTCCTTTCCCTGGGCTCCCTCTTCCTCCCCCCTTCCATCCTGTGTTTTCTCCCCGCTTGTCCTCTCCCTATCTCCTTTCTCCCCCCCCCCCCCGAGTCCTTTTGTACTCCCCTCCTCTGCCTTCCCCAATCCCTGGCATGTCTGCTCAGCACCCCCACCCCTCTTATGGATCCTCCTCTTCCATTGGCTCCTTTCCCCCCCCCTCCCCCTTCACTTTTCCCTTTTCCTCTCCTCCCCCCCCCCTTTTTCCCGTCATCTGACCAGTTTCCGCCCACCTGCCCTCGGGTGTGGTATGTCGTATTTGTGCCAACTTTTAGCGCAGTGTTTAAGTGAGTGTTCCGTGTTGTGCGTCCTTCCACAGTGTTGCGAACAGAAATCATGCTGTCGCTTGGTGTGCTTTTTATATCTCTTGCGAACAGAACCCAGACTGTCGCCGTGTTTTTTTAATTGTCTGTCTATTATTTTTCTGCTTCCTGTGTATTTTATTAACTTCATCGACCCTGTGTTTTATGTTTTACGCTCCAGAATTTTCTGCCATTTTTACCTTTAAGTCACCGATTTTATTGCCAACTGTTATTATTTTTATTATCTTCATCTTTTTAAAACAAATTGTGTAGGCTGAAGAGTGGCGTAATAAGCTGCTGCCAGCCCGCCCCCTTTAGGGGGAATCGAAACTCAATAAAGGAAAAAAAAACAGGTCTCTTCAGTACTTCGTGTATTCACCTGAGGATGGCTGGACGTCTCTGGACCGAAATACCGTGGCAGAATGATGATAGGGTCCAGCTGCAAACCTGAAAAATACTGGAAGAAGAAATACGCCGGGAAAATTTCAGAAGTTACATTCTTGCAGCTTGTACACCTAATCCTTTAAATTTATTGATTGTGAATGCAGTACGTAAGTGAGGAATTTGCAAATAATAAATGCAATTAATATAAATTATATCACTACGCTGGGTAGCCTAATAAATACCATAATCATACGAATGGTTTTCCCACTTTGGCCCAACAAAGTAGAATATATAAAATAGCTTTCCAAATTGGTACTAACAGATTTTTACAACACTCACTTCCGCTACAAAAATGGGAACCTTTTCTCACTATATTGAGCTTCATTTGCTCTATCTAGGATGACAAGTTATTTTTTTCAGTATGGGGAAGAAAATTATGTTTTTGGAGTTAGGACTTCTAGATCCCGACTGTGATGTTTGTTGCACATTTTTATTATCATTTGCAGCCGTAGTCTCCCATGAAGCAGGTTGTTATTTTGAAGCTACTTCATCACTACGAGATGGTAAGGTGGGAGGGAGGTTACGCATTAGCAGAAAGCAAGCTTGTAGCATCCTACAGAGAAAGGAATCATCAGCAGAGTTTGCCTCAGACTAACATCGATGCGCGTCTGTGCAGAATGCCTCACTCATTTCCTGTTGTGCTTCCATCTCACTTGTATTGAGTTTTAGCATGGCGTTCTCATACTGAGGATACTAAACAGTTTATGAGAAACACGTTGTAACCAAACTAGGCTATTTTGTGATTAGTGCACAAAAGAAGAGACCATGAGTTATGCGTAAAGATGATATTTTTCCAGATTATGGATTAACTTGATGTGCTTATAGATGTACCTTAGAGCTGAATATGCTGTTGTACTGTCGTAGCTCCATCTTTTCAAAAGTCCGCCTCCGGTAGCTGATTGGTCAGCGCGACGGAATGTCAATCCTAAGGGCCCAGGTTCGATTTCCGGATGGGTCGGAGATTTTCTTCGCTCAGGGACTGGGTGTTGTGTTGTCCTCATCATCATAATTTCATCCCCATCGACGTGCAAGTCGCCGAAGTGGCGTCAAATCGAAAGACTTGCACCCGGCGAACGGTTTACCCGACGGGAGGCCCTAGTCACACGACATTTACATTTACATTTACATCTGTCCAAAATAGGTCAAATGGCTCTGAGCACTATGGGACTTAACATCTGAGGTCATCAGCCCCCTAGAACTTAAAACCACTTAAACCTAACTAACCTAAGGACATCTCACACATCCATGCCCGAGGCAGGATTCGAACCTGCGACCGTAGCGGTAACGCGGTTCCAGACTGAAGCGCCTAGAACCGCTCGGCCACACCGACCGGCAGCTTCATATATCCACCGCGGTTATTAACCAGGGAAAGACCACACACGAAAATACATGGTAATGACGTATTATGCATACATCGTGTGTGAGGAACCGTTCATCGTCACTCTGATATTGTATATTGATTGATAAATGATATGTACGGTATTGCTAAAGGCATCACAGACATTTACTGCCAAGCGCGCAACACGCTTGTACATAACATTCCACTGCCTTCCTTTTTCTATTTTTTCACAGAAACCAAAAAGTTACCGTGCTCTTCCCTGCAGGAAAACATGTAAATCTTTATGCATGGTCTGATCTGGCCTAACTGACACACCCAGAATCCGTTGAAAACTTTATCACAGCCTACCGAGCACTCCCCCTCCCTCTTTCCTGCCAATTTAGCTGTTTCCTATGCCTACAGAATATGAGGCGAATGCGAATGCTGAGGAGGTTCCTGTCCAGTCCAAATCAGTGCCCCATTTGACACGGCCTCAGCGTGTACGAGCCGTTTCTTGTTGTTGTGGAGAACTAATGTTAGCAATGGAACCACGTGATCACACAGAGTGAGAGCCCGATGGAAGATGATTTAGAGACTGTAGAAAGGTCTGCCACAAACGAATCTACTCGACCCTTTGTAGTGGTTTCATCCATTTTTATTAATGCTTCCGTGACTTTAAAGGTTCGGATGGAGAAGCTGAAGTTGTTATTCCTGTTCACGTATCAACATCTACATCTGCACACCGCGAGCCAACTTACGGCTTGTGGCGGAGCGTACTTGCTGTGTCACTGCCACTTCCCCCTTTGCTGTCCCTCTCGCAAATGGCATATGGGAAGAACGATCATCGGTCAGCCTCCGTGTAAGCTTGACTTTCACTAATTTTACCTTCATGGTTTTTTCACGAACATACGTAGGAAGAAGAAGTATATTAGTTGCCTCTTCTAGGAGCGTACGATCTCGGATTTTTAACAGTCAGCCACAACTTGATACACAACGCATCTCTTGTAGCCTCTGCCACTGGAGTTGGACGAACCCGAGACGCCTTCGCGCTTGCTGAAAGAACCTGAGCTGAAACGTGCTGCTCTTCTTTGGATCTTATCTGCTTTCTTTATCGACCCTATCTGGTAAGAGCCTCAGATTGACGAGTAATACCCAAATAACGGTAGGAGAATGGTTTTGTAACCTAGCTCATTTGTGGATCGCATCTCCCATTCCTACGATTAGTTTTATGTAGTCGTTTTGTTTTATACCATTCCATACACACACTCCCATTTATTTAATAGACGTAAATTACTTGTAGTGATTAGGCGCCAATCTTGTTATTATACAGTAACGGGGATTTCTACCTATTTATGTAAAATAAGTTACATTTATTTTTATTGAGGATCAACTGCCAATCATTACACCAAGCGTCGATCCTCTTTAGGTCGATCTGTATTTCAGTACAGTTTTCTAGTATTGTATTTTCTCTGTATACAGTAGCACCATCCCATAACAGCCTCATGGAGCTTCCGAGTTTATCCGCTAAGTCATTTGAAGGGTTCAGGGAAAAAAATCAGGTTAGTTAGCTGCACGAAACAGGAATTAAATTAGCTTTGTCGTGGATTTATTTTCCCTTAAGGTTTTGATGTACAGGAAAAGAAAAATGTAAATCAACTGATCCAGCGAAAAAAACCACGTAAGTCTAGTGTTTAAGCGAAAAAACAAAAAAAAAATGGTTCAAATGGCTCTGAGCACTTTGGGACTTAACTTCTGAGGTCATCAGTCCTCTAGCACTTAGAACTACTTAAAGCTAACTAACCTAAGGACATCACACACATCCATGCCCGAGGCAGGATTCGAACCTGCGACCGTAGCGGTCGCGCGGTTCCAGACTGTAGCGCCTAGAGCCGCTCGGCCACTCCGGCCGGCCGAAAAAACCAGGTCAACTGCAACTCTCCAGATACGTTTGAAATTTTTTGTTGCAGTTGTTCTTGGTTTAATACCAGTCCTGTGTATTAACAAAAGGCGACCCTGCAAGACCGAAGAATACTCAAAGGTAGATGCTGATTTTGCGTACGGGGTTAGAGTTCCTGTAGGATCTGACAATGAGTCTCATGACGTTCTGTGGCCAGGCAGCAGTGAAGTTTTCCCAGGGATAGTCGAATGACAGATAACGTGGAAGATAACTGTGAATTTCCATGTTTACGATAATAATAATATAATTGAAGATAATTGTAGTATTAGAAGTGATGATACTAAAAATGTTACAAATAATAACAAAAATATTTGAAATGATTGTAAAAGAAGCGTACATCGAAAGAAAACCAAGAGTAGCTGACTATCATGCTTCTTTCTCTTTCCGTTTCAGGAGACTTACCTGGTTTCTTCCCTAAAAAGTTGGTAGTTTGAGCGAATTTTTTAATTTAGTTTCGTATTATTGATGTTAATTACTTTGAAAACCATCTTATCTTGTCCACTAAACACAAAACTTCAATCTTTCACTTTGAATGAAAAGTACGTATTGCGTTTTGAAATTAAAAATTAGTTTCCTGAGTTTAAATGAAAAAGTGTCTCAGCTGGTACTTTCCGTGGAACCTTCATTAATACGTTTGGAATGAAGTATGTATTCTATTTTTCTTAAATTGAACAGACATCATAATTAAGGTCATAAACAGTACATTTCATCATTCTGCCTCAAACTTATTACTGGCTGCAAACGACGTGTTGAGCTTATCTGGAGCGACTTTCGTAACAGACACGTCGACCCTGAAACCGACGTTTGCTGGAGTCGAGAATTGGCGGTATATCACACGACAGTTTGTCATGTTGTTTGGTATGCACCCAGACTAGTTTTCATAATCTCCCTACGATATCGTGTTGTCTAAAAAGTTGCAGCCAAAGCGCTGTGCCCTTATCTCTAGCAATTACCTGAAACCCGCTCACTTTTCACAGAGCTGTGTATGGTGTGCACTAGTGATTTTTCTAGGCTAGAACGAGGAACTTATCCAAGAGGGGGCAAGACTTTAAAATTGGCATTTGCTATACAACTGAGGTGCATATGAAGAGATGTCGTGTAACAAAAACTCAGTTTTGCGGGAGACAAGCAACTTTTCTTGTATCTCTAAAGAGTGATATTTTATTCAATCTTCTTGCAGGTAGGTTGCTCTGTTATGTAAACCCTACGTTTTTTACGTTCCTGATGCTATCTTTTTCGGAATAATGATTTGAAATTCCATCTCTATATTATTAATTCCAACGTATCCGCCCGCATCTCGTGGTCGTGCGGTAGCGTTCTCGCTTCCCACGCCCGGGTTCCCGGGTTCGATTCCCGGCGGGGTCAGGGATTTTCTCTGCCTCGTGATGGCTGGGTGTTGTGTGCTGTCCTTAGGTTAGTTAGGTTTAAGTAGTTCTAAGTTCTAGGGGACTGATGACCATAGCTGTTAAGTCCCATAGTGCTCAGAGCCAGCCAGCCAACGTATCCTGTGAGTTAAACAGAAAGGTGGAAAGCATTCACAAAAATACATTCTTTAATATGCAAAAGACATATTTACTCGTACACTAAAAACGTCATCTTGACACTGAATCAAAAATCTTTATTAGAAAAAGAAATCCTAACACCTGAGAAAATCCAGTTGGTTATCAACAAATATAACCAGCAAAAATGTCGTTAGTTAATCCTCGTCAATCTGAACAACCAGGAAAAAAACTTCATAATTGTTTATTCACCTTTGGTCCCACCTTTAACATGTTTTTGGCTTACAGAATTTCACTTCTAATAACGTTAGTGAAACTATCTCATTATTTTCATGCTCTCTGTTGTCTCGTGTCGATTGGCATCAACCAAACAGCCGGTAGATCTGACTTCTAACAGGCTAGGACTGAACCAAGACCTTCTTTGTCATTCAGTTTGACACTTCATTCTCAAGATACGCCAACAGTGTTGCAGAATTCGTTATTTTGCGACTGTGTTGCACCCTGTACAGGTCGAGAAGGTGCCAAAATATGGAGAGTAGATCTTTTCAGCCTTGAAATTTCACTCATTTTCTTCTTTTCTCTATCATAGAACATTACATTTTCTACTAACACCCTTTGCATGCTGGGGACCGAGCGAGGTGGCGCAGTGGTTAGCACACTGGACTCGCATTCGGGAGGACGACGGTTCAATCCCGTCTCCGGCCATCCTGATTTAGGTTTTCCGTGATTTCTCTAAATCGCTTCAGGCAAATGCCGGGATGGTTCCTTTGAAAGGGCACGGCCAATTTCCTTCCCCATCCTTCCCTCACCCGAGCTTGCGCTCCGTCTCTAATGACCTCGTTGTCGACGGGACGTTAAACACTAATATCCTCCTCCTCCTCCATACTGGGGGCACATATGAAACTTTGATGAGCATACCGACGATAACTCGTGGCCAATTTCTTCATAGCCTACTATACCGATGTGCCACGTAAAACTGAAGTAAGTCTCAGCTAGCCATCACTAGTCTTGTTTATCCACAGCTAAAAGCTGAACTTTCATAATGATAAAAGTAGGCAATAGGAGGAGGGGGTATCGACGCGTGATTCGCCGATGGATGTCGGCCAGGTACACTACCGCCATGTTTATGCTGTGCTGGTGAAAGTGGTGAGTCATTTCTTGGAAAATTGACGCCATACTTGCACTGGGCGTCGCCCCTGTTCTTTGTTGCACATCGGTAGGGCTTGTACGATAAAGAAACCGCGAAAAGTCTGGAGACTGTGTCGGCAACGTTCTGCAATGGTTGATTGTAGAACAGCGTCGAAACCGCCTCCACGTTAGGGAAACGGTATAATTTCCTATGAACAGTAAAATAACCAAATAATCCGAATTTAATTGAAGTCACACTATTTCCTACTAATCTTGGAAAATGTAATGCCAGATTAGGTTATTCCCGTCGTCATGTACAATCTGAGACAATTCTAGAATCGCGTCGTGTTTACTAAATGATTACAAGATCTACAGATCTACATACCAGATCTCCCCCCCCCCCCCCCTCCTCCTCACAACTACCTCACCTATGCGGCAACCTATACGATAGAGAAACCCTTCCACAGGACCTAATAAACACGGGAAAGACCTCGAATATCAGTGTGGAGCTGCACGATTTTTCGGATGCCATAACGCGGAAAAACATATTGCGGAGAATTTCTGAGCATGAACAGCAGATCCGGTATGTCACATTTCCGGAACAAAATGTGGAGCGTGGACTAATGCCGTAACGAGAAGACTCCGTATTGGATATCACCTGTTGGAAACTAAAATGTCTTACTAAATAGTGAGAGGAGAGACTATGAAATAATACAGAAAAAAACCTTCATCTGTGACAAACTAAATCTGTGTGCTTGACGAGATATCAAATACAGACCACTGTACGTCAGGGGCTGAAGCCTGCCAACTTATTCTTGTAGGGGATAGTAATATACTAAGAGTTTAAACATAACGAGGTAAAAGGGCAACGCACTACTCCTCAACGACTGATTTTTACAGATTTATAATACAGTTTTTTCTTTTTGAAACATAAATGACCTGATTATAAAATATTTGTAAAATATTGTTGGTGTGTATTGTTTCATGGCGAATGTGAATGATGCGAGAGCTGCTGGCAAATCCTGGGTAGTAGTTTTCTATGCAGTATTTTCCTTTCGAGTTCAAACCCTCTGCCTAAGACCTTCAGAGAAAGGCATCAATGCGTTAAAATCGCCCTGCTTCGGCCTACCTTTTTGTTGAAACTGACTCTGAACGTTTCTTTAAAAGTTCTGCATTTTGACCTGATTATAGTAGTCGAAAAGTCGTTATAAATAAATACATATATTTGCTTCATTTCTTCCGCACGTTTCTTCATGTGCCTAAGAGTCCTTTTCCTTCGTCAACACTCGCTCCATGGACAAGGCTACCACAACTGAAACGATTTTACACTACTGGCCATAAAAATTGCTACACCACGAAGATGACGTGCTACAGACGCGAAATTTAACTGACACGAAGAAGATGCTGTGATATTCAAATGATTAGCTTTTCAGAGCATTCACACAAGGTTGGCGCCGGTGGCGACACCTACAACGTGCTGACATGAGGAAAGTTTCCAACCGATTTCTCATACACAAACAGCAGTTGACCGGTGTTGCCTGGTGAAACGTTGTTGTGTTGCCTCGTGTAAGGAGGAGAAATGCGTACCATCACGTTTCCGACTTTGATAAAGGTCGGATTGTAGCCTATCGCGATTGCGGTTTATCGTATCGCAACGTTATTGCTCGCGTTGGTCGAGATCCAATGACTGTTAGCAGAATATGGAATCGGTGGGTTCAGGAGGGTAATACGGAAAGCCGTGCTGGATCCCAACGGCCTCGTATCACTAGCAGTCGAGATGACAGGCCTCTCATCCGCATCTCATCCGCGGATCGTGCAGCCACGTCTCGATCCCCGAGTCAAAAGATGGGGACGTTTGCAAGACAACAACCATCTGCATCAACAGTTCGACGACGTTTGCGGCAGCATGGACTATGAACTCGGAGACGATGGCTGCGGTTACCCATGACGCTGCATCACAGACAGGAGCGCCTGCGATGGTGTACTCAACGACGAACCTGGGTGCACGAATGGCAAAACGTCATTTTTTGGATGAATCCAGGTTCTGTTTACAGCCTCATGATGGTCGCATCCGTGTTTGGCGACATCGCGGTGAACGCACATTGGAAGCGTGTATAGATCATCGCCATACTGGCGTATCACCCGGGGTGATGGTATGGGGTGCCATTGGTTACACGTCTCGATCACCTCTTGTTCGCATTGACGGCACTTTGAACAGTGGACGTTACATTTCAGATGTGTTACTATCCGTGGCTCTACCCTTCATTCGATTCTTGCGAATCCCTTACATTTCAGCAGGATAATCCACGACCGCATGTTGCAGGTCCTTTACGGACCTTTCTGGATACAGAAAATGTTCGCCTGCTGCCATGGCCAGCACATTCTCCAGATCTCTCACCAATTGAAAACGTCTGGTCAATGGTGGCCGAGCAACTGGCTCGTCACAATACGCCAGTCACTACTCTTGATGAACTGTGGTATCGTGTTGATTCTGCATGGGTAGCTGTACCTGTACACGCCATCCAAGCTGTGTTTGACTCAATGCCCAGGCGTATCAAGGCCGTTATTACGGCCAGAGGTGGTTTTTCTGGGTACTGATTTCTCAGGATCTATGCAACCAAATTGCGCGAAAATGCAATCACATGTCAGTTCTAGTATAATATATTTGTCCAATGAATACCCGTTTATCATCTGCATTTCTTTTTGGTGTAGCAATTTTAATGGCCAGTGGTGTAGATGAACTTTTACGAGCGGCTGCCAATAAGTATGCAACACATCTCTTTTTCCCTCATTCTGTAACGGAGGTAACGTTCCAAGCAGAGAGCTGTCATTGAGTTTCTTTTGGCGGAAAACCAGAGCACTGCAGCTATTCATATATTCATAGGCGCTTGGAAAATGTCTACGGACATCTGGTAGTGAGCAAGAGCCCGGTGAGTCGTTGGGCAAGGTATCTGTCATCATCGCAACAACGTCGCTCGAACCTGTTCAGTCTCCTGCGTGCCGGACGGCTGAACACAGCTGTGACCTCTGCAATGTTGGAACGAGCGGACACTCGCATCGGCGGTGATCAATGGATCGCAATCAAATACCTCGCTGCTCAACTGGACGACTCTGATGATAGTGCTAACACATTCGCCCACCAGTTGGAGTACTCAAAGGTGTGTGTCACTGGGTTCCTCGTCGCCTAACAGAAGAGCAACGAAGGACCATCTGTGTGGAACTGCTTGCGCATTACGAGGTTGATCGTAACAGTTTCTTGTCGATCATCGTCACAAGAGATGATACATGGATTCATAACTTCGGGAACAAAACGGCACTCCATGGAATGGCACCACGCCACCTGTCCTCCGATGAAGAAGTTCACAGCCCTGCCCTCAGCTGCTAAGGTCAAGGCGAGGTCTTCTGGAAATCTAAAGGGATTATTCTGTTTGATGTACTCCCTGATGGTGCAACGCTCAACTCTAAAAGTGTATAGAGCTACCATCTGGAAACTTAAGAAACGACTTCAGCGTCTTCGTCGCCACGTTCCGACTTCGATCTCTTTGGCCCAGTAAAGGATGCTCTCTGCGGGAAGCAGTATAAGGATTATGGGGGGGTTATTCACGCGACATTATTGAGAAGGAAATTGCAAAACCATTCAAATCATACAAGAAAAGAGAAGATATCCTTACACATACCATTAAGACTAAATAAACATGAATAATGCAATAATTGTAAAAGCCGACAAGGGTAACACAACTGTTCTAATGAACAGAGCAACATATGTAGAAAAAACTTTAGACTTCTTCCAAACGAACAACATAAGAGAGATACATAAAGGTCAAACAGTTAGAATACGAAAAGAGATTAAACACATTTCAAACAACATCAACTTTCTACTCACCATACAAGAAGCAAGATATATTGTAACAATGAGCCCACAAGCATCTTGCCTTAGATCACAACCAAAGATACACAAAAGTGTCTACAGTGAACTGTAGGAACAGCCCAACATTCGAACTCAACAAAAACACATTCAATAATGAGAGAACACTTAAAAACACAACACAATTTACACAACATGTCAAAAAGATAGAAGTATCTGATGGAGCCACACGTGCCTCATTTGACATACAAAATCTTTATTCCTCTGTGCCAATAGATCCCACACTACAGATAATCAATGCCAAACTCCAAAAGCACAAAAAATCCCTTCAACTCACATTACTGAACTAATGGACCTGCTTGGATTCACACTTTCACAAAACTATTTTAAATTTAACAATTAAATATACGAACAAAAAACTGGTCTGGCACTGGCTCGAATCTTTCCAGATTGCTAGCTGAAATATTTGTAAGTAACTCAGAAGACAAAATCCTGAATTCCAGTCACCACCTCATCAAAAATATCATCTACCACTACAGATATGTGGATGGTACCATCAGTTTAATCAAAGGCACTAAAGATGACATCAGTGAGTTGAACCAGTTATTTAACAACTCCCATGAAAACATAAAATTCACCGTTGAACACCAAACAGACGACAGTATAAATTTCTTAGATCTTAACGTTAGAATAAGGAACAACAGACATCAGTTTGAAATTTATCAGAAGCCTATCACAACGCATACTACAATCCACAACTCCTCTTGTCGCACCACAGCCCACAAAACGGCAGCATTCCTGTACATGATCAATAGAGCTATCCAACTACCACTCTCTGAAGGCATATGTGACCAAGAAACTGAAATAATAAAACAAAAAGCTATTACAAATGGTTATAACAGCTCCGTAGTAGACACCCTAAAACACTCAATAATGGCAAAGCAATCACAACACACAAAACAAAAATAAAATAACATCTTCCATACAATCCCCTTTCTAGGTAACATTTCATATCAGATTGTCAATGTCTTCAAACGGAAGGGATAAGCATATACTGTACCACAGACAATAAGGTTGGACAGAAGCTATCCTATAACATCAGCACACGAAACCCACTTCATCACACAGGTGTGTACAGAATTGAATGTTTGGACTGTGACTGCTTCTACATACGCAAGACAGGAAGATCCTTTGAGATTAGATTCAAAGAACACATGGCAGCACTAAAAAAAAAAAAATACCACACATCAGGAATAGCCACCCACCTGCATGAAACAAAACACAACGTTAACAACACAAGTATTAGCATCCTACACATCCAACCTAAAGGCAGAAAACTAGACAATCGTGAAACATTCCAAATATACAAACAACAAACAAAACAACCTGAATTCATCTTAAATGACAATATTTACAGTACTATCATCTCTGCTTTCAGCAGCTGTCTACTTCATTAAAATTGGAAAGCACAAACACACACACTAATATTTACCATAAATATTTATTTATGTTACCATGACAGCTGCCAAGTGTACAAGAGATTGACCTTATTTACAGATATATCATCACACCAACAGCTTGTACCCCTTATCAGCTTGAAACTATATGTACATCAACTACTGGTACAAATTGCACATCCATCTGCATATTTTTAAGCATTAACCAATGTATTACCCCAACATTTAGACAATTATTACATGTAACAGATTTAATCTTAAGACCCCTTGCCTTGTAAAGTTTGCTCTCATACAATCACTCTTTCCACCTTCTCTCTCCCTCTCACTTTCTCTTTCTCTTCCTCCCCCTCTGCCACCAGCCTTTCATATCTATCTATGAATTCCAAGAAAAATTATTATTTGTGTGTAATTTTACCACTGTAGCCAATATGATTATTGTACCTAACGTTTGTAACACTTCATCTGATTGTATAAACGAGTATGAAGTTTAAGCTATTTTAATTTGTCAAAATCGGATTTATGTACCACCTGGAGTATTTATTCCAACAAATGTATTGGACACCTCGAAACATCACCTCCAAATCTTTTAACAAATTTTATTCTGTAATAATGTTGTTATGACATATATTCTTTGTACGTCGTGATAATGTTTTCTCTTCTGCTATACGATTCGTGCACCCAATAGTTTCCGACGCCATATTTGTTTACAAAATATGACAGTATACATGTGATGTGTAACGACAGTGAAAGGAACCTGTGACCAAAGGAGGTACTTTATTTTACTTATTTTATGTTTACCATTAGATACACATTTAATATGTTGTCAAAACAAACCCAAAACCATGCTCTGAAATAGTGTTTTGTTTCTAGAATGAAATTTTCACTCTACAGTGGAGTGTGCGCTGTATGAAACTTCCTGGTGGATTAAAACTGTGTGCTGGACCGAGACTCGAACTCGGGACCTTTGCCTTTCGCGGGCAAGTGCTCTGCCAACTGAGCTACCCAAGCACGACTCATGCCCCGTCCTCATAGCTTTAATTCCGCCAGTACCTCGTCTCCTACCTTCCAAACTTCACAGAAGCTCTCCTGCGAACCTTGCAGAACTAGCTCTCCTGGAAGAAAGGATATTGCGGAGAAATGGCTTAGCCACAGCCTGGGGGATGTTTCTAGAATGAAATTTTCACTCCACTGGACAGTGGCACACGTTCCTCCAAAAAATCGTAACACAATACACACACACACACACAAATGTCATACAAACAAATGTAAATCCACCTGATGATGGAGGTTTAAACCTTTGAAACGCGTCATGGAGATAAATAAACAGAGACTGGTGACAGTAAACTTATTATTGCATTTAATGTCATTAACAGTCACGGTAAAGCCTAGCCTAAATTGTTCGCATTTAGAGCCTGTGCTGTGGATGATGCGAGTGGAGCGGTCTACTGCCTGTCGAATCTCAGGAACAGTTCTGAAGCGAATGCCACGAAGCCAAAACTGAAACGACAATCCAACAAGTGACGTCATTATGGGTCGCCGCGAAAGTCGAAAGTGCGTAAAAGCCCCAGTATGGTGAAAGTTATGGTGATTCTCGTGTACGACTGTGATGGTGTTAGCCTAACGCATTGCGTTCCTCCACCGCAGACCGTCAATGCACAGTATTATTGTTTGTTTTTGGAGCATTACCTGCTACCAGCTTTGCGAAAGAAGTGGCGACACTTTCTGCGCAACCCACCCATCATTTTGGGACAATGCGCGGGTGCATACAGCGCAAGCTGCGGCTGCTCTGTTCGGTCTATGGGACTGGGAAGTACTGTACCATCCACCATACTCCCCGGAATTAAGTCCCTGTGACTTTGATTTGATTCCGAAGATGAAGGAACCACTTCGTGGCATTCGCTTCAGAACTGTTCCAGAGATTGGACAGGCAGTAGACCGCTCCATTCGCACCATCAACAGAACAGGCTCTGCTAACGGTACACTACGCCTTCCACATCGCTGGCAACGGGTTCTACACAACGCTGGTGACTACTTTGAAGGACAGTAACAGGTGCAAACATGTAACTCTTTTTTATCGGTTGTGAATAAATAGTTGTCACTATTTAAGTTCCAACCCTCGTATATCGAGTTAAATGCCTTATATAATTTACAAATCAAACAAAGTTGATATGTCTTAATGCAATGATATTAAGATTTCATATTACCAGTTCGATAGCAATTACTACTGCTAGCTCATTCTGACGATAAGCGGCAATTCAAGCTTAACAGTTACGCTGCATTACCCATAGATGCAGAGCGCATCTACTCCCGGGTGTTTATCACCACTAACGTCACTCTCAGATGCTCTGTGACACGTTGACCCGTTACGCTCTGCGTCTGCATCTACATCTACATAGACTAATTACTCTGCAAGCGACCGTACGGTGCGTGGCGCAGTGTACCCTGTACCACAACTAGTCGTCTCCTTTTCCGTACCACCAGCAAACGGAGAGAAGGAAAAACGACTGTCTATATGCCTCCGATATGGAACACGTGAGGCAATACTGACCTTACGACTTATCTTAGAAGAAAGATTAAGGAAAGGCAAACCTACGTTTCTAGCATTTGTAGACTTAGAGAAAGCTTTTGACAATGTTGACTGGAATACTCTCTTTCAAATTCCGAAGGTGGCAGGGGTAAAATACAGGGAGCGAAAGGCTATTTACAATTTGTACAGAAACCAGATGGCTGTTATAAGAGTCGAGGGACATGAAAGGGAAGCAGCGGTGGGGAAGGGAGTAAGACAGGGTTGTAGCCTCTCCCCGATGTTATTCAATCTGTATATTGAGCAAGCAGTAAAGGAAACAAAAGAAAATTTCGGAGTAGGTATTAAAATCCATGGAGAAGAAATAAAAACTTTGAGGTTTGCCGATGACATTGTAATTCTGTCAGAGACAGCAAAGGACTTGGAAGAGCAGTTGAACGGAATGGATGGTATCTTGAAGGGAGGATATAAGATGAACATCAACAAAAGCAAAACGAGGATAATGGAATGTAGTGGAATTAAGTCGGGTGATGCTGAGGGAATTAGATTAGGAAATGAGACACTTAAAGTAGTAAAGGAGTTTTGCTGTTTGGGGAGCAAAATAACTGATGATGGTCGAAGTAGAGAGGATATAAAATGTAGACGGTTAATGGCAAGGAAAGCGTTTCTGAAGAAGAGAAATTTGTTAACATCGAGTATAGATTTAAGTGTCAGGAAGTCATTTCTGAAAGTATTTGTATGGAGTGTAGCCATGTATGGAAGTGAAACATGGACGGTAAATAGTTTGGACAAGAAGAGAATAGAAGCTTTCGAAATGTGGTGCTACAGAAGAATGCTAAAGATTAGATGGGTAGATCACATAACTAATGAGTAAGTATTGAATAGGATTGGGGAGAAGAGAAGTTTGTGGCACAACTTGACCAGAAGAAGGGATCGGTTGGTAGGACATGTTCTGAGGCATCAAGGGATCACCAATTTAGTATTGGAGGGCAGTGTGGAGGGTAAAAATCGTAGGGGGAGACCAAGAGATGAATACACTAAGCAGATTCTGAAGGATGTAGGTTGCAGTAGGTACTGGGAGATGAAGAAGCTTGCACAGGATAGAGTAGCATGGAGAGCTGCATCAAACCAGTCTCAGGACTGAAGACCACAACAACAACAACAAGAGCCCTAATTCCTCGTATCTTATCTTATTGCTGATTACGCGAACTGTCTGTTTGTGGCAGTAGAATCATTCGGCAGTCAGTTTCAAATGCCGCTTCTCTAAATTTTCTCAAAAGTGTTCTTCGAGAAAAACGTCACCTTCACTTCAGGGATTTCCATTTGTGTTCCCGAAGCATCTCCGTGGCTCTTACGTGTTGTTCGAACATACTGGTAACAAATCTAGCAGCCCGCCTCTGAACTGCTTCGATGTAATCCGTCAGTGCGAACTGGTACGGATCCCTAACAATCGAGCAGTATTCAAGAACAGATCGCACCAGCGTCCTATATGCAGTCTCCTTTACTGATCAACCACACTTTCCTAAAATACTCCCAATAAACCGAAGGCAACCATTCGCCTTCCGCACCTCACATGCTCGTTACATTTCATATTGCTTTGCAACGTTACGCCCAGATATTTAAACGACGTGACTGTGTCAAGCAGGACACTCGTAATACTGAATCCGAACATTACAGGTTTGATCTTCCTACTCATCCGCATCAACTTAGATTTTTCCACATTTACGGCTAGCTGCCATTCATCACACCAACTGGAAATCTTGTCTAAGTCGTCTTGTATCTTCCTACAGTCACTCATCTTCGACACCTTACTGTACATCACAGTATCATCAGCAAACCACAGACTGCTGTCCACCCGCCAAATCATTTATTTATGTAGAGCACAACAATGGTCCAATCACACTTTCCTGGGGCACTCCTGATTATACCCTTGTCTCTGATGAACACTCGCCGTTGAGGACAACATACTGGGTTCTATAAATTTTGAAGTCTTCGAGCCTCTCACATGTCTGTGAACTTATTCCGTATACTCGTACCTTCGTTAAAATCGTACAGTGGCGCACCGTGTTAAATGCTTTTCGGAAATCTAGAAATACAGAATTTGCCTGTTGCTCTTCATTCATAGATTGCAGTATATCATGTAAGGGTAAGGTGAGTTTCACACGCGATACTTCTTAAAACAATGCTGATTGATGGACATAAGCTTCCTAGTCTCAAGAAAATTTATTATATTCGAACTGCATGGCTATGAGCACTATGGGACATAACTTCTAAGGTCATCAGTCCCCTAGAACTTAGAACTACTTAAACCTAACTAACCTAAGGACATCACACGCAGCCATGCCCGAGGCAGGATTCGAACCTGCGACCGTTGCGGTCCCGCGGTTCCTGACTGTAGCGCCTAGAACCGCTCGGCCACAACGCCCGGCGAACTGCAGATATATGCAAGGATTCTGCAACAAACTAAAGTTAGGGGGTGTTAGTCTGTAGTTATACGGGTCCGTTCTTAGACCCTTCTTACATACAGGAGCCACCTGCGCTTTGCCGCGCGGAGTAGCCGCGTGGTCTTGGGCGTCCTCCAACCGTCGGAGGTTCGAGTCCTACCTCGGGCATGGGTGTGTGTGTGGTCCTTAGCGTAAGTTAGTTTAAGTAGTGTGTAAGCATAGGGACCGATGACCTCAGCAGTTTGGTACCATAAGACCTTACCACAAATTTTCACTTGCGCTTTCTACTGGTCACTTGGGCGAGAGATTCACTGTATATGCAAACTAGGTAAGCAACGAATGCCGTAGAGTACTCTTTCTAAAATCGAATTGAGACTCCATCCGGACATGGTGATTTATTTGGTTTCAAATCTTTCAGTTGTTTCTCAATGCCAGGGATGCTTATTACTACACTACTGGCCAGACGCGAAATTTAACCGACAGGAAGAAGATGCTGTGATATGCAAATGATTAGCTTTTTAGAGCATTCACACAAGGTTGGCGCCGGTGGCGACACCTACAACGTGCTGACACGAGGAAAGTTTCCAACCGATTTCTCATACATAAACAGCAGTTGACCGGCGTTGCCTGGTGAAACGTTGTTGTGATGCCTCGTGTAAGGAGGAGAAATGCGTGCCATCTGGTTTCCGACTTTGATAAAGATCGGACTGTAGCCTAACGCGATTGCGGTTTATCGTATCGCGACATTGCTGCTCGCGTTGGTCGAGATCCAATGACTGTTAGCAGAATATGGAATCGGTGGGTTCAGGAGGGTAATACGGAATGCCGTGCTGGATCCCAACGACCTCGTATCACTACCACTCGAGATGATAGGCATCTCATCCGCATGGCTGTAACGGATCGTGCAGCCACGTCTCGATCCCTGCGTCAACAGATGGGGACGTTTGCAAGACAACAACCATCTGCACGAACAGTTCGACGACGTTTGCAGCAGCATTGACTATCAGCTCGGAGACTATGGCTGCGGTTACCCTCGACACTGCATCACAGAGACGAGCGCCTGCGATGGTGTACTCAACTACGAACCTGCGTGCACGAATGGGAAAACGTCATTTTTTCGGATGAATGCAGGTTCTGTTTATTACATCATGATGGTCGCATCCCTGCGAAACCCTGCATTTCAGCAGGATAATGCATGACCGCATGTTGCAGGTCCTGTACGGGCCTTTCTGGACACAGAAAATGTTCGACTGCTGCCCTGGCCAGCACATTCTCCAGATCTCTCACCAACTGAAAACGTCTGGTCAATGGTGGCCGAGCAACTGGCTCGTCACAATACGCCAGTCACTACTCTTGATGAACTGTGGTATCGTGTTGAAGCTGCATGGGCAGCTGTACCTGTACACGCCATCCAAGCTCTGTTTGACTCAATGCCCTGGCGTATGAAGGCCTTTATTACGGCCAGAGGTGGTTGTTGTGGGTACTGATTTCTCAGGATCTATGCACCCAAATTGCGTGAAAATGCAATCACAAACAGTTCTAGTATAATATTTTTGTCCAATGAATACCCGATTATCATCTGCATTTCTTCTTGGTGTAGCAGTTTTAATGGCCTGTAGTGTATGTTGTCCATACGCTAGTCTGTCTGACGGTCAAATGACAGTATGTTTGCACGGTTCTCCTGCGAGCTATTTCTTGAACGCGAAATTTGAAATTTCGGCTTTTGTTTTGCAATATTTAACTGCCCATCACACGGCTGGCCTCCGTGTCATCCTGATCCCAGAGGCGTCACTGGATGCGGATATGCGGCATGTGGTCAGCACACCGCTCTCCCGGCCGCTTTGACAGTTTACGAGAGAGCCGCTATTTCTCAGTCAAGTAGCTCCTCAGTCTGCCTCTCAAGGTCTGAGTGCACCCCTCTTGCCAGCAGCGCTCGGCAGACCGTATGGTCACCCATCCAAGTGCTAGCCCAGCCCGACAGCGTTTAACTGCGGTGGTCTGACGGCAACCGGTGTTACCACTGCGGCAAAACCGTTGGCAAGCGGCTTTACATAGGACCATAATTTTCTCGGGTTCTCTGTCAAAACTTTTGGAACGGTATGACGGTGATAGTAGTTGTACGCTTCACTCATAGATCTTTTCACAGACCCACGAAACTCTACTAATCTTTGCTGGTCGTCATTTGTGCGTTCTCTTTTGAACCGAGAGTGCAACAGCCTCTGCTTCCTCAGCATCTTCTGAATTTTCTTATTAAACCATGGTCGATCTTTTCCATCGTTTATACATGTACTAGGCACATACCTCTCCAGACCACGTTTTACAGTCTGTTTGAACTTTGCCCATAATCCCTCTACGCCCATCTTACTGGAACAAAGTGACGTCAGTTAACTTTCTAAGTGAGATTAATTATTTATCTGCAAATTAATTATCTGCTCTATTTAGCAGAAACAGCCTACTTGACTGATTTATTAACTTTGATAGCCATAGTTCCAATAATGACATAATGATCGCTAATCCCCATTTCGATTCTGACATTGTCGAAGTGATCCGGCTTATTTGTAGCTACAAAGTCTGAGATATTTCCATTGCGTGTGGGCTGCCGAACTAGCTGCTGAAGACAGTTTTCAGAAAACGTGTTCAAAAGAATATCGCACGATCGTCTGTCTGTACCCCCAGCAATAAATCCATAGACGTCCCAGTTGCTTCCAACTAGTATTGCATGATCTAGGTATTTGCGCGCTACTGATTGTAGGCTTTCTTTGAATGACTCTAGAACAGTCATACTGGAATCGCGTGGCCGGTAAAAAACATCCAACAATTGACTTGGATTCACCTACACCTGTTATACGTGATCAGTGTCGCATTCGACTTCGACCACAACATTTTCGTCAACTGCAATGAACGCACCCCCTCCTACGGCCTCTAATTTGTCTGTCCGATATACGTTCCACAAGTCGCTAAATATCTCAGAGCTTTCAAATTTGAGCGCGATAACTTTCCTGGAGGGCAGTAAATTCGGGAACTTTGTTACGAATACTTTAACAGTTTACTGATAAAATTTTGACAGTCAAAGTGTCTTTACTTTGGACGCGGTCCGACTCTTCAGCATTTTCGTTACTCCCCCCACAAAAACACAGGAAACAGGACCAAAGGCGTTCCAAAACATGGTACAATTTCCCAGCCGATTCACGGTGTTTCCACAGCGTGCTCTGACGCATGGAATGCGGCTAAGAGTGATGTATCAAAGTTTCATTACAGGTTAAAATCTTATCAAAAAATGCATCATCGCCTTCGCTATTAAAATCCATTTTGAACACGATGCAAATGTGAAATATCTGTTCTTTGTGATGAACGGTAAGCTCGATGACAACCCACCTTGCAGAAATCTTCGGATTTGTCAGTCTGAATGATGGGATGAGTTAGGCCATAATTTGCTCGACATTTTCCAGCAGTTCTCTAAACTATAAGTAAGTTTACTTTCTTAAACAGATGCATCGATATGATGTCTAATTCCATTGCGAACCGTGAGCACCACGACCGTATTACTTCCAATATATTTTGAATTAATGGCAGTTTCTGTCGTAAATACAGAAAAACTTCATTTTACAGATCGATTTCGGTCACTGTGTGACCATCTTCAGTGCTAAACACACATAAGAATCATGAAGATCGTAACACAAATGTGGCCCTATCTATAGTCACCATCAAAAAATGCAGAAATAGAAAAATATATACAAATATACAGACTCCCGTATATGGCAAATTATTCGAACCTTGTAGGCCCACATCACAATAATACAACATTTTCTGTGAGGTGTAACATGTACTGTGATGATTACTTCGAACAGATGTCTTCACTTTTAC
Source organism: Schistocerca cancellata (assembly GCF_023864275.1). NCBI lineage: Eukaryota > Metazoa > Arthropoda > Insecta > Orthoptera > Acrididae > Schistocerca > Schistocerca cancellata. The sequence continues at coordinate 873,895,538 of NC_064629.1, read as the reverse complement.
TGCATACAATAATTTTTTAAGTTTACAGAAGAGCCTACCTTGTAACCTTAAGCAGCTATATTCCAAAGCGAACAACATGCAGACATCAAATACAACAAATACCATCAATAGAAAAACCGAAGCTTACATGAAAAATAACCTTTAAAATTACATGACGATTTTTTACCGTCAGAAGTCATAGAAAAGCTTTAAAAAAAACGCAGTACAGGACAATAAAAAATAAAATAAAGTTACGTCCTCTGACGTAAATTACAATATAAAATTTTATAGGAATATACCTAACGTAAAAGTACATAGTATTGTTCCATCATCTTTCGGGCGTGCACTCGGGACAGCGACAATTCTTCTTGCGATATTTCGGCTAGAAACCTCCCAGCCATCTTCAAGGCGAGTCAGAGACTGAGTTCGTAGCCTTTGCGCGTACCTATTTATACGGAGAGTCACGTGATGCAAAGCTGCTGAGGATTGAAAGCGCATGCGTCAAAGATATCAAAGTCGCCACTACTGCGCTAGTCATACATAAGATGTATATAGCAAAGATAAACATATAAGCGCAGAGTGCAAACAAAATAGTGCTGCTGCGAATCCACCGTTCTTGTAAATAAATAATTAATCTTTAAAAGTGGTAACATCTGTCGGAAGTGAAGATGCAGAAATTCTTTCCGAACGAAGGTGTGAAATAAGCGGTTTCCAAGCATTGTCAAGATGAAATCCTTCGTCACGGTTTAGCAGGTTGTCGGCTAGTTGTATTTCTACAGCTTCCTTAACAACTGAGTCCCAGAAAGATGAAGCAGTAGTTAAAATCTTAACATCTTTATAACCCATGGCATGGCCAGTAGAAATGCAATGTTCGGCGACTGCTGATTTGTTGGACTGAAGAAGACGTGTGTACCGCTGGTGTTCGACGCATCGTTCCTGTACAGTGCGCGTGGTTTGCCCTATGTAACGTTTGCCACACTCACAAGGGATTTCATAAACTCCCGCCTTTCGCAAGAGCAGATCATCCTTAACGGATCCCAACAAGGCTGCAGTCTTAGCTGGTGGGCGGAATAGCACATCCACTTTATGTTTCTTCAAGATTCTAGCGATTTTAGAAGAAACATTACCCACGTATGGGAGAAAGGCTGTAGATTTCACTTCCCTTTCCACTTCCTCATCCTTTTCCTGTGATTTTTCTGCAGTTTTTATTTGCAGGGCTTTCTTAATCTGCTGTTGCGAATAGCCATTTCTCCTAAAAACTGCCTCCAGGTGTACAAGCTCATTCTGCAGGCTGTCAACATCAGACACTACATAGTAATTTCCTAAAGATCAAATACAGAAAAGTTAACATCAGAAACAGCATTTCACATTTCCAAAAACATCGAATAAAAGTAAAAACACTATGGCAGGGCGTTACGCCCTTCCTTATCATACTCGAAGACTTGACGAACCTATTTGCTGACATTATCAGCGTAAATTCTTAAAAGTCATTTACAAAAAGTAATAAAAAAAATTAACAAAACTGCAATAATATCCCATATGATATACCGAACCTGTAAGACCGCTATTTTTCTGGTGAGCAACTGTCTTTAAATTGCAATAACGACAAAGTGGGCGGCTGTGACAGCTTCAATGAATCAACAGGTATATGTCAAATATATATTGCAAATAGGACTCAAAAATAATTCTAATATCCTCCATTTGCTGTTAGTAAACCTGTTGAATACCTCATCGGAAAAAAGAAAGGAAAAAGAAATTGTTGAAGAAGAAGCTTGACTAAATGCGTCCCAAGTTTACGCTCAAATCATGAATCAGCATGTTGCACTGTATAAGAATGTCGTACCTGCTAATCTTCAAGGCAGTGATTACAGGACAAACCAACCCCTCCTTCCGGCTCAATGATTTCTACCTCACCATCTATGACCGTCCTATCCAACTTACCCCCACCTTGAAATACCTTGGCCTCACCCTTTACCATCACCTCACCTGGACTCCCCATCTCCTTACCATCCAACACAAAGCCCACAGTAGACTCCACCTCCTGAAACTTTTGTCTGGCTGGACGTGGGGATTGCACCCATCCACCATCCTTCATACCTACAAATCCTTGATCCATCCCCTCCTTTGTTACACCAGTGTTGCATGGATCTCCACCCCTCCTAAATTCTATAATGCCCTACAAATCCTAGAACACCATGCGCTCTGCCTCGCTTTCTGTATCCGTCTCCCGTCCCCAATGAGGATCATCTATGACCTCATCCCCTTCCCACATCTCCTCCTTTTCCTTGAACACATCCGTATCCTCTACACCCTCTGCAGCCTCGATCTCCATCACTCCCTGGTGTCTCCATTCCTCTCCACTCCCCACGTGCTGCTGTGTCTCTCTCCATCTCCACACCTTCCACCTCCTCTCTCAAAGGAAATTCCAACGTCTCCCCGCCTCTGATGATGTGCTTCACTTCCATATTTATCCTTCCTTTCAACTCTGACCCTCCCCTTCCCCTCCACTCCTCCCTTGGGCTCCTACCCCTTCCTCCCCTCTATTTTTTTCTCTTTTCTCCTGCGTGTCCTTCTCACTTCTCCTTTCCCAGTCCTTGCGCTCCCACCCCATCACCTGCCCCTTGGTGTGCTACCACCTGCACCCCTCTCCCTCCCCTCCTATGTCAACCCCCATCTCTCTTTCCTCTCTCCCTCCTCTCTGACCTCCCCTCCCTTGGCAGACCCTTCAATTTTTAATTCAGTTACTTTGTCGTGTTTTGGTGCTCACCGTGTATGTAACATCAGTGCAGTGAGTGTTCAGTGTCTTCATCCCATACAGTGAACACTGTTTTTAATTGTGCTATTCGTGCCGACATGATATGTCTTCATCAAGTGCCATTTTAATTGTATGTGGATTTTATGTAAACATGCCACGTCCAACTACCCATTATTTGGATATTTTAACTCCAATTGCTTCCCCATTCTCATGTGTACATTTCATATTTTATCCCCGAATTTTATATATGTAATGTTGTCCTGTGGTATATTTATGTAATCTATGGGCTAAAGTCCTAAAGAGCGGCGAAATGTGACGCCGCCAGCCCATCCCTGCCCGCACTGGGCAGGGGAAAAAATGACAATAAAGAGAAAAAACCTAATCTTCCATCTTGTTGCTGGCATCATAGACGGCTTTCTTGCCATGCGCTAGGCAGCTTTCAAAGCGGTTCCAAAAATGGGCACTTTTCATAACTGTCAGCTGGTTTATCAATCAAACGTGTCGCAAAGTTGGATCTATCGACAATACCCCTCCTCTCCCTCTGCCTATTGGTCTTTATCTTTTGATATAAATATTTCTCACATAATCATCAAGGTAGTTATTCACTCTAGCTATGTACTATATAGTTTGAAATTCAGTTTTGAGGTCAGTTTCTGATTATGCTAATCTAAAAATTCTGTTGACAGAAAAATTAAAAAACGCCTTTCTATGCTGATCTCGATGGTTAGAATTATAATCTAAGACTGTCTCAGTGCACATATTCTTCATAAATATTCCGAAGGCGTGCTTACCATTTTCATTTCTTACAACTAGGTCTAAAAAATTTATAGAGCCCTCCGTCCCTATCTCAACTGTGAATTCAACTTTCTCATGTGAGTTGTTAAACTTAGTCACTATTTCATCAGTTTCAGTACTGTCCTCTTTGATTAACAAAAGTGTATCGTCAACATTTCTGTAACAATATACTATATTGCCAGATAGTTCAGAATAATCATGGAAAAATTTTTCTTCGAGGTAATTAACAAAATATCAGCCAGAAAACCTGAGATTGCGCTACCCGTACTCAATACATCCCTCTGAACATATTTTTTAACGCCAAACCTGAAGTAATTGTATTTTAGCAGAAAGAAAGTAAGTCTCTAAATTATGCAATTTCCGTCTCAGATAAGCTGCCTTGTCTTTGAAGGTTGGTAGCGACGATGTCAATAGTCTCATTCACAGGGAGATTCGTGTATAGGTTTACAATATACAGCGAAACAAACGTTATATCATCCGTTGACCTTAATCAATTTTGTTAGCTCTATACTACTTTTTACTGATAAACTTCCGATTAAATGTATAGTATTTGTTAAGAGATCGTAGGCATTTCTTAGCAATCTTGCATAACGGGCATTCCCTCCCATCTACGATCGGTCTTGTCGGATTTAATTCCTTATGAACCTTAATTTGTGCCCTCCATTTGGGTGCACATGGGTTTATTGCTTTAAAAAACTGTGCCTCTTAGGTGAGAGGATTATATTATATGACTTACGTTTTTCTATTAACTTTTTTTTAATGTCATTCGTGGGATACCTCTCGACCCTGTCAATCTCCTTTTCTCGGAAGAAACTTAAAGTTTTCTCGATTTATTCATTTTTGAAAAGTACTATAGGTGTATTCCTTTTATCAGCTTTCCTGATAAGAGCCCCGATATCAGCTAGCTTCTTGTTGATGCCTTTCCCTAATTTTACCTCATTTATGGATGTGTCCCTTGTCTTATTAGGTTCTTGCTTAACCACTTTATCAACCGCCTCTACAATTTGATTTTGCTCAATTTTAGGAACTTTGAGCATGTCTAACGCAAACTTAACATGAGCCAACTTTTTTTAACCTGTTATGTTATTTTTCTCATTAATATGATACTTGAGCCCTTTGTATAGCATTGCGTCTTCTTGTTCGTCAAACGCAATTTCAGTTAAAACTAGTTTTACACGCCTCACTGGGAGTACGTAACTGCTTCATTAAGTTTAAAATTTTCATGTTGTGCCTTTGTCTTGTGCCCTCTGCCACTTCCTCCACAATATTCTGTTCACACACTAACACTAAATCAAACACTAAAGAAGACACTAGATTAGCAAGTTCACACTGTGTATCAAATCAACTCTGCACTGATCTTTTCTTTTTTTAAATATACAATTCCCTAATTTCACTGCGTAGTAACACCACTTCACATTTTCTCCTAGCTAACCCTCCTGCATTTATCATATAACTAAAGCGTGCCTGTACATACTTTGGAACAATTTTCTTTCTCTAAACGTTCTTTATTAAAATTAATATATTGAATCGCAACGGCTAGTCTGACTTTCAGGTTCTAAAACTTGAAGTACGCTGTACATGCCCAGCTGGGAAGAATCTCCGTGATGTCAAATTCCATTGATAACCGTGTGCACCAAGACCGTATTATTGTCAATATATTTTGGATAAATGGCAGCATCGGTCGAAAATATTGAAATCCTTTATTTTACAGATCGATTTCGGTCACTGTGTGAACATCTTCAGTGCTAAAAATACACTCCTGGAAATGGAAAAAAGAACACATTGACACCGGTGTGTCAGACCCACCATACTTGCTCCGGACACTGCGAGAGGGCTGTACAAGCAATGATCACACGCACGGCACAGCGGACACACCAGGAACCGCGGTGTTGGCCGTCGAATGGCGCTAGCTGCGCAGCATTTGTGCACCGCCGCCGTCAGTGTCAGCCAGTTTGCCGTGGCATACGGAGCTCCATCGCAGTCTTTAACACTGGTAGCATGCCGCGACAGTGTGGACGTGAACCGTATGTGCAGTTGACGGACTTTGAACGAGGGCGTATAGTGGGCATGCGGGAGACCGAGTGGGCGTACCGCCGAATTGCTCAACACGTGGGGCGTGAGGTCTCCACAGTACATCGATGTTGTCGCCAGTGGTCGGCGGAAGGTGCACGTGCCCGTCGACCTGGGACCGGACCGCAGCGACGCACGGATGCACGCCAAGACCGTAGGATCCCACGCAGTGCCGTAGGGGACCGCACCGCCACTTCCCAGCAAATTAGGGACACTGTTGCTCCTGGGGTATCGGCGAGGACCATTCGCAACCGTCTCCATGAAGCTGGGCTACGGTCCCGCACACCGTTAGGCCGTCTTTCGCTCACGCCCCAACATCGTGCAGCCCGCCTCCAGTGGTGTCGCGACAGGCGTGAATGGAGGGACGAATGGAGACGTGTCGTCTTCAGCGATGAGAGTCGCTTCTGCCTTGGTGCCAATGATGGTCGTATGCGTGTTTGGCGCCGTGCAGGTGAGCGCCACAATCAGGACTGCATACGACCGAGGCACACAGGGCCAACACCCGGCATCATGGTGTGGGGAGCGACCTCCTACACTGGCCGTACACCACTGGTGATCGTCGAGGGGACACTGAATAGTGCACGGTACATCCAAACCGTCATCGAACCCATCGTTCTACCATTCCTAGACCGGCAAGGGAACTTGCTGTTCCAACAGGACAATGCACGTCCGCATGTATCCCGTGCCACCCAACGTGCTCTAGAAGGTGTAAGTCAACTACCCTGGCCAGCAAGATCTCCGGATCTGTCCCCCATTGAGCATGTTTGGGACTGGATGAAGCGTCGTCTCACGCGGTCTGCACGTCCAGCACGAACGCTGGTCCAACTGAGGCGCCAGGTGGAAATGGCATGGCAAGCCGTTCCACAGGACTACATCCAGCATCTCTACGATCGTCTCCATGGGAGAATAGCAGCCTGCATTGCTGCGAAAGGTGGATATACACTGTACTAGTGCCGACATTGTGCATGCTCTGTTGCCTGTGTCTATGTGCCTGTGGTTCTGTCAGTGTGATCATGTGATGTATCTGACCCCAGGAATGTGTCAATAAAGTTTCCCCTTCCTGGGACAATGAATTCACGGTGTTCTTATTTCAATTTCCAGGAGTGTATACTGTCGCATCATCCGAGAAACAACAGAACTATTCACGTTAAGCTACCGGGCAACATCAATTTGCGACTGTCCTGCTTTCATTCTTCCTATGGCCCTCCACCACAGTCTGGTAGTCGTCTTCTCTGTGCCATACTGCACCGTCTGTGACTGGGCCCACAGCGGTTGTGGGTGTGAAACCAGCCAGCAAACACTACTCCGTTCGATAGATGCCCTGACGTCATCGTTGGCGTGGTTTTCCATTGACCGAAATGCCACCTTCCGTGCAGAACACGATCATACGGACATCTGTTGAGAGTTTGTATGATTATATCGTGAATTAGATACAGGACGGGGAAATAGCGGTTTTTTGTTTTAATTTTGGACACCAGTCTAGCTAGAGTGAATGACTGCCATGATCATCACATGAGAAATGTCTATAACAAAAAGATAAATACCAATGGGTAGGAATGTGTGCGAGTTACGAATAGTAACAGACAAGAAAAAATTTGTTACTTTACCTTACTACAGAATTCTTAGCACTAGAACGTCTATGATTTTCAAACAATTGGGTGTGGCGTCTCATTTTGAACTGAAGGTAGGCTCCATGAACTGTTAATTAATAATATATATATATATATATATATATATATATATATATATATATATATATATATATATATATATATATATATAAGGCGCTACAGTCATGGTCTGTGCGACTGGTCCCGGCGGAGGTTCGAGTCTTCCCTCGGGCATGGGTGTGTGTGTTTGTCCTTAGGATCAATTAGGTTAAGTAGTGTGTAAGCTTAGGGACTGATGACCTTAGCAGTTAAGTTCCATAAGATATCATACACATTTTTGAACAGTGCTATTTATGTGGGGCAGACAGGGAGAAAACTCGAAATAAGGTGTGATGAGCATGTTGCGCTGGATAGGAGGGATATTGCCGATAGAGCCAACTTTGCGACACGTTTGATTGATACGGGCCATGCTCCTCCTGACTTGAAATCGCAGCTTAAATTGCTACGGGGGGGGGGGGGGGGGGAGAAAAATGCAGATATCTCGATATCCTTGAGATTTCCTGAAATCTAAAATCTCATAATTGCACGTTGCTTAACCAGCAGACAATTACGAAACGTGCCCGTTTTCAGGAGCGCCTTAAGAGCTGCCTAGCACATAGCAATAATGCTGTCCACAAGGCCAGCAATGAGACGGAAGATTTAGCAATAATGCTGTCCACAAGGCCAGCAATGAGACGGAAGATTAACACGTACGACGCTCTTGTGGAATGCAACACGCTGATTCACGATATGAGCGTAAGCTTGGCGTACATTTAGGCTATCCTCTCCTTCAGCAATTTTCTTTTTTTTTTTGTTTTTGCAATGAGGCATTTAACAGGTTTACTAACAACAAATGGTGGTTACTAGTTTTATTTTTGTACCCTATTGGCAATGTGTATTGGGCATATGCCTGTTGATTCACTGAAGCTACGACAGTCGCCTACTTCGTCTTTATTGAAATTTAACGTCAGTTACTTACCTGAAAAATAGCAGTATTACCAGTCTGCTACATCATATGGAAGATTATTGCATTATGTTAATGTCTTTTTATATCTTTTTGTAAATGTCTGTTAAGAGTTTACGCTGATGATGTCAGTCATGAGGTTCGTCAAGTCTTCGAGTATGATAAGGGAGTGCGTAACGCCCCACCATAAAGAGTTAATGTTTTCACGTTTAATCGATGTTTTTGAAAATGTAAAATGCTGTTTCTGATGTTAACTTTTCTGTATTTGATCTTTACGAAATTGCTATGTGCTTTTACGTTAGATGGATTCCTATAAAATTTTATCTAATTTATGTCAAGAGGGCATAACTTCATTGTGTTTCTTTATTATGCCTGTGCTGCGTTTCTTTTAAGTTTTGCAGTGACTTCTGACGGTAAAAAATCGTCATGTGATTTTAAAGGTTATTTTTTTATATAAGCTTTGCTTTTTCTATTGACGGTATTTGTTGTATTTGCTGTCTGCATGTTGTTCACTTTGGAATATAGAGGACACTACGATGCTTGATTTGCAATACTGAGCTTAGCTAGTTGGCTGTGTAAGCTACAAGCTCTATGTGCGTTGGATCGGCAACTGCTAAGGTTAACTGCTAAGGTTACAAGATAGGCTCTTCTGCAAATTTAAAAATTATTGTATGCAGTAAAAATGAAGGCATCTGTTGGAAGTAATCATCACAATAGATATTACACCTCATAGAAAATGTTGCGTTATTATGATATGGGCCTACAAGATTCGAATAATTTGTTATTTTCGAGAATCAGTATATTTTTATATATTTTTCTATTTCTGTGTTTTTGATGGTGGTTGTAAATAGGGCCACATTTGTGTTAAGATCCCCATGTCTGATGGGCACTGAAGATGATCACACAGTGACCGAAATCGATCTGTAAAATAAAATATTTCAATATTTACGACCGATGCTGCCATTTATCAAATATATATTGTCAATATGATCTTGCAACGCCAGGGCCGATACCGTTACTATACGCCAAGTGCGGCTCACAGCGGTTACACGTTTGAAACCTCTTTTAAACTTTTCCACCCACACGTAAAAAATTGCGCCATTCATGCAACTACTGCTGTAGTATTTGTCCTTCGGGAGAAAAATTCAGACGATTCTACATTATCCGTAAATGAACATCGGATCACTGGACACTATTCTTCAAAGTACCTTCTTCAAGTGGACACGCCATCGTAACTGAGAACTTAGGCATTATGTTTACGTGAGTGTTAATCGAAAATTCTTGGCAACTAACGCAAAAGTTTTAATTCCCTGCATCGGGCGTTGCCCTCACTGTATACTATCTGATCAAAAGTATCCGTACCCTCGTATATAATTTGAAATCGACAACTAATTGTCACGATTGGCAGACCACTCAGTATAGTACGAGGTAGGGAGTATTGTGTTGTCAGTAAAGAATTACTAACAGTAGAATGGATCAATCAGGCGATGTTAGTGTAGACATTGGACACTGACATGGAAAGGAAACTTATGTTCAGTACTGGTAATGAAAACTCATGTGTCAGTAAGGACATCCAAACACTTCAGCTTTGCTTTACACCACTGACAGAAACCTTTCAATAAATCTATCTGTTCCTGCTTTCATTGCAGAAACATTTCGTCGTCCTTCTCTAGATCATAATACCCTTAAGAACTTCAGAAATCTGAGTGCTGCATTGAGGGTTCTGGAGCCTTCGAACCGCTTCACACAACAAATCACTAATCAAAAATTAAATTTTATTTCTTTTATGCCAAGTATTGGGAAGAAAGTAGAAGAACTCTTTTACAAATTCTTTTACATTGTATACGGTGTCCAGTGAAGGAATCCGTGATTTCAAAAATAAATATCTCGAAAACTAAGCTCAGTTGACGAGTGCGACAAACCGTATGTTTATTGGGAAAGGTGTAAGAAATTTGTACAGAAGTTTCTAAGTGGTTGGAAAAGCTGCTGACATATGGCGCTGCAATCGTACGTAGTGCTTATAAATATTGCGCCGCAGCCCGGAACTATCGACAAGATCTGTCTCTTGACAAAGTATTTCCTCACTGCGAGGAAGATTTCCAAGGTAGTTCCTATTCCCAAACCACAGAAGGACTTTACCCGGGGCCACAAATTAACGGCCCGTTAGTCTTCTAAGTAGTTTGGGCAAAACCTTCGAGAGAATCATAAAGGCCCGCATTTTGGAACAACTAGTGAAAGACGGTACAATCAAGTCAGACCAGTAAGGTTTCCAACGTAAATTATCCGTGGAGCTGCGACTTCTTCGTCTTTCGGAACATGTTACCAGAAATTTCAGTGTGTCTAGTGCTACTGCAGCGGTCTTCTTAGACACTGAAAGGGCCTATGAAAAAGTATGGTGGGAACAACTGCTTCAGAAATTGCATGAACTGACGTTAATACCCAATTGTTATGTGAAACTTAGAGCTAGTTTTTTGACAGACAGAAAGATGATTGTTACAGTAGAGGGCCAATCGTCTGATACCCTACTGGCGGGGGCAGGGCTGCCTCAAGGATCCGTTTTACCCTCACTACTATTTAATTTCTATGTCAATGGCATGCCAACTGCTACATGGGTACAAATTGCGCAATTTGCCGATAATACGGCTTTCTTCACCAGCGGCAGACATATCCACGCCAACATTCGACGTCTTCAGTGTGAACTAGATTCCACAGCCGCTTGCTGTAAGACCAATAAAGTGCAACTAAATCCCGCCAAGGCGACAGCCATCTATTTCAGCAAGAAACGCCCCTCGATGCCTACCAACTTGAGCCTGCATGGGCGGCATATCCCCTGGGGGGGGCAACGGTCACTTACCTAGGGGTCACTTCGGACAATCGCTTCTTTCTCCTTAAACATGTTGAGCTTCTCAACAACAAAGCTTTTGGAATGGCCAAGAAACGCCTCCCTCTTTTCAAGAGTACTGACCTCAGTACCACAGAAAACGTCGATTATGTAAGGTACATCTACATCTACATTTCTACATCTACATTTACACTCCGCAAGCCACCCAACGGTGTGTAGCGGAGGGCACTTTACGTGCCACTGTCATTACCTCCCTTTCCTGTTCCAGTCGCGTATGGTTCGCGGGAAGAACGACTGTCTGAAAGCCTCTGTGCGCCCTCTAATCTCTCTAATTTTACATTCGTGATCTCCTCGGGAGGTATAAGTAGGGGGAAGCAATATATTCGATACCTCATCCAGAAACACACCCTCTCGAAACCTGGCGAGCAAGCTACACCGCGATGCAGAGCGCCTCTCTTCCAGAGTCTGCCACTTGAGTTTGTTAAACATCTCCGTAACGCTATCACGGTTACCAAATAACCCTGTGACGAAACGCACCGCTCTTCTTTGGATCTTCTCTATCTCCTCCGTCAACCCGATCTGGTACGGATCCCACACTGATGAGCAATACTCAAGTATAGGTCGAACGAGTGTTTTGTAAGCCACCTCCTTTGTTGATGGACTACATTTTCTAAGGACTCTTCCAATGAATCTCAACCTGGTACCCGCCTTACCAACAATTAATTTTATATGATCATTCCACTTCAAATCGTTCCGCACGCATACTCCCAGATATTTTACAGAAGTAACTGCTACCAGTGTTTGTTCCGCTATCATATAATCGTACAATAAAGGATCCTTCTTTCTATGTATTCGCAATACATTACATTTGTTTATGTTAAGGGTCAGTTGCCACACCCTGCACCAAGTGCCTATCCGCTGCAGATCTTCCTGCATTTCGCTACAATTTTCTAATGCTGCAACTTCTCTGTATACTGCAGCATCATCCGCGAAAAGCCGCATGGAACTTCCGACACTATCTACTAGGTCATTTATATATATTGTGAAAAGCAATGGTCCCATAACGCTCCCCTGTGGCACGCCAGAGGTTACTTTAACGTCTGTAGACGTCTCTCCGTTGATAACAACATGCTGTGTTCTGTTTGCTAAAAACTCTTCAATCCAGCCACACAGCTGGTCTGATATTCCGTAGGCTCTTACTTTGTTTGTAACGGTGTTATCAAAGATACTGTATGGCAGCTCGGTCTGGGGTCTTGCCACTCCAACACAAATAGACCGTTAGGTATTCAATGAACTGTGGATGAAGCCGGACTAACAGGCATTACATGCATTGAGCGAAAATAGTAGTGCATTGAGAATGGCTAGTTTCTAGCCGAAATCTAGATCTGCACAAAAAAAGGATGACTGATTGCTGTAATCTATAATTTACAAGACAAATAGACAGTCTACAGTTTTACAAAATACGGTACTCAGATGGGTGCTTCGTGTAGCCGCTATACTCGCATCGTTGGCTTGCACGCTGCCCTCGATATGGATACAGTACTAGAGGCACTTCACAAACGGACGTCGACCTTGCACAACTAAGTAGACAAAAACGTTCAAACGTGTGTGAAATCTTATGGGGCTTAACTGCTAAGGTCACCAGTCCCTAAGCTTACACACTACTTAACCTAAATTTTCCTAAGGACAAACACACACACCCATGTCCGAGGGAGGACTCGAACCTCCGCCGGGAACAGCCACACAGTCCATAACTGCAGCGCCCTAGACCGCTCGGCTAATCCCACGCGGCAACTAAGTAGACACTTGCGTAACTCGGTGTACCACACAAGAACTCTGGCAGGACAATACCTCTCCCATGGCATCGGTATAAGGTATCACGTTCCTTGGCACTACGACATCCTAACCCATTCCACTTGCCGACCACTGTGGCCGAGCGGTTCTAGGCGCTTCAGTCCGGAACCGCGCTGCTGCTACGGTCGCAGGTTCGAATCCTGCCTCAGGCATGATGTGTGTGATGTCCTTAGGTTAGTTAGGTTTAAGTAGTTCTAAGTCTAGGCTACTGATGACCTCAGATGTTAAGTCCCATATTGCTTAGAGCCATTCCACTAACAGGCGGTATCTTACGGGCCGATATACAGGCCCTAAGAAGTTGACCCCAAACGTTTATTCATAATAAAGTGAACCCAAGCAGCTAATTACCTTACACCATGAAGTCTGGATCGTCGTCGACGATGGCACTTCGATTTACAACGCGAAAAAAAATGCAGCTATCAGTTCCACCGTTGCAACGTGGAAGGAGGTTGAAATCACGCATTCCACCGAACAACGTGTTTTTCCTGTCAGGTTAGAACGCAATCCTACTGCAAAGAGGGCATTTTTCAAACACGGTATAATGTTCGAAGATGACCCGATGGCCAAACCGTCTGCCAGCTCTTCGTTAAATTCCAACGAACGGCCAGGCAGGGTGGCTGATGATCTAGAGGGAAATGTTGGTTACAGGCAAACTGTAGTTTCTCCTGAAAATGTCGCCCCGTTTTTTGGAATTATTCAGAAAAATCCAAGGAAATCCGTCCCAAGAATTGCAGCAGAGACTGGTTTTAAGCGTTCCAACATGCAGAAAATAATGAAACAGAGCGTACACATATTTCCATTCGAAATCCAAAGCCACCAGGTTATCCCCTTACGAGCTGTGTGACAGAAGGCTGACTTTGCTAATCAGATTCTTACGAGTTTGAGGTTGGCTACATCTGGTTCACAGATGAAGCACACTTCCACCTGAATAGAGAGTGAATTTAAAAAAAAATGTCGATTTTGGGGTTCCGAAATTCCCCATTTGTGTGAAGCGGAACTGTTGTATTCTCTCGAAGTTACTATTTGAGTTTGCGGTATCCAGCAGAGCCATTACTGGACATTTTTTCATGCGAGAAATGATCGCCAGTGAACGTCATGTTGCAGTTAAGGAACAGTTTGTCGTCACACAGCTAGTGTTGGGGTATCGAACAAGCCCCGAGTGGTTCATACAAGATGGGGCCAGACCACATCGCACCAACCAGGATTTTCACTTTCTTGGTGAATACTTCGGGAACATTTCCAGAATGAGATTTTCACTCTGCAGCGGAGTGTGCGCTGATATGAATCTTCCTGGCAGATTAAAACTGTGTGCCCGACCGAGACTCGAACTCGGGGCCTTTGCCTTTCGCGGGCAAGTGCTCTACCATCTGAGCTACCGAAGCACGACTCACGCCCGGTACTCACAGCTTTCCTTCTGCCAGTATCTCGTCTCCTACCTTCCAAACTTTACAGAAGCTCTCCTGCGAACCTTGCAGAACTAGCACTCCTGAAAGAAAGGATGCTGCGGAGACATGGCTTAGCCACAGCCTGGGGGATGTTTCCAGAATGAGATTTTCACTCTGCAGCGGAGTGTGCGCTGATATGAAACTTCCTGGCAGATTAAAACTGTGTGCCCGACCGAGACTCGAACTCGGGGCCTTTGCCCTTCGCGGGCAAGTGCTCTAACATCTGAGCTACCGACTGAGCTACCGAAGCACGACTCACGCCCGGAAGTTTCACTTCGGGAACAGTCAGTGCATTGGATTATCGCACTTTTACTGCTGCAGGTATGGATTGGCTGTCATATTCGTCCAATCTGACTTCTTGTGAATAATTTTTGTGGGGCACTGTCTTCCGAAGCCATCCCACCACGCTGGACGAGACTGAACCGGCGATCTGTGTGGAACCTGACTCCGTGTCCGTTGAGAAACTACAGGATGTAATGGCAAGTTGCGTTGTTCGTTTCTGCCACCTGGAAGCAGTGAGTGGTGGACGTTTCGAAAAGACTGTGACGTGACTGTGGAGACTGCTTGCAGAGGTCGAGATTAATTACGCACGCTGTTACTGTACGAGTGCGCAGCGTAAAGCGTGTGAGGTTCCTACTGTTTTGGAATGTATTTTATTTTCTAAATTTTGTGTTTACTAGAAAGCGGCAGGTAGCAGAATTAATTCGTTAACTTAAGCAGTGCAGCAAAATACGAGATAGCAGTGAGTAGGAAGCTGGTTCCCACAAAGGTAAGGGAGACGAGTGAACCGTATGCTGCAGTAGTCAATCATGGGTGTGGGGAGAGGTACACGGGCCCTGAGACCTAATCTCGCTTGGCGTTAGTTACGTATAGAAACCAAAAGTATTCTGGCGCGAAGTTCAGAATTTCCTTTATTAAATATTAGTTATTAAAGTCCAATTTTGACATTCCAACACTAAAAGGAGCCTTCAGGTCATGATGGTTTTAATACCACAATATCACTATGCAGTAAAACAGTTAATTCAGTAGACAGTAGAGTGAAATTACTGAAGATATAGGAAAAGCTACTAAGTTTTACGACGTGGGCAAGAGATTTTGGCCACTCACCATTCTCCCAAGGCGGCGGTAGGATGTACTCGGAGCAGGTTCTTATGACATAATCGGCTTTACCATGCTCTCCATATTTATTAACTTTTTGAGATGAATCGTTTCAGACTATTTTTGTTATTGTGTCACAGTGTTTACTAATAAGCGCATCACAGTGACATCGTGGAACTTACTTCAAGTAAATTACATGTCCACTTATGATCACAGGTAGCCGCGTGGGATTAGCCGAGCGGTCTCAGGCGCTGCAGTCATGGACTGTGCGGCTGGTCCCGGCGGAGGTTCGAGTACTCCCCCGGGCATGGGTGTGTGTGTTTGTCCTTAGGATAATTTAGGTTAAGTAGTGTGTAAGCTTAGGGAATGATGACCTTAGCAGTTAAGTCCCACAAGATTTCACACACATTTGAACATTTTGAACACAGGTACCCTGTTTGCATCTTCTGAAAATTCCAGTGTGCTATAAGAACTGCTTCGAAGGACAACATTCATGAGAGATTCGCAGTAAACAAGTAGTAGAAAATCGTATGCGCGAATTCATTAATATAATCGTAAATTTGTGGTAAGGTCTTATGGGACCAAACTGCTGAGGTCATCGTTCCCTAAGACTACACACAACTTAAACTAACATACGCCATGCACTGCACACACACCCATCCCCGAGGGAGGACTGGAAACTCCGACGTGGGAAGCTGCGCGAACAGTGACAAGGCGCCCCAGACCACGCGGCTACCCCGCGCGGCATTAATATACGAGGGTGAATCAAATGAAAACCTTAAATTTGTAATAACAAATCGAAATATCGCGCCGTTATCCTGTAAATTGGTAAACGTGCTACAGACAGCGTGCAGAATGGCCTGTAGGTGGCAGCACAGTGCAGATGCACACATACCGTCCAACTATCAATATAAAGATGGCCGCCCCACTTGCGACTTGCACCAGGGAAGAACAGCGTTCTGTTATTCGGTTTTTGCGTAGTGAAGGTGTGAAACCTATTGAAATTCATCGACGAATGAAGGTTCAGTACGGTGATGCGTGTTTGTCACAGCAGCAAGTCTAAGGAATGGAGTAGGAAGTTCGCAAATGGTGTGACTTTAGTGGAAGATGTTCCTCGTCCAGGTCAGGCACAACGAGTTGTGACTCCACAGAACATTGCAGCAGTTGAAGCCGTAGTGAAGGAAAACCGCCGAGTGACACTGAATGACATTGCAGCATGTTTACAGATAAGTCATTGGTCAGCACACCACATCGTGCATGATGTGCTCCAGTTTCACAAAGTGTCTTCAAGGTGGGTGCCACGGCAGCTGACTCTTGAAATGAGAGAACGACGTGTTGACGCTTGTGAAGAACTTCTTCGGCGTTTTGAACGAGAAGGTGATGGCTTCCTTGCAAGAATCGTTACTGGGGACGAAACCTGGGTTCACTTCCACCAACAGGAAACGAAGAGAGCGAGCAAGGAATAGCGCCATTCCTCATCACCAAAACCAAAGAACTTTCGAACAGAACCATCAGCAGGGAAGGTTATGCTGACTCTCTTTTGGGATGAAAAAAGGCGTCATTTTGGAGCATTACATGCCTAGAGGGACCACTGTCACCAGTGCATCCAACACAGATCTCCTAAAAAATTATATGCGGCCTGCAATCAAATCAAAGCGACTTGGATTGCTGTCAGCAGGTGTCCTTTTGCAACATGACAATGCAAGACCCCACACTGCCCGTACAACAGTTGCAACAATCACAGACCTGCATTTTGAGTGTCTTTCTCATCCACCATACTCACCAGACCATGCCCCCAAGTGATTTCCGTATGTTTGGACCACTCAAAGACGCAATGGGAGGAAAGACGTTCCGTTGTGATGAAGAGGTACGCCACGCGGTGCTTGACTGATTGCGCGGCCTACCAAAATAATTTTTTTCTAAAGGAATTTATGCACTTTGTAAGCGCTGGAGGACTTGCATTGAACGTGGGGGAGATTATGTTGAAAAGTGATACAGCTTTGTACCACTTCTGCACAAAAATAACATTTAAAAAATATTTAAGGTTTTCATTTGACTCAGCCTCGTAATTCATGAAAGTGTTAGCTTAACTAGTGCAGTCTCGGGTGAGGTGGTGCGACTAGTTATACTGTATGTCACGTATACCAATTTGTATGGGGTCCCTGTCAAATTGAGAAACTTCTACATAGTTTTAGTACAGCAAGGAAATTGCGCATATATTATTCCTATGCGGGAACTAAACTTGCATCGGTAAAAGCTAATCTATCGAAAAACGAGTGTTATGGATGGAAGACGCAATTTGAAATCAAGTGCGTCGGGAGGAGAAGCAGGAAGTAAACTGTGAATTAAACGTGACTGAAATTTGTGGCTTGCTGGTAGCAACGTCTAGTTAAAATTGTGTATGTCGCAGAATACGAAAAGTGCGTCGCAAAACGTATTAAGTTAGAGTTGTGGAAAAGTTAAACCGCTTCCAAGGATTATGAACATTTCATGATGGAACTACACTGAAGCGCCAAAGAAACTGGCATAGGCATGCGAATTCACATACAGAGATATATAAACAGCCAGAAAATGGCGCTGCGTTCGGCAACGCCTATGTAACACAACAAGTGTCTGGCGCAATTGTTAGATACGTTACTGCTGCTACAATGGCAGGTTATCAAGATGAGTTTGAACGTGGTGTTATAGTCGGCGCACGAGTGATGGGGCAGCATCTCCGAGGTAATGATGAGGTGGGGTTTTCCCGTGCGACCATTTCACGAGTGTACCATGAATATCAGGAATCCAGTAAAACATCAAATCCTCGACGTCGCTGCGGCCGGGAAAAAATCCTGGAAGAATGGGCCCACGACTAGTGAAGAAAATCGTTCAACATGACAGAATTGCAACCCTTCCGCAAATTGTTGCATATTGGAATGCTGGGTCATCAACAACTGTCAGCGTGCGAACCATTCAACGAAACATCATCGTTATGGGCTTTCCGAGTCGAAGTCCCACTTGTGTACCCTTGATGACTGCACGACACAAAGCTTTACGCCTCCCCTGGCCGTGTCAACACCGAAATTGGACTGTTGATGACTGGAAACAGGTTGCCTGGTCGGAGGAGTCTCTTTTCAAAATGTATCGAGCGGATGGACGTGTACGAGTATGGAGGCGACCTCCATAATTAGGATTATATTAATACCTTCAGCTGCCGACGGGCGTTGATACGTCTCAACGGGGACAGGTGAAAATGTGTGCCCCGACCGGGACTCGAACCTGGGATCTCCTACTTACATGGCAAACGCTCTATCCAGCTGAGCCACCGAGGGCACAGAGGATAGTGCGACTGCAGGGACTATCTCGCGCATGCCTCCCGCGAGTCCCACATTCTCACCATGTATGTCCACACACTACATTCGTAGTGTCCCACCCCAACACACTCATTACTTGTGGACGATATTCTTACCAGGTCCTGTAAGAGTTTGGGGAACATGTGTGCATCCGCACAGAAGAAGAAGGTCATGGCTGGTATTGCCAGAACGATATACTTATATGGATATGGTGTCTGTTCTTTCGGAATATCCATATAAGTATATATCATGAATCCATGGACCCAGCATGTCAGCAGCGGACTGTTCAAGCTAGTGAAGGCTCTGTAATTATGTGGGGCGAGTGCAGTTGGAGTGATATGGGACCCCTGATACGTCTAGATACGACTCTGACAGGTGACACGTACGTAAGCATCCTGTCTGATCACCTGTATCCATTCATTTCCATTGTGCATTCCGACGGCTTGGGCAATTCCAGCAGGACAATGCGACACCCCCCACTTCCAAAATTGCTACAGAGTGGCTCCAGGAACGCTCTTCTGCGTTTAAACGCTTCCACTGGCCACCAGACTCCACAGACATAAACATTACTGAGATCTGGGATCTGGGATGCCTTGCAACATCCTGTTCAGAAGAGGTCTCCGAACCCTCGTACTCTCACGGATTTGTGGAGAGCCCTGCAGAATTCATGGTATCAATTCCCTCCAGCACTACTTCAACCATTAGTCGAGTCCATCCACGTCGTGTTGTGGCACTTCTGCGTGCTCGTGGGGGTCCTACACGATATTAGGTAGGTGTACCAGTTTCTTTGGCTCTTCAGTGTATAATGAACGATCACCAAGAAGACATCGTGAGGAAGAGCAAGAAACCAGAAGACAGCGGTAGGAGACGTGGCGAGGTCAGTCACGTAGCCAGAGGGGGCGTCGCTGAGCGCAAGGAGTATGACAGCAGCAGCACAGGGTGTTCCGGGGGCACGCATACAGAGGTGCGGAGTTCGATGCGCTGGTGGGGCGTCGGCACATTCTTAAAACAGTTGCATCATCAGGAGAGCGCAGAAAATTACGTAAGTTAAGTCGAGGTTTAGGTTAACTGCAGTAGAGCCTGTTAGGAATGACGACATATGTTGGTATAAATGCCTTTTGACTTCAGTTGAAATAATGACAGACGAGATGAGTAATTTGGGGAAAATGGAAGATCAGAAAGTGACACCAGAGATGCAGGAAATGATACTAGCTATGATGAATAAATTATAAAAAATCAACAACAATATACGAGTAAATGCATCTACTAGGGAAATCATCTAGAATCTTAACGTCAGAATAGATTTAACTAACAACATAACAGAATATCTTAGAATCTTTTACTAACAATAACGTAGAAGAATTTTCTCGGGATACTGACGAAAAGTTTGAGGAACTAATGAAAATCATCTGCGATGGTCACACAGAGACTATGAAAATTATTGGTAATGCAATAATGAGAGGTATACAAGTAGAGTGAATATTAGTGAAGCCCTTCAGGTGGAGCCTAGTGAAAAGATCAATGACAACGAAAATGCTATTAATGCTTTGCAAGCTACTGTCAGCGATGAGACTGAAGAATGTAGCAGGACAGTCTCTGATGTAAACATTAAGTTAGTCTCGGATGAACAGATTCAGTCCAAACAGACTTAATGTAGATTTTGATAGAAAATTGGATGTTAATAATAACTTTGTCACAGATGACCAGATTCTAACCACATTATCCGTTAAGGAATTTGTTGTAAGTAATGCAAAGGAGGTGGTTACGAAAGTATCTGTTATTCAGCACAAGATCAGTGATTTTATTAACTTAGACACTGAACTTTCTGCTGAAAAGGCAGAGATCAAATTAAAATCAAAATCTAGAAATAATGCGAAAGTAAATAATAATAGTGGAAATGTTGACAATGAAGCCCACTATTGGAAAATAGATACTTTCCGCAAAATCGTTGCTGGAAGAAGAGTGCATCATATCTGGAACCAGTAAAAAAAATTGAAATGTTTCGAAGCCTTCGCGTCAGGTGGTTCCTTTGCTGGTAAAAGCAGTGGAAGATGACGGTTGGAAGGGCGCAAGACGAAAGTCAAAGAAAGATGCGAAGGAAACCATAGTTTCCCAGAAACGACAATGAAAGGTACTGCAGTGGTTTTCTCAGAAAAGGAGTAGTTGCGAAACGAAGGGGTTCACGCTTTTGTGGCGGCAAACAAAGTAAAGATTGTGACAAAGTAGACACTGACGAGAATTTACATTTGCATGATAAGAGACAATATAACGAGCTTAACAAAAACAATCTTGAGGGGCTTTCACGTTTTCTTTGTAATACGCAACGTAGTGGTCATGACAGAAAACGCATAAGTAAGGTCGCTCTGGATAGTAATGCCTAGATATTTTGGGGCAGACGCTGTCTCCAGCTGTTTTTCATCAGTAGTATAGTTGTACAGTAGTGGACTTTTTTCCTATGTATGCGCAATATGTTAAATTATTTACGTACAGGGTCAACTTCCAGAGCCTGCACCATTCATTAATTCTCTGTAAGTCATTCTGCAAATTCTTACTATCTTCTGGCGTTGCTACTTTGGTATAGACAACTGTATCATCTGCGAATAGCCTTAAAGAGCATCCGACGGTTTCTACTATATATATTGAAAACAGCAACGGTCGTATCACACAGTGGTACTCCGGATATTACCTTTACATCTGCCGATTTTCTTTCCGTTAAGAGCGACGTGTTGAGTTCTAACTGCAAGAAAGTCTTGAATCCAATCGCAAGTCTGCTCCGATATTCCGTAAGCCCATATTTTTTTCATTAAAAGGCAATGTGGAACGGTGTCAAATGCCTTACTCAAATCAAGGAACACGGCATCAGCGTGAGGGCCGTTGTCCACTGCGCCGTGGATGCCGTTACAACAAAGAAAGATATATTAGTAGAAATGACAAAAAAAGAAAAATTAGTGAGACTTATTGACTTGATGGTACCTGATCAATGTATTAGGTTTATTATAGGAAAGGATATGTGGATACACCGTCCTGACCTCGTGATTTTTTAGGACAGTATGACCGTCAAGGTAAATAGTATGGAGAATAAGATAAAGTTAGCAAATATAGCAGTCTTTACAAAGAAGCGCTAAATCGATACTAAATAACGATGTTCAGTGAGTGTTTTCAATACAAATCCAATAAAAATGGAACTTCCGCACAGAAAGTAAGTATTGATTCAAGCAAAGTTTTTACGGAACTATTAGACTGTTAAAGCATAAAAATTAAAATGAATAGCAAAGTTGTAAAAGAAGCATAAAAGAATTTCATTTTGAAATACTAGAAAGCATCTTCAAGCAATGCAAACGGAATGAAAATTGAAGAGGAGGCATACAATGTTATTGACGAGATAACAGTAATTTACACTACTGGCCATTAAAATTGCTACACCAAGAAGAAATGCAGATGATAAGCGGGTATTCATTGGACAAATATATTATACTAGAACTGACATGTGATTACATTTTCACGCAATTTGGGTGCATAGCTCCTGAGAAATCACTACCCAGAACAACCACCTCTAGCCTTAATAACGGCCTTGATACGTCTGGGCATTGAGTCAAACAGAGCTTGGATGGCGTGTACAGGTACAGCTACCCATGCAGATTCAACTCGATACCACAGTTCATCAAGAGTAGTGACTGGCGTATTGTGACGAGCCAGTTGCTCGGCCTCCATTGACCAGACGTTTTCAATTGGTGAGAGATCTGGAGAATGTGCTGGCCAGGGCAGCAGTCGATCATTTTCTGTATCCAGAAAGGCCCGTACAGGACCTGCAACATGCGATCCTGCTGAAATGTATGGTTTCGCAGGGATCGAATGAAGGGTAGACCCACGGGTCGTAACACATCTGAAATGTAACGTCCAATGTTCAAAGTGCAGTCAATGCGAACAAGAGGTGACCGAGACGTGTAACCAATGGCACCCCATACCATCACGCCGGGTGATACGCTAGTATAGCGATGACGCATACACGCTTCCAATGTGCGTTCACCGCAATGTCGCCAAACACGGATGCGACCATCATGATGCTGTAAACAGAACCTTGATTCATCCGAAAAAATGACGATTTGCCATTCATGGACCCAGGTTCGTCGTTGAGTACACCATCGCAGGCGCTCCTGTCTGTGATGCAGCGTCAAGGGTAACCGCAGCCATGTTCTCTGAGCTGATAGTCCATGCTGCTGCAAACGTCGTCGAACTGTTCGTGCAGATGGTTGTTGTCTTGCAAACGGCCACATCTGTTGACTCAGGGATCGAGACGTGACTGCACGATCCGTTACTGCCATGCGGATAAGATGCGTGTCATCTCGTCTGCTAGTGATGCGAGGCCGATGGAATCCAGCACGGCGTTCCGTATTATCCACCTGAACCCACCGATTCCATATTCTGCTAACAGTCATTGGATCTCGACCAATGCGAGCAGCAATGTCGCGATACGATAAACCGCAATCGCGATAGGCTACAATCCGACCTTTATCAAAGTCGGAAACGTGATGGTACGCATGTCTCCTCCTTACACGAGGCATCACAACACTGTTTCACCTGGCAACGCCGGTAAAATGCTGTTTGTGTATGAGAAATCGGTTGGAAACTTTCCTCATGTCAGCACGTTGTAGGCATTGCCACCGGCGCCAACCTTGTGTGAATGCTCTGAAAAGCTAATCATTTGCATATCACAACATGTTCTTCCTGTCGGTTAAATTTCGCATCTGTAGCACGTCATCTTCGTGGTGCAGCAATTTTAATGGCCAGTAGTGTGTACAGAAAACCGTTTATCTATGAATAGCATGAATACCAGGTACCGGAAGAAGCACTTGTTTTGTGAATAGATGGAAGATGATTAAAAAAAACGAGATTTTGGCAATAAAACTTCTGTTTTGGGAGCTTTTTTAGAGTTAAATGTGTATAGCAGAATTGGGAGATGTTGTTGGCAAGAGGCAACTAATGTTAAAAAATCATGCATAATGTGTTTTATCATATGTTTGCCAACATACACGAAGCCACCTGAGTTGAATGGCCGTGTAGACAAGGAAGCGAGTTGATGGCGATGTCTGGCGTAGCATTTCAGGTGAACGGACAGATCGAAAGTCACGTGCTAATGACCTCGCGGAAGGTGGCACCCAGATGGTGAGATGACTTAACCAGGGACGCGTCAATGGATGAGGTGTGTGTAAACAGAAATTGTAAACAGTATTAATGTTAAGAGATGTTTGTAAACATATAATCTAAGTATGATAGCTTGTTTTGTAAAGGCTTCTGCTTTATTAGGAAATAGTCTAACTGAAGAATCCGCCGGCCCGCGTGGCCGAGCGGCTCTAGGCGCTACAGTCTGGAACCGTGCGACCGCTACGGTCGCAGGTTCGAATCCTGCCTCGGGCATGGATGTGTGTGATGTCTTAGGTTAGTTCGGTTTAAGTAGTTCTAAGTTCTAGGGGACTGATGACCTAAGATGTTAAGTCCCATAGTGCTCAGAGCCATTTGAACCATTTGAATTTGGAAACATGTGAGTGGCTTTGCAGATAAGCGCCAAGCACTCCCATCGCACCCCCCTTTTTCTCTTTTCATCAATAAGAAACAAGCTCCTCCAAATATCGTAGTTTTAACTTTAGAGAAACTGTGTGGGCGACATCAGTCTTGGTCAGCTAGCGCTCCCAGGTGGAATAAAAAAGAGTAAGAAGACAATTAACCCTCCACAACACAATATTTTAAAGAAACACAACATGCATTCGACCCTAGAGATACGCAGCATTCGCATTCGATCTGTTGATAAACTGTCACGCCCCACAGTCCACGCAAAATCTCAAAATAACACGGTAGTGTGTGGTGTTCCCCAGGGAGGAAGTGCTGTCTCACGTACAGCATGCTCTCCGCCACCTATCCGAGCAGACGAACGCCTCTTTACAACGCATATACCGGATGATCAAAAACTCAGTATACATTTGAAAACTTAATAAACCACGGAATAATGTAGATAGAGAGGTAAAAATTGACACACATGCTTGGAATGACATGGGGTTTTATTAGAACAAGAAAAAGTGATAAACACCTGCTGGAACGTACGATGTTTATGCAGGATGGCGCTCCACCCCATATTGCTAGACGCGTGAAAGATCTATTGCGCGCGTCGTTCGGTGATGCTCGTGTGCTCAGCTGCCACTTTCGTCATGCTTGGCCTCCCAGGTCCCCAGACCTCAGTCCGTGCGATTATTGGCTTCGGGGTTACCTGAAGTCGCAAGTGTATCGTGATCGACCGACATCTCTAGGGATGCTGAAAGACAACATCCGACGCCAATGACTCACCATAACTCCGGACATGCTTTACAGTGCTGTTCACAACATTATTCCTCGACTAAAGCTATTGTTGAGGAATGATGGTGGACATATTGAGCATTTCCTATAAAGAACATCATCTTTCCTTTGTCTTACTTTGTTATGCTAATTACTGCTATTCTGATCAGATGAAGCGCCATCTGTCGGACATTTTTTTCTTTTGTATTTTTTTGGTTCTAATAAAACCCCATGTCCTTCCAAGCATGTGTGTCAATTTGTACCTCTCTATCTACATTATTCCGTGATTTATTCAGTTTTCAAATTTATACTGACTTTTTTGATCACCCGGTACAAACCATGTAGTACAGCCATGCGAACAAAAGTCTTACACATATCTGATAAATGTAGAATAAACGCTATTTCTTCTTGATTCACGTCATCGCCAAGAGAAAAAATACTCCAGCGATCGCAAAGCTGCGTCCTCCACCGCAGGGAGAACTGACTACATGAAGTCTGAGTTGTTTGTGCTGTGGTTCAGACACTTAAAAAATCATGTGAACTGAGGTAAGGACTCGCTTGTGCTCCTGCTATTTGATGGTCACACACAGTAGGAGTCTAGACGCTGTTCAGTAAGCTCGTGATAATGGTAGGCTATTATCATGTCACAATTACCTGGGCACACCACTAGCTGGTGCTGTCATTACCCGCAGACTGCAATCGTTTATGTTTCGTTTCTTTGCACATCGTAAAACCTCTTTTATTCATGCCCAGGACAAATGGTTGGGTGAAAATGTAGGAGAAAGTATGATGTAATTTCATATATCTGGCCTACTGCTGAGCAGTACAGCTGGAACAGCAGAGAGTGCCTTCCACTCAGCTGGAATTTGGCCTGTGAATGAATTCTTTCAGATCAGCATTTTTCACTTGCATTGTTTGGACGTTGATGATAATTTCTTTGAGAATCCCACTTCTACAAGCAATGGTATGGAGAAATTTTCTTTAGAAGACGTTTAAAGCGATGACGAGTGCCCGACACCTACAAAGAATTTCAAGAAGATTGTGGATTGTAAAGTCATCAGATGAACAAAACAAATTGCAAAACGATTTAGATAAGATATCTGTATGGTGCGAAAAGTGGCAATTGACCCTGAATAAAGAAAAGTGTGAAGTTATTTACATGAGTACTAAAAGAAATCCGCTAAATTTCGATTACGCGATAAGTCACACAAAACCGAAGGCTGTAAATTCAAGGCCGGCCGTTGTGGCCGAGCGGTTCTAGGCGCTTCAGTCCGGAACCGCGCTGCTGCTACCGTCACAGGTTTGAATCCTGCCTCGGGATGGATGCGTGTGCTGTCCTTAGGTTAGTTAGGTTTAAGCAGTTCTAAGTCTAGGGGACTGATGACCTCAGATGTTAAGTCCCATAGTGCTCAGAGCCATTTGAATTTTCTAAATTCAACTAAATACTTAGGGATTACAATGACAAATACCCTAAATTGGAACTGTCACATAGACAATGTTGTGGGTAGAGAAAACCAAAGACTGCGATTCATTGGCAGAACACTTAGGAGGTGCAACAGGTCTAATAAACAGACTGTTTACACCACGCTTGTCCGCCATATTCTGGAGTATTGCTGTGCGGTGTGGGATCCACATCAGGTGGGACTGACGGATGACATCGAAAAAGCACAAAGGAGGGCAGCTCGTTTTGTATTATCGCGAAATAGGGGAGATAGTGCCACAGACATGATACATGAAAAGGAATGGCAATCATTAAGACAAAGTCGTTTTTCGTTGCGACGGGATCTTATGAAATTTCAATCACCTGTTTTCTGCTCCGATTTCGAAAACATTCTGTTGGCACCCACCTACATACGGAGAAATGATCATCACGATAAAATAAGAGAAATCAGGGATCGCACAGTAAAATTTAAGTGCTCGTTTTTCCCGCGCCCGTTCGAGAGTGGAACGGTAGAGGCAGCTTGAAGGTGGTTCACTGAATCCTCTGTCAGACAATTTATTGTGAATAGTAGAGTAATCATGTAGATGTAGATGTAGATGCGGACAAGATGTCACCTCTTCCGAATTCATACAATAAGCCTGCTACTCGAGGTAGAGGAAACACACAGAATGCCACTGTAATCACTGGCGGTCCTTATAAGCAACAATTAAACCACTCGAATGGTCAAGCAAAACACTACAATTGCAATGAGAGGGAATTATTTCCGAAAGAACAGAAAATGAACGACACTGTTGACTGTTGAAGCTAGTTGTGAATTTTATCTAAGAAGAAGGAAGTAGGCGGCATGATACAATGTATGGACTGTAAATTATGGGTTCATACATAACGTGAAGCTCAACATAAAGAAATGCTTCTGTTCAGACTGCAATTGGACTTCACCACTATGTGCAATTCTAATCTCATTCAATAGATATGATTAATATACAGGATGACAATTATAGAAATATATGAAAAAATGCCTCCCCCCCCCCCCCAATGAACCATGGACCTTGCCGTTGGTGGGGAGGCTTGCGTGCCTCAGCGATACAGATAGCCGTACCGTAGTTGCAACCACAACGGAGGGGTATCTGTTGAGAGGCCAGACAAACGTGTGGTTCCTGAAGAGGGGCAGCAGCCTTTTCAGTAGTTGCAGCGGCAACAGTCTGGATGATTGACTGATGTGGCCTTGTAGTCGGCCGGTGTGGCCGAGCGGTTATAGGCGCTTCAGTCTGGAACCGCGCGACCGCTACGGTCGCTGGTTCGAATCCTGCCTCGGGCGTGGATGTGTGTGATGTCCTTAGGTTAGTTAGGTTTAAGTAGTTCTAAGTTCTAGGGGACTGATGACCTCAAATGTTAAGTCCCATAGTGATCAGTGCCATTTGAACCTTTTTTATTTTGCCTTGTAACACTAACCAAAACGGCTTTTCTGTGCTGGTACTGCGAACGGCTGAAAGCAAGGGGAAACTACAGCCGTAATTTTTCCCGAGGGCATTCAGCTTTACTGTATGGTTAAATGATAATGGCGTCCTCTTGGGTAAAATATTCCGGAGGTAAAATAGTCCCCCATTCGGATCTCCGGGCAGGGACTACTCAGGAGGACATCGTTATCAGGAGAAAGAAAACTGGCGTTCTACGGATCGGAGCGTGGAATGTCAGATCCCTTAATCGAGAAGGTGGGTTAGAAAATTTCAAAAGGGAAATGGGTGGGTTAAAGTTAGATATAGTGGGAATTAGTAAAGTTCGGTGGCAGGAGAAACAAGGCTTCTAGTCAGATGAGTACAGGGTTACAAATACAAAATCAAATAGGGGTAATGCAGGAGTAGGTATAATAATGTGGCCAATATAGACACGAAGCCCACGCCCACCACAGTAGTACAAGTTTATATGCCAACTAGCTCCGCAGATGACGAAGTGATTGATGAAATGTATGATGAGATAAAATAAATTATTCAGACAGTGAGGAGAGACGAAAATTTAATAGTCATGGGTGACTGGAATTCGATAGTAGGAAAAGTAAGAGAAGGAAACGTAGTAGATGAATATGGATTGGGGGGAAGTGATGGAAGAGGAAGCCGCCTCGTAGAATTTTGCACAGAGCATAACTTAATCATAGCCAACACTTTGTTCAAGAATCATAAAAGAAGGTTGTATACATGGAAGAAGCCTGTAGATACTCGAAGATTCCAGATAGATTATATAATGGTAAGACAGAGATTTAGGAACCACGTTTTAAATTGTAAGACATTTCCAGGGGCAGATGTGGAGTCTGACCACAATCTACTGGCTATGAACCGTAGATTAAAACTGAAGAAACTGTAAAAAGATGGGAATTTAAGGAGATGGGATCTGCATAAACTGACAGAACCAGAGGTTGTAGAGAGTTTCAGGGAGAGCATAAGTGAAAAATTGGCAGGAATGGGGGAAAGAAATACAGTAGAAGAAGAATAGGTAGCTCTGAGGGATGAGGTAGTGAAGGCAGCAGAGGACCAAGTAGGTAAAAAGACAGGGGCTAGTAGAAATCCTTGGGTAACAGAGGAAATATTGAATTTAATTGATGAAAGGAAAAAATATAAAAATGCAGTAAATGAAGCAGGCAAAAAAGAATACAAGAGTCTCAAAAATGAGATTGACAGGAAGTGCAAAATGGCTAAGCAGGGATGGATAGAGGACAAATGTAAGGATGTAGAGGCTTATCTCACTAGAGGTAAGATAGATACTGCCTACACGAAAATTCAAGAGACCTTTGGAGAAAAGAGAGCCACTTGTGTGAATATCAAGAGTTCAGATGGAATCCCAGTTCTAAGCAAAGAAGGGAAAGCAGAAAGGTGGAAGGAGTATATACAGGATGTATACAGGGGCGATGTACTTGAGGACAATATTATGTAAATGGAAGAGGATGTAGTTGAAGATTAAATGGGAGATATGATACTGCGTGAAGGGTTTGACAGAGCACTGAAAGACCTGAGTCGAAACAAGGCCCCGGGAGTAGACAACATTCCATTAGAACTACTGACGACCTAGGGAGAGCCAGTCCTGACAAAACTCTACCATCTGGTGAGCAAGATGTATGAGACAGACGAAATACCCTCACACTTCAAGAAGAATATAATAATTCCAATCCCAAAGAAAGCAGGTGTTGACAGATGGGAAAATTACCGAACTATCAGTTTAATAAGCCAGGGCTGCAAAATACTAACACGAATTCTTTACAGACGAATGGAAAAACTGGTAGAAGCCAACCTCGAGGGAAATTAGTTTGGATTCCGTAGAAATGCTGGAACACATGAGGTAATACTGACCCTACGACTTATCTCAGAAAACAGATTAAGGAAAGTCAAACCTACGTTTATAGCATATGTAGACTTAAGAGATAGCTTTTGACAATGTTGACTGGAATACTCTCTTTCAAATTCTGAAGGTCGTAGGGATAAAATACTGGAAGCGAAAGGCTATTTACAATTGGTACAGGAACTAGATGACAGTTATAAGAGTCGAGGGGCATGAAAGGGAAGCAGAGGTTGGGAAGGGGGTGAGACAGGGTTGTAGCCTCTCCCCGATGTTATTCAATCTGTATATTGAACAAGCAGTAAAGGAAAGAAAAGAAAAATTCGGAGTACGAATTAAAATCCATGGAGAAGAAATAAAAACTTTAAGGTTCACCGATGACATTGTAATTCTGTCAGAGACAGCAAAGGACCTGGAAGAGCAGCTGAACGGAATGGACAGTGTCTTGAAAGGAGGATATAAAACGAACATCAACAAAAGCAAAACGAAGATAATGCAATGTGGACAAATTAAATCGGGTGATGCTGAAGGTATTAGATTAGGAAATGAGACGCTTAAAGCAGTAAAGGAGTTTTACTATCTGGGGAGCAAAATAACTGATGATGGTCTAAGTTGAGAGGATATCAAATGTAGACAGGCAACGGCAAGGAAAGCGTTTCTGAAGAAGAGAAATTTGTTAACATCAAGTATAGATTTAAGTGCCAGAAAGTCGTTTCTGAAAGTATTTGTATGGAGTGTGGCCGTGTATGGAAATGAAAGGTGGACGATAAATAGTTTGGACAAGAAGAGAATATAAGCTTTCGAAATGTGGTGCTACAGAAGAATGCCGAAGATTAGATGGGTAGATCATATAACTAATGAGGAGGTATTGAATAGAATTGGGGAGAAGAGGAGTTTGTGGCACAACTTGGCAAGAAGAATTGACCGGTTGGTAGGACATGTTCTGAGGCATCAAGGGGTCACCAATTTAGTATTGGAGGGCAGCGTGGTAGGTAAAAATCGTAGAGGGAGACCAAGAGATGAATACACTAAGCATATTCAGAAGGATGTAGATGAAGAAGCTTGCACAGGATAGAGTAGGATAGAGAGCTGCATCAAACCAGTCTCTGGACTGAAGACCACAACAACAACAACATGAAAAAAATGTCAATTAGTTACAAATTGCTGCGTGCACACGCTTTATTCAACATTTAAACGTCACTACAGATATTCGGATTTAGGTTATGACATGTTCGATATGCCCGCCATCATTGGGGATGATGTGGCGCAGACGAATAGCAAAATTCTGCATGATTCACTTTAGTGTCGGAACATCGGTGCTGCCGATGACCTCCTGGATGGCTGTTTTCAGCTCAGCAATGGTTTTGGGGTTATTGCTGTACACCTAGTCTTTTATATAGCTCACAAAAAGGAGTTGCACGTGTTCAGATCCGGAGAATCGGCCAATCGAGGTCCATGCCAGTGGCCTCTGGGTACCCCAGAGCCAGAATGCGGTCCCCAAAGTGCTCCTCCAGGACATCAAACACTCCCCTGCGTCACCGTACCAGCAAGGAATATCGCACCGATTATTCAGTGCTGGACATTGCACACCATACAGTCACCCGTTGAGGGCCGTTGAGGGTGAACAGACTTCTCGATCTTGAAATGCGGGTTCTCAGGCCCCACGGCCAACCGCGCCGTTTGAACTTCCTAACACAAACCGTTCAGAAGTTATAACGATTTTATTTCATATATTTCAATAACTGTCACCCTGTATTTCAGTGTGTCAAATTTTCTTATATTTTTCTACGTAACAAGTTTCCTACTTTATTCTTTGTTTAAATTTTAAGCGCTTTATGAGGACGAAGCGCTTTTCCCCTAATTTACCAATATTAATATCTTGCGGGTAATGAATTCTCCAAGATTTGTTTTGTTTAGTTAGGCCTTACTACCTAAATACCACGTATGTCTAATAAATATGTTTAAATACATCATCTTTAAGATATTATAGTTCTTATTTACCTTTTGCTTACAGTCTGGTCCAGCTAAGCAACTGAAGGTCAAAATTAAGCAATTGGTTTCCTAATTTGGACCATTTACATGCTTCTAAATTTTAACTTATAAGCCTTTAAAATATGTATTTACACATAATGCAATAGCACCTCATGAAAGCGTACAATTTAAATACATAATAAAGGCTTGGGGTAACAACATATAAAAGCGGTCCAATATAGGCAACCTTCCCCGACTATGTGAGCACTCATTTAATGAGGATCTCTTAAATGTTTCTTTCCTAAATGTCGAGCCATTACAAAGTGTTATGGCCTATTAAAAGGGATGTAATCACAGTAAGTTTCAAACTGTCAAGTATTTTATTTACTATTTACTTAAGGAATCCCCCCTAACGTCTAAAAGTGTTTCTGAAACACCTTTCATACGGTTGCTGTTAATTTCGTTTTAATTCCTGGATCGTCTGTTCTTCCAGACTTATTGTTGTTGCAGGCATATGCAACAGTGAGTTTCTAAACGGCAACATAAAATGTAATTGAAAAAAATTGTGTTCATTCCTTTCATAGAGTTGTATTTGTTTCAGATCAGACGTACTGGAATGAAGTTGCCCGGGAAGAACTGAACATAGCACTAAACGTGAAACTGAACACAAATTTGGCAAAAAATGTGATTTTATTTGTCGGCGATGGAATGTGTCCCAACACTTTGACGGCAGCAAGAATTTATAAACAGTCCGAAGGCGCGAGGCTTTCGTTTGAGAATTTCCCTCACATGGGACTGTTAAAGGTACGTCAGTGTTTCCTTTATTACTGATATAAATTTCGGCTTAAGAACAGTATAGTGTTATTCGTTTCTGGCGGTGATGGTAATATACACTCCTGGAAATGGAAAAAAGAACACATTGACACCGGTGTGTCAGACCCACCATACTTGCTCCGGACACTGCGAGAGGGCTGTACAAGCAATGATCACACGCACGGCACAGCGGACACACCAGGAACCGCGATGTTGGCCGTCGAATGGCGCTAGCTGCGCAGCATTTGTGCCGAATTGCTCAACACGTGGGGCGTGAGGTCTCCACAGTACATCGATGTTGTCGCCAGTGGTCGGCGGAAGGTGCACGTGCCCGTCGACCTGGGACCGGACCGCAGCGACGCACGGATGCACACCAAGACAATAGGATCCTATGCAGTGCCGTAGGGGACCGCACCGCCACTTCACAGCAAATTAGGGACACTGTTGCTCCTGGGGTATCGGCGAGGACCATTCGCAACTGTCTCCATGAAGCTGGGCTACGGTCCCGCACACCGTTAGGCCGTCTTCCGCTCACGCCTCAACATCGTGCAGCCCGCCTCCAGTGGTGTCGCGACAGGCGTGAATGGAGGGACGAATGGAGACGTGTCGTCTTCAGCGATGAGAGTCGCTTCTGCCTTGGTGCCAATGATGGTCGTATGCGTGTTTGGCGCCGTGCAGGTGAGCGCCACAATCAGGACTGCATACGACCGAGGCACACAGGGCCAACACCCGGCATCATGGTGTGGGGAGCGATCTCCTACACTGGCCGTACACCACTGGTGATCGTCGAGGGGACATTGAATAGTGCATGGTACATCCAAACCGTCATCGAACCCATCGTTCTACCATTCCTACACCGGCAAGGGAACTTGCTGTTCCAACAGGACAATGCACGTCCGCATGTATCCCGTGCCACCCAACGTGCTCTAGAAGGTGTAAGTCAACTACCCTGGCCAGCAAGATCTCCGGATCTGTCCCCCATTGAGCATGTTTGGGACTGGATGAAGCATCGTCTCACGCGGTCTGCACGTCCAGCACGAACGCTGGTCCAACTGAGGCGCCAGGTGGAAATGGCATGGCAAGCCGTTCCACAGGACTACATCCAGCATCTCTACGATCGTCTCCATGGGAGAATAGCAGCCTGCATTGCTGCGAAAGGTGGATATACACTGTACTAGTGCCGACATTGTGCATGCTCTGTTGCCTGTGTCTATGTGCCTGTGGTTCTGTCAGTGTGATCATGTGATGTATCTGACCCCAGGAATGTGTCAATAAAGTTTCCCCTTCCTGGGACAATGAATTCACGGTGTTCTTATTTCAATTTCCAGGAGTGTATTTTGGGTGTCATCTCAGTTCGTCGTAGTATATTATGCAGGAGTTACTCAAAGTAATAGAAAGACACAATGTTTATTAGTAACCTGTTGGCCTTCTTTTGCTTGCATCCGACGCTGGATGGACAAAAGCAAGTCGTTCTCAACAGCCAGAGTGATATGTTTTAGTTTCGTCCAGCAAAAGAAAGTGTCCTTTTACAGGAAAGTTACACCTCAGTTACCCCTCCGGAATACCGTACAAAAGTTCAGTTATTGTCCGATCATTGAACTGAGGATATCAAACGAGGTGTTATAATTCCTTATCACCTTCATTAAACGTCCGCCTGGTTTGCTGGGTGGTAACGTGCTCGCATCCCATGCAAGCGGGCCTGGGTTCGATTCCCGGCCGGGTTGGAGATTTTCGCTGCTCGGCGACCAGGGTGTTGGGTTGTCCTCATCACCATTTCATCCTCATCACGGGCGCGCAAATCGCCCAATGTGGCGTCGACTGAAATAAGACTTGCACTTGGCAGGCGAAGTTCCCCAAATGGGGCCTCTCGACCAACAATGCCATACTCTCATTTCATTTCATCTTCATTAAACGAGTTTCGAACAAAATTTTGGAAATATGAGTGGGAGCATTATTGTCTTCGTATTCAGGTCGTTCAGCAAGGAGTGTATCTTCCAGCACTGGGTGAAGATGGTCTCCCAGAATAGAAGCGTAACCGTTGTTTGCAGGTACATGTCTGCAGCTGTGGTACACATTGAAATCCCTTCGCCCACAGTACCACAGCACGCTGCTTGAGAGCCAATACAAAATGGCGCAGCAAGTACATTTCGTGCAGTAGTTCGCTTTATGTATGTCGAGAGGAACAAAAGTGCAACAATCTCTGATGATGTGATGGGAGTGTACCGCACACTATCGTGTGACTCAGTGTTAAGTGGCGCAGACTCTTCCAGGTTGATCAAACAAGCCTGAATAACTAAGAACAAGGCGACCTACAATCTCTCTGTGAAAAACTGGGAATTGCAACAGAAGTGGAGGACACGATGCTCAAAGACCGCTAAAAAGAGCGAAGACCCAACCAGCATTTGGTGGGAAGCTGACAGCCCCCAGTTTACTATGCACTGGGCACAGTCACACATGCTGCTTCTTTGTTGTATCAAATTTTCCCTTATCCCCTCTTGCTATCCTGAAATGGCACTGAGTGACTTCTTCCTCTTTCCTTGGATGAAGAAACCATTCTGTAGCAGCCACTTTCAGAATGATGACGAGCTGATTTTCGAAGCTGAATGTTTCCTGAACAGCCAAAAAGCAGACAATTACAACCAAGACCTCCACCAAGTCTTATATGGTTGGGGAAAAATATGTGACATCGAAGGGTGAATTTGTAGAGAATAACAATAGTGTCTGTCCATATGACATTCTCCCATTGTTGTTTAGAACATGAATGCCAGTGATACTAATGTAGTCCTTTCGAGGTAAAAGTACAGGTACTGAAATAGATATTCTGCCATGAATATTTATAGCATACAGGGTGAGTCACGTAACATTACCGCTGGATATATTTCGGAAACCACATCAAATACTGACGAATCGATTCCACAGACCGAACGTGAGGAGAGGGGCTAGTGTAATTGGTTAATACAAACCATACAAAAATGCACGGAAGTATGTTTTTTAACACAAACCTACGTTTTTTAAATGGAACCACATTAGTTTTGTTAGCACATCTGAACATATAAACAAATACGTAATCAGTGCCGTTTGTTGCATTGTAAAATGTTAATTACATCCGGAGATATTGTAACCTAAATTTGACGCTTGAGTACCACTCCTCCGCTGTTCGATCGGGTGTATCGGAGAGCACCGAATTACGTAGGGATCCAAACGGAACGGTGATGGACCTTAGGTACAGAAGAGACTGGAACAGCACACACATGCTAACACCATTTTATTGGTCTTTTTCACTGACGCACATGTACATTACCCTGAGGGGTGAGGTACACGTACACACGTGGTTTCCGTTTTCAATTACGGAGTGCAATAGAGTGTGCCGCGACATGTCAGGCCAATAGATGTTCAATGTGGTGGCCATCATTTGCTGCACACAATTTCAATCTCTGGCGTATTGTGGCAGCCTGCAGCGACATTACACCAGATGTACTGCGGCGTGTACGACATTCATTACGCCAGAGATTGCAATTGTGTGCAGCAAATGATGGCCACCACATTGAACATCTATTGGCCTGACATGTCGGGACGCACTCTATTCCACTCCGTAATTGAAAACGGAAACCACGTGTGTACGTGTACCTCACCCCTCATGGTAATGTATGTACACGTGCGTCAGTGAAAAAGACCAATAAAAAGGTGTTAGCATGTGGACGTAATGTGCTGTTCCAGTCTCTTCTGTACCTAAGGTCCATCACCGTTCCCTTTGGATCTCTACGTAATTCGGTGCTCTCCGATACACCCGATCGAACAACGGAGGAGTGGTACTCAAGCGTCAACTTTAGGTTACAATATCTCCGGATGTAATTAACATTTTACAATGCAACAAACGGCACTGATTACGTATTTGTTTATATGTTCAGATGTGCTAACAAAACTAACGTGGTTCCATTTAAAAAACGTAGGTTTGTGTTAAAAACATACTTCCGTGCATTTTTGTATGGTTTGTATTAAACAATCACACTAGCCCCTCTCCTCACGTTTGGTCTGTGGAATCGGTTCGTCAGTATTTGATGTGGTTTACGAAATATATCCAGCGGTAACGTTAGGTGACTCACCCTGTATAGTTTACACAAGACAGATTCTGACGGCACAGCGTCATATAGATACGCGAGTAGTGGAGTTATAGGTATTCTACCCTATTGTTCTTCTTGTATAAACAAACCGGCCAGATGCCACAACCTAATTTAATGATGCAAATGTTAACAAACAGCTCACTTGGGCTCTTATTTCTTTAGGGCGTAATTAAAGGGCTGTACTGTAATTATAATTACAATTAATGGACTATAAATATCGTTTTAATTACAATAATTTATAGCCAAGATGGCGGCCGAGTAGCGCACTTCCACTCACGTTTACCCAGGTGTCAGTTATGTCATCATAAAGACGGTAAAACATGGCGTCTTCCCTGTCCCACTGGTACAGTATGCTCCTATTGTCCTTTTTCCGTCATTGGTCACCTTAGGGTGTCTCAAATCTTGAGAGAGGACATTTGTAGTCTGTTCTTTGGCGAAGGAACAGCAGCAACGGTAAAATCAGGTGATATTCACATATACACTAGACAAAAAATAAATAAAAACGACACACCAGGAAGGAATTATTGGAGTGGGACGGAAATCAGTAGATGAGGTGAGATTCCGAACACGACCGCAGACCGCAGGCTGCCCCGACCGGCTGCAGGCGGCACCACTGGTTGCCATTGTTTGCAATGTGAGGCGTGCTGAACGCGGCGGCAGCGCCGTCTGCCTGCTTCGGCGGCAGACCGTACGTCCGGTCAGGGACCAATAGTGCCGCTGCCGCCGAACCGCATAGCGACCGGAGACTGCTTTTACTGGCCGAATATACCCACATTTGTGCCTGGCAAACATTTTGGTGGAGGCGTATTAAACTCCTTTGCGGCTCTTTTCTTGCCCATAGCCGATTTCTGAAATACACTCCTGGAAATTGAAATAAGAACACCGTGAATTCATTGTCCCAGGAAGGGGAAACTTTATTGACACATTCCTGGGGTCAGATACATCACATGATCACACTGACAGAACCACAGGCACATAGACACAGGCAACAGAGCATGTACAATGTCGGCACTAGTACAGTGTATATCCACCTTTCGCAGCAATGCAGGCTGCTATTCTCCCATGGAGACGATCGTAGAGATGCTGGATGTAGTCCTGTGGAACGGCTTGCCATGCCATTTCCACCTGGCGCCTCAGTTGGACCAGCGTTCGTGCTGGACGTGCAGACCGCGTGAGACGACGCTTCATGCAGTCCCAAACATGCTCAATGGGGGACAGATCCGGAGATCTTGCTGGCCAGGGTAGTTGACTTACACCTTCTAGAGCACGTTGGGTGGCACGGGATACATGCGGACGTGCATTGTCCTGTTGGAACAGCAAGTTCCCTTGCCGGTCTAGGAATGGTAGAACGATGGGTTCGATGACGGTTTGCATGTACCGTGCACTATTCAGTGTCCCCTCGACGATCACCAGTGGTGTACGGCCAGTGTAGGAGATCGCTCCCCACACCATGATGCCGGGTGTTGGCCCTGTGTGCCTCGGTCGTATGCAGTCCTGATTGTGGCGCTCACCTGCACGGCGCCAAACACGCATACGACCATCATTGGCACCAAGGCAGAAGCGACTCTCATCGCTGAAGACGACACGTCTCCGTTCGTCCCTCCATTCACGCCTGTCGCGACACCACTGGGGGCAGGCTGCACGATGTTGGGGCGTGAGCGGAAGACGGCCTAACGGTGTGCGGGACCGTAGCCCAGCTTCATGGAGACGGTTGCGAATGGTCCTCGCCGATACCCCAGGAGCAACAGTGTCCCTAATTTGCTGGGAAGTGGCGGTGCGGTCCCCTACGGTACTGCATAGGATCCTACGGTCTTGGCGTGCATCCGTGCGTCGCTGCGGTCCGGTCCCAGGTCGACGGGCACGTGCACCTTCCGCCGACCACTGGCGACAACATCGATGTACTGTGGAGACCTCACGCCCCACGTGTTGAGCAATTCGGCGGTAGGTCCACCCGGCCTCCCGCATGCCCACTATACGCCCTCGCTCAAAGTCCGTCAACTGCACATACGGTTCACGTCCACGCTGTCGCGGCATGCTACGAGTGTTAAAGACTGCGATGGAGCTCCGTATGCCACGGCAAACTGGCTGACACTGACGGCGGCGGTGCACAAATGCTGCGCAGCTAGCGCCATTCGACGGCCAACACCGCGGTTCCTGGTGTGTCCGCTGTGCCGTGCGTGTGATCATTGCTTGTACAGCCCTCTCGCAGTGTCCGGAGCAAGTATGGTGGGTCTGACACACCGGTGTCAATGTGTTCTTTTTTCCATTTCCAGGAGTGTATACCGTTATCAGACTCTTTTCCGTAAGCGCCGACATCAACGTTAAAGAATTTGCAATTTGCGTCCACAATAGCTAGCAGAACGATTGAAAAAAAATCTTTGTAATCAAAAAACAGAGATCCACTTTTCTCTGGTGCCCTTATGCGATTATGTTTTCCATCTATAGCGCCTACACAATTAGGTATATTGCATTTAAGCCAAAATTCTTCTTCAGTGCGTCTGAAATCTGATTCAGTAGAAGGTGGCATCAGCATGGGCAGCAGCCTTATTCTTAATGTCTTCAAAACATTTTTAACAACTCTCGATATGTAAGATGGTGATATACGATAGGCAAATGATAAAGACAGGTAACTTTCGCCTGTGGCCAAGAATCTGAAACAAACTAAAACATACAGCTAATATAATGTCCATTTACAGGTGATGACTGTAAGAAGAAGTGGAAATTTTTAAGGGACGGTTACCAGAGGTTCAAGAAGAAAAGCAAATTAGGAACGGGCTCTGCTGCCACAAAAAATTCAAAAACAAAAAGACACAAACAGCTATCGTTCCTTGACAGTGTTGCACAACACAGATCTGGAGGAACAAATATTACATTGACATCATCACAGACAACAATACAAGAAAGCCAAGAAGACAGTGGAGATCGAACTCGTCAACTGGACCTTTCGGCATCACATCATCAGTCCGACGTGCAAATGGTGCTTCAGTGACCACAAGGACTATTAATCGGCGGCTAAGCTCACACCTTTACATGTACAGACAAACAAACGACTGGAATTTCAGAAAAACTGGTTGATTTATTCAAGAGAAGCAGCTTCAGAAATTTAGCAAGTCAGTAACGTGTTGGTTCACCTCTGGCCCTTATGCAAGCAGTTATTAGACTTGGCACTGATTGACAGAGTTGTTGGAAGTCCTCCTGAAGGATATCGTGCCAAATGCTGTCCAATTGACGCGCTAGATCGTCAAAATCCAGAACTGGTTGCAGAACACTTTCTCAGTTGTGGAGATATCCTGTGACCTTGCTGGCCAAGGCAGGGTTTGGCAAGCACGAAGACAACCAGTAGAAACGCTTGCTATCTGTGGATGGGCATTACCTTGCTGAAATGTAAGTCTGGAATGGCTTGCCATGAAGGGCAACAAAACGGGGTGTAGAATATCGTCGATGTACAGTTGTGTTGTAAGTGTGCCGTGGACCGTGAATGACAACCAAAGGGGTCCTGCTGTGAAATGAAGTGGCACCCAAGACTATCAGTCCTCACTGTAGGGCTGTATGGCGAGCAACAGTCGCACTGGTATCCCACTGTGTCTACAGACACATCTTTCCTGGTAATCGGGGTTGATTTCGAAATGGGAATGAACAATGAAGACAATTCTACTCCAGTCAATGAGATCCCAGGCCGAATGTGCCCCAACACCACTGCAAACGGTCTTGTTGGTGCACAGAGGTCAATGGTAGTTGGTGCAAGGGTCGCTGCGAGCTCAGCCGCCGATTAATGGTCCTTGTGGTCACTGAAGCACCATTTGCACATCGGACTGATAATAATGATGGATCGTGGCTCTGAGTGCCTCTATGATGATTGCTTGGTCCTCCTGTTTTGTTGTCTCTCTACATCGACAGGTTCCTTTTTGACATTATGTTCAGCCATAGTTCATCCATTCCTGCCTACGTCATCAAATAGTGGCATCGCTCCTATTCAAATGTCGGATGATTCGCCGATTACTGCAGCTGGCTTCTTTGAGCCAAACTACTCGTGCGCTCTCAGATAATTTCATCTGCGTATATTGTTCACGCCCCTGTCTGCAAGACAGTTACTGTCCAGCTGGGTGTCCGGAGTGAAATTCGCGAAGATTTTATGCCCTAGTATGTACAAGTCCCCTGTTTACTATTCTTGCCAGCTGCGTGGTGAAACTGTGCTTGCAGCATCACACATTCATTCATCAGCCGGCAAAGCTTACAATTTTGCATTTTCCGCCGATACGTGTATGAATACCAATTTGTGATCAATTTGCATAACTCTGTTGTGGTGCGCCGTTTTTATTTATTTATTTATTTTATTTTTGTTTGTTTTAGTCCTTAGTGTATTCCCAACAGAGTGTGGCACCCCTGAGATTTGCCATTTCAGGGCTCAGTTTTCGCATTTTTCTGGAAGAGTATCGCGTCCAATGCTATTTTCTGCAACATATGACGCTCCTTACTATTTTGGGATGATTTTACCAATTTTTTAAGAAGACACATCTAAATACGGGCTTTAAGGTAATTTTACCGATTTTCAAGAATACGCACGTGTTTATTGGAGTGTGAAGGTAAAGCAACAAATACACTGAGGTGACGAGTCATTGGGTAGCGGTATGCACATATACACTCCTGGAAATGGAAAAAAGAACACATTGACACCGGTGTGTCAGACCCACCATACTTGCTCCGGACACTGCGAGAGGGCTGTACAAGCAATGATCACACGCACGGCACAGCGGACACACCAGGAACCGCGGTGTTGGCCGTCGAATGGCGCTAGCTGCGCAGCATTTGTGCACCGCCGCCGTCAGTGTCAGCCAGTTTGCCGTGGCATACGGAGCTCCATCGCAGTCTTTAACACTGGTAGCATGCCGCGACAGCGTGGACGTGAACCGTATGTGCAGTTGACGGACTCTGAGCAAGGGCGTATAGTGGGCATGTGGGAGGCCGGGTGGACGTACCGCCGAATTGCTCAACACGTGCGGCGTGAGGTCTCCACAGTACATCGATGTTGTCGCCAGTGGTCGGCGGAAGGTGCACGTGCCCGTCGACCTGGGACCGGACCGCAGCGACGCACGGATGCACGCCAAGACCGTAGGATCCTACGCAGTGCCGTAGGGGACCGCACCGCCACTTCCCAGCAAATTAGAGACACTGTTGCTCCTGGGGTATCGGCGAGGACCATTCGCAACCGTCTCCATGAAGCTGGGCTACGGTCCCGCACACCGTTAGGCCGTCTTCCGCTCACGCCCCAACATCGTGCAGCCCGCCTCTAGTGGTGTCGCGACAGGTGTGAATGGAGGGACGAATGGAGACGTGTCGTCTTCAGCGATGAGAGTCGCTTCTGCCTTGGTGCCAATGATGGTCGTATGCGTGTTTGGCGCCGTGCAGGTGAGCGCCACAATCAGGACTGCATACGACCGAGGCACACAGGGCCAACACCCGGCATCATGGTGTGGGGAGCGATCTCCTACACTGGCCGTACACCACTGGTGATCGTCGAGGGGACACTGAATAGTGCACGGTACATCCAAACCGTCATCGAACCCATCGTTCTACCATTCCTAGACCGGCAAGGGAACTTGCTGTTCCAACAGGACAATGCACGTCCGCATGTATCCCGTGCCACCCAACGTGCTCTAGAAGGTGTAAGTCAACTACCCTGGCCAGCAAGATCTCCGGATCTGTCCCCCATTGAGCATGTTTGGGACTGGATGAAGCGTCGTCTCACGCGGTCTGCACGTCCAGCACGAACGCTGGTCCAACTGAGGCGCCAGGTGGAAATGGCATGGCAACCGTTCCACTGGACTACATCCAGCATCTCTACGATCGTCTCCATGGGAGAATAGCAGCCTGCATTGCTGCGAAAGGTGGATATACACTGTACTAGTGGCGACATTGTGCATGCTCTGTTGCCTGTGTCTATGTGCCTGTGGTTCTGTCAGTGTGATCATGTGATGTATCTGACCCCAGGAATGTGTCAATAAAGTTTCCCCTTCCTGGGACAATGAATTCACGGTGTTCTTATTTCAATTTCCAGG
Organism: Schistocerca cancellata; assembly: GCF_023864275.1. Taxonomy (NCBI): domain Eukaryota; kingdom Metazoa; phylum Arthropoda; class Insecta; order Orthoptera; family Acrididae; genus Schistocerca; species Schistocerca cancellata. Next base: position 873,852,705 of record NC_064629.1, on the reverse strand, counting down.
AGTGTACAAATAGCGGTAGTATCGCGTAAACGAGGTATGAAAGTGCAGTGCTTTGGCGGACCTGTCTTTTTTACGCAGGTGATTCATGTGGAAGAGATTCCGACGTGATTATGGCCGCATGACGGGAATTAACAGACATTGAATGCAGAATAGTAGTTGGAGCTAGACGCATAGGACATTCCGTTTCTGAAATCGTTTGGTAATTCAATATTACGAAATTCACAGTGTCAAGAGCGTGCCGAGAATACCAAATTTCAGTTATTACCTCTCACGACGAACAACGCAGTGACCGATGGCATTCATTTAACCACCGTGAGCAGCGGCGTTTGCGTAGAGGTTGGTTGGTTTGTGGACTAAAGGGACTAAACTACGTGGCTATCAGTCACTTATGCGTCAAGTTGTCAATGCTAAAATACAAGCAACACTGCGTGAAATAACCACAGAAATCAATGTGGAACATATGACGGTTGCACGAGGGCTATTGGGAAAGTAAGGAACGATAGGTCGCGAAATGGAAACCACAGTGAAAATTAAAACTGTTTTATTTGCAACGGTTAGCCACACCTTCCAGCTACTTCTCTACACTACTGCCGCTCAGACTTAGACATCTGTCGTAGCGTTGTACCAACTTTTCAATTCCCTCGTTATAGAAGACAGCCGCCAGTGCTTTTCGAAAATTTTCTACTCTGGACTGCAGCTCGTTGTCTGTGTCAAAATATTGTCTTCATAACCAGCGGTTCATTTGATCAGAGATGAACCTCAGGTGTAGCCAATTACGGGCTGTATTGTTGGTGATCAAACAGTTCCCATCGGAAACGCTGCAGGAGCATCTTCATTGCCCCTGCAGAGAACGCGCGAGAATTTTCGTGTAAAACGAACCGCATGACAACTATGTTCTGTGGATTGCATAGCTTCAGGCGAAATCTTTTTCCAGGCCCTCATACTCGGCGGGAGACGCTAATTTCTAGCCATCTTTACGTTCTCACTGTGAGCTCAGAACTGAAAAGAGCGACATGATCCGATCGACAGGCGTACAACAGTGCCCAAACCATCTGTGCAAAGCTTCATCAGATTTTCACTGTATTTTCCATTTCGCTACCGATCGTTCCTTACTTTCCCAATAACCCTCGTATCCGCTAGGACAGTTTGGCGAAATCAGGCGCTATTTAGCTACGGCAGCAGATGACCCACACGAGTGCCTTTGCTAACAGCAAGATATCACCTGCAGCGCCTCTCCTGGGCTTATGACCAATGGTTGGACCCTAGACGATTAGAAAACCGTGACCTGGTCAGATGAGCCCCGATTTCAGTTGGTAGGAGCTGATGGTAGGGTTTGTGTATGGTGCAGACCCCACGAAGCCGTGAATCCAAGTTGTCAATAAGGCAGTATGAAAGCTGGTGGTGACTCCCTAATGAAGTGTTTACATGGAATGGACTGGTTAGACCATTTTCAGCCATTCACGTACGTCATGTTCCCAAACAACGATTAAATTTTTATGGATGATAATACGCTCTGTTATTGGGTAACAGTTGTTCGCAACTGGTTTGAAACACATTCTGGACAATCTGAGTTAATGGTTTGGCTACCCAGATCGTCCGACATGAATCCCGTTGAACATTTGTGGGACATAATCGAGAGGTCAGTCGTGCACAAAATTCTGCACAGGCAACACTTTCGCAATTATGGACGGTTATCGGGTCAGCGTGGCTCAATATTTCTGCAGGGGTTTCCAACGCCTTGTCGAGTCCCATATCAAGTTGCTGAAGTACGCTGGGCAGGAGGAGGTCCGACTCAATATTAGGAGGTATCCCATGACTTTTGTCACGTCAGTGTAATCACCTGCTGCATCCACTTTGTAACCACACTACTGCTATTTACGGTTTTTTTGTTATTTTATTCTTTTTCTCAGTATGCCATAAATAGACACTTTTTTCAAGAAAACACACATAAAAATATGGGTCAAGCAATCACCACTGTACAGTAATTTGACGAATTGCAGGATTCTTCAGCATTATACGATTTTTATTTAACAACAAATACGCACAAGGCCTACCGTTTCACTTAAACGAACTTATCCCCTAGCGCTATTAGTGTGTAATGTCACTATCAGGTCTCTTAACACTATAAGATTACACTGGAAATTTAGAAATATTGGCGGCAACACTTGTACAGAGAAAAGTACATACATCGTGAATACCTCGCACTTGTGAATCTCGCACTTGGCTGGAGAAGCATTCGTCTGTGCCACCGCAGGACTCATCACCTGCGCCTAGCAGATAGCCCACACTTCCATCTCGTCACAGCCTCTGCTGCCGCTGAGCGTTCCTACCACTGCTGCCCATATCAGGGGCGCAGACTGCTGCGATGGTCGGAATAGTAAACAAATAATTACATCTTTATTTAAACAAACACCACAATGTTTAGTGCTCCCCCTCCTCCTCCCCCCCCCCTCCTCACATTCCTAGCGCACCGAAGAGTACCATATTGCCTATCAGCACCTGCTGCCGCTGCCACTGCCACCACGCTCGTCATCCAAAGTACGAGGGCAGTTCAATAAGTAATGCAACACATTTTTTTTCTCGGCCAATTTTGGTTGAAAAAACCGGAAATTTCTTGTGGAATATTTTCAAACATTCCCGCTTCGTCTCGTATAGTTTCATTGACTTCTGACAGGTGGCGGCGCTGTACGGAGCTGTTAAAATGGCGTCTGTAACGGATGTGCGTTGCAAACAGCGGGCAGTGATCGAGTTTCTTTTGGCGGAAAACCAGGGCATCTCAGATATTCATAGGCGCTTGCAGAATGTCTACGGTGATCTGGCAGTGGACAAAAGCACGGTGAGTCGTTGGGCAAAGCGTGTGTCATCATCGCCGCAAGGTCAAGCAAGACTGTCTGATCTCCCGCGTGCGGGCCGGCCGTGCACAACTGTGACTCCTGCAATGGCGGAGCGTGCGAACACACTCGTTCGAGATGATCGACGGATCACCATCAAACAACTCAGTGCTCAACTTGACATCTCTGTTGGTAGTGCTGTCACAATTGTTCACCAGTTGGGATATTCAAAGGTTTGTTCCCGCTGGGTCCCTCGTTGTCTAACCGAACACCATAAAGAGCAAAGGAGAACCATCTGTGCAGAATTGCTTGCTCGTCATGTGGCTGAGGCTGACAATTTCTTGTCAAAGATTGTTACAGGCGATGAAACATGGGTTCATCACTTCGAACCTGAAACAAAACGGCAATCAATGGAGTGGCGCCACATCCACTCCCCTACCAAGAAAAAGTTTAAAGCCATACCCTCAGCCGATAGAGTCATGGTTACAGTCTTCTGGGACGCTGAAGGGGTTATTCTGTTCGATGTCCTTCCCCATGGTCAAACTATCAACTCTGAAGTGTATTGTGCTACTCTTCAGAAATTGAAGAAACGACTTCAGCGTGTTCGTAGGCACAAAAATCTGAACGAACTTCTCCTTCTTCATGGCAACGCAAGACCTCACACAAGTCTTCGCACCCGAGAGGAGCTCACAAAACTTCAGTGGACTGTTCTTCCTCATGCACCCTACAGCCCCGATCTCGCACCGTCGGATTTCCATATGTTTGGCCCAATGAAGGACGCAATCCGTGGGAGGCACTACGCGGATGATGAAGAAGTTATTGATGCAGTACTACGTTGGCTCCGACATCGACCAGTGGAATGGTACCGTGCAGGCATACAGGCTCTCATTTCAAGGTGGCGTAAGGCCGTAGCATTGAATGGAGATTACGTTGAAAAATAGTGTTGTGTAGCTAAAAGATTGGGGAATAACCTGGTGTATTTCAATGCTGAATAAAACAACCCCTGTTTCAGAAAAAAAATGTCTTGCATTACTTATTGAACTGCCCTCGTAATAATCGCTTTCTGTGCCACTACTACTAAGATAGCAATGTTCATAAAAACAAGCAAAAAATATACCTTCTGTAGTCTGTACGGTGTGTTCCTATCGCACTGCAGTACTCCCTGTTTTAGTGGGAGTCACTCGTATCTTCGCCCCTTCACTTGCTCCGGAGTACTTGTGTGTTGATACCTCAACGGTTGCCTCCTCGCTTCTGAGTATGACTTCGCCTCAGTAAACGGCAGTCAGCGGCAGCCCCACACGAAATAACATAAGCAATACCCTCCAACCTCTTCGCAGACTCAGGACTGCTATAGGCATACAGAGGATCATCGTGTAACCCACTGAGACCTTTCGCGATCGGGGACATACAAGCTCTTGCTGAATGACCACGGACGTAACACTCAGAGAGAGTGTTTAACAAGACTGATTCAAGAATTTTCTCCCATTTTATTGATGTGCAATCCGATCGAAAGTATCCGAACAATTCCTAGCAGAGTTTAATACGAGATGTGTCTACTGTTCAAATCACATGCCGTATTTAAAAAGAGAAATCGAGCTAGGCAAGTCGTGGGATCTGCTACGCGCTGTAAGTGCTTCGTCTGTTTTGACGTACTGTGGCGTATTACCCACTATAAATCAACAGTTACATTTCGACATTGCTTAACGGGTTTCGTCTTATAATTAGACAGTAGCGGAGATGAAATAATGTGATTACAGCACGTGGGTGGAGCGAAGATGGTTTTATTTCTACAACACTTCCAACATACAGCAAACACCACGCTTGTTCACTCCTCCTTAAGGCTGTACTTTTTAATGAGTCATTTATTAAGGTGAGAGTAGATGGAGAGGTGGAATAATAGCGTCCCCAGAGAAATGACCAAATAAGATTTGATGTTTGATGCTGCATCAGTATTGTAATCGAATAGTAATGTATCTTTCCCTCTATTTATACGCAAGAAGTTACATTATGTTCAGGGTCAACTACCAGTTCCTACACTTTTTTACAGCAGTCAACGTTTCTGGGGGCGGTGTAGAGGGTATTTGGTCTTATTTAGGCGCAATATTTGCATTTATGTATTGTAGTTAACTGAAAACTCTTCTCCGCTGTCGGACATGAATTGACGAGTGGATGATTAATGAGATTGCCCCACACTAGGAGCCAACAATTAATTGATGTCAATAATTAAATAAAATCAAACACAAAGGGTCGAAATTAAGGGGTTGATATATGAAGGTAAAAGGATTGATTAGATGATTAAAACATGAAAGAAATGTGTCTATATCGGTGCTGTTGACACAAACCAAAACATGATTGGGTGTGGACACGACTCAGTCATCAATGGGAAGGAGGGGGGTGGGAGGAATCCTCTTACCATTATTCGGTATCATTTGTTGTGTATTGCTGTCGGCGGTAGACGCTCCTTCTCATCCATCTCTCAACTCAAGTCCTCTTCGAAATTTTCTTCCTTTCGGCGTTATCATTGGCGGACAAAACTTCCAATGAAGTCCAATGAGAGATCGCCGTTTCATGGCCACGCCTCTTTGTGCAGGGTGGAAATTTCCTGTCTGGCGTGGGTTGGTGTGTGCCTCGTGAATTGGCACCCTTCTCACGATTTCATGTTCTTATCGTGTTTGTCTGCATTCTGAATCTGTTGTGAGAGCAGCTACACAACACTTCTTTGTAACTGCTTTCTCTCTGTGTGAGGCCTTCGTTTATAAGGAACGTCCTTCCTGTCGAGAAAAACATCTCCTTAAGAACGCCGACTTCTTTCACACTCCTCCCTGCGCGAATTTTCCGCACTTTCTGTACGCTCCTCCCTGTGCCCGTGACGTGCCGGAGTTGTCGGCACTTTCCTGCTTTCTAAGGCAGGCAAAATGAATGTTGTCAGGCCAGAAGAACTCACATGCTTTGGCGCGTGCATTCTTGACGTTCTGTCCTAATGACTGCAGGTATCCATCAGTTCTCGGCACGCCTTTCGGCCAGGCCCTTCGCAACGTGTCCCTTTTTGAGTGAGGCGAGGGCCTACCCCTGGCTTCCCGCTGTGTGTTTGCTGAATGGCTACAGTGTCCTCTCGTAGGGCGCTCGCCACTGGGTATCTGGCTCCTTCCTCCTCCTCGGCCGCTGGCGCTGTGAGTTGGCGAAAGTGGCTGCGGGTGAAGATATCACACAGTTCCTTGTCATGACTCTTAAGCTCATGGGCGTACCCAGCGAGGGGCAGGGGGGGGGGGGCAGCTACCCCCCCCCCCTTGAAGATATTCGCATTTTTTCACTAGTTTACTGTTTTATTTAATAAGAAATGCTGCATGTTTTCTCCGATTGTACAAGTGCATTCTTGTATTTAAAATGTTTATTAAAAGCAGTTTTTCACTGGTTTACTGTTTTATTTAATAAGAAGTGCTGTATGTTGTCTCGACTCCTTGTTTCCTGAGACTAGTATGACCTGCCCCCCCCCCCCCCCCCAGTTCAGATCCTGGGTACGCCCTTGCTTAAGCTTCTGATACATAAGGTTGAAAGTCTGGCAAAGTGACCCACCTATTTTCACTTGGCTCGTCGCACACACACTTGAAAAAGGAAACAAAAATATTCACTCCCTAATAGTAGAATTAACATTTCACTCGCTAATGTGGAATATTGTGGGGATATTACATTTTCAATTGTGCCCTAGCGTGACAAACCCTGTCGACTATTTACATATACGGCTGCCCTTAATAAATGGGTACAAGACATGTACAAGTAATAAAGATCCTTACAAGTAAACAGTTCATGAGGAACATTGATACACTGAATGTGATGATAACGTCACAGATGTACATATGACAAGACATGCACAAATTAATCAAGATCAAAACAAGTAAACAATACGTGAGGAACACAAATCACATTGAACACAATGAATATGATGATAATGTCACAGACGTATGTAATACATACGAAAATAAACGTTTATTTAAGATGTGTGTTAATAAAAAATAAACCACTCACAATAAAACTGTTCATCACATCAGGGGTAGGAATACTATACATCTACACGACACACATAGATGAGAATCTTGATTGGAAAATCCACATTTTGGTTCTTATAAAGCGACTAGGTTCAGCAACTTTTGCAATCAGAATAATTGCCAATTTTGAGGATATAGAAATTAGTAAGCTAACATACTTTGCATACCTCCACTCTCTGATGTCATACGGAATAATATTAGACAAAAAGTATTCACTGCTCAAAAGAAAGAGGTTAGAATAATGTGTGGGGTGCATAGTCGCACATCTTGTAGGCAGCTTTTTAAAGATTGGGAATTCTTACAACAGCCTCACAATACATTTACTCACTAATGAGATTTATTCTCAACAACATGGATCAGTTAAAAAACGACAGTGACATTCATGATTATAATACCAGAAAAAAGAAAGACATACACTATTCTTTACTCAACCTATCTTTGGGACATAAAGAGATAAAAGATGTTGCTATAAATTTTTTTGATAATTACCATATGAAATGAAATGTCTGACATACAGCAGTAATAGCTTTAAAAATAAATTGAATTCATACCTCCGTGACAACTCCTTCTATACCATAGATGAAGTCTTGAATAGGACTCAATAAATATATAAATATAGTATATGCATGTTGTGACATTTAAGGGAATGGGGTAAATAATATAAACATTAATTTTTAACATTGTAATTATATATATATATATATATATATATATATAATCTTGTTTCATATGTGCATTTCTTGTGCACTTGACAAGTTCCACGTCATAACGGCTACCATACCATGCGACTGATCAATGGAACATGCAACCAACTAACTAACTAACACATAGAATTAATATAGGTTGACTCTTACGCAGAAGATAAAAGCAACCAACCACTTTTTATAGTGCTATTTATTTATTTAAATAGCGCTGTTGCCGATTTCGAACTGATATGTTCATCTTCAGACGACTAGTTGATATTAAGATACATCTTACATTAGCTTTCACCTTTTTTTCTCAGCTGATGAAATTTCCTAGTCAGCTGGGAATACAAAAGTGAAAGCTAATGTAAAATGTATCTTAACGTGAATTAACCGTCTAAAGTCGAACCTGTTGGTTCGAAACCAGCAGCGGCGCAGTTTAAATTAATAAATAGCATTGTAAAAAGTGGCTGGTTGCTGTTGTCTTCTGTGTAAGAGTCAACCTATGTTTTGTAGGCAGCCACAGGCTCAGAATGCCAGTTTTCGACAAAATAGCACATAGAGTTAAGACGTGTGAAACAAATGTCCACTTTACAACTCATTACTGTTTATAAAAGAGTTATATGCCAGAAATGCCAACATCGAAAACACACAAGACACTTAGAATTAAGGTAAGTGACATAAAAGATGACCTTAAGTACTACTGTTCTTCAAAGCATGCTATAAAATCGATACAGAATGTGCGTCGGGTCAAACATATGGTGACACAAAACAATAAATTTTTCCATGACATACTTTATTGGACCAATCTGGGTATGCTTGATAGGATGGGATGGGTGGCATCTTCACTTCATCAACAGTGCACATGTTTTCCTACTTTATGAGACACAAAAATAAGGTTGGCCTTCTCTTCTACCATAGAACCGACAATCAATATGTATAATGTATGCATCATAGATCCTTGGTGGGCCTCCTTCACATCTAATAGGTTGCATAGTGCCCGCTGTGTCAGCCGCGTGGACGCACTAGAATGTTAACAATCTAAAAACAAATCTTTTGTGTACATTATTTCTTTACACGCGCAAGATTTCAACCAATCTTTAAATTCTAACACGCAAAATAATCCTAACATGCTTCAGTCAACGTTTCATGTACTACTCTGCAAAGGTAAAATGTCTTCTTCGCCAACTGCAAGGTACCTTTGGTATTCTTGTGCATGCTGCAACAGAAGTCTTATCAAATATTGGTGCGTGCCTGGTTTTCACCTTTCACGCTAGAGTCATTGCACTGAACACCTCGCATGGTAATACAATAAAACATGACTCCATCACACTGCATTCTAATAAAATACACTCCTGGAAATTGAAATAAGAACACCGTGAATTCATTGTCCCAGGAAGGGGAAACTTTATTGACACATTCCTGGGGTCAGATACATCACATGATCACACTGACAGAACCACAGGCACATAGACACAGGCAACAGAGCATGCACAATGTCGGCACTAGTACAGTGTATATCCACCTTTCGCAGCAATGCAGGCTGCTATTCTCCCATGGAGACGATCGTAGAGATGCTGGATGTAGTCCTGTGGAACGGCTTGCCATGCCATTTCCACCTGGCGCCTCAGTTGGACCAGCGTTCGTGCTGGACGTGCAGGCCGCGTGAGACGACGCTTCATCCAGTCCCAAACATGCTCAATGGGGGACAGATCCGGAGATCTTGCTGGCCAGGGTAGTTGACTTACACCTTCTAGAGCACGTTGGGTGGCACGGGATACATGCGGACGTGCATTGTCCTGTTGGAACAGCAAGTTCCCTTGCCGGTCTAGGAATGGTAGAACGATGGATTCGATGACGGTTTGGATGTACCGTGCACTATTCAGTGTCCCCTCGACAATCACCAGTGGTGTACGGCCAGTGTAGGAGACCGCTCCCCACACCATGATGCCGGGTGTTGGCCCTGTGTGCCTCGGTCGTATGCAGTCCTGATTGTGGCGCTCACCTGCACGGCGCCAAACACGCATACGACCATCATTGGCACCAAGACAGAAGCGACTCTCATCGCTAAAGACGACACGTCTCCATTCGTCCCTCCATTCACGCCTGTCGCGACACCACTGGAGGCGGGCTGCACGATGTTGGGGCGTGAGCGGAAGACGGCCTAACGGTGTGCGGGACCGTAGCCCAGCTTCATGGAGACGGTTGCGAATGGTCCTCGCCGATACCCCAGGAGCAACAGTGTCCCTAATTTGCTGGGAAGTGGCGGTGCGGTCCCCTACGGCACTGCGTAGGATCCTACGGTCTTGGCGTGCATCCGTGCGCCGCTGCGGTCCGGTCCCAGGTCGACGGGCACGTGCACCTTCCGCCGACCACTGGCGACAACATCGATGTACTGTGGAGACCTCACGCCCCACGTGTTGAGCAATTCGGCGGTATGTCCACCCGGCCTCCCGCATGCCCACTATACGCCCTCGCTCAAAGTCCGTCAACTGCACATACGGTTCACGTCCACGCTGTCGCGGCATGCTACCAGTGTTAAAGACTGCGATGGAGCTCCGTATGCCACGGCAAACTGGCTGACACTGACGGCGGCGGTGCACAAATGCTGCGCAGCTAGCGCCATTCGACGGCCAACACCGCGGTTCCTGGTGTGTCCGCTGTGCCGTGCGTGTGATCATTGCTTGTACAGCCCTCTCGCAGTGTCCGGAGCAAGTATGGTGGGTCTGACACACCGGTGTCAATGTGTTCTTTTTTCCATTTCCAGGAGTGTACGTACGTTTACAACAGAATATCTATTCACAAAATACAAGGTGCTGTTAACAGACATCTACAATTTTTGCCACCACTACTGCCGTACAGTACTCTATCGTAATGGAAGCTCTCAGGCTGCGGGCGTTAAATATCCCAACATCGCATTCACCATGATAAATTCCAGAGGCATTCGGTGCTACTGCCTGTCACTTCGAGTGTGAGCCCTTGTACAAGTGGAAGAACTTTGCTAACTTCTTCCTTTTGGCATCCGACGGCCTATGCATTCTTACGAGGACTCAGTCACCGATCTCGTAAGTCTTCGTCCTTTTTTCCTGCCCCCTTTCAGTTCTTTTAGTCGCCTTGTCCGTCATGAACTCTGGGATTCGATTCACTGGTTGTTGGTGTGTCTCAACATCTCTTCCCGTCGGAAGTTTGACAGTTCTCTCAGCCACAGACTAGTCTGGTTTCTAGAACTGTATGTCTATTGGTTTGTATCCTGTACTGAAATGCGCGGTTTCATTGAACTACTTCTCTGTCTTTGGTAGGTGCTGTACCCAGGAGTAGTGGAACAATCTTCATTGTGGCACATTTTGTTAGTGTGGGTTGCCTGCAACAAGGGCATGTATGCACTCACGTGCAAACCTATTCTTCTAATTTAATTGACATTTACATAACCTATTGTTCTCCTTTGATTGACAGGTACTTAACCTATTGTTCTCCTTTGATTGACAGGTATGTAACCTACAGTTCTGCTAAAATGATCCTTCCTTTTGATTGACAGGCACATAATCTATTGTTCCCCCTCCCCATCTCACTCCCCCCCACCTCAGGAAACCTCCCTCCTCGCTGCTTCAGGTACACTTTCAGGTCTGAGTTATAGGAATTGCCCCTCTCACTCTTATCAATTTGATTGACTACTTAATTAAATTGTTCAATTAATTAACCTCTCCTCCTCTGGTAAACCCGTCCCCTCCCACCCTCTGTCTCAGAAATTGCCTGGAAAAAGACTCAGTTGATCAGTCATTTGGAGGGAATTCGGTTGCAGTGTGTGGAATATTGTTTAAACACTTTAGACAATGTATAGAATATTCTTTAGTTATTTATGGTAGTGTATCGAATATAGTTTATTTATTTAGTTAAAGAATTTGTCCAGAAATCGATTGATGTGTATGGAAAATTGTTTACAGAATTTAGACAATGTGTGGAATATTGTTTACTTAAAGAATTTAGGGGATTCAAGACAATTTATAGAATATATGCAAATTGATGGCTCTATGGTGGAGAGAAAAGACTTCATAACAGGAGACTCAAGGGTATATTGTTTTTTTTATAAAAAACTCAGTTTTTGGGTGTTGAATTTCTCTTGCTCATCATTCTCTGCTGTTTGGAAACATGCAGGTCCTGTAAGAAGTAATTACATGGGGCAAACATGTTGCATAACCTAATGTTCGGCACTGTACTAAAAATGGTTCAAATGGCTCTGAGCACTATGCGCCTTAACTTATGAGGTCATCACTCGCCTAGAACTTAGAACTAATTAAACCTAACTAACCTAAGGACATTACACACATCCATGCCCGAGGCAGGATTCGAACCTGTGACCGTAGCGGTCACTCGGCTCCAGACTGTAGCGCCTAGAACCACACGGCCACTCCGGCGGGCGGCATTGTACTCTGGGTTTCTTAACCTAATGTTCAGCCCTTTGTTGGCACTTAACCTACTGTTCTTTTAAGTGGTTTTCAATGTCACCCCCATGGGACTGCATATATATATATATATATATATATATATATATATATATATATATATATATATATATATATATATATATATATATATATATATATGCAATGTTAAAAATTAATGTTTCTATTATTTACCCCATTCCCTTAAATGGCAAAACATGCATATACTATATTCATATATATTTATTGAGTCCTATTCAAGAATTCATCTATGGTATATAATCTTGTTTCATATGTGCATTTCTTGTGCACTTGACAAGTTCCACATCATAACGGCTACCATACCATGTGACTGATCAATGGAACATACAACCAACTAACTAACTAACACATAGAATTAATATAGGTTGACTCTTACCCAGAAGATAAAAGCAACCAGCCACTTTTTACAGTGCTATTTATTTATTTAAATAGCGCTGTTACCGATTTCGAACTGATATGTTCATCTTCAGACGACTAGTTGATGTTAAGATACATCTTATATTAGCTTTCACTTTTTTTTCTCAGCTGATGAAATTTCCTAGTCAACTGGGAAAACAAAAAGGTGTGTAGAAACACAGTTAACCGACACTTCTCTCTGATACACTCACACTCCCTTCCACTACTTCACTCACAACACACCATTGCAGCTACATGATCAGCAGGCTAGTTTAATGGCAGAAAGACATTCCGTGCTAAGAGGCTGAAAGCAACGATGTAGGTATGGCTAGAATCAAGACGATTAGTGGGTAAGACACATACATAAGCATCACTAGGCCAAAACCAAATGTACATTAAATGTGTTCCATCTTGGAAACCATCCAGAATAGGACATATATTAGTGTGAAGTTTTGGCTTCAAATGAGCGTTCCTGTTATATCCCTAAATACCTTCCCATTTCTTCTGGACACTCTGTATAAGCAAACATTTCGTGTTTTACATAAACAGGCGGAATGCAGTCCCATAATTTACTGAAAACCTTTTGTGGTGACCATTCCTCTTGAATGACTTGAATTTCCATACTTCCACCTTCAAAGAAGCAAATGTGCTTGTAGCACGCTGTCAGTCTGCTGACACCTCATGTGCTGAGAGAGCTCGCTCCTCCCACTTGCTGTAGCCTGCGAGTTAATGTACATTATGCGACCGAAAGTATCTGGACACTTGGCTGAAAATGACTTACAAGATCGTGGCGCCCTCCATCGGTAATACTGGAATTGATTATGGTGTTGGCCCACCCTTGGCCTTGATGACAGCTTACACTCTCTCAGGCCTACGTTCAATCAGGTGATGGAATGTTTCTTGGGGAATGGCAGCCCATTTTTGACAGAGTGCTGCACTGAGGAGAGGTATTGATATCGGTCAGTGAGGCCTGACACGAAGTCGGCGCTCCAAAACATCCCAGAGATGTTCTGTAGAATTCAGGTCAAGACTCTGTGCGGGCCAATCCATTATAGGGATGTTATTGTCGTGTAACCACTCCTCCACAGGCCATCCATTGTGAACAGGTGCTCGATCATGTTGAAAGATACAATCGCCATCCCCGCTTTGCTCTTCAACAGTGGGAAGCAAGAAGGTCCTTAAAACATCAATGTAGGCCTGTACTGTGATAGTGCCACACACTAGGAGCGCCTGCGATGGTGTACTCAACGACGAACCTGGGTGCACGAATGGCAAAACGTCATTTTTTCGGATGAATCCAGGTTCTGTTTAGAGCATCAATGATGGTCGCATCCGTGTTTGGCGACATCGCGGTGAACGCACATTGGAAGCGTGTATTCGCCATCGCCCTACTGGCATATCAGCCAGAGTGATGGTATGGGGTGCCATTGGTTACACGTCTCGGTCACCTCTTGTTCGCATTGACGGCACTTTGAACAGTGGACGTTACATTTCAGATGTGTTATGACCCGTGGCTCTACCCTTCATTCGATCCCTGCGAAACTCTACATTTCAGCAGGATAATGCACGACCGGCATGTTGCAGGTCCTGTACGGGCCTTAATGGATACAGAAAATGTTCGACTGCTGCCCTGGCCAGCACATTCTCCAGATCTCTCACCAATTGAAAACGTATGTTCAATGGTGGCCGAGCAACTGGCTTGTCACAATACGCTTGATGAACTGTCGTATCGTGTTGAAGCTGCATGAGTAGCTGTACCTGTACACCCCATCCAAGCTCTGTTTGACTCAATGCCCAGGCATATCAAGGCCATTATTACAGCCAGAGGTGGTTGTTCCGGGTACTGATTTCTCAGGATCTATGCACCTAAATTGCGTGAAAACGTAATCACATGTCAGTTCTAGTATAATAAATTTGTCCAGTGAATACCCTTTTACCATCTGCATTTCTTCTTGGTGTAGCAATTTTAATGTCCACTAGTGTAATTCTCACAAACTGGCAGCAATGTACTACACGCACAAACAAAGTTGACACTCAGCGCGGTGGCTGATGGGAGCGACCGTAAAAGCATTTCCCATTTACAGTCGCCCCATCGGCCACGGCGCCAAGTGTCAACTTTGTTTGCGCGAACAAAATACTGATGTCATCACTCAGTAAAAGTGTAATCGCCATCATCATCCTGAAAGACACATTCGGGAACACAACAATGTTGTTGTTGTGGTCTTCAGTCCTGAGACTGGTTTGATGCAGCTCTCCATGCTACTCTATCCTGTGCAAGCTTCTTCATCTCCCAGTACTTACAGCAACCTACATCCTTCTGAATCTGCTTAGTGTATTCATCTCTTGGTCTCCCTCTACGATTTTTACCCTCCACGCTGCCCTCCAATGCTAAATTGGTGATCCCTTGATGCCTCAGAACATGTCCTACCAACCGGTCCCTTCTTCTTGTCAAGTTGTGCCACAAACTCCTCTTCTCCCCAGTTGTATTCAGTAACTCCTCATTAGTTATATGATATACCCACCTAATCTTCAGCATTCTTCTGTAGCACCACATTTCGAAAGCTTCTATTCTCTTCTTGTTCGAACTATTTATCGTCCATGTTTCACTTCCATACATGGCTATACTCCATACAAATACTTTCAGAAACGACTTCCTGACACTTAAATCTATACTCGATGTTAACAAATTTCTCTTCTTCAGAAACGCTTTTCCCTCCATTGCCAGTCTACATTTTATATCTTCTCTACTTCGACCATCATCAGTTATTTTGCTCCCCAAATGGCAAAACTCCTTTACTACTTTAAGTGTCTCATTTCCTAATCTAATTCCCTCAGCATCACCCGACTTAATTCGACTACATTCCATTATCCTCGTTTTGCTTTTGTTGATGTTCATCTTATATCCTCCTTTCAAGGCACTATCCATTCCGTTCAACTGCTCTTCCAGGTCCTTTGCTGTCTCTGACACAATTTCAATATCATCGGCGAACCTCAAAGTTTTTATTTCTTCTCCGTGGATTTTAATACCTACTCCGAATTTTTGTTTTGTTTCCTTTACTGCTTGCTCAATATACAGATTGAATAACATCGGGGATAGGCTACAAACCTGTCTCACTCCCTTCCCCACCCCTGCTTCCCTTTCCTGTCCCTTGACTCTTATAACTGCCATCTAGTTTCTGTACAAATTGTAAATAGCCTTTCGCTCCCTGTATTGTACTCCTGAAACCTTCAGAATTTGAAAGAGAGTATTCCAGTCAACATTGTCAAAAGCTTTCTGTAAGGTTACAAGTGCTAGAAACGTAGGTTTGCCTTTCCTTAATCTTTCTTCTAAGATAAGTTGTAAGGTCAGTATTGCCTCACGTGTTCCAACATTTCTACGGAATCCAAACTGATCTTCCCCGAGGCCGGCTTCTACCAGTTTTTCCATTCATCTGTAAAGAATTCGCGTTATTATTTTGCAGCTGTGACTTATTTAACTGATAGTTCGGTAATTTTCACATCTGTCAACACCTGATTTCTTTGGGATTGGAATTATTATATTCTTCTTGAAGTCTGAGGGTACTTCGCCTGTCTCATACATCTTGCTCACCAGATGGTAGAGTTTTGTCAGAACTGGCTCTCCCAAGGCCGTCAGTAGTTCTAATGGAATGTTGTCTACTCCCGGAGCCTTCTTTCGACTCAGGTCTTTCAGTGCTCTGTCAAACTCTTCACGCAGTATCGTATCTCCAATTTCATCTTCATCTACATCCTCTTCCATTTCCATAATATTGTCCTCAAGTACATCGCCCTTGTATAGATCCTCTATATACTCCTTCCACATTTCTGCTTTTCCTTCTTTGCTTAGAACTGGGATTCCATCTGAACTCTTGATATTCATACAAGTGGTTCTCTTTTCTCCAAAGGTCTCTTGAATTTTCCTGTAGGCAGTGTCTATCTTACCCCTAGTGAGATAAGCCTCTACATCCTTACACTTGTCCCCTAACCATCCCTGCTTAGCCATTTTGCACTTCCTGTCGATCTCATTTTTGAGAGTCTTGTATTCCTTTTTGCCTGCTTCATTTACTGCATTTTTATATTTTCTCCTTTTATCAATTAAATTCAATATTTCTTCTGCTACCCAAGGATTTCTACTAGCCCCTGTTCGTTTTACCTACTTGATCCTCTGCTGCCTTCACTACTTCATCCCTCAGAGCTACTCATTCTTCTTCTACTGTATTTCTTTCCCCCATTCCTGTTAATTGCTCACTTATGCTCTCCCTGAAACTCTCTACAACCTCTGGTTTAGTCAGTTTATCGAGGTCACATCTCGTTAAATTCCCACCTTTTTGCAGTTTCTTCAGTTTTAAACTACAGTTCATAACCAATAGATTGTGGTCAGAGTCCACATCTGCCCCTGGAAATGTCTTACAATTTAAAACTGGTTCCTAAATCTCTGTTTTACCATTATATAATCTATCTGATACCCTCTAGTACCTCCAGGATTCTTCCATGTATACAACCTTCTTTTATGATTCTTGAACCAAGTGTTAGCTATGATTAACTTATGCTCTGTGCAAAATTCTACCAGGCGGCTTCCTCTTTCATTTCTTACCCCCAATCCATATTCACCTACTACGTTTCCTTCTCTCCGTTTTCCTAACCTCGAATTCCAGTCACCCATGACTATTAAATTTTCGTCTCCCTTCACTACCTGAATAATTTCTTTTATCTCATCATACATTTCATCGATTTTTTCATCATCTGCAGAGGTAGTTGGCATATAAACTTGTACTACTGTAGTAGGCATGGGCTTCGTGTCTATCTTGGCCACAATAATGCGTTCACTATGCTGTTTGTAGTAGCCTACTCGCACTCCTATTTTTTATTCATTATTAAACTTACTCCTGCATTGCCCCTATTTGATTTTGTATTTATAACCCGGTATTCACCTGACCAGAAGTCTTGTTCCTCCTGCCACCGAACTCCACTAATTCCCACTATATCTGACTTTAACCTATCCATTTCCCTTTTTAAATTTTCTAACCTACTTGCCCGATTAAGAGATCTGACATTCCACGCTCCGATCCGTAGAACGCCAGTTTTCTTTCTCCTGATAACGACGTCCTCTTGAATAGTCCCTGCCCGGAGATCCGAATGGGGGACTATTTTACCTCCGGAATATTTTACCCAAGTGGACGCCATCATCATTGGTTAATGTCACAAGGCCAGATCAGTCAATCATCCAGACTGTTGCCCCTGCAACTACTGAAAAGGCTGCTGCCCCTCTTCAGGAACCACACGTTTGTCTGGCCTCTCAAGAGATACCCCTCCGTTGTGGCTGCACCTACGGTACGGCCATCTGTATCGCTGAGGTACGCAAGCCTCCCCACCAACCGCAAGATCTATGGTTCATGGGGATAGGGACCACAACAAACAAACTAAAATACTACGCTGGTCACCTAGCGCAAGCACAGCCAGCAGTAAATGCACGGAACATAACAACATGCTGTGTTATGCAGTATAGTACACCATGCTGGAAATGCTGCAAACAAACCTGTTTTCTGACTCAAGATATTTGATGTGACTGCACAATCCCGCATGGCTGGGTGAAAATGTCTCGCCACCTGTGTGGTAATCGTGCAGAGCCACTAAGATCCTCCATGGCACCCCCCTCCATGAAGCCAATGATTACATATTCACTTTACAGTCAATGGATCTTCACTAAACAAACCAGCAACATCGTGGAATGATTAACAATGAGACTAGCATGGATAGAATCAATTTAGAAGAGAGAAAAGTACCCTTAAGTTGTTACATGCTGATGGCACAACAGTGTGTCACGGACATCTACATCTACATCTACATCTACATTTATACTCCGCAAGCCACCCAACGGTGTGTGGCGGAGGGCACTTTACGTGCCACTGTCATTATCTCCCTTTCCTGTTCCAGTCGCGTATGGTTCGCGGGAAGAACGACTGTCTGAAAGCCTCTGTGCGCGCTCTAATCTCTCTAATTTTACATTCGTGATCTCCTCGGGAGGTATAAGTAGGGGGAAGCAATATATTCGATACCTCATCCAGAAACGCACCCTCTCGAAACCTGGCGAGCAAGCTACACCGCGATGCAGAGCGCCTCTCTTGCAGAGTCTGCCACTTGAGTTTGTTAAACATCTCCGTAACGCTATCACGGTTACCAAATAACCCTGTGACGAAACGCGCCGCTCTTCTTTGGATCTTCTCTATCTCCTCCGTCAACCCGATCTGGTACGGATCCCACACTGATGAGCAATACTCAAGTATAGGTCGAACGAGTGTTTTGTAAGCCACCTCCTTTGTTGATGGACTACATTTTCTAAGGACTCTCCCAATGAATCTCAACCTGGTACCCGCCTTACCAACAATTAATTTTATATGATCATTCCACTTCAAATCGTTCCGCACGCATACTCCCAGATATTTTACAGAAGTAACTGCTACCAGTGTTTGTTCCGCTATCATATAATCATACAATAAAGGATCCTTCTTTCTATGTATTCGCAATACATTACATTTGTCTATGTTAAGGGTCAGTTGCCACTCCCTGCACCAAGTGCCTATCCGCTGCAGATCTTCCTGCATTTCGCTACAATTTTCTAATGCTGCAACTTCTCTGTATACTACAGCATCATCCGCGAAAAGCCGCATGGAACTTCCGACACTATCTACTAGGTCATTTATATATATTGTGAAAAGCAATGGTCCCATAACACTCCCCTGTGGCACGCCAGAGGTTACTTTAACGTCTGTAGATGTCTCTCCATTGAGAACAACATGCTGTGTTCTGTTTGCTAAAAACTCTTCAATCCAGCCACACAGCTGGTCTGATATTCCGTAGGCTCTTACTTTGTTTATCAGACGACAGTGCGGAACTGTATCGAACGCCTTCCGGAAGTCAAGGAAAATGGCATCTACCTGGGAGCCTGTATCTAATATTTTCTGGGTTTCATGAACAAATAATGCGAGTTGGGTTTCACACGATCGCTGTTTCCGGAATCCATGTTGATTCCTACATAGTAGATTCTGAGTTTCCAAAAACGACATGATACTCGAGCAAAAGACATGTTCTAAAATTCTACAACAGATCGACGTCAGAGAGATAGGTCTATAGTTTTGCGCATCTGCTCGACGACCCTTCTTGAAGACTGGGACTACCTGTGCTCTTTTCCAATCATTTGGAACCTTCTGTTCCTCTAGAGACTTGCGGTACACGGCTGTTAGAAGGGGGGCAAGTTCTTTCGCGTACTCTGTGTAGAATCGAATTGGTATCCCGTCAGGTCCAGTGGACTTTCCTCTGTTGAGTGATTCCAGTTGCTTTTCTATTCCTTGGACACTTATTTCAATGTCAGCCATTTTTTCGTTGGTGCGAGGATTTAGAGAAGGAACTGCAGTGCGGTCTTCCTCTGTGAAACAGCTTTGGAAAAAGGCGTTTAGTATTTCAGCTTTACGCTTGTCATCCTCTGTTTCAATGCCATCATCATCCCAGAGTGTCTGGACATGATGTTTCGAGCCACTTACTGATTTAACGTAAGACCAGAACTTCCTAGGATTTTCTGTCAAGTCGGTACCTAGTATTTTACTTTCGAATTCACTGAACGCTTCACGCATAGCCCTCCTTACGCTAACTTTGACATCGTTTAGCTTCTGTTTGTCTGAGAGGTTTTGGCTGCGTTTAAACTTGGAGTGAAGCTCTCTTTGCTTTCGCAGTAGTTTCCTAACTTTGTTGTTGTACCACGGTGGGTTTTTCCCGTCCCTCACAGTTTTGCTCGGCACGTACCTGTCTAAAACGCATTTAACGGTTGCCTTGAACTTTTTCCATAAACACTCAACATTGTCAGTGTCGGAACAGAAATTTTCGTTTTGATCTGTTAGGTAGTCTGAAATCTGCCTTCTATTACTCTTGCTAAACAGATAAACCTTCCTCCCTTTTTTTATATTCCTATTAACTTCCATATTCAGGGATGCTGCAACGGCCTTATGATCACTGATTCCCTGTTCTGCACTTACAGAGTCGAAAAGTTCGGGTCTGTTTGTTATCAGTAGGTCCAAGATGTTATCTCCACGAGTCGGTTCTCTGTTTAATTGCTCGAGGTAATTTTCGGATAGTGCACTCAGTATAATGTCACTCGATGCTCTGTCCCTACCACCCGTCCTAAACATCTGAGTGTCCCAGTCTATATCTGGTAAATTGAAATCTCCACCTAAGACCATAACATGCTGAGAAAATTTATGTGAAATGTATTCCAAATTTTCTCTCAGTTGTTCTGCCACTAATGCTGCTGAGTCGGGGGGTCGGTAAAAGGAGCCAATTATTAACCTTGCTCGGTTGTTGAGTGTAACCTCCACCCATAATAATTCACAGGAACTATCCACTTCTACTTCACTACAGGATAAACTACTACTAACAGCGACGAACACTCCGCCACCGGTTGCATGCAATCTATCCTTTCTAAACACCGTCTGTGCCTTTGTAAAAATTTCGGCAGAATTTATCTCTGGCTTCAGCCAGCTTTCTGTACCTATAACGATTTCAGCTTCGGTGCTTTCTATCAGCGCTTGAAGTTCCGGTACTTTACCAACGCAGCTTCGACAGTTTACAATTACAATACCGATTGCTGCTTGGTCCCCGCATGTCCTGACTTTGCCCCGCACCCGTTGAGGCTGTTGCCCTTTCTGCACTTGCCCGAGGCCATCTAACCTAAAAAACCGCCCAGCCCACGCCACACAACCCCTGCTACCCGTGTAGCCGCTTGTTGCGTGTAGTGGACTCCTGACCTATCCAGCGGAACCCGAAACCCCACCACCCTATGGCGCAAGTCGAGGAATCTGCAGCCCACATGGTCGCAGAACCGTCTCAACCTCTGATTCAGACCCTCCACTCGGCTCTGTACCAAAGGTCCGCAGTCAGTCCTGTCGACGATGCTGCAGATGGTGAGCTCTGCTTTCATCCCGCTAGCGAGACTGGCAGTCTTCACCAAATCAGATAGCCGCCGGAAGCCAGAGAGGATTTCCTCCGATCCATAGCGACACACATCATTGGTGCCGACATGAGCGACCACCTGCAGATGGGTGCACCCTGTACCCTTCATGGCATCCGGAAGGACCCTTTCCACATCTGGAATGACTCCCCCCGGTATGCACACGGAGTGCACTTTGGTTTTCTTCCCCTCCCTTGCTGCCATATCCCTAAGGGGCCCCATTACGCGCCTGACGTTGGAGCTCCCAACTACCAGTAAGCCCACCCTCTGCGACTGCCCGGATCTTGCAGACTGAGGGGCAACCTCTGGAACAGGACAAGCAGCCATGTCAGGCTGAAGATCAGTATCAGCCTGAGACAGAGCCTGAAACCGGTTCGTCAGACAAACTGGAGAGGCCTTCCGTTCAGCCCTCCGGAATGTCTTTCGCCCCCTGCCACACCTTGAGACGACCTCCCACTCTACCACAGGTGAGGGATCAGCCTCAATGCGGGCAGTATCCCGGGCAACCACAGTCGTAGTCCGATCGGGGGATGCGTGGGACGAGCTGGCCGTCCCCGACAAACCCCCATCCGGACCCCCACAGTGATGCCCATTGGCAACAGCCTCAAGCTGTGTGACCGAAGCCAACACTGCCTGAAGCTGGGAGCGAAGGGATGCCAACTCAGCCTGCATCCGAACACAGCAGTTGCAGTCCCTATCCATGCTAAAAACTGTGCAAAGAACGTCTGAACTAATCTACAGAGAGCGCAAACAAAACGACACAAAATTGAAGCGGTTATTAAAATACAAGATTGCCTAGTAAATGCAGTAATGCTGCCACTTGTGCACTGCTGACACACTGCTCGGCGGCGGAAGGAGACTACGCGATTTAACACTATTCGAGTACTAAAACGTGATGCTACAACTCTCAAATACTATAATACGCCCGAAATTTATGAATTAAACAATGCAAGTACCAAAAACACGCAAAGAAATTAAGAATTAAACTATGTAACAAATGAGTGAGCTAGGAGTATACGACTTGCTGCTGCAGCTGCTTATCCAACGGCGGCAGGGAGCACACTGACTGTGACCAACCGACACTGGCCGTTCAAAACAAAAACAGTTGACAGACGACTACGCGAATTTACACTATTCAGGTACTAAAACGCGATGCTACAACTCTCAAATACTATAATACGCCCGAAATTTATGAATTAAACAATGCAAGTACCAAAAACACGCAAAGAAATTAAGAATTAAACTATGTAACAAATGAGTGAGCTAGGAGTATACGACTTGCTGCTGCAGCTGCTTATCCAACGGCGGCAGGGAGCACACATCTTGCGTCCTCATATGTTACATCTCATACAAAAGTATTTTGGTGCCGTAATTCAACAGGAAAATGCTTTTGCGGACATGGCACGTGTCTCTACAAAGTGTCTGCGTAATGTTGAGATACTCCTGGTGGTCAGCTTGATCCTCACAATTGTTCCTGATAGAACATCTATGGGACCATCTTGGATGTCATCGCTTTCTGAGTGTCAGTATCTAGGATATCAAAGAAAATTTATGACAGTCGTGGGACATCTTGCCTCAGGAGAGGATATGATATCCTTATCAAACAAATCAGTGCATGCATGCGGGTCAGAGGGGATGTAATCTCACGATAAGTGGGCTCATACTGCCATGTTTCAACCCATGAAGTTTCATTTCGTTCCCCCCTTCTCTTATGTGTGCCTCACTTTATTTGTCAGGCAGTGTAGAGGGCATTACACTTACCTACTTTTTTGATCAAATGATATTCATTTGCATATCTAAGCATGTAGTACACTTCGTGTCAGTTTTACAATTGTTGCATTCTGCCTTCATGATGTTAAAACTTTAGTGAGTACTGGATGAAATATTTATTTAAAGAAACCAATGTGTCATGTTTAATTTTTTTATATGCAGAATCCTGTAAAAGCTGATGCTCATATGGGATCAGGATACAAATAGCGGTATACAGAATAAACTGTCCCCACTAATATCTGCACATACATATATTTCGACAATTATCATACACGTGCACACAGTACAAGGCATAAGAACAGACTGAATTAACAGGGTGGCTCGGATAAGCGACCTGAGTTCCAAAGATAAATGTTGTCTAAGGTCAATATGACCTATCGATGCCACACAGCCCCCCCCCCCCCCCCCGCAGTACGGAGTACCGCATGTGAGTCTTGAGGGAAGATGATGTGGGCATCGATGCTGTTGGTGGTCGTACGAGCTGCTAGATGCACGACCGGGACTTCCACCCCGACCGGGGCGGGGTGCGGAGGCACAGCGAAGGGGATCAGATCCACCTTGAAGTCGTTGAGCCAGCAAGGATGGGCGATGCGGCAGCCAGCCTGAGAGCAGGTTGGTTGAACGGCGGATGGCGGGGTGTAGGTGTGGCAAGCCCAGATGCTAATCGAGCCATCTGGCGAGATGAAGGCGCAAATTGTCATTGGGTCGCACTCACGAGGGAGGGTGAGACTGTGCATAACACTGATGGTTATTGGGTGCCGGGGCCGTGGTGTCTGTGAGTAGAATGAGGACTCGGTCATCGAGAGTGACGACTGAAATGTCGACCACGTGCTGTGGGGGTACGTTGCAGTGCAGGGTGACTATGGGAGAGGGTGTCTCCATAGTCGATGAGGTAGCATCGATGAGGTAGCAGCGAAACCCACACACGGTGTGGAGGGTGACGTGTCTGAGAAACCCGTGAAAGGCGACAGGGAGACGTCGGGGGAACAAAAAGGCGTGGTGGCCGAAGGAGGAACATTGTCGAACTCCACGGCGGGAGAGTCGTTAGGAGGATCAGACTGAGCCAGCAGAGGGACGACGAGGTCCACAAATGCTGGTTTGAATCAGTGTAACGAAACAGTTTGCGGACAGTCTTTGATGATGATGTCGAAAGTTGTATCGCCCCGCTGGAGGACTTTAAAGTGGCCGAGATAAGGTGGTTGCAGAGGTTGTCGGACTGAATCGTCTCTCAGCATTACATGCGAGCAAGTGTTGAAAGCGGTTGACACATAAGTGTCCGGCGGGGAGCGGCTGATAGGTGGGTGCAGCGTTCATGTTTGAAGTGGGTGTGCATGCAATTTATGAAATCCGGGGAGGGCGGGAAGTCTTCAGGTACTTGAGTCTTAATGAGTTCCCCTAGTAAGACAGGGTTCTCCCTGAAAACGGATTCTGAGATAGTTCCCTGTAAGTCGGGCTTGAAATTTGAACCGAGGCCGAGCAGCACCCGTGGAAGTGCTTCAGACCAGAGACAGTCGTCGCACCTGAGCGCCATTTTTAGATTGCGGTGCCACCATTCCACTAACCCGTTGCTTTGTGGGTGGTAGGCTGTGGTGTGGATTTTCTTTATGCCACAGATGTTACATAAAATGGTGAACAGGGAAGACTCAAACTGCTGACCCTGGTCAGTGGTGATGGTGGTCAGACCCAACCAAACCTAGCAATCCATGAACAGATAAAACCCTTGGCTATGGTCTCGGCAGTAATGTTAGGTAAGGGGCCTGCCTCTTCCCAGTGGGACGTGCGGTCAGTTATGGATAGGATGTATCTGTGCCCCACCGATGGTGGAAGAGGATGGATAAGATCGATATGTACACGACGAAATCGTCCCAGTGGTGGGGTGGGGTGGTGGCCGATTTTGTTGCATTGGCAGGGGACGCAGCTGGGTGCCTAGGTCTGACAGTCCCGTTTTATATTTTTCCAAATGAAACGCTCAGAGATGAGCCGTGCAGTGGCATGGTCGCCAGGGTGAGTGAGGTTATGCAGAACGTCGGCACAGAGGGGGTGGGGGGGGGGGAAGAGTAATTGGCATAGGGTACCAGTAGAAGAATCGCACCACAACGCTGGTGAATTTAGCTTTAGTAAACGCAAAGGATGTTTGAGTGCCCGTGAGGAGAACTTGAGATTCCTCGTCGGAGGCTTGTAGGGCGGCCAGGTTGGATAAGTCAATGATCCGTGAAATAGTATTGATCCACGAAAAAAATCTGCAGCGGTGTTGTTCGTGACTTTGATGTAGTGAACATCGGTTGTGAATTGGGAGCCTAGATCAAAGTGATGGAAAGGCCGTGGGGGTGGGTCCTCGGTCCCGGTTTCAGAAAGCATCTGGGAGTGGTTTGTGATCCGTGAGGATGAAGAACGAGCGACCCTCCACGTTGGGGCAGAAGTGTTGGATAGCCTTGTAGACCGCGAGGAGTTCTCTATCGAAAGCGGAGTATTTCCTCTGAGTTGTTGATATTTTTTAGAGAAGAAATGAAGAAGGGTAACTGTGTCTGCCTTGCGTTGCTGTAGTACTGGTGCAACTGCGATGTCACTGGCGCCCGTAGAGATGAGCAACCCGGCCGAGGGGTCGGATTGGACAAGTGTCACAGCATGAGCTAAAGAAGTCGTTAATGCATTGAAAGCCTCCAGCATAGGTGCAGTCCAGCGAACGGGTTTGAGCCCTGAAGTTTGTTTACCCGACAGTGAGTCTGTCAGCAGGGTCTGCACGGCGGCGGCAGAAGGCAGGTGACGATAGTAGTAATTTATTGTGCCCAGGAAACATCTGAGTTCTTTGTAAATAGCCGGGGACGGCAGTGAAGTGATGGCGTGCACATGAGATTTGGGAGGCTGTATTCCGTCGCTGGAGACAGTGTAACCCAAGAATGTAACGAAAGGCTGACGCATCTCGTGGTCGTGCGGTAGCGTTCTCGCTTCCCACGCCCGGGTTCCCGGGTTCGATTCCCGGCGGGGTCAGGGATTTTCTCTGCCTTGTGATGGCTGGGTGTTGTGTGCTGTCCGTAGGTTAGTTAGGTTTAAGTAGTTCTCAGTTCTAGGGGACTGATGACCATCGATGTTAAGTCCCATAGTGCTCAGAGCCATTTGAACCATTTTTGAAAGGCTGACGCAACTGGAATTTTTCTTTGTTGACCTCGACGCCGTTGGAGTTGAAGGTCTGGAGGACCATGGATAAATGATTTTGGTGTTCCTCAGCTGACTTGCTGAAAATGAGTATGTCATTCAGAAATGCAAAGCAAAACTCGAACTGTCATAAGATGGAGTCATTGAAACGCAGCCACGTTTGTGCTGTGTTTTTTAGGCCGAATGGCATGAAATTGCATTGGAACAAATCAAGCAGCGTGGTAATAGCTGTTTTATGGACGTCATCCGGCGCTATGGGAATCTGGTGGTAGGCTCTTTTACAGTCAATAACACTGAAGATTGTAGCGCCTGATAACACATGAGTGAAATCATTTATGTTAGGCAAGGGGTAATTGTCCATGACAGTATGAGCATTTAAACATCTGCAGTCGCCGCACATTCGGAAAGAACCATCGTGTTTGAGGACAAGGTGGATCGGTGAAGACCAGTTGTTGTCTGATGGTTGCAGGATACCTGCCTCCAAAAGTTTGTTAATTTGCTGCCGGGCTGCACGCAACTTAATAGGGTTGAGGTATCTAACGTTGTGCCTAATAGAAAGGCCGGCAGTGGTAACTATCTTGTGTGTCATTCCGTCAGTGATGGAAGAAACTGATAACTGTACACGGGACTGATCAATGTCCTGACGTGAAGTTTTTGGCCGGGTAGGGCCCGACGAGGCATAACTGTTAGTACAAGTGGGAAAAGGCAGCACGAAAGTCACATGTCTAGTATTTGACCGCGGCGCGTGCGTTTGGAGAGGGCGGCTGCGCGCGCAGCGTGGAGGAGGTCGGAACGCACAGCGACTGTCTGCTGTCAACCTTGCACTTGGGGCCCGGCGTGGGCAAGAGTGGTGTTGGCGTCACGCGTGGAACAGCGATGGCCGCCGAGTCACATGGTTGGCGCGCAAGAGATGGGGAATGTTTATCAACACGCGGTGCAGCTGCCCGCGCAGTGGGTGTGGTCATATCGTGCGCGCAACTGTCGTTATAAGCACTGTCTGACAATATGGCAGTGAACGTGGCGAGTGTGTCGGGGATGCGGAGTGTACCGTACGCGGATCGTCACACGCAATTATTGTTTTTGGGCTAACCTGATGAGCGTCCGGGCTGGTGTCTGCTGGAGAAACACGTTTAGGTGGCGGGACTGTGGACTTTAGTTTCAGCAGCAAGGTACGAGCCGCAACAAGCTCATTGTAAGTGTGTACTATTCGTTGTTTCAGCTCGTCGTTTTCCTGGCAGAATTGTACTGCCAAGTCGTATCCTGACAGTAGGTTTGTGACACAGGTCACAATGTCGCCCGTGAAGGCGGAGCACTCACGTACCAACTCACGTGTCACGAGAGAAACAGAACGTGGAATATAAGTGCGGGAGCAGAGTATCTGAGTGTTAGTGGGATGGTGTAGCACTGATCCCTGAACTATGTTCGGAGAGAGTTTGTAATGGGACAAAAAATCCACACCGAGAATTGGTTCATTGATGTCAGCAATGTAGAAAGTCCATGGAAAACGCAGAGAAGGAGATAGGTGCACCGTAACTTTGACAGAGCCTGAGATTTGTAACGTTGATGCGTCGGTGAAAAGATGGGGGGTATGATAGACACGTCAGCACCCGTGTTGACTAGGAAAACGAGCTGTGACGAAATGTCAGTCATGTACAAAGACCATCCAGCCGGGCAGACGAGTGGACGGAGTGCAATGTATGAGGACGCCTGTGAGGTTCCCCGCAGGACTTGGTGTCTTTTAGGTCCAGCAGTCGGTGTTTGGGTGCTGGCAAGGTAATCGGCACTTCTTGGCATTATCGCCGAAAATCTTGTTGTACCAGCAGTATGGATGAGCCAGATGCTGTGGTGGTGGTGACTGTGGCATCAGAGGAGGCTTGTCCTCGTTGATTTGTTATGGCTTGTATACCAGCACATATGGTGCATGGGCAATCCTGGAGTGCTCGGATGGTGGAGAGAGCGAGCAGATACTGCCAGGTGATGTAGAAGGCACGGAGGCAGAGCGAGCCCTGCCTCTGCCAGCAGACAGCTGGTAAGCAGGAGCAGTTGTGCCAATTAGCGGTGAGTGGTGAGCTGGTTGGTGTTGTCGTAGCAATGAATACAGTTGGTCTGTGATGTGGGGACGAGAGCCGATTGTCTCAAAGGAGTGCGGTAGCAGGTGGATCTGTAGATCGGTAGGCAATATGGCAGACCACACCCCCCACAGAGTGATACCCAGCATGGTATGCAGTGCCAGAGTTGTGATGGAGTTCGGTCCCCCAGGCGTTCCTTGTACAAGACCTTGATGGTTATTCTTGTAGTGAGCAGGCGAGTCATTCCATGACCGTTTTCTTCGTGAACTCATACTTCAGTAGAGGTGGTGGTGAGAGGAGTGTTCATGGAGGTGCGTGACGAGACACAGGAACTTAGAGTTGTCGTCGTACACGTGATGCAACTCAAAAAGCTGCTCGACAAGTGCAATCTATGATACAGGATTGTCTTCGTATAAAGGTCAGCTTTGGCAGATGACCTGGGGGTGGGTACAAAGGTGGCTTAGGTGTCCCTTGCAAAACCGGCTGGTTCATGTCAGGGGAGGCCGTACAGCAGGCCAGCACAGTAGTCATGAGTGCATTACTGGCAAGAACGTCCGTAGCAACGGCGGATCACATTGTTCTTGATGTGTCACGAAAACACAACGCGGCTGGCACGGTCGGTACCATGGGAACGAGCGGTTGCGGGATACATGTATGGGTCTCGTAAAGTGGATCGTAGGTTACAGGTACTGATTTGAATTTGCCTACCTCAGAAATAACACGGAAGGCCGGCGTGGCAGACACAGGTGGATCTGTGGGAGAGGCGAGTGGCTGAGTGGTAAGAACTGGGGCCCCCTACAAGTGTGGGGGGGCGGGGGGGGGGTGGCAGGCCAGGGGTTGGGTTGGTAACTTGTGTGACAAAAGTGTGAGCTCTCTGTGCACATTGAAAACACGCCCCGTAAGATCAGACTATAAATTACCGGTGGAACTTGCAGAATAGCACTGTGGTGTGGTAAGCTGCCCCTGGAAAACGCCGAAAGATGTACTCCTGAATATTATCCACTTCAGACTTCATATGTTGGCGAGCACAGTCCAGCGACACAAAACCCAAGTCCATTGTTTGAGTTAACGGTGTAGCACTCGACCATTGTAGAACAACAAAGTATGAGGTTAATGTGGTTGGAGATCGCGAATCACTGTAGAAGTAATCAAAAGACCACAACAGCTGTGGAGCGTGTGAACATTATTGGAAACCACCTACTTCCCTTCAGTATTGATGTCTCCTCTGGAAGTGATAGTTTCAACAGGATAACTATCCATGTCACTAGACCAGAATAATGCTAGAGTGATTTGAGGAGCATGAGAGTGAACTCACATTGATGTCGTGGCCACAAAATTCAAGTGATCTGCATCCAAAGGAACACATCTAGAGCACTATTAGGCTCCAGCTCACTGCTCACAAACCACTGGCTTGTGATTTACAGTAACTGCCCGATCTGTACATAGACATTTGTTGCTCCTTATCTCCAGAAACCTACCACAGTAACCCCTCTTTAACAACTGTCCACATGACACACCAGTTATCTCCCAAAGTGTGTGACAGGTTTAAGGCCTTGGTCTCTAGGTGGCATTGCTTGTAGACTCCCAGATACATGGGCACTAGCAATGTCATCTTTGGATTTGTCACTGGATAGAGTTGGCACAAATGACCCAACCTCTGAATTGGTAATCCTCAATATGTAATTAGAGTTTTTTCCTTCACTGTTTATAGTGACATTAAATCACTTAACACTGTTGTCAGTAGTTTGACAATTTTTGCAGTTACAGTGAAGAATGCCTTAATGTGTCTCCTTTACTGCTGATCTAGTGACTTACCTATTAAATTAGTAATACTTTTCTACAATGTTGAAATCATCCATTGAAGCACCCATGAAGTTTATTTCATAAAATTAAAACTTTTGTAAATGGTTAGGTACAAACATGAACTTCTTCAAAATATGGTACATTACTATTTAGTGGAAATGTTCATTCATTAATTGCATACTAACATCTCCTATTACTGTGTTTTTGTTTCTAGACTTATAATGCTGATAGAATGGTCCCAGACTCTGCGAGCACTGCAACAGCTCTCTTCAGTGGTGTGAAGACCAATTTTAAAGTAGTTGGCGTTGATCAACATGTAAACTATACTGATTGTGATGCATCACTGGACAAGACTCGCTGGCTGCATTCTGTTCTGAAATGGGCACAAGATGCTGGGAAAGATACAGGTTTGTATTATTTAGATGGAAGATATGCCAAATGACTGATCTGCATCATTATTCAAAAGTAGATAGAATATTTGCTTTTCTGCCACTATAGGCTTTGTTACTACAACCAGAGTAACACATGCAACACCAAGTGCTCTCTATGCTCACACTGCCAGCAGGGACTGGGAATGTGAAAGCAAGATGCCAGCATCAGCAAGTCACTGCAAAGACATAGCACGACAGCTTGTGGAAGATGAACCTGGGAAAAATATTAAGGTTAGCTGCAAGAGGTTTAGTTTAGTAATTTCACACTGCAAAGGTGTTAGATTGTTACAAGACAAACAGAAAATGTGAAAGAAGTTGAAATTAATTCTCTGGCCAGTACCCAATGAAAACTGATGATACTAGGTGGGCATATCAAACCAGTACCCAGCATTATGCTACAAACATAAATATGTAACTTCTGAATGCCGCATCAAAGGGTGAGTTTGGAAAGACTGGTCACAGTTATTATTCTATTCTGTTAATGTTTACAGTCATGGTATTGTAAAGTACTTGTTACTGATAACCTAAAGCTTAAAGAGACACAGTTGTTCCAGCAGGCAGAAAACACACAACTGCACAACTGTATCAAGCCCTTGCAGTTTGTAAACTGGCTCCACAAAGTAAAGAAACCTTGTAAGTGAAACACGTACATCCTCACATGAAATACCACAGAAAAAATGTAACTAATTTCATTTCTGTTCTCATGACTCTTAGAGAGAAAAATCTGCAGGCAGATAGGTGAAATGTCAATAAAATGGGGCCTTGTAGATGGCCACAAACAAAACCCAACATTATGATGATTGAAACAGCAACTGTGTAGAATACCACATAAGTGGATGCATTGTGTCTCCATCTCAAGTGACACTACATTATACAAAAAATGAAATGAATGTAGGTAAATGAAAATTTGTATTAATAAATTATTCTCCACTATGTCAGAGAAAAAAACACCTTTAACAGGTGATAATAGCTCAGAAATGGAGGTCAACACATGAACTGAGGAACCAAGATGCCTTATGAGACTCCGTTATCTTGGACTCATAATCAATTGAAAAGGGTGAAACTGCATCTCTTTGCTAAATCATAAGCATTTCTAATCAAAATGTGTGTTTTGTTGAAGGTTAATGATTTGCATTTTAGTGACCCAACTTGAAAGCACAGTTCCCAAAAGGAAGTCGAAGATACATCTGCTCAGTAAGATAAAAAGAACTGTGGACACTGGAATGTGGAAGAAAGTTAGGAAATAGTTCCTGGATGCAGTCAGGGCAAATCAAACAACTTCAGAAGCACATCTTGCATTGCCAAATCAATGACAGTTGTTGCTGTACTGTTGTTTTTAATCTTACCTATTGAAATGTTTGAGGAAATTGTGAATCAGATTACATCTAGTGATGTGTGTGCATCATAAGGAGAATATGGATAGGTGTTAAATAGGTGCCAACCAAACACAACTGTCCTTTCTCTATATGGAAGTGACTAACTACCTTATCAGTTGCTAGTGATAGAATGCCAGGTAGGGGTATCATTATGTACATCATTTTGCAACATTAAACTGAAAGTTATCCTTCACAATACTTTAAATAACATTTATCTTAGGGAAATTGAACAGATTCATGTTGTGGGGCTTGAGGGACGCTGTGATGCCTCTCTTAAAACTAGGAACGCTTTCTATATCTCCAAGTAATTATTGCAGTGTTACTTTATATCCAGGGAAAGCCTGCAGTGAAAGTTGAAATATTTTTCCTCTTATTCAGTATAATTAAAGCAGTATTAATTTCATCCCACTGGTTTCTACTATATTCCCTGTGTCATTGAACCACAATTTTCCATGTGTGAGCAATGGAAAATGTACAAAAAAAAATTCTTAATACCATACTTGGACGACACACAAACCAGAGTCGATAGCTATCCCAAATACAGAAGACGGTCACCCAACAATGGGTGGCTTCACAGCAAAAAGATGAACGTGTGGCAGTAATCAACTGGAAATAGATAATCAGAGGGTAGTACCTTATAACACACTACTTTCCAAAATGTTCCAAGCACACATAAGCTTAGAATACTGAACTTCAGTGAAATCCCTCAAATATATCCGTAAGTATGTGAAAAATGGCAGTGACATGGCAGTATTTGAAGTAGCCAAAGACAGTGAACAACAAAACAGGAATGACAATATCCTCATATATCAAACAGGGAGATACATCAACAGTAACTAAGCTGCATGGCAGAGTTCAGTTTTCCTATGCGTGAATGCAAACCAGCTGTGCAACATCTAGCAGTACATTTGGAGAATGGACTAGCAGCACATTAAGAGAATGGATAGAGAGTTTACTTCACAATAGACACTGCCAGAAAAATTGTGAGTGAACCACCTCAGAACACAACATTAACAGCTTTTTACCAATTGTGCCAAATGGGTTCATTCACAAAAAAATTACTATATGTTGACATCCCTACCTATTATATGTGAAACATAACAAGAAAAATCTTTCAACACTGAAAACAATGAATTCCTGTAGAAGATCATTCAGGAAT
This sequence comes from Schistocerca cancellata, assembly GCF_023864275.1. Lineage (NCBI taxonomy): Eukaryota > Metazoa > Arthropoda > Insecta > Orthoptera > Acrididae > Schistocerca > Schistocerca cancellata. Next base: position 873,819,515 of record NC_064629.1, on the reverse strand, counting down.
CATGGAAACTGGCACACTAGGCCGAGAATACACCATACATCCGAACAATGCTGGATGTTTCTATCTCCAGATATCACTACACGAAATACAGGGACCAACAAGTTTCACACATCTCAAGACTGTTGATGCTTACCTATGCCAGATGTACAGAGAAGCATGCCAATGCTTAAGACTACTGGAAAACGACAGCCACTGGGAATTAACATTAGAAGAAGCCTCACTCTCAGCCTCAGTTGAGAAAATGAGAGACTTATTCACCCTTATTCTAACAACATGTAGCCTGTTCAATCCAAAAAATCTATGGGACTTCTTCAAAGAGAGTATGAGTGATGACATATTGTACCAAATCTGACAAGTTCATCTTGAACTGACCACTGAATTCAATGATGACACCTTCAGTAAAACACTCATTCACCTAGAAGATAAATGTTTAGCAACAAACAACCAAACCTTAGTACAACTTAGGATGCAAGCACCATGTAAAGGTGCTATCAGTGTGTTAAGCTTCACAATTACAAAGGAAAAGAGCAACATCAATGAAGTACTTCAATACATTGCTGACAACAAACCACTCCTCAATGACAATCAGAAGGAAATTTTCAACATTATCATGGGCTGGATCAATAACAACAACAAAGGTGGAATTATTTACTGGGATGACCATGCATCACTGGGAAAACGTTTCTAATAAATCTGTTCCTGGTGGAAGTGTTCATTGTACATCAGCATGGCAAGTAGTAAGGTACCGTAAAGATAATTCATTGTTTACAGATTTATGTAACTATTTTTCTGAAAATACAACAACTAAGTATTAAGATATCAATAGCAAATAAATAACAGTTATTTAATATAACTCAGGAATCAGCAGCTTATTTCAAACTAGCAGCTTTCACTCCAATTTACAAAGTTAAATGCAAGAGGGAACCCAAAGTCTGCTGAAGTGTATTCCCATTACAATTAGATGAAACAAGTACATATGCAGAGGCAGTATGTGAATAATGTGTGGAAGGTAAGGAGGTATATGTTTTTATTAGACGCAGGGGCACAGCTGACAGTAGCCAGTAGAGACCTGCTGGGTCAGAAGTGATGGAACCCACCAAATTATACATCTTCTGGGGTGGGGATAATGATATAAGGCAATTGGGGTCAGTGGAAGTAAATCTTTGGGTATAGGAAGTCAGTTTTAAGCAGTGTGTGAAAGTAGTGCCTCATGTAAGGGCCATAGCATGATCATACCATAACTGACCTTTGGCAGCATCTCATGGAGTGTAGTGGGAAGACATTCCAGCTACGGGAAGCTGTCATAAGGTGCATACAGTATGGAGCAGACTTAAACAGTTGATATGTTAAGCATAATAGAACTGCTGGAAGAGAATGATGTATTAGATTCAGTGAGCTGTTTCATTAAAAGGAGTATTGTATGCATATGGAATAAGGATGGCTGGAAGGTAGTACTTGTCAATATTGACAATTTTGGTGCCGAAGTAGTAAAGTTGACAGGAGGATGTTCGTAGTGAGATTGGGCATTCCAGAGGAGAAGGATTGCTGCATGGAAGGTGTAAGCCATAAACAGCCACAGGTTACCAATAAGATAGCATCACATAACAAGGTGGAGCATGTAAAGGGAATAGAGATAACTCAGATGAAGAAGTTATTGGTAGAATTTGAGGATTTGTTTTACCTGCAATTCCTGTTATGCAACACAGAATTCTGACAGGGTGTGGAGCACTGATGTACTGCAAACCATACAAAATACCACAGTATGTGGAATCGATTCTGGATTATTTTATTAACCAACAGTTGGTTGATGGGGCAACAGAAGAGTGTAATACTCCAAGTGGAGCAGGAGTTGTGACTGTGCCAAAAAGTTTATGGACAGTTCCAAGAAATACAGATTTTGCGGTGATTATGCCATCTTAGTAGTAGGCTGTAACGGATGCATGCCCCATACTCAACATCACAGACACCATTGGTAACTTAGGGCAATGCTGGCACTTCTCTACCATGGATTTGAGAAGTGGATACAATCAATTGGAGGTGGTTCCAGAAGACTGACTAAAGACGACTTTCTCGTTACTCTGGGGTCATTAACAGTATCACAGGCTGAAGAATGCTTCTGCATTGTTTCAGCATTTGTTGGATGGTGTGTTAGAGAGGCTGAAGCATTGCCAGTATCTATTTTACCTGCACAATGTAACTGTGTTCTCAAGGGACATGGAAGAAAATAGACAACCTTTGAGAGAAGTACTGAAGAGGTTGCAGGCTGCACACCTGATGTTTAGTGGAGAAGTGTCATTTTGTGTTATAGGAAACAAGCTACTTCGGGCACATGGCTAACAAAGATGGGATGAGAACAGATCCAAGACTGGTACAGGCAGTACAAGATTTTCCAGTGCCAAAGATGAGTAAAACACTACAGCCATTTTCGAGACCCTCAAACTATTATAGGAAGTTTGTGAGGGGGGTTCACTGATGTAGCACAAGCACCCATGCAGTTATGGGAAAATAATACAAAATTTGTGTGGATGGAGTAATGTCAGGGAATATTTGAAGAGCTGAAGAGAGTTTTGATGTTGAGTCCAGTGTTGATGTTCCTTGATTTCCAGAGAGAGTTTATATTCACCTGCAACACATCTAATCATGGTCTTACGTGTGTTTTGAGTCAGATCAATCGTGAGGAACACCCTGCTGTTTTTGCACTGAAATAATTTAACAGTCTTAAGAGAAACTATTCGATCACATAGAGGGAATTGCTTAGCCCCATATACGGAGTGACTTACTTTGGATGTCACCTTTATGAGAAGTAGTTTAATGTTGTGACTAATCATTCTGTTCTGAAATAGTTGTTAGGATTGAAGAGCCATCCAGCAGACTAAAGAGATGGGCATTAACACTTGTTGAATTGGACTAAGAAGTTGTTCATGTTCCAGGAAAGAAAGATGGAAATTCCGATAGATTAAGCAGGAAAGCAGCAGTGGTACAAGTACTGGGTCAGTGCTTTGAGGAATGGCAAGCAGTCACTGAAAGTGACTGCAAGCAATACAGGATTTAACAGAATTTCAGGATATGTGACAGTCTGCTGTGCAAGGTAACATGGCTAGGATCATGAGTAGCAGTATAGGCTAAGCTGGAGGAAGACGTTCTAAGGGAAGTGAATGATCATGTGTTGTCTGGTCATGGAGAATGCAGAGCAATTAACCAAAGGGTAGCAGAGAGGTATTGGTTGAAAGGAAGAACAAGACATGTGGATCATTATGTGAAGAATTGTCTACAGTGTGCACAGATCTTCGACTTGTATTGTGAGTACCATTACAGAGGCTACCAGAAGCTTCAAAACTGTTTCAAATGATTGGGTTGGGTTGGATGTGTTAGGACCATTCAACCGGTCTCCAGTGGGGAATTGTTTTGTGCTGGCAATTATTGATCATTTCTCTCAGTATGTCTAGGTAGTACATGCTGAATCAGCAGACAGTTACAGATTATGGTCAAGAGGTGGATACTGAAGTCTGCAGTACCAGGAACGATGATTACAGATCAGGGTCCAAACTTCATGTTGGGCTTGATGAAGATATTATATCATTTATTATGTCTGAAGATATTAAGAACTAGTCCACTTCATCCTCAGTCAAATGAAAGTTTGGAATGACTGCATTGGATGATTGGGAGGATGTTGAGTTACTATGTGAATGACTGGAGCATGTCTCTTTTGTTTGTAGTGTGTGCATACAGTTCAAAGGTCCACACCAGTACATTGTTGTCACCATAAGAAGTGGTATATGGAAGAAGAATTCCATCATAATTTTGTATGATTAAGGTAAAAAGAAGCAAGGATAGAGAGACAGCCGGAGAATTCATGTGAACAATGAGAGAGGTATGGAAGGGAGTACAGAGGGTGGGCACCACAGCCTTGGAGAGACACGAGGAAGCATACAAATGCATGGGAAGCTTACTGCAGTATAGAGTTGGTAGTGGGTGATGTTGTCTAGCCCTTATACACTGAAAGGCAAGATGAAAAAAATTGTGATGAGATGCCAAGGTCCTTATCAAGTTATAGAAACCACATCACCATCAACAGTGAGCTAAAGTTGCTGACAAGGTTGAAAATAGTGTGTGTTGGACAGCTACAACCATTCAGAGGTGCTCTGGAGTCGATCCCAGGGATAGTAAGAGTGGAGGCAGAGGAAAAAGCAGGCTGGAGGAAGCGGAAGGGTACACAGGAAAGTGTGAGTCAACCCTTGCAGGAAGTACCACATGCACATTGTGATCAAGGAAGTAGCATATGTATTTTTATTGTGTTTATTAATGTTTATTTGGAATATTATGTGTGGGCACTGGGAGTAGTATGTTAAAGGTAACTGCATGAATTTTGTATCAGAATAAGGATTCTTTAGTTTTACTTTTGTGAATGATTCTGACAAGTGGCAGCAAACTTCTTAGTGGGAAGTGAGAATAAATCAGGCATGATTATATATGTTGGTTAGGGGTTATCTGCTGGTGGGAACAGTGTGTTGGCTGGTTGGTTGGTTAATTTGGGGGACGGGACCAAACAGAAAGGTCATTGGTCCCTTAGGATTAGGGAAGGATGGGGAAGGAAATTGGTCACGCCCTTTCAAAGGAACCATCCAAGAATATCCCTCAAGTGATTTAGGGAAACCATGAAAAACCTAAATCAGGATGGCCGGACATTGGTTTGAACCGTCGTCCTCCTGAATGTGAGTCCAGTGCCCTAACAACTGTGCCACCTCACTAAGTTGTTGGTTAAGATACTGTTGTTTGGAAGAGATGTAAATTTTAAGTGCTACACCATACACTCCTACTTGGTGAAATTAGGAACCACAGGAAAATTTGTGCAGGTGAGAACAGGTGGTGTGCTGCTGATGTCTGAAGGAGGAGACAGTCATGGAGTGATAACAGAGAAAGAGCTATGACAATGCCAGAGGGGGAAAGTTACAGTATATCCAGCTTGTGTGATTCAGATGAGCTTAAACACATGCACAGTAGAGTTTTTCAGGAGCAGAGCAGGGGGTCAGCATTGTATGATGGATATCGTGGAACCTAGGCCACATTTCCAGCAAGAATGTCTGCAATGGATTTCTTCTGTATATTACAGTGTAGTAGAAGTAGTGAGTTGCTATGAGCAAGGAAGGCTCACAGGGTTGTGGTTGTTGGAACTGAAAGATAGTGGCTTACTGGTTAACGGTGCAGCATGCAACATAGCAGGGCCAACTTTCCATTTACCAGTCACAATGACAAGAGTTATTCATGTGAGCATAGCACAGCTGCAGCTGTACTGGTTGAGCAAGCCACTAAAGATGCTCTCTAAGCAGAACTGAACTTTTCTGAACTATATGTGGAATCCATACCTGATCCATTCCCTGAACCAATTAATACCCACCTAAGATGGGTGAATCTCTGGGTGACAGTTAATACATCACTTTAAACAGTATTGGGAAGGGCAATGATGACCATGTCATGACACCTAGTGCTCTAGCGACTAACTGTGCTTTGCACAGCCTTCATTTATTTAAGATATGGAGCTGCCCAGCAGACTGATCTACCAGTAAAATAGATCCCAGTAGATTGGATTTCTACAGTGTGAAATTCCACCCCCAGACTTGGTGCCACGGTGCAGTGGGCCTGCTAGTCCATTCTGGCAGCAGTTGGATTCCTGCTAGGAGTCAGCAGGTTGTGCCCTGGGCACAGCAGCCACCCACTGACAATGCAATAGGTGCTTCTCTTGCTGTTTCCCTTGGCTGCCTGGGTGCAGTAATTCATCAAATAGGTGCTATCTCCACAAGATTCCAGTATTCATCACTGATGTCAGTGCCCACCCAACATAGCTGTGGGCCCAGCACCGAGTGCAGATGTCAGCACAGCAGGGTGTTATAGCCAGCTGGGCAGACACTAGCCACCAGCTGGCAACTACTGGTCCACTCCTGTGTGGCAGGGGCATGATTGCCTCCCCACCATGCTGCAGAATCAATGTTTCCATTGGAAATTAAGTTTTAAATTTGACAGACACTTCTTCCTGGGCCTCATCAGCCAGCCATCCTGTTTCATCCCACAGCCACTCAGCCTTCTGCCAACAAATCTGCCTCATGACACTCATGGGGTCATGTATAATGCAATTTTGACTCATCACTCATCCCAGAAAGTTAGCCGTTTTGTAACATTTTATTTTGCTGTATTATGGTAGTATATTTTGGAGCATTTCAGCCAACCTCATTGCTCAGAATTTTATACAAGGGCACTGCAGACCAAATTTTTAAAAATCTGTATACTTTAAGTGATCTGGTAACTGTTTTTAAACGTAAGCTATTGCAAAGCGATAAATCAGTAAAGTTGATTTTGCTTTTGAATTACTTTATCAATAGCATTCAAAGTGGTACAACCATATGAATCTTATAGTGAGAAAGGCAGATGACATACAAAGATTTAGTGGGACAGTTCTGGTGCACCATAGTATATTTGCAGATACTCATGAGGGAGCTAAAGTGAAACATATCATGCCATTCTGTATATGAGTTCTGCTAATGTATCTGCTTCTATATCAGTTTGATGTGACTAAAGAAATCAATAATTTCCACTGAAAAGCAGTGAAGTTTATGGAAGGCTTATCTGATTGCTATGAGTGTGTTGCACAAATCATCAGTAAATTTCAATAGAATACTCTACAAGTAAGGCATTTTTCAACATATGAAATCCATTATTCATCAAAGAGTCTTCCCCCCTACAGATTTTCATGTTCAGAAGTTGTAATTGTATATTTAGAAAAATTTAGTCATTAAAGAAGAATACAAGCAATTGTTATTGTCATGCAATGAATGGACTGAGAGCAAACAGTTACTATTATTGTGACTGATCTGTCTGACTCTTAATAAAATTCATATTCAAACATAGCAGTTCCTTCTCTAAATAAAAAAATGGCTGACATCGAAATAAGTGTCCAAGGAATAGAAAAACAACTGGAATCACTCAACAGAGGAAAGTCCACTGGACCTGACAGGATACCAATTTGATTCTACACCGAGTACAAGAAAGAACTTGCCCCCCTTCTAACAGACATGTACCGCAAGTCTCTAGAGGAACGGAAGGTTCCAAATGATTGGAAAAGAGCACAGGTAGTCCCAGTCTTCAAGAAGGGTCGTCGAGCAGATGTGCAAAACTATAGACCTATATCCTGTTGTAGAATTTTAGAACATGTTTTTTGCTTGCGTATCATGTCGTTTCTGGAAACCCAGAATCTACTCTGTAGGAATCAACATGGATTCCAGAAACAGAGATCGTGTGAGACCCAACTCGCTTTATTTGTTCATGAGACCCAGAAAATATCAGATGCAGGCTCCCAGGTAGATGCTATTTTCCTCAAATTCCGGAAGGCGTTCGATACAGTTCCACACTGTCGCCTGATAAACAAAGTAAGAGCCTACGGAATATTTAAGATTTCGTTGCATTTCATTTGCATATGGAGTTCAGGATGAAAGATTGCTTAAAAGCCTCTATGCATACTGTAATTAATCTAACCTCTTCTTTGCAGCTTCTGTTGGAGAAATACATAGGAGATTGTACTATATTCCTTGATTTATCATTTAATACTGGTTCTTAACACTCTGTAAGTATCCTTTTCCAAGGTAGATGACATCTGTCTTCAAGAATTTTCCAGTTCCTTTATTTTCATTTATTTATTTATTTATTTTCTGAAATATATGAGTCAAACAAATACGTGGCCATTCATGCTGCCATTCTTTGTAGATGGTAATATTCTGATGGGAAAAATAATCTGCAAAACTTATTTGTATCCTACAATTTGATCTCAGGAATTAACTTTCCAAGACTGGTGGATAAATACAGTAGGTCTCTACTTGATAATGTTTGCTTTAATGAAGCTCAAAGCAAGAGAATAATGACATACCCAGAAGCAAATGCCCTTCCTGCTTGTAATGCACAGTTATTAAGGATAAATAGGATAGTGCCTTACAGCATAGATTCTAGTCAGCGGATATTGATTATAGTAATTAATGGCCTTAGGACAAACATTTCTAAACATAGTTTACAAGAGATGGCCTGGGACATTATTTATAATGAGCCAAATGCTGACTTAAAATTTAATGTATCCCATGATAAATTCGTATCATTTGAAGCTATCTTTCCACATAAACTAATCAGTGTGTGTGTGTGTGTGTGTGTGTGTGTGTGTGTGTGTGTGTGTGTGTGTAAGTATAATCTAACTTCTGCACCATTTCAGTGCAGTAATGTGTTCATTGTAAATAAGTATTACAGTAGTTGTATTACATGTTTATTACCTTATAAATAAATAAAAAACATTTTTATTTTAAATTCAGTGCATTAGTATTTGTAAAATGACTCTTAGTGTTCATTAAAAATGACGATCATTCCACTTGGGACCTGTGGAATGGTACATTAGCTTATTTGTTTTAGTTGTAAATATTTGTCATGTATTGTTGTTTTTCTGACATGTTCCACATCCTGGAGGACCTCCTCACTACGGATCAATTGGAATGAAAGTAAATCTAATCTAATCTAATCAGAAATGACATTAAACAGCCACAAAAAACTCCATGGATCACTAGAGGGATTAAAGTACCTTGTGAAAGGAAAAGTTAAATGAATCTGTTGGAAAGAACAAGTGCAGATCCTGCAGTAGTTGTACACTACAAAAACTACTAAACATCACCAAGAAAAGCTCTTAAAATATTAAGAAATCAGTAATTCCCACAACATACTTAAGTCTTTATAGAATCTAATGAAATGAGATACAGGACAACAGGCCACAAAACTGGATAATGTCATTATTGATGTAAACAAAAGAGCTGTCTGACAGACAGCAAAGTTAAAACAAATAGAAAGTTTCTCCTTGACAACTCCTTCTAGCCCGTAAAAAAGTTTCTAGTTCTATAATGTGTAAAACTCACATCTCAATATCTTTTTTTCTTTTAGTAATTAAAAAATTAAAAATACTTAGAAATTTTCAGAATGTAACTGTATGTGCAAATTAATTTGCGATGTGAATGTAAAATTACTCATTTCACAACATTATGATCTATCGTTCAAAATGATCTATGGAACTTGTAACAATAACTAACTACATTTTTTGATACTGAAAAATTTGGGCTATGAAACAATAATATTGGATTTGTGAAAATTTTGCTTTCTAAAATTTGCATGGTTATGGCACAAAATTTTTAGTAGTAATTATAAAAGTTATAAGTTCTTTACATAGTATAGAAATAGGACTTTCAAAATGAAGTGGGTAAATCCTACAATAATCAACTACTTGTGGGGTCAGACTTTTAAGTACTCATGTTTTTATGAATTTTTGTATATAGCACTAATTCTCTTAAACTCGCAAACTCATAAGATATCACCATATGCCACTCTTACTCTGAACATGTTTCAGATTACATCTGTGTCTTAAACTGCTTGTAGAACATTTCTTGTAGATACATTGTTACTGGCTATTTGTCCTCAGAATTCATGTGTATTTATCTTAAAAATTGACATTTTCTGCTGCAGGTAATAATGGGTGGTGGATATCAAACTCTAGTGTCAAATGCTTCAACACTCCCAGGAGATCCTATAGACACATGGGCATGCTATCGACAAGATGGACGTAATCTCATAGAAGACTGGAAATTGGACAAAATCTCTAGAAATGCTGCCTATAGTGTGCTTCGGAATGTAACTGATTTGAGAAATCTTGATATTTCTGAGACAGATTATGTGTTAGGTATCATCAGTTTAACTACTTTGTTTCAAATGTTGCAGTTACTGTTTATGTTGTGAGATATAATAATTTTATTAGAGGAATTATTTTAAATGTTTGCAGAATTCTGTTCAATAAGACCAAAGAGACAAGCCCTCATCTACTAATCAGTTTATGGGCCATCTAGGTAAAACCCTCCTAGTGTCCCAAAACCCCTTTCCCTTTGTGCGATTCAAATTCATATCAATATCTTCCTGATCTGGACCCAAGGTCAAGACACCCTATCCTAGTCACCAAACAAATTTCCTATATCATATCCTCACACACCTGTAATCTGCCCATCACCTCTCAAGAACCAGTTGCAAACAGAAAAAACCTCCTCATCACACAATATCATGGTATCATCTCAGACTGTAGCAATTGGACAGTGTTATTTACCAGGGCTTCAAGTATCTATCATCATGCTTGAAAATGAGGGACATCCTACCAGTGCTCCTCCTCACTTCTCATAAAGTGTTATTCCACAACCCACCCAACCTACACAACATCCTTGTCCATCACTATGCCACTCCCGCTCCCTCCCCCCTGCCACAGGGATCATAGCCCCATGGAAGATCCAGGTGCATGACCTGCGAAATTCACCCACTCAGCAAATCCTGCTCATCCTGTCACAAGGTTATCATATCCAGTTTTTGTCCCCCATCTATGTCGAGTCCAAACTAACAATTATGCTCTAATTACATTAATGTTAGTGACACACTAAACTCTGACTTACTTTTCTTTATTCCACATGTAGAAATGAATCAACATGATAAATGATGTAATCTTCACTGCATATTATTATTGAGGGGTTTAAGATAAATTTCGTGTTATGTGTGATTACATTACAAATATTTCACTATGATACACACCTATACTACGTTCTCTCTGTCATTCTCTATGAAATAGTGAAACACATTTTTTAAGAGAGGAATGTTTATGGCTCTACCATTAATCAGTTTATCAAATAAGCAACATTTAAACAACAAAACTTTTTCAAATGGGCATTTCATATTACATTGCTGATTGCATGAAATGACTTCTTTAGTGAATGCTGTTATCTGCATGGGAGAACAGTGACATTACAATTACTGGCCAGAGAAGTGTCATCATTGAAGCTAGTTCATGGTATAAAATGTATCACCACAGCACTATAAAGAGATTGTTCTTGGAGGAGACATATCAGTAAAACTAACTCACTCACTCAGTTACAGCAAACAGTGAATTAGAATGTAATTGTGTGGCAAGAATTATGCACTATTATAGCTGATCTCATTCAACACATTTTGACCTCAGGGAATTTCTTATCGACTAGACACAGTTACAGAAAAGTTACCACCAGACTTGGAGGAAATCCAATACAATTAGAACCTCTTCATAAGAAAAGTTAGTTGTGAAACTAAGTTGTATTGTAACAATGCTTCACTGCAGTGTTGAACACATTTTGCAACAAAAATGTTCTCATTTTTTAAAAAAAAATATATTTGCTGATATTGCATATTAAGGCAGCTGTAAGTTTTGGAAACATTGCTCTTGCAATTTGCCTGTTATTGTTATGTAATCTAGATAATTAACACAATAAGGAATCCATGCTTTCAGTTATTCCAGGTATCTTTAAAATATTACCTATGCGCTGGTTACTCCTAACAGTAGTCATTCCTAATGATGTAATCTGAAGTGTGTATTTGTTACAGTTATCTGCTATGATTCCAAGTCATAATAGCAACTTTCAATATGCACTAGTAGACACAATTTTGAAAAATATCTTCCACTTATTAATTTTAACACAAACTATTAGGATCTTGGTATTTTATATGTTTCTGTTACTGACTAAAAACTTATAGTTACCTTATAGTCTGCACAGAGCCTTAACTATCCATTGGCTTCCTTCACTATCACCAATGCTGTAGCCCAGCTACTGGAAGTGATCATTTTCAAAACTCCCTGGTCAACTTAATTATGTAAATCTTGTTTAATTGTATCCTTAAATGTAAAGAGTATCTGTGTTGCTCTTTGGACTTTAGGTACTGGTGTTGACTGTAACTTAATGTGGCTTCAAAATCATTAGCATATCATAGGCCTAGAGTGAAGCTGAGGAAAATTCACCATACAGGCATTCTAATATTTCAAAAGGTATATCTTCAGATTATTTCTCTACCATTCCACTCAGAAAAAAATTATGCTTGTATCTTTCCACACAAGCTCTGATTTCTTTTATTTTATTTTGATGCTCATTTCTCCTTATGTAGATTGGCATCAACAAAATATTTTTGCTTTTGCAGAAGGAAGTTGGTGACTGATATTTTGTGAAAGATGCCTTTATTTTAGTGATTGACATCTCAGCTCACATATTGGACCTTATACACTCTCTTCACTATTTTGTGATAATACAAAACAAGCTGTTCTTTGAACCTTTTTGATGTCCTCTGTCATTTCTATCCAGTAAGTATCCCATGCCACACAGTGATGCTGCGGAAGAGGATGGACAAACCTAATGGAGGCAGCCTCTTTAGTAGATCTGTTGCATCTCCTAAGTGTTCTGTCAATAAAATGCAGTCTTTGGTCCATCTTCCCCACAACATTTTCTATATGATAGTCCCAGCTTAAGTTTTCCCATTGTAATCCCTAGGTATTTAGTTGAACTGACATCCTTTCAATCTGTGTGATTTATCATGCAACCAAAATTTAATGGATACCTGTTAGTACTCATGTGGATGACACCACAGTATTCGTTATTTAGAGTCAATTCCCATTTTTCGCTCCATACTGATATCTTGCCTCATTGTATAAAGTATTTTGCAGTTGGTTTTCATCTAATGACTTCACTAGACAGTAAATGAGAGCTTCATCTACAAGCAATCTAAGAAGGCTGCTCAGAATGACTCCTAAATTGTTTATGTATATTGAGAACAGAAAAGTGCCTATAACACATCCTTGGAGAATGCCAGATATTGCTTCTGACTTATTCAATGTGTATCCATCAATTACTACAAACCGTGACCTTTCTGACAGGAAATAACAAATAGCAGTCACACAACTGAGACTTCATAGTCATGCAGACTGATTAGAAGTGGCTTGTAAGAAGTTGTGTCAAAAGCCTTCTGGCAATGTAAAAATTTGGAATCCATTTGAAATCCCCTGCCAGTACCACTCATTACCTCATGTGAATAGAGAGCTAGTTGTGATTTGCATTATGATCGTTTCTGAATCTGTGCTGACTATATATCATACGATCATTTTCTTCAAGGTAATACATAATGTTCCAAAATTCTACCACAAATTAATGTCAGCAATATGGGTCTGTAATTCAATGGATTACTTGTATTACATTTCCTGAATACTTGTGTGACCTGTGCAACTTTTCAGTAATTAGGTATGGATATTTTGTTGAGTGAATGGTTGTATATGATTGCTAAGTATGGAACTATTATATCAGCATACTCTGAAAGGAACCGAATTGGTATACAATTTGGACCAGAAAACATGCCTTTATTGAGTGATTTAAGTTGCTTTCCTACACCAAGTTACTCATGTTGGCAGCCATTCTTGATATGAATCAGGAATATTTATTTCATCTTCTTTCATGAAGGAATGTCAGAAGACCGTTTTTAGTAACTCTGCTTTAGTGGCGTTGTCATTCGTAAAATTACCATTGCTACCTTGCAGTGAGAGTATTGTTTGTGTCTTTTGCCTGGAACAATTTACATACAAACAGAATTTCTTTGGATTTTTCTGTCAGATTTCAAGACGGTTTTGTTACATAAGCTATAAAAAACATCTCACATTGAAGTCTGCAATAATTTTTTAGCTTCTGTGAAACACTGCCTATTCTTGGAAATTTTGTTTTTTCTTAAATTTTTTTGTTGCTTCTACAACAGTGTTCTGACCTGTTTTGTGTATTGTTGACAAGATCTATTCCATCTCTTATTACTTTATTTGGTCTACATCTTTCAATTGCCGTCAATACTCTTTCTTTGAATCTAAGCCACATCTGGTCTGTGCGTACATGGTCAGGTTGGAAGGACTGGAGATTGTCTCTTAGGAAGGCATCATGCAAATTTTATCTGATTTTGCATTTATTTTTTGTGAATTTGGATGTTATGGTATTCAGCCTTACTACAGTAACCTTATAGCCACTAATTCCTGTATCTGTCATGATGCCCCCTGTTTGCTCAGGATCATTTGTTGATAAGAGGTCAAGTATGTTTTCATACCCATTTACACTTCAAGTGGGCTCCTGAACTAATTGCCCAAAATAAATTTCAGAGAATGCATTTAGTACAATTTTTTACAATATTTATCCAAACCAGTGAATTTAAAAATGTATTTTTGCCAACATATAGAGAGTAGATTGAAGTCACCTCCAACTATAATTGTATAAGTAGTGTAGTGTCTATCTGAAGTGAGACTCAAGTTTTCCTCTAACCTCTCAGCAACTGCATCATCTGTGCTGTGGGGTCAGTAAAAGGAACCAATTGTTAGTTTATTCCTGTTAAGTATAACCTCTACTCATACTAGCTCACAGGAACTATCTACTTCAGTTTCACTGCAAGAGACACTGCTTTTAACATCAACAAATGCTCCACCACCAACTATATTTAATCCATGCTTTCTAGACACCATTAGGTTCTTTGTAAAAATTTCAATTCAACTTATCCCTGGCCTTGGCCAGCTTTCAGTACCTGTAATTATTTGAGCTTCAGTGTTTTCTGCTAGTGCTTGGAGCTCCACTTCTTTCGCAACACAGCTATGATAATTTACAACTATAATACTGATTGCTCCTGGACCTAACCTCATCCTGTGTTTGACCTGCACCCTTTGAGACTGAAGTCCTTTTTGTATCTTCATGAGACCCTCTAACATTAAAATCCAACAAGTCCACTCCACACCAATGTAACCATGGAACCCAATACTCCATTATCCTATGTCAGAAATCAAAGAATCTGTAGTCTTCATGTTCGCAGAACTGATGCAGACACTCCACTCAGCTGTGTACCAAAGGTCTGCAGTTGGTCCTGTTGATGATGCTACAGATGGTGATCTGCCAGTATTTATAACTTCGGATAGCCATCAGAAACCAGTGACAATGTTTTCTGATCCAAAGTGACAAACATTATTAGTACTGAGAATGAGATTTCCACTCTGCAGCGGAGTGTGCACTGATATGAAACTTCCTGGCAGATTAAAACTGTGTGCCAGACTGAGACTCAAACTCGGGATCTTTGCCTTTTGCAGGCAAGTGCTCTACCAACTGAGCTACCCAAGCACGACTCACACCCCATCGTCACAGCTTTACTTTTGCCAGTATCTCGTCTCCTACCTCCCAAACTTTTCAGAAGCAGAATTTAGCTACATTGAAGGTACACATTGTGCAACACATTCTGAACGTGACTCTGGAAACACTTTGATCAGCTGTGGAACATGCTGTTTCTCAAATTCAACTTGTTGCAGAACACAGCGGACAGCATACTGAACATGTTTTGTGCCAGTCACACAGAAATTAATAATCAGATTTCATTTTGATTGATACTTTTTGTGCAGTTTTTGGCCTCAGGACAATTAAAAACCGATGTGATTGATGCTTTTTATGCAGTTTTTGGCCTATTTTTGTTTTCTGTTTTTGAGATAAGATGTGAACTAACTTAAAGATTTTTCGTGGAAGCCATAATAAGCTAATCTGAGGAGCAGCTGCTTATGGTTTACCATATCAAATGCCTTACTGAGATCACAGAAGTTACCAGATATGCTCTCCTTGTTATCAAGGCTTTGCTTATTTTAGTAATTAGTGCATTAATAGCATGTACAGTGCTTTGGCCCTTCTTAAATCCATACTGACTGTGATGAGTAGTGTTATGTTTTTTATTATATTTTTTTAGTTGGTTACACACTATTCACTCAAATATTTTACAAATAATTGGTAGTATTGATACTGGCCAAAAATTTCCTATCTGCTCTTGTCTGCCCTTTTTGTAGATAGGTCAAACTTCTGCATACTTCAGCCTGTCTGAACAGCAGCCCTCATCAGATGATTGATTTATTATGTGACAGAGTTGGGATGCAATATTATCGCATCCTGCCTTTATTATTTTTATTGGAACTTCATCCCAGCACACAGATTTGAGATTTTTTAGGGAGTTTATAATGTTAACCACTTCATAGCACAATACACGAATAAATTTGAATTCTCCTGATTTGTGCCACATTATATTGGGACTTATGTGTGGAGGAGGGAGATCTTCAATTTTGTTATAATTTACAAAATACCTGTTGAATTCTTTGCATATACGTCTGGAATTTGTTATCATTTCCCTATCTATTTCTAATTTTTGATTAAAACTTTTTGTTTATTCAGTACCTTTTTCAATCTTGACAATCTGCCATACAGCTTTTGATTTATTTGTCACATCTGATATGTATTTACTGTTAGCAGTTTGTTTTTCCTGTTTAACTACTCTGCCAAATATTCTCTTGTATTTGTTTGCATAGCTGACAAACTCTGCATCACAGTTGTTTTCTGTTTCCACATGCAGTTTCCTCTTTATAATACTAGAGATCCTGATGCCATCAGATATCCATGAGTTTTTTTACAGTTTTTGTCACATGCTGTTATGAAGGGGAAACATTCATAGAAAACACTCATGAATTCTGATACAAAAGCATTGTAGTTTGTGTTTACTGAGTACCACTTGCTGAATTACCAGGAAATTTTATTTAGTCTTGAGACAAATGTATTCACATTTTGTTGGCTGAAGTTCCTGACGTGTTTCACTGTTACAGTTTCATCTAAATTTGCCAATGAGATAAAAAAGGGCTGAAAGGTCAGATATACCTAATTCTAAGATGAACCTTTCTGTAGCACCATAGTTGATATTTCTCACTACATAATCTATACATGTTTCAGAAGATGCTGTTATTCTAGTGTACTCACTAAAATTTAATGTTAAGCCATTTGTAGATAACATGTCCTTCAGTGAAACAGCAAACGTATCATCAGCTCTTACATTTATGTTGAAGTCAGCACAAATTATGACCTTTTTACATATTTTTTCTATCTGCAACCTACACAGCAAGATTTCAAATTTGTCTAGAAATTTAGCTAAATAGTCAAGGATATGATATATGAGAATAATTACTGCACCATATTCCAAAAGTTAAATGCAGCAGCTTTCAAATCATAGCTTCTTGTTCAAGCAATGAAAAGTTTGCCTGACTTCAAAGCTTAGTGATTGTTCTACTAGCATGCCTGTTCCTCCAAAACTGTTTTTCTACGAAAACTCACTGCTAAATTGTAACCTGAAAGTGAGTTTTATCAAATTTATGTTTTCGCTTTTAAGCCAGTGTTCATTTAAGCCTATAACTTTACAGAACTTGTGTTCTCCAGAACAACTTCTAGTTCACACAATTTGTTCATCATTCCTACTGGTAGACTGCCTCTATTAACATGCATTATGAAATTATTACATACTGAATCAAACAGAGAATCATTTAATTGGGCATCAAATATGGCACCTGCATGGGTCTTTAATTCTAACTTGCATTCCATTATTTTGTTTCTCATGGACCAAATTCCATGGGAATTGGTCCAATCTGTTAGATTCCCTGTGAAGGATCACCCAGCACAATAACAGACTTATTTCTACTTTTGTTGATGAGAGAGATCTCTTCAAGAGCATTGCTTATGTTAGACACTTGCATCCTTTTACCACATTTGTTGAGATGCATTCCATGGTGTCAAACAGTTTCTTTGATAGTAACTAATGTCTATCACCTTATTTATAATCTGGATGCATTTCAGGTATATTTGCCAATGGACACATCAATTATGATGATCTGCATGTTAGTGCAGGTTCTAGTATGCCATCTCTTCATGAAATGACTACTACAGCAATTAGAGTTCTTCAGAAGAATCAAAAAGGATATGTGCTGGTGGTGAGTTATTTTCTATAGTTATATACTAAAAAATGGAATATTGTAAATTATTTTCTTTTCTGCTGTTCTTGGTTGTAGGTGGAAGGTGGTCTAATTGATGTGGCTCACCATAGGGGCTATGCTCGAAGGGCACTGCAGGAGACATTGGCACTAGACACTGCAGTAGAAGAGACCTTAAATACAATTAAGTATGATCCATTGAAGCTGAAAACAAATGAAGCATTGTCTGATACACTGGTTATTGTTACTAGTGATCACACCCACTCTTTATCCATAAATGGTTATCCTGCACGTGGTAGTAATATATTGGGTAAGTACATGAACATCGGTTCTTTCTTGTTGGTTTCGGGTGCTTAATAGAATGCTTATTAGTGCCCTTGCATATATGTCTATATTTTCACTTTCTATTATCAAATTTAGATAGGCAGCAGACACAAACAGTACTTAAAAACCAATACCATATTTATTTCACTGTCACATAAGATAATGAGCAAATCAGCACTTAAACTGGTTACTGTCCTCTCATCTTGATTCTTGTATAACACACGTACTATGAAAACATGGTACTGTAATTTGGACACCACTCACTGCTGGTTTCTTTTGCTGAAGAACAATTCTATGTGTTGTAAGACAGTACTCAGTCTGGAGTGAGTTCAGAATAGTTGGCAACAATATACCCATGAAATCACAGTGAATTTTGCTGTTGAAAACAGTTTAATAAGTAAGAGATCAGAAGCTATTTTTACACATTTCTTGCTCATATAAATATTATTTACTGTAGTCACATTATCATACATGTTAGTGTTGGATTAAATAAGGCAAAAAAGGTGTGAGAAGTGCATTTCCATTCTTCTATCAGCAGCTTTATGTGTATGCATATGAGAAACATTCACAAAGCCTCTTGTATATCTACTGTTTTTGTTTAACTTAATCTCCAATAAAAGTTTTATAAAACTAATTAGCTGCATGTGACTAGTGTGGATGTTGTCATATCTCTGTAAATGGGGAGTTTTTTGTGAAAAGGTATACATTATGGTTTCATTGGACCAAATACAGCATGCAGCAGTGAAGAGACTGGAGTACTCAGGGAGGCTCTTCTTTCAACTTTTAGGTTATGCCAGAAAATCAGAAAATCACAGAACAAGAAGAAAAGATTTGTGTGCTTCAAGTAAAATTTAACATGTGAAATTTGAATTATAACAGTCAGGGGCAAGAAGCAAAGGAGGGGGGAAAAGGATACTGGAGAAAGCTGGAAATCAAAGGGTAGGCAGGCAAAACTTTTGTTAGTGAATTTAAAATTTAATAAACACAAGACTGCAACTGCTAACATAATTACAGAAAGTAATCATAAATGCATCATAAAAATATGGTGTGAAAAACAACAGCTGGTCGAACTTTTGTAGAAATTCAAACTTTATTTAAGCTTCTAGTTTCAATGCCTCAGTAACTTGTTCAGATCTGGTGAGTTGGGGGGAGGGGAGGCCAGACATCAACTGGAACTCGCGACTGTGTTCCTCAAACCACTCTATTACATGCCTGGCCTTGTGACATGGCACCTTATCTTGTTAAAAAATGCCACTGCCATAGGGAAATGTGATAGTCACTAAGCGCAGTTTATGTGCGCTGCAACCAGTGCATGATACTCTTTGGCCATCATGGTGCCTTACACAAGCTCCACTGGACCCATGGATGCCTACATGAATATTCCCCAGAGAATAATGGATCTGACACCAGCTTGTCTTCGTTCCACAGTACAGGTGTCAAGGAGCTGTTCCCCGGGAAGATGACGTATTCATGCCCTCCCATCAGCATCACGAAGAAGGTATTGGGATTTATTAGACCATGCAACACTCTGCTACTGCGCCAACATCCAATGCTGATGGTCATGTGTCCATTTCAGACATAGCTGCCAATGTCGTGGTGTTAACACTGGCACATACGTGGTTCATCGGCTGTGGAGGCCCATCCTGAGGAGTGTGTTCAGACACTCTTGTACTCTGCCCAGCATTAACGTTTGATGTTGTTTGCTGCCTGTCCTATTTTATCAGTCTGCCCAGCCTATGACATCTGACATCTGTAATGAGGGGTGGCTACCCAACCCCACAACGTCTGGATGTGGTATGACGTCGGTTTCGCCACATGTTAAAGACACTCACCACAGCACTCATCGAATACCTGACAATTTTTGCAGTTTCCAAAATGCTCATCCTGAGCCTCCAGGCCATCACAGACTGCCCTCGGTCAAACTCAGTTAGATAGCACATGGACAGCACACTCACTGCTACTACATGAACCGTGCACTTGTCTGACTAGCAGTCATTCCTCACAGATGATTCTATGGCGTGGATGGGTTTATATTGATGGTAGGTCAATTGGACATAATTTTATGGCTGATGAGTGTACATCTGTATGTATTCATTGTTTTTAAGTAGCTATTTTAAGATAAATAAGCAAGCTACCTATTAATATATATTTCTGTAATTCCATGTAATATGCTAAAAACATCTGTGTGTATAACAATGTTCTTATGTACCTATATTAAGATAATTATTGACTTTGTGGTGACCAGCACCAGTCAAGAGGAGAGGATTGACCAGAGAGGTATAGCAGTTCTTTGAGATTGATTGTGTTTGGTACTCCTGTTCAAGTGGCAGCGATGGGAGCTCTATTGTTTGGTACTACCAGTGGTTTTTTTTTTTTTAAGTTAAAGTGTGTTTATTTGCAAGTGTTGGAGTATTCCTTCTGGCTATTGATGACCAGGAACCTAGATATATCCACAGTTATGATCCTGTTTTGTGTTTGGGTCTTCATCTAAAGTGCGCAGTTACCATGGGAACCAGCACTGTGGATCGTATGGCCAACCACATGACAGACTACAAGTGGACAGTTCAACCAAGGAGTACAGCAGCACACAGTCCCTGCTACCACTCTCGCGAGTGACATGTCTCATCTGGATGATGGTTTTACAAGAGAAACAGACATAACATACATTTAGGTGGAGAGACTACGACACACCTCATTCGAGCACATCTGAGCATCCACCTCAGAGAACATCACCAGTCATGGGAATTAGTGATGTCTGCCTTACAATCCCTAAAGAGCACTTTCCACAGTCCATGAACATACCTTGGCTTCTGCTTGCAGGTCAATATTCACAAGCCCAGCCTGAATTTTTACACACATCTGTTTTGCACAAGTTCACATTTAAACTGTTTAAACAAAATGCATTCCATTTTCTCCAATGATGCTGATTGTTGCTGCTGTGCCAGATGCCCAAACATCTGCATCTTCCACATTATGTGGTATGTGTGGACAGCATTTTTCCAATGCCATGATAACCTCAGGCTACATGATGGTGTAACACAGATTGACTTCTACCCTTCTCAGTTGAAACTTCATTTAACTGCACATGAATCTGCCTGACACACAGCAGTCAAGACTACCAGTTCAACCAGTTACTATCCAACACATCCCATTGGGTTGATGCTGTAAGCTGCCCTCAGTACACAAAGACAACCCAACAATGTGGTTCATTTTAGTGGGTAGCCTATTAGATGCCCACAGCACTGCGTTTTATTGGCAGGACACTTAGAAAATGTAACAGATCTACTAAGGAGACTGCCTACACTATGCTTGTCCATCCTTTTTTAGAATAATGCTGTGCAGTGTGGGATCCTTACCAGATTGGACTGACGGAGTACATCAAAAAAGTTCAAAGAAGGGCAGTATGTTTTGAATTATCACAAAATATGAGAGAGAGTGTCACAGAAATGATACAGGGTTTGGGGTGGACACCATTAAAAGAAAGGCATTGTTTGTTGCGACGGAATCTTCTCACGAAATTCCAATCACCAACTTTCTCCTCAGAATGCGAAAATATTTTGTGGACACCGACCTACACAGGGAGAAAAGATCACCATGATAAAATAAAGAAATCAGAGCTTGTACAGAAAGATGTAGGTGTTCATTCTTTCCGCAAGCTATACGAGATTGGAATAATAGATAATTGAGAAGTATTTGCCTCATTAGTCATCTTCACAATAACACTGCTCTAATGTGTGACTTGCTCATTCCACAAATATGAAATGGTTCAAGCTATTGTTATTGACTGTCTTTCTCATCCTATGGCAAATGCCATGCAATTAATTATCTATGAGGACAGATGCCCATTGCAGCTGTGGTGATGTTTACATGCTATGGTTACTCCAGAATATGTGCCAGACATTGCTCTGTACATACTATGGTTAGTGAAATTGCCTCCAGAACTAAAATTACAACTTTTGTCCCATATGAGAGATCCATTGGATGTCAAACTCTGGTTGACTGACCAAGCACTCCAAGTGAAGAAGCATCACCATCTCATGCCAGCATCTAAAACACCAGGGAGCAGGGCAGGGAGCAATACTGCGACAGTAGCCCCATTCATAGCTGGCAGAGGCAGAGTTAGAATGGGCGCCACCCATATTCTCCAAAACAGAACAATATGCCCTTTAGAGAGTAACTGGCTGTCCCCCAGTCATCTTGTACTCAATAAAGACAGTTCTTAGCGACTGTGTGGTGACTACAGGTGCTTTAATGCTAGAACTATCATTTACAATTATCATATTCAAGACATACAGGACTTTGCACAACTTCTTAACAGTGCATGGGTCTTTAGTGTGACTGACTGTCATAAAGCATACTTATAGATAACCCATGTTTCCAAGAGACATTCCTAAATGACACTGATCATCCCTTTCAACTTGTTTGAGTTCTGTTTCATGACTTATGGACTCAAGGATGTGGAACACATGGAAATGGTTCATTGACTCAGTCTTGTACAAGATGCCTTTGTGCTATGCAAATCTGGATGATATTTTAATCTTTTCAACCTCGATAAAGGATTATAAATCACATCTCCAGCAAGTCGTACAAGCTTTGAAGGGCAATGGGGTGGAAATCAAGCATGAAAAATCTCAATAACACCAATGACATTCCTGGGGCAGACGGTAGATGCTGATGGCGTCCAGCTGCCATTCAAGTGGATTTATGTCTTCCATAACCTATCTAGTCCTACAACATTCAAAGAATTGAGTTGTTTCCTAGGAACCATAAACTTTTATAGATGACACCTACCCATGGCCATGTTGCTTCAGGCTGTACTAATGGATGCCTTAGCAGGTAAGCAAACACCTTACTCATGAAAGGTTCAGTGGACAGACAACGTGATTCAAGCCTTCAAGGTGCTCAGAGTCACTTATTATATGGCATTACACTCACACACCCCCACCCAGACATGTGCATCTCTATTACCACAGATGCTAGTGATTTTGCGGTCAGCACTGTTTCACAATGATTTAGTGATTCCAACCACCTTTTATGATTCTTTTCTAAGAAACCACTTAGTTTGCAATTTAAGTGGTCTGCATTCAAACAGGAGCTGTTCACAATATACGAGGCTGTGATGTACTTCTGGGATAACATTGAAGGCAGAGAAGTCACCATATACACCAGTCACATGCCCCTCACAGATGCCATCCATAACCCACAGCAGATCTGCTGCCCCGCTATTCTCAGCACACAGATCTCATTAGTCAGTACACCACAGACATCAGACATGCATGTTAAAGAAACAGAAAATATGATGGTGCCTTACTTATCCAAGGTTTCAGCAATTACTTACAAATGGAATTACAAAGAGTTGGCTTGCTTACAGTAAGAAGACAGGGCAGTGCAGGGCTTGTTACATGTCACATCCACAAATCTTACCATAGTTACATAATGGTCACCCAAGGCTGCCAGTCCCATAATTTGTGACATCTCTATGGTTAATTGCACCCCATTGTCTCAGATGCTATGCGAAGAGGAATCTTCTCATTAGTACATGATCTGGCACTCCCTGGTATTAAAGCAGCAACACATTTGATTACAGGACATTTTGTCTGGTTGGGCATTAAGAGGTACTGCCAGGCATGGTCACACACATGCACCTTATGCCAAAAAATAAGGTTGGGCATCATAATTAGCCAACATTATCAAACTCTGATGTTCAAAAAGGATGCAGAAGACACGTCCATCTTGACATTATTGGCCCTCTACCACCATCCGAGAGCTACAGATATGTAATGTTGGCTATTGATAGAAGTATGCAATGGGTGGAGGCCATGCCCCTTGGAAGTATTACTGCCAATTCTGTAGCTTTTATTAACATGTGGACCATGAGATTTGGTGTCCATATTCGTTCACAGCCAGCTAGGGTCAGCAGTTCAAGTACCAGCTGTTTGAAAAACTATACTCCTTGTGCAGCATGGCTAAATTCCATGCCACCACTTATGACCCACAGAGCAACAGCTTTGTAGAATGGTGATACTGTATGTTAAAGACAACACTCATGTATCACGAGGAGCCGTGGACATGAGCTAAACTGGATACTACTAGGAATCTGTGTCATGCATAAGAATGATCTTAAGGCTTCACTGGCAGAAGTACTTTGTAGGGAACAATTCGCTCTCCCAGCCGAGTTTGTCAGCGACTCATCAGCGACGCCTTCAGCCAAATTACTGGCATTGGTTGAAAAGTTTTGATGCCATATTTCCAGACTGCACATGCCTCTACCCTACCTACATTTAGCTCCCCAAACATTCATCCACAACACACTTGCTAACTGCAAATTCATTATGCTCAGAGTTTACTTGATCCGGCCAGCTGTGTAGCCACCTTACTTTGGTCCACACCATGTCCTGGTCAGGTCCAACAACACAGTGGACATCATACTGAACAATAAATGCCAGACTATTTCTATAAACAGGGTGAAGCCTGCATGGACATTAAACGATGTCGGTCCAGCAGATATACCTTTTACACAGTCATCGAAATGTGAAGCTCTTTCAATCTCATGTGATTCCTGATTCCATCCCTCTTCTCAATGTGACCTCCTTTCTAGTACAAACCTCACCCACTACAGCACAAACTACCATCAAACCTTGGATTGGTGGCAGCTCACCAGGAAAGCATGCAGCCTATACACCACTGTAAGCACCAGATGTGATGTTTAGCATCAACATCTTCCATCATTGTGCAGCGCACTGACCATTCACCTGCATGACAACACTCTCTCCATGTTCTCTAAGCCTATGCATGACTGACAATGGTGCGACACCACATGTAATGTTCCTATGCTTATTTGAGATCCCACTGAATGTGGGTGATGTCAACATCAATGCCAGGATCGAGGGCAATGGACCTCAATGGGATCCCTTCCATCTCCTTGCCCCTGTGTCTGCATTAACAGAGAAGGGGGTGGGGAGCAGGGGGTGTTGTCCTCTGTGGCACCCACCACCAATTGAGATGAGAGGATCAGCCAGGGAGTGTAGAAGTTCTTTGAGACTGATTGTTTTTGGTACTCCTGTTCCAGTGGCAGTGATGTAAGATCTATTGTTCTGTATTAGCAGTGATTATTTTGTAATGAAAGTGTGTTTATTCACAAGTACTGGAGTATTCCTCCTGGGTATTGATGGCCAGGAACCCAGATATATCGACAGCTTTATTGATATATTCATGTAATTGTGTGATTTTTAAACTTTTAACTGTGAAATTTTTAAACTCCATGCAAACGTGACATGTCTGATACTATTGTACTGAATGATTGACTGACAAATAAAACTGTTACTATTAATACTAGAGAACTCCACATATTATCTTGAATGGAGAGTCATAACAGATGCAGAAGAAATTTCAAGTGTGCCTCAGGTTATGTGCTGAGACTTCTGCTATATGTCATATGCTAATGAACTGGCAGATAATAATACCAGTAAATTCAGACTTGTTGTGTTTATCTGCAATGAAGTACTGCCCAAAAAATATGCACAGATACTCTGCCAGATCTTGAAAAGATTTCAAAGTTGTGCAGAGATTGTCAGCTTGCTTTAAATGTTTAGAAATGTAAAATCGTCACTTAACAAAATCTGAAAATGTTGTAGTCCATTAGCAGATGCTAATCAAAAGTCATGGTGTAATATAAAGAATTTAATGAGTAAAGCTAACAACTCACCTAATAGTACAGGAGCTCAGACATCAAAAGATACAGAAACAAGACTGAGAACTTTGCTAGATTTTGGATGAATCTTTTTTCAAGAGCTATAGAGTACACATACCTGTATTGCTACATTGTCCCAGGAGACTTCATTGTGCCAGTACTGCAGCCTGTCTCTGAAGGCCTTAGCAAGACCCTCAATTTATGTCAAACCAATTGCCTGCAGCCTAGCTTCCCATATTAATGTCACAAACCAGTTCCTTGACTATCAACCATCCAATATTATTACCACCTGGATTCCTACTCGTCACTATTGAATCCATTTTCCTACACATCACCCTCCCTCGTGCCAATGGCATTGCCGCAATAGAACAGTAACTCAGCCAATGTCCTACCAGCTCCAAACTCACGATCTCATTCCTTATGAACCGGACTATATTGCTGACCACTAAATTGCATCACCATGAAGACAGCATGAAACAAATGCCAAATTTTTATGAACTGCTGTACATGCTTGGATATGCAAATGATTAGTATTTTAAAACAACTACACAAAATAGGTAGGTGTAATACCACATGTTTTCAGTATATGAGGAAATATTAGACAGCAAAGAAAGGTGCACCAACTGTGATGCACTCTGTGTCTGCACAGGACAAAGGAGTGTCTCCATTTTGTCTTTTCAAATGAGTCCCAGTTTTGCATAGAGCATCGCAATAGATGTATCCATGTGTAGAAGTTCGAAGGAGAGTGAACGTTGCTATGTGCACTGCATGCATCATCATCATACAGATCCAGCGCCTGGTTTGATGGTATGGGATGCCACTGGGTACAGAACACTGTCACACTTTGTTCTCACAGGTGGTAATTTTGACATCTGATATTACACTTCATATGTGTTCATTCTGTGTCAGTTTCCTATTGCTTCATTTGATGCCCTGACCTATTTCAAAACAGAGGGTATTCAGTCATTGCCCTGGCCAGCATGTTCTCTAGATCTCTCACCCCTGGAGACATCTGGTCATGGGTTGCCATCATTCACCAATCACTCTGATTGAAAAACACTGCTACAGAGTAGAAGCAGTGAGAATGCCATACCTGTATCTGCCGTCCCAGCTTAGTGGAACTCAGTGCCTGCCAGGTTAGAACTATTGTTACTGCCATATTTGGCAGCTCTGTGTACCTACAAATCACCTACAAACTTTACAATGTGACCTTTCTACTATACTGTATTTGCACAAAAGTAAAATTTTGTTTTTTGCCATCCACCCTGATGTTGAAGTTTTAAATGTTCACTTACATTAACCTACAGCTGGAAAGGCTATGTACACACATCAATAAAAGTTTTGCATCAGCTCGGTTCTGAGAGTTCCGGAACCTGTACAAAAAATTGGAATAGAGATCCACATAAACATCATATCTGC
Source organism: Schistocerca cancellata (assembly GCF_023864275.1). NCBI lineage: Eukaryota > Metazoa > Arthropoda > Insecta > Orthoptera > Acrididae > Schistocerca > Schistocerca cancellata. Next base: position 873,792,390 of record NC_064629.1, on the reverse strand, counting down.
CCTTTTTGTTCCTCAGGAAAACCACACATTGCATGTTGTACCACCATACAGTGAGACCTTCAGAGGTGGTGGTCCAGATTGTTGTACACACCGGTACCTCTAATATCCAGTAGCACATCCTCTTGCATTGATGCATGCCTGTATTCATCATGGCACATTATCCACAAGTTCATCAAGGCACTGTTGGTCCAGATTGTTCCACTCCTCAATGGCGACTCAGCATAGATTCCTCAGAGTGGTTGGTGGGTCATGTTGTCCATAAACAGCCCTTTTCAATCTATCCCAGGCATATTTAAAAGAGTTTGTGTCTGGAGAACATGCTGTCCACTCTAGTCGAGCGATGTCACTATCAGGAAGGAAGTCATTCACAAGATGTGCATCATGGGTGCATGAATTGTCATCCATGACGACGAATGTCTCACCAATATGCTGCGGATATGGTTGCACTATCAGTCGGAGGATGGCATTCATCTATCATACAGCCGTTATGGCTCCTTCCATGACCACGAGCGGCATATGTCAGCCCCACATAATGGCACCCCAAAACAGCAGGGAACCTCCACCTTGCTGCACTCTCTGGACAGTGTGTCTAAGGCATTCAGCCTGACTGGGTTGCTTCCAAACACGTCTCCAACGATTGTCTGGTTGAAGGCATATGTGACACTCATTGGTGAAGAGAACATGATGCCAATCCTGAGCAGTCCATTTAGCATGTTGTTGGGCCCATCTGTACCGCACTGCATGGTGTCATGGTTGCAAAGATGGACCTCGCCATGGACGTAGGGAGTGAAGTTGAGCATCATGCAGCCTATTGAGCATAGTTTGAGTTGTAACACGATGTCCTGTGGCTGCACCAAAAGCATTATTCAACATGGTGGCATTGCTGTCAGGGTTCCTCCTTGCCATAATCCATAGGTAGTGGTCATCCACTGCAGTAGTAGCCCTTGGGCAGCCTGAGCGTGGCATGTCGTTGAGAGTTTCTGTCTCTCTGTGTCTCCTTGGTGTCCAAACAACATCGTTTTGGTTCATTCCGAGACACCTCAACACTTCCCTTGTTGAGAGCGCTTCATGGCACAAAGTAACAATGCGGACACAATCAAACCGCAGTATTGACTGACTAGGCATGGTTGAACTACAGACAACACGAGTTGTGTACCTCTTGCCTGATGGAATGACTGGAACTGATTGGCTGTCGAACCCCCTCCATCTAATAGGCACTACTCATGCATGGTTTTTTACATCTTTGTGCAGGTTTAGTGACATCTCTGAACAGTAAAAGGGACTGTCTGTGATACAATATCCACAATCAATGTCTATCTTCCAGTCTGTGAACCGGGGTGATGCAAAACTTTTTTTAGTGTGTGTATTTGTAAAAAAACATTTTCAAAGTTCAAGATGGTTTGTTTCCCTTAAAACTGCTATTGTAAGACCTCTTCAAACACTCAAAAAATTTGGTCATATGTTTATGCTGTCAGTGGCACATACCTTTGTGTGGAGGAAATCCCTGTTGACAAGATGGTCAAAATAAGAGACAGTGACAGAAAATGTTAAGTGGCGAACGTTACCACCATTCAAGTGACATGCATCTGCTAAAAATTTGTGTAGTAATTGGTTTTAGAGGTGTTAAACAGCAATTTAAAGCACTAATATTCAGCACAGTCTCAAGAGTCTACATTTACATACAGCACATATACATCTGTGCTCTACAAACTGCCGTGAAGGGCATAGCAAAGGGTAATTCCCACTGTATCATTTATTAGGAGTTTTTCCTCTTGCATTCATGTTTGGACCATAGGTCGAATGGAATCATGTCAGGCTCTGTACAGCATCTGTGAGTTTATTAGCTCCATTGTTAATGATAATCTAGTGCATAAATCTTGAACAGAGAATTGTTCTCAATAGCACATGTCACTTACATCTACAAAATAGGTTTATCATCCTGTATAACTCACTAAAATTCTAAGATCAAACACAATATAACATTATAATATTAAATGTGAAATTATGGAATGGAAATAAGTTTGGAAATAAGTATGACAGCGTTATTTATTTTTATGTGACCTATGTCCAACAGGATCCACAATGCACATAATATAAGGGCAATCAAATTAAAATGAGGCAGATGGAAGAAAAGTAAACTGTTTATTATTTCAAAGGTATTAACTGTAATTTAATACATTTATCCCTCCTGTGATACAAGACAGTCACTGCCTCATGGAAAAATATTTACAGTTGCACGTGATTGTACCCAGGCATGGACCTCTTCATCAGAAGCAAATCGACAGCCATTAATGTCTTTCTTCAGGGCTCCAAATATAAGCAAATTGTGTAGGGAGAGATCAGGGCTGTGTGGAGGATGTGTAATGGCTTCCCAGCAAAATGTCTGCAGAGTACTTGAAACAATGTTGGCAACATGTCATCCCACACATTACCAACCACTTCTAGCTCTGCACCCTTATATCTGAAGCATATGCTGGGCATAAATCACTTATAAGCTTTAAACTGCATTCTATAAATACATTGAGATTGTTTTCAGAGTTTAATGACAATGAGTTGGTTAAGGATCATTTATTAATTTTCATGAAAACTTCATTATCAGTCTTTTCTAAAACTGCACTAGAATTGCCATCTATAAAATCGACCAGTAACAGGCTGGATAAGTCATTTCAAAGGTGAGAGGAAGGTAACAGCATAATATCTCCGATAGCACCATGCCTAGTAAAGCACTGTGGTGTTCAAACGAATCTTCAGGTGATGACAACTTTATGTTTACTTTCACCAAAAGACCCTCAGCATTAGGCAAACTGATCATTTCTTTGAGTGTCTAGTATTTACTTATTTAATTGTAATTTATTTTATGTGAAATTTTGTTGCACCATTATTAACTGACCATAAACAGTCATTGAATACGTGCAGAAAGAATCACAGGGCTATTTCTCAATATATCTTCCCATACTTTTGCTCCTTTAACAAGTTACATCTCTTCTTCTCAGACAATTCCTTCGTAACTCAATACACAATTATGAATGGTGCTACAATAATGTAATTACACTGACCACTATATTTAAAGTAGTATATCACATGATTTGAATCTGTTTAGCGTGTTTTCTTGTGGGTAAATGAAATGTACATATTTTATAATTACACAATTAGTAAGAAAGGGCTTGTACAAAATTTTCATTTTTAGGTATAGCTAAGAAGTCAGCGGTTGACAATATTCCATATACAATATTAACATATTCAACTGGAAGTAATCTTGCATTTAATCATACTGTTATAAATGGAACTGAAGTAATTCGTGACAACCCTGAAAACTATGATTACACAAGTTTTGATTACCACCAGCAGGCAGCAATTTTAACAGATGAAGCATCACATGGAGGAGGAGATGTTACTGTATATGCAGCTGGTAAGTTACTCATTATCATGAATTAACCACACCTTTTGTCTTTTTGTTTATTTTCCCAGTGTTCAAAGTCACATGCTGATCACGGTCATTTTGGAAATTGAATTATTTTTCTATTCTCTGCAAGTCCCAGCTACTGTTCTTCAATGACACCCTCTCATAAGCAAGAGAATATTTTGTTGTGTATAAAATCAGTTTCAGATAACTTGCTTAACAGTCTTGATTATTATTATTATTTGTCATTTCCTTCAATAGAACAAAAATAGTTGACACCTTTATGACTACATTTTGTTATTCTGGAAAACAAATGTTAGGTAATTAAAGGTACAATATATTCCAAATTAGGGCTTTCAGAATCAGTTTCACTCATATTATTAAAGCACATTCAGCAAAAGAAGTAAAATATTATTTATAAAATGGCCATAGATCCCTGCAGCAAAGCATGATATAAGATAACTATATAAAATATATGAATGATGTAAGATAACTACCAAATATAACACCAAAAGACAGTCTTCCCCTCCTATCCACTTTAGGCTCAGGAGAAACTCTGCAAAGATCATCTTTTACAACACCTGATGCATCAGGTACATTAAGTCAAGCAAAAAAGACTGACTGATTCCAGTTTTCAGTGCCATTTTCTCAAAAATTTAATTTCATCTTCACTGCTAAGTAGTCCAACAAAATATTTTATAATTTTCTTCCCAGCAAACAGAAGAACATATTTCCTTTTATGCACAGTTTTGTACATCATATAAGTGCCTGTCAGCTTGTTGCTCTGCTTCATGTTCTTCAGTTAATTACTGTCAATAACTCTCTTGCTCTCCACTGTCACCACTAGCACTTAGTTTATACAGGATGTCATCTGTCAGCTGATTATCATTTAAGTATTATTCTGAAATTCTCCTATTATTTCTTTTTTCCATCTTATGAAGAGCAAGGTATATGCAGCTGTTTTGATAGATGACCGTCTCCCATAACAAAACTAGATGTTGGCATGAGGAAGCTTGTGCCTGATCAGTGAAATTGATGAGTAGTAGATTGGCACAGTTTTTCAGGTGGTTTCCTTGTTATATGCAGCTTGTCCAGGAGAAGAATACCACTATCCAGAATCCAGAAATCTAATTTGCAGAAGATGTGACTTCAACTAGAGTCAATGTTTGTCTTAATAAGGGAGGGAAAACATTTTTTGGTAAATTGTTATTTATCCCTGATTTTGTTCTCCATTTTGCTAATGACTTTCAAAGTCTAAGTGCAATTAAGAGATAAGCAGACAAAGGAAATATTATTATCATTAGCAGCTTTTATGACTTTAACTGAAAAATACTTGAGAGATTATCTCTGATAATCACCTCTGGACCAGTAAGTCCTTTAGCATGAGGCAAGTGCACAGTGAAGAACTGCCCATCAAACCAACCGTTTGAAGGACCACATATTTTTTGACTTATGGACAACATATACCAGCAGTAAAGTACCTGTAGCTGTGCAACAGAATGTGATGGAGATTGCAGTTTTGGAGTGTTTCATTACCTTATCAGGATAATTATTGCTACATTTAGTAAGTGCAGTCTTACATTCTGAGTCATCAGACAAGTTCGTTTCATCAACATTTGTAATGCGTTCTGTTGGTACACCATCCATTGACCTTTTAGGTTTTCAAAATATTCATCAACAAATTCTCTAGTAAGAGACCCTCTGTCTGGATTTATGTTGCCACGTTGCCTCATTGATAAAAATGCCTTGTGACTATTACCAATGAATTACCACACTACTTGCCAGGAATATTGATAGGCCTAAAGGTTGCTCCTATCCATCTCATTCTGTCCACCATCATTTTAATTGTTAACCTTATGTCTAACAAGACTAATGTGAAACCACAGGCACCTATTTGAATCACACAATCACACAACTGCTTTTCTTCATCAGCAGTAAAAATTGTTTGTCTGCTGGTTTTTATGTTTATTTTTCATTTTGCTAGATTGAGCTACTTCAAGTATTTTAAAAATTTGTGAAGCCTTGGTTAGTGGCATCTTATTTTCATGAATTTACTTAAAACTTTCTCAAGATTAGTTATCAAGTAGTTTCCATAAGTTCAAGAACCAGAAACACTCACACATGCTCTCACCATATCTGCAAAAATGGAAACAACAATTGTAATCAATTACGAGATACTGAAATGTGCTGTAATTACATATAACTTCATAAATAGATAACTCAGAATAACATTGCACGCCATGTGTAATAATCTACTACCACCAATCAGCTGACCTGACAGAGAGCATAGATACCAGCAGGACATTAGTATTCAAAGTCATCTCATGAAAGACAAACCTCCTAATTTTTATTCAACTGCAACACCAAGGAATAAAGTAAACTTCATAGGCTTTCAGTACAATTAAATTTAGGTGGCCACTTTGTCATCAAAGGCCCATTAATTATTTTTGGTACTGAATTGCTTCGTAGATTCAAGGTCAGATTTTTTTAATGTCATTTTGACACTTACATAATTTGAAAGAATTGATTATTTGCTTTTTTAAAAGCTTGTGTTGTTAATTTGTTATCCCATTAACTGAGGGCAATAATGAATTTAAAAAGATGCTAAATTACTGTTAGGGGAAAAAACACTTGATGGAATTTTCTGCACCCTATAAAAAGGCCTCTACTTCTGATGAAGGAACAGCCAATTTGAAAAGTTGAAGATTAGTATGTAGTTCATTGTTGCTTCCAGCTTTGGCATATGATAAGAAGACATTTCTCACATGGCTCTTGTGCTTTAAATCTCGGTTTTTTTTTTTTTTTTTTAATAGGATTTTATGTTTTCAAGTTGTTTGCCGAACTTAGAATGTATATTTTAGATTATTCTCCATGGATCACCAACAAAAAAAAGATTAATTTTTTTCCTGTTTTCCTCTTAGGGCCAATGGCTCACCTCTTCCATACTTCCCATGAACAACACTACGTTGCACACGTCATGGGTTATGCAGCACGAATTGGACCATATGCTGACATTCCACACAATTGTGGTGTATCAAATTTGAAATTAAATGCAGCACTGATGGTTGTTATATACCTAATTCAATCTAGATTCTGTTTAATGTTGATAAATTTTAATTCTGAATGAAATTAATAAATAAGATTTTAAATTGTTCATATATTCCAATTCTCTACTTTTTTATTTTATTGTTCCTTTTAATTGTAATAAATGGTTCCTGAGCAAACATTAAGCATCTTCTGTAAATAAATATTTCCTATTACTAATGGTAAGTAGTTTCTTCTGGTACTTGGTAATGAATGTGTACAGCACAAACTTTCATTCCTGTATTTTTATTTCCAAATTGTAAAATCTATCTCCTATGAACCTTAAGAATACCCTCACCATTACTTCCCTTCATATGAAACATTTTGTATTGTAGGTTACAGTGTAGCTACAGTAACCTTTTGCAGAAAAAACAATTGGGAGATATCAGACAAGCTTTACATTTGGAAAATCAATTACTGACCAAATATTCACAGAAAAACCAAAGGAATACAATATACACACATTAAAAACAAGTTTTGCATCACCCCAGTTCCCAGAACTCCTGAAGATAGACATTGACTGTGGATATTGTATTACAGACACAGTCCCTTTGACTGTTCAGAGATGTAGTAGTTTCCCCTTGCTTTCAACCTTTCGCAGTACCAGCACAGCAAGACCGTTTTGGTTGGTGTGTCAAGGCCAGATCAGTCAATCATCCAGACTGTTGCCCCTGCAACTAGTGAAAAGGCTGCTGCCCCTCTTCAGGAGCCATGCGTTTGTCTGGCCTCTCAACAGATACTCCTCCGTTGTGGTTGCACCTATGGTACGGCTATCTGTATCGCTGAGGCACACAAGCCTCCCCACCAATGGCAAGGTCCATGGTTCATGCGGGGGGGGGGGGGGGGGGGGGGGGGGGGGGGGGGAGGGCAGTTACTCTCATCCTAACATAAAGAAAACAACGGGGACCTCTCAGCGGAATCACTCCTAGACTCAACAAAGCCAATATATACTATGAAGACAATAACGAAGCCATCATCGTAAAAGCTAAGTACCAACACAGTTTGTACTTCTTAATGACCTCTGTCTAACTTTAAATTTGAACCTCTTATACATCCTAAATTTACCATGTGGGCTGACCAGAGTGGCCGAGCGGTTCTAGGCGCTACAGTCTGGAACCGCACGACCACTACGGTCGCAGGTTTGAATCCTGCCTTGGGCATGGATGTGTGTGATGTCCTTAGGTTGGTTAGGTTTAAGTAGTTCGAAGTTCTAGGGAACTGATTACCTCAGAAGTTAAGTCCCATAGTGCTCAGAACCATTTGAACCATTTTTAACCAACACTGTTCATACTTGTTAATGACCTCTGTCTAACTTTAAATTTGAACCTCCTGTACATCCTAAATTTACCATGTGGGCAAAGCAGTAGGACTTGAATATGATTTAACTTATAGATTGTGCAACTTTAGGAAGGAAGAGGTCAGTTAAACAGTAAAGCTGTAGGTGAGGGAAGTGTGGACAACTGCAAGATATAGTTGATATCTGGTATCTATGTTCAGATCCTTGCTGATGAAGAGCAGGTACAATGGATTTGCCAACTTTAGGCCCTTTTGGGTGATGTACTCCACATCTTAGTGCAAGAGCAGTTTTTCGTACATCTGGACTCCTAGGTATTTGGTATCCAGGGACCACTGGACCCCGATGTCTTGAATAGTGATGTGGCAGAGGACAGGGCGCCATTTGGTGAAACATACTGCCATAGTTTTGACAGCATTGAGTGCAATCTTGTTTGATTGACCCTAGGTGACTGCTGCGTCCTCCTGCCTCTGAAGATGAGCAGTGAGCTAGTTGGTGTTGTGGCCAGTCATATAGAACACTGTATCATTGTTTTATTGCTCCAGGTGGCAGTTGTCTGCATCAGCATTTTGTATACGAGTAGTCGTTCTACAGGTCCAGGAAAACCGCTACCATTGACATGGTGAGTTAAAGCCCTTGCTGCCATGTTCTGTGATCCTAAGAATTTGTGGTTCATCTGACAGGCGTGAAGTGAACCTGAACTGTTCTGGACGGATTCTCCCAGCAGCTGTTAGAAGCTGGGAAATGTGGTGAGGACCAAAGCTTGCAGGACCTTCGCCATGGTATTCAAGAGGGGGATGGGCCCGTTGTTGGTAGGGACTGAAGGATTGTTTGATGGCTTGGGACTGCTATAAGTTTGGCTTGCTTCCACTGCAGAAGGAAAAGGTCAGTTTTTTTATTTTATTTTATTTCATTTACACGTCAAGCTCCGTAGGACCAAATTGAGGAGCAAATTTCCAAGGTTATGGAACGTGTCAGTACATGAAATTACAAAATGGTTCAAATGGCTCTGAGCACTATGGGACTTAACATCTATGGTCATCAGTCCCCTAGAACTTAGAACTACTTAAACCTAACTAACCTAAGGACATCACACACATCCATGCCCGAGGCAGGATTCAAACCTACGACTGTAGCGGTCGTGCAGTTCCAGACTGTAGCGCCTAGAACTGCTCGGCCACTCTGGCTGGCCCACATGGTAAATTTAGGATGTACAAGAGGTTCAAATTTAAAGTTAGACAGAGGTCATTAAGAAGTGCAAACTCTGTTGGTACTTAGCTTTTACGATGATGGCTTCGTTATTGTCTTCATAGTATATATTGGCTTCGTTGAGTCTAGGAGTGATTCCGCTGAGAGGTCCCTGTTGTTTTCTTTATGTTAGGATGAGAGTAACTGCCCCCCCCCCCCCCCCCCCATGAACCGTGGACCTTGCCATTGGTGGGGAGGCTTGTGTGCCTCAGCGATACAGATAGCCGTACCATAGGTGCAACCACAACGGAGGGGTATCTGTTGAGAGGCCAGACAAACGCATGGTTCCTGAAGAGGGGCAGCAGCCTTTTCAGTAGTTGCAGGGGCAACAGTCTGGATGATTGACTGATCTGGCCTTGTAACACCAACCAAAACGGCCTTGCTGTGCTGGTACTGCGAAAGGTTGAAAGCAAGGGGACACTACAGCTGTAATTTTTCTCGAGGGTATGCAGCTTTACTGTATGGTTAATGATAATGGCGTCCTCTTGGGTAAAATATTCCGGAGGTAAAATAGTCCCTCATTCGGATCTCTGGACGGGGGCTACTCAAGAGGACGTCGTTATCAGGAGAAAGAAAACTGGCGTTCTACGGATCGGAGAGTGGAATGTCAGAACCCTTAATCGGCAGGTAGGTTAGAAAATTTAAAAAGGGAAATGGATAGGTTAAAGATATAGTGGGAATTAGTGAAGTTCGGTGGCAGGAGGAACAAGACTTCTGGTCAGGTGACTACAGGGTTATAAACACAAAGTCAAATAGGGGTAATGCAGGAGTAGGTTTAATAATGAATAAAAAAATAGGAATGCGGGTAAGCTACTACAAACAGCATAGTGAACGCATTATTGTTGCCAAGACAGATACGAAGCCCACACCTACTACAGTAGTACAAGTTTATATGCCAACTAGGTCTGCAGATGACAAAGAAATTGAAGAAATGTATCATGAAATAAAAGAAATTATTCAGATACTGAATGGTGACGAAAATTTAATAGTCATGGGTGACTGCAATCCGGTAACAGGATAAGGGAGAGAAGGAAATGTAGTAGGTGAATATGAATTGGGGCTAAGAAATGAAAGAGGAAGCCGCCTTGTAGAATTTTGCACAGAGCACAACTTAATCATAGCTAACACTTGGCTTAAGAATCATGAAAGAAGGTTGTATACATGGAAGAACCCTGGAGATACTAAAAGGTATCAGATAGATTATATAATGGTAAGACAGAGATTTAGGAACCAGGTTTTAAATTTTAAGACATTTCCAGGGGCAGATGTGGACTCTGACCACAATCTATTGGTTATGAGCTGTAGATTAGAACTGAAGAAACTGCAAAAAGGTGGGAATTTAAGGAGATGGGACCAGGATAAACTGAAAGAACCAGAGGTTGTACAGAGTTTCAGGGAGAGCATAAGGGAACAATTGACAGGAATGGGGGAAAGAAATACAGTAGAAGAAGAATGGGTAGCTTTGAGGGATGAAGTAGTGAAGGCAGCAGAGGATCAAGTAGGTAAAAAGATGAGAGCTAGTAGAAATCCTTGGGTAACAGAAGAAATATTGAATTTAATTGATGACAGGAGGAAACATAAAAACACAGTAAATGAAGCAGGCAAAAAGGAATACAAACGTCTCAAAAATGAGATCGACAGGAAGTGCAAAATTGCTAAGCAGGGATGGCTAGAGGACAAATGTAAGGATGTAGAGGCTTATCTCACTAGGGGTAAGATAGATACTACCTACAGGAAAATTAAAGAGACATTTGGAGAAAAGAGAACCACTTGTATGAATATCAAGAGCTCAGATGGAAACCCAGTTCTAAGCAAAGAAGGGAAAGCAGAAAGGTGGAAGGAGTATATAGAGGGTCTATACAAGGGCAATGTACTTGAGGACTATATTATGGAAATGGAAGAGGACGTAGATGAAGATGAAATGGGAGATATGATACTGCGTGAAGAGTTTGACAGAGCATCGAAAGACCTGAGTCGAAACAAGGCCCCGGGAGTAGACAACATTCCATTAGAACTACTGACAGCCTCGGGAGATCCTGACAAAACTCTACCATCTGGTGAGCAAGATGTATGAGACAGGAGAAATGCCCTCAGACTTCAAGAAGAATATAATAATTCCAATCCCAAAGAAAGCAGGTGTTGACAGATGTGAACATTACTAAACTATCAGTTTAATAAGTCACGGCTGCAAACTACTAATGTGAATTCTTTACAGACGAATGGAAACACTAGTAGAAGCCGACCTTGGGGAAGATCAGTTTGGATTCCATAGAAATATTTGAACACCGGAGGCAATACTGACCCTACGACTTATCTTAGAAGAAAAATTAAGGAAAGGCAAACCTACGTTTTTAGCATTTGTAGACTTAGAGAAAGCTGTTGACAATGTTGACAGGAATACTCGGTTTCAAATTCTGAAGGTGGCAGGGGTAAAATATAGGGAGTGAAAGGCTATTTACAATTTGTATAGAAACCAAATGGCAGTTATAAAATTTAAGGAGCATGAAAGGGAATCAGTGGATGGGAAGGGAGTGAGACAGTGTTGTAGCCTCTCCCCGATGTTATTCAATCTGTATATTGAGAAAGCAGTGAAGGAAACAAAAGAAAAATTTGGAGTAGGTATTAAAATCCATGGAGAAGAAATAAAAACTTTGAGGTTCGCCAATGACATTGTAATTCTGTCAGAGACAGCAAAGGACATGGAAGAGCAGTTGAATGGAATGGATAGTGCCTTGAAGGGAGGATATAAGATGAACATCAACAAAAGCAAAATGAGGATAATGGAATGTAGTCGAATTAAGTCGGGTGATGTTGAGGGTATTAGATTAGGAAATGAGACACTTAAAGTAGTAAAGGAGTTTTGATATCTGGGGAGCAAAATAACTGATGATGGTCGAAGTAGAGAGGACATAAAATGTAGACTGGCAATGGCAAGGAAAGCGTTTCTGAAGAAGAGAAATTTGTTTAAATCGAGTATAGATTTAAGTGTCAGGAAGCCGTTTCTGAAAGTATTTGTATGGAGTGTAGCCATGTATGGAAGTGAAACATGGAGGATAAATAGTTTAGGCAAGAAGAGAATAGAAGCTTTCGAAATGTGGTGCTACAGAAGAATGCTGAAGATTAGATGGGTAGATCACATAACTAATGAGGAGGTGTTGAATAGGATTGGGGAGACGAGAAGTTTGTGGCACAACTTGACTAGAAGAAGGGATCGGTTGGTAGGACATGTTCTGAGGCATCAAGGGATCACCAATTTAGTATTGGAGGGCAGCGTGGAGGGTAAAAATCATAGAGGGAGACCAAGAGATGAATACACCAAGCAGATTCAGAAGGATGTAGGTTGCAGTAGGTACTGGGAGATGATGAAGCTTGCGCAGGATAGAGTAGCATGGAGAGCTGCATCAAACCAGTCTCAGGACTGAAGACCACAACAACAACAGAGACTAACTAGTTTGTATGGTAACATGTGGTATTTTGTCTTTTATAGAAAAAGAGTTATTTTAGTTTATGCACATCACTATTGAACTAATCTTCTCACATTTAACAACACTTCTACACAAATCTAAAATGAAACTTATTGTGTTTCACCAAATTTACAATCAGCATCTTCCGCCATATCTACACTCCTGGAAATGGAAAAAAGAACACATTGACACCGGCGTGTCAGACCCACCATACTTGCTCCGGACACTGCGAGAGGGCTGTACAAGCAATGATCACACGCACGGCACAGCGGACACACAAGGAACCGCGGTGTTGGCCGTCGAATGGCGCTAGCTGCGCAGCATTTGTGCACCGCCGCCGTCAGTGTCAGCCAGTTTGCCGTGGCATACGGAGCTCCATCGCAGTCTTTAACACTGGTAGCATGCCGCGACAGCGTGGACGTGAACCGTATGTGCAGTTGACGGACTTTGAGCGAGGGCGTATAGTGGGCATGCGGGAGGCCGGGTGGACGTACCGCCGAATTGCTCAACACGTGGGGCGTGAGGTCTCCACAGTACATCGATGTTGTCGCCAGTGGTCGGCGGAAGGTGCACGTGCCCGTCGACCTGGGACCAGACCGCAGCGACGCACGGATGCACGCCAAGACTGTAGGATCCTACGCAGTGCTGTAGGGGACCGCACCACCACTTCCCAGCAAATTAGGGACACTGTTGGTCCTGGGGTATCGGCGAGGACCATTCGCAACCGTCTCCATGAAGCTGGGATACGGTCCCGCACACCGTTAGGCCGTCTTCCGCTCACGCCCCAACATCGTGCAGCCCGCCTCCAGTGGTGTCGCGACAGGCGTGAATGGAGGGACGAATGGAGACGTGTCGTCTTCAGCGATGAGAGTCGCTTCTGCCTTGGTGCCAATGATGGTCGTATGCGTGTTTGGCGCCGTGCAGGTGAGCGCCACAATCAGGACTGCATACGACTGAGGCACACAGGGCCAACACTCGGCATCATGGTGTGGGGAGCGATCTCCTACACTGGCCGTACACCACTGGTGATCGTCGAGGGGACACTGAATAGTGCACGGTACATCCAAACCGTCATCGAACCCATCGTTCTACCATTCCTAGACCGGCAAGGGAACTTGCTGTTCCAACAGGACAATGCACGTCCGCATGTATCCCGTGCCACCCAACGTGCTCTAGAAGGTGTAAGTCAACTACCCTGGCCAGCAAGATCTCCGGATCTGTCCCCCATTGAGCATGTTTGGGACTGGATGAAGCGTCGTCTCACGCGGTCTGCACGTCCAGCACGAACGCTGGTCCAACTGAGGCGCCAGGTGGAAATGGCATGGCAAGCCATTCCATAGGACTACATCCAGCATCTCTACGATCGTCTCCATGGGAGAATAGCAGCCTGCATTGCTGCGAAAGGTGGATATACACTGTACTAGTGCCGACATTGTGCATGCTCTGTTGCCTGTGTGTATGTGTCTGTGGTTCTGTCAGTGTGATCATGTGATGTATCTGACCCCAGGAATGTGTCAATAAAGTTTCCCCTTCCTGGGACAATGAATTCACGGTGTTCTTATTTCAATTTCCAGGAGTGTATATCACAACCTTACCCAACCAACGCTAATGATAAAAGACCCTGAACCTCTTGTTCCCAAGATCCATCTCGTATCCACCAGACTAAAGATAACAGTGAAACTTCCTGGCAGATTAAAACTGTGCGCCCGACCGAGACTCGAACTCGGGACCTTTGCCTTTTGCGGGCAAGTGCTCTACCATCTGAGCTACCGAAGCACGACTCACGCCCGGTACTCACAGCTTTACTTCTGCCAGTGCCTCGTCTCCTACCTTCCAAACTTTACAGAAGCTCTCCTGCGAACCTTGCAGAACTAGCACGGGTTTCGTCACCCGTGACAAATGAGTCCAGAAAGTTGTCCTGTTTGGCTCCAAGGTGGTGAAAAAATACGCGGAAAGCATAAACTCGTTGCCGCATGTGGTCCTCAATCAGCATGCGTGGCACCCATCTTGCGCACACCTTCCGGTAGTTCAATGTTTCCGTTAAAATTCTGTAAGCGGTGCTTCGGGAAACCTCATGAACCAACGTGCAGAGATCATCCAGGGTGATCCGCCGATCTTTACGCATACTTTGCTCAACCTTCAACACTGTCTCCTCAGAAATTGAATGTTTCCCGCTCCTTTGTTCGTCGCGAATTTCGGTCCAACCAACTGCAAACTCTCAACACCATTTACGAACATTTTTGACATCCACGCACGACTCACCATACACTTCCGTCCATTGGCGATGGATTTCAATCGGCGCAGTGCCCTTTGCGTTCAAAAACCGAATAACTGGGGGCAGTTGGCACTTGGCGGTAACGTCCAACGGCAGCCCCATTCTCAACGGCTGCCAAGCCAAGACAGTGCGGCGTGCGCATGTTTACAAACAGCGCCTGAAGTGCTCTTCATAACAGTGTGACCAACTGCCACACAAACAGAGTTCTGTACTTACAAAAAAATAGGAGGCCTTGCTTTTGGGATTACCCTCGTATGTAACTACCACATATTGACAGGGCAGCGAGTTGCTGCCGGCAACTGCAGGTAACTTTTAAACGGCTGAACAACCTTTCATCGAATATATCTCATGACAGTCCTGATTAAACTAGTCTTTAGATAAATAAAAAATCGCATTGAAATCGATGCATTTGTGTCGGTGCTGTGATGCCATGGACATTCAAAGACCCATAACAGCCTCAGGGAAGCTAGCCCCCAAATTTTAAAAATTTTGAATTTCTTTTGTTGCTCTGGTTTGCTTTGAGGACGCTCTACGTTCCTCCAGAAGCATACGTCTGTAAATTTGAAAACAAGCAAACAATGAAACAGATATAAAATTTTCCATCAGCCCCATTTTTTGAAAAATCGGATTGTTTATGTTTCCTCTGGGTTGCTCTGAACGTTGTTCCAGAACAACAATGCGTCAGACAAATAATTTTCAAATGGGAAGCAAAAACATATAATACGCCAGACCCCAATTTTTGAAAAATCAGATTTCTTAGGCTAGCTCTGAGTTGCTGTAGTTGCTCTGAATGTTGCTTCAAAACAACAGTACTTCCAGACAAATAGTGTTCAAATGGGAACCAAAACTATATTTTGCGCCAGCCCTCAATTTTTGAAAAAATAGCCTTTTTCAGTGGGCGACATCATAAGCTTTAATTCAACTGTCATTGGTAACTATTCATTGACGTGGGAAAGTTACCAATGTAAGAGGATGCAGGAAAGACCACTTGCCTTTTTCAGAGTTGCTTCACTTGCTGTGAACAAAAACGTCAGCAAATAAATGGTACTGAACTGGAGGTAACAGAAGTAAGAGATTTTAGTGTAAGAGTTAAAAGGAAAAGTACTTTACAAAGCTGCAATACTGGTTTCGATTATTCCAAAACGGACGCCTTCTGAATTAAATGGTAACCAAAAATTAAGTGGGTGATATCATGAGGTTTCATTCAACTGACATTGGCTACTATCTCATTGACGTGAGAAAATTATCAGTGTAAGAGCATGCAGGAAAGACCACTTACAGGTTGTCAATTATCTTCCCCTCTTTTTAATTTTTTTACATTTTTATGTCATTTTTAATATACTTGTTTTTAAATTTTTATGTTTGTTTTAGTTTTTATAAGTATACATTTATTTCATTTTTTGGCTTGCTTTAATCAATTACGTGTGTCTGTGGTGTTTACGAAATAATTATCCTCTCCTTCATTGCACATTTTTGTTTGTTTTCTTGCTTTAACTTTTTTTACATTTTTCCACATGTTGACCATTTTCAACTTTTGTATGTTTGTAGGGATATATATTTCTCTGGAATAGAATGATCGTATATTTCATGTTAAACTAAAAGTGAAGTGTTTCCAGTTTATGTCTTTTATCTTTTTGAAAATTATTCAACTGAGTTCCAGAAAAATGTATTCACTGGCTTTAGTTGTGTGCTGTGTACGGCACTATGGGTTTAGGTTGGTAGTAGCTGCCTGGATTGGTCACACTTCCTCTCGGCGGTGAGCCGACCTCTCGTGGGGTCGCGGGATATTAACGGGAGGAGAGCTCTGGCGATAGCGGAAGAGGAGTCAGCGGCGGACGCAGCGGAGTGCTGGAGGTGTGTTGTGGACGAGCAAGTGGCGTACCGGAACGTTGGACATGAGTATAACCCGCCGGCTGGACTTGAAGATTGCTCCTCGATGATGCAGTGACACTGAGGTACTGTGTTCAGGCAATTTACCACCCCGTCTGTTTTCTGTTCATTCGTCTGCAGCGCGCCGCTTATGGGTGACTAATTTGTTTCTCGTGGAACTTGAACTATATGCCCCACGGCAGACTGGTTTTGGGGATGCATGTAACGAACAAGAATAATTCGTGTGGCTTGTTGTATGAGCAGGTAGCGTGTGGATATTGATCCCAAATATTATTCACAAACTAGCTTCATGCCCTGTCATTGCTTATAGAAGCGCCTGTGTTTATGAGTTGTGCGTCGCTGGTCTCTTATTCTGAACTGGTGCAGGTGCGACCAGGGATGTTGTTGTTGGTGGTGGTGCCTGTGTCACAAAAAGGTACGGCCAAACTTTCAGGAAACATTCCTCACACACAAATAAAGAAAAGATGTTATGTGGACATGTTTCCGGAAACGCTTAATTTTCATGTTAGAGTTCATTTTAGTTTCGTCAGTATGTACTCCAACATAATCAAAATTGTAAATTTTCACAATCAACATGTGTGGGCTGACGAGAATCCACACGCAATTGGGTAATCACGTCATCAACACAGATTTTCTGTGAACGTTTGGGCAGGCATTGTTGGTGATGTCTTGATTGGGCTCCATGTTCTTCCACCTACGCTCAATGGAACACGTTATCATGATTTCATACGGGATACTCTACCTGTGCTGCTAGAACATGTGCCTTTACAAGTACGACACAACATGTGGTTCATGCACGCTGGAGCTCCTGCACATTTCAGTCGAATTGTTCGTACGCTTCTCTACAACAGATTCGGTGACCGATGGATTGGTAGAGGCGGACCAATTCCATGGCCTCCACGCTCTCCTGACCTCAACCCTCTTGACTTTCATTTATGGGGGCATTTGAAAGCTCTTGTCTACGCAACCCCGGTACCAAATGTAGAGACTCTTCGTGCTCGTATTGTGGACGGCTGTGATATAATACGCCATTCTCCAGGGCTGCATCAGCGCATCAGGGATTCCATGCGACGGAGGGTGGATGCATGTATCCTCGCTAACGGAGGACATTTTCAACATTTCCTGTAAAAAAGTGTTTGAAGTCACGCTGGTACGTTCTGTTGCTGTGTGTTTCCATTCCATGATTAATGTGATTTGAAGAGAAGTAATAAAATGAGCTCTAACATGGAAAGTAAGCGTTTCCGGACACATATCCACATAACATATTTTCTTTCTTTGTGTGTGAGGAATGTTTCCTGAAAGTTTAGCCGTACCTTTTTGTAACACCCTATAGACGACAAATATCTCGCGCAGGTTATCCGGATTTAACTGAGTTTGAACGTGGTCTTATAGAAGGCCCACGAGCGATGGGACACAGCATCTGCGAGGTTGTGATGAAGTAGGGATTTTTCTGTACAACCATTTCACGAGTGTACTGTGAATACCAGGAATCTAGTAAAACATCAAATCTCCAACATCGCTGCAGCCGGAACAATATCCTGCAACAACAGGACCAACGACGACTGAAGACAATCGTTCAACGTGACAGAAGTGCAAACCTTCCGCAGATTGCTGCAGATTTCCATGCTGAGCCATCAACAAGTGTCAACGTGAGAACCATTCAACGAAACATAATCGATATGGGCTTTCGGAGCCGATGGCCCACTCGGGTACCCTTGATTACCGCACGACACAAAGCTTTACACATCACCTGGGCCCGTCAACGCCGTCATTGGGCTGGTGATGACTGGAAACTTGTTGCCTGGTCGGACGAGTCTCATTTAAAATTGTGTCTAGCAGATGGACATGTGCAGGTATGGAGACAACCTCATGGATCCATGGACCCTCCATGTCAGCAGGGGACCGTTAAAGTTGGTGGAGCGTGTGCAGTTGGAGTGATAAAGGACCCCTGATACGTCTAGATACTACTCTGACAGGTGACTCGTACATTAGCATTCTGTCTGATCACCTGCATCCATTCATATTCATTAAGCATTCCTATGGACTCGGTAATTTTAGCAGGACAATGAGACACCCCAGACGTCCAGAATTACCGCAGAATGTTTCCAGGAACACTCTTCTGAGTTTAAACACTTCCGCCGGCCACCAAACTCCCCAAACATGAACAAAAATGGTTCAAATGGCTCTGAGCACTATGCGACTTAACTTCTGAGGTCATCAGTCGCCTAGAACTTAGAACTAATGAAACCTAACTAACCTAAGGACATTACACACATCCATGCCCGAGGCAGGATTCGAACCTGCGACCGTAGCGGTCGCTCGGTTCCAGACTGTAGCGCCTAGAACCGAACGGCCACTTCGGCCGGCCCAAACATGAACATTACTAAGTGTATCTAGTATGTCTTGCAACGTGCTGTTCAGAAGAGTGTGTGTGTGTGTGTGTGTGTGTGTGTGTGTGTGTGTGTGTGTGTGTGTGTAACTCTAGCGGATATTGAGGTATGGGATGTAGCCTCTCTGTCTAATCCTGTTCCTGATTGTTTGGAGTACGTTAATTTAATGTGCCTGGTAGGTATTTGTTCCTTACGTATTGTGTTGATTCAGTTTAAAATCAAAATATGACGATTATAGCTTTCAGATATCAAGTCTTCTCTGTTATGATCAATCCCTATACTGGACAGAACGAAGCGTAGTGGATAATCAATTTTTTATATGTTATGTTTGTCCTAAGGCGTGTGGCCTAATATTCTTACTTTTATATTTTTAGGGGCAATTATCGATAAAACAGCCGCTGGAGCTCCAATCAATATTTTGCAGAAACTGAAGTAAAAGATACTAAGATTATTAAGGGAATTTCACGCTTATTTCTGCTTGTCCATTACAACTGGGACATATTTTTTTGCCTCTCTGTAGTATTGCTGAGCTCGATAGCTTCTGCTAGTTTCCGATATCCGTATTTGCTATTCTTATCAAAGTCTAATGAGACTAGTAGTTTGCCCTAGTATTCTCTCTCTCTCTCTCTTACATCTGAAATATTTTTCTCTCAGGTCCCCACTTCACTCATCTTTAAAAACCCATTCGAACATTTTACAAATATTTGAATTGGCGTCAATGGTAGATACCCTTGACGTATTTCCTTGCTTAAGTAGGCTTGAAATGCTAGCTAAGAATCGTGTTTGTTTAGTGTAAACCTGTTTACATGTTCCCATTTTCAAAAAAAGTTTTACAAACTTGGAAGCATCTGACGATGTGGTTTGAACTATCTTTTGAAAGCCATCGTAAGTGCACGTGGTGGCCAGTAAATGCACAATACTGTCAAATCCACAAGTATTAGCTACAACAATTCTTCGGCCTTTGTCCCTAATAGACTCCAAAATATTACCTTTCAGTAGAACGCTGATACCGGTGTTTCTAGGTTTACAAGATGTGGCCATCCCTAACTGAGGACGTGGATGTAAGTAAGTACGCTTAATTCTTTTTGGGACCATTTTTATTGCGCCAATTGTGTTCAAGTGTCAACTCATGCGAGTCTCCTATCGATGAGTCTAATCCATCTTCAGTAACACAGTTTCCTGGGTGTTCCGTTAACACCACCGATTTCTTCACTTCACTGTCCGGTGAGGCGAGTTCGTTTATTTTTTCCATGGATTCTGCAACATTAAAAGTTAGGTTGTTCTGTACATTCCATAGAATACTGTTTCACGTTTCCGCTTCATGCTGTTTAGGGTAACCAGTAGCGGACTGGTCAGCGTTTATTGAATCATTTTTAATCCTTCGGCCCAAGCTAATTTGGAACGTTCTGAAAAAATATTTCAAATGATTAGTTACGAATTTGTGCACTCGCACTGGACAAATCTTATTTCGTAACAAGCGATGTTTCAAGTCATTTAATTCACCCTCTACTGCGGATGAGGCTGCATTTGAAGTCCAAAATCCAAATATGTGTATCATAACACCCGAATAAAGGAGAAAATAATGCAAGATTGCTTTGATGCGTCGCCCTATAGCTGATCGTCGTTATTATCGAAACACTCAAGTATCTCAGTCTTTTGCTCATTTCCCATGGCTCCTTCTTCGGTTTCAACAATTCTGGAGATGTCCGATTCTCCTCTCGTTCTGCGCACAGTTTCTTACGTGCTTCCTCATCCAAACAGGGATAGTCGTCATTGTGCTTACCATACCTTTAGCTGTTAAAAACTATGACGGCAGATTTCACTATTTCTTGAAAGTCATTGAAATCCCTGACCTTAGTGAGAAAACCCATTACCATTACCCAAAATGTACGCACAAGAGCATGGACAATTTTGAGCTACTTCCAGCTACATATTAGATGAACGTAATGGGACACATCCAGAAGTAGAAAACATTATGGCAGTGCATTCGACGATCCGACCAGACAACTAAAACATCGCGATAAATAATCTATCGGATCTCGGTATATCAGTGCTTTGTCGAGATAGCAGACAATTCGTTTTGGCACTGGAAATTTTGTAGTGTCCTTGCTACCGATGCGAATAATTTCATTAAGCCAGTGTTGCACTGAATTTGAAAACTGGGCAGTTTGGAAACTGGGGTTTCTGTGACGATTTGATAAAGATAGATGTGCAAACTCAGTTCTCCCGTTGGTTTCTTCAGTTTTTTTTTACTAATGAGCGTGTTCCATCTATACAAATGTACTGCGAATATTCCGTGAACACAGCAATTTGTTCTTGTATCCAATAATGGACGTGAAACGGGTCTAGACCAGGTGAGTGAATTTCTTACTTCATGACTGTGAGATTTTCTGTCGGATCGCATCCAGTCAAACCAAAAATTGTACTTTGGCGCTCTTGTTTTGCCTTACGTAAAACTGAATTTATTGGTAACTGCGAAGACTCAGGGTCCCCAAATTTCATTAGTTCATTTGCCTCGTTTCTGCGCCAGATGCAAGGTAAGATATTGCTGTCTGCCATTTTTGTTGAAACGTCGATTCTTCGTTTTCCTTTTAGTTGACGCTTCTTACAATGCATAAAAGACCCATCGAAATTATCCAGCACACGTTCCATTATGTCCTCAAGTCCTGGTACCGAATTGCTCACAACGATTCCTGAAAAATTACTTCCGCATTCTTTGCATCTACCCGTGATCTTAAGGTACATTCCAGACTCCGACGTTTCATATCCCTTAAATGAGATAGGTCATGGTATCGACGTTTGTCCGCACAGTTTCTCGTACAGGGTATCTGTCCAGACTTTTCACAATGAACATTGGACGCACTTTCAGATCGCTCTTTTTCCGAATACGCTGCCTCTGGACATACGATGACACAGCTGAAATGAACTCTTACCTTTTGATTTGAAATTTCCGAAGTTATTTCATTTGTGAGTCTGAAGACGACTGTACAGTCCAACACAAGGGGCACACAGTTTGCCGCAGTAATGGCAGGTGGTCCCAGGTGGAGCACTTTCTATCCTTCCATTTTGTTTCAGCATTTCCTTTTCTTTTCTGTGCTGCCTCTTATCAATCGCTGTTTGTCAGCTGTTTTTTTGAAAATGAGGTACCTTGAAATGGACTAGTAATCTCCAGGATTAATGATAGAGGGCTGATATCTTGTAGTTGTAGACATTAAGATGACACATCTGTATGTTAGCGTTAATTACGTCCTCATATCGTTTCCCCAGCCCTCCCACGCATCGTTTCCGACGGTTAACTCAGATTAAGGCCCCAGCTTCGAATTGCGATTATTGTGCATGTGGACTATATGCTCTCCCCATTTTTATAGCTTTCATCTTAAAACCGTCCCTTCTAACTGGTTGTACATGCCTTTTCGAGGTTGCTGACATTTGTGTCTATCTTACCACATTGTACGCAGAATCCGCCTCAGGCATCACTGGTGATATTGCTCCATGTTCTTTAGCTGCGGCCTGTAACATGTCCAGAATTTATATCTATAAAGCGGGGTGTGAATTACAACTGAATTGTACACGAGGGTCTTTGTTGCAGCATTGACATTGTGGTTGTAAAATACTCGAGATCTTAGTCTAGCAAAGGATACTCTAACATGGCTAATCCCGTATTGAATTTCCATGTGTATATTTGCACTTTGTGAGAGGACATTGCAAAGTAGAGATAGGTGACTTGATGGCTCATTCTGTCGATGGTGACAATGATATCTCTTTGTCCTTCAAGAGGTACTGATCGGTGAAGGATCTGTGTTTTGCTGGTATTAAGTTTGAGACCAACCTTTTTGCATGCTGCGAAGAAGGAATCCAGGATTAACATTAGTTCTTCGGACTGAGCTACAACTGCCTTATCATCAACATACTGTAACTCAACTTCTGTTGCAGAAAATGTAAGAGTCTTTGCTTTCATGAGGCTTAGACTGAAAGTTTTCCATCAATTCTGTAAGTTAAATGTATTCCTGGAGGAATATCATCTCTGAACAACTGCCTGACAGCGGGAAAATAACTTACTGGCCATTAAAATTGCTACACCAAGAAGAAATGCAGATGATAAACGGGTATTCATTGGACAAATATATTATACTAGAACTGACATTTGATTGCATTTTCACGCAATTTGGGTGCATAGATCTTGAGAAATCAGTACCCAGAATAGCCACCTCTGGCCGTAATAACGGCTTTGATACGCCTGGGCATTGTGTCAAACAGAGCTTGGATGGCGTGTACAGGTACAGCTGCCCATGCAGCTTCAACACGATACCACAGTTCATCAAGAGTAATGACTGGCGTATTGTGACGAGCCAGTTGCTCGGCCACCATTGACCAGACGTTTTCAATTGGTGAGAGATCTGGAGAATGTGCTCGCCAGAGCAGCAGTCGAACATTTTCTGTATCCAGAAAGGCCCGTACAGGACCTGCAACATGCGGTCGTGCATTATCCTGCTGAAATGTAGGGTTTCGCAGGGATCGAATGAAGGATAGAGCCACGGGTCGTAACACATCTGAAATGTAACGTCCACTGTTCAAAGTGCCGCCAATGCGAACAAGAGGTGACCGAGACGTGTAACCAATGGCACGCTGGGTGATACGCCAGTATGGTGATGACGAAAACACGCTTGCAATGTGCGTTCACCACGATGTCGCCAAACACGGATGTGACCGTCATGATGCTGTAAACAGAACCTGGATTCATCCGAAAAAATGACTATTTGCCATTCGTGCACCCAGGTTCGTCGTTCAGTACACCATCGCAGGCGCTCCTGTCTGTGATGCAGCATCAAGGGTAACTGCAGCCATGGTCTCCGAGCTGATAGTCCATGCTGCTGCAAACATCGTCGAACTATTCGTGCAGATGGCTGTTGTCTTGCAAACGTCCCCATCTGTTGACTCAGGGATCGAGACGTGGCTGCACGATCCGTTACAGCCATGCGGATAAGATGCCTGTCATCTCGACTGCTAGTGATACGAGGCCGTTGGGATCCAGCACGGCGTTCCGTATTACTCTCCTGAACCCACCGATTCCATATTCTGCTAACAGTCATTGGATCTCGACCAACGCGAGCAGCAATGTCGCGATACGATAAACCGCAATCGCAATAGGCTACAATCCGACCTTTATCAAAGCCGGAAACGTGATGGTACGCATTTCTCTTCCTTGCACGAGGCATCACAACAACGTTTCACCAGGGAACGCCGGTCATCTACTGTTTGTGTATGAGAAATCGGTTGGAAACTTTCCTTATGTCAGCACGTTGTAGGTGTCGCCAACAGGGTCAACCTTGTGTGAATGCTCTGAGAAGCTAATCATTTGCATATCACAGCGTCTTCTTCCTGTCGGTTAAATTTCGCGTCTGTAGCACATCAACTTCGTGGTGTAGCAATTTTAATGGCCAGTAGGGTACAAGAAAAATAACACGGTGGCACTCTCACATCCTTGATTAACACGTGTATTGATACGGAGTGGCTCACCAACAGAGTCGTCATCAATGGCAGCTGCTGTGATATCTATGTGGTGTGACCTCCAGTACAAGGGGCAAACACGGCACTGTATCTCGCAATGCGTGTGGAACACATTAGAAGTGTGTGTGTGGCGGGAGGGGGGGGGGGGCATATAAATAAGTCAGCATTGGAAGAACACAGCCTTAACAAAGGACATACGTTTGAATTTGCGAAAACAAGACATTTGTGCCGTGCTAGTGGCATTTGGGACTGTACGATTAAAGAATCAATTTAGACAAGGGTCCATGATAATCTCGTCGATGGACACAACGGCTACCAGCTAAGTTCAGCATGGAACCATGCACTAACAATTACATGCGAGACCGAGCCCAGCTGCTGACACTTCCCAAGTCTGGGCAAGACAATGCGCCAAGAGTCGAACGGCGGTACAAGCCCCCACCCCCCACTACGGGAAGCTAACTCCCGCACCACAGGGGAGGGGTGGGAATGGAGAAAGGCGGCCGCCGCTTACGTTTATTTAAAGTTATTTGTTTACTATTCTGTAAAGTTTTGTATAAGTCACAGTGCAGTCTCCTGTGAATGCTCTTTTCGATCATGCAATGAGTTACTTGAGGTTCATAAACAGCTACATATCACCCTTGCTGCTGTCATGTGACTGGAAGCTCTATCAGTGAGTGTGTTGGAAGGGTTCCTGACAGTTATGTACCAGAAATACCATAGGTACCTCAAGCATAATCTTCTTCTGTGGATGTCGAATCCTCTACAAAAGGTAAAGATCTGTAACTATTTGTCCACTTGACTGTGAGTGGCACACCAGTGGAAGAGACAGGGACCACGGAGAGATCAGAGTGTTACACCCATATATGTAACCAACAAGTTCGAGGGGCTGTCTCCCACCGAAACCGATCTGAGCCAATGAGGTTCTTCACTCACTGAGAAATCTGCTGTGTCGAGTCTGAAGAGGAGACAAAACGCAAAGTGCTAAAGTTCTATTGATTGTCGTTAGTTCAAACATATGACGATTGATAGTAGCCCTTAGAGAAATGGCAGCAACGGATAGGAAGAAACGCTAGGTGCACTCAGTGTGCATGCCTGGAGCACTCATTCAATATGTTGAACAGGCTATTCCTGTAGGCATTGAGGGAACAGTGTGCCGTCCACTACAGATCGTGATGGAAGTTGGAACAAATAATGCTTGACGTGTGAGCTCCAAGATCGTACTTGAATCATTCCAGCGGCTGGCAGAGGAGGTTGAGAACACCAGCCTTGCTCATAGAATTACAAAGAAGTTCATAATTTGCAGCATTGCCATCAGAATTGTTTGTGGCCCCTTGGTTCGAAGTCAAGTGAACCAGAGACTTCCAAAACTTTGTGACTTGCGCCGTCGAGTTTAGAACTGTAGGGTCCCGCTGAGTGCTTTAGGTGTCCACTACACAACGGAGGTAGCTGATTGCGTGTGGGCTACATACATGGTTTCTTTAGATCAGGCGACTCTCCTGTCAGCCCAGACAACGATTTCTGTAGGAGAGCCGCAAGTGTCAGCATGAGATCTAAATAATTGTCCCCTCCAGGCGTCACTATTAAAATCCTAACTGCCGAAGCATTTGCAACAAAGTACCATACATTGAAGTGCCCCTAAGAAGCAGTGAAGCTCACATTATACTAGGTACAGAAGGCTGGCTAAAATCCGAAATTGGTGGCAGTGAGATTTAAGTGTAAATCGAAAGAATTGTCTGAGCTCGTGGGCTAAGATTAGCGTCTTCAGTACGTAATCAAAACGTCCTGTGTTCGATCCCAGCCACTGCTTAATTTTTGAATAAAAATCATCGTCATTGGTGACCGAAGACTTCCTCATTCTGCCAACAGCCTTGCCAAAGAGGGCGAAAGGGCGGACTGTGTTTCAGGGCATCCTCTTGTCCTTAGGGTGGAAAACTGCCACTAAAAGGTGGAAGGATCAGCAATGATAGACGGATGCATAAGGCAATGTAAACCACTGCACTAAGGACATACACTAAATATCCACTACACATGTGACGTGTAATTAAAGAAGTGTCATGGTGATCTCTCCATCGGCAAAAAATTCCGGAGTAATCCACCATTTGGATCTCTGTGACGGAAATGCCAAGGGAGAATTAAGTGTGAGAAAAGGATTGAATACCCACAGAAATGGTAACATTCTACGAATCGGAACGTGGAATTCAGAAGTTTGAACATGGTAGGGAAACGAAAAAGTCTGAAAAGGGAAATGAGAATTCTCACTCTAGATATAGTAAGAATCAGTGAAACTTAATGGAAAGAAGAGAAGGATTTCTGGTCAGACTTATAGGGTAATATCAACAGCCGCAGCAGATTATATAATGGGAATACGATTCGTTATGAAAAGTAAGTTAGGACAGAGAGTGCGTTACTGTGGGTTCAGTGATAGGCTTATTCTCATTAGAATCGACAGCAAACCAGTGCCAACAACAATACTTCAAGTATACATGACGACATCACAAGCAAAAGATAAAGACGTATATGAAGATACTGGATGGATAACTCTGCATGTAAGGGGAGATGATAACTATAATCACGGGGGATTGGAAGGCAGTAGTAGTGGAAAGAATAGTAGAAAGAGTTATGGGAGAATATGGACTTGATAGTAGTAATTAGACAGGAGAAAGGCAAACTGAGTTCTGAAATGAATCTCAGCTAGCAATAGGGAATACAACTTCAAAAACCACAAGAGAGAAACGTATCGTTGCAAAAAGTCCAAAGACACAAAAACATTTCAGCTCGAATACGTCATCGTCAAGCAGAGATTCCGAAATTAGATAATCAACTGAACGGCATACACAGAAGGAGATATAGACTCAGATCACAATTTAGTTTTGATGAAGAGTAAACTGAAATTTAAGAGACTCGTTGGGAAGAATCAGTACGGAGAGAAGTGGGATACAGAAGTATTGAAAAATGGTAAGATGTGTCTGAAGTTTTATTAGGTTGTAGATACTGCGATGATGAATATCACAATAGGTGGTGGTTAGAAGTGGAATGGACATCTCTGAAAATGGCAGACACAGACGTTGGACAGAAAAATATAGGTACAAGGAAGGTAACTATGAGGAGACCTTGGAGAATAGAAAAAAACTGGTCGACGAAAAAAGAAATGAGAAATATTTTCAGGAACATACAAGAATACAGCAGTTAAAGTCACTTAGAAACCAAATACATTTGAAGTACCGGAAGGCCAAGGCAAAATGGCTGCAGCAAAGATGTGAAGAAACAAAAAATAAATGGTCGTCAGAAGGATTGATTCAGATAATAGGAAATTCAAAGCAATCTTTGATGAAATTAAAAGCAAGGGCGGCAGGATTAATAAGGCAGTAGAATATCACTGATAAACGCAGAGGAGAGACTGGAAAGAGTACACTGAAGGCCAGTGTACCGATGGAAAAAGTACATTGAAGGCCTCTAAGAGGGGGAGAACTTGACTGATTACGTGATAAAAGAGGAAATGGGAGTTTATATGAAAGACATTTGGGTTAGAGTTTAACAGCGCTCTGGAAGACTTTGAAGCAAATATGTGAGAAATGGTAGATAACATTGCATCGAAATTTCTAAAATAATTGAGAGAAGTGGCAGCCAAACGACCATTCGGATTGGTGTGTAGGATCTATGAGAATGGAGACATACCGTCGCACCTTCAAAAAAATATCATCCACACAAATTCGAAGATAACAGGACAGGTAAGTGCAGGATCCATCGCACAATTAGCTTAATAGCACATACATCCAAGTTGCTGACATGAATGATATACATAATAATGGAAAAGGAAATTGAGGAACTGTTAGGTGACGTGCAGTTTGGCTTTCGGAAAACTAAAGGCATCAGAAGGGAAGTTTTGATGGTGCTAGCCAGAGTCAGACCACAGATACCTCTTAAAGCGTACAACAGTTCTGCACGTCACTAATAGGTATACAGGGTGGTCCATTGATAGTGACCGGGCCAAATATCTCACGAAATAAGCATCAAACGAAAAAACTACAAAGAACGAAACTCGTCTAGCTTGAACGGGGAAAGCAGATGGCGCTTTGGTTGACCCGCTAGATGGCGCTGCCATAGGTCAAACGGAGATCAACTGCGTTTTTTTAAAATAGGAACCCCAATGTTTTATTACATATTCGTGTACTACGTAAAGAAATATGAATTTTTAGTTGGACCACTTTTTTCGCTTTGTGAAAGATGGCGATGAAATAGTCACAAACGTATAAGTACGTGGTATCACGTAACATTCCGCCAGGGAGGACGGTATTTGCTTCGTGACACATTACCCGTGTTAAAATTGACCGTTTACCAATTGCGGAAAAGGTCGATATCGTGTTGATGTGTGGCTATTGTGATCAAAATGCCCAACGGGCGTGTGCTATGTATGCTGCTCGGTATCCTGGACGACATCATCCAAGTCTCCGGACCGTTCGCCGGATAGTTACGTTATTTAAGGAAACAGGAAGTGTTCAGCCACATGTGAAAAGCCAACCACACCTTGCAACAAATGATGACGCCGAAGTAGGTGTTTTAGCTGCTGTCGCTGCTAATCCGCACATCAGTAGCAGACAAACTGAGCGAGAATCGGGAATCTCAAAAACGTCGGTGTTGAGAATGCTACATCAACATCGATTGCACCAGTACCATATTTCTATGCACCAGGAATTGCATGACGACGACTTTGAACGTCGTGTACAGTTCTGCCACTGGGCACAGGAGAAATTACGGGACGATGACAGATTTTTTGCAGCGTTCTATTTAGCGACGAAGCCTCATTCACCAACAGCGGTAACTTAAACCGGCATAATATGCACTATTGGGCAACGGAAAATCCACGATGGGTGCGACAAGTGGAACATCAGCGACCTTGGAGAATTAATGTATGGTGCGGCATTATGGGAGGAAGGATAATTGGATGGCAGTCTACATAGTGCAATGTATGCTGATTTCCTACGTAATGTTCTACCGATGTTACTACAAGATGTTTCAATGCATGACAGAATGGTGATGTACTTCCAACATGATGGATGTCCGGCATATAGCTCGCGTGCGGTTGAAGCGGTATTGAATAGCATATTTCATGACAGGTGGATTGGTCGTCGAAGCACCATACCATGGCCCGCACGTTCACCGGATCTGACATCCCCGGATTGCTTTCTGTGGGGAAAGTTGAAGGATATTTGCTATCGTGATCCACCGACAACGCCTGACAACATGCGTCAGCGCATTGTCAGTGCATGTGCGAATATTACGGGAGGCGAACTACTCGCTGTTGAGAGGAATGTCGTTACACGTATTGCCAAATGTATTGAGGTTGACGGACATGATTTTGAGCATTTATTGCATTACTGTGGTATTTACAAGTAATCACGCTGTAACAGCATGCGTTCTCAGAAATGATAAGTTCACAGAGGTACATGTACCACATTGGAACAACCGAAATAAAATGTTCAAACGTACCTACATTCTGTATTTTAATTTAAAAAACGTACCTGTTACCAATTGTTAGTCTAAAATTGTGAGACGTATGTTTGTGACTATTACAGCGCCATCTGTCACAAAGCGAAAAAAGTGGTCCAACTAAAACATTCATATTTCTTTGCGTACTACACGATTATGTAACAAAAAATGGGGGTTCCTATTTAGAAAAAAAACGCAGTTGATATCCGTTTGACGTATGGCAGCGCCATCTAGCGGGCCAACCATAGTGCCATCTGGTTTCCCCCTTCAAGTTAGACAAGTTTCGTTCTGTGTAGTTTTTTCGTTTGACGCTTATGCCGTGAGATAATGGCCCGGTCACGATCAATGGACCACCCTGTATAAACGACGAATTTTTATTTTGTAACTGTTGCTTATTTAGTTTTCTGTAAGGTGAATAGCTATAGGCCCATTATTCCTGGCCTATTTTATTAGTTTCAGATTTACATGCTTGTCTGAAGGTGGTCTATCTATGATTAAAAGTAGTCACCAGAAAAATAGATAAAATTTGTAATCTAGACAGATTTTTTTTTAAATGACAAGATCGCTATTGTTCTAGTTATCACAAGCTGCGACATAGCTGCGAATTGAACAGTGACCTGAATATAGAATAAATATCCTTTACTTTACGTCTATAGTCACAATTTTCTTGTCATCAGCCTACCGGTTCCCGTCTATAATGACCATCTTCAGATCTGTTTTATAGAAACATGTCCTAATGCCACTATGGGTACAGTATATTTGGACATGTTTTTATAAAACAGATCTGAAGGTGGTCATTATAGCCCGAAATCGGTAGTCTGATGACAAAAAAAATTGTGACCATAGACGTAAAGTAAAGGAAATTTGTTTTAGTTATGGCTTAAAAAATAGTTAAAATAGGAGTAAGCTCTAAGGAAGGACAGACAATATACAATGTGCATAAGAACCAAGAAGGAACAATAAGAATTAAACAGCAAGATCAAAGTGCTAGGATTAAAGAGGGTGTGATATCCCATTTTACACGATCGACTTTCGTGTCTCAATTGACTTCTCGAGACGAGTTAGTCTACTGCAGCGCCCTTGGAACTTTGTTCTCGAAATGAGTTTCGTCTGTTTCGTGGGGTCATTTTCCTTTGTTCGGGCTCGCTCACACCAATGAGGGACGCCGGGAGCGGGAGCGAAATCCCGCTTCGGGTGCAGGACAGATTACTGCAGAGACCTCCACACCGCAGCTGCAAAGGGATTTCATTTTCTAGGCTTCTCCCTGCGTACACAGCCGGGAACTCTCCCTACACAGAGTTTCACTTTAAAAAATTATGTGTTTTTCATACGAAATAAGATTGTGCTTCATGTAACGTCTTCAGATAAAGACTAGGCTCTCTTGTTATTAGCTCTAGCCGAAGAGGATCATTGTGCTAAGTAAGTTATTAGGATAATAAGCAACAAAACAATTAATTACCAGGCTATGCAATGTCTCTTATAAATCACAGCTTTCCAGGAAACGAAGAATATGGATTCATGAAATTAACACAAAACGAACAGCTTATGTTGCATACCACATCTTAATGTCTGAGGTCCATAGAGACATTAAAAGATATTACATTTACTTCAGAATGACACTTGACTGTTTTGATGTAATTTGTAATTTAATTAAGGATAACATTAAAGAGCAACATACCAACTATCGTGAACCACTGTGCCCTGAAGAACGACTTGCGAAAATTTATTTTATTAAAGAAAATTTATCATCACAATGTAAAAATTTACATGCTAAATGGGTTGCAATTATCTAAAAATGATCTCACTTCTGATGGTTCATTATACTGTGTTGTTAGTTCAGTGTAAACTGCTTCAGGAGATGCTATGGATCGAGCGGCATGTGAAGAACTCGAGGAACTGCGAAAAGATGAGTGCTAATACTCAGAAGAGACTATTTGTTCATGCTGGTGCATCATTTCTTCTTCAGCCATCATTGTGTCTATTTTCATTTTAATGTTCGCCTGCATCTTGAGGAACAACTGTTTCAGGATCTGGGAGTAGACTTGAAAAATAATATCAGTGGCGTCCATATTTGACGCTGTTCTTTTATTTTTTAGGTAGACAAGAACAGCGTTAACCGAAGACTTTCTTCTGGTGCGAGCTGTTTTGCTTTACGCTTTTGCCTCTTCATATTATTTTTTGGTAGGCCTAATATTTCTTCAAATTCAGTATTTACACTTTGAGGTTGCGAAGCTACATCTTCAGGCGAGTGGTAGAGCGGTTCTACGCGCTTCAGTCTGGAACCGCGCGGTCGCTACGGTCGCAGTTTCGAATCCTGCCTCGGGCATGGAGGTGTGTGGTGTCCTTAGGTTAGTTAGGTTTAAGTAGTACTAAGATCTAAGGGACTGTTGACCTCAGATAATAAGTCCCATAATGCTCAGAGCCATTTTTTCTTGAGGCGATTGTTTTACATGTTGACCCTCTTCATTAAAATGTGTGTCCAGTGAATGTTCATGGTCATTATGGTTATTGTCTTCATCCTCAATATTCCATAAAACATTGGTAAAAGCAAAAACTGCCGCAAAGTTTCCATGTGCTGGGCCCACTACCAGTTTGTAGCGTTCTTCTTGGTACCTTGTCCTGTTCTGGTCTTTTTACTCCTCAAAATACACTACTGGCCATTAAAGTTGCTACACCAAGAAGAAATGCAGATGATAAACGGGTATTCATTGGACAAATATATTATACTAGAATTGACATGTGATTACATTTTCACGCAATTTGGGTGCATAGATCCTGAGAAATCAGTACCCAGAACAACCACCTCTGGCCGTAATAACGGCCTTGATACGCCTTGGCATTGAGTCAACAGAGCTTGGATGGCGTGTACAGTTGCAGCTGCCCATACAGCTTCAATAAGATACCACAGTTCATCAAGAGTAGTGACTGGCGTATTGTGACGAGCCAGTTGCTCGGCCATCATTGACCAGACGTTTTCAATTGGTGAGAGATCTGGAGAATGTGCTGACCAGGGCAGCAGTCGAACATTTTCTGCATCCAGAAAGGCCCGTACAGGACCTGCAAAATGCTGTCATGCATTATCCTGCTGAAATGTAGGGTTTCGCAGGGATCGAATGAAGGGTAGAGCCACGGGTCGTAGGGTCGTAACACATCTGAAATATAAGGTCCACTGTTCAAAGTGCCGTCAATGCGAACAAGAGGTGACCGAGACGTGTAATTAATGGCACCCCATACCATCACGCCGGGTGATACGCCAGTATGGCGACGACGAATACACGCTTCCAATGTGCGTTCACCGCGATGTCGCCAAACACGGATGCGACCATCATGACGCTGTAAACAGAACCTGGATTAATCCGAAAAAATGACGATTTGCCATTCGTGCGCCCAGGTTCGTCGTTCAGTACACCATCACAGGCGCTCCTGTCTGTGATGCAACGTCAAGGGTAACCGCAGCCATGGTCTCCGAACTGATAGTCCATGCTGCTGCATACGTCGTCGAACTGTTCGTGCAGATGGTTCTTGTCTTGCAAATCGGGAATATTTAGTGTAGGCGGAAATTCTTGTACAGTGGTAAGATGAGTGCCATGAGGAACATACTAGAAATCTTGGCTGGTGAGGGAAGAGGGTGGGGTGGAGGTGCGTTTGGAGGTTACTTCTGTACGTTTTTCTTGAATAAATAGTAAACTGTGGCCTCCAGCGAAAGCGTATCCCAGTACAAAATATAAATACATCAAATTTTCAATAATAAGGTCCTGATTCTTATTTCTCTAGTGCTAAAAGTTCTTGTGTAGCGAGTGAGAGAATATGAAAATCTGGTGCGTGGTTTATGAAGGCCAGGTATAACATTGTGGCAGGCATAAAACGACAGTGGTAGGGGCAGCTCAGTCACCCTGTATACTTCTAAACACATCAACGACTATCTAGAACGAAGAAAATAGCACCCTTTTGCTTTGCCCTTTGAATCGTTTTCTTGCTAAGTGTCAAATAAAATCAAAAATTATTTTCCTCGTGAAATCATTCTGACTTAATCACTGGTGAAATAGCTACCATTAAAACAAATCTATCTATTTAAATTCTTATTTACGCATAGTGTAGGCTTTGCTCTGTAAAACATAAATACCGTCTTGTTTCACATATTTCATCTCTCTTGTATAATGACACTAGTAACATAAATACCACGACCTCGTGTAGCTTTTCAGTGTTTCACGAAAAAATAGCAAACAATGCAATAAAGATTAAGAAACACGTAAGCACAAAATCCATTTCCATAAAACGAGTTAGCTCAGCCAGAAGAGGCTAACTTCCGATGTCAGCAGACGCCGCCACAGTCCCCCCCTTCTGAGCATGAGCAGTGTGCAGCATACTCAGAAATTTAGTACTCAACACTCAGAGCAGTCTAGAGATCATTCACATCATAGACACACTCACGTTGTGGTTGGGTGCTGATTTGAGGAACAATCAATCAAAATGGATGTTGTCCACCTGTGGAAAAAACTGAGTTTGATGCAGTGGAATGTTATGTGCTCTAGATGGCCCACCAATCAGATTGCGTATATCTGTATACTGTAACACCGAAAAAGTATCTTGAAAATGAGCAGTTAAAACAAATCGTATATTGTCCACATGAATGAATAAGAATGTATAATGTCCTCCATTTACGTTTCAGTTTCCTTTGTTTCATCTACTTTCGCAGTACTGTCGAGTTTAAGTTTTGTCAATGCTTGCGGCTGTTCAAAGCTTTAGTCGGCATTGTTGCCTTCTGGTATTTTTTGATATCGTTTTACCAAAATCTTTATTGTTAGTATAGCATAGCAGTAGTATTCTGTTGTGTTTTGCATGTACTGCGTACAATGAACTTAGAAGAGGAAAGTGTGACTGTAGAGGAGGAGCGTAAAGATCGTGGAACAAGAAAAAAAACCGAAGAAGAAATTAAAAAGTGGAAACTAAAATCAAGTAAATCTTCCGTTTATACCTTCTCATTACATCATTAGTAAATAACGAAATGATAAATAGCACTTGCTTATTCTTCTCGTCCTAGATATCGTGATAAAGATCCACATGTAATGAATTTTGATCCTCCCTGCCAACATAGAGATGGTCGTTTTAATTGCTGCTTTATCCCAGTAAACATTCTATGTAGAACGAAAAGAAATGTGTTTTCTATACTAAATAAAAACCACTAAGATAAAAAAATCTCGTATCTTCTGGATGAAAGCAGTCCAAAGTGTCGGAATATTTGTGGGGGAATGTGCCAAAGTAAAACAAACAGCTCTCACAGTGAAATATCACGTAAGTTGGGTATTTAATAGAATTTCGCACTATTTTTCATTTTAATTTTTTTTCTTAATGAAGTGTATCTTTGTATTGATACTAAACAGGAAATGATCAAACAGACTCTGGAAAACTTTCAGTTAATGTCCCAACGCGCTAATCTAAATAAAAACATTACTATTTCACACAGTTAAGTAAGTAACTATCACATGCTAACATGGGTTTTTGTAAACTGCAGGTGTAATCAGGGGGTGGTAAAATTCCTGTAAGTGCTGCATTTTTTTTCAAAAATTCTTTGGTATTGGAAAAACAAGATTAACTACCATTGTGAAAGGAAGTGCATCTGGGAGAGGACTAACAGATAAAAGAGGGGTGATCATAAGATCGCAAAGTATAAAACAAAAAGAAAGGATGTGGTAGAATTCTTGTCAAATCTGGAAGCTATGTAAAGTCGTTACAATAGGACAAAAGCCAAAGACTGCATCTCTCGTGTGAATTAAAATAAAACAAGCTTTTAAAATTATGCAACAGCTCAGCAGCAACTGATCGCAATGTTAAAAAATCATTCTTCACCATAATTTTCAACTCCAGATTCAATTTGGATTTTGGCTCCCCTGTCAGTGATAGATGCAGTTATTGCCTTAGAACACAGCATGAAATTCAAAGTGCTGTAGATATAAATCAAAAGAAGAAGTAAATTACTGGACTTCATGTTCGTGGGCTGAAAGCTCGAGCTTTTCATAAATTAATGAAACAGTCGGCACATGGAAGTAAAACCTTTGCATTTAACTTGCAGCAGGTCCATCCTCTGCTAAAATTGAATTTTGGAAAGGCATATTACGCCAGACAAATTGCATTTTATTGCTTCTGTCTAACAAATATAGAAACCACACACCCTGTTTCCTGTGTATGGAATGAAGCTCAAGCTGGAAGAGGGACACAAGAAATTGCATTAGCCATCACAGATTTTCTTTTTAAACCATCCTTTGATCAGACTACCATATCTCTCAGACTCTTTGCTGATGGGTATGGTGGCCACAATGAAAATCGACATCTGATTCATACTATAGCATCATGGCTACTGAAAAGTTCTCCATTACGTGTAAGGGATCTGTATCTATATTTTCCAGTTCGAGAGCATTCCTTTTTACCTGCAGATAGGATCTTTGGACGAGTTGAGAGAATCCTGCACCAAATTCCAGAAATTTTGAATCCAGAGAAGAATGTACAGAGCTATAATGAAGTTGGGGAAACATGGGTAATTAGAAAAGACTGGGAGCTTAAGAACTATAAAGAACACTCAAAGGAATGGGAGAAGATACATGATACCGGTGAAGTAAGAAGAATAGTTTTGAAAAAGTCAAAACTGAACGGTGTCAGTGATCAGGATACAAAATTTAAAACAGAAATTCATTATTACTTCGATGACGCTTCTAAAGCATTCAGAACATTGGCAAAACATGGGCATAATCCATTCTCTACTACTGAAAGACCTATACTAGAGTCGTCAAACATGATAAAGGAAGAGAAAAGCGAAGATGTGAACAAACTGCTCACTTTAAGATTCAGCACGCAATGGAAAGAAGAAGAAAAACTTAATTTCTTTTTCACAGACTTTAGATGGTGCATACAGCAGCTTCACTCCAGGAGATATCAAGTGTGATTGTTTACAAGAAGAAGCAGGAATGGCCCAAATTTAGTTAATTATCTTGTAACAAATTATTGTGTTGAACAGTTTTTATGTAGTTTAAGGCTTTGTAGCATTCCTTCAAGTAAATATTAATGTTACATTGTTCTAAGTTCTATAATTAATGTAAAGCAATTGAAAATTACAGTAAGTCAATAATTATTTTCAGTTATTGAAGTTCGTTGAATTAATGAAGATTTAATACTGAAAGCCCATCAAAATATGTAATGTCCTAAGTGACCGATCAAAACATAAATTGTCCAAAACATAAATTGATTTTATACCCATCCTGATCAAATTTTGATCTGTTGCAAAGTGGGATCGAATCAATATCCCAACATGGAATTAATTGTGAAAACAGCATTATATTCCAGTGAGTAGTTCAGTCGATATCAGTTTCTTTCTTTTTCTGAAAAATCTGGATCAACAGCCATTATACATTTTGGTTAGTTGCTCCTTATTTACATGCAGACATAAGCGACAAACATACATTGAGTAGTCGATTTTGGCCAGACAGTAGCTCGTGAAAAATGGCTGAAAGAGAAGGATGTAATCCCTCTCCTATGCTGTTCAGTCTGTATACCAAAGAAGGAATCATGGAAACAAAAGAAAGGTTTAGATGTGATATCAAAATTCAGAGTGAAAGCATATTAACAATAAGATCTGCTGAAAATTAAGCTACCCTCATTGAAATCAACGAAGAATTACAAGACATACTGAATGGAATGAAAACTTAAATGAGTACATAATATGGATTAAGAGTAATCGGAAAAAGTACGAAAGTTATAGGAAGTAACAGAAATGAGATTACCAATAAACTTAACATCAGAACTGGGGACCATGGAATCGACAAGGTTAAGGAATTCTTCTACTTTGGAAGGATAATAACACAAGAGAGACAAAGTAAGGTGCATATAAAAAGCAAACTGGCACGAGAAAAGTGGGCATCCCATGCTAAAAGGAGTGTACTACTATCAAATATTGGCCTTACTTTAAGGAAGGAATTTCTGAAAATGTACATTTGAAGTACAGCATTGTATGGCAGTAAATCATGAGCTGTGGAAAAACAGGAAAAGAAAAGAATTGAAGCATTTCAGATGTAGTGATATAGAAGGATGTGAAAATCAGGCAGCCTTCTCATAAAGGCACAAGGAAGTTCTCCCCATGATCGACGAAGTAAGCAACATATGGAAAACAGTGACAAAAATAAGGGCCAGTATGACGGGACACGTGTTAAGATATCACAGAATATCTCACATGGCACTAGAGGGAACTGTGGAGGATAAAAATTAGAATACATCTAACAAGTAATTGTGGATGTAGAGTGCAAGTGCTGCCCAATGATGAACGATTTGGTGCAAGACAGGTAGGTCTTTACAAGGTGGATTCAAGTTCTAAGGCCTCCGATTTTTTTTCTCCAGACTGGAAAGAGATAGAAACATGCGCATTGTTTTAAAATGAGGCTGCGTTCGTTGTCAATACGTCCCAGAGATGGCAGCACCATATGGCAGATGGAATTTTACTGCCAGCGGCGAGAATGAGAACTGTTTTGAGTACTTAAAATGGCGACGTTTTCCTTACTTGAACAGCGTGCAATCATTCGTTTTCTGAATTTGAGTGGTGTGAAACCAATTGAAATTCATCGACAGTTGAAGGAGACATGTGGTGATGGAGTTATGGATGTGTCGAAAGTGCGTTCATGGGTGCGACAGTTTAATGAAGGCACAACATCATGTGACAACAAACCGAAACAACCTCGGGCTCGCACAAGCCGGTCTGACTACATGATCGAGAAAGTGGAGAGAATTGTTTTGGGGGATCGCCGAATAACTGTTGAACAGATCGCCTCTAGAGTTGGCATTTCTGTGGGTTCTGTGCACACAATCCTGCATGACGACCTGAAAATGCGAAAAGTGTCATCCAGGTGGGTGCCACGAATGCTGACGGACGACCACATGGCTGCCCGTGTGGCATGTTGCCAAGCAATGTTGACGCGCAACAACAGCATGAATGGGACTTTCTTTTCGTCGGTTGTGACAATGGATCAGACGTGGATGCCATTTTTCAATCCAGAAACAAAGCGCCAGTCAGCTCAATGGAAGCTCACAGATTCACCGCCACCAAAAAAATTTCGGGTAACCGCCAGTGCTGAAAAAATGATGGTGTCCATGTTCTGGGACAGCGAGGGCGTAATCCTTACCCATTTCGTTCCAAAAGGCACTACGGTAACAGGTGCATCCTACGAAAATGTTTTGAAGAACAAATTCCTTCCTGCACTGCAACAAAAACGTCCGGGAAGGGCTGCGCGTGTGCTGTTCCACCAAGACAATGCACCCGCACATCGAGCTAACGTTACGCAACAGTTTCTTCGTGATAACAACTTTGAAGTGATTCCTCATGCTCCCTACTCACCTGAGCTGGCTCCTAGTCACTTTTGGCTTTCCAACAATGAAAGACACTCTCCGTGGCCGCACATTCACCAGCCGTACTGCTATTGCCTCAGCGATTTTCCAGTGGTCAAAACGGACTCCTAAAGAAGCCTTCGCCGCTGCCATGGAATCATGGCGTCAGCGTTGTGAAAAATGTGTACGTCTACAGGGCGATTACGTCGAGAAGTAACGCCAGTTTCATCGATTTCAGGTGAGTAGTTAATTAGAAAAAAAAAATCGGAGGCCTTAGAACTTGAATGCACCTCGTATTTGTAAAAGAAAAAAAAACAGAGGCTCTGGTACTGTGACCTTTAAACTGATTATAATAACGCTTTTCTGAGCATTTTAAATGGATGAATACAACACTAGTACTGGTAAAAAATAAAACACCCATGGCACCAACATAAAAAGCAACTGGCATAAGAAAAGCGGGCATTCCAGGCCAAAAGAAGTGTACTAGTATAAAATATCAGCACTACTTTGAGGAAGGAATTTCTGAAAACGTACATGTTTTATTAATTAAGTTAAACATTATTTCTCATTTCACGATTTGTTACAAAACTGGAATTACAGTAAGGTGAATACAAGTAAATTTGAACTATAAGATACTGAAAACAGGAACCCACTTTTGCATTCACTAGATGACACTGAAATTGTCTTGATGGTACTTATCAATGGAAGCAAATTGTGGGATACTTTCCTTTGCTTTCACAATTTCAGAAAAGTTCCCACAATGGCCAAAAAGTATTCAGAAATGCTCTACTCATATCTTTTTTGTTCAACAGATAGCGTACTGCAAGTGAATCATCATCTTCTCTCCAAAACTAGTCTTTAACGTCTCCATGCAAGTGCTTGTGTCAACTATACACGTTGAATTGGGAGAGTTGCACCTTTCCCACACAGCATTCTCTTTTCAGTCGCTTGTGAAAGTCTGTCATAAGAGTCAACAGGATTAATGGGCAGTTCTTTAGTTTTTCATACAGTTTGATTCCCACAAATCTTTTATTGTTGACAGATGTCACAATGTGCTCAGAAAAAGTTGCTGGACTACATTTCCCAGCAATCAATCTGATAACCAATATCTAAAGTTTTTTATTAGCACAAAATAGGTCTACATCTCGATGTTTTGGTTCCTTCTGAACGTTCTTGAAGTGCATCACACATCAACACCAACTTTAAAACTAAGCTTGTGAATGTCAGTTTACTGAGTAGGCCTTCAGACTTGCATCTGTCCAAAGCATCACGTATTGGGTCCTCTTTAACTTCTACAAAATGGTTTGTAAGAACCTCCTCCTTTGAGATGGGTTCAATTTCATCCCCATCTCCCCTGGCAGCCAGGAAGATGGAGAGTTTTTCTTCCATGAGGCAGAAGTAGTCTACATCCGCCACATCTTCCATTGGAGTGAATGCACTCTTTGCAATAATACAAGTGCAGAAACAATTAGGACTGTATACTTGCTCATGAACATTCAATGCTGAAGTACAGCAGGCCAAAACAGTTTTGGTTGGTTAAAATGGCTTTGAGCACTATGGGACGTAACTGCTGAGGTCATCAGTCCCCTAGGACTTAGAACTACTTAAACCTAACTAACTTAACGACGTCATACACATCCATGCCCGAGGCAGGATTCGAACCTGCGACCGCAGCGGTCGCGCGGTTCCAGACCGTAGGGCCTAGAACCGCTCGGCCACCCCAGCCGGCACAGTTTTTAGGAAACAAAAGGTAATTATAAGAACAATGAAACAAGCAAGCAGGAGAAAACCATGCAAATGTTTCTTTAAAGATCTAAAGATCTTACCCTTTCCCTACATCTGTATATTGGAAGTAGTTGTATATGTCAAACAATGTGTACTGAGAAAATAAAACCTTTTTCCTCAAAACAAAATGCACTGTGAAGTGGCCCACGAGCACACTGGCCTTCTTGTCTGGGCTGCTGAAGACTTTTGGGCCCAGATGAAGTGGCAGAACACGCCGCCTACGTCGCAGGAATGACTTGGCAACACGCCATGCGTTGTCACCTTGGGGTTCCAGCGTGGCCACCAGATCCACCCATTCCTGGTTCCTATGGGCCTCAACCGCCGCCTTGATATTGCAGGACATTTGGTTTAGGTGGGATTTCATGGCCAGATGGCACTTGAGTTACCACTCACAAAAGATATGGTTCTTCTCCCTAACTACACCCCAGATATCAGGCAGAAGACAATGGGAGCAGTCTGATGAATGTT
Organism: Schistocerca cancellata; assembly: GCF_023864275.1. Taxonomy (NCBI): domain Eukaryota; kingdom Metazoa; phylum Arthropoda; class Insecta; order Orthoptera; family Acrididae; genus Schistocerca; species Schistocerca cancellata. The sequence goes on along the minus strand of NC_064629.1, from coordinate 873,750,734 downwards.
GAGGGGCAGGCTGGATAGCTGCCTCAGCAGCCCAGAGCAGCTGACGGTCAAGGAACCGCAAGGTAGTGTCAGCACCCACAGTAGCAGGGCCAGAAGCATCCATCAGAAGGGAGACCACCTCCTCCTGGTGATCCATTCACTGGTAGTTGTGGCAAAGCAGTGATAGTGCAGTGCCAATGTTGTCTATGTTGTGGACCACAGCAAAGTGGTCAGACGACGTCACATATCGAGTGGTGGCGGTCATGTGCTGCTCAATGCCATTGTTGAGGGTAATGTCAAGCACATAACGCTTCAGCGTCCAGGAAAAATGGTGTGGTCCTAAGGACCAAGCATCAAGGTGCCATTTCTCTGGACAGCAAAGAGTAGTCAATGGGCCCGTTTGTGAGGCGGGAGTTCTGTTCCAAGTGCTTCACGCTGAAGTCACCCACAATGAATACCCAGTCCCCAAAACTACCAGCAGTGCATCAAAGTCAACCTCATGTAGACTGCCTTGGGGTGACCTATAGGCAGCCACAAAGGTTTTAAGAACTTTCAGCATTGCAGCACGTCAGTAATCGTAAGTATCGAAATAATTATGAAAAATCCGCCTCGATTGCACAAACTACCTGGCGTTTATCTAGGTTTCAGCGTGGGTAACCGTGCCTACTTCAGAACAAAAACAAAGTGACCAACCTGATGGCAGTAGCGACGTTGACCCCAGTAGCTTCCAAGGTGACAAGGTGTGGTAGTTGAACTGAGTGATGTCTCAGGGAGCAATTGATATAGACTGCCTTCCCTCCACCAGCATTTGGTCTGTCGTAACGGTAACAGGCTGCACAGTTTGTTACATGAATATTGATGCCAGGCTTCAGGTGAGTTTCGCAGACAAGGCAAATATTAATCACTCCATCTTGTGGAAAGTGATGAAACTCATCCTGCTGCCTAACCAGACCATTTGCATTAAAGCCACAAACTGAAAGGAAGTGCAGATCATCCATTGTGTTTCATGGTGGTGACAGTACTGGCCTGGAGGGCCACTGTGACAGCTGTAACAAGTACAGGCAGTTGGGCAGTTGTTGCAGCAGAGTGTTGAGCGATCTCAGAAGTAATATCAACTCTGTTGTGTCCGAGCTGGAGGTGGTGGATGTTGAAGCTGTCACAACAGGTTGCTGCTGGGCAATTGAGGCCACAGGGTCTACAACTGGAGCACCCACTTGAGGAAGCTGTGAGGTAGAGGGGGGAAGGATGCTCAGAGTGCCGACAACCCCCTTCAAGAGCCGCCTGTGAGGCAGCTGGTGAACCAGCAGCTGCAACAGCTGACAGGTTCACCACCGCAGCCTGCCGTGCGTGTGACGGAGGGTACACATGGTGCCTTCGCTGGGGGTCAGCGACTGGCCCCTTGGTGGCTGCAGCAAAGCTGGTTCCAGGTTACACAAGAGGATGCCACTCGTCCTTGCTGCCTGTTGCTCCCTTGAAGATAGTGCAGCCCCTGTAGCTAGCCACATGGGGCTTGTTACAGCTGCAGCACTTTGCGAGTTCCTCTCATTCCTTGGTGCAGTCCTTGGTCTGGTGCATGCCTGCGAATCTGATGCAGTGGGCCAGCATTGTGCAAAAGTGTGCTATGTGATCAAGGCCCTGGCAAGAAAAGCACTGAGCTCTCTTTCCCCTGGCCCTGAGTGGCTCAACTTCCACACAAATGTGTGCTAGCATTTAAAGTTCAAGATTTTGTGAGCCTCCATGTTGTTGAGCAAGACAACAAGGAACAAGTGCATGTTCCTTTTTGTTCTAGGCGACTTCATGAGGCTCACAGAGCAGACGCCGTAACCCAGCGCCATATTGAGGTGCCTCAGCACCTGGCTCCATCCTCATGAGAAGGTGGTAGAACACCACCTTCAAAAGGGGGAGGGGCTCTGTGTCATGGGTATAGCAGAAAAGCCCCACCTCTCGTATCCACTTTATTGTGGCTCAGTAATCCTCCATGTTGGCAAGTGTGATTCTGTAGAGTTCACACACAACCGATTCGACCTTTGGGTGGGAGGATATCCCCTAGGAGAACTTCTACAAGAAAGACTTGAATATGTCTTTCCAAAAGATGTTGATGGGAGGAGGGGCCAGCATCCACTTGTTCAGAGCAGGTACTGTCTCCATGGCTTCCATTTCTTTCGGGACATCAGTAAAGGCGTTCATCAATGGAAGGCGTTGCACTTGCTGAAACTGTCTTGATTGAACAGTATGCCTCCGCTCAGGGATGACGAACTCGCCATCCCGACTCTGCTCTGCAGCCTGGGCCTCGGTTGCAGCACTGGTTACAGTCCTCTTCTTCTTCTGGCACTGCCTGGAAACAGAACCAAAGCGTGAGATGGAATCGATATCTTCCATCATGGGTTGCCTCTTTTGGAAGGGCAGAAAGGTGTCCATCATCTCTTGCTATCATAGAAGGCCTCCAAGATATGCTTCTACAATCTCAGTGGCCTCTTGTGCTGCATACAATGATCATGCTTCCGGCTGAGCAGTGAGTTTTCAGTCGTCACACTAGGTGGAGCAGAACCAAGCAGCACCGTCTTCATTGGTTACAGCTGAAGGAGTAATCAGCAGTGTACTGGCTGCTTGTGTAGTCAAGACTGGTGGTGTGGCACCTTTCAAGGCCACCACCAGTTGGATTGCATCATCTTCCGTTAACACGCCAGGCAGGGTTCTCAGCTGCACATGAACCTTTCTGCTGACTGTGGTCAGTAGGACGGTGCACCAACTGGACTTGCTGGAAAACACAGAACACATGTGCATCCACCTCCCAACCTTCGTAATCGCTACCACAAGTGGTTATCGTTACAGTGAAAATGGTACACAGAAAATATGTTGTGACCTGTATGCTAAACATTTCAGTACTCCCTGTACAGCCAAGTTATGGAAAATATGGAGGATGTAGTTCCACTTTGATGAAAATCAAACTGCCGCTGAAAAAGACCAATAAAGGTGTCCTGGTAGAACGGATGCGTGTGTGTTAGGGCAGTGCATATACAATTCAAGTAACACAGAACATTGAATAGTAAAATATATTACTCAACATTGCTAACGCTGGTTACAGCAGTTGTGGAATGTAGGTTTAGCCTATCTGTCCTGCTTTGATTACAGTTCCGTGAACAAAAACTAAATAACGTTCTCTGATCTAAAGTCGGAAGAAAACTAATCTTCAATTTTGATGTACTGTTCGAAGAACAGCTTCTAACTGACAGTACTAAAATCTCTACGCAGGAGGTCTCCGTCCGTATATGATAATTATATTCACTGTTCTACTTTTACTGAAGACCAACCACTGTCTATCTGTCGGCCACTGTTTCTATCTCACTCGACGAGCTGAAGACACGATGAGCGTTCTGCAGGAACTCCCTAACAACACTCTTATTGACTTAACATCTTACAACTGATAACTTCTGCTCGTCCACTGTTACTTAAGCGAGCGTCTCTCTCCCTGGTGGCGATGCCGCTTCAGGGGTGTCCCAGCCAGTTCCTGCTGCGAAAGGACATCCACTGTACTTCTGCTACCAACTGTCACAAACTCATATTGTGTGTTATCTCAGTACACGACAGTTATTATTATTTTAGAAACATTGTGTATTGCATCTTATGGAAAGGGGAAAATCATGATTTCTTTCAAAAAGCAGAAGACATTTATTATGTTTCTTTTTAGCCTCCAAATCTTTTACTTACAGCTTCCGAATGTAGTTTTCCTTTCCACAGTTCGGGAATCAGATTTATTTATTACATCCATAAAATTAATTTTCCCAGCCTTGTCTTGATAAATATGGAGGAGGAGTAGACCTCACTGGTGATTTGACGCAAGTTTTGGGTCTTCTCAAAGCTCTAAATGTTCTCTAAGAGAGGATGCTGTCATAATCAGAATACTTGGGGAATAACGTCTTGAAATGGTTCTTAAATCCTACCACGTTCAGCAGGAAGTTGCCTTTGAATGGAGGATTACGTTACATGGTTGTACGCAGTTCGTAATGGTTCTCAGCATCCTGCATAGCAAAAGCCTGTCCAGATTAAAGTGTGCTGTGTGTACTGCAAGTAACTGTTGCAGACGTCGTGTATACGGAAGGTTTGTTTGGGAGGGCGTGACAAGTATCTCTTCAAGGCGAGATAGTCACTTTAGATTCTCTTGGTTGAACCTTCTATCAATCCCATTCAGAACGAGATAAATAATTTGAAAGAAGCCTTTCTTAAATCTTCGTTCTTGAAGCAATTCATCAGGAACAGAAGTTTGAGTGTTTCACTCTCGTTGGTTTTTTCTTAGCCGTGAGATATTTGGGGCTTTCGGATTTAGGTTCTTGGAATAATCTTTGGCTTTCTCTAACAGTATATCAGATGCTTACATAGTCCTAAGACGTTCAATAACTGCTTTTACAACGTCTACAGGAAGTTTCACACAGGTTTGATTAAAATTTGACGGCGGGGTCAGGGATTTTCTCTGCCTCGTGATGACTGGGTGTTGTGTGATGTCCTTAGGTTAGTTAGGTTTAAGTAGTTCTAAGTTCTAGGAGACTGATGACCATAGATGTTAAGTCCCATAGTGCTCAGAGCCATATTTTTATATTAAAATTTGAATTCTGTAGAGATCTGAGCAGTTCTTTGCGTAGTCCAAGCACTTCAGTAGCGACTGTCACACAAAAAAAATAATCTCCTACTTTTCGAACCGCTATGCGAAGCCCCACAGGACTGATTGTCTTTCATTGAGCTTTGTGCATTCAATACTTTTGTTTTTATTTATTTATTTATTGTTCCGTGGGACCAAATTAAGGAGAAGTCTCCATGGTCATGGAACGAGTCAATACATGAAATTATAACACGATATTAGAAACAGATAAAATGAAATATAAAAAAAACATATTCAGGTGACAAGTCATAAGTTTAAATGAAGAAATCAACAATGTAACACTGGAATTTGCTTAATTTTTTAGCTCTTCCAGGAGCTCCTCGACAGAATAGAAGGAGTGAGCCATGAGGAAACTCTTCAGTTTAGACTTAAAAGAGTTTGGGCTACTGCTAAGATTTTTGAGTTCTTGTGGTAGCTTATTGAAAATGGATGCAGCAGAATACTGCACTCCTTTCTGCACAAGAGTCAAGGAAGTGCATTCTACATGCAGATTTGATTTCTGCCTAGTATTAACTGAGTGAAAGCTGCTAACTCTTGGGAATAGGCTAATATTGCTAACAACAAACGACATTAAAGAAAATATATACTGTGAGGGCAATGTCAGAATTCCCAGACTATTGAATAGGGGTCGACAAGAGGTTCTCGAACTTACACCACATATAGCTCGAACAGCCCGTTTTTGAGCCAAAAATACCCTTTTTGAATCAGAAGAATTACCCCAAAAAATAATACCATATGACATAAGCGTATGAAAATATGCGAAGTAGACTACTTTTCGCGTTGAAGTGTCACTTATTTCAGATACTGTTCTAATGGTAAATAAAGCAGCATTTAGCTTCTGAACAAGATCCTGGACATGGGCTTTCCACAACAGCTTACTATCTATCCGAACGCCTAGGAACTTGAACTGTTCCGTCTCGCTTATAATATGCCTATTCTGTCTAATCAAAATATCGGTTCTTGTTGAATTGTGAGTTAGAAACTGTAAAAACTGAGTCTCACTGTGATTTAGCATCAAATTATTTTCCACAAGCCATGAACTTATTTCATGAACTACATTATTTGTTACTGTTTCAATATTACACACAAGATCCTTCACTATCAAGCTGGTGTCATCAGCAAACAGAAATATTTTTGAATCACCTGTAATACTAGAAGGCATATCATTTATATAAATAAGAAACAGCAGTGGCCCCAGCACCGACCCTTGGGGAACGCCCCACTTAACAGTGCCCCATTGGGACTGAACATCACTACCACTCTCAATATTGCGGAGAATTACCCTCTGCTGTTCTTAAAGTAACTTCGGTCTTTCTATTCTAGAATCAGTCATAGTTTTCTCTGAAATGTTTTAAAGACTTTACCCTTACAACTCATCAGATCGGACACGCTGGTATCAGCCGTTGAACTTTCTCTTTGGATACCCTTATCGACACAAAGTGGTGAAGGTCATCTGTGTACACCTTTTTCCTTTTTACTGATTCGCGTATTACATTTGAGACGTCTTTCACAGTTACCGTGACATCGCACAAAAGATCACAGTTTCTTAAAACTTCCTGTAGTGCAAGATCCAAACAGTGGCTACTGCAGTGGATGTAACAGTTCTTTGGCTGGTTTTGAAGAAGTTTGTAACACATTGTGTCACAAAACCTCCCAAGAACGCCGCGTGCTGTGTTGAGTTCAAAAATGGCTCTGAGCACTATGGGACTTAACTTCTGAGGTCATCAGTCCCCTAGAACTTAGAACTACTTAAACCTAACTAACCAAAGGACATCACAAACATCCATGCCCGAGGCAGGATTCGCACCTGCGACCATAGCGGTCGCGCGGTTCCAGACTGTAGCGCCTAGAACCGCTCGGCCACCTGGCCGGCGCTGTGGTAAGTGCCTGGGTGGCTGTGGAAGCCTGGAAACAAAGGATGAGTCGAGAAATAATCAATGAATATTAATTATTAATTTGGTACGTTTTGATGAGGAACAAACTGCTACTTATCCATAATTCGTGTGTAAATTTTATTTTGAAGTATCTAAAAAATTACCGTATGCTGCGAATTAAAGCATCAAAATAATTACACCAAGGAAAAATTTACAATAGTAATTCTCTGTATATAGAGGAACCGATATCTGTACACAAACTTCGGCTGCCGTCATTATAAGAGAAATTAATGATTTGTTCAATATGGCCGCGGATATTAAAAAGATTAAAGATCTAAAGGAGAATCTTCTCGGTCTTGCGACGCGCATGAATATAGAAAAGCCCATTGTTCCAACGACTGAGGTTGCACCAGGCTAACCTACAGTTCAGAAGACTTTGTGCAAATATGACGTCCTTTTGACGTCACATGCTCTTGTCGAAGAGCGTAGGAACTGACATCGATTTTCATTAATATTAGACGCTGGCTGCTTGGGAAGCACCATACACCCCGTTTACATGGGGGCTCCCAAAACTGGATATCGTAAACCGATTTCCCAATACCGCTTCTGGGTGGGCATGTAAACACTTCAAAGCCGATTCTGGAAATCCGCTTCTGGTTGCCGGTTTTCAAATTCCAAAATCGATTTTCGCCCCCATGCAAACGCAAGAGGTTTTGAAACATGCTTGAGCTGACAGGGTTAGTCTTGTTTTCGCAAATTTTCGACTAATTTGGACGGAATGGCTTTTTGTACTCTGAAGGAGAAGTATAATAGACTGAACACGTTTCACCTCGACTAATTCAAGAGAAATAGCGATTGTGATTACTAATTTATAGCCTGTAACAGCTGTTTTCCAGGCGCCACATTTAACTGGGCTAGGAAACCCATTCCAGGCTTTAACGTGTAAACGTGACAGCGAAAAACTGTTTCCGAAATTCAGTTTTCATCTTCCGGAAGATGATATTGGAATTTCGTAATTTCGTATCGTAACTTGTGTTACAAAAGTATGCTGCTTCAAGGCATCAGCTCGTTGAAGATTTATTAAAACGCGTCTTCTTCATACAGTTTGTTATAATTAAACGTCACATAATGACGTATTGGCGGCTAAAGTCTTTATGAGATGTAAGTTGCAGTACGAGGTGCATTCAAGTTCTAAGGCCTCCGATTTTTTTTCTCTGGACTGGAAAGAGATAGAAACATGCGCATTGTTTTAAAATGAGGCCGCGTTCATTGTCAATACGTCCCAGAGATGGCAGCACCATACGGCAGATGGAATTTTACCGCCAGCGGCGAGAATGAGAACTGTTTTAAATACTTAAAATGGCGACTTTTCCTTACTTGAACAGCGTGCAATCATTCGTTTTCTGACTTTGCGTGGTGTGAAACCAATTGAAATTCATCGACAGTTGAAGGAGACATGTGGTGATGGAGTTATGGATGTGTCGAAAGTGCGTTCGTGGGCGCGACAGTTTAATGAAGGCACAACATCATGTGACAACAAACCGAAACAACCTCGGGCTCACACAAGCCGGTCTGACGACATGATCGAGAAAGTGGAGAGAATTGTTTTGGGGGATCGCCGAATGACTGTTGAACAGATCACCTCCAGAGTTGGCATTTCTGTGGGTTCTGTGCACACAATCCTGCATGACGACCTGAAAATGCGAAAAGTGTCATCCAGGTGGGTGCCACGAATGCTGACGGACGACCAAATGGCTGCCCGTATGGCATGTTGCCAAGCAATGTTGACGCACAACGACAGCATGAATGGGACTTTCTTTTCGTCGGTTGTGACAATGGATCAGACGTGGATGCCATTTTTCAATCCAGAAACAAAGCGCCAGTCAGCTCAATGGAAGCACACAGATTCACCGCCACCAAAAAAATTTCGGGTAACCGCCAGTGCTGAAAAAATGATGGTGTCCATGTTCTGGGACAGCGAGGGCGTAATCCTTACCCATTTCGTTCCAAAAGGCACTACGGTAACTGGTGCATCCTACGAAAATGTTTTGAAGAACAAATTCCTTCCTGCACTGCAACGAAAACGTCCGGGAAGGGCTGCGCGTGTGCTGTTCCACCAAGACAATGCACCCGCACATCGAGCTAACGTTACGCAACAGTTTCTTCGTGATAACAACTTTGAAGTGATTCCTCATGCTCCCTACTCACCTGAGCTGGCTCCTAGTCACTTTTGGCTTTCCAACAATGAAAGACACTCTCCGTGGCCGCACATTCACCAGCCGTACTGCTATTGCCTCAGCGATTTTCCAGTGGTCAAAACGGACTCCTAAAGAAGCCTTCGCCGCTGCCATGGAATCATGGCGTCAGCGTTGTGAAAAATGTGTACGTCTGCAGGGCGATTACGTCGAGAAGTAACGCCAGTTTCATCGATTTCGGGTGAGTAGTTAATTAGAAAAAAAATCGGAGGCCTTAGAACTTGAATGCACCTCGTACAATAGACACTTCTGCTAGTTCGTCGTGATGTAGTGGTCAGAAACGTTGAGTTATGGAATGAAATGTAACTATAAATGCAGGTCATACCGTATTTGTTTCTTTTTCACTTTCATGTTTCTGAATTATTCTGGGACAAACTTATTAAGTTAACAGAAGTATTTTCCGTAATACTCGATATTATGTAAATGTAAGAGTTCTCTCTCTCTCTCTCTCTCTCTCTGTGTGTGTGTGTGTGTGTCTCTGTCTCTCTCCCTCCCTCTTTCTCTCAGGAGTGAATTGCCAATGAAGCATCATATATGCACAAATTATTCAAAATACATTGATCATCAGGTAAAACAAACTACCACTCAAAATAAAATGGATAGAAAAGACTGACGCATTTGCAAAACAATTAAGGTAACTCAGTCCTAGCCATCTACAGAGCATAAATAAACATTTACGGGCCAGTTATTTTGGGACACACCTATGCCAAACAAAAATTTCTTCAATTAAAGTACAGTACATCTTTAACCATCAAAATGACGTTTCTCGTAATTTTGTTACAACAAATTTTACCAATACCGACGCGTTTCCGAGAGATCCTCAAAGTTTTGAGACTGCATTTATTTATTGGACATACCCATTACAGACCAACTCCTGAAACTAGTTTTCAGAGTTTCTGAAAGTAAGCTTATTGTGTTGAGACACCTTCATGAACACTGTAAAATATGTACGTTATTCGATGCAGTGGTTGCAGGCTTCAGCTTATTTTTTCTTGTAAATATGTAGTTCGTCTCTTTTTCAGTAAGTTTTGGAGTTAATTCTTGCCAACACTTTCATTTCTCCCTTATCCACAGCCCAGTCCACGTGACTCCCGAACATTACATATTTATAAACGATGTAACTTGGAGGTCAACGTGCCTGCAATAAAGAAAACGTCTAACCTCCGGTTCTCTCTGCTTCAGGTGACTGTTTCGTTCTGAACATCGTGTACGCCTCGTGTGTTGTGAGCGGAACGATCACGAAAGTCGACAGACAGCTCTTTTCGAGTTCGATACAGCGTGTCACGTCAAAATGGCGTCACGTTTGCTTGAACTCTTGTGAACTGTAGGTTACATGTAGCGCCGGGTTAGGAAACACCTAGACATAAAAGGAAATAATTAGGATTATATTAATACCTTCAGCTGCCGACGGGCGTTGATATATCTCAACGGGGACAGGTGAAAATGTGTGCCCCGACCGGGACTCGGAGCCGGGATTTCCTGCTTACATGGCATGTGCGCTCTATCCATCTTTTTTTTTTTTCGTTGCGGACGTCACATGACATCCGTTCAACTTCGTTGTTGATATTTTCACTCAGTTTTTTTATTTTCACTCAGTTTTTTTTATTACAGAGTCCAACCAGCTCTCTGACCGTATCCATCTGAGCCACCGAGGGCATAGCAGATAGTGCGACTGCAGGGACCATCTCGCGCACGCCTCCCGCGAGACCCACATTCTCACCTTGTATGTCCACACACTACATTCGTAGTGTCCCACCGCAACACACTCATTACTCGTGGAAGACATTCTTACCAAGTCCCGTAAGAGTTCGAAAGAACAGACACCAAATCCATATAGGGTCAATCCATTTCAAATCACCCAGGCGATGTTGCCCAGGGTTTTGGCCATTTTTGAAAAGCTCTAGAAAAAAAGGAGTGCATTCTCAGGACTGCAACTTTTACTGCAGGTAGTTATGTACGTACACAACACAGAGATAACATGTTATTGGTGAGTCTCTCTTCCTTCATGAAAACTGAAGGCCTTAAAAAGTGAAGATTGATACATTTTTTCAGAGTCTTTACAGAAAGAGGACTCTCTTGCATGACAGAAAAATTAAAAAAAAAAAAAATATGCCTGAAGTTCATTTCATGCTGAGCAAACTGGTTTCTGAATTATTCTGATATCTTTTAAAATAACATGGCAATTAAACTTTCCGCAAACGTCGATTTCCACTAAAATTTGCCCAACCGCCATTGTAAAAATTGCTGCCAGAAAAAAACTATGACTTATAAATATTTTTAAAACAGTGTTTTGTGAATGCCTTCTATAGGGAACTCATGATAAAAAAATCAAAAATGTTGAGCAACAAATTTTATTCATATTGGATGATTTTAAATGGATTGACCCTATAAGTATAAAAGGAAGTGGCCAATCGAGAACAAGCCGATAGACCACCCAACAAGTTGACACCAGAACCACATTTTTCAGCTAACAAGACCCTCGGCCGCGCCGCACCAGGCCATCTGCAACGTCTTGGAAGGACCAGCAACTGCCGTCCTGTCCGCAGCCGCGTCTTAGTTATAAGCACTCGCCCGCCACGCTGCATTTAAGTTAAAATGTCAGTTATTTTGGGCTCAGTGTAGTAATGGCGCTCGGATTTAGTCACCGTTTCGGTCGTTTGACGATCGCGAGTATTTCGCGATACAATGGGAGAACAACAGCGCCATGCCTGTGGCCAGATTCGTCGAAGTCTGCCACCCCCATTTTGTTTCAGTTCTCATGGGTCAGCATTCTCTCTCCGTTGTGTTCTCAGTTAGGTTTGTGTAGTTCTAGTTCAAGGCTTATTCTATACAGGGTGGTTCGGAAATTCCCATTACAAATGTCTAGGACTTGTTAAGGTTCAAATGGCTCTGAGTACTATGGGACTTAACATCTGTGGTCATCAGTCCCCTAGAACTTAGAACTACTTAAACCTAACTGACCTAAGGACATCACACACATCCATGCCCGAGGCAGGGATTCGAACCTGCGACCGCAGCAGTCGCGCGGTTCCGGACTGAGCGCCTAGAACCGCGAGACCACCGCGGCCGGCACTTTTTAAGGGGAGTGAGTACATAATATTTTGAACTGGAGCTCATGTCAGCCAACGTACCGTTTCTTTGGTACAGCTGTTTGAAAACATGTTTGCTAGGTAGGTTTGCAACAGGGTAGTCACGGTGAGGGGCGCTTACGTCGGACTGACTGATATGATTCGACTTTATCTTACCTCTCTCACCTCGTTCAAATTTTATCCACTTGTGTATGAGTGTTGTATGTGGTATGGAGTGTTGGAGGTAGTATGGATGTAGTTGTTGGTCATCCACAACATACCAGACAGTGGTAGGAGCAACACCCATGGTACACGCCTTTGTTCGTCTACTCGCCGATGAGTTCTTTTCAACATGCTGCAGTATGGCCTTTCCCAATTCGAGTGTGCGTTGCTTCCTTAGAGCAGCATCACAGTCACACCTGCTGATAGCGAACGGACCCCTCTCTCGAAGCCGTTGCATAACATGGCGAAAAGGTTATTCAGTGGAGTTGGATGTTGTGCATAACAGTCTTGGTAAAGGCGACGGGCAGCTCTTCCTTTACCATGATCTTCGCCATACAGAAGGATCATGTCGGCGTATTCTGCAAATGGGTACTCACAGAAATGTGAATAAGGCTCGAACCAGGTCAACGAGGTAGCATAGACCTCAAATGACGTCAGCCCTTCCGACGTAAGCACCCCACAACATGACTACCCTGTCGCAAACCTATCTAGCAAACATGTTTTCAAACAGCTGTGACACAGAAACAGTTCGTTTCCGGGCGTGAGATCCTATCCAAAATATTACGTCCTCGCTCCCCTCTACAAGTCCAAGAAGTTTGTAATGGGAATTTCCTAACACCCTGTACGTCGATTTGGGAACGTCTTCGTCAGTGGAAGCCACCCTTTGTTAAGAGTGTCTTGTTCTGTTCTGATTTCAAAATGCATTTCTTTATATACTTTTTTAAATGTTTCATTTTTAAGTACTATTGCTATTTCTGCCACCTTTCCCCAGTATCCATACAAATCAGTGGCTCCCTGCAAGTATGGATATAGTCTGATACAGTCTGATACAGTCTGATACTGGAGAGAATATAAATCTGATATCCCGATGGTCTATCAGTATTTAACTCCGTCGCTAAAGGGGCAAACTCTTTTCATTTAGGCCACGTGGTATACGAGCCCTGTGTCAATCAATTCAGGTGTGCTGGCGCAAGTTGCACCATCGCAACAATTGGAGTGAAGAAACTCAATTCCTAGTGAGGCACTAAGAAGGATGTATGTTATGGTAGCTGCTAGCGTTCGTGCTCTGTAGTTGGCCAGAGTGTATAAACCTAGAAAAGTTCTATAACTCTCAGAGTCCACGTTATGTACAACGAGTGAACTGTTTCTGATTAGCTACGTCCATCACTGGATCTGCCATACTTCTCTGAAATGGAGATATTTTTTAATCCGCTGCACAGTCTCGCACTGGATCATGTGAGCCATAATATCCAGTATTTCGCTTTGTATCACTGGCACCAACTAAGTGTCGTGGTACTTCGGCCTGGTCTTCAGTTCATGAACTGCGTTTTTCCTCTCATGGAGAAGTGTCATGAGGTTTCCAGTGGCCGCTCCATGATTTCTCAGTGCATTTCCTGTTCTGTCTAGGAACATGAAGGAACTGATAATTACTAGTAAAGCGGGCCTAGCTTTCTCCTGATTAGCAGACGCCGTGCGTGATCCTTGAGCACACATGTGCTGTTTTCACGTTGCTGAATAACTACCACACACTCTTGATTAAAAGAACTCTTCTCACAAATTTTAATATGTCTGTTGCTTTTTTACAGATACAACAGACTTGCGTAAGAAAGCCGTTACTTTCCATTGTTTTCTATTTCTCACTACATGGGTAGACCTAATACAGCCACAGCATAGAACACCGTCACCGTTTTATTCGTACTGTAGCCATGAATAAGATACAAATTAATCCGATTTAAAGATCTTCTATTCCTTCATAGAAACATAGCAGGATTGGACAGAATGTAGTTGGAGTTATAAGAATTTTAACATTGGATGTCAGTAGCTTCAAATGCGTGACAGTTTGATTCAGTTACGATCAAAATTCACTGTCAACCAAAATACTAACCGCGTATTTGCTGGATAATAGCAAAAATTTTATTGCTGTCTGACCCTTTAGATCATGTACAGCTCTAAGTGAATTTGGGAGGGGGGAGAAACGTGTCTCACCTCCCTGCCCCCTTTCGACTTTGAAGCGGAGTATGATTAATTTTTTCTCTGGTGTTACATTTAAAGTTTTCCTTCGTATGTATCTCATCGTATTTATTGATGCAGTTTAGCTTGTCTTTTAGATTGTACGTGTTATTTCTACCCTTTCTTCTTTCCTTTTACTTTGCTGAAACGATTTATGAATGGTCCCCATGAACCATGGACCTTGCCTTTGGTGGGGAGGCTTGGGTGCCTCAGCGATACAGATAGCCGTGCAGTAGGTGCAACCACATGCAACTTTACTGTATGGTTAAATGATGATGGCGTCCTCTTGGGTAAAATATTCCAGAGGTAAAATAGTACCCCATTCGGATCTCCGGGCAGGGACTACTTAAGAGGATGTCGTTATCAGGAGAAAGACAATTGGTATTCTACGGATCGGAGTGTGGAATGTCAGATCCCTTAGTCGGGCAGGTAGGTTAGAAAATTTAAAAAGGGAAATGGGTAGGTTAAAGTTATATATAGTGGGAATTAGTGAAGTTCGGTGGCAGGAGGAACAAGACTTTTGGTCAGGTGAATACAGGGTTATAAATACAAAATCAAATAGGGGTAATGCAGGAGTAGGTTTAATAATGAATAAAAAAATAGGAGTGCGGGTAAGCTACTACAAACAACATAGTGAACGCATTATTGTGGCCAATATAGACACGAAGCCCACGCCTACTAGAGTAGTACTAGTTTATGTGCCGAATAGCTCTGCAGATGATGAAGAAATTGAAGAAATGTATGATCAGATAAAAGAAATTATTCGGATAGTGAAGGGAGACGAAAATTTAATAGTCATGGGTGACTGGAATTCGGCAATAGGAAAAGGGAGAAAAGGAAACGTGGTAGGTGAATATGGATTGGGGGTAAGAAATGCATGGTAGAATTTTGCACAGAATACAACTTAATCATAGCTAACACTTGGTTCAAGAATCATAAAAGAAGGTTGTATACATGGAAGAAGCCTGGAGATACTGACAGGTTTCAGATAGATCATATAATGGTAAGACAGAGATTTAGGAACCAGGTTGTAAATTGTAAGACATTCCCAGGGGCAGATGTGGACTCTGACCACAATCTTTTGGTTATGAACTGTGGATTAAAACTGAAGAAACTGCAAAAAGGTGGGAATTTAAGGAGATGGGACCTGGATAAACTGACTAAACCAGAGGTTTACAGAGTTTCAGTGAGAGCATAAGGGAACAATTGACAGGAATGGGGGAAGGAAATACAGTAGAAGAAGAATGGGTAGCTTTGAGGGATGAAATAGTGAAGGCAACAGAGGATCAAATAGGTAAAAAGACGAGGGCTAATAGAAACCCTTGGGTAACAGAATAAATACTGAATTTAATTGATGAAAGGAGAAAATATAAAAATGCAGTAAATGAAGCAGGCAAAAAGAAATACAAACGTCTCAAAAATGAGATCAACAGGAAGTGCAAAATGGCTAAGCAAGGATGGCTAGAGGACAAATGTAAGGATGTAGAGGCTTATCTCACTAGGGGTAGGATAGATACTGCCGATAGAAAAATTAAAGAGACCTTTGGAGAAAGGAGAACCACTTGCATGAATATCAAGAGCTTTGATTGAAACCCAGTTCTAAGCAAAGAAGGGAAAGCAGAAAGGTGGAAGGAGTATATAGAGGGTCTATACAAGGGCGATGTACTTGAGGACAATATTATGGAAATGGAAGAGGATATAGATGAAGATGAAATGGGAGATATGATACTGCGTGAGGAGTTTGACAGAGCACTGAAAGACCTGAGTCGAAACAAGGCCCCAGGAGTAGACAACATTCCATTAGAGCTACTGACAGCCTTGGGAGAGCCAGTCCTGATGAAACTCTAACATCTGGTGAGCAAGATGTATGAGACAGGCGAAATACCCTCAGACTTCAAGAAGAATATAATAATTCCAATCCCAAAGAAAGTAGGTGTTGACAGATGTGAAAATTACTGAACTATCAGTTTAATAAGTCACGGCTGCAAAATACTAACGCGAATTCTTTACAGACGAATGGAAAAACTAGTAGAAGCCGACCTCGGGGAAGATCAGTTTGGATTCCGTAGAAATACTGGAACACGTGAGGCAATACTGACCTTACGACTTATCTTAGAAGAAAGATTAAGGAAAGGCAAACCTACGTTTCTAGCATTTGTAGACTTAGAGAAAGCTTTTGACAATGTTGACTGGAATACTCTCTTTCAAATTCTAAAGGTGGCAGGGCTAAAATACAGGGAGCAAAAGGCTATTTACAATTTGTACAGAAACCAGATGGCAGTTATAAGAGTCGAGGGACATGAAAGGGAAGCAGTGGTTGGGAAGGGAGTGAGACAGGGTTGTAGCCTCTCCCCGATGTTATTCAATCTGTATATTGAGCAAGCAGTAAGGGAAACAAAAGAAAAATTCGGAGTAGGTATTAAAATCCATGGAGAAGAAATAAAAACTTTGAGGTTTGCCGATGACATTGTAATTCTGTCAGAGACAGCAAAGGACCTGGAAGAGCAGTTGAACGGAATGGACAGTGTCTTGAAAGGAGGATATAAGATGAACATCAACAAAAGCAAAACGAGGATAATGGAATGTAGTCGAATTAGTCGCGTGATGCTGAGGGAATTATATTAGGAAATGAGACACTTAAAGTAGTAAAGGAGTTTTGCTGTTTGGGAAGCAAAATAACTTATGATGGTCGAAGTAGAGAGGATATAAAATGTAGACTGGTAATGACAAGGAAAGCGTTTCTGAATAAGAGAAATTTGTTAACATTGAGTATAGATTTAAGTGTCAGGAAGTCATTTCTGAAAGTATTTGTATGGAGTGTAGCCATGTATGGAAGTGAAACATGGACGATAAATAGTTTAGACAAGAAGAGAATAGAAGCTTTCGAAATGTGGTGCAACAGAAGAATGCTGAAGATTAGATGGGTAGATCACATAACCAATGAGGAGGTATTGAATAGGATCGGGGAGAAGAGAAGTTTGTGGCACAACTTGACTAGAAGAAGGGATCGGTTGGTAGGACATGTTCTGAGGCATCAAGGGATCACCAATTTAGTATTGGAGGGTAGTTTGGAGGGTAAAAATCGTAGAGGGAGACCAAGAGATGAATACACTAAGCAGATTCAGAGAGATGTAGGTTGCAGTAGGTACTGGAAGATGAAGAATCTTGTACAGGATACAGTAGCATGGAGAGCTGCATCAAACAGTCTCAGGACTGAAGACCACAACAACAACACGTTGTTTCTTTGTTTAGCAAAAGGGATCTGGTATATAACTACCAGTCTTGTGATAACTTAAGTTTGATGTATTTTGCGACTCATTTTCACCTTTAACATGACTTCTACTTTACTATATCGTCACCTGAAATCTTAATGAGGATTTTTTTCTTTTGTAACTATTTCACGAAATATTTCATCTTTGTTTTTTTCGCAACTGCACTTGTTTCGCGAGCTAATCACCATCATCTGTACTGAAACTTATATTTAAGTGCTCATTCCTCCAGTGATTTCATTAAAATGTGACAAGAACACACGTAGTATCGTACACTGCATTGTATTCGTAACAGGGAGCACTTGGATATGTGGTTTTGGTCTGTATATGCGAAGTCCACGATCTCTAATTCACACTCACTCTCAAAGTGTCTTTCAGTAGGGTACTACAAACCACAAAGACATTGCTGTATAAAATATTAAAAATGACTACATCGTCTGGTCCCAGACAAGGTCATATTTTTTAATGTTGGTGGTTTCCGAAACAGTAGTATGAATGCTCTTGTAATGTAAATTTGACCATGAGCAAGACTGCGGCACTGGTATTTGTAGAGTTGGGTATAATAATGAAAACAGTACATGGTCTAACTGTAAATCATTATGCATAATGTGACCAGTACGCTACGTTATTCGTGTATGGTATTATGCATAGATTTTGGTCTACGTGTCAATATTCAGAAGCAATTTGTACGTAGGCCTATGTACAGTTTATAACGATGTCTTATAGGCTACATTCCGTGTGTCGACTACTGACCAATCTCCTTTATAGTGTGATCGTTTTTAGTATTAGGAACTCTTTCGAAAGACCACTACTTGCTAAATTTAAAGTGTACCACGGTATTCTAATTCAAACTGTTTGGTCGCATCTTTTCAGACAGTTGAGTCTGGGTGTTGAGCGCACCGCGGCTATGCGGTGTTATCTCTGCTGGATCAATAACCCGGGCTGAGCTGAAGGAGCGGTGCGCGAGTCGCACGTTTACTTGTTTATGTCACGCTACCTTAATACAAATTACAGCGTAGTGTCGCTGTAAACAAACCATCAACTGCGTGGCGGTGCATAGTAATGTTACAGACATGGATTTTGAAGGTAAATTGCAAATCGAGATTCCGCTTTCTTTCTTAGCACTCTACACATACGTTGTAGCGGTGTGTCGCTAGAAATATTTTGCAGGAATGGTACAGAAATTGTGTTTTGATGTCAGGAGGACCTTAAAATACGGCATGAATTGCTATATTCTCTCGGTATTTATAATTATTATTTGAAAACTCTTTCCGTGTAGTAGTCGGTAAAAAATGCAAGCTCGAAGTAGAAATTGGACGTAATTGGTGCGGCTGCACTGAATGGAAAATATTTGTAGTTCTTGATCATGACTTTCTCAGCAGTGCACCGGAAGAGTAGCGAATAAATGATATCGAACGAACCCTCATACGCTAGTCTGAAACTGGTGACTGAATAAAGTATTAAGTCAGTGGATATTACTACCAATGTAGGCCTAGTTACTTACCAGTATTAAATTGATTCATGTGCACTAGTTTGTAAACCCGCCATCTGAAAGAGGCTCCTTGAGATATCGTGTACAAGAATAGCGCCACATGTTTTGAGCTACATTGTGTTTCACTACAAAGACCATGATGGTTTCTATTACGTCCAGTGCACTGATAATTACATTTCCATTCTTGCAGTATCGGAAGCACTTTAAAGACCCCATACTTAACAATTCACATTGTGAACGAAATAAATATAAATAATACTTGTAGGACTTTCTTTTGCGAAACTCTTGCTCCACCCATAATTAACTTTACTTTTCATATGGTCCCTAAATTATTCTAAGCGAATATTCGTACGGATCTTAACGCACGGCAAGAATAATATCTTTCTACAATGGATGACCATATGTGCTTTAATTGTTTGGTCTACTGCAATTAATTCTCTCTCTTCCTTCCCCTCCCTCCCTCACTCGCACACACACACACACACACACACATTCTCCACCCCACGCCAATGCCCCTTACTCTGTACGCCCACAATGCAAACAAGTGTGTGTTACTTCTGGGCCAAGGGCTATGCAGGATGAAAGAAATGGCCTTATGAACCATTGTACAAATGTGCAGGTGAAGAAGTAAGTTACTCCACAAGATGTAATCTGTTTTGGTATAATCCACTTGACACATCACATCATTATAGCATCATGAACACTGTGAGTTAGTGTTTTTTTATTTTACCAGCTGGAAGTAAGTCATTGAAACCATGAATCCTGGCACAAGAAGGGCTTGCCGAGGCAAATCTTTGATTAGTTGTGGAGCTCCACAAGGCTCTACACTGTGACTTCTTATTTTTTATTACTTATCAATGCGCCTTTTTTTTCAATTTTCTAAAAGCACCTCCCATGTTTTTTGCAGAGCTCACGATTTTTATGTTTTGTATTACTGCCATATTGGTAATAGAATAACAGACTACTGGTATAACTAGCAGGTTGCTATTTTGCTTGCTCATACACACTTTATTTATCTATTTGCTTATTTATCCATATAAACCTCTTTATTAGTACATTCATCATGCACAAGACACAGGACAGAAAACCTTTTTAGCTTTTGGTTTTACAACCATCAAACCTACAGCATTTAAATTTTTTATAACAAATTGGACTTATACATTTAATAATTACAAATTTGATTGAATGCCGTACATTTATAACTTATTTCTACAAGTAAAAGTATAAGTTATATTTTTTCTTGCATAAGATACTGCGAGACTGAATATTAGCAGTTTTGTAATAGGTAGTCTGTCACAGACCTTTTAAAGCTTTGTAGTTGAGGAAGAGATTTTATACATCTTGGTAATCTGTTTTATGGTTTTGTTCCTGCATAATGTACACCTTTTTGGCATAATGTGGTGTTCCAATGATTAACATGTATGTCTCTCTGTGACCTGGTACTGTAATCATGGACGCTTTTGTTTTGAAGAAAAAGGTTTTATTTTCTCAGTATACATTTTTTGATATACACAATTACTTCCAATATACAGATTTAGTGAAAGGGTAAGATCTTTAGATCTTTAAAGAAACATTAGCATGGTTTTCTCCTGCTTGCTTGTTTCATTGTTCTTGTAATTACCTTTTGTTTTCTGAAAAATGTTTTGGTCTGGTGTACATTTCACCAGATAATGACACTGTACTTTACCATTTAATGTTCATGAGCAAGTATACAGTCCTAACAGTTTGTGCACTTGTATTATTGCAAAGAATTCTTACTAAATAGCTCATTTCTTGCTAGTTTTGAATTTAGCAATGTGATATGAGAGCTCCATTTAAAGTTTTCCTGCATGTGAACCCCAAGAAATTAAGTTTTAAATCAGCACAAATGTTTTGGTTACCTACACATGCTATTGGCTGTGCTGCATTTTTATTTCGATCATGTGGAAATTCAGGAGTACTTTCTTGGGGGGATTGACTATTAACCTGTTTCTGGTAAACCATTCAGACACTTCTTTCATAATACATTTTGTAGATGCAGAAAGATCTTTTTCTTTATTTCTTTCAGTCAAAAGACAAATGTCATCTGCAAACAGTACTGGTTCTGAATCCCTAATGTGTAATGAGAAGTCAATACTGTACAACAAAAAAAGAAATGGACATAGAATAGAGCCCTGTGGAAAATCATGACTTAGTCCACATGGTTCTTAAAGGTGTACCTGGAGTTCATTTCCTTCCTACTTAATTTCAGTTACCTGAGAGCAATATTCCAAATATGATTTAATCCACTTCTTTTGCATGCCTCTTACAGCATACTGTTCAAGCTTTCTCAGGAGCATGGAATGATCAGTCATACGACAAATGTTTGTCAGAGTGAAGAATAAACCTGAGATTTTTCTGTGGTTGTCCACTGCATTTAAGACAGGGTTTATCAGGTTGAAAGTGGCTGTTTCAGTTATAACATCCAGTTATAACATTATTCTTGTTGAAGAATGTAATTGGTTGTGAAATAGGGGTTTGCCATTTCCAGGTGCTTTTCAAAGACACAACTTGATAATGATGAATTGCATATGTCAAATAAAGGAGAGACTATTTGTCTTGCCATTATGTTTATAACATAATCCAGAATATCATCAATACTAGCTGAATAATTACTCTCCAGTGAATTAATGGTGTTTAGAAATTCAGCTGGGCCCACTGGACTGAGGAACATGGATATATTACTTATTTCAATAGATGAAAGTTATTTCAGTATTGTATTAGGTGTATTGCCAAACATTTCATTCATTGGTTTTCTAGCAACAGTAGCATATTAAGTGACAGACATGTTCTATCCATTCAGAAACCACTTTCTAACATGGAGGCTATAACAATTAAATACAGTGGAAAAGGACAAACTTTATGAGAAAAACTTCTGTGGATATGAAACTAAAGCACAATGCAGTATGTTGTACTGTCTCAGTTGTTAGTGCTTTAAGGTAGTACATGAAAAACCACCACCCCAGCTGCTGCTAAGACATGCCGTAATTGCCACTTCTGGTGCCCTTTAAGTTTCATTGCACATGTGCACGTAACTTACATTATAACCTTACAGAGAGTTATATTAGTAAATGTATCTGTTGTTATGAGACAAGAACATTTGAGAAATCGCTACATTACAATACTCACAGGTGCCTAAAGCAACATGAAGAGCTTCAGTACATATGAAACAGTTTTGGTAGCACATAGTTTTACGCTGAGCTTCATTATAGATTGTTAACCAGTATCAAACACTGTGAGACTTAAACTGGGACAGTGCTCCTATATCGTCATTAGTAAAAGAAATTTTGGAAACAGGCTTCAGCATTTCTGCTTTTGCTTTTCTAGCCTCTATTCTGATTCCTGTGATAGCAAAGAGTGTCTGGATACTAACGTTGGTGACACTGATAGACCAAATTTCTTTGCGTTTTGTGGGAGATCTTTTGATGAGGTCCTCTATGGCAGTCACTGAATACTTCACATATTACCCTTTTGACAACGGAATGTGTTTCATTCACCATGTCTCTTATTATAGCCATATGTTTTGTTTTCCACCTGTTGCACAGTAGTTGCTGGCTCTTTAGAAGCATGCTGTAGTAACACTAGTTCTGTAATCATACTCAGCACATTTTATCTTATGCATTCATGGATATTTTTGTTTCATAGACAGTCTATAATCTCATCTGTCACTTATAGATTGATTCTACTGTATATTCTGTTTATCTAGAAACAAATAATGTTGTCACTTTATAACTGCTGAAAATTTAGCTGTCTCAGCTATGAATTCAGAAAATTTAGCTGTCTCAGCTATGAATTCAGACAATCATGTGACATTAAAACTATGAAAGGAGGTTATTGTGGTCTTGTAAATTTAGTCACTGCATGTAATTACTTTTCTGGCCTGAACACACAGTAACATTTTCCTAATTAAGTGAAAGGATCTTAACAAGTATGAAAACAATGCCACTAACATTAACCATTAAACTTACACTTGAAGAGGAAAATGTATTGTATGTTTCCTGCACTTATAATTTGCAGAGAATCACTTTTTCTTATCCATCTTCACCAACACAATATAAACAAAAATATATACTGATCAAATCAAAGATTGATCAGAAGGTGTGAAGCAGTGGCAAATGTAGGCAGCCTGTTTTACAACAAACAATTCTCATGCAAGTAACACAACTGTGTCCTCAATCTGAAGGTTGGCTTGAATGTATCCGTGCATTTCTAGGTGTGTCCTACTGTAGGTAGTTTTTCCTTTGCCTTCTTTTTATCTTTGCACTGACTTGTTACTGTTGTTGTTGCTGTTGTTGAGGTGGTGCTGGTGCTGGTGGTGGACCTCAGCCCTACAGCCCTAAAACTGATCTACTGTCCTAAGGGTGGTTTTATGTCCCTTCCATGCTGGTCTGTCCTGTGCAAGCCTCTTCATCTCTGCATAACTATTCCACCTACATCCACTTGAACCTGCCTATTGCAATCTAACCTGAGACGCCCTGAATGATTTTTTTTTTTCTGCCCACACTTTCTTCCACTACCAATGTCCTGGTCATGTGCTACTTCATTAAAAAAACTGATTACCAGTCTCAGCTTTGCATTCATCGTCAAATCTAAAAATGAGAAAATATAAACAGAAAATGTCAGTAGATTTATAAAACAAGAAAACAAACTCATTAAATGTGTGAATAAAGTTAACAAGTTACGTAAAAGGTACAGCAGCAACAAGTAGGTTTGTAGGCAGCACATAGAAGAACAATGTTCACTCACTGTGTTTTTTAGAGTTTTCGGTGTGTTAAAGTCATTTAGTAAATTTCATGCTTTAGTTTTCAACTGATGTTTCTTATTGTTTCTAGTGAAATATTTCATTAAAATTTTCATTTGGTGTTTTAACTTTGTTTAGTGTTCCAGTGGGCATTTAAATTTTTTGGTTTTAGCTAATAATTTTGTGAAGTTTTGTTGGTATTGGTATTAGCTGTGGTGTAGTAATATTAATACAAGTAGTTGCTTTCTTAGTAGGCAGAGAACTTCAAGACCACTATTGTTAGTTCTATAAATAGTTCTACTGGTGTAATGGAATTTTGGTAATGTAGACGTATAGTTTTTTTAGTAACTGTAAAATTTTACCATGAGTGAGAAGTATGGGCTCTGTTGTAGGGTTGTGTGTAGTGGATTACGGTGTAGGAGGAGGGTGAAGGGTGGTGGGGAATGGGAACTGGCTGTTGGCAAGAAGGCAGCTAGGAAGAGGAGGTATTCAGACAGTTTTACTTTGTGTATATGCAATAGATTTGACCAACTGTCAGAGTTGAGTGGAGAGGAGCCTTGTGTAGCTCTAGATGTAGGGAACATGCGGCAGTCCTCAGCAGTTAGGAGGCCTAGGTTAGTTGCAAAGTCTAACAGAAAGAAGAAGGTTCAGCTGCTAGGTAGTTCTCATGGTAGAGGTGTGGGCCAGCAGTTGCAGGAAGTGTTGCAGGAAGTGTTGTACCAGGTCACCAGCATTGTGAAGCCTAGTGCAGGGTTGGCTTAAGTGCCTGACAGCATAGGGGAGTCATGTAGCAATTTTATGAAGGAGGATCAGGTAGTGATAATGGGTGGAGCAGGGAACAGTCTTGATAGGGACAGGGAATATGATGTAGGTGGTGACCTGGTAAAGATAGCTACTCAAACTGGTGGCACTAAAGTGCATTTCTTGCAACTGTTTCAGCATCATGATCGGCCTCACCTTAATGTGGCTGTTAGGCACATTAACATGGGGCTGGGGAGGGCACTGATGACAGAGGACATGTGTCACATCTCAGTGGTGCTAGTTGGGTCTATCAGTAGAGTGGGTTTCACTAGGCATGGCCTGCACCTCAGTAGGCATAGGAAGGGGATGCTGGTTAAGCTTATAGGTGACAGTGCAGTTGGTGGTGATGGTGGTGGTTGTGGTGGGGTCTCTCATGGAAAAATTCCTGTAGTAGTTGGTGTTAGAGCTGCACCTTTTTTAGATTGAAGTCAGCTGATAGGTACACTTGCTTAAAGGAAGTTCCTCTAACTAAGGGCTCACCTTTGGAGGATGTAATGTTTCCAAGTAGAGAAGGAATTAGCATATTTCATCAAAATACAAGAGGTATTAGAGATGAAGTTAGTGAACTGCTTATATATGTTGACTCTGAAATTATTGGTATATCAAAGCACCACTTAAATAATTTGACAGTTCAGAGGCTTCCTTTGCCAGCATACAGATTAGCTGGCTGTTTCTCAAGGAGTTCCTTGTGTGGTGGGGGAGTGGCTATGTACATAAAAAAAGAGTATTCCATTTGAATCCACAGACGTATCATGACACTGCACTGAACAGATATATGAATGTGGTGCAGGGGCAGTTGAATTTAGTGAAACTAAACTTCTAATTGTTGTTGTTTATAGGTCCCCTAACTCTGACTTCAGAGCATTTCTGCTCAAGCTGGAAAGGGTTCTTGATTCACTTTGTAGGAAGTACCAAAAATTAGTTATATGTGGTGACTTCAGTATCAATTTTGTAAATGATGGTGCAAGAAAAAGGACGTTGGTGGATCTCCTAAATTCATATGATCTGATGCAGACTGTGTTTTTTCCAACTAGGGTGCAGGGGAACAGTAGCACAGCCATAAAAATATTTTTCTTCATTACTAGATGGGCATTCTGTTAGTAAACGCGTGAATGGCCTTTCAGACCATGATGCACAAATTTTAACACTAAAATGCTTTTGTACTCAAACCAATGTCACATTTAATTACTAACTATGTAGGAAAGTTAAGCCAACAGCAACAGAGAGTTTTTTAAACCTTGTCAAGGAACAAAAGTGGCAGGATGTTTATAGTGCCAATAACATAGATGATAAATGGATTCCTTAACACATTTGTCATGCTCTTTGAGAGTTGCTTTCCATTTGAACATTCTGAACAGAGTACTAGCAGTAATGGGGAGCCCAGGTGGATGACTAGTGGCATAAGGATATCTTGTAGAACAAAGCGGGAATTATATCAAAATGTTAGAAGCAGTCACAATCAAGTTAGAGTAGCTCATTACAAACAGTATTTTAAGGTGCTTAAAAATGTTATTAGGAAGGCAAAGAGTATATGCTATGCAAATAGAATAGCTAATTCATAGGATAAAATTAAACCGTAAGGTCAGTTGTGAAGGAAGTGTCTGGTCAGCAGCACAAGGGTGATGATATAAATACAGTTCATAGTACAAATATTTCTGTTACTGATAAATCAGATATATGTACAGTATTTAACAATCATTTTCTGAGCATTGCTGGTGAATTAAATAAAAAATTAGTTTCTACAGGAAATCATATAACTTTCTTCGAAAATGCTTTTTCGAGATTGATGTCTGAAATACTCCTCTGTGATACAGACAAGAGGGAGATTGAGTCAATAATTAAATCACTGAAGACTAAGAACTCTCATGGTTATGATGGAGTGTCTAGCAGAATATTTAAGTACTGTGCTGCACATGTTAGCCCTGTATTTAGCCATATTTGTAATTTTTCCTCTAGGAATGGTCAGTTTCCTGATTAAAGTACTCAGTGGTAAAGCCGCTTTATAAAAATGGAGAAAGGGATAATGTAGATAATTTTAGAACTATTTCTATGCCATCAGTGTTTGCAAAAGTTATTGAAAAGGCTGTGTATGTAAGGATCATTTTATGTCACACAATTTGCTATGAAATGTACAGTTTGGCTTTATAAGTCATTTAACAACTGAAAATTCCACATTCTCTTTTCTCTTTGCGGTACTGGCTGGGCTAAACAAAAGGTTTCCAATGCTTGGCATATTTTTTGATTTAACTAAGGCATTTGATTGTGTCGATCACAAAATATTGCTCCAGAAGTTGGACCATTATGGAATATGGGAAGCAGCTCACAATTGGTTCACCTCTTACTTTAGCAACAGGCAGCAAAAGCTCATTATTCACAATGCTGATAACGGCTGTGATGTGGGGTCTGAGTGGGTTACTGTCAAGTTGGGGGTGCCCCAGAGATCAGTGTTGGGGCCACTCCTGTTCTTTATTTATATAAATGATATGCCCTCTCGTATTACAGGTAACTCTAAAATATTTCCATTTGCTGATGGTAGTAAAGGATGATGCGTGCAACATTGGCTCAGATTCAAATAGTGCAGTGAATGACCTATGTTCATGGCTTGTAGAAAATAAAGTAACACTAAGTCACAGTAAGACTCAGTTTTTCCAGTTTCTAACACACAGTTCAACAAAACCTGACTTTTAATTTCACAGAAAGGGCATATGATTAGTGAAACTGAACAGTTCAAATTTCTAGGTGTTCAGATATGTAGTAAGCTGTCGTGGAAAGCCCATGTTCAGGATCTTGTTCAAAGACTTAATACTGCAATTTTTACTATTCGAACAGTATCAGAAGTGAGTGATCATTCGACACAAAAATTAGTCTACATTGCTTATTTTCATTCGCTTATGTCATATGGTATTATATTTTGGGGTAACTCTTCCCATTCTAAAAGGATATTTTTGGCTCAGAAACAGACAGTTCGGGCAATAAGTGGTGTAAGTTCACGAACCTCTTGTCGACCCCTGTTCACAAGTCCGGGTATTTTGACATTGAATATATGTATTCCTTACTGTCATTTCTTGTTAAGAATATTAGCTTATTCCCAAGAATAAGCAGCTTTCACTTGGTTGATACTCGGCAGAAATCAAACCTGCATCTGGATCGGACTTCCTTAACTCTTGTGCAATAAGGTGTGCAGTATACTGTTGCATCCATTTTCAATAAGCTACCACTTGAATTCAAAAATCTTAGCAGTAATCCACGTGCTTTCAAATTGAAACTCAAGAGTTTCCTCATGGGTCACGCCTTCTATTCTGTCGAGGAGTTCTTTGAAAAATTAATTTGATTCTTATTGTATTGTTGATTGCGTTTACTTAAACTTATGGACTGACTGTTTTTGGGTTCATAAACATTTATTTTTATCTGTTATTACTTTTATGTTGTAATTTCATGTACTGACACGTTCCATGACCTTGGAGATTTGCTCCTCAATTTGGTCCTATGGAACTTCAGGTGTAAATAAATAAATAAATAAATAAATAAGGGCAGGGAATGTATATTTATAGATAAAGTTTACAATACGCAGTGCTAGTGGATCTAGTAGAATATGAGTTACAGACAACACTATGTGTATATTAAAAGATGTAGAGTGGAGTAACTTTTATATGTTTCTAAAATATGACATTATCTATATTTTAAAAAATATATAATAAATAAAATATATGTAAAAACTATTAATGGAGTTATTTTGCATGTCATGAAAACATTAATGTGTAATGCAACATAAAGTTAAAATCATAAAAAGAATTTAAAACCTGCGTGAAAGCGTTATCTATATAGCTAGGTCACAAATGCATGACATGAAAAGCAGTACATTGCATCCCAAGTGCTACACAACTTTAAATGTGATAACGCATAATCCAGAATGTTATATTGTAAGTAAATATGATTTTAAATATGCTTGACATCATCAGGTATAACTATAATGTAACTTGAATTAAAAATATTAAGAAGGCAGATAGTCGTAAAAAGATGGAACTAAAGTTCAAGAACTCTGAATGCAGAAGTAGTTGAAGGAGTCTAGGGGACATCACCACCTGAATGAGATCAGGCTGACCACCAGAGACAGTAGTAGCAGACCAGGCAGAGTTGATGTCAGTGGGCCATGAGGATGCTATTAGTGTGAAGCACAGTTGCCATAATAAAGATGGCAGTTACAATGAGGTATCATGTACCTAGACAGCTTCCAGAAGTTCTCTGCCACAGCAGGTCTCTAAAAATGCCAAACTATGTGCTGTTTTGGAACCCACATTGTTCATTGGTCCATTTTTCCAGTAGCGCAGATTTTAGTTTTATGTGTCAGAGCACCTTTTTGTTCTTGATGTAGAATTTTTAAATCAGATAGGATGTCATTCATAGTGCAGCCAGTGGTGTTAATGTTTTTACCATATGCTGTTTTGTTACTCTGTTTACGTTTTCTTTATATTGGAAAAAGTTTCTGCCGATTTGGCTGATGTAATCTGTATCACACCTTCCACCCTTAGTTTATACACTTCTGAGCTCAAAAATTTGTTCTTGTTATATTATGCTTTACCTACCTGGATAGCTGTGCATGTAAATGCGCCACTTTGCTTCTGGTACGGAGGGGAGGGGGGGTTGGAGAGGAGGCGGGGGGTTGCACCAGCCCCGGATCAAATCTGCCTGGTGGATTAATGATGCAGGTTGGCATGCCAGACAGCCTGGAAGTGGTTTTTAGGTGTTTCTCAAATCACACTAAGTGAAAACTGGGCTGGTACCCTAGCCCCACTTCAGTTACATGATTCACAAACATTTTGAAAACTTCACTCACTTTCATAGGAATGACATTACACACAGGCTCCTGGTGTACACATATTCCATCCCTGAGGGTAGTGGGATCATGACAGGCGAGCATCTGGTCATCCCTTAAAACTAACCATGCCAAATGTGTTATTAACCATGCCACCTCTGTGCTGATGTCGGACAAGGCCACAAGAAAAAGAAGAAGTTATATTATGCGTTAATTGGTTTCATAGTGTGTTTGAAACTTGGAAGCCTATTTTAATTTTATGTTTATGAAGACAGTGTACCATTGTAACTTATATTTGTCCATTGTAAGAGATTTCAGCATTCTTACTTTCTCCCAGCTGCCATTATTAGAGGTAGCATTATTTGATGTTAGTCAAGAGCCAGGCAACTACAGGGGGGCAGGAGGCTTCAGTTTAATAATGACTCCGAACCAAAGTGAAACTAGGCATTTTTTACATTATTAAATCGTTCCCAGAAGTCAATGAGACATAAGTGGTAGAAAAAATGCTAGGGATAGCTACAGATCAAATCTCTTATCTTTGGAGTTATAGTCTGGCTTTCGCTAACAGCCACTGAGACCCACAGTCTAAAATGAATAAATGAACCAACTTAGGAAAAATGTGAACATTGGTTCATAGAAATGGATAAAAGTGGAGTCACAAATTGGCATATACTTTAAAATCTCACTACATCCTCTCATGTGGCAGCATGCCAGATGACGCATTGCACATTATATGAGCCTCTCCCCTGGGACTCTATGAAGCATCTCCACATGCACAAAATTGCCTCTAAGACTTAACCATGTGTTTGCTACACCTCAGACAGAACTGTCACAGTGTTTTGAGTCCTTAGGCATGACAACACAGATATTAAATTAAACGCAGATATTCACTGCTAGGATCATAGGGGCATAACAGGTGTGTGAACTGAAAGTATAAGAGAAATTTTTTAATGACTTACATAGTCGCCATTGACTGTATATTTATTACAATATCCACATTGCAATTTCAACCTATTGGTCATATGCAAGTGGTTACATGTGATGAAAACTGCAGTAGTCAGCATTAATAAAAATACAAGAGTTTATTATTATTATTATTATTATTATTATTGTGCAAACTACTGCTTGTTTTCCCAGCAGCTGCTACCACTTCAAAATGACCAAAAGACTGAAATTGCAATACTGGATATTGTAATAAATGTACAGTCAGTGGCAAACGTGAAGTCATTTAAAAATCACATAAGACTGTGAGCGTACAACAAAAACAATTGTGTGTAACAGAAGTATTCAGGGGAATTAAATGGGAATCCTTGGAAGAAAGTTGACAGTTCTCATGAAAACTTCTTGGGTAAATTTAGAGGACCTGTATTTGAAGAAGACAATGAAACCATTGTGCTGCCACCATTGTACATCTTGTGGAGGGAACACAAGCATGAGGGAAAAGAGATTACAGATTGCATACAGAGGGATATAGATATCATTTTTCCCTTGCTCAGTAAGCAAATGGAATTGGAAAGAAAATCAATAAAATTGGTACAATGTACCCTCCACCATGCACTCTACAGTGGCTTAGGGAGTATATATGTAGATGTAGATGTAAATATGTATAACATGTCATTTGTTCTGTTGATGGGTACCTACATGCTAACTTACATTAACTGTGTGGCAGCACATACATGCCTACATAGTATAGTCTATTTATTTAATGCCATAAACACATAAAAGCACAATCTGTATGCTAATATAGTTACATTGATAAGATACAGATCAATGTAAAATATACAGGCAACAAAAACACTAAAATCCATATACATATTTATATTGTAAATGTGAAGGTAACTCTGCCACATTTTCACAACTAAACCACTGAACTGATTTTGATGAAATTTGGTATGGAGATAGCTTGAGCCCTGAGAAAGAACGTAGGTTCCTTTGGAAATTAAAAGAATATTGGCTCCTAGGAGGGGGTAGTAGGGAATGGAACATCTTTTTTTTACTCCACTGAACATAAACCACGTTAAAAATTGTTAAATTTTGTTGTATAACATACAAGTTTTATGATGAATAGCTACTTGAATAGCATTATACATGGATGCATAATCCTGCCCACATCCCTCCACATGCACCACTCGACAGTGTGCGTGCTGCATTATTGTGCATTGGAGGCAGTTGCAGAGTATAAGGGGATGGTCAGACAGTGAGGGGAGGGGCAGCCATGTGAGAACAGCTGATGTTATTGCATGTACACATATTATAAGTCCACATTTTATTTTGATGTTGAACTTGAGGCCTTAGTCCTTGAAACAGGTTCCATTTTGTAGTAGATAATAGATATATTGTATTTTTCAATTTGTATTATAGATGTATTGTATTTTTCAATTTGTTTTGTAGTTTTCACATTTTTAACTGAGATTTGAGATGTAGCACATAATATAAAAAACATTTATTATATACCTATATACTGGCACTACATACATTTACACACATACACACACATAAAACACAAAGAATTAAACAATATGAGGTGTGACTGGAAAGTTTTAAGAATGGAACCGCTACTACTTACTGGTTTGGTGGGTAGGCACATGGAGGGTGGGGAGTGAGCCATTGCCTTGTCCTTGAATGCCCTCTGACAGGAAACTGCATTTCCTTCATTCAGTTCATTGTGGCAGTTTGTTGACTGCGGGTCTGTTAGGGCTTGTTGCCGGATTCTGTCTGCGTGAAAATGGACGTAAAAACGGAGCAACGAGTTTGTGTCAAATTTTGTTTTAAAACCAGGAAATCATATTCTGAGACTTACCAACTATTAAAAACAGCCTTTGGAGATAATTTTATGAGCCAGTCAAACATATTTGTATGGTTCAACAGATTTAAAAAGGCCTGTGAATCATTTGAAGATGAACCACGGTCCGGCTGTCCTTCCACCTCAAAAACAAATGAAAATGTGGTGAAAGTTCACAACTTAGTGTGCTCTGATTGTAGACTTACAATTAGGGAGATGGCTGATGAACTTAATTGAAGTTTCTATGCAGTTTGGTCAATTTTAACTGAAGATCTGAATATGTGTCGAGTCTCCGCAAAATTCATTCCAAAACTGTTGTCAAGTGACCAGAGACAATACCGACTTGAAGACTTGAAGTGTGCCAAGAATAGATGTTACAGACTAAAAATGACCCAGATTTTTTAAATAGGGTAATTACAAGAGATGAATTGTGGATATATGGAAATGATCCTGAAACCAAAGTGCAGTCTTTGCAGCAGAAGGCTTCAGGTCACCATGAACAAAAAAAGCATGGCAAAGTCAGTGATTTTTTTCAATTATGCCAGTATTGTGCATCATGAATTTACCCCTGCAGAACAGAAAATTAATCAGGAATACTACAAACGTGTCCTTGAGCATTTACGTGAAAAGGCCTGCATTGTGGAAAGACAGAAGTTGGGTGCTACACCATGACAATGGTCTGGCCCACCGTTGAATTTTTGTCCAAATTCAAAATTCCTGTGCTTCCATGACTGCCATATTCCCCCAATTTGGCCCCTGTGGACTTCTAGCTGTTTCCTAAACTGAAATTTTCACTGAAAGGGAAGTGATTTGATTCAATTGAAGACATCCAGGCAAATACAGAGAGCGTCCTTAACACACTTCAGGAAAAAAATTTCCAAAAATGTTTCCAAAAGTGGAAACACCATTGGAGTTGGTGTGTTCAGCCAGAAGGGGACTATTTTGAAGGAGATGCATCACAGTAGCATGTAAGTACCACCATTGTACAA
This sequence comes from Schistocerca cancellata, assembly GCF_023864275.1. Lineage (NCBI taxonomy): Eukaryota > Metazoa > Arthropoda > Insecta > Orthoptera > Acrididae > Schistocerca > Schistocerca cancellata. Next base: position 873,717,767 of record NC_064629.1, on the reverse strand, counting down.
TTACAAGCCCATTCTTAAAACTTTCCTATCACACCTCATATCAACCAGGGGCACAATATATAGATTTATATTTCCTGTTATTATGTCAATAGTTGAACACAATGGACCCGTAGTTTGTATATTTCCACACACTTACTCATTGCTGTTGCCACTTGGAAGGAAACCCCATTTTATTCAGTTCTCTTTGTTTCTTGCCAATCCCAGTCTGATTCAGTTCATAAATTTCTGTCTTCTATCCCTTCACAGTACTGCCTTGTGTGTTTTCTTTAGGCTGCATCAATCCATGGTGTTGTCCAAATATGCAGTTAATTTTTGCTCCCTTGCTGTTTGTATGTGTTGGTGATTTTACTCACAATGCTTACAAAAAGCTTTGAGATTTAAGTTTCTATCTTATGGTTGTTTCCCATACAGCAAATGATTTCAGTTGAGTCATGCTTTTGTATATTCCACACTTGCTGTGATCTCTTTGTGGATTTCTGGTTATGTATTCCAGCTAGTATGTATAAGCTGTCTTTTGAATAGGGACACAGGAAGTTTATAACATTGTGGCAGGTGGTATGCAGTTAGGTTGGGTTGGGTTGTTTGAGGAAGGAGACCAGACAGCGAGGTCATCGGTCTCATCATGTTAGGGAAGGACAGGAAGGAAGTTGTCCATGCCCTTTGAAAGGAACCATCCCAGCATTTGCCTGGAGCGATTTTAGGGAAATCATGGAAAACCTAAATCAGAATGGCTGGACACAGGATTGAATCATCATCCTCCCGAATGCGAGTCCAGTGTCTAACCACTGCGCCACCTTGCTCAGTGGATATGAAGTGCTATGCCTATTCATTTGGCATGTTTAGAAGGACTCTAGACCAGACTTGTGTATTCTGCCACTATACAGTAAAATTACTAGAAGATTCAAATGTCACAAGCCTGAGATACTTGATACTTAGTGTGACATGTTTCTCATCCTGCCAATGGCCTTGCCCCAATGGTCACACCAGTTCCCTTAAGATCACTGAAGTTAAGTGCTGTTGGGCTTGATTAGCAATTGGATGGGTCATTTTCTGGGTCTTCTGTATGCTGTTGGCAAGTGTGGTGCTAATTGAGGAGCTACTTGACAGCAAAATAGCAACTCTGGTGATGAAAACTGACAATGACTGGGAGAGCAGTGTGCTGACCCCAAGCCCCTCCATCTCCACACCCAGTGGTGCCTGTTGGACTGAGGATGGTGAGGCAGTCAGTTGATACCGTTGGGCCTTTAAGGCCCATTCAGATGGAGTTATTTATGTTTCTCATCTTAATATGCTTATCACTGTTATTATTAATGCTAGTAGAATTTACTTTTTTTTGTTTTCTTGTTCCTATGATTATGGTTATAGATATGTGTGTAAACAAACTGAGCTTTTTATTCATAGAACAAATAGTGTGATCAGTCATACAAGTTAACTTTTTAGAAAAGTGTATAGCAGAAATCCTATGATATAATGTTTTATGCATATTTAATAGATTATAGTTGTTTCATGTTGTCTCCAAAAATAGTTTTGATCTTGTACATTTGCATGATATATTTAGGCCACTTATATACAGTAAGAATATATGTAAAGAAATACTAGCTTTGATAACAAATCAGACAGAGAAGATTGTTTCATTCATTACTAATAGTGGTTAAAGGGGTTTAGTTTCAAAAATTATTCATTTTTTCGATTAGCATAGTTATTTATATCACACAACAATAGTTTCTTTATGGACTTCACAGATATATATTTTTAAACAGTACAACTATCCATCAACAGTTCCACATACATAAAACATCTTCTGTTGTTGTTTTACACTACTGATGTGAGCTGTATCATAGTTTTGGTTATGTGGCTACAACATCACAAAAACAAACTTTAGGGCCAGGTTCCTTACAACAAAAAAAGAAAAAATGTCTAGTAAATAGAGACTCTAAAGCATATACCTTAAGAGATATGAGCACCTGTTCATCTCCGATACTATGAAACACATATCTTTCACTGCAAGCTCTTTGCTTTTCATATTTTGGGGGAGGTAGTATGGACCAAAACAAGAAAAAAATATCTAGTAAACTTAAGCGCTATGAGTACTTGTTCAATAAAAGAGATATGTTTCACACTAGCGAAGATTAACAACTGTTCATAGCTTTTAAAGTATGCATTTTAGAGCCTGCGTTTACTAGATATTTTCTCTTGTTTTGTCAATACTTCCTCCTTCCAAAATATGGAAAGCAAAGACCCCGCAGTAGAAATAATCTGTTTCATACTATGGAAGATGAACAAGTGCTCATATCTCTTATGGTATGCATAGGGCCCATGTTTACTTGACTTTTTTATTTATTTCTGTATAAGGAACATGTCCATAAAGTTTATTGGTGGTTTTTTGGGACACCCCTATATTTTTGAAGTATGAAAAATATTTTTATCTCACTGAAAACCAGTTAACAAAAAATCTGAATTATGAAACTTCAGACCACCTGTTACACAAAAAATTGTTCTTTTAGTTAAGAACAGTTGTTCATATAACGCACAGGACTGAATTTATATATATTTTAATCTGCAAATATGCATGCTGTTAGAACTTGAGAACTAAATGATGATTATACAGACTCTGATATGGAATATTTTATTGTTTCGTCATTAGAGTAACTGATGTACAGAAACAATGATTGGCAAAAGTTGACAGATGAAACAGTTTGTTTTAATATAATTAGCATCAACCCTTGGATCACAGAAATTTTGAGTGCATAAAATGTCTAACACAGCCATTATTATACTGTAATAATAGTGTTTCTTTGTTTGCTTTTGGCTGAGAGAGCAACAAACAGTAACTCTATCTCATTATGCAGTGAGGCAGAATGTTAACATACATTGTAGCCTGTGACATCAAAACTTTCTTGTTTTCATGTGTGGCTTTACATCGTCATACGTACTAGCCAGCACTGAACAAAATTACAAGCAATGCTGAAAATCTGTATCCTTTGCATTTACACACTCACACTTTTAAGACAATTTCCATGAACATGATACAGTTTTCCTCTTGGTTTTCTGATCATTTCTACAATATTACTGTGTTTAAGTTTCATTTACTTTCATTACCATGTAATGAGTGATGGTGTTCAAACATTGTGAATAAATTTCTCAGGCGAAATACAAAATCACTTATGTCCTAATCTAGATATCATATGCACACATTACAAAAACTTAAAAACCAACTCAGAACAAAAATTTTAAGTGAACTGAAGCCTTTTCATGACAATGGAAATGTTAACAACAGCTGTAAGGAAACTGTCTAAAGGGGAAGAGCACTTCAGTAATGCCTACAGCAGGGGTCACCACTCCAGTGAAATAAAAACTAAGTATTCATATGGCATTGTTAATGATACATAAGTCTGTGTATTATAAACACAGAGGAATAATGGTGTCCATTACTGTGACACAGTGGCTTTCTAATCTTGAGTATGTGTGTAAGCTGTGTACATGGAGGTGGGGCAGTGCTTGCTGGTGTTCAGTAGGCCAGTTCTTTCAGAAAATTGTCTGACGGTGGACTGTACTGCAGCTGAAGCATTTCAATATATATAACTTTTTCAGGTTCAGACAGCAGTGATGACTTCTCAGAATCCGTAGAACAGCTTCGGAGCAGGCTGAACATCGTCAAGAGACTAATGGAGAATAACACTCAGAAGAGAAGTAAAAAACGGAGATCAGCAAGAGATTCTATTATTGATGGGAGCTTCCTCAGTGTAGTTTTTGCAGTGGTGCTTGTTATGATTATTTGTGTCAGTGTTTATGCCTTTGCAAACTTGTATTATGCCATTCTCAGAAAATTTCAAACTAAGCAACACACAGAATTGTAATTCTTCTTCTATACTGTCAGTAGCAACATTTGTAACAGATGATAAAAGTCATAGTGTGACTCTGTATTATCATGTAAACTGAAATTCTGTTTTCATTTAAATAAAGCATTTGCTTTAATTCTCTTTCAATAGCAACTCTTCATAGTCTTTCAGTTTGCCATTATTCTCTAAGTCAGTCTGCTGCAGTTCATAAAAGCTAATTTTTTTGCTAAATAATCAGTTAATATGTAGCAGATGTTGTATTTAACTGAACATTGGCATTTTGATTAACATACTTATGTGAAAGAACATCACCATTCCTACAGAAGGGATTCAAAAGATGTGTGAAATATTTGAGTGATCATAATACTTGAAAGTGATCTAACAGTACAAATAGGAGGCATATACAACATACTCTATCTATTCCTCACTTAATGGAAACCTTTTTCATAGAGGGACAGAAATTATTTCAATTCTTAAGCACATTCAGGCTTATATGTAAGTACATCAGGTATCAGAATCTAAATACATAAGGACTGAGACTGAGATCTGTAAGGAATTAAAATTATTTTTTATTTGACTTCCTTATTACCACCTGACAAAAATGTGAGATGATTGCTGGATATTTTCTTGTGGTTATATCATTACTCTCTAACAATAAAAATTTGGGATAATTCATCCATTGGAAGTCTATATGCTTACAAACCAACTGCAGATTATAAGCACACTTCATATACTGACAGAAAAAAATTGCAACACCAAAAAATAATTAATGTAGAGTAATGAAATTTTGGGAATACTTTTGTCTAGGTAACATATCTAGTCATTAACATTATAGATCACAGGTTAATTTCAGCATGAGGTAAGCCACTGCAAATGTGAAATGTTGGTACATTAATAACAAGTGTAACCATCACAATGTTGAATGCAAGCATGCAAATGTGCCTGCATTGTGTTGTACAGGTGCCGGATGTCAGTTTATGAGATGGAGTTCCATGCATGTTGCACTTGGTGGTCAGTATAGGGACAGATAATGCTGGTTGTGGATGAAGTGGAAGTTATTGTCCAACAATATCCCATATGTGGCTGATTGGAGACATATCTGGCAACATGTCAGCACTCTGTAGAGCATGTTGGATTACAACGGCAGAATGTGGGTGGGCATTATTCTGTTGGAAAACACTTACTGGAAAGTTGTTCATGAATGACACCACAACAGGTTGAATCACCAGACTGGTGTACAAATTTGCAGTTAGGGTGCATGGGATAACCACCAGACTGCTCCTGCTGCCATCTTAATTGCGCTCCAGCCTATAATCCCATTTGTACGTCCAGTGTGCGTAGCACACAGACAGGATGGTTGCAGGCCCCCAACTGGCCTCCTTCTAACCAACACATGGCCATCACTGGCACCAAAGCAGGACCAGCTTTCATCAGAAAATACAATAGACTTCCATCCTGCCCTTCAATGAGCTCTTGCTTGACACCAATGAAGACACAAAGTGATTTTGGGTCAGCAGAATGCATGCTATAGGGTGTCTGGTTTGGAGGTGTCCTTGAAGTAACCAATTTGCAACAGCTTGTTGTGTCACTATGGTGCCAACTGCTGCTCAAATTGCTGCTGCAGATGCAGTACAACATGCCAGAGCCATACACCAAACATGACTGCCTTCCCTCATGATAGTGCCACTTGACCACCTGGAGCCTGGTCGTCTTGCAACAATACATTCTCATGATCACAGCTGCCAGCAATGATGTGCAGTGGCCATATTCCTTTCCAGTCTTTCTGCAGTATCACAGAAGAAACATCCAGCTTCTCATAGCCCTATTACATGACCTCATTCAAACTCAATGAGGTGTTTACAATGGTGTTTTTGTCACCTTAAAGGCATTCTTCACTAACATCATCTCAGCACTTCCAACCTCAAAGGTAACTACCATTCAGGACTGTTATAGCATGCATTTAAAGCAAACCTGATTTGCATCCTCATAGTGGCACTACTAACACCATTCTTATGCAACTGGCGTGAAAGTTGAATAGACTTTATCTTTCAGATAGAGAAACAGGCCTACCAACTTTTGTTTGTCTCACAACTCCTCCTTGGTGTCATGACTTTTTTTCCATCAGTGTATTTTCAGGAGGTCTGGGATTTTAAATCTATAATCACTATTGTTGCATTGTTAGAAGATTGCAATAACAAATTCACACATAGAAAAATAATGGACAAGCAGATGGATGAACACTAGTTGGATGTAGGAGAATAAATAATAAGTAGAATTTGTAGCAAACACAGGCATAGTGAAAAATGGATAGATATTTCATATTGGAAGAATGTAGTGCAGACTTTTACCAAAAAATATAAGAACAGCTTATCACAAATACGAATGTAGTTTAGAAGTTTACCAACAAGTGTGAGAAATACAAATCAGAATTTGGAATCTTGAGCAGAGAAAGTACCTATACTCTATGAAACTCTTGGTATAGTTCAAGAATATGCATTCAAGAACCTTTAAAATTGCTGTTTTTGCATGAATAAGAGCTTGTTATACCCTAATTACTTGTTGTTTCCATGTTGTTGTTTCTTTGTCTATCATACCAAATGTTCCACTTATGGGTTTTATACCTTATGTTTAAGTATTATAGTATGCTGCTGGAACCACAGTTCCTGTGTGGTCATCGTCTACATAATTTACATACACTGAAGAGAGGTTCAAGAAGACCAGCTTTTGCCATTAAAAAAGTGAAAGAGCTGTTAACAAATGGATAGAGGGAGGAGCAGGAGGAGGAGGAGGAGAAGGAGAAGAAGAAGAAGAAGAAGAAGAACAGGTGTTAGTAGTAGTAGTTGTTGTTGTTCAGTGGCCATGGTGGTATCCCAACCCCAGTCTCTCTAGTATAACCCCAGGTCCACTCAGCATGCTATCTAATCTTTCTGGGAAGTAACAGCTAACCAGGGAAATCTGCCTATTACCATCCCTTACTATTGCCACAGTGAAGAAAAGTTGTACTCTGCCTGCAGTCAGGACTTGTGCCACAGAGTTTATCTTTTGGTAATAATTTAACTGCATTTCAGAACACCATTTCAGAATCACACAACTTGGCCAGCTACAGATGCCTCTACATAAATGTTGCTAGTCCCACTGTGGCAGTATCAAAAAGAAAAGGACAGAAGTTAGCCAAATTTGAAATTAAAGCTAAGGCCATTTTTCTATTTTTCTTAGAAAGTACATAACTAGAATTGAGCCATAATGCCCATCCTCTGCTAATAGAACTGACATTGTAGCCATTCTATTCTTTAATTTTGTAAGTATAAAGAACACTGATATGTAAACAACGTTATTTATAACAGTTCCTGAATATTTTAGAATTTTGCTTCCTAAAACTTATTAGCAACAAATGAGTAAAAAGTTATACTTACATATTAAAATACGATAATGTTATCATTGCATTACCTCGAGACTGTACGTTTTTCTTTAAACTATGTAGGGACACCTGAGTGATATTGATAAATTATTTTATTGTTTGTCATGCAGACAAATGCATTACATTGTTCCTACCTCATTATGTCCAAGATGTATTATACACTGCCTGACAAAAAAGCTGAAACACCCATGAGACACAGTTGGACATGACTGTAATTTCATGCACATGCACGCCATCGGTGGGTGTATAAATGATTAGGTATGCAATGCTCTATAACAGGCAGAGTGACCACCAGAGTGCAGTAGTATTGTTCATGTTTAGTTTTTCTACCAGGCCTGGTAGGGTATACAAGGGGAATGAACAGCATCAGATGTTGAGTGATCACTGTGAAGTATACTGAGATGCCACTTACTTCTGTAAGACAGTATTATCAGCAACTGATAGAGTTTGAAAGGGACCTTATTGTGGCTCTCCATTTATCTGGCTGCTCAAATCATGCCACATCCAGATTTGTGGGTCATTCAGATATGACAATGGCCCAACACTGGACTGCATGGGAATGTGAGGACAGGCATACTCACCGTCATGGTTCCAGTTAACCACATCTGACTAACACAAGTGAGGATCACCATACTGTACACTGAGCCATATCATAATCCTTTCATAACAGTGCTTTTCATCTGAAACCAAGTAATGGACTCCCTGTGATGTTCTATGTCATCCTCTACCATTGGTCAGAAGTCTGCCTCTGTAGCTGAGTGGTCAGCATTGCTGCTTGCCATGCAGTGAGGCCTAGGTATGATTCCTGGTCAGGTCAGAGATTTAATCCACATATGGATTTGGTGCTGTGTTGTCCTCATCATCAACTTATTATCATCAACACAAAAGTCTCCGAAATGTTGTCAAATAAAAAGATTTGCACTGGGCAGCAGCCAGACAAGGGACTTACCTTCCCAAGCATTCATTTCCGTCAACATCAGAACACAAACATTAGCATTTGAAGTGGTACTGTCACCAGAAAGCATGGATGGCTGATGCATGACATCAGATTTTGTACAGTGATGAATCAGGGTGTTGTGCACTATCCCAGATGACCATGGTTGGCAAGTACAGTGGCAACCTGGGTAGAAGTACCATTCTTCCAATGATTTAGAGAGGCACAGCAGTATTGCTCATGGTGTGGCATGGATTGCTGATGCATGGCATCAAATCGTGTCCAGTGATGAATCATGCCCCAGTGACCACGGTTGGCAGGAATGGTGGCAACCTGTGGAGAGACCCCATTCTTCCATCATTTTGGAGAGGCATAGTGGTATTGCTGCTGGTGTCATTATGTGGGGATCCATCAGGTGTGACTTCCAGCCATGGCTGATAATGCTTGAGAGAACTCTGACAGCACAACGATATGTATTCTGCATCCTTGTATATTATCTTTCAAGTGACAGTATTGTGGTGCCTTTTTTCAGCAGGAAAACACTATTCCACACATGGCACATGACTCTGTGAAATGTATGTCTGATGCTGAGTTACTTCTGTGGCCAGCAAGATCCCCAGATCTGTTCCCGATAGAACACATACAGGACCTGCATGGATATCAACTACATCCAAGTGTCAGTATCTAGGATATCAAGGACTAGTCTGCCTCTGGTGAGGACAGATTGGCTTTATGCCACTCTTCGTAACTGGATTGGTGCATGCATCCAGGCCAGAGGGGATGCAGTGTCATACTGATAAGTGGGTTTATACTGGCAAGTTCTTTGTAAATTTGACTCTATTCTGTAATCACCTAAATAATGTCACATACCTTCTCAACTGGTAAAGTTTCATTTTATTTCCCCCTCCCCTTCTGGGTGCTTCACTTTTTATGTCAGACAATGTATTTGTCATACATTCTGTCAGTCACTATTTCTTCCTGTACACATTATACAAGGGCGTGTTGAAAAGTAATGCCTCTGAATTTTTATGTGAAAATTCTCAGCATAGTCACCCTGGCAATAAATGCATTTCTCCCAACAAGAGACAAATTTATTGATACTGTCACTGTAGAATGTCAGACTTTGTTGATGAAGCTGCAAACTCACCTCTGCTCACACAGCTGCATCACTATGAAAATTAAGTCCTTCATGGTGTTCTTCAAGTTTTGGAAACAGATGAAAATTGGATGGAGCCAAGTCGGGACCATTTGGAGAATGATCAATGACAGTGAACCCAAGGTGTTGGATTTTTGCAGATATTACAGTACTCATATGTGGTTTGACACTGTTATGCTGAAGGACAGGATTCTCGACATGTGGATGAGCTTTTCAAATTCAAAACTTGATTACAACGTGCTGTTTCTCATGCACCAATGTAGTTATGTTATACACCACCATGTTATGTGTTACAATTTGGAGCCCTCCAGCAGCAAAGGGCTGCAAATATGTATACATAATGAACAAAGATGAAGAATGTAAAAAACATTTTTGTTTTATTTGAAAACCTTTTAGAGTTTTCTCATAAAAAATATGGAGGCATTACTTTTTAACACACACTCATATGTTAACAGCTTTTCCAGAAATCATGAAGAATAATCTGAAATAGTTTTAATTTTGTAAAGAGTCATTAGCAGTCAGCAATATTTTGATATTCTTCTCATTTTGCACATTTTCAAATTCCACAAAATCTTTCAGTGCTCTAATTTCTGTATAGAGTACATGTCATTAGGGACAATGAGTAACAAGAGAATGACAGCCTAAAAAAGGTTGCATGGATGTTGTGTGATGCACAGTTGTGTTCTGTTCGTAGGACTAACAGAATACTATGATTCAAATTCTGAAGAGTTGATGAGTGATTTTTCTCCTATTGGTGTTGAAGGTTTTATAGTAAAATGTGATAATATGTGTACAGCTGCCAAAAACAGTATTAAAATAGGAGAAGTAATTTTGTAAGTACATTTAGAGAGAGTTCATAATACAAGAACTGCAAGGAGATCCATTTGGGACCTTCTGTTGACAATATTTTATTTATTTATTTGTTCATCGTAGGGATTATCTTATATGATATAGGATTTGTCATTATAGGATAATGAAAATAAATAGCTCAAAAATATTCATATTCACAGAAAATACAAGTATGATTTTATGAGGTTAGAACAGGAGGTTGGCCATGGCCTTGATGAAGGAACCATCCCAGTGTTTGCCTGAAATGATTTAGGAAACCCATGGAATCAGACTGGATTGACAGAACAAACTCCATATTCCCTAATATGTGGTTCTGTGGCAGTGTACGGTATTGTTGCATCATTCCACAACTCCCAATAATTTTATACTTCTTATGCCCCCTCTTTTCTCCCACAAAAAATGTTACATTCAGCTACCTTTAGTCATCCAACATCCTATTGACTCACAAGAAACCTAAAAACTTCATCATGCTAGAAGTACACTCAGGGGGTTGGTACTCCTACAGCAAACTCCCTCTTGGACAGCACATCCGAATGCACTTTGAAAAGAGGCAGGATGAAGCCTGTCCATAATACCAGCTAGCATGCTCACATCGCAGGGTGTTACAGTTGACATACAAACTCACTGACTAGAAGCAGTTCCAAACATCCCATTTGGCAGCACCACTCAATGGAGAATACTTTTCCCAGCTTTCTCTCACACTGTAATGTTAACTTGTTATCCGAGCAATTAGGGCATGCCAATCTGCCACCAACAGTATTACCAGTATTGATATTTCAACAGCAATTATAATAATTTTGTTTTGAGAGTAGAAATTCAGGGGAAATGTTTTCTCATTAGCTGAACTGCATTTATGTGGTTTTTGATCATAAACAGGGCTTAGTTTTAATACCAACATTGTGATGTTTGGGAAAGTGGATAGATATTGTTAAAATTGTTGGTGTTACTGTAGCCACAATGCTTATATTTGTCACATATATTATATTATTTCTAAGAACCTAATGTGTAGATGTTGTGCTGTCTCAAGGTAACTGAGTGTTTTGGTTCTTGATAGAGCTATTTTCTCTGTGATGCTGTACATGATACATTCTGTACAGTGAGATCTAGCTCATCACATAGTTTCTAGGCTGTGGAATGAGACTGAAAATGAATAGAGGGTTTGCTCACACATTATCATGGTTGTTTTGGTTATGCTGAAAACGTTTTTCTGGGAAGCGCTTACACATCCTCCATATTGCCCTGATCTCTCTCCATGAGATTTCCATATTTATGGAGCCCTGAAGAAGACATTTGTGGCCATTGATTTGCCTTGGATGACGAAGCACACACCTGGGTACAACTGTGGTTCCATAGGGAACAGCAAACATTTTTCCATGAAGACATTGACCATATTGTTTCACAATGGGGTAAAAGTATTAACAGTAATGGTGATTACTTTTGAAATAATAAACAGTTTACTTAATCTTTTCCATCTGTCTCATTTTCATTTTACGGCCCCTTGTCAATATATCTCTAGCTTTTTGCAGGCTCATAAATTGGATTTAAAAAACTGATATTTGTGACATTCATATACCATGAATTCAAGGGTGTTTACACCATAATGAATGTCTGGAAGCCAGGCAGCAAGATAATGCATTTTCTCTCTTGTAAGCATATCATATAACAATGAAACATTGAAACTTCAGTGCAACACGCAACTTCAGATTTCACCAGTTGCCATTGATGAGATCACCATCTTAAATACTGAACTGCATCATTCAGTTGGCCCCTATTGTGCAATGTTCTTTGATAATTAACTAATCCACCATTTGTCTTCCAGAGGCAATATTTATAACTTAAATAGGGCGTTTGCTGCATAATTAATATCTGAGGGTCTTATGGAGAACAGAGATAAATATATTGTTGAAAATATTAATAAAAGAAAAATCATCTAAAGGGGAAGAGCTTCCAAAGTAAGCACATGCATCACTGCATTCCTCCTCTCTTAGAGAGACCATGGTTTCTTGAGATGGCCATGCTGTCCTCCTCATCCAATGGGCTCTGGTTAAAGTGGCATAATGCAACAGGAGCGTACAATCTGAAATGCTTGAGGCACTGACATATTCTGTGTCCACCTTCCCGTGTCAAACCATACACCAACCCTGGTGATGCCAGTGCTGTTTCCATGTTGGCCTTGGGCATTGGCTCTGGTGACAGTGCTTACAGTGCTGATGATGTTGGTATCAGTGGTTGCTCAGGAATGGGTGATGGAATACCTAATGATGGAGTCAGAAGCAATAGAGGAACTGCTGGTTTGACCACCGAGGATGGATGCCTTCACCCATGCAAGAGTAGAGAACCAGTAGTAGCAGGCAGAGGTGACATCAGGGGTGCCCAGTTGTCCATGCAAAGATGAAACTGATGATAGTGCCTTGAGCAGAGGTCATCCTCTGTGTGGATGTCATTGCCCTTGGCATCTGGCAATGACAGCTGGAATCCATTTAGGCCGACATCCAAAACTGCACAGCCATGCCTTTCTCGAAAAGGTGTGGCAGCTGCATGGTTTGATGTCCAGGTAGAGGACACAGTAGCTGTAGCAGTATCATTGGCTGGCGTCCATGGAGTAGCACTGCCGGGCTCTTCTCCCCAAGCAGAGTGGAATGATATGAGGAGAGAAACTCATCTAAGGCAACATTGGATGAAGAGTTGATAACATACTTTCTCATCTGAGTTCTGAACGTTTGCACAAGGCATTCCTCTTCACTTTTAGATTGTGGATGGAATGGTGGGCTGAGGATGTGAGAGATACCACAGGAATTGCAAAATGCCACAAACTTTTTGGATGAAAATTGTGGACTGTTTTGGACACTGACATTATGGGGAAGCTTTCGACTGAAAAAATTTTGGACTAGGCCACACTGATACCAGTTGTGGATGTGAAAACACTACAAGCAATGCACTGAAAATGAAAATGTGTCAATGATCTACAGCCAATATTGATTGAGAAAGGGGCCAGTAAAATCAACGTGTATACAGTCCCAGGCGTGCAACGGCATCAGCCAAGGAGACGATGACACCCGGGGAGCTGCTTGGTGCATCATTCACCATGAACAGGAGGCAATCAAGTTGGTAACATCTCTGTCCAAGATGAACCTAAACGTCTCCATGGGCCATTGCCTTTATGCATTATAAACCTCAATGATCTGCATGTAATAAATGGAGAAACTCCAAACAAAGCACTGAGGGGATCAACACCCAAGTGACCACATGATCCATGTCTAAGAGCAGAACACCATCCACAACAGCAAATCAGTGGCAAAAGATGTAATAATAATGGAGGGCATTGGATACATGAGAAAGTGGTGAATGTGGCTAGTTATGTTGTACAAATGCTATTACCTACTGTAAAACAGGATCTGAACCTACAGTCTTTGCAACAGGATCTGAACCTACAGTCTTTGCAATGCATGTACTAGTTACAGGAAAATCATGAAGCATCTGCTGTGCAGTGACATCAATGTGGAAACAAAGCAATTCCTCCTGATCAAATCCTGGGCCTGGAGCGACTGGCAGGAAGGACAAAGCACTGGCATTTACATGTTGATTTGTAGGGTGGAAATGAATCTAGTAGTTGTAATGCAAAGGGAAAAGAGCCCAATATTGACTGCAATGTGCTGCTTTAGCTGGTAATGAACCAGAAGGACTGAATAAGGAAACCAATAGTTTGTGATTGGAATTTGGTACCATAGAAAAAAATGGAATTTCTTCATAGCATATACAGTGGCCAAAGTTTCCTTGTTTATCTGAGAGTACCTAGTTTGAGCAGGAGTCAGAGTTTTTGAGGCATAAGCAATAGGCCACTTGGAGCTATCGGGATATCTATGAGCCAGTACTGCCCCCAAACTGTACTGTGAAGTGTCTGTCACAAGGACCAAGTGGAGGCCCAGTTGGTACATCACTAGGCAGGGTGCAGACTGTAACATAGACTTAAGGTTGGAAAATGCAGTTTCACAAGCTAGCAATCAGTGAAACTGAGTCCCTTTGTACATCAGCACATGTAATAGCTGTGTAATTGTCACTGCCCCAGCAAAAATTTATGGTAGTAGGTTACTTTGCCCAGAAAACTTGAAGCTCTTTGACTGGCATTGGACATGAAAGAGACATAATGGCAGAAATATGTTGATACTGGGGTTTGAGACCCTCATGAGAAACCTGATAGAAGGTTGAAAAAATTGACATGTTTCTAAATTACATTTCAACCCATCTGCTTGGAGGACAGAAAAAAAAGGGTACAGAGATTTTGTAAATGTTCCTCAGTGGAGGCACCAGAAATTACAATGTCATCAAAATAGTTGGCACAAGCAATCTAAGTTGTTCCAAAAAATGTTGAAACATAGTGGGAGTTCTGGTGACTCCAAAAGGAAACCACAAATATTGGTGCACTCCAAAAGGGGTATTGGCAAGTAGCATACATTGTGACTCTGTATCTAAAGATAGTTGTAAATAGGCGTCCAACAAGTCAATTTTTGAGAAATATTGACTACCTAATAACTTTATAAAGAGTTTGTTGGGGTGCAGTATCAGGTACATATCCATTATAGATTGTGCATTCACAGAAACTTTAAAATTGCTGCAGAGGCTTAACCAGCCCAAGGATTTCTTTACTAAAACTCAGGGGGTAAGTAAATACTTGATGCAATGAGCAGAACAACACTGGATTCCATGAGGTGATCTAGTTCAGAGAGAACAAAGAGGAAAACTCAGAACTTAATCCATCTAACTGTGTACACGGCACATGGTCAGACACTACATTCGCTAAATCTTAAATGGAAAGCCCAAACAACTTAAAAGCATCTAATCCAAAGAGATTCTCCTACCTGTGTTATCTATAACAAGAAATGTATGTGACCTGACTACTGACCTGTAGGTCACTGGGGCAGAGAACTGGCTGAGAATAGTAATACCCTGTTTATTGTAATTTACTAACTTTCGTGACACAGGGAAAAACAGAGGGCTGCCCAAGTTCATATAAATTTGTGAGTTTAACAAGGTTACCACAGCTCCTGTATACACGTGCACATGCAGAACTTTACAAAAAACCATGTCATCCCTGAAAAGCTTGTTTGGCACAACAGAAATAGCTGATCCTATGTTTACATCCATATCCACATCAGGATCACTTTGCTGAATTTTGGCATTACAAACAGAAGCAATGTGATCTTTTTCGTTGCAGTTATGATAGATAACCCAGCGTGTTGGGTAGTCTGGGTGCTCACAGTTAAAGAAACAATAAGGGCAGGACAGGAACACGGAACACATTACTGTTTACTGGACTGTTTACTTTGTTGATGTGGCTGCTGCTGGGTGCAACATCAGCCACCTTGATGCTGTCATCATGTGCGAAGCACGATGACTGTTTCTTCCCCTGGGAACTATCTGAAGCTTGGTGTGGAGGAGAGGGTTGGATTGATGATACCTCACACCATGACTCAATTTGATGAGCCCCTGCTCACAACACTTCAATCAACTGTGCAATAGCTAAAACCTAGGAGAGGGGTGGATATTCACAATGGACGGCATGCTCCCACACCCCACGATCAGAAGCTAAATGAGTGATATAATCTTTCACTATGTGGTTGCTTCCTACAGTGGTAAAATTCAACATGGGATACAATATCATGGGTCTGCTTACAGTAGTATCTTGAAAGAAGTTCACACATTTGGTCCAACATTAAAGAAGATTGAACCTGCAAAGGGGCAAGTTTGCACAGGACCTGATACATTCTTGCTGATATCCATGAAAGGAACAAGCCACATCAGTAATCCCATAAGCTTGAAACTGTTGTCACCAATATTTCTTATATGCATCTCATTCCTCAACAGCCTCATCATATGTATAAAATGGAGGTAGATAAACCATGGGGCTCACAGAGGGCAAAACAGCAGGCAACATGGATGGAGGAGCATGCTGACCAGACAAAACAGAAGCCAATGATAGAAATACCTGAATTTGATTGTTCAGCACCTGTGATTGGCGATGCAATACTGTGGTGAATGATTCTTGCTGTTTGACCAACCAACATAAAATGTCCTATGTAACACCATCAGCCATCAATAGAATAAATGGTCGATGAATAAAAGTAGAAATCTGTGTGGAGATCAGGAACACCCTTGTCGCCAATTGTGCTGTAATTGGGTACAAATACAACATGATGAGTAGACTGAATAAAACTTTGTTCTGTGGAAGCATTAACAACTTGAACACAGTATTCAGGTAACATTCAGTAGGAACCAGTTACGCCCACAAAGAGCTGTATCAATACACATAGAGAACTGAGGCGAAGAGTAGCTTGGCTTGCCTTATATATACTGGGGCCCATGACAGGTTCTGATAGTGACCTCTCTCTCTCTCTCTCTCTCTCTCTCTCTCTCTCTCTCTCTCTCTCTCTCTCACTCACACACACACACACACACACACACACACACACACATACACATATGTCTGAGGTGTCTTCTGCAGATGACATAGAACTGTCACATGCGAGGCCTTTTGAAAGTATGCATGTGTGTCACTGCAGTGTATTTTTATTTCTACTCATACATTTATGTATTTCAGTGTTCATCCTAAATTAATTCTAAATTCACAACAAACATGTTTATGGAGTAAATGTATTAACACATAAGTATAAGCATTTCTAGGAGCATGGAGATGCTTCTGCAAGATGTGCTGTTATCATCTTCACAATACCCTTTTACTGCAAGGTGAACAATTTTACAATAGTGCTTGTGGTGAAATTTGAAGTTAGAGAACTGCATTAAATAGGGCTCTCTCTTTCTGACACAAGATCTTTTGATCCCAGATGTTTGGTACCCTATCTCTTGACTTCCATCATAATTGCCCTAACCCACTTACAGAAAAACTGGATTCATAGTGTTGTATGAATATTTTTACCAAAGAACTAAATTTCTCATCTACGGTGAGGTCTTGGTAAATTTATTTTGTACTGTTTTTCCAGTAAAGCCTCTCAGAATAAACAGACTGAGTAATGATTTATAGTTCTGTGTAATTGTACTTTTCCCTTCTTACTAGAGTTAAACTTGATTCATAAAAATGCTTTATTGGTGTCATCATCGCCAGATGAAGCCATCTGCTTCATGAAAGACAGTTGGATTTAGGAATAAATTATCAGTTGCTCTTGCTCTACATCCTTCTATTCTTGTTGGGAATGTTAGTGTGGAGAGCAAACCAAATCTGTACATCAGTTACTGTAAATGCCCTCAATTAGTACTACCTATGATGGAGTAAGTATTGAAATCATCACATGCAACGACTTCCCAAGTATTTACAGGGTCCAGTCACATTAATGTGACCGCTTAGTATTTTTCACACCAGCATGCAATAACCACTCATACGCAGAAGGTGCAACACTAGCAGTGGAGGGTATATAAAGCATGGCCGGGGGACATGGAGAAAAGCACAGTTCTTGTTGCAATGTAGAAACAGAGTGATTTATCTGAACTCAAAAGGGTATTCTCATTGGTTCTCAGGCCAAGGGTGAAAGCACTTCCAAAATGGCTCTAAGTTTGTAAACTGTTCACATGTTGCTGGGGTAAAAATATACCGAGCATGGAAAAATGGTGCTATCCAAAACCAGTGTCAAGGCAACTGTGGTGCATAAGAGGCCGTAGATGATGGGGCTGAATAACAGCTGCGGAGGTGTATGGGCAACTAGATGTGCAACTGCTGAGCAACTGACTGCCCAGATGAACAAAGAGACTACCAACAGTGTCTCCTCAATGATCATTCAATGAAAGTTGCTGCATATAGGCCTCCACAGCAAGCCCCTAGGTCATGCACTTATGCTGAATGCTGTTCATTGACAAAGAGGGGTGGAACTTGTATGACAGTACTGTGACTGGACATCCATTGAGTGACAACAGGTGGCCTTTTCAGAGGAATCACATTTTATGCTTCATTGAATAGATTACCACTGGCGTGTATGGCATGAAATGTCTAAAAGCAAACACCCTGTGACCAGGAGGGAGCATTATGACCTGGGGAATGATTTAATGAAATTCCCTGGGTGATCTTGTCATTCTGAAAGGCACAACAGATCAACATAAGTATGTATCTATCCTTAGGGATCATGTTCCCCATACATGCAATTTGTTTTTTCTTGGCATGATGGCATCTATCAGCAGGACAGTGCAACATGTCACACGGCTCACAGTGTATGTGCATTGTTTAAAGAGAACCGGGATGTGTTTACTTTACTCCTCTGGCCACCAAAATCTCTGGATTTAAACCCAGTTGAGAATCTGTAGGACCATCTTTATTGGTCTATTCCCACCATGGATTCTCAACTGAGAAATCTAGCACAGCTGACCATAGCACTGGAGTCATCATGGCTCCACATCCTTGTCAGTGTCTTCTAGCACCTCACAGCCTCTCTTCTTGCACAACTCCTAGCAGTCTGCATTGCAGGAGGTGATCATTCAGGTTTTTGACAGGTGGTCACATTAATGTGGCTGAACAATGTATAAGTCTTCATAAAACACGTTTGCTTTTTAAAGTTTAAAAATTTCCTGTTAATACCCTCTACCCTGTTGGAACTGTTGTTTGTACATTAATAAGTCTATGACTGAACTACAGCACTGAGTTGTTCAATGCAATAATCATTGAGATCTATCATCTGCCATTTTATTCTACATTTTGTGTTTATAGTCATTCCCTCGTTTCTTATACGATGCCAAAGTTATGGTACACTAAATTGTATTCATCTGGCTGCATTTGTTCCATTTCTGTGACTTCCAAACAATATCACATGTGTAGTCCGAGCGAGGTAGCACAGTGGTTAGCACACTGAACTCGCATTCAGGAGGATGATGGTTCCAATCCACATCTGCCCATCCTGACTTAGGTTTTCTGTGATTTCCCTGAATCACATTAGGCATATGCAGGGATGCTTCCTTTGAACAGGCACAGCTGTTTTCTTTCTCTATCCTTCCCTAACCCGAGCTTGTGATTCATCTCTAATGATCTCATTGTCAATGGGATGTTAAACAGTAATCTCCTCCTCTTCACATGCACAGAAATTTCTTTAAATTTTTCAGATGACTATGGTGAAATGCTTCCCCCCATGAACCATGGCCCTTGCCGCTGGTGGGGAGGCTTGTGTGCCTCAGTGATACAGATGGCTGTACCGTAGGTGCAACCACAACGGAGGGGTATTTGTTGAGAGGCCAGACAAACGAGTGGTTCCTGAAGAGGGGCAGCAGCCTTTTCAGTAGCTGCAGGAGCACCAGTCTGGATGATTGACTGATCTGGCCTTGTAACAATAAGCAAAACGGCCTTGCTGTGCTGGTACTGCAAATGGCTGAAAGCAAGGGGAAACTACGGCCGTAATTTTTCCCGAGGGCATGCAGCTTTACTGTATGGTTAAATGATGATGGCGTCCTCTTGGGTAAAATATTCCGGAGGTAAAATAGTCCCCCATTTGGATCTCCGGGCGAGGACTACTCAAGAGGACGTTATTATCAAGAGAAAGAAAACTGGCGTTCTACGGATCGGAGCATGGAATGTAAGATCCCTTAATCGAGCAGGTAGGTTAGAAAATTTAAAAAGGGAAATGGATAGGTTAAAGTTAGATATAGTGGGAATTAGTGAAGTTCGGTGGCAGGAAGAACAAGACTTTTTGGTCAGGTGAATACAGGGTTATAAATACAAAATCAAATAGGGGAAATGCAGGAGTAAGTTTAATAATGAATAAAAAAATAGGAGTGCGGGTAAGCTACTACAAACAGCATAGTGAACACATTATTGTGGCCAAGATAGATATGAAGCCCACACCTACTTCAGTAGTACAAGTTTATATGCCAACTAGCTCTGCAGATGATGAAGAAATTGATGAAATGTACGATGAGATAAAAGAAATTATTCAGATAGTGAAGGGAGACGAAAATTTAATAGTCATGGGTGACTGGAATTCGAGTGTAGGAAAAAAAAATGGTTCAAATGGCACTGAACACTATGGGACTTAACATCTGTGGTCATCAGTCCCCTAGAACTTAGAACTACTTAAACCTAACTAACCTAAGGACATCACACACATCCATGCCCGAGGCAGGATTCGAACCTGCGACCGTAGTAGTCGCACGGTTCCGGACTGAGCGCCTGAACTGCTAGACCACCGCGGCCGGCGTGTAGGAAAAGGGAGAGAAGGAAACATAGTAGGTGAATATCGATTCGGGGTAAGAAATGAAAGAGGAAGCCGTCTGGTAGAATTTTGCACAGAGCATAACTTAATCATAGCTAACACTTGGTTCAAGAATCATAAAAGAAGGTTTTATACATGGAAGAACCCCGGAGATACTAAAAGGTATCAGATAGATTATATAATGGTAAGACAGAGATTTAGGAACCAGGTTTTAAATTGTAAGACATTTCCAGGGGCAGATGTGGACTCTGACCACAATCTATTAGTCATGAACTGCAGGTTAAAATTGAAGAAACTGCAAAAAGGTGGGAATTTAAGGAGATGGGACCTGGATAAACTGACTAAACCAGAGGTTGTGCAGCGTTTCAGGGAGAGCATAAGGGAAGAATTGACAGCAGTGGGGGAAAGAAGTACAGTAGAAGAAGAATGGGTAGCTCTGAGGGATGAAGTAGTGAAGGCAGCAGAGGATCAAGTAGGTAAAAAGATGAGGGCTAGTAGAAATCCTTGGGTAACAGAAGAAATATTGAATTTAATTGATGAATGGAGGAAACATAAAAACACAGTAAATGAAGCAGGCAATACAAACGTCTCAAAAATGAGATTGACAGGAAGTGCAAAATGGCTAAGCAGGGATGGCTAGAGGACAAATGTAAGGATGTAGAGGCTTATCTCACTAGGGGTAAGATAGATACCGCCTACGGGAAAATTAAAGAGACCTTTGGAGAAAAGAGAACCACTTGTATGAATATCAAGAGCTCAGATGGAAACCCAGTCCTAACCAAAGAAGGGAAAGCAGAAAGGTGGAAGGAGTATATAGAGGGTCTATACGAGGGTGATGTACTTGAGGACAATATTATAGAAATGGAAGAGAATGTAGATGAGGTTGAAATGGGAGATACGATACTGCGTGAAGATTTTGACAGAGCACTCAAAGACCTGAGCTGAAACAAGGCCCCGGGAGTAGACAACATTCCATTAGAACTACTGACGGCCTTGGGAGAGCCAGTCCTGACAAAATTCTACCATCTGGTTAGCAAGATGTATGAGACAGGCGAAGTACCCTCAGACTTCAAGAAGAATATAATAATTCCAATCCCAAAGAAAGCAGGTGTTGACAGATGTGAAAATTACCAAACTATCAGTTTAATAAGTCACAGCTGCAAAATACTAACGCGAATTCCTTACAGACGAATGGAAAAATTGGTAGAAGCCAACCTCGGGGAAGATCAGTTTGGATTCCGTAGAAATATTGGAACACGTGAGGCTATACTGACCTTATGACTTATCTTAGAAGAAAGATTAAGGAAAGGCAAACCTACGTTTCTAGCGTTTGTAGACTTAGAGAAAGCTTTTGACAATGTTGACTGGAATACTCTCTTTCAAATTCTAAAGGTGGCAGGGGTAAAATATAGGGAGCGAAAGGCTATTTACAATTTGTACAGAAACCAGATGGCAGTTATAAGAATCGAGAGGCATGAAAGGGAAGCAGCGGTTGGGAAGGGAGTGAGACAGGGTTGTAGCCTCTCCCAATGTTATTCAATCTGTATATTGAGCAAGCAGTAAAGGAAACAAAAGAAAAATTCAGAGTAGGTATTAAAATCCAGGGAGAAGAAATAAAAACTTTGAGGTTCGCCGATGACTTTGTAATTCTGTCAGAGACAGCAAAGGACTTGGAAGAGTTGATCATTTTTTTGAAAGGGGTTAAAAATGTAAACAATATGAGAAATGTTCAATTAGGTCTGAAAATTATATACTGTGCATGTCTATAAAATATACTGGATTACTATATACTGTGCATGTCTATGAAATACACTAGACTACTTTACTATTACATTTGTATTGGCTGTTTGTATTTTACCATACAACATTTGTATTTACTGTTTTGTTAAAGATAGCTAACTTCCTCATTGCAAAATAATGTAAAATCATTTTATTAAATATTACTTGTAAAGATGTTCCCTTGACGTGTCCAGTATCATATGTACAACCTTACAGTTCTATGATTTGTATTAACTGCTTTGTTTAAGATAGATAATTTCCTTGCTACAAAATAATGTAAACATCAATTTGTAAAAATTTGTATTAACTGTTTTGTTTAAGATAGACAATTTCCTTGCTACAAAATAATGTAAAAATCAATTTGTAAAAATTACTTGTAAATAGCTCTCTTGACCTATCCAATATCATATGTACAGCTGTACAATACTATGATTGCCTGGATCAATAAAAATACAAATACAAATACAAATACAAGAGCAGTTGAACGGAATGGACAGTGTCTTGAAAGGAGGATATAAGATGAACATCAACAAAAGCAAAACGAGGATAATGGAATGTAGTCGAATTAAGTCGGGTGATGCTGAGGGAATTAGATTAGGAAATGAGACACTTAAAGTAGTAAAGGAGGTTTGCTATTTGGGAAGCAAAATAACTGATGATGGTCGAAGCAGTGAAGATATAAAATGTAGACTGGCATTGGCAAGGAAAGCGTTTCTGAAGAAGAGAAATTTGTTAATATCGAGTATAGATTTAAGTGTCAGGAAGTCATTTCTGAAAGTATTTGTATGGACTGTAGCCATGTATGGAAGTGGAACATGGACAATAAATAGTTTGGACGGGAAGAGAATAGAAGCTTTCAAAATGTGGTGCTGCAGAAGAATGCTGAAGATTAGATGGGTAGATCACATAACTAATGAGGAGGTATTGAATAGAATTGGGGAGAAGAGGAGTTTGTGGCACAACTTGACGAGAAGAAGGGACCGGTTGGTAGGACATGTTCTGAGGCATCAAGGGATCACAAATTTAGCACTGGAGGGCAGCGTGGAGTGTAAAAATCGTAGAGGGAGATGAAGAGAAGAATACACTAAGCAGATTCAGAAGGATGTAGGTTGCAGTAGGTACTGGGAGATGAAGAAATTTGCACAGGATAGGGTAGCATGGAGAGCTGCATCAAACCAGTCTCAGGACTGAAGACCTCAACAACAACAACATGGTGAAATGAGAGCATAGCTTCTGCATATAAAAGGTTTGTTATGTTTTGATGGTCAAGTCCAAATGTACAATGATCATAACTTTTTGTGCTGTCAAAACTGGGGTTTGTTGTGACAAAACAATCACACTGGTGTGAGGTGCATTCCCAGTAATGTGTTAACTGTGATGCTGAGATAACAGTCCAAACTTTTCCCTGCCCCCTGCCCTCCTCAGTAATCACTACATGATCTCTACTGAGATATCTCCACAGTAATGCCAAACCATACATGACATCACTGAGTCCTACATTTGGCTTAAAAACACTACTTATTTGGTATTAACTACCCAGTGAGTTCTGCACTATCTCACATGCTGTTATCTTGCTTGTATTTTATCACAGTGCCTACAAATAAAGGTATAATCAAAAGTCATCATACAACTAGTGATTTTAATGAAAGAAATATTGATAGTGACTGAAGATAATTCTATATTATGTGTACAAATATGAATTTAACATGCATAGTTACAGACAGCAAATCTTTCCCTTCTGATTGTATGTAAAATACCAAATTCTTTGTGAGTTTTGTTCTTAGTTGTTCCTGAACTCTGTTCCTATTATTTCTTGCATGTTAGATGAAAGCATGGAAACTCACGCTTTGTGCTACACCAAAAATAAAATACTTATCTTTACCCTTAAAAGTTTCAATTAATTTTTCTTTTTATTTGTTCCTTTATTCCAGCCAAATAAAGTTCTTCCAGCCAAATAAAGATCCGGAACGCATTTTGACTAGCATGCTCCAAACATCAAGAACAGCCTGAAGAATCAGAGAACACCACAGGGTTGGTTTTTCTACCGTATGTTGGTGGAGTGTCTTTTAAGATGGGCAGAATTTTCAAAAAATATCTGATTAAATGTGTTTTCCGTCCTCCAGCATGAGTGCAATCAATGCTGGGCTGTGTTAAAGACAACCTCGGCCTGAGGAGACCAGGAATATATAATATCCCATGCCAATGTGGAAAGTCTTATATTGGCCAGACGTGTCATACGGTCAAAGACATATGCGACGAACATCAATGTCACATGAGGTTGGGTCATCCAGAGAAATCTTCGGTTCCTGAACACTGCCTTGACACGGGACATGGCATGAATTATGAAGAAACCAAGATCCTCTTGCATGCTTCCACATACTGGGACTCCATCATCAAAGAGGTGGTCGAAATACGTATAAGCAGTGACCTAATAAACAGAGACACAGGGTTTCACCTGAGCAAAGCCTGGGAGCCAGCCTTGGTGGCACTAAGGAATTGTCAGCCACAAATTAGCAACCACACTGAGTCAACACAGATGGGAAGCCTTCACGCAGATGCATAATTCGCACACCAACACCTCGCGCGCAAAAAAGGGGTCCATCGCTCCCAGCCGCAGTTTCCCGTACCGTGGCACGCTTCTGCAGACTGTGACCTGTTTCTCCAGCAGAGGGCTCTGGTATTCGACGGTGTCTATGATTGCTCTTCGACGATGTTATGCCCCACTGGTGCCTGCACTGTTCTAGAAAGCCAGCATATAAATTGGCGAGCTTCTCAGCAACGTGACAGTAGCACCTGAAGATAGCAGGCAGTTGTCTCAATGAAATATTGTGCAGTTTTTACAATATTATCTGGCGTAATTCCCAGGAACCTATCAAGCAGATGCAGTGCCAGGAAAGCCTCAAATAGCACAACCAGATAGTTATTCCAGATGCAACATTGGGCATCGCTTCTTGATCAGCACCAACATTAATACTAGCCAGGATGGCAGTCCAGAGCCTGCTAAATGGTGCAGTATGCATACCCATGTGAGCGTGCTCATAAGTCCTTATATAACTATTAACACGTAGCCTACCTACGTACGTGAAATAACATTGCCTGTACTAGTGCCACTTTGTGTGAACTGATGGTTTGATGCCTCCACCACATATCTATTCCATTATAAACCTCTCATCTTCACATGAGGATGTAGGCTCACGCAATAAGAGATTCGTAGTAGCCTGTGATTTCTTATGTTTGTTTAGATTTAATGTGTACACTACTTTAGTGTGCAAACTCTGCACCCCTTTTGTGTGCATAGAGATGACTATTGCACCCTTCCTTTAACCGTGACTAAACATTGAGGACCTTGTGTGTCTAGTGCACTATGGTAGATGGACACCTATACTATCAACTATTTTCTGTTGCTAGGATCAAAATATTGTAGACTGTTTTCTTTGTATAGATGTAAATTGTATCTAAATGTGAGTTACATCTAATAATGCTGGAATTAAGATATTGTACTTGATGTTCTCCACATACAAATGTAAGTTATGTGTATATGTCCCATGTAACATATGGGTTTTATTTCCCTAACCTCAGAGAGTGAACTTTTTATGTATGCCCATTTCAACTGCATTAGTAGTGAGATGTACCTGGTCTGGACATGATAGCTGGACCATAGTGTACAGTTGTCCACCTCTGCATATTTGTATATACCCCACCAATATATTTCCATTGGCATTTTGTGCATTAATTTGCTGTATAACTTCCTTACAATAAGAAAATTACTTTCCAATAAATGGATCATTTGTATGTCAATACATTTAAATTATTTTCTCCCCTTCCATACTCAACGTGCCTAACCCTTAGCAGTCAGCTTATATGATAGTCATTAATAATACAAGTGAGGAGAAACTAATTCCCATGATACACTAAATGTATTTGCAATTGCGAATACAGATGACCATCAGCTGCAGAATGATGACCATCGTGGTATTGTCCCTGTGGCAGGATATTGGGGGTGGGAGTGGCATTGGGATGGACTATGATGTTGTAGACTCATGGTTGGTGACATACAGAAGTTTGGGTCTGACTTTGCATTGCGCACAGATAGTGTAATAGGAAGGTGATCACTCATGATGAATGGGAATTTTGGGTTCAAGTACTGGTCCATTACAAATTTTTGTTGTCATCATTCTATGCCACAGCTGATGGTTATCCATATCTGCAATTGCAAACACATTTAATGTATTTCATAATGGCTGTAGTTAACGCAGTGCCTGTTACTTTGGACATGCACACATCTCAAAAGGAACATTGCATCATAATTTGGAGTAACACAGACACTGCAATATCGTAATTCCAACAACATCTTTGGACTTTTCCCTTTGTTCTTACTGGAAGAGTGTTGTTTATGAGACCCCTATACAGATGTAGGGAAAGCTGGTTATTGGTCATGCATGCAAAATAAATGATTTCCTGTTGACAAAGTTACCAAAAATTGCTGTGAAGATACAATTCTTCCCATTTACAATTACTATAAGTGTGCAATAAGAACAAGAAAGGGAAGTATCAGCATGCAATAATATGAATATGGAGCTGTTTTTTGTAGTTCCATTCAATCTCTTTATCCATTTATTAACAATATACATTGCATGGATGTAGTTGATTCATAACCAGGGCTAATTACAACAGTTTCTTATATTTAAGTTGTTTACAAACTTAGAAGTAAATACAATAATCTTATGTCAGTATATGAAAATAATTTTACTTTCCATATTTAGAATCAATGTTATAAAATGTGTTATTAAAATTGATTTAGGTCTATTCTGGATTTATGAAATTCTTTTATTTTCTTTATTGCAGCAGGCAATGCACTAAATAAATTTTGAGTCTACTGTACACTTTTTGATAAAGGGTCTTTTTTGTCATTATCTCTGTGAAAATTTATTTCTGTTTCTTGTTTTGTAGTTATGAACCTGATTGTTCAACACTGAAAATTTGTGGTGAGTTTTCAGAAAGTGCATACATTCATAAATACGTAAGTTAGAAAGTGTCATAACCTTAACCTCTTTAAATATATTCCAGGTTGACAGGATATAATGTGACTTATGATAACAAAGGTGTTATCATTCGGCGACGTGGTGAAATAGTCGCAACAGGAAGTCGCAACAGTATACATTATGAACATGCGAGTTTGGCCAAAAAATGGTTCAAATGGCTCTGAGCACTATGTGACTTGACTTCTGAGGTCATCAGTCCCCTACAACTTAGAACTACTTAAACCTAACTAACCTAAGGACATCACACACATCCATGCCCGAGGCAGGATTCGAACCTGCGACCGTGTCCAGACACTCCTGAGAAAAATGGTGTTACTGAACAACTAGATAGATGTATAGTTGAATTAGCTCTCTCAATGTTAACGCCTAGCAAGTTACTTAAATCATTTTGGGCTCATACTTGTGACACAGCCGTTTTTCTACTCAAACGCACTGGGAAGTCAAGTGTTGAAAGTAAAACACTTTTAACTATCTACGAATATTTGTATCAAAATGCTATGTTTATTTGCCAAAGAAATTTCGTTCTAAGTTCGATGAAAAGGCAACACCTGGTCACTTCATTGGCTACGTGAATGACAAAGATGCTTACAAAGTGTGTACTCCATTAAAACATTGTATGATGAAAACACACAATGTTGATTTTCAACCAGAAAAGCTACATACAACTGGAAATTCGATTGAATTGGAATTTTATTCCATGCCTGAAGAAACAGGAGAGAAAAGTGAATCTACTGTTGATCAGATTGAAACTAGTGACCAAGAAATGAGAACAGAAAGAGGACTACCTCCTGCTTAAATTCATGTAACCCTGATGACTTCAATGAATATTTTGTCAGAATAGTGGAAAAGACAGTGAGTGAAATTCCACACTCTGACCTAGATCCGACTGCAAACAAGAAATGCAGACAGTTGCAGTATTCATAACTGGAAGGAAGTACACGCTGAAGACATGATAAAAATTGTGAACTCCTACACACACTCAGAAAGTGTAGACATCTATGGCACGTCCTGCACACTGCTAAAAAAATTATTGCAGATTTAGCTCAGCCACTAGCCACAGCAATAAACAAATGTCTGTCTTCTTGTGTCTTCCCAGACTTCCTTAAACTGGCGCGTACAGTACCAAAATATAAGAAGAGGGATCCATGCGAGGTGTCCAGCTTCAGACCAATCTCAGTGGTTCCAGTACTAGCCAAAGTTACTGAGTCTGTGATGCACTGCCAGGTACTGAATTACTTTGAGGAAAACAACTTATTCCAAAACACACAGCACGGATTCTGCAAAGGGAGATCAACAGTGACAGCCACACTGGACTTATTAAAAATGATTCGACAGAGTTTTGAAGAGAGAGAGAGAGAGTGGCACTCTGTGTCCTCAGCAAAGTCTCTGACGGCATCTCACACACAACACTAATAGCCAAGTTAAGATGCTATGGTGTTGGAGGTGTTCTTCTATCAACACTCCAATCTTATTTGGAAAACAGAAAGCAGGTAATATCAGTGCATGGAGCAACTTCTCTTGAACAAAAACTGGAACATGGAGTGCCCCAAGGATCAGTCTTAGGACCTCTCCTATTCCTCATATACACTCCTGGAAATTGAAATAAGAACATCGTGAATTCATTGTCCCAGGAAGGGGAAACTTTATTGACACATTCCTGGGGTCAGATACATCACATGATCACACTGACAGAACCACAGGCACATAGACACAGGCAACAGAGCATGCACAATGTCGGCACTATTACAGTGTATATCCACCTTTCGCAGCAATGCAGGCTGCTATTCTCCCATGGAGACGATCGTAGAGATGCTGGATGTAGTCCTGTGGAACGGCTTGCCATGCCATTTCCACCTGGCGCCTCAGTTGGACCAGCGTTCGTGCTGGACGTGCAGACCGCGTGAGACGATGCTTCATCCAGTCCCAAACATGCTCAATGGGGGACAGATCCGGAGATCTTGCTGGCCAGGGTAGTTGACTTACACCTTCTAGAGCACGTTGGGTGGCACGGGATACATGCGGATGTGCATTGTCCTGTTGGAACAGCAAGTTCCCTTGCCGGTCTAGGAATGGTGGAACGATGGGTTCGATGACGGTTTGGATGTACCGTGCACTATTCAGTGTCCCCTCGACGATCACCAGTGGTGTACGGCCAGTGTAGGAGATTGCTCCCCACACCATGATGCCGGGTGTTGGCCCTGTGTGCCTCGGTCGTATGCAGTCCTGATTGTGGCGCTCACCTGCACGGCGCCAAACACGCATATGACCATCATTGGCATCAAGGCAGAAGCGACTCTCATCGCTGAAGACGACACGTCTCCATTCGTCCCTCCATTCACGCCTGTCGCGACACCACTGGAGGCGGGCTGCACGATGTTGGGGCGTGAGCGGAAGACGGCCTAACGGTGTGCGGGACCGTAGCCCAGCTTCATGGAGACGGTTGCGAATGGTCCTCGCCGATACCCCAGGAGCAACAGTGTCCCTAATTTGCTGGGAAGTGGCGGTGTGGTCCCCTACGGCACTGCGTAGGATCCTACGGTCTTGGCGTGCATCTGTGCGTCGCTGCGGCCCGGTCCCAGGTCGACGGGCACGTGCACCTTCCGCCGACCACTGGCGACAACATCGATGTACTGTGGAGACCTCACGCCCCACGTGTTGAGCAATTCGGCGGTACGTCCACCCGGCCTCCCGCATGCCCACTATACGCCCTCGCTCAAAGTCCGTCAACTGCACATACGGTTCACGTCCACGCTGTCGCGGCATGCTACCAGTGTTAAAGACTGCGATGGAGCTCCGTATGCCACGGCAAACTGGCTGACACTGACGGCGGCGGTGCACAAATGCTGCGCAGCTAGCGCCATTCGACATCCAACACCGCGGTTCCTGGTGTGTCCGCTGTGCCGTGCGTATGATCATTGCTTGTACAGCCCTCTCGCAGTGTCCGGAGCAAGTATGGTGGGTCTGACACACCGGTGTCAATGTGTTCTGTTTTCCATTTCCAGGAGTGTATGTCAATGATACGAACTGTGATAGTCAAATGTTGCAATTTGCAGATGACACTACCCTTATTGCCAAAGGACATACAGCCGCAGAAGCTCTTGGTGCATCAAATTTGATGTTTGAAGAAATAAAGGAATGGCTCATCATAAATAAAATGAAGATCAATGAAGAAAAAACCCAACATTTAATATGCAGTCTAACCAACATTGAAGGGCAAGAAAACATGGAGACTGTCAGACTACTGGGCTTCAAGATTGACAGCAAACTCTCCATTAATGATCACACTGCATTTGTATGCACCAAACTTTCTCGTGTGATATACCTCCTGAGGAAGCTGAAGAGGGTAATAACTGACCAGTTTCTCACAATAGTCTACCATGCACTCTTCCACAGCTACATTAGCTATGGACTGTTGTTGTGGGGACACTCCTCAGGCTGCAAATATGTGTTGCTATTACAAAAAAAAGCCATCAGGATCATATCTTCTAGCAAAAGACTGGACCACTGTAAGCCTATTTTCACCAGGCTAGGCATAATGACTGTTTTTAGCCAGTATGTGTTTTTTTGTCTCATTTATATAAAAGAAAATCAAAGGAATTTTAGCATAAGACAAGAAATTCATAATCATGACACTCGCTGTAAGAGGAACATTGAAGTGCCAAGGTGTCACCTATAAGGTACACAAGACAGCTTTCCAGCAGTCGCCCTATAAATGTACAATCAACTGCCTCCAGAATTGTGATCTCCCTGCCGCCTGAATTATTTCGAAAAAAATTGCTCAGGACTTGAAATGACATCCACTATAGGCTATTCCTTGGAAGAGTTTTTCAACAGTGGTTCTAGTGAATGGACAAAATAATAAATATTGTTATGTTTTATATATAATTTTGCCTAAATTTAATCTTCCTTTTATGTTCTCAGTTAACTGCACATTTAATTTTGTGTTTTACTTAAAGTACATATTTTGCCAAAACGAAATTTTATGTGTGTGATCTACATGGTTTTGTAAACACTTTGCTTTATGGTATTTTCATTCGCTGCTATGATGTTTCACTTTCCTGTTCAATTATATTTCCTTTTCTCTATGTTCTATGTGTTTTTTGTGCACTGCATAAATATTTTCTTTTATTTGTAATATAAATTTTTTATATGGTGTTGTATAAATGTTAGTTGATAAACATTGTATTTTTGACGCAGTCTATCTAGCCATGGCTGGTAAACGACGAAGATATAGTAATAAAGAGTGAGTTACAAAATCGTCCAGTTCGCGAAATACGTCCCCCAGTAGCATTTAGTGACTATGAATTATGATACCAGCCTCACCCCTCTCAAGAAGCAAAAGCATTAGTTTGCGTGACAAAAGCTATCCACGAAGAGCTTGCACCAGCAAACTTCAACGAAGCTATGGAAAACAGTAATCACAATGAATGGTTTAATGCGATGAAAGAAGAAATGAAGGCATTTGAAGAAAATCATACCTGGGACTTGGTAGAACTGCCTAAAGAGAAACGTGTTATCGATAATCGATGGGTGCTTTGTATTAAATATAAGCACGGTCAACTGTTAGACTCTGATATAAGCCTGACGGATCCATTGATTAACATCACAGTCTATATATTAGACTGCGTCTATACCGTGCACCCTTGGTTGTGCGCAGTGTGTTTCAACGTGCCGGACTTGATTATAATGAAACGTTTAGTCCAGTTGCTCGTTATGACGCTATTCGTGTTGTAATAGCGATTGCAGCTGAAGAAAATTTGAAACTTATTCAGTTCGACGTTAGAACTGCATTTTTATATGGTGACTTGGATACAGAAATATACATGACTCAACCAGAAGGTTTCGATGACGGGTCAGGTCGTGTTTGTCGACTGAAGAAATCATTGTATGGACTTAAGCAACCACATGACAAAAATTGGCTTTATTAGTTCAACAGCAGATCCTTGCATTTACATTCGACAAAGCAAAACAGAAAAATTGATGATTGCTATTTATGTCGATGATGGTCTTATCGCAGGGACAACTGAAAATGTGGTGAATTCATTTTTAGATATGTTAAAGTCTGAATTCAAAACAACGGTGGGAACCTTAGACTCATTTTTAGGTCTGCAGATAGAGCAACGAGAGTCTGGCTTATTTATTTCACAGCGAGCATACACAGAGAAGATTCTACATCGTTTTAACATGGCTGATTCAAAACCATTAAAAACTCCATGTGATAATGAACAATTAGACAGTAAATATAGCAATACTCTTGACAACAACGTTGCTTATTTTTCGGCTGTGGGATCATTAACGTATCTGGCATGCTCTACTCGTCCAGATCTCGAGTATGCTGTTTCAAAAGTTGCTCGATCTATGGCTAAACCCACTTCTTCTGATTCAAACGATTTAAAACGTATTTTCAGATATTTTTGTGGTACTTCAGACTTAGGTCTCTTCTATACTTAATCTAGCGGTAAACTTTGTGCCTATGCTGATGCTGACTTGGGTGGCAACACTAAAACAAGATGATCACCAAATGGTTTTGCTTCAATGATTGGTGATTCGGCTGTAACGTGGACATCTGAACTGCAAAAATCAGTTGCACTATCCACCACTGAGGCGGAGTTCGTTGCTGCAAGTGAAGGAGCCAATGGGTTATTATGGCTCACCAGACTACAGCTGGAGATCAGTGGGAAGTAAAACACACCCATATTGGTCATGGACAATGCAAGTGCCATTAAATTAGTGAAAAATGCAGAGTTCCACAAACTTTCTAAGCACATCGAAGTACGGCATTATTTTGTGCATGAACTCTATCAAAATGGGGATATCAATGTAGAATATGTGTGTACAGAAAATCAGCTTCGTGATATGTTTAAAATCAAACAAATTTAAAGTAACGTGTATCAAGATAGGACTTCGTAACTAATGTGCTTTGACCTCTTATTTTTTTTTAAAGTTGTTCAGTGCACCACAGTTTGATTTGTGGGGAAGTGTTAAAGTAAATAAATCAGAACTGTGTTTCCTCTCCTCTCTGCGATGGTGATTGGTTCTGTGTTATGAATTTCTTTGCTCCTAAGAGTTTCTTTTGTTTTCCGTGTTTTTACTCTTAGAAGTTTTTGTTGTTGCTAATAGTCATCTTTGAGATATTAAAGAAAGAAGATCTGTATTCGTAAAAGTGTTGTGCTCCTGCTTCAAAATGATATCATAAGTTCACCACAACATCCACCAGTGGCTTCTTCTGCCTGTCAAAGGGTAACTTCATTCATTACACATCCTTAAAGGGTCTCTTTCATGATAACATTTAGAGAACATTGTTGTATCTTTGTCCTCTTGTAACGTTTTGTGATTCCTGTATGGATGAGGAGAGGATGGTATGATAGATGGGTGGCTGGTGCCTCCCACTACAACACAAAATGTACAGGTGGTTAAAATAGACTTTATTGCAGGAACTAAATGAGTACTTAACTTCAATAATGTCCAGTTTCAAGTTCTGTGGTTATCAGCAATCAAATAACATCTACTAATTCTCGAATCTTGTCTGTGTCCATGACACAACTACATTGAAGAGCCAAAGAAACTGGTACACCTGCCTAATATTGTCTAGGGCCCCAATGAGCATGCAGAAGTGTTGCAATATGATATGGCATGGACTAATGTCTGAAGTAGTGCTGGAGGGAACTGACACCATAAATCCTACAGGGTTGTCCATAAATCCGTAAGAGTATGAGGGCGTGGAGATCTCTTCTGAACAGCATGTTGCAAGACATGACGGATATGCTCAATATTGTTCATGTCTTGGAAGTTTGGTGGCCAGTGGATGCGTTTAAATTCAGAAAAGTGTTCCTGGAGCCACTCTGTAGCAATTCTGGGTGTGTGGGGTGTAGCATTGTCCTTTTTGAATTGCCCAAGTCCGTCAGAATCCAGAATGAACATGAATGGAGCAGGTGATCAGACAGGATGCTTACGTACGTGTCACCTGTCAGTCACATCTAGATGTATCAGGGGCCCCACATCACTCCTACTGCATACACCCCACACCATTACAGAGCCTCCACCAGCTTAAATAGTCTCCTGCTGACATTCAGGGTCTGTGGAGTCATGAGGTTGTCTCCATATGCGTACATGTACATCCACTCGATACAATTTGAAATGAGACTTGTCGTCTGACCAGGCAACATGTTTCCAGTCATCAACAGTCCAATGTCGGTGATGAAAGGTCCAGGTGCGGCTTAAAGCTTTGTGTCATGCAGTCATCAAGGGTACATGAGTGGGCATCCGGCTCCGAAAGCCCATATCGATGATGTTTTGTTGAATGGTTCGCTTGCTGACACTTTTTGATGGCCCAGCACTGAAATTTGTAGCAATATGCGGAAGAATTGCACTTCTGTCACGTTGAATGATTCTCTTTAGTTGTCATTAGCCCTGTTCTTGCAGGATCTTTTTCGGCCACAGCAATGTCGGAGATCTGATGTTTTAGTGGATTCCTGATATTCCAGGTACACTCGTGAAATGGTCGTTAGGGATATCCCCACTTCATTGCTACCTCAGAGATGCTGTGTCCCATCGTTCATGCACCGTCTATAACCCCACGTTCAAACCCATTTAAAGCTGGTTCTTGAAACTTTGTTGATAGCCTTTCTCGGGACAGTTAACATCTATCTTCAAGAATCTTCCAGTTCAGTTCCTTCATTATCTCTGTGACAATCTCCCACAGATCAAACAAACCTGTGACCTTTCATGATACCCTTCTCTGTATACGTTCAACATCCCCTCTTAGTCCTATTTGGTACAGGTCCCACTCACTGGAACAGTATTCTAGAACCAGTTGGACAAGTGATTTGTAAGCACTCTCCTTTGTAGACTGATTGAGCTTCCCCAGTAATCTACCAATAAACCAAAGTCTACCATCTGGCTTACCTACAACTGAGCCTGTGTAATCATTCCATTTCATATCCCTACAAACTGTTACACTGAGGAGTTTGTATGAGTTGGCCGATTCTAGGAGTAACTCTTTGATATTATAGTCATAGAGTACTACGTGTTTTCGTTTTGTGAAGCACACAATTTTACATTTCTGAACATTTAAAACAAGTTGGCAATCCTTGCATCACTCTGAAATCTTATGCAGCTTCTTTCACACAGCACTTCATCATAGATAACTGCATCTTCTGTAAAAGTTTGAGCTTACTATTAATTGACTGCAAGGTCATTAGTATACAACATGAACAGCAAGGCTCCCAACACAGTTCCCTGGGGCACACCTGAAGCTACTTCTACATCAGACAAGGATTCTTCATCCAAGATAACATACTGCGTTTTCTCTATTAAAAATTCCTCAATCCAGTCACAAAATTTCACTTGATACCCCCTCAAATGATCGAACGTTTGACAATAAGTGTAGGTGTGGTACTGAGCCAAATGTTTTTCGGAAATCAGGAAATACTGCATCTACCTGACTGCCTTGATCCAAAGCTTTCAGTATGCCATGTGAGAAAAGTGCGAGATTGGTTTCACATAATCGATGTTTTCGCAGTCCATGTTTGTTGGCATAGAAGATGTCATTTTGTTTAAGATACCTCATTATGTTTGAGCTCAGAATATGTCCTAAGACTCTAAAACATATCTGTGTCAAGGATATTGGATGACAATTTTGTGGATAACTTCTACTACAATTCTTGTAAATGGGTGTGACTTGTGCTTTTTTTCCAAGAATTGGACACGGTTTTTTGTTTGAGGTATCTACAATAGATCATAACTAAAAGAGGGGCTAACTGAGCCGCAAAGTCGGTATAGAATCTGATAGAGATTCCATCGTGCCCTGGAGCTTTGTTCAATTTTAACGATTTCAGCTGTTTCTCAACATTACTGGCAATAATATTTATTTCATTCATCTTCTCATTGGTATGAAGATTAAATTCGATAACTGAAAAAGAGGCATATCCTTTCGTTCCTGTGAAGTGGCGATGTCATATTTTTTAATCTTTTCACACCTTGGCACACCCAAGAGTTAGGGCAGCAGCTCAGTTGATACCAGAAGAAGTAATGCCCACAGTGTCAAAAGTACAATATTAATAGACATGGTTCCTACTTGTGATTTTCCCTCTCCTTCTGGGATATTTTCTCATTTGCATGTGGATATCATAGGCCCTCTCCCTCCATCTGATGGATGTCATTTCTTGGTTACCATGATAGACCATTTTACTTAATGGCCAGAGGCAGTGTCTGTACA
Organism: Schistocerca cancellata; assembly: GCF_023864275.1. NCBI lineage: Eukaryota > Metazoa > Arthropoda > Insecta > Orthoptera > Acrididae > Schistocerca > Schistocerca cancellata. Next base: position 873,681,337 of record NC_064629.1, on the reverse strand, counting down.
ACATATTCTGGCAATTTCAGTGGCCTGTGTTTTGGTTTCTAATTAGCTCTCGCTCTTTGGCGCCCTACAGATAATAACTTCAGACAGAACAATTTGAGTGCCAATTATTTACAGAGTTGTAGCAATTATGTGGATGTAAACACATCCACACTATGAGCTACCATCCTGCCAGTAATGGGATGGTGGAAGCTATGCAGTGAACATTAAAGATGGTGTTAGCTTGCAGTGCAGAATCATGGTCTTCTGCACTACCATTACTTTTACTGGGATTGCACACATTTCTAAAAGAGGACATGGGTTGTTGTTCCAAGCAGCGTTTGTGTGGTGAACCTTTGAAGGTACCTTGTATTTTCTTCTTGCCCTCACTCCCAATCTAGTATGCAAATTGGTGAGTATGTAGAATTTTTGCGCAACCTAGACACATATGTACCGTGTGGCACCAAAAATCCCTATAATGCATAGTGTAAGACTCATCTTTTTCCATGAAGACTTGAGTACGCACCACAGACACATACCTTGTGCAACATGACAACTCTCACTACTCACTCTTGCCGGCCGGAGTTGCCAAGCAGTTAAAGGCGCTACAGTCTGGAACCGCGTGACCGCTACGGTCGCAGGTTCGAATCCTGCCTCGGGCATGGATGTGTGTGATGTCATTAGGTTAGTTAGGTTTAAGTAGTTCTAAGTTCTAGGGGACTGATGATTAGAAGTTAAGTCCCATAGTGCTCAGAGCCATTTGAACCATTTTTTACTCACTCTTGGTATGTCATGCAACTCATTTGCGACAGCTCCCTCCCTGAGGGAAAGTTTTGTAGTTTGTGACTTCAGAGAGCACAAAATTGTTAATGCATGCCTCATGAATATGTTCCTTTATTTACATTTTTTCTATACATTTCTCCATTACAAGCAGTTCTCTTTCTTCATTTATACATATTCACTTTTTCAGTACATCATCAGTCATCAAATACGTTTTTTCTATGTGGACAATTAATCATATATCTTTTTTATCTGCTTCACAGAGTAATTTCCTCACTTTGAATTACACGTATTCTTTTATAGTACTTACATCTTGTGGTGTAACTTGTCGAATCTGTGGAGTAAAATGTTCCATTTATAACATCTTGAGCCGAGGAAAGATGTTCATAGAAACCAGAAACATTGTTTAGGTAGTTGAGTGTGGAACATCCCGCTTTGTGTTGACAAACGTGCAGATTTAGTGTAAAAGGAGTCAGCTCAGAATATCGACAAGGCTCGACAGCAAGTGCATGTCTCCACCTGCTGTGGAGGCCCACTTAAAGTTTGGCGTCTCGGCTTGGTGGTGCCTTGCAAGTCAGAGCAAAGGGCACAGGCAGTAATATCAGGGCCAGGACAATTGAACATTATAGATAAGAACTGTCTAATTAGTACGTAAACAGTAGTGGCTGTTGTATAAAACCACAAGAGCATGTGAACATCCTAATTTTTGACGCATTGCGGATTTATTGGTTATTTTTCTTTGGAAGCTGTTAAATGTTATGTAGATGCGGTAATCTGAAATACGCAGCACGAAGTCTACTGGGCTGTGCTACACATTGCTCCACTCGACTCGGTGATCCTTGGTATCAGGGTCGTGAACACAACTTCACTTGTGCACATTCTAATGAGCTTCTGCACATGCACAACTGATGTAGCGTAATTGCCTTACGGGACAAATACATATGGATTTAACAAACAATGTGTTCAGTTCATGGCGTGCTTTGCTATCCCTCACCACTCAACTACTAATTTACGTTAGGGCCTCCAGGTGATAGCACATTGCAGCAGACTTTTATCTATGTTCGCCATAAATCCCGCGAGGTGGTAGTACACTCCAAGATATGGGAATTCACATACTATATACTAAAATTAGATCGAACATCAACATATGTTATAGTTATACTGAGAGAAAACCTATTTTGTGGGATTTTGAATGAGATAACGCAAACAAAGTTTGGGATTTTATCACGGAGTAATCCATTTGAGGCGCTGAGAACCATAAAGCACATCATGGTCGATTGTGAGACTATAGCACTTTTTTGTGCTTTTGACAGCTGTTTATCTTATGATTTATCTGTACTGTAGGCTCACATTATACATACACTCCTGGAAATTGAAATAAGAACACCGTGAATTCATTGTCCCAGGAAGGGGAAACTTTATTGACACATTCCTGGGGTCAGATACATCACATGATCACACTGACAGAACCACAGGCACATAGACACAGGCAACAGAGCATGCACAATGTCGGCACTAGTACAGTGTATATCCACCTTTCGCAGCAATGCAGGCTGCTATTCTCCCATGGAGACGATCGTAGAGATGCTGGATGTAGTCCTGTGGAACGGCTTGCCATGCCATTTCCACCTGGCGCCTCAGTTGGACCAGCGTTCGTGCTGGACGTGCAGACCGCGTGAGACGACGCTTCATCCAGTCCCAAACATGCTCAATGGGGGACAGATCCGGAGATCTTGCTGGCCAGGGTAGTTGACTTACACCTTCTAGAGCACGTTGGGTGGCACGGGATACATGCGGACGTGCATTGTCCTGTTGGAACAGCAAGTTCCCTTGCCGGTCTAGGAATGGTAGAACGATGGGTTCGATGACGGTTTGGATGTACCGTGCACTATTCAGTGTCCCCTCGACGATCACCAGTGGTGTACGGCCAGTGTAGGAGATCGCTCCCCACACCATGATGCCGGGTGTTGGCCCTGTGTGCCTCGGTCGTATGCAGTCCTGATTGTGGCGCTCACCTGCACGGCGCCAAACACGCATACGACCATCATTGGCACCAAGGCAGAAGCGACTCTCATCGCTGAAGACGACACGTCTCCATTCGTCCCTCCATTCACGCCTGTCGCGACAGCACTGGAGGCGGGCTGCACGATGTTGGGGCGTGAGCGGAAGACGGCCTAACGGTGTGCGGGACCGTAGCCCAGCTTCATGGAGACGGTTGCGAATGGTCCTCGCCGATACCCCAGGAGCAACAGTGTCCCTAATTTGCTGGGAAGTGGCGGTGCGGTCCCCTACGGCACTGCGTAGGATCCTACGGTCTTGGCGTACATCCGTGCGTCGCTGCGGTCCGGTCCCAGGTCGACGGGCACGTGCACCTTCCGCCGACCACTGGCGACAACATCGATGTACTGTGGAGACCTCACGCCCCACGTGTTGAGCAATTCGGCGGTACGTCCACCCGGCCTCCCGCATGCCCACTATACGCCCTCGCTCAAAGTCCGTCAACTGCACATACGGTTCACGTCCACGCTGTCGCGGCATGCTACCAGTGTTAAAGACTGCGATGGAGCTCCGTATGCCACGGCAAACTGGCTGACACTGACGGCGGCGGTGCACAAATGCTGCGCAGCTAGCACCATTCGACGGCCAACACCGCGGTTCCTGGTGTGTCCCCTGTGCCGTGCGTGTGATCATTGCTTGTACAGCCCTCTCGCAGTGTCCGGAGCAAGTATGGTGGGTCTGACACACCGGTGTCAATGTGTTCTTTTTTCCATTTCCAGGAGTGTATATTTGAACATTAACGAAAAGCTATCTCATCATGGCCCTACCGCCTGGACAGTGCACGCCGCTCACCGACATTGTGAACGATAATCATGTGAAGGACATTGTGTTTCACCCTTCGGTTAAGAAGTCGCGTTCCGTTTGTTTTGATGTGCAGATGCAGTTCGTGAACTGTACTCATACGTGTGAGGTCGCACATTCTTACTTGCCTGACATCATTGCACCCACCCCTCCTCCCCACATGCCGTCTCAGTGACACCGGTCGCCTCAGCTGCGCCAGTTGCTGCGACCATCACTCTGTGGTCACATCAAAATTGCTTTCCGCCCACTCTCGTAACGACACTGGTCGATTCTTCTGCGCCGGTGTCGAGATCAGCCCCCCCTCGGCTGTATCGCGACCGCCTTCTGCCCGCTGTTGCAACGGCACCAGCCATTACACCTGCACTGTGCCTGCCTCTGGGCCTGCAGTTGGGACACATTGTGCCATTGGTTGCGCTGGCCCACTGCTCTTCATGTGCTGCTTGCGGCCGCCCCCTCACGCAGACCGCTACTGCACTCCCAGCGTCGAGTGCTCTTTCAACCACCGACACCGATTTCGCCTGCCTGTGCTACATCAACATGTGTTACCCGGCATTGCACAAGGACAACCCCAACACATGTCTACTGGACATGCACAGGATCTCGGACAACAACGCACGTTTCGTCTGCCTCGTGAGCCACCTCCATGAACATCCTGACCTAATCAGTGATCTGTTACTGTCGCAGCCTGCTTAACCCAAGTATATGACAGCGAAAACTTTGCTTATCGAACGCCTTATCATCCGTGACAAGCACCTCAACGACCGCACAGCTTCGCAGCTCTGGCAGTGCCTTCTTACATTGATTGATGACCAAGCACTACCCGACACCACGCTGTGGATGATCAAACTACCGTCAGACCTACAGCTTCACCAGCTATCGCACTTCGCCAACCCTTTCAAGGTCCATTTACACATGGCCGATCGGGTCTATGCAATCTTTCGTCATTGACATCGCCTGCCATGGACGACATCGCCTTCGCCTTGAGTTGGCACCCCTGCTTTGCCAGTTCCATAGGCCACCAGTAGAGGCCAATGCGCACACCTCAGCAGCTCAGTGACCTGCCAGGAACTGCCTCCTGATGCCCTACAGTAGGTACTACCTGTGTCCTCCCGACAGCAGCCGGCCTAGCCCGAACAGCAGCCCAAGCGTTCTCGAGCTATGGTGCAGCCACCTGCGTCCCCCGTTTGTCCCACAACTCTTCGCCGGCAAGCTTACCCGCTCTGCTGGTACCATGCAACCTACAGGGACGCCGCTCGCAACTGCCGCGAGCCTTGTGCATACCCAACTTCGGTGGGCACATTTTGGCGCCACGTCCCGCCACAGTCATCAACAGGGCCTACCTTCTGTCGCCGCACTGCTTGAACCAATGGCGCGACGCCTCTATGTCATGGACTTGTCGTCAGCCATGTGCTTTCTCGTTGACACCAGCGCTGATGTCAGCGTCATCCCGGCCAAGCATTCGGGGAACACACTCTCTCCTGCTAACCTTGCACTGATTGCTGCGAATCACTGTCATATTGCAGTCCTCGGCTGCATCAAGATGTCGTTTCGTCTGTCTCCGGGCGCGACATTTCCTTGGACCTTCAATGTCGCCGATGTGAATGAACCTGTGATCTGGTTGGACTTTCTACACCATTACGAGCTTTCGCCATACCTACAGGCTGCTACGCTCCGCCACACGTCTGGGTCTACCATTCTGTGCTAGAACGGGTGCAGCACGTCTCCACTCTGTATGTCCTTGGCCATGCTCTTCACATGCACTTTACGCGAAGATATTACGGCTCACCTCTCTGAGATATTGGATGTCTCCAAGCAGATCGATGGGCTATGCATTCATAACACAGAGTTATGCTCCCGCATTGCTACCGTCTCTGCTAAATTGGCTTGTGCATGGATTACCATATGCTGCCTCTGTGCAGAGCCGCTCACATCAACACAGCCTCCCTCTACTACTGTGTCTTCCCTCTGCTTCACTCCTGTGTCGAACTGCACCTTTCCTGCTGCCGGTTCCATGCATAACTTATAGTACATCACATAACGTCCAAAGAGCAGCCTTTTCAAAACACACTGACAGACATTGAAAAGTTGCAGTATCTCAGAAGATTGCAACCATGTTAGGCTAGGCGCAAACTGAGACGCGTATAGCGCGTGTGGCGCGACGCAGTGCAGCGCGCGTTTTTGTAACATCACAGGTTCAAATGGGACCGCGCAAATTGCGACGCGACGCGACTGGGACGCGACACACGCCTGCGCCAGGTCGCGCGGCGTTGTGGGTGAGGCACAGTTTCTCGCGCCGCGCGTGCCTCGTTAGCAGTGTGGGAAATTTGAGGCGGGGAGGGGAAAAGTAGCCCAGCCATATACTCAGATCGGAACGGCGCATATGTGGAGTGGTAGTATTGCCCACACGATAGATTTTGCCTTACTGTGTACTAAATTTCATTACCTTTGGGTAGTGTTTCGTTTTTCGCCATCTAAACGCTCCAGCTTTCTACGTTAGTACGTTATACTTTTCTGTTATTTATATCTGTATAGTTTTGTTTTGTTTTTGTTCTGCCAAGAAAAATGCATACTTCAATAATTGATGAGCCATTGGCCGCTGGAATTGCATCATATGCCTCCGCGAAGTTTTCAGATCACAAGAAGGGACAGAGGGTAGTGAATAAGGAAGCAAGGAATATTATAAAATAATGTGATTAAGAATCAAGGCAAGAAAGTAAAACAAGGTTATCTTCTCCCTGCCTAGTATGCTGGCGTATCTGTACGATCTGTTACAAAAATTTAGAAAGGGATAATCTCCACAGGTGTGATCCCTTTGTGCTTGTGGTTAAAAGCGTCCAAGATCTGAAGTATAGAAGTCTAACTGTGATTACTCTGATATGGATGTAATAATGTAATACCGCACACTGTGCTACATGCATGTGAACATCATATTTCCACTGCAAACTAGAAACAGGCGAAAAGCAGTAACAAATAACAATTTTTTAATTGGTTCGCCGTGATGAGAAAAAGCATTTCAATTGTTGCATGGACATTATCAGCATTAATAAACTAATTATACAACAGGCTACACAAATGAAGGAAATGGCCAGTATTATTACGAAAGTAGGAATATCCTAAAAGAGTGTTATGATTAGATATATTTAATTTGTTGAAAGGTACTGCTGACAAAGGCAGATCTACTTTCATGACAATGTTTTTCGAACTCCAACTCTCAAGGCACACATGGCTAGCTTGTGCATTCCTGTCGCGCTCTTTATTCTTCGCTGCTGACAATACACTGACAATTGTGTTGTGCGACAGATCAATTGTTTATTTTTCTCAATAACAACTATTTTATTCGCGATCACACATTGTCAGTTTGGCAAGCCATAGGTGAGTATCTCGCATGTGCCCAACATTCCGCCTGAAGGAACGCTCGTCATTATTTTAATACTGCTCAGATCAAGAGAAGGAGTAAAATCCTTTAGTAAGTTTCCATTCCAGTCGCTCAGTGTTAAAAATACGATGGGTTACGGGGATTCCACCAAAATTCCAACAGACTTGGCAATCTGTTTTTGTGTGAGTTGTTAACCTTTTCTCATTCGAAGAAGCATCATCATTTATGAGTAAAGGCCACATTTCTCTTGGTGACTGGTTTAATTGTACTTCCTTTGACACAATGTAATTTGCCAAACTCATCTCACAGCACCTGCTGAGACAGAATTCCGAAACGGAGGGTCTCATTAAACAAGTAATTGGCAATCAGAGAGGTCAATAGCTTACGAGAAACCTCATAGTAACGGTTTGCCGTTACAGAAAAAAAGAAATTTCATGTTTGTTTTCATACTAGGAACCTCTTGTTTCGCTAGCTGTCGATAACTCTTAAAAAATTACAGTCACTGGAGTGAAATAAATAAAAAAGCAAGTATAAGTAGTGATTATCGCTATAGATAAAAAAGTTCCGTGTGTTTAATAATTGGCAAAGCACTCTCCTTCTTGTGTGCTATCATTCGCCAAACTTTCGTTTCGATGTCTCGAGCGGTTTCGGAGATATGAGAGATGTTGCGAGTATTTCATTCTCGCGGGCGTGAGATCGGAAGTGAGCGCGCTACATGGGATCCATTTTCTCGAGGTTGGAGGCAGATAGAGATCTCCTCCCAAGTCTAAACAAAAATTCAGGATGTTAGCTAAATTTCATATCCAGCAACATAAGGCGTAATACGCACCATACGCAAAATCATAGCGACCCCTAATTTTCGTTGCAAACTTTTTGAGTTTTGCGTAGTGTCTTACTAAAATGTGTACATCACAATAAGAATGGTCATTAGCGAGGTGATGGTAACTTCGCCACGAAGCTGACATATAACGCTACAAGTAAGGCAAAAATCAAATATTTTCAGAGAATAGTTTCTATAAAATCGTTTGAGAAAGATAACATGTTGTACGCGTTTCGGTTCTGTCAGCGCAGAGCGTCGCCAGTCGACGCGTGCGGAGTATGGCGTACGCGTCGCAATATGCGCTGCACCCGGGCGACCCGTGCGGCACGTGCGTGTCGCGCTGCATCGTCGTGTCACGTCACAAGTGCTATACGCGTCTCAATTTGCGCCTAGCCTTAAGGTGCATCCACACTACTCGTGTGTCTCATGTACTTCTGAGACCTGCAAGCCTTATGAGTAATGTGGATGGAGGTAGGCTCCAAGGGCTAGCCACGAAACAGGCTTGCAAGCCACCTGAGCATATGGTTTGTCTGGCTCCAGCTGTTGTCGGTACATGAAAGGGATGTGCATCCAGCTGCGTGAGTGGTGTAGACGGCAACAAGCATTGACCAGTTGGCTTGCTGCACTCGTACACTTTGATCTTGATATCGTTCTTTTTGTGTGTTGTGGACATCGGGTTTTCTTTTAAAATGGAGTGGACCGACGATTTTTCCATTAAATTCATAAATACTTACGAACAATATCCTGTGCTGTGGGATGCAACAAACTCCGAAAACAAAATAAAATTTAAAAAAAGTAAAGTGTGGGATGCCATCGTGACAGAACTCCGCATGGTTGTGGCCGAATTAAAAGAAAAATGACCAGCTTACTAGCCACTTATAGGAAACATTGCCAGAAGAAAAATGAGCCTGGGAAATCTGGCGCTGGGGTTGAGGAAGTGTGAGAGATTGCAGGGAACTCTCACTTCTGATTCGGTGTTATACCACTTCATGTTCTTAGGGGATATGATCTGTATTGCAATTTGACGTCATACATCATGATGAAATGCTCTTACTTGTGCGCTCTAGGCAAGGGATTACAGTAAGCTTTACCTGCTTTCAAAGGAATATGGTACCGATTTAAATGACTGCAGTACAAGCACGGCAACGATGGGCCGATGGAAGCGCGTTTTTTCTGCAGAACCTGGGTGGAAACATTTCCGTATGGCCGAGTTACTCGGTCTCATTGTGCAGACATGTTGGTTGGCACCTGTCGGTCGGCATCCGCGTCCAAGTAAACTGACTAGCGCCGAGAAGTCGCCACTGCAATGGCCAGTGCATTGTAGACCGGCAATAAAGCAGAGGATGGGCCCTTGTTAGGCACGAAGCCGCCAACACAACTGTGAGTGTTCTGCGAATTTTTGGAAGACAGGTCACTGGCGCCCAGACGTCCAGACTCTGTTACAAAACATATTTGTGTAAGCACAAGGCTTTTAGCGAGTTTATAGCTGTTCTTTGGAAACTTCGAAACGGACGCAACAGGGGAGACAATAAGCTTTTTATGGAGAGGTGTGGTTCCATCCTGGTCATGTTGTTAGCAAAAGACACGGCGTAAACGCATGGGAAAGAGGCCGCGAAGCTGAATCTTTCTTCCTTTTCTCACAATTAATTGTAAAGTCTCAGATTGGTCAAATCGGTGTATGCAGAGCAAGGGGCGCTCTCCAAGCTTCGAATGCCATGCTCCAGCTCGTGATTGGCTTGTGCTAAAGTGGGGGAAGGCTAAGATGTAAATGGGGTTTTGCTACCGAGCTGAGGAGGAAAGCAGACAGAAAGAGAAGATCGCTCTTGTACTGCCGCTTTGCTAGTAAAGAACTGCAGGTCTCTACCTAAACGGTGAAACTTGTATCCTTTGCCGCTTAGAGCCTGTGCCAGTCACCTTCTGAACTGTCAGAGGTACTACTTCTAGTATCATGCATACTACGAGTGCTGCGTGGGTGTACTTACTTGTCTTGAGTAAGCCGTCTAAACACATGACATTGTCCGTCACGCATAGTCATGGCACGGAGTCAGATTGGTTTGGCAGACCATCAAACGGGTCCACCTGCACACTCAACTCTACTGGGGTTCCAGAGGCTCATAAGGAAGTACTTGCATTCCGAATTACCCGAGTACTTGCATTTTTCGGGTGTGCACCATTAATAACAGATTGCGGCCATCCATGACTTCAGTCACTGAACACATCGTGTTGTGGTGCCCTGACCAGCAGAAGGGTAAAGTATTCTCTGCTACAGAGTAGGGCTCCAATATATGTTACTCAGTATCCTGTTCTTTCGAATCATATTTTTCTTTTTTGGTATAGTAGAGTATAGATGCTTGATGGTGGCATAGTTTTTGTGCCATAACCTGGATTCACGTGTATGAAGTCAGATAAAGCGTTTAGTGTTCCGGTTAGTGTCTTGTTTCGATCTCCAGCTGATCACTTTTTCCACCATAGACCACATGTTAGTGAAAGCGTTTGTCAAACAAAAATGTTTGTGTGACGTTGCTTTAGTCATTTTTGTTGTCTTGTGATGTTAAGCATGAATAAATCTATTCTCATATAGATCACAACTTCTCCCTGTGTTATGATTAACATTACCTTGCCATTTTTATTAAAGTCCAGATTTTAAAAGAGAGTAGCAAGCTTCCAAGTGAATGCTCCAACCTGTTTCACTTTCAGAGCGTTGGAATTTCTGCACTGCAAATATCAGCCAAAGAAGACATTCAACACAGATGTAAGTAAAAAATATTTATTTTTGGAAATGGATAAAAAACCTATTAACAAACTTAATGGGGTTCCGTCCCTTTTGGGATCTGTCTCTACAGCTACGTAACTTTTTGTCTTTCTCAGCTTACATTTCGGTCGCAGCTCATTTGTTATTTTTAAGCTTTCTGGTGTTACTCCCTTATATGCTATTAATCATATCTTATTTTAAATTTTTTTCATATTTATTTTAGTTTACTACCATTTCTATTAGGAATATACCTAGTAATTGCTTATAGTTTTAAAATTTAAAAATTAAAGAAGTTCTAATTGTGATAAAATTATAAGATTTACGGCAAAATGTGTTCTGAACCTCATAGATGGTAAAGGAGGAAATGTACTAACATGACTGGAATATTTGTAAATAATACATTTCAGCTATCAGTCGTCCTTTGGAATTTTTATTGGCAGATCTAGATTTCAGCTAGAAACTAGCCATTCTCAATGCACTATCATTTTTGCTCAATGCATGTAATGCCTGTTGGTCGGGCTTTGTTCACAGTTCATTCATTCATGGACAAAGCCCGACCAACAGGCATTACATGCATTGACCAAAATTGATGGTGCATTGAGTATGGCTAGTTTCCAGCTGAAATCTAGATCTGCTAATAAAAATTCCAAAGGACGACTGATAGCTGATATCTACAGTATTATTTACAAATCAAAATAATGGTCGCTGTGTGCAACAGCCTCTGAATGGAGGGTAACCTGATGACGATTGGAATACATACAGGGGGAACACTAGGTACCCAGGTAGTAAAAAATAAATAATAATGAATAACATTTATTTTTCTAACACAATATATTTTAGCACATGTACATTTTTATTTATTTTATTTGTATATTATGTTACTTGAGGAGATAAAAATAACAAAATAGTAATTAATGAAGGCAAAACTTTACATATATAGGTAGTTGAAATGTGTCCAGTCAGGCAGTCACTGGTATGTACATAGCTAGTAACTGAAAAAAATTCTTTAATAAGTTGTTGGTAATGATCTTGCCATGGCAATCTTTCCTCTTGGGAAATGAAATAAGCAGTGTATTCATCTCTAATATCTTGAGCAGTCATCGTTGAACATCATGGAATGTTTGCTAATCGTGTAAATGTTGTAACAGGAGTGATATAATTTCCCCAAGTTCCTGGCTTTAAATGCCCATTCTCCTCATGATCCACGGCTCCTACAGGCTTATATATTTGTCTGAAGCAGAACTTTCTCGCAAGAAATTATGGGAGTATATACAAGTCATAATAACAGTTTGGACTTTCTCAGGCTGTAGTAATATAGGCTTTCTTAATATCCGAAATACGAAAGAAAGTATTCTGAACACATTTTCCACAATCCGCTGTGCTCTTGAAAGTCTGTAATTAAAAATTCTTTTCATTGAACTCCAAGGTTGTTGTCCACTATACGGTTACATGATATGATTGTTGAGGGGAAATGCGTCATCTGAAACAATAACAAAGGGTATTTTTTTCCGTCTACGTGAGAGGGTACAATCGTCCGGAAAAATGACGGTACCATTACTCACATTCTTAAAAGAAAGATGTATTTCGAAAAACACCGTCTGAAATTCGACCTTGGCAGCCGACATCAGCATACAAAAAATAACAGTCAGAATCCACTAGAATAATACTGAAAATGTCTTATAATTGAAAAAATCGATTCCAGAATTAACTGGGCTTTATTCTGAGCAATGTTTGCCATCAATTGCACCATGGCAACGAGGAAAGTTCCATTTTTTCTCATATTCCTCTGCTGCAAGCAACCACTCTTGTTGTACCTGTGGCATCTGAAAGAAAGTAAATAGAAACTAATAATTCCTACTAATATAAATAATTATTAACAGCATTGACAATTATGAACATCCTAATAATTATGAACATTAATAATAATTAAAATCAATAATATTGTGTAATAATATGTAGGTAATCAGTATAATAAATATTCTGCATTTCACTTATCAACTTGACATTGTACCCAATTTTTTACGATTATTATCCTATATCCCCCTGTTTTTCCATCCATTCTTTAATTTTTTATTTTACTTGCTTTGTTATTGTTTGTATCACTCCATTGTCATAGCTTTGTTTTAGGAGGAATATAAGGAGAATTTGGAAGAACAGAGGGTTGTAGGCATGGATGCAAACGAAGGTACAGGGAGCACCTGCGAAGAAATTAGTAGTCAAGATGTCGATCAACAAACAATGCAAGGCAACAAACTACCACCCACACCAAACAAATGCACGAAAGTATTTGCTTCACCTAGAAAAATCAGAGGAAAAGGGCCAAAGATCCTCCTATTAGAGAGGCATATAATTCACTACAAACTGCTTTATCTAAAACTAGAGACGAGTTTGACGCCTATGGAGAGTACATAGCGAACGTTCTACGGTCCATGGACAGAAGAACACGTGCTTTTGCTAAAAAAGAATTTTCCGACACGATTTTCAGAGCAGGAAGTGGGTGTTTCGAACTTTCTAGCCCAAGTTCAATCAACAGCGACTACAGTTGCTTGTCGCATTTACCGATTCCTTCAACTCAACATGTTCATGCCATGAGCAGATGCAAAGCAACTTCCAGCAAACATCTACTTCTACTTCTACTTCTGACAACACCAAACAATGCTCTCCACAATTTCTGGGCCTGCTTGATTTATAATAATTATAAGTAATACTCTTCGTGTTTAATTGTTTCTCATTCTTTAGATCTTATTAACTGATGATTAAAAGTGCATTAATAACATAATCTGTGTAATTTACTAACTTACCTTTACAAACTCCTTCAAACTGCCAGTAAGAGCTGCACATACTTCAAGAACAATGTTTGATATCACCTGCTTGGAGACGTTACATAAAAAACTCAGAGGCTGGTTAGGAATCGCCAGTTGCTAGGAAATTGAGCATAGGTGCCAATCGCTCAGTAACTGGTATAGCTTTCCGAAATTTGCTGTCAAACTTGGATATTTTCAGTACAATTAGATTTAACAGATATTCAAAATCTGATGTGGACATGTATGTTTTCAACATCCAAGTCATCCATCAGATCACTCCCACTATATCTTTTTCTGCTTCTACAAACTGTGGTCATCCACCACCTGAGTTTTCTTGGGTTTTTGTAGGGTCTTCTTCTATCTTCTTCCTCAGCTAAAAGGCGTATCACAAGGAAGCTGGCACTGGCACTGGTCACGACTGCGAGTACGGTGGAGATCCTCACGAGCCAAAGCCTGGCAAACAATTGGAGTAGTGTGGACGAAGACAGAAGCAGCACGAGTGCAAGTCAGACAAGTTTGACAAGCCTCCTGACAGACGAGTATGATGAGCACAAGTCTGGAGAGCACAATTAGTGTGGACACACCTTTGTAAATACAGGCTTGAGATATGATACATCACAGCTGATAAGTGGTAGTACAGCAGGGTTCTTTACAGCCCAGATAACGATCTTATCACATCCAATATAATGTTACCCACTTGCCTGACTTGTACCCCATGATCACCTCCACTCCCCCCCGGATTCATCTTGAATTGAACAAGGTTACCCAGAGGAATTCCTCCAGGCAACTGTGTTAGTTATATTCAAAGTCATGACATAACTCAATAGTGGTCACTTGATGCTACCCACACGCCTTATGCAGATGGACTCAATACTCATCACGTGACACAAAAATAGCGGGAAACCCCTCTTATCCAGAGGGAACACAATAAAACCCAATGGACCAATAAAATTCGAGCTCCCATCTTCCTCCCCTTTTCATCTTTTATAACTACACTCCTGGAAATTGAAATAAGAACACCGTGAATTCATTGTCCCAGGAAGGGGAAACTTTATTGACACATTCCTGGGGTCTGATACATCACATGATCACACTGACAGAACCACAGGCACATAGACACAGGCAACAGAGCATGCACAATGTCGGCACTAGTACAGTGTATATCCACCTTTCGCAGCAATGCAGGCTGCTATTCTCCCATGGAGACGATCGTAGAGATGCTGGATGTAGTCCTGTGGAACGGCTTGCCATGCCATTTCCACCTGGCGCCTCAGTTGGACCAGCGTTCGTGCTGGACGTGCAGACCGCGTGAGACGACGCTTCATCCAGTCCCAAACATGCTCAATGGGGGACAGATCCGGAGATCTTGCTGGCCAGGGTAGTTGACTTACACCTTCTAGAGCACGTTGGGTGGCACGGGATACATGCGGACGTGCATTGTCCTGTTGGAACAGCAAGTTCCCTTGCCGGTCTAGGAATGGTAGAACGATGGGTTCGATGACGGTTTGGATGTACCGTGCACTATTCAGTGTCCCCTCGACGATCACCAGTGGTGTACAGCCAGTGTAGGAGATCGCTCCCCACACCATGATGCCAGGTGTTGGCCCTGTGTGCCTCGGTCGTATGCAGTCCTGATTGTGGCGCTCACCTGCACGGCGCCAAACACGCATACGACCATCATTGGCACCAAGGCAGAAGCGACTCTCATCGCTGAAGACGACACGTCTCCATTCGTCCCTCCATTCACGCCTGTCGCGACACCACTGGAGGCGGGCTGCACGATGTTGGGGCGTGAGCGGAAGACGGCCTAATGGTGTGCGGGACCGTAGTCCAGCTTCATGGAGACGGTTGCGAATGGTCCTCGCCGATACCCCAGGAGCAACAGTGTCCCTAATTTGCTGGGAAGTGGCGGTGTGGTCCCCTACGGCACTGCGTAGGATCCTACGGTCTTGGCGTGCATCTGTGCGTCGCTGCGGCCCGGTCCCAGGTCGACGGGCACGTGCACCTTCCGCCGACCACTGGCGACAACATCGATGTACTGTGGAGACCTCACGCCCCACGTGTTGAGCAATTCGGCGGTACGTGCACCCGGCCTCCCGCATGCCCACTATACGCCCTCGCTCAAAGTCCGTCAGCTGCACATACGGTTCACGTCCAGGCTGTCGCGGCATGCTACCAGTGTTAAAGACTGCGATGGAGCTCCGTATGCCACGGCAAACTGGCTGACACTGACTGCGGCGGTGCACAAATGCTGCGCAGCTAGCGCCATTCGACGGCCAACACCGCGGTTCCTGGTGTGTCCGCTGTGCTGTGCGTGTGATCATTGCTTGTACAGCCCTGTCGCAGTGTCCGGAGCAAGTATGGTGGGTCTGACACACGGGTGTCAGTGTGTTCTTTTTTCCATTTCCAGGAGTGTAGATCACATGTGTGTAGTCTTCTTCATTCAAGATCTGTCCATCACAATTTTATATAATTTTTATATATACATTTTTCTATTAAACTAATAATCTGATATATTAACCTTGATGAGCTTAAATACTACATTTCACATATAATCAGTACTTTGATTAGTGCCTTGATTTGCTTTGAAATTTACGTTTGTTTTACTATATTTGCACTGATCATTTCTTTTCTGTACACAGTATCTACTTTTACTTCCTTAAAACTAATTATCTCAGGTACTGAATCTCAGGTACTGAAACTAGAAGAACTTAAATACTATTTTTTCCATTTTGTTTCTATATATTCTTCTATATAATATTTACATTTCATTCAAACTGGTTCCATTGTCATTTAATATAGACTTTTTTCATTCTGATAATTCTATTTACATTTAATCAATCATTTCTTTCTGATCCTTTAATCCTCTATACATAAAGAAAACAGGGACTAGCAGCAGCAAGTGAAGAAGAAACCACATACAAACACACAAATACACATAATATTTATCAAACACTAATAGTGTGAAGACAATATATACACACATAGGTGGAATGAGACATTCACACACTCTCACACACACAGAAATTTATAACAAAAGGTTCCTCAGAATATTCTGTACACACTCACACTTACAAACATCAACTATTTACAAATAAATATACAGTGACATACTCATTCACTTCAGTGAATAATGTGATTGTGGAAGGGTGCCCATCCAAGCCCCATACTTGAACCAATTTTTGTCATGCTATGAGAGCCCTAGTTTCTGTTGCAGTGCTGTATGTACCTCAAGGCTTTCAATACAATGATTCCAAGGCACACCATATGTGGAGCTGCTCCAATGTCGTTGAGGAGGAAACCTCTTGTAATTTACGATCATGGGAGTTTTTGAGGCAACATGATACACATACTACACTTAGCCCCGCTCTGGCTGGCGCCAGTATCTGTACAGTGAGAGTACATCTAATGTCTGAACTCAAAAACTCTAAAATGTTTGAACCAACTGCCTCATTTTACATCATGGCGATAACCATTTTGTTCTGAGCTCTTATTCAGAAATTCCGCTTATCTAGAAGTGTCGAATTGTTCGTGATTTTACCTAATTACTTCATAGGGATTACAGCCTTTCAGCCTGTAGATCAAACTATCTGTAGCCATGTAAAGTAACTTGGGATCAGAGAATTTTCACTTAGCAAAATCATAGTGAAAGGGGTACATGTGAAGTTTGAAGAAGTCCGGAACAAGCGGTTGGCATGGCGACGTAATTGCTTGCGCCATAACGCACATCTCACAGGTAAACTAAATGATCTTCATGGTATTCTCTAACAATTTCAATGGTTTTTCCGAAAAATAAATTATTCATTAATTTTCAAAAGACTTTTTTTGAAATCACATGTTACAAGAGTCCTCTGTTCAGTGTTTGAATCAATGTACTCCTTCCGCCAAGGATGCTGTTCAAGGGAGATTCCACAGGTGATACTAACAAGTTTCATAGCCAACCTGAGACAGTGCTGGAGGTTTATGTAGTGACTTTGCTCCCAAGTGGTGTTCCAGATATAACGACAAGACAGTACGTGCTCAGGGATACACTCTGGAGCTGCACAAAAATGTCCGAGTGCTGGTATACATCTATGTTCATGTATAATCTAGCATATTCTCCTACCTACATGGGAAACCATTTTCTGTCCTTAAGTATAGGGTGGTCTGCAAGGCAGATGAGTACTGAAGCCCAATGCTATTTCCACAAAACAAACTTGTCATGTAGGGCAGCCTATACAGCAGGGGCTGCAGAAATGCACTTTCATATCTCCGCCCCAGTTGGAACTAGGAGTTTATAAAAGCCACAGTACTGATACTCATGAAGTGTGTAAGCTCCATACATGCCACTTTTGTGTGTGTGTGTGTGTGTGTGTGTGTGTGTGTGTGTGTGTGTGTGTGTGCCTGTCTGTCTGCATATATATATTAATATGATCTACAGCACATGAAAGTAATTAACCAACAGTCAACAATGCTATATGATTTTGCTTTACTTTTACCATGGCGCTAACAAATGATAGGAACATAGAGTTCACTTTTCTTAATATACTACACTATTGAATCTGAAAAAAGGTTTGATTTATGCAAAAGGACAACAATAGATTGGGACCCTTGTGAGAAATGCAGATGGCCACAAACTATCGTCCTGTACTTTGGATGTTATGAAATGTTGTTGCAGCTAGGGAAGATGTGAATCTCAGCTTTTCTGCTTTAGTGAAATGTGCAGTACTATAACTGACTGAGTTATGCATAAAGTAAGAATTTTTATGTAATAACACTTGGTGCACGACCTGTTTTCTTGTATCCCACACATTCATCCCATTTAATTTATCTTGTATCCACAGCCCAAAGTATTTAGTGGTATTCACAGTTCCTAGTTTATTTCTGGGTTTAGGAGACATGTAAATGTCTTTTCTACTTTTATTATAAGGCTATTCTCGGAGAACAGCTCTCCAATCTGTGCTGCACAGATTTCCATATCATTATTTGGGTTGTATAGCCTTTCCTGAAGAACAATATTATAACACCCAAAATGAAAAGTTTACAGGAGACATGAAAACCAAACGACATTATTTAAAACATCATTAGACAACAGCAAAATTATCCATGGAAATGAATTTTGACACTAAGTGTTCTTTATAAAATACATAAATTATTTCTGCTAAATTGGACCTTATTCACCCCCTTGCAACCCTTTTGACAAAGTCAATATTCCTCTGACATTATTAACCAAAATAACAAATACATGCAAAAAACTTAAATGTATCTCTAAATCACTATTTTTTGTCATTCGTACAGAGTTTCATTTTTTACTATACTGATATTATTTGCATCTTATAAATGAAATAAAATAATACACTAAGTGAAAGAAAGAGCTTCCAAACAAATAACGTGAAAGCAGTACATTACATTTATGTGGAAAGAGAATCATAGGAAACCTTGTAATATTTAGGATTGTGTTACTTTTAACCAAATTATTTGAATCTCAAATTTTGTTTTCTGAGAGGGTCATTTTCATAGTATAAGCATATCTGAAATCCAAATTACTTGCATCTAAATTCTCTGTTAAATGTCTCTTTCTAACTTTAAACTGAACTTGTCCCCACTCAGACTGTTTGTAGCTGTTCGTATACTGAAGCACATGACTTCTTCTTTCACATAGAAATAATTTAATTTCAGATGCTTCTGTCATGTCCTTGGCCATGTAAGGATCCATCTCAACATACAAAGCTTTAACGTATTTGAAATCTATAAAACCCATTTCTCTGAGATGTAGAGGATTTCTCTTCTTCTTTGAATTTTGGATGTCTGATATATATTGATCAGGTAAATGAATTGTTCCTTCCTGTCTTCTTAGTTCTCTTAACTGATCTCTCATGATGCAGTGACCTGCATTGCCCTCATTCAGGAGTGTAACGACGAACCAAATTCTTGTTCATAATGGACCGTATCCAGCTGTTATACTGTGTACAGACACATTGCAATCACATATCTGTAATAGAAAATGAAAATTTTAATCACTGTGATTTTTAGAACAAAAATATTTTGTTACATGATTTCTGAGAATCACAGTCCAGAGTTTTGGCTACTTAGTTGTTCTTGTGTCGTCCTTCACAACTTTCAGAGTAAAATACGACATTCAGCTGAGTAACGTTCCTGGATAACTCTTCAAGGTATTGTAAGACACAGTTTTCTATTTCTACTCTGCCTCTGTTTCCAATTCCTTCATGCTAAAAAAAAAAAGACTGATGCTTTCGTTGTTTCCAATCATGGTCAATTGCAACAAACAACAAAATGTGTATAACAAACTTCAAGAGTGAGAACATATTGTGAAAACAATATACTTATGGGCACTTACTATGAAACCGTAGCAACAGAGTCTCTATTTGTAGGAAAAGACAGATGTTTGTCCTGTTGACACTGGTAAATCATAAATCGTTTGTTGTGTCTCCTTATTTTGAGCCAACTCTTTATCCATGTTTTTGTCTATATGACTCAGTTCTTTTCCTTCCTGATGTTCTTGAAATGCATCTTCTAGCTTTGCCTTCTGATCATCTACAGCGCCATTATTTGCAGCTGGCAGGCTAGTGGAAGATCGCTCTTAACAGTAATTTTTGCTCATTTCTGCGATGGATTACTAACCATCGATGAACTGTCTTGCTCTGTCACTCCTTACACAGTGACTCTAAATAAGGGGATTTGAGTTTATGTGGTTTCTTAATTGACTCCAAGATTCCTGTAACGGTCTTAGGATGTTTTCCATCTTGCCTCCTTTTGTCTACACATGCCATTCTTGGCCCAGGAATTTTCGTTTCGATAACAGTACGAATTTGTCTTTCGGTTATTCCCAAAATGTTTATCAGAAACGTTTTGCACACAACAATGTTCCCCTCATCTACAATTAAGCAGAAAGCGTTAATCAGTTTTCTGGGTTCTCTGACAGCAATTCCACGATATTTGAGAACGAGCGTTGCAGTGGATGAATTCAGAAAAATTTCATTTGTTTTTTAACGATCCCAGTGCCCAAGAATTCGTGAACAACTGACGTTTATAGCCCTGTGATAGTGGCGTTGTACAAGAGGGGATACATTTATCAGTAAATGCAGCACCCATTTTTGGAACCTTGACAAATTTAGCCATTCATGACATATAATTTTTTCCACTGTTTCTCAACGTTTTACCTTATACTCTGTTTGCTTACATTCCAAATTCTTTTTATAGGTTTTTAGTAGGAGATTTTTCTTTGTTGGTGAATGATCTTTCATTTGAATTTGATGATTTATCGTTGATTGATGGTTGATAATCGTCACTTGAAGCAGAGAACAAATGTGAACTGTTTTGAGAACTGCTGCTCGGCAAAGCGAATGTTACTGGCACTCTTATCAAAACTGATTTTGTCGCGCTTACCCTTTCAACCACATACACATTTGAATCTTCCATGATTTGTCTCACATTCTACTTAAGTTTTGAAGGTGATGTTTGTGGCTCCATCTTGCTGACTTGTTTTTCTGTTATATCACACTGCCAGATTGTTGGTTGTTCCTTTGTACTGATGACCTGTGTTTGTGATTAAGTTACCATGGAACAATTTACCTCCCTTGTCCATTTGTTATCTTCCATTAGTCTTTCAGGAGCCAGTTGCATAATCTTCTTTGCCCGGTCACTCATATTTGCACCTGTAAAACAGAAATGGAATTGACTTAAATGTATTCAAGTAGTTTTTCTGATATCACCAATGACACTAAGAACAGTTGTGACACAAAAGTTCCTTAAACTGTGAGAAAACAAAAAAGCTTGAAAGATTATGAGATTGAAGTCACTCATACGTTTGGTAAACAGTGACACAATGTACACTTACGTCGTCTTAGTTGAAATGATCCTCAATACACGCTACTCAACACCTGTGTCGTTGTTTCACTGGGTATGTTACATTACTCACCAAATTAAGAAATGTAACTCAACATTATGGCGACGTTCTTTCCAACCTAAGTCACAACGATCAATATTTTCACATAGACAGCCTGTAACAACAACAACCCTGTACTATTGTACATAGAAATAATATTTTCTTCTCATTTTTCGTTAAACTTGAGTAATCGATGTTCTGATTTCATTTCCTTTTTGTTTCATGTCATTGTGTTAGGAAAACTGTAAACAAATTTCGATGTGAATATTAATGTTTATGTCAAATTTCAAGCAATATTGTAATAGAATTGAAGTGTAACAAATGTTGAGACTGTTGTAAGATGTTAAAATTGTAACTGTGCGTCTGGTCCATACAAAGGCAATGTATTAGGATATGTAGAATGCAAAACCCCGGGTGATTTCCCTGTCTGTAAGGGAGAGGTAAAAGGTGGATGGCAGGCGAGCGTGGGAAAATGCACACAGGCACTGCACGGCATATCGGGCTCAGCAGTAGTAGTCGGAGTTTTGCATTGGTCTGAGCAACACGTTCTGGATCGAGGAGGCTCTCTTGGAAGACGTGGTTTCATTGAGCCTCGGATATACCATTCCACCGCCCATACAGCATGGAAAAACTCCATAGGCACTAAATGGAAAAGTATTGCGACGCTAAGAAGAAGTAAAGTGTTGATACATCAAGGGCCATAGCTGTTGTTGTATGTGTGCTCTGTGCCTCGCCATCTCGCCGCCTGCCAACCGCCGCATCGATACGAACAGGTTGAAATTTTCAGTACTGTATTCGTGTGGACCAGTGTTACTTTTGTTCCATACTATTCAATAACAACTTAAATTTTACCAGAACTGTCCTATCATTTAATTATCCTCACAACTAACCTAGACAGGGTCCTTTCCAAATGTTGTGCAATCCGAGTGTCCCGAAATGAAGAATTAAAGTTTGTGTTAATAATAATTACCTGCAGACCTAGCTACGTTAGATTGATGTTTAAAGAACTGTTTTGTTAATGAACCAATAGAAGAATAACGAAGGTCTGACAAAGTTGGAAGATAATTTTGATACTGATTTAGTAATGAAGTTTAATTATTTCGAGACAGATATAATGGTATTTAAATGAGCAGGAAATAAGATGAAAAGAGTAGTAACTCATATTTTGGAAATCTAGAGCGTATATTGATTTCAGTAATCAAAATTTTTAATACAGTGATCATAACAATTTCAGGTTCCGCCCCCCTTTTTTATTCATTTGAATTCTGAAGTGTTCTAAACTGATTTGACCAGCAAAGTTAAAGTCAATATAAAAACCAAATTTTATCAGTGTTTTATCTTTATCAAAATTGACATTTTGTTTGTGGTTCGAAAGTGCTATTTCTAGGGTAACCTATGCCCGATTTTAATCAGATCAATAGACAATATGAAGTTTTGTAGTAAACTTTATAGTGTAGTGTTATGTATTTATGGTTTATCCATATTAGTACAGAAAGTGAACTTATCAATTCAATAGATTTTCTGGTTCTAAAATTCACTATATTACGCAGTGTTACTACGTGTTGTTTTGCATGAATGTACATCAACTTGTACAGGAAAGAAACTCAGTTAATGCCTAATTAGGCTGGCGACCGTATTATTAACAAATTGGTAGCTTCTTCTGGGTATGTTTCTTGTCCGTCCTGACATTTAGTTGCATTTCGGACTTACTTGACGTATTATTGTTATTACAGAGTGGGTGTAAGTCTGATTTGCCTCCATTCAGGTACACATGGTCAATATCTATACGAAAATCCTTTCTCATAAGGTGAAGCCCGTCAACTTACCATAGTACAGGCTTTAATGAGTATCGTATGCCCCGCGCGCATGTTACAAGCCCATATACGCCTACAGGGAACAGGCTCTCTATTTTCACAAAGTCACAACTACCCTCTAGCGGCATTATGTATAACAGAAATACTGACGATGTTTCACTGTTTGCAGTACCTATTTCTGAGATGACTGAAGTGATAAAGTTGATTTGTCGAATTTAGCTGCTGTAAATTTTTGGAGTGGTGTATGTGATTCTAAATGATTTGCGAAAAATAAGAATTGAATTGAGCCCAAAATTGAGCCATGGGGTACAACGTACTTATCTTTTGTCTTTCTAAGTGGCATACATATATGCTACGTCCTTTTTGTGTATTAACTTCAACTGTTTGTTGACTGTTTTGAGGGTATGACTGTACCCATTTATACCATTTCCCATACACCTAAAAGTAAAAGTTTAATAGATGAATAGCCACTGTATACGTCAATAATATAGTTGTTGTATGTTATTCATGATTTAATGAATTGAAAGCCTCACTGATAAAATAAAAAAATAGGTTTCTGAAACTCATACAGTGTACTAGAGAAAAATTATTCTTCTGTGTACAAGTATCTGTGGAATATTTCCATAAAATTTTAGGGAAGTCGGATTACAATATGAGTATTTCGTCTTAGTTCTTGAGCACTGACATCACTTTAACTAATTCTGCTGCACACTTCTTTACAATAAAATCAGTAATGTTTTCACTTGCAGGTGAGAACTTTCATTTTAGTTCACTGAGAGCTTTTATAGCCTTTTTCTCTTTTGTTGCATCCAAAAGGGGTACTTTCATTTCCATTAATTCCTACTTGCTCTAATCTGACTTTTGGTGATGCAGTTTTCCTCCTGTGAAATGGTAATAATTCATTTGTTAGATTAGATTCGTACTTGTTCCATAGATCATGAATACAACACTTCATAATGATGTGCAACGTGTCAGGTTAAAAAAAGGTGTCTATACAAGATATTACATTACACAAAATATTACATGACACTCAATATTTTTAATTTAATTTCTTTTTTTGTGGGGAGTGGGGAAATTACCCACTTACTACATCCAAAAATTCATCTAATGAGTAGAAGGAGTTTCCATTCAGACAATCTTTTAATTTCCTTTTAAATCCTATATGGCTATCTGTCAGACTTTTGATGTTATTAGGTAAGTGACCAAAGAATTTTGTGGCAGTATAATTTACCCCTTTCTGAGACAAAGTTAGATTAAACCTTGAGTAGTGAAGATCAACCTTTACCCTAATGTTTTAGCCATGTACACTGCTATTACTTTTGAATTCATTCGGATTGTTAATAACAAATTTCATAAGTGAGTATACAGGGTGGTCAGAAAATGTGTGAAATGCTTGCAGGGATCTTAAGAAAGAAATTCGATACGTTGCGCTGTTTCCGAGTTATTTAGCATTGAAGTTAGCCAATCAGATCGTCGTGTGCGTAATTCAAGTTTCAGCTAACGAGAGAAAGCACTCATTGGGCAACACCGCCCCTGCCAGGCCACTTGTATGCGAGCGCGCGACGCCCCAATTGGCTAAATTATATGCTAAATAGCTCGGAAACGGAGCAACGTATCGAATTTCTTTCTTAACATTTATGTCTCAGTACAACCTGCCCTGTAACATCCCTACAAGCATTTCACACATTTTCTGACTACCCTGTATATATTTTGAGGCTACAGTGAAAATCCCTAGCTCTTTAAATAAGTGTCTGCAGGATGATCCTGGATGAGCTCCAGCAATTATTCCGATTACACGCTTTTGTGCAATGAACACTCTTTTACTCAGTGATGAGTTACCCCAGAATATGATGCCATATGAAGGCAGATAATGAAAATAGTTGTGGTAAGCTAATTTACTGAGATGTATATCGACAAAATTTGCAATGACCCTAATAGCATAAGTAGCTGAACTTGAACGTTTCAGCAGATCTTCAGTGTGTTTTTTCCAATTCAACCCCTCGTCAATGCATACATCTAAAAATTTTGAATATTCTACCTTAGCTACCGATTTCTGATCAAAGTCTATATTTATTAATGGTGTCATTCCATTTACTGTGTGGAACTATATACACTGTGTTTTGTCCAAGTTTAATGAGCGCCCATTTGCAGAGAACCACTTAAGGATTTTCTGAATATTTCATCAGTTAATTCTTGTCTATTGGGTGTGATAGCTATACTTGTATCATCGGCAAAAAGTACCAGCTTTGCATCTTCTTGAATATACACTCCTGGAAATGGAAAAAAGAACACATTGATACCGGTGTGTCAGACCCACCATACTTGCTCCGGACACTGCAAGAGGGCTGTACAAGCTATGATCATACGCACGGCACAGCGGACACACCAGGAACCGCGGTGTTGGCCGTCGAATGGCGATAGCTGCGCAGCATTTGTGCACCGCCGCCGTCAGTGTCAGCCAGTTGACCGTGGCATACGGAGCTCCATCGCAGTCTTTAACACTGGTAGCATGCCGCGACAGCGTGGACGTGAACCGTATGTGCAGTTGACGGACTTTGAGCGAGGGCATATAGTGGGCATGCGGGAGGCCGGGTGGACGTACCGCCGAATTGCTCATCACGTGGGGCGTGAGGTCTCCACAGTACATCGATGTTGTCGCCAGTGGTCGGCGGAAGGTGCACGTGCCCGTCGACCTGGGACCGGACCGCAGCGACGCACGGATGCACGCCAAGACCATAGGATCCTACGCAGTGCAGTAGGGGACCGCACCGCCACTTCCCAGCAAATTTGGGACACTGTTGCTCCTGGGGTATCGGCGAGGACCATTCGCAACCGTCTCCATGAAGCTGGACTACGGTCCCGCACACCATTAGGCCGTCTTCCGCTCACGCCCCAACATCGTGCAGCCCGCCTCCAGTGGTGTCGCGACAGGCGTGAATGGAGGGACGAATGGAGACGTGTCGTCTTCAGCGATGAGAGTCGCTTCTGCCTTGGTGCCAATGATGGTCGTATGCGTGTTTGGCGCCGTGCAGGTGAGCGCCACAATCAGGACTGCATACGACCGAGGCACACAGGGCCAACACCTGGCATCATGGTGTGGGGAGCGATCTCCTACACTGGCCGTACACCACTGGTGATCATCAAGGGGACACTGAATAGTGCACGGTACATCCAAACCGTCATCGAACCCATCGTTCTACCATTCCTAGACCGGCAAGGGAACTTGCTGTTCCAACAGGACAATGCACGTCCGCATGTATCCCGTGCCACCCAACGTGCTCTAGAAGGTGTAAGTCAACTACCCTGGCCAGCAAGATCTCTGGATCTGTCCCCCATTGAGCATGTTTGGGACTGGATGAAGCGTCGTCTCACGCGGTCTGCACGTCCAGCACGAACGCTGGTCCAACTGAGGCGCCAGGTGGAAATGGCATGGCAAGCCGTTCCACAGGACTACATCCAGCATCTCTACGATCGTCTCCATGGGAGAATAGCAGCCTGCATTGCTGCAAAAGGTGGATATACACTGTACTAGTGCCGACATTGTGCATGCTCTGTTGCCTGTGTCTATGTGCCTGTGGTTCTGTCAGTGTGATCATGTGATGTATCTGACCCCAGGAATGTGTCAATAAAGTTTCCCCTTCCTGGGACAATGAATTCACGGTGTTCTTATTTCAATTTCCAGGAGTGTAGAATGGCAAGTCATTGAAATATATTAAGAACAGCAGAGGACCCAAGACTGAACCTTGCATCACCCCAGTCTTTATTGTTCCCCAGTTTGAGAAATCACGAGGTTTCTTGCATATTATGTGAACTTCTTATTTCAACTTTCTACACTCTTCTAGTTAGGTATGATTTTAACCATTTGAGCTCTGTCCCATTCATACCACAGTACTTGAGCTTATCTAGAAGTGTTACATGATTTACGCACTCAAAAGTCTTTGAGAGATCACAAAAAATCCCCATGTTGGACGTCTGGTTACTCAGAACATTTAATATTTCATTAGTGAAAGTATATATAGCATTTTCTGTTGAAAAAATTTTCTGGAAACCAAACTGACATTTTGTTAAAACTTTATTTCTACAAAGGTGTGAAGCTGCTGTACAATACATTACTTTTTCAAGAATTTTGGATAAGCCAGTCAGAAGGGAGATTGGGCTGTAATTGTTGACATCAGACGTATCCCCTTTTTTATGCAGTGGCCTAATAATGGCATACTTTGGTCTATCTGATAAAATACCCTGCTTCAGAGAGCTATTACATATGTGGCTAAGAATCCCACTTGTCTCTTGGGAGCAAGCTTTTATTATCCTGTTGGAAATGTCATCAATTCCATGTGAGCGTTTGTTTCTGAGAGAGTTTATTATCTTCCTAATTTCAGAAGGAGAGGTGGGTGTAATTTCAGTTACATCAAATTGTGTGGGTAAGGCCTCTTCCATTAACTGTCTTGCTTCTTCTACTGAACATTTAGATCCTATTTTCTCTACAACATTTAAAAATGATTATTCAAAATGTTTTCGACTTCCAGCTTGTTGTTTATCAAGTTTCCATTTGCTTTGATGGTAATGCCATCATCCTGTACTCTTGGTTGCCCTGTCACCCTTGTAATAATATTCCAAATTGTTTTGATTTTGTTAACAGAGGTATTAATCTCAGACATGATGCACATGCTTCTGGACTTTTTAATAACCTTTCTTAATGTAGCACAGTAGTTTGTACAATATTTGGCTGTTTCTGGGTCATTACTTTTTCTTGTTGTTAGATAAAGTTCCCTTTTCTGGTTACAAGATATTTTTATTCCTTCAGTAAGCCAAGGATTTTTGCATGGTTTCTTATAATTAGATTTAACTACTTTCTTGGAGAAACAGTTTTCAAATTCCCTTACAAGTGTATCATGAAACAAGTTATATTTTAAATTAGCATCTGGTTCCTTGTACACCTCATCCCAGTCTAACTGCTGAAGATTTCCCTGAAATTTGTAATTGTTGAGTCATTAATTGAACACACAAGTTTTGAGGGTATTTTTGAATTACTGAATGGAGCTATGTCATATACTGCAACTAGCTGAGCACCATGATCAGAAAGGTCATTCTCAACAAGACAAGAATTTATGTTTTTCAACTTATCTTGGTCTATAAAAGTGTTATCTATCAGTGTGCTGCTGTCCTTTACTACCTGAGTAGGAAAATCAATGACAGATGTCAAATTGAAAGAACCAAGCAAGACTTCCAGGTCATTCTTCCTATTACACTCTTTCAGTGAATCAACATTGAAGTCCCCACAAATAAGAATTTGCTTTCCCCTATCTGACAGATATCCCAACAAGGCATCCAAGTTTTCCAGGAATAAATGAAAGTTTCCTGAATGGGACCTATATACTGTTACAATTATAAAACAGCCCTCCTTCAGATTAAGTTGATAGGCACATGCTTCTATATGTTGCTCGAGACAAAACTTTTTTGTATCCAAGTGCTTTACACGGTGATAACTTTTGACATATATGGCAAATCCTCCTCTCACTTTATTCTCCCTACTCATATGTGCAGCTAGATTATAACCACTGATATTTACCTTTTCCTTGTCAGACAGAATACGATGCTCAGACAGCCATAGTATATCTATTACGTTATCAGATTCAATGTCATCTAAACAAACCAGGAGCTCATCTACTTCAATCCCGGAACATTTTGGTGAAAAGTGGTAGCATTATTTTTACTTTACTTTTGTGAGAATCTACTTCTTTCTTTAGTCCTCCAATATTTTGGTTAAATATGGTAACATTATTATTTACTTTACTGTTGTGAGAATCTTGCTAGTTTTGGACCTCTTTACCACCTGCCTGCCTGAACTTCTCATTGGACACTGATATTAGTCTAAAAAAAAGGTACATCCATGAGTACTAGTGTCCCCCCACCCTATGGATTTCGCTAACAACCCTGCCAGTTTACCCTTCCCTTTCATATTGAGGTGGAGGCCATGCCTTGTGAAATGCCCCCTATCAATAGCCTCAACAGGAACCAATGCAATGTCTTACAGAGAGGCAGCTGTACACAACTGATCCAACTCCATATTTACCCTCCTGACAGAGCGGTTCAACTGGGGCTGATCATGCCGCACGAAAGCAGGCACCACCTCAACATTGGTATGGGTCATTACAGAGGCTATTTTCACCAGGTCACACTCAATACTGTAGCCCTGATCCCTATCAATACTATTTCCCACTCCACTCACTATCATCACATGATCCTGCTTTCAGAACCCTTGCCCAAGTAACCTATATCCTATACCACCTGGCTAAGACATGCGCTTGGCTTGAAAAAGGTTGTGACCTGGTACCTGTCACCTAATTTTTCCTGCAAAATCTGGCCCACACTTCTTCCATTGCTGCTACCTAGCAAAAGAACTTTCCTCTTACTTTCTACTTTTTTTGAAAAAATTGGTTTCCTAGTGAGATTCTGTTGCATCTTAACTACATTTACTTGTACTGGAGCCTTGGTAGTGCCAATTGGGAAACTGTCAGACACTGTTCCCTTTCTGTGGCCCCTGTTCCCAGCTACCACTTCCCACCGCTGTTTACCCTCCTCCCCCTTAATCTCTTCAGTTCCTCCCTCGCTCTGTCCAAATCAGCCTGAAGGGCTCTAATTTTCTCCTCCTGTTCAGCTATAATCCTATCTCTTGAGGAAACCCTGCAAAAAAATCGAAGAATCTCGTTTGCTTCCCCAATTCCCACGCCACTACAATTTCTGCAATGATACTACCTGTCACAATAGCTTCACAAAATCCCCTGAAATAACTTTCCTACTGCAGCTCACACACTTAGTATCTATGGTAATTTGGAAATTAGTTTAGTGATTTACTAAGTGATAACGACAATATATTAAATACAGATTGAAAAGGACACTAAATATCTTTTGGAAACTAATATTTAAGTAAACCATTAGCAAATGCACTTAAATTTGTGGTATAACGCTAAATATGCACGTTCAAAAATTAGCTCTAAACAGCCGAATGAAACCAAAACGAAATTTTTGCGATTACTGGAAGAATACGCAAAAAAAGAAAAACATTTAATGGCAAGCTTGAATAGCTCACTAATGAACATATTTATTCAGTTAATCTATAGCAAATGCACTTAAGATTGCTGTATAACGCAGAGTATACACACTCGGAAAGTAAGGCAAAGCCGCGAAATGTAAGCAAAACGAACTTTTCGGGATTACTGGAAACATTACGCAAATAAAAGACAAACTTTTAATGGTGAGCTTGAAGAGTACACTAAAGAATGTATTTAATTAGTTAAAAGTGTTCAGCTACAACTTTTTACAATCTAAATTACTTATCTTTCACGAGAGCTCTGTCTTCGAACGTGCTTTTATGGGTCTATTCTTTGGGCGTCTACCCAGTTTGTTTTGTTGTGCTCGGTACATGTGTTTCTTGTTTCTTCCATAAAAATTTCCCGAGACTGTAATTTACAGTTTTTTTGGCAATCTGAACGTTTTGTGTAGCATGTTTCTACTTCTTAAAGTAAGCATAAAAATAAGGTGTAGGTTCTGTCCACTCTGATATATCATAAAGTAATCTTATTATCATTCAAACATAGCTGCACTACTATGGTGAGCCCACAACAATGGAAGAATGACTTTAAGAAAATAACATATATTATAAAGTAACATCTCTGTCAGAGTGACTGTACTATGATTCCATTAGAGTCAATAATATGAAGTGTAATATTTAAAAATTTTGTTCCCTTATACATGCATTACTAACCTGTCTAATTTAACCACTAAAGACTTGTTTTTCTGACTTGTATTTCTCACAATAATGTTTGAGTATCATATTACATGTATGCCTCTCTAGGCTTACGTATTTGCTTTCCATATGTCAATAAATTTCCTTACAGTTCCATCTCATTTGGTTTGTGACTTCCTAACTACATACACAACATGCTAGATAACTTAAAATGTTGACTGTACTGTATAAGAATTTACTTTTGTTAGTTAGCCCAGGTTCCCTCAATGTTTTTAAACAAAAATGAGGGTGAAGTGTTTTAACTGCCATAGGAAAGTTAGTCCTTGACTACAGTAAAGATATTATGATAATTGGCTTCACTGAGGACAGTATAGAGGCTTGGGAAATGATGGTGTAAACAGATTAGATTAGTTTTTCGTTCCATAGATCCGTGCTGACGAGATACTCGTGGATGTGAAACTTGTCACTTTTTTTTAAAGCTGAAATAACAATACTATTAGTATGAATATATACAATACATCATTTGTTTCTATTAAAAAAATCGTCAATGGAGTAGAAGGAGTAAGTCTTTCAGGCTCCTTTTAAACTCATCTTCATTTGTAACTAAATTTTTTATGTTTGCTGGCAAATTATTGAAGATGTGTGTTCCTGAGTAGTGGACCCCTTTTTGAACTAAAGTAAGTGCTTTTAAGTCCCTGTGCAGATCATTTTTGTTCCTGGTATTGTATGTATGAACTGAGCTGTTTGTTGGAAAAAGAGATATATTATTTAGGACAAATTTCATTAAGGAGTAAATATACTGAGAGGCAGTAGTTAGTATACCCAGTTCTTTGAAGAGGTTACTACAAGACGGCTGTGAGTTTACTCCACAAATAATATGTATTACACGATTTTGGACTCTGAAAACTTTTGTTTGACTTGAAGAGTTACTTCAAAAAATATTATACCATATGACATTATGGAATGAAAGTAGGCAAAGTATGCAAGCTTTTTCACTTTTATGTCGCCTATGTCTGCTAACACTCGAATTGCAAATATAAATTTGTTAAGGCGTTTGTGCAGTTCTGTGGTGTGCCCAACTGAATTTATTATCAAGTTGTAATCCCAGGAATTTAAGACTGTCAACCTCTTCTATCTGCTCTTCTTCGTTCTTTATGCATATGCTGGGTGGAAACCTCTTACAGGTTCTGAATTGCATATAGTGAGTCTTGTCAAAGTTTAATGTCAGTGAGTTGGCTTTAAACCATTTATTAATATCCATGAAAATATCATTAGCAGATCTTTCTAGAACTACACTCGACATACTATTTATTGCAATACTTGTGTCATATGCAAACAAAACGAACTCTGCTTCTGGCAGTGTAACTGATGAGAGATCATTAATGTACACAAGAAAAAGCAATGGCCCTAAGATGGATCCTTGTGGGAGACCACATGTAATTTCTTCCCATTCTGATGATGACAGATGACTTAATTCACTAGTCCCTTGCACTGACACCCTTTGTTTCCTGTTAGCTAGGTATGACTTGAACCATTTTGCAGCACTGTCCATGACACCATACAATTCTAATTCATTTAAAAGGATGTTATGGTTTACACAATCGAATGTCTTTGACAAATCACAGAAAATGCCTGCTGCTTGTAACTTGTTATTTAATGAATTAAGTACATTTTCACTGTAGGTGTAAATAGCCTTTTCGATATCAGAACCCTTCAGAAATCAAAACTGTATTCTTTATAATATGTTATTTGTGATCAGATGGTTGAGAAGCCTGCACATGAGTTTTTCTAAAATTTTTGAGAATGCTGGTTCCCCTTTCTTGAATAGAGGCTTAACATCTGCATATTTCAGCCAGTCAGGAAATGTCCCAGTTATAATTGACTGGTTACACAAGTAATTTAAAATTGTACTAAACTCACAAGAACATTAACTTTGTTGATATTTCATTGTAACCACTAGAATGCTTTGTTTTCAAAGATTGTGTTTATTTTGTTCCCTGACATTGCTATCTTCTTCTCGTAGTGCATTTGCTTAGATGTCTGAATTACTTTTCTTAATATTTTACAGTATTCCTTGTATTTAGCTAAATCATCAGCATTGGAGCTATTCTTGGTCAACAAATACATTTTCCTTTTTGTCTTACAGGAAATCTTTATTCCTTGTGTGATCTATGATTTTAGTATAGACTTCTGTTTAATTTGTGTAACTTTTAGAGGAAAACAGTTTTCAAACTGGTACAGACATTGTTCATGAATGTGTTATATTTTTCATTTATGTCATGAGCACATAAACATCTTTCCAGTTCATATCTTTGAGCAGTTTTCTAAAACACTCAATTTTTGGTTGATTGAATACTCTCCTGTACTCAGATTTAGCAGTCTTGATAATCTGCTTAGAATTTACATCTAAAACAGGGAGCTGCATGTCATGATCTGATAGTCCATTTATTACAGGTTTTATGATATGATTTTGTTCCTTTGATTTGTCAATAAAAATGTTATCAATGGCTATCCTTGAGGATTTAGTGATCCTAGTTGGAAAGTTTACAGTGTGAGTTAGATTGAAAGACAACATTACTAACTGCAGTAAATATTTACTGGAGGATTGAATTAGAAAATCTGTATTAAAGTCACCAGTAATCAAAATTTCTTTGTTTCTTCCTATTAAATAACCCAAAAGAGCTTCTAGATGATTTATGAATAGATTATAATTTCCTGCAGGTGCTCGGTAAATAGGATCTGTTATGGAACTCTACTTCTGTTACACATGCTTCTAGATGCTTCATGCTGCTCTAAACAGAATTTATTAATGTCAATGTTCTTGAATTTATGGCAGTTTTTTCTCACTCATGGCAAAAACAGAAATCGTATAAACTGATTTAAGTACTGACTAATACGTAAACAAAAGACCCTAGAAAATATTCAGGCAGATATAAATAAATTGAAAGAGTAATGAATAAAAAACTGGTGATTACATATAAGTCACTGTTTACTTACGATACGCGCGCGTGAAATTAAGCCTAAAATCTGTGCTATAGGCGCGAGAAGGAAAATAAACTTCTTACCCCGTTTAATCTTACTTAACACTTCACTAACTCTTCCACTAATGTAACAACACTTATAATATATTTATACCAACTGGAAACGTTTACCTATAAGTTTAATTCACTGTTTACTTATGATTCGCGCGCGTGAAATTAGGCCTAGGATTCGTGCTACAGGCGCGAGAAGAAAAATGCGCTTCTTACACCGTTTAATCTTATTTTATACTTCACTAACACTTCCACTAATTTAACAACACTTATATTATATTTATAACACCTGTAGACGTTTAAAAATAGCTTAATAACAACGCTATTTATAATTATTTAGTGCAGCGAATACTCGAAGGGTCCGCGTCGGCGCAGTGTTGCCAACTAAGATTCTTCCACGGTATTGTAACGTCTGTACATAAGATATAGTAATAGGGCACTCTAGGTAGAGCTTATTGGAAGAAACGGGGAGCAGGAATAGGTGAGATCCGCAGTAGAATCTCTGGGAGGCGGACATTCATGAGTGTATTCTTGTAGCCTCTGGTGTCAGGTGGTGTCTGTTTCAGAGTAGACTAAAGATTTTAGGCTATTAGTACTAAAATAAGTAAAAGAGTTTGAACCTAAGATGTCTTAAGATGAAAAAGAGATTAAAGAAATATTACTGCTTTATTATTTTATTTGTGTCTTTAATTTTTAGCAACTGTAGTATTATTTTTCATGGATAAAATTCAGTCATTAGTTGCAAATAAATTTTCTTATGCTGTACAGGTAAAGCAAAATAAATTTTATTTGAAACTGAAGAGTGAATTTTATCCAGAAACAAATATTATTGCATCAGATTATTACATTGTGAAAATACGAAACTATGAACTTCTGATACGTTTAGGTGGACAGCAGCCAGTACTTCATATAGATGTAATATGTACCTGAACATATTTTGACGACTAATATAGCAACATTATTCCTTTTCTATATAAACGATTTAGGAGACAATCTGAGCAGCAGTCTCAGGTTGTGTACAGATGATGCTGTCGTTTACTGCCTAGTAAAGTCATCAGGAGATCAAAAAAATCGCAAAATGATTTAGAAAGGATATCTCTAACGTGCAAAAATTGGGAATTGATCCAAAATAATGAAAAGTGTGAAGTCATTTCCATGAGTGTTAAAAGGTACCCTCTAAACTTCGTTAACATGATTAATCAATCAAATCTAAAGGCCATAAATTACGAACAGCTTGAACTGGAGAGAACACATAGAAAATGTTGTGGTGAAGACAAACGAAACGTCGCGCGGGATTAGCCAAGCAGTCTAAGGCGCTGCAGTCATGGACTGTGCAGCTGGTCCTGGCGGAGGTTCATGGATGTATGTTTTTGTCCTTACGATAATTTAGGTTAGGGACTGATGACCTTAGCAGTTACGTTCCATAAGATTTCACACACGTTTGAACATTTTTGAACAAAAAAAACTCTCCATTTTATTGGCATAACACGTAGAAGATGCAAAAGATCTACTAAAGAGACTGCCTACACTATGCTTGTCTGTCACATTTTGGAGTGCTGCTGCGCAGTGTGGGATCCTTACCAGATAAGGTTAACAGAGTACACTGAGATGGTTCAAGAAATGGCAGCACGTTTTGTGTTATCATAAAATAGGGGAGAGAGAGCCACAGACCTGATTCAATATTTGTGGTGGACACCATTAAAACACAGGCATTTCTCACTGAAGTGGGATCTTCTCAAGAAGTTTCAATCACCAAGTTCCTCCTCTCAATGCAAAAATTTTTGTTGATGTTGAGCTACATAGGGAGAAACGATCATCATAATAAACTAAGGGAAATCAGAGTCCACACAGAGATATATAGGTATTCGTTTTTTATGTGCGCTGTTTGAAAGTGAATTAATAGAGAGTTATTGTGAAGGTAGTTTGATGAACCCACTGCCAGCCACTAAAGTGTAATTTGTAGTGCATCCATGTAGATGTAGATGGGTGGATATAACCTAGCATTTAGTTACTGCACTTCAAGTCTAGAGAAAGACGGAGTTTCCATTTACATTACAAAGAAATAAAAATATAAACATGTTAAGACAGATTTTGCAATGATCAGCATTTTAAGCATGCACTACAGAAGTAGAACGTTGTTAATAATGGTCACAATAGAAAGAACTTCATATGGTATTTCTTAATTATTTATAAAGCAGCCTATTCTAGAATTATACTTGAGTTCCTCACCATTTTATGTAATCTAGCTCCCCAAATACAAATTATAACAACAGTTATGGAAACCAGTAACATTGCTATTGACAACATTTTTATCAAAGATGCACTGAAACTAGGAAGTTATACTGTAATTCCCATTGTTAATGGCCTTTCAGCCCAGAACGTGCAACTGCTCATGTTTAATATCAGTGTTTATGGCACTAATAAAAATAATGGAAAACTGCAAGTATAATACATAAGAGAGTAATAGAGAAATTCAAGAAGAATTTTTGAAACACGGGCTGGAAAGATGCAAACAAAATCCCTAGTGTTGATGAAAATTGTAATATGTATTGTAAAATAATAATAGAGTACTCTGAAAACTGTTTTCCTAGGAAAATAACCAGCGAAAACTGATTAAATGAACCTAAGCCCTGATTTACAAATGGAATCAGAAAATTCAGAGGAGGGTCTACTTCTCATCAAGGGACATGTGTGATGGTTAAGGTTAAAATGTATTATACAATTCTAAGCAAAGTTATCAGAGCATGAGAATTTATATACTTCCAAGAAAATAAATAAGTTCCTCTGGCAACATGAAAATAACAACTGGGAACATAGTAAATTATGTGATAGGAAAAACGAACAAGGTAAACAAAGAAATTCCTTTTGAGGTAGATAACAATGTGATCAAAGGTTGAAGAAACTTTTGTTACCTTTTTTCTGTTACTAGGAGATTATTTAAGTTTGAGTACTTCCTTGGTGGATAGCCTACAGTTTCGAACAAAAGTATTCCATTTGATAAATTTAACTTCATACTGCTTATCGAAGAGAGGTTATCATAACTCTTACAAATAAATGTTAAAGTAATTATACTGATACCAATACTACAATAATCAAATGTTGTTCAGCTGAATTTAGCAATATATTATGTTTCTAGAATATATTACGTTACTTAGATAATGAATCCTTTCACATTAGTTCTTTCACAGAGAGATAGAAACATGCTATTATAAAGCCACAAGGAGACAAAATTTTAGGAAATAATTACTGCCAATATTTTCCAGAATTTTACAGTACATCGTGTACAACAGACTTTATAAACAGCTAGGAGATAAAAATATCTCCAAATTGTTTAGATTTAAAAAACTGACAATTGAACATGCTGTATTCATCTTGACACATAATACACTAAAATCAATAGATCAGGAAGCTAAGCCTTGGGGTGTGTGGCCATGAAATAAACTGACAGTTCAACACATGGAATTACTTGTATGGCAAGACTTAGTATATAGAGTTCAGTATTTTTCATAGAACTGCACAAGCTACAAAAAAGTTTTTCAATTAATTAAAAACAAGAAATAGAAAGTATTTATTTTTAGGGCAACAGATAGATCACAACCTTAAATACAAAATTCTCTGCTTAAAATTAATGAAGTGCCTTGGTTAACCGACTTCTAATCAAATTGTGTACCTATGGAGTGTCTTTTCAGTTGTGCAACTAGATTCGTGATCTCCTTTCAGAAAGGTTACAGTATGTAGCAATTGATGGAATATCATCGAGTAAAACAGAAGTGATAACTGGCGTTCCCCAAGGAAGTGGTATAGGCCCTGTGCTGTTTCTGATGTACACAAAAGATTTGGGAGACAATCTGAAAAGCCCCCTCTTAGGTTGTTTGCAACGATGCTGTGATTTACCGTCTTATAAAGTCATCTGATTATGAAAACAAATTGCAAAACGTTTTAGACAAGATATCTATTTGGTGCGAAAAGTGGAAATTGACTGTAAATAATAAACCATGTGAGGTCATTCACGTGAGTACTAAAAGGAATCCGTTAAACGTCGATTACAGGATAAAACACACAACTCTAAAGGCTGTAAATTAAACTAAATACTGAGGGGCTACAATTATGAATAACTTAAATTAGAAGGACCACATAGACAATGTTGTGAGGAAAACAAGCCAAAGGCTGCGATTTATCTTCACAACACTTAGAAAAAGCAACAGGTGTGATAAGGAGATTACTTACACTACGCTCGTCCATCCTCTTCAGAATATTGGTGTCTGGTGTGGGATTGACGGAGGACATCGAAAATGTTCAAAAAGGGGCAGCTCTTTTGTGTTATCACGAAATAGGGGAGACAGTGCCACAGATATGATACGCGGATTGGGGTGGCAAACATTACAAAAAAGTCGTTTTTCGTTGTGGCATGCTCTCCTCATTAAATCTCAACACCAGCTTTCCCCACAGAGTGTGAAAATATTTTGTTGACGCCCACCTACATAGGTAGGAACGATCATTATAATAAAATAACAGAAATCAGAACTCGCAAGGAAAGATTTAAGTGTTCGTTTTCGCCATGCGCTCTTCGAAAGTGGAATGGTAGCTTGAAAGTGGTTCGATGAACCCTCCACCACGAACTTAAATGGAACTACAGAGTAATAGTGCAGATGTAGATGCCTCACAAGCAAGTGAGGAGGTTTACTTACCGCATTTACAACTTTTTTAAATGTGAACCTGAAACCGAAACTGCTATTTTGGACATTTTGAAGACTCAAGGACAAACTGCAAAGTATGTGTCGGGAAGAGAACAGTACAAAGAGTAGTAAAAGAAAGTGTCAGACCTGTAGAAACCTCGGGGAAATTCGTTTTCCTATCGCCTTGAAATCGCTAGAAACCTGTAACACAAATGGATGATTTTGAAAACAATATTTTAAATTGCTCCCTGTTTGAAATATACATAAGTAGGGAATATCACAAAAACTAATTACAGTAATAGATAAACGAACTGGCCTCAGAGACAGCGCTTCGTCAATGCGAAGAATTTTAAAAGACATAATATGTTAGAAGATAGATTTTAATTGAAGGAAGTGACATTAGTGCAGCACGAACCAAATCCCTTATAAGAGAAGAGGAGGAGGTAGTCCGGCAGTGTATTACACTGATGAAACCTGGGTGGATCAGAATCATTAAATGAATACCTGCTGGAAAAGTAATTATGGTACTGGCAGTTTTAAAGTTCCAATAGAAAAAGATTCTGGGGTAATTCTGTTGACATCGAAAAATATTATAACATACCAATAATTTTTACCATAGTCTTTTACACCAGCCTTTGCTACCTGTAATTTCCTTTTATGCACAGTGATTTACACTGAATTACAGTCAAACACACACGCATACAGGCGTTACACAAATTTAAAGAAATTACGTGATGTAGAAGCAGCTGCCAAGTAAATGTAATGACTTCGGTTTGAGTTTGGTTAATTTTGCTATGTATTACATTTTTAC
This sequence comes from Schistocerca cancellata, assembly GCF_023864275.1. Lineage (NCBI taxonomy): Eukaryota > Metazoa > Arthropoda > Insecta > Orthoptera > Acrididae > Schistocerca > Schistocerca cancellata. Next base: position 873,642,005 of record NC_064629.1, on the reverse strand, counting down.
TTATAGTCCAAATCGCAGTAAATGGCAATTATTGCAACTTTTTTCGATGATCTTGTCGTTAGACAACCGTCATTTAGAGAAAAATTGTAACTGACATCTTCACAAAACTTCGTCAGCTGTTCTCGCCTTGCGATGTAAAACAGTCGCTGTGGAGCAGCAAACGCAGCGTCGAGATGTGAAGTACGGTTTCTCTCACATAGACGATTGGTCGAAATTGGTATTAAAATATATTATCCCTCTCATATATTTGAGCATATAATATGATGTACCAAAGGCAAATGAACCTGATGGTTGTCCACAGAAACAAAGTTCAGCAACATGGACTTTCGTTTGCCCACTCTCTGTGACTATGCATGCGCAGACCTCATCCCCTCAATGCATGGAAGCCCCATCCTACGTGTCGTGGGCTGTAGAAAATCAAATCGCACATGTGAAAACACTTACACATCTTGACACTGACTGACCTACTAAGGTGATGGTGTAGGCTGCATGTGCATGTGCACGCTTTCGTTTCCTGTGGAAACACGATTTTATGCTTTGAGGACATTTCTAAACAAATGTATTTTAGTTATCCGTTTCATCTCCTGAGTTAAATTATTGAGCAGTTGTAATCCTTGTTTTTCTTGGTAAATATAAGCCCAAAATGGCTCTTGTCCCATGATAGTGTACAGAACATTTTGTGACATGCTTACTAACACATGTTTGGCTTTGTTTACTGATGTCTTTACTGATTATGTGCTCAACACTTGTGTCTATGGGCAGCAAATCTTGGTGCCAATTAGGTGTGCCAGGCTGCTCTCAGATCTGCTGCACGTAGCAGGTTTTGGTGGTAGAAATCGAAAGCTTACAGTAGTTTTTTGCGTACTGTTCATGCGTTTTGGTTATCACGCGTTTGTTTATGTTAGTATGGCTGCTCGTAGCAGGTTTTGGTGGTAGAAATCGAAAGCTTACAGTAGTTTTTTGCGTACTGTCCATGCGTTTTGGTTATTATGCGTTTGTTTATGTTTGTACGGCTGTCATTTTTTGCAGTTTGTCATCGCCAAAGTGTCCAAGGAATGATAATCAGAATTTTCGTAAAAATTAACAGCACCTACATATCACCATAACTGTTTTCTTTTCCTTAGAAGACCGAAAATCAGCTGAGATGCTAAGGAATGCAGCTTTCTATTTAATCTACAGATCCTTATTACAGCTTACATTTCAAGATCAGTCTCCATGACTTTTAATACGCAAATTCTCAGACCTTGCTATCCCAGAAAATTATAGAGAGGACGATGTTTCCACGACGTTTTTATAGTGTCATACCAGGTTTTAGGCTTCTCATTTGTAGATATCATAGCAAATTTCATCAAAATCGAAACTGATAAAATAAAAAATTTATTTATTCGAACTATCTGATACAGAATGTCTCATTTTATGTATGTGCAATTTAATTATCTCATTTCTGAGACATTTACATTGGCCGTCACATCTCGTCATGTCCTGCAATATTCTGCAATGCACTTCTTACGGTGGCATCCACGATCCTGTCACATCACGTCAAAGCACCATCAAGGTTTCTCGGCAAGAAAGTTTTGATGGCTAACGCCATCCATCTGTTGTTGATCACATGACCCCCAAGCTCATTTCCTCCTGATGTACAGCCATGTACAGATCTCTGAATTTCGTTTGGTTGTGGTTTTAGTGGTAAATATCATTTGTTATTTGTTCATTCTTTGGTATAAAATTGTTTGTTTCGTTATTTATTTTGTTAATATTTATAATAAGAGATGAAAGATTAATTAAGTCAGTCAGTCAGCAGTCTGAATTGTATGACATAAACCTAGTAAACTACTTGCCCTCTACTACGTTTATAAAGCTAATTATTATGCATACTGGTATGGCATTTAATATTTCACAATGAAATGCATGTAGTATGGCTGCAACTTGTAGTGATAAAAGTACCTTGGGTAGAATAACACTGATTATTAGGTGGAATTTATTTGTATGTTATCAGGCTTTTGTAGCATGTCATAAAGAAATGGCCTGAAACTTCCAGAAACTGAAAGTTGTTTGTTTAAATATGTGTTTGTGGCAGTTTTGTTTATTGTTAAGAAGCTCTCTGGACAGTGTGTGAAACAGTTTTGCAAGCATCAGTGGTCAATATTTATGTGGTTTCACTAGATAACCCTAGTACAAGTAAGGCACTTGAACTATTAAATGCCAAATACAAGACATAAAGAAAACCTATGAATCTCGAAGGGAAAGATATTGAGGGAGCTATGACTATTGCACAAAAATTTTCACAGAATTACCAACGAAACTTAATCTTAAACAAGGCAGTTTTTCATGGAATGTGATGGCAGCTCGTAACACTTCATTTATTTTACTAATTCTGTGTTCAGTTTGATGTAACAAATAAAAAAAACTAATGCTTCGACTTTTTAAAATATGAAATGAAGATTGCTCTTCCTTGAGCTCCTTTTAGAGTGTTTGAAATTCCCTTTCTGTACCACATAGCGATATTTTGTGGACCTGTCCTCTTTTTTGTGTTGTTTTGCACTACTGCTTTCTCTAATATACAAACAGTCCCTCCAAGTCCGCCTCCGTAGGGCAGAGGTAGCGTTACCGCGAACCACAGAAGGGGGCCCGGCTTCGATTCCCCGCAGGGGACTGGATGTTGTGTGTCCTTCATCACCATTTTCATCATTGACACACAAGTCACCGAAGTGGCGTCAACTAAAAAGACTTGCAAAAAGAGGATGTCCCATCAAATAAATGCCATATGATCATTTCATTTCATTTCAGTCCCTGGAAGCTACAAACTGTCTGAGTCGAATAAATGTCATTTTAGTATAAATGTTGACTATAGCATCCATGTATTTAAGCTACCACACTGCGTATATGACCTTTGTGCATAAAAACAGTTGAAAATCGTCTTGCAAAGATAGCAATCCACGCGAAAAAAAATTAGAGGGTAGCCATGCGAGTTGAGATCAAGAAACTTGAACTGACTTGACATGCTATGGCATGACGGATTGTATGAATACACCTTGACGTGACAGTGCCATGACCTGGCAGAGCTGTGACGGATAGTACGAATTGGCCTTTATAAGTTTAAAAACCGTATCAAGGACACATGCTGTCATGTAATTTGTTATGGTTCTCACCAAAACGATTTGCTTTGACAATTCGCTTTACTTTTTCTATTTCATATTCATAGCAATGACAATTTTCATTTGCTTCCTATTTATCAGAAAAAAACTCTAATGACAGTCAGACAGCACAGGCAGATGTCCAACACAAAGAACGTGCATGGGTCTGAAGAAAATGTCATTACGTGGTACAGAAGGGTAATTTCACACATTATACAAGGAGCTTGAGGAAGGTGTTTCTCCATTTTATATTTTGGAAAGTGGAAGCACGATTGTACAGTGCTGAATTAGTCTTAATAAACAATAACCTTGAATTCCTTCAATGCAGTATGCACCTTAATGGCAATTTCTTCACCCAAAACATCCTTAGCAAGAAAGTTTGCTAGGCCACTACTACCAAGACTATGCACTATAAAACAGCTGCCCTATTTTCAAAATATTTGAAAGTTGTTTCACATTTTGTAAATCCAGATTAACTCAGCTGTTTGTGACAGATGAAGATTTGTGCCAGACCAACCTCGAATACAGATTTCCCGCTTATCACAAGTGGATGCCTAGGCCAATTCACACTGTCCGTCACAGTACCATCACTTCAAGACACCCTCACATCAAGGTGCATTCATATTGTCCATCACATCCTGGCACATCAAGTCAGTTCAAGTCATGTGATGTCAGCTCACATTGCTGTGTTCAACTATTCTTTTCGTGAGAATTGCGATCTTCACAAGATGATTCTCAGCTGTTTATACGTGCAAAGTGCACATACACAGCCTGGCAGCTTGTATGCGTGGATGGTGGAGTTCACATTTTTACGAAAATGGCATTCATTGGACTCAAATGGTTTCTAGCTTGCAGGGATAGCTAGTGTATTAGAGAAGGAGACAGAAGTGCAAACAACACAAAGAAAGTGCATGGGTCTGAAGAAAATGTCATTACGTGGTACAGAAGGGTAATTTCACACATTATACAAGGAGCTTGAGGAAGGTGTTTCTCCATTTTATATTTTGGAAAGTGGAAGCACGATTGTACAGTGCTGAATTAGTCTTAATAAACAATAACCTTGAATTCCTTCAATGTAGTATGCACCTTAATGGCAATTTCTTCACCCAAAACATCCTTAGCAAGAAAGTTTGCTAGGCCACTACTACCAAGACTATGCACTATAAAACAGCTGCCCTATTTTCAAAATATTTGGAAGTTGTTTCACATTTTGTAAATCCAGATTAACTCAGCTGTTTGTGACAGATGAAGATTTGTGCCAGACCAACCTCGAATACAGATTTCCCGCTTATCACAAGTGGATGCCTAGGCCAATTCACACTGTCCGTCACAGTACCATCACTTCAAGACACCCTCACATCAAGGTGCATTCATATTGTCCATCACATCATGGCACATCAAGTCAGTTCAAGTCATGTGATGTCAGCTCACATTGCTGTGTTCAACTATTCTTTTCGTGAGAATTGCGATCTTCACAAGATGATTCTCAGCTGTTTATACGTGCAAAGTGCACATACACAGCCTGGCAGCTTGTATGCGTGGATGGTGGAGTTCACATTTTTACGAAAATGGCATTCATTGGACTCAAATGGTTTCTAGCTTGCAGGGATAGCTAGTGTATTAGAGAAGGAGACAGAAGTGCAAACAACACAAAGAAAGTGCATGGGTCTGAAGAAAATGTCATTACGTGGTACAGAAGGGTAATTTCATGCATTATACAAGGAGATTGAGAAATGTGTTCCTGCATTTTATATTTTGGAAAGTGGAAGTACGATTGTACAGTGCTAAAGTAGTCTTAACAAACAATAACCTTGAATTCCTCCGATGCAGTAGTCACTTTAATGACAATTTCTTCTCCCAAAACATCTTTAACAAGAAAGTTTGCGAGGCCGCTACTACCGACGCTATGCACTATAAAACAGCTGCCCTATCTTCAAAATATTTGGAAATTGTTTCGCATTTTGCAAATCCAAATTGACTCAGCTGTAGTCTTAAGAACTGAAACATTTTCTTGTGAAAATTTACTCTTAGTTTCGGGAGACCTTAGCTATGTTTTTAGTTGTGGGATATACTATCAAGCAATTTTTTTTTGTAAAATCCTTCACTATCGTAAACTGTACATGCTGAAAACTGCATAACTTTGGCTCAGAAAGGGTCAAATTATGCTGCCACAAAAGTCTTTGGTCATCAGAAGTCTGACAGACAGCCATATAGCATTTAAAAGGAAATTAAAAGAATTTCTGAATGGCAACTCCTTCTACTCATTAAATGTATTTTTGGATACAGTAAGTGGGTAATTTCGCCACCCCCACCCCAAAAAAATTAAAAATATTAAGTGTCATGTAACATTTTGTGTAATGCAATACCTTGTATAGACACCTTTTATTAACCTGACACGTCCCACATCATTACGAAGTGTCGTATTCATGGTCTATGGAACAAGTACTAATCTAATCTAAGCGACCTAGGTAGTTTAGCACACAATTTTGAATTTCGTGCGGAATGAATGAACCAAACCTTGTCGTAAAAGGAGAATGTATGCTTTCACTGTCTGCCATCAGAAGCGCAACGAGCTACAGACCGAGGCCATCAAAGAGAAACCGATTGGCTGACCCCGGCACCAATATTTGCTGTTTCTAGACACTTATGTGGGACTTGAGCCAACAATGTAACATCATTGGGTTCGCCCATACAGCTGGTATGCATCTTTGGATTGTGACAGTTCTGTACATCTTTGAGAATTCAGGAGTGTCTGCTATGTAGCGTGATGACAGTTATGATATTGTCGGTGTAAATAGGTTTTGTTTTCGTTTTTACACTGGTTTTTTAACTTGATGACATTTCTAGGGACAATCAGCTGAAGGTTGTGATGTATGTGTCGTTTGTTTTCGAAGTTGTACGGGCCCTCAATCAGCATCATTTTTAAGTATACGTTGCAGTAAATATCCGTTTGGCATCTGTGATGTAATTGCACCACTTTTACAGATGTCTTGATTTCAGATGTGAAGAAGGATTTTTGTTGCAATGTCAGATAGTCAAAAGTTCGTGCCGAATGATTTTGTGCCACAACGAGGAATATTACATAAAGAAGACTTGCCGCAGAATATTCTTTGTAGGCCGAAACTTATGCCTCTGAAATCCCTGACTACTCAGAAGTTAGAAAGTATGAATAAGGCATCAGATAACGAGGCCAAAAACTTGAAATCCAAAACGGCGAAAGACGTTTGATGGTATTTTACGTAGCTGACGTGCCTGACAGAAATGACTGTTGGACCATTAGTTGTTGATGTCGTTGTGACTTTTTTCCTAGCTTTTAGCATCATATACAGATATATTAATTGGAGACGACATCACGTTATCGTAAAGTTCGCAGTGCTAACAGGATGGTACTTTTCGTTCCTCATAATCTTCGTTCTTCCACTGGATGTATCATCTGTAAGTAATTATGTAATTACCCAATACAGAATTTTCTTTTAGGGAAATTCGTTGTAAGTTAGATGAGATAACGTAACATAGAGTTAATCAAGGGTTTGGTAAAATATATACATGCAATGTAAGTGCTGTATTAAAAGCCTATGGGAATACATGTACCGTTAACATTTTGTGGGAAATTATTTCTAAAATATGCCAATTGAAATGGTATTGTCTCGAGAAAAAGAAACATGTCTGCATTTTATTGTTTTTAATGCACACTGTCAGTTCTGTGCATGTGAGACTCAAGATAATGTTTTTCAGTGAAGACTAGCTGTTAACCTTTTTATGTCTGAATTACCCATACCTTTTGCATAATTTGATAGCAGATGAGTAAACCAGACAATTAACACTTGATCTAAAACCTGGTAAGGCTATGTTGATTTGTTGGATACGATACGATCTATCAGCTTTGTTCAATGATGTCAACATGAATGGCCACTATCATTTCATACAATCATATTTACTAACATTTAAATTCTCAAAGTATCAGGTTCATAGGGGTTTTAGGTGGGGATTTTCTTTTTATTAACAGAATTAAATAGAGGCCTATTAAAAACATGAATCAGATGGCAGTGGGAAAAATGGGTGTTTACACCAAGAATCATAAATATAGCTACAGAGTACCGTATTGAGACATTCATTGGCTTTGGCAGATCACAATCAAATTTGCACCTACCAATATAACCTAAACCTTAAGCTTTGTTACAGATCAGTGTGTCACCATTGCCTCCATGTAGTGTTGATGGTGACATGACTGCTTGTCAAAGGAGAATGGCGGTATTGGGCATGTCAGTGCATTGTAAGTCTGGAATGGTGAAGAAAGGAGACTGTATGAATATATGTTTGTTTATTGGCTTGAGAATAAACTGCTGGAGGAGTGTACAAAGAACAGAGTAATGGCTCACACGAGTATGACGCACTGCTAAGTAGACTCACAGAGATTACTGCACCATGTAAATGCATGACACTAACTCATTTATCCCATGTTTCCATTCATTGACACACAGTGTTTCATAAATCACACAATGATGAGGAACAGTCAGATATGTGTAACTAGTGGCTGGTTACTTTCAAGACAGATTAATATATTTGTTAATAAATCTATGTCATGAAATAGGAATGGGATGACACAGGAAGTGACATGTTGACTTTCCTATTTTCAGTGTTATTTTTTTTTAATTCTATAGCACTTCTGTAACAATGTCACAAGACGTGGAATGTTTCATTACATTAATGAACTGACTGAATGATTATAATAGCAATGGGCCTGCAAAAAATTTGTTTGAAACAATAATAATAATAATAGTAATAATAGACCCCGTGGAGGCCTGGGAAAAGAATAGGCCTCCGGTATGTTCTGCCAGTCGTAAAAGGCGACGAAAAGAACAAACCACTAATAGGGCTAACCTCCCTTTTAGTGTGATTACTTGGTTCAGGACAGAACTAAAGAAGCCTCGGACAAGCGCCGTCATGGTCGGGGACGACGCTTGAACCCTGTGCCCGCCCACAATGGTAACGACACTGCTAGCCAACTGGAAAATGATTTAAATCCAAATAGAGGTGTTTTGCAGGATATGCTTCCTGCGACCACCCTAGAAGGAAAACAAAGACAGAGGATGAGATGGTCAGATGAAGTTAATCGACACCTCATGTTCTGTTATTACCAAGCAACAAACCTAGGAACCAACACAACTGGATACAGATCACAAGTATACACAACATTTATTACCAGATACCCAGAATTAAAATTTTTAACAGAACAACGACTAGCTGATCAGATCCGTGTAATAATAAAAAATAACAAGATACCCCAGTCAGAATTAGAAAACATCAAACAACAAGTACAACAAATACTGGAAGAAAATAATGTGCAATCAGAAGAAGAAGAAAATACAGTAATGGACTCAAACATCCCAGAGCAAACAAACAAAGACCAACACGCATCAATTAAACAATCAGAGGAAAACGAAATCTTAAGACAGCCACCAGAACAAGCACAAATAGAACACGAAGAGACACACGTGTTAGATATAGAAGAGAAATTTCAGCTGATATATATAGATTACAAAGACACAAATACAGACATTAGACCATTCTTGCATAGACCGCCAAATAACCCACAAGTCGAAACAACAATAAAAACTATCAACACAATCATACACAACAAAATAAATGAAAATACAACTATGGAAGAGTTACAGCTACTGGTTTATATAGGAGCACTCACTACACTAAATATACACACTAGGCAGAGATCAGAACAAACCAACACACAGAAGAAACCCACAAAACCAGCACGGCAACACAGGCTACAGATCAGAATAGAAAAACTGAGAAAAGACATCGGACAGCTAACACAATTTATAAGAAATGAAATATCAGACAAAAAACGAAAAAGGTTAGGTAAAATCTCACAACAAAAAGCAATAGAGCAATTAGATGAAAAAAAGCAGAAATTACAAGCATTGGCCAAACGACTTAGAAGATACAAAAAAAGTGAAAATAGAAGGAAACAGAACCAAACATTCAACACAAACCAAAAGAAATTTTACCAGACAATAAATAACACACACATTAAAATAGACAATCCACCAAACATAACAGACATGGAACACTTCTGGAGCAACATATGGTCAAACCCGGTACAACATAACAGGCATGCACAGTGGATACAAGCAGAAACAGACAGATACAAGATGCCTGAAGTGATAATTTTGCAACATGAAGTCACCCGAGCAATTAATTCTATACACAATTGGAAAGCCCCTGGAAATGATAAAATAGCAAATTACTGGCTAAAGAAGTTCACCTCAACACATTCACATCTAACTAAATTATTTAACAGTTACATAGCAGACCCATACACATTCCCTGATACACTTGCACATGGAATAACCTATCTGAAACCTAAAGATCAAGCAGACACAGCAAACCCAGCTAAATATCGCCCCATAACATGCCTACCAACAATCTACAAAATATTAACTTCAGTCATTACACAGAAATTAATGACACATACAACACAGAACAAAATTATAAATGAAGAACAAAAAGGCTGCTGCAAAGGAGCACGAGGATGTAAAGAGCAACTGATAATAGATACAGAGGTGACATATCAAGCTAAAACTAAACAAAGGTCCCTACACTATGCATACATTGATTACCAAAAAGACTTTGATAGTGTACCCCACTCATGGTTACTACAGATATTGGAAATATACAAAGTAGATCCTAAATTGATACAGTTTCTAAAGATAGTAATGAAAAACTGGAAAACCACACTTAATATCCAAACAAATTCAGATAACATCACATCACAGCCAATATAGATTAAGCGTGGAATATACCAAGGAGACTCATTAAGTCCTTTTTGGTTCTGTCTTGCTCTGAACCCACTATCCAACATGCTAAATAATACAAATTATGGATACAATATTACTGGAACATACCCACACAAAATCACACATTTGCTATACATGGATGATCTAAAACTACTGGCAGCAACAAATCAACAACTCAACCAATTACTAAAGATAACAGAAGTATTCAGCAATGATATAAATATGGCTTTTGGAACAGACAAATGTAAGAAAAATAGCATAGTCAAGGGAAAACACACTAAACAAGAAGATTACATATTGGATGACCACAGCGACTGCATAGAAGCGATGGAAAAAACAGATGCCTATAAATATCTAGGATACAGACAAAAAATAGGAATAGATAATACAAATATTAAAGAAGAACTAAAAGAAAAATATAGACAAAGACTAACAAAAATACTGAAAACAGAATTGACAACAAGAAACAAGACAAAAGCTATAAATACTTATGCTATACCAGTATTGACCTACTCATTTGGAGTAGTGAAATGGAGTGACACAGACCTAGAAGCACTCAATACACTTACACGATCGCAATGCCACAAATATAGAATACATCACATACATTCAGCAACAGAAAGATTCACATTAAGCAGAAAGGAAGGTGGAAGGGGATTTATAGATATAAAAAACCTACATTATGGACAGGTAAACAATTTAAGAAAATTCTTTCTGGAACGAGCAGAAACTAGCAAAATACACAAAGCAATCACTCATATAAATACATCAGCTACACCATTGCAATTTCATAACCACTTCTACAACCCTTTAGATCACATAACATCAACAGATACAAAGAAAGTAAATTGGAAAAAGAAAACACTACATGGCAAGCACCCGTATCATCTAACACAGCCACACATAGATCAAGACGCATCCAACACATGGCTAAGAAAAGGCAATATATACAGTGAGACGGAAGGATTCATGATTGCAATACAGGATCAAACAATAAATACCAGATATTACAGCAAGCATATTATTAAAGATCCCAATACCACAACAGATAAATGCAGACTTTGCAAACAACAAATAGAAACAGTAGATCACTACACAAGCGGATGTACAATACTAGCAAATACAGAATACCCTAGAAGACATGACAATGTAGCAAAAATAATACATCAACAACTTGCCACAAAACTTAAACTAATAAAACAACACGTTCCTACATACAAGTACACACCACAAAATGTACCGGAGAATGATGAATACAAATTATACTGGAACAGAACGTTTATAACAGATAAAACAACACCACATAACAAACCTGACATCATACTCACCAATAAAAAGAAGAAATTAACACAACTAATTGAAATATCCATACCCAACACAACAAATATACAGAAAAAAACAGGAGAAAAAATTGAAAAATACATCCAACTGGCTGAGGAAGTCAAGGACATGTGGCATCAGGATAAAGTTGACATTATACCAATTATACTATCAACTACAGGAGTCATACCTCACAATATCCACCAGTACATCAATGCAATACAGCTACATCCAAACATATATATACAACTACAAAAATCTGTAATTATTGATACATGTTCAATGACCCGAAAGTTCCTAAATGCAATATAACATATACCGTACAGTTAAAAGGAAGTGACGCTTGATTAAGGTCCGTGTCACTGTCCATTTTTGACCAGACATAACGTCTGAGAATAGAAAGAAATAATAATAATAATAATATTAATTCAATAATGGACACAGAATGGGAGTACAATTGTTGTGCAGTGTTTTGGAACCATCTCAGCATTCACCTGAGATGATTTTTGAGAGCCACTGAGAACTCTGATCAGGATGACTAGTCCTTAATTCCAAAAACACTAGTTAGTAAATTAAAAACAATCACAAATAATTGAACTTTGTGATATTGAGAAAGGAATGTTATGCGATCTAAACTAGCTAATCTGTTTCAAATTTGTTGGTGGAGGGCAATGCTGTGGTTGTAAAGTAACTGCTATCAAGGGATCCTGGTAAATAAACTTTGAATAGGTGAGCATAACAATATGGCTTCCATGTGAAGTTAGTTACACGTTTCATGGATCATTTTGCATTATAGATTGTAATGATGTGGAGTGAGTCATTTTACATTCACATCACAAATTAATTTGTATATAAGTTATGGTTAGATACTGAACATTCCTAAGTTTGGTGTGTGAGTTAGTAATTCCTACCCGCCACCTTCTACATGTTGCGGTAACAGAAATTCTTCTACGGAATAGGAGTAGTTGTCAAAGAGAAACTTTCTCAGTTTGCTCTTAAATTTTACTTTGCTGTCAGTCAGACCTTTTATGTCACTGAGTAAATGACCAAAACTTTTTGTTGCAGCATTGTGCACCACTTGTTATGCTAATGACAACCTGAATGGGGAGTAATGAATGTCATTTTTTCCTTTATAATTATGTACATCATTGATCAATTTGAACTGTAATGGTTTATTTACCACGAACTTTATGATGGCTAATATAACAATGAAAATAATCAGTTTTCGACAATATAATGTAATTTGATGGATAAAAAAATTTACTCATCAAGCGGCAGCAGGAGAAAAACACACACAAAGGTTTAACTTATACAAGCTTTCAAAACCAGTGGCTCCTTCAGAGAAGAGTTGAAGGGGAATGAAAAGTACTGGAGATGCTTGGGAAAAGGGATACAGATCAGAAAAGTCATCCACAATCTCGTGTCAGTGGAGACTTACCGGATGAGATGAGAAGGAAACACTGACCTGTTAAAATTTCTGGAATCTCTAAATACTTTCTCCCAATTAAATTTCACATGGTCCTGTTCCAAATCCCATGCCACTTTTCTTGATGTTGATCTCATCCTCACCGAAGGCCAGCAAAACACTTCTGTTCACATTAAACCTACTAACAGACAACAGTAGTTAGGTTTTGACAGTTACCATCCTTTGCATTTCAGACTTTCCCTCCCATACAGCCTTGGCATTTGAGACAAATGTATTTGTTTTGATGCTGGCTCTTTACAGTAATACACCACCATTGTCACTTTAGCTTTCACTGGACATAATTAACCCACCAGCCTAGTTCAAAAGCATATTTCCTGGGCCATCACATTCAATCCTGGTACTGCTGATCCCTCCAAAAAACAACTTCAGAGCACACTACTTGTCACTCAGTATTGTTCTAGCCTTCACTGTATTAATCAGCTACCGCGATAAGCCCATGACATGCTAAAATCATGCCCTGAAATGAGATCCATTCAATCTGAGATTTTGCCCGCCACACATAGAATACCTTTTTGTCCCCCCCCCCCCCCCCCCCCTCCAATCTCTGCGATATCTTTGTCAGACACTACGCTCCTTCTGCATCCTTCTCCGTACTCTAAGGCTTTTACGTCTGTGACCGTACCCACTACAAGACTTGTCATATGCACCCCCCTCCCCTATCACCACCTATACCAGCCCTGTAACTGGCAAAATAAATAGTATCAAAGGGAGATCCACCTGTGAAACAACACATCACATGCCAGCTGTTATGTGAACACTGTTCAGCCTTTTACATCGGAAAGACTACCACCCAGTTATCAGCTCTTCTGTAGAGTATTAGTATCCCGTTCTTCAGTTGATACCAGAATCACTCATGGCTGAAAAACCAATTCAATTCAATTTATTAGCGTCCTTGTAGTACATCATTGAAATGACATAGGACTTGTCAATAAACATTACAATTTGAAATACATATGCATGAAAATTTGTAATTGAATTTACTTGTCACTTAGGCATTACAATTTTAATAGAACTTTTAGAACATTAACATAAAAATATACAAGTAGGATAACAAAAAAAAAAAAAAAAAAAAAAAAAAAAGGCTAGTGATTCTCACATCAAAGATTATTTACATTCTTACATTAACACCGTTTCACAATTTCATAGAAACAGCAAATATTTAAATGTGAGCAATTACACATATTTATTATGTCAGGGAAATATTAACTGCGCTTTTATTGTCAACGATTCATAAACTCTTCAATACTGTAAAAACTATTGCTCAATAACATGTTTTTTAATTCTCTTTTAAATATGTACAGTTTTGGTATTATTTCTAGTTCTTTGGGGAGAGCACTGTAGAGGATTTTGGGTTGGTATAGTACACTTTTGTGATACATAGCTGTTTTATGAATTTCTCTGTGGAAATCATTCCTATTCCTTGTTTCATAGTTGTGAAATTCTCTGTTTAATGTAGAAAATTCCTCGTGTTCTTTTAAGAAACATATGCTTTCATATATGTATAAAGATGGTAGTGTCATGATTTTTAATTCTTTGAAAGCTTGCCTACAAGAGTCTCTATATCCTATACCTTTTATTATTCTGACTGCCTTCTTTTGTAGTCTAAATGAGTGTTTTGTTAGACTGATGTTCCCCCAAAACTGTACGCTGTATCTTAATAAACTGTGCATGAATGAGAAATAAACACATAACACTGTTTTAATATTACATGAGCTTTTAAGCATTCTAAGTATATAACATGTTTGACTTAATTTTTTGTTCAATGATATTACATGCTTTTCCCATCTTAAGTGTTCATCAAACCATACTCCCAAGAATTTAGTGTATGATGCTTGTTCAATCTTACACTTACCCAGTTCTACTGTAAGGTTAGTTTTTATTTTATTTGTAATATGTCTGAAGTTGATCCACGTTGTTTTTTTGGCATTCACAATGAGTCTGTTTTCATTAAACCATCTGTCTGCTTCATCTGTTGCTAATGTGACTTTTTCCTGTAAGTCAGCTTCACTATTTGCTTTAACAAACAAACTTGTATCATCAGCGAACAGTACTGCCTCTGCTTCAGATAGTTGACTTAGTAGGTCATTGATAAATATTAAAAACAGTAATGGCCCTAATACAGATCCCTGGGGTACTCCATACAAAACTCTCTCGAATCTTGATGAATATGTCCTATCTGCCTGGCTTATATCCACCTTCTGATACCTGTCTGACAGATATGATTCAAACCATTTGTGGGCAACTCCACATATCCCATAGGCATATAACTTCCTAGGCAGTAACTTATGGTCGATGACATCAAAGGCCTTTGATAAGTCTAAAAACAATCCACAATTTAATTCCTTTCTGATTATGGAATTTAGAACAAGTTGCAAAAAATTGAGGATAGCTGTTTCAGTTGATTTATTTTTACGGAAACCATTTTGCGCATTAACCAATATTCTATTCTTAATAAGAAATTTGTATAGTCTCTGATACATTATCCTTTCTATTATTTTTGAGAAACCTGACAACATTGATAAAGGCCTAAAGTTACTAACATCATATTTATCACCATTCTTGTAAAGTGGCTTTATAGTAGACATTTTAAATTTTGATGGAAACACCCCTGTCTTAAAAGATTCATTTATAATTTCAGTGAGATGCGAGGCTATGTTTCTTGCACTTTGCTTAATGACTTTGTCAGGAATCTCATCACACCCACATGACATTTTATTTTTTAACTTATTTATAGCATTTAGTACCTCTGAATCAGTTACTGGATAAAGGAACATTGTCATGTCATTCATGGGGATTTTTACCTTGCTATTGGAATTGCATTTACTTTTAATTAAATTTATGGCTATATTTGTGAAATGTTCATTAAATATGTTGGCAATCTGAAGTGGGTCCTTAACAGTTTTACCCCCACTTTTAATGACAAAGCTGTTATCTTTTCTTTTGTGTCTACCTATATTTTTATTTATTACCTCCCAAGTTGACTTCATTTTGTTCTTACCTTTCTCAATATAGGTATCATTATCAAGCTTCTTAGCTGCAATTATTACTTTCTTGTACAGGCTTCTATAACATTTCACATGTGCTTTCAGTACTACATTCTTCCTGGCTGATTTATTTAACTTTCTGAGAGTGTCTGATGATTTTCTAATCCCCTGTGTAACCCATGTTTTGGTTTTATGTTTATTTTTGACTCTTTTTATAGGAAAGGCAACATCGAAGCAGTGTTTGTAGCTTTCAAGGAATGAGTCAAACATAGTGTTGACATCACCACTTGATTCAGTCCCCCAGTTGTTATTTTCCAGAATGTAATTAAAAATTCTTATGCTGTCATCATTTATAAATCTCCTTTCCCTGTAATTATTATTGATAACAGGGTCCTTGTAAGATGTGACATTTAAACTCAATTTGATACCCTTGTGATCCGAGAAACCAGTGTCAATTACTTCAGTGTTATATTCACACTTGTCCTTGTTTATAAATACTTGATCTATTATAGTTTCAGACATATTTCCGCATCTGGTAACTTCATTTACAGTTGCCATCATATTATGACACAAAAACAGATTGCACAGTTGCTGTTGTTTACTACAATCATTCGTAAAGTTAACATTAAAATCACCAAGAACAATTACATTATGTTTAAGGTCATTCAGCAGTCCCTCAAGGTTTTCCATAAAAATGGCAAAGTTGCCCAGTGGTGATCGGTACAAACACACAATAGTAATTTTTAATTTGGTTAGTTCACATATACTGTATTCAAAATCTTTTTCTATGCGTTTTAGTTTACATTTAATTTCTCTTGATTCTACCCCTGTCCTAACATAAATACGTGTCCCACCCCCTTTATGGTTGATTCTACAAAATTTGCTAATCACTTCAAAATTTGGAATAATTATGCTAGACGCTTGCATTTCTTTTACCCAGTGCTCACTTGTGCATAGTATGTTAATGTCTTTTAGATAGTCAGTTAATAGAACTTCTATTTCAGCTAATTTACTTTCTAGTCCTTGCACATTTTGGTATACAACTGTTAAAGTTTCATGTAGTGGATTTGCTGCACTATTTACCTTTGTACTTTCTTGTTGCTGACACTGTAAAGATTCTGCCTTTTCTTCTTCTTCAAATTGTGAAGATCCCATAAAAAATAGTCACTACGCACAGCAGCTCTTCTTATCCTGAGGCTCTTCCTTTGAGATGTCTGCAGAGCAGCTGATGAGTTTCTGGATCTAATTGAATGGTTCTTGGCTGTTGGTGTGGTTGCAGTCCTAGTTACAAGTGAGCATGAAGCATTAAGTGTGTCAAATGTGCTGACAGCTTCATCCTTGGAGGTTTCAGGTGTACATGAGTTTACACCAGGTTTGTAGGCTTTCTCATCTGAAGAAATTGTTTCCTCTTCAATTCTGCTAGATGTTCCTGACATTTCTGCTGGTACCCCATATTCTACCACTCCTTCAGATACTGGTACTGGTATGTTAGGTATCTCTCTCATCTTAGACGTTTCCTTGCAAATTTCCATTTGCTCAGTTACTGCTATGGTGAGGATACCAGGCAGTTTGTGTTGATCATTGAAATTATTTATTGTTTTCATAATTTGAGCACAGACATACAGTTGTCCGGCTCTATTTAGGAGATCTCCACTGTTTATGAAATGTTGTTTTCTGAAATGTAGCTGGACAAATGTTGAATTTGGGTAGCACTTTGTTATTTTGTGAAGCAGTCTGTTAGTTTTTTTTATTTCTTCGTTAACACGAGATTTCTTAAAAAAATCGTATGGAATGCTGGTTACCATCACATGTACATTTTTGAGCTTTTCGAGCGTCTCTCTTAGCGCTCGTCTTGCTGATAATACATCATTGCAGCGGACATCTACTCCACCCCCTAGGATTAGAACACAATCATTTTTCTTTATGTTGATACTCAGATTTTCGCAGTTGTTGACGATCTCTTTCAGTGGAGCATCAGGTTTTATTACGCTAGTAACACTGCATCCTGAGTTATATAGGGTTTCTGCCAGTCTTTTTCCGAGACTGTCGGCAAGTATTTGTACACTAAAAGCATTATTTGTTGTGCTCAAGTCTTCCGAAGTTTTGCAGTCTATTATACAATCTTCTTTCTTTTCACAGTCTCTATGTATTATATTATTAACAGATTTTAACGTTTTGAGCACATTATGGGCTGAGTTGTTAAGTTTTCGCTCGAGGTTTCTGTTAACAGTTGCTTGTATGTTAGGTGTAACGAACTTTTCGGAGGCTTGTTTACTTTCAGTTCTCACGACACTTACTGCTTTCACTCTCTCTCCGCAAGATATTGGTATCTTGTTCTTCAGTTGGCCTACATGGGTCAAATGATGATAAAAGTGTCACACTGAACAAAATTAACAACATATCCACCACTGGTTGAACTACATACCATGAACAAATAAAAGGAAACCAAAATTATTAGAGCCAGAGTATGAAGGAATAAACATACGTGCCTACAGTACATGGCATTCAATTACATACCTATAGCATAAAAATGAATACTAACAAATCCAATAATAACATAAAACTATGTAACACCAATATCACAAAAAACATCATAAAAACTGAAAGTAATTTCTTAGACTTTCCTGCTGATTCAGTGTCATCTTGTGGAATTGGGTGCACTGCCCAGTGGTCTGCGTCTTCCCAACATAATATTTCGTTATCATAACTCAGCATCTTCATCAGATGTTGCAGGAAAATCTGCTAAAGATGCAGAGTTATGTCGTAATACTGCGTTGGGAAGTCGCGAACCACTGACAGTAACAAAATCACTCCCCCTCCCTAATTACCATGAAGCCTCTCACGTCCCCGACCTAGCAATAATTTAGCTAACAACTTCAGATGTATACATTTCAGCACCAGCATTAAGAAAACAATTAAATTGACAGTATATATCTGGTTACACTGCACCTCTCAAGAATATTCGTCCAAATGCCCCTGCAATATTGAAAACAGTTGTTCCCCCTCCCCACAACAGATCTGATGTTCCCCCACCCCCTCCAGTACCCCTCCATGGTGTAGGGAAACGTCCCAGTACGGTAATTCTTTAATTTAATCATGTGATTCACTACCAAATGATGAAACCCCCACCTCCCCAAATCCATGTGTGACGAAAATTCTTCAGATATTATGGTCAACCCCTCAGCAATATTGTCAGTATCACTGAATCAATTAAATTCTCCAGCAGCTGTGTAACTGAGGTGTTCATTTATTTCATTTTGAAGGCTACCAGTTTCAGCATTCCACAATGCCATCTTCAGGCCGCATATGCATATCTCCAAATAAACATCAATGTCATATAGTGCCAGAGATCCCTGGATGTCGTGAGTTCACTTGTTTGACCAGTGCTCCATTCAAAGACTTGATAGCAACTCTACTTAGAGTTGCTCTCAAGTCTTTGAATGAAGCATTGGTGAAACAATTGAATTCACAACGTCCAGGGATTTATGGCACTATATAACACTATGGTTTATTTGGAGAGATGCATATGGGGCCTGAAGATGGCATAGTGGAACGCCGAAACTGGTAGCCTTCAAAATAAAACAAATGAACACCTCAGTTAAAGAGCTGTTGGAGAACTTCATTGATATTGGCAATTATGTAACCAGCTGATGTCCCATGTCCATGATGGATCAACAGAGACCTCAACAATATGTTCCTCAAATAAATTAACCAACACTTTCTCCCCCTCTTTCCCCCCTCTCCCATCCCTCCCCCCCTTCCTCCCCCTTTCCCCCAATTATACCTGTTTTTCCAAAAGCTAGCTTGTTAATTTGTAGGACAAAACCTCCCACCAAAAGACTCGCTATACTTCAAATACTTCCTACAGAGTTCATGACAAATTGCATTCTATTACAGTACACTCACTAACATGACACTCATGAACAACAATCACGCAGTGTAATACATACTCCAACCATATGTGATCATCATAATGTCTTTCAGGACCACCTTAGACTTTCTGAACCATGTTCCTCTTCCAATTGGGGGCCATAATTTATCATGGCTACACCCACAAAGATATGAACCAGCAGTATGCTGCTATGACACACACATTGTTTTCATATTTTGCCCACACTCATGGCACCAATCAAACTCGGAAAATAAACCAGACAACTATAGAAACTTAATTGTACATACTTGTCAGCACCCAAAACAGCAGACAAGTCATCCTTATTCATATGTACAGATAAATCCATACCTAATAATGAATAAAATATATCTTAAAATTATGCAAAATACAGAACAAAATTTCAAATGAGAACTTATCAGACTGCAAACACTCACTATCAATTCACGTGATGACCTATAAAATCCAAAACAAACACAAAATCCTCAGTTTGAGGCTAAATTCATTCATTTATATTTACACTTCATTAAAAAAAGCTATCTTTGGCTTGGAGATGACATCATTGTTCAAAGCCAACAAATTGTATTCCATTCTTCAGTGCAATCAACACACAGATATTATGGAGATGTTTTGTAAATTCACATGGGAATCCCTGGAGAGAAGGCGATGCTCTTTTCAAGGAATGATTTGAGAAAATTTAGAGAACTGGCATTTGAAACTGACTGCAGAATTACCCTACTGCAGCCAATGTACATTTTGTGTAAGGACCACAAACATATTAGAAATTTTTACCTTGCTCTGTTTGCAATTGGAAAACAAAGGAAAATGACTAGTAGTGGTACAATGTACCTTCCACCATGCACTGTATAATGACTTGCAGAGTGTGGATATAGATATAGTTGTAGATGTAGACCTTGTTGTCAGTGGTTAGTTCAACACAATCTTTTTCCCTAAAAGCCCTTGGCCAACTGGGTATATGCTGTATCTTTAATGACGAGGTCTGTGTGCAGCTGTTCAATGGTGAAATAAATAAGCTAGTGCAAAATCACATGAAAAATAACACAAGTTTCTGTCCAGGAATTTGTGAGTTGTATCTAGTTTAGTTTTCCCAACTTTTTAATACAGTGTGCACTAAGACTTTCCTGTTAGATTATTCTGTCATGACTGTGCTTCTCATGTGTTATGAGATACTGGTTACTTCCTAGTAACTTAAAAATTGATCATAAAAGTGATGCATCACATGGAGAATTAATAAAATCAATGGTAGGTAATGAAAGCCTGTTAACTCCATTGTCTGTGAAAATCCTGGAAGTAACTAGTAACTCCTTCATCAAAGAGAGATTTGAAAATGCACGAATTTCTCTAATATGTCAATAACTAGGCTTCTACTATATAGTTGCACATGTAACAACTTTAACTGTATCACTTTACTTGTTTTTCAAGAAACAGTCTTTGCTTCTGTAAAATTTAGCAGAATCGAATTATGAGGTTTTCATTGGCTTTATCATCAAAATAATAATTTCATACCATGTTGTCATTGCACTGATTCCTGTCATATACATATTTGTTTGTAATGATTCAAATTTCTCAAAACTACTTTTTTATTTTATTCTAGATGTCTCTAGTTGGCATGTTTCACACTTTGTTTTCATTACTTTTGGAAGTGAATCAGTGCTCACTTACTGTAAATTCAATTGGAAAAGACCAATACTAAGTTTCATATGTTAATTACGAAAGTTTACATATGCTGCAGGCTGTCATGGCTGGTATTTGTGTAATTGCTCATATTTGTTTTGTAAACATAAGGTCATGGTCCAAGGCTAATTATCACACCAACATTTTGTCTTCTGATGCTGAAGGCATTGAGTATGTAACTGATTTCTGAGTTTCTTAAAGCCTCTGATGTCTCCAGCATCAAAAGATGAAACAATAGGCACAGAATTGTGCATTGGACCATGGCCTTATGCCCCTAAAACAAATATCAGCAATTATACATGTGCTGTTTGTCAGTATCATGTGAACTAAGTGCTATTATCTCTGTACTTGGGTCAGCATAATTGGAACTGCCTGTCACCTTTAAAGTTTCAGATGGCAAAGATTCCATATTTTCTCCCATTTCATTAACCAAATATCTATCGAATTTCAGTTTGTTCTACACTACACCTTTTTTTCTTCTGCTAATTTCTTGGAACCGGTGCCACTTAATCACTTCATGCACTCATTTCTGTGTTGGATGCATAAAAGCAAGATCATTTAAACAAAAATATACACAATAATGTCTAAATTTATTGAAATACACTGCTCGCTAGTTGCATTAAATCCATGCCTCATGAGATACCAACTTAAGAACTTCCATTGACTAAAACAGTGCAGAGTCAGTGACACACCAGAATGGAAGATGACATTGATAGGTATGGCAATATTTCAGCTCCGAAATGCATCAGCTTAGCTTGTAATGTGTTCTTATATATGTGACTTTAATGCCTCATCATGGTATGTCCAGGTCCCATCAAAAACTTGGAAATGTTGTAACTGGACATCACAAAGTGCTTCAGAGACATTGTCTAAATTTGTTTCAATGTAGTAATTTTCCTGGAGTTGTCATCACCAGTCAGCCCAAAATTTTACTACAAACTAAGCCTGTAGTTATACAATATGTAGAGTAATATATGGTATTGTGTGGTGGAAATGAGAGTTTAACATTTCCATTTTCTGCAACAGCCCAATAAGAACAGGAGATGACTAGGAACTGGCATAGGAAAATTCTGTACTAAACAAAATATAAATGCTGTGCTGTTTGAGGCTTCCCTGTTTTAATAACTGAAGATGACTGGCAGATACCTAGTGGGAATATTATGCAGTTTTGACAGTACCATCTGATGGATTGCCTAAGAACCCTTCAATGTCACACGTGAAGATGACAAATAGCTGCCTGATAGAAATATTGTGCAGTTTAGACGGTACCATCTGATGAAATGCCCAAGAGCCATTCAAGCAAAATATAAGTACTGTAATATATTGTACAGTATTAAGGGATTTATAGTTTTACACTTTCCCTGAATCTGGACTTTGAGACAGTAAGAGAACTGCATCTAATGATCATATCCTGGGATAATTATGTGACTTTTTCAGGAATAATCAGCTACCACAGGCTTGTGATAGACAGAAAATGTGAAAATTTGATAGCTTGTTGATACTGAGCACAGTAAAGATATAACACTGACTAACTTTCTCAGTGATGAGGGAGGGAATTTGTCTGAAGTGATTTAGGAAACTTGTTAAAAACTTAAATCAAGATGTCATCTTATCAGCATGCAACCTGCTGCCCTTGAAATTGACTCGACTGCTGTGAAACTTATTGTGAAAATTTTCTGGGTAAAATATTGGCTTACAGGTAACGTAGCACTTGATGCCCACGATACCACTATTGGGCAGTATTTAAAATGCCTAGGAATATGAGCTATGCGTGACAATCAAAAATATAACTACAGCTACTACGTCACTGGATCATTATTTACAATCTGTACATGAATAATTTCGTAGATGTTGAGCAGAGCAAGGCTATCCAATAGCAAAAATCTGTTAGTCTGTAAAAATTTGAGCTCAGTTATGACTACGTCCACTCTGATTTGCAGTTTCTCTATTTAGTCCACAACATGTCAGGTTGTTTTGAGCTGAATGTTAAATCTATATTGCAGCAGCTCTGTGCATCACATGAATGAATCTTGATGAAGAGCACCTGTCAAGAGGCTGTTAAATACATTGCTGGGCATCAAAACATGAATAAAAAAAGTGATGGTTATAAAATATCACATTTTTAACTGCTTTCGAGGTTTAGTCCATTTCATTAATTGTTGCATGTGTTTTCTCTTCTCTCTTAGCTTGTGCGCGCGTGCGCGCGCGCACACACACACACACACACACACACACACACACACACACACACACACACACACACACACACACACACACGAATTTTTTGAGAAATACCACATTGTAATCATAAAATGTTGATGTTTCCTGGAGGGGTTGATGTTTTTGTTTTTATTTCAGACTGTGTACAGACAATGCTTGAAAAAGAATAATATCACAGAGTCTGAAAATACTACTTCTACAGTCTGCCGTGAACCATGGAGCTATGTTGGAAACGATCTGTATTTACACCTCTGGCATATTGTCTATTGGACATCACAGTGCCTAACATGGTAAGTGCCATCCTGTGGTAAAACTGAGAATTCACATTCAAATTTGCAAAACCATGATTGTGGATAGATTGTGGGTAACTGCAGTGACATGGATAGCAATGAACATCTTGTAGAAAATGACATACACTAACGTAAAAGTGGGGATGTGTAGTAGTTATTGTCACATTGTAACCAGAATCAAGCCCAAATCCAAAAGCATGGTTTTCAATGAAGTACGCCACCTACCCCTGAAAGTACATTTATTACAAATACCAACATACAGCCTGAACAGAACTGGTCTCTTGGATGGAGATTGCTGCTATTTATACAAGCATAGAATATTCCATTTTTCGCAAACATAAGAAACTTTGAAAACCTTCCAGAAATGATAAGTACTAAATAACAAATAACTACTTGTGGTCGGGTTTGAACTGATGGCCCCTAGCAAGCATCCCCCCCCCCCCCTACCCTCCCTGTGGGTCCAAGGGTTAGAATAGGCCTGAGGTATTCCTGCCTGTCGTAAGAGGCAACTAAAAGGAGTCTCACTTTTCAGCCCTAAGAATTCGGGCCCCATTCTATGGTTTGACCAGCCACTTTCAAAATTTTACAGAAGTGTGGGCCATATGGGGAAGGACGCCTTATGTGGTGCACGAGTTATCCATAGTGCCCTAAGATTCGATCTCCCGAATCTCTTGTCACTGCTTTGCATCTCTATCTGTGATTCAACTATTTGGGCAAGGACACTTTCCAGAGTATGATCTTCCTCCATTGTCTCCTGTCCTCTTTTGCCTCCATGAATATATTGGATTTCTCTGTGCATCCAATATCCAGCACGGTAGCTAGTCCATTGAGGTGGAGCTGTCATATATCCATTTGGTGGTAGCCCCCTGACAACACAGGGATCGCACTGCTGATGCCTGAGCTGTAAGCTCCCCACGTATGCCAGGGAGTAGATGCCTGTCTCCCTGGGGCATCAGGACTCCTGGCAACAGCCATCATGTCAGTTGGCCTTTGCTGTGGCTGGTTGGTGCCTGTGGGGAGAGCCCCTGATTGAAGTGGGTGGCGTCAGGGCAGATGACCCCCAAAGAAGCGGACTAACTCCTCTCTTGCTGGTGACTGTACGGCACAAGCAGTCTCTAAGGAGGACAAGATTGAATACAATTCCGACAGGTATGACCGTAATTGTTTCCCTCCCTCACTACACTATGGGAGGAACGTAGGGCTACAGAATGGGGAGAGCCATATTTGCCTTGGTTTTTAGTCTGTAGCAGAACCGATGGGGACTCCTTTCTTCCTATGAAGCCTCAGTTTTTCGTTGAACACCTTGAGGATAAGGTTGGAGAAGTAACAGCGCTGTCCAAGATGCGAAACAGCGCAGTCTTGATTCAGACAGTATCTCCAGCCCAATGCCGAACGTTACTTGCCTGTGACAAGCTGGGTGAAATTTCTGTTTCTGTCACTCCCTATAAAAGCCTCAACATGGTCCAGGGGTTCATTTTCCTTTGTGATCTCTTCTTGCAGTCTGACAAAGAGCTCCGTTCCAATTTAGAATGGCGGGGTGTTCATTTCATCCGGCACATTTACAGGGGACCTAAAGACAATGTGGTTGCTACTGGTGCCTTCATCTTGGCCTTTGAGGGTGATTTATTGCCTGAGAAGGTCAAGGTGATGGTTTACCACTGTGATGTTAAACCATACGTCCCTCCCCCTATGTGGTGCTTTAAGTGCTGGAAGTTCAGGCACATGTCTTCCCGCTGTCTGCTAAAAGTATCAGTGTGATGGAATTTTAAAGGTAATTTGCTTCACTTTCTCACCAATCAGTAATAGCAAAACATTTCCGTGAAAGAACTCATGGCTGCATCAAGATCAGAGCTGGTTATGCTCAACTGTTTCCTAGCCCTACAGTGGCCACTGGCTGCCTGATGCCAGCCTCCATTAGACCAAGTGATTGCAGTGTGCTGCAGTGGAAATTGGGCACATTTCTGCCCTCACATTGGTAAGCATAAAGTTTTTTCTTACTGTAGCCCCATTTCTTTGTGAAATAACTTTGATACACTGAATTAACACTGCGCAGTGACACAGTACGCGTAGGCTAGTATGAGTGTATTTATCAAATGTGATTTTCTTAATTTAAGTTCTAGCATTTGTCTTGCAGTTATGTATTTGATTTTGCATACTTGAATCTGATGAAAGTGTAGGGTTAATTTTTCTCTTACATTTGCTGATACATTCAGTAAACGAACAGAAAAACACTGTTAAAATATGCATTATACTAATACAAATGGAAGAGAATTTACCACACTAGCATTACAAGGGAAGTGTTTTTAGTAAAACATGATGTATCTGTAACACAAGTGTACCTAAAAGGCACTAATTAGTAAGATATTATACACTTTGAACTTCGAAATGGTTTGTGTTAGTAAGCTGTTGCGTTCCATACTCAAGTAGCATGGACATTTGGCAGTTGGAGTAGATGCGTAAGAAGCTGTTTACTAAATTATTCAGTGGCACAATTTATGTATAAAATTGTGTGTTCACAAAAACCAAAAATTGTCACCAGAATCGGATAAAGGCATTATTAGGTGTGAGTATCATAAGTTTTTCGCTTTTACACTATGAGGTACTGGAGATAGAGATGTGCTTTGTGATGGAGAAGTTTACTTAAGATTTTCTTATCGATTTTTGATCTGAGTGCTTGTAGCTCTGTCACAGAATAGATAGAAGACTGGCCTCCATTGAGTCTGGAACTGAGAGTTAATGCAGCAATCACTTTACAGTGTAATCCTGTTACCTCAGAGCTAGCAAAGAGATGTAACATGTGTCTCTCCCTTTTGCCCATAGTTGGCTAGGACAGATAAATCATACTGATAAAGATGAGATTAGTAATGATTTCTGTATGGAACAACCTCACAGGACTCAAAACCATGAATTGGTAATGCAGTGTCAAACCTTAAAATAAAATTATATGTAAATTGAAAGTGGTGGTGGGGGGGGGGGGGGGAGGGGGGATGGATGGGGTGGGGGGGGGTGATGAGATGGGTGGTGGGGTGGGGTGGGATGGATTTACTGATGTCAGGTGCTTACGAATATTACACAAAATCAGTGGCGACAAGTGAAAATTGTACCAGATAGGGATTCGAACCCGGGATCTCATGCGTACTAGGCAGCCATGTTAGTCACTGTGTTATCACATCTGCATGTACTATCTCAGCATGCCTCATGGCTGATCCACCTATCTGCAGTCTCTGTCCATTTCCTCCATGCTTGCTACTCTGAGATTCCCACAGGAGGTCAGACATATTTGTGCATACACACTGAAGAAGGTGGATCCATTGCCAATCTAGGCGAATTAATTATATGAATGTGTGGTGTCCTTTCAGGCATGTCTGAAAGTCCCGTACAGCTGGGCAGACAGTTCTGCAATATTTATTGTTAGCCACATTGTACCCATGACTTAATTTCTGCCTGTGAAAGTACTGATGAGTTTGTGAACAGCCTTGCACCCCACTCACTACACAGACTCATTATATGCCAGTTAATCCCAGCAAAGTGCCCTATGCTTGCATCTTTCTGCCAGCAACTTAATTCCTTTTGCAGCAGACTGTCACTTTATTGTGAAGGCAATAAATGTGTTATAGTCAACCACACAATCATTCACATTCACTCCCTCTCACCCTCCACCCCTCCCCCTTTTCCGCTGCCCACATTGTGTATGTTTCATAAATTAAGACACTGGGTGCAGATTGATATCTAGTTATCCAGGTTTGTGTTGTCAGATATTGTGTGTGGCAAACATCCAATGATTCCATCCTTCCAACTCCCCCATTCTAAAAATAACAAAAATAGCAACAAAAAGTGCCTATGAACTAATAAATTATGATATTTATTCAAACAGCTAATGGTCAGTGTATTTCAGAACAGTAGTAATGCAGCAAGCAGATTATTTAGCTAACTGTAACAAATAGAACCTATGTAGTGAGTGTCATTTCGGCAGCATAGCGGACAGTAATATCTGAAAATATAATGCAATTGGAAAGATAAAAAATCTACTTACCAAGTAGCGGCAGGAGAAAGCACGTATAAAGCTATTTAAGTTTGCAGGATTAGTGAGCTTTAGCTCCTCCTCCTGGCAGAAGGGTTGAAGGAGAAGGAAGAGGGCATTCACCCCTCTTTCTTCCCATTCAACCCTTCTGTCAGATGAAGGAGCCACTGGCTCAGAAAGCTTGCAAATGTAAATACCTTTGCACATGTGTTCTGCTGCTGCTGCTGCTGTTTGGGGAATAGATTTTTCCTCTCTCTCCAATTACATTAGATTTTCAAAAATTGATTGTTTTTGTTGAGACAGTAATATTTGCTATGCAGTTATTTGCAGAATTAATGTAATTAACACAGTAAACTCTGTTGTCAGAATTGTATTATTAGAACCTCATGACTTGAGGATTATGTTCATTAAGTCAGATTATTCAAACTGATGCCAAATAGAAGAGATGTTTTCATATTGACCTTGCGGTGTATTTTACAAACAACAGTGCATGATTTAACTGTGAAGTGATCAATTTCTAACCTGTTGTATAATATGTAAAAGTATAGTTTATGAAATGAGGTGCATAAAGAATAATTACATGTGCAGAAATCATACAGTAACAGGCAAGATAGTGTGAACCAAGCTATGTTGAGTAGTATTATTCACAGTAATTGCTTATTTCATTAAAAATTGCAGCTATGCTCTGAAAGTATGCTTTTGACCAAACTGTGTATAAATACATATTACAGGTACACAGGCCAAATTTAACTTCATTTTCTGACATTACTCCATCATTAAGGTGTTATGGAAATTTCATTTGCAGCTACATGTGTCATTACATAGGTAATATGTAGATCATCAATTAGAATGTGCAATCAGGAAAATGTTTGGCAACTCAGTGATAGGTGATGGACTCTCAGGATCTATGCTGAATTATTCTGCTAATTTCCTAGATATTTACTTGTAATTTGGATGTAATGGTCTGAATGGTTCTTGTATAATAAGTGACAATGAATTAGAAATTTTTATTTTTCAACTGCAAGAAGGTTATTTTATGAGTAAATTACAGTTTTTCTCATCTTTTACTTTGTGAGAAATGTCTGTTCCAAATGTCTGCCAGCAATGAGAGAATGTTCACATTATCGATGCCTCACTGATGTTTTTCCTCCTCCTCCTACTCCTCCTCTCCTCCCTGTGCTGCAAATGAAAATGACCACAACAAAATGTAGTACTGGAACCTTAAGAAAGCCTAGAGTTTGTACTGCAGTGCTGTGTAGATTTTAATTGTCTGTACACAGGGTGTTTGTTTTAATGTGGAACAACCAATATCTCGAAAAATATGCATTGTAGGATAAAAATGTTCAAGATGAAAAGTTAATATTTTCAAAGTAGACATGTCTTTGCTGTTTTAATGTGGAACAACCAAAATCTCGAAAAATATGCATTGTAGGATAAAAATGTTCAAGATGAAAAGTTAATATTTTCAAAGTAGACATGTCTGTGCTAAACTTTCTACCCCCTAACAAGAACCCCTCCCCCCACCCCACATGTGGTTCAGGTTTTTGTTTTCGAACTGGAACCACCTCCTTTTTATAGCAGATTTGGATTCTATGCCAAAAATGCCTGGCGTTTATCTGAAATAATTTTTTTCGTTCATAGTAGATGATGCTGTAATTGGCATGAGTGCTACAATGGTTGGACAGAACACACTGAAATCAGTCTCACTGATGGTGAAATTCAAAGGGACTCACTGAAATCAAGTATCCTGATGGTGTGCAGTCTCACCAAAACCAACCCCGAAGGCAACGGAAAACTATTAAAAGTAGCTTGTTTTCCAGGCTTTCAAATGACTGGACATAAAAGTTTTACTTGGCAATTCTAAATGTATTTTTTAACAATAATATCAACTGTTTAGAACAAAAAGTTCATACTTTTAATGAAGATGCAATGTAGAATCGAATGAGTCAGTTCTTAACTGGAAAACAAAAAAAACTTTAATTTTTTTCAATTACAGTACTACCTGCAACAATGGAAAAGAATAGTTTTTGGCAAACCCTAGGTATTTTTTGGGCATAGAGTCTGAATATGCCATAAAAAAGAATGTTTGCATTTGAGAATAAGAAGTCAGCTCCCCCCGTCAGAGGGTTCAGGGGGTGGCCATTTTTAGTGCAGACAGATGTCCCAACTGAAAATATTAACTTTCCATCTGAAACATTTTTTCCTTGTGATAAATATTTTTTGATATTTTCAGTTGTTCCAAGTTAAAACATACACCCTGTATAAGGGGCACACAAATGAAAAAGAGACGGATGGAAAAAAGTAAGTAAACTGTTTATTACTTCAAAAGTAACCACCATAACTGTTTATGCATGTATCCCACTGAGAGACAAGGCAGTCAATGCCTCATGGAAAAATGTTTGCAATTGTCTATGGAAACATGATTGTACCTAGGTCCGTCTGCATGTTGCCAAGGTTTTACACTTCGCTGCAGGAGTTTTGCTAGTTTGCCCTTACACATTTTCATACAGTCCTCATCTCTCGGTTTCCATATTTTTGGAACCCTGAAGAAAGACATTTGTGACCATTGATTTGCTTCTGATGAAGAGGTGCATGCCTGGGTACAATCGTGGTTCTGTAGGCAACCACAAACATTTTTCCATGAAGGCATTGACCATCTTGTCCCACAGTAGGGTAAATATATTAATAGTTATGGTTATTATTTTTGGATTAATAAACAGTTTATGTACATTTTTCCATCTCTCTTGCTTTCATTTGACTGCCTCTTATAGGTAGTTCATCTATAAGTGTTGATGAGCAAGTTTGTGAGTATCAAGCATGTGACATAAATGGCAGTATCTTTTGAGTGCATTGACTTACAAGCTTACATTTTTGCACTGCCCAGGGACCATAGGTCTTAGTATTTGACATAAATTTCAACTTGATATTTCTTATTGGTCAGATGACTACTGAAGTTTGCGACACTTCACTAATTGTTACTTATTATTATTTGATAGACACTTTTGTTGCTTATTTTCACTAGTTTTTGAATGATGGAGCTAGAAGAACAGAAAAATAGGATGATTGCCACACTGAAGCAACAGCAGAAAAGCTGACAACATGAAGCTGATAAAGTAGATATTAATCTGCGTCCAGAGGTGTACACAGATGGTGTGGGGCCCCCCAGGGAGTCCACAACTCTTTTGTGGATACGTGCGTAGCGAGCACGGGACCCCGAGCTAATGTGGCCTTCCTTCCTTTCCGGGCTGCATACCTTCCCATTCCGCATCCTTCCCCATCCCTATCTTCGCCCCTCCTCCTCTCACCTCTGGCTCTTTCCTTCCCTTTCTCCCCATCTGGGAGTATGGTTTGTGCCTACGTCCGGAGACGGACGCTCGTAAATGTCCTGCATTCTTTGCCTTCCTTGCTTTTATGTCTTCTTCCTTCCTTTGTCCTTCTCTTTTCCTTACCTCTTCTCTATCCCTTTTCTCCGCTGCGGCGTTTGAGACCTCTCTTCCTTCCTTTCCCTTTCTCTTTCTTCCTCCCTGTGCGTGTCTGAAGGCCGACCCACGCCCTTCGTGCGTAGCCGGTGACGGGGTAACGCGTAATTCCCCGCCCCGGGTAGACAGGTAGGACACGTACGTACCCCCTGGTAACGGCCAGGCCCAGGGAGGGGTGATTACCCGAGCTGATACCTTCCGAAAATGCCGATTGGTCCCTCCGTCCGTTTGTCGGGAGGTGTGACCTGAGGTGTGAACAATCACCTAAGGCGGGAGTGCCCTCAGAGAGGGCCCCCACAAGGGAGGAGCGCGCCATCGGAGACGCCGGTAATCATGGGGGATTCTTCCGCAATGGTTTCCTCACCTTCCACTAAGTCTGCTCACAAACGTAAGTATACTGAGTCTCAGCCACAGACGATTCTTCCATCGTTGCCACAGTTCCTTGTTGTTTCTCGGTCTGATGAAGGTCACGACTTCTCCACGGTCAACCTTTTCATTATTCAGAAAGGTGTCGACGCAATAGCAGGTCCTGTAAAGTCTTGTTCCAGATTACGGAATGGCACCCTGTTGTTAGAAACACACAGTGCCCTCCAGGCACAAAAATTGCTGCGTACTTCTCTGCTCCACACCTTCCCTGTCCGGGTGGAACCGCACCGTACCTTAAATTCCTCGCGTGGAGTCGTTTATACACGCTCCCTCGATGGATTGTCTGACGAAGAAATTCAGCACTATCTGTCTGACCAGGGCGTAACGGCAGTTCATAGAGTAATGAAACGGGTTGACACGAACGTCATTCCAACCCGCACTGTCTTCTTGACATTTGACACAGTTCAACTCCCATCGCAAATCAAAGCAGGCTATGAGATAATTTCCGTTCGCCCTTACGTCCCAAACCCTACGCGTTGCTATCGATGTCAGCGGTTCAATCACACCAGCCAGTCCTGTTCCAATCCAGCCAAATGTGTTACGTGTGGCAAGGATGCCCATGAGGGTGCTTGTCCACCTCCATCCCCTCGCTGCATCAACTGTATGGGTGACCATGCTGCTTCCTCTCGAGATTGCCCCGTTTTTAAGGACGAGAAGCTCATCCAGGAAATAAGGGTGAAGGAAAAGGTGTCGACCTTTGCTGCTCGAAAATTATTCGCCAGTCGCAAGCCCACCGTGCCTCAGACAGGAAAATACAGCACTGTCCTTGCTTCTCCTCGGCCAACAAAGGAGGCGGCCACGCAGACTTGCGACCTCACCTTTAGTGCCACGGTCGTCAGATCGGCCAGCGCAAAGATCGCTCGTTCAACCTCACCACTTTCGCCTGCCCACCCTATGGCTCACCCTTCGTCGGGTTCTGCTACATCTCGAGCCCAAAAGTTGGACGCCAAGTCTTCGAAAAAAGAGCATACTCGTGAAGAGTTTTTACGTACCGCAATTTCACAACCATCGGTTCCTCCTTCATCTAAACAACATTCTTCCAAGAAGGCTACAAAGAAACCCAGTTCCTCTCCTTCTCCGCCAAGGCGTGCCCCCTCTACAGCACCACCTGGCGGAAATCGCCCTCGGCCATCTTCTGTGTCGCCGAGGCGCACTGCTGGTGGCCGGTCAACCGGCCGATCGCTGGTGGCAGGGACTGCTCCTGACCAACCTATGGATCAGGATCTTCTGCCTTCGGCTGAATGCCATTCCATGCTGTCGGTTGCTAGCTCCGAGCAGTCTTTGAGTTGACAGCAACTTTTGTCACATTCCTCCATTTTCTTTTCACCCCATGTCCATTATCCACTGGAATATCCGCGGCATTCGAGCCAATCGGGATAAATTGTCGATCCTCTTGCAATCCTACTCGCCGGTCATCTTCTGTCTTCAGGAAACAAAGCTGCGTCCCCATGACCGCTTTGTTCTCCCTCACTTTCAGTCCGTCCGCTATGACCTCCCCTCTGTTGAAGGCACTCCAGCCCATGGAGGACTCATGATTCTTCTCCATGATACTCTCCATTATCACCCAATCCCCTTAAACAGTTCCTTCCAAGCTGTCGCCGTCCGTCTTTCCCTTTCCGGATACACGTTCTCTATTTGTACTGTATACATTCCATCGTCCACCCCAATGGCACGAGCTGATCTCCTTCATCTTCTTGGTCAGCTTCCACCCCCCTATTTGCTGGTTGGGGACTTCAATGCCCACCACCCGCTTTGGGGATCTCCTCATCCTTGTCCACGTGGCTCTCTATTGCTAGACGTCTTCCACCAAGCGGATCTAGTTTGCCTCAACACTGGGGTCCCCACATTTTTGTCTGCCTCCACGACAAATTTATCTCATTTGGACCTTGCGGTCGGTACTGTTCCACTAGCTCGGCGCTTCGAATGGTTCGCCCTTGATGATACACACTCGAGTGACCACTTTCCATGTGTCCTTAGACTGCAGTCTCCACTGCCATATATGCGCTCGCGTCGCTGGAAATTTGCCCAAGCCGATTGGACACTTTTTTCGTCTCTCGCGACATTCGATGACCGTCGCTTTCCCAGCGTCAACGATGAGGTCACACATATTACCGACGTTATTCTTACAGCTGCGGAACGTTCAATACCACGCACCTCCGAATTGCCCCGGCGCCCCCCAGTTCCTTGGTGGAACGAGGCATGCCGTGACGCACTACGTGAGCGGCGACGTGCTCTACGCAATTTCCGTCACCATCCTACTTTGACCAACTGTATCCGCTATAAGCAGCTCCGTGCGCGATGCCGTCGCGTCATCCGCGATAGCAAGAAGGCAAGCTGGAAATTCTTTATTAGCTCATTTAACACCTTCACTCCCTCCTCGGAAGTTTGGAGTCGGCTTCGACGGTTCTCAGGCGCGCCTAGTTTCTCCCCGGTCTCTGGGCTCACTGTCGCGCATGATACCTTAGTGGACCCCATCGCAATTTGTAACTCATTGGGTCAGCACTTTGCTGAGATTTCGAGCTCTTCAAATTACCCGCCAGCGTTTCTCCCGAAGAAACGTGCAGCAGAAGTGCGACATCTTGATTTCTCATCTCCCAATCACGAAAGCTACAATACTGTTTTCTCCATGCGGGAACTCCAACATGCCCTCTCTTCTTCTCGCTCCTCCGCCCCAGGACCGGATGGAATCCATGTCCAGATGTTGCTGCATTTATCAACCCATAGTCTGCGTTACCTCCTTCGCCTTTATAATCGAATTTGGACCGACAGTACCTTTCCCAGACGGTGGCGGGAAGCTATCGTCGTTCCCGTTCCGAAACCTGGAAAGGACAAACATCTCCCCTCTAGCTACCGTCCCATTTCTCTCACGAGTAGTGTCTGTAAGGTTTTGGAGCGTATGGTGAATTACCGTTTAGCTTGGTGGCTGGAATCCCGCAGTCTTTTAACACCTGCCCAATGCGGATTCCGAAAGCATCGTTCTGCAGTTGACCATCTTGTTGCTCTCTCCACTTACATCATGAACAATTTTCTCCGGAAACGCCAAACGGTAGCAATATTTTTCGATCTGGAGAGAGCATACGATACCTGTTGGAGGACAGGCATCCTCCGCACACTGTTCTCTTGGGGCTTTCGAGGCCGGCTGCCCCTTTTTCTTCGCGGATTTATGGCAGAGCGCACATTTAGGGTGCGGGTGAACACTACTCTCTCCCATACTTTCTCCCAAGAAAACGGGGTACCCCAGGGTTCCGTGCTGAGTGTTGTACTGTTTGCCATCGCCATAAATCCAATTATGGATTGTCTCCCTCATGATGTCTCGGGCTCCCTCTTTGTGGACGATTTTGCGATCTACTACAGCGCTCAACGGACCAGCCTTCTTGAACGGCGTCTTCAAGGATGTCTCGATCGCCTCCACTCGTGGAGCATCGAAACTGGCTTCCGTTTCTCACCCAGTAAGACCGTTTGTGTCAATTTTTGGCGACGTAAGGAGTTTCTTCCGCCCTCCTTACATCTAGGTCCTGTCAACCTTCCGTTTTCAGACGTCGCTAAATTCTTGGGTCTTATGTTTGACAGAAAACTATGCTGGTCCTCCCACGTTTCCTATCTTTCGGCTCGCTGTCTGCGATCGCTTAACACCCTCCGTGTCCTGAATGGTACCTCCTGGGGAGCGGACCGAGTGGTCCTTCTCCGCCTCTATCGCGCCTTAGTGCGCTCGAAATTGGATTATGGAAGCATAGTCTACTCCTCTGCTCGGCCGTCTATTCTTCGGCGTCTCGATTCTATCCACCACCGTGGATTACGTTTAGTGTCTGGAGCTTTTTATACTAGCCCTGTGGAAAGCCTTTATGCTGAGACTGCTGAACCTCCGCTGTCCAATCGGCGAGCAGTCCTCCTGAGTCGTTATGCTAGCCATCTGTCTTCCATGCCTGCTAATCCAGCCCACGACCTTTTCTTCGACGCCTCCTTTGATGTAGGGTACGCAGGCCGCTCCTCCTCCCTACTACCCCCGGGAGTCCGCTTCCGTCAACTGCTCCATTCTCTTTCCTTCCGCTTTCCTAAAACCTTCTTGACAACTTGGGGTACGGCACCGCCTTGGCTCCGTCCCCGGATCTGCCTGCTCCGTGACCTTTGTCAATTTCCCAAGGATGGTACCCCTACACTTATTTATCGTCGGGCATTTGCTGCTCTATGTGCACAAATGACGGACGCCACATTTATTTACACCGACGGCTCGAAAACATCGGTAGGTGTAGGGAGTGCCTATATTGTTGGCGACACCCCAAATCGCTTTCGGCTTCCCGACCAATGTTCGGTTTATACTGCGGAGCTTTACGCTGTTCTCCAGGCTGTCCACTACATCCGCTGCCATCAGCGGATACAGTACGTTATCTGCTCAGATTCTCTCAGCTCTCTCCTCAGTCTCCAAGCTCTTTACCCTGTGCACCCTCTGGTCCACCGGATTCAGGACTGTCTGCGCTTGCTCCACCCGGGGGGCGTCTCGGTGGCGTTCCTCTGGCTCCCGGGACACGCTGGTATCTGTGGGAATGAGGCGGCCGATATAGCGGCCAAGGCTGCAGTCTCTCTTCCTCGGCCAGCTATTCAGTCGCTTCCCTTCACCGATATACGGAGCGGTTTATGTCGCCAAGTTGCTCATTTATGGCATGCGCATTGGTCGGCACTCCCCCGTAATAAATTGCGGGAAGTGAAAGCCCTTCCTTGCGCTTGGACCTCTTCCTCCCGAACGCGTCGTCGGGAGGAGGTAATTTTAGCTAGACTCCGGATAGGGCACTGTCGTTTTAGCCATCGACATCTTTTAAGCGGCGATCCTCCCCCACTCTGTCCCCACTGCTCTCAGCTGTGGACGGTAAGACACCTTTTAATTGAATGCCCCTATTTTAATACGTTATGCTCCCGTCTACAGCTATCGCCTGATTTATCGTCGATTTTAGCAGATGACACGCGCTCAGCCGACCGCGTTCTCCAGTTTATTAGTGACAGTGAAATGACGTCAGTCATTTGAAGCTTTTTTTGGGGACAACCACCCCCTTTCTGTAGCAGATTTTTAAGCATTCTTCTATTTTTAGTTTCTTCGATTTTCTGACTTTGTTCCCATTGCTGCTGGTTTTCAATTTCGGTTTTTTACTGTCTTAAGTCACGGGCTGGGCGCTAATGACCATAGAAGTTTTGCGCCCTAAAACCAAAAACAAACAAAAGATGGTGTGGGGGGGAAGGGGGAGGCAGTGGGTGTGACTGATTGTGTGGTGGGCTATAACACTTGTTTACCACCTTTGCAATAATGTGACAGTCTGCTGTGAAAGAAATTAACTCGTTAGTAGAAAGATTAACTGGCATATAATGAATCTGTGTTGTGTGTTGGGAGCAGGGGTGCTGATTCTGTTCACACACTCATCAGTTCTTTCACAGGCAGAAATGAAGTCTGGGTTATAATCTGGCTAACAGCAGAGGTTGTGTGGCATGGACTGGGCGGTTTTTTAGGTTAGGTGGCCTCGGGCAAGTACAGAAAGGGCAACAGCCTCAAAGCGTGCGGGGCAAAGTCAGGACATGCAGGGACGTAGCAGCAATCGGTTGTAATTGTAAACTGTCAAAGCTGCATTGGTAAAATACCGGAACTTCAAGTGCTGATAGAAAACACCGAAGCTGAAATTGTTATAGGTACTGAAAGCTGGCTGAAGCCAAAGATAAATTCTGCCGAAATTTTTACAAAGGCGCAGACGGTGTTTAGAAAGGATAGATTGCATGCAACCGGTGGTGGCATGTTTGTTGCTGTTAGTAGTAGTTTATCCTGTAGTGAAGTAGAAGTGGATAGTTCCTGTGAATTATTATGGGTGGAGGTTACACTCAACAACTGAGCTAGGGTAATAATTGGCTCCTTTTACCAAGCTCCTGACTCAGCAGCAGTAGTGGCAGAACAACTGAGAGAAAATCTGGAATACATTTCACATAAATTTTCTCAGCATGTTATAGTGTTAGGTGGAGATTTCAATTTACCAGATATAGACTGGGACACTCAGATGTTTAGGATGGGTGGTAGGGACAGAGCATCGAGTGACATTATACCGAGTGCACTATCCGAAAATTACCTTGAGCAATTAAACAGAGAACCGACTCATGGAGATAACATCTTGGACCTACTGATAACAAACAGACCCGAACTTTTCGACTCTGTAAGCGCAGAACAGGGAATCAGTGATGATAAGACCATTGCAGCATCCCTGAATGTGGAAGTAAATAGGAATATAAAAAAAGGGAGGAAGGTTTATCTGTTTAGCAAGAGTAATAGAAGGCAGATTTCAGATTACCTAACAGATCAAAACGAAAATTTCTGTTCCGACACTGACAATGTTGAGTGTTTATGGAAAAAGTTCAAGGCAATCGTAAAATGCGTTTTAGGCAGGTACGTGCCGAGTAAAACTGTGAGGGATGGGAAAAACCCACCGTGGTTCAACAACAAAGTTAGGAAACTTCTGTTAAAGCAAAGAGAGCTTCACTGCAAGTTTAAACGCAGCCAAAACCCTTCAGACAAACAGAAGCTAAACGATGTCAAAGTTAGCGTAAGGAGGGCTACGCGTGAAGCATTCAGTGAATTCGAAAGTAAATTTCTATGTACCAACTTGACAGAAAATCCTAGGACGTTCTGGTCTTAAATCAGTAAGTGGCTCGCAACAGCATATCCAGACACTCCAGGATGATGATGGCATTGAAACAGAGGATGACACGCGTAAACCTGAAATACTAAACACCTTTTTCCAAAGCTGTTTCACAGAGGAAGACCACACTGCAGTTCCTTCTCTAAATCCTCGCACAAACGAAAAAATGGCTGACATCGAAATAAGTGTCCAAGGAATAGAAAATCAACTGGAATCACTCAACAGAGGAAAGTCCACTGGACCTGATGGGATACCAATTCGATTCTACACAGAGTACGCGAAAGAACTTGCCCCCCCTTCTAACAGCCGTGTACCGCAAGTCTCTAGAGGAACGGAAGGTTCCAAATGATTGGAAAAGAGCACAGGTAGTCCCAGTCTTCAAGAAGGGTCATCGAGCAGATGCGCAAAACTATAGACCTATATCTCTGACGTCGATCTGTTGTAGAATTTTAGAACGTTTTTTGCTCGCGTATTATGTCATTTCTGTAAACCCAGAATCTACTCTGTAGGAATCAACATGGATTCCGGAAACAGTGATCATGTGAGGCCCAACTCGCTTTATTTGTTCATGAGACCCAGAAAATATTAGATACAGGCTCCCAGGTAGATGCTATTTTCCTTGACTTCCGGAAGGCATTCGATACAGTTCCGCACTGTCGCCTGATAAACAAAGTAAGAGCCTACGGAATATCAGACCAGCTGTGTGGCTGGATTGAAGAGTTTTTAGCAAACAAAACACAGCATGTTGTTATCAATGGAGAGACGTCTACAGACATTAAAGTAACCTCTGGCATGCCACAGGGGAGTGTTATGGGACCATTGCTTTTCACAATATATATAAATGACCTAGTAGATAGTGTCGGATGTTCCATGCGGCTTTTCACGCATGATGCTGTAGTATACAGAGAAGTTGCAGCATTAGAAAATTGTAGCAAAATGCAGGAAGGTCTGCGGTGGATAGGCACTTGGTGCAGGGAGTGGCAACTGAGCCTTAACATAGACAAATGTAATGTATTGCGAATACATAGAGAGAAGGATCTTTTATTGTATGATTATATGCTAGCGGAACAAACACTGGTAGCAGTTACTTCTGTAAAATATCTGGGAGTAAGCGTGAGGAACGATTTGAAGTGGAATGATCATATAAAATTAATTGTTGGCAATGCGGGTACCAGGTTGAGATTCATTGGGAGAGTCCTTAGAAAATGTAGTCCATCAACAAAGGAGGTGGCTTACAAAACACTCGTTCGACCTATACTTGAGTATTGCTCATCAGTGTGAGATCCGTACCAGATCGGGTTGACAGAGAAGGTAGAGAAGATCCAAAGAAGAGCGGCGGATTTTGTCACAGGGTTATTTGGTAAGTGTGATAGCGTTACAGAGATGTTTAGCAAACTCAAGTGGCAGACTCTGCAAGAGAGGCGGTCTGCATCGCGGTGTAGCTTGCTGTCCAGGTTTTGAGAGGGTGCGTTTCTGGATGAGGTATCGAATATATTGCTTCCCCCTACTTATACCTCCCGAGGAGATCATGAATGTAAAATTAGAGAGATTCGAGCACGCACAGAGACTTTTCGGCAGTTGTTCTTCCTGCGAACCATACGCGACTGGAACAGAAAAGCGAGGTAATGACAGTGGCACGTAAAGTGCCCTCCGGCACACACCATTGGGTGGTTTGCGGAGTATAAATGTAGATGTAGATGTAGACTACTACGAAAAGAAAGTAGTGATAGTTTGACATCGGAATCATGAGAGCAGGGATAGTCTCTGAAAATTGTAGAACTGTCTTCCCAGCTGTACCGTCACATTATACTTTGACATTTCTCATATTGAGACTGAGGTAGCGTAGATGTGTCATTCATATGACACCATCAGGGATTAAATTAATAATACTATGTGCTGACTGTGAGGTGCTGCATAGAAAATGGGCCTCAAGCTAAGGCTGGTGAACCTATTGTTATTTATGGTTCTCCCTGTCATAAGTATACTGCATGTTGAAAAGCTCTTAAATGTAGATGCTTTTTGCTGTCATTCTCATGGCATCAACAGCAGTTATACTGTAATTATTATGAGTAGATGATACTTGTTGTTCTTTCAGTATTTATAATCTGAATGACAGTTTCAGTTAAGGGTGACTTACTCTAGACATTACTGTCAGCATTTTGTGTTCCTTGTTACACATTCTGATAGTTGATTCTCCTTTCATGTTAGTTGTAAGACACATCCGCTGGTTTCATTTTCTCTTCAGCTTTTTTTAATGGTTTTCTTGCACAGTAGATGTTCTTGATTTAGAACTTTGTTGTTCGTAGCTTATGAAGTCTCTCTCCAGATGTCCATGTTTTGGGATCTTGCTGAATTATTGTCTTTTGGGGATAGTGCTAATGACAATGTTCTTAAGAAAATATTTTCTATGTCTGTAATGGTCAAAAGACATTTTGTCTGCTCGTAATGTTTACAGTGTAACCACTGGTGACACACCAAAAATGTGGATCATGTCTGGTGGAGGAGTATTTCAGTTTTCAATATACTTAAGACAGAAAGCCAAAAATAGATGTGACAATTATTGATTTACAGTGTTTACTTTTCAATCGGCACAACAGAGAATTATTTGTTGCTAAGCTCTAATCTCCAAACCTTGTTACAGGAAAAAGAATGAAACTCGGTGACATATACTTTTGGTAGTACTTCCCTCAGTGGTTGTGTGTTTGAGACGCAAGCTGGAAGTCACTCCCAAGCCCACTCAAGGAATACATCAGCTTGTGAAAGAAGTTCTTCCTACTAGTAGTATACAGATATTTGGCAGCTAGGCCGAGTATGTTTGGCAACTCTGTGGCCACCAAGTTTCTTCCTGGACGGAACAGAAGTATCCTGCTAAATTCACTTGATATTTTCTTGTAATTCCCATTGAATAATCTCAGTGATTTTCACTTTAGGTTTGACACTAGATTATCAGTTTATGGTTTTGAGGCTAGTAAGGTCACAAGCAGAATTTGGG
Source organism: Schistocerca cancellata (assembly GCF_023864275.1). Lineage (NCBI taxonomy): Eukaryota > Metazoa > Arthropoda > Insecta > Orthoptera > Acrididae > Schistocerca > Schistocerca cancellata. The sequence goes on along the minus strand of NC_064629.1, from coordinate 873,600,589 downwards.
AGACACCATATTGGTTTTTGTCCTAACCAGTTGAAGCCTATATTTGGTGGAGTTTATTTTATAACTAACACCTTATGAATAAATGCTGTCTAAAAGCACAAACACAACAAAGATCTCTTGAAAATACACTAGTATTGGTATGATTTAATGTAACAAAATGACTGGAAAAGTCATATTGACATTAAAGAATTATTGCATTTCATTGTTTTCAGATTTTCCTTGTGTGTTATGAAAATACGCCGTTTCAAGGCAGTGGTGCACTAAAGGTTTATCAGAAACATTTGTTCTCAGTACTGTTTGTTATAATCATCAGTTACCAACATATTGGCTTTTAGGGGATCATATTATATGAGGAACATTAGTTCAGAAGGTTATGGTAGTGTAGTGGATGTAGCTGCATACTTATGGTGTCACAGTTTGTAGGTTTGCATCCAGCTGTTTTCAGAATATTTTTATTCACCTCTGCATTTTCTAAGAGATTCTGGGACACAGATATTAGTTTAACAGAAGTATTTACTGTAATTTTGTTTGTTCCATTGTGTGAACATGCTAGAGAATATGGGCCAATGAGGATTGTTTTCTACATCACTGCCCCATTTTATTCCAATTTATTATTTACTTATTCATCCAAAAATCACAACCACTGCACAAGACCTGTGATGTTATGGAAACTTCACTGTCTTGTCACACAAACTCGTAAATGCTGCAGATTTAACACACAGAGTAGTAAATGTCTCAAGTTTAGGACCGAAAACAAGGAAAAGGCTAAGTATGGTATGACTTGTGGTGATAAAGTGTCGGGAAATGTGTCGTAGGTGCATAAATATGCTGTCAGTATGTTTTATCTTGGCATTAGCTTTTGGTATTATTTAGTAGTTGATTATGGAAAGGAAAGAAGATACAATATGTAAACTTTCAACTAGACTGTGATATTGCTGCCCCCCCCCCCCCCCCCCAACCCTCCCCTCGAAATAGTGGTTGTGCGATGGACTGATCTGTAACGTAATCTGAGGTCTAAGACAGTTCAAATTGATACGTGTTGCAACCTTTACCAGTATGGAAACCGTGGACTTCACCTCAGTATGACACAGGACAGCACTTAAAAACAGATCATTTCCAAGTCCAAAGTGCATAATATTTTACTAATTAGTGCCATTTTAGGAATGCACGTGTTACCCACCCTTTGTTTTATTGAAAAACTGTTTCAGTGTAAGCTTATAGTAGTAAGGTATAATTCACTTGTACACTGCATATTTTAACAGCATTTTTCCATTAGTTTATTGAACACAGGGTAAACATAAGTCACAAAATTAATCATCAACAATATATTATGCAACATTATCTTAAACAATGTAGTTTACTATGTCCACACGTGTAGAAACCTACTTGTTTGGAGTTAAAAGTGCTGTCAAGCCAGGTTTGAAGTGTAGTTTCATATGAAAAGAAATTGTTATTCAATAAGAAGCAGGAAAGGTAAATATTTGAGGCCGCAAGATCAGTAGAATAAGTATGTGAGGGAAGACTGTCCCCAGATAGTTTTGTTTGTGAAATTAGCAGATTACATTATTATGTAGTAGCAACACGTGATGCAGTTTTGTTAGTCATTTTTCTTATACTGTGATGGAAAGGCGCCTCAGTTGTTGGCAAGAAATGCCAGCTGCAATGGACAGACACCTGGGAAGTAGTTCATAGTGCACAACACCCTTCTTGTACCACCAGATGCAAAATATTACCTGATCACACTGCTCGTTGCTTGAGGAGGTGTCTTTTGTAAGGGTTCAGCCATTAATTTCACCTTAAGAAGTTAATACGAAGGTATCGTAACTCATGTTTCATTGGAATGCTGAGCAAGCAAACTGATGATGTTCAAGGAAACTGCCTTTTGAAGCTTGAAAATATTTTAATTTCTCTAATATTTTGAAGAAGATTGTCCCAAAGTCTGGTTCTTTGGACAGAAAATGATTTAGAGGATGTGTTGGTGTTGTGTACTGGTACAGAGATTATTTTACATTGTTGAGAACAAATACTTCTGATCAGTTGTTCAGATAGTAGTGTAAGGGTTGAAGATAAATAAGAGGGAGTGCAATAATTGAGAAGAAGATAGCACAAACCCAGGGTATGATAATCTCTGTGCTTATCGGCACATAGTCATGATGATTGATTGTAGGCAGGAGTGATATGGCCAAAATAGCATACACCACAAATGTTCACACACAAGCATTATCACCAGTTCCAACCAATGTGAGTTCTTACCCGAAAATCCTTGGATTGGTAAATGCCGCCAGTGTTCTGTAACCAAAAGCTCTGGGCACACTTCAGCAACTACTGTGCAGCATAGTGGTGGAACATTGTGTGTCACAGGGTCTGGAGATCTTGGCTTAGCTACCCAGATCATGAGGATGGTAAAAAAAAGTCTGATGAGATGTGTAGCGGTTGAGGTGGAACAGTTGTTAACAGGCAACCTCTGGGAAATCTGCCAGTTGAAATGTTGTCTAGAGGGTGTGTCTGGCACTTTAATATCAGTCAGTGAAATGGACCACTTCTATTGCCCGAACAAGTGGCGAACTCCTGGAAAGCTAATTGCATCAGGCAATATGCCACAGTGCCTTAAACTGCAGGAGAAGTGTTGTGTCCTGTAGAGATCTTGTCAAGATTTCAAAAGAAGTACTGAAAGAGGAATGGGCTCAAGAATTTATCATTGTCATGGAAAGTATCATGAAAAGTTGGATGAGGATCTGGTAAAATCCAACTCCTGTATCCTTACCTTAAGTAGCACAAAACACCTAGAGCATCTCAAGGCAGATTTCCTCTGCATAAATGTGTGACCCTACATCCCCAACCCAATGCTTTGTTTTAAATACCACCACTTTGGGCACACCACTCTAGGATGTAAGGTAGAAGCCATGTGTGGCAAATGTGATAAGGCTGCCCATGAAGGAGTTGGTTGTTCATCTTTCCAGAGTGTGTAAATTGCTGTGGGGATCATACTCTTTGGGGAAGATAGAGGAGATTAAAACAATGAAGCGCGTCCCGTATGAGGAGGCCAAAAAGATCTATAAGGCCATTCACTACAGCTTTTGCTTCAGTACAACCTCCATGGTAAATAGCTCCCATACTACAGTGGGACATGAATGGGTTCAGGACTCATGTGGAGGAACTGAAACTTCTTGCACAGGCGCACCCCCTGTGCTTGTGTTTACAAGAATCACATTGTAAATCTACTGATGCCCCTGTGCTACGGGGCTATACCCTCCACCACAAGGGTGACCTGACTATGGACAGAGCAAAGGGAGGGCTTGCTGTGTTTGTCAATAATGCACACTACTACTCTGCTCTCCCCTTGATTATCAACTTACAAGCACTAGCCATTGAAGTTCATGTGAGACAGCAGATCACGGTGCTCGCTGTATTTACCTCCACAGGTTGTGACAGACTGTGAGGCTCTCACAGGACTTACAGAACAACTCCTCTGCTCATTTATCCTAGTGGGCAACTTCAATGCCCATAGTGTACAAATGTTATGGTGCTCGAACACTGTTTACTCAAGATGTCAAGTTTTGGAGAGCCTAGTGATGTCTTGGGTGATGTGGATCCTCAAAACAGTCAATGGCACTCATTTCTCAGCTGCTACTAGATGATTCTCACTGTGGGCAGGTGAAGCATTAGTTGGAAGGAAGCTGCCAAAATGCATGGTCAGCAGAATTAACTGGACACTGTTCAGCCAGCTGGCTGTGTTTGAACACAAAGGCAGTGTTCAGGAAAGGGTGGATCATGTCACACGAGTTCTCCATTATCCCAAAGTCCTCAGGTCTCCTTAGAAGGCAGCCTGGTCCTTGACGGACCGATGAGTTGTTCAGCAATCTGGGTCAGACATGTGGCTCTATGACAATTCAAATGCTGCCCATTGGCAGACAACCTCACAGCCTTTGTAGTTGCAAGAGCTAACACTCAACACATAATTAAGGAGAGGGGGGGGGGAAGAAGATCATTGGCAAGCATTCCTAGTCTCTATCAACTGTTACTCTTGTTCTACTACCGAGCGAGGTGGCGCAGTGGTTAGACACTGGACTCGCATTCGGGAGGACGACGGTTCAATCCCGGGTCCGGCCATCCTGATTTAGGTTTTCCGTGATTTCCCTAAATCACTCCAGGCAAATGCCGGGATGGTTCCTCTGAAAGGGCACGGCCGCCTTCCTTCCCCATCCTTCCCTAATCCGATGAGACCGATGACCACGCTGTCTGGTCTCCTTCCCCAAAACAACCAACCAACCATCTTGTTCTACTAAAGTGTGGGAATCCATTAGGAGGATTTCCGGTAAATGCAGTTGTTTACTGATAGCAGTAGTGCTGATACAGGGGTGTCTTCAAACAGTGCCAGGAGACATTGCCCAAACAATGACAGAGCATTTTGCAGCAACTACTACCGATGCCAGCCAGGATCTGGCGTTCCACCACTACCGCATGAATGTTGCAAGGGCAAAGTTGGAGTTCAGATACAACAATTCTGAGTTTTAAAAGTGCCCTTTCTCCATGTGGGAGCTGAATTTGGCACTGTCTGAGGCACGATACTGCACCTGGTCACTATGAAATCCAGTACAGCATGCTTCAACATTTGAAAACAGCATAAAGGATATCCTCCTTGAATGTTTTAAGTTGATATGGCAGACAAGCTAATTTCTCAACTTGGGGGAGAGTCAGTTTTGATATGTGTCCTCAGACCAGGAAAGGACCAAACTTGTCCCAGTAGCTACTGGAGCTCTGCCTAAACGAGCTGTGTAGGAAAGATCCTGGAGCGAATGGTTTACCACTGAAAGTCCTTGAGGAATAGGATCGCCATAATCAAGGATCAGGAGGATTAGTCACTCCAGAAGTTTCTTTTTTAAGCTTGAGAGGAAATACTTTTTATATTTGTTTGGTGAATGAAGTAATGGTGACATCTTCTTACAGACTGTAGTTGTGTGTCAATTATCAGGAGTTCCTGAATGTGGAAAATCATTCATGTCTTGAAACAAGGAAATCCTGTTACGATATAATTTGTCTGATAGCACTTGCCCCAAATATGATACAAATGTTTCAAACTGCCTCTACTGCCTGAATTACTCTATTAAACCCAAAGGGAACAATATGTCACAAATCTTACACCTTTTTCCACTTGCAACCCTATTTTATAAAACTTTAACAACTTCCACAAGATCAAGTATGTAAAATCCAGTATTTAAGTGTAACACAAATGCTAGAACTTAAAACTAAGAAAGTGACACTTGATAAATACACTCGTAGTAACCTAAGTGTATTACTGTACAGTGATCACTCTGTTTATCGAAGTTATTTCACATGAAAATCGAATTACAATATGAAGTAATTTTATGATTACCAATGCAATAGCAGAAACGTGCCAAGGTGCACTATGGCACGCTGTGATTAGCTGGTCCAACGGCAGCTGGTGACAAGCAGCTGGTGGCTGCTGCAAGGTGGGGAAACACTCAAGCATTAACTGTTCTGACCTTGATGTAACAATGAGCTCTCTTGCAGAAATGTTTTGCTATTACTGTTGGATTAGAAAGTGAAGCAAATTGTGTTTTAAGTTCCATCAGACTGATACTTTTAGCAGACTGACAAAATGTAGTGTAAAGATAAAAGAAAGAGTGGACTTGAACTCGGTGCTTCGTGTGTACGTGCAGATACAGCACTGTAATATTGCAAGCAGGAGATGATGCTTTCACATTCTAGTGGATGGACTTGGAATTCTGAGGAGCAGCTGGTTTTATTGGCACCTTAAGTGAATGATTTGGATATAGTCTCGTTGGCAGCCAGCCAGCAGCCAGGTTTTATGTCTAAGACTGTACATCAAGAGCCTATCTCCCAACATCTTATTAAAGCATTCTGTGTTGCTGTTTGTCTGTAGGTGGTAGGCAGTTGATATCCTCTATTTGATGTCACAACTTGAAGTTACCTCTTATATCAGTCTCGACTGGAAAACTTTTCCATGCTCAGAGATCAACACATTGAGTGCTCCATGCTTCAAAATGATTCTTCTGCAAGAAACCTTGCAGTTGGCTCAGCTTTGTTGACTGCATAGTGAGTAAGGTAGTCAGCGCAGACTATTACCCATCAGTTCCCTTGTGTTGACTTCAGGAACTTCCCCTAGAGGTTGATTCTGGTTTGGTGGAATGGCATTTTTGCAGTCTGAATTGGTACCATATGCCCCAAAGGTAATTGCAACATGTGCTTATGTATCTGGCATTCCAGTGGCTTAAATAGTGTGTAGTGGATTGGTAGATGCATGGTCAGTGATAGCTGCATATGATTCTGTTCAGAATCTTCATGAATCACAGGAGCGCCATGGAAACACTTCAAGATTGCTGCCCATAGATTTCTTTTGTGAGTCTTAGCAGCAATTGACAAAAGCTTCACAATTTAACTGAGCATCTCAATTGATGACTGGAACTCATCTCATTCATGATTGTGGGATAACATCATCTTCAATGGCAAACAACTGCCCAGAGAAATCTTTGTTATGTGTACTTCTTGGAATAGCTTCACCAGTCTGGAGCTCAGATCTTCCACAGTCCGTGGCTGCTTTTGATACCTGCAAGAAGTCCCAGCTGAGAATAACATCATCATAACATTCTGCTGAGCCATCAATGCTATTAACAGAAAAACACTCATCCGAGAACTCAACCTGTTAATAGGTGACACATACCAAATAACAAAAGTACTTTGACATCTTAAGATAGAACCACATTCAAATGTCTGATGATATCATCCTATCCAAGAATTTAACACAAGCAAATGAAGTGCTACAACAAAACCAGATCAGTCAGACACTGTTCAGCATCATAACAGCAAACATCACAAAGATAATTATGGACAGCACAGCAACACTCATACTTTATGCAGGTGATGTGATAAAAGTTCAAGAGACAAGGAAGAGCTACAAAAGGTGCTAAACAGTCTCACATCTTGGACCTTGGAAAATGACCTACAAGTAAATCACAACAAAACCTAACACATGATTTTCAGAAAAGCTGGTAAACTCACACAAAAGATACTCTGACCTCCCAAAATAAACTGCTAGAAGTGGTTCCAAAATATAGGTATCTAGGAATTACACTGCAAACATCATTCAACACCCATGTGGAAGAAAGAACAATAGCAGTAATAAAAGCAATTTACAAATCCAACAGCCTCAATAACTCTCAGTAAAACTGACAATAACACCATTTAAAATGGCCATAGCACAAACGGCACAACCTATGGGACCCACACAGTCTTGGACAAACTACATGAACAACCTTGTAACATTAGAGAAAGGCAAATCCTGCTATATGAAGCAAATCATGGGAATCAGAAGGTCAGTGCTTCCAAGACTGGCTGACATCTTAACAAAAGAAGCCTTCATAGACAATGTCAGAATGCAGATACTCCTGCCAAACACAAAGGCCTACAAAAGCACATACCAAAATACTCATAGGAAAAAAGCTCTACCTGGTACAATTTCTACTCAACTGATGCCATAATAATGGAAGAATGATAACAGGCAAACTACAAACTTCAGCATGTAGTAAAATGATAGGCAACATATGGTTTTCACCTCAAGTTCTGCCAAAACTAGATTCCACCAGCTGATTGGAGACTGCATGTGTGAATTGTGTAGTGAACATTGTGAAAAAAAATGGGCAGAAGGATGAATTTCAGTAATAAAACAAGGACTGGAGCACACTGTGCACATTTTTGGTAGTAAATGTAATGTGCATTACATTCTACTAAAATAACAAGTTCATAGAGATGCATTCTGTCATTGATAGTTATTCGAATACCCATTCCTGTCAGCCAGCTGTATTTCCCATTTGTGACTTTCAGCACAATCAGTTTCATATCATGAAACCATCTATTTTTAGTTGGCTACAATAAGTGTTTGGCATTACAGAAAAGGGAGCTCCTGAGTTGACTAATGCTCAGACAGGGTGGCCATTGATGATGATGTCAGTCAGATTTCCTGACTTGTTGAAGACTGTTGTCCACTATCTGTGGTGTCTTCAACTCTATAGATGGTTACCTTGCTTAGTTTTCCTAAATTTGGTGGCTAGGCGTAAGTCTGGCTGGTGGTACCTCTGTATGGCAACAGGGAATGGCTACGGTGTATTGGGAAACAACTTCTTCATACAGAGTATGGCAGTGAGCTCCATACCACAGGTCGACTATAATCATCTAGATCTGACTAGCATGAATAATAATGTTGTGATGGTTGAAATTTGGTAGAATAGTAGTAATCAAAAACTCACCTCCTTTCTCTGCAATGATGTACAACATGTGCAGGACATTCATAGTGGAAACACAACGGCATATTGTCCTCTGTTCCGCAAATGTCTGTCCTTCTGTGGGGAGTTGTACTGACTCATCTTGCACACATGCTAACATTTCATTTGCCACTTCTTTTTCAGTCTGTGAAATTCCTTGGGTTCCTTTCTGGTGAAATATCAACTTCAGCAACTGTTGTATATTAAATGCAATGTTTGCTTTGATTATCATCACCATTGCTCTCCTTTGTATCAACACCACTAGCAGTGTAGCAAAGGTGAGAGTTACTTGTCGACTAAGTGGTTTAACTGTGCTCTGTAACCTCATGCTGTGGTCACCATTGGATAGCTCCAGTCCCATGCCCTGCCTCCATGGGGGCTCACAGTTCTTTCGTGGGTTCATGTATAATACATGTGGGGCCCTGAGCTATTGCAGCCCATTCTTCCTTCCCTGGCTGCATTTCCTTCCCCGAGCCCCTCCTTCCCCAACCTCCTCCTTCCCTGCTGCCCCCTTCTTCCCCGCTCTTGGTGTTCTGATTTATGTTGAACTGGCTCTCCATCTGGTTTTCTGTATTCCTTCCAATTTTGTCCTTCTTGCCTGTTCTCTTTCATCCTTTTTGGTGTTTTGGCACACCCTTGAGATTTGACCTCCACTTCTAAATGTTCTATTGTTAGTGTGAGCCATTTGGGGAAGAACTCCTTTCCGAGTATCTGTGGCGTTGATTCCTCTCCCCCACTTCTTTCCCCACTGTAGGCCCCTCCACCCTGCTAGAGTCCCAGCACGTGTAGCCAGTCCGTGTGATGGGGCTGTTATGTACCCATCTGGCTGAATCCTCTGACAACACATGGATCACACTACTGATACCTGAGCTGTTGCCTCCCCATGTATGCCAAGGAGTGGCTGGTTGTCATGCTGGAGCATCAGAACACCTAGCAATGGCTGCCATGCCAGTTGCTGTGGCTGCTGGGTTGTGCCCATAGGGACAGCCCCTGATCGGAGTGGGTGGTATGAGGCCGGATGCTTGGCACATGAAGCATATCAAGCTGCAAAAATCTGGCCATTCTCGAAAGACCGTCGCTCCAAGTGGTAAATGTTCATTAAATGCTGCTTTGTATGAACCTGCAGCCTTCCCTCCCCTGGCTACACCCTGGGAGGAGGGCCAGGCTCACCATATTAGGATGAAACACTTTCACCACTACCGGGTTGTACTAGGATGGATGGGAACACTTTAATTGCCACAAAGCCGTTGTTTTTTGCGGTGAATTTTGAGGACAAGTTTGGCAAAGTGAAGTCTCTCAGTAAGATGTGATCGGGCTCCCTGTTGATCAAAACTACTTCTGCTGCCCAATCTGCAGCTCTTCGTGCGTGTGAAGGCGATGTCTCGGTGTCCATTACCCCTCACCAGTCACTGAATGTGGTCCAGGGAGTGATTTTTCATTAGGACCTCATCCTGCAAACTGATGAGGAACTCTGGGCTAATCTGGAGCAACATTTCGTCCATTTTGTTTGATGTATGCAGCAAGGTCCTAAAGACCACCACACTAGTACTGGCACCTTTATTCTAGCTTTTGAGGGAGATACCCTCCCAGAGAAGGCCAAGGTCATGAGTTACTGATTTGACATGAAGCCGTACATCCCACCACCCATGAGGTGCTTTTGGTGCTTGCGTTATGGGCATATTCCTTCCCACTGTACGGTGGACCCTCTGTTTGGTGACTGTGGACACCCACTCCATGAGGGAAGCCCCTGTCTTCCACATCTTGTGTGTATAAATTGTCGTGACGCCGCACTCCACACTCGTCAGATTGCTTAGCTTACAAGAGAGGAAAGAACGTCCAACAGTACAGGTCCCCGGATCACTTAACTTATGCTGAGTCTTGCCAAAAATATGACTGACTCCATCCAGTGTCACTTTCGTCAACTTTTGCCTCTGTTATGTCATTTCCCTCTTCTCCCTCTTCCTTACCTCAACCCTGTCCCCCTCCTCCTCGCCCTCCCCCTCTCCTAGGGCTCCCACGCCCTCCACTCTGGGTGCTGCTCCCCTTCCCTGGCCAAAGAAGTGCGCCCCTTCTTTGGCACCCACCAGTGATGGCGCTTCCCCCCCCCCCCCCTCCCTCCCCCAGGCCCCCTCCCCTCGGCATCTCTCTGCCCTGACCTGCCCTCCTCATCCGTAGTAGTAGTAGTAGTAGTAGTAGGAGGAGGAGGAGGAGGAGGAGGAGGAGGCCTCCCTGGTGCCCCCGCACATGTCATTTACCCCCTCACAACCTGCGTCTGACATCTTATTTATGGATGTAATGCCATTCTCGGCAGTGATGACCACTGACTGAGTGACAGGAATTCCTTTCAGTTTCTGTATGTCTAATTTGGACTCTCGCTGTATACTAATCCAGTGGAATTGCAACAGATATTATCATCACATGGCGGAAATACAATGCCTTGATTCTTCTTATTCTGCATTCTGTCTGTTCTTAAAGACATACGTTTCTATGATGACCACTCTCCAATGTTTCACGGTTATTGGGCATACTGCCAGAGCCGTGCTGGCCCCAGGATTGCATCTGGAGGGGTCTGCTCCTTGTTTTGCACCAATGTTATTAGTGACTCGATTCCCCTTCGTACTAACCGGGAAGTAATAGCAGTAGGAGTGCGAACAACCCAAGCAATGTCTACCTCCCACCAGATAGGCCACTTCCTTACATTGAAGTGCCTACCTTAATACAGCAACTCCCACCCTCATATTTCCTCCTTGGGGACTCAATGCACACCACCTCCTGTGGGGGAGTGCCACTTTGACAGGTAAGGGTCTTCTAATTGGCCAACTTATTATAGGCTTTGCTTTTCTGCTATTGATCTCATGATCTCCTCCCCTGCTCTCATGGCTTCACTACATTGATCACCCCATGATCTTTGTGATAGTGACCACTTTCCAGTGATTCTATCATTCCCCTGCCACCACCAGGCAGACGGGCCCCCACGTTGGTCATTCCGCAGAGCTAATTGTGCTTTATATACATCTGCTATGCACTTCAACACCTCTCTCTTGGTTTTCATTAATGCGGTCATGCAAGATGTCTCTGACACTATTCTTCGTGCCGCTGGCACTGCTGTCCCCTATTCTCAGGTCCCCCTCATTGTCAGCCAGTACCATGGTGGACCAAGGATGTTGCAGTCACTATACAGGACCGCCGATGGGTGCTGCAATGATTTAAATGACACTCTTCATAAATCGACCTTATCACTTGTAAGCATCTCCGTGCTAAGGGCCACTGCCTTATTAAGCAGAGTAAACAGGAATGCTGGGAGCACTGTGTTTCCTCCCTGGTGCCGTATGTCTCTTCATCACAGGTTTTATTCAAGCTTCTTAGCCTTTCGGGGCACCAGCATCAATCAGCTGTCCTGGCTCTTACCCTACAGGGTGCTTTGTGTACCGATCTATAGGTCCTTGCAGAACACCTCGCAACACATTTTATGACAGCATCGGTGTCTTCTTCCTATTCTGCTACTTTTCTCTGGCAGAAACTACAAGTTGGAGAATCCTCTCCTCCCCCCCCCCCCCCCTCCCAACCCTGTCTCCTGTTTCAATTCCCACCAAACTGAAGCCTATAATGAACCCTTCACTGAATAGGAATTTGTGCAGGCTCTTTCCTCTTCACATGACCCAGCCCCAGGCCTGGATTCCATCAACAACCAGATGATCCAACACATGGACTTTACCCAGAGGCAACATCTACTCAGGGTCTTCAACCACATTTGGCTCGCAGGTGCCTTCCCTCTTGCAATGGCAAGACAGCATAGCTGTCCCTGACCTTAAGCCCAAGAAAAACCTAACGTCTCTCAACTGCTACTGAGCGATTAGCCTGAACAATGTACTTTGTAAACTGCTCAAGAGGATGATTAGCTTCCGATTATGTTGGGTACTCAAATTTCAGGGCCTTTGTCCTCGTATGAGTGTGCCTCCCACGAAGGATGATCTGCAGCTGACCATTTACTCAGATTCGAAACAGCAATCGGCAATCAGATAGGCTTTTACTAACTGCCAACACCTTGTCGCGGTCTTCTTTGACCTACATAAGGCATATGACACAGCTTGGCACCATTGCATTTTACTTACCCTCCATAACTGGGGCTTTCATGGCCCCCTTTTGATTTTTATCCATAAGTTTTTTTTTTGCCTCTAACTCTTCTGGGTTTGAGTTGGCACTTGACTCAGCACCTCTCGGACCCAGGAGAACGGTATCCCGCAGGGTTCTCTGTTAAATGTCACACTCTTCCTCATCGCCGTCAGTGGGCTTGTACCTTCTGTTGGGCCTCTGTGGTTACCCCGGTATCATATGCCGATTATTTTTTCATCTGATGCAGCTTCCACGTAGCAGCATCTGCTGAACACCAGCTCTAAGGTGCCATCTGATGGGCCTTTGCGTGGGTCCTTTCCCATGGCTTCCAGGTTTCTCCCTCTGAAAAGTGGGTTATGCATTTTTGCCATAGACCTACAGTACACCCTGATCCAGAATTTTATTTAAGTGACCAGCACCTAGATGATGTAGTGCAGTTCTGTTTCTTCAGCCTTCATTTTGATCAAAATCTAACACGGTTGCCCCATATTCGTCACCGTAAGACGACATGCATGTGGAAGCCTAATGTTCTCCGCCTCCTGGCCCACACATCTTGAGGTGCAGACCATCTATACCGTGCTCTGGTTTTGTCCTGACTAGGTTATGGTTGTCAGGTTTATTGCTCAGCAGCTCCTTCCACTCTGAAACTACTTGACCTTGTTCATCATTATGGGGTGTGTCTGGATGTTGGTGCTTTTTGCACTAGTCCTGTCGACAGACCCCTCACAGAAATGGGGATTTGCCCTCTACAAATATGACGGAGCCACCTCCTGGTTTCTTATGCAGCTGCCATTCGAATATTCCCTCACCATCCCACGTGTCTCATCCTCTTTGCAAATGAGGGATGTCTCCCTCCTGATACCGGCCCTCGAGTGGGATTGCCAGTTGGAATGCATCTCACTTCCCTCTGTTGGGATCTCCATCTCCAGTCACTGCTGGAATGTGCCCTGTGTATTTCCTCCTGCAACCCCCCCCCTCCCCCTGCCCCCCTTTCCCTTGGATGATGCCTTGACAACGGATTAGGGCTGACCTATTCCTAGGTCCTAAGGTCTCTGTCGCCCCTGTGATATACCAGCGTCTTGTATGTTCCATCCTTGGGGAGGTAGGGTGCTACCATCTCTGCCTTGATGGTTCTAAAATGATAGATAGGGTGGGAATGCTTTTAGTCTTCTACTGGCAAGGAACACCATTTACTGCCAGGATCATGTAGTGTGTTCACAGCAGAGCTGCTAGCCATTAACATGGGCCTCCATTTTGTTACTCAGGCCTCCACAGTGTCTTAATATGTACCGACTCAGTGAGCAGTCTGCAGGCTATAGACCAATGCTACTCACGTTGCCCTTTGGTCTCTGCTATCCACAAGCTCCTCTTTGCCCTTTGCCATGCAGCTTGCTCAGTTGTCTTTCTCTGGGTCTCAAGTCATGTGGGCATCATAGGGAATGAACTGGTTGACCATTTGGCTAGAGATGCAGATACTGACCCCTCACCCCAATTCCCTTTCATGATTCCAGGTGCAAATATGCAGATTCACATTAAATCTCTTTCTCCCCAAAAGTGGGATGACATCTGGTGCGCTATTGCTCTCACTAATAAACTCCGCACAATGAAGGAGACTACTGCAATTTGGCGTTTTTCCTTCTGCTCCTCTCGAAAGAAGTCCACAGTCTTATGCCATGTAAGCATCGGTCATACTAGGCTCACCTATCCCCCCCCCCCCTTGCGTAACAAGCCACCCCCACAATATGGTTGTAGAGCCAGACTGACGGTATCATATATATTGGTGGAATGTCCCCTTCTTTTGGCCATTCGTACTAAGTATGGTCTTCCAAATTTCTTGTCTTTAGTATTAGCAGACAATTCACAAATGGCTGAACAGGCCCTCAGTTTCCTTCATGAAAGTGATTTTTATTTTCAGTTATAAGGTTTTGCTTTCCTCCTGGAGGAGGGACAAGAGGTCGTGGTTGGGGCCTTTTTTTGTGTTTTCTGGGTCTGGGGCCCATGACCACTCCCCCATCCAAGGATCACTCTTTTATCCCTCTGTTTTTCCAGTTCTTCAATTTGACCTTCCCTTTTATGCCTTCTACTGTGTGTGTTTTTAGCTTCCTCTCTTTTTTGTTGACACCTCTGATGCAGGTATCTTTTGAACTGCGGGACTGATGACCTCGCCGTTTAGTCCCACAACCCCCCTCAATCAATCAATCAGTCTGTCCACTGCATTGCCATTAGCAGCCAATAGTGTGGTTGCATGGTAAACAATATTTGGGGCATCGAATGCCGTAAACATCATTGGCTTTTCGCGAGCTCACATTTAAGGGGTTCCTTGTCAGTCAAATCCTTTCAGCCATTTCATTGGATCCTGAGAAACACTTCCAGAAACACTTATTGGATGCGTGATGTACAGCTTGTTTGTTACTGTTTTGGAATCCATGGTATCCTGAATATATTGAATTTGGGAAGAATGTATTGCTTGTATTCTGGTTCCTGCCAATGTAGGCAACTGAGTTTTATGTTGTCTAATTGGAGCCAGTGTTGATTTAGATGTCTTGAAATACCTAGCGTCTCTACCAAACAGAATCAAGTTCAAGTCCAAAAGCAGATTAAACGAATTAAGCATAACACTAAGCACTGAAAGCATGTTTATTATGAAAACCAATGTACAACCAGAACAGAACAGAACAGAACAGAAAAGGACTGAACTAAACTGAACTCTAATTATGGATGAAGAGTTCTCCTATTAATACAAACATTGAATACAAATAACTTAAGATGTGAAGGTAACCATGCTCCATATAATTCAGGCATTGAGTGGTCAACAGATGCCCAAACAAGATTGAAAATTGTTTTTCATTATTTTGCTCTGTAGGGGGCAATTGCCCAAAATCTCAGTAACATTTTCATCTTATTTATATGCTTAATGATTACTCAGTGTCTCACCTATATCATGAGAATGGCTATTCTTGCTCCTTTCATTATTGCTAATAGCAATCTGTCATTTTAAGCATTTACTGATATTCTTAAATATTTCATTAGCTGCCATTTTGGTAAGATGTCTAGTGTTTTTGTTTATTTTTTACTGGCATGGTATGTGAAAAAACATCAGAGTGCTTATTGTGGCTATGGAATTGAGATGTACTGCTTTCTGTTGTGAAGATTAAATTTGTGATGTGAACGTGCTGTGTTCTCTTTCATAGGATTTAGAACTTTTGCAAAATATCAAAAGAATTAAGACACACAGGATCTGAAGATGTTGTTCTAAAAAAAAAAAAAAAAAAAAAAAATTGTAAATTTAACTCGCAGCACATTCTCAGAAAATTTTGAAAATGCTCAAAGCAACAAAATTGGATAATAGTACCATACTGTTATTCCAATTCCATTTTGGCAGAGCATCATTATGATGAAGACCACTTCGGCTCTATGATAAATATTTATTTATGATCCAAAGTTTCATAGCATTAGAGATACATCTTCAGGGATACGTATTTATTTCATAACTTGGTTCAAGTGGTAACCAATAGATCACCAAACATTCTGTGTCCAGTTGTAATAATTGTTTTAACTGTTGAAGAGGCAACTAGTCAAGTTAACTGGATTACCAACATGTTGGATGGTTAAAAAGAAGTATTACAATTGGACAGAGAATGTTTGATTATCTAGTGGTTATTGCTTGAACCAAGGTATAAAATAAATATTTATCTATGAAGATGTGGCTCTAACACCTTGATACTAGTGGATCATAAATATTTATCATACAGCTGAAGTTGTCACTTTTTCACCATGGTACAGTTACACAGCTGTGGTAGCCCACAATACAAGATTTTCTGCAATGTTGGAAGAGGCTTAATAACATACTTAAGTATGTCCAGAGATCTGCCTGCCTAACGAGATTTTTTACATCTGTATCTCAGTATGTAACAAATCTCAGATGAAAGCTGTAGTGTGTAATGAAACTGTACAGTCTCATCATTACATACAACTTTGTCCATACTATATAATTAATGTCTCTATTAGCTCATTTGTAACCATTTTCAGTTTAGAACTCCTGTCAGTTCCTTGATATTTCTCTTGAACTTCTACCAGATTGCATTTCCACTCACACTACAGCACTATCTTGGCTCACACATCTACACTGATGTCAGATGATTTACAGTCTGCTGATCACTGTCTGGGAAGTTCTTCCTGACATTTCTATCGCTTTTATTCTTTTTTTTTTTGTGTTCATTACTTTATCTTGCAGGCATTCGCAAGGTACCCAGTTTGTGGCTAGTATCTCACACCAACACTCATCTTGTTAAGCCTTTCAACATAATGACTTCTTCCCAAGACATTGTTGGGATTTGTTTCATTCTGCTCTACCTTTTAAGTATCTCTATTTCCTGACCTTGATTACAACCTTCCTGAAGTTACCACCTCCATTAGAAATTTGTTAAAAGAGCTGTTTGAGGTTTCCACATTACTACTGTTGCTGCAGATATGTACATTTCTTAAGCTTTACTCAAGTAAGTTTAAGGCTATCATATCCAAATCTGAAAACCTCATTGTTCTGGAGCGAACAGATGAAACTCCAAAACAAGTTTTTTAAACACCTACTCAACTACAGCAGTCTACAGAGGCTACAAGAAGATCCATCCCATACAAAGTCAGTTATGCTGATCCAACTGCTATAATTCAGAACAGAAGTGAAAAAAAACTTTGCTTATAGTTTGTGGCTGTTGCCACTTGTGGAGATTTTGTGGTTCTCAGAGAAAATCCTCCTTGATCAGGAAAAAGGAATAGATGTGTATCTGAGGGGTACTGCTTTATTAGACGGCTTCTTCACATGCACGTAATGTAACCTATTGATTCCAAAATCATTGTTGCTATAATTGTTATTATTTTGAATTTTTTTTTTCTTTTGTTGATGTGAAATCTCAGTTGTGATTGACATTCTTTTCCAAATATAGATGTTGAGTTTAAAATAATTTCTTAGAGTACCTTTCCAAAACATATGCCCTCAGATTGCCTCCTGCATGGTTAACAACCCTTCCTCTTTTTCAGTTTATTAGAAATCAATTATATGCCCTCAGATTGCCTCCTACATGGTTAACAATCCTTCCTCTTTTTCAGTTTATTAGAAATCAATTATTGATTTATGTTTAACATAATTTTCTTCTCTCTATTTTATTTTTCCCATTTTCTTTTGCCCTTTTTTCTAGTTCTTAACTTCATTATTCTTTCTCCTTTTCATTTCTCTCTTTCTTTTAATCCATCCTTACTTCTCAATCTGTCCCCTCTGTTATCTCTGAACTGAAGCTAACACAGTGCCTGCCAAAGTACTATCTTTGCTCTTCTGCTCTCTCTGATTTCTTCTTCTTCTTCTTCTTCTTCATTTTTTGTCTTCTCTCTTCTTCATAACCAACATACGGTCTGAGTGCTTTTAAGACTTGAGTTTTTCAGATTTGTGAAGGGTGATTCTGTGATGTTACAAACTTTCAAGGATGATTGAGAAGGTTAAATGTATTGCTTTGAGGTAAGGGACCCTACTTTGGAAATGAGAGCTGAACGTTATGAACAAAAATCATTCCAATACCTCTGACAGTGGAACACATGTATCAGTACTGTTGTTGTTAAGATTATAGAGTGGGCAACTTTCAGAGGTGGTATTATGGACCAAAACAAGCAAGCTTTAAAATGCATACCTTAAGAGCTAAGGGCACTTCTCCAGTAGAAGAGATGTTTCACAGTATCAAAAATGAACAAGTGCTCGTAGTTCTAAAGTTATGCATTTTAGAGCCTCTCTTTACAGGACTAATTATTATTATTATCTTCTTCCCTTTCTCAGACCTTAGGTCTGGTTAAAAATGGAAAGTGAAGCGGACCTTGATCAAGCGTGACTTCCTTTTAACTGTACGGTATATGTTATATTGCATTTAGGAACTTTCGGGTAATTGAACATGTATCAATAATTACAGATTTCTGTAGTTGTATATAGTCTGGATGTAGCTGTATTGCGTTGATGTACTGGTGGATATTGTGTGGTATGATTCCTGTAGTTGATAGTATAATTGGTATGATGTCAACTTTATCCTGATGCCACATGTCCTTGACTTCCTCAGCCTTATTATTATTATTACTATTACTATTATTACTACTGTTACTCCCACTACTACTACTACTGTTGCTACTTTTTTCCGTACTACCATCTCAGAAGGTTGCTTATGCTACAGTACTAGTACATGTATTCTGGTGTCACAGGCATCAGAATGATTTTCGCTCATAACTTTAGACTCGGTCATTTCCAGACCAGGGTCCCCAAACTGAAATTGATACATTTACCTTATCCATCATCCCTGAAAGTTTGTATCATCATCATCATCATCATCATCATCATCATCGTCGTCGTCATCGTCATGATGGATGCACCCTGTATGTAGTTTAACATCAAAATCTCCAATCTCCTATCACCTTTATTGACATCATATTTGCAATTTCATTGAGTAGCGTAGAGTTCCTTACTTCATTGCATATATGTTCCAGGTTTAGTCATGTATCCTTCTTTTGTGTTAATAGCCAATTTAATGCAAACACTATGAAATGTTTTCTTGTTTTCAGGCTTGTACTGCCCTTAATGCAGTCATATATAAAAGCTGGGGACTTTACAATCCGGGGTAAACTTAAATCAGCTTTGATTGATAATGCAATATATTATGGATCATATCTCTTCATATGTGTCATTCTTATAATATATATTGCAGTAAGACCAAGCCGTTATTTTTATGGGTGAGTAAAGCATGCTTTTACAATTGGGTGGCTCAGTGGAGGAAGGATCTATCCCATTTGGAGTTAGTTTTGAGAAAAAAATCCTAAGTTTGTTTTTGGCAGACACACAAGTCTTTCAGAATTATTTTTAGCACAGCAGTACAAAACTTGACAGTCCTTTTACTTGAAAATTTACAAGAGGCTATGTTATCTATTTTTGAATGATCCACAATTTGTCATCTTTCAAATCTCTAGTACAGAAATGGATAAAAGTCATGGTATTTGAGGGTTCATCAGCTAAAAATTCTTTCTTATGACAGCAGAAATTTACTTTCATTTCATAAAGAAGACACACACAACCAAGTAAGTATAAATAATGAAAATCTGAAATCATGTGCGTATTTTAAAACATCAGTTTCTAGGTACATGTCCCAATCAACATTCCCAGTTTTACATTTAGAAGATTTCTATTAACTTCTGATGCACAGAAGGTATAAATTTCATGAGGGATATAATATCAAATTTCAACTTTTGTGCTGACTTTCCGTAAGAGTATTTTATCAGAAAATTGACATCACACAGCACTGGGCATTTCCCTTGCAATTTTGCAGACTATTTTTTTCTTCTGTTGCTATGCCAGACACAGAAAATTTTACATTCATGTCTAATCTGCAGTGTCTGTGTAATGTGCACTTCCTGCTTATCAGCTGATAAATTTCCTCCTGTTAACATTTTATTTAGATTAGTGAAATTATCATTTGTCATTTTAATGTGTCTCTGAATTGTTTACTCTGCTTTTCCGAGTTCAGTCCAATGTCCAGGTAACTAAACTACCTGCATCTAATGTTTTTTATTTTTCTGGTGTAGCATAATGTTAAAGGAACATACTACTGACCACAAAACCATACATTACGTTTTCACAGACCATCCACAGTCAAGTGCAGCCATAGCCCCATCATTGTGAAATTCTTATTTTTGCTGTTCATCTTAAATCATTGTTCATGTCAATGAGCTTAGGTGCAGTAATCTTTTTTCTAGTAGTGGAAATACAGAATGAGCATAAAGTCTTTTTCTGATTACAAAAATTTATTTCTAAGGAACTATGATAGATATAGCTATGTGGTTTGTTGCAAATGGTAACTTATCTCATGCAGTTTTTATGGGTACCCTTCTGCATGTGCTTTGTATCTAGCATCTCATTTCTCAGTTACATGACTTTTAACCATGGGTAATGTGTCATCAAGATGGTGCACTGCCCACACAGCAGGTTATTTGTTTGCCAGTCCTTGGGTGAAACCTTTCTGGACAGATGGATCAATAGAGGCACTGCAATATCATGGGCACCACATTAACTAGACATAAACCCTTTGCCTTTGTTGTTGTTGTATGTTACAGATGAAGTGTTCAGTTCCCCAGTCCCCAACTTTGAAACACTGGCTGAGTACGGGCTGCTTTAGAGGCAGTGATGAAAGAAATTTTGGCAGACACATGGAGAGAAACTGTGTATTGCCTAGATGTTCTATGGACAACAAAATGAGCACATCTGGAGGTGTATCCATAAAAACATTGAATTAAGCTACAGTTTGCAACATATATGCATTTCTACTGTTTTGTTTCCATAAATATGACTCCTCCTCCTCATGGATTTATGTTCGTTACCAACATCACTAGTTATGTTAGCTGAAACATTTGTTAAAACAGCCATGCCACAGCCATTGCTAAATAAGACAAGCCACTTTTAGGTGCCAAACAATGTGAATATGCTCTGCGGACTTGGATTGTTCCTACGTTGACTTAAGTGGGAACATAGGAATTGTGCTGCAAAACTAAATTTCCCATGCAACCTTGTGAAGAATGATTTAATCACAATATTGTGTAAACTGATCACAAATGGAGCCAGGATACATACTGTCATTTCAGTAATTTGTTGGGATGGGTCCTTTTCCAATGGGCCACTTAGTTGAGACAAATATTTATGAAATTATTAAGGATTAAATAAATATAGCTTTTTGTCAATTAAAAATGTATAGCATAAACGTGAATTAAAATTAATAAGGTTTATTTATCTCGTACATGTTTTGGTGTTAGTAGTAGCAAGAACTTTAAAATACATTAATGGAATTGTAAAGCTTGTGGTTTCCATCTATGGATGTATAAACTATCTGATGCTGTGCAATCCACATCACTTAGTATTTACTCTTTGTCTCCTCTTCCCCTCATAAGAGGTGGGTTCCTCTCATCCTAGGGTCTGAGTGGTCTGTCACTCCTTTCCAATCTTTTCCAACCTATGCCTCATTCCTCCCTGAGGAAGGAACTTTACCTCAAATTAACTTTTAGGATATATAATATGTTTGCTTGTGTCTGTATATGTGTGGATGGATATGTGTGTGTGCGCGAGGGTATACCCGTCCTTTTTTCCCCATAAGGTAAGTCTTTCCGCTCCCGGGACTGGAATGACTCCTTACCCTCTCCCGTAAAACCCACATCCTTTCGTCTTTCCCTCTCCTTCCCTCTTTCCTGATGAGACAACAGTTTGTTGCGAAAGCTTGAATTTTGTGTGTATGTTTGTGTTCGTTTGTGTGTCTGTCGACCTGCCAGCACTTTCATTTGGTAAGTCACATCATCTTTGTTTTTTTATATATATATATATTACATTATTTTACCTGGCATTCAGATTATACATTGCTACTATTTTGTCATATAAACTACATTTTTTCATATCTAGATTGTTGTAGAATTATTGAGCTAGTTTTAGAAAAAAGTGATCTCAATTCAGCCTTGGGAATCTATCATAAAGAGTGAGATAAGTTAATGAATGTGTAAGGCTTCTCCAGCTTTGTCATATGGCGGAGTTACTGGTCTTTTTTCTGTTTTTGTTTCCTTATTCATTTTTTATGTGGTTCTACAAAATAACACTGCTAAATTGCCTCATTATTCATAAGTAGGGACATACCATTCGTCACAACCTTCACTTCAAAATGCAGGGACCTCGGCATAGTGCACCTTTGGTGGTGTGAAATGACCTAGAAAAGAGCTCACATTGGTGCTTCTATTGACAAATATTCTGAATACATAGCAATTCCTTCTTTAGAAACACTATTGGGGATAATTTTAAGAGGATCACAAGGAAGAACATCATAGTGTGTTCCATTAAAATGCAGATTGCTTGTCCCAGTGCAAAAGGACCAAAACCATTAAAAACATAATAGAAGGACATGCCAAATGTTGCAGAATCAGAAACTGGTTGAAGAATTCTTAAGTTCCATATTTTCATAAAACTGATATGTAATCGAGATCATATTCCATCATATCTTCTCATTGTAGTTGAGCTAAAACTATTTCTGATTTGACTTTTTCGTGTGTTGGTAAATAATAAACAAGAAAAATTGCAAGTGATCACAGCTTGGATTACTTTATGACTAGAATGTGTGTAGAAAGCAAGAAATGCGAGAACAGAATCAGAGAGACAAAATGTAGTTGGTATTTAAAAAAAAAGCTGACAGACAGTCTTGCCAGAGATCGATAGAAACAGATTTAGAGTTTAAAAATATTGGCTTCCATAAAAACTCTCAATTTTTATAGACTGGGAAGGGAATGTGGCCAGTTTGTAGAAAACGGCAACAAAAAGTAAAGGAGAGTGTTTTTAAAGTTTCTGGTTAATTTAGGTTACGGAATGGAAAATATAAAACTATTCAAATTTTGTTCTGCTATAATTGCAGAGAGCAGAGTGCATAAAAACCTTCTTAAATCAGATGAGGGAACATGGCCTAAAGACAGTGATTGATAGAAAAATTTAACAAGTTTTGTTCTTGCTTTGTCGTTGCCATCATTTGAATTCTAATGCGCAAAAAAATCCTTAAACATGGAGAAAAGTCCTTGTCTTCATAACAATGTTGTTGTTACATTTTTGAAAGATATCAATCAAAATGGT
The DNA here is from genome assembly GCF_023864275.1 of Schistocerca cancellata. Classification (NCBI taxonomy): domain Eukaryota; kingdom Metazoa; phylum Arthropoda; class Insecta; order Orthoptera; family Acrididae; genus Schistocerca; species Schistocerca cancellata. The sequence continues at coordinate 873,577,510 of NC_064629.1, read as the reverse complement.
TCCATATTTTTAATAAAATTTGGGAAACAGAAATTCCGTGTCTGAAGAACAAAGGCTGTAATAATCCCAGTTCTTATGCCAGGTAATCCTCCCCAGGGAATGGAAATTTCCTTTCCAGTTTTTGACACTGAAGAAATCTTGTGTAAGGCACAAGAAGAATCACTGCAGACGATGAGATTCTATTATCTACTCTGAGAGTTAAGGATGCAATGGACAGAAAAGAGTCAACATTGATGGTTTCTGTAAGTGTTAAGTATACCCATCACTGTGTGACATGTAGGACAGACTAAGGTTATGTGGAATTAAGGGCAAGACACTGAAATGGCTACAGACCTGCTTATGAACCAGCATTATTGCACAGTTATTCAAACATGATGAATTCCAAAGTCTCTCAAGAAAAGTAGTTATTTATTAGGTAGCAGTTACTAGTTCAATACGTTTCAGTTTAGTGATTAGTGATCTACCTGATGCCCTTATCCAAGTAGAAGGGAATTAGTAGTCTTATATGCTTATGAGGTAGTTTTATGAATTTTACTTTATAAAAAGTCTCACAGTTATCAAGCAAAGTGAATTGAGCTCTAATGTTATTAGAATGTATCTCAAAAGAAAATGGCTTAAATGAAAAAACTCAATGACATGTTTTCTCTGGCATATAAGACACCAGCTTTTTTAAGCTCATTTATATCCAGTGCCATGTAATCTGTGATGTCAGTTTCATGAAGTTCACTTTTGCTTTCAGACAGCTAAACATTCTTAACTTTCATTGAGATGACACGACAGAATTATTTTGCTGTCTGAGAATGTGACTATACGATTTTAATAATAATAGAAATTGCTGGATGGATCAATACATAAAATAAGGTAAAGGGAACCACTAACGTGTAGGGGATCAATGCCTGGAGCACAGTAGTGCATAACAGAAAGCAGTATTCACACTAGCTTTCAAGCATTGTTTTTATAGCAACAGTACATACATTCAAGCACACAACCATGCAGATACCCAAACACACACACTCATGGCCACATTTGGGTGCCTGTGTGGTTATGAGTGTGAATGTGTGTACTGTTGCTAGAAAAGCAGTTACTGCTCAAAAGTAGTGTGAATGCTGTTTTCTATTGTGTTACTGTGTTCCACGCATTAATCTGCTATAGGTGAATGGTTGCCTTTCCCTTATTTTATGTATTACTGTGCAATTCTAATTATCTCTTTCTTAAAGTGTCAGAGATTTTCTTGCTATACTAATATAATTTGTGGAATTTCCTTTTCATCCAAATCACAACTATGCAGGCTGGGTCAAGTCACTTATTAAATAAAGCATTTTAGTCAAGTACAATACCTGTTGCCCTCATGAGCACCCGAAACAGAATAAGCCTGCTCCTTGCTGTGCTGTGCCCTTCCCACACCATCTATGTGATGACTCATTTGTCTACCACAGAGTGTGTGTGTTCACAAGCTTACTAAAATGTGGAAGAATGGCCCATGATTATTTGTTATATTTACAAAATGCCTTTGCCTTGTATTGTCACAATACCCCCACCACATTTTCCCTCCATATTTTCTTATGACTAAAATGAAAGGCAAAAGGAAAAGAAGAAAAAATACTGGTGCCCACAAGGAAAATAAATGACTCTAAAAATAAAGCAAAAATGTTAACAAGTTTTGAGAGGAAGTAAATGGAAGCATATAATAAAGATTTACTGAAGGCACTTTCCGTAAAAAACATCAGTGCAAAAACATAAATCAAACAGTACAGTTTAATTTTATAACTATCTACAAATCATTCTTGAATGGTGTCAGTCCATCAGGTTATTGTGAAATGCATATGAACAGTTGTATTCTGCCACCTTTACTGGGTATGCTGTTCAACAAAACAAACATTTATTAACACTAGGTAAATGAAAATGGCACCTAAAATCAGTTTTAAATAGAAAAGTATTTGTGAACTCTACAGCAAACCACATTTTTCCTGTAGATTTGTGTTTACCCATTTATAACAGATGACTAAATAATTATACTGTTTAGTCTTCAAAAGTATATTTACAGAAACAGGGATTCCCTTCCAGATTAAAACACACACACACACACACACACACACACACACACACACACAGTCTGACAGTCAGTAGCGAGCCAGCAGGTGTGTTGGACCGTCCATCGAGCTACAGGCCCCCTTGAAGATGTCTCCTACTGACGGGGACGAAACGTTGGGAATTGATACAAAATTCATCAACCGGCCATGGCATAACAGCCCGGACAATCATAATGGACATGTCATTTTCGGCCGTGAAAGTCTACATTTTAATATCCATTGACTCTAAACACCGTCCTTAAATGTGCAAGTTCCTTAGGCAAATTTTCTGTGTCCAGCACCGTATGTACACTGTGCACAAGGGTTTTTAAGTACACTCATGGTCTGGGATGGGTGATGGCAACTTGAAGAGTGCAAGTTCAAATCAGTGTGAGTGGGCTTACAATAGACAGAATGTCCCATCGAACCGTCACCCTTCCATTTAACCGAAACATCCAGGAATGGAAGGCAGCCATCTTTCTCTAGTTCCATAGTAAATCAAATATTCTCATAGATGGAGTTAAGATGATGAAAAAACTCCATTAACTTTTCTTCTCCATGGTGCCACACTATGAAAGTATCAGCAACGTATCTCCAAAAAACAGTTGGTTTACAACCTGTGATTCAAGTGCTCGCTCCTCAGAATTCTCCATAAAAAAGTTAGCCACCAAAGGAGACAGAGGGCTGCCCATGGTGACACCATCAGACTGTTCAAAATATTCCTGGTTAAACATAAAATAAGTTATGGAAAGAGCATGTCGAAGCAAATCAGTGACGTCCAGTTCAAACTGTTGACCAATTAGAATCAAGGAATCCACAACAGGTACTTTTGTGAAAAGAGAAACTACATCAAAACTCACCAGAAGATCTGAACTACTTAAGTGGAGAGCCCCCAGTCTGTTGATAAAATCAGCAGAGTTCCGTATATGATGTGAACATTAGCCAACAAATGGTCTCAATATAAAAGCTAGATGTTTGGCTAAATGATATGTGGGTGCGTCAATATTACTCACTATAGGCCGTAAAGGCAGACCTTCTTTATGCACTTTAGGAAGACCATACAATCACGGTGTGCGGTTAAGACCACACGGCAGCGTTCCACCGAGACTGTATGGTCTCCCTAAAGTGCATAAAGAAGGTCTGCCTTTACAGCCTATAGTGAGTAATATTGACGCACCCATATATCATTTAGCCAAACATCTAGCTTCTTTATTGAAACCATTTGTTGGCAAGTGTTCACATCATATACAGAACTCTGCTGATATTATCAACAGACTGTGGGCTCTCCACTTAAGTAGTTCAGATCTTCTGGTGAGTTTTGATGTAGTTTCTCTTTTCACAAAAGTACCTCTTGCAGATTCCTTGATTCTAATTGGTCAACAGTTTGAATTGGACGTCACTGCTTTGTTTCGGCATGCTCTTTCCTCAACTTATTTTATGTTTAACCAGGAATATTTTGAACAGTCTGATGGTGTTGCCATGGGCAGCCCTCTGTCTCCTCTGGTGGCTAACCTTTTTATGGAGGATTTTGAGGAGTGATCACTTGAATCAGGGGTTTGTAAACCAACTGTTGTTTGGAGATATGTCGATGATACTTTTATAGTGTGGCTCCATGGAAAAGAAAAGTTAATGGAGTTTTTTCATCATCTTAACTCCATCCATGAGAATATTTGATTTACTATGGAACTAGAGAAAGATGGCTGCCTTCCATTCCTGGATGTTTCGGTTAAATGGAAGGGTGACGGCTCGGTGGGACATTCTGTCTATTATAAGCCCACTCACACTGATTTGTACTTGCATTCTTCAAGTTACCATCACCCATCCTAGACCATGAGTGTACTTAAAACCCTTGTGCACAAGGCACATACAGTGCTGGATGCAGAGAATTTGCCTAAGGAACTTGCATATTTAAGGACGGTGTTCAGAGACAATGGATACTCAACCCGGCAAATTAAAAGGGCCTTCTCTACTAGAGCCAGGAATCGTGAAGTGGATAAAGAGGAGAATGCGCCAGCCAAGACCGTAGCTTTTCTTCCCTTCGTTCGAAATATCTCCTTCAAGATAGTGAGGATTCTTAATAATTTTCATGTAAAAGTGGTTTTTCATCCACCTTCTAAGATATCAGATTTGCTGGGATCAGTGATGGATGACTTGTTACTACGGAAGGTGAGAATTTACAAAACACCGTGTCAATGAGGTATGGCCTATATAGGACAGACAACGCATACAGTGGAAGAGTGTTGTACAGAACATCAACATTGCACTCACCTCCTGCAACCCAGTAAGTCTGCAGTTGCAGAACATTGTATTTCTAATGGACATTCAATGGAGTATGACAAAGCTTCGATTTTGGCCACAGCAAGAACTTTTTGGGACTCCATTGTCAAAGAATCCGTTGAAATATGCATTGTGTGAAATCTAATAAACCGTGACAGTGGTTACCAATTGAATAATGCATGGAATCCCGTCATCTCCAAAATTTGCGGAGTGGTCCTTCTGTCTCCGCAACTGCAATGCATGTGTGGCAGTACTATCAGCACACTATATAAGATGGAACAGAGAACGTCTTCTTCAGTCCTCGTTCAGCTCACCTGAAGAGGGATGGCAGTTACCCAACCAAAATATCGTGCATTGAAGTTTACTTTGACCGGCTGCAAGCCCGAAATCTTTTTGAATACTTGATTTATTGCTTTAGATCAGGATCTTATTTTCAGAATATTCAAAGTGGTAGCATATCTAAATATCCATCTCATGTAATTACCATACACAATTAAATTGTAATTTAAGAAAAGTGGTTACAAATAAACACAGTGTATTCATTAAAATAGCGAAAATGTTCTCAGTGGTAAAATGGTAAACATTGCCTATTCTTTACGGCAATAAACAAATTTAAATCTACATGACCAATGAAAATAGTACTCAAAATTTCATCAGCCGTAACACAGAAACCGTACATTCCCCATTTATCAGGATGCTATTTATACCTTGCAATATACATAAAATAAATGAATACATAAAATGATTGAAACAATAAATGCTACTGCCCAGATTTCTTCAGTAAATATTCACAAATGGAGCAGAACAGTTAATAAAACTAAAAATCATGCAAACACTTAGAAATGATAAAACACTATTAATCCTTATTTACACACACACACACACACACACACACACACACACACACACACACCATCATTACTTAAATATTTCATCATACAGTCAACTTTATGTACCTTCAGCTCACAAATGTTTCTTAAACTGGAGGATAAATAAGTTTATAGATTTGACGTGGGATATCTCCACTATTTCGTAAGGCCCATTGATAACTTCTAAAGAGTTCTTTATGCCAGGATTCTGGCTGCAGCAGCTGGGGATAGTGGTCATTTGTACATGGGATGTGCCTGCTTGTGTGAATGTGTGTGTGTTTTCTGAAGAACTATGCCCAAAAGCTCAATGTGTAGCAGTTTTTGTTGTACGTGTGTGCAACTCAACATATCATCATTATGGTGAGTAGCAATCGATCCTTTTTCATGACCTTCATTTATTCCTCAGTAACACTAGGTCCCCAGTGTGAAACTTATCTCCTTTTCATCTCATTATGAATTTCCTTCCTTTTTGGAGGACTTTTTTCAGTGACCTGCTTAACCATCTCCTTCTCTTTCTGTTTGTGTGATCACAAACTTGAATTAATTGGTTTGCCAGTAATTTCCTTGTGTCTATTGGCACAGACAGACCAATTCCTCCCAGTTCCTCTCATTGTAGGGATGCCTGTTGCTGAAACTCCAATTATTGTCAGCTCTGGTGTCATCTCCATCCTGCAACTTCTTAATCACTTCACATAAATTTCCCATTTCCAACATATTATCAGCATCACCAAACTTGCGTAATTGACATTTTCTAACAGTTGTCTCTAAGGTACATATTTTTGGGCTTAATTCCCTTGGTTTTCCAGGTTCGGATTATACTTCCCATTTATTTCACCTACAGTAAAAGTACTTCTGCTTCAACGTTTTCAATGTTATAAAAAAAATCCATCTACAATAAATATACTTCCATACAAAAAAGTGAAGCACCCAGGAAACATGATCAGATATAAATGTAACTTTATACATGTGGACACCATTAATGGGTATATAAATGAGGAGAGTTGCAGTTGTGCATTTTTAGTGTTATTACTAGATCTGGTAGAGTGTATAAGTGGTGTGAACAGTGTCAGATGTTGAGTGATCACTGCAAAGGACATGGAAATACTGTATACTTCTGTGAGACACGGAGAGCTTGAAAGGAGTCTCATTGTGGGTCTCCATTTGGCCAGCTGGTGGACTCTTGCAATATCCAGATCTGTCAGGCACTGTGATGTGACAATGGCCTGGTGCTGTACTACATGGGAATGTGAGGGCAAGCAAACTCATTGTCAAGGTTCTGGTCAACCACATCTAACCACCACAAGAGGGTATTGCTGTACAGTGTGCTTGAACACCTCCACATCGGTGCCTACCATCCAAGAGCAGGTAGTGGACCTGTAACATTATTTCTCCTCCTGCACCATTGGTCAGAGACTAGCAGCAGCAGGATGAGATCATTACTGTCTCATGCATGGACTGGCAACCCGATGACACAAACAGCTGTGTTTGGAGTGTTACTGTGACTAGGAAGTGTGGACAGCTGATGAATGATGTTGTATTGTCTTCAATGATGACTCGTGGTTCGGCACTACCCTGGATCACCATAGTTGGTGAGTGTGGTGGCAACCTGGTTAGAGGTCCTATTTCTCCAATGTTTTGAAGAGGTACAGCAGTTTTACTCCTTGGGTCATGTTATGTGCTAATAGTGATTGAGGGAAATCTGACTGACAGCATGAAACATTGTAGACATCATGCATACTCATGTGTTACGCTTCATGACTAGGACATTATCATGGTGGCATTTTTGAACAGAACAATGCTTGTCCACACACGGCATGTGTTTCCACGAACTGTTATGATGTTGAGGAACTCCCGTAGCTAGCGGATCCCTAGATCTGTCCCTGATGGAATGTGTGGAACCAACTTGGATGTCAACTTCATCCTAGCACCAGTACCCATGATATCAAGAATCATTTGCAACAGTTGTGGGCCATCTTGCCTCAGGAGAGGATACAACAGCTTTGACATCCTTCCCAAGTGAATCAGTACATGTATGCTGTGCAGAGGGGATGCAATGTTATACTGATAAATGATGTCATACTGCCATATTCTGTGTAAATTTGACACAGTTTTACAGTCACTAAAATAACATTATATACCCTCTCTGTTCATGATGTTTCATTGTGTTTCCTCCTTCCTTTCTGGGTGAATCACTGTTTTTGTCAGGCATTGTAAAATCATGAACAACATAAAAATCAGGAATGTATCATCAAAAATATTTTACTTGTGAAACCACAGGATTTTTGACAAACATTGACATCCACTTTAGTCACTCCAACTTTCAGTCCCTCGTACCTAGCCACGTTTTCTGGCTGTTACCAATATTAAAACACTTTACTTTCTTTTATAGTATGTACACCCTCTAGCTTGTGATCTGTTCTGTCGATCTCATCCCTAACCTCACCATTCAACCAGATGCAAACACTTGAGTAACGATCTATTCCTGACTTTAGCTTATTTACAATAATGTCGAATCCCTTACATAACATATTTTCCTTTGACTGGATACTATCCTTAGTTTTACCTCCCTGATCCTCAATACTTCATTTGATTTCAAGTACTTATTTATTCACTTTCTCTGGAGCTTGTAATATTAGCTTAGCAAATCCACGTTCATTTCACCGTTATTCATTGTATCTTTGGCGATGTTGTCTCAAGATTCACTGTCCTAGGTGGCTTTAACACAAATAACATCTGACCAATTCATTTTTATACTCCACTTAAAATTACCAAAACAAGTCTAAAAAACACAGCACCATGCAAGACAGTGTTCTTTTCATTATTTGTACTTACCTGTTGGAGGCCTGCTGCTTTCCACCAAATGCACAAATTCTGTATGCTACTCTGCCCCATTCTGTTCCTTTCACTGCGTGGCCATGACCGCTGCTAACCCATTCCCTGCTGCCTTTAACAGATTTCTGCTCAACAGTGCCATATAGTACAATTAGTAGTTTATCCATGCCAAACTTGCTGTAATTTTCATAGTTCTCAGTGTTTTGCAATATTGCTTTATGCTTCAAAATAACTCTTGGAATTCTCATTGTCTGCATTCTTTTCAGATTCTTTTCAAGCATAAAGCATGACTTCAGGCATGCGTGCTATTTCACCAAGCACATCCAAAACAGGTCCCCATGTTGTGATGGTCTATTATAATTGTTAGAATGAAAACTCGTAAATACTTTCAGATGAAGGAATAAATGTACAATTCTAACAAGATGACTTACAAACTTGCCCTCACTGGTTTGGTTCATATTGACATTGTGTGTAGGGCATGACTAAGACTTCAGCATGTGTAAATATGAAGATTAAACTCTCTCAACTGTTTTTGAGAAAATCAAGTTTGAAAATATTAGCAAAGCTAATATACTGTGTATGGTTGTTAATATTCAAGTAGTTTGCTGTGAAGCAGGTAACCACATAATTTCTTAAGCACAAGGTCTCTGGATCAAACCTCGCTGCCAGTGCTTTTTTGTTTCCACTTAATTCTAACAACAGATAGTGACTGTAAATTATCAGTATTTAATGATTCATTTATTATTTTCATCATCTTATTTATGGAGAAAAAAAATTGCAAGGAAATTGGAAATAAAATAAGGGTACATAAGAACTTTGGTCAGTATATTTATTTTATTTTATTGTATCTACATTTGTGTAAAGTATAATTTATAATCTATGAAGTAATGCACGAATCAGGATGATACTGATCATAGAAACATGGAAAAAAATAATTAGTGCTACATACAGTGCATGTAATGAATGCCAAATTTTTGCATGTGCATGGTTTTTCAATGTGTCTGTTGCAAAACAAACTTGGTTTACAGTCCTAAATGGTTCTTGGTCATTGCACAGTATTGCTGTGTACCCACATATTTAAGGATATCACTGAATATTGCTGCAGACAACTGATGGTTTACGATTAATTGAATTTTTATGCAGTCTTCTTTAGAAGCCGGCTCTGTATTCTGTTCGATGATGTAAGCACAATTTTGTAGTCATTTTATAAGGTTGTTCACCTGCCTGTAAAAATAAATATAGCTAGGTTGCACCAACGGAGTACATTTTGGTGGAATTACTTTAATACCACACTTCAGCAGACCCTCTGCACCCTGAAAAGTTTAGTCATGCATCTCAGGTCCATTTGTCTGCCCCTAAGATCGAGGAGCAAAAGAAATTTTACTTCTCTTGTATATGTCTTCAATCTGTCAGTTAGAAAATTCTTGCATAATGCTGTTCTGAAGTTGTTGGACTTTGAAAATATCATAGTATTTTTGTATTTGTGTGTGTGTACCATCAACTGATATTTTTCACCCTTGATCCAAATTACCCAGTGTTCTCTTCTTTCATGATAAATAGTATGAAAATAATAAATGAATCATTAAATATTGACAATTTGCATTGTAATGATAAATCTGTTGTTAGTATTACCTTTTCTTGAAGAAAACTGGCAGCGAGGTTCAATCGAGGGGCCTCATGCTTAAGAAACTAAATACTCACTCACTCACTCACTCACTCACTCACTCACTTGGCTGCAGACTCGAATAGTGGCGGCCATACAAAGTGTATTAGCACACCCAAGATTTTCAAACTCAGTGCTCTCGAAAAGAGTTGAGAGTGGTGTCTTCCTATGTACATATGTTGAAGCCCCACTTCTGCCTTACACACTCTGGCCACTGTCTCCAGTTGCTGTGGCCCAACTGCCAGACTCACAGTTCTCTGTGGCATATTTGAGGTACACACTTATTTTAATTACTGCAGTGTTTGTGCTTTGGTTGGTTGGTTGGTTGGTTGGTTGGTTAGTTACTTACTTACTTACTTACTTACTTAGTTACTTTCATGTTCCATAGATCATTTTGCACAATAAATTGTCATGATATGAAACAAGTCATTTTACATTCATATTGCAAATTAATTTGTACTTCTATTTGTACTCTAAACATCGCCATATATATTTTTTCTTATAGATTGAATTTGCTTAAGTATTCAGGCAGTTGATGCTGGGTTCCTTGACTAGCAGAAGGCGTTCAGTACAGTTCCATACTGTTGCCTAGAGAATGAGATATTAGCTCAGGTACAAAGGAAATATCAGTAATCAGTGTCTTTGTCCTTGATGCTTCTTCCAGAGTCAGAGGCATTATCTTGTTTCTAAGACCATAGAGTAAATCAACATGTTCTGTGATCTCATTAGGACCATTGTCAGATTGAAGCAGTTTTCTTATTTGGCAATAACTAACTTGTAAAGGTCTTGCTTATAAAAATGACATTGCCATTCAGTTGGTTGCAGATTTATGCAGAGTAGTCGTACCACTACTACAACTATGGCAACTGTAGATTACACAGATTATTCCTGAATACAGGATTATTTGTAACCTTTGATTTTCTCATAAGACTGTAAATTAATGTACCTGTGAAACATACATCCTGTTATCACTGTGTGTCAATAAGGAACAGTGTTAATGAAATTCTGTTATATATAATTTTTTTCAGTCAGAACCTGAAGACTATTGCGTCATCAGCCAGTAACACATGGGGATTATTCCTGTTAATTCTTCTTCTCGGTTATGCTCTTGTGGCTGTTCCTCGATCACTATGGAATGCGAGTAAGAAAGGTTATTCTCTAAACTATGCATATTTCAAAGCTGGAAAACTGAGTTTAGAGAAGCTGGAAGCTGAAGAAGCACTTGACGATGTTTTGGAGGTTTGTTTCTGCCATTAGATTTTGGAACATTTTTTGTTATTTAGTTATTGAAAGAATGGTGTTATTGAAATAGGGTAGCACATGAAAAGAATTGATTTAATAAAACAAGTTTCTCTGCAATGCCATTATACAGAGCCAATATGTTAATATTCATTTTATAAATTCAAATACCTTTTTCTTGCTGCAATATATATTTATGTTCAAGATGTTTTTAGCCATTTAAATTAAGGTATCTTTGGTGGATTTAATGTGGAGTGTTCATATCTCTCTCTCTCTCTCTCTCTCTCTCTCTCTCTCTCTCTCTCTCTCTCTCTCCCCCCCCCCCTCCCTCCTCCCCCCCCCCCCTCTCCCTCCTCCTCCCCGCCCCCCTCTCAAAGTTATTGGTTGGTTTCCTGTGAATGGACTTTGAAAATACACAGTACATCCAATTTTCTGCTGCCGGGAGTGCAGTTCCTTCAATAAATATAACACATCACCAGAAGTCATTGTAGTAGGTAGAGCAGGAAACAGCCTGGCGAAAGACAAAAATTACAACTTTGGAGGTGACCTGGATGGAATAAGAGTAGCAACTTCACACACAAGTGTGAGTTTAGTGGAGCTCTTAGAGAACCATGACAAGTCCTGAGTTAACGCTGCTGTGAGCCATGTGAACACAGAGTTGAGCAGGATGCTGCTGACTGAAATGAAATCTCAATATGAGTATAGTGCCTATTGCTACAATTGGGAGCTGGGGATGCACTAGACATGGCTCACACATTAACGAGAAGATAGAGATAAATTGGCTGAGCTTCTTGCAGAAAGTGTATGAGGGGCTACTGTCGCACACAGCAAGATCCCTCTGCCTAGTTAGTTACATGTTCCATTGATCAGTCTCGCAGTAAACCGTTATGATATGAAATGTGTCAAGTGCATAAGAAATGCACACATGAATCAAGAAAAAAGCTTAAAATTTTTATTACCTGCCCCATTCCCTTAAATGGCACAAAATGCATATATTATACCAATATATTTATTTATTCCTATTCAAGAATTCATCTATGGTATAGAAGGAGTTGTCAAGGAGATATGGATTTCAATTTATTTTTGGAACTATTACTGCTGTCTGTCAGACTTTTATTTCATCTGGTAATTTATCGAAACATTTTACAGCAGCATATTTTACCCCTTTCTGTGCCAAGGATAGGTTAAGTAGAGGATAGTGTAAGTCTCTCTTTCTTCTGGTATTATTATCATGAATGTCACTGTTGCTTTTAAACTGGCCCATGTTGTTGAGAACAAATGTCATTACTGAGGAAATGACCTGTGAGGCTGTTGTAAGACTTCCTAACCTTTTAAACAGGTGCCTACAAGCTGTGCGACTATGAACTGCACACGTTATTCTAACGACTTTCTTTTGAGTAGTGCATACTTTCTGTCTAAGTGTTGAGTTATCGCCACTGCTGTGACCGAGCGGTTCTAGGCGCTTCATTCTGGAACTGCGTGACCTCTACTGTCGCAAGTTCGAATCCTGCGTCGGGCATGGATGTGTGTGATGTCCTTAGGTTAGTTAGGTTTAAGTAGTTCTAAGTTCTATGGGACTTATGACCCCAGATGTAAAGTCCCCATAGTGCTCAGAGCCATTTGAACCATTTTTTTGTTGAGTTACCCCAAAATATTATTCCGTATGACATCAGAGAGTGAAAGTATGCAAAGTATGTTAGCTTACTAATTTCTGTGTCCTCAAAATTGGCAATTATTCTGGTAGCAAAAGTTGCTGAACCTAGTCGCTTTAGGAGTTCCAGAATGTGAATTTTCCAATTAAGATTCTCATTTATATGTACACCCAAAAACTTTGTATACTCTACTGTGGCTGCTGACTTCTGGTAATGTGTTATATTTATTGAAGGAACTGCACTCCCGCCAGCAGAAAATTGGATGTTCTGTGTATTTTCAAAGTCCATTCACAGAAAACCAACCAATAACTTTTCTAAAGACATTATTTGTTTCATTGTGTATTGGAGTTTCTTTTACTGGATTAATAATGATGTTTGTATCATCAGCAAACAGTGTCAGTTTAGGTTCTTGTTTCACATAAGAAGGGAGGTCATTCAAATATATCAAGAACAGAAGGGGAACCATGATCGAACACTGTGGAACACCTAATTTTATTTCATCCCAGTTAGATGAATTTCCTTAAATCCCTTAAACCATATCAAGAAACTTTTTGCTTCCTGTTCTGTAGATATTACTTAAACCACTCACATGCTGTTCCATTTACACCATAGAATTGTAATTTCTGTAGCATAACGTCTTGGTTCACTCAATCCAATGCTTTGGATAAGTCACAGAAAATTCCTATTGGTGGCATTCTACTATTTCAAGACTCTGTTATGTGGGCAGTGAAATTCTATATTGCTGCCTCAGTGGAACAGAATTTTTGAAATTTGAACTGTGATTAACTAAGTATCCCATTACTGTTGAAATGGCTAACCGCTGTTGAGTACATTACTTTCTCGACAATTTTTGAAAGTGCTGTCAGCAGGGCTACTGGCCGGTAATTATTGACATCTGTGGTGTCCTGTTTTTTTTTTGTAGAGAGACCTGACAATGGCATATTTTAAACTATCTGCTGGCATCAGAAGATGCCTTCTTTTAGATTATAGTCAGGAATCATACACCCTGTTGTGAAATAAGTTAAAACAACATAATAGTCCCACAAAATGCTGAAGAATGCCCAGAAAAGTATGGTTAGCTTATTTATTCAGAATTTTAGAGGATTTAATAACAACCTAGTAGAGATTCTTGTCTGTTTCAAGAATTTAGAGATCTCTGAAAAGACAGATGCCCAGTGCCTATGTGAGTGCCCGGTAACCATAGGAATAGAGAAGTTAAATATGAAAGATTACACTCTAGAACCTTACCAATAATGAACTAATATGGAAAAAGGAGTAGTTGGTATATATATTAAGACAGAACACAAACTCATAGACATTAGAACAAATAGATTTTCTAGTGATCAGCACATAGAAGTGTGCACATGTAAATTAAAATGGAATAATAGTTAACTTATAATTGTAACTGTATATAGTTTCCAACTGGGTAATTTTGAGCCATTTGACTCCTTACTAAACTGTCTGCTAGACAGCAGCAAGCTCTCTCTGATCATGATGCACAGTTACTTAGGATACAGTGCCTTCCAGTACAGATACTTCTTGGTAGAAATCAGAATAATTAATGATTCAAAGACAAGCATTTTTAAGAGTAGTTTACAGGAAATGACTTGGGATGAAATGTATGGTGAACCAAATGCTGACATAAAATTTAACCTATTCCATGATAAATTCAATTCATTATTTGAAAACGGCTTTCTGCCTCAGCTAGTCAGAAATGGCATTATACGAGGTGCATTCAAGTTCTAAGGCCTCCGATTTTTTTTTGTCCGGACTGGAAAGAGATAGAAACATGTGCATTGTTTTAAAATGAGGCCGTGTTCATCGTCAATACGTCCCAGAGATGGCAGCACCATATGGCAGATGGAATTTTACCGCCAGTGGCGAGAATGAGAACTGTTTTAAATACTTAAAATGGCGACGTTTTCCTTACTTGAACAGCGTGCAATCATTCGTTTTCTGAATTTGCGTGGTGTAAAACCAATTAAAATTCATCGACAGTTGAAGGAGACATGTGGTGATGGAGTTATGGATGTGTCGAAAGTGCGTTAGTGGATGCGACAGTTTAATGAAGGCAGAACATCGTGTGACAACAAACCAAAACAACCTCGGGCTCGCACAAGCCGGTCTGATGACACGATCGAGAAAGTGGAGAGAATTGTTTTGGGGGATCGCCGAATGACTGTTGAACAGATCACCTCCAGAGTTGGCATTTCTGTGGGTTCTGTGCACACAATCCTGCATGACGACCTGAAAATGCGAAAAGTGTCATCCAGGTGGGTGCCACGAATGCTGACGGACGACCACATGGCTGCCCGTGTGGCATGTTGCCAAGCAATGTTGACGCGCAACGAAAGCATGAATGGGACTTTCTTTTTGTCGGTTGTGACAATGGATGAGACATGGATGCCATTTTTCAATCCAGAAACAAAGCGCCAGTCAGCTCAATGGAAGCACACAGATTCACCGCCACCAAAAAAATTTCGGGTAACCGCCAGTGCTGAAAAAATGATGGTATCCATGTTCTGGGACAGCGAGGGCGTAATCCTTACCCATTGCGTTCCAAAGGGCACTTCCTGCACTGCAACAAAAACGTCCGGGAAGGGCTGCGCGTGTGCTGTTTCACCAAGACAACGCACCCGCACATCGAGCTAACGTTACGCAACAGTTTCTTCGTGATAACAACTTTGAAGTGATTCCTCATGCTCTCTACTCACCTGACCTGGCTCCTAGTGACTTCTGGCTTTTTCCAACAATGAAAGACACTCTCCGTGGCCGCACATTCACCAGCCGTGCTGCTATTGCCTCAGCGATTTTCCAGTGGTCAAAACAGACTCCTAAAGAAGCCTTCACCGCTGCCATGGAATCATAGCGTCAGCATTGTGAAAAATGTGTACGTCTGCAGGGTGATTACGTCGAGAAGTAACGCCAGTTTCCTCGATTTCGGGTGAGTAGTTAATTAGAAAAAAAATCGGAGGCCTTAGAACTTGAATGCACCTCGTACAGCCATTTAAAAAAACCATGGCTCACTAGAGGAATTAAAGGATATTGTGAAAGGAAAAGGATAATGTATCTGTTGACAACAACAAAGCTCCTGTAGTAGTTGAACACTGCAGAAACAACTCAAGATTACTGAGAAAAGTTGTTAAAAATTAGGGAATATACACATTATATTATAAACCACTAATTCCAAAACCAGATTTAAAGCTATTTGGAGTGTAGTGAAAAGAAAGACAGGGTAACAATCCTCAGAACAGGATAACATCAGTCGCAGTTAGCAGATATGTTTAATAAACATTTCTTAAATGTAGTCAAAAATGTAGGGACAAGCAGTTCAAGAGAACAATCAGAACAGTATGTTGAAAACGCAACTCTCAAAAAATTCCATTATATGGATGTCTCATCCACTTCTCCTTCTGAAAATTAGAAAATTATATATTCTCTTAAAAATAAAAGCTGATCTGGATCTGACAGTGTTTCCAACAAAGTACTAAATACTTGTTCCCATATAATAAGCACTATCTTTTCTGAAATACGTAATGCATCACTAACTGGTCATTTTTCCAGAGAGACTGAAGGAGAGTCATCAATAACTTCTGAGCCATTTCATTGCTGACATCATTTTCCAAAATGTTTGAGGCAGTCGTGTATTCTAGAATAATATTCTACCTGAGCAACAGTATCATCCTCAGTAAATCATGGTTTGTATTTCAGAAAAGCTGGTCAACAGTGAGTGCCATTTATACATTCACTCACTATATTTTAAAAGCATTAAATAACAATAGCACCAGTTGGTATTTTCTGTGACCTATCTAAGGTGTGTAAGTGTGTAAGCCATAATATTCTCCCAGTTAAACTGAGGTTTTATGGAACTGATGTTACAGCTAAACACTGGAGATCATATCTAACCAAAAAAATGCAGTAGGTTGTACTTAAAAATTAGAATTACTGCAAATCTTGGGTAGAGACAAATCGGTGAGTTCACAATTTTATGAATTTTCATTCAATAATGTCATATGGAATAGCATTCAGGATTCAGCCAGCTCTTGGTTCTGAGAATAATTTCAATGTGACAACTTCCTGGAGGGCAGTATGTTCAGGAACTTTGTTTGGAATACTTTGAAAATCACTGTTAATATTTTGATAGTCGAAGTGTCTCTTCGTTATACACGCTATGGTTTAACTCTTTGTGTACTGACTTGTGAAAGTTCATCAGAGGACCTTGAACTGCCACCTAGCCTAAAAATCCCCATGTGCTTTCCACAACTACTCTGCTACCAGAGTAGCTGCTTCCTTTGTCTAGTGCACCCATGACGTATCTAGGGAAGTCCTACACTTCTTCACCCTATGACGCAGGTCCAGAAATTTGCAGCCTAGATTTTCATAGAATTTACAGAATCTTTGGTTGAGACCCTCCACTCCGCTCTAAACCAAAGGACCCCGATCAGTTCTAGGAATGATGCTGCAAAATACGAGCTCTGCTTGCACTCGATGCACAAGTTCGGTAGTCTTCACCACCCCCTTCAGCCACTTGTGTATGAGGTGTGGATTGCCTTAGAACCAAAGCTACTGATGACATTAATGCTGATGTGAACCACAACTTGCAGACTGCACCCTGCACGCTCAATAGCCACAGGCAGGGCCGCCTCCACATCTCAGACGTCTCCCCCCTCCCCCACCCTCCACCCTCTCCACCCCACCCCACCTCTGGCAGACACACCAAAGGCACATTGGCTTTCCTTCCAGTCCTGGATGCTATTTACCTAAGGGGCTCCACAATACATCTGAGAACTAGTAGACCCCTCCTTGTATGTGCTTGCTTGGGCCCTGCTGAAGGAGCTGCCACCTGTCCGTGTGTTGAAAAAATAGATGATGTCTTTTACTGTTTATTCTGATTAGTTTCTTGTCTTTTCTCTAGATGTGGATGTGGTATTATGTTATCTGAGATGTTCTGAAAATGTGGAGTGATTTGCCCATAGTTCCATTCTCTTGTGTATTCTGTGTATTCTTTGTATTGGACATCAAACATTCGATCTGTTTGCACAATGAACTTGCCATCAGGTGTATTACATTGTGCTAGATATATACCTGCTTTCTGGTATAAGTCCGTGTGTCTTGTCAGTTTTGGAATATATATTTGGATAGAATTGTATGTTGTGTATGCTATGTTATGCCTTATCATTTGAAAATTTTGATTTTTATGTGTGAGGTTGTTATATTTTCTGGATTATTCTGTGTTGTTGTTATGGTTTTTTTTTTTTTTCCGTTCCTTTGTTTCTTTTAATTTTGTGGTTTAGCTTTACGACTGTTACCATTGTACGTATTGTTTGTGGCTGCTGCATTATGATGCCTAGTTCTTTTTGAAAGTTTTCTTTGTTGAGTGACACTGTATTTAGCATGTGTAGAAATGCCGCTTGTTTTTGTGTTTTTGAATGGTCTGAGGTGTGGTAGATGATTGTGTCAGTTGTAGGTTTATGACAAATTTTGCGTATTTGCTTTTTTTTATATATATATATAGTGTTGTATCTAGAAAGTTAATTTGATTTTTCAGTCGTGAATTTTTTCTTTTAGTGTATCTTGTTAATGTCAGCATGTAGCTTATAACTTTTGTTTGTGGTTCCTCTGTAAAGCAGAGAATGTCACCCACGCATCTTAATCGGTATAATATGTTGTATTCTTTTGCAACTACTTTTGTATAAATTATTAGTTTGGCATAGTTTAACCTCATTATAAACAGTACTGATGTGAGTATAAAAATATTTGCTAAGGGTTCTGAAACTGGGGATCCCATTGGTAATCCATCATGTTGCAAATAAAACTCATTGTTGGACTGGAAGTACTTCTGTTCCTATACAAGCCGTACTAATGTATTTCACTAATCTGTCCATCAGGGAATTGCTTGCATGTCTTCAGATTTTTTGTCCTGTGAAGTCTATTGTTTCTGTTACTGGTATATTGGAATACATGCTTTCTGTATCAAATTAGAGGAATATTAATGTGTATGGAATTCTTATATATTTTGTATGTTGTATTAACCTTGTAGTGTCTTTAGAGGTTCTGTCTTCTTGGACTTGAAAGTTTCAGACAGCAGTTTTAACTGCAAGCTTGTAAGTGGGAAGCTTTATAGAAGTTTTCTGTTGGTCTGACTGGGATGTTTGGCATCTGAATTTTTTGGTTGCCATCGGAGGACAGGTGCAGGATTATTCTGTATCAGTTGTCTTCTTTCTGTGTTATCCAGTATGTTGTCTATATTTTCAAGTGAGTTACGTATGGTTGTCTGGAATCTGTTTGTTGGGTCAGATATTTAATTTTGTTGTATTATTTTGTGAAATGAATTCTTGTGCTTTATTAATGTATTGTACTTCATCTAATAGTACTACTGTGTTCCTCTTGTCTGCTTTTGAACTGAATGTGGATTTGCATCTACTTGCCAGTTGTGCTGGACCTGTTGGAACCACTTCAGCACTGACTGATGAGGCAACACCTAAGCAGTCACACTGAACCTGTGTAATTTTTTTTTTTTTTAAGGGAACAGCAGTTCTCATTAGATATCAACAATTTCTGCCATCTGTTAGGCAGAATTGAAGTAAGAATAGAATGGTCCATGAGGAATTGAAGTTCCAGTTAGGTACATTATATTTATACCAAAGTTACTTTGGTTTTTCCAGTATTATCTTTGTACTTTCTAAGATCTGAGAAATCAATTTATGAGGTGATGTGACACTTATACACAATAGTGGACATCTGCAAAAGCCACACAAGTTATCCATGGGTTGAACTTTCATAATCCTGTCTTTTTGTGTGCAGCTTTGTAGTTCAGGATCAGCAATATTTTAGTGTTTAATGTTATGTGTTGGTTCATGGAAATCTCATCTGTACCGTAGACCTATGTAACATAAAGTAGCATATTTGAAATATATTTGCTATGATTTAGCTCCCATCTATCCTAATGTGATTTGGTGCTAAAGATTTCAACAGAACTGTTCTATAAAATCCAAGACTGCCAGCCAATCTTAAGAATATTTTGTAAGTATTTGCCTGGTGTTATCCATGTGCCTATTAAAAAATCATCATTTTATAAGATTCATCTACTTCCTTCTTGTTAGCATGTTAACTAACAAGTTCTGATTATCACCAAAGTGTCATTGTTGCTGTTTTTTATTGTTATAAGAAAGAAAAAAACATTACACAACTAGCCTGGGCTGAAGAAAAGTATGTGATTTCTTCTAAGTAGTACGCTTTTAGATCTGGTGTCCACGAATATTCTCATTCCACAGATGACATTTGTATCAAAGCATTTGACTACTGCTTCTTGTGATGGAACATCAAATTTTGATGTTCTTTCATTGCAAATTCCACTTACTCTTTTACTTTGCCTTTCAAAGGTACACGGATATCACCTTTGAGGTTGGCATTTTTCTCATTCTTTTGGTTCTTTTTGCTTCATAAACAGAATTAAAAATGATATGTGAACACATCTTCTGTTCACTTTTTAGTAGTGCAATATTTTACAACCCCACAATGGTCCAGTAATGTGAAATATCTGATAAACTTTACCTTTTTGTCATTACGTACAGCCTTTCATTGTTATGCATTTGTACATGCATGTGCTAAATTTGTAATGGTAGATGTTTTTAGTCAATGAATATAATTTTATGATAGATTGCAATGACAAGATGTTTAAAATGAAATACGTCATTTTTGAGGGGTACCTAAGGTAACTTGAGTTGTTTGTTATGCTGAAAGTATACATTATGTGATCAGAAGTATCCGGACATCCTCAAAAATATATGTTTTTCATATTAGGTGCATTGTGTTGCCACCTACTGCCAGGTACGCCATATCGGCAACCTCATTATTCATTAGATATTGTCAGAGAGCAGAATGGGGACCTCCGTGGAACTCACGGACTTTAAACGTGGTCAGGTGATTGGGTGTCACTTGGGTCATATGTCTGTATGCAGGATGTCCACACTCCTAAACCTCCCTAGGTCCACTGTTTCCAATGTGATAGTGAAGTGGAAATGTGAAGGGACAAATACAGCACAAAAGCGTACAGGCTGACCTCGTCTGTTTGCTGGCACAGACTGCCGACAGTTGAAGTGGGTCATAATGTGTAACAGGCAGACATCTATCCAGACCATGACACAGTAATTCCAAACTACATCACGATCCACTGCAAGTACAATGACAGTTAGGCAAGAGGTGAGAAAACTTGGATTTCATGGTCAAGCAGCTGCTCTTAAGCTACACATCCCACCGGTAAATGCCAAACGAGGTCTTGCTTGGTGTAAGGAGCATAAACATTGGATGACTGAACAGTGAAAAAACGTTGTGTGGCATGACAAATCACTGTTTACAATGTGGTGATCTGATGACAGGGTGTGGGTATGGTGAATGCCCGGTGAACGTCATCTGCCAGCGTGTGTAGTGCCAACAGTAAAATTCAGAGGCAGTGGTGTTATGGTGTGGTTGTGTTCTTCATGGAGGGGGCTTGCACCCCTTGTTGTTTTGCATGGCACTATCACAGCACAGACCTTCGTTGATGTTTTAAGCACCTTCTTGCTTCCCACTGTTGAAGAGCAATTCGAGGATGGTGATTGCATCTTTCAACACGATCGATCACCTGTTCATAATGCATGGCCTGTGGCGGAATGGTTACACAACAATAAAATTCCTATAATGGACTGACCTGCACAGAGTCCTGATGAGAATCCTGTAGAACACCTTTTGGATGTTTTGGAATGCAGATTTTGTGCCAGACCTCATTGGCCGACATCAATACCTCTCCTGAGTGCAGCACTCAGTGAAGAATGGGCTGCCATTCCCCAAGAAACCTTCCAGCACCTGATTGAACGTATGACTGTGAGAGTGGAAGCTGTCATCAAGGCTAATGAAGTTATTCTTTTGTTTATTGTTAGGATTGTGCATTTCTTAAGAAATAGATTTTCCAAGACAACTGCATACCTCAATATACTTCATTACTTTTAACAATCACATTATGTTCCCTATGCAGGAGGAATCAGAATTGGAATTTTATTGTCTCGTGACATATATATATATATATATATATATATATATATATATATATATATATATATATATATATGGTGATTGCATATATATATAATAGAGGGAAACATTCCACGTGGGAAAAATATATCTAAAAAGAAAGATGATGAGACTTACCAAACAAAAGCGCTGGCAGGTCGATAGACACACAAACAAACACAAACATACACACAAAATTCTAGCTTTCGCAACCAACGGTTGCCTCGTCAGGAAAGAGGGAAGGAGAGGGAAAGACGAAAGGATTTGGGTTTTAAGGGAGAGGGTAAGGAGTCATTCCAATCCTGGGAGCGGAAAGACTTACCTTTTTTCCCCCTGAGGTAAGTCTTTCCGCTCCCGGGATTGGAATGACTCCTTACCCTCTCCCTTAAAACCCAAATCCTTTCGTCTTTCCCTCTCCTTCCCTCTTTCCTGACGAGGCAACCGTTGGTTGCGAAAGCTAGAATTTTGTGTGTATGTTTGTGTTTGTTTGTGTGTCTATCGACCTGCCAGCGCTTTTGTTTGGTAAGTCTCATCATCTTTCTTTATATATATATATATATATATATATATAATCACTGATTTTAAGTACAGGAGAATTGTCAATATAAATAATGTACCAGATACACATACAATGTGTCAAACTGGAAAAAAAACCACAATCTTAATTTATAAAAACCATTACAAGTTTGTTTTATTACTCTGCAAAAAAATCATTGTCATTTAAAAATTCCACGAGTGAATAATATTTTTGCACTAGGATGGCGAATAATTTTATCTTCGGTAAACCTAGTTCCATACTGTGAAAGTTTTTCATTTTTTTAATTTATTATAAATTTTCATTACCTTGTATCGAGGCATGCCAATGGCCTTTCCAAAGTGGTAACACCGGTTCCCATCAGATCACTGAAGTTAAGCGCTGTCAGACTGGGCTAGCACTTGGATGGATGACAATCCGGTCTGCCGAGTGCTGTTGGCAAGTGGGGTGCACTCAGCCCTTGTGAGGCAAACTGAGGAGTTACTTGATGCAGAAGTAGTGGCTCTGGTGGTGTAAACTGACATATGGCCGGGAGAGTGGTGTGCTGACTACATGCCCCTCCATATCCGTATCCAGTGACGCCTGTGGGCTGAGGATGACACGGCAGCCGGTCGGTATCGTTGGGCCTTCCAAGCCCTGTTCGGACGGAGTTAAGTTTTTTTAGTTTTATGTATTGAGGAGTCTGAGAGTAGACTTTTAGTCTATGAGATAACAACATGGAATTATCTTTGTTTTACTGTGTCATACAATGTTTTATAAATAATTCTGAATAGGTATAAACAAAGATAAAAAGTTCATGCTTGTAAATAATGGACTAGTCAAAATCTTTAGAGCATTGAATAAAGGTCAACATGACGCTCTAGGCTTAATATTACACATATTTCTAATGATAGTTTTTTGAAGTAATAATATTCCATTTAAACTACTTGCATTCCTATAAAAGATTATTCCACATTTTACAATACATTCATTTAATACTTTCCTAGTGTCCATTTCACTTGCCTAGGACAATATTATCATTTTGAATGTGAGAATGTTTAGCTTATTTGCCAAGTAGCTTATAGGAGAAGACCAGGAAAATTTTTTTCTAAAAATATTCCCAGGAATTTGACATATTCTGCTTCCCTAAGTTGTGGCTATTTTGGAGCTCACTTGATTCTGATTGTTTGGTTTTAAACTGTGTGAGCTGGTTGTTTTTTAATCTGTTTACATCAGACCATTGTTCTAAACTATTTAGGGTGTCAGTGACAGTTTGGGGAATTTGTTCTGTGGTCTCACCTCTGATAAGTACAGATGTGATATCTGCAAGTAAAACTGGGTGGGATGTTATACTTAGAGATAAAGCATTTACATAAAATAAAAACAGGACTCGGCCTAAGATGGAACCTCCTGGGACTCCCTGTGAAATAATTTTCCATTCTGAGTAACAGTTTCCTGTACCTGACATTACAACTACTACCCTTTGCATTCTGTCTGTTAAATATGATTTGAACCATTTCAATGCATTGCCATTTATTCTGTATCTTTCTAATTTATGTGACAGTAGAGAGTGGTTTATCCAGTTGTGTTGGTAAGGTCACAGAAAATTCCTGTGACTTTTTGGGATTTGTGCAGAGATAAGAAACTTTTCTGAACAAATTTGTCGATGGCATGTGTTGTACTCTTCCTTTCCTTGAAGCCGAATTGGTTTAATGTGATGATATTGGATTTTGCCATGAAATTTGAATTTTGATAGCAACAACTTTTTCGAATATTTTTTAAAATCTTGGAAGAAGACTTACTGGTCGGTAGTTTCCTACATCATCCTTTAAGCCGTTCTTGACTAATGGCTTTGCAACTATGTACTGCAGAGCACCTGGGAAGCATCCTTCTGCAAATGACTGGTTTATTATTGCAGATGGGGTCCTGATGATATACTAGAAACTATTTTAATTACTTTAGTGGGCATTTCATGACACCCAGTCAGATTTTTAATTTTAAAGGAGACTCCTACTTTTTCTACATCTTTAGTTGTAATCCATTCAAATTTAGTTAGAACTTGCCTGTTATCATGATTGAAACTCCTCCCTGTCGGAGGTCTGAGTTCTACCTTGGGCATTTTGTGTGTGTGTGTGTGTGTGTGTGTGTGTGTGTGTGTGTGTGTGTGTGTGTGTCATGCTTAGTGTAAGTTAGTTTAAGTTAGATTAAGTAGTGTGTAAGCCTAGGGGCCGATGACCTCAGCAGTTTGGTCCTATAGTATATTTCCAGTTTCTTGATTGAAACCAAAGGGGTGTGTACATTACCTATGGACTCACTTGCATCAGCATCTGATTTTGATACATTTGATACATTTATAAAAAATTAATTGAAATATTCTGATATTTCTGAAGGATTTACAATAAATTTGCCACCTATCTTAATTTTCAAAACTTGTATACTGCCAGCTATGACACCAAATTCAGATTTTACAACTAACCATACTGCCTTTGATTTATTTGTATGGTTCAGAATGAATTTTTTGCATGACATTTCTTTTTCTGCCTTTCCCACCCATCCATATACAGTTTTATACATTTTTACATAGTTTATAAAATCTAAATTTGTATTAATCTTTAGTTCATCTCTTTCTAGCACTTGATGCTTAACAGATTTTTACATTTTATTCCTTTTGGCAGCTTGTCACGCCATCAATCACATTTAGTTTCCTCTTAAAGTTTATAATTTTGCACATAGCAGTAACCACTTGCTGTGAATTTTGCTGATCCTAACCTGTTTAAATGCAGGCCGTCCTGGGCTAACCACCCTGTGATTATAAACAGACTTGGATCTACAAATATTGTTCCTAGACTGTTATACGGTTCTCTGACTCTACTGTTTATTTTTTCTATATATTTGTCACTCAATGATCTTCTATGGATAATGCCATTTACTGCCACTGTTGATTCTAGAAATACATTTTTTTGCTGTTGTGATCTCATTTCTTGTTTCATTGATGTTGTCCTCTTCACTGTAGCCTTGAAGGGAATTTGTCCCTACACAGATAAAAACTGCTTTGTAATTTGCATTACAATTAACACTTAGTATTAAGCTATGTTTTGCTTAAAGAACATTCTTCAGATGCTTATTTAATTGATGTGTTCTTATCCCTGGGTGAACATGGATTGTGCAGCTTGGAACTACTACAGTTTTAGGCATAGAATCTCCGATTATTAGAAATTCATTTTCAGCACTTTGTTCAGTACTGTGTGTTCTATTTTTGCAGTTTATGTTGGTGCATTTATTTTTGTCTGTTCATTTTCTATGCTGTTCGCTATTTGTAGTTTTACATTTCAAGCGAGGATCTGTCATATTACTGAAGTCTGCTTTATTATGTATACACATGTTTTTGTAGTTATGTTTCATCACTGTATTTGTATTTTCATCAGTATACGAGTTTTTTTTTTCTTTTGTTTTTGAGTCTTGCATCTTCTTATTTCAAGGAATGTATTTCATCTTTAAGAGTGTTAGTGTGTCTGTTCAGCAAATTGATAATTTTGTCTTTAGAGTTCCCTGTGCTCATCAACTCTACCATGTTCATCACACTCAAATACATGACATGACCAAGGAAACTCATCATTTAAAAATTTTAAGTTGACTTTCAAGCACTTCTCATGAAACCAAAAGTTACACTTCATACATAATACACATTTCAAGGCATGTTTCCACATACCTTGCATGCTAAACTATTATACTGAAGTTGTTCTGTGGAGATCAAAGTGTCACTGCACTGATCTGTTGGCCCAATCTTGCCACTTGGACTATAATTGTTTAGTATATATAATTGTTTAGTATATAAGTGATCTCTTCCACTGTCTATATTTATGGTAGTTGGTTTGGGTTGTACTTAATTTATGTTTGTTATGAATTACAGTTCTGTAAATAAAGAGCAGTTGTTTTTAATATAGTTTTGTTTCTTATATCATCAGCTGATGAATGAAAATATTTATTAATTCAATTGATTGTGTTACAGACACTTTTGGGTGTTAAAATGTCAGTAACACCAGGGCATCCATCATATAAAAATGTAGAAACTATTCTCCAAAAGCTTCCAATGGAACTCCAGGACCGTATGTGCCGTAGGCAACTTCCTGATGATGCCCCACTTGATACACCATCTGAAAAAGCATTAGTTAGACTTCACAGACAGGTAATATATATTGTTACTATAATGAATATTTAAATGCTGCTTATGATATGTGGCCCCAATACTCTGGGCACTCACAGCTGTTGATTCCAAATCTGTCATAAGTGTAACTAATAGTATGTTGAACTTCCTTTTGCTACTTTTATAGTGTTTAATCTTGTATTCATCCCAAAGATGCATGTTGTCATTCAGCTTTGGGCTTAGAGTATAGTGCTCCATCAACTCTGATCAGTTATCTTTTATGCCCAAATCAATGCTGCTTTCTTCAGGCACAGACACAGAAAAGGCCTGATTCCAAAATTCTGGCACAAGTTGAAAACGTACTACTGTCTAAAATGTTTTTGTAAATATCAGTGTTCATTAATTGTTTTGGCCAGCAACAAAATGATCCCAGACCTGGAAGTACAGCTCATGGCCATCACATTCCTTTCCAGAAGTTTCACTGTTACTACAAGTAAATCTATTGGCTGAGCATTTTCCACGTAGTACCATTTAATGCCACATCAAGTACAATTACTCATCTAAATCTACATTTGCATCTGCATAAAAGCCACCATATGGTACATGTCAAAGGGTACCTTGTACCACTACGAGTCATAGCCATTCCTGTTGCACTAACAAATGGAACCAGTGAAAAACAACTGTCTGCATGCCTCCACATGAATCCTAATTTCTCTTAGCCTCTCTTCGCAGTCCTTACAAAAAAAGTATGTTGGTGGCAACAGAATCATTCTGCAGTCAGCTGCAAATATTTGTGTCCTACATTTTCTCGGTAGTGTTTCATGAAACATATAACCTTCAACTACTCTTAAGACCAGTGAGGGCACTGAATTTAACACCTACAGTGTTGTCCAACATTCATTCTCATGATCTTTTGGCATTAAAGCATTAGCACGACTACAAAATCTGAGACTTGTCACCTCTGTTACTGACATGTGCACTTGTGGTGCATCAGAAATCTTCAGCTATAATTGGCAATGATGTCTGATGTTTGGTATGCATAGAACACTTTTGGGTGTGGAGATACATACAGTCAGTTTCTTGGTCCTGTCAGAGAATTGTTTTAAGTGCTTCCCTCTCATTCCCATTTCTCAAGAACATCACTAATGTTAGATCAGAGCATCACTAATATTAGATCAGAGCACACTCAATTCCTTTAACTCCTTTGTGACAGAACACTCAAACTTGTCAACACCTACAGTCATGCTCCATTCTCAGTCATTCATCTCTGACAAAAAATGTATATATAATGTGGACTAGTTGTTAATGCACTCCTACCCACTCAGATGCATAATGACACTGGACATTGTCTGTTCAAGGGGTCGTCTGAGGACTTCAAGTCACATAATGTATAGGTCTCGTAAAATTTATTGCACATAATTTTCTGGTCCTGTAAATTGTATAATAAAATAAATTATTTCACATTAGACCAATTACTTGCAGTTTCCTTCACTACATGATTAATATTTTGTCATTTGAAACTTGGTTGCTGTGTTCACTCATTAATAAGGTTCAACACCTCTCTTCACCAAGGGAATCTAGTTCATTCCTGGTAGTATGATCATCATAATCATCATCATCATCTCAACCTGCTTCTTTTCTTTTTCCCTTCTGTTCCAAATCCATACTGTCTTCATCTCTCTCTCTCTCTCTCTCTCTCTCTCTCTCTCTCTCTCTCTGAGACTCTCTGACTGAAAATATCTGAACACCAATTTGTAACATTGAATCGACCAATAGATATCATGAGATGTGGATGCATCAGTATAAAAGGAGTCAGGGAATACTGTATTGTCGGTAAAGAAACAGTAACAGCAGTCAGGAGAGCTCAGTGACTTTGAAATGTGGACTACTCATTGGACGTCAACTGGCTAACAAATTCATCAGACACATTTCAACCCTTTTAAAGCTACCCAAGTAGGTGTCATGACTGTGAAGTGAATACGTAAAGAAACAACCATAACTAAGCCAAGACCAGGCCGATCTCATGACTGATGGACAGGGGCAAATGAGCATTGCACAGAGTGGTTGTAAAATTTGCATGAAATCAGCAGAAGGAACCACTTGTGACTTTGTGTGCTCAGAGCAGTTTAGCTAGCACAGTAACTGTTTCTGGGGTGCTAAAAAGAATGTGGTAAAATGGTCAAGCAGCTCCTCATATCCAACACATTTCTGTAGTCATTGCTAACAAGGGGACACTCCCAAATGACATTAAATGATCTTGATGAAACTTGGTGGTAGTGTAGAGGGGGGAAAATAATGAAATACCTTTTCTTGTGCCCAGTTTCACCTTTAAGGGGTAAAACACACCCCAAAATGTAAATTGGCACATTAGGTTTAGAGGGAATATCGTCAAAACAATGATATGTATAAAAGATGTTTTTCTTATAAAAGCTGATATATAATTACTTTTCTTGAAAACTGTATAATCAGCTCTCATAATAAATTGAATTTTGCAAAATACCCCACCACCATTAATTAATTTCAAAAAAATGAAAACTTTTGTTAAAACATAAATTTATATAGCTTTCAAGCCCTGTGCAAAGCTGGTTTCTGAAATACCATCTTTGGAAAATAAGCTGTACACAATGTGCTGTCTGAGTATTTTCAACGTACCTAATTAAAATATCAGAACATTCATTACTATTCTAATTATCTATTTTACTTATATTTGTTTTATGTTTTAAATTGTTATTTTATATTTTACATTTAGATTTATTTATTTATTTTACTGTTTCACATATGTGTATTTTGTTAATTGAAAATAGTAACTAACTCATTATTATAATACGAGAAGGAAAGTTGCTACTCACCGTATAGCAGAGATGCTGAACCGCGATAGGCACAATAAAAAGATTCACACAATCATAGCTTTCGGCCATTAAGGCCTTTGTCAGCAGCACACACACACACACACACACACACACACACACACACACACACACACACACACACGTGCAACTTACACACACATCTGCAGTCTCAGAGAGCTGAAACTACCACTTTCCTTCCCGTATTGTTACATTCCATCCTGGATTTTCCATTGTTTGATTAACTCATTATTATAATAGAAAATAATTACAGTAATGATAATCTGTAACTTTTTTTTACGCAATAGACATAAAGTGAATGAAATATCTTTTGCATAGTATACACGATGGAGAAGAAATATTAAACAAAGTTCAGCAGCATTTCAAACTGTCACGGGTGATCTGAATATCCTGATTTGTATCAGGCATATTTCAATACATTGCTAAGCCTTGGCAAAAGTAATTGATTGTGTACTAATGACTGCAACTTGATTATATTGTTTCTCAAGTAGAGTTTGACATAATCATTCAACAGAACTAGGTCTAAAAATCTTCTCACAAAGTTGTTCCAACTTCGAAAGCTGTATACCTCCCACAGCTGTCCCTGTGCCATCGAGCCCTTTGGGACCACCAGAAGTACAAGTTCCTTGTCCTCAGGTGCAAAGCTCTAAACAATTCTTTCACATTGACCACCACAAGACTGTAACAATAATACAGATATTTCTCCATCGCTGGGAAAGAAAACACCTTTGAGATATCTTTTGACCTGTACAGTATTTACAATATTGCAGTGCCTGTGTTGTTCTGAAGTATGTTGTAATGTTCCTTCAGATAATTGAGTGATGAAAATAAATGTACTTCCATTTGTCATCAACCATGTATGTACAACTTTCAATTGTACATTTGTTATATATATTTCCTTACAGGCAAGACCTTTAAATTGAAAATCACTTGCCTGGTGTCTGTGGATAAATACGGTATTGCAGTGTCTCTGTTGTGTAGAAGTATGGTGTAATGTTCCGTCAGACTTGCATGCCCCACGAAAATGACTTTCAATTAAAAGGTCTCCCCTGTACAGAAATATACATAATTGATGTATGAGTGCTGGTTGTAGACACAGTTGACGACATATGGAAGTTTGGGTCTGGGTTTGAGTCATGCTTGCATAGCCTAATGGTAAGGCGACCACTTGCAGTAAGCAGTAAATCCACAAGCCAAGTGAGAGGTACTGGGATTGCTACCCACCGTCTCCACCAGAATAATGTCACAAAGAAGGAGTAATTAGCTGAATGATGAACACTAACTTTACGTAACAAAGGTTTATTCAGCACTCGCACATACAAGAGCACGGAGTGAACTGCCTCCGGCCAGAACACATACATATATATACAGTTACAGAACATTCCAGTACAATGATTCTTGATATTTGTGGATACTTCTAGGATGCACTCGAACTGAATATAGAAATTAAAATGTTACAGTTCAGGTGAGTTTTGAACACACAACCCTCCATTCAAAAGTCTAGTATTATAACCACTACGCCACAGTTTCTGCGACATTAGAATCTTTGCACAGAAATAAACCGCCGGTGC
Organism: Schistocerca cancellata; assembly: GCF_023864275.1. Lineage (NCBI taxonomy): Eukaryota > Metazoa > Arthropoda > Insecta > Orthoptera > Acrididae > Schistocerca > Schistocerca cancellata. Next base: position 873,546,765 of record NC_064629.1, on the reverse strand, counting down.
AACATTACTCATCACAGGATGAGTGCCTACCATCCACAGACTAACAGGCTTACTGAACACCTTAATAAGACCTTGGCCGACATGCTATCAATGTTCATCATTGTTGAGCAGAGCAACTGGGATGAAGTACTACTTTTCGTGACGTTTGCGTACAATACCGCCAAACATGAAACCACAGGATTTACGCCATTTTTCCTGGTGCATGGGTGTGAGGTGACTACGATTATGGACACTGTGTTTCCATTACATCCTGATGATGTGGACGACAACTACATCGGCCAGGTGTTAATCAGAGCTGAGGAAGCTCAGCAGTTAGCTCGACTCTGCATGCTGCAGGCTCAAGAAAACAATTGCCAAAGGTATGACGCAAGCCACCGCCCTGTTGTCTACCAGCCTGGTGGCATTGTCTGGATCTTCATGCCTGTTCGGAAGGTTGGTCTCTCTGAGAAACTTCTCAGGCGGTACTTTGGGCCTTATAAGGTTGTAAGACAGTTGTCTGATGTTACTTATGAAGTTGAAGATTTTGAGCCCGAGACAAGATGACGAAAGATCATAGATACGGTCCACATACTTCGAATGAAGCCCTATAAGGATCCTGCAACCCAGGGTAAATTTGAAGCTCCAGCAACAGGAATGAATGTAAAATAACAATTTAAATTTAAACAAATATAAGTAAAATAGATAATTGAAATAGGTATGAATGTTCAGATATTTGAAATAGATATGTTGAAAATACTCATAATGCATTTTGTACAGCTTATTTTTCCAAAAATGAATGTATGTAGTTTGAAAACTTTATTAATTTGTGTTGAAATAAGACTTTTTATCTTCAAAATTAATTAATGGTGGTGAGATATTTCGCAAAATTTCAAATTATTTCAGAAGTTGATTCAAAAAAATTAATTACTTGTCAACTTTTATATGATTTTTTTTTATTTGTCATCATTTTGAAGATATTCCCTCTAAACCTAATATGCCAAATTATCTTTAGGGGTGTTTTTTACCACATAAAAATGAAATTGGGCACAAACAAAAAGTATGTATCACACTCTTTTGCTCCTCCACACACCTTCCAAGTTTCATTAGGATCGTTTGAAACAGGCGTAGTGAATTATTACTAAGGGAAAAAGATACCAAAGATGAGCTGTATTATGAAGATCAAATAATGCCCCAAAGAACCATTCTGTATCTGAATGGCACATTTCACAAACCAGAGGAACATCTGTGAGGAACAAGAAAAATTACTGTAGTACAGAATTATGCTCAGATGTTGGAGGGATGCCCAGAAGTTAATAGAGATGCAAACAGTACTATCTTCATTATAAAAATGGCTTACAAAGCTTTATAGATGGTGATGTAACTTTACCGTCTTTGTTATAAAAATGAGTTTTCCTCATGTACTGTCTACATACACAAAAAAAATTTCAATGTATTTTATAGAAATGTGTAATACGATGAATCTGTGTGGAAATCGTTGTTAAGTGAATGTACTTAAACTGTATTAAGCACTGCAGATATCTTTAAATAACATTTATAAAACTTATCTAATGAAGTAGTTTGAGAATTTTGTAGGGAGCACATTGTGCTCATGTGAGAGCAATGTACATGGTTGTAAAACAATAAACTGGTAGCCAAGATCACAGGAATTCTTTTTATTCCATGATTACCAGTTTTGGCGAAACTAAAGCCACCATCATCGGATCTTAGGACGCATACAAGTTACAACATCAAGGCAAACAATGGTGATATTAATAGTTCCCTATAACATGCAGACCTTACAAAATTGTCCTAAGTAGCACATAGGCATCCAAGAGAGATGACATAAATGTTAAGTGTCTCCATCACATACATATTAGTTTGAGAATGTACTGTTTGCACCATATTTGAATCGCAGTAATGGAACGCTCACTAATATTTAATAATTCCTTTGTTTTCAGGTTATAAAGACCTTACAAACATATCATCGCACTGAGACACAGTGGACTATTCTTGTGGAAAAAATCTTTGAACTGGAAGACATTGCATACAATCAAGAGAATCGTGATCATGTATTTAGGCCTACTTTTCGACCAGTGCGACCTGCATTGCTGAATTTGATATACACACCTACCATTGGTGAAGACAATTTATATCTTTTACTGCTATGAACATATTCACTCTGCTGAATGCTCATGATAGTTTAAGAACCATGAAGTTGTGGGAAAGCCAGTCTCTCTGTCATAATCAGTATCCCAGCTGTGCTAGCCTTTAGAGTTACCAGGAGAACATGTATGGAATGTGGAATGGAAAGAAAGAATTAATTGTGAGATTAATATGAGAAGCTCAAATAGATTTGTCTGGGTGACTCAACTGGTAAAGCATAGCCTGCAAAAGGCATGTGTTTGGTTTCAACAGCTGGCCTTTCCCACAGGATTAACCTATCATGAATATTGACACACAATTTAGAATACAGTTTATGTTGCATACTTGTGATTTCTTGCTTCCAGAAAAAAAAAGAATAGTTTGTGCTGTCCTTTGTGCTGATCTGCTATTTACTATTTTAATCTGTGGTTTTACATAGGGATGCCTTTGAAAACTACAAAAACATTTCAAGTACTGGATGGAAAGTAAACTCTCGCCATATAGATGAAGCACTGACAGTCATACATACAGCTACAATTTCCTGGCTGGTTGCATTGTATCGGCACTGCAGCTGGGCTGGTGTGTGAGGGGTTGTGTTGAGAGGAGTTCAAGAAAGGAGAAAGGTGGGAGAGGGAAGGCTGGAGGGGAGAGTTGGAGGGGAGGGTGGCTGACAGTTGAGAGTGGGAGACGACAAGTGCGCAGGATAGGCATGTGGCACTAGTGTGATCACACTGGTGTGGGCAGGGGGAGTTGCATGTGAATGGACATTGACATGAAGTAATGGACTGAAAAGGGAAGATAAAATGGAGGAAGAGAGAGACTGCGGTATGAAAGTATGACTGTGGAATGCGTGAAGAATTGGGGGGAGGGGAGGGGACATAGGGACAAAAACGGAGGTGAGTGTGGGACAGGGGTCTAGCAGAGATTGAGACCAGTAGTACTGCTGGACCAAAGGATGCATTTTAAGGACAATATCTGTCTCCGTAATTTAGACCTAGATAGCACCGATGTGCAGGAGACATTGAAGTGAAATGTATTGTGCACAGTAGTATGTTCAGGTACTGGGCAGTAGGCTCTACTCTTGGTCTCAGTTAGTCAGTGGCTGTTTATTGTGGTCGACAGCCCGTTGGTGGTTGTGCCCACAAAATGGCTGTGTGTAAGTACAGTCCTGTCCTCATCCCAGAGTGCCACCTTCTCAGATGTTAATCTACACTTTTCGATAGTTCTGGAAATAGGCTTACCATATTGTTTTGGGTCCAACCCATGACATATTTTTGAAATTACTTAAAAGATTTAAGTGTTTAATGAAACATTAAACTTCATCTATACAGTTGTATTTTTCACTAGAAAACTTTCCTCGGAAATGGTTTATGTACAGTGTGGGCCTGAATAACCCAATGCCTAAAATACTAGACAGGTCTGTCTAAATAACTTTGAACTTTTCTGAAGGCATCAGCAGTATAACAAACTAATATTCTTCAACTTTATTTTTTGTGCTATGTGAAAAAATACACTGAGTATTAATTTGAGCAGTTTCACCCAATATTTCATCAAAATTTAAAAATTTAATTTGAATTCCATCCTCCAGACTGAAATATCTTACAACGATTGGAACAAGTTCACTTCAGTTTGAGCTATCCATCATTACTGTTATACGATTGTTTTCCAAAGAACACACCACATTATCAAATATAATATATAATTGTAGCAGATGAAAATGTTGGGTAATATAAGTTTTTAAACAGTTTAGGTGTGCAGTCTGATGTTTTGAAACTGAGTTTGTGTATGTTAGTGTGGTATGAAAGTGTAGCCCTTAGCAACACACTGCAGGTCACAATACCCATCTTTGGATTTAAAGAATCTCATATGTTTGGTGAAGTAGCAGCATTTATAGCACTTCTATGTTTAGCTGTTTTCACATTGTTTGTAATATTACCTTTTCCTTTATATGCAACAGAAAATTATCCAGTACATAGTGCGCAATATACACATTCATTGTTACTGTCATTACACAATTTCAATAATTTGTATTCCTGTTGCAGATTAACATTAAAGACACACTTTTTTCCATTGCTAAAGAATGAATCTCTTATGCTGTCATAACAGGCAGAGAGGTGCTACTCCGACGTGGCGCGTCCCCGGGTGGCAGATTGGGGGGGTCCTCACTGGCTTGCCAGTGGACTTGAGTGAAATAAAATAGCTCATGTGGACCAAAACAAATCCTCTGGATTAACACTCCAGTTGTATCTCGAGCAATCTTCGGAGAGCTCCACCACTCCAACCTTACAAATTTTATGGATTATGAGAGGAAAAGAAAACAAATTACCCCAGGGAGTAAAATCTCTCGACCTCAGGTTGCAAGCAGGCATTTCATATTCTGGGGAGCATTCAATTTCTGCTCTTGTTTTATCGACCTGAAAAACTCAAATTCAAGAAGAAATATAATATAGGATCACTGAACATTAACTCACTGATCAAAACAGGAAAACATCAAGAACTGATTCAAGCACTTGAACACCATAATATCCAAATTCTGGCACTACAAGAAACTCACTGTACTGATTAAAATTCCTTTGAAACGGGCAATTACAGAATTTATAAAGGAAAACCAGCAGAGTATATCTTTGGAAAATGCCCTCTATTAGGTACACCCTTTATTGTTAGAAGAAATATAATGGAGTCCATAGCAAACTTCAGCTCTACATCCAACAGGCTCTCACCACTGACAATCAAATGTAAAAACAAAATGTATACAATAGTGAGTGCTCATGCTCCAACAAATATTGGCAAAAAAAAAAAAATTCCAAACAAAGTACAGATTATGTGGGAAGAACTAGAAATTCACGATCCAGAAGATTCCAAAGGAAAATGTCATCATTCTGGTCAGGGATTTTAATGCACAGCGCGACTAGGAGAAGAAATAAAAAAACATCATTGGAGAATACCTGGTGCATAAGAGGACAAACAACAATGGAATAAGACTTGTGGAACTCTGCCAAATCTTCAACCTCAAAATTATGACTATACACTTCAAGATACATCCAAAGAAGATGAAGACGTGGAAAGCACCAAATCAACTCGTTGGAGAGTTCCAAATTGACCACATGGCCATTTATAGAAGAGAATTTAAGACAATTCAAAATATTAAGCTACAGAAAGGAGCCAAAATAGATACAGATCACTGTCTTGTTAAGTCTAAAATTAAATTCATCTCAAGTTCAGGAAGAAGTAATAATAAACATATGAGAAAGCATTTTGAAACCAGGAATATTGATGCTGATACTCAAAATTATTTCAAATCAAAATTGCAAGGTGAGACATGGGACAAAATGAAGTCTCAAATAATGAAAGCTGCAGGAGAATCTCTTCCAATCAAAACTAAACACAAGAATATCTCGTGAAATGAAAAGTGCAATGAAGCTTTGGAAAACGGACAAAAGCTATGACAAAAATTTAAATCAAATCCGACACAAAACAACCTGAGAAGGTTCAGAGAAGGTAGAAAACTAGCCTCCTACACAATCAGAAACGAAAAGAGACTGTATGAAAGACTATCCTTTCAACAAATACAGGTGCACTTCACTCAAAACAACAGAGACTATTACCAATCTTTCAAAAGACACCAGAAAGGTTACGAACCACCCAGTTTAAATTTTCATGACAAATCAGGGAAATTAGGTACAAATGACCAAGAAAACTGCAACATTTTAGCATACTATTTCGAAGACCTTGTCAACTGTAAAGCACCTTCAGAGAAACCGAAATTCAAAACTCCAGAAGAAATCCCTGCAGAATCATATCCACCAACTCTTAATGAAGTCTGGCAAGCTATAAAATCCCTCAAGAACAACAAATCTTCTGGTGAAGATGGAATCACAGCTGAACTTTAGAAACTAGGTGAGGCAAAAGTAGTACTACACCTCGGTACAATTATTAAGAAAATTTGGAGAACTGAGAAGATCCCAGAAGATTGGAGGACGGCACTTATACATCCACTTCACAAAAAGGGTGACAGAACAGATGTGAACAATTACAGGGGGCTTTCCCTTCTATCCATTCCATAAAAGGTCCTTTCCAAGATATTAATAAATAGGATTGAACCAGTTCTACATGCACAGATAGGAGAATACCAAGGTGGATCTAGAAAAGGGAGTAGCTGTTTGTAGCAAATTATTAACCTTAAAAACATAATTAGAACACACGCTGCTCAACCACATGTTACGACATTTATTGATTTTAGAAAAGTGTATGACTCTATAGACAGAGAAAGCCTCATTAGAACTCTGGAGGAATTTGGAATTGACAGAAAAACTAGATATATAGTAAAGCAACACTGACAGATACCAAGTCCAAAATCAAATATTGAGGCAAGATTTCTGAACCTTTTAAAATTCAAATGGGTTTGAGACAAGGGGATGGACTCTCCCCAATTCTGTTCAACATCAGGGAGACATTGGAGGAATACACACAACAAAAAGTAAAGGGAATTTCTTTTGGAAAAGGCCTTATGATACGTGCACTAGCTTTTGCAGATGATATTGCTCTCCTATCTACAAATATAGCAGATGCAATTAAACAAATAGAAATCTTAGGAAGGCATGCAGCTAAATTTGGTTTACAGGAATCACAAGGAAAAAACTATATTCATGTCTAAGAAATATAAAGAAATCAAAGAATTGCACACAATTATTGGATGTATCGAAAGGGTCAAACACTTTAAATATTTGGGAGAAACAATAACGGATACTGGCATAGAAAAAGAAGCTGTCAAACTTTCATTAGCTAAACTTAGGAGGGCACACATTTTAACACAGAAGCTGTACAATAAAAAATTTCTGTCTCGAAATGCAAAGTTATTACACTACAATACAGTGACGAGAACAGAAGTTCAATCTGCAGCAGAGACACTCTCCCTCAAGAACAAAGGACTAATAGATGACCTCGAGAAGAAGGAAAGAGTAATTCTGAGGAAGATTCTTAGTGAACACAAAAAAAATTGGTGAAAAATGGGTAAAGATGAGCAATGAGGAGATCTACTAATTTATTAAACGAGTCACAACGGAAATGAGAAAGAGAAGGCTGATGTTTTTTGGTCATCTGGTGAGAATGGACAATGACAGATTAACGAAGAAAATGTTGGTAAGGAATAAAGAAAGACCTCAGTGTACTTGGACTTACAGAAATGTATGCAATGAATAGGGACAAGTACAGCAAGGCAATAACTGAATTCGAGGTTTTTCAGGAGGCTCCAAAACCAGAGACCAACAGGAAACTAACAGCTGAACATCTGGCAAAAATGGCAGCAGGCAGAAGAACAGCCCAAGAAGAAAGAAAGAAAAAAGTGAAAGAAAAAAATGAACATGAAATAGAATTTGTGACAGTCCTTAATTGACCAATTCCTGCAAATAAAATAAATAAAGAATGAGACAAAAACCAAATAGAGATAAAATGTCAAAAATGCATATTTGAAACACTTCACACATGAAAACAATACACACTCATTTTGCTTGATGTGTTACCAAATTCCTAACAGTAAGTGTTGGGATTGGTAGCTTCGCCTTCCCCATCAATGTCAGCACTTTCTCCAAGGTTGGCTGAGAGAGGCACAGCCATATGAGAAACGTGATTTTGAACATATTGGTCTAAAATTTCAAGAAAAAGGAGGAGAAAAAAAAGAAGAAAAAGAACCTCACCAGTCATAAAATTCTCAAATCCCAGACATTTTTGCAACCCCGGAGAGGAGTGAAAAACCAGGAGTGTCCAAGCTAATCCTGGATGTATGGTAAGCCTATCTATAAAAACCTCCATCCATGTGAAGCCTACTGGCCACCAACAGTACTTTCATTTTCATAGTTGTCATCCCTTAAATGCTGTAAGATCCCTCCCATACACTCTGCTGATGCACAGACATTACATCTGCAGTGATGAGCAATCCCTTGTGCAGTATGGTGGTGCTCTCATCAGGGTCTTCACAAGCTGTTGCTGCTCTCCAAACCCTAGTCCACAAATGAATCTCTTGCACCATTTACACATGTGTCCTTAACCCTATTACACCCCCACAAACCAGCTGCATAGTAGTACTCCCTCTCATTACCAAACATCACTGCATACTGAAAAAACTGAAACTGTCTTTTTCTAGGGTTTCTGCTATCTGTCGTTGTGCCAGGAAATGACAAACATCCTTCCCCCCTACAAAACCTTCCCACTTCTGCCAAAGTGGTGGTCTGCTGCACACCCAGACCATGAAGTAGCCTCATTCATCCTTATGCCACACCTATTCTCAACCTCCTGACTCATGAGTCATACCCCTCTGGAAGATGCAGAAAGCAAGACGTGTCATATGCAATCTCCTAGCACACCGTTTTCCAGTCCCGTCATTGCCAGAGTCGACATCCCAGTGGCCGAACACGCAGATGAGCTCAATATACTCAACTCCACACCCTTGCCCCCCCCCCCCCTCCTTCCTCTCAATACACATTGTTTGGTGAGGATCATATTCTGAGCTGCTGTGCACGTCATGCTTGGTCTCCCAGGTCTCCAGACCTCGGTCACTTTGATTATAGGTTGTGGGGTTACCTGAAGTCGCAAGTCTACCGCAATTGTCCGACCTTGTTAGGCATGCTAAAATACAAAGACAACATCCATTGGCAGGTTCTCACCATACCTAATGATACACTGTACAGTGCTGTTCACAGCATTATCCCTCAACTACAGATATTGTTGATGAATGACAGTTGACCTGTTGAGCATTTCTTACAAAGAATTTTGTTTGCTAAAAATCAGATATTATAATAATTATTGCATTTGTGTCATATGAAGTACCTTCTGTTGGTCATTTTGTGCACTTTTTTTGTTTCAATAAAATCCCATGTCATTTCGAGCAGTGTGTCAATTTTACCTCTCTACCTACATTATTCCATGAGGTATTGAATTTTCAAATGTTAATGGACTTTTGAATCACCCTCCAATTTATTGTCTGAAAGCTTAGTAATGTTTTCTGTCTTGTTTGTACCTATTGACTGTTCAGTCCCTCAACTATAAAATGAATTGTTAACTGTGTTGCTTCCAGTATTTGTATTAAACCTAGAAATTTTCATTAACAAAAGCAATTCAGAGTTGCTTATATTGATAGTTTAAACATAACATTAAATTGGGAATTGGGGTGTTATTGAGACATCCTTTTAGGTATCGTGAGGGACATGCTCCTTCTTAGCACTAAGTGTCTACAAGTGGATGACTTGGCTGGCGTAACAGTAATAAACTGCATACACAAACCTTCCTTTTGACTCAGTCTATATGTTGGTGAACTCTGTATCAAAATTCCCAACTTTAATTTAGTACTGTAATATGTATAGATTAAGGAGTTCGCAGGAATATTATTATGTGCATACAGTGTATACGTATCTTGAAAATAGTTCAGTGTTTAATGATTTATTCACCCAATTCTTAAACTTGCATAAATGATGAGTAGCAAATATGAATCACCACTGCCATATTGGCTGATTTATTTTCTACCATTGCTGTATAAATGTATCATGGAATGGTTTGGGTACAAGAGGACACTGATTATGTTAAAATTTGAACATACGACATTTTTTTGCAATTAATGTAACATGTTTTGGACTGTTTGCTCATAATGGGTATTGTATACATTGAATAGGACATATAAAAAACACAACAGCACAAAAATATATTTATCTTAAATTTTATTTGCTATTATTGCACATTGAAAAAAGGGGTAGAGGTGTTACAGTGATTGCTCTTCAGCTGACAATAGCATCCTTTATTTAAAATAATTTTCTGCCTTTTTTTCTTTTTTGTTGAGTTGTAAATGACAGTTTTTGTGCTCACCTTGCAGTCAGTTTTACTTCCATTTGTGTTTTCGACCTTGTCAGTGAAAGTTAATTCACCTACTCTTTAACAGCCTAATATAAACTTTTTGTTTTACATAAAATGATCACATCTAAGTTGATGACATTGAATTTTGTGTTTTAGTAATGTGTGTTTTTCCCCCACAGAATGGTACTGGAAGTGCGTGCTTCAGAACTATATTCTAAAACTGATGGCAGTTGTCACTGGCTTGCTATCCGTTGCTGTTGTTTGGTCAGAAGTTACTTTTTTTAACAAAGAACCAGTTCTGTCATTGTTTGCAGAGTTCATTAATTTAGCAGCAGCAAGTTATGATTATGCCACAATAGAGGTGAGCTGTAAATTTTTGTATCTTATGTTGAGCTTCTAGCTATTGAATATGTTTGTTAGTCATTTGAATTGAGTTTTTTTTTTTCTTTTCTTCAGTTTCCAATGTTTTGGAAGTTATGGTATTCTACCAAAGACACCATGTCTCCTTGTGTTACTTTTCATGCTTTCCTGTCAGATCTGTTGCAAATATGCTTCTCGGGTTTGCTGCCGGATCGTATTGTGTAACTCGCACAGCACCAGCAAAATTGAGTAATTTATTGTGCTCGGTCAAAGACGACCTTGGCCTTAGGAAATGTGGTGTGTATAAAATCCCATGCCAATGTGGAAAACCTTATATTGGACAGACATGCCGAACTGTGCAAGAATGTTGCGTCGAACACCATCGTCATACACGCCTGGGGCAACCTGATAAATCAGTGGTAGCAGATCATTGCCTGGACACGGGTAATTGTATGCTTTACGAACAGATGGAAATGTTGTCCCCAGCTTCATCTTTCTGGGTTTGTGTTGTTAAGGAGGCCATACATACGAGGGTAATCCCAAAAGTAAGATCTCCTATTTTTTTATAAGTACAGAACTCGGTTTGTGTGGCAGTTGGTCACATTGTTATGACGAGTGCTTCACACACCATGTATAAACATGCGCATGCCACGCTGAGGTGCTCAGTCTTGACTTGGCGGTCATTGAGAATGGATCTCCTGTTGGATGTTACTGCCAAGTGCAAATTGTGCACAGTTATTTGGTTTTTGAACACAAAGGGCATCGATTGAAATCCATCGCCAATTGACGGAAGTGTGTGGTGAATCGTGCATGGATGTCAAAAATGTTCATAAGTGGTGTAGAGAATTTGCAGCTGGTCGGTCCAAAATTCACGACGAACAAAGGAGTGGGAGACCGTCAATTTGAGGAGACAGTGTTGAAGATTGAGCAAAGCATGCCTGAAGATTGGCAGATCACCCTGGATGATCTCTGCACATTGGTTCCTGAGGTTTCCTGAAGCACCGCTCACAGAATTTTAATGGAAACATTGAACGACCAGAAGGTGTGCACAAGAAGGGTGCCACGCATGCTGACTGAGGACCACTTGCGGCAACGAGTTGATACTTCCCACGCATTTCTTCACCACCTTGCAGCTGAACAGGACAAGTTTCTGATCTCAATTGTCACAGTTGACGAAACCTGGTCATACCACTTTACACACGAGACCAAGCAACAATCATGCCAGTGGCAGCATCCTTCTTCGCCAAAGCCACGGAAATTCAAACAAACACAGTCTGCCGGTAAAGTCATGACAACCATTCTTTTGGGATCGGAAAGGGGTATTGTTGGTCGACTTTATGCCTACTGGGACCACAAGTAATGATGACAGATACTGTGAGACTCTGAAAAAACTCAGATGGGCAATTCAGAACTGGAGAAGAGGAATGTTGATCAGGAGCGTACACATTCTTCACGACAACACCAGTCCACACAATGCTCGGCAAACCATTGCTCTCCTGCAACAGTTTCAGTGGAACATAATCACCCACCCACCTTATAGTCCTGACTTGGCACCTAGTGACTAACACCTGTTCCCTAGGTTAAAAGAACATTTGGCCAGAAAGCGATTCAGCTCTGATGCCGAGGTGAGAGAAGAGGTTCATAACTTTCTGAACAGCATGGTGGCAAGCTGGTATGACATGGTCATACAAAAACTGTCACAGCATCTACAAAAATGCATCGACAGAAATGGTGATTGTGTTGAAAATAGCTAAATGTTCAAGCTGTAAACTGATGTAAACCATTGTAGAAATAAACAGGTCTGTGTACTTATAAAAAAAATAGGAGACAATCTTATCAACAGGGATGCAGGTTTTCAACTAAGTGCCGCCTGGGATCCAACACTGGCTGCCATTAAATCAAAAACAGGGAAAACAAGAACTTCCGATTCATCAAGTGACACAACGCGCATCTGCGATTTAGTTCAGACTTTAACCGCAGGAGTATCCGGCAGCACTGTCATTACCCATAGTGCATGTGCGGATGGCCTTTCTGCGGATCCCAGCAGGGGGCGCCAGGAGCACTGCTTTCCTCCAACTATGAGTGTCTTCCTGTGCATGCGTATTGCCTGCTCCTGGAATGATAAATTCCACCACCGCCACATGATTATCATCAGTCGTGTCTTGCAGCAGTGACAGCAGCATCTACCACCACCTGATGATGTCGAGCAGTTGCATCTATAAAATATTGTGCGAGTTACACAATACAATCGTGGTAGCAAACCCGAGAAGCGTATTTGCAACAGATCTGCTGAGAAAGCATGAAAAGTCATATCTGGTACCTCTACAGGGAGGAGATGGCCAACGACGTACGTGAGTTTGACAAGTTATGTAATAAGAGGGGAAGACTGCTGTGCACTCTGGCGTTTTTATTGAGATGCCGTGGCAAGCAAACTCTCCCAGCATTAGCTAAATTTAACATCATATTGAACCTGTGGCCGCTGTTAAAATTATACGACGGGCGAGTGCAGCCCTAGTGAGAGAGAGGGTACGTTATACAAGTCGGGAACTGCACATGGTGTCCACAAAATTGCTATCAATGCATCTGAAGAGCTTTTCGAAACTCTCATTGTTATTCTGGGATTGGATAGATGGTGCTACCTGGGCGCTAGCTGAGTGGTCAAAACAACAAGACAAGGTCCGCCAAATGTCCAAGGATTCTTGTCTCGAGGCCCAGCAGCAAGAAGGGAATGCACCACGTCGGCGTACCATGTTTAATCTCATGGATAGAATCCTGGACAATGCAGCTGTTGCAGTGCTTGAGAAAGGTTTGAACTATGCACCAACACCACAGACAGCACCAATCCGAGGTGTCATAGTTGGCATAGAACAGTCAATTTTGAAGCTTCCCCGTGATGTTGCAGAAGAGATTAGGAGAGACACCTGCAGAATTTTAACTGGAGCCCCACCGAGCAAGTTCAGCATCAGGTCAGCAGAAAGGTAGGCTCTGCAAGACTTGAAAGCGGACAAAGAACTCGTCATTTTACCTGCCAACAAGGGTAATGCCACCGTCGTCTCACGAGTTGAATACAGCAGCAAGATGGAGGTGCTGCTCGATGATCCTGCCTATCACAAGCTAAGAGAGGATGCGACTGGCAAAATCCAGAGAAAAAAATAAGATCTTCTCAAGAAGAGTTCTATTCCTTCTAAAGTGACCAAAAGCCTATGCCAACAGGCTGCAGTTCCCCCAAGACTGTATGGCCTACCCAAGATACACAAGGATGAGACACCTCTTCGCCCATTAGTGAGCAAGATTGGAGCTCCTACTTCTTCTGGCCAAACATCTTACTACACTGTTGGGACCTCTCATAGGCAAGTGTGATCACCATATCCGGAATTCAGAGGACTTCATAGGACACCTGAAGACACTTAAGCTACAAGTGTCGGATATTTTGGTTAGTTTTGACGTTATATCTTTGTTTTCGAAAGTACCTCTGCAGGAATCATTAGAGCTTATCAGCAGCCAGTTTGAGAGTGACATTGTGGCATTATTTAAACATGTGCTTACCTCAACTTATTTCTTACTCAGTGACCAAGTGGACCGTGTCGCCATGGGAAGTCTTCTGTCTCCCATGGTGGCCAACTATTTTATGGAAGACTCTGAGCGAAAAGCACTGAAGTCAAAAAGTTTCTGGCGGTATGCAGATGATACTTTTGTGGTGTAGCCTCACATTACCTGTGTTTCTCCAGCATCTGAACTCGCTCCATCGCAATATACATTTCACAATGGAAGTGGAAAAGGATGGCATCTTACCATTCCTGGGCGTCTTAGTCAGAATAAAAGCTGATGGTACACTGGGACACAGCGTCTATCACAAATCAACTCATATGGAGATATATTTGCAGGCCAAAAGTTGTCATCATCCTGCGCAATGCGGTAGTCTCCTACACTCTTTGGTGCATAGAGCACATGTAGTCTCAGATGCCGACAGTCTACCTGGTGAGCTACAACACCTGAGAACGATATTCCAACAGAATGGCTATTCCGATAGGCAGATACACCATTCATTCAGTTCTAAGCAAACTCAAAGCAAGGATGTAAATGAAGATTTGGAGGCACCCACTGCAACAGTGTTCTTGCCCTATTTTGGTGGCATGTCTTCGAGAATAGAAAGAATCCTAAAAAAGCATGACATCAGGTGTGTTTTTTAGGCCACCATCAAAATTGAGGAATTATTGTGCTCGATCAAAGGCAATGGCCTTAGCAAACATGCCGTGTATAAAATCCCATGCCAGTGTGGAAAATCTTATATTGGACAGACATGCCAAACTGTGCAAGAACATTGCATCAAACACCATCGTCATACACGCCTGGGGCAACCTGATAAATCAGCGGTAGTGGAGTATTGCCTGGACACAGGACATCATATGCTTTACTAACAGACGGAAAATTTATCCCCAGCATCATCTTTCTGTGTTGTTAAGGAGCCCATACATATCCATATGGCGGACAATCTTATCAACAGGGATGCAGGTTTTCAACTAAGTGTCATCTGGAATCCAGCACTGGCTGCCATTAAATCGAAAACAGGGAAAACAAGAACTTCCGATTCATCAAGTGGCACAACGCACAACTGAGATTTAGTTCAGACTTTAACCGCAGGAGTGTCCGGCAGCACAGTCATTGCCCATAGCGCACGTGCGGGTGGCCTTTCTGCGGCTCCCAGCAGGGGGCACCAGGATCACCACTTGCGAGTGTCTTCCCGTGCACGCGTATTGCCTGCTCCCGGAATGATAAATTCTGACGTCGCCGTGTGATTATCATCAGTTGTGTCTTGCAGCAGTGACAGCAGCAGCTACCACCACCTGATCATGTCGAGCAGTTGCATCGATGAAATATTGTGCGAGTTACACAATATGATTCGGCGGCAAACCAGAGAAGCATATTTGCACCGTGTCTTCCTTTTGTTAAATGTTAATACTGAACAGGATATAAAATCTGTTAAATCTGAACTCAAGAGGGTAATCAATAAGCTGAAAATTGATTATTTTAGGACACTCTTCAGAGACATTCACAGGCATGATGTTTACAGTGCTCATGGCATGAATGAAAAATATAACACTTTTGCTAATAAAGGGCTTACCTTATTTGAACACTGTTTTCCCCAAAAACTTACCAAGGTTAGAGCAAAGTCTACAAATAGCCATGGATTACTCAATGGATAGAGGTATCGTGTAAAACAAAAAGAAAACTATATCTGTCAATTCGAAACAGTTCTAATTGATGCTACAGCACATTACAAGAAATAATGAAAAATATTAAAGATTGTAATACAGACATCAAAGCAAATATATTACAAGGGAAAGATAGTCATATCAGATAACAAAATAAAGACAATATGGGATATAGTGAAGGAGGAGACTGTTAGAACCAGACGTGAAGAGGGGCAAATAGCATTAAGAGTAAGTGATACATTGATGACATGTGTATAGTGTTGCAGAACTTTGTAACAAACATTTTATAATTGTTACTGAAAAGATGGGATTGTCAGGTTCTGTAGATACTGCCATGAGATACCTCAGACCAGACTTCTCAAGTAACTTCCATAATATGAATTTGACCCCCACATCTAGTGGGTATGATGAAATATCAACAAAGTTAATTAAAGAATGTTATTCTGAGTTAAGTAACATATTAAGCTATCTGTGTAACTAGTCATTTATCAGTGGAATATTTCTTGAATGGTTGAAATATGCTGAAGTTAAGCCACTGTTTAAGAAGGGAAATAAAGAAATAGTGTCAAATTTCTGTCCAATTTCAGTTTTTCCAACATTCTCAAAAATTTTAGGAAAGGTAATGTACAATCGGCTTTACAACATTTATCACAAATGACATACTGTCAAAGTCGCAGTTCGGATTTCTAATGGGTTCTGATATTGAGAAGGCTATCTACACGTACAGTGAAAATGTGCTTAATTCATTAGACAAAAAATTGCAGGCAACTGGTATATTTTGTGATCTGTCAAAGGCATTTGACTGTGTAAATCACAATATCCTTTTAAGTAAATTAGAATATTATGGTGTAACAGGAAAAGTTGCAAAATGGTTCAAATCTTATAACTCTGGCAGGAAACGAAGGGTGGTATTAGGAAAGAGACATGTATTAAGCTATCAGGCATCATCCAACTGTGAACTAATTACATGTGGGGTCCCACAAGGTTCCATCTTTGGGCCCTTACCTTTTCTTGTGTATATAATGACCTTTCATCAGTAACGTTACCAGATGCCAAGTTTGTTTTGTTAGCCGATGATTCAAACATTGCAATAAATAGCAAATCAAGTGAAGTCTTAGAAAGATTGGCTAATAAAATATTTGTGGACATTAATCACTGGTTCCTAGCCAATTCTTTGTCACTAAATTTTGAGAAAACACACTACATGCAGTTCAGAACTTGTAAGGAGTGTCCCATGAGTATATGCCTAACATATGATGACAAGCAGATAGAAGAAATGGACAGTGTTAAATTCTTGGGATTACAGCTTGATAATAAATTCAACTGCTGAAGTGTCTAAACAAATCTCTATTTGCAATGCGAATTCTGTCAGACATAGGGGATATAAAAATGAAAAAGCTGGCATACTATGCCTACTTTCACTCCATAATGTCATATGGGATTATTTTTTGGGGTAATTTATCAAGCCGAGCTAAAGTTTTCTGGGCACAAAAATGTGCAATAAGAGTTATATGTGGTGTGAACTCAAGAACATCCTGTAGAGGCCTGTTTAAGGAACTAGGGATACTAACTACTGCTTCCCAATATATTTATTCCTTAATGAAATTTGCCATTAAAATATATATCACTTTTTCAAACCAACAGCTCAGTTCATGGAATCAATGCTAAAAATAAGAAAAATCTTCACAAGGATTTAAAGTCAGTCACTCTTGTACAAAAAGATGTGCATTGTTCAGGAACACACATTTTCAGTAACTTGCCAGCAGCCATAAAAAGCTTAATAACCAATGAAATTCAGTTTAAGAGAAGCCTAAAGAATTTATTGGTGGCCAACTACTTCTACTCCATTGATGAATTTCCCAGTAGAACCAACTGACACATACGATCTAACTTCTGCACCATTTCATTGCAGTAATGTGTAATGTATTATTATTTTTCTGACATGTTCTATGTCCTGGAGGACCTCCTCACTACGGATGAATTGGAATGAAAGTAAATATAATGTAATCTAATCAAGATTTTTTATTGCAGAGTGGAAGATCGTCCATTTTTAGTTCAGCCTGACACATGCATTTGATTTAGTTTTTCTAAGTACTTTGGTTAGCCTGTTTCTTTTGTGGTATGTTTTGTAAACTGACTTCCATAACTGTTCTGAAAGCGTGTTAGTTTTACGTAAATAGTGGTCTTACAAATTGTAGTCATGCTTGGTACAAGCATTTTAGTACAGGCACTAATGATCAATTTCAAACATCTAGTAACCACCACCACCACAACCATCACACAAGGTCACTGCTGATTTCCAAGTCTATATTTATTTAATCTGAGTTTATACTTCATCTCAAATGACTGTGTTGGCATTGAGACATTAAATCAGAAGTTTCCTTTCTTTGTTCTGAATAAATCTGAAAAAGTGGGAAAGCCTTAGAATGCATGTACAAGCAATATTGGCCAAAGTAAGGAAGACTTTGAATTAATGTATCAGTGAAAGCACTGAGTATTTAACTACTTTACTATTTTTCAAAATATATTTTTGTTTTTTTTTTTTGTTTTTTGTTTTTTGCTTCATTTATATCCATTGTAATATAATAAATTATAAAGAAAATGAAGAAAAAGAAAAGAAACATAACTTTTTTAATTAGGTATTTTCTTACATCTTTCTTAATTTGAAGGATTTATTGCAAAACTTTTTGGTGAGATTTTGAAGTGTTTTTTCATTCAGCCATGTAATTTTTTAATATATGTATTTCTCTAATCACTAGGTTCTTTCAACATTGGTCATTGCATACTTGTGCTATTGCGCCTATTCTACAGTTCTCAAGATTAAATTTTTAAACCTGTACTACCTTGCTCCACATCATCAGACAGATGAATATTCACTTATCTTCTCTGGAATGATGTTATGTAGGCTCACACCACCTATTTGCCTAAATTTTTTGGGACTGATCCACATGGATAGCCATGTCATAAAAACACACATCATGGAGACTTACTACACACAGGTAGGTGCTGTTGTATATATACAATACTACTTTTGAGTGGCACGGATACAGTAATTAGTTGTAAGCATTTATTTTTTCATCATTGTGTAATTTTTATTGAATTTTATGAAGCCTGAAATTGAAAAGACAATGAGTTTGTATTCCATTTAGTACCATGTATTTAATATATCCCATGGATATCATTTTCCTGGTCTGTTTGAGTTCTAGCTGTCATTATTTTGTTGTGAAATTGAGAGTATGAGTTACACGTTGTAGATATATCAGCTTCCTACCCTTGAGTGACAAACATGATGACAGTTTTGTTTGCTCACACAAAATTAGGTCACTTTGGATACCTAGTTTTAATAACAATACCTTAATGTTAAATGTTTAGAACCAGTTGTCTGGACACAAAACTTAACTCCTGCCAGGCATTTGCACTCATTTCAGGATAACCCCCCATTTCTCTGCTCTTTCAAAACCTACACCATAGTTTTGTTGCTAAACCTTTTCTGTAAAGGTGCTGCTTTTGACCATCTGTGTTTCCTTACCTCAGTTTTTCCAATTCCCTTCTGTAGTCAGTCATGATAAAGCCTTGAGCAGTCTAATCACTTTAACACAGTGAGAAATTAGTGCTACATTCACTTATTGTATTGCAGTCATTGTTCATGATTGCAGGACGTTCTTGTTAATAAGAATGTTGACCATGTATCATTTGCTTATTTAATTTATTTATTTGATGCAAATCAATCTTAGGTATGTTTCACTGAAGTGGGGCACACATTTGTGAGGATTATATATTTTTGCATAGCCCCCACCATGTGACACAATTATACCAAAGCTGAAAATGTGCCCAGGTTGTGATAAAAAAATCTTGTAATATTATGTCTACGTGCCAGCTCCTCTGTGCATGAGGTATTGCTTCACTCAACATTGCACCTCTTATATGTGTAAGGCAGGTTCCCATATGGTAATGAGAGTGAATCTGTTGTCTCAGAGTATTACATTATATGCAAGGCAGTGGATCCTCTGTCCAAGAGACCCGTCTGTTGTCCATGAAATTAGGACATTCAGAAGTGATGAGTGACTGCCTCTGCTTATATTCATATTGAGCTTAATACTCTGATGGAGTGAGTTAATGTGATAATGATTGTAAGAGTGTCAGTGGACATTTGCATTGCCAATACTTTATTAAACTGAGACATCAAATTTCAATCGAGCAACATAACATGTATTGTAGACCTACTCAAAAACAAATGCCAACAAAGGTTGAGGGAGGCAGTGTTCATCACAAGGATGTTAATACCAGTGGTCTTGTTAGTGCAGATTCATAAACTTTTTCATTTTGGGTATAGCTGAACAGTGGGATGGGCAGTACACAAACATAAATAATCATCACTTGTGTGTGGTTACCTTCAGTACTTTAGGTTACTAGATGATAGCAGGCTGATATGTTTCTGAAATAGTTTGTTATTTTTATGGTGTTATCTTCCTGGACATTGAAGAACCACTCAAATGTGAGATATTTGTTACTGTCAAAAAATTTCTACTGTTTACTTACTTCCTGATTCTTATTTGTATTGAGAAATAGTTGTATTATGAGTGCCATCTTACATCACATAAGCTAATTGCAAGTCATACATTTTGTGACTGCAAGATAATGTAAATCTCTTACATATACTCTGATATTGATACAACAAAATATGCATTTATTTAAAAATCACCTCTTATTGTATATTACTTTCATAATATTTGTAAATTGTAGTCACACACATATTGAAATATAAATTTTTTATTAGTTATGTAGCAAAGCAGAATTGTATGTATTATGGAAACATCGACATGATGGCATACATAGTTGTGAAAATATATATATTTTTTTCTTTTCTTTTAACAGGTAATGGGACATATGGATGTTGTGCCCATTATATCGGATGGCTTCAATGTATATTTTCCTATAGCCGTCCTGGCATTTTGCCTTGCAACTTACTTTAATGTTGGGTCTCGTATTGTGTCATGGATAGGATTTCACCAGTTTTTGGGTGATGAAGAAACTGCAGACTTGGTTGCTGATGGAAGAGCGCACATAAGAAGAGGTAGGCTCATAGAAACAAAATTATGCATTAAAACTTACTATACTAAAGAGTCAGGAAATGTACAAATTATGTTTTTGCCTAATCTTCAATTTTTGTGTGGAATTTCAACAAGCATACATGCTGGTACTGGTTAAAAATAGCTAAAAGTAGGCACAACATACTATTGGGTGGATATGGATCAATAGGAGTAAGATCCTGAAATACAGAAAACAGATTGAGTGAAGGAATTAGTGATATATTTTCATTGGGTAGTGTTAGGATAGTAAGGGCAAGAATGCGCTAAGATTTTTACAGACAAGGGAACATTTTCATGTTCAAAAAACAATCACGATGAAACTGGAAAAATGTAAAGAGTGGACAAAATAATGCAATACATATTTTTTGTTTTTGTTTTTGCCCAATTTTGCTTTTAAGGAATAAAACACACCCTAAAAGTTAATTTGGTATATTTGGTTTCAAGGGGATAGCTTGGAAGCGATTATATATAAAAAGTGTTTCTCATGTAAAAGTTTATATGTAATTAACACACTCAAAAACTGTACTGTCAACTTTAGCAGTGATATGAAATTCTGCAAATCATCCAACCACCATTGATCATCGAAAGTGAAAAATTTTCTTACTACTTAAAGCAACTTTCAAGCCACATACATTGTGTAGTAAAACTGCTTTCTGAAATACCATTTTTGGGAAATTTTAGTTTATGCTTTACATTCATGATTATTTTTTTAATAATGTAAATGTGGGTATGTTGTTAAAGTAATAGGTAACTCATTACTATGCTAGAAAACGATTAAAATATTACCTGAGCATAAGGAACTTATTCACCTGGTGATCCCAAAGTGCTCGCCACAGGTACAAATGGTGAGAAGATTTTCAGATATAGTTCTGTTGAATAATTATGATGTCAATGTTCACTTGAGAAACAATATAATCAAGCTGCAGCCACTAGTACATAATCAATTATCTTTGCCAAAGCTTACCAGTGTACTGAAATATGCCTGATACAAATCAGGATATTTAGAGGATCACCTGCAACAGTTTTAAATACTGCTGAATTTTGTGTTATAATGTGTTCTCCATCTTGTATATTATTTGAAGAAATTGCATGGTATAAAAAAACATTCTGTCAAAGCATTTCTGTACAGATTATTATTATTATTATTATTATTATTATTATTATTATTATTATTATTATTGTAATGATTTTGTATCATAATAATGAGTTACTTATTATTTGACAGAATACACTTATGTGAAACAGCAAAAAAAAAAAAAGTATGAATGTAAAATATAAAATAACAATTAGTACATGAAATAAATACAATTAAAACAAATAATTAGAATAATAATGTGAGTGTTAAGATATTTTAATTGGGTATGTTAAAAATACTCTGACAGCACTTTGTGTGCAGCTTATTTTCTGAAAATGGTATTTCAGAAACCAGCTTTGTTACACAGGGATGCATGTGGCTTGAAAGCTTCCTTAATTTATGTTGTAACAAGAATTTCAATTTTTAAAATTAATTAATTGATAGTTGGGTAGTTTGCAAAATTTCAAATTATTACAAATGTTGAGTATACATTTTTCAAGGACATTAATTACATATCAACTTCTATATGAAACAATAGTTTATATATCATCATTTTGAAGATATTGCCTCAAAACCAAATATGCCAATTTACCTTTTGGGGCGTGTTTCACCGCTTAAAAGTGAAATTGGGCTCAAGAAAAAAAATACATATTACATTATATTGTCTACACACCCACCAAGTTTCATCAAAATCATTTATTTACGCTTCAGAACGTTCCCTTGTGAGTGAAATGGCACAGTGGTAAGTAGACTGGCCTCACCTTGGAACTGAGGGACTGAGCATGATTCAGAGTTGAGTCCAATTGTCCTGGTAAAAATTTGCAGTGGTTTCCCAAAATCAGATAAGACAAATGCTGAAATGGGTGTTTTTCAAAGGACATGCCCAATTTCCCTCTCTATCTTTCCTCTATCCAAACTTGTGTCCCATTTTTAATGATATCATCAGCGGGACAGTGAATCCTCATTTTCTTTCCTTCTTGATAGGAATAATTTTTACTTTCTTTTTGCTTTGCCTCCCCGTTTCATGCAGGCTTATAATTCACAAACAGGAGAAACTATATTAGAATTTGTAAATAATACACACTTACTACTTAATTTTTCCTCAATAATTTTTTATTGTATAGTGCTTTCCATTGCAGTTCATGTTAGCCACTAAGCTGACCATAAACTAGTTTATGATGGTTAAAACATGCAGTTTAAATTTGCAGAATTTCTTAAAAGCAGAAGTTAACATAAATTGAAGTGAATTAATTAATTTGTTATGAGAGTTCCAGATACCAGCATATAATACATATAACTGGTTTAAGATACTTTGTGAACATGTATTTTCATCAGTTTATATCTATAAAATGTAGCCTCTATGTTTTAGCAGTCTGCAGAAGAAAAGAAGACTGATTTAGGTAGCATTTCACATTGTAATTGTATTTCACAGGAAAATGTAGGCACCTACTATTATATACCCACTGTGTTTTTAGTTTGTCTTTGTAGCTTAGTAGGTAAGAGTTGGTCCCTTATTGGTTTTTCAACCCTCACAGTTATTTGTGTATGTGAAAAATTCTGGATATTACCATGTTTGGAGTCCACATCCCACTATAACTGCCTGGGTAACTCAGCTGGAATGTTGGGGGAAGGTAAAGGCTTATCACCCCAATAGGACCATGCATATTAAAACAGTACAGTTTTAAAAATCAGTCTTCAGATTGAGGGCAGCTTTACCTTTAGTATAAAATATCTGTTATGTGTTTTTATTGCAAGAGAATCTTAAATGTATTGTCTTGTTTTTATTGTGATAGAAATGAGAAGACGTCAAAGAGTCGAAGACTCAGTAAATCGTCGTAAAGCTTACGAAGAAAGGCTGCAAGACAGTACCCGATACAGGTCATCTCGAGAAGCTGCTGATGAGAGAGGTGAGATTGTAATTGTTGTAAATCACTTCTTCAACAACACTGATTTTATTAAACAAAAATTATGTACAAATAAATCACAGGATGTAATAGCTCCAACTTCACTGGAAATATACAAAACAAGAGAGTTCACCTCTTGGTGAACACTCACAGTTAACTGGAGGAGGGCACTGTGTGTAGATTTAACTGGAAGATACTCAAATACACCCAGTGCTCCGATTGTACTCATATGCCATCAGTTTGTTCACTGAAAAAAACAGTTGTCAGTTGAATAGTAAGTGCAGACAGTCCCACTTTTATGCAGACAGCTAAGTTCATGTGCTTCCAGAGCTTACATCTCTTCATTTTGTTTTGCATATAAAAATGTATCTATTGATGATTATCAATATCACAATACAAACTGCACTGTAACAGGGCTTGATACAATTAGATGATTTTAATGAAATAATAGGAGACTTCTTACAAAATTTTTCCATGGGCTGGATCACAGTTCACATGCACATGGTCATAACTTCCCTTCTCTCCACTTTCTGCACTCAATGGTGCATCTAAGATGTCCAAACATCACTCCTTTACTTATGAGTGTGGTGGTGATCATTAACACACAAACAGAAATGCCTGTTTCCTGTTTGGATCTCTGTCTCTGCTGCTCTTTTTTGTAACCCTAACTTATTTTCTAATTGGTGTGTGCATATGCTGCCCTATTCCTCCTGCTTTAATCTCTGAATTCCTAAACTCCTAACGTTTCCATTTCCATTGATATCTTCCTTGTGTCCTCTCTTGCTGTTCGATACTGTTTCCACAATTAGGTTAATCGATACAAAGTGACCAGAGTGTTGGTCTGCCCGCAAGGGCCAATCACAATGTCTCCCTCACCTATACCTTTTGAATTCCTGTTGATAAAATCACCTTTAGTTTTAAGATCAAATTTAACCTGTTCTTTCCCTTTATATTTCAGAGCAAATGAACTTGGTTTTACCACAACCTCTTGTGACTAAAGTTAAATAAACTTCTTTAATCTGTTTGCGTGTACTGTTATGAATATCTTATTTGTTAATTGGCCTTCTACATTTGGTCCATTAGTCATTACAACATGAAAATGTCCTCTCCATGGGCTTTCTAACTGTACTGACCATCCTGTTTTCACATTTTCCTCTTTTAATAATACCTTGTCTCCTTCCTTGAATTCCTTTTGGTTTTGAGTTTGACCATAATAGTCCTTATACATCTTATATTACTTATTAAAACTCCATGCCATATGATACATCTGATGTATCCTTTCCTTTATTTCTGTTACATAATCATTGTAGTTGTATTGTACTTAGGCCATATTGCACCGTAGGATACAAAAACTGTTGCATATTCTCCTGAAAAATAATTCAAATGGAGTGAACCCAGTTGATGAATGTAGTTTGGTGTTATAAACGAAAGTGGTAAAATGCATCCATTTATGCCAGTTTTCTTGCTTCATTCTCACATAAAGGCATAGATATTCTGTTAGTGTTCAATGCATCATTTTAAGTCACTTAGGAAGTTTGCTTCTTGGTCACTTATTAATATCCACAGTATTCCCTAATTACAAATTATTCTCTGTGCTAAGACTCACCTCTTGCATAAGTCTGCCTGAAATTCCTTCATATGGGACATCTAACTCTACCTTCATTACATGAAACTTGCGTTACTTCCCCCCTCCCCTGTGCACTCACCCTCCCTCCCACACCCACACACACACACACACACACACACACACACACACAATGTATCCTCAGCGTTAATGTTGTGGCTCCATCGTGCTTCTCTCTTACTTTCATCATGATCTCTCTAAGTTTTATTCTTTCATTGGCATTACTGGCCACAGTATCATTCAATGCTGATTCCTTTATTATGCTAACCTGAGCAGCACTGTCTGCTATGAAACTTGATGTTCCAGCACTTCCCTGGGTGCATCTTATATTTACAAAATTATTCCTGTCCTTACAGTCTACTGAGTATAACTTTACTGTGTTGGTGTACTGTATACTCATGGCATTCTTTCATTTCCTGGTTTCTGAGTCGTCATACTCGCTAGTCTAGCATCAGCATGTCACTGTTAGGATGTGTGTCCTATTTCTTTACAAACATAGCATATCACAAGTCATGCCTGATCACCCAGTCCTGGATAACCTTGAAGATTGCATCGATGACACATTTTCAGTCACAGGCTTCCAGTTTCCCTGTGATGACCTCTGCATAGTGTTTCCTCTATCCTTCTTGGTGATGGTGAGGATGGGGTGCCCATTTTTATGCTACATTACAACTCAGCTGCATGGCATCAGTTTTCCTGACATGTTTCCCCATAGTGCAATCCCTCGAATGATGGCTTTCTCTCTTATACATAAAACAGTAGTCTCTCTGGCAACTGGATTCACTGAACCTTTCTTTATAAGATGTGATTGATACTTCTTGTGTTAATGCTAGATCTACTGCTTGTGCTAACGTGACATCCTCTCCTCCCTCTCTCAGATCAGTCTTAATGCTCTGTATAAACACTGATTGTGCCAGCTTCCCAACTAGAGCATGGCTACCAGGAACATCTGATGCCCTCATCACTTCCTGGAGGGCTTCTCACAATTGGTGTAGCAAATGTGTCAACACAACTTGCCCTTTCAGCCATACTTTCAACCCTTCTCTGTCTACAAGCGAATAATGAGCATGCATGGTAATCTAGAGTCTGTTTTGACTGATAGTTCTCCACTAAAATTCCTTTCAACATCTGTCCAAGTTGTTGTCAAATTGCATACGAGTAGTTTACTTTGAGCTGCACCCCACAATCGATGTTTTAAAAAAATTTTAATAGCACACTATAACTATGACTTGGCATTAGTTCAAGTGCTGGATGTCCACAGCTGTCTAAAAATTCTCTAAGTTCATCTTTATTTCCATCAAAAGCTCTTGAGATTAACTTAAATGAGTCAGGTAAGACATTATGCTGTGTGGGGACCTCACTACCTTTCATATTCAGATTAGGTGGTTTTTCAGCCTTTTTCACAGCTGTAGACCTCATTTCAGTATTATGTTGTGATCCACTCACCGCGTTTCTCATTATGGTGATGGTGCTAAGTTGACATCTCATGCAAGTGAAAGGTTGAAATTTGGCAGTCTGCACACACCTGCCTCTGATTCAGGTGTCGATGTTGTTGTTTCCCCTGAGAAGGCAGCCTGTCTTGTTTACTGCTGTGGACTACTCACTGTGGTCTCATAATCCCTTGAAATGGCATGGTGGGTTCTACTTGACTGCCTCCTCCTCCTCCTCCTCCTCCTCCTCCTCCTCCTCCTCCCCTCCACCCCTCCTACCCTTCACCTCCCTCAACCCCCTCCCCCTCCTCCTCCCCCTCCACCCCTCCTACCATTCGCCTCCCTCAACCCCCTCCCCCTCCTCCCTCCCCCTCCTCCCTCCCCCTCCCTCACCCTGGTCCGCACCCCCCTCCCCCTCACCCCCTCCCAGTCCCCCCTCCCCGTCCCCCCTCCCTGTCCCCCCTCCCTGTCCCCCCTCCCTGTCCCCCCTCCCTGTCCCCCCTCACCCTCCCCCTCACCCTCCCCCCTCACCCTCCCCCCTCACCCTCCCCCCTCACCCTCCCCCCTCACACTCCCCCCTCACACTCCCCCCTCACTCTCCCCCCTCACCCTCACCCCTCACCTTCACTTTCCCCCCTCATCCTCACTCTCCCCCCTCATCCTCACTCTCCCCCCTCATCCTCACTCTCCCCCCTCACCCTCACTCTCCCCCCTCACCCTCACTCTCCCCCCTCACCCTCACTCTCCCCCCTCACCCTCACTCTCCCCCCCTCACCCTCACTCTCCCCCCTCAACCTCACTCTCCCCCCTCACCCTCACCTTCACTCTCCCCCCTCACCCTCACCTTCACTCTCCCCCCTCACCCTCCTGCCTCACCCTCACCCTCACCCTCCTGCCTCACCCTCACCCTCACTCTCCCCCCTCACCCTCCCACCTCACCCTCCCACCTCACCCTCCACCCTCACCCTCCCACCTCACCCTCCCACCTCACCCTCCCACCTCACCCTCCCACCTCACCCTCCCACCTCACCCTCCCACCTCACCCTCCCACCTCACCCTCCACCCTCACCCTCCACCCTCCACCCTCACCCTCACCCTCCACCCTCACCCTCCACCCTCACCCTCCACCCTCACCCCCCCGCCTCACCCTCCACCCTCACCCTCCACCCTCACCCTCACCCTCCACCCTCACCCTCCCGCCTCACCCTCCACCCTCACCCTCCACCCTCACTCTCCCGCCTCACCCTCCCACCTCACTCTCCCGCCTCACCCTCCCACCTCACCCTCCCACCTCACCCTCCCACCTCACCCTCCCGCCTCACCCTCCACCCTCACCCTCCACCCTCACCCTCTACCCTCACCCTCTACCCTCACCCTCCACCCTCACCCTCCACCCTCACCCTCCACCCTCACCCTCTACCCTCACTCTCCACCCTCACTCTCCCACCTCACCCTCCACCCTCACCCTCCCACCTCACCCTCCCGCCTCACCCCTCCACCCTCACCCTCCCGCCTCACCCTCACTCTCACGCCTCACCCTCACCCCCCCTCTCCCCCTCACCCCCCCTCACCCTCCCCTCACCCTCCCCTCACCCTCCCACCTCACCCTCACCCTCCCACCTCACCCTCACCCTCCCACCTCACCCTCCCGCCTCACCCTCCTGCCTCACCCTCCACCCTCACCCTCCACCCTCACCCTCCACCCTCACCCTCCACCCTCACCCTCCACCCTCACCCTCTACCCTCACCCTCTACCCTCACCCTCCACCCTCACCCTCCACCCTCACCCTCCACCCTCACCCTCACCCTCTACCCTCACTCTCCACCCTCACCCTCCCACCTCACCCTCCACCCTCACCCTCCCACCTCACCCTCCCACCTCACCCTCCCACCTCACCCTCCACCCTCACCCTCCCACCTCACCCTCCACCCTCACCCTCCACCCTCATCCTCCACCCTCACCCTCCACCCTCACCCTCCACCCTCACCCTCCACCCTCACCCTCCACCCTCACCCTCCCGCCTCACCCTCCACCCTCACCCTCCCGCCTCACCCTCCCGCCTCACCCTCCCGCCTCACCCTCCCACCTCACCCTCCCACCTCACCCTCCCACCTCACCCTCCCACCTCACCCTCCCACCTCACCCTCCACCCTCACCCTCCACCCTCACCCTCACCCCTCACCCTCTACCCTCACCCTCTACCCTCACCCTCTACCCTCACCCTCTACCCTCACCCTCCACCCTCACCCTCCACCCTCACTCTCCACCCTCACTCTCCACCCTCACCCTCCCACCTCACCCTCCACCCTCACCCTCCCGCCTCACCCTCCACCCTCACCCTCCCGCCTCACCCTCACTCTCACGCCTCACCCTCACCCCCCCTCTCCCCCTCTCCCCCTCACCCCCCCTCTCCCCCCTCACCCTCCCCTCACTCCCACCTCACCCTCACCCTCCCACCTCACCCTCACCCTCCCACCTCACCCTCCCCTCACCCTCCCACCTCACCCTCACCCTCCCACCTCACCCTCACCCTCCCACCTCACCCTCCCACCTCACCCTCCCACCTCACCCTCGCTGCCCCGCCACATCCTCACCCCCCACCTCACCCTCACCCCCCCACCTCACCCTCACCCTCCCTCCTCACCCTCACCCTCACCCCCTCACCCTCCCACCCCTCCTCCTCCCACTCACCCTCCACCCCACACTCCCCCCATCCGTCACCCCCCAACCCCCACCCCTCACCCCTTCCATTATATTAATTCCTTGATGAAATTTGCGATTAAAAATCTGTGTTTGAAACCAACTGGTCAGCTCATTAAATAAATACTAGAAATGATGATAATCTCCACAAGGATTTAAAGTTAGTTACTTTGGCCCAGCAGGGCATCCATTATTCAGGAACACACATTTTCAATAACTTGTCAGCAGCCATAAAAAGTTTAACTACTAACGAAGTTCAGTCGAAGAGGAGCCTAGATGATTCATTGATGGCCAACTCGTCCTACTCCATTGATGGATTTCTAAGTAGACCCAACTGATTTGTACAGGTTACTAATAACATCAAATAATCCAAGCATTAGTACAATCTAACTTCTGTACAAATTCAGTGCAGTAATGTGACCAATGTAAACAAATTTCATAAAACAATTTTTTAATTTGGGGATGTATGGCTACATACAGCCTCAGTGTTTGAAGATTTGTATGTTTTTTGACGAAGTTAATGTTATCAGTTAAATGAAAATATGTTTAAGATTTCTTGTCTTATTCCACATCCTTGAGGACCATTTCACTTTAGATCTGTGTGAGGTACATTAGTCTATTTTCCTTTGTAAATATTTATTGTGTAGTTTTGTTTTCTAACATGGTCTACATCCTGGAAAATCTCCTCACTATGGACCTATTAGAATGATAATTACCGAGTACAAAAAAGTGTATGTGCTATTCATAACTCTCTAGGACTGATAAGAGGGAGGGGGGTGGGAGAGAGAGAGAGAGAGAGAGAGAGAGAGAGAGAGAGAGAGAGAGAGAGAGAGAGAGAGAGAGAGAGAGGAGCACTAGTGGCAGGTGTTAAAAGAGAAGTGTTGCGTATCTGAGAGAGGTTTACTACTGAAATTTTGAGTGAGAACTTTCTGAGAAGAGTTGGACAACATATTACTTCTTCCCAAATACATCTTACAAAATGACCACAATAAGAAAATTCAAGAAATTATAGCTGATAACATTCATTCTTCCCATGTGCCATTTGCGAGTGGAACAGGGAAGAGGGAATCAGTTAGTGGTACCAGAAGTATCCTCTGCCACACACCATTAGGTGGCTCGTGGAGTATGATGTAGATGTAGATAGATATAGATTACCTTAGTTGTGCTGCCTTCTCAGTTGTCGTTCTCTGGGTCCCAAGTCATCTGGGTATCCCTACGAATGAGCTGGCTAACTGTTTGGCTACATAAGCGATTACTCATCCAACATTCGCTATGACATCCCAATTGCAGATTTGCAGGTAGAAATAAGACCTCTCCTCACTCAGAAATGGAACATCTGGTGGTCTATTGCCACTTCTAATAAACTCCACATTATCTAGGAGACTACTGCTGTAATGCACTCCTTCCTCCCTCTGAGAATGGATCCACCATTCACTATTGACTCCACATTGGTCATGCCAGATTAACCCATAATTTTATTTTATGTAATGAGCCAGCCCTATAGTGTGGTTGCAGAGCCTTACAGATAATAGCTCACATCTAGGTGGAATGCCCCCTCCTTGTGGCTCTCCATGTGGAGCAGTCTTATGGATTCTTTGCCTCTATTATTGATGGATGACTCACATACAGTTGAACTTATTCTCAATTTTCATCATGAAAGTGGCTTTTATTTTTGGATATAACGTTTTTAAATGTATGTTCAGGCTAGGGGCAGGGCAGTTGGGATTATGGTTTCTCCTGCCACATGCTGGGTCTGGAGGACACTCGACACTACCTCCTTAGCCAATTGTCTTGGTCATCCCTCTTTTACTCTGTTTCAATTGCTTTTAGATGCAATTGCCCACTTTTTTCTGCCACGCCCCTCTTTTTGTTTTAGGGATAGCACTGTGATTGATTTTGGGTGCTGCTTCCGTCTTTAACACTTCAACTGTAACGATTCAGGGGTGAGACCCCATCACATGCAGAGCCCCAGGTTACACTCACCTGGCCCCACCCACCTCCTGGCCTAATTGTCTCTCTCTCCTTATTGAATTGTCAGTCAAGCTGATATCTTTTACATTTTTAGCCTACTCACTTTCATGAATCTCCCAGCTAGAAGTAATTCTTTACTCTGTAACTTTCATCCTTAGTCAGGTAGGGCGGGGGTCGGATGTGGGTGGAATTTGTCTGGCCGCATTTGGGCCCTTGGAGAGCTCTCATCTGCTGTGACCTACATTCCAGTCTGACCCATATCCTTTTGTTTGTCTTTAAATTATTTCTCATCTCTGGCATATACTGCTTTTGAGGCCTTGGTTTTACCACTCCTACGTACTTTCATAATTCAACCAAATTTTTGGCTGATGTTACTACTCCAGATGAACTCTCTCTTAAGCAAGGGACTGATGACATCACTGTTTAATCCGTTAACTCCCAATCAATCAGTACTGCTGGCAGATACTTTTGAATAAACTGATTTGAGAGAATGATCCAACAGTTGGATATTGTAGGTTAATAACAGTACAATAATTTACATAAACTGAATAACTTAGGTGTTCATTGATCAGCAAGATGGGTATGCATAAACAAAGGATGTTAATTTAAAGATTGATGTTAGTTATTATATAACTGTGAAGAATGATAACTATAAACGTAACTGACAGGTCTTGACAGAATGCTGTAATCTCCTTGTACTATATCTTAAATTAGCATATTTTGTGCAAAAAGCACGGCCATTATGAAAGTTAAAAATGTGTTGTATCTAAAAAAAATCAAGGAGAAGCTTTCAGTTCATGGGATATTCATATGTGGAGCTCTTTCTTTTATCAAAATAAATAGTATACATAATTATTTATTTCTTTGTTTCAGTGCAACCTCTTCATCGAGAAGATTCAGGAGAATCAGCTCGTGCGGTACTTCTGCGTGATGTGGAACCTGTCGATTATGTAGAGACTGTGCCAGCAAGAAGATTTACCCAAGGACGTAATCAGTATTACACCAATGTTGAGTTAGAATCAAATGAAAATAGTGTGCATACACACACTGATGACACGTTACTGTATCAGAATGGCTCTGAAAGTGTTATCGAACCTGCTTTTGGGTACCAGACATCAAGAGATAGACATGGTCTTCCTCCAAGAGGATTATTTGATGATGTTTAATGTTTGTTACCGATATAAAAAGAAATGAACTATTTACTATACAAAGGATAGATGTTATGTATAAAAATATTGTCAATCTGTTGTTATCTACTTGTAGATACTATGATTCTGAAGGAGGTTTGACAGAATGTGAGAGGTGACTTCGGTCATCATTGCAAGTGATATTCACATTCAAAGTAAAGCAAAGCACACATTAACTGTGTGTTGATTCACATATGAAACTGTTATAGTCAATCTCAGCATGGTTTGTAGTCTTACACCGAGTATCATAGGTTGAAAAATTTTGCCTCAGAGAACTTCTACTCAGTTTTGGTCAACAGAATACTCAGTTCAGAATAAGTTATAATTTTTTTTGTAATCACAACAAAATGTGATAATTTAATTCTGACAGTAATGAAAGATGTTACATATTCCTGTATTTGCTGACATTTATTGTGGTTAACTTTTTTGTGTCAGTGATTGTATATTTTCTAATGGACATACTGTGTAATTTCTGTGCTAACTTTACTGTCTAAATGGACGAGGGTGCGCTGAAAAGTAATGCCTCCAATTTTTTTTTTATATGAAAACTCTTAAAGCTTTGTTAGTAAAACAAATATTATTGATATTCTACACCTTTATTCTTCATGTTTACATATTTATTTCTCAGCATAGTCACCCTGGCAATGACCACATTTCTCCCAATGAGAGACCAGTTAGTTTATACCGCCACTGGAGAATGCTTGACTTTGTTGTTGGAGCCGCAACCTCACCTCTGCTTGCAGCACTTCATCACTATTAAAGTGAAGGCCTCGAAGGTATCCTTTAAGTTTTAAAAACAGGTGAAAATCAGATGGGTGTAAGCTGGAACTCTATGGAGAATGATGGATGACAGTGAATCAAAGGCATCAGGTTGTTGCAGATGTCACATTGATTGTGTGTGATCTGGCACTGTCATGCCGAAACATAGGGTGATCCATGTGTGGACGAACACTTTGAATTCAAAACTCGATTACAGCACACTGTTTCTCCTGTACCCACATAGTTAAGTTAGACACCAAAGAAACATAAAGAATAAACATGTAGAATTTTAATAATGTTTGTTTCATTTTTAAAGCTTTAAGAATTTTCACAAATGATTCAGAGGAATCACTTTTTATCAAGCACTCATATTATCACATCATAGTATGCTAAACAGTTCATGTGGACTTGGCCACCAGTGACATTTCACACTTCATGTGTTGTAGTGGAATGTTTGGCACTTCATTCACAGATGAGAAAGAAGTGTGTGCGTGGTGTCCTATATGCAAATATTTTCTGCTATTTTGTTTTAGTCAGAGTAATGTTGTGGTTCCTGTTTACTGTCATTTTGTGAAAGATATAACAGGTTTTGGATATACATGTTGCCTTGCTTTGCAGGAAAAGTTATGAAAGAACTTGTGACCTTTCATTTAATTTGTATAATAATTCTTTAGTAGATAACTAATGTTTTGTTTTTCCATTTGTTTGTGAGCCATGATAAATGCTGTCAAATTTTTTTTGCCCACACTGAGTGATGGTTGGTTAAATGTTGTCAGTGTGAGTGTACTCCATGTGTTGTACATGTGTATTCCATGTGTTGTACTGTTTATGAATAATTTCTGTTCATATACTGTGTCAATCCTGGAGTCCACTTAGCAAAAACCCTACCTCCACATAAAAGAAATTGGACTACTCACATCATTAAGAAACTGCATCCCCATGCTGTTGCAAATTGCAATATGCATTATTACAAACAGCACCTAATATTCAAAACAAACACAATGTGCATTTCATATGGAAATTAAAGTTGGCGGAAGACTCTTAAAGGTGGTTGTTGGCAGTCTGAGTTCCAAAACGTGCCCACGGCAATTTCTCAAGAATGCAGTAAGGTCTGAGCTTTTAGAACTCTGTGAGCAAAGGAGTACATGTTTGCATCCAGTAACCACCAGACATTCTTAATTATCATAATTCTGTTGGAAGACCCCAAGATGTTGTATGGAGAAAAGTCAGTATTTATAGGTTTACATTGTCTGCTAGTTTATTACTAAATTAGTTAAAAGTACTTTCTGTGTGAATACATAATTTGGTAGAATGGTGTGAAATCACTCCCAGTATTGGTGTGTGACAAAGTAAAATGTGAAATTCATGAAAAAGGATAATACTTCACCAACTACTAGTTATTTCGTTAAAAGGAATAAAATCCAATAAGGTAAAGCTATTTACAGTTAACAGTGCGTTACTTTAGTGGGCTTGGTCCTATTGGAGGTGGTAGTCCCTTACTTCACTCTAGCCTTTGAAGTGAGTTAAACCCATTTATAATGGTACGATGTGGACTCTGAACCACTTAGTGGAAATACAATGCCCACTATTTGCTTTGAAGTTACATAAGCAGCAGTGTTCACTGAACTACAATTTAGACATGCATTTGGCAGCTTCTGATTACTTAGACAATGAGTACTTTATTGGTAGACTCTTGTGTATCTCTCACATATATTCATGGAAAAAAACTCTGCTATAATTCTAATGACAGCCCGTGCCTGACCATAGTTTCCACATGAGATATTTATGGAGATGCTGTTTGACCATTAACAATCACATTTTCACTGCAAAAGTATGTGACAATTTGCAAACTGCATTGCTTTAAAAATATATCACTGTTGGCCCAAAATGTTGAAAATTACCCCACTTCGCAACTTAGGTAGCTCCTTTTATATGCAAAACAATGGGAAACATGTAGGGAAGATACAATGTATATAAATGCCACACTAACTCTCAACTCTTATGCTTTTAAAGATGCACACTACTTCATTAAATGTAGGAAGTGGTCATAGTAATGTAATTCAATCATGTACATTATAATTGGTAGCTGAAATACATTGAGAGATAACTCACTTCACATAAGCAATTTTTGCCAGTAACAGTGTGTGCAGAAAAGGTTTGAAAGGTGCATTAGGTAGTAGGATTTAAACAGAAAAGGTCTTTTGGTCCTTAGATGCCATCAACAACAAGTCTTTTCTACTAGGTAAGTTCGTAGCAATAAATAAAAACAGAACCGTCATGGAAAATGTAGCCAAAGACATAAATACTCCTGCTTAGTGTGGCTCACTTTCAATGCACCTGTGCCATGAGAGGAGAGAAACATGTTTTTATCATGTAAATTTAATGTGAGGAGGTGGGGGAAGGAAATGAAAGGGAGGAACTATTGATATAAGCTGCTTCAGGATTTCATGTGGAATCAGTAGCAATGATTGAAAATGTGTGCCAGACTGGGACTCAAATCCAGAATCTCCTGCTTGTTAGGCAGTTGCATTAATCACTGCACCATCCAGATACAGTGCTTATCCCAAATGTGTGAACTGTTTTGACAGACTCCCCAGCCAACTCGCATTCCCATCTAGCTGCACCTATCCACAGTCCCTGTCAATGTCCTCCATGCTTGCCAATTTTAGATTCGTGTCAGAGGTCGAATGAAATGTGCAACTGCACTGAAGATTGTGGATTCATTGTCCATCGAGGCGAATCAGTTACATGAATGTATCCGAAAGAACATTCATATAAATGTGCTTTTATCATCAGCATCTGTCTGTAATACACATACATTCATTACACTACAGGCTATTTTCATGCAAATTACCACATCATTACTGCTCCCTTTACAAACTCATCATGCAGATGCTAAATAATATTAAGTACAAAACATGGAAGGGATGTTATTTCTTTCATGAGACACCACAAAAATGCATGTGGCTAAAGAATACAACGAGAAGTACTACATCATAAAGACTGAATGCAAAATTACAGTGTTAGACAAGTCACAATATGATTTTGGTCTGTAGATAATTTTTTTCATGTATATAATTGTGACGTTCACATGTATAGTACCGCAAAGGAAGAAAGAAGGGCAAAAAAATTACTCTACTTTATATGAACAAGTGCATGTACATAATGTTCCTTGTTAATCCACACAGGAAAATAAAATATTTTTAAAAGTAAATTTAAGTTGTTTTTCCTCTAACTGATTTTCCAAAAGACCACTAAATATGTAAGTGACAAGTGGCTGTTAGCAGTGTGCAAGCCTCTCGATCAACAGTTTAAGTTATTTGCTTCTTGCAAAGTCACAACTTGCATCTTAGTTTCACCTCTTGCTTTATTATGTAGCTTCTCAGGGGACCTTGCGAGGCAGACTGGGCATGGTGTCATTTGTTCCCACCATAGATAAATTGTTGGTGATCATCATGAATCACACATGGCCTCTCCAATGCTTTTTGTAAGCAATATTAACCATTATGTCTTGAAAGTGCTAACATAGCTACAGAATCATTGAACACTTCCCTGAATTGTATGTAATTTTTTTCCATTCATTTCAGGGAAATGTTCGATGATTCCATAGATATGTTAATACTCCCTTGGAACAATGGTTAGCATCACTCACAGTAAGCAATGGAGGTGCGAAATTTGATTCGTAATCGCCACTAATGGTTTTTCAGTAGTGGAAAGTCCTGAGACCATGCCTAGCTGGCCTTGCAAGATCGTCTGAGAAGCTATGCCTTGTAAGATCCCCTGAGAAGCTATAACACTGAACAAGAAGTGAACGTAAGGTAATTTGGTGTGTTGTATTAGTCTTAAAAGTATCTGTACAATATTAGGAATATCAGATATTTAGCCTGGTGTTAGCTGTCAAAAAGGTTACATGTGCCTTGTTAGTATCAGCG
Organism: Schistocerca cancellata; assembly: GCF_023864275.1. Classification (NCBI taxonomy): domain Eukaryota; kingdom Metazoa; phylum Arthropoda; class Insecta; order Orthoptera; family Acrididae; genus Schistocerca; species Schistocerca cancellata. Next base: position 873,509,559 of record NC_064629.1, on the reverse strand, counting down.
ATTATATATTTTCTGTAGAAATGGATGAGAACATTTGTATTATATTTTGGTATAAGAACAGAATTGAGTGCAGCAAATTTTTGTAAATGTTAAGTAATGCTTTTGACAACATGATAAAAAGGATGTACTGCTACTCATCATAAAGATGAGCTGCTAAGATGCAGACAGGCACAACGAAAAGCCTGTTACGTGTTATAGTTTTTGGCCAAAGCTGCCTTCAGCAAAGAAAACAAAAACACATTCACACAAGCAAGCACATCACATGTACGCGACTGCTATCACCAGCAGCTCTGATCAGAATCTAAATAATTTTTTTGGTGAGTCTGCTATGAGTAAAACAAGGGTTTACGAGTGAACAAGCATTTTGAAGGAGGTCGTGCAGATGTTGAAGACGAGGAGTGCCCTGGATGCCATGGCATGTAACCAACCAATGCAGTTATGGAAAGAGTGAGAGAGAAGACAATGAACTATTGCCAATTCGTAATTAGAGACATCACTGAGGATGCTGACGTATCAGTAGGCTCATGCCAAGAAATTTTTTTGGGTGGTTTGCTTATGAGACACGTGACAACAAAATTTGTTGCAAAGTTGTTGAATTTCAAACAAAAACAGTCGCAAGTGTTTCTAGGACTAGAAAAAGCTCTGAAATGTGTGAATATTATCTGATGTGTTCTGGGTTCTATTTTGAAGGGAAAAACATTGATATGGGATTAAGAAATGATACCAAATCAGTGAAATATGTCTACAGGTGATGAAACATTGGTTTATGGATATGATATCAAAACTAAAGCTCAGTAGTCACCTTGGAACCATTCTGTATTGTCAAGAATGAAAAAAGCTCGACGTACACAGTCAAACATTCAGATGATTCTCACTCCACTCTTTGATTTTAACAGCATAGTGCGCCCCAAGTTCTTGCCACTCTTTGCTTCTTCATGAATTTTTGGCCAAAGGCAATACTGTGATGATGGCCCAGCCTCTTTATTTGCTAGAAATGACCCCATGTGACTTTACCTTTTTTTAGTAGTAGTAGTAGTAGTAGTAGTAGTAGTAGTAGCGGCAGTTGTTGTTGTTTCAGAAGCATAGATAAGATTAAAAACCAATCACAGAGAGCTAGCACCTATCCCAAAGACAGAATTTCGAAAGTGTTTCTAGGACTAGAAAAAGCTCTGAAATGTGTGAATATTATCTGATGTGTTCTGGGTTCTATTTTGAAGGGAAAAACATTGATATAGCCAAATAAAGAAAATTCTTTCAAAAAATGTTTTCATTATTTTATGAACAGATTTTGTATGTAAATTAGGAGATGGTACTGCTTGTCAGTACAACCTTCAGGAGGTATGGTAGGTGGGTGGGGGGTAAAAGTACACATTTCGTTTTTTGGTTTTACTAAATATTTAAAGAAAAATGTGCAGCGATATTATATCAGTTATATATGCAATATGTAGTTGACATGTTGGTAACAATGTGTAAAAGTTTCATTCTCATTCAATTATTTTTGGAGGAGCAATAGAGTTTTCCTAAAAAATGATTTTGCATACTCTTACCCTATGCTGTGGGGTAAGAGTATGCCGACCTGGATCAAGTGTACTTTTTGTATATTTTTACCCTAGATGAATAAAATATAAAGGAGTACAAATAAATACATGGAAAAACAAATTAGGAACTCTTTATTTTTTAAAATATCACATGAACTAAATTATTTTATAATTATGTCTTACAAGGGGCAGTCAAATGAAAACCAAACACCCACTATGGAATGGTTCCATTCAAAAGTAATCACCAAATGCGTTAAAATATTTATCCCGGTAGGAGAGGTGATCAATTCCTGTTTCGTAAAAGTTGGCCCCTGACAGATCCGTAACCATGCCCATTCTTGCACTTCGTCATCTGGCTAAAATGACAGTACCCAGTGAAAGAAAAACTACAGAAAAGAAAATTTTATTTTATTTCTCTAAGGTAAATAAACATCAATAAAAATGCATAAATATGCTAGAGGGGCTACACATGTCAAAGTACAGATTAAGGGGTAAAAGTTCCTAAATGGTTTCTGGATATCATAAACTTTTACACTGTGAACTTCTACCCTATTAGACCTGCTGCTTACTTTTACACCATTCCAATATTTTCTTTTTTGGCAATCCACAGATTACAGACACACAAAACCAAAGACATAGAGATCAAGGAGGATATTGGAACCACATAGCCGCCAGTTCCGCCATGGTGTTGATCTAAATTTTAAATAGATTTAGGTTCACTCAATCAAAACTATTCAAATTTTACATTGAAAGTGTAAAGAAGTGCCTTATCCCATTTTTTCCAGTTGTAAGTGTCTGACTGCCGCGAGGTTCCAGAACAGAACTGAAGAGGAGACAAACTTCCTAATAACAGTACCTATACTTTGACAGCTGCTACTCCTTTCCATATTTAATGATCCTTTCCCTACAGCCTAGGTTTTCACAGCAAACATATCAGCTCCATCAGGGCCGTCGCTGGGTGGAGAATTGAAAACTGATGCCCCCTCTTTTTTACTACCAATGGTCTCACCCCCTCCACCACCATCACCAACACAACCACCACCACCACCAACAACAACAAGAACAACAACATCCAATGGCACAACAATGCAAATTTCTTATTATACTTTTAATCACTAAACTAAAGTGACCAGATATCGTCACTTTCTGGGGACAATCCTCAGTTTCATGCTTTGTCCTCAATTCCTTAAAAACATTTTCTACAATCATGTCCCATCAATAAACAAGTCATTACACTATCTGTCTGGTTATTATTTGCATATATATCAAATTTTAAGGAAACAACAGCTAATTTGTTTGAGAAAAGCAATGTAGTTCTTTTCTAGACCTGTGAGTCTCACACAGTAAATCAAACTTACAGACAGCCACCAACTAATTTTTAAGTATGAGTATGATGAACTGCATTTACCTTTTACTCCTTTTGGATATGTTGAAAGAGAAGTGCAAAACCTAGCTTGTGAATACATGTTCAATTATCCTCAGGAAATCATGGTAGTACTAAAAACATCAACAGAAACACTAAATGCAACACATGCTTGACAAATGATCTCCAGAGACAAAAACAAAAAGAGGGGCTGTGGGAGGTGGTATATCAAGTTGCAACCTGATCACAAGCCAGTGCACGTGCCCCACTCCAGCATTTGACAGAGATGAATTGAGATCATGCTTGTTTCCATTTTGTGCTCAGTAGTGGCTGCTTTAGTTTTGAGGTAGGTAGAGGCAATGTGTTCACTTTCATCAACGTAAGTAAAGACTTATTAAGTAACTGTTCCATATGCTCTTGAAAACAATTCGGTGTTTTTAATTTTTCCTCTTTTTTTTTCCCCTCATCTGCTTAGCTGTTTTGCTGTCTGATTTGAAAATTAATTTTTTCTGCCTTTTGCTGCGCCTAAATTTTTTTCCAACTAGGCACCCATGTCGTCTTGCCAAATGATAGAAATGGTCCTTTGCTCCACCATCAAATCCAACACCTACACCAACCACTTTTCACCGGCTTTCCTCTCCCAATGATCTCACAGACCTTATTTGTAAACAAATCTCTGGAGCAGCATCCTCGTCCCTCTCTGTGACTAATACAGTTGATATTTTTCAAATAAAGTGGTTTCAGATACTTGTAAATACTGAGACCTTTTTGCAGTACATTACTGCTTTTAATGCAGCTCTACAATGAACACTGCTCCTTGCCACATAGCTAACAGAAGTTTTCAGTTCTGTAATCCAGATGACAAAGCAGGTCACCAGAGATCATCAAAGCTCTAGTTATAACAGTATTCTAATTGTACACTTTTTGTCTGCAATTTGGATCTTTTTGTGTTGATTCACAGCATCTTCTGTGGATTTTGTTTCCCTATATACAAATTGAAATTTGTTTACACTAAGTTCTTCATTCAGACTAATGCATTGTAGTTTCTCTAGTATTTTGTCTATTGTAATTAATAAACAGTTCATCTCTGTAGCTAAATAGTGTGTATGACTGCTATATGGTGGACCTGGGTTCAATTCCTCATACTGCCAGGGCTTTTTCTTCGGTAGGAGGACTGAACTGAAGTGCACTCAGCCTTGTGGTGTCAATTGAGAAGCTGCTTGAGTGAGAAGTAGTTGCTTGAAGGTCTCGGAAGCTGACAATGACTGAGAGAATGATTTGCTGGTGCTGTGACCCCAAGCCCCCCCCCCCCCCTCCCCCCATAACACATGCCACTGGCAGAGGATGACACACAGACCATTCTGTACTGAATGGCCCATTGGGACGAGTATGTGGAGCTAATTAGTTAATAAATACAGGGTTATTACAAATGATTGAAGCGATTTCACAGCTCTACAATAACTTTATTATTTGAGATATTTTCACAATTCTTTGCATACACATACAAAAACTCAAAAAGTTTTTTTAGGCATTCACAAATGTTCGATACGTGCCCCTTTAGTGATTCGGCAGACATCAAGCCGATAATCAAGTTCTTCCCACCCTCGGCGCAGCATGTCCCCATCAATGAGTTCGAAAGCATCGTTGATGCGAGCTCGCAGTTCTGGCACGTTTCTTGGTAGAGGAGGTTTAAACACTGAATCTTTCACATAACCCCACAGAAAGAAATCGCATGGGGTTAAGTCGAGAGAGAGTGGAGGCCATGACATGAATTGCTGATCATGATCTCCACCACGACCGATCCATCGGTTTTCCAATCTCCTGTTTAAGAAATGCCGAACATCATGATGGAAGTGCGGTGGAGCACCATCCTGTTGAAAGATGAATTCGGCGCTGTCGGTCTCCAGTTGTGGCATGAGCCAATTTTCCAGCATGTCCAGATACACGTGTCCTGTAACGTTTTTTTCGCAGAAGAAAAAGGGCCCGTAAACTTTAAACCGTGAGATTGCACAAAACACGTTAACTTTTGGTGAATTGCGAATTTGCTGCACGAATGCGTGAGGATTCTCTACCGCCCAGATTCGCACATTGTGTCTGTTCACTTCACCATTAAGAAAAAATGTTGCTTCTTCACTGAAAACAAGTTTCGCACTGAATGCATCCTCTTCCATGAGCTGTTGCAACCACGCCGAAAATTCAAAGAGTTTGACTTTGTCATCGGGTGTCAGGGCTTGTAGCAATTGTAAACAGTAAGGCTTCTGCTTTACCCTTTTCCGTAAGATTTTCCAAACCGTCGGCTTTGGTACGTTTAGCTCCCTGCTTGCTTTATTCGTCGACTTCCGCGGGCTACGCGTGAAACTTGCCCGCACGCGTTCAACCGTTTCTTCACTCACTCCAGGCCGACCCATTGATTTCCCCTTACAGAGGCATCCAGAAGCTTTAAACTGCACATACCATCGCCGAACGGAGTTAGCAGTTGGTGGATCTTTGTTGAACTTCGTCCTGAAGTGTCATTGCACTGTTATGACTGACTGATGTGAGTGCATTTCAAGCACGACATACGCTTTCTCGGCTCCTGTCGCCATTTTGTCTCACTGCGCTCTCGAGCGCTCTGGCGGCAGAAACCTGAAGTGTGGCTTCAGCCGAACAAAACTTTATGAGTTTTTCTACGTATCTGTAGTGTGTCATGACCATATGTCAATGAATGAGGCTACAGTGAATTTATGAAATCGCTTCAATCATTTGTAATAGCCCTGTATATTGATCAATACAATTTTGTTTCTTTTGGATTTCTGTCTTTGACAGTCACTATGTGTCTGTGGTTGAGATATCCTGCCTCACAGCAAGCATTAGTTTAGTGGTACCATAAGGTTTGGCATGACACAATTGCTAAGTGCTTGAAGTATCTCTGCACTTACTGCATTTGGATATGGAGCATTTTGCTATTTCTGTTTGATTATTGCAATACATACCTCTTCTTTGAAAATTGAACTACCTCTCTGTTCTTTTCACAAGAAGCTTCCACATCTGTATATAGCTCATATCCTGTCCCTTCTCATTGGGAAGCAGATTGTTCATTAGTAAATTAGTATCTCCTTTCTTCAGTTTGGAAATGACTGTTGGTAATTTTTTATTTTCTTTGCTTCTTTTTTGGAGGAATTTCACAAATATCTAGTTGAATTTGTATGCTTGCCATAGCTCTAGGCTAGTTTTTGTTAAGAGCTCTTTTTATGTGAATTTTGATTTTTTTCTTGTGAATCTGATGTTCAAAGTAATTTTGAGCTTACAGCTGGTAATCATCAACTACACTATATGCTGTTTTGACTGGGTACCCGCCACTCATACACAGGTGAACCATCAAAGAGTCACAAAGGTCCCTCATCCCACAGTCTGTTAGTGTGGTGTGAGCATTCTTGCATGAGCTGAGATCATGGTGACAGACTGACCACAGAATCTGGTGGTCAGCACCATCATTGGTGGAACTGCAAATGTCAGCTGTCCTCTGATGACAAGGCCAAACAGCAAAAAAGTCATATGGAGCCATATGGATATGGCAATATGGATGCTGGAGCATCATTGCAGTGTCGTCTTTAGTCAAAAATTCATGAACAGTCAATGAATTGTGAACAGGTGCATTATTGTGATGCAAAAGCCATGGTTTGTTTGCCAGAAATCTAGGTGTTATGGTGCTGAACTCACAAAAAGGACTCCTTATTGACTGTTCAACATTGTGACAAGAAGTGGCGATGCAGTGCACTGTTAACTTCAAAGAATACAATGTACATAACCTTCACATTTGACCATGATCATCTAGCATTTTTTGTACTCAGTGACCCAGAATTCTTTTTCATTGGGACCACTGAGGCTTAGTTTTGATGTTATATACATACACCAATTTTTATCACCTGTTATGACAGGTTTCAGCAGTTCTGCATAATTGTTGTCATCTAGTGGCTCCTGAGCAATTTTCATTTGCCCTCTGTTTTGGTTAATAGTTCACCAATTTTGGAACAAATTTTACTGTCACAAGTTTTGTAACAACAAGTGTCATAATACATGCTGGTTAATAGCCTTTCAGCCCTAACTTGAAAGAATGTGCAGGTCACTTTGTAAAATTATTTTCTTGGCTTGGTTTCACTTGTGTGGCTCATCCCAACTCGGGTGAGTCACGTGGGCCTATCTCTGTTGGTACAGCTGCAATTTGCCTTCCAAATGTTGGCAGATACTGCTCTACAAACAAAATTCAGCAGTGTGGCAAGTGTTGTCACTTCAGCAGAGCAAGATATTTCATTATTTTTCATTAAACTGTTTAATAACTACATCTGAACACCATTCTTTGTATTTCTTTTCAAATTATGCTGTTTATTATGGAGCAGCCATCACAGACATGTAGGTTAGCATTTTCTTTAAATTTTATCATTTACTAGCAGAGTCACATGAGTGTTAATTCTGAGCTAAGAAATGTCAGTTAAAGTATATTTTTATTTTAAAAAATATTCATTACAAGTGAGATAGTATTATTTTTGCTCCTCAGATGCTAGTTGGCATTTCATCCAAATGTGAAATATGTACTAACTTGAACTAAACATCAGACATCAATGATTCGTCTAAAGAGGACAACGCTAATGTTTATTGTCCAGTATAACTGTTGGTGAGTGATATATAAGGGGCAGTCAATTGAAAATGAGACAGGTGAAAAAAAAGTAAGTACACTGTTTATTATTTAAAAAATAATTGCCATAACTGTTAATACATACATCTCATTGTGAGACAAGATGGTCAGTCCTTCATGGAAAAACATTTGCAGTTCATTATGGAACCATGAATGTACCCAGGCATGCACCTGTTTGACCAAAGCATATTGATGGCCACAAATTTCTTTCTTTAGGGCTCACAAGTTGCCAAGGTTGTTTTGACTACACTGCAGAAGTTTTATTGGGAACCATTTACACAACCTCCATACAGTCCTCATTTCTCCCCGTGGAATTTCTATATTTTTGGGGCCCTGAAGAGAGTCATTCATGGCTGTCAGTTTGCTTCTGAAGAAGATGTGCATGCCTGGGTACAATCACGGTTTTGTAGGCAACCGCAAAAATTTTTCCTTAAAGTCATTGGCCATCTTGTCACACAATGGAATAAATGTATTAACAGTTATGGTGATTACTTTTGGAACCATAAACAGTTTACTAACGTTTTCCCCTTGTGTTTCATTTTAAATTGACTGCATCTAATAGAAGAAACATCTTCAGAAGAGGGCAGTGATGGAAATGGAAATGTCGTGTGGCTAGGGCCTCCCGTCGGGTAGACCGTTCGCCTGGTGCAGGTCTTTCAATTTGACGCCACTTCGGCGACCTGCGCGTCGATGGGGATGAAATGATGGTGATTAGGACAACACAACACCCAGTCCCTGAGCGGAGAAAATTTCCGACCCAGCCGGGAATCGAACCCGGGCCCTTAGGATTGACAGTCTGTCACGCTGACCACTCAGCTACCGGGGCGGACGAGGGCAGTGATAAAGAAAGTTGTCTCAAAAGCAGTTATGATTCTGAAACATATTTTGTGCACCAAAATTATCGTCAGTGAACCTTTCTTGTGGTCTGTTCACAACAATGTGTAAAATACCATGAAGTGAACCCTCAGGCTTCTAAATCAATGACATAATGGAGGAGTTATGCAGAGAGAAGGATTTTGACATTCTATGAATTTATTTATATGTTAGTGGACATTACATGTTGGGAATATGGTATTTTTCTCTCAGGTTCCAGTCATTATAGATAAGCATTGTGGATTACTGGTCTTAGTATGTCTCTGAAGGTTTCATAATTGACAAATAAGTTTTCAATAGCAAAAATAGTAAATCATTATTTATAAACAACAATGAACTTAAGCATACCTTTGGTTTAAATTTAATAAGGTACATCATCCAAGAATCAGTAGAGCCTGTCTGAAGTGATGACAAGATAGTCTTAATGCAATGGAAAGAAAGCTTTTGGGTTCTAATGGCACATCCATGTTCTGGAGTTCACCCAGAACATGAGGAGAAGTGCTGGTCCGTAAAGGAAGAAAATATATAGTTAGCGACCATGTCCCTCTGCTGCGTGCAGATATAACTAGTCAGTGGGTAGGGTGGACACCTGTGGTCATCAAATGGAGTGTTACCATACATGGTTTAGGACAAAGTAATTGATTTTCGAGGTTATTCTCCATTCCCTCAACTTAGCTGCAGTGAACAACTGGATGAAATATAGAAAAGCCACGAAATAAAATAAAGTTCCACAGAATGATATTAAGGCCTTGGTGAAATTTTGACTGGAAATGGCAACTTCCATCAATAAACGACCTCAAGTGCAAAAGCCAAAGTATGGAACTGAGCCTGTGACACATAAAAAATCCTAATATTGCAATCCTCCTGCCCCTATTCCTTCTGATAACAAGAGATTTGATGGTTATGATCATTTCCCACTCACTGATGATCTACACTGAGGTGACAAAAGTTGTGGGATACCTCCTAATATCATATCAGACCTCCTTTTGCCTAGGGTAGTGCAGAAACTCAACATGATATGGACTCAAGAAGTTGTTAGACGTCCTGAGCAGAAATATAGAGCCATGCTGCCTCTATAGCCATCCATAATTGCAGAAGTGTTGCCAGCACAGGATTTTGTGCACAAACTGACCCCTCAGTTTTTTTTGCATGTATGTTTGGTGGGATTCATGTCAGGTGATCTGCATCACCAAATCATTCACTCAAATTATCCAGAATGTTCTTCAAACCAGTCATGAACAATTGTGGCCCAGTGAAATGGTGAATTGCCATCTGTACGAATTCCACTATTGTTTGGGAACATAAAGTCCATTAATAGCAGCAAATGGCTCCAAGTAGCTGAATATCACCATGTCCAGTCAGTGATCGGTTCAGTTGTCAGAGGACCCAGTCCATTACATGAAAAAAAAAAAGGCCACACCATTATGGAGCCGCCACCACCAACTTCCACGGTGTCTTGTTGACAATTTGGGTCTGTGGCTTCATGGGGTCTGCACCATTCTCAAACCCTACCATCAGCTCTTACCAACTGAAGTTGGGAATCATCTCACCAGGCCATGGTTTTCCAGTCATCCAGTCATCTAGGGTCCAACCTATGTGGTCACAAGCCCAGGAGAGGCACTGCAGGTGATATGCTGTTAACAAAGGCACTTGCATTAGTCTTCTGCAGCCAAAGCCCGTTAGTGCCAAATTTTTCTGCACTGTCCTAATGGACACATCATACATGCCACATTGATTTGCATAGTTATTGCACACAGTGTTGCTTGTCTGTTAGCACTGACAAATGTACGCAAATGCCACTGCTCTCAGCCATTAAGTGAAGGCCTTTGGACACTGCATTGTCTGTAGTGAGAGGTTTGTTGTTGTTGTAGTTGTCTTCAGTCCTGAGACTGGTTTGATGCAGCTCTCCATGCTACCCTATCCTGTGCAAGCTTCTTCGTCTCCCAGTACTTACTGCAACCTACATCCTTCTGAATCTGCTTAGTGTATTCATCTCTTGGTCTCCCTCTACGACAGGGCTTAACGACTGGCCGGTTTTGAGTGCGAGTACTCGCGTCTGCTCTGGCATGTGCTCGCGAGCAGGTGCAAGGTCACGGAGTAGGGAGGGAGGGGAAATGTGTGCGTACGTTTGAATAGGGCCGCAGCGTGCCTATTGAATTCGCGCCGACTGTGTAACGTTTAAAGTACTTAGATCAGCTCTAACAGTCACTTTGCTGGTTAAGAATCATGTCAAGTCACCGTTGTGTAACCCCAGCCATGCTTTCACACTTCAACCCCCATTGGGAGGAATTGTATCTGTTTACAGAAAAAGATGGTGTTGCAAAATGTTTAGTATGTCACAAAACGCTGAATTCTTTTAGGAAATTTAATTTGCAGCGACATTATATGTCGTACCACACGAAAGACTACAGAAGTGGAAAATGTGATGGACCAGTTCATGCACAGGAAGTTATGAAACTTAAAAGGAAGCATCCGAAGAAGATCTGGACAATGAAGAAAAATCAACTGAGGCAGCTCTCAGAGTGAGTTACAAAATTGCTTTGCTTTTAGCAAAATTCCTGCGCCCCTTCACTGATGGCAATTTAATAAAAGAATGTTTGGTAGTTGCAGCGGAACATTTGTGTCCATCTCAAGTTGAACAGTTTCAAATTGTGCCATTATCTAACATGACCATTATGCGTCACATACAGGACATGGCAGACAACGTCCAGAGCCAGCTTGCAAATATCTGTAAAGATTTTATGGTGTATTCTCTAGCTCTGGACAAAAGTGTTGATATCACTGGAACAGCGCAGCTTGCCATATTTATTAGAGATGTTAATAGAGATCTTCAGGTGAGGGAAGAGCTCCTCGATATAGTAGCCATGACGCACACTACAACCAGAGGTGATATTTTAAGTAGTGTTGAAGAAAACGTTGAAAATATAGGATTGTCATGGAATTCTTTAGTTTCAGTGTCCACAGACGGTGCACCAGCGATGACAGGGGAAAAATCAGGTTTCGTTGCACTGTTGAAGGAGAAAATGCAAAAGCTGACCATGCCGAATGAAATAAGGGGTGTTCACTGTATGATACACCAGAAAAACTTATGTGCAAAGAGTATCACTCTAGAAAATGTGATGAGTGGTGTTGTTTGTACAACCAATTATATAAGGAAGCATGGGCTAGAACACAGACAATTTAAAAGCTTTCTTGAGGATGTAGAAAGCCAGTATGGTAGCCTGCCTTATTACAGCGAGGTCCGCTGGCTTAGTCATGGTGAATTATTAAATCGATTTTTTTGCCTATTAGATGAGATAAATATGTTCATGGAAATAAATAGCACGTGTGTTCCTGAATTGAAAGAGCCTTCATGGAAATGTGATCTCGCGTTCTTAGGAGATTTAACTAGCCATCTGAATGCTTTGAACATTTCACTACAAGCTAAAGATCTGCTAATTACTCATTTCATAGATCGAATCTGAGCTTTTAAAATGAAATTGACACTTTGGGTGAGTATGCTGAAAACAGGAAATCTAGCTCATTTTCCTAAATTATCATCCATGCAAGATGTTCACAAAGACTGTGAACGTTATTCACATAGTTTAGTTGCCCTTAAGGAAGAATTTGATCAACGCTTTCAAGATCTAACAGCACTAGACAGTGATTTTGATCTGTTCTCCTCTCCATATTCAGCGAATATTGAAGAGATTCATCCTGAGCTGCAACTAGAAATTATTGACCTGCAGTGTGACAGAGAATACAGAGACAAATTTCAGAACAAGAAAAACATTTTGGAATTCTACAGACACTTCCCTCAGGATAGATTTCCTCGTTTGCACAAACTGGCGGCTACAATAATATCAATGTTTGGTTCCACGTATGTTTGTGAACAACTGTTCTCTGCAATGAAATGTAACAAGATGCGCCTCAGAAACGCATTGTCTGATTGAAATTTAAACTGCACGCTGTGCTTACAGTGCACAAGAACAATTACTCCGAACATAGATGCAATTGTAAAGGGCAAAAAGTAGAAGATAACTGAGAATCCCACACTTCAGTGACTCCTTTTATTGTGTAACAGTTCACAAATTAATACGAATGTAGAGGCATACACTAAGCTAATAAAATTATGTGGCACGTGTGCAATCTCCTTTATTTGTTTCATTTGTCACAGTAATAACTCGTGAGTGATATCCCTGCAGGTGGCCGCAGATTTACATTGACTGGCAGCAGCTGTTGTGTGCCGCACGTGTCTCTCCCCACTCTCCGCTCTGGTTCGGTAGGGGGGGTAGCGTGCTTGCGCTGCTCCGTGCTCGCACCTTGCTGCTCACAGCTTGCTCCACGAGCACGTATGTTGTGAAGCCCTGCTCTACGATTTTTGCCCTGAACACTGCCCTCCAATGCTAAATTTGTGACCCCTTGGTGCCTCAGTACATGTCCTACTAATCGGTCCCTTCCTTTTGTCAAGTTGTGCCACAAACTCCTCTTCTCCCCAATTCTATTCAATACTTCATCATTAGTTATGTGATTTACTCATCTAATCTTCAGCATTCTTCTGTAGCACCACATTTCAAAAGCTTCTATTCTCTTCTTGTCCAAACTATTTATCATCCATATTTCACTTCCATACATCGCTACACTCCATACAAATACTTTCAGAAACGACTTCCTGACACTTAAATCTATACTCGATGTTAACAAATTTCTCTTCTTCAGAAATGCTTTCCTTGCCATTGCCAGTTTACATTTTATATCCTCTCTACTTCGACCATCATCAGTTATTTTGCTCCCCAAATAGCAAACTCCTTTACTACTTTAAGTGTCTCATTTCCTAATCTAATTCCCTCAGCATCACCCAATTTAATTCAACTACATTCCATTATCCTCATTTTGCTTTTGTAGATGTTCGTCTTATATCCTCCTTTCAAAGCACTGTCCATTCCATTCAACTGCTCTTCCAAGTCCTTCGCTGTCTCTGACAGAATTACAATGTCATTGGCGAACCTCAAAGTTTTTATTTCTTCTCCATGGATTTTAATACCTACTCCAAACTTTTCTTTTGTTTCCTTTACTGCTTGCTCAATATACAGATTGAATAACATCGGAGAGAGGCTACAACCCTGTCTCACTCCCTTCCCAACCAGTGCTCCCTTTCATGCCCCTCTACTCTTATAACTGCCATCTGGTTTCTGTACAAATTGTAAATAGCCTTTCGTTCCCTGTATTTTACCCCTGCCACCTTCAGAATTTGAAAGAGAGTATTCCAGTCAACATTGTCAAAAGCTTTCTCTAAGTCTACAAATGCTAGAAACATAGGTTTGCTTTTCCTTAATCTTTCTTCTAAGATAAGTCTTAAGGCCAGTATCGCCTCACATGTTCCAATATTTCTACAGAATCCAAACTGATCTTCCCTGAGGTCAGCTTCCACCAGTTTTTCCATTTGTCTGTAAAGAATTCGTGTTAGTATTTTGCAGCTGTGACTTATTAAACTGATAGTTCAGTAATTTTCACATCTGTCAACACCTGCTTTCTTTGGGATTGGAATAATTATATTCTTCTTGAAGCCTGAGCGTATTTCACTTGTCTCATACATCTTGCTCACCAGATGGTAGAGTTTTGTCAGCACTGGCTCTCCCAAGGTTGTCAGTAGTTCTAATGGAATGTTTTCTACTCCCGGGGCCTTGTTTCGACTCAGGTCTCTCAGTGCTCTGTCAAACTCTTCAAGCAGTATCGTATCTCCCATTTCATCTTCATCTACATCCTCTTCCATTTCCATAATATTGTCCTCAAGTACATCACCCTTGTATAGACCCTCTATATACTCCTTCCACCTTTCTGCTTTCCCTTCTTTGCTTAGAACTGGGTTTCCATCTGAGCTCTTGATATTCATACAAGTGGTTCTCTTTTCTCCAAAGGTCTCTTTAATTTTCCTGTAGGCTGTATCTATCTTACTCCTAGTGAGATAAGCCTCTACATCCTTACATTTGTCCTCTAGCCATCCCTGCTTAGCCATTTTCCACTTCCTGTCGATCTCATTTCTGATACGTTTGTATTCCTATTTGCCTGCTTCATTTACTGCATTTTTGTATTTTCTCCTTTCATCAATTAAATTCAATATTTCTTGTTACCCAAGGATTTCTACGAGCCCTCGTCTTTTTACCTACTTGATCCTCTGCTGCCTTCACTACTTCATTCCTCAGAGCTACCCATTCTTCTTCTACTGTACTTCTTTCCCCCATTCTTGTCAGTTTTCCCCTTATGCTCTCCCTGAAACTCTGTACAACCTCTGGTTTAGTCAGTTTATCCAGGTCCCATCTTCTAAAATTCCCACCTTTTTGCAATTTCTTCAGTTTTAATCTACAGTTCATAACCAATAGATTGTGGTCAGAGTCCACATCTGCCCCTGGAAATGTCTTCCAATTTAAAACCTGGTTCCTAAATCTCTGTCTTACCATTATGTAAGCTATCTGATACCTTCTAGTATCTCCAGGATTCTTCCATGTATACAACCTTCTTTCATGATTGTTGAACCAAGTGTTAGCTATGATTAAGTTATGCTCTGTGCAAAACTCTACCAGGCGGCTCCCTCTTTCATTTCTTAGCCCCAATCTATATTCACCCACTATGTTTCCTTCTCTCCCTTTTCCTACTCTCGAATTCCAGTCACACATGTCTATTAAATTTTCGTCTCCCTTCACTACCTGAATAATTTCTTTTATCTCATCATACATTTCATCAATTTCTTCATCATCTGCAGAGCTAGTTGGCATATAAACTTGTACTACATCTACATCTACATTTATACTGCGCAAGCCACCCAACGGTGTGTGGTGGAGGGCACTTTACATGCCACTGTTATTACCTCCCTTTCCTGTTCCAGTCAGGTATGGTTCGCGGGAAGAACGACTGTCTGAAAGCCTCCATGCGCACTCGAATCTCTCTAATTTTACATTCGTGATCTCCTCGGGTGGTATAAGTAGGGGGAAGCAATATATTTGATACCTCATCCAGAAACGCACCGTCTCGAAACCTGGCGAGCAAGCTACACCACAATGCAGAGCGCCTCTCTTGCAGAGTGTGCCACTTTTTTGTTAAACATCTCCGTAACGCTATCACAGTTACCAAATAACCCTGTGACGAAACGCACCGCTCTTCTTTGGATCTTCTCTATCTCCTCCGTCAACCCGATCTGGTATGGATCCCACACTGATGAGCAATACTCAAGTACAGGTCGAACGAGTGTTTTGTAAGCCACCTCCTTTGTTGATGGACTACATTTTCTAAGGACTCTCCCAATGAATCTCAACCTGGTACCCGCCTTACCAACAATTAATTTTATATGATCATTCCACTTCAAATCGTTCCGCACGCATACTCCCAGATATTTTACAGAAGTAACTGCTACCAGTGTTTGTTCCGCTAGCATATAATCATACAGTAAGGGATCCTTCTTTCTATGTATTCGCAATACATTACATTTGTCTATGTTAAGGGTCAGTTGCCACTCCCTGCACCAAGTGCCTATCCGCTGCAGATCTTCCTGCATTTCGCTACAATTTTCTAATGCTGCAACTTCTCTGTATACTACAGCATCATCCGTGAAAAGCCGCATGGAACTTCCGACACTATCTACTAGGTCATTCATATATATTGTGAAAAGCAATGGTCCCATAACACTCCCCTGTGGCACGCCAGAGGTTACTTTAACGTCTGTAGACGTCTCTCCATTGATAACAACATACTGTGTTCTGTTTGCTAAAAACTCTTCAATCCAGCCACACAGCTGGTCTGATATTCCGTAGGCTCTTACTTTGTTTATCAGGCGACAGTGCGGAACTGTATCGAATGCCTTCCGGAAGTCAAGAAAAATAGCATCTACCTGGGAGCCTGTATCTAATATTTTCTGGGTCTCATGAACAAATAAAGCGAGTTGGGTCTCACACGATCGCTGTTTCCGGAATCCATGTTGATTCCTACATAGTAGATTCTGGGTTTACAAGAACGACATGATACTCGAGCAAAAAACATGTTCTAAAATTCTACAACAGACCGACGTCAGAGATATAGGTCTATAGTTTTGCGCATCTGCTCGACGACCCTTCTTGAAGACTGGGACTACCTGTGCTCTTTTCCAATCATTTGTAACCTTCCGTTCCTCTAGAGACTTGCGGTACACGGCTGTTAGAAGGGGGGCAGGTTCTTTCGCATACTCTGTGTAGAATCGAATTGGTATCCCGTCAGGTCCAGTGGACTTTCCTCTGTTGAGTGATTCCAGTTGCTTTTCTATTCCTTGGACACTTATTTCGATGTCAGCCATTTTTTCGTTTGTGCGAGGATTTAGAGAAGGAACTGCAGTGCGGTCTTCCTCTGTGAAACAGCTTTGGAAAAAGGTGTTTAGTATTTCAGCTTTACGCGTGTCATCCTCTGTTTCAATGCCATCATCATCCCGGAGTGTCTGGATATGCTGTTTCGAGCCACTTACTGATTTAACGTAAGACCAGAACTTCCTAGGATTTTCTGTCAAGTCGGTACATAGAATTTTACTTTTGAATTCACTGAGCACTTCACGTATAGCCCTCCTTACGCTAACTTTAACATCGTTTAGCTTGTTTGTCTGAGAGGTTTTGGCTGTGTCTAAACTTGGAGTGAAGCTCTCTTTGCTTTTGCAGTAGTTTCCTAATTTTGTTGTTGTACCACGGTGGGTTTTTCCCGTCCCTCACAGTTTTACTTGGCACGTACCTGTCTTAAACGCATTTTACGATTGCCTTGAACTTTTTCCATAAACACTCAACATCATCAGTGTCTGAACAGAAATTTTCGTTTTGATCTGTTAGGTAGTCTGAAATCTGCCTTCTATTACTCTTGCTAAACAGATAAACCTTCCTCCCTTTTTTTATATTCCTATTAACTTCCATATTCAGGGATGCTGCAACGGCCTTATGATCACTGATTCCCTGTTCTGCACATACAGAGTTGAAAAGTTCGGGTCTGTTTGTTATCAGTAGGTCCAAGATGTTATCTCCATGAGTCGGTTCTCTGTTTAATTGCTCGAGGTAATTTTCGGATAGTGCACTCAGTATTATGTCACTCGATGCTCTATCCCTACCACCCGTCCTAAACATCTGAGTGTCCCAGTCTATATCTGGTAAATTGAAATCTCCACCTAAGACTATAACATGCTGAGAAAATTTATGTGAAATGTATTCCAAATTTTCTCTCAGTTGTTCTGCCACTAATGCTGCTGAGTCAAGAGGTCGGTAAAAGGAGCCAATTATTAACCTAGCTCGGTTGTTGAGTGTAACCTCCACCCATAATAATTCACAGGAACTATCCACTTCTACTTCACTACAGGATAAACTACTACTAACAGCGACGAACACTCCACCACCGGTTGCATGCAATCTATCCTTTCTAAACACCGTCTGTACCTTTGTAAAAATTTCGGCAGAATTTATCTCTGGCTTCAGCCAGCTTTCTGTACGTACAACGATTTCAGCTTCGGTGCTTTCTGTCAGCGCTTGAAGTTCCGGTGCTTTACCAACGCAGCTTCGACAGTTTACAATTACAATACTGATTGCTGCTTGGTCCCCGCACGTCCTGACTTTGCCCCGCACCCGTTGAGGCTGTTGCCCTTTCTGTACTTGCCCAAGGCCACCTAACCTAAAAAACCACCTAGCCCACGCCACACAACCCCTGCTACCCGTGTAGCTGCTTGTTGCGTGTAGTGGACTCCTGACCTATCCAGCGGAACCCAAAACCCCACCACCCTATGGCGCAAGTCAAGGAATCTGCAGCCCACACGGTCGCAGAACCGTCTCAGCCTCTGATTCAGACCCTCCACTCGGCTCTGTACCAAAGGTCCGCAGTCAGTCCTGTCGACGATGCTGCAGGTGGTGAGCTCTGCTTTCATCCTGCTAGCGACACTGGCAGTCTTCACCAAATCAGATAGCCGCCGGAAGCCAGAGAGGATTTCCTCTGATCCATAGCGACACACATCATTGGTGCCGACATGAGCGACCACCTGCAGATGGGTGCACCCTGTACCCTTCATGGCATCTGGAAGGACCCTTTCCACATCTGGAATGACTTCCCCCGGTATGCACATGGAGTGCACATTGGTTTTCTTCCCCTCTCTTGCTGCCATATCCCTAAGGGGCCCCATTACGCGCCTGACGTTGGAGCTCCCAACTACCAGTAAGCCCACCCTCTGCGACTGCCCGGATCTTGCAGACTGAGGGGCAACCTCTGGAACAGGACAAGCAGCCATGTCAGACCGAAGATCAGTATCAGCCTGAGACAGAGCCTGCTACCAGTTCATCAGACAAACTGGAGAGGCCTTCCGTTCAGCCCTCCGGAAAGTCTTTCACCCCCTGCCACACCTTGAGATGACCTCCCCCTCTACCACAGGTGAGGGATCAGCCTCAATGCCAGCAGTATCCCGGGCAACCACAGTCGTTGTCCGATCAGGGGATGTGTGGGACGAGCTGGCCGTCCCCGACAAACCCCCATCCGGACCCCCACAGTGATGCCCATTGGCAACAGCCTCAATCTGTGGTGACCGAAGCCAACACTGCCTGAAGCTAGAAGTGAAGGGATGCCAACTCAGCCTGCATCCGAACACAGCAGTTGCAGTCCCTATCCATGCTAAAAACTGTTGTGCAAAAACGTCTGAATTAATCTACAGAGAGCGCAAACAAATCGACACAAAATTTAAACGGTTATTAAAATACAAGATTGCCTAGTAAATGCAGTAATGCTGCTACTTGTGCACTGCTGACTACACTATTCAGGTACTAAAACGCGATGCTACAACTCTCAAATACTATAATACGCCCGAAATTTATGAATTAAACAATGCAAGTACCAAAAACAAGCAAAGAAATTAAGAATTAATCTATGTAACAAATGAGTGAGCTAGGAGTATATGACTTGCTGCTGCAGCTGCTTATCCAACAGCGGCAGGGAGCACACTGACTGTGACCAACCGACACTGGCCGTTCAAAACAAAAACAGAAGACAAAAGAGCCAATGACTACGCAAATTTACACTATTCAGGTACTAAAACACGATGCTACAACTCTCAAATACTATACTGTTGTAGGCGTGGGCTTCATGTCTATCTTGGCCACAATAATGCATTCACTATGTTGTTTGTAGTATCTTATCCGCACTCCTATTTTTTTATTCATTATTAAAGCTACTCCTGCATTACCCCTATTTGATTTTGTATTTATAACCCTGTATTCACCTGACCAAAAGTCTTGTTCCTCCTGCCACCGAACTTCACTAATTCTCACTATATCTAACTTTAACCTATCCATTTCCCTTTTTAAATTTTCTAACCTACCTGCCCGATAAAGGTATCTGACATTCCACACTCCAATCCGTAGCATGCCAGTTTTCTTTCTCCTGATAATGACGTCCTCTTGAGTAGTCCCCACCCAGAGATCTGAATGGGGGACTATTTTACCTCCAGAATATTTTACCCAAGAGGCCGCCATCATCATTTAACCATACAGTAAAGCTGCATGCCCTTGGGAAAAATTACGGCTTTAGTTTCCCCTTGCTTTCAGTCGTTCGCAGTACCAGCACAGCAAGGCCGTTTTGGTTAGTGTTACAAGGCCAGACTGTTGCCCCTGCAACCACTCAAAAAGCTTCAGCCCCTCTTCAGGAACCACACGTTTGTCTGGCCTCTCAACAGATACGCCTCCATTGTGGTTGCACCTATGGTATGGCCATCTGTATCGCCGAGGCACGCAAGCCTCCCCACCAATGGCAAGGTCCATGGTTAATGGGGGGGTAATGCCTGAAATTTGGTGTTCTCAGCACAGTCTTTACACTGTGGTTTTTCAAATACTGGATTCCCTAATGTCTGTTAATTCCTTTCGTGCAGCCATCACCATGTTAGAAACCTTTTCACATTAATCACCTGAGTACAAACAACGGCTCTGCTTATCGCCACCCTTTTATACCTTGTGTATGTGATACTGCTGCCATCTGTATACGCGCATATTGTTATCCCCTGACTTTTGTCACCTGAGTGTAACTTATCCACGAATGTGTAGATGAATTTCATGAAATAGAAGAACCAAAATCTGCTGCAAAAGATGCAATCTATATTTATGTTTTTTGGAGCACAAAAATTGTTTCAAGCTGCAACACACAGAAATAACACCCTCATATTGTTAGTGATTTTTCAGTAACTGTTTTGTCATAACTTTAACTAGTTATATTTATATTATACTGTACACATAAATGAATAACGATGTATGTAATTATATGTGGGCATGATAAATACGCAATTTGTGCATCAGTCAACATCCTATGTACTTCAGAAGCATACCCAACTAAGTAAAGTTCTGCATTCCAGCCTAGATGAGCTGACTGTGCCCAACCAATTGTCATGTCATCCTCTCCCATTAGTGTCATTAGATGTTGTATAGATGGGTGTGAGGTCAACAGTCAACACATTGCTCTCCCTGTCATTGTCAGGTTTATTGACCTTCGAACTGCTATGAATCAGTTGGCCTCATAATTCTAAGTAAACCCCATACTGGTCCTCCCACCTGGGAAAATTCCATAGCACTCTCAGCTATAGAGGCAGATATATATTTTATAGATAAACCCTAAACTACATGTCTTCTTTACAGTAAACAGCAATCTCTCCTTTCCTACATTGTTAAATTAAAATGAAAAAAATGCAGGCTGAAAAGGATATACCAACATCATCAGCAACTTCTCTGATTGTGATTTGGTGATTGTTCATTATCATTTCTTTCATTTTTTCCACAATTTCATGATTTAATGATGTGATGTGTCATCCAGTGTTCTTGTTATCTGTGTGGGCTTGACAGCCAGCAGTGATGGTGTGGGGTGCTATTTCTTTTCATCCCCTTTGGCTGTCCCCATGGCACACCTACAGCGCAGCAGTATGTCCTCTATATTCTATGCCTTCTTTTGTTGCTCTTCATGGCAAGCTATCTGGGGCTTACAGCAAGATAATGCCTGCCTGCACATGGCGACTGTGTCCACTGCTTGACTTCGTGGTTGCAAAACCCTTTCTTGGCAAGCAAGTTCGCCAGATCTCTCCCCAATTGAAAGAATTTGGAGTATTTTTGGCAGGGCCCCACAATCATCTTGGGATTTTGACAATCTGGCATGCCAATTGGACAAAATTTACCAAGATATCTCTCAGGAAGACATCCAACAAGTTTATCAATCAATCCAAAGATGAATAACTGCTTATCCACGAATGTGTAGATGAATTTCATGAAATAGAAGAACCAAAATCTGCTTTCTCTCCTGAATAACTCATCCAATTTTTTTTTTTTAATTGTAATCATTTGTTTGTTTGTACATGTACATAAAATCTACCAAATTTACTCCCATTTGGATAATTCCTTTGTGGTGCATCTTTTCTTTTTGTCTCTTGTTTGGTGCTTTTTTTTCTCTTAGAGTGAATATTATTTTAGATGTCTGCTTTAACTTCAGTTTTAAACATGCTGGGTTCAGCTTTCTCTTTTATGTCCTTGAGTAATTTATTGTACAATTTGATCCCATCATAGAAAATACCATTTTGGATTTTTTGTTCCCCTGAATTAGTTATGTCACTTTGGATTTTGGGAGCCATTATTTACGTTATTTGTCTTTCACACTTTTCTTGCCTTGGTGGAGACTCAGTGATAGAGCAGAGGGACTAGATCATTCATTTCCACACGTAATGATATTAATTACATCATCACTGTCTTAGAATGCTGATATCTGGAGGTCTGTTTCATATCTATCTTCCCTACATTTATTGTTTTCTGAAACTTTACCCTACTGGCAGACTTTGAGGGCAACTCCTACCACATGTTAGCTTACTGACCTGGAACCACACTTTGGAAGTTGCATGACCTGGCTTCTTGAATTGTCCTCCTGCCATGAATGGCCATGATGGACATTTGTAAAAGAAAATACACAACACAGCATCAAATGATTATTGGTATCTTCATATTTATTAATATTTAGTGCTAGATAATATTCCCTTTTTGATGATCAGCCCTGAAATGTGCAGGAGCTTCAATGTTCAGCACAGATCAGTAAGTTATGGTAATTAACCAACATTCACAAAGTTCACTGGTGTTAGACTAAGGTAAACAACTCTGATAGACATAGCAGCTTCACATTTTAGCAGTCTGACACTAATTGACTAATACATGCATGGCATTTATAACTCACAAGTAAATGTAGACTGCATACCATGAATTGAATGGAAAATTACATAATGAGATATAGATTGTCTGTGTAATGACTGCAAGCTTCCTACTCAATTATAAAATGATGTTCACATTTTCTTTCCCAGTTAATGACTTAGGCACCTTGTACCATGCATCTATATAGAGGCATATAAGACAGAAATACTGGTCTATCCTCCTTCAGTTATTAACTTAACAGTCAGAAAAATGAAAGGACACAAAAATGCAGAAGCAAAGATGTAATTTTGTTTAACTAATATCAGTATAACTAGCAAATGGCAAGAATAATGGGTTCTACTCTGATCAAAATTTTAATGTACAGGGTGACTCAAAAAGAATACCACAACTTTAGGAATTTAAAACTCTGCAACGACAAAATGCAGAGCTAAGCACTATCTGTTGGCGAATTAAGGGA
The DNA here is from genome assembly GCF_023864275.1 of Schistocerca cancellata. Lineage (NCBI taxonomy): Eukaryota > Metazoa > Arthropoda > Insecta > Orthoptera > Acrididae > Schistocerca > Schistocerca cancellata. Next base: position 873,486,479 of record NC_064629.1, on the reverse strand, counting down.
GCTATAAAGTTTCATTTAGTTGTACATTTGTTCGCTTGAGGCACTGTTGACTAGGCGTTAGCGTCAGTTGATGCTAAGATGGCGACCGCTCAACAGAAAGCTTTTTGTGTTATTGAGTACGGCAGAAGTGAATCGACGACAGTTGTTCAGTGTGCATTTCGAACGAAGTATGGTGTTAAACCTCCTGATAGGTGGTGTATTAAACGTTGGTATAAACAGTTTACAGAGAATGGGTGTTTGTGCAAAGGGAAAAGTTCTGGATGGCCGAGAACGAGTGATGAAAATGTAGCACGCATCCAGCAAGCATTTGTTCGCAGCCCAGGAAAATCGACTCGCAGAGCTAGCAGAGAGCTGCAAATTCCACAATCAACTGTATGGAGAGTCCTACGAAAAAGGTTAGTTATGAAACCTTATCGTCTGAAATTGGTTCAAGCACTGTCTGCAGCTGATAAGATTAAAAGAATCGATTTCTGTGATTTTATCCTTGCTCAAATGGAAACAGATGAATCTTTCATTTCAAAGATTGTGTTTAGTGATGAAGCAACTTTCCACACTAACGGGAAAGTCAACCGTCACAATGTCTGTATATGGGGCACTGAGAATCCGCGGGAAACAACTCAGTATGAACATGACTCGCCTAAGGTGAACGTTTTCTGTGCCATTTCAGCCAATAAAGTTTTTGGTCCCTTTTTCTTTGAAGGTGCTACTGTAACTGGACTACAGTATCTGGAGATGTTAGAGAATTGGCTGTTCCCTCAGCTCGAACAAGAAGCGCAACAATTCATATTTCAGCAGAATGGAGCGCCACCACATTGGCACTTATCTGTCCGTAACTACCTGAACGTCAACTACCCGAGGCGATGGATCGGCCACCAGGCAGCCCGTGACAGAGCACTTCATCACTGGCCTCCAAGAAGCCCTGATCTTACCCCCTGCGATTTTTTCTTATGGGGGTATGTTAAGGATATGGTGTTTCGGCCACCTCTCCCAGCCATCATTGATGATTTGAAACGAGAAATAACAGCAGCTATCCAAACTGTTATGCCTGATATGCTACAGAGAGTGTGGAACGAGTTGAAGTATCAGGTTGATATTGCTCGAGTGTCTGGAGGGGGCCATATTGAACATCTCTGAACTTGTTTTTGAGTGAAAAAAAACCTTTTTAAATACTCTTTGTAATGATGTATAACAGAAGGTTATATTATGTTTCTTTCATTAAATACACATTTTTAAAGTTGTGGTATTCTTTTTGAATCACCCTGTACATGGGAATTCCAAAAGCCTGCCAAAATTTTATGATAAAGTGAAGTGTTATAATTGGAATAAGTGATAAACTAACAAGTTACTTTAGTAAAATTACTCATTTTTGGTAACAGAAAAATCAGGGCTATAAAACCAAGGTATTGAATCTCAGAAATCATTACATTTAAGACTGGAACATTCTAGAAAACAGAAATTTTTTAATACCCAATAACTTTAGGTATATGAAGTTTTTCAAAAAAGTAAAATGTTTCTTGAAATGGGAGAATAATGGCTTTTGAATGAGCTCCACAAGTCTGGAAAAAAAAACCTCTGATAATCAAAAATTTCACAGTTACAGAGTTTGCATGTATAGTAAAGAATTAAAATTTATTTAAATAAAACACTACTAGTTGAACTAAATATACTGTTCTCATCAGTAATCAGGGAAGTTACACAGTGAACAATAAAGTTCTGTGAATCCCTGCTTGGATAAGAAGGTGGATATTTTGAGTAACTGTTGTGTATGTACTATTAGCAAAACAAGATCAAACAAGCAAAATTGTTGATGTCAGGTGCGGTACAAGAAAATGTAGGATAGACCCACAAACATTGACGATGTTGTAAACAATCTTCACAGGTTTGCTGCCAGATCACATTGTGCAAATTCCACAACATACCCTCGGAGTAACTGTCAGACATCTTCAGGTGGTTGACCGTGCTCGTGGCTAGGTATGACTGATGGTATCCGCACACTGATGCCCTGTTTTTAGAAGACGTGCACGAAGAACGTGCAGCTGGGGAAATTGCGCATGCACAGTGATTTGCCCTATTCGAACTCCCTCTGCCAAAATTTGCTGACTGGACTGACTGACTGACTGGACTGAACAACAAGCTAAGGTCCATCAAATGACTAAATATGATCGACTCGAAGCTCGAACACAAGAAGATGTACTGTATTTAATCCCACAGAGAAGACTGCAGTTTCAGTTCTAGAGAAGGAATTGAATTTTGCAATACACCAGGGACAATTCCTGTCCAAGATGTGATTAGTGGAATAGAGCAGGCTGTTTCAAAACTTTCTTAGGATGCTGCCGAAGAGAATAGGTGTGACACATGCCATATCTTGACTCAAGCTTCATCTAAGAGGTCCAACTTTAACATCACCTCAGCTGAAAGAAATGCTCTACGAGAATTGAGAGAAGACCAAGACATCATCATCTTATCTTCTGACAAAGGAAATGCTTCTGTGCTTCTCTCACACACAGTATATAACAGCAAGATATACAAACTGCTCGACGATCCTGCATATAGAAAATTAAAAAGTGATCCGATGAGTAGGATCCAGAGGAAGAGCTCGATTCCTGCAAAAGTCACTAAGGGTTTGCATCAACAGGCTGCAGTTCCTCCTAGACTCTAGAGCCTACCCAAGATCCATAAGAATGAGGTGCCTCTCCATCCCATTGTAAGTAACATAGGAGCACCTATTTATTTTGTTGCCTAATACCTGACATCTCTATTGGGACCTCCTGTAGGCAAGTGCAACCAATGCATTCGAAACTCTGAAGATTTCATAGGTCACATGAAAACCCTTAGATTGTAATCATCAGATCTGTTAGTAAGTTTTGATGTTGTGTCTTTATTTACAATGGTGCCCTTGCACGACTCTTTGGAGCCCATTAGCAACAAGTTTGAGGAGGACATAGTAGCATTATTCAAACACATGCTTACTTCAACATACTTCTTATTTGAAGGCCAATATTTTGAACAAGTGGACGGTGTCACCATGGGAAGCCCTCTGCCTCCTGTGGTGCTCAATTATTTTATGGAGGACTTTGAAGAAAAAGCACTACAGTCAGCCACTCTCAAACCCTCTTGTTTCTGCGGTATGTGGATGATACATTTGTGATGTGGACACATGGACTTGATACTCTACCTACATTTCTTCAGCATCTGAATTTGCTCCATCTGAATATAAATTTCACAATGGAAGTGGAAAAAGATGGTGGTTTATCTTTTCTTGATATCTTGGTATGTAGGAAATCAGATGGAACCTTGGGACACAGCGTCTACCGCAAGCCAACACATACAGATCTATATCTGCAGGCCACAAACTGCCATCATCCTGCACAATGCAGTAGTGCATTACGTATGTTAGTTCATAGAGCACATGTGGTATCTGATCCTGAGTGCCTGTCGAGTGAAGTCAGTGTTCCAACAAAATGGTTACTCTGAGAGACAGATACGTAATGCATTCAGGCCCAGGTGAGTTCAACCTATGGAGCAGGATGAAGATACGAAGAGACCCACCACTTTGGCCTTTTTGCCATATTTTGGTGCCATGTCATCAAGAATCAGAAGAGTCCTCAGAAGATATGGAATTAAGTGAGTTTTTCAACCATCTGCAAAACTGAGAAACCTGTTGCGTTCGGTTAAGGATGACCTCGGACTGAGAAAATGTGGTGTGTATAAGATTCCTTGTCAGTGTGGGGCAGCATATATAGGCCAGACATGCCGCACAGTACAAGAATGCTGCAATGAACATCAGCATCATACGCCTTCATCAACCGTAAAAGTCAGCAATTTCCGAACACTGCCTGAATACAGGACATCGTATGATTTATGAAAAGATGGAAGTTTTATCCCCGGCATCATCTTTTTGGGACTGCATTATTAAGGAAGCAATACATATCCATACAGCCGATAATCTCATCAACAAGGATACGGGATTTCAACTGAGCATAGACTGGAACCCTGCATTGGCTGCTATTAAATCACAATGCAAAAATTAAGATTCTTCAATAACAGGCCCATCATAACACTGGCCTAGTATGGCCATTGGTGAGTAACGTCTGGCCACACTGTTGACATATGCAGTGTACAGCGCATGTACGGGAGAGCCACTCTGTGATTTTCAGCAGAGGGAGTTTGAATAGGGCAAACCACTGCGCATGCGCGATTTCTGCGGCTGTGCGTTCTTCACACGCATGTTCTAAAAAGGGGGGGTTGGCGTGCAGACACCGTCAGTCATACCTAGCCACAAGCAAGTTTGAACCACCTGAAGATGTTGGACAGTTGCTCCGAGGAAATATTGTGGAATTTGCACAATGTGATCTGGCGGAAAGCCCGTGAAGACTATTTACAACACATCCGCCGGAAAGCTTGAAGAGTCACATTGACAATGTTGGTAATTATGTAGTTGTAGTAACTGCATAGTACACAAGACAGGCCCAAAGTAAACCGAATATGGCTTTATTCATGAAGCACTCAACTACGATGGAAAACAAACTTCCATGGATCCCCACGTAACAAGACACAGTACACTGATGTTAATGGCACACTGTAAAGACACATGAGAGGAGCCAGTTAGTGTTGTTCCACACACATATATACACATGAGTCACTAGGTAGATGGTGCGGTGGAGACCTCACTGTGTGCACACCTCTCAGAAGTGCCCCCCATCGACCAGCCCATGCTGATACTGTTGGTGGCAGATTCGAACACGTATGCATGATGACACCACCCTCAGTGCACATGCACTAGGTGCAGGATATAACACACTTCTCCCTTATGCAAAGTGAAGGCCCAGGTAATGGAGGAGACACCAGCAACCTGACGATAGAAACATCTATCGATTCCAAAGTGTTGGCACCCGGTGCTGACAGAGTGGGCAGGATGATGGGCTGGGCAGGTACTGGAGCATAGGGCCAGAATGCATAGGGACATGGACTTGCCCAAGGGCAGTGGGCCCACACGGCACCCAACGACAGTACCGGAGACTAGGGTATCATCGACATCTCGATTTTGTCATCAGCAAGCAGGTCCCAGGGTGGAGGTGGCAGGGCAGAACCCACTGATGATGATGGCTGATGTGATGATGGAGGGAGGTCTGGTGCAGGCAGTCGGGCCAAAATAGGAGGTTGCAGCAATGGACACAAGGCTGTAGATGGACCAGCCCCCAGCACAGGGAAGCTGGAACCCCAGGTTGCCATATGTGGAGGTAGCAGCCAATGGGATGGGGGCACCTCCACATCAATGACCGTCTCGAGTTGGAGGGCAGTGGGTTGGGCTGTCATGACAGGGGTGCCACCCACGAACCATTAGATTCCAGTGGTGAGCAGAGGTGCAGCTGATCAAGGTGACGTGTCACCAATCTGTCAGCCATACAGACATCACACAGATGGCGTCCCCAGCAGTGGACAACCACAGAAGGTGCATCTCAGGCTGCAGAATGTGGAGGAGCATGTGTGGCTGCCAGCCATGAAGCAACTCATCTGGGCTCAGCTGCCTCATAGGCGTGAGGCAATAGGCACTCAGAAAATAGAGAAGGGCATCATCCAGTAAGAATCTATAGTGAAATTTTTCATTTGGGACTTGAATGTATGCACTAGTCATGCTGCCTTGCCATTTGATTGAATGTGGAATGATTGAGCTATAGCATGATGAATGGTGTGATCGGAACAAAACATCTCCAACATGTGAGAAACAAACTGGAGCCTATTATCAGAAACTAAGGCACATGGCAACCCTTCAATAGAAAAAAAAAGAAAGAAATAAAAAGTCTACGAATTGTGACCTCAGCCAATTTGAAGCACCTGGAGAATGTAAGGAAACTGGGAAAATGCATCCACAACCAAGAACCAATAGTAATTCAAGAAGGGACCAGCGAAATCTACATGAATGCATTCCCATGGTTGGCGTGGAATTTGGCCAGGGGGACAGAGATTCCCTGGGAGCTGCTTCTTGTCGGCCACATTGCTCACAAGCCATGACAAAACACACAATTTTGACATCAGTCCTTGGATGAAAAACTTGTCCCCTACCTAAGAGTTTAGTGCACAAAGCATCTCAATGGCAGGAACGACTAATCTGGGAGAGAGGTCTTCCATGGACAGCAGCAAAAAACTGTCAAAAACAGAGGGGGCAATACCATAAGTGAAAATAGTTGCACAGAGTGTCTTAAGCCTGACCCGGCAATTTATCTCACCAGCCCTGTTGTACAAACCAAACCACCTGGCACAGAACCAGGTTGGCAGCAGCAGCAGTTCCTATGTGTGAGCTCATAATTGGAAAACACTTGACTGCAACCTGCATTTCAGTATCAAGATGGAAGCAAAGCAATTCTTCACAATAAAATTCGAAATCAGGACCCACAGGAAGACAGGACAAGGTGTCCACATTGGCATGTTTAAACATAGGTCGAAAATGGATTTCATAATTGTAGCGAGACAAGAACAGTGCCTAGTGATGGAGGCGATGTGCTACCTTGTTGGGCAAGGAAGTGCGAGGGTTAAACAAGGAAACCAAGGCTTTATGGTTAGTAATAAGGTGAAACTTGTAGCCATACAAAAAACATGAAATTTCTAGAAAGCACAGACTATGGCAAGAGCCTCTTTTCCCGCCTTAGAGTAATGTTACTGGGCTGGAGTGAGAGGTTTAGAGGCAAAAGCAAGAGCTGATTCAGAGCTATTGGCACACTACTGAGAGAGGACTGCTCCAAGGCCATACTGTGAGGCATCAGATGTCAAAACTATGTGCTGGTCCACAGAGAACTTATCAAAACAAGGGGCCAAGAGTAGTTTGGATTTCAGCACTTGAAAAGCACATTCACAGTCCAGGCTCTAGCAAAAATGAATATTCTTGCGTAACAAGGCATTCAAAGGGTGCATCATGGTGGCCAACTCTTGCCAGGAATTTATGGTAGTAGACTATCTTCCCTAGGAAGGCGTGAATGTCTCTTATGGATGAGGGACAAGGTATAGATGTAACAGCTGAGATTTGGTCTCACAGGGGGCAAACCACATCCCATGATACCTCAAATCCCAAATAAACAATAGATGGTTGGAAAAACTGAGATTTTGTGAGGTTACCATAAACCTGTGGACTGTAAGACAGAAAACAAAGTGCACAAATTTTTCAAGTGATCCACTATGGAGGAGCCTGTGGCAACAATATCATCAAGATAATTAATGCAACTCGCAACAGACATAGTGAGTTGATATAAAAATCGCTGGAAAATAGCACAGATACTAGCCACACCAAAAGGAAGGTGCAAATGTTGATAGGGATTATCAGGAGAATTCAAAACCAGAACTTGTTGAGACACTTCATCCACAGGAACCTGCAGATACTCTTCAGACAAATAAATTTTAGAAATGTACTGGCCACCCAATATTTTCACCAACAGTTCCTTCTGGCATGGGAGAGGATACATATCCATGATCGACTGGGTGTTGACAATAGTACTGAAGTCGACACAGAGGTGAAGTTTCCCTAACGGTTTCTGGACTACAACCAGTGGAGATGACTATTCACTACGAATAGCAGGTCACACCACCCCTAGAGATTGAAGTCTGCCTGAGTCTGCTTTCACTTGAACATTCAGGGTGACAGGAATATGATATACATGACAAAAACTAGGTCAAGCTGTGGATTTCGAAGAAATATGAGCAGAAAATTTGTAGCACACCTATGCCTCCCAAAAATATGTCCGAAAACTCCTCATACAGTGTTTCCAATTAAAAATACAATACTTGATCAGACACAATGTGAACTGTGTCGGTGATAGAAAATCCAAATGTCTTAAATGCATCCATCCTGAACAAGTTCTCAACACTGGCATCAGCAACCACCAAAAATGTAATGGGACCAACCACTGATTTGTAAGAAGCAGATGCTGTAAATTGCCCCAACAGCACAATACTCTGTTTGCTGTACCTGACAAGCTTCCACGTGACCAAGCACATGGTGAAAAACACTTAACTTGATAGATAACTTGGGAGAAGTCACAAGCATTGGAGCCACACAGTTCACATCCATGTCCATATCTCGAGCAACCTTTGGTGAACGACACACAGAGGTGATGTTGCCTTTCTTCAGCAAGCATTATAAGTAGCCTAGCACTTATGGCATGTCAAACAATCATGCTGGACAAAACAGAAAGGACATCTACACTTTAATCTGGTCACCTGCTGCCTGGGAAACTTCGAAAGAATAAAGATTGCATTATTTGCATAACTTCAGGCAAGGGGTGTGGGGTGGTGGGAGGATGGGTGGCCTTCACTGAGCAGTGCGCTTTCTTCTCCGGTGCTTAACAGATAACTGCATCATACGCCATAGAGTCTGCATAAGAATCATTATGGGCATCAGCAACAAAAAGACACTTATGACTAAGGCTGTGAAGTTCAGCTGCCCACACTCTGTATGACTGGTTTGGTTTCTTGTGGCATTGGTAGAATTGAACTCATGCTGCTATGATGTGCATTTGTTTGAAAAAGTAGTTGGACGATAAATTGCACATGTAATCAAAACCAGAGCTTGCTGTTGTTGTAAAGAGGCAAGCTGACACAGTAATTGATACTCCTTGGGTGGACTCTATGAGAGGAAGAAGACTTTGTACAAATTCAAGTCAGTCACACCAATAGCAAAAAAATGCTTTCTGAGACTTTTTTCATAAGTGTCCTAAGCTCGGCTGAATCCTCACACGGAGGGAATGTGGGTGGATCAACCTGTGGAAAAGTACCCTCTGTTAATGGAAGCTAACAAGTCGATTGTAGCTGAAGCAAGCTGTTCACTCAGGGCCAGTAGCATGGCATCCATAATGAATAAACCTGATGAAACCACATGTTAAGATTGCAAATGTGGAAACTGTTCCAAACTCGTCACCAATTGTATCGGAACTAGGTAGTACATGAGATCGGTCTAAAGTAACCCAAATATGACTTTATTCATGAAGCACTTAACTACAATGGAAAACAGACCCCCATGGATCCCCACATAACAAGACACAGTACACTGATGTTAATGGCACACTGGAAAGACACATGAGAGAAACCAGTTAGTGCTGCTCCACACTTATATAAGCGTGACTTGCCAGTAGGTGGTGCAGTGGAGACCTCACCGTGCTCATACCTCCCACAGGTGGCCTCCAGCAGCTGGGCCGCACTGATACCATTAACGGCCAATACGAGCATGCACCCTTGGCTTCACCATCCTCAGCACACCACACGAAATAGTTGCAGGATATAACAGTGACCTCATTGCATGACAGTAGTCAGCTTGAATTCCAGGAACATTGGTGGTTTTTAAAATTATGGACTAAAAGTTTCTTACAGGTGAACTGATGCTATATATTGTGTTTGTGTAGACCAGTCTGTATCAAGACTGACTTGATGCAAAATATGGTACAAAGTTTGGTGGATTGGGGACTTTGAGTGACATTCTGGCTTCAGAGTATGGTAAATGTAGTATTACTTTCAGTTCTTGTATTGTGTGCTCTTCTGTGAACACTGGTCAGTCTGTGCACCAAATATGATAATCACTTAGGCCATTGATACATAACTATGTGCTGCATTCATCATTCATTTAATAGGTAGTCAACCGAAGCATATCATCACACCTGTGTAAGGTTGCCCAATATTGATAGATTTGCCTCAACAGCTACTGACCTCATCAGCAAACAGTTTACCTTGATGTGATGTTTAAAGCTTTCCCGCCATACTGATTGCTCCATAAAAACACAGGAGAACTGCTGGATATCAGTAACGTCCTGCCACAATATTTTGGCTCAGAGTCTTCTGGCCATCTTCAGGTCAGTGCCACTGTAGTAGTACTGGCGAGTACGCACTGAGCTCCGCTATTTAAAGCCATATTGAGGTGACATTGCGCATGCGCTGCTCAGCGTGCGCGTTCATAACAACTCCGTGCGCTGCGCCTCGCGCCTTCCACGGTGAAAGCTTGGCATTGACAGCCCTGCTTCTGAATTTTGACTTGACTCTGGTTACTACATAACAATATTAGTTATATGCCACAGCTAAGTGCAAGGACTATAGAGATCCTGCATCCTGCAGAAAGCGAAAGTCTCCAGAGTTGCATGCCCCCTTCAGCCCAGGACATAGTGTTTGTTTTGTGGGTGACAACTTTACAAGCTCAGGCAGTAGCATCAAGTCAGAAGCACCAGCTGATTACAGCTAATGCACATTCCTTTTGTCAATAGCTTGTTAGTTACGACCATGAAAATACAATGTTACTGACTCTGGCACAATACAAAACCATAACCAAGTTGTCATTACACAGTAAGAAGACAGTTTTGTGACATTTTATCACTTGGTAAAGACAAAGAAAACAAAGTACAAGTTCATTCTTCTTATCATCATCATTGTCATCATAGTCATCATCATCAATGTTGGATGACAAAGGTTGCAATCAATTAATCTAGGTAATAACAACAGATTCACAGATCACAGTGTAGCAAATGAACTCTGCAATTTAGTGCTAGGCAAGAGCAATGGCTGGTGAACAGCTGTACCACCAAGAAACCACTTCCTTATATGGGGTACCGCAGCCACAACTTCGCTCTGCTAACCACATATCTCACACCCCAGAGATTGGTATTGTCATGGTGAGACATATTAAGATGGGACAGCTCCATGTGATACAGCCTCATGCCTTTAATACATTTTTTTCCGTTATACATCTAATGCAGATATCATGTGTACACAAAATTGCTGAGAAATTATTTATGCATTATTTCACTAAACTTTGTTATTCACAAGGTAGTTTACAGTTTGTTATTGACCAAAGTGTAAATAGTGTATGTAGAAATACTTTATTTAAAGAAATATTTTAAATTTACAATACCTGTAAACCATGTACAAATCAAAATGCAACCCAGCTACAACTGTTTGTTTTAAGATTGACATAGCTTTGAAAGCCACCATTCCCTCTTTGAAACAAATATTTTACTGCTTCTGAAAACTTAATATTTAAAAAGTTATTCTTATTCAAAATTCTTGTAGTCCAGGGTGTTCCAGTCTTAAAATGTAATCCTTTCCAACATTCAGTGTTATAGTTTCATTGTCAAATTTTTCTGTTTCCAAAAATGTATACTTTCACTAAAATAAATTGTTAATTTGTTAATTACTAAACTATAAAATAAAACTTTCCATGGAATTCTTGGCAGGCTTAGAAACTCCCTGAACACATTAAAATTTCCCTCTCATAATTTTGCCAATTTATAATCAAACAGCTAAAAGTTAATCAAGATAACCTCATTAATTATTTTATTTTATCTGTTTTTATGTTCATATCCAAAATACATAGGATTTATATTTTACCATTTAATAAATTCTGTAATACATCCATCTGTAAATAAGCATCATATCCAAAGCAGTAGTCAGTCAGGGCCTAGCAGTAAACTTGCAAACTTCTATGTCAGTTCTAATTTGGTAACTAATCATCAACAAGTGCACATCTCATGTTCAGTATTTGGTTTTTATCATACAATTTTCAGTCAGTCCATGGTTAGCATTCAACTAGCACAGTTACTACATATGTTGTTACTCAATTTGCAATAAGTGTTCGATACACAAGGTTTGATAGTCAGTCCACATATAAACTTCTAAACGAAGATGCTTTTTTATTATGTTGCTTGTGAAGTTGTGCAACCACTTATAACTCATGTAGATTACTGATCTGTGTTAAGAAATTGATATTAATACATACAACTAAGCTGATAATTGAATTTAGTGTCAATAAGAGGAAACAGAACTAAAATTTAAATTTCAGTGTTGTGTACATTTATTCAATCAAATTATCACGGGAAGAACATTAAAGAACAAATTTCACAAGACTTATGAGGCATGAAACAAGTTGGTAACATTTTAACATGGCACTCAATGCACTGAAGTAACTTACCTGAGCAGGTAACTCATGGTACCAACCGATTGCAGAGTATCATACAGTTGGAAACCAGTCAATCCTTATAAATATGGCACCATTCTCAGGTGTGGTCAGGTATTCTTATGTGAAGGATCTTTACATTGGGCCCCTGACCCATCTGTTTTTGTCTCTCAAAAGCAAACAGTACAGGAACCTACTGCCCAGTCACATGTATCTGCAGCTGCAGATGATCTAAACCTTCAGCAAGTAACACTTTACAGATGTGAGGATATTCATGTGGGGCTCCAGATCACCTGATGCCAATCCTATTTAGCCCTCATGTATCTACATCTACATCTACATCCATACTCCGCAAGCCACCTGATGGTGTGTGGCGGAGGGTACCTTGAGTACCTCTATCGGTTCTCCCTTCTATTCCAGTCTCGTATTGTTCGTGGAAAGAAGGATTGTTGGTATGCCTCTGTGTGGGCTCTAATCTCTCTGATTTTATCCTCATGGTCTCTTCGCGAGATATACGTAGGAGGGAGCAATATACTGCTTGACTCTTTGGTGAAGGTATGTTCTCGAAACTTTGACAAAAGCCCGTACCGAGCTACTGAGCGTCTCTCCTGCAGAGTCTTCCACTGGAGTTTATCCATCATCTCCGTAACGCTTTCGCGATTACTAAATGATCCTGTAACGAAGCGCGCTGCTCTCCGTTGGATCTTCTCTATATCTTCTATCAACCCTATCTGGTACGGATCCCACACTGCTGAGCAGTATTAAAGCAGTGGGCGAACAAGCGTAATGTAACCTACTTCCTTTGTTTTTGAATTGCATTTCCTTAGGATTCTTCCAATGAATTTCAGTCTGGCATCTGCTTTACCGATGATTAATATTACATGATCATTCCATTTTAAATCACTCCTAATGCGTACTCCCAGATAATTTATGGTATTAACTGCTTCCAGTTGCTGACCTGCTATTTTGTAGCTAAATGATAAAGGATCTATCTTTCTGTGTATTCGCAGCACATTACACTTGTCTACATTGAGATTCAATTGCCATTCCCTGCACCATGCGTCAATTCGCTGCAGATCCTCCTGCATTTCAGTACAATTTTCCATTGTTACAACCTCTCGATACACCACAGCATCATCTGCAAAAAGCCTCAGTGAACTTCCGATGTCATCCACCAGGTCATTTATGTATATTGTGAATAGCAACGGTCCTATGACACTCCCCTGTGGCACATTTGAAATCACTCTTACTTCGGAAGACTTCTCTCCATTGAGAATGACATGCTGCGTCCTGTTATCTAGGAACTCCTCAATCCAATCACACAATTGGTCTGATAGTCCATATGCTCTTACTTTGTTCATTAAACGACTGTGGAGAACTGTATCGAACGCCTTGCGGAAGTCAAGAAACACGGCATCTACCTATGAACCCGTGTCTATGGCCCTCTGAGTCACATGGACGAATAGCGCAAGCTGGTTTTCACATGACCGTCTTTTTCGAAACCCATGCTGATTCCTACAGAGTAGATTTCTAGTCTCCAGAAAAGTCATTATACTCGAACACAATACATGTTCCAAAATTCTACAACTGATCGACGTTAGAGATATAGGTCTATAGTTCTGCACATCTGTTCGACGTCCCTTCTTGAAAATGGGGATGACCTGTGCCCCTTTCCAATCCTTTGGAACGCTACGCTCTTCTAGAGACCTACGGTACACCGCTGCAAGAAGGGGGGCAAGTTCCTTTGCATACTCTGTGTAAAATTGAACTGGTATCCCATCAGGTCTAGAGGCCTTTCCTCTTTTGAGCGATTTTAATTGTTTCTCTATCCCTCTGTCGTCTATTTCGATATCTACCATTTTGTCATCTGTGCGACAATCTAGAGAAGGAACTACAGTGCAATCTTCCTCTGTGAAACAACTTTGGAAAAAGACATTTAGTATTTCGGCCTTTAGTCTGTCATCCTCTGTTTCAGTACCATTTTGGTCACAGATGTCTGGACATTTTGTTTTGATCCACCTACCGCTTTGACACAAGACCAAAATTTCTTAGGATTTTCTGCTAAGTCAGTACATAGAACTTTACTTTCGAATTCATTGAACGCCTCTCGCATAGCCCTCCTCACACTACATTTCGCTTCGCGTAATTTTTGTTTGTCTGCAAGGCTTTGGCTATGTTTATGTTTGCTGTGAAGTTCCCTTTGCTTCCGCAGCAATTTCCTAACTCGGTTGGTGTACCATGGTGGCTCTTTTCCATCTCTTACGATCTTGCTTGGCACATACTCATTTAACGCATTATGTACGACGGTTTTGAACTTTGTCCACTGATCCTCAACACTATCTGTACTTGAGACAAAACTTTTGTGTTGAGCCAACAGGTACTCTGAAATCTGCTTTTTGTCACTTTTTCTAAACAGAAAAAATCTTCCTACCCTTTTTAATATTCCTATTTACAGCTGAAATCATCGATGCCTTAACCGCTTTATGATCGGTGATTCCCTGTTCTGCGTTAACTTTTTCAAATAGTTTGGGTCTGTTTGTTAATATGTTATTGCCACAAGTCGGTTCTCTGTTTAACTGCTCAAGGTAGTTTTCAGATAAAGCACTTAAAAAAATTTCACTGGATTCTTTGTCCCTGCCACCCGTTATGAACGTCTGAGTCTCCCAGTCTATATCCGGCAAATTAAAATCTCCACCCAGAGCTATAACATGGTGGGAAAATCTACTCGAAATATTTTCCAAATTATCCTTCAGGTGCTCAGCCACAACAGCTGCTGAGCCCGGGGGCCTATAGAGACATCCAATTACCATGTCTGAGCCTGCTTTAACCGTGACCTCCACCCAAATAATTTCACATTTCGGATCTCCGTCAATTTCCTTTGATACTATTGCACTTCTTATCGCTATAAACACGCCTCTCCCTTCACTGTCCAGCCTGTCTCTGCGGTATACATTCCAATCTGAGTTTAGGATTTCATTACTGTTTACGTCTGGTTTCAGCCAACTTTCTGTCCCTAGTACTATATGGGCGTTGTGACCGTTTATTAATGAGAGCAGTTCTGGGACCTTTCTATAGACGCTCCTGCAGTTTACTATTAGCACATTAATATTGTTATTCCCTGTTGCATTTTGCCTACTCCTACCTTGCCGCGTCTCAGGAGGCATCTTGTCGGGCCTAGGGAGGGGATTCTCTATCCTAAAAAACCCCCATGTTCACTCCACACGTACTCCTCTACCCTTGTAGCCGCTTCCCGCGTGTAGTGCACGCCTGAGCTATTCAGGGGGACCCTACATTTCTCCACCCGATAGCGGAGGTCGAGAAATTTGCACCCCAGATCTCCGCAGAATCGTTTAAGCCTTCCACTCGGCTCCAAACCAGAGGACCGCGATCGGTTCTGGGAACGATACTACAAATAGTTAGCTCTGATTTCACCCCGCGAGCGAGGCTTTCCGCCTTCACCAATTCCACCAACCGCCTGTACGAACTGAGGATGACCTCTGAACCCAGACGGCAGGAGTCATTGGTGCCGACATGAGCAACAATTTGCAGTCGGGTGCACCCAGTGCTCTCTATCGCCGCCGGCAGGGCCTCCTCCACATCTCGGATGAGACCCCCCGGCAAGCAGACAGAGTGAACACTGGCCTTCTTCCCCGACCTTCCCGCTATTTCCCTAAGGGGCTCCATCACCCGCCTAACGTTGGAGCTCCCAGTAACTAATAAACCCCTCCCCCCGTGTGCCTGCTCGGACCTTGCTGAAGGAGCAGCCACATGTCCACTTACAGGCAGAGTGGGCGATGCCACACGGCCAGCCTCCACATTGACCCTCCGCCTCGTGCAATGCCACACGGCCAGCCTCCACATTGACCCTCCGCCTCGTGCAATGCCACACGGCCAGCCTCCACATTGACCCTCCGCCTCGTGCACCACAAACGCCGCTGAACCCGCCACTCCCCTTGGGGAGAGGGTGGCCCAACCGCGCCAAGTACCCGCGAAGATGTCTCGACAGCAGGGACAGTGGGTGAAGCATATAACACCTGGGGTGTACCTTGCGACACACCAGACTCCCCACTGCCGCTACACTCCAAGGCAACAGCCTGAAGACGGCTGACCGCGGCCATCAACACGTTCAGCTGTTCGCGAACAGTGGCCAGCTCCTCCTGCATCCGTACACAGCAGTCACACATCCTATCCATCCTAAGGAATCAATTTACTGAAGAGAGTTAATCAACCTTTAACTAGACTGCTAATTCACTAAAGGCGGCTGTTTATTCACTGAACTGTGGTTGCTAGCCACTTCTTGTAGAAAACAACGAAAATAGGACTACCTGTCTCTGGACTGTATCGAAAACAAACACTAGCACTACTGGCACTATGGTTGACTAAAGGGACTCTCTCTGACTGTATTCAAAACAAACACGAAATCTATGGAACACTATTAATAGCACCCAACAATTAAAGCTTCCTAAGAGCAAATACACACGGAAGAAGAAGTGACAAGTAAGAAAAATACAGTTAATACTTAAATTAAGGTAGCTCGCTGCACAGCAGATGTGAAGCAGACGGCAGTTACGACGACACTGCAATGTGGTGCATCTTAGACAAGCTCGAAACAATCTCACATCTCAGACTAGTTCCAAGCAATCTCCATGAATTAAGGGTGGTGGTTGATTGATGTTGGAGCTGGCTGGAATGACAAATAAGATTTATGATCCTGTAAACAATGCTATTAGAGATGGATTACGAGCTCAGTCTGGGGAAGGAAAATGGCAGTGTCATTTCCTTTGTAACCATCCTGGGATCTGTCATGATTGATTTAATGAACTACAGAAAACATGATTCCGGATGTCTGGACAGTGATTTGAACCACTGTCGTCTTAAATGTGAGCCCATTGTCTAGTGACTGCACCACCTCACTAGGTCTCATGAATCAGAATGGTTTTCCAGTGCTCTTGGTGTCTGGTAGAGTAAGTGCTGTGATATGCACTAGTATGTCAGTTAACTACCATTAGTTAGGCGACTGCATGACATTGTGTAAGTTTGTGTAGCCTTAACAAAAAGAAATTCAAAGCTTAAAATATGCAACAATTTTTCTGTAAATTAATCTCCCATGAAAAGATTTATTACTTTGATGTGTGATGTTTTATTGTTTATTCTACTTTGTTGTAGATATGCAAAGAAGACAGACAGAAATCAAAAATGGAGCAAACTACCTTCCATACAGATGTAAATGAAGTACAAATTTCAAATAAACACTAGGAAAAATTAAAGTATGTATCACTTCAGAATGCAGTTTTAAAATGTTATTCAATTTTAATTTATAATACTGGCATGCCAAAATGTGTTGTCTGTAAACCAAAACAAACAGAAGCATGAATATCTCTTAAGGAATTGATGGGTAGGAAAAGAAGAAAAACTGAAAGGTTTTTCAAGTGAAATAAGAACAAACAGTTTATTTCAGTCAGCAATGTAATACTTTAATTATGTGAGCTGCTTTGGTTTTCTTTTCTTCTCTCCTGCCTCACATACACATGCACACACACTCCAATATGTTAACACCTCTTCCTCATTAAATTAAAATCATTATTATTAACAAAGTTAGCAATAGTTGACTTTATCACCTTGGTTGTGATATACACAGTTTTATCATTTTTATTATTTAAACAAATTTTCAGTAGGTCTTTGTGTTAATAATTTTGTATGAAAGTACCTGCTGTCACTATTTTAACATTAGTCCCAATAAAAGTGTAAAACTAGTACTTAATCTACAATTGGCACTATTTATTTTTGAATAGTCTGCTTTTAAAATTTTAAATAACTTCCTGAGAAAATTATTCAACATACATTCATCTCAGTTAGGCAAAATACACAACATAAAAAGTTACAATGGCAAGGAGGAAGAAGGCGAGAGCATATGAAATCATAATACGAGCAACTTTCTGTTGCTCAGATGGTGTTAGCTGTGCCTTCCTTTTCCTTGTCTTTGTTTCCTTCTTCACATCTTGCATTAGAAGCAGTGGCTCTAATAATAACAAACTAGGAGGCTCTGGCAGTGGATATGATTCAATTACTGAAATTGACATTTCATCTTGTGCACTGACACGTCTTGATGCACTGGATTGAAGCTTTTTTGGTGTTTTTATTTGCAGACTTCCTGGATACTTAAATTTCTTCTTCTTGTCAGTTATTATTGCTCTACTAGATTCTGAAATATCACAGTCTACTTCTTCTGAACCCTTCATAACATATGGTGATGGGATCTCTGAACTCTTCATAGTAATTTGTGCTTCTGAATCCACATCTACAAGTCTTTTCTTTCTTTGCTCAGGAATGAGCACTACTGTAGCATCAACATCTTTATAATGAACATAGCTACCCAATTCTTTATTTTTTAGTGGCAGTGTACATTTTTCTGATTGTGGAGAAAATGGATTGTAGGTGGGGTACTTAAAACTGTGCATTGGACTTACAACATTATTATTTTTTTGTGCAAAGCTGACCTGGTTACCTGATCTATTGGATTTGCTGAAAATCTCTGAAGGATTCCCTTCTAATACTGAAGCCCGAGCTAAAACATTTCGTGTATCTCTGTGTACTACAGTTGTCACTGCTTCATCATTGGCAACATGGAGATTATTACTCCGGCTGTCAAGGGAAGACTGAATAACTGTTAAATGATCCAACAGAACATAGTTTATCATTGGTAACTCCCTAAAATCAGTAGACTGCTGTCCATTTTCTGATTCTGCTGTAAATGTATTTTTAATCAGAAAATTTATACAGCTGACACAAACACATTTTGCTATAAAAGGCATGTACTCTTTTAATGGTATCTCACACAACTGAAGAGAAAGTGCATTATAGCCCACCCAATGGATTTGTAATACAATACTGGTTAGTGGCTGCCTGAATCTGAAAAACCTATCACTATAAACAACATTACTTGCTGTAACAGCACGGGCAATAGGGGGGCCAGAAGTTAGTGGGACATCATGTAATGCGTGTGAAGTCATGGGCCCCCTCTGGTGTTTAGATGGATTTACACACGCAAGGTGCAGTCAGTTACTAGAAGAGTCGAGAATGATAGGGTGGCTTTCCTGAAGTTGATTCAGATCATGTAGCACCTGCAAAAAGACAGATAAACATTATGAACTATTGTTAACTTTAGGTATCTAGTTTAATCATAATACTGAAACACAAAATTTTATGCACTCAGTATTCTTGCATATAATGAGTTATTTTCAATATGTACAGCATATCTGTGCTTTCTGTACATTGATATATTTCACCTCTAAAAAATGACAATGGCATTTTCCTATATTCTGAGGAATTTTTGGCTCTAGAAGCACTACTTTTTATCAACTTTGTACTTATATGATAAAGCTACTTTTGATAATCAAATTCAATTAGTAAATTTTAACACAAATTTCTTTTCATTTATGATAAATCATTTGCTAATTATATATTCATATTCACCTCTATAATGGATGCCATGCTCCATGCCTGTGTTTGACAACTGTGATTACAGTAAGCCCCATCTTTATTTGTAAGTTCAGGCAGGCCTCTCCACGGCGATGTTTGTAAAACTGTGAAATGTTTGGCCAAGATAGATCGAACACGTGCAGCAGTACGCTCCAACTCAGCAATTCCACCAACTTCTCGAGCAAAGTGTAAGCACGCTCGAAGGAAGTATCCAACTGGCCACACCCATTCCTGAAAATGAGAATGAAATTAGATTTTCACCATCCTCAAATAGGTAATCCACATGATATGTTTGCAGAAAATATGAGAACGTGAAGATGGAAAAAAGTTAATGTTTGGGAACTGAAAGAGGGGATACACGTGGAAGAAGAAAGAGGGAGAATGAATGGTGGACATGAAGGAACAAGGGAGAGTTAAAAATCTTAAAATGTAGAATTTAGTGATACAAAGCAAAGTCAATAAGCAAACTGAATCATTTTTTTCTTCATGGAATATATAACCAAGATTATAAAAATATCTTTTATTTTTTAGCTATACACATTGTGAAAACCTGTAACTTTCTTTTCATTCCTTCTTTTTAATCAGATGTCATACCCATACATAATAGCTACAAACTGTTTTACTTGACACTTACACCTTTTAATGTAACATCTACAAAGAACTTTTTCACAAGTTATGCTGTGTGATACACAATAATTATACAGTGGGAGTATAACTTGTATTCACAGTAACTGTATTTATTTCACCACTTACTGGTCCCTGGTGGTAATTGAATCCATGAGCCACTTTAGGATCAGCAGAATCATTAGCATTATCATAATCTCCACAATAGTTCCAGTCAGCTGGATCAAGAGTTTTCATCCCAAGTGGGCCCAGAAGCAGTTCTTCTACCTTCTTCAATGCTATCCAAGCATGTTTCGGCTCAAACATTTCTGGTGCCTACAAGGACACACAAAAACATAGACATTTTGACAATAAATAATGTTCCTCCTTACATCAGAAAGATACAGAGAAGTGTGGGAAAGGGGGAATTGGCAACAAGAGACACTGCTTGCTGGAAAAATTCTTTTTAAAAACGAATCAGGTAGGTTAATGGGAAAGACATTCAAACTATTTACTCCTGCTGCTTGTATAACTCATTGGCCACACATATATGTATTGTCAGATTATGTTAATAGAAACTTCAACATTGTTCACATGCAGACATATTGACATGAGAAATAACATGGATTATCGTTTGAAATAGGATAACAGTTTTCTTTATAACCGTTAAAATGAGCATCAGACTGCAATGCAAATGAATTTACAGAAAGGATACCCACTCCACGTGTGATATTTAAAGTAATGTAACTGGAGAGGTGAACTGTTATCTGGAGATGGGTTTAGTCCTGAAACTGTCCATGGCAAAAGAAAGTATTATAGTGGAGAAACTGTAACTGGTTGACGTATTTTTGTCATTATACTATATACACTGCCGGGTTAAAAAAAAGAAAGAAAGAAAGAAAGACTACATCGATTTTGATCTGATGATGGCATATGGCACCTGGGGGATAGTGGATGTACTAACAATGGTTTCACCATCATCCACCAAACGAAATATAGTGGCACAGCTACCAGAGTGCCATCTTTGTCTATCCTTTAATATGGAATGCTCACAGCCAGAAGGATCACTGTGCTGCAAACATGTGAAGCAAGCAAGCAACCATGCCACAGAGACACACTCATGCTTCCTACAGCCAACTGAGCGAGTTTAAAAAGGGTCAAATTGTGGCCTTCTGAGTGGTGGGATGGTCCTTTCAGACTATTGTCACACAAGTTGGATGTGCAGCATCAGTTGTGCAACAATGCTGGTATCAGTGGTCAAGTGAACATTCTCACACATATAGACAAGGTTCTGGATGTCCACACAGCACAGCTGTGCATGAGGATATCATGTTGTAAGGGCATCAGTGGCAGACTTTACAGCTACCACAGCACAGATACGAGGGTTTGTGAGCCAAGACATGTCAACATAAACTGTTGCTATTAGCAAAGGGACTATGGACACGCACACCTCTAGCCCGTTTACCATTCATGCCACAGCATCAATGTACACGGCTTGAATGGTGTCATCAGAGGATCACTTGGAAGAAAATGGCAAGCTGTGGTCTTCAGCGATGAAAGCAGATTCTTCCTGTATGGAAGTGGTGGACGTGTGCATATACAATGTAGACCAGGTGACTGCTGTCTCAAATGACACACTGGCATCACCCCAGGCCTTATGGTCTGTAGTGTGATATGCTACAACTCTCATTCACCTTTGGTGTTTCTTGGGGGGGGGGGGGGATGCTAACAATTGCTCAGTATGTGCAGAATGTTGTTAGACCCATTCTTTTGCTGTTCTTCCAACAGGAAGCTGATGTGTTGTTCCAACAGAATAAAGCTCACCCACACATTACCTGTGAAACTCAACATGCTCTACAAGACATGCAGCAACTTATCCTGGCCACCAAAATCTCCAGACTTGTCTCCGGGCAAGCATGTATGGGATATGATGGGACTAGCAGTGACACATGTGACTCGTCAACCAACTCTTACAGAACTATATGAACAGGTCGAGCAGGTATGGTATAATGTATCCCAGGACAGCATTCACCATCTGTATGATTGACTGGATGCTAGAGCCCGTGTCTTCATTGATGCCCGAGAAGCTACACCACATACTCATATGGATGTTTCAGCATGGCTCAATACCTTATAGCTGAGAACTGCTTGTGTTATTGATCTGTAAATGTAATCATTTCATGGATTCCATATGCTCTCTTGCAACAATAAATCTTGAATGAATTGTAAACCCCTAAATGGATGTACGTAGAAGCTATTTTACTGCAGTGTATAATAAAAAACTGGATAGTTGACCTCTCAATTAAGAGCAATTTCACTTAATCACCTCTGGGCATCAAGAAATTTTCCTGTAACAGCACATTTAAATTAGATACTGAACCAAGAAAGAGAATATATCTGTTTCCTGTAGTAAGTGCTGTGGTTAGAATGCCAGATAATAAAGCTGGATGCGTGTACAGAGATGCTGACTTGAAATATTCAGGGTGGGCCAAAAGTCAGTTTTCAGTCACAGTCCTTAGACTTGGTTTGCTTAGAATAGAGGAAGACAGTCATGAACTTGACTAGTGTGTTGTTTGAGGTACTATTGTTTGTTGTAATGTGAGAAACAATGAATAGAAAGTTAGCTACAGAACAGCGGGTACTTGTTTTGTTAAAATGGTGAAAATATGACCATAATTATGGTGATGTTTGTGGAACATTTTCCAAACAGCCAACAGCATTTTAGAAACAGTAACCACAAATTAAAATTAACATTTGAAGAAAATGGGCAGTTGTGGAGCTTCCTCATTTAAGTATGCCAAAGCCTGTTACTAAAGAAGAGAATTTTAATGTTGTCACACAATATTCTGTACAATCCCTGACTAAATCTCACCAGAAAAACATCCAAGGAGTATGGAATAACAAGAACAAGCCTACAAAGGATTCAGAAAAAGCTGAAATCGAGGCCATATAGGTCTACTTTACGTCAAGGCCTAAATGAAGATGATCTGGACAGGCATATGGAATTCAGAGAGTTGTCCATGATCTGACAAGAAGCCAACACAAAGTTTCAGAAAAGCATTTTTTGGAGCAACTAAGTAACTTTTAAGGTGAATGGTAGAGTGAACAAACACAGGTACTTTACTGGAGACTAAATGGAATAACAAAGTTCTGATTAACCAATTAACTGTGTAAATTAAGTGTGGATGTAAATTTAATATATTGTAATGGAACCAAAAAATTTTGATGAATTAATATTGACTGTCACCTGCAATGGAATGAACACACAAGTACACTAGCAAACAAAATGTCGTCACCATGCTATGCCCTTAGTATTGTCATCAGTGTATAACAGATAAGGCATTATAGTTACATACTGTTTCTATATGTACTCTCTCTTTAGACATGGAATTAATTTTTGTGGTTCTCATACACAAAACATGGACACACAGTCTTTAAACTGCAAAAAATGCTCATTAGAACAATAACTAAAATAGTAACTGAGCTCCCTACAAAGATATACACTGACTGGAAAAAAAATTGCGACATCAAGAAGGAGTAGTGCGACATAAACAAAAGTTAGTAGATATGTTCCTACATCAGAAAGATGATGTAGCATAAGAGTGGTGTCAACAGCACCACTATGAGGATGCAAATCAGGTTTGCTTTAAATACATGCTGTAACAATTGTGAGCATTATTTACCTTTGAGATTGGGCATGGTGAGTTGATGTTAGTGAAGACTGCCTTTAAGGTGACAAAGACCACATAATCAACACCTTACTGGATTTGAACAAGGTCGTGTAACAGGGCCACAAGAAGCTGTATGTTCCTTCCACAGTACTGCAGAAAGATGGCAGGAATGTAGCCCCTGCACATGTTTGCTGACAGTGGTGGTCATAAAAACGTATGGTGGCAAGAAGACTGGGCTCTGGATGGCCACATGGAATGATTGAGAGGGAAGACCATCATGTTCAGTGTATGGCTCTGGTATATCATACTGCATCTGCAGCAGCAATCTGAGCAGCAGTTGACACTGCAATGACACAACGAACTGTTACAAAAAACATTTACTTAAAGGACAGTCCCAAGTCAGATGCCCTCTAGTGTGTGCTCCACTGACCTCAAACCATTGGCATTTGCGACTTCAATGGCGAGAGCTCATTGGAGGGCAGGGTGGAGGTCTGTTGTGTTTTCTAATGAAAGCCAGTCCTGCCTCAGTGCCAGTGATGGTTGTACGTTGGTTAGAAGGAGCCCAGGTGAGTGCCTGCAATCAACCTATCAATGGCCTAAACAAAATGGACCTACACCTGGAGTTATTGTCTACCATGTAGTTTTGTATGACAGTGGGAGCAGTTATCCCATGCACTCTGACTACAAATTTGTACACCAATCTGGTGATTCAACCTGCTGTGTTGCCATTCATGAACAGCATTCCAGGTTGTGTTTCCCAACAGGATAACACTTGCACACATACCATTGCTGTAACCCAACCTGTTGTGTTGACATGTTGCCTTGGCCTGCTCGATCACCAGCTCTATCTCCAATTGAGCACGTACAGGACACCAATGGAAGACAAGTGCAGTGTCATCCGCAAACTGCATTTACTGTCCCTGTATTTACCGACCAAGTGCAACAGGCATGGAACTCCATCCCACAAACTGACATCCGTCATCTGTACAACACAATGCATGCACGTTTGCCTGTTTTCGCTCTACATTCTGGCAGTTATACCTATTATTAATGTACCAGCAGTTCACATTTGCAATGGCATATCTCATGCTTACATTAACCTATGGTCTTGCAATGTTAATCACTTAAATAGACAAATGAATTCCCGAAATTTCGTTACTCTACATTAATTACGTTTTGGTGTTGTGATTTTTTTTTTTTTTTTTTTTTTTTTTTTTCCCCCCAACAGAATATAATCCATAGCCCAATATGGTTTCCAGAAAGGCCAATCATCAGGTACAGCAATATTTGAATTTCTGAATGAAGTGCTCAAAAAACTTGATAGTGGAGAAAAAGTAAGGCATATGCCTTGATCTGTCTAAGGCCTTTAACATTATATTGCTGCAGAAACTTGGCAGTATTGGTATCGGAGGTACACCTAACAACTGGCTCAGATCATATCCTACTGGCCACAGGCAAGTAGCAGGAATACAATGTCAAGAGAATAATAAATCAACTAGACACTATTCTGATTAAAAAGAAATATATATCAAAATTAGGATGGGACTCAGTACTGACCCCTGACAGTACACCACACTTTACTTCTTTGTAATCAGACCAGTATTTAGTTGATTTAATATCTTCTTGAAATTGTATTTCTTCTACTTGCTTGTGGCATAACCTAGTATTAACCAAACAGTGTCACAGCATTATCCAATTTGCACATGACACAAGCATTTTAGTCAGTGGAAAGACAGCAGAAATTTTACAGACAGCACCATCTGAGATGTTAACTGGTGTTGGAAACTGGTTTGGCCAAAACAAACTAACAATAAATAAAAGTAAAACAGTAGCATTAAATTTTCATAATGTCAAGAGAAACAGTGAAGAGGACATAAAAATTCAGATATCAGACACAGATATTGCAAATCAAGCTAATACAAATTTCTGGGGATCTTGCTCCAAGGTAACCTTAGATTGGGACACTCACACTATACTTATAGCATATTTAAAAGACATAAGTACCATCTGCTATTTAATTGATTGATTGATTGATTGCTTTATTAATCTGTGAAACAATTTACATTGTATGGAGCATGTCATGTAAACCATTGAAATTTTTACATCTTCAAATTAATTTCTTACACAGTAATTGGCAGTGAATTTTTAAAATCTAATTACATTTGGTTTTTATATAGTCTTAGATAAGCATTATTTCTATATATACATTATAAACTGTACTTCTTATAATAGTTAACCTGTTTTAATTTTGGTACTCCATCACCATGAAAAGACTTTTATTTTGTAAATAATCTTTCAGTTTTGTTTGGGAAGAGTAGATAGTATCTATGTCTTTTATATGCTGTGGTAACTTATCATATAATATGATGGCATGTAAAATAAACTCTGCTGAGTTTTAACTTCAATTTTTTGTCAAGATGCCAATTGTAACTGTTTCTGGTTTTATAATCATGTAATTCTGTGGTAATTGACCATCCTGCCTAGGTTTCTTCAGTTTGCAAAAAAGAATAGTGATAATCATGTCTGGAATGAAAAGGAACACTCTGCAGACCATTATTTAAAAGTATGGGGACTCTTTTTCTTCCATGTATTTACCTCTTTGAAAGTGCAATGTTGATCAAGAAATATGCAATAACAAATCCTAGTGTCCTCCTCAAAAGTGAAAATCTTCATCCTCATACCACAAGACAGAAAACTGACTTTCACATGCTCCAAATGAAAACCAGTTCATGCCGAAAACGAATGTTCCACCACAGTAAAATTATTTACAATAAGTTGCCAAAAGAAATTAATGTAATAAATGATATAATAAATTTAAAGCAGTACTAAAAGAATATCAATGAATAGATTGCGTCTCTTCTATTGTCTGTCAGAGTTCCTCCAAAATCTATGACAGTCTAAGAAAGTTAAAGTTAAGTATATAAACGTCATTTTTACTGCTTACAAAAATATTGTGTAAGTATGACTATCTACTTGTGGCATGGGAAGACTATAATCACTAATATTTTTTATTCATATTTTCAGTTGTAATTTTTTAGTGAAAGTGGTTTAATTAAAAGTCAGCACTGAAAAAATTATATTCATTAATACACAGAAAACATAATGTAAACATGAAGATATATTTGCATTGATCTGTCCAATATCTGATATGCTGTACTGTATATGTAAGATTTACTGGTCCGAAAAATACAAATACAATACAATACCTATAAAAGAGAATACTACTGTATGCAGAAACAAGGTGATTAAAAAAAAAAAGTTTCCTGTTTCAATTAATATGATGTGCCCGATATTTTGTAAATTGTCTATGGATGAATAAACAACTAACTAATAACTGGGATAAACAGATATAAATTAGGATGTAGGAACTTAACTCTCAACTTAAACTTTCCTTTTGCAATTCAGCACAAGCCAACCAACACAAATTTCTTCTCAGACTCCTTTCCCACTAAACCGCTCTCACCCTCCCGTTAACTTGAACTTAAGCTTTGGATGTTTCTCTATTTTCTTCTTCATTATATCTCCCATTACTACTTCTACCTCATACCCATAACATATTTGTATCCAGTTACCTCCACATGCACTTTACATTGCCTCTTGTTCCTTTGCTTATCTTCTTTGCCCATTTTGTTTATTTCCTGACTCACTAACTATTATTACCCATAGCTATGTTCAGTTTTATAAACTGTTTTTATTTACTTCTTCCCCCATCATTTGAACTCATCTTTCTTATAAGTACCATATTTATTTATTTACTATCTTTTTACAATCTTTTGTATTTCATCTGAATGTGACTGAAGATTTAGCTTAAAAATAACTATCTGAATGTGAAGAAAAATTACAAGGAAGATTCCAAGTTGTTACTGTTTGAGTTTCTTCTCTGGCTTTCCATTCTCATCTGGATTTTTTGCAATGTATTTTCTGCATCCAGCTAGTAGTTGTTAGCTAGGCTATGATTTTATTAATTACACTTTTTACAGCACAGTTCCCTGTTTCAATTTCCTTGTGTTTTGTTAAGTCACTGTCACTCTAAAATCATGTGAACTGCATTCCACCAGTCTCGTCCACCTCACCAACTTCAGTTTTTTCTGCTCTTATATTCCCAAAGAATAAACCAGTTCCCTCATGGTATGAGATCCAACATACTTTAATAATTTTGTTTTCAGCCTCACCAAGATTAATTACATACTCACTTAGTATCAAGCATTCTTTCCATCTGTAAAACTAAAATGCAAAATGTTATTCCTAAATATTTATTCACATTCATCTTCCCACTCAGCAAAATACATGAACCTCCTTATTCTAATTAAATACTCATTACTATAAGTTTCTCTTGCTTTAAAAAGGAGAAAGAAATAGAAAGACAAAAATGAAAACTTTCACTGATACTTACAACCACCATGGCAATAGGGAAGTTGCAACGCAGCTGATAATCTGCCCAAGGCTGACTTGCTTTATATGTATCTTTATATATACCACGGCGATGCACCAAATCCGGGCGTGGCTCATTAGGAGATAATTCAACATCAATGTAAAAACATTTTTCAAAATTTGTTGCAATTTTTTCTTCCCATTGTTTGTATGTCCATGTAATTAGAGTACCTGTACAGAATATTTATTATTATTTGCTGTAATGTTATTACAAAGCTTTTTCATACAAAGCCTTTTCATACAAAGCCATTTCATAATGCGAAACAATTTTCTTATGGTGTGTATGTTATACTTTGATAGATAAAGCTTAGAAACAGTGGGAAAATGCAGTCTGAAGTTGTGAAAATCATGCATAATGTAGAATCACTATGAGAATTTCAAATATCATGAGAAAAAACTGACCAAAAAAGGATTTAATTAAATAGTCAAAGCAGCACAGGTGAAGTGATTTGGACAAGGGCTCATGGTCTAATGGAATCTCTGCTAGAGTCTATACAGAATTTGCAACTGAGTTGGCCCATCTCTTAACCATGATGTGTACCATAGATCCCTTGAACAAAAAGCTCTTCACAGTTGCTGGAGGAAAGCATAAGACACATGAATCTACAAGAAGGGTAAAAGAAGTGATACACAAAACTGCCATCCTATATCTTTTACATTTATCTATTGTAGAATATTAGAACAAAGAGCTCAAATGTAATAAGGTATCCCAAGCAGAATGGCCTCCTCCGTACCAACCAGTGTGGATTCCAAAAACATTTGTCATGCAAAACCCAACTTGCAATTTTCTCACATGACATTCTGAAAGTTGTGGATCAAGGTACTCAGGTGGATGCAATACTTACTTTCTGAAAATAATTTGTATCAGTCCAACTAATGTGCTTATTATCAAAACTACAACTGTATGGGGCATCAAATGAGACTGTGGCAAGATTGAGGCATTTTTGGTAGGGAGGATGCAGTACATTATCTTGGGTGGAGAGTCATTACAGATGTAGAAGTAATTCCAGGTACACCCCAGGAGTTTGTGTAGCCTCAGTCTTTTCACAGATGATGCAGTTATCATACCTCAAAAAAGTTGCACAGATATCCAGTCAGATCTTGATAAGATTTCAAAATGGTACATACACTGGCAACTTGCTTTAAATATTCTGGGCTTTCCACAATCTTAAACATAGTATCCTATGACAACAACATTGTGTAACAACTGTAATAATTCAACTCATGCTACTTTGCTGCAACAATTTATGGTGACATGAACTGGAACCACCACACAGAGTTAATGACAGGTAAAGCAAGTGGCAGGAATCAGTTCACTGATAGGATACTGTAAAAATGCAGTCAGTCTGAAAAAGATATTGCTTACAAAATGCTCATCCCACCCATCCTGGAATATTACTCAACTGTGTGGGATCCAGTAACACGGCTTGTTGACAATATGTGAAAAAGAGCAGCAAGAATTGTCACAGGTTTGTTTAACTCCTGAGAGAGTGCCACAGATATGCTGAGTAAAAAGAACTTGCAGGCTCTTGAAGATGGATGTAAACTATCCCAAGAAAGCCTACTTAAAAAAATTCAAGAACCTCAATAAAGCAAGTAATATACTATAGCCTCCAATGTGTAACTCCTGT
The DNA here is from genome assembly GCF_023864275.1 of Schistocerca cancellata. NCBI lineage: Eukaryota > Metazoa > Arthropoda > Insecta > Orthoptera > Acrididae > Schistocerca > Schistocerca cancellata. The sequence goes on along the minus strand of NC_064629.1, from coordinate 873,456,744 downwards.
AGGGACTGTAATACACATCGGTATTTAAGAAGTCATTGTTTCCACACTCCATATGTGAATGGAACAGGAAGCAGCAGTGAAATGGGATACAAACGGAAGCACCCTCTTGCAAAGTTAGAATTTAATTCCTGAGGGTATTTTTGTTCAGTCGCTACAAGAAAATGTGTTTTTCTCAGACGACACATTTTGCTTTATTGAAGTAAAGCATCATCAGCAGTCTGTAATTAAAGATATTTACAATTTGATTCATTTTATAGATTGAAAACAGTTCATTAACAAATTGTTGACTTTTACTTATGGTAATTTATGCTTGGTTTTTCAGCTACATCAGCTGTCAGTACATTTTTGGTTTCTTTCTTCATTAGGCACTGATAATTGTGGTCTAACTTTACACACAGTTCTGCAAAACAGCACAAAATTAGAACACTATTATCAGTGCTTAACAAATAAAGGAACAAAAAATGTGCTAATGGACAGCATTTCCTGATGTAGCCAAAAACCGAGCACAAACTAACGTAAGTAAAAACATACAGTTTATTAACAAACTGTTTTTTCTATCTAGAAAACAAATCAAATTGTAAATATCTTTAATTACAGACCACTGATGATGCTTTAAATCAATAAAGTGAGACACATCTGGTGAGAAAAACACTCATTTTCTTATAAATGTAATGACAGAACAAAAATATCCTCAGGAATTGTAAAGCAACTACAGACAATATGGCCACACAAAGAATAATTTAAAATTTAATGTCCCTTCAATATCAGTATTACGAAAATCAACCCTAGCCTTTTTTAAGGAACCATCCTGATTTTCATCTGAAGTGATTTAAAGTAACTGAGAAATCTAAATAAGTATGGCTGAACAAGTATTTGAAACCCACTCCTCCTGAATGAAACTCTTGCATGATCACCAGTGTACTGACACATTTGAGTATCAATAAAAGAGAAGAATAAAAAAGGAGCTGTAAGTAGAAAACACAGCGAGCCACATTAAACTTTTGTAACACAGTATAAGGACAAATGAAGTGTAGGAAAGAAAATGTCTCATACATCATTTCTTAACCATTACTATTATTATTATTATTTTTATGCTGACAAACAACTTTGTAATTAATCAAAACATGTAAAAAATTCAAAAAATGTTAAATATATTAACTATTATACAAACAGAGATAGTAGGTCTAAAGGAAGCAATTAAAATAAATGAATAAACAAATATGTAAAAAGTCTGTGCAGCAGCTTGCAAGATTTGATAGGAAAAGGGAAAGGGAAAGGCCATGCTACAGATGGATTTGTAGCAAACTAAGAGAAATAAACTATTTAAAAGCTACGTATGAGAAGTTTAAAACTGAATGTTATGGCATAGAACATTTCAGCACTTACACCTCGAACTGAAATACATGCGATGGAAAAGACAAAATTATGGTGAAAAACATCTGGAAGCACATTTTGCTTTCATAAATTGACAAACCAAATATTTTGATCAAACCTCTGCTATAAAAAAAGTTATAAACTAAATAATGTGTCAGGTGCATTTTTTCTATAAAAGAAACATGTGTGGCACACTAATTGGGATGAGGTTCAGCAAATGTTCACATGCTGTGGCATTAATTTATATCAATAACCATGGAATATCTACATCTATATTCTACAAACCACTGTGAAGTGCATGGCAGAGGGTACCAGTTTCCCAAATCCATTTACATGTGAAGTGTGGCAAGAATGGTTCTAATTAATCTAATCTTGTCTTAACATCCCTATGAGAGTGATACATGGATGGCTGTAGTATATTCCTTAAGGCATTATTTAAAGCTGGTTCTTGAAACTTTGTAAGTAAAATTCCCAGGACAGTTTACATCTGTCTTCAAGAGTCTGCCAGTTCAGTTTCTTCAGCATTTCTTTAACACTCTCCCATGGTTCAAACAAACTTGTGGCTATTTTTACTGTCCTCCTCCCTATACATTCAGTATCCCCTGATAGCCCTATTTGGTATGGGTCTCACAAACTTGAGCAATATTCTAGGATGGGTCAGGAGAGTTATTTGTAAGCAATTTCTTTAGCAAACTGGTTGCATTTCCCTAACATTCTACCTATAAACTGAAGTCTGCCACCTATTTTACCTACAGCTGAGCCTTTGTGATTGTTTCCTTTCATGTTCATACAAAGTGTTACACCCAGGTATTTATATGAATTGACTAATTGCAACTGTGAATTGTTGATGTTATAGTCATCAGATACTATGTTTTTTTTGTATTGTAACATGTAAATTTTACATTTTTGAACATTTTGGCACGTTACCAATCTTTGAATCACTTTGAAATCTTATAAAGATCTGACTGAATATTTTTGCACCTTGTTTCAGATAGGGAAAGAAGCCATTCAAGATGACAGTATTTCATGTGTAGCAGATGAGGAAACTGATGTGAATAGTTCAGAAGGGAAAGCAAAATAGTACACTGAAGAAGCAATACAGAGGACATTTGGTGAAATAAAAATTAATCTTACATCCTCATCTGAAATAAGGAAGAAAATCATGACTTTAAAAAGAAAAAGTTCATATAGAGAAGATAATATGTCCAATAAGACATTAAAAAGTTTTGGCCCTATAATATGTAATGTTCTTAATCACAGACGTAAAACATCATTATCTCAGGGTTTCCCCAGAAAGATTGAAATATGTCATTGTTATGCCTCTCTATAAAAAAAAAAAAAAAAAAAAAAAAAAAAAACAACTCCACAGACATCAGTAACTATTGCAAGTGTCACTCCCTATATAATTATCTTAAGGTTTAAAATGTAATGTACTCCAGAGGTGTCACCCACCCGTGTAGTACTGGGATACTTAGCCAGTTACAGTTTGGGTTTCAAAAGGGCCCTTCTATTGAGTCAGCAGTTTAAACATTTTCTGACCACATGATAAAATGTTTGAATGGTAAAACATCACCAACTGGGATCTTCTGTGACTTATCAAAGGCATTTGATTCTATCAGTCATAATATTCTATTAGAGGAGTTAAGTTTTTATGGAATATGTAGTTCAGTAAATCCCTGGTTTAGTTGTTATTTAAGAAACAGACTAAAACAAGTTACTCTAGGCTGTTTGAGTAACAGGAAGAGGGATGTCACATCAACTGCACAGTTAGATCTTGACCCACTAGTGTTCTAGCTTTATGTTACCTATGTGCCATTTTATTTTAATCAGGAGGAAGAATTAGTCCTGTTTCCAGATGATACAAGCATTACTGTGAATCTAAACAAAGAAGCATCAACTGAGAAAGTAGTAAATTTTGTGAAAGTTACTGAATGGTTTTGCACAAATAGGCTGTTTCAAACTTTGAAACAATGCTGTTCATCCAGTTTTGTACTGTCAATAACATATCACCTCCTATTAATTTAATATACCAGCACAAAAGAATAAAAAGGGTAGAAAATTTTAAGTTCTTAGATGTGCCTATTAATGAAAACAAACTGGAAAAACCATAGTAGACCTGCTAAAACATTGATGTTCAGCTACAACAGACAAGTGAAATGGTAAGTCAAAATAATAAAAGGCGATGGAACAACGGCAATGTATTGCATTGTCAGACGAATCATACATGCTATTTGGTAGGTCACAAATGCGGTCTTCTGGCTGAATGCTTCCTTGAAATATGGATTAAATGATGCATGTGACTGCTGTACAATGATATGCGGAATGTTCACTTAAACTACCCTCAGTTCTTTGGTGAAGCTGTGGACTATGCAATTATTATTTAATAAATGATGACATAATACTGTTGTGAGACTGTAGTGATCATTCAACAATGAAAACTTTTATTTTACAGTCTTGATCACATGTAAATAAAAATTTGAATATAAAAAGTGGCCCATTATTGCATTTCAATGCAATCAAGACAGAAAAATAAAGGATTTCACCAATATTATTGTTGAACATTTATATAACTGCATGCTTGATGTCTTTTCCACAGAAAATTGCATTTATCAGCAAGACAATGGTCCAATCCCCAAGGTCAAGACCTTTTCTGTTGCTTTCAGGAGTTCAAAATGATACATTACAATTGACTTTCTGGTCTCAAAGTTTGCCAAATATCAACTGCGTCAAACTGATGCAGAGTGTCATCTCAGAGATTCTCCAAAAGAAATGCGTATCCATATGTGGATATCTGTTTCCATCTGTCTTTGTACTTACAACAAGGACTTGTAGATCCATGCCATTGTAAACAGTAGCTGCCAAATGTGGTTACAGAAACTACTGACTGGATAATCTTCATGTTATGGCTCTTTAGTCATTATTTGTGCTTCAGATGTTTCTTACAGTAATTATAACATAGAAAAAATAGTTAAACCATACCATTCTTGCTACTCCGTTGTACACTGCTGTATGGGAAGCGTCCCTGTTCGTGAAGACTTGCAAGCCATCTTAAGGTTGATTTACACAGTGCTACAATTTCTACAGCACTTCCATCACGTGGGGTTGCTGGTTTCCCCCTGTTGCCAGCCTTATCACTGGAACCCATTTTGTCCATCCATGTCCCACAGTTGTATGAGTTTCCTCCAAAGACAAAACCTGTAAAACAATTATCAGATTACATAAACATAACAACTGCAAGCATATTTTCAGTCACAGCTTCACAAGCTGATACATGGTTGGGCTTCACAGCCCACTGATGCAATGTTATCAGTGCGTGGTGGGGAAAGGATGGGAAGGTAATTGTTCCTGTCATTTTCAAAGGACCCATCTTGAAATTTGCCTTATGTGATGTAGGGAAATGACAGAAAACTTTGCAGATGTCCATATTGCAATGTGAACTCTAATCCTCCTGAAGGTAAGTCCAGTGCCTCAACCACAGTGTCACCTTCCTTGTTACCCTAACGCCAGGGTACAAGAGTGTGGAGAAATGTAACGCACAGTGGCAGTTAAAGTGCCACATGCTGAAGACAGTGACCAAAAGGAAAACGGCAAACTTTCAACCAGTTCTCCACCTGAGGCAAAGCTATTTGACTTAAAAATAATGAATTAGATATTGATCTGACACCTAATGAAGATGCCATGTAACTAAGGCAAAACACATTAAGGTGCACAAGATAAATAAAAAAACTTAATGTGCAGCAACCAAAATGTGTTTTTATTTTATTTTATTTTATTTTATTTTATTAACTACTGTAATTTAAATACAGCTGCTGTGAAAATGGTCAACACAAGAAACTTGTAATGATGTCCATTTTCCAACAATGTGTTGTGCATGTATTCATTGAAGGCCATTATATTTTATTACTATTTGTCAACGCAGAGGTTTACCATGCTTTAAATATTTGCATGAGCTTGTCATTTCTTTGAAAGATATATTTTTCAGCAGCAAGTAAACTACACACACTTTTCCGTAGTCAACTAGAGGACTTAAGCAAGAATCAACAATTTTATAAAATGTTGGACAGGTAACAGAATTGTTGTCATATATACATGCAAAATCATTAATATAGTGGTCATATTCAACGTGATTCATGCTGCCTTTGATGTGTGTAGATTTTTGTGTGTTGACCACTTATGATTGCAGTGGCAGAAAAGATTAAGCCACATGTAGTGAATAACAATAATCCTTTCTGTGAAAGCTGAACTAGAGATTAATAATTTGATAAATATGTCAACTGCACATTATGTAGTTATTTATAATGAAGATTTGTAAGTCAGTTGATGCCATGCAGACACAGAATACATCAACAGAGAAATATAACCCACCACACAATAAATTATTCACACCAAAGATATGTCATGCTAATACCAGTAACATTAAGTCTAGCCTTGATAACGGCATTAATCTGGCAAGTAAGAATGTCCACAAGTTTCTTCAGATGTGCCATATCCATCTGAAGCCACTCATTGAAAATTAGACCCCAGAGAGCTACCAAATTGTGTGGTTTTCAATTGCTGTGTTTCACTTGTTGATACAAATAGTCCCAGTCATTTTCTATAGGATTAAGGTAGGCCAGTCAAGGCACGATAGTGTGCTGAGTGTTTGTCAAAACAGTAACATATGTGTGTATACCTATAAACATAGCTGTTGTCATGTTAGAAGACAGGCATATCCACAGCATACTAATCATGAAGATATAGAATAAAGGGCAACACTCGGCCACTGAAAGTACTGAAGTAAACATCCTGGTTCATGTTCATGGTAGCATGAATAAATGTGTCCAAGTCATTGTATGCAAAAAAAACCCCAAACATCATAAAACCACTTTCACCCACTATGGGTGGGCTATTGATGTACTTGATGCCTTGCTTCATTTGAAAAGAGCCAAAATTGCAACTCACTGGACCACACTACATGCCTCGAGCCAGCTACTGTCCAGTTTCTGTGTCGTTTGGCCCACTGAAGGCTTGCAGGTTTACGCACTGCTGTGAGCAGTAGACTTTTGCATGGTTTCAGACTCCATGTCTACTACAGGCAGTTTGTTTCATAATGTTCGCTTGGAAACTGGTTGACATGGGCTTGCATTCACTTATAGTAGCAATTCTAGTCAGGACTGAAACCTAATGTCATTAACGAGGTGCACCACTTGCCTCTGATCCCTGTCAGTTATGTTCTCTTTATAACCATTGTTCTTACGCCATGCTACATGGCCACAAGTGGTACACCTTTTATTGTAGGCATGATGAACAGGCTTCATTGACACACCAACTAATTGGGCAACAGTCATGGTGTAGTCATGGACATGTCCAAACATGCAAACATGTTAGCCATTATGTCACATCTACATGTCAACCAGTCTTACTGTGCTGATTCCATAGAATGGACTGGCAGATACACACCACTTCAATGCCATGACTTATGTCAGTGGTGGACAGTCACATGACCACCAGGTGCCAGTTCAACATTATCTACAGTGTTCCAAAATGACCAGTGTGCTCTTTTGGAGTCAGGTGACTACTACTTTGTTCAGTGAGTTTAAGATAACAGCAAAGTACCCAATAAAAACATAAATACATATATTAGCAGAAGTTCAGTAAAAAGATATTTGGTCCTGAGTATTGAATATGTTAGTCTGTTATAAAACAAATGGGCTGTTTCCTTCAATAGCATACCTGTTTCTGGATGTACACCTATCTGATTGTTAAAGCCTTTGTCAGTCATATGTGCATCAATACTTCGACCAGCATTACGCTCTCGGAAGCAAAGGCCTTGGAAATGAACGCTTAGTGCCTCTTGCATAACATCATGGAGAGGCTGATCCTAAAAATAAGGGAAAAGCAAGCTATTTTCAGTAGTTCCTTATTTTAATACTTTTATATTGCCAGTTTGTGATGACCTGTTGATGAAAAAGCAATTAGGGATAGATCATAGGTTTGAACTGGGAAAGGAAATCATCCAAGTCTTTTATATAGGAATTGTACTGGCAGTTGCCTTATGAGATTTAGCAAAATCATGGAAAACCTGCATCTGGATTGCCAAATAGGGATCTGAACAACCATCCTCACAAATGTAGGTAGGTATCAAAGCTTGCAATGGTTTTGATATACTAATTATAGGGAGAAGCATGCAATTAGAATAAAAGATTGAACAAGTAAAGTATTGGATACTAGAATTATTGAAAGCAAAACAAAAAAAATGTTAGTAATGGGTTCATATTTTGAAATTAATTTAAAATTTTGCAGATTCAAACTGGTGATATTGTAGAAAGTGAGAGCAATGTAAACAGTCTGAGATTCCTTTATAAAGACTGCGGGGGTTTAACGAATGAAGAAATATGGCTGCTTACGTGACAAGAAAGTGATTAACTTCCAATAAACTGTGATCTGATCACTAATTACTTATATACTAAATGTACTCAATGAGAAGATGGCTCTGAAGATTTAATTTGTATTTTAATGGAAAATAACAGAAATGACATTAAAGAAGGCATTCAAGAACAGCCAGTATTTGCCATTAAGCACTTGTAGCAATAAGACCGAAATCAAATCCCATCTACTGCCAATCTTGCTGAATACAGCATAAGTGCTCTACATAGGTCACACATGCACAAGATAATCAGCTACAAGAGTACTGTTTACCAATCGCTGGAGGAGTGAGCACTCAACTGCCGGAGTGTCAATATGTACACGAGACTTTAAGTCAACACATAAATTGATATATTATAGGGTATAGCTTGCAGAGTGACAACAGAGGCTGAAACTCATTAACAGGAATACTTTGGACCAGACAATATTGGTGTGTAGAGTGATCTCGTTAGAAAACCACATGGACCTCTGTGTTTCCAGAATGAATTTTTCACTCTGCAGAAGAGTGTGCATTGATATGGAACTTCCTGGCAGATTAAAACTTTGTGTAGGACTGTGACTCAAACTCAGGACCTTTGTCTTTCATGGGCAAGTGCTCAACTGACTGAACTACTGAACTACTCAAGCATGACTCACAACTCATCCTTTTTTAATTCTGCCAGTACATAATCTCCTACCTTCCAAACTTCACAGAAGTTCTCCCATGAAATTTGTAGGACTAGCTCCTCCTGGAAGAAAGGGCAGTGTGGAGATGGGGAGGGATGTTTCAAGAATAAATTTTTCACTCTGCAGTGGAGTGTGCACTGATATGAAACTTCCTGGCAGATTAAAACTGTGTTTGTAAAGTCGGAGATAGGTACTGCTGAAAGTAAATCTTCATAAGTCATGACTCGTAGCTCAGTCAAAAGAACACTAGTCCATGAACAACAAAAATCCTAAGTTCAAAATTCATCTGACACACAGTTTTAATCTGCCAGGAATTTCCAGCTCTGTGTTGTTCCACATGTAACTGTGATTACATGGATCTATGAAAAGACATCTTTGTCGATTTTGTACATGTTCATACAGGGTGTCCACAAAGTCTGGGTGCACAAGGAATTCTAATAAAAGTTTTATAAATATTAATAAATAAATAATAATAAAATAAATTCTAATAATTTCTTTCTTCCAGATTGAGTGATGGCTTTGTCTAAAGAAGGATGAGTGGAGTTGGTACTCTTAAGTGGATGAGAAGGATGGGCATATTGCAAGACTGCAGAAGAATTTAACCTCTGACACCCTCATCGTCAACATATTTGTTTTACTGCCATCAGGAAATTAATCACCAAGTTTAAAGAAACAGGCTGTGTGTTGCACAAACTTTGTTTCGGACTACCAAAGACTTCAGACAAAACAAAAGAGGCTGTCTTGGCCAAGGTTTATGCTAGCCCAAGGAAATCACCATGTTGGACACCCTCGGAATTGGGTGTTCCAAGGTCAACCACCACAGAATCTTGGTGGAGGAGAGGTTTCATCTGTACAAGTTATGGATATTGCACCACTTAAATGAAGATGACCTCAATAGATGCATGCAGATGTGTGAATGGCTTGTAGATAAATTGGATGAAAATATCAATTTTACTAAAGACTGTGTGGTGTTCAGTGATGAAACTGTGTTTTATGTCAGTGGTAAAATGAACAGACAAAATCTTTGATACTGGTCTTAAGGCAATCCACATTGGACGAGTCCATCCAAACAGCAGGGCTGCCAAAATGTGATGGTGTGGTGTAGTTTGTAGAAAGCTCATGTGCTAGGACCTTTCTTCTTTGATGAATACATACTGGGTGAGACTTATCTGAACATGTTGAGACACATAACTGATGCCTCAAATTGAGTGTTTGGGTGAGGGAGTTCCAAGACCAGCTTCAGCATGCCCACTTTGCTGCAGCTGTTAGAGATTGGTTGAATGACAATTTTCCTCACTGGATTTGGAGAAGAGGTCATGTGGAGTGGTCCCCTCATTCCCTTCATTTCTCCACTTGATTTATTTTTCTGAGGAATGCTGAAAGAGAAACTTTACTCAATGAAGTTTACAAATTTAAACCACCTGACAGAATGCATTCCCAGTCAGTGTGATAAAATTGACAGAAATTCAGACCTGTTCCATCCATTTAACCTTAATATTGAAAAGTGCATCAAATTATGCATTGAAAAGCACACAGATCATGTTGAAGATATTACTGATTAACATTAAAGTTACTAACATGTAGTATATTATTATTTTCAGAATTCCCTAGGTACCCAGACTTTTGGACACATTCTACAAGAGGAGCAGGTGATAGTTTCATAGTAAAATGTTACAGTGTTTAAAAACACAGTTCTTGTTTTCAGTGGAAAGCAATTAAGGGCAAAGAGTGGCTATTACAATCTGCAGCTTGATCCTCCAGATAACCTCAAGAGATTTGTTGGTATTGACTGTTCTCTTCCCCACTCCAGACCCTTTCCATGCTAAATTAGCATATTTGTAACAAGCATGATATTCACTTTTAATGAAGCAATCACACTCAATATTAACATGAATTGTGCTACAAAAAATTGTCATGTCCATTTTGCACATTACAAGTATGTTGTAATCTCAAACATAAAATCTATATCAGCAATCGTTTCATATTTTATTCATGCCACATGATGTGTTCTATACTTTGAGTAAGTTTTATCTCATTTGACATACAACTTGTGATTCCTCCTTGATTTGCACAAATACTATGTACAGATACTGCCAGGCATAAAACTGCAACTGTCTGCTTCTTCAGAATTTTAGTGCTACCTCTTTATCAACAATGTTCTTCCTGAATAAATTCTCGTTCTGCAGCAGTGTGTGTACTGATTTTGAAACTTTCCTGACAGATTAAAGCTATGTGCTGGACTTGAACTTGAACCTCGGACCTTTTTGTTTTGTGGGCAACTGCTCTACTGACAAATCTACCTAAGCCCTACTCATGACCTGCACCCACAGCTTCATTTTCTCCAGTACCTCATCTTAATTTTGTGAAGTTTGGAAGGCAGCATAAGAGATAATTATGGTCATTAGTCATGCTTGTATAGCTCATTTACTAGAGCACTTGCTCGCATAAGGCAAAAGCCCCAGGTCTGACTCCCAGTTTGGCACACAGTTTTAATCTTCCAGGAAAGTTTCAACAGTATTCCTACTTGTTATACACTTTGCTATAAGCAGTGTAGTATGTAATGACAATTGCATAATATTTGGAGTGTGTATTACAATTTTGTTGTGATACAGTACTGATACATTGAGTTTAAAAATGTTCTACAAAAATTGGACAAATAATTGATGTGTACTCTATTATTATAAATGAGAACAATGCAATGATTTGTATAATACATTTATAAATTTAAGAAACACTTCAATGAATTATCCTTTTTATTTATAACTTTTTAAATGCTGAACTCTGTGAAGGTACGGTTCCGTGTGGAAAACTGCTGAGGTCCAATGCTTTCTAAAGATTACCAGACCATATGTAAACACCATCTGGGTCAAAGTAGTCCTATTAGTGAATTTCAGTCCCTGCTGTCACTTTATGAAAACCTAGAATAAGAAATTTCTGAACACACACACACACACACACACACAAAATAATATCTATATGATATGACCACATTGTTATAAGGAATTTCACAGTGTAGTAGAAATTACAAATCCAAAGAAACAACACATGTCCTGGTTTCAGATATTCAGGTTGTACAGCTGAGACTGAAAGAAGAGCAAAAATAATTTTAATAAGAAGTGGACAGGAGAGAGGACAAATGAAGAAAGAAATACAACTGCAACTTACAACTTGACCAGCAGGGAGTGCTGGAGAATCATCTGTTGGGAAAAGTCTTGACACTTTGTCTTTAAGAATGTTATGTCCATCTGGAGCTTCATTAACATAACTATGAATGCAATGCAGCCACCACCATACTGCATCACGACAATTGAAACGAGCCTTGCTTCCTCCATCTAAGAGATTAGGTATAAGTCCATGGCGTAAGCAAGCAGCATAAGCAAGAATGTGATACCTAACAGAGAGCAAGAAAAAAGCATGAAGTAGTTAAATTAGAACATTTCATGAAATTATTCAAATCATCCACAACTGTAACAGTTAGAGTACTACTATAGTATTTACACCCCACATATTACTTATTTCAAATAGTTATTTAATGGTATTAAGATTTTATAAGTAGCACTTTATATAATATAAAGAGGATGGATCACAGCTCACAAACTAGAGACAATGCCTAGTAACAAAGCAATATTTACTAAAAATGGAAAAATGTTTAGGTTTTAGGCAAAGTCAATGGCTAGAGCTAATCTCTCTCTCTCTCTCTCTCTCTCTCTCTCTCTCTCTCTCTCTTGTGATGCTGGCTCCTGCTGCAGTCAGGTGGCTGTGTCAGGAAACAAGAGTAGCTTTACATGCACACACGCACCTGCAGGTTTGTGTGTGTGTGTGTGTGTGTGTGTGTGTGTGTGTGTGTGTGTGTTTTATAGGGTGTCCAGTGTGAAGGAGCCCCAGATATCAAAATTAAGTGCCTTGAAGACTACAATCAATAGAGACAGACAGTATGTTTATTGTGAAAGCTGTACGAATTTTATACAGAATTTTCAAAATAGTCCAAAAAGGTGCTAACAAATGGCATTTTACACTGTGCAGCTCACAGAGTATCAGTATGCACAATTAATCTCATCCTCTGGAAGCAGATTTTGCAATCACATCCCAATCTTTTCAAAATGTCCGCCACTAGCAGTACAGAGGTGGCGCACACAAACAATGAAATTTGCCATCACATCCTGTAGTGTCAGTTGAAATGGAGACAGATGCCACACAGATTGCTGATTCCAGCCTGTCCAGCATGGTGGGATGGTTCCAGTGTCTTTCAATGTTCTCTACAAATATAATCACAAGGAGTCAGATCTGGCAAATATGGAGGCCAATCCATCCCTGCACCAGTAAATAAGCAATAAACCAACACAATGACTCTACTCCTGAAGTATTCACCAAGAAAGTGAAACATCTGTTTGGTGCAATGGGGTCTCGCCCGATTTGCATGATCCACTCAGTGCCTGTCTGATCCTCAAATGCTAACTGTGTGGTGACAAATTGCACCAAAATTGCAATGTAATGTTCACTAGTGATAGTTAATTGCATGAAAAAACTGCCAATAATGCCTCCACAGCATACCACAGACCAAAAAGTAAATTTGGGAGAATAAGTGGTTTCACTTCACACAAATGAGGATTTTTGGAACCCCAAAATTGACAGTTTCATCTATTTACAATTCTATTTAGGTGGAAGTGTGCCTCATTTGTGAAACAGGCGGAGCTTACATCACATTCTTCATTATCAACCACTGTTAGAATGTGGTTTGCTAAGTCTGGCCCCCACCACACACCTTGTACAGGTATGTCCTGGTGGCTCTGGACCTGTGTATAACTTCCATATAAGATTCTTCCAGCTTTCACAATAAACATACCATACATTGCACTCATTTATTGATCTTAGTTTTTGAGATATTTAATTTTGTAATCAGGGACTCCTTTGAAATCTTACAATGTCTGCATTTCATTTCAAATAATAGCCAGTTAGCATTTCTCATTTCTGAAACCCGGCATATTTTAGGAAATGTAGAGATATTTTTTACAACAATAACTAATTAGCCACCACAGGAATATCACTTGAAGCACATGTTGCATGTTATTTTACAGTGTTGCTATTGTGGAACACTACAGTCATCTACAAAATTTGTATGAGTCCTAATCTGAGACCACAAAGTTTTCTTTTAGACAGTGTTGAGTGAAATCAGTTTTACATGAGGTGCTCACCTTTGGAAGACTAAACTACAAATTTCCAAAAGTAAACAGACATATTAAATGTATTGTGGAAATTTGGAGTGGAGCGACTCTGTTGCCTTGGGATAAAACTTTTATAACAGCACAAGGACATGGTACTCCAAGTTAGTGCTCGATATTTCATGCAGCTATTATGCATGTAAATTTGCACTCTGAGCTACTGAATATGGATAATGTCACCAGAACTGTTTTTATCCTAGTAACAGTGAAAAGAAGGAGCAACTGGTCACAGAGTTCTCTTCATTATTAATAGACAATGGCCTGTCTTCTATAAATAATTACTAATTTGTGTGAATGAATAGCTAAATGATATCAACTGAAAAAAAGTTTACTATGATTGTCACTAGTTACCTTGCATCTTGGTATCTGCCTGTTAGGATGAATAGACCTCTTAGTGCAATGAAAGTGTCTCTGCCCCAGTTGCGTACATAACCAGTTGCAAAATGAGGTAAACCTGCAAATAACAAACATGCTTTAGTATGCTCAATGGACACATGAACTGATGCATTTACTGCCACATGAGTATTGATTTCATATCATCATCACAATAAATTACAGTTAAATCTTGAATTGTTAGAACAAGGATCCTCACACATAAAAGAGTTTCAGGTGATTACAGTAAATATTGTAATTTTTGTTAACAGACTATATTTGTAGCTTTGATGATATATTTTAAACCTGAAATTTATTGTGACATTAACACATTGGCACTCTTCACCCATGTACAGAAAATTACAGATAGCATTACACCATGTCCCCAGCTAACAAGAACACACTGGACAATTTGAGCAAATGATTTGGCTACTCAGATTGCCTGACATGAATCCCATCAAACATTTATGGGACATATAGAGAGGTCAGTTCATGCCAAAATCCTGCACCGGCAACACTTTTGCAATTATGGACAGCTATACAGGCAGCATGGTTCAGTATTTCTGCAGGGGACTTCCAATGACTTGTTGAGTCCATGCCACATTGAGTTGCTGCACTATACCGGGCAAAAGGAGGTCGGACACGATATTAGGAGGTATCTCGTGGCTTTTGTCAACTGAGTGAATGTGCCGTAGCATCATGTGAAAAGTGCTCAATCATCAATAGTATTGATCACTTCCACTGATTTTATTGCCTGATTCATGCAAAGGCACATCAAGAATGTTACTATTATGTGTTTGTGTTCTTATAATCTGTTAACATTCTAAAAGTTACATGCAATTTTCCTGTTTTGATAGGTGAGCCTTTTAATTACAGAAATGTGTATGGTTATTTTTTTTATCCTTGTCCTGGATAATTCTGTATATTGTTGCAGCTAAAGTCAGTAAATCTGGTATGGTAGAAAAGTGAGCAGACAACATACTACAAGGGCAGTTCAATAAGTAATGCAACACATTTTTTTTCTCGGCCAATTTTGGTTGAAAAAACCGGAAATTTCTTGTAGAATATTTTCAAACATTCCCGCTTCGTCTCATATAGTTTCATTGACTTCCGACAGGTGGCAGCGCTGTACGGAGCTGTTAATATGGCGTCTGTAACGGATGTGCGTTGCAAACAACGGGCAGTGATCGAGTTTCTTTTGGCGGAAAACCAGGGCATCTCAGATATTCATAGGCGCTTGCAGAATGTCTACGGTGATCTGGCAGTGGACAAAAGCACGGTGAGTCATTGGGCAAAGCGTGTGTCATCATCGCCGCAAGGTCAAGCACGACTGTCTGATCTCCCGCGTGCGGGCCGTGCACAGCTGTGACTCCTGCAATGGCGGAGCGTGTGAACACACTCGTTCAAGATGATCGACGGATCACCATCAAACAACTCAGTGCTCAACTTGACATATCTGTTGGTAGTGCTGTCACAATTGTTCACAAAAATCTGAACGAACTTCTCCTTCTTCATGACAACGCAAGTCCTCACACAAGTCTTCGCACCCGAGAGGAGCTCACAAAACTTCAGTGGACTGTTCTTCCTCATGCACCCTACAGCCCCGATCTCGCACCGTCGGATTTCCGTATGTTTGGCCCAAAGAAGGCCACAATCCGTGGGAGGCACTACGTGGATGATGAAGAAGTTATTGATGCAGTACGACGTTGGCTCCGACATCGACCAGTGGAATGGTACCGTGCAGGCATACAGGCCCTCATTTCAAGGTGACGTAAGGCCGTAGCATTGAATGGAGATTACGTTGAAAAATAGTGTTGTGTAGCTAAAAGATTGGGGAATAACCTGGTGTATTTCAATGCTGAATAAAACAACCCCTGTTTCAGAAAAAAAATGTGTTGCATTACTTATTGAACTGCCCTCGTATGTACAACTTTAATTATTATTTTGTGTGGCCCTTAATCTGGTGCAAATCTTTCTAGCTCATGCCACTTCAGTGATGTGCATGTCATATGTGTTAATCCTTTCTTATTCAGTGGCAACTATACTCCTACCAACTCCTGGTTTTACTTTGTTCCCAATGACCCATCTTACCGTTTCTAATGTCACCTGACATCTGGTGTAATTTTCAGGGCTTGTTGCAGACAATGTATTAATCTGAACTCAACATTTAACATACTTGTAGGAGAACAAGTTGTTCTCCTCCTTATTTGAGATTTGCAGCACATAAACAGTATTGTAGCATTTCATCATTTTTTCACCACAGCGCATCTAATGAAAGTGCTACAAAACAAATGAATCCCTTCTATTGTCACTGTGAGACCTGGATATGTGGTGCTTCCTCAAATGATGAAACAGAAATGTAAGCTGAGGGCAACGCAATTTCAGTTTCAGTTGTGTCCACATTAAACAACGTGAAATGTGTGAGCATTCTCACAACACTGGACAACCCTAAAGACACCACAACAGTGTCTAGAAAAAAAAATGATGGAGCTAAACCAATGGTGAGCCTTCTGCTTGCTATTGCCAGATACAATACGATCATGTAAGGCATCTATAACTTTGACCAACTATGAGAACACTGTTATTGGTCAGCATTCCTACAAGATGTGGCATCATAATTTTTACTTCTCAGAGGACTTGGCAATTGTTGATGCTTTCATATTTTATGGATGCTGAATAAAGAAAATCAAGATTACTAAGATCACCTGAGTTGTTGGCTGTGACTATCTTCACCACTGATCACTAGTGTCTGCTGTGCCATAGACTTCATGCATGTACTCCTTTGTGTAGCATTACTGACCACAGGAGCTGCAAGTGATGTCATACTGTTAGCGAAGGCAATCACATGGGTCATCTGCTCCAAAAGCCCACTAATGCCCAATTTTGGTGCACTGTCCTAATGGATAAGTTCATCATATGTCTCTCACTAATTTCCATGGTTATTTCATTCAGTGTTTTTGTCTGTTAGCACTTACAACTCTACACAAACGCCATCACTCTCTGTTGTTAAGTGCAGGCCATCAGCCACTATATTGACCATCTCAGAATACTGAATTCCAAATAATTTCCAAAATGGAATGTCTCATGTGTCTACCTCCAACTAACATTCTGCATTCAAAGTCTGTTAATTCCTGATGTGCCATCATAATCACATTAGAAACCTTTCCACATGAATAACCTGAGTACAAATGACAGCTCTGCCACTGCACTGCCCTTTTATACCCAATGTATGCGATGATACTACTGCCATCTGCATATGTGCATATTGCTATCTCATGATTGTTGTCACCTCAGTGTACAACCAATATCTCTAAGCCTAGTCTGTGCTGCTTTCTGTTTCACACCATCCGTTTTGCATTTAATATGGAAATAATATCACATGGAAGATGATCTTATTATAGATGGAAGATCTGCTAAAGAGTTCAGAAAAGAATAAAAAAACAACACTGGCATAATACTACTTACAAAAATATATTGATATTTTCCACAGTAGTTAAAAACAGCCCCAAAACATTAAATCATCAGAAAGGGTGGGCAGAGATCTAAAGCTCTATACTATTTATGATTTTTACAGTTAAATTAAATTAAATTGAGATCTTTTGCACTCCAGAAAAATTAGTTCTAATGCTGTTAAATGAAACAGTCTGAAACTTTAGAGAATTATAATCTGAGGGAGACATATTCCTCTGTTCACAACAACCTTCATGACAGCTTCAGTCAAATGAGAAGTCAATTATTAGATTTTATATTAATTAGTGGGGTTAAAAATTTAATTATATTTAAAGTAACATTTATTTGATCATAACAGACAAAAGTATAACAATTGCTAACATACCTGCTGAAAGAGTTACACAAGCCTGCACTTCTTTTCCTTCACTGTCTAGTCTTGTTAGTGGCAATGGAGGTGCTAAATTTGGTGATAACTGTGGCAATGGTGATGAGTGCACAACAGATGCACACTGTACAGACCCTAGTGCCAAACCTCTCAAGAAAGTTGAGCCATCCTTAACAAATCTGAAAGTAAGACATCATGTGGAGACATAGTATTAATTTTAACAAAGTGAGAGTTACATCTACCAGTGTCCCTGAGTATCAGACAAAGCCTCTATTACTTCACAAGCAGACAGTGTCTCAGAGTGTTCCAAGATGGCCGCCGAGTAAGTGACGCCAGAAACCATTTCCAGAAAGTTAAGTGATTTAGACAGGAATATAATTTAATTTAACGCCGACAACAAATTAAATACATGCATTAGTGTATCATTTAGTCTTGCCGTTAAAGGTTTGACTTTTCTTTGCATATTTTTTCAGAAAACACGAAAAGATCGTAACTTCGCGAAGTCGCGCTTAGGCTTAAATTTTGTAAACGTGTTTGTTTCTTGTTTCACGGTAATTTAACTAATTTCTCGGTAACAAATAAGTAAACTACTGTAAATAGCATATAACTTCATTGTTTTAATACTGATTTCAGAAAAACAGCGTAACTTTATATCAGAAACTTGCTTATATACATTTGTTTATAGGCCTAATTTTCGTACCGTTTTTGGAGAATCAAAGTTAAATTATCTCGTTTAATTGTCCTTTTTTTCATTCCATCGAGTGAAATATAAAATAAATAGCATATACCTTCATTGATCTCAGGAAAACAGCGGAATTTTAAATTAGAAACTTGCTTATATACATTTGTGAATAGGCTTAATTCTTGTAACGTCTTTTTTGATTTTCGGTAATTTAATTGATTTATTCTAGCTAAAGCATTATTTTTGCCATGAGTGAGAAGTGCCTGACTTGCTGTAGAATTGTTAGTTCCGGGATTTGGTGTGATGGATGCAGTAGTTTTTTTCACTGGGGGGACTGCAGTGGCGTGGGTGTCGGGAAAGTGGATCAGGCTCATCAGTGGTTATGTAGGATTTGCAGCAGAGATAGGAAGATAGTGGAACACGAGGGGAAAATTGCTGCCCTTCAGGCTGAGCTAGATCAGGCTAGGGAAGATCTGGACAGGTTAAGGAGGGAGAAGGGCAAAGAGAGGTGAGAAGTGGCAACAGGTAGCAGAAGGAACAGGCCTAGAACTAAGTCTGACAGTTTTGTGATGAATGTCAAAAATAAGTTTGACCTGTTGCTTCAGTTAGAAACTGATGAGCCTCAAGCAGAAGTAGGTGTAGACAGGACACAACAAACTTTCAATAGGAAATTGAAAAAGAATGTAGGAAAGCCATCGAAAAGGAAGGAAGTTTTGTTGTTAGGCAGTTCTCATGCCAGAGGTGTAGGCCAACTTCTGCAGGAGGAATTAGGACCAGAATACCAGGTCACAATTTTTTTCAAACCAAGTGCTAGTCTGGATCAGGTGACAGAGGATTTAGGTTCACTCTGTAAAGGATTTACCAGGGAAGACACCGTGGTTATTGTGGGAGGCCAGGGAACAGCATCAACAGAGATCCTGGGTACAGCATAGAGTGTGACCTGGTAAAGATTACGTCGGCACCGAGACACACCAATGTTGAATTTGTATCTGTCCTGAGACACCATGACCGGCCTCATTTGAACTCTTCTGTTGGGAGAGTTAATTTGGAGTTGGAACGGCTGCTTGGGTCGGGTGCGGCGGCTCATATTGGTGTGGTTCCTGTTGAATCTCTCAGTAGGTGGGAGTATACCAGGCACGGCCTACATCTCAACAGGAAAGGGAAGGGGAAACTGGCTGGGGTAATAGCAGGAAATTTAAGGGGGGGAGGCACTGCCATGAATGGTAAAATACCAGTGATTACAGGTGTTGGAGCAGCACCTTTTTTAGGATAGGTAAGACAGAAAGATGTCAAGTTCTACGAGAGGTCAGGATTGAAACAAATCTTCAGTTTAGGAAAGAAAATAAACAGCACAATTATATCACATTGGATCACCAATCACAGCTGTCAATTATAAATTTTCACCAATCACCAGAAATTTTATCTCCACCAAGTTGTATCTCAGTCCTAGGTAATTGCATTGATGAATTAAAGTCACCCAACCCAGGTGACATAATCTGCCTCTCTGAACACCATGTGACCACTGGTATAGCAACTAGGCCTAAGCACAATGAGGAAGTCAGACAGGAGAGTACTGCAAATGTTAGAATAAGGAAAGGTTCACATAAAAGTATAACTAAAAATAATGTAAGTATATTTCATCAAAATATTTGGAGTTTAAAGAATAAAATAGATGAGCTTCTGGTTTGTTTAGAAGATTTAGAAGCTGAGGATGAAATAGATATACTATGCCTGTCTGAGCATCACATTGTTACTGATATGGATAAGGTAAATGTAAGTGGATATAAACTCTCTGCACATGTAATGAGAGAAAATATGGAGAAAGGAGGAGTTGCCATATATGTCAAAAGTTATCACTGTGCAAAAAGTATAGAAACAAAAAAGTTTTGTGTAGAGAAACATATAGAAGCATGTGCCTGTGAGCTTAAATTAAATAAAGGCACATTTATAATTGTAACTGTATATAGGTCCCCATCAGGAAATTTTCATCTATTTCTGAAAAATTTGGACTCCTTGTTGTGCTATCTGTCAGACAGGGGGAAGCAAATTATTATTTGTGGGGACTTCAATGTAGATTCTCTGAAAGAGGGTAATAGGAAAAATGACCTTGAAGTATTACTCGGTTCTTTCAATTTGACACCCGTTATTGAGTTTCCTACTCGGGTGGTAAAGGATAGCAGCTCACTGATAGATAACTTCTTTATAGAGCAAGATAAGTTTAACCAGATAAATGCTCAGCCTGTTGAGAATGGTCTTTCTGATCATGGTGCACAGCTAGTTACAATATATGACATAGCTCCATTCAGCAATACTAAACAGTCCTCCAAAGTAGTACGTTCAGTCAACGATTTAACAATTGCAAATTTCAGGGAAAGCCTACAGCAGTTAGACTGGGATGAGGTGTACCGTGAACCTGATGCCAATTTAAAATATAATTTATTTCATGACATTTTTGTAAATGCATTTGAAAACTGCTTCCCCAAGAAAATAGTTAAATATACTCGTAAGAAACCTTGTAACAAACCATGGCTTACTAAGGGTATAAAAATATCTTGTAACTGGAAAAGGGAAATGTATCTGACAGCAAGAAAGAGTAGTGACCCAGAAACTATCAAACATTATAAAAACTACTGTGTTATATTAAGAAAAGTTATTAAAAAATCCAGAAGTATGTGTATCATGTCTGAAATGAGCAACTCCGATAATAGAATTAAAACAATTTGGAATATTATTAAAAGAGAAACAGGTCAACCAAGAGCACAGGAAGACAGTATTACCATCAAATTGAATGAAAACTTTACGAACAAAAAGTCAGAAGTTGAAAATATTTTTAATAATCATTTTCTAAATGTTGTGGATATAGTAGGATCCAGGTGTTCATTAGAAGATGCTAGGCTGTTAATGGAAGAGGCCATACCTATGCAATTTGATACAATTGAAATCTCACCCACTTCTCCCTCTGAAATTAGGAAAATAATAAACTTGCTTAAAAGCAAAAACTCACATGGAATTGATGGCATTTCCAGCAAAATACTAGAAGCTTGTTCTCAACAGATAAGTAAGATTCTCAGCCACCTGTGTAATAGCTCTCTGGAACAGGGCATTTTCCCTGATAGACTGAAATATGCTATTGTTATACCTTTGCATAAAAATGGGAATAGATCTGATGTCAACAATTACCGTCCAATCTCCCTTCTAACAGCTTTATCCAAAATTTTTGAGAAAGTAATGTATTCAAGAGTAGCTTCACATATCTGTAACAATGAAGTACTAACAAAATGTCAGTTTGGTTTCCAGAAAGGTTTCTCAACAGAAAATGCCATATATGCTTTCACCAATCAAATTTTGAATGATCTGAATAACTGAACACCACCCATTGGGATTTTTTGTGATCTGTCAAAGGCTTTTGATTGTGTAAATCATGAAATTCTGCTAGACAAGCTCTAGTATTGTGGCATGAGGGGGACAGTGCACAAATGGTTTAATTCGTACCTAACTGGAAGAGTGCAGAAAGTTGAAATAAGTAGTTCTCATACTATGCAAAGATCAGCACATTCCTCAAACTGGGGAACTATCAAGAATGGGGTTCCACAAGGGTCAGTCTTGGGTCCTTTGTTGTTCTTAATATATATTAATGACTTGCCATTCTATATTCATGAAGAGGCAAAGTTAGTTCTCTTTGCTGATGATACAAGTATAGTAATCACACCTGACAAACAAGAATTAACTGATGAAATTGTCAATACTGTCTTTCAGAAAATTACTAAGTGGTTCCTTGTAAATGGACTCTCAAGAATTTTGATAAGACACAGTACATACAGTTCCGTACAGTGAATGGTATGACGCCATTAATAAATATAGACCTTAATCAGAAGCATATAGCTAAGGTAGAATATTCCAAATTTTTAGGTGTGTCCATTGATGAGAGATTAAATTGGAAGAAACACATTGATGATCTGCTGAAACGTTTGAGTTCAGCTACTTATGCAATAAGGGTCATTGCAAATTTTGGTGATAAACATCTTAGTAAATTAGCTTACTACGCCTATTTTCACTCGATTTCATATGGCATCATATTTTGGGGTAATTCATCACTGAGGAATAAAGTATTTATTGCACAAAAGCGTGTAATCAGAATAATAGCTGGAGTCCACCCAAGATCATCCTGCAGACATTTATTTAAGGATCTAGGGATATTCACAGTAGCTTCTCAGTATATATAGTCTCTTATGAAATTTGTTATTAACAACCAAACCCAATTCAAAAGTAATAGCAGTGTGCATAACTACAATACTAGGAGAAAGGATGATCTTCACTATTCAAGATTAAATCTAACTTTGGCACAGAAAGGGGTGAATTATACTGGCACTAAAGTCTTTGGTCACTTACCAAATAGTATCAAAAGTCTGACAGATAACCAACAAGTATTTAAGAAGAAATTAAAAGAATTTCTGAATGACAACTCCTTCTACTCCATAGAGGAATTTTTAGATATAAATTTAAAAAAAATTAAAAAATAAAAAATTAAAAAAATAAAAATAAAAAAAAACACAAAAATGAAAAAGTTGTTATATTAACTTAAGTATGTTGTTAAATTAACTTAATTATGTCATGTATTGGAAAATTTGACTCGTTCCACATCATTACGAAATATTGTATTCATGATCCATGGAACTAGTATTAATCTAATCTAATCTAATCAGCTGTTGCTCAGTCACTCGCAAGACTGTCATTACTGTGATCAAGTTGTTACTGAACACCTTGATCTTTTCCTCTTTTCTGATGTGTAAAACACACTTCTACCAAACATGAATGAAAATATAGTCAATGTCAGAAAGAACCATATTCTACATCAAAACCTTTCACAACTGTATCACCTCATAAATGACCTCCCAACAAGTACATCTATACAAAACATAATTTATGAATGCAAAACTAATATGCGGGAGCTGTAATCTCTCTTTGGGTGAATTATACCAGCAATACATCAGTCACAAAAAGTTTGATGAGACATGTTTTATCAAGTGAAGTTCACTGACAGGCATGTCTGACATATACATGACACAGTAGTGCAAACAACCAAATGTGAACAAGATTGTGAAAACTGTAAATGTAAGTTATGAGAATTATGGATTGCTAACAATTGTACAGGCTGAGCAACATACTGTGGCTGTGTTAAATATTTGTATAAAGGACTCTGCACAAACACCAATTATATTTATGGTCTTCAAATGAAGGTGAACACAAAATGGGAGATCACTACATCTTCACCTTATTATAAAATTGCAGTGTTTGAATGTGGATGAATTCATCATTTATGTGAGCTTTCATATCTTGTAACTACCTACAGTGAAGAGGTAGGCTATATACAATCGTAATTGTCATTAACTGCCAGTGGACCACAAGTACATCACCATGAGATGACAGACACATGGCAATAATGAAGTGCAGGGAATTATTTTGAAAGAGGGCACAAATTTAGAGCCAGAAACAAGTATGCCACTACCTTCACACTGATCACTATTGTCTGCTGTGCCATAGACCTCATGCATGTACTCCTTTGTGTAGCATTACCGACAACAGGAAACAGATTTTGGGCATAATGTTTTATTGCTCTGTATATTTACATGTCACCCATACAAAATTTCATTCATCTAATGATTCCTTCATAATTTTGAAACTATCACAAGCAGGATATAGCATCAGATTACTCAATGCACACTGTTGAACATGTTGAACATGCACACTGTTGAACATGTTGAACAAATGATGCAAGAGTCAACCATATACTATGGTTTGATTTCATTGCTCAAAATGGAAAAGTTACTTGACTATACATGGCGGACAAGTTTAAGTGAACCAGACACAGAAGAAAGATGAAAGACTGTTTGTCTGTGAGGCATTCATGAACAGAGACATTGGCTTCCTTGCCAATCATTTATTGCATTTGGAAACCTAACCCAGGTAACAGCAGTCCAGTAACCTTTATGCATTATTACATTTACAATAAGTCCTTCATTTGTAGTGGCATTAAGAAATAGTAATGCAGAGCTTCCCAACAGATGAAATCTACATGCTGGTTCATAAGAACTGCACAGTTTAGAAATGAGGATACAGGAAGTGGCAAACTAAAACTTTCAAGTGGATCATAAAGCAATCATGGATTGCTCTCATGCATTGTCCTCATAAGGCAAGGGTCTGCTCCACAGCTCAGTCTGGTATCACTCACATTTCATATTAGCACACACTCCACCGTGAATTGAAAACCTAATTCCAGTAATAATGGATCCTGGGAATGTTTTTATACGTACTTCCCTTCCAATGATTGGTGCTTTACTTTCCAAAAGGATGAGCATTATCACAGATTGTACAACTGCGAGAACTAAAATTAGCTTAATGACTGTTTCTCTCCTGGAGTCATGACCTGGACTACAAATGCATACTATAGTCATTAATCAGCAGCAGGATTCCAAGGATCACTGAACTTACTCCTAATATGGTACAGGACCCCCTGTGCTATATGACATTATTAAAAGGTCTTACAGTTCACAATTTCCAGCAAAGCAACACACACCCACACACAGTTAGGTTCTTCTCATATCTCTGCAATTCACACACCTGGAGCCATCAATCTCAGATACAACTGACTGTACAGTCCTTGCAACTGTTTCAAGGATAGCATTGAATCTTCTATAATTGGCATTCCTCTGTTAAACTGTTCTGCAAAGTACATCTGGAAGTAACTGCTGGAAATGAGCTGATATTTGTTGCTCCAACAGCTCTGTCATTATATGCACCACCATTTTGTCCCCAAGTTTAGGTTTTCAGAATTTGGTTTCCAGTGGAAAAACTGCCAAAAGCTGATAGACACTGTTGTTTCAGGGATTTTCACACGAGTGTAACTATTCACATCTGGGCCACATATTGCTGTCATATCTTAATGCCACAGAGATAAGAGAATTAAATAGTATTTTTCAAGCCAAGCTGTTCGTGTTACTAGTTAGCTTCAGATTACAACTACATGCTGGATGAGGAGAACTGCAAAGTTTTAGAAATTATAACAGATGGAGTAGTAAACTAAAACTGTAAACTGGTGACGAGAAGTGTAAAACATAACTTCAGTTAGTCTATTATTATTTTGTTTATTTGTCAGTTAATTATCTGGGTTTACTCATGTATGGGGCCTTTTAGAAACACAGCACCAGCAACATGTACAAAAAAATCACCTTCATCAAAACATGTGGCTATTGTTGTGGAAGCAGCAGGAGTCACAGGTGCTATAGCACCAGCAGCTCTTGTAATACCTCACTCTGACTCACAGTTGATGCGCTGGCCCCGCAACTCACTAGATCTGAACCTGATTGAACACATCTGGGATGTAATTGAATGTGGTGTCAGAGTTCATTGCTCCCATCCACAGAATGGGAATTACATGACTTGTGTGTGTAGATATGGTGCCAACACCCTCCAGTGATCTACCAAGGCCATATTTTTTCCATAATACGATGTGTCGCTGCTGTTACCCATGCCAAAGATGGACACACTTGCTGTTAGATAGGTGGTCATATTGTTCTGGTTGATCAGTGTATAAGTTGATCATGCGCCATCTCAGGTTTGTGGCAGTCAACTGCGACAATGTGTGGAACACATCTGGCTCAAGTCCCTTTGATAGATTTTATTATTGCATCATAAACTTCATGCAGCTGGTATCAGAAGTTGTCCCTTTTTGAGATATAGATAATATATGCATGACAATCCCTTTCTTATTAGACCAGGCTTTAAGTTATGCAACAGATTTTGCCATTCACATCATTCTCAATATTGATGCCATATTTTGGTTTCAAAGGAACAGTACTGTTCCTGTATGCCATCTGTGACACAGTGAGAGTATAACCCAATAGCCTTGAGTCTAGAAATTTTACAACATATCCTATACACAATGAATCTTTCACTCTGCAGCAGAATGTGCACTGTTTTGAAACTTCCTGCCATACCATAACTGTGTGTTAGTACCCAAGCTGGAATTCAGGAGAGAGGTACTGACAGAAGTGAAGCTGTGAATGCATGTTACAGTCATTCCCAGACAGATCAGTCAATAATGGGGTTCAAGTCTCAGTGTAACAGACAGTTTTAATCTGGGAGGAAGTTTTGTATCCTATTCAGCTGCTGAGAGATCCCAGTCATCACTGTCCACAAACAGTAGGGATCTTCTGCTCATAAGGAGATTTTTCTAAGTGCCTGTCGAAACATAAACTGTCATTGAGCATACAAATTGGCACATTCTGCAAAGTTGTTTTCTTATTTCACTAGTGGTGATTGTATCTCTGAAATTAACTTCATGGAAGCATATTTTCAGCTTCTCCTTTATGAGAATTCATGAACCTTTATAGTAATGAATACCCCCATTTTCATTAGAATCATTGGCTGCTTTTCAGTACTTCCCATTTTTTAGTGTTTCTTGGAACAGTTATTACGTGATATTCCCTGCTGATTGATCTATGTTGAGGTCACAACTGTTATTTGTAGAAAGCAAGCAGATCACCTTTGTAGCCTTCAATGTCCGTTAACCCTACTACAGCATATCACCATCTTTTGCGACTTGCAGTCAGTGTTTAGCTAACTTATTAGCAGAGCATTCCAAATGCAGTCACATTTGTCACATTATTCAATGAGCAGCACAAAAATGATGCACAATTTGTTCTGACACATATGAGGAAATGTTTGATTTAGTCATATGTTGCTACTTTAAACTTTGCGCTTAGCAATTTCACTTTGAAACAGCACTTTACACTTGTTTCTTCTTATGGCCTTAGTGCATAGCTGTTTCATAAGAACAGATGATTTGGGAAAGCCACTACCTGATTCTTGGAAAATCTTGTTCTCCAGCCAAGATGAATACTGAAAAGTCAAGTAGGAAGCTCTTTCCAATAATTTTAGCATTCAGATATTTCACGAGTCTCTTTTTGGGGCCACCTTTAAGCTTTTGATGTGCTAAAACAAGCTGTTCCTGGAGATGGGCATGTGTGTGCACCACATTATGGATGCAGTGTTTTAATCTATTGCTAAGCAGCTGCAAGTAAAACATCTCTTTAGCCATATTTGAGTAACAAAGTAATACATGAAACCATTCCAAGTAACACAAATATGTCTTTATTCATAACCCTCTGAACAATAATGGAAGTAAGCCTCTCATGACTTCACATGTAATAAGACAAAAGAATCATACAGAAGGTGCAACATAAGCAATACACAGAACAATTGATGTGATCAGTACAAACAAAAAGAACAGAGTGAGAGTGAGTCAGCACTGCTCCCCACATATATAGGTGCGAGTCACCGGTAGACCATGCAGCAGAAACATTGCTGTGTGCATGCTTCCTGCAGGTGGGCCTCTACTGGTCAGCCCGCACTAATACAGTTGGTGGTTGATTTAAGTACACATGCATAGCAATACTACAGTTGGCGCACTCGCAGTAGTAGCAAGATACAGCACACCTCTCCCTTGTACAAAGAGGGGGCTGAGGCAAAAGAGGAGATGCCCATGGCCCAATGAGAGACATATTCATCAGATCTGGAATGGTGACAGGCAGTGCTGACAGCAGGGATGGGACAATGTGCTGGGCCAGAGCACGTCAAGATGCGAACGTGGCTGAGGGCAGTGGGCCCACGTGGTGCCCGACAACAGCACTAGGAAGGAGAGTGCCACTGCCATCTCTGCATCATCATCAGCAGGCAGACCCCAGTGTGGAGGAGATGGCTGTGGACTCACCGGTGATGACAGCTGAGGTAATGATGACGAGGGGGCCGACGGAGGTGGACGACCAAAACAGCAGACTGCAGCAACAGAGCCGAGGCCAGAGGAGGACCAGTGCCCAGCACCAGGAAGCAGGGACCCCAGGACAAAACACACGGAAGGGGCAGCCAATGGGATGGGGACACCTCCACAGCAGGTGACGACAGGATTGAGGTGGAGGGTGGTGGGGCAGGCTGTGGTGACGGGGGCCATACCTGTGAACTGGTAGCTTCTGGTGGTGAGCGAGGATGCAGCTGATCAAAGCAGTGCACTGGTGACCAAACCCTCATGCCCACAGCAGTGATACTGGTGTGATATGTCCAGAGGAACCCAGTCGTGGCAGGTGTGGTACAGCCCATGTAGGTGGAGCAGCAGGCGTGTCAGCCAACCATCAAGCAACTCAGCCACGCTCTGCTCCCCCATAGTTGTGAAGCAACAGGCATTCAGAAAATGGAGAAGGGTGTCATCTGGTGAAGAATCCACAACAAACTTTATCATTTGGGACTTTAATGGGCAGTAGTCATTCTGCCTTGCCATTTGATTGAGGGTGGAATGGTGGAGCAGTAACATGACAAATAGCGTGACGGGAACAAAACAACTGAAAGGCTTGGGAAATGTGTAATGGTGTCCATTATCAGAAAATAAGCTACAAGGCAACCTCTTAATACAAAAAAACTCAAGAATGTATGAACTGTGACCTCAGCTGACATCGACAACACTGGAGAATGTAAGGAAACTGAGAAAATGTATTCACAACCAAGAGCAAATATGAATTCGAGAAGGAACATGTAAAGTCAACATCAATGCATTCCCCTGGTTTGTATGAAGCAACCCAGGGGGACAGAGACTCCCTGGGAGTTGCGTATTATCAGGCACACTGCTCACAATCTGCACCAACACATACAATTTTGCCATCGATTCCTGGTCAAAAATCATATTTCCTAGCTAACAGTTTAGTACATGAAACTCCCCAATGGCCCTGCTGGAGAAGACATAGAACCTCACACCGTAACACAATGGGATAACTATGCTGGGAGAGAGGTCTTCCATGGACAACAGCAAAACACCGTAAAAAACAGAGAGGCGATACTGTAAGGAAAAATAGTTCCACACAGGGTCTGAAGCCTGACCTTGCAGTTTATCTGGTCAGCCCTGTTGAACAAACTGAACCACCTGACAGAGAACTGGGTCAGCATCAATGACAGCTAATATGCATGAGCTTGTAATTGGGAAACCCCAGACTGTGGCCTGCATTACAGTATCATGATGGAAGCAAAGCAATTCTTCACAATCAAAGTCAAGATCAGAACCCACAGGAAGGTGGGGCAAGGTATCTGCATTGGCATGTTTAGACATAGGTTGAAAATGGATTTCGTAATTGCATTGAGACAAGAACAGCGCTCAGTATTGTAGGCGGTGCGCTGCCTTGTCAGGCAAGGAAGTGTGAGGGTTAAAAAAGGAAACCAAGGGTTTATAGTCAGTATTAAAGTGAAACTTGGAGCCATACAAAAAAAAAAGAAAAAACATAAAATTCCTTGAGGGGACAGAATATGGCAAGAACCTCTTTTTCCACTTGAGAGTAACCCTGCTGGGCTATAGTGGGAGATTTAGAGGTGGTTGTTCAGAACCACTGGCATATTGGTGCACTAGGACCACACTAAGGCCATAATGTGAAGTGTCAGTTGCCAACTTTGTGCTCATCTGGACAGAAGATAGTTAAAAGGGGGCCAAAAGTAGTTTGGTTTTCAACATTTGAAAAGCACATTCACAATCCATACACCATCAAAAAGGTACATTCTCATGTAACAAGGTACGCAATGGGTGGGCCAAGGTGGCCAACTCCAGCAGGAATTTATGGTAGTAAGCTACCTTCCTTAGGCAGGCCTGAAGCTCCTTCATGGACGAGAGGCAAGGCCTACACATAACAGCAGAGATGTCGTCTGGCAGAGGGCAAACCGCATTCCATGGGACTTCAAACCCTGAATAAACAATAAAAATTTGGAAAAAACTGAGATTTTATGAGGTTACACCATAAGCCTGAGGACTGTAAAACAGAAAACAAAGTGCACAAATTTTGCAAGTGGTTGGCCATGGAGGAGCCCGTGACAACAACAGCATCGAGATAATAAATGCAACCCAGGACAGGCATAGTCATTTTTTCTAAAAATCACTTGAAAATAACAGGGCTCCTAGCAACACCAAAAGGAAGGGGCAAATATTGATAGAGACCACAAGGAGTATTCAGAACTGGAACTCGTCAAGACTCTTCATCCACATGAACCTACAGGTATGCTTCAGTCAAAGCAATTTTAGAAAAGTACTGGCCACCCGATATTTTCACCTACAGCTCCTCCTAGTGTGGGAGAAGATATATATCCACAGTCAACTGCACACTGACACTAGTACAAAAGTCTCCACAGTGGCGAAATTTTCCTGACAGCTTCTGAACTACAACCAGCAGAGGTAATAACCATTCACTAGCCATAAGAGGTTGCACCACCCCTAGAGACTGAAGTCTGTCCAATTCTGCTTTCATCTGACATTTCATGGTGACAGGAATAACATGTGCATGACAAAAATGAGACCATGACAATAATGAGACCAAGTCAAAAAGCCAAGCCATGGATTTCAAAGAAATATGAGAAGAAAAATTTGTAGCATACCCTCTACCTTCTGAAAACAAATCTTAAAACTCCTCACATGATGTTTCCAAGTGTGTGTGTGTGTGTGTGTGTGTGTGTGTGTGTGTGTGTGTGTGTGTGTTTAGATCTGATGGGTGCCAAATGGCAAGGTCATCAGTGCCCTTACACTTATAAAAACAAATGAATGTGGAGATGAACTAAAAGTGTTGTACATGTATGCACTCAAAGTGACCACACAGTCACTCTGTGTCACATGCACTAAAACCAATTAGGAGGAAAGAGAGGTAATCAAGAAATTAAAACACAGAGAAAATTTAACATGGAAGAGCTACAAGAAAAGCACAGGGAAATATGACTGACTTACAAAAATCTAAGATGAGCCAGCCACTCTTTGACACATTAAGACCATCTCCCTAAATTCCTGTTAAAAACATTGGAAAATTTACAAAACTTTAAAACCCTAACCACATTCATTTGAGCATTACATAAAATAGATGGCAGATCTGCCAGCAAATCTGCCGCAGTCCGCTGGTCAGCAAATAAAATGCAGTCCAATAAAACGTGGCGCACTGTGATCTACAGGCCACAAGTACCACACATTGGAGGGTTCTCTCGCCAGAGTAAGAATCCATGTGTCATAGATCTGTGGCCTATGCAAAGACAAGTAAGAAGGACTTCCGTCCCACCAATGTGGCTGGAAGGAAGTACTCCATGGCCGAGTTGTGGGCTTGATGACACAGAGCTTGTTATCGGTCACTGCCAGCCACTCATCTTCCCATCAACACATGACTTTGTACCTCAATAGAGAGGTGATAGCATGCAGGGGGATAGCACACCAAAATACCAGAGGATCACAAAACGCCTCCTTCACTGTTCAATCCATCCTTTCATTGCCCGTAATTCCAATGTGCCAGGTACCCAGCATAAAGACACCTCCTTCTCCAGTTGTTGTTGTTGTTGTTGTTGTTGTAGGAGGGCATCCTGGATATTCTGGGATACTGTATCTGCTGGGTAAAACTGTTGGAGAGAGTAAAGGAAGCTCAGAGAATCTGAGCAGACAAGAAATCTAACACCTTATCTGCTCCAGTGCTTGCAAGATTGCATATAATTCTGCCTCAAAGATGGTAAATTCTGGAGGCAGTCTGACCTTGAGGACACGATCCGGAAAAACAACAGACCAACCTACAGAGCCCCTTGCTTAGACCAATCCATAAGAACACTTACATGGTCATGATATTCAGATATAATATCAGAGAATATTGGATTAAAGATGGAAGCAGGAGTGCTATCTGTCCTGTACCACATCCAATCTAAAATCACTCTGGGCCCTCCAGCAACCAGGGTGGCAGGCAGTTAAAACCCTGGGTTTGGGGTCATACTTGCTCCACACTGAGTGACTCCAGCACACATTGCATGCAAATTCCAAATGACATTGTGGCTCATGGACAGTTGGAAAAAAGGCGTTCCAGAGGTGGATGTGCAACAGTTTGGTGTGTGAGTGAAGTTGGAGCTGCAAAGAACTTACACACCTGTCGCACCATGAAGAGCTGGCACCAGATGGTAGGTGGTAGCTCCCCCACTTCAGCAGAGATACTAAGTATGGGACTGATCCGATAAACACCTGTGGCCAGCTGAATCCCCTCATGATGGACAGCATCAATGATACGCAAGTAAGAGGACATTGCTGACCCATACACCGCGCAACCATAGTCCAGCTGCAAATGTACAAAAGCCCGATGAAGCTGAAGGAGATGCACACTGTCCACTCCCCAAGACCTGTGGCTAAGGTACTTCATGATGTTCAGTGCCCTCAGGGTTCTGGCTTTCAGGTCTCACAGGTGTGGTAACCATGACAATCGGAAGTCAAAAATGAGGCCCAGAATGATTTCCAAAAACGTGTACAGTTCTGTCAGTGGGCACAGCAGAAAATCCTCACCAACCTGAACTACTTCTCCAACATTCTGTTTTCCGATGAATGTTCCTTCTCAAACAAAGGACAGGTAAATTCAAGGAACATGCATTATTGGTCCTGCAACAACCCAAGATGGCTTAGACAGGTGGAACATCAGCATCAATGGAGGGTTAACGTCTGGTGTGGGATGCTTGGTACTACAATTATTGGCCCTTACTTCATCAATGGTAGTCTAAATGGCACAGCTTATGCCAACTTCCTCAGACAAATTCTTCTTCCTCTTCTGGATGAAGTGCTGCTAAGAACCAAAATGCTTATGTGGTATCAACATGATGGATGTCCAGCACATAATTCCTTGTGTGCACATTGTGTTCTAAACTGAAGGTATCCTGCCAGATGGATGGTCATGGAGGAACAGTTGCTTGGCCTGCTAGGACTCCTCATTTAAATCCTCTGGACTATTTTCTTTGGGGATGCATTAAAGATGTTGTCTATCATGATATTCCAACAACTCCAGAGGATATGCAGGAATGTATCGTGGTTGCTTGTAATTTTCTTCAGCGGGCAGCACTGGAAGCAGTAAATAATTCTTTCATTCAACGAGTGCACCAGTGTATCGGTGTCCAGTGACACCACTCTGAGCATCTTCTACTCCTGGGCAATGGTACAGGAGAGTCAAAGTCAATTTTGTATTATGATTTTACTTGGTTTTCATTTGTTTTCTGACAACTCCAGCAAGTGGACGAGTTTGTGATCCTGAGCTCAAAGTCAGTGTTGTGTTATGTAATTAATAACATTGTGTTCCAGTGAATGGTACACTGTGATACATTTTTGAATAGATCTTTAGCAGAGGTAATGAATTACCAAATAAAAAATACAGGGTACCATTTGAAAAAGTCATACCACTGTTCATATATTTGTAAAAAACAAAGCTACAGCAAAGGCAATCATGCTGACTGACGCCCCCCTGATGGCTAAAGAACATTTGCTTGAAACATTTTGTAATTTCCATCTGGACAAACAGTTATGTAGGGTGGTCAAGATAAATGGGACACCCTGTATAACACCTGTTTGATTGAATGCCCAATCATTTGTATGAGTTTTGTGGTTTGGTAGGTAAATGGGTAGGTGATTAACTACAAATCAAGGGGCTTTTAGTTTGAGTATACCTTGCTCTCAGAAGTTTATACTAGCACTCAATGCAAATAATATTTCTGACAAAGTTTGTATGAAGCACACATTGATATTGCTCTTCTAAGCAGTATGTACAGCTTCTATTAAACAACAGCTTTTACTACAGTGAATCTTGAAGTCATACTTAGCAGCTTTTTAAAATACAACTCTATATACATTCATAAACTTACAATGACATCAGACTCCATGCTTGGTTTAGTAAGCGCAAGTATGTCAGTGAAATGATGACAGCAAAATAACTTGGCACCAAATAACGTGGAATTTCTTTTAGAGGTGCCATGCTCTTCTCCAGCCACAGACCAAGTTCAATAGTGCCTGAGTACTGTTTGAGCCGATGAGAAATATAATCTGAAATTGGAATGTATTACTTTGAGTGACAGCACATTTCTTTGCACTCTAAGCATTTGACAATACTGAATAAAGGACTTACCTATCATCCAGTTTCCTTCCCGTAGATTGTTACAAAATGGATGTCCGAGATCATTGATTGGCGTTATATCACAAAGCAGTGACATAAATCCTGTTAAAATGAGGAAAAAAAGATGTCACAGAACTCAAAAAACAACATCATAAATAACAGAGCTGAGAAAGATATCAACTTAAAAGAGTAAGCAGATTTCATTTCAACTTGGATTTTTTTGTGTTAAGTTATTAAGAGCTGATTTTTAAACACAGAGAAAACAAAAGAAATGTATTAATCAGACTCTTAACAAATAATAAGGCAGGTTACTTTTTTATGGCATTTGTGTCAAGAATATATTACTCACTCAACATTGTATGGGAAAACAAGAGTTCTAACTCAACTATAGTTCATGCAGTACATCATTAAAAAGCATCTTCTTCCTTTTATAAAACAGCTTTTCAATACAGTTCCTCTGTAATCCCTGCGTAAAATTTGTAGGTTACCAAATGTTGTTGTTGTTGTTGTTATTGTTATTGTTATTATTATTATTATTATTATTATTATTATCATTATCATCATCATCATCATCATCATCATCAAGTATGAATTCCTACTAAACACAACATCCATATTTGTATATATATCTTTACAGAAAGATCTAATGAACAAAATTATAATATAAAACCAATGGTAAATGGCCTCTAAGACCATGATATACGTTCCTATGTTAAATGTTAATACTCATCAATATACAATATCTATTATATCTGAGTCCAGGAAGGTTTACAGTAACCAAAAGACTATTTCTTTTAGAAACCTCCTCAGACACAAGAACTAGAGTGATGCATGCTGTGCTTGTGACATGAATGAAAAACACAACACATTTATAAATAATGTTCCTAAGTTACTTGAAAACTATATCAATTAAAAGTAACCCAGATTAGACCAAACTCTACAACAAAAGCCATGGGTTACTAAAGAAATAAATGTATCTTGTAGAACAAAAAGGAGACATCTGTCCGTCAGAGAAAGCTCTGATGTTGTTGCTATCATTGATTACAAGGCATACTGCAAGTTGCTGCAGAAATTTATATAGACACTGAAGCAAATGTTTTATGAGACAAAAATAGTCACATCAGGTAATGAAATAAAGACAGTATGTGACACAGTGAACGAGGAGACTAGTAGAACATGAGGTGATGAGTAGCAGATAGCTTTAAGAGTAAATTATACATTGACAACAGGTGTATGCAGTGTTGCAAAACTTTTTAACAATCATTTCATAAGTGTAACTGAAAAGATGCGGTTGTCAGGCTCAGTGGAAGCTGTCATGGAATATCACAGGCTACCCATCATAAATAACTTAATAATATGAATATGGCCCTCACTACACCAGAAGTAGTAATGCCCACCACAAAATGATTGAAATAACAACAAAAGGTTTAGTGGTTATGATAAGACACTTAAAAACTTTATTAGTCTTCTTGTGAGTTTAGTAACACTTTAAGTTATTTGTGTAACTGGGTGCCTGTCCCTGGAACATTTCTTCACTGGCTGACATATGCTGTAATTAAGCTTTGGCATAAGAAATGAGATAAAGAAATACCATAAAACTACTGTCCAGTTTAACTATTTGCCAGCATTCTTGAAAATTTTAGGAAACGTAATATACAAGCACATACTTAATCATCTGACTAGGAATAACATATTGACAAAGTCACAGTTTGGATTTCTAAGGGATTCTGATACTGAGAAGGCTATTTTCACATACATCAAGAATGTATTTAATCCATTAGACAATAAATTAGAAGGTACTGGTATATTGTATTACCAGTCAAAGGTATTAAACACAATATCCTCTTAAATAAATGCAACATTATATCACACCAGAAAATGCTACAAAATGGTTCAAATTGTATCTCTCAGACAAGAATTATATAGTGTCAATAGGAAAGATTTCTGTATTAAGCTATCAGGCATCATCCAAATGGGATGTGGTGTAACACCAAGTTTTATTTCAGGACCCTTAATTTTTCTTATGTATATTACTGAACATTCATTAGTAGCAATAGCAGATGCCAATTTTGTTTTATTTGGAAATTATACAAATATTGCAACAAATGGAAAATCAAATATAGTGGTAGAAAGAATGGCTAATGTAATTTTCAAGGATATTAGTAAATCATTCCTAGCTAATTCTGGGCACCTAAACTTTGAAAACAAACATTACATGCCATTCAAAACTTGTAACAGGTTTCCTCCCAGCATATGTATGAAATACTGTGACAAGCAGATGGAAGAGGTTGACAGTCAATTTTTTTTTGCAATTAAAAATTGATAATAAATTCATCTGGGAGCAGCATACAACAATCACATTACTGCCGAAAAACTCAAATAAATCTTTACTCGCAAAATGGATGTTGTCAGATTCAGTGGTGTAAACATAAAAAAGCTAGCATATTTTGCATACTTTTGTTCTGTAATGTCAAAAGCGATCATTTTTTGTGGTAAATCAGTAAGACAACATAATTATTTGAGTCAAAAAGCATGGTGTGTGAACTCAGGAACATGTAACTGAGGCATGTTCAAGAAACAGAATTCTAACAACTTCTAGAAAGTATATTCATTCATTAAAGGAATTTATCATCAGTAAAATATCTCACTTCCAAACCAATACTTCATTTTAAAGGGATTTAGTGGTAGCCAACTCCTTATATTCCACAGATGAAGTTTTTGGTAGAATCAACTCATTTTGTAACTCTTATGTAAAAAAGTGTTGTAAACTAATATCTGTTTCATCATGCTTGGCTACAGTAGCAAAAAATGGCTCTGAGCACTATGGGACTCAACATCTTAGGTCATAAGTCCCCTAGAACTTAGAACTACTTAAACCTAACTAACCTAAGGACATCACACACACCCATGCCCGAGGCAGGATTCGAACCTGCGACCGTAGCAGTCCCGCGGTTCCGGACTGCAGCGCCAGAACCGCTAGACCACCGCGGCCGGCGGCTACAGTAGCCTAATCAGTGCCTTGTGCTCCTCAGTATTTATACATTTAAATGTTTGTAACAAATTTGATATTCCCTATTAAATGAAAATATGTTTCAGATATTTGACTTATTCCACATACATGAGGACCATCATCTGAATACCCTGTAGATATTGAGCAACACACATCTCTGAGTCTCAGTTGACTGAAAATGACAAGTCATGAATAACCTTAAAGAGTTCAACAGAGTCAATGAGTATTTGTTGTTTGCTATTTACTATATCCAATCCACAGTATAAATACCACTTCCTCACTTGTCACTGGTTTTCAACAGGTAACATGTATCAATGTATCACTGTTTGTTCATTTCATGAGTGAATGGGTGTCACAAACAAAAAGCTACTCTCTCCAACTGGGCACACTGGCTGCACAGAAGTGTCTCTCTGAAGGAAATTTGGCTAGTTCTCATCCTTTTTGATGAACATATCTGCTCAAAGCCTCATCTCGTTATCTATCCTCATTTGGTGATTTACATTGAAAACTGAAATCTTTGTTATTTGGAAGATAAATACATTAAAATCTATATTTAGACTACAATGTAACAACTTAAATGTGCATTACCTTGCAAACCACAGTAAACCAAAGAACCAAAACCTGGGATGTTATACACTCCAATTCCTTTCCCATGATCCAGTTCCTCACTATCAGAGCGGTACAATGCTTCAT
Source organism: Schistocerca cancellata (assembly GCF_023864275.1). Taxonomy (NCBI): domain Eukaryota; kingdom Metazoa; phylum Arthropoda; class Insecta; order Orthoptera; family Acrididae; genus Schistocerca; species Schistocerca cancellata. The sequence continues at coordinate 873,418,529 of NC_064629.1, read as the reverse complement.
TTAAATCAGAAAGACTTAGTGATGATACAATATTGCTCAGTTCAGTTGCTAGATCATGAGAGCTTGCATCTTGCTGAGGTAGCCTGCTCAGCCATACAAAATTTCGCAATTTTTTAATGGCTTCTGCTGCCTTGTTATGAAGTGAAACCCTGTAACATATTAATTTATTTTGATGTGAAATTAGTTAGTTACTTGTTTCCAGAAAATAGTAGAGAAATGACTCTGATACAGATCATGCTACATTTTACAGATGGTAAACAAGAAACTAAAATTCATGTACATTTGTGGGTTGATCATTTATTGTAAGATATGTGATGAATGCCAAGCAGCAACATTAGATATTAATACTGAGACATTACATTACAATTCACAGTGACTGATTTCCATCACGGACACCTAATTAAGTGTTACTGAATAACTATCTGATAGTAGCAGTACCTATTACATTCAGAAGTTCTTGTGCTTTTCAATGTCTAATGCAATGGCAGCCCAGTTGGCTATTACAGTTTCTGTATTTATACTGTGCCTAGTAAGGCATATAGGATTACTTCTCTACTTGGGAACTTGTTCTTTCTGCATGCACCATGGACCAGTCACTTCAGATGACAATGATGACAAACAATTTTTTCTATGTTTCATCTCAGTCAATAGCAACAAGTTTGACATTCTCCAAACTTTCAGTGCAATTCATTACACATTTTTCACAACACCTCAGCTAGATGGTGCTCATCAGACATTCTCTCCTATACTTGGTGTACTAATGTGCAATTATCATTTTAATATGACCATGTCACCACATATGTGACCCATCAACTGCTATTATTATTGCACCACATGCAACGAACATAAGAATTCCTCTTCAAACTCTGTGGTATTGCCACACTACTGGAAACGTCTAACAGCTTTCCCTGATGCACCACCTTGCTCGCAGGACTCCAGTCAGCAGTGCCATATTTTATCACTTGTGACACACAATCTGAACACTTGGCCCAGCGCTTCTGTGCACAGGAACTTTCAGGTGATATCCATGACCAGAACTTCTTACCACAGTGCTTTCACACACAGGGTCATTGTTTTACTTCAGCCTCCAGTTGTTGAGTGTTTTTTTCTCACAGTGCCTAAAACATGCACAGCTTTTCCAAATTTCTTTCCAGTGCCTCAAACACACATACTTTGCCTGAATCCTTTCCAGTGTCTAATCCACACACATTTCTTCCAAATTTCTTTCTAGTAATGAATTCATGCACACATTTTTGAATTTCTCTTCCTGTGCCTAATAAATGCATATTTTTACTGATTTTCCTTCTGGTGTCAAATTTACACACAAGTTCTCCTTTCTGCTCCTGACACACATTTTCAGGGCCACAGCACTCCTGCAGCACAAGTCACTTTTGTGTTCATCCACATGCAATGCAATCACCTATGAAGCTCCTGGCCTTATGGTTGTCTTTCCTCATTCTACACAGACTTTGATTATACATTCCAGTACCATGTCTTCTGGCTCTACAACAGCCATTCCAATGGGCTGTTTGTTTCAGATGTACATTCTTTTGGTTTCTGAACAGGTGCAGCCCTTTCCGCAGCAGCTCCCAACTACTGGGGTCCTGGACACTGCCCTTGATTGCTGCTGTTGATTCCCCTGGATCCCTTGTCGTGGTGGTGGTTGGTTTTATTTTTCTTGTGGGAAGGAAAATAGTGCTAGTCATCTCGACTCAAAGTAGCTGCAATGGTCACCCATCTCTTTTCCACCAGGAGCGAAGGGGGAGAGGGAAGGGATGTTGTATCCTACACACAGTCCATGAGCAATACAGATCATTGCTGCGAGTTGCCAAATCATGAGCCTGCTGGTGCTGCATTTTCCAGATATCAACATTAGTAATACAGGCCTGCCAACGCAATGTCATCAAGGAACAAACACAACAGTCCAGGACAACAACAACAACAACAACAACAACAACGATGGGTTGTTCTCATAGAAAACTATGGCCCAGCCACCACTGCGACCAGTGGCACACATGTCCCTGACACGCAACATGTTCATTGCCAATAGAAGGTGAGAGAATCATGGCACTACTGACATTAGCCAGGCCACATGCCTGCAAGTAATTTGCACCATGTGCATTCACTGCTATAGTACAAATATGCTGATGCACAGCCACAGTGAGCCAGCTGGGTCTGAGCCACTGGACCAGGATCATTACATCATATGACTATGGGCTGAGGTCCAGCTGCCATTCCAGAAACACTTTGCCTGCACCATCCCCCAGAGCAGGCAGCTGGCCAACCACATGCCTTTGCCTTAGTCCATGGTAGCTGAGGACTCTGAGCTTTGGAACTGGAATAGAACTATCATCAAATTTATCAGTTGTGTATGCCAGACAGCAGTTGATGCTGTGGCCCATTTGCACATAGACATTGGATTATGACTCAAAGTGATTGTATCGTTAATGCCAGATAGCAGTCCAGCCTGTGGCCTGTTCACACTGAGACATTACACTACAACTACAAGTGATTGTGTTTCCATCTGGGACACCTAATAGAATGTCATCGGATAATTATCTGCCATTAGGAATGCTTGCTACTTTTAGTAGTTCTTGTTGTGCTTTTCAATGTCTAATGGAATGCCAAGCCCAGCTGTCTATTGCTGTGTCTGTATTTATACTATGCCTAATAAAGCATATAGTATGAAATGAACTATAATGAGCTGCTGGTGGACTATCATTACAATACATTTCACACAATTTGTAGCTCCAGACCTTCATACAAAAGAAATATTCAAAGCAATAGTGTTACTTGTCTGCTTGGGAGTTCTTTCTTTCTACGTGCATTATGTCCAGTCACTTGACAAACAATGCATAAAGCTTTAGTTGCAGAACAAGTATGTGATTTGACCAGTTTAGTTTGCTATCAGTGCATAATCCCAGGTATTCTGAGAGACACTCTATCTAGCCACTGGTCATATAAAATTTCTTCCAATTCCTCATCTTTGGAGGTTGTGTGAAACTTCATAAAGTTTATTTTACTGCAATTAACAGAAATACTATTTCTATGAAATCAGTTCACAGTATGCCTAAAAACCTTATTAGCTGATGCCTTCAGTTTGTCTAATGAATTATCCATAAGTACCATAGTGGCATCAGCAAAGGTGGTGAATTTACAATATTCTGTACAGAGAAGTAGACCATTAATAAAAATAACAAAATTAGGGGGATCAGAACTGAGCCCTCAGGCACTCCACTTGTGATGATATCCCATTCTGGTGATGTTGAGACACCTTATCAACTACCAAATACAACTTATTGCTTTCTGTTTAGAAGACTGAAGTGTCTAACTTCAATAGCAGTGTCCATGCAGTTGTACGTACTTGATAGCACTGGATAAGCTTTCTCAATTTCTGCTGTGTATAGCATTCATTCTTACATTAACATTCATTATCTCAGATAAAATAGTGAAAAATAAGTCACAACATTTCTAAAATGAAGATACAGTTTTGTAACAAAGGTGAAGTATTTTATTAGAACAACTGGAAAAAAATCCACTTACTTGATTGCAACCACTGATCCAGGTTGAAAATTTTTGAAATTTATCTGTGTGACATTTGGATCACCAGAATCTCCAATTTGAAGCATTTGAGACTCACTCAATGGAATATGTTCCTTCAGTTCTACTTCATAATCCTGTAGGCCATTTATTCTCTTTTCATCTTTCACAAAGTTATCGTATTTCTGAAATCTGCCCCCTCCAGACCTACAGGAGAGAAATGTGTTAATAGTATTATTTTTTGACAAATCTAATTTTAATCATGTCACTCAGATATATGTAATGAAAATGTAATCATTAACTACCTTCCCTGCTTGAATTTTGATGCAGAAAATTTATTATAGAATTAGCATTAAACACAGATAATCTGGGATAGGATTTACTTACTTTGCATTCTTGTGGAAAAGTGATGCTTCCAAAATGACCTCATCGACAGTGCCTTCTACTCTCAATGGTTTTACAAACCCACGACTGAAATATGTGTCTGGATGCCGGAACGCTGTGTGTGCCACCAAAACCACAGACTGATGGGTAGCAGGACAGTGCCGAGTAACAGCAACGATGTCAGCATCCATTTGATCAACAAATACCTGGAATATAGGTTAAAATAATGCTATTAAATATCTGAAATATACTAAAGCCCTAAGAACAATAGGGGAATAAAAGTTGGATACATCAAGGAGGTTCAAATGGTGGGTTTTTATGTTATATATTTTTGTTTACAGCTCCATTTCAGTGGGAATAGTCCTTCTTTGTACAAATAAGGTTACTTTGAGATAATACTCTGTTTTTACTATACTTTTTAGGGTAATGAAATATTTTTAAGTATTTAGTGTTTTCATTCTGCAAAAATCCATCTAGTATAAATACACACTTAAATTTGACTTGGGTGAAAATTTGTAGGGAGGTGTCTAACATGTTTGCCTGATACATTCCAGAGAAAATATTTGTTTCAGTAATTATATTTCCTTTTTTTTTTTTTTTTTTTTTTTTTGTATGCCATTCTACAGGAGGGCAGAGGGGAAGTACACAAATACAACACTTTGTACTTTTCTAGTGGATTTGAAAATTGTCTCCCCTGGATTAAGAATGTTCTGCTCCCATTTACCAATCTGGTACAAAAGCTGGAAAGGCTTCTGAGGTCTCCCATCCTATGGTACTTCATGTGACTTACCAGGTTTGCACACTGAAAACACCAAGTGTAAAGGAATATTAGCTAGTATAAGCGTCTCTACATTCGTTGTTTCTTCACTTACTCTTTACAGATTGGAGTTTTTTTAATATTGTCTTTCAAAATTTCACAAAAGCAGTAATCCTTAATATCAACCTATACAATACTATACAGTCACCTAGTCATAGCTGCAGGTTGCTTATCTAATGACTTCTAGGAGCAACAAAAATTTGATTTTCAGTATTTCATATAATTATTGAGCACACTGAAAAATTTAAAATGCTGTCATAATCTACTAAGTAAGATGTATAGTCTTACATTAAAGATGTAACACAATAAATCAAGTATTAAAGTTAGAAACTGTGTATACATCTTGAAGCAGCATAACTCACAGTGTGCAAATTATCCACATTATATTCATCCAGTATTTGAAAATAAGTGCACTTAGTGATTTCCAACAAACTTTACACATCTTTTCAAAACTTTTTCTCCCTGGCAACCCACATAATTAATGAAAGGAAAAAGAACTTTGTAATTCAGGTACCCACAGACATTAAACTTAATACTGAATGGAAGTAAAATGAATCAGAAGACAGCTGTAATTGGTGATTGCTTTATCATCACAACCAGTTTTGCTACATTAAAACAGCATTCTAATGTGGAAACAGCATCACATTAGCACACCAAGACACCCCCAATGTTTATAGTCAAAAATCAAACCCCCCGAAGTGGGGAAGTCATCAAAATAAATAAAACAGGACTTTGGGGCAAATAGTGTGGTGGTGCACCTGAGTAGTTTGAGGCTGATTGGTTTGGAGAGTAAAGGCACCAAACTACAGGGTCATCAGTCCCTAGTCTGAGGGAAGAACAATTGCCAGTAAATCTCTGTGTGGGTTCCAGTCTCTCTAATTTACACTGAAGTTCAATTCTTTAAAAAACTGGGGGTTCAAATGGCTCTGAGCACTATGGGACTTAACGTCTGAGGTTATAAGTCCCCTAGAACTTAGAACTACTTAAACCTAACTAACCTAAGGACATCACACACATCCATGCCCGAGGCAGGATTCGAACCTACAACCGTAGTGGTTGCACGGTTCCGGACTGTAGCGCCTAGAACCGCTCGGCCACTCCGGCTGGCAAAACTGGGGGTGGAGGGGTTACTAATTAAACATATTCTACAAAAATGAGAGGGCCATAGATGCTTAGCAGGTGTTTTTTCATGAGTAATGTCACACTTTAGTCATTAATTGTTGCAGACAGTGATGATGACGACATAGGTTTAGTTACAATTGGCAAACTGAATGTCAAAGAAAGTGGTAAAGGAAAGTAAAAAGTGATTTCAACTTGAATAAGACTTACAGCATAATTCTAATTTGCTGTTCTGACATCAAATGCGCAATGTGTGCTCTTCTCTTTTAGGGGAAAGAATATGTTCTGAGAGTGGCAGATTGACTAATTAGAAAATACGGCAATACGTATGATTTATGCAGGTGTATATTTCAAGCACAGTATTGCATGAAAGTGTAAATTGAACTGTGCAATAAATGGAGAACAGGAAACTAGAAGAAATCAAAATGCGAATCCATGAAAGGAAAACAGGTAGAAAAGCTCATATCACTACATTTTTGTTGGGTTTATTTAGCCTACTGCTAAGATACTCATTAAACGTACAGTATTCCCATTACATTAAACACTCATCTCTTCATTCATTGACAATCTGCAGCCCATTCCATTATTACAATAGTGATTAGCATTAGGTACAATCACCATATAAGTTAGTTGGTTACAAATATAGTAATTGAAGGAATAAATGCAAGAATAATGTAGCTCAATTTCAACTAATACTGCAAGAATTTCAGAAAACTTTTTGTAAACTGGAGAAAAAAGTAATTTCAGAATATGATTTTTCTTAAAAATGTTAAATGATGTTTTCTTGACAGCTCAGTTCTTTGTTCTTCAGCAGTTCTCCCATTTATAATTATAAAATTTTGTTGCAGGACATTGGTAACTGAGCATCATGAAATCAGATAATAAACCACTTCAGTTGTAAATAGATTTATTGGTTCAATCACAATCAGTTTTGGATGATTATAAGTCCATGTCCCGGTGAACAAGAGCGCAATAGGAAAATGGAGAAACTATAACAAGAGACCATATATCACCTAACACTTGGCTAGTGGAAACTCACTGCCCAACTGTAAATATGATGATGATTTGGTTGGATTAGCCAGAATTAAACACGGGTTCCACACCAGGTAATCAACAAAATTAACCAAAAGAAACAGGCAGTCAAAGGAATAAGAAAAGAAGAAAAACTAAGAGAATATCAATTAACAATGGAAAAAAACCTTACACAAAGAGATTTGTGGCCACTGCACATTAGACACCAGGGCGTGGACTGGTGACAGCCACACATGGATCCAACATACAGTACGAAGTGGTGGTAGGAGGAGGCCCAGCACGAAAATTGGTGACTGTTGTATTTCAACGGGACATAAAGCCATCTAGTGGTGAACAGCATCAGAGCTGACTAACCTGATCATTAACAATGGTGGATGCATAATATGTAACTTATTAAAACTGGGTTAGATGTACATTGTAGAAGTATTAAAAAATGAAAAAAAATTATATGCTTGGGCATAAATAGTGAGTGTGACCAACCATATGTTAAAAATGGCAGAAAGGTAAAATTCAAATATAAAAAAGCCACAAATGGGCCAATAGTGGCAAGTCACATAAATATAAAAATTATCATGACAACTGAGTATCCACAGGGTGAAATAGCACCAGTTGGTGACTAAAATTAAAGTGATATGCAGAAAATTACAGTTCCTTTGAGAGAGAAATTTGAGAGGAATATTGGGGAGGTCGGAGTACTATTTCAGAAAAAGATAATTATTTGGAGGTTACATGAGCCTCAGCATGGTTTGCTTGTTAGGGTTGTTGAAGGGTTCTTGTTTAAGCTGTGTATAATTTCTATTTTCTAATAAATTAAGGATGCAGCCTTTGTTGTGTTGATGAAGGATACTCAACTTGGTATTTATGTCACCAACAGTGTGTCTTCCGACTTTCAAATGACTGAACTTAGAATTATTAATGTCATTATGTTCCTTGAATCAGATGTTAAAAAAGTGTCCTGTCTGCTCAATATAGAGGCACTAGCAATCATTGCACCTGATTTTATAAATGCCTGAGCCCATGTGGCAGCTGTGGATCCTAGCTTCATGGTGCCTTTTCTGGAGATCAATTCTGTTTGGTATAAAAATGACACTGTGGCTCCATCTTTTTTGAGCCATTGGCCAACCTTACCTGAAATAGTGCCAAAATAGTGTACTTTACTGCATGAATTACATGGAATGTCCTCATTGATGGGTGTCAGGGCAATCCCATGATGAATACTATGAAGTCCTTCACTGGATAAGGGTGTCCACAGCTGAATTAGGTAGCCGTTAGAACTCACAATATACCTGATAATTTCAAGCTCATTTATATATTCTTGTTCACTGAGGGTTACTTAGGTAGAAAGGTGCACCATTACACTCAATGCAGCCATCTTATATTTCTGTGGGTGATTTGATAAGCTGTGAATGATACTGTCAGTTGTGGTCTCTTTGCTAAAAATTTGATGTTAATCTTATCGTTTTGTGAAATGATTTTTAAATCTAAAAATGGCAATGTAAAATTGATTATTAGGGTGCACTATGTTAAGATATTGATAAAACTGCTATACTTGACCTTTAGTACCACTGTAGAGAAGTAAGACATCATTGACATAATGTTTACAGCAAACAACATTCTGAACATAATGGGGGAAAGGTTGGAAGAACTGGTATTCAATGTAGGTGACAAATATTGACAATAATCCTAGCTAAGAGAGATCCCATGACTAGTGCACTAGCTATTTGTAGACAACATTACCAAATTTAAAGTAACTGTGGTCTAGAACCATCTTTAGGAGAGTGAGAAATTCATTCACTGCTTCGAAATCTAAGTTAGCATGTTACCTTATATTGGATTCTACAATCGGGATTACTTCTTTAGTTGGGATGTTTGTATATATGTTGGTGACATCCAAGCTAAGTAAGTGTCATGGGTGATTGTGGTCTGATTTAAAAGTTTGATGAGTTTGTCCCTCTTTTTCACAGTATCAGAGGTTGGAAAATAAAAATGCCTGCTCAGAAAACTATTTAGCTCTTTAGCTAAAAGATAATCAGAAGAATCAGATGCATTACCAAATGGTCTCAGAGGGGAACCACTGTTATATACGGATCTTAAGTGTGCCATGCAAGGCGTGTGTTCTAGGCTTCATAGGCAAAAGGGTACTTTTTTTTGTTTCAGCGACAAATTAGCAGTAGGATTGAAAGGGCAGATGAGTACATTATTGGAAGATAAAAATTCTTGTGCTTTTTGAATGTAGTCAGTTTCATGTAAGATAACAGAGGTATGGCCCATGTCCACATGTATGATGAGGGCTTGGTTAAGCTGAAGTTTTTTATTAATGCTACACTAAGTGCCTTGATCTTTTTTGAGAAACAGTGACATTAGGGGCCCTATGAAATCCTGATCCTGCCCATTCTGTTTTTTTTTTTTAATTCATTGGTAACAGTCTCATTAAGTTTAAGAGTAATATGATTTTTAGTAGAGGTTTCGCATGCAGCTTGGTCTAAAAAAATGCTGTACTGGTGTTATAAGACAGAGCTTTGTTTAGTAAGCCCATTGTATCATTATTAAAACCAATATTAATGCAGTTTTCAACCTTTTTATGGAACCAGAAGTTGCATTTTACGGTTTCTACAGGTCACGCTGAGCCTCTCAAGCTTCGTCTTGTGAGATAGCATAATATCATTTGTTTAAAAATTAATAGTATGTATAATATGCATGTATCAATGGTCAAAATTAAAAGAACTAAGTTCTTTAGGCAATCCCAAATGAGTAATGTGAGTTTCCTTATTTAAAAAGTCTTTCTTAGAATATAACACACTGATTTCTTTTTAGATATCTTTCTTCATCAGTTGATGTACGTAACATGGTGAACTAATGTAGGTTCTATTGAACAATCACTTGATAAAATTCAGAATGACATTTTACTTAAGACAAATCTTGTTAAAAGCCATCGCAGATTATGTCAGAAACCTGTAGTTCTTCCTAGATGCTCAGCATGGCATTTTTTATACCAAACAGAATTGGTTCTCAGTATAGGCACCATGAAGCTAGGATCACAGCCACCACATGGGCTCAGGCATATATCAAATTAAGTGCAAGGAGTGCCAACATCTCTAAATTGAGCACATGGGGCATTCTTTTAAAATCCAATTCAAGGAACATCAGGACTTGAATAATTCTAATTCCAGTTTGTTCAATCATTTGAAAGTCAATAGGCACACCTTTGCTGACATAAATAACATTTTGAGTATCCTTCATCATCATCAGAAAGGCCATGTCCTTAATTAATTAGAGGAAATAGGAATTATTTACAACTTAACCAAGAACCCTTCAACAACCCTAAATGAGCAAACCATGCTGAAGCACATGTACCTTCTAAACAATTATACTTTTTTGGAATAGCACTCAAACCTTGCCAATATTCCTCTCAAACTTCTCTCTCAAAGGACTTGTAATTTTCTTTACATCCTTTTAATTTTATTCCCCAACCGATACCGTTTCACCTTGGAGATACTCAGTTGACATGGTATTTAGTTTATTTGTGTCCAACTAGCCACTAATGGTCCATTTCTGGATTTTCTAAATTTAAATTTTATCTTCACATCATTTATAATTGATGATTGGGCACTCCCACAATTTATGCTGAAGCACATAATTTATTTATTTGTTTAAGTACTTTGACAATGTACATCTAACCACTTTTAATTAGTTACATATGTATCCACCTTGTTAATGATCACACTATTCAGTTCTGCTGCTGTTCACTGCTTGATGGCTTTACTTTCCCTAACATTATGAAGGGCGCTAGTTTTCATGCGCAGCTTCCTTCTACCACCACCTCAAACTGGATCTCAGCTTCACGTGTGACTTTCACCATCCTACAGCCTGGTGTCCAGTGTGTGGCGGCCAAGTGTCACATGGTGTAAGTTCTCTTATGTTGTCCATTGATATTCTCTTGTTTTCTTTCCTTTTCTTCTTTCTTTGACTACCTATTTCTTTAGGTAATTTTCTTGATTATCTGGTGTGAAACCCATGTTTCACTCTGACTAACCTGACCATATGAACTTCATATTTACATCTGGGCAGTGAATTCTCACTATTATGAAAACTTAACAAGTGCTAGGTGGTATACAACTTTTCATTATAGTTTCTTCATTTTCCTACCATTGTCTTGCTCAACTGAAGATGGGCTTATAATCACCCAAAACTGGTCTTAATTGAACGAATAAATCCATTTGCAACTTGTGCTACTTATTATCTGATTCTATTTATAATTAATTACATTTCTCCTGGTTCTTGCATCAAAGTTTCATAATATTTGGATGTGTAGGTCTTGTCACAAAATAAAACATCAGTTTCTGCTAATACAATTGCTAATAACTTACACTAACAGTTACAAGAAACAATATGTCTCTTGGCATGATGTCTATTCATACCATTATTTATGTAGTACTCTAGGCATTCTAGGAATTTTTAAGGAGAGAAGTGAAACTTCTTGTATATGTGTACAGGTACAAGTAAAGAACTTACATTGAACATACATTATGGGAACATGTGACTGTAGCCATAAGTTATCATGTTTAGGAGGAAATGTTTAAAGACTAAATTTACCTGGTTAAAGCCAGACATTCCCAAATCAAAATGTAATTTGTTCAAAGCCTTTTTAGCTGAAATAATGCCTGAGCGAATTCCAACACCTTCTGATGCATCATCATCTTCAGTCCAAGCAGCATACTGTCTGAATTCATCAACTACATGAATCTGGAAAATGCATAAAATATTGGAAAACATATTTTTATAATGAAAGAATTGGTACTATTGAACATCAAATCTACAAGCATCAATAGTAAGCCTAAAGCACAAGATGAAATATATTGAAACTCATATCAAAAATATCAACTGTGAGGATCATCCTCAATTTCCATTGACAAGGCTCACCAGACAAAGTTAGAGAAACTTTTGTCACTTAAGTTTGTCCATTTCTAAGTTCATTTGTCATCTAAGGCTTTACTTCCCTTTTCTTTCAATGATAATTGTTTATTGTATGTTGTTACCTATATCTGATTTTCTTGTACTTGCTTTTCACATTTGTATAACATAAAATAATTTGACATAATGAGAAATATGTAGTTTGCTGATTCAAAAAACTTACATGATGTGGAACCAGTTCATCATAACCTCTGTTGCTACCAGATGCACAGCACGCCATTGACACAAGAGCAGTACTTGGAAGCAAATCAAACACAGATCTTTTGTCAATGGGACTAGGGTTATCATGTGTTAAATCTAAAAACAAAGCATGTGCTACTGATGGAACAAGTGGTCGAAGTGATGGTTGGTGGAAAGCACCTACAGGTTCTCCACCATATCGGTACACAAGTCGTCCCTCCTCATGAGAGTCCCAAGCTGACATTGCCTCTGCAAAAAGAAAAAAAAAAAACTTAGGTTTCTAAGATCTGTCTGCAGATTAAAACAGCACAAAAATAAGTAAAATGCATAATACATTGATGGTAGTGCATGTCGTATTTAAAATATACAGGTTTAAAATAATAGTTAATACACCACTAGAAAAAAAATATCATCACCGAAACTCGGTTGTACAAGATAAATGAAAGTTGGTAGGCATATTTCTACAACTTAAAGATGATGTCTATTCAGATCTCTGAGCAGTCACATGAGAGTGACACAAGTAATGCCACTACGAGGGTGCAAACCAGGTTTGCTATAAATACATACTGTACCAGCCATGAGTGTTAGTTACCTTTGAGATTAGACATAGTGACTTGATAGTCAGGAATGCTTTTAAGACAAAGAAGATGCAATTATCAACAGCTCACCGAGTTTTAGTGAGGATGTGGAATACAGCTATGAGAAGCTTGATGTTCTTTCTGCAACATTGCAGAAAGACTTGGCAGGAATGTAGCCACTGTAGTGATGGTCATGGGAAGGTAGATCACAAGAAGACTGGGATCTGGATGGCCATGTGGCACTACCAAGAGGGAAGACTGGCATGTTTGATGTATGGTTGTGGTGCATTGTACTGTGGCTGTGGCAGCAATTTGAGCAGAAGTTGGTACCACAATGACACAATGAACTGTTACAACTAGTTACTTCAAGGACAGCTCTGAGCCAGATGCACTGTAGCGTGCATTCCACTCAAATCCAAACCACAACCATTTGCAACTTCTGTGGTATCAAGTAAGAGCTCATTCGAGGGCTGAGTGGAGGACTGTTGTATTTTCTGATGAAGGCCGGTTCTGCCTCTGTGTCAGTGATGGCCATGTGTGGGTTACAAGGAGGCCAGGGGAGTGCCTGCAACCAACCCATCTGTGGCCTAGATACACTGGACCTACACCTCAAGTTATAGTATGGCGTGCAGTTTCATGTAACAGCAGGACCACTCATGTGGTTATCCCATGCACCCTGACTGCAAATTGGTATGTCAGTCTGGTGATTTTTACCTGTTGTGCTGTCATTCACAACAGTATTCCATTGGGAGGGGAGGGTGTGTGTGTGTGTGTGTGTGTGTGTGTGTGTGTGTGTGTGTGTGTGTGTGTGTGTGCATGTTTTCCAATAGGATAATGCTTGCCTACATACTGTGCATGCTCTACAGGGCGCTAACATGTTGCCTTGGCCTGCTCAGTCACCACATCTGCCTCCTATCGATCACGTACAGGACATCATCAGATGACAATTTCATCATCATCCACAATCAGCATTAACCAGCTCTGTATTGAGAAATCAAGTGCAACAGGCATGGAACTGCATTCTTTAAACTGACACAGGATACAATGAATGTATCTTTGCATGCCTGCAGCCAATACTATTGTCAGATAAACTGGTCATTAATGTACCAGCATTTCACATTTGCAATGACTTTTCTCATGCTTACCTGTCAACGTGCAGTGTTAATTACTTAAATATGTTACCTAGACAAATGTATTTCCAAAATTACATTACTCTATGTTAATTATTTCTTGGTGCTGAGAGTTTTTTTTGTCAGTGTATATTTACAGATAATGATAATTTAAGTTATTTTAACACTATAATAAATTCCTGATAAATATACTTTTACAGAACATAAAGAAAACTGGGTTCAAGTCTCCAAAAAGAAAATCATGAGAATTACAATAACACCAAACATTTGGAAGATAAGTATATGACACAAAATGGAAGTACAAAGTAATCATAATAGACTGTGACAAGAAGAGAAGCAGGGGAAGAAAGGACTAGATGAGCTTTTATGTGTTATTACTGTAGATAACACAGTGTAAATGAGATGGAAGAAAGTAATACTCTCCTTTTCAGTCTGAAATCTGCTGACAAATTAAAACTGTGTAGTGGACTGGGGCACAAATGTGGTCCTTTGCCTAAAGGACAGAAGTGGTACATATATGTAACCTATCACGAAATTTCAGGCAATGTACATCTGCTGCACAGTGAAAGTTTTGACATATTGATCATCTATCTTCCCCTTTTTTGACAAAAAAGAACCAAGCATAGCTCTGGGTACATTTTTGGTAACATAAGTTTACTTATGCTACATCTGAATAAAAGATATCTGTATACAGCTCAAGTCTTATTGTAATACTGTCAATATAATAACAGAAGACAATCTGAGCAGCCATCTTGGGTTGTTTGCAGATGATGCTGTCATTTATTGACTAATAAAGTCATCAGAAGAGCAATACAAATTGCAAAATGATTTAGAAAAGGTATCTGAATGGTGCAAAAATTGGCAGTTGACCCTAAATAACGAAAAGTGTGAGGTCATCTACATAAGTGCTAAAAGGAATTCATTAAACTTTGGTTACATGATAAATCAGTCTAATCTAAAAGCCATAAATTCAACTAAATACCTAGGTATTATAATTACAAACAACTTAATTGGGAGGAACACATAGAGAATGTTGTGGGGAAGGCTAACCAAAGACTGCATTTTGTTGGCAGGACACTTGGAAAATGTAACAGATCTACTATAGGGAGAAATGACAACAATGATAAAATAAGGGAAATCAGAGCTCGTACGGAAAGATATAGGTGTTGTTCTCTCCATGCGCTATATGAGATTTGAATAATAGAGAATTGTGAAGGTGGTTCGATGAACCCTCTGCCAGGCACTTAAATGTGATTTGCAGAGTATCAATGTAGATGTAGATGTAGGAAAGACCTTGGTGGAATATAGTTACTAGAAAGAAGTAAAGGTAGGAACTCATAACTGAGGTGTTAAATGGTTAGTAGGCACATAAACAAGACTGAAAACATTGCTAAGCCTTTGGACAATGATGTTCTTCAGAGCTACCTAGTACAGAATACATATATACACTCATACATGGCTACCTTTTCCAGGTTGACTACTTAGCACTGGTTCTGCGGCTTGATTTCGGTGAGGGTTTGTTTCTCGTGGAGTGAGCGAGGGGACAAAAGAGACAGACAGCAGGATGGAAGGTTGGAGGGAAAGATGGCTGATAGTTTAGATGAAAGGGATGAAGGGACAGTACTATGACACCAGTAAGTTGACACTGAAGGCAGCAATGGGAGTTGTTGCATGTGGCACACAACAATATGGAGGAATGGACTACAATGGGAAGAAAGAACAAAGGAAGATGGAGATTGTGGAGAGAAGGGTGTGAGTGTACAACAAGTGAAGTGAAGGGGCAGACTGTATGGAGACAGGTACAGAAGTGAGCATGGAACTGGGGCTAGCACAAACTGAGACCAGGAGGACTGAGGGATCACAGGATGTGTTACAAGAGTAATTTATATGTACACAGCTCAGAGAAGCTGTCACTGTGGGAGAGGAGATCCATATGGCACGGGTTGCAAAGGAACCTGTGAGGACAAGTATGGTGTATTTGGTAGTGTATTCTGCCACTGGGCAATAAACTCTGTTCTGGACTGCTGTTTGAGGGTGGCCATTTATTTGGTGGACTGTTGGTTGGTGGTCATGCCCACATAAATGACTTTGCAAATGTTGCAGTAGAGCTGGTATATGACATGGGTGCTTTCAGAGGCGGACCTGCTTCTGATACGATAGGATATACCTGTGATGAGACTGGTATATGATGAGCTGGACAGGTGAATAGGGAAGCACCAAAGTCCACCACAGGGATATGACCCATGTGGCGAGGGATTGCTAGTAGGTGTAGCATAAGGATCAACCAGTATATTTTGTAGATTGTGTTGTCAGTGATACATCATTCTGGGAAGGCAGAAAGGACTGAGGGTAGGGAATTCCCCATATTTGCACACCACGATAGGTTGGCAAAACACTGGCAAAGGATGTGGTTTAGTTACTGCAGTCCAGGGTGACATTAGGTGATGAGTGGATACTCCTTTTCAGCTGGTTCAAAGTGGTAGTCAGAGGATTAGGGGGAAATGGGATATAGCATGTGAGATTTGTTTGAGGATTAGGTTTGAAGGAAGGCCTCAGTATGACCTTGAGCATGTTGGGCAAGGGATTTTTCATCACCACAAATCACAAATGTAGCCAGTCTATATGGGAGACTTTTTTTAGTGTTTAATAGATGGCAGCTATCAAAACAGGAGTACTGTTGGGGGTTGGTGGGACTAATATAGGCAGATATTTTTACAAAATCATTAGAGAGGGAGAGGTAAACATCCAGGAAAGTGGCATGCAGGACTGAGGAGGATCAGGTGATTATGATGGAAGAGAAAGTGTTGAGACTGTTCAGGAATGATGATAGTGTGTTTTAGCTCTGGGACTAAAGCATAAAGATATAATCAATGGAACTGAACCGGACATGGGGTAGGATTTTGGGTGGCTGGGAAGGTTTTATCTAGCTGAATCATCTGCAAGTTGGCATAGACAGAGCCATGAAGGTATTCATGGCCATGCTGTGGATATCTTCCCCTCAGAGGAAGTGAAATTATGGATAACAATGTAGTTTGTCAGGTGTGTAAGAAATGATGTTGTGGTTTTGGAGTTAGTAGAACATTGTGAGAATTAGTGATTGATAGCAACAAGGCCTTGGGGAATGGGGGATGTTCCTGTAATGGGATGTGGCATCAACAATGACAAGTAGGAGTCTAGGAGATAATGGAATGGGGATGGTTGAAAGACAATTAAGGAAATTGTTTGTGTATCTGATATGGGACACTAGGCTGCTAGCAGTGGGTTAGACACATTGTTTCCTTCATTATTTCATGTGGTATGTATGGAGCAATATCACATAAGAGGCAATTTTTTCTATGTGCAACAAGCACAGGCACACAAATGCACATTTCCATGTCACTGAATTATTTTGCAGCCCAGAGTGTACATTTCATTTGCATCTTTTTTACAAACCATCATTTTGTTTTCAACAGTTCTTGTGCATTTATTATTCTATTTTCTCTAGCTAACACACATTTTAATATTTTATTTCATTTCACTTTTACAGCAGACCACCCAGTATTATTGCCACTATTTCCCTACAGGGTTTACCCATACTAATCACTCCGTGTTGTCGTTTACCAGGTACCTTCTGCTACGCACCATATGGTGGCTTGCAGAGTATGTATTTAGATGTTGATGTTGCATTGTTCTAAGTTTGTGTCTGCGTGCATGGAGGTGGTAGGGGGTTGGAAGTAGGGGAGGGGGAGAAGGTATGCATGCCCCATACTTGGTTTCAGTTCCACTGTGTTTATCTACACTTACACCAAATGGTAGATCAGCCCATTATCCTCTGTCTATTTCTTTGCACTTCTAATTGGAACATAAGGTTCCCAAAACTTGAGATTCAGTCTTCTCTTAAAAACAGCATAACAAATATTACTGTAATTTTATGCAATTTCAACTGCAGTTGAAATATTTACCTCTAATGAGTGAACTAATTCCAAGTCTATTGACAAAAATATTGTCTTTCTGGTCAGAATTAGTAAACAGCTCAGCAACCACATACAAGTCAGGACGAACTCTTCGAGCTGCATCAAGAAGATACTGAAACACAGAATATACAAATAAAGAAGTATGTAGAACGTCCAGCACTGTCTCAAAATAACATGTTGTTTTTAAGTTAATGATTTCTTTCATCTTCGATTGATACATACTACAAGACATTACTGAAGAAGTTTTAGTCCTACGCAATTAGTGTTCTTGATATGTCTCATAATAAAATGTTTAAATGTATGCTCAGAAATTTTTATTACATCTGAATAGTATTTCTTATAGACAAGTATTTTTAACAGCAAGGTTATTAAGTTCTTATCATAGAGGGGTGAACAGTATATTCTCAAGAGTGCACAGGTATGTTCAAGACATAATTCCACCAGTTTTAAAGTAATACTCACTGCAGAGAAAAAATGTTCACAATCATGATAGTGAAAAATATGGTGAGACTAACATTTCAAACTGATGTAAACAATAAAATCTGTTGAACTGGTCATCCAGAGCTGAAGTAGTAGTACTCACAGTTTGTTCCTGTCATAGTGATAGACACAATCAGTAGTGTGGCCACTAAGAACTAACATTATTGATCCACATTCAAGTAAATAACAAATACAGAAACAGTACAATAAGCAGTAGAACACAGTCTGAGAAGGAGTGTGGCTGTGCTGTCTTTCTATAGAGAAGGGCTCTAGTAGATGGTGCTGTGGGTGTAGTGCCATGTGCATTAGCCTTGTGACCCACCATGGGTGGCCTCTGGTGGCCAGCCCGCGCAGCTGCCATGGGCAGACTTATTGGTGCCACAGCGCATATCCAGGTGTTGCATTCAGGGTTATAGCACACATTCCCTCCTGTGGGAAGGCTGCTATTCTGATGTGGGAGTTGGGTTGACTGATGACATATCCACGGCCTCTGTAGCAGGCACTGTAGGTGATGACAGTGGCAGCAGAAGGAAATTCTGGTTCAGAACTGGCGAGTAGGAGTGGAAGAGGCAAACCTGTGGAAACATGCATGCACAGTGTTGCTCCCCCCCCCCCCCCCCCCCCCCTCTCCTTCAAAGTACCATAAGGAAGGACTGGCGATAAGAGCACTGCACTGGCAGTGTCATGACATCTGGGTCCTCAATATGATGGAACTGCACTGTTGGTGAGGGAGTTGGCCACTTGGGTAGGGCACCAGGGACACTGATGGTGAAGGATCCAAGGATCAAGGATACTGGCCCAACCAGTGGCAGAAGAGCAGATGAGAGTGCAGGTTGTGAATGGGTCAATTGGCAAAGGAACTGTGGAAGGTCTGAAACACAAACTGAGGACTGTTATCTGACACAAGTGTATTAGGCAGTCCTTCAGTAGAAAATTTTTAAAAAGGGCCTGAACTGTAGGACAGCACATAACATATGGAAAATTAGAGAAAGCATTCACAATCAACAAGCAGTAAGAATTGAGGAATGGTCTCGCAAAATCAACGTGGTCACATTCCCATGGTAGCTGCGGCGGCGGCATGCACAATGTCCTCGTCGAAGCCAGACCAAAACACATTTTGACCAGCCAATGATTTGGTACCAGAGACTCCCTGGTGTCACTGATGTAGGAACTGAAGCACATGTCACTGTAGAGCAGCTGGGATCTTGCCTCTGGGTAACAGCCCATCTGTAGCTAAGAGACCATCAGCAACAAACACCAAAAGGGGGTGATGGGGGGCAAAATAGGTATGTAAAAGATCAGAAGACCTGCCCGGAGACCTGTCTGGCCAATCATGCTGAATAAGGTCAACATTGTGGCACAAAACAGGATTGGTAGCAACCGCAACTCTGATCCAGGAACTCATAATAGGAAAACTTTCCACTATACATTGCACCTCAATGTCTAAGTGAAAACAAAGGAGCTCATCCTGATCAAAAGTAGGATCCAGCCTCATTGAAAGCCAGAGCAGTGCATTTGCATTGGCATCAGCATTGGCATGCTGCATAGTAGGCCAAAAATGTGTTTCATAGTTGTAACAAGACAGAAACAAGGTCCAAAGCTGCAGGCAATGTGCTGCTTTGTTCAGCAACAGAGTTGAAGGATTAAACAATGCAATCAACAGGTCATGGTCTGTAATGAGGAGGAACTTAGATCTGTACAAGAATACATGAAACTTCTTGAGGGCATAGATGATGGTAAGCAGTTCCTTTTCAACTTGGGAGCAGTACTGTAGAGAGGAGTTGAGTGTTTTTGACATTTAAGCTATCAAACAACTGGAACTGTCTTCAAAGTGACGTGCAAGAAAGACCCCAAGGCCATACTGAGAGTCATCTGTAGCCAAGCTCAAAGGGGTGGCTACAATGGAAGGCAGCCAAACAAGGAGCAGAATGCAATTTAGATTTCAACAGCTTGAACACGTCGTCAAAGGCCAGCATCCACTGACAAGGAACATCCTTGTGGAGCAATTTGTACAAAGGATGGGACAACGTGGCTGCACATAGAATGGATTTCTCACATTAGGCAACTTTCCCTAAAATGCTTGGAGTTCTTTGACATTGGGAAGGATGAAGCAGAGCTGTGAAAGATGTGACATGATGATATAAATGCTTTACAACATCCCAACAAACCTCAAACCCCAAATGCACAATGGATGGCCAGAAAAAGTGTGACTTGGCAAGTTGCACTTCAACCCCGCAGTATGTAAGACTGTAAACAAAGAGTGTAAGTTGTGTAAATGATCTTCTGTGGATGCACCTGTTACAATGATGTCATCAAGGTAGTTAATGCATGCCAGAACATACATTAGCAATTGTCCCAAAAAACACTGAAAAATCACAGGGGTGCTCGCCACACTGATATTGGTAAACCTGAAGGGTGTGTTGATCACAAGGAGCTTTTTGAACCCTCATTCAATAGAATCCGTAAATACACTTCAGCTAAATCAGTTTTAGAGAAAAACTGGTCCGCAGCGAGTTTGGCAAAAACTTGTGCTATCAGGGCACAGTGTGTCAATGGTAGATTGAGCATTAACAGAAACTTTAAAGTGGCTGCAGAGCCAAAGCTGCCCATTTCGTTTTTTAACAGTAATGAGAGGAGTAAACCACTTACTTGAAGTAATAACCTGTATAACACCCAATTATATTAGCCTGTCCAATTCTAATTTCACCTGATCACACAAGGCCACTGGAACAGGATGCACAGACAAAAAGTGCAGCTGGGCCATAGGTTTCAGGATAATATGGGCTGTAAAGTTAATGGAAAAACCTAACTCATCCAAAAAAGACAAGAACTCAACACAGAGAATTTAATTGTGCCAATGGACCTGGTCAGAAATGAGGTGAACTGCATCCACAATGGAAAATCAAAAGGATTGAAAGCATCCAGACCAAACACAGTGTTGGTGATGGCATCATCCACTACCTGTAAAGTCAAGGAATGAATCACAGGTTTATACACAGTGGGAGCCACAAACTGCCACAAAATTGGAATATGCTACTTGTTGTAACTCAACAAATGTCAAGTAACCAGGGACAATGCCAGAGATCCCAGGTCGACATCAGTTTATATGTTCAGCAATGTCACAGCTGCATCTGTGTCCACTTGTGGTCAGAGCACTTTGTCCACCATTCACTCATCAATAAACAGTTGTTTATCATTCATAAGCACTGGAGACATACAATTAACATCCATGACCATATCTGCAGGAGAGGGCTGGGAATGATACACTGATGCTATATGTCCTTTTCTCCTACAGTTGTTGCAAGTTGCCCAATATTTAGGGCATGCATTCTTGTCATATTGCATGAAACAGAATGAGTAAGAAGTGAGTGCTGAGCCCTACCACTGCTGTGGTGGTTATTTGGCACATTGCTGTCCAGTATGGCACAGAGGCCACATTTGTGGAGCTGCTATTTTGTCCTCCCCTCAAGAACTAAGTCATGCCTGATGATCAGGAACAGGAGCCACTGCAGCAATGTCATACCAAGGTTCAATTTGATCACAAGCAGCATGAGATACCTCAAAAGACTGAGCAATATTTAAAACTTCAGGCAAAGATGTACTGTCACATTTTAGTGCTCATTGATACACCTCCTCATCAGATGCCAACCAAATGATGGCATCATGGACCATGTAATTAATGTAAAACTGACATTTGTGACTGAGGTCATGGAGTTTGGCTGCCCATGCCCAATAGGACAGGAAGGGCTGTTTCAACCAAAAAAGAACTCAACATGTGCTGCAGTGCTATGTGCATTTACAGTGATAATTCGTCAACAACAGTCACATTTTGTTGAATGAAAGTAATGTTGGCTCCTGGAGTGGGGCTGACTGGCACAACTGGTAAATCTGGGGAAAATCAAAAAAGGAACAAAACCTTATACGTTTTTGCATTAGTGACACCAAAAGCAAAGAAGTGTTGCCAAAGCCATTTCTCATAAACCTCCCAGTCTTTGGGCACATCAATGTAAGTGGGAAAAGGTGACAGGTACACAAACAGTGTAGAAGCCTGCAGCTGCACAGGGAGAGATTTGAGCACTGCCCCAGAGACATGAGAAATGATGGAACATCAAAATAGACTGAGCACAAGGGAGTAAATGCCACCATTGTTGTCAATTGTGCCATAATGCTAGACAGACTCAATAGGGTGGCCACCAAGAACATAGTTTATTGATCCACATTCAAGTAAACAACAAACATAGAAACAGTACAAGAAGTATAACAACACAAACTCAAAAGGAGAACTGGCTGCACTGTCTTTGTATAGAGGAGGGCAACACTAGGCAGCATGGCAATAATCATGCTGTATGCACTAGTCTTGTGACCCATCGTGGGTTGCCTCTGGTGGGTGGCCTGAGCAGCTGCTGCTGGCAGCCTAGTGCAGGCAGCCTAGTGCTGCAGCATATATCCAGGTGTTGCATACAGGGTTATAGCAGTTCCATGCTTATGTATAATAATATGCTGAATGTAAAGGGTTACATAGGAAAATATATTTATTCATAGTTAGAAATATTCCTCCCCACCCTTGTTATGGTATTACTTGAGCAGTTTTCTTTCTTTGTTAACTAGCATTAGAAACATTGTTTTAGCTATGAAATATTTTTCAGAGAATAACATCAGCAGTGTGACACAACTTCCAAAAGTGTTCGCTCTAACTGACAACTTTACCACAGGAACAAAGCAAAACTAAGAATGTGTGAGAATCAAATAGGGGGCCACAAAAGTTTCTGCAGGTTGTCCAGTTATTTTTTAAATTTACTTAACAAATTTAACAAAGTAATTAAAAAGCTTTTCATAAATTGTAATATTGACTTACACATTCTATATAAATACTGTATATAGCATGATAAATGTTAAAACAATAATCTACTTAGTCCCATTCTTATGTTATTTTTGTCTAGAGTTACATTCTTGAGAGTGGATTTGTGGGGATTTTGATGTTAATTAAAACTTTTCATCTCTTGTCTGCAGCTGGCATGTGCTTGTGTTATTTATAAATTAATTTGTGACAAGGAGGACCCTTGTTGAATGTAACTGGTTATTGCATCTCATGAGAACCAGAGTAAAATGTACACAAAGGAAGACAGAGTAGGCTAAACAAAATAGTCTGTCATGTTGTTTCTACGACATATAGTATTCCTGTAATGAGAATGTGAAATACTCTCTATTACTCTTGAGTGCTGTGTGTCACTGTGATAAGTGAGCTGCCTGCTCTATACCTACACCTACATTTTTTACTTTGCAAGTGATTTTACAGTCCATGTTGGAGGATTCGTATTGTACCAGTACCTTTTTCCCCAGTTTGCTTGTCAACTACAAGTAGCCCTATGCATGAATATGACTTTCTTTAATTTTGTCACGATGATCATTTTGGAATTACTGTGGCATCATCTGAAAACCTAACAATGAACCAGTGGAAATATTCTATGAATCTTCTCATCTTCCATGAGTTCTTCTTTGTAAGAGTAACAGACTGGTGAACATACTCAAGAATATCAGATTCTCATAATAAACTTCCTTTATGGACTGATAACATGTACTTCACATTCTGCGATGGAATTACAGTCTTTTACCTAACTTCCCAACAACATAAAACATCTGAGATGAACACTCACATATATTCAATAATTGTAACTCAATTCAGTGACTGATGACCAGTAGGAAAGATTCATTATCCCTTTTTTCTTAATCCGCGCCAGACGTCATGGACGTCGAAGACCCATAGAGGTCTCTGCACCATCGCACCTTAAGCTGTGGTGGCGCGTGCCTCCTGGCCTGCTTTTAGTGTGGGGGTGCCACAGTGGAACACGTGGTCCCAGCAGCCAATAGCGGCACCCCCGATAGCGTACTTAAACGCTGGCCACTTGCTCAACCAGTCAGTCTAATCTCACTTACGTCGGTTTACACCTCGCTTTGCGCTAGACTGCTTACTTCCTGGTTCGTGTACGAGTTTGTTTCCTTGTGACTCTGTTGTTTGGTCTTGTTGTATTCGCTCCATCCTACGTTGGTCATGTCCGTCCTCTTCCGTTGTGTTGTTGTTCGCAGG
The DNA here is from genome assembly GCF_023864275.1 of Schistocerca cancellata. Taxonomy (NCBI): domain Eukaryota; kingdom Metazoa; phylum Arthropoda; class Insecta; order Orthoptera; family Acrididae; genus Schistocerca; species Schistocerca cancellata. The sequence goes on along the minus strand of NC_064629.1, from coordinate 873,394,260 downwards.
CCTCTCCGCGGGTCCCGCCGCGCCTTCCGTCATTGCTACTCCGCGACCATCCTGGTCGCAGTTACAACACTTTTTATGTGCATTATATTACATCTACTTCTGCTGAGGAGGTGCTGACAGTTTTTGTGGAGATAATCTGCAAGTTCTCCTGCATTTTCAAATAATGTTCTAACAATGCAACCTTCTAATATACCACAGTGTCATTCACAAATGGCTTCAGGGAGCTTATGATACAACAAGTCATTTATATTTATCATGAACAATATTAGTTATGATTACTTCCTCAACATAAATACAGTACTACCTTCACTTTTGATGATGTGTCCCAACTGAGAAGAGTGTGATAAGTTTTGTTTGTTAAGAAAGCCTCAGTCTAATTGGATACTGGTCTGATTTACTGTGTGTTTATATGTTTTTTCCATGCAGCAATTCATAGCTGCATTGAAGACTTACGAAAAATAAAGAATCACATTATTAATCTTGGCACTGATATATGCAGCTTGGTGCATCTCATGAATTAAGGGGGAATATACTCAGTTTTTGAATAATCTAATTGACTCTAACAGAAGACTTGTATTTCCTGCCTGCACCAACAGCAGTAGCATCTTGAATGAAAAAAAGGTCACCATCATAACTGTTACATCTGATGATTCCTGCCAAATCTGTGTAATCATAATAATATAAGCCATCTAATCATGAATGAACTGTTGGCTTAAAAAAGAGTTCCCATCTATATTCTTCAGACACATTCCTTTTTTTTTTTGGTCAAAAATGCAGGTGATTGTCAAATTACACAATTTTATGAGAATCTGAGGAAACAAATGGGCAAAGAACTTACTGTAGGAAATCCATCATGAAATAATTTGTGGGATTGAAATGAGGACATTTTACATGCAAACTCCTCCTCACATTATGTTGGAAGTTGTCACAGATATTTATACAGAATTGAAGTTATATTTTCTTCAGTTTTCATATTAACCAACGTTTCTTTATGAGCAAATGAAAGAATCGCCTGCTAGAGACACAGTGACAGTCATAATTAGCGTACAAATAAACCACCACAGACAGCATATTATTTGATTTACTTGACTAGTTTCTCCCATCAGACACAGACATCCTCAGATATTCATTGCCCTCATGGCAATGCAAAGGTTTAAAGCACCGTTTGGCACCTTTGTCAACACAAAGTGGGATAAGTGGCATTAGATGAAACTCTCACTATTTTGTATTAATGATGGTGCTGAGTGGTGCTTTAAACCTTGCTCTGGTCTGATGAGCAAAACCAGTCAAGTAAATAAACTGTTACACAACCTGTGGCATTTCATCAGAACATTAATTTTTTTTAAGAGTTGAGGAACTATTGGCTGTTTCATTTTACTGCATTTGTTGTTTTTGACTACAATTATATACGTTGATTAATTTATGTAAAACTATATCAAACTGCTTGAATTATTTAGACTTTTTCCCTAAAGCCTCTTACTTCTGCAACTGGTATTGGAGTTGAATGACAGTTGTCCAACCGTATCCCATCAAATACACGAGCAGTCTGTTCCACATATTCTTGCATTCGCTGCCACAAGAATGGGCAGTCCTCAGGTCGTTCACCATATCTGAAAATAATTAGGAATTTATTGTGAAGTAAACTAGTATGTCATACAAGACATTAAAATATAGAAAATATGACTACATATTACAAATCACCAAATTCGCTATTCAAAATAATCTCATATTTTTCAATAAAATTTTGAATGTGAGTGGCACTAGCTTTACAAAATCTGATACTATCTGTAAAGCAGCAGCTGCAAAGCTCAGATATGTGACTTCCAGTTAAAGTTCTTATCAAAATAAACATTTAAAAATTTAGAATATTTTGTTTCATTTCGTGATTTACTCTCATGAATTACTTCTAATGATGTGGTCAGTTCTTGTGCAATACAGCCCATTTGCAGAGAACTAGTGATTAATTTTCAAGAACATTAATTTCTTTAAATTTTATGTTGTTTTCTGCAAGAGATTCTGAGTGATGCAAATTCTCAAAAAAACCAAGGGCAAAATTTATAAAACAGATGTGAGAAGAGTGCTATTTTATGGCAGTGATAGCCTGGGCATCAAAAGTGACTCACAAGCAGAAGTTTCAAAAACAGAAATGTTCATTTCAAGATGGGTGGAAGCAGTAATATTGAGAGAGAAAGTGCACAATATATTCATGAGAGGTAGTTATGAAGTCATCTGCAAAGCTCTCAGGATCCAGGTTGAGATAATAACACACAACAAAAATACTTGCCTGATGGCCATGACATGAAAAAGTACTTTCCCATAGTTACAAAGAGGAGAAGGGGAGGAAGATCTCAAATATGATGAATATATGAACTGATATGAAGGATCTCAGCGTTAGTGAAGATAATGCCCATCAGTGGCATATATGGTGCTGCACTTATGAGTAGTGAGAATGGCTCTGAGCACTATGGGACTCAACTGCTGTGGTCATAAGTCCCCTAGAACTTAGAACTACCTAAACCTAACTAACCTAAGGACAGCACACAACACCCAGCCATCACGAGGCAGAGAAAATCCCTGACCCCGCCGGGAATCGAACCCGGGAACCCGGGCGTGGGAAGCGAGAACGCTACCGCACGACCACGAGATGCGGGCAGTAGTGAGAAAAGGCAAGGACAAAGAATATGTTGTTTTTGGAAAGTATGAAAAACTAGTTTAAAAAATGGGCCTGGCATGAGGTAGTGAACGTCAAGACAAGGGCGTGGAATCTCCCCACAGAAATTAAATTTACATCACCAGTACTTTTTTAACCATCAACCACAGAGAAAATATAACTAGAAAATGGCAGGAGACAATATCACAATGGCTTCATAGTTGTTTTAATTCACCTGGGATGTGCTGTGAGAAGTGATCAACTACTGGTAATGATGATAAGTGGATTAAAATTAAAGGAAAGCACAAAGGAAAGTAGCTATAAAGATATTTAACTAAATTTACAAAATGCATTGTAGCTGCATCAGTGGCCATGCGGGAGAGAAAATGTGTGCTGCTTCCAGCATGTGTGCCTTTGACTAGGCTACCACTGACATCATGATACAGCCAAGCACAGTCTTTCTGGTGTCTTGAAAGAGTCAGTTGAAGAGTGGAATGGCACTCTTCTGTCTTCTGTGATGACAGCAGGTTTTGTCTGTATGTGAATGATTGCATAGGCTTGGTGAGTGCCCTATTCTGGAGTGCATTCGTCCATGACACACATCCTGTCCTACACTTCATGGTGTGGGGGATCATCAGTTACAACTTGTGGTCACATTTGGTGCTTCTGCAGAGAGGAGTAACCAGTGACCACCGCATTTCACATGTTGTTGTATCCATGTTACTTCCATTTCTTTGACAGGAAAGTGATGTACTTTTTCTGTAGGACAATACAAATCCACATATGGCTGCTGCAACGGAATGTGATCTTCGTGGTGTGTGACAACAGCCATGGTCAGTGATTCACCAGATCTCTTGTCAACTAAACACATACTGGACATGAAGTGAGAACTTACTTGCTTTCCAGAGCATGCAAGAACCATTGCCAAATTGCAATTAAAGGTGGAAGATGTTTGCGACAACCTATTGCAGGATGATCATTTTCATGTGAGAATACGCAACTGCATTGTCACCAAATGGGGTACTCTAGGCACTGATGCATCTGTTTGGGCACCCTTTACTGTGACGTGTATTTCATTCAGTCTGAGTTTGTTATCATGTATTCCTACTATGGTGAACTACCTATCACATCACTTGTAAATAAAGTGTCCTTGTCTTTGAGGATGTTGCATTTTCCATCAGCAGTGTGTTATATAAAACAGTGTCTTTGAAATAAATTCTTGCGTGACATCAATCCCTCGGTTCAAGGATTATCACAAGACTTCAGTGACTTATTTAAATAATTATTGTAAAAAGAAGTACCATATACAACTTGGTAGATGTCTGCAGGAGCCCCCTATGTGGACGTGTTTGAGGATGATGTGCAACCAAGTAGATTCTTCAGCCTGTTCAAGGTGTAAAAGTATGCCTACAAGCTGCTGTCTACATAGCAAAAGCATGACCTTCCTCAGTACTAGGATTCATGATAGTTGTCATCCAAGTGCTACAGTTTTTTCCCCCACTAGGGAGTGAAGAGAACACCACATTCACTAACCACTCAATGTACTGTCCATTCTCTGAAGAAAGAATCAATCCTGCCTTTATCCATAGACCAAGAAAGTTTTCCAGTCAGTCAAATTCAATTAAAAAAAGATGCAAGTGGTATAATGTGCAGTACTGGTTTTGTTTATTTCCATGGGAAGTTTCACAAGCCTGATAAAAGTACAGTAGCACATCAAAAAAGCACAGCTGCACTCTTTGTTGTTGACACTCTAAACACTGATAGTTTTCCTGACAAAGCTGTTCAAACAGCTGGAAAGGAACATAGTGTACCTTGCCCTTATAAGTTGGAGCAATAGGGACATGGTTCTGGTATTTAAAACAGCTTGTTTTATTTTGAACAAACAACCTCAGTTTATGATTAATGAATCCAAACTTATTTTATTTTGACAGGACTAGTGAACTAAAGGTTACCTTGTACTGATCTCCATCACTATATTTGATACTTTCCTCATTGCATCATTACCTGACACAAGTTTACTGTCATTAAATCCATTGAGTATCGACATTCAATAACACTTTTGTTATAGTTCTGGGTGTTCTTTAAATCAATTTTAATTGAATATCCTCCACATCTCTTACATGTCTTCAAGTTGCTTACTTAACTGGAAGTAGCCATCTCCAGGTGAAGAGCTTCCTTGCACTGCTACTTTATAAATTTTTAAGTTCCCACCATTTTTCTAGACCTTCTGCATACAGAACATTCCCTGCTGCCATATTTTTTACAGGAATGACATAATTAGTTGAAAGCTGTGCCCTGTTACTTTCCTTGGCATAATTTTTTTTCACGCAAACACCAATTCTACAATGTAGTTTTAACAGGCTGGGTCTTCAGAACTAAGATGGTTGGATGTCTAAAGGTGCACCATGTGGGTTTGTAGAATTGTCATGAGTAGCTAGGAAAGTACAGTTCCTACCAAAGAATCCAAATAACTAGGTAAGCCTAATTGAACTAGCATGTGGCAGTGTCACAAAGCTTGAATGTAATGACTGTTTCATGTAAACACCCATTCATTTGCTCTGTGCACTCTCAACTTGAGACCCATCACTTAGAAATCTTATCAAGATCTGACTGAATATTTGCACAGTATTTATATGACAGTACTTCAGTACAAATAACTGTATCATCTTCACAAAGTCTGAGGTTAGGGTAAATATGAAAACTACAATCTGTAATACTGACGAAGTTGCAATGAGAAATATCCTTTATTTGCTGTGACTAGTTTTGGACACATCATATATTACCAACCATCATCTTCCTTTTAAGTACTGAAACACAATACAACCAGTAAATTTGGAAATAGCCACAACTGACAATCATGAGTAACAAGTACAAAATCACCTAAAACATGCTATCAGCAGTACATGTCATGTGACAAAAAGCACTGGCAATATGTTGTAGATGATTTTGAACATGTAACTCATGACTGTTAATTGTGAGTGTTTGCAAATGTACTGGTCGTATTATGTTTGAATACTTATGATGAAGGTGATAGTTTGATAATGGATGTCATGTCCAAAACTAGTAACCACAAATAAAGAAAATTTCTAATTGCAACTTCAGTAGCATTACAAATTGCAGTAGCTAATCAATTTTTCCTGCAGCATGTTGAGGGTTAAAAACTAAAAATATTGCCAGCTGGGTCAGTATTATGCAAAATGAACAGCATGGATCCCAAAACACTACCCTGGGGCACCTATGAAGTTACTTCTACATCTGTCAATGATTCTCCATCCAAGATTACATATTGTGTCCTCTCTGCCAAGAAATTCTCGATCCAGTCACCACTATCATTCAAAACACACTATAATCATACTTTTGTTAGTAAGAATTGGTGTGGTACTAGGTAAAATGCTTTTCAGACTCAAGAAATATTGCATTTAACATACTGCCTCGCTCCTTGGCTTTCAGAATGTCATGTGAGAAAAACTCAAGTTGGGTTTTGCATGGCCAATGTTTGCAGGACCCATGTAGGTTGACATGCAAGACTTTATTCTGTTCAAGGTACCTCTTTATGTTTGAGCTCAGAATATGTTCTAAGGCATAGCATTAGAAGGATGTCAAAGATATTGGATGGTATATAAATACAGAAAACTGCAACCAGTAACTTTTCTTTGTTTATAGCATAAATCAGTTTTCGAATTGTGGTGGCCTTTCACCACACAGCTGTCTTAGCAATTCTGTACATCCTTAGCTCACAATGGCCCTCTGCTAAGGCAGCAGTTTTCTTCCTTCATGTGTTACTTCTGTCCCTAGCTGTCGATCCTGCCACGAGTCTGAATACCTGCATACTACGGTCATTGGCTACAGGTAGATAACAACAGCTTGGTCCATAGTGAGACTTCCACTAACCTAGTATTGACCAGTCTCTATCTTTTCTTTGCGGCATTAACATTGGTTCCTGATGTGTGCCTGCACCACTACAGAATGCCATGTGATGATGCATAGCATGAAGTTTTGAGAAACACTTGTGTCACACCATCTCTACTGCTGCTATGCGGAGGAATATCATCATCCTGGTGAAACACAGGGATGAGACCGCCACCTTGCTCAGCATCTACCTTCCCTGCTGTGCCACACCTCTTTCAGCACCAACCATGCCAGCAAGTGACACTGTTCAGAACTTACAAATTTCAAGACTATTTTGTGTGTTTCTTTGTAATCACATAGTTAGTAATTAGATGTGTTCCTTGACCACATGTGAACATTGTTCCTTGTATGGTACCTACCACACCTTGTTCTACTTTTGGTAAACAAACAAAAGTGGTGTAGTCTATATGTCACTGACTTTTCAATGCAAAATAATATAAATGTTGCAGACAGGGAAATTTTTGTATCAGCAAGCAAACTGTAGGTAATGAAGTCATTTTCTTCATTTTATTCAAAATGTATTAGAAGCATGCTATTGTATACTCAATTAAAATAAATTAATGTGATGACTTTACCTTAATTTAACACTGTCACCCCAAGCAATGAGTTCTCTTCTCAAATACACATTATTTTCTGGTGAAGCAAAATTGCGAAGTGGATCATCATTCATAACCCATCCATTATGGGCCATAATATAGCATGCATCAGCTGAGTACATAATATCCTCAAATTCTTTTAAGCTGTTAGCTGCTCCATAATCAGTAAAATATCTAACAAAAAGAGAAAAGCATCCACTGAGTTTTGTCAGTTATAACAATATAATATAATTATCTACCATGCAAACATATATGAACTAGATAATGTTACAAATGCTCAAGCTTAAATGAAATTAGGATGTCAAACTTAAGGACAGGATACTTATAATTGGTGGAAAAATTTAAAAAATTTATGACTTTATTAAATTTTATAGTCTTTCCTGATTACATTGATGTATACATCATAGGGTTTCAAAGGAAAAATGACCTATATATACCAAATTTTAAAGTTACAGTCATGTATCCTGCCATGCCCCCTTTATTTCTGTTATAGAAACCAGTATTATTTTGAAAAGAACTGTGAACTTTCTGTTTCCAGCAATTATACATGTGATACACTGTATATGTTGGTAATAGTGCATGTTTCTAGTGTCTGTAAATGATTATCTTTCCTAGTATTTACTTTTGTTTCAATGAAGCTGTTTGTTCACATGCCAAAGTGCTACATATATTTGTGGAAGTATATATCTTTCTGTGTGCAATAAATACAAACTATGCCTCGCATCAAAAAGTTCAATAAAAGTAAATTCCATGGTAACCAGTTCACAAACAATTCAAGCCACACTGTTGAAAGTAACCAACGTATCAGTTTTTCAGGGAAGAAACTCCCATATGGCACGCCTCCAGGTGATTCAAATTTTAGTGTTAACAATGACGCTTTTTGTAGTGGATTTTCTGTTGTTTATGTGGGCATCTTATCTTCTATGATAAAGGAAGTAGTGAAATGTAAACAATGTTATGGTGTAGGCTGTCTGGAAATAACTGAACAACAAAGTAGCAGGAAGGGTTTAGCGTCAAAATTATATGTTCTTTGTAGACCCTACAATAAATCTACCTTGAAAATTACTTCAAACATTGTGCATAATTCATATGATGTGAATTTGAAGCTAGTGCATGCAATGTATGTAATAGGAAAAGGAAAAAAGTCTGTTCAAACATTTTGTGGTTTGATGGATCTTCTTCCTCCTCCTCCCAGTAGGTTCAGCAAGTACATAAAAATACTTTCAGGTGCCTTGACGGTTGTGTTTAAAATATCTATGAAATGTGCAGTAGACGAAACTGTAAATACTAGTGGAACCAGGGACATTGGGACATGGCAATATTGAGGACATTGTGCCTTGAATGGTGTTGTAAGTGCTACGTCTCTGGAGAATGGAAAAGTTGTCGACGTTGAGTGCTTATCTAAGTACTTCCACACCTGCCATGGTAACACTGAAGGAAATATTGAACATCAGTGTTCTAAGAATTATGATGGTTACAGTGGAGGTACGGAGGGTGATGGAGTTCTAAAAATATTTCAGAGGTCGGTGCCCATTTATAATGTTAGATATACGAAGTACCTAGGCAATGGGGACTCTAAAGCTTTCAATAAAATTAATGAGTTCATTGTTTATGGTGACACATTGGTAACAAAATTGGAGTGTTGTGGACATGTGCAAAAGAGAATGGGTGGTTGATTGAGGAAGCTATGAAGAGAAATGAAAGGAAAGTTGCTATCTGACAATCTCTGTCTGGCCGAGGCTGACAGAAACTGAAATACACCTCATTCAGACTTATTATGGACTGGCCATTAGATGAATTGAACCTCTGAATGGTGTTACAGCAATGAGAAAAGCTGTATGGGCCACCTACTTTCATAAGTTGTTCACAGATGACCACCCTGTTCACGGACTTTGCCTTTAAGGAGCAGATTCTTGGTGTGGTTACCAAAAAGCAAAAGAAAGTGGTCAAATGTACCATCATAAGCATTCTCTTCCTGAGCCTGTTATGAAGGACATAAAACCAAATTTTAGAGACCTGAGTGACCCTGTTTTGCTTAGTAAATATCTTCATGGGAGCACTCAGAACACAAATGAAAGTTTTGACCATTGCATGTGGGAAAGATTACCGAAGAATATTTTTGTAGGACTAAATACATTAAAAGCTGGTGTACAGGATGCAAGGATATGTTTCAATGATGGAGTGGTAGGAAGGTTGGAAGTCCTGAGAAATTTAGGCACAAAATGTGGCTCTAATATGGAAAATCAATTGCTTGCATGTGACAGACAACAGGTGCATGAAGGTAAAAGATTCACTCTTCAAGTTACCAAATAAGCAAGAAGAGCTAAAAGGAATGCCAAGAGGATGCTTGAAGATGAAGAAATGCTGCAGGATGAAGACTATGCTTCAGGAATGTTCTGAGGCACAGCTTAATTCGACTCATATCTTCATTTGCAATTCCCTGCAAGTTGCATTTTTCAGAATTCAGGTACAAATATTTCCTAAAGTTTATAAACCATTGCTCTAATTTTTTTCTGTAACTTGCAATAGTCCATACTTATGTAGTAGACCCAAGCTTTATTGCAGAATCAACTAAATTATATAAAAACAACATTTTTATGAGGAAAAAACTTGTAAAAATTAAAATTTAAGATGTGATACTTTTTATCCTTGTAATATACACAATTGGTGGAATTAAATAGGACTAGTACCTCAGCCATCATGTCAAGCATATCTGGCAAAAATTTGGTCTCCTTCAAAAGTATAACATTGGATTAAATGGTACCTCAATTTGAGGAAGCATTTTGGAAAAAAAAAATGCATAAATTTCTGTGTAATTTTCTAATAACCCTAAGCAGGTTCAAAAATATTCAAAATACTTCTAATTTGTTTAAAAAGTGTGTTGCATTATCTGATATCAACAAAAAAATCTGTAAAACATATACATTATAAACAGTGCCTAAAGGAAATAGGTATTGATTTTTACATAATATTGAGCCGGAAAAGTACTCTGTATCCTTAACCCTTGATCATCTCATAGTTGAAACAGTAGTAACAACAGTTAACATAAGAAAATGATGACTCTGTCATAAAGTTTTAAAGAAAATTCATGAACTACAAGTCCATGTATATGGGATAAAGTCTGTAGAAATAATAAGATCATGTAATTGTACTAATACAAAGACAACAATTTCTATTTTCAGTGTCATCTCAGGTAATGTGTACAGTACATCACAGCACATATACTTCACGAATGCCTGCAGAGCAAATGCATTCAGTTTATAGAAAATAAATATTTGTATAATTCAGTCACCTTGGAACTAATGGATTCTTGAGAGAGACTTGTTTTATTCGTGGTCCATTCTTGTCTACTCTGAAGTACCGGATACTGGCAATGGTATTATTCACTGCAGCCTGGAGATGTGCCTCCACTTCCAGGTGAATGGCATTATTTAATTTATCCAGACACATTTTGAAATCCTCTGTGCACCTACGTATCCTTGTCTCTTCATCAAAACAATCACTCCTTGAAAGCAATAAAATACAAAAGAAATTCGAGGCTCATAAAAATATTTTACACACACACACACACACACACACACACACACACACACAGACAGACAGAGAGAGAGAGAGAGAGAGACAGAGAGAGAGGTGAATATTAAAAGTTTACAAAGTATAACAATGTGAAATGTGTTTTTTTATAACTTTAATCAAAAGAAAATGTTAACACTATAATTCTTACACAAATTTTAATACTGAAGTAAACTATTTCAGTACTAACAATAGATAACCTTTCACTGGGGTACACTGCAATGTATTCCACAATAGGAAGTGAACATACTTTCATTTGCATCTATTTTTGTATATTACCAGTGATATGGCATTCCTGGACCATCAGTACCAATTTTTCCAATTATCCAGATGGAGCCCTCAGGCTCAACAGTCAGCATAAAGAAAGGTGGTTAGTCACAACAGTGAATGGAGCACCATTTAAACTAGGTCATAACTAACTGATTGTCCAAAAACTGTAAGGCACTCTTTCTTAGTTGCAGAATAATTCTTCTTGGACTTGGAGAGTACTCTGCAGATTTATGCATGCATATGATTCATTTATGAAGCATCTGTCATAAAAGTACATTTCAAGTAAGTCTATCACATCATGAATGCTTCAGTAAGTTGTAAAACATGTCATGGCTTTTACATTCTCTGAATCTACATCTACATCTACATTTACATCTACATTCATACTCCGCAAGCCACCTGACGGTGTGTGGCGGAGGGTACCTTGAGTACCTCTATCGGTTCTCCCTTCTATTCCAGTCTCATATTGTTCGTGGAAAGAAGGATTGTCGGTATGCTTCTGTGTGGGCTCTAATCTCTCTGATTTTATCCTCATGGTCTCTTCGTGAGATATATGTAGGAGGCAGCAATATACTGCTTGACTCTTCCGTGAAGGTATGTTCTCGAAACTTCAACAAAAGCCCGTTCCGAGCTACTGAGCATCTCTCCTGCAGAGTCTTCCACCGGAGTTTATCTATCATCTCCGTAACGCTTTCGCGATTACTAAATGATCCTGTAATGAAGCGCGCTGCTCTCCATAGGATATTCTCTATCTCTTCTATCAACCCTATCTGGTTCAGAGCAGTGGGCAAACAAGCATACTGTAACCTACTTCCTTTGTTTTTGGATTGCATTTCCTTAGGTTTTCTTCCAATGAATCTCAGTCTGGCATCTGCTTTACCAACGATTATCTTTATATGATCATTCCATTTTAAATCACTCCTAATGCGTACTCCCAGATAATTTATGGAATTAACTGCTTCCAGTTGCTGACCTGCTATTTTGTAGCTAAATGATAAGGGATCTATCTTTCTATGTATTCGCAGCACATTACACTTGTCTACATTGAGATTCAATTGCCATTCTCTGCACCATGAGTCAATTCGCTGCAGATCCTCCTGCATTTCAGTACAATTTTCCATTGTTACAACCTCTCGATATACCACAGCATCATCCACAGAAAGCCTCAGTGAACTTCCAATGTCATCCACAAAGTCATTTATGTATATTGTGAATAGCAACGGTCCTACGACACTCCCCTGCGGCACACCTGAAATCACTCTTACTTTGGAAGACTTCCCTCCATTGAGAATGACATGCTGCATTCAGTTATCTAGGAACTCTTCAATCCAATCACACAATTGGTCTGATAGTCCATATGCTCTTACTTTGTTCATTAAACGACTGTGGGGAACTGTATCAAACGCCTTGCAGAAGTCAAGAAACACGGCATCTACCGGGGAACCCGTGTCTACGGCCCTCTGAGTCTCGTGGACGAATAGCGCGAGTTGGGTTTCACACGACCGTCTTTTTCAAAACCCATGGTGATTCCTACAGAGTAGATTTCTAGTCTCCAGAAAAGTCATTTTTCTCGAACATAATACGTGTTCCAAAATTCTAAAACTGATCAACGTTAGAGATATAGGTCTATAGTTCTGCACATCTGTTCGACGTCCCCTCTTGAAAACGGGGATGACCTGTGCCCTTTTCCAATCCTTTGGAATGCTAAGCTCTTCTAGAGACCTACGGTACACCGCTGCAAGAAAGGGGGCAAGTGCTTCACGTACTCTGTGTAAAATCGAACTGGTATCCCATCAGGTCTAGCGGCCTTTCCTCTTCTGAACGATTTTAATTATTTCTCTATCCCTCTGTCGTCTGTTTTGATATCTACCATTTCGTCATCTGTACGACAATCTAGAGAAGGAACTACAGTGCAATCTTCCTCTGTGAAACAGCTTTGGAAAAAGACATTTAGTATTTCGGCCTTTAGTCTGTCATCCTCTGTTTCAGTACCATTTTGGTCACTTAGTGTCTGGACATTTTGTTTCGATCCACCTACTGCTTTCAGGGCAGACTCTTTTTTTCTGTTAACTAGATGCTACAAGATTTTCATTTCTTGGGTGACAAAGAGGCACTTCCTTGGATTCATATAAAGACTTGCACCATGGACATGTCTGCAGTTCATCGTCTAGTGGCTAGCATTGCTGCCTCTGGATCATGGAGTCCTGGGTTCGATTCCCGGCCAGGTTGGGGATTTTCTCCGCCCGGAGACTGGGTGTCTGTGTTGTCCTCATCATTTCATAATCATTCATGAAAGTGGCAAGACTGGACTGAGTAAAGATTGGGAATTTTTATGGGCACTGATAACCTCGCATTTGAGCCACCCACAAACCAACCACCACCACCACCACCACCACCACCACCATCATCATCATGGACACACATCAGCACAGTTGTTCAGCAGATTAGGTGATCTGAAATGTTTTCTGGTAAGACAATAGTGTCATCCATGGAGCAAAAACACATTGTTTATTTAAGATGTCAAAAGCAGGTCATCTGTCACTTGTTCACAGGTGGCTGGAGTATTGCACATACCAAGCAGCATAACTACAAACTCATCATATGTTATGAAAGCAGTCATTTCTCAGTCTGATTTTTCAACCTCCATCTGCCAGAACTCATCAAGTTTTATGAAAGAAACTGCTTCTCAGTCAGCTTTTTCAACCTCAATCTGCCAGTGGGGTCAGTCTACATAATCATAGGGGAGATATGGTTCACTTAATGCAGATGTCCAAGGTCTTATTAATTTGTGGCAATAGATATATATCATTATTTTTTCAGCCACCATTAACTGATGAAAAATGCCATGTGCTCGTTTTCCTTCTTCGCAAAGGTCACAGGAGACAATCTGGTGGCTGAACATCTTGCAGCAAGTTCCCCCTCTTCATTCTGTATTATCCGTTGTTCAGCTGGAGAAACATTATATGAGTGCTGACTGATGTTGATCCCCATCATTCATACAGTGCTTCACACTGGCTTGTCTGCTTTACCTCATTTCCACAATGGACCTGAATACACCCAAAAATTCATTCAGCATGGCCAACACCTATCGACATTATTCCATGGTAAACCTGGGACCTATTGGTCATTCTGTAGTAGATTTCCCCAGTTCATAGTTGTCAATTCTAGCACAGCATGATTATCTGTCAATGGCACTGATCTGACATTCCTGGACTGGTTAAATAGTCCCTATGTATGTACCAGTACGGATCAGCTGTTCATGGCAACTGGTGATCCCAGGCTCTCATTGTCCACTTGTAAGGGTTTTGATTGTCATTGCACTCCAGATTTATTTTGTGATGCTTAGCACTTTTTTCAATCAACTAGGACTTCACAGTTTAGCTGAGTGTCCACATTGCTGATCAGCACTTATCTCATTTATGATGATGGTATAAGTGTGTCTTCAATAACAGATATTCGCCCAGAGCAACCATTGTCACATGGATTTGTTTCAATAACTTAGTTAATCTGGAACTCCTATCTTACATAGCCTATGACTTCTTGTGATGCAGGCAAAAAGCCCCTCCAAGGATAAGATTATGGCTGTATTCTGGTAAAAATACTCATTTGAAGGGTTGTGTTCTCACACTGATACTGAGTCACACAACAAAGGTTCTTATTTGTTGAACGTATCTTTCATCTGCAACATTGAGAACAGTGGTCTTTGAACTTCAGAACATAGTCCTCTTCAGCTGGAAGAGATTAGCATTTGATATCACAGAAAATGACAGCCCAGATTCGACTAATGCCTATACAGATTGGTAGTCATTAATGAAGATCATGAGATTTCCTTATATCATGTCAAATGTCATCCAAGGAGGACTTTCTTCTGTATCAGCCTCACTTAATTTAAATTTCCTGATTACAGCAAGTGGGTGAGCAGCTGACACTGTATGATGATAGCAAACAACTGGAGAGCATTTGGGACCAACTTCATCTAGAGTGCAGTGATTATATAATCTCACATATCAGCTGTAGCTGTCTGGCACGCACAGGATTGCATAAATGCTTTATGTCTTTTCATGTAATAGTCATCAAACATTCTTCTTTTTCTATTTCTTCTTCTTCTTCTTCCTCCTTCTTTAAAACAGTGTTCTACATGGCAAGGTGTCCAGAATAGTGACATACTGTTATATTGTCCTCTGTTCTCCAAATATAAGCTTTCCTGTGGAGCCAGCAAATGTGGGGTCCTGATAGTCTTCCATTATTATCATCAATGCAACATTCAGAAGTCTGTTGAATGTTTTTCAGTCTGCACTTTTCTGGTGTATTTCCTCAATGTTCTGGTAACACTCGATTAAGTCCTCTGTAGTAATGAGATCATTCAAAAGAAGTGCATTATAGACTTCCTCTGCCACGCCTTTCATTTGCTGTGAAACTTATTGGCTTCTAACATATTTGGATTCACTATGTGACACAGTACCAGTCATTTTTGATGGTGTAGTCTCCTTTGGTATTAGGTCCAATTATTTCTGCTCTTCAGTATGTACACCTGCCACTGGTTGTAATCACATGTTTTTGTAATTTCTGTTTGAAATATTTCCCAGTTCTTCAATTTTTCTCAGTGCTCTCAGACCTCACATTGAACTGCACAATCACAATAAAAGTAGACATTGTCAACACATATCATATCATCCCACTTGTTGGATTTAGTGACACAGTCAAACAGCTTTAGCCATTTTGTCAGATACTGGCCAGCATTTCCGAAAAACAATGCTGCATGCCTGATGTTCATATAATTTTTTGATAGTTTTGTGTCCATTGGTACCTTGACAAAGCATGTGGTAGGCAGTATGTACTGTTTGTAAGCATTCTACTCATTCTTGTCAACAAAGGTGACAGCCTTTGAGAGGCCTTATTGGAGCAATAGCAATATTCATATCTGTGGTACCCAGTGACACCATTATGAGAGCAATGTCATCAACAAGAACTAACACATCACACAGACACACACATTAGTCAAGGTGGATGTGAACAGTCTGTCTCAACAGAATGTTCCTATTTACACATACATGAAATCTTCTAGCATATTACAATATTTAAAAAAATATGGAACCTTTGAAAAATCATTATATTAAATCATAAATAAATGCGAAGGTATGATTCAACCAGTGCCCTGTAAGTTGCACTACCTCTACATCAACACATACATCTACCTCTCCATGAATACTCCACATATCATTTTGGAGTGTGTGGCAAAGGGCACTTCACATTGTAGCACATGTCAGGGCTTCTTCTCATTCAATTTGCTTATGGAGCACATGAAGAACAGTTGCTTGAATGCCTCTGCGTGCACTGCATTAAATCTAATATTTTCTTCACGGTCCTTATGGGTGAGGTATGAAGAGGGTTGTAGTATATTCCTAAATTCCTCGTATTCTCACAACTTTGCAAGTAGACTTCTGTAAGAAACTTGGAGTCTGTGTGTCCACCAGTTCACATTTTTCAACATCTCCGTGATGCTCTTCTGAGAGTCAAACAAACCTGTGACCATTTGTGTTGCCCTTCTTTGTAAACATTCAATATGTGCTGTTAGTCCTATACAATACGCATCCCACATACTTGAGCAATATTCTAGGCTGGGTTGTATGGGTGTTTTGTATGCACTCTTATTTTTAGACTGATTGCATAACCATTGCAATACAGCAGACAATGTATGGCATGCAGCAACATCATGCAGGAGGAAAAGGTAGCTGTATCAAAGAATGACAGAGAATCACATGGCAGTTTCAGAGTTTTACTGTAGGCAATACTGAAAAGTGAAGAAGAATATCATCTCTGTTACTAGTGCAAGGATTCTGAAAGAATGGCCAGTACTTAGCCTCAGGAAGTGGTATTCCTAACACAGCTGACAGGAAGACTTAAAGTAGAAAATAGCAAACCTAGACACTGGAACCACTAATTTACTAAATTATTATCCTTCAGGAAGGAAACTGAGATTGTTTGGAGAATTTGGGGTGGGTGGGGGGTAAGGCTTCAGAATATAAATTCCACTGTTATATACTCCCTCATAGGCCTTGTGGTTAATGATAATATAGACTTGAAAAGCAACTGCAGAATTCACTCGGTGAAGACATGACAGAACAATTATTTGTTCCTCAAAAACACTTGCTTGATCAGTGTCCAGAAAGTGGTTCATTATTCCCCTGCACAAGGAGAAAAAAACTGCACGATAAACCTTAAGTTTTGCATCCTATTTTGAAAGGCTTCTTTTTATTCTCTGCAATTGTTAATGGAGTAGTTCAAGTTTTTTGTTGTTCTATGTTACTTATTTGTGTATATTATCACAAATATTTTGTTTCTATGTTATTTTCTTATATTAAAATTTCTTCAGCATTCTGTAAATTACATAGGTATTTGTTCCATTTTGCCATAGAGCCTGAAAAATTAAGGAACACATAAATAATTACATTTTAGTAAATGACTTACCTATATACATTATATAACTGAAGGGCTAATTCCATATCCACATTAGACTTCAATCGGCGATACTGGGGATCTTGAGTAATCTTTAGTTTCATGTTTTCCTGAGAAACCACTTGCACTGGTGGTAATCTTTTTCTTACAAGCGACTGAAATTCTGATACAAGTGCATTAACATCCACCATGTACAGCTCAGACACTTTAATTTGTGGAAGAAAAAAGCCATGGAGTGCACTTCGAATTGCCTATAAAATACAGAAGAATCACAAAGTTGTTTAAATAGTTAAAAAAAAAAAAAAAGTGTTCTACATCTACAATCAATTACATTGTTTCCAATTTCACTGACACCTATCTTGTTCAAATGACAGATGGCCTAATGTAATGACACACTTTTTTAAATTATGAGGGTAATCCCAAAAATAAGGTCTCCTATTTTTTATATGTACATAGAACTGTTTATTTCTACAATGGTTTACATCAGTTTACAGCTTTAATATTTAGCTTTTTTCGACATAATCAACATTTCTGTCAATGCATTTTTGTAGACACTGTGGCAGTTTTTGTATGCCCATGTCATACCAGCTCACCACCAGCTCCACAGCTTTGGCGAAGAAGGCTGCCGCCACTGGCACCATTGTCATTTGGTCTCAGGTGTAAAGTGATATGCCCAGGTTTCGTCACCTGTGACAATTGAGTCCAGAAAGTGGTGAAGAAATGCGCGGGAAGCATCAACTTGTGCCACATGTGGTCCCCAGTCAGCATGCATGGCACCCATCTTGCGCACACCTTTCTGGTAGTTCAATGTTTCCGTTAAAATTCTGTGAGTAGTGCTTCAGGAAACCTCAGGAACCAACGTGCAGAGATCATCCAGGGTGATCCACCGATCTTCATGCATGCTTTGCTCAAGCTCCAACACTGTTCCCTTTGAAACTGATGGTCTCCCGCTCCTTTGTTCATCATGAACTTTGGTCCGACCAGCTGCAAACTCACTACATCACTTACGAAAATTTTTGAAATTGCTGCACGATCACCATACACTTCCATCAATTGGCGATGGATTTCAATCGGCACAGTGCCCTTTGTTTTCAAAAACCAAATAACTGCACACAATTTGCACTTGGCAGTAACATCCAATGGGAGCTCCATTTTCAACAGCTGCCAAGCCAAGACTGAGCACCTCAGCATGGCGTGCGCATGTTTACACACATCACGTGAAGCACTCTTCATAACAGTGTGACCAACTGCCACACAAACAGAGATGTGTACTTATAAAAAAAATAGGAGACCTTACTTTTGGGATTACCCTCATACTATTTGTTGTTTGAGCTCAGTCTGTACTGTAATACATTGATTTCTGTTACTTCTTAGTATGTTAACACTCCCCTATTCAGAATATCAGGCCAAACCTCACGTTCCCTTCGCTATAATAGCTAATGTTGCAGACCATGTAGCTAAGCCTTCTAATTCCATAAATTTCCTACAAATAATGTATTTACTGAACAGCTACACTTTTAAGTTATGTTTTCAGGGAGTATGGTCACTATGTTACCTTTTTGATGAATGACAGGACCTATTTCTGTCAGCGCCATACTTTTTACTCACAGCTTCTCAATAAGTGTTTATGTTTCTGATATTTTGAACTTTAAAATACTGCTTCAGTCATGGCCAGCAAAAAATTTAACTTACAAACTTCAATAATGTCATTGATTTTAAGATCTGTTAGACACAACCAAACTATCTTACAACTCAATGCTATTTTACAGCAAAATGTGTATGCTGAAATTTACTGAATATGAGAGAAAGGACTCTCTCCTTACATGATGTGCTGTTGCACTATGGTTCTGATAAGGTAGCAGGATTAGACAGTTCTCAGCTCACTTTCTGCTGACACTCCACTTATCTAACTCATGTTGTCTTATATTTGTTGGTTGACTACGAAGGGATTTTATAGCCAAGTATAGAACCACATTACAAAATTTGTGGGAGGATATTATGGATGTTGTTTTGTATCTTATGTTATGTTTCCATCTCACAATATATTCAAAATATAGTTATACATCTAGCAACAGTCATCATCAAACAGTATATTAATATACATGGAAGAACGCCGCGTATTCCACATATCAGTGAATCATTACCTCTGCAGCGGCATGCAATTGGTCGAGTGACCTATCTTTGGACTGCAAACTTAGAGGTTTGCACCAGACCTTCAGTCTGTTGTGAGCTTTTGAATTGGAGTGACTGTGTGTTTATGAATAACAATGCCAACTGATCATTAAAGTGCTTATCTCTGCACGTGGGATCTTACCATATTCATTTAAGCCATCGTACCCACTTCCACATCTCTGTTCTACATGTTTCCATGTGTTGACTATTTACATGTTGTGTTTTGAGGCATAGATAGGGAATCATCCAGTCATTTGCCTTAATGAGTGTTGCAATCCATGTAAATCTCTCATGCCAATTTGATCAAGATTTGACTTCCCTGCTTTGCAAGACAATCCTCCACATGCATTTCACATAGCAGTATGCTGTTTGTCGTAATAAAAATGTGAGCAGAACTCAAATTGCAATTTTTTGCAGATGTGAATAACTTACTGGACAGAAAGTTTATTATGCTGATTCCAATCCCTGTTGAACTATATGCATATAAGGGGCAGTCAAATGGAAATGAGACAGATGGAAAAGAAAAAGTAAACTGTTTATTATTTCAAAAGTAACTGTGATAACTATTAATACATTTGTCCCACTGTGAGACAAGATGGTCAGTGCCTTCATGGAAAAATTTTTGCAGTTACCTATGGAATGATAATTGTACCATGCATACACTTCTCAATCCGAAGCAAATCAATGGCCATGAATGTCTTTCTTCAGGGCTCAAAAATATGGAAAGTTTATGGGGAGAGTCGGGACTGTATAGAGGATATATAAGGGCTTCCTAGTGAAACTTATGCAGTGTAGTCGAAACAACCTTGGCAACATGTGGGAAGGCATAACCCTGCAACAGAATGATGCCATCTGTCAACATTGCTGGGCATTTGGACTTGATGATGTGCTTCAGTTTGTGAAAAGTGTCCATGTGAACATCAAGATGGAATTATAAATATCTGTTTAATGTTAAAACAAGCATCAGTCTTAACATTATATATATATAAATGTCACAAGCATTATAGTGATGAGCTGCCACTCTGTGTACCACAGTGTCATGCTTGGTGTCTTCTATGAGAAGATGGTAATGTGAGAAAAAATTGTCTTTAGCAAGCCTAGTAGATACCACCATAATGTAATGCAATCATCACCATTTTAACTGTAGCCTGGAATATGTCGGAGCGTGCCTGGCATAAATAGTTTAATGGGCACACACAAATAGGTTTCTGTTTCCTGTTTTACCCATATGAAAAATAGTAGGTGGCTTGAGGTCTCATTTTGATAGTTGTTCATATAGACTGATGTTCCAAAATATGCTAAAATGTTAGGGAAACAGCATCCACAGTGGGGACTAGCGTAATACTGTTCCCCATCTTTTACTAATTCATGTCATACAGTTACATTGGGAGTGCAATAGTTATACAAGACATGCCTGGAAAGTAAGTACCATTTGGAAAAAAGTCATAAAAACATTTTTTCACACCAAAATTTATTTTTACAAGAGAGAGAATTTCTTACAGTGCACCAGCAGTACTTTGTCATATGTCAACAACCAGAACAATTTTACAGTTTTTTACCCTGTGCTGATTTTAATATCACAGCCCCTGAGTATTGAGTAGTATGGTTTCTAAGAAAACCTGAGTGGTCCACTGATAGCCTTAACTGCATGATGCTGTGACTTATTGAGTGGTAGCTCACTGGTGTAATGCTCATAGTCTTAATGCATATCTAGTGTTATGATTGATGTTTATTTTAACATTAACCAAGTATGCTTAATCCCATCTTAGTATCTTCTATGACAAGATGGCAATGTAAGCAAATGTTGTCTCTAGAATGGTGAGACAAGCAGTAACTGTCATAACATAATATAACTGTCACTATTTTGTTTGGAGTGTGTTGGAGGATGCATGGCATTATAGTTTAATGTTTTAAAATCTAGGATTATAGTGTCAATCGGTGTCTTGTATATTGGATATTATGGTCTGTAGTGAGGAAACCTTTAGTGGTTGTGTATTCTGTCACCACACATGCTGGTGCAACAGCTTTCTGTGTTAATGTGGGAGATGTCTTTATACATTTAATTTTGTTAATGGTTCACACAGTTTGAAGTTCCAAATTAAGCTAAAATGGTAGGTTGTCATCATCCATAGTGGTGGCTAATGTAATGAGCTAACTTTGACACTGTTTCTCATGTTTTCTTAATGTGTATCAAACAGTTACATTATGGCTGCAAAAGTTATAATGAGGCATGTTTGGAAAGTAAGTACTGTTCTGGAGAAAAACCCATAAAAACATTTTTACACATTTTTTAACCAAAATTTATTTTTACAGGAAAAAGCATTTCTTAAACTGTTTTTCTGCATAGTTGCCACCATTTTTCAGACATTTGACATAGTAGGAAACCAACTTTTCTATTCCCTCTTTGTAGAAATATGCTGCCAGTGAAGACAGCCATTGCTGAACACTGTTTTTTTTTGTGATTTTCAGCTTGTTCAATACCTTACCATGGTTGAAACCATCAATGTGGTACAACAACGAAAAAAACTGAGAAAATATTGGCATGCAATTCAAAACAAAAGGCATGGAATGCTCATCATGGCAGTGTGTTGCTTCATGACAATGCACATCCCCAGTCTGCTTGTGTCACAGACAACCTTATTCATCAATTTGGTTAGGAGCAGTTCAATCACCTACCATACAGCCCCAACCCCACACCTACTGACTACCACTTTTTCTTGAAATTGAAACATGATTTTGGAGGAAGGTGCTTTAACAATGATGGCAATGCAAAAACCGGTGTTCAGAAGTGTCTGTCTTCACTGGCAGCATCTTTCTATGAAGGGGGTATAGAAAAGTTGGTTTCCTGCTATGACAAATCTCTGAACAATGCATGAACTATTTGGAAATATTGTTTAAGAAATTCTCTTTCTTGTAAAAATAAATTTTGTTACTTTTTGTTGGGACATGCCTCTTACGTCAAAATGTTGTTGAAATTTATAAGAAGGGATCAATTTTGTTCCTTTTACTTACCAGTGAAATAAGAACTATAATGTACTAGTTTTTGGTAGTGCATATGAATACATTACATTGTGACTGTGATATGACACTGGCCACAGATGATGCCAATGGATCAAGAGCAAGAAACTAGACACACCTGTTGACTTCCTGTAAACTAATTAGTAGTTCACGCATGCAGTGTGGTTTCTTCTGTTGAATGTCTCATGCATGTAATAAGATTACTCCGTATCTGTTGTATGACTATGTGTTGTGTGGATGTTATCCAAATACGTCCGTGGAATTTTGCTTGATAAGCATTTTTAGTGCATGTATGTTAATATAAAAAGAATGCTAATTGTGCTATTAACAGCTATGTACATTATATCATGTCAATGTTATTTCTGTTACATGTTTGTTAATATTGCACTGTTTGAAAATGAGTGCCTGCATTTGAAACTAGTCGCCATTATAAATTACACACAAGCGTGACTGAAATTTAAATCATAACTAATTTTTCACAAGTCATTGTGAATCATCGTCATAAAGTAATGCTATCAGGAATGTAATACAGAAGATAAAAGCAAACTTCATCCGATCATTAGGCAAAATGTATGCATATTACAATAATATGATGAACTTACTGACAGATGTTCTTCACAATTTACTTCAGATGGTATGCCCGAAAACTGCCACTTTCCTTCTGCTACTTCAACTGTAAGCTGATGCAGTAGAGCATCAAGTAGATATGCTGGTCGAAGATGTGGTGAATTGACTAGATTGTAGGTGCATTCTGGATGTTCTTTGAGCCACTGGGATTCATTGGCAGTGTGGTTTAAAACTACATCACAGATGCTCACCACCTAAAATTAGAATCAAGACATTTCAACTACTTAAGCAATTTTTTCAAGAGTAAATACAGGCTAACATATGCATAAAAAAAAGTATGCTCAGCCTCACAAGTGATATATTAAAAATATATTGATGAAATGATTGTGTGTAGAGGGAGAAAAATAATGCAATACTTTTTTTTGCACCCAGTTTCATTTCTAAGGAGTAAAACACACCCTGAAGTGTGATTTGGCACATTAGATATAGAGGGAATACTTTGAAACAATGATATATAAAAATGTTTTTCATATAAAAGTTGATATTTAATTAATGTTATTGAAAAAATTATTTTGTATCATAATAATGAGTTACTTATTATTTTCAATTAATAAAATACATGTATGTGAAGCAGTATAGCAACATGAATTTAAAACATAAAACAAATATAAGTACAATAAATAATTAGAATAATAATGAATGTTTAGGTATTTTAATTAGGTGTGTTGAAAAACTCCAACAGCACTTCCCATAATTTATTTTCCAAAAATTGTGTTTCAGAAACCAATTTTATTACACATGGATTTATGTTGCTTGAAAGCTTCTTTAATTTATGCTGTAACAAAATTTTTCATTTTTCAAAATTAATTAATTAATTAATGGTGGTGAGGTATTATGAAAAATTTCAGATCATTACAAAAAACTTTTCCAGAATGTTCTACACGAAAAATGTTTTTTATGTACTGAAAAGCCAGAGAAACTGGTATAGGCATGCTTATTCAAATACAGACATATGTAAACAGGCAAAATATGGTGCGGTGGTCAGCAATGCCTATGTAAAACAACAAGAGTCTGGCCCAGTTGTTAGATTGGTTACTGCTGCTACAACAGTAGGTGATAAAGATTTAAGTGAGTTTGAACATGGTGTTATAGTTGGCAAATGAACGATGGGGCAAAGCACCTCTGAGGCAGTGATGGCGTCGGGATTTTTCATATACGAGTGTACTGTGAATATCAGGAATCTGGTAAAACATCAAATCTCTGACATCTCTGCAGGTGGAAAAAGATCCTGCAAGAACGGGACCAATGCTGACTGAAGCGAATTGTTCAACCTGACAGAATTGTAACCCTTCCACAAACTGCTGCATATTTCAATGCTGGGCCATCAATAACATCAGCATGTGACCCATTCAACAAAACATCATTAATCTGGGCTTTTGGAGCCGAAGGCCCACTCTTGTACCCTTGATGACTGACACAAAGCTTTACGACTTGCCTGGTCCCGTCAATACTGACATTGGACTCTTGATGACTGGAAACATGTTGCATGGACGGATGAATCTTGTTTTAAATTGTACAGAGTGGATGGTCGGGTTCGGGTATGGAGACAACCTCATGAATACATGGACCCTGCATGTCAGCAGGGGACTGTTTAAGCTGGTGGAGGCTCTGTAATGATGTGGGGCATGTGCATTTGGGGTGATATGGGACCCCTGATATGTCTATATACAACTCTGACAGGTGACACATATGTAGGCATTCTGTCTGATCATCTACATCCATTCCGGTTCATTGTGTATCTCGATGGACTTTGGCAATTCCAGCAGGACAATGTGACACATCACATGATGTACAATTGATGTGAATTCAACTGACCTAATTGTCTTTCTGCTAGCCTGTTGTTATTGTAAACTTTAGCATTTGTTCTACTGAACTGTTTTGCATCTTATCAACAAAGTTGAACAGGCTTTACATGATGCTTTTGCAGTTTTAGATAATGCAGTGTTATGTTTGTTATTTTAAAACTTGTTCTGGCATTCTACTGAAATTAACATTAGGAGAAATAGCTTTAAGGTTTTTAAGACACTGTGGGAGTTTTTCTGAATTTTGGTGAGATATTCACTGTTAGAGATATTGACCAGTATCTGTGAACTGTGCTTTTATATGTCCAGGTACACTGATGTTATGAACTTCTTGACTTGATATTTTTTGAGTAATGATTTTCAGTATTTTGGAGAATATATAGGAGGGTGTAAATTTTGGAGGGGTATTGTTTTAGAATGAATAAATTATCTTTATATGGATCTTTCCAACAAAATTGATGGTATGAATGAATATCAGATACTTTTGGTCATACTCCTGTCCTAACGCCCCAATGAGCCATGACAGTTTGGACAGATTGCTTAAGTTACAGGTCAGAATTCACCTGGAGTATACTTATAAGAAAACAGAAAGCATAGTAATAGGATTACATACTACTTAGTACAAAATAGGCAGGGGACTGAATAATATATAAAATATATGATACAATGTCAGCTTCATATGCTAATAGTGTCTGAACATATGAAATAAAAATAAGCGATGAAATGTAGTGCATCTTATATAATATTGAACAATACTGCTTATGTGACAGACAATGTTCAAACACTCTCACACTGACATAGAAAAGGTATATGTTACGTTCAGCGTTCTTCATCAAGTGGCCTTCAGGCATATGCAAGTACAATGAATTTCAAAAATTACATTCAAGTATATGTCATTAATTAACATCATGTAACACACTGAGACCTGCTGTACGATGTTAATACTTACGTTTGCCAAGTCCAAACATTGAAAAAGAATCTCAAGTGTGAAATGTTATAAACAATAAGTTTCAACAAACAAAACATCATAATGAGACAATGAGCTGAATTGGAACACTTAAAGAGTTAAAAGCAAAATTATAGTACTGCCTTGAAACCACATGATAACAATTTGCAATAGTCAACTACATGAGAAGCGATGGCTCTTAATTTAGCATAGAGTTACAGTGAGTAAAGCATGTGGCTGAGAACAATGCCTATAGATTAATTAAATATGGAAAGTGTATGTACATATTACCCATTACATAGTGACTGTGATTGTAAACCAGTCTCATAAAAAAACACTAAAATATGTAAAAGTAATGTAATATACCGCATTTTTACATATTTTAATAAAATTTTGTTAAAAAAGTTTATATATGTATTTATAAACATTGCATAAACATTTGAGCACAGCCTATCAATGACAATAAAATACTAGTGCAAGGTCTAGGTTGCAACAAGATACAACACGAAGAGATCCAATTTGGACCATTGTCTCATTATGATGTAATGCATGTTGACACTTGTATCTTTCATTATTGTTCACAACCTTCCACAATTGAGATGTTTAAGCTCTGGTATGAGCCTTTTTCAGTGTAGGTATTTTCATTGCATTTGATTCCATGGGAATGACCGTGCCCCACACCCATGATGTAATCCATGACAGGTAGATGGTCAGCTTCAGTCTTTATGTTATCTGTCTTTTTTTATTGTATTGAAGATCTAAATTTTAAAAGACAGTGCAGCTATCTTCAGTGCATTATTAGTAGTCACACAGACTGAACATAATTATAATGACACATATTCCAGTTTAAATACTGGAATATGTGTCATAATTACACAAGAATACTACAGCACATAATCACAGATAATCTCCTACAGACCTGACGGTATCAGAAATGTTAATATAGCTTGATGTTAAATTCAGAATGTATACAGTCTGGTCTGTATTAGAGGCTCTGATTGGTGAGGTTTTACTGATGTGATAGAAAGGAAGTGTATGTTTGAATATACTCTCATGCCAATAATTTTGTTTTTACATATGATATTTCAATCTGTCTTTTATCAATTATTGTGGGGGATAGTTAGTTGTTTTTGCTCAGTTAAGTCCACTCAGACCTCCACTTGCAGTGCCTGACAAGTATATTAAGGCCAGTTGTCAAAGTCTTGCGACGAAAAATTGTAATTTGACTTGGCACGACATAAGAAATTTGGTATTAGATGGAATGAAAATTACAAACTCTAATGTCACCATGCATATGATAGATGGAAAGGTGAAGTAATTACACTTCATAAAAATATTAGGAAGTCAAACAATAACATACAATAGTGTATAGGGGCTGTTAGCTGGCTTACAAAATGTCTATTGGATGGTAGTCTATTAATTTGCATGCCTGATCACCATTTGTCTACAGGGTTAAGGAAGCTCAATGTAAGAGCTTCTAAGCAATTGCATACCATTTGCATACAGTAGGAGTTGTTATATTCATAAATAACACAAATTCAAAATTATGGAAATAAATCAGTTCTTTGTAGCTCAGCATACATGACATGAAGTTGTGAATTTAGACTTGAAAATGCTATGTATATTTTTGTCACTACATACAATGGGAAAAGTGTGTGTGTGTGTGTGTGTGTGTGTGTGTGTGTGTGTGTGTGTGTGTGTGTGTGTGTGTGTGCAAGAAAAAAGATGGCACTGTGCAGGCATTTAGAGAGACTACTAATTTATGTTGATTTTAATACTGATTTTTTAAATCAGTCTGACTGGAGAGGCAATCTAGATACATTAAATGTATTCACAATTGCGAATTTTCACAAATATCAACTGTAGAATGGAATGACAATAATGAAAATTTGTGCCAGACCAGGATTCAAACCTGGATATTCTGCTTATCATGAGTGGTCACATTTGACTATCTGAGTACAACTCACGAGCATACCTAAACTTCCATATGTCATCAACGATCCATCTACAATATGTACTTGTACATCCATTATGTATATTCGCATACAGGATATACATTTCACTTGAAAGTCACTTGCCTAGTGTTGGTGGATAAATACGATAGTGCAGTGCTTGTGTTATTCTGAATTACAATGCAAAGTTCCTTTGGACATGCATGCATATCCAAAGCAACAGCCACTGCAGCAACTACAGCCATTATGAAATACATTAAATGTGTTTACAGTTGTGAATATGGACAACCATCAGCTGTAGAATGGAATGATGACAATGAAATTTTGTGCCATACTGGGACGCAAACCCAGAGTATGGGTTGTAGATGCATGGTTGATGACATATGGAAGTTTGGGTCTGACTGTGAGCCGTGCTCAGATAGCCAAACAGTAAGGCAACTTCTCACGATAAGTGGGAAATCCATGTTTGAGTTCCAATCTGACACAAATTTTCATTGTCATCATTCTATTCTACAGCTTATGGTTGTTCCTTTGGACATGCATGCATCTGCAAAGGAGCTTCATATCATAATTCAGAACAACACAGGCACAGCCCTATCGTAGCAATCTAGATAGGTTACAAGTCACTGATGATTTAATATCAAAACAATTTTGAATACCTACAGATGGTAACAATCTGATGGATCATGTAGTCATAGCACAATCTGAATCATATATTGCATTGATTGACTGTTCTTTCAGTTCTTGGAAGACTTTTTTATGCATTATGAATGAAACACACACAACACTGGTGTAATATGAATAAAGATTATTATAGAATATATATAAAGAATATAGAATATTACACAGGTATTGTGTGTGTTTCATTCATAATGAATCATATAGTTATCTATGGAATAACACCTCCAAAAGACTCACGCTTTGTATGACAACTCCCATGACAAAAAAATGAATATTTGACCAAAATAACAAATGTAATTATGGGACCTGGATAAACTGACTAAACCAGAGGTTGTAAAGAGTTTCAGGGAGAGCGAAAGGGAACAAATGCACAGGAATAGGGGAAAGAAATACAGTAGAAGAAGAATTGGTAGCGCTGAGGGATGAGTAGTGATTGCAGCAGAGAATCAAGTAGGTAAAAAGACGAGGGCTAGTAGAAATCCTTGTGTAACAGAAGAAATATTGAATTTAATTGATGAAAGGAGAAAATATAAAAAAAAGGTAAATGAAGCAGGAAAAAAGGAATACAAACGTCGCAAAAATGAGATCGACAGGAAGTGCAAAATGGCTAAGCAGGGATGGCTAGAGGATAAATGTAAGGATGTAGAGGCTTATCTCACGAGGGGTAAGATAGATACTGCCTACAGGAAAATTAAAGAGACCTTTGGAGAAAAGAGAGCCACTTGTACGAATATCAAGAGCTCAGATGGAAACCCAGCTCTAAGCAAAGAAGGGAAAGCAGAAAGGTGGAAGGAGTATATAGAGGGTCTATACAAGGGCGATGTACTTGAGGACAATATTATGGAAATGGAAGAGGGTGTAGATGAAGATGAAATGGGAGATATGATACTGTGTGAAGAGTTTGACAGAGCACTGAAAGACCTGAGTCGAAACAAGGCCCCGGGAGTAGACAACATTCCATTAGAACTACTGATGGCCTTGGGCGAGCCTGTCCTGACAAAACTCTACCATCTGGTGAGCAAGATGTATGAGACAGGCGAAATACCCTCAGACTTCAAGTAGAATATAATAATTCCAATCCCAAAGAAAGCAGGTGTTGACAGATGTGAAAATTACCGAACTATCAGTTTAATAAGTCACGGCTGCAAAATACTAATGCGAATTCTTTACAGATTAATGGAAAAACTAGTAGAAGCCGACCTCGGTGAAGATCAGTTTGGATTCTGTACAAATGTGATGCAATACAGACGCTATGACTTATCTTAAAAGCTAGATTAAGGAAAGGCAAACCTACATTTCTAGCATTTGTAGACTTAGAGAAAGCTTTTGACAATGCTGACTGGAATACTCTTTTTCAAATTCTAAAGGTGGCAGAGGTAAAATACAGGGAGAGAAACGCTATTTACAATTTGTATACACTCCTGGAAATGGAAAAAAGAACACATTGACACCGGTGTGTCAGACCCACCATACTTGCTCTGGACACTGCGAGAGGGCTGTACAAGCAATGATCACACGCACGGCACAGCGGACACACCAGGAACCGCGGTGTTGGCCGTCGAATGGCGCTAGCTGCGCAGCATTTGTGTACCGCCGCCGTCAGTGTCAGCCAGTTTGCCGTGGCATACGGAGCTCCATCGCAGTCATTAACACTGGTAGCATGCCGCGACAGCGTGGACGTGAACCGTATGTGCAGTTGACGGACTTTGAGCGAGGGCGTATAGTGGGCATGCGGGAGGCCGGGTGGACGTACCGCTGAATTGCTCAACACGTGGGGCGTGAGGTCTCCACAGTACATCGATGTTGTCGCCAGTGGTCGGCGGAAGGTGCACGTGCCCGTCGACCTGAGACCGGACCGCAGCGACGCACGGATGCACGCCAAGACCGTAGGATCCTACGCAGTGCTGTAGGGGACCGCACCGCCACTTCCCAGCAAATTAGGGACACTGTTGCTCCTGGGGTATCGGCGAGGACCATTCGCAACCGTCTCCATGAAGCTGGGCTACGATCCCGCACACCGTTAGGCCGTCTTCCGCTCACGCCACAACATCGTGCAGCCCGCCTCCAGTGGTGTCGCGACAGGCGTGAATGGAGGGACGAATGGAGACGTGTCGTCTTCAGCGATGAGAGTCGCTTCTGCCTTGGTGCCAATGATGGTCGTATGCGTGTTTGGCGCCGTGCAGGTGAGCGCCACAATCAGGACTGCATACGACCGAGGCACACAGGGCCAACACCCGGCATCATGGTGTGGGGAGCGATCTCCTACACTGGCCGTACACCACTGGTGATCGTTGAGGGGACACTGAACAGTGCACGGTACATCCAAACCGTCATCGAACCCATCATTCTACCATTCCTAGACCGGCAAGGGAACTTGCTGTTCCAACAGGACAATGCACGTCCGCATGTATCCCGTGCCACCCAACGTGCTCTAGAAGGTGTAAGTCAACTACCCTGGCCAGCAAGATCTCCGGATCTGTCCCCCATTGAGCATGTTTGGGACTGGATGAAGCGTCGTCTCACGCGGTCTGCACATCCAGCACGAACGCTGGTCCAACTGAGGCGCCAGGTGGAAATGGCATGGCAAGCCGTTCCACAGGACTACATCCAGCATCTCTACGATCGTCTCCATGGGAGAATAGCAGCCTGCATTGCTGCGAAAGGTGGATATACACTGTACTAGTGCCGACATTGTGCATGCTCTGTTGCCTGTGTCTATGTGCCTGTGGTTCTGTCAGTGTGATCATGTGATGTATCTGACCCCAGGAATGTGTCAATAAAGTTTCCCCTTCCTGGGACAATGAATTCACGGTGTTCTTATTTCAATTTCCAGGAGTGTAGAAACCAAATGGCAGTTATAAGAGTCGAGGGACATGAGAGGGAAGCAATGGTTGGGAAGGGAGTCAGACAGGGTTGTAGCCTCTCCCCAATGTTATTCAATCTGTATATTGAGCAAGCAGTGAAGGAAACAAAAGAAAAGTTCAGAGTAGGCATTCAAATCCATGGAGAAGAAATAAAAACTTTGAGGTTCGCCAATGACATTGTAATTCTGTCAGAGACAGCAAAGGACTTGGAAGAGCAGTTGAACGGAATGGATAGTGTCTTGAAAGGAGGATATAAGATGAACATCAACAAAAGCAAAACGAAGATAATGGAATGTAGTCGAATTAAGTTGGGTGATGCTGAGGGTATTAGATTAGGAAATGAGACACTTAAAGTAGTAGAGGAGTTTTGCTATTTGGGGAGCAAAATAACTGATGATGGTCGAAGTAGAGAGGATATAAAATGTAGACTGGCAATGGCAAGGAAAGCGTTTCTGAAGAAGAGAAATTTTTTAACATCGAGTATAGGTTTGAGTGTCAGTAAGTTTTTCTGAAGGTATTTGTATGGAGTGTAGCCATGTATGGAAGGGAAACGTGGACGATAAATATTTTAGACATGAAGAGAATAGAAGCTTTCGAAATGTGGTGCTACAGAAGAATGCTGAAGATTAGATGGGTAGATCACATAACTAATGAGGAGGTGTGGAATAGGATTGGGGAGAAGAGAAGTTTGCGGCAAAACTTGACCAGAAGAAGGGATCGGTTGGTAGGACATGTTCTGAGGCATCAAGGGATCACCAATTTAGTATTGTAGGGCAGCGTGGAGGGTAAAAATCGTAGAGGGAGACCAAGAGATGAATACACCAAGCAGATTCAGAAGGATGTAGGTTGCAGTAGGTACTGGGAGATGAAGAAGCTTGCACAGGATAGAGTGGCATGGAGAGCTGCATCAAACCAGTCTCACGACTGAATACCACAACAACAACAACAACAACATTAGTTATTAATAGTCTGTTTTCTATGGATCAAAAATTCTGAACTGTCACTGTCATGCACTTATAAAAGCAATATCAAAATTTCTTCTTTTTTTCAACTATTATTTGCAGAGCCACTGCATTATGAAATAAGATGTGTATATGTCACAAAAGGAGCAATTTAATACATTCTTAAATTCTTATTACTTTCCCCCACCAACTTGCACTTCTGGGCCTGTTATTCTTGGAAATAGTAAAATTTACTGTCAATGACTTGATACTGAGGTTAGGAATACAGTGACAGATTTGATAATTCCAAGAATGACTGACACATTAAGTGCATCATACTCATTGTCCAAGCACTTCCTGCAATATTACTTAGTTCTCCATTTCTTTCACACAACTGATTCAGACACACACTGTAGAACATAACAGTTGAACAGATTCACTGAAGAAGTAGTGGAGAGAGAAATGAGGACCCCAAATCAAAATATATTGAAGAACATGAAGTGAAGTAAATGTCTATATTTTCACTAATAACATTAGCTAACTTTGTTAATGAGTGTCTATGCACACTCCTCTTCATACCAGAATGAGGAGAACATAATCAGACTCCTAGTCTCTCGATGGAAGACAAACGAGTATTACATGCTACTAAAATGTAGCTTGAACAGTGGAAAGCCCAAGTTGGAATATCAACAATTATGAAAAATACAGATTGCTGCTCACCATAAAGATGGCACCCTGAGTTGCAGACAGGTACAATGAAAAGGACTGCTACACATGAGATTTTGGCAAAAGCCAGCAATCTGGTCAGAGCGGCCAGCGATAGTGGTCATATGTGCATGAGGTGTGCCTACTTGTTTGGATGTGTATGTTGTCCTTTCTTTTCTGAAGAAGGCTTTGGCCATAAGCTCAGTGTGTAACAGTCTTTTCACTGTGCCTGTCTGCAACTTAACATGCCATCTTTATGGTAAGTTGCAATCTATCCTTTCCATAGGAGTGTAACTTGGTTACACATAATATAGTAATAATAAAATTATTTCACAAATTACAATGTGAAATTGCTTTATAGTGTTACATTAATATGGAGTGTTTGCTGACATTTATAAAACAGCAGTGATGTCCCATCCTCACACCAACAGGAAGACTGTACAGGTAGTCAGGTTAACTCACCTGAAAAATTGAATGAATCTTAAGAACAACTTATCTTTTTAGAGTCAAGAAAAAGCATGCGAACTTACTTTCCATTCATCTCTCATCTTTGTGATCAATGATTCAACATCATTAATTGTTACTGTTTTGTTTTCTTCACTAAACAGTGGATTCAGTTTTAATTGATCACTAATGCTGTAAGATGAGTTGGATCCTCCAAGTTCCTATAAAAAAAGAAAAAAAGTTGCATGTAAAACTGAAGACATGGTTTGAAAACTGGAGTGCTTTGCTAGACATGCATATTGGTGATGTTATGCCCCTGTCTCCCTCCTACCTTCTAACTAGGAAACCTACAGTTTAATGTTCAGTCCAAAACACAGGGGTAACATCGCGAAGTGTCCATAAATGATCTTGATGGAACTTTGTGGGTGTGTAGAGGGGGCAAAATAATGCAGTACATATTTTTTTGTTCTTGTTCAATTTCATTTTCATGAGTAAAACACATTGTGTAAGGTAATATGTTATTTTAGGTTTAGAGGGAATCTCTTCAAAACAATGATATTATAAGAAATGTTTCTCATATAACAGTTGATATGTAATTAATGTTCTTGAAAACTGTATAATCAACTTCTGTAATAATTTATAATTTTGCAAAATACCCCACCACAATTAATTAATTTAAAAAAATGAAAACTTTTGTTACCACATAAATTAAAGAAGCGTTCAAGCCATATACATCCCTGTGTAATAAGGCCGGTTTCTGAAATACCATTTTTGTAAAACAAGCTGTACACGATGTGCAGTTGGAATATTTTCAACATACCTAATTAAAATATCTAAACATTAATTACTGTTCTAATTATTTATTTTACTTATATTTGTTTTATGTTTTAATTTATTATTTTACATTTTACATTCATGGGTTTTTTATTTTTTAGTTTACTGTTTCACATATATGTATTTTCTTAATTGGAAGTAATAAGTAACTCATTATTATGATACAAATAATTACAATAATGATAATCTGCAAAGCAATGCTTAAAACATACATGCAGTGCACATAAAATGATCAAAATTTCTGCAGGTAATGCACACAATAGAGAAGACATTATAAAACAAAATTCAGTAGGACTTCAAATTGTCATGGATGGTCCTCTAAATAGCCTGATTTGTATTAGGCATATTTTCAGTAATTTGGTAAGCCTTAGTGAAGAGAACTGATTACATACTAATGACTGCAGCTAAATTATATCATTTCTCAAGTGACATCATAAACATTCAGAAGAAATAGATCTGAACAACTTCTCACAAAGTTCTTCCAACATCAAAAGCTGTATATATCTCACAGCTGTACCTGTGCTGTCAGGCTCTTTGAGACAACCAAATAAACAAGTTCCTTGTCCTTAGGTATGGTGCTCTACATGGTTCTTTCACATTAACCACCAGAAGAATCTAACAATAATATAGATATTTCTTCTTCATTGGGAAAGTAAACATCTTTCACATACCTTTTAACCTGGTCAGATGTTTGTTTATCAGCTTTTGATGCTATTACATGGATATTTGGGGCTTCAAAAAGAGATTCTCAAATCTGCAGTCCAAACTCATCATCGGTTACTTTCAAAACTATGAAAAGACTGACTGAGGGCAAGAAACATCTGGTAATCCCAAGGGGGTCCATGGTACAGAAACAGCCATGGAATGTATACAGCTTTCGATGTTGAAAGAAATTTATCAGAAGATTTTCCGATTTAGTTCTGTTGAATGATTATGATCTCAATCTCCACTTGAGAAACAATATAATCAAGCTGCAGTTCTTTCCACTAAGGCTTACCAATGTACTGAAATATTCCTGATACAAACCAGGATCACCCATGACAATCTGAAATCATGCTCAATTTTGAAATTTTGTTCACTTTATGTGCATGGTGTAAAAATTCATGTTTTAAGCATTTTCTTACAAATTATCATCACTGTAATTATTTTCTATCATAATAATGAGTTATTTATTATTTTCAATTAACAAAATACACATATGTGAAATGGTAAACTAAAAAACAAGGAAAAAACCTTGAATGAAAAACATAAAATAACAATTTAAATCATAAAACAAATATAAGTAAAACAAATAATTATGATCGTATGATGATAATGAATGTTTAGGTATTTTCATTTGGTATGTTGAAAATACTCTAAATGAACATTGTGCACAGCTTAGTTTCCAAAAATGTTATTTCAGGAACCAGCTTTATTACACATGGATGTATGTGGCTTGAGAGCATCTTTAATTTAAGTTGTAACAAAAGTTTTCAAATTTCAAAATTAATTAATGGTGGAGGGGTATTTTGCAAAATCAGAAATTATTACAAAAGTTGATTACACAGTTTTCAAGAACATTGACTACATATCAACTTTTATATGAAAAAATATTTATAGATATCATTGTTTTGAAGATATTCCCTCTAAACCTAAAATGGCAAATTACCTTTCACAATGTGTTTTTCCCATTAAAAGTGAAACTGGGCACAAACAAAACAATATGTATTGTACTATGTTGCCCCACCTACACATCCACTAAGTTTCATCTAGATATCTGCAACTTTTCTGAATACAATGTCTTTAGAAACAAAGCACCAGTTCACAGTTACCAAACGTTGGGGAGTAATCAGCAAAGTTATACTAAAATAATCTTAGTGGCAGTCATTTGAAATGATCTGGTGAAACTTTAAGGAATGTTAGTTTGGACTGGTGGAGCAAAATTATAACCGAGCTCCACAAATTATGAGACCACCACTACAAAATAGTGGGATCACTCACTTTGAGAGGTTTGTTTTCAATCAGTGTCTGAGGCATTACATCACCCATACAAGCAAGTCGTATAGGTTCTGCAGTGTAAAATAGCACAGTATCCTGCATACCACAGAGTAACAGAATCTACTGTAACATGTATAACTAATTCTGTACTTAAAAAGAATTCTGTACTTAATATGATGAAGAGTGCTGAAGAAAAGTTCATTTTAGACTCGGGGCTATCTGCCCATTCAGCCCTTTTTGTCTCATTGTCAAATTTAAATAAAACTTATAGGCCCTACAATGAAGAGAGAGAGTCAGAAACTTTAATCAATGAAACGAGAATATACCTGTCTCATAACTGAATTTAACTTCTCGATCATTCAGTGAGCAGTGTACAATAAACACTAATTACAATGATTCTGCATCAGAATGCATAAGCATATTCAATGAATGTTTCCCCTAAATAACAGTACATGACAAATTCAATAAAATAAACTCATAGATAACTGAGGGCATCAAGATCTCTAACATCAGAAAGAGGAAAATGCACATGGAAGCAATGAACAACCATGTTGCAGAGTTTCTCTTGCATGTAACCAAATACAAAAGAATATTTGACAGAATCATTAAATAAGCAAAGCAAATGGGAAACAGTAAATTTATCTCAAATGCCAAAAAAAAAAAAAAAAAAAAAATCAAAAGCTGTCTGGCAGATAGTCCAGATGAAGTAAGTGCTAAGAAGAAAAGTACTCATTTTAACAGTACTTTAGAATGAGATTTTCACTCTGCAGTGGAGTGTGCGCTGATATGAAACTTCCTGGCAGATTAAAACTGTGTGCCCGTCCGAGATTCGAAGTCGGGACCTTTGCCTTCTGCGGGCAAGTGCTCTACCATCTGAGCTACCGAAGCATGACTCACGCCCGGCACTCACAGCTTTACTTTACAGCTGTGAGTGCCGGGCGTGAGTCATGCTTCGAGTTCGAGTCTCAGTCGGCCACACAGTTTTAATCTGCCAGGAAGTTTCAGTACTTTAGAAATTGATAGGAAAACTGTTGCACACTCCAGACATATCTAGGAAAAACTCAACAGACTCTTTATAATTTCAAATAAATCCCAACTAAATGCAACTGAAGAATATAAATTTACTCATGTGCCTCACCTCAAAAAATCTTAAATCTGTAAGCTGAGATAAAATTTCAATAAAAATGATAAAAGCAGGCTGTCACAATATTGCACCAGAACTCAACCACATAATAAATCAACCATATGATGAGGGTTGCATTCCTGACAGACTGAAATATGCATAAGTTCAGCCTATTCACAGAAGGGACAGGTCAGATAGGAAGTTTCTGGCAGTATCAGTATTATCAATTTTGTCTACAATATTTGAGTGTAGAGCATTTAATCAATTACAAAAATATGACAAAACTCACAATATTAGTCTAAATAATTAATATGGACTTAGGAATTGGTGAAGTACTATGCATGCTATTAATGAACTAAAAGAAGCAAATGTCTTGATAACAAGTTAAGCATATTCGGTATCTTTTGTGGCCTCAATAAAGCATCTAACTTGATACACCATAACCTGTTGCTTCAAAAATGGAAACTCTTTAAACTGGTTCTCAGTCTGTTTCTAAAATAGAAAGCAGGGGGTAGTTATACAACAAGAAAGTGAGCAAGCCTGTTGTAGTTGGAAGGAGATACATACAATTAGGTATACTATGTCTGTTACTGTTCCTATATTACATAAGTGACATGCCATGGAAGATAACTTTTGAAACAGTTCCATGCGCAGACAAGTCAGTAATAGTAGTTTGTCGTAAAAAAATGAAGAATTAACACAGAGTTCTAAACAAACTGTTCAGGACCTTGAAACTTAGATAAATAATAGTATTATTAAACTGATCATTAAAAAAATCTCTAAGTGTTCATTTCAGGACCAAGTAAACTGTTGAATATACAGGGGATGGAGGAAAATATGGAAACACCACAAACTCAACACTTTACCATTACTAATATGGTGTAGCAAACCTGTTGGCATTCAAAACAGCTATTAGTCATCTCAAAATGGATAAATATAGGTTCTGCATGGTTTCAAGAGGAGTCTTGCCCCATTCTTCCTGCAAAATACTGGCAAGTTCAGCCAGTGATGATGGAGGTGGGTAGTGGTCACACACTCTTCTCTCCAAAGTAGACCATAAAGGCTCAATAACATTTAGATCTGGTGGCTGTGGCGGTCGTAGCCAGAGCAGATGCAACAACTCATCCTTGTACTCGCAAAACCAGTCTTGTGTTTTGTTGGAATACATCGTCACCATTGGGGAACAAAAATTGCACCATGAGATAGACCCAATCAGCCAAAATGGCCACATAATTCTTGTCATTAATGTGTCCTTGCAGAGTACCCATGGATCCCAGAGAATAGCATATGGCTTTCCAATCAACACCAAACCCCACCATGTTTCACTCTTGGGTTGTAAACAGTGTGAATTAAGACTCATCAGACCAAATAACTTTCTTCCATTGCTCCATAGTCCAGGTTTTATGGCTTTGGCACCACTTTTCCTGTTACAGCAATCACCTTTCTGGACAGTGGTTTGGAATTCCAGCCCACCCTGCAATTCCCTGCTTATGGAGCTCCTTTTGTCTTGTTTTGGTGCTGACAGGGTTCATGAGTGCAACATTCAGTTCTGGAGTGACTTCTGTAGACGTGGTTCTACATTATTATTTTTTCCCCCCCACAATCCTCTTCAGTGACCATCCATTACAATCACTCAACCCACAATTTTGTCCCTGTTGTGACTCAGCAGATACTGTTTTTCTGCTTTCCCTGCATGCAGTATAAATCTTCAACTTGGTACTTCTTGAGACACCAAACATTTCTATTATCTTGATTATGGAAGTACCCATCATACAAGCGCCAACAATTTACCCAGGTTAGAATTTACTTAGTTCTGACATAATGCTCTCATAACTACACAAAACACTGTTCTGAGCCTGAGTGACTCTTGCAACACATTGAGGACACTGCACAGGTGCCATTTATGGTCAAATATGACAGT
Organism: Schistocerca cancellata; assembly: GCF_023864275.1. Taxonomy (NCBI): domain Eukaryota; kingdom Metazoa; phylum Arthropoda; class Insecta; order Orthoptera; family Acrididae; genus Schistocerca; species Schistocerca cancellata. The sequence continues at coordinate 873,354,799 of NC_064629.1, read as the reverse complement.
GCAACTTGCAGGCTTGGCTAACAGCCACATTTATGTTCAAGCATGCATTCTGCATGGTGTTTAAATGTTTTTCTCTGATCCATATATACCATAGTCAAATTATAAGGGCAAAGAACTGCTCACTGCAAGCTATGTTAAATTTCGTGGAGTTATTCTAAACAAAAACTTGTTACAGGGTGATCATGTGGACTGTTTAGTGAAGCAATTAAAAAGTTTTGTTTATACAATAAACAAGGCACAGATTGGACTATATGTTGCCTTGTCACAGACTTACACTGTTTGAAAATATCCCATATTACATGTCTTTGAAGCTTGGCAATATAATACAGCTCAAAGTCAAGGATGACAAGCTATAAACCACAGAAACAAATGTGGAGATATATTTAAAAAGTAAATATATGGAAGATTTTTGCACACCGCATGAGAAAGACTGTTCTGTTTATGTATACCCCTTTCTATGTAGGCATACAACTGTAGTCATCAGTGAGTCACCAATATTTCAGTCAAATGACTGTACATGACATGTCATGTGACAATAAAGGTTCTATTCTGTTCTACCATGTTTATAACACAATGGCTGTACACACATTAATTATTGACAGAGAAGGAAAGTACACATAAAGGACAATTAAAGCACCAATATAGGCATGATTTTAACTGAAAATTCATATCCTCAATCTGAAATGTAGCAATTTTTACCCAAACATCAGTATGATAAACAAACAATTTAGATGTAGTTAACATAATCAATGGGAATTATGCATCTTAAGGGGGATGGTGGTGATTTTATGAAAACATATTTTTAAACTAATACATTAATTTATGACTTATTGGCAATATTTTACGAAGTTTTTATGACTCTGTGACCATTATTTTCATTACAGTAAGAAAATACACTGAAGCGTCAAAGAAACTGGTATAGGCATGCTTACTGAAATATAGAGATACGTAAATAGGCAGAATATGGCACTGAGGTTGGCAACGCCTATATGAGACAACAAGTGTCTGGCACAGTTGTTAGATCAGTTACTGCTGCTACAATGGCAGGTTATCAAGATTTAAGTGAGTTTGAATGTGCTGTTATAGTCGGCTCACAAGCGATGGTACACAGCATCTCTGAGGTACCGATGAAGTAGGGATTTTTCCTTACAGCTATTTTACGAATGTACCAGCAATATCAGGAATCCAGTAAAACATCTAATCTCCGAAGAATGGGACCATCATCAACCGAAGAGAATCATTTAACATGACAGAAGTGCAACCCTTCTGCAAATTACTGCATATTTCAATGCTGGGCCATCAACAAGTATCAGTGTGTGAACCATTCAATGAAACATTATTGATTTGGGCTTTAGGAGCCGAAGGTCGACTCATGTACCCTTGACAACCGCACAACAGAAAGCTTTACACCTCACCTGGCCCATCAGCTCCGACATTGCACTCCTGATGACTGGAAACATGTTACCTGGCCAGATGAGTCTTGTTTCAAATTTTATTGAGTGGATGGACATGTACGGGTATGGAGACAACCTCAAGAACCATGGACCCTGCATGTCAGCAGGGTATTGTTCAAGCTGGTGGAGGCTCTGTAATGGTGTGTGGCGTGTGGATTTGGAGTTATATGGGACCCCTGATATGTTTAAATATGACTCTGACAGGTGACATACGTAAGCATCCCATCTGATAATCCGTTTCCATTCTCGTCCATTGTGCATTTCAACGGACTCTGGGCAATTCCAGCAGGACAATGCAACACACCACAAATATAGAATTGCTACAGACTGGCTCCAGGAACACTTTTACAGTTCTGCTGGCCACCAAACTCTCCATACATGAACATTATTGAGCATATCTGGGATGCCTTTCAATGTGGCAACGTGTCTCACAAGAGATCTCCACCCCCTCATACTCTTATGGATTTAGGGACAGCTCTGCAGTATTCATGGTGTCAGTTCTCTCCAGCGTTACTTCAGACATTAGTCGAGCCCATGCCACATAATGCTGTGGCACTCCTATGTGCTCGTGGGGCCCCTACACGATATTAGGCAGGTGTACCAGTTTCTCTGGCTCTTCAGGGTACATCAGTGCCTGCACAGCTGAATGACATCTCAACTTGTGTATTATTCAACTTGCTTTAAATCCAAGACTTGTACACTTTAGTGTTGTTTTATCTTTGACATCTGTACACTCCACTATTGCAATATCTTTGTTATAGTTACAGGAGTCAACCACAGATGGCACTTATTCTATGAATTAACAATGTACACACATCTTAGATATCAGTTTGTCCTACCTCAAAATAGTACTTCAAGTTATATAATTATTGGTGTTTACAAGGGGTGAATCTAATACATCAATACTCCACAATGCAATTGAAGGTGCGTGGTGGAGGGTACTTCTAGTACCACTAAATGACCTGTCCCTTCCTTGTTACACTTGCGAATGGCGCATACGAAGGATGATTGTCTGTAAGCTTCTGTATGAGTACCAATTTTTCGAATTTTTTCATCATGGTCATTTTGTGAGATGTATGTGGGAGGAAGTAATATGTTGTCTGACTCTTGCCAGAAAGTACTCTCTTGAAATTTCAGCAGTAAAGCCCTCAATGATGCGCAACACTATCTTCTAGCATCTGCCACTGGAGTTTGTTGAGCATCTCTTTAACGCTCTCACATCAACTACAGGGTGGCGCACGAAATGTGTTACCATTTTGTTTTTGAATATAAACTTTATTGTCAATACAATCTGAAAGGAACATATACTACAATGAAGAGCCATCCATGGAGATTTGTTCTAACTCAGCACATGCTCAATATGTCCACCATTTTGTTTCCTAACTTCCTTCAAACGAACACTGAAGTTAGTGATTACCCTACGGCACATGTCTTCCGTAATTTCACTGCAAGCTTGAAGAATAAGTCTTCTGAGCTCCATTAAATCATGTGGACGTTTCAGAAAAATTTTTCCTTTAGGTACCCCCAAAGAAAAAAGTCACATGGATTGAGATCTGGACTATTTTGTCCATCGTTGAAGCAACCTGGAAACCTGAGTGAAATGATCTGCATGTCGAAATGCTCGTGTAAAAACTCCAACACAGTGTTTGCAGTATGTGGCTTTGCTCCATCTTGCATGAACCACTGCATGTTGAAAAAATGGTTCAAATGGCTCTGAGCACTATGCGACTTAACTTCTGAGGTCATCAGTCGCCTAGAACTTAGAACAAATTAAACCTAACTAACCTAAGGACATCACACACGTCCATGCCCGAGGCAGGATTCGAACTTGCGACCGTAGCGGTCGCACGGCTCCAGACTGCAGCGCCCGGAACCTCACAGCCACTCCGGCCGGCCACTGCATGTTGAAGGGCAAGGCAGTAGCAAGAAGCTGTGGAATGAAGCTATTGCAAAGCATGCCAAAATAACGCTCGCTGTTCACAGTTTCTTCAAAGAAAAAGGGTCCAATGAGTCCATGACTGGAAATTGCTGCCCACAATGTAATCCTCAGAGCATAATGTTGTTGTTCATGAAGCACTTGTGGGTCTTCAGTGGCCCAAAAGCATACATTTTGTTTGTTAACCACACCGTCTAAACAAAAATACGCCTCGTAAAAAAACCAAATGTCATTGGGAGTTTCTTCCCTATCCTCCGCCCACGGAGCAAACAGTAGTCTCTGCTGCTTGTGTTCTTCAGTGAGCTTCTGTGGGCAGGTCATCTTGTATGGGTACTTATGGAGGTCACTTTTAAGCATACGTTGAACAAAGCGTCTGGATATTCCCAGTTGCACTGCTGCCTTTCTACACGATTTCCCGGGACTTCTCTGTACAGCAACTCGTAGTGCTTCAATATTCTCCAGTGAACAAACAGGCTTATGCTGAGATCACTTTGCTTCCAATACTGTTCCTTCCTGTACAAATTTATTGTACAACCTGTGGATGGTCTTCTTGCAAGGGACCCATCGTGTGTTAAACTGTTGTCGAAAACGCCTCTGAGTCACAACGAGGCTTTTCGTTTCTTGAAAAAGTAACACAATTGCCGATTGTTGCTGTGTCGTCAGTCTTCCATTGTCAGCCATTGCTGCTTACTAGTCTCCTAGCAGCAGTATCGTGAATTACATGTCATTTCGTAACTCATTTGTTTTTCCAAGCTTTGCTGGTACTGCTGTAGAGATACCAGTGGGATATCTAATGTGCGTTGTAAATTGTGAAAGAAACAATTGGTAACACATTTCGTATGCCACCCTGTAGACAATCCTATGACAAAACACATTGTTCTTTGTTGGAGCTGATCTACCTCTTTTATCAGTCCTACCTGGTAAGGGTCCCAGACTGATCAACAAAACTCAAGAACTGGCTGAACAAGTGCCTTTTAGCCACTTCTTTTGGAGATTAGTTACATTTACTTAAAATTCTTCTTATGAATGTCAGTCTGGCAACAGCTTTTCCTACTATTTGTCTTATCTGGTCATTTCACTTATGGTCACTTGGGACAGTTACTCCTACACACGTTATGGTATATATTGTTTCCAGCAGTTTTCCTTTAATAGTATACTTGTAAAGTAGAGGATTTCTTTTTCTTTGTATTTGCAATATGTTACATTTATTTGTGTTTAGTGTCAACTGCCAGAGACTGCACAATTCATCAGTCTTCTGTAGGTCATTTTGCAAATCAATACTGCCTTCTGGCATTGCTACTTTCTTACAGATAGCCATATTATATGTGAACAATCTTAAAGAGCTTTGACCCTTTCTACTACATCTTTCATATGCATTGTAAACAGTAATGGTACTATCACACTTCCTTGGGGTACTCCAGAAGTTATCTTTACATCTATAGATTTTGTTTCATTAAGAGTGATATGGGGAGTTCTATCTACAAGGAAGTGTTGAATCCAGTCACCTCTGTTTTCAGAATCCATGTTGACTTTTATATAAGAGATTTTCATTCTCCAAAAACATAATTCTTGAGCATAAAATATTATATGTTGCATAATTCTGCAACCGACTGACTGCAATGACGTAGGCCTATAGTTATGTGCATATGTTCTATTATCCTTCTTGAAACCAAGAATGTCCTGCAGTTTTTTTCCAGTAGCTAGGTATCCTTTGTTACTCCAGTGAACTACAATAAACTGCTGCTAGAAGGGGAGCAAGTTATTTCATACAGTCTTTGTAGAAGTTTACAGGTATCTCATTTAATCCTGATGCCTTTCCACTACCAAGTGAATATGGTTGCTTTTCTGTTCCAATATCAGTTACCTCAATATCTGCCATTTCGATGGTTGTACGATAATTGAAATGAGAGTCTGTATTATGATTTTCAATTGCACAACAATTTCAGAAGACCGAATTCAGTATTTCATCATTCCTTCTATTACCTTCTGTTTCAGTGCCTGTACGGTCACTGAATGACTGAACAGATGATTTTAGCCTGCTTACTGATTTTACATATGACCAAAACCTCTTACAATTTTCAGTGAGATTGGTTGACAAAATTTGACTTTCAAAGTCATTGAAAGCTACTCTCATTGATCTTCTTATGCTCATTTTTACTTCTTTCAGCATTTGTTTGTCTGCTAGGTTTTGACCACTCTCAAATCTGTGATGAAGCTCGCTCTCTTTATGTAACATTTTTCTAGCATGGGTATTAAACCATGGGGGTCTTTCCCATCCCTTAAGAACTTTCTCAGAACATACTTGCCTAAGGCATACTGAATGATGCTTTTGAATTTTTTCATTTGTGCTCCACATCTTCATCCTCAGTGCTAAATATTTGTTTTTGACTTCTAACATATCCTTAATTTGTATCCTGTCACTCTTGCAAAGCAAAAAGTTTTTCCTACCTTTCAAAACATTCCTTATAATACCCATAGTCATAGTTGCTATCACAGGTTTACAATCACTGATTTGATAAGTTCACATCCGTTTCTTAGGAGGTCCAAGACATTTCCGTCTTGAGTTGGTTCTCTAATTATCTGCTCAAAGAAACTTTCCAACAAGACATTCAGAATAATGTTGCACAAATCCCTGTCTCTGGCACCAGTTTTGATAGCATGACTCTCTCAACCTATACCTGACAAGTTGAAGTCACCCCCTATTGCACAGGCATGATCAGGAAAATTATTAACAATATTCTGAAACTTCTCTCTGAAGCACTCTACCACTACAGCTCCTGGCCCAGGTGGTCTATAAAAGTATTTAATTGCCATTTTTGACTGACCTTTGATGCTTAACTTCATCCAGATTAATTCATATTCGGCATCGATGATAACCTCACCAAATATTATCAAATTCTTTATTGCAATAAATGTGGGTGCTGGCTACTTTGAGACCATTTGCAGCCATCATGGACTTCATGTTCCCAAACAATGATGGAATTTTTATGGATGACAATGCACAATATCACCAGGCCACAATTGTTCACAATTGCTTTGAAGAACATTCTGGACAATCAAGCAAATGATTTGGCCATCCAGATCACCCAACATGGATCCCATTGAACATTTATGGGACATAATTAAGAAGTCATTTTGTGCTCAAAATCCTGTGTTGGCAATACTTATGGTTGGCTATAGAGGCACAATGGCTCAATATTTCTGAGCAGACTTCCAATGACATATTGAGTCTATGCCACATCAAGCTGCTGCACCACGTTGGGCAAAAGGACTCCCAACACGATATTTGGAGGTATCCCATGACTTTTGTCACCTCAGTGTAAATACCAAAGTGTCAGTGTTAATAAGGAATTGTGCCAGCTCTTCCACTTTCAGCAGCAGACTCATCATGACTTAGTAACTTCATTTGTGATCTATACTTCCACAATACAGCACAATGAATTTTTATACAATTTCTTGTGTAATATATTTTATAAATAAATGAAACCTATACAATTTAAGCTCTGTTTATGGTAATTACTTCCCAAAAGTGTTTTAAAGCTGAGAGATATTTTTCTTTACCTGTACTGGTGTAAAATGGATCATATTGTAGCCACTTTCCCTTGCAACTTGAAGTTTCTTCTCCCATGTGTGAAAGGGTCCTAAGCATTTAGCTAGAACTGTTTGGCATTGAATACAATCTTGTGGTAAAACTTCATCACAGCCATAAGTCAGTACTGGATCAACTGTGAAAAATCCTGACCCTTGAGGCCCTGGAACATCACTACAAAATAAAGGGAAAAATAGTCAGTGTTACAGATTATATATAGTAACTAACACTTAAGTTTGGTAAAATGTTTAAAAGTTACCAGTTGTAACAGGTTCCAACACCAAGTTAGTGAATTTGGACCTGTACAAAAATTTCAGATAAAAACTGCACTGCTATGTGGAATGGGTAAATAAAAAACATAGACATTATGAAAAATCATTGAAAAAAAAACACATTTGCAGTTCACAAGAAAAAGACAAATTACCAGAGAGCTTGCACACCACTGGTAGAAAAAATATTACTATTTTTTAATCATGAAGATACCTGTGTCTGTAGTAGTGGTAACTTAATACAGGTTGAAAAGCTTAAAAAGTGTTGTAAACAGATGTTAAAAATATCTACATTTTTTGATAAACCTTCGAAGGTAGCCACAAAAAATGTAAATGAGTTAGCATAGCCAATGCTACTCTGCCAACACTCAAATACAGAGCTTTTGATTAGCTCTTCAACAGACTTCCTAGCAAATGATTTAATAGCTATACATAGAAATTGCAAGTGAATTACATTACAGCACTGTAGGAGAACATCTCAGCTGTTAATGTTTTACATTTATGAATTAGAATACATTGCTACTCACCACACAGAGGTGATGAGCAGCAGATGCATATGTAAAAGAAGAGTGTTGGATATTATCAACCTATCACACAAACTCCTTTGGCAGATCTATAAGAACACACACACACACACACACACACACACACACACACACACATAGCCATTGTTGTCTCTCAGCAATGAGTTGGGCCAAATGTGTACACTGTAGTTATTCTATCCAGGACATTCCATTATTTAACGTTTTACATATGCTACACATGTAAACTACCAAGCCTGCACAAATCTTCATCCCACAACCAATAACAAAGTGTAATTTTAAACATAAATTTATAGATACTATTCTGTGTAATATTATTTTACCTTTCTCTGCAGTTGTGTAGTATAATAAGTTAATTATTGTAAGATTCCACTATACTAACAACCAAATTGTAACTAGTCTCTCTTCCAAGAGTAATCAAGAAAATTTTATCAGGTGTATAGGCAAATATTTAAAACTTTGTTTTTGTAATACGTATTGTGTAGACAGTACAAATCCAATAAATATCTTATCGTGTTTCACATGATGTCCAGTGTCAAGGGAAAACATCAATTTGTTTCACACTACAAAAAACTTTATGTGAACAACTGACAGTGCTCAGAAGCAAGTCTAATATGATACCTAGTGTCTCAATTTGCATTAACATAGCCAAAATGTGAAGAACGGCCAGTACTCTAGCAACATTTGGGTAGTACAGCAGTGTGGTATTAGCAGGCAGACAGCACAGAAGAACTGGCACATGAAGGAAGGAAAAGCAGAGTTAGGATGATGCAGCAAATGAATGTTCTGCAAAGAATGTTGACTCTGAGGATTGTACCAGGTTTATTAGTACTGTGGATACCTGGCCCGGTCTCTATCAGTCAATAGCATCAATAAACTTGCAAATGGTATGGTTCCTTTTAAAGAGCATGACTGATTTTCTTCCCAATCCCGTAATCTGAGCTTCTGTGCTGTCTCTAAAGACCTTACTGCCAGTGAGACATTAAACTATAATCTTCCTTCCTGTCAACAAACCCAAAATACTGGTAACAAAAAATGGCTCTGAGCACTATGGGACTTAACATCTGTGGTCATCAGTCCCATAGAACTTAGAACTACTTAAACCTAAGGACATCACACATGTCCATGCCCGAAGCAGGATTCGAACCTGCGACCGTAGCGGTCACAGGGTTCCAGACTGGAGCACCTAGAAAAGCACGGCCACACCGGCCAGTGACTGGTAACATCTGTTACCTGTATCACTGCCTGACTTGCCTTGTCTCACGAGCTAGACTGTACTATGCTATCTGTCTGCTACCACGTGCTGCAGAGCTACTGTCATTGCAGGAGTTCTGCTTATTCTTTGTACTTCTTTATCTCAGTTAACACAAATTGAAAAACCTGTTGCCAAATTAAACTGATTTTGGACTGCTCTATTGAATGCACACAGAAAATTCCATAAAGAGAAATATTTGTTTGTAAGAAGAAACAAACCAGCATTTACATTCACTGCTGGACATTAGGTGAAACACATGATACTTACAGACAACCAAAATGAAACTGGAAAATTACAAATACCTGCCAAAATATGAGAGAAAATGACATGACAATTATTAGGTAGACACTCAGTGTGTATATGCAGTCTACCTACAGCAGTTTCCAAGCTTTTCTAACAAGGGCATTTGGAGATAGTAAATACTAGATTCGTCATAGGACTTCTGCCCTAGATGCCATAGGACTTCTGGCTCATAGTCTGCCGTGATGATTCAGTTGTAATCACTATAGTGGCAGGCTTAGAAGTCTTGCCATTCTGTAGGTGAAGGGAAGATGCTGATATGAAAGTGACTTTCCATCAGTGGTCATTTCCTTTCCAAGATCTGCAATATTTGTGCAGCTTTCAACTACTATGGCTTGTAAGGTTGCCTTAGGCATCTATTTCTGACTCACAGTTGTTCAATGTATTTCTATTACTCCCAACCAAATCCTATTCTGGAAATAAGTGGTTAGTCATTCAACCCCTCCTGCATACAATTTTTGTAAATGAACTAATAACTGATTTTAGCCTAGAAGCAGAGCCATGATGCTTTTGAGTCTTATCATCTTTTCTTTCACAATCACTTTCTCTGCTTCTTCTGTCCATACTACCAGCTGTTGAAGTTTGTATTTTTTTGACATAAGATCACCTAAACTGAAAGGGACTCCATAAACACCACAGTTATAAGGGTATTGTAGGCTATGACACACCAGACCACAGTGCCCAGAAATGATACTATATCTCACTGCCTGATAAGACTCTGCCAGATGTAGCTCATCTCATCAACAACATACTTGTATGTAACTGTTACTGTTGCTGAGCTATAATTCAGTCTTATGACTAAAGAAAACTAGTTGTATCTTTTGTAGCTAGGCTTCACAGTCATGACCAAGTGTGGCAAACAGCAATATTGCTTGTTGGCTAACTTCTTGAAAACTGTTCCTGATTGTTATAAATAAAAGCCTGGATGCAACATTTGCTGCAGTAATTATGTAAACAGCAATGGCTGTTCACTTGATGAGGTAGACTAGACATGAGTCTGTATGCCACTGCCATCTAGAATAGGGACAACTAGCATTTGTTCTTTCATTGGATCATAAGCACTTGCACTGATACTTGGCTGATGCCTCATGTCCAGCATGTTGGACAATCCTCTGAAAAAACTATTCAAGCCTTCTGTGTGGGCACAATATGAACCTGTTGAAATTAAGTTAATTGTACAAACTGTACTCCTTCAAGCTTTCCTAGTATGTCTGCAATTTTTACTGGCCCAGTTATTAGAAGGAAAGAAGATTATGGTTCAGAGTTCTCAGAGTTCTGTCAATGATGTGGTCATTAGAAATTGAGCACATGTTTTGATTAGACAGGGATGGAGCTGGAAACTGGAACTGTCCTTTTCAAGGGAACTATTTTGGGACGTTCCAGTAGTGATTAAGAGAAACAATGGAAAACCTACATCTGATTATGATTTTAACCCTTCTCCTTCTGAAGGGGAGTCCAGTCTTTTGATCACATCATTATCTCATTCAATCATGATGCTTTGAATGACTAAACACACTATAAGTGAGTCAAATACAATTGTAACAGTCTCAGTGTTTTCATACTCAGCAGATAATTTATACTCCATTGATAGCAGTATGCTTTGAAACATTGTCATTATTATCCTTTCTCAGCACTTCAAGTTAATAAGATATTTCTATTTTACATCTTTACAGGTATTCATTTTCCAGTTTCAATAAAGTAATAACATTAATAATAACATAAATATGTAGTTCTACCCACCTTCAGCAAATGAGGATGCTAGTGTGTTAGACAGTTTTTATGTACAGGAAACCAGAACTTCAGAGAACACTGATATTACACATTTACTTTGAATAAGAAGAAATACAAAGCAAATATTGATTTTAATATTTAAAAAGTAATAAGCTTGTTCTTTGTGATCAGTACCTTCCTTCATAAATGAAGTAATAATGGAATGAGCCAGCTCTTCTGATGCACACTTCAGCATATGATGATGTATCATCACCTGATGGTGTTCCTGAATCACACTGCCAGTGAAGTGGCCTATACTGATTCCTGTCAAATTCTTCCTCAATTGAGTCAGGATGATTACAGTAAATAACAACATGACGTCCAAACAGAGTAGGGCCAAGACGAAACTGCAGTCTCCAGCCTAGAAGAAAAATAAAGAAAACAAAAGCCTTATGAGAGCCACACAAATAATTTCAATATTAGAGAGAGATAAAGAGAGAGACAGAATGAAATATGTGTTTGAGATAACACATTTCACATGTAAAATAAGTTTTTCTATAAACTGAAGTGTGATAAACTGCTTTTACAAACAAGGAAGTGGGATCATTGTCATAACATCTACTGTTCATGAATGCTGAAGAATTTAAGGACATAGTGATACTACCAATATTGTCACAAGAAAGATGAAATAGTTTATGAAAATATGAGGTTTTCTGAAACTACAACAAAAGTAATCAATAGGCACTTGATTATTATCTGAAATTAGGAAAAAAGGATTAAGATGGCAGGAGGTTTCAGTTGTTGGCAAGAAATTTCCTGCTACTGGGCATGGACAAAATTCCATTCTTTCTGTAATCATTTGCACTGATAAACCTATCAATCTAAGTAACTTTCTAATAATATTTATATAAATAAGAAACGATGGCTTGCGATGCATCGAAACAGTAGTAACTGGAACAAGGCTGATGCAAATTCAAGTTTAACAGCACGGTTTATTTTCTTTGATGCAAAACTGAAATTATTTCACCATGACAGTTATATGAAACAGAAAACAATGCAGGTGCTAAAAGGAAATAAAAAGTTTTCCTCATATCAAGAGAGCTACAATGTGCTGGAAATAGTTTAGAAGCAAGTAGATTAGCAGCCAAGACTGAAATTCCAGAGCAGTAGTAATAATGTAAGGTTGGTAATTGATAGGTGAGAGATCAACCTGAAAGAAACAAAGTGCAAATGGAAACAAAAAAATAATTAAATATAGAAAATATATAAGATGCTATAATGACACAGAGCCAAAACAGCAGTATAGTCAAACAAAATGTGTCGTACATACTGCAGATCAGTGCTTTTCCTTGCCTTGGTGTGCATGATATTAGGTTCTTCATTCACCTTTCCTTTGCTCTCTGCCTCTATCTAACAAACTATTTTCACTAGATCTGTATCACTCAGCTGCTGGAAAGGCATTTTATACACCTTACTACTCAACAACTCATTGATGTTTTCATCATCATTTTCAGAAACTGTGATTTGTATTTTAAATTAAAATATTTGTTCTGTTATATGAGGATACTTCAAGTCTTCAATTTTTATTTTTTCCAAAATCAACAAACTATACACAGACAATCATCAAGCCACGTATTCCACACATGAAGCTTGCTGTATATTTTATTATTTATTTATTTACTTGAATACCCCTTTTGGAGGATACAATAAATCAAATTTGGTTTTGCATCTTTGTGTTTGATTTTCATTGCTTCCAAACATCCTTAATCCTTTGAATGTGTGGTTCCTTTTCTTCATAGGGCCACTTCCTTCCTTTTGCTGCAAAACCTCTTTCCTTCCTGAAATCCTACCTTAAATGTTGCTTCTCTATAAAGTATTCTGTTATCTAATATGTCCATTCTAATTCCAGTGTTTTTCATATCTTTGTTCACTTCAGTGAAACATGTGGGTTTAGATTTATAGATGTTTAGTAAGTTCAGGATCTACTTGATTAGTCTGTTACCATCCACTCAGTATGTGTGTCCATAAAACTGCAGTCATATTTTCTTCATTAGATCAGTTAGCTTTTCAAGTTGCAAATAGAGCTCTTTGTTTGATCTTAATTTGTATTCAACTTTAATACTACTTCTAGGTCCCAGTATTTTAATTACAATTCTTCTTTCAATGTTTTCCAGTTTTCCAAGACCCCCCAAACTTGTAAGTTTAAGTGTGTTTGCTGCATTAGTGTTTCTGTCCTTATCATAGTTTGATAGTTTTGTACAGGACAAAAACTTTTTGTTATATACATTTTCTGTCAAATGGAATGCACTTTTATACTTAAATTACTCCATCTTCTATGGCTAGGTTTTCTTCCGTATTGCTTGTCATCCATTCCCTTAGGTATTTGAAACCATTTGTTTTAGATATTATATTGTTTTGAATTCTAATATTTGGGGAGGCATCATTGATATATGTCATAAAGTCTGGTTTTTCAAATGCTATTTTCAGTCCTGTTTTGTCTGCTTGTTTCTGTAGTTCTATAATTTGTTCTTTGGTGCTACCCAGTGATCCAATAATTAATGTCCTGTCATCTGCAAAAGCTAGATGATGTATGGTAATTTTATTTGGGTTTCTTCTTACTTCAAAACCCTTAATATTGATAGATTACCTTCACTCTCTCACTACCTTCTCTAATCCACAGCTCAAAAACAAAGGTGACAAAACACCTCTGTATCTTGGTCCCGATTTTCATTCAAAAGGATCTGATAGTTCTCCCATAAAATTTAGTTTCAATGTAGTGTTTGTTAAAATTCCTAAATTATTTCTGATGTTTTATTATTGAATCTGAATTTATTTATAATACTGATTAGTGTATTTCTGATCCTTTTTAAAATCTGAAAAAGTTATCACAAATTTCAGGTTTCTGATTTTCCTCATTTCTATTATATTCTTGATATTTAGCGTTTTCTCTGCAAAAACCTTTCCCTTTCTAAATCTTCCTTGATATTCTGCTAGTTGTGGGTTGAGTATTCCTTCAGCTCTCTTTAAAAGTGTGATAGACAAGATGTTATGTCACTGACAAGAGGGATATCCCTCTATCATATGGTTGGGATCGGTTTCCTTTCCTTTTCTATGTAGGGGCTGTATTAATGCCAATGTCTGTTCTGATGGTAAGTGGTTTGTTGTCCAAAATTCATTAATGGTTTCTGTCAGTTACAAAATAACATTGTCACTACTGTGGTCCCACAATTTGGAACTACATTGTCTTCTCCCAATAATATGTTAATTTTGAGTTATTTTATAATTTCTCTGATTTCCCCTATTGTTGGTGACTGAGTCTGGGTGTGTTCGAATTGTTCTTTTGGTGGATCACAGTTGTGTAGTTCTTTGAAATAGTCTGCAAGTATCCTGCAGTTCTCAGTATTATTACACCCAGTCTTCTGTGTTTTTGGATCTATAAACTGTAAATTTGATGATGTGTACTTCTCTAAGCTGTTTTTGAATGTTTTGGGTTGTTTTGCTTAAAATGTGACCCAACTGACAATAGTTGAGTTTTTATATGGTGAACTTTGATCTTTTTGATTCTGTCAGGTGCATGTTTTCTCACTTCTACAAAATTTTCCCTGTTCTTATCATTGTTATTTGCTTTCTACGTATTCCAAGCTTATTTTCTCTTTCTGATTAACTCATCACAATAATCATTCCACCAGGCATGTTTCCATTTCTATTTAAGAGGATAGTTTCTTCTGTAGTCTGAATAATGTCTTTTTGAAGTTGTTCCTAACATTAAGGTATTCTTTTCCCCAAATGCATTTTGTAGTTGTTTTCTCTAGATACATTCTGTAACCAAACTTTTTGGGTTAGTATTCATTCTTTTGTCTAAGTATTTGTCTAACCTTGAATTTAATGACAGATAGGCAGGGCTCTGAATTTTTCTGCATATCTTATAACACTGGAGTAACCCCTCCACTACAATCATGGAATAATCCAAGTAGTAATTTCTCCTTCTGAGATCTTTTCTCAAATCCATGAATTTGTCTCCTTGGCCCATCTTCTACAACTGCAAATATATAAAGAGCAATGGACAGAAAAATCAGGATTATGCTATGCAATATGATTGTCGTATCCAGTCAGACCAAGAGTTGCAGTACTTTGTGAGGGTACACAATAAATTTAAGAATAAGAAAACTTTTTGACAGAGAGTCTTTGAAATTTTCCATACTCCTTGGTTCAGATCCCCTGATACTACACAGTATGAAGCAGTCTCTTTACAACTGGACTCAAAGGTAAGCCAAGTCACTGTTCACACAATGCTTAACAGGAGAATTATGATGAGTGAATAACATATAATGTGATTGGAGATGATTTTGTACTTCTTGTTATTTTGACTATTAATTCCTATTTTCAGGTTTTATATAAAACAAAATTTTTCTCTGGTAGTGTTGAGCAATAATAATAATAATAATAATAATAATAATAATTATTATTATTATTATTATTATTATTATTATTATTAATTATAAATGCCATTTCTTGTATCAGGCACAATGATTTCTCATTCTCAAAAATACTGGGGAAAAGTAATTGTAGTCAACTCTATGGACATATAAGAAACAGCCCCACACTGCAATGCTTCTGTTCATCTATCTACTTCTGAAAAGTATTGCCATATAAGTTGGTAATCCACTTGCAAAAGATCTGGGTTTACAGCACACTTACTATCAACACAGTAAATATGTACACACATTATCTCTAATGATCCTGTAAAGGTATTTTGAGAAGATCAGACACAAAATGTAAGCTTTTAATTACTAAGCAATAAGCTATATAAAGTCTTTAGAAATTAATTCTTATTTCACAAAAACATTTAAAATTTGATCATTACTCACCTTTCTGCAGACGATATAATGTGGAATCCTGATGTTCCCCATCATTAAGTGTGAGCACTCGAATTTGATCTGGATTATATTCTGGGTTTTTATTAATAAATCCCAGGATGGAACCTATATTGGTTTCACTCTGCTTGTGAGGCATTTTTTCAAATGTCTGGAATTCGAAAATAAAATTGCTATAAATACACACTGTGTGTCTAATAATATTGATAAAACTTGGTTATACAAATCTAATGACATTTACTTTACTCTGATTTCTACAGTGTTTTTTTTTATGAAAATCATTACCTAATGCTATATAGGAGTATGTTGTAGAATTATGTTAAAGTATACTGAATCCAACCAAACAGTGTGGAATTTAGAGACCTGCATTACAAACAAATGCTCCTAAAAATCATTAAAAGTAGAATAAGAAGGCAATATCATTGGTAAAATATGTAAACCTGCAGTTTCCATAGGGTTTTTGTTTATCATGATCAGAATTCTAGAGAGAGAGAGAGAGAGACAGTGTTATATGTTAAGTGCAACTACTGAGTAATATGAGCATTGATTTACGATTCCCCAAAAGCAGCTACAACAGCATTTAAACATATTTAACACAAAACCAAATAAAAACATACATTGCACTTTATGGCAGAGAAATCAATAATGAAAACTAGTACTCCCATCCAAAATGTTATGCGGTACTGCAAAAAAACTTATTGCAGACAATTAGTAGATTAAGGTCAGCATTTACTTCCAACATAACCACATGCTTCCCATACTTTTATTGGATGATGTAACATTCCACTTGGGACCTGTGGAATGGTACATTAGCTTATTTGTTTTAGTTGTAAATATTTGTCATGTATTGTTGTTTTTCTGACATGTTCCACATCCAGGAGGACCTCCTCACTACGGATCAATTGGAATGAAAGTAAATCAAATCTAATCTAATCTAATCTAAATGTGATAATGAGACAGCCAGTTAACTTACTGGTAGAATATCACAGTACGAAATCCTTTTGTTGTCATGAATGTAATGTATCGTTGGTTCCTTCACAACTAATAATCACAATCTTATGCATATGTGATACAAAAAGGGTAGAGTGTGAACACTATGTGATCACCACCCAGTGACACTATGATAATGTGCAAATCCCAAATGCATATAATTATTTTACTTCAGTAAAATGTTCATTCTTTTGTAGCATTGGATCTGCACCCACAGTTTATGTAGAGTGTAATACAGAAATAAAACTGTTGACTCTGGATTCTTTATCCAGTCATCAAAATAATAAATGCACAGTCATAGAACTTGAATGCACAGTCATAGAACTTGAATGCACAGTCATATAACTTGCCTGATAATGAAAACAGACAATAAGATATTATAAGACAAGAATATTACACCAAAATGTATTCTGAAATACCTATGATATGCAACTTCTTTCTGTTTTCTCTGGAATACATATGCAGTATAAGTTTGTTTGATGCATCTAAATAAGTTGCAATAACTTTACTGTTACTTATATGAATAAAAAATTAAGTAAAAAATTATAATTATACAATAAAAAAGGCCCAACAGTGATTTCCTTCTCAAACCCTAAGACCTGATATGTAATCTGTCTCAACTACATATCAAAATATAGCATGATTTCAGTTCAAAAAATTAATGACATAGTGTAATAGCCATACAGCTTACAAAACAGAAAAGATACTGCAACAGCATTCAGGTAATAGGAATAATGGTAAATTGCTTATCTTTTGGATAAAGTGCTTCTTTAGAATAGAAAACATTTATAACAAGAAAGGAGAAACAGCACTGGATTAAAGGGTGGATGAAAAGCCACAAAGCAATATTCAGTGATGGAAAACACATGCTGGAATATAATGTGTATATGAAGATGGATCATTCTCACCAACTACACACTGAGCAGTTCAGAGGCACATGCCTGAACATCAATTCCTTCCTGAAAAATGAATTTGTATGAAAGCTATTCAATTTACTGTCCTTTCCATCAGGCTTGTACAATGCTAGTACATCACATATTTTTGTTTTGTTTTTTTAATTCCTTTCTGAAAAATGAATTTGTATGAAAGCTATTTGATTTACTGTCCTTTCAAACAGGCTTGTACAATGCTAGTACCTCACACATTTGGTTAGTAGTGATATATTCTCTGGGACATACAATGATTTTATTTTTATTTGATTTATGTGATTGTGAGTCTATTGTAATTCAAGTAATAAAGGTTTAGCTCTGTATACAATGGAGGATGTGACTATGTAAGCATCATGACACACAATTAGCCACGACCAAGTTTAACCAAGAGGAACTGTTGTCACAATCAAGAGACAATTGTTTTTGTTTCCACACACAGTCAATGAGGATGAGAATGGGAGGAAGGTACACTGCAGTGGACATGCAGATCCCATAAACAAATATATTAATACTATACAAAAGAGCCAGAAAATCAAAACTCAAACAAGTACAAAAGCACTCAGCTTGCCTTTTTTCTCACATGATACCCTTTGAATCATAGATAAAGGGAAACAAGCTGATTCCATATTCCTAGATTTCTGAAAAGCATTTGACATGGTGCCACACTGCAGCTGTTCACAAAGATATAAACATATGGAATAGTTTCTCAGATATGTGAGTAGCATGAAGACTTCTTAAGTACAGAACCCAGTACATTGTTCTCGATAACAAGTGTTGATCAGAGACAAGAGTATCATCAGGAGTGCCTCAGGGATTTGTGATTGGACCACTGTTATTTTCTGTATACATACATGATCAGGCGGACAGGGTGGGCAGCAGTCTGCAGCTGTTTACTGATGATGCTGTAGTGTACAGGAAGGTGTCATCATTGAGTGACTGCAGGAGAATACAAGATGACTTAGACAAAATTTCTAGTTGCTTTGATGAATTACAGCTAGCTACATATGTAGAAAAATGCAATTTAATGCAGATGAGAAGGAAAGGAAATTCATAATGTTCTGATACAGCTTTAGTAGTGAGCTGCTTGACACAGTCACATTGTTTAAATATCTGGCTGCAATGCTGAAAAGCAATATTAAATGGAATGAGCATGTGAGGATTGTGGTAGGGAAGGTGGTCAGCTTTGCTTTAATAGAAGAATTATGGGAAAAATTTGTTTGTCTATAAAGGAGTCCACACATGGGATGCTTGTGTGGCCCATTCTCAAATATTGCTGGAGAGCTTGGGATCCACATCAGGTCAGATCAAAGAAGACATTGAATCAATTCAGAGATGTGCTGCCAGATTTGTTACTGGTAGGTTCAAACAACACATAAATATTATGGAGATGATTCTGGAACTCAAATAGTAATTCCTACCACAATCCTCACATGCTCATTCCATTTCATACTGCTTTGCAACATTGCAGAGAGATATTTAAACAATGTGACTGTGTCAAGCAGCTCACTAGTGAAGATGTATTTGAGCATTATGAGTATGGTTTCCTACTCATTTGCATTAACTTACATTTTCCTACATTTAGAGCTACCTGTCATTCACCAGTCCAACTAGAAATTTTGTCTAAGTGATCTTGTATTCTCCTACAGTCACTCAATGATGACATATTCCTGTACACCACAGCACCATCAGCAAACAGCTGCAGATTGCTTTCCACCCTGTCTGCCTGATCATTTATGTACATATAAAATAACAGTGGTCCTATCATACATCCCTGAGGACTCCTGGTAATACTCGTCTCTGATGAACACTTGTTGTTGAGGAGAATGTACTGGGTTCTATTACTTAAGAAGTCTTTATGCTACTCACATAGCTGGGAAACTATTCCATATGCTCATACCTTTGTTAGCAGCTGCAGTGAGGCACCATGTCAAATGCTCTTCAGAAATCTAGGAGTATGGAAGCTGCTTGTTTCCCTTTTCAAGGAACGCTATTGAGTAAATTTAGAGAACTGGAATTTGAAACTGATTGCAGAACAATTCTACTCCCACCAATGTACATCTTGCTTAAGGACGATGAAGATAAGATAAGAGAAATTAGGTCTTGTAAAGAGGCTTATAGCAGTCAATTTTTCCCTCACTTTATATGTGAGTGAAGCAGGAAGGGAAATGACTAGTATCAGTACAGGCTATCACCACTCACTGTATGGTGGCTTTTGGAGTATGTGTATACAGAGTGGTCCATTGATACTGACCAGGCTAAATATCTCACAAAATCAGCATCAAACGAAAAAACTAATAGAACAAAACTTTTCTAGCTTGAAAGGGGAAACCAGATGGCACTATGATTGGCCCACAATATGGCGCTGACATAGGTCTGCATTTTTTTAAATAGGAACCCCCATTTTTTATTACATATTCGTGTAGTACGTAAAGAAATAGGAATTTTTTAGTTGGACCACTTTTTTCGCTTTGTGATGGATGGCGCTGTAATAGTCACAAACATATAAGTACGTGGTATCACGTAACATTCTGCCAGTGTGGATGGTATTTGCTTTGTAAAACATTACCCGTGTTAAAATGGACCGTTCACCAATTGCAGAGAAGGTCAATATCATGTTGATGTATGGCTATTGTGATCAAAATGCCCAATGGGCGTGTGCTATTTATGCTGGTCAATATCCTGGACAGCATCATCCAAGTGTCCAGACTCTTCGCTGGATAGTAACGTTATTTAAGGAAACAGGAAGTGTTTAGCCACATGTGAAATGTCAATCATGACCTGCAACAAATGATGATGCCCAAGTAGCTGTTTTAGCTGCTGTCACAGCTAATCTGCACATCAATAGCAGACAAATTGTGCGAGAATTGGGAATCTCAAAAACGTCGGTGTTGAGAATGCTACATCAAAATCGAATGCAGCCGTACCATATTTCTATGCACCAGTAATTGCATGGTGACGACTTTGAATGTCGTGTACAGTTCTGCCACTGGGCACAAAAGAAATTACGGGACGATGACAGATTTTTTGCACGCGTTCTATTTAGCGACGAAGCATCATTCACTGACAGCAGTAATGTAAACCAGCATAAAATGCACTATTGGGCAACGGAAAATCCATGATGGCTCTGACAAGTGGAACATCAGCGACCTTGGTGGGTTAATGTATGGTGCGGCATTATGGGAGGAAGGATAATTGGCCCCCATTTTATCAATGGCAATCTAAATGGTGCAATGTATGCTGATTTCCTACATAATGTTCTACCAATGTTACTACAAGATGTTTCACTGAATGACAGAATGGCGATATACTTCCAACATGATGGATGTCTGGCACATAGCTCGCGTGCGGTTGAAGAGGTATTGAATAGCATATTTCATGACAGGTGGATTGGTCATCGAAGCACCATACCATGGCCCATGCATTAACCGGATCTGACATCCCTAGATTTATTTCTGTGGGGAAAGTTGGATATTTGCTATCGTGATCCACCGACAACGTCTGACAACATGCATCAGCACATTGTCAATGCATGTGCAAACATTACAGAAGGCAAACTACTCGCTGTTGAGAGGAATGTCGTTACACGTATTGCCAAATGCATTGAGGTTGACGGACATCATTTTGAGCATTTATTGCATTAATGTGGTATTTACAGGTAATCACACTGTAACAGCATGTGTTCTCAGAAATGATAAGTTCACAAAGGTACATGTATCACATTGGAACAACCGAAATAAAATGTTCAAATGTACCTACATTCTGTATTTTAATTTAAAAAACCTACCTGTTACCAACTGTTCATCTAAAATTGTGAGCCATATGTTTGTGACTATTACAGCGCCATCTACCACCAAGCGAAAAAAGTAGTCCAACTAAAACAGTCATATTTCTTTACGTACTACACTAATAAGAAATAAAAAATGGGGGTTCCTATTTTTAAAAAAAAAGCAGTTGATATTCATTTGACCTATGGCAGCGCCATCTAGTGGGCCAACCATAGCATCATCTGGTTTCCCCCTTCAAGCTGGACAAGTTTTGTTCTTTGTAGTTTTTTCGTTTTACGCTTATTTTGTGAGATATTTGGCCCGGTCACGGTCAATGGACCACCCTGTATATACATGGAAAGTAAAATGACTGTACCTAATGGGAAAGCTGTCCTTTACTTGTTCAAAAACATATAAAATCTATGTATAAATAGTTTTTCTCCAATCAAGACAAAGCAGTTCAGATATTTCATACTTGATCAAATACTTACTGAGTTATGTTATTTTAATGATTTTACAACTATGATCTCTGTCAGTAAAATTAATTATCATCACATACAAGGGTCAGATAAAAATGTGGAAACACTGCGAGGAATGTATGCTAGAACATAAATGCATATGCTAGCCAAGTTTGCAGGATGTGCTGTTGTATTTACAATGAAAAGCACCTGTGCAATAACCTCACTGCATTGCAAGTGTCAAGCATGTGCTGAGTGATCATGACACATAGTCACTGAAGAGGATTATGACAAAAAACAAGAGAACAACAGCTGCCAAAAGTCACTCGTGAACCCTGTCCGCACCAAAACAGTGCAGAGGGAGTTCCATAAACACAGAATTTCTGGGCAAACTGGAAATCCAAAACCACTCCTCAGTGATGCAAATGCCCATAACAGGAAAACATGGCACTGAACCCATAAAACCCCTAGATGATGGAAGAAATTCATTTGGTTGGATGAGTCTTGTTTCACTCTATTTCCAACTTCTGGTTGAGTTGATGTTCCAAAATTGAAACATGGTGAGGGGGTCTACTGTTGGTTGGACAGCCATATCACGCTATTCAGTGGGCCTCATGGTTGCTCTGCATTAGTGACAATGATTATGTGACTGTTTTGACTGATCAGGTACAATGTTTGTTCCCCAATGGTGATGCTGTGTTTCAAGAGTACACACCTCGCATCATCTAGGACTGGTTTTGTGAGCTTGAGGATGAATTGTCATATCTGCCTTGGCCACCACAGTCACCAGATCTAAATACTGTTGAGCCTTTGTGGTCTACTTTGGAGAGAAGGGTGCATGGTCACCTTCCACCTCCATCATCATTACCTGAACTTGCCACTATTTTGAATGGTATAAAATTTCCTTGAAAACCATGCAGGATCTGGCTTTATCCATTCTAAGATGACTGGTAGCTGTTTTGAATGCCAGCATTTTTCCTACATCATATTAGGAATTGGTATGTGATGGTTTTTTTTCATATTTTTGTTCACTGTCTGCATATATTTCAGGAAAAGATTCTAAAACAATTTGGGAAATAATTAATTTGGTTCCATTTCTTAAGTTAATCTGAGGATGCATGGTATTTTTGTTAAGTAAGCCAGTACAGTATACAGTTAGGTGGTGGTTTAGTTTAAATTCTGAAAACAACATTAAATGTAGTATAGATTTAATTGCAAAGAAAAGTATTTTTCCTCTTTTATGAGAGGAGGCATCAGGCCTATCCAGAATATACTATCCATTTTTACTCACTGTAAGTAGTAGTATGACAAGTAATCCTACTCCTGTGCAGAGTTCCACCATAGCTCAATTTGTATTCAACTGTGCTACTAGGAAAGTTTTGAAATTGCTCATTTAGTTACAGTAGACATTCAGTTTGAGTACTTCAGTTGAAATCCTCAACAGATCTGAAGTAGAAGTGCTAATGGGGTATTTCTTGGTAAAAGAAACTCACAGTAGCTGACATTCAAAATGAACTTTGTGGCATTAATGGAAGGAATGTGATGAGGGGAATGTGCCATGCATTAGTGACGTCATATGCTAAAAAATGCGCAGAAACCTCCACGATGTCAAACAATGGAACTCTATAGATAAACAAAGAAAATTGCTGAGAAATTATTTCAAAACTAAGATAAAGCAAAATGACTGTTACCACCAGCTTTTTCAACAATTTACAGAATGAATTCATTGGTGACTACAGATGGCTGGCCATTTCATTCATCATTACAAATGAGTGTCATTTCATTTTACCTCTGCAGGTAAATAGCACAATGACTATGAGCTGTCATAAGGTGTTTGCCAACAAATCGTAATACTATGCACACTTCACATTTGGCGTGCGTTTCAACTGTGGCACTCCTTCAGAATGACTGCCATAGATAATAAAAACAGTCTCATTGGCACAGCAATATGAGTAATGAGCTAGTTCTGCACACCTTAAGATAGAAAATGTGTCATTTTCCTTTATCTTGTTTTACCATAAAATGGAGATAACTTTCTGGATACAACTTGTATTTTTTCAGGTCTTCTTGAATTTCATTATTTTCATATTTTTTTCTGAATATTTGTTCTAAATTATAACAACTATACGCCCTAATTCTGAGAAAACATTGTAACTAAAAATGTCACAAGTAAACTGCATCTTCTTGAGTAGTTAAATACTTGTTGCCAATATTATAGTTAATAAACTCATCGTAGCAAAAGGAAACTGTTCATAGCAAACAATATTTCATCCAATCAGATTAGACAGTAATATTTTCATATTTAGTGACTACACCAGGTATAAAAAAATTAATGAAAAATTGCTATGGTTGTGGAATAAGCACAGGGAGAAACTAATAATTAAAAAAATTACACATGGCAGGAAAATAACGCTGAGGAAAGATTACTGTGGCAGAGGCACAGGCAAGAAGCCTTTATGTTGAGCCTGCAGTTACGCGCATACAAGTAGGTTCATCGTACATAATTAGTATTTTATTTAATTTCTGTTTCGGCAAAAGAAATTAAGATTTTTTAAATTGAAGTTTCATGAGACACGAAAAATTTATCCTTAGTTAGTTTCCGTGTTCCAGAGATCATCTGAATGATTATTTTGTTAAATTGATGTGGGATGAGTCACTTTACAGGATATGTTTACATGATTGCTGTTAAAATTAATGAACACATGTTATTGTTTTAGTCCTACTCATGGAACTACAGTAGGTTACCAGTCTTAAAGTAAAAATTTTTCTATGGAATAAAGGAGCTGTCCAGCAGAAATACTTTTAGGTCAGATTTAAAACTTGCTTTGCTACCTGTCAGAAATTTTCTGCT
Organism: Schistocerca cancellata; assembly: GCF_023864275.1. Classification (NCBI taxonomy): domain Eukaryota; kingdom Metazoa; phylum Arthropoda; class Insecta; order Orthoptera; family Acrididae; genus Schistocerca; species Schistocerca cancellata. The sequence goes on along the minus strand of NC_064629.1, from coordinate 873,329,878 downwards.
ATTGGGCAAATGATAAAAAATTTTTGTTGCTGCATACTGAACTCCTTTCAGTCACTGACAGCTTTAATAATGGTTAATAAAGGGCTTTTTTCATCTAGTGTTCTAGGTATTGACATCACACTTCTTTAATTGTCATGGATAACTTACGACAATTTTCATTAGTGAATATATGCTTTGTGATGGTGGGGTTAAAATGACTAACTCCTTGAAGAGGTGCCTATATGATAACCATGGGTGACCACCAAATTTTAATTTTACTATTCAATTTTGTGCAATCAATTCTTTCTTTCTTTCTCTAAGTGAAGTGTTAGCCCAGAAAGTTATTCCATATGACCTTGTCAATGGAAACCTTCAAAATATGTCAGTAGGTTGACTCATTTGTTTCCAAGACTAGTAATTATGCAAGAAACAAAAGTGGCTGAAGTTAACTGTTTGAGTAGCTCAATAATATGTTGCCAGTTCAGATTTTCATCAGCATGTACACGTAAAAATCTGGTGCATTCCACCCTATTTGCTGACTCTTGTTCCTGTGCTACACCAATTGTACCAATTGTTGGTATAGCTATTTGTTGTACAGAACTAAATACAATCTGTTTTGTCAAAATTAAGGGAGTCTATTTTCAGAGAACAAATAAATCATTTTTTGAAAAACATCATTAAAAATCTTTTCTGCTGTCTTCTCTCTAATGGGATTTATTATAATACTGATATCATCTGCAAAACATACCAATTCTACTTGGTGAACATCAAGTGGAAGGTCATTCACATATACCAGGTTTCCCAGTAGGAATAGTCAGTATTTAGATATATGACAGGAATGCTCATTTGAATAAAGAAAAATCATATGAACATATGCACTATTCTGAATGGTTTCCAAGGTGGAAAACATTTAATGTACATTTTACCAGATGCATGAAAGATTGTTATTTATGGGGTAGGATGAAGACTGAGGTGTACAAACGAAGTGTGAAACATGACATGAACAGCTTGGTCACACCGTGGACACTGCTGCCCTCATCTGAGAACATGCAGAGTTACTCAGACAGGCAACACAAAATGTGTTCCCAAATGTGCACAAATGCATTGAAGTTGACAGTGGGATATTCAAACATTTATTGTGAACTGTACAACAGCTGTAACATGACAAGCATGATAATGCTTAGAGATGAATATTACAAATACATATTTTTCAACTGACACTTTATAAAATGCATGTTGTAATGTTTACCAACTGTTGTACGTATTTACATGTGTAAACTTGACAATCTATTGAACAATACAGAAAACAAATAACAATATACATCAAATGTGTTCTACCTCGGAAACCATTCTGAATGGGAATTATGTTCACATGAGTTTTTTTGCTTCAAATGATTGTTCCTGTCATATCCTTGAATATTGACCACTCCTGGTGGGACACCCTGTATAAGGACTAGGAGTGGACAGGAAACTGAATCTTGTGGGACAACCTGCCTCCTCCTACAAGTAGAAAAAGCATACAGATTTGTAAACTCAGTTACAGCACTATTATAAGTATGGCCATTCCACTTAAGAAGTTAGCAATGAAAGAATGAAACCAATTGAAATTCAGAGAGAAAGAGAGATCCAGTGTGATGATACTTGTCTGTTACAGAAATTAGTGTAAGAAGTAAATTGAAATAAGTAAATGGTTTGACTTTAACAGCAGATATTCTTCATACCAATTGGGCATACTGAGTTGGTTAATGTTGTAACACTTGGAAGTAATGCCACTTATTGTCACTGAATGAAACTGAAGCAAATTTAAAAATTCATCAAGGATTAGCACACAATGGTGTGGTTGAACATCACAATTTCCTAGTAAGACATGAACCATGCTAGTTGAGTTCTCAGCTTAGGAAATTAAGTCTATAAGACCACAATGCTCTGTTGCACTGCTTAGAAAAAGAATGTGATGGCTTCCTTGCAAAGTTATTTTGAAGGACATCATGGTTGCATGTGATTGTAAAACTATTTATCCATAAAACACACTATTTGGTGGTGGTAGTATGTAGATGGTGCTCAACAGTGAGGTCATCAGTGCAAATGCACTATTGCAATTTTGGCCATGTAGCCCTTACCAAGGGGAGCACTATGAACAAGAACTTGATAATGGTCAGAAGGTCAACATTGTTTTACAGTCAAAGAGGAACATAATGTTCTTTAAAATAATTTAAGTAACTGTGAACCCCAGCCGCAAAATGTTAATTCCTTGCAAGACTTGTCACTAGGCCATAATGTGAGTCCAATAACATTGACTGGAAACATTCCATGTAATTTTGACATGACCATCAGAAAAGAAGGTTATAGAAAAACACTCTTGAAATTCCTTTCATGCTATCATATAGTACCACATCTAGAAAGGTAAATATTAGTGCATCATGAATAGATGAAAAGAAGATTCTTGTCAGTCACCTTAAACAGTATTGTTTATCACACACAAGAATAATTTTTCAATGCAACAGACAAACTTCCATACTACCAGTGAAATAGTTCTGGTCAACAGTAACCCATATTTTGCACATCTGGCTCACTCATAATATTAACCTGTCTTTCCTTCCAGTAACTTCAACATATTTGGCATATTCAATAAGTCATTGGAAGAAAAGGCACAAGCCCTGCAATAAAAGTGCTGGAGATGTTCTATTTAGTTTGACTGAGACTGTGTTGAAAAATTATGTATCTTTATAACACTTTCACATTCAAAACAATTCATTTTTTCATTTGACTTTCCTTCAACTCCAGAGCAAATGCATGTTCATTTCATCCAGTGTGTCCAACCACAGTCTTAAGCTAAAACCATTCAAATGGAATATTAGATTACGGTATTACTATTTCTATGTTTTTGTGATAGCCTTTCTTCTATGTAGTGTTCAGTTAAATAACTGAGCCCTGTGAAATTCTATTGACAAATTTCTATTTAATTCACTGTTATAAGCAAATTTACAGATTTTGCTGTACAGCACAATGTTGATCTATACACCAAATTAATTGAATGGTGAAACTTCCTTTCATATCAGCGCACACTCCGCTGCAGAGTGAAAATCTCATTCTGGTAATTGAATGGTCTTAAAAAAATAAAAAAGAATCCTCAAAATTGAATGGTGCAATACCACTTGCACAGTAGAAGTTGCACTGTTTGTGATCATCATCAAATTTCACTGCCTCACTTACATTGTACACAAATGAAATGGATACAACTCAATGTGTACACCACCACCTTACCTCATTTCCCCCTGCAAATCCCCCCTCTCATCCAGCTTATTATAAAAATATACTTCCTGATTATGAGACACAGTGCAATAAAATGTAATTCTAACTTCATGCAGCCCAACTTGAAATATTTCTTGCCAATGCTATACCCCTGCCCACCTCCAACCAGTTATATGTTGATCCATAACAAAACTATACATACTAGATAATAAAGGCAATCAATGTGAGGCTATGTAGCAAATGATGAGCAAAAATATTATTGGTGTAATTTGTAACATCAATAACATTTGCTGGTGCAGGTCAAGATTTTTATTTGCAGAATCTATCTGATGCAAACAAAAATTCTGAGCTAGTTACAGTAAATTATTTAATGTTGAAAACAAAACCATTACGTTTGCAATTGTTGACTGTCAAAAGCCATTTTCGCAGAGAATAAAATTCAACAAATTTTGCTTAAAAGTTATGACAAGAAAACACAAACCTTGATATGATCTCCAGTCACACAAAAACAAAATCCACACACTTTCAGAACAGTTTTCTTTAACTAAAATAAAAGCTGTACATACGTCAACACTGTACTCGATTCATGACACACAGAGAAAAAAAAAAATAGAACTCAGAATGCCCAGCTACCTTATTGCAACTAAGGCAGCAGCACAACTGAATTTTCAGTGTTACTGTTGTTTCATAAGACTTGGGATGTGACATTAATTCTTCTCTAGAGCTCAGTTCCTGGTGTAATATAATATCTTACAACCGGCCTCCCAGAAATGAATAGAACAAGGGAGACAAAGTGAACAGTATCACTGTTACCGTGACACCTGGCATATCATGTTCCTCCAGTCACAATGAGAACCAGTTCTGGTACTTACACACTTCTTGATTTTCTTGTAACAAAATCCTTCAAGCAGGTAAACAGTTAGAAATGAAACATTATCTTGAACTTTCTTAAAAAATGTTCCCAAATACACTATTAATTTCATTATTGCTAATTTAGCATCAAACATTTCACACAAATATATTAGACACAAAGTTAAACAAAAGAGCTCAAATAATATTCCTTTGATAGTGTTATGACTGTGGTTACACAGTGAATACTATGAAAATAAAGTAACAGATCTTACACATAACTGTAAATACCCCTTATCAGTACAGATAACCCTAAATGACACTTGAAGCAGCACGAGTGTCAAGTTATTTATGAAAACTGAAATAATCAATGCAAACATAACATAATGAAAAATACAATTAAAAATGAACTACCGTAATTTACAGATGATGATGTAAGTGTTGAAGCATTTCATTTACTTAAGCCAATGTTAACATAATTTTATTTTTATTTGGATTAGTAAATGTTACATACATTTAATACAAGTCATTAATATTTTAACTGAATAACACAGAATTAAGAAAATAAATTAACTAAGAAATACAGACCAATCTTTTAAAAGAAGATAGAATTACAAAGACACTTTCACTCGGTATTCTGCATCAGTACAGTGCAACAGAAAACAGATAGAAAAGTAATTACACAACAACCTGTATGCATGAAAATTCTAGTGGATAGGAGTAATAATATAACAACAACAAAAGAGAGAGAGAGAGAGACTGTTGATACAGAAAATGGGAAAATTAGGAACTGTAGTCCACATAAAATGACATTCTTACGAGTGACTTGTTAATAACTGTAAAGCACACCAGTATCGGCTGTTCCATAAGAAAATTACCCAACATACACAAGAAGTACACTGGCAATAAAACCTAAGCAAAGTTTTCCACTTCTCTATCATAAATACAGTTATTTCAAACAAAAAACAGAATTATGAACCATGGTTCAACAAATGTGGGCAGGTGAATGCTGCTGAACCATTAAAGTTTTATTAGTCACAGGCCTGATGAAGGTGATTTACTTGGTACCCTTCTCCAATAGACAACCCATTATCCCAACTAATATGATTTTGATCAACAGTCAATCAAAATGAAACTTTCTATGCTTCACCTGCACAAATGTTAGCCAAATATAAGTTCTGAACTTTATATTTATGATCATACAACTCTTCTTCAAGAACCCTACCCACTACACTTTTTGAAAAATATCTATGCAATGCCTTAAGTCAAATAATTTTTCTCTATGTTAAAGAATTATTTTCTTTCATGTGTCTCAACATTTTTTATGATTTATTTAAAAGTTAACTATGATTGTTCTTACCTTTGGAAATTATGTTGGTATCCACAATACAATCATATTAATTAAATCTACAAATATCCACTGCAGATAAAATGATTGTTCTTTTCATTTAATTTATTCAACACAGATTGAGGTAAAAATATTTGCAGCTGAAATGTGGTACTAAATACTCTTTAGTTCATTACTACCAGCACAGGGACATTTGTGTGCAGAAAATCACGCACTCTCAGTAGAATGTTCAATGTTCACTAATAAGCCTTACAGTAAAATTAAAAATGAATGTTGCAGTAGCAGACCTTGAAACTGGATCTTAAGGTTTTGTGGACAGTGGCTAGTAGCAACTGACACAAAGGTTAAATTGGCCATTTGAAACAGAAGGGGAAAGGAAGGTGGCAGAAAGAAATTCCAAGTCATTCAACTGGTGTGAACAGATGGGTGAAATGGAAGAGATCTGGATTCTACTTCTGTTCCTTTGTACAATCTAATACGTCAGAAATGTACAAAAAGATAGCATTTTTATATCATTTGGACCTACTCTGTACCTAAGACTGCTATCTTCTGAGCAATGATTCTCTTTTTTAATGCACTTTATCAGAGATTACATGGTAACATTTTTAAGCACAAGCTGATATTATCAATCATCACATGCACAACATGGTAACAGCCAAGTCACACAAAAAATGCCAACATAAGTGAGTTTCATCTCTTGTAGACTAGCAGGGTGTTTTTACATGATTTGTATCTGTTTTTTCCGGTCTTGTTATGCCTCATCTATTGATACAGCAATCTATGTCTCCTCTTTTCCATTATCTATTCTTAGATTTGGCCCAGTCATTTAATTGAAGGATGGCTATTTAATCTCTGTCACTGCACATCCTTTTCCAATAGCCATCATGCAATACAAGCTGACAGTATCTGTTTTACATGAATAAAATACTTCAACAATCCTATGTTCCACATTTCTTCATGTTTCGACACTCCTTGAAATTCTTTCCTTACTTTCCAATATATTTTTGCTTTTAATTGTACACCACCTGATCTGAAAAAAAAAAACCTTGAGTTGAGAAGTTTGCAATTAGCTGTGTAGTTTTTCTGGGAACATATCATAATGTACTAAAGATAAGTTTAAAAGCATCTTTCTGACATCTTCTTTGGAATTTCCAACTTTGGCTTCCATCACTTGCCATTGCCTAGGAATTTTTGCAATCTTTGTTGACTGATATTACTTATCCTATTTTCCTGTAATCCAGTTTCCTTTTCAAACATCTAAATTGTCTCAATTTTTCTACAGTCTTAACCTAGAAAGTTAGACCTAATTTAAACTCAGAGGAAACTGGATTTTTGTCTGGTGCATTTGAACAACGTGCAAAAACACAGTGGTAAGTTCCTAGATTAAGCATTAACTAATGTTGAGCCTTCTTGTGAATTTCAATCTTTGCACCAGATTAGAACTGAACAAAAATCTTTATTTTTCAGAGGCAATGTAGTACCTGGAAGTGACAGGAAAATATCTGCTTTTAAATCTTACATTGGTATACAGATTAAAATCAGGTATATCAAAATAAAAAAGTTTTTTTGTTTTATCGAAAGCAAGCTTTATTAGTTGAGTATTTCTCTCTCCAAAATCCCTTATAGTGCTACACATTTTCTTGGGACAATGTACCAGCAGACAAGTTCTGTAGACAGTGCAAATTATCCTATTTCCTTTCTTAAGCATTATAAAGTAACTCAGTTTGTCTAATTGGCAAACACATTTTCTTCCTTGGGTCACATGTTGCAGTCAGTGTGGGTGTGACTGGCTTTTATTGTGTCTATTCTTAGTGCAAATTCCTACCAACTTCCCTTCAGTTAAAGTACCAGTTATTTACAAGTTCCAAGGATCATAACCATGATCTTTCACTAAAGTGTGGAATGGTTCAGTTTACAATTATAAGACTTTTTCAGAGAAATATACTGCAACATACTGAGCATTTACATGACTGTCTTTTACTTTAATATGAAACTATCTCTAATCATTTTTCACATACAATAATTTATATTTAACTTACTTTGTAATAGTAAGTGTATACCAAGAACCAGTAGGAAATTTTCATCTGTTTATAAATCACCCTCCATTGCTAGTACTGTCACCTGCCCTCTGCAAGTAGTTATTGCACATTGGCACTGAACATAGGTGGTGGTAACATTGATGTGACTGGCCCATGTAGAATATTCCTCAAATATGTGAAATGGAGCTATGTATACAGCATTAATGACAGAAACAAAAAATATAACACATTTATTGGTGAAGTTTTTATCTTATTTGGAAATTGTTTTCCTCCAAAAAGTAATGCAAATTAGACCAAAGCCTACAAAGAAATCACAGATTACTCAAGGAATAAGGGTATCTTGTATGACAAAAAGGAAACTGTATCTATCAGTCACAAACTGCTCTGATGGTGATGCTACAGCTCATTACATGGAATACTGCAAAATATTCAAAACAGCAACACAAACATCAAAGAAAATGCACTGCAAGGAAAAAACAAAAAACCAAAAACAAACAAAAAAAAATGGTTCAAATGGCTCTGAGCACTATGGGACTTAACATCTGAGGTCATCAATCCCCTAGAACTTAGAACTACTTAAACCTAACTAACCTAAGGACATCACACACCTCCATGCCCGAAGCAGGATTCGAATCTGCGACCGTAGCGGTCGCGCGGTTCCAGACTGAACCGCCTAGAACAGCTCGTCCACAGCGGCAGGTTAAGAGTATTCTCTGAGGAGGAGGAGGAGGAGGAGGAGGAGGAGGAGGAGGAGGAGGAGGAGGAGGAGGAAGAGGAGGAGCTATAAGAGTAAATGATACATTGGTAGTAGTTGTGTCTACTGTTGCAGGACTTCTTAACAGAAATTTCATAACCTTTACTTACAGTATATCACATCATTTAAATAACAGTTATGAAATGTCCAGTAAGAAGTTCAGTAGATTCTGCCATAGAATATCTCAGGCCAGGCATCATAAATAACTTCTGTAATATGAATATGATCATGACTGCTCCAGACGAAGCAATCTCCAACACAAAATGTTTAAAATTCAAAATAATCTAGTAGTTATGAAAAAAATATTACAAAATTAATTAGTAAATATTCTTCTGAGTTTAGTAACGTGTTATGTTATTTGTTAAACTGGTTATCCCTCATAGAAACATCGATTCAAATACCCTGGAGTTAGGCCTCTGTATAACAAAAAAGGCACAGAATACAATAAAGTTGCTTCCCACTTTCGATTCTGCCAGCATTCTCAAAAATTTTAGAAATGGTAATTTGCAAGTGGCTCTTATTTATCAAGACTGTCTTTACTTACTGTGAAGAGCTGCTGCTAGGTGATAAAATCAATTGTGTCAAATAACAAAATCCATGAATTTGTAACTATTGTAAAAATTAAAAAGAAAAACTACATTGGCACTCATCAAAATGTGCAAGATAGTGCATTCATTCAGGTTATATTAACAGTTAGCATTAACATTACAAATGGATTCATTCGCCGTACTCAAAAATATGTTCTGAACCATCACTATAAACAATAAATAATTTAGGAATAAAGGTAACAACTCACTGAATATCTGAGGCACTGGCTTATTGATAACGCACATAAACAAGAATATGAAGTTAATTATATTCTATGATGGACTGTCCATTATCTTATTTATACACAACAAATAATATATTGTCAAAGCCACAGTTTGTATTTCTTAAGGGTTCCAATATTGAGGAGTCTGTTTACACATAAAGCAAGAATGTACATAACTCATTAGACAATAAATTGTAGGCCACTGGTATAATACATGAGCTGTCAATGGTGTTTGACTGAACAAACCACAATATTATCTTGTGTAAATCTGAATATTATGGTGCAACAGGAAATATAGCCAAATGGTTCAAATCGAATGTCTCTGACAAGTTCAGCGCCTTATTAAAACTTTATCCACTAAGTTTCCTCTACAACTCCTTGAGGCCTGCAATAGAGATAGTGAAACACTCTATAGATTTAAAAACAGCAGTTAATGAAATTTTTGTGTAAATTACTAAATTGTTTATGGCCAATTATATGTCTCTAAACTCCAAAAAGAAGTTACATGCAATTCAGAACTTGTAAGAGGTTTCCTCCTAACATATACCTAAAATGTGATGACAAGCAGAGAGAAAAGATTGACAGTATTTAATTCTTGGGACAACAACTTGATGATAAATTCAGTTGGGAGGAGCATACCACAGAATTGCTGAAGGACCTAAATAAATCTTTATTTCCACTGTGGTTGTTCTTAGAAATAGGTGACATAAAAATAAAAAAAAGCTGGCCCATTTTAACTCCGTAATTCCATACACCACAATTTATTTATTTGGGGGGGGGGGGGGGGAGGGGTAGCTCATCAAGCCAAGCTAAGGTTTTGTGAGTGCAGACGTGTGCATCATCAATTATTTGTATGGGAATTCAGACTGTCCTGCAGAGGCTTGTTCAAGGAAGTGGAGTTACTAACTACAGATTTTAAATACATTTATTCCTTATTCAAATTTGCCGTAAATAGTATGTCTGTTTTCAAACCAACAACTCAGTTCATGGAATCAATTCTAGAAATAAGAATAATCTTCACAAAGATTTACATTAAAGTCACTTCCTTTGTTTCAGAAAGGTGTTCGTTACTTAGAAACTTACATTTTCAATTACTTGCCACCAGCGATTAAAGTTTAGTTACTAATAAAGTTCAGTTTTAGAGAAGCCTGGTCCGCCACTGTAGCTAAGTAATCTGGTGGCTGGCTACCATGTGGAGGACCTGGATTCGATTCCCAGTACTGCCATTGAGTTTTCCATAGAGGGAAAACTACAGTATATTGGGTCCACTCAGCTTTATGGTACAAACAGTAGAGCTACTAGAAGAAGGAGTAGCAACTCCTATGTCTAGAAAGTCCTGTAGAGGCCTGTGGTATGCTCACCTAATGCCTCTCCAACTCGCATCCAAATGTTGTCATGTGACACTGGATGACAAGATGTCTTTCAGGGGAGCCTAAAAGATTCATTGCTGGGCAACTCCACCTGTTCAATTGATTAATTTCTTAGTAGAATAAACTGATGTATATATTATTAATAATATGAGTGTAATGTAAAATTTGACTATATCTGCACTGCAGTTATGTGACCATTGTAAGTAACTGCTGTTGAGTCACTGTGCCAGCACAATGCAGTCACCTGGAACAATGTAACTGTACGGGGGGAGAGGGAGAGGGAGAGGGAGAGGGAGGGGGGAGGGGGGAGGGGAGAGGGAGGGGAGGGGAGAGGGGGAGAGGGGGGAGGGGGAGAGGTAGGAGAGGGAGAGAGGGAGAGAGTGTGAGAGTGCAAGCACATGAGTGAGCACTCCATAGCTCCGACAAAGGATTCATCTGAAAGCTAGCAAAGTTCCTAATCTTGTTTACATGCCTTTTGACAACCCAATCCATCTATTATTTACTGACTTGTTACATTTACCCTATTATGTATAAAAATATGTTTCAGATTTTTGTCTTATTCTACATCCATGATGACCATTTCATTTAGGAATTGTGGAAAAATGGCTCTGAGCACTATGGGACTTAACATCTATGGTCATCAGTCCCCTAGAACTTAGAACTACTTAAACCTAACTAACCCAAGGACATCACACAACACCCAGTCATCACGAGGCAGAGAAAATCCCTGACCCCTAAGAATTGTGGAAGAAACATTAGTATATCTTCTTATATGTCATGTTCTTTTGACAAGTCATAGAAAATATAGTTTATCAACATTTTCTCATTTAAATTTTATGTTAACTAATTGAAAAAAACAGCACGAAATGTGTAGTACTGTTGACAAAGACATAGAAAAGGAAAAGTGATACACTATGTGCTTCAGAACTAATAGTTGCTTTGTCTGGGAGGAGAATGGTATAGGTTGGAGAAGGTTAAAAAGGAAGGACAAAACACTCAGACCTAAGGATGACAGAGACCCCTCTGTAGTAAAGGGCAAGGGTAGATAAAGATGAACTGGGAGGCATCAGAGAGAGTAGATGAGAGAAGGTAGTTTGCTAGTTTTTCACTTTTGTGTGTGTCTATTGGAGGTACTACATATTTGAGCTCCTGGAGCTGAGTTCTGCCAGGATTCCGTCTCATAATTTATTAGTTTTCTCAATTGAAATTTCTTTTTATATACATTCTGTGGAGGGACACTTTTGAAATACTAATTGAAACTAAGTATTTTTTTATAAATGTGTTATTGCACTTGCATACATAATCTGTATAATTTTCAAGGAGGAGTTAAGCAGTAGAACTGATTGGTAATTTTGTAAGTGAAGATGTACAAATCTTGAATTGTGTTTATTTGAGTCAGTAAATTAGCATCAACTTCATATTACAGTTACAGTCCAATTTGTTATTCTTATCAGATCTAATCATGAGTCATAACATCCTTATGCAAAGAAAATTCACATAACAAATATCTCTGAAGAATATCTGTACATAAAGTTAGAAATAATAACTTAAGATTTTTTCCAGCCATCAGTAAAAATAATTTCTGAACACAGTGACCATCTTATAAGGAAACTTTGTCAATACAGTTTTGTGGAAATGACTGCATTGATTTGTCACTTGTGACACAATACTTGACACGAATGAAGCACATGCTGCACACTTGGTAAGAATTTCAAGAAAATGTTTCAATCACTATGTAACACATTTTAATACATACATGCACAAACACTTTGGCAGGCATTAAACCTGGTCAAAATGGTCTTTGAATATCACAATGTATTTCATTTAGTATTTCAATGATCTTTCAATGAACAGCTCAAGCCTGTTCAGAAACACGACCACAATAATATGTGCAAACATGATTTTCATTGATTAAAATAAGAACCCTACCATGGCTAAAGCAAGAGGCCATAGAAGCAGGTTGGACCAGAGCTGACTAAATGCTTTTATATCAGGGGCGGCCTGCTGATACAACAAGAACTGCCACTACAATGCAAGGCAATTACCACATTTGCAAGCTAGGGGACGGATCAACATCATAATAAAAACAACACAGCAGAAAGACAGAACCACTGTGGTGTGGAGGCCCGAATACTTCATGCCCAAGCCACACACTCTGTTGGTGCTAGATGATGGGAATCGATGCCTTGGCAAAACAGGTACACACGAAGCTCATATAAATATCCTTCATTTTTAGATATATGGATGCAGTCTGGCAAACACAAGCCTTGAGGAAGGTTAAAACCAGTCTATGAGTTGACACGAATCTAAAAGTGGCCACCACACAACTTGGCCTCCACTAACAGTAGGCTTATTACTGGCTCTGAGTCTGATGTTGTGGAGTTAATGCCTTCCAGCTGGTGGGTCACCTCCAAACCAACTTCCAGTCCCTGCCTGCCTCCTGCCTTGGAAGCCCCCTGTTCAAGACTGGGATGGTGCAGCCACCTAACCACCTCTGCTTGCATGGGCATTCTGTCACTGTCTGCCTCCACTTGCAAGGGCGGGCACTACTGCTGAGGGCTGTCTTCCTCTACATGGTCTATAATAGGATTCTGTGCCTACTGCTGCATCCTGCCCTGAGCTGTATCCAGTCGGCACACACACACAGTCCAGCTGACAGGTGCACCTCACATTTATGCTGAGTCACTGGCATCACTGCTCCTCCAGGTGAGCAACACAGGCAGCTGCTGGAAACTGCAGGCAGCCTGCTTATCTCAGTGCCTCCACACCCACTGTCTACAGAAGCAGCTCTGGAGGGCAGTGCCACCACAAATATTTGTTATGATTGTTGCACTGTGTTCACTAATAAAATGTATGTTTAATCAATAATGTTTTCATGTTGATATTCCAGAAAGCTACCAGGCTTCCACCCACTGCTCCACTACCACCCTGCTTGGTGTGAGCAACTATTGGCTCCTGATACTAACAAACCAGTTCACCACCTAACGTAGTGCAGTCCACACATCCCCCCCCCCCCCCCACCCAGCCATTACAGCAAAAACATTTTCAGCTGCTCAAATTGGACACCAAAAGTATTATTAGTGAAATGTCATTATTTACTAGAGAACTGAAGGATGTTTTGTCAATACATAGGTGACCTAAATGTGTGAGTTTAGTTTAGTATGTGTTTCATGTCAGGTGATAAGACATCAATAGATTTTCAGATTTGACAGATGTCAGGATATTCAACATGTTTGACATTTAGCTTGTTACAGAGACTGTTTCATTTACGTGATGTATTCCTGGACAGTACATCACTCAGTATACTTGTTACACCATTGAGTCCACTTATAAGGCTGGCCGCGGTGGTCTAGTGATTCTAGGCGCGCAGTCCAGAACCGCGTGACTGCTACGGTCGCAGGTTCGAATCCTGCCTCGGGCATGGATGTATGTGATGTCCTTAGGTTAGTTAGGTTTAAGTAGTTCTAAGTTGTAGGGGACTGATGACCACAGAAGTTAAGTCCCATAGTGCTCAGAGCCATTTGAACCATTTGAACCACTTATAAGGCACAGTACATGATAGAATGAAGGTATAAGAAGCAATTACAAATGACTGCCACATGAATATGCCACCACATCAGAGCAGGAATCTTTCTGGGAAGATTAACAATATTAAACAAAGCAAGATATCCAAAGCTTTTATTTGATACAGTAACAACAGTATGCACCACAGCTGCAGTCATTGCCTGTGAATACATGATCACAAAATCTTCATTACACAGAAACATGCTCTAAGGAAAGTATTTTGTGTCCATTCTGAACATCATGTAGGTAGTTCATCACCAACTTTGAGTCCATACAGAACCATTGTGCACAGTGAAATCAGTCACAATGCCATTGGCTTTTTATTATTCTTACAGATCCAGATTTCAGCTATAAATAGCCATCTCAAGGAATTTGAGTGATTTATAATCCAGCAACTTCCAGCAGTTCATGTCACTATATGACTTTACTGGTGTACAGGCGGGAGAAAACTGCCAGTCAGTCAGTTTCATTACTTTCATCTTTCTTTGATTTACTCTCAATCCATATTCTGTACTCAGTAGTCTGTTCATGCCATTCAGCAGATCCTGTAATTCATCTTCACTTTCACTGAGGATAGCTATGTCATCATCAAATCTTATCATTGATATTCTTTCACCTTGAATTTTGATTCCAGTCTTGGACCTTTCCTTTATTTCCGTCAGTGATTCTTTGATGTAGTGACTGAACAATAGGGACCAAAGGCTACATCCCTGTCTTACATCTATTTTAATCAGAGCACTCTGTTCTTGGTCCTCCACTCTTATTAGTCCTTCTCGGATCTTGTACATATTGAATATTACCTGTCTCCCCCTGTAACTTACCCCTATTTTCTTCAGAATTTTGAATGTCTTGCACCATTTGAAATTGTCAACAAATCCTATGAATGTGTCTTGATTTCTCTTCAGTCTTGCTTCCATTATTAATAGAAATGGCAGAACTTCCTCTCTGGTGACTTTACCTTTTCTAAAGCCAAACAGATCATCATCTACCACATCATCAATTTTCCATTCCTCTGTTTATTATCCTTGTCAGCAACTTGGATGCATGAACCTTTAAGCTGATCTTGTGATAATTCTCACACTTGTCAGCTCTTACAGTCGTTGGAATCATGCGGATGATTTTTTTCTGGAAGTCACATGGTATATCATACATTCTACACACCAACATGAATAGTCGATTTGTTGCCACTTCCCCCAATGATTTTAGAAGTTTTGATGGAATGTTATCACTTTTGCCTAATTTGATGTGAACTCTTCCAAAGCTCTTTTAAATTCAGATTTAATACTGAATCTCCTTTCCCTAACAACTCCTATTTCTTCTTCTATCATATCAGACATGTTTCCCCCCCTCATAGAGGCCTTCAATGTACCCTTACCACCTATCAGCTCTCCTCTCTGCATTTGACAGTGTAATTCCCATTGTACTCTTAATGTTACCACTCCTGCTTTTAATTTTGGCGAAGACTGTTTTGACTTTTTATATGCTGAATCAGTCCTTCTGACAATCACATCTTTTTTTATTTCTTCACATTTTTCATGCACCCATTTCACCTTAGCTTCCCTGCACTTCCAGTTTATTTCTTTCCTAAGCGACTTGTATACCTGTATTTTGCTGAACAGTTTTGTACTTCCTTCTTTCACCAATCAACTGAAGTATTTCTTCTCTTATCCATGGTTCCTTCGCAGGTACCTTCTTTGTACCTATGTTTCCATTTCAACTTTTGTGGTTGTCCCTTTCAGAGATGTCCATTCCTCTCCAACTGAACTGCCTACTGAACTAAGCCTTATTGCAGTGTCTATAGCCTCAGAAAACTTGAAGCATATCTCTTCATTCCTTAGTAATTCCATATTGCACTTCTTTGTGTACTGATTCTTCCTGACCAGTCTCTTAAACTTTAGCCTACTCTTCATCACTACTAAATTGTGGACTGAGTCTATATCTGTTCCTGGGTATGCTTTACAATCCAGTATCTGATTTCAGAATCTCTGCCTGACCTAGATGTAATCCAAATGAAATATTCCTGTCTCTCCTGGCCATTTCAAAAAATACCTCTTCCTCTTGTGATTCTTGAACAGATTATTCACTGTTACAAGCTGAAATTTATTGCAGAACTAACTAGTTTCTCTCCTCTCTCATTCCTAGTACAAAGTCCATATTCTCCTGTGACCCTTTCTTCTACTCCTTCCCCCACAACTGCATTCCAGTCCCCCCACAACTATGAGATTTTCAGTTCCCTCTACGTGCTGAATTACACATTCAGTATCCCCATATACTATCTCTATCTTTTCATCTTCAGCTTGCAACCTGAACTATTATTTTGTATGTTGGTTTACTGTCAATTCTGATGAGAACAACCCTATCAATGAAAAATACCTGACACGTTCTAGAGTAAGTTGTCATGAGTATGGGAGGGTGTCCAAGGGGAAGGGGTTTAGTTTGCAGGGGGGAGGGAGCTCGCAGGGCGATGAGGGGTTGGCAGAGGGAGGGATTTGGCAGAGGGAGGGATCTCGCAGGGGGAGGTGGAGTTCACAGGGGGTAGGGAGCTCGCAGGGTGGGGAGGGGGACTCAAGAGAGGGGGGGCTCACGGGGAGGAGCAGCGGCTCACAGGGGGGAACAGATGCAGGGGGGGGGGGGCATGCAGGAGGGGAGATGAGGCTTGCAGGGAGGTGGTGGTGTGCTGTGCTGGAGGGGGGTCAGGCCTTGCAGGGAGGGGGCGGGGGTGCAGGAGAGGGACAGGGCTCGTTAGGGGTAGTGGCTCATGGGAGGAGGAGAGGCGACTGCAACTCATGGGCAGGGGAGGGAGGCAGGCGGCTCGCATGGGGGGAGACGGCTCACGGGAGGGGGGAACAAGGCAGCTCACATGGGGGGAGAGGCAGCTCACAGTGTAAGTGTGGGGGAACGTACAGTGTGTGTGTGTGTGTGTGCAGTGGGTGTGAGGTACCATAACAAGGGAGTGGTGGGGTACCGTACATAGAGGAATGTTTGCATAAATGTGCGCAGGAGAGGAGCCTGTGTACGTGCAGGGAGGGAAGCCTGCATACGCACAGGGAGGGTAGCCTGCATATGCGCAGGGAGGGGAGACAGCGTACACACGGTGAGAGTGATAATCAGAGGGTGGTTTGAGGGAGATATCCTAAGCATGGTGGGGTGAAATATCATTCATGAGGATGAGACATCATATGCGCATGGGTGAGAAGGGAGATAATGTGCACGTGTAGATATACAGGGGGTAACATATGTACATGGAGGTAGGAGAAATAACATACACACATAGAGGTAAGGGAAATAACACATGCACATTGAGGTAGGGGAAATAATGCACACATGTTGAGGGGTTTCAGCAGGTAATTTACACATGGGGTTGTAGTGGGCAGACACTGTGCATGCAGGGGTGTGTCACACAGATATCATACATGGTGTGGCATAGTGCTCAGATACTGCATACACAGGAGCTCTGGCGTGTAGACACTGTACGCACAGGAGCCGTGGTGAGCAGATACCGTATGCATGGAGGTGTGGCAGGCAGACACCGAACGCGCAGGGCTGTGGCAGGCAGGTAGCATACACACACGGCTGTAGCAGCCAATAATTGGACACACAGTGGGCAGATACCAGTCACTCAGGGGCAGATACTAGATGCTCGGCAGCAGATACCAGATGCTCAGGGGCAGATAGTGGATGCTCGGGTGCAGATACTGGATGCTCGAGGGCAGATACCAGATGCATGTAGGGCAGATACCATAAGTGTAAGTGCTTGGGGGCAGGTACTGTACACATGTAGGAGGTGAGGGGTTGCAAATACCATATGTATGGAATGGGGAGCAGCTAACTGATATAGGGGATGGGGGTGGGGGAGGGCAGATACCGGGCATAAGGTGGCGGAAAGGGGGGCAGATACAAGTCATGAGGAGGCAGATACCAGATGGGAAGTGGAGATGGGAGATGAGGGGGGGGGGGGGGTTGGCGGTGGAGAGGGGACAGATACAACCCATGAGGTGGCAGATAGCAGATGAGAAGGAGGAGAAGAGGTGTATGGTGGTGGTGATGGGTGGCAGAGGCTACAGGGTACGCAGGGGGGCTACAGGGTATGCAGGGGGGCTACAGGGTACAAGGGTGGGGGGGGGGGGGTGGAGTAGAGGGTACGCAGGTGTGGTAGAGGGTACGCAGGGGGGGGGGTAGAGGGTACGCAGGGGGGGGGGTAGAGGGTACGCAGGGGGGGGGCATGTTAGAGGGTACGCAGGGGGGTTGGAGGGTACGCAGTGGGGTTGGAGGGTACGCAGGGGGGGTAGAGGGTACGCAGGGGGGGAGAGGGTACGCAGGGGGGGTAGAGGGTACGCAGGGGGGGAGAGGGTACGCAGGGGGGGGAGAGGGTACGCAGGGGGGGAGAGGGTACGCAGGGGGGGTAGAGGGTACGCAGGGGGGGGTAGAGGGTACGCAGGGGGGGTAGAGGGTACGCAGGGGGGGGTAGAGGGTACGCAGGGGGGCTACAGGGTACGCAGGGGGGCTACAGGGTATGCAGGGGGGCTACAGGGTACAAGGGTGGGGGGGGGGGTGGAGTAGAGGGTACGCAGGTGTGGTAGAGGGTACGCAGGGGGGGGTAGAGGGTACGCAGGGGGGGGGGGTAGAGGGTACGCAGGGGGGGGCATGTTAGAGGGTACGCAGGGGGGTTGGAGGGTACGCAGGGGGGTTGGAGGGTACGCAGTGGGGTTGGAGGATACGCAGGGGGGGTAGAGGGTACGCAGGGGGGGAGAGGGTACGCAGGGGGGGAGAGGGTACGCAGGGGGGGAGAGGGTACGCAGGGGGGAGAGGGTACGCAGGGGGGGTAGAGGGTACGCAGGGGGGGGGTAGAGGGTACGCAGGGGGGGGTAGAGGGTACACAGGGGGGGTAGAGGGTACGCAGGGGGGGTAGAGGGTACGCAGGGGGGTGTAGAGGGTACGCAGGGGGGTGTAGAGGGTACGCAGGGGGGTTAGAGGGTACGCAGGGGGGTTAGAGGGTACGCAGGGGGGGGGGGGTTAGAGGGTATGCCAGGGGTGTGTTAGAGGGTACGCAGGTGGGGGTTAGAAGGTACGCAGGGGGGGTTAGAAGGTACGCAGGGGGGGTTGGATGTGATGATGATTGGTGTTTTAGGGCGCACAACAGCGAGGTTATCAGCGCCAGTTCCCAAAATTTCAATTCCGAGCCAAATGGTGAGGAAATTGGTATCGTTCAAATGGCAAGATTGGACACAGCACAGCAAAACAGGGAGATAAAACTAAAAATAAAATAGCAGGACAAACAGGTAAAAATAATTAATGGTGGCTGAGTGACCACTTACAAGTAATGGGTGACCAAACCACTGGGCAGCACATTAAGGCTTCAATCCCAATATTTTGGGAAGAAGGCCAGACATAACACAAAAACGTAAAACTCTAGCGACTCTCGCCTCATTATTAGTTAAAAGAGAGGGCAGGTCTGGTGGTAAATTTAAATCTTCCCTCAAACCTACATATAAAACACACTCAGTTAAAATATGTCGTATCGACAGCTGTGTCCCACATGTCTGACACGTTGGTGGCTCCTCACGACGTAACAGAAAACCATGTGTCAAAGGACAATGTCCAATTCTAAGCCGTGTAAGGGCTACTTCCTCAGCTCGTCTTTGTCGGAAGGAGGTGAGCCACGGTCGGACAGAATCCTTCACCGCTCGCAACTTATTATCCCTCACGTCCAGCCACTGAGCCTCCCACCAACGCATGACCTTCCGAGTCACGAAAGACGTAATGGCCTGCAGGGGGACGGAACAGCGAGCAGGAGGTGGGATGGAGCAAGCCTCCTTAGCAGCCGTATCTGCAAGTTCATTTCCAGGAATCCCTATGTGCCCTGGAACCCAGCAGAAAATGACATCCTTACCCTGCTGTTGCAAGAGCAGGAGTGCGTCCTGCACCTCTTGCACCATCCGGGGGGGGGGGGGGGGTTGGAGGGTACGCAGGGGGTGTTGGAGGGTACGCAGGGGGGGTTGGAGGGTACGCAGGGGGGGTTGGAGGGTACACAGGTGGGGGGGTAGAGGGTATGCAGGGGGGGTAGAGGGTATGCAGGGGGGGTAGAGGGTACGCAGGGGGGGCAGAGGGTAGATGGGGGGTGTAAAGGGTACGCAGGGGGGTAGAGGGTACGCAGGGGGTGTAGACGGTTGGCAGGGGGGCATAGGGTAGGCAGGGGGTGTAGAGAGTACGCAGGGGGCGGAGAGGGTACGCAGGGGGGGAGGGTATGCGGGGTGGAGAGGGTACGCAGGGGGGAGAGGGTACGCAGGGAGACGGGGTACGCGGGGGGGAGAGGGTACGCGGGGGGAGAGGGTAAGCGGGGGGAGAGGGTAAGCGGGGGGGAGAGGGTACGCGGGGGGGGAGAGAGGGTCGCAGGGGGATAGGGTACATAGGAGGGAGAAGGTATGCAGGGGGGCAGAGGGTGTGCAGGGGGCAGAGGGTGTGCAGGGGGCAGAGGGTGTGCAGGGGGCAGAGGGTGTGCAGGGGGCAGAGGGTGTGCAGGGGGCAGAGGATGTGCAGGGGGCAGAGGATGTGCAGGGGGCAGAGGATGTGTACGGGGGGAGAGGTTATGCAGGGGGGTGGGGGAGGTACCACAGTCTGTGGTCCGTGTTCCCCACATACCACAGTCTGTGGTCCGTGTTCCCCACAAAATTTTCTATGTGATGGTTTCAGTTTAAGTTATTTGTAATTGTAATTCCTAGTTATTCAGCTGAATCAACACCCTTTAAGTTTGTGTTGTTGGTTGATTTGGGGAAAGGGACCAAACAGCAAGATCATTGGTCCCAACAGAGTAAAGAAGAATGGGGAAGGCACTCAGTTGCCCCTTTCAAAGGAACCATTCTGGCTATTTGCCTGAAGCAATTTAGGGAAATGATGGAAAATCTACAAAAGGGTGGCTGAGTGCAGGTTTGTACCATCGTCCTCCTGAATGCAAGTCCAGTGTGCCAATCACTGCACCACCTCACTTGGCAGTTTGCATGATGTATTGTGTAACTGAAATTTAATGGTGTTTTTTAGTACCCATGGGGCACCTCACAGTATTTACTGTTCAAAGACAATTTCCAAGTTTCCCATCATACCAATGTCTTGCCTAAATTAGTTCTTATCTGATGACTTTACTGGATGCTAAACAACATCATCACTTGAAAACTATGTAAGAACACTGCTCAGATTTTCTCCTAAATCGTTTATACAGATTAAGAACAGCTGTGGGCCTATTAACACATCCTTTGGGAACCCCAAATACAAATTATGTTTCAGTAAATCGACTTCCCATCAATTACTATGAAATGTGATGTTCCTGACAGGAAATCACTAATACATGTGGGAATGAGAGTATACAATCAATTGAAACTACACAGATGAGTGAGAAGAAGCTTGGGAGTGGTGAAAATTGGGGATGGGGGGGGGGGGGAGGGGGGTGGAATGAGTAGGGGCAAATAGCCCTAGGTATGGGGAGATGTGATCAGGACTATGGATAAGCAATGTGTAATTACACTGAAGAGCCAAACAAAATGGTAAACCTGCCTAATATCACACAGGACCCCCGCAAACACGACATGACATGGACTCAACTAATGTCTGAAGTAGTGCTGGAGGGAATTGACACCATGAATCCTGCAGGGTTGTCCATAAATCCATAAGAGTATGAGGGGGTGGATATCTCTTCTGAACAGCACGTTGCAAGGCATCCAAGATATGCTCAATAATGTTCATCTCTGGAGAGTTTTGTGGCCAGTGGAAGTGTTTAAACTCAGATAAGTGTTCCTCGAGCCACTGTGTAGCAATTCTGGATGTGTGGGGTATTGCACTGTCCTGTTGGAATTGCCTAAGTCCATGAGAATGCACAATGGACATGAATGGATGCAGATGATCAGACAGGATGCTTACGTACATCTCACCTGTAAGAGACATATGTAGACTTATCAGGGACTCGAACTGCGAACGCCACACATCGTTAGAGAGCTTCCACCAGCTTAAATAGTTCCCTGCTTACATGCAGGGTCCATGGATTCATGAGGTTGTCTCCATACCCGCACTAATTCATCCACTCCATGCAATTTGAAACGAGACCCTTTCGATCAGGCAACACGTTTCCAGTCATCAAGAGTCCAATGTCAGTGTTGACGGGCCCAAGCAAGCTGTAAAGCTGTGTGTTGTGCAGTCATCAAGGGTACACGAGTGGGTCTTCACCTCCGAAAGCCCATATTGATGATGTTTTGTTGAATGGTTCGCACTCTGACACTTTTTGATGTCCCAGCATTGAAATCTGCAGCAATTTTTGGAACGGTTGCACTACTGTAACGTTGAATGATTCTCTTCAGTCATCGTTGGTCCCATTCTGGGAGAATCTTTCTCCAGCTGCAGCGATGTCAGAGATCTGATGTTTTATCAGATTCCTGATATTCAAGGTTCACTCATGAAATGGTCGTATGAGAAAATCCCCACCTCATCACTACCTCGGAGATGCTGTGTCCCATTGCTCATAAGCCGACTATAACACCACATTCAAACTCACTAAAATCTTGATAACCTGCCATTGTAGCAGCAGTAAATGTTCTAACAACTGCACCAGATACTTGTCTCATACAGACACTGCCAATCAAAGCACCATATTGTGCCTGTTTAAATATCTCTGTATTTGACATGTCTATACCAGTTTCTTTGGCAGCTCAGTGTATCTATGAACGGGAAGTTGAAGTATTGTATTTTCTCCAGTTGGGAAGTCTACCAGAATGGTAAATATTTCAGAAGGCTGCACTATTGATACAATATGCTTTAGAGGTCAATATAAAGGTGACACCATGTAATCATCGGGCTGGAGAAGTAAAATAGCAAGAATTATAGACCAGCATCATTTTTATGCAGAATTAAAATGGAAAAAGGAGAAGTTGCAACATATGTTAAAAGTCTAACACATAGTAAAAATTTTGAAACAAATAGTTTTTGTTTCGATCATAAGCTATAAGTATGTGCTTCTGATAATCATAACAATCTAGGAAACTTTCACCTACTTATGAGAAATCTAAATGCATTATTAAGCAACCCATCGGACAAGAAGAAAGAGTTAGTGGTTTCTGGAGATTTCAATGTGGATTTCTTAAAAGATATGGACAGAAAAAATGAACTAGAATCATTATTAATTTCAGTAGTTAATTTTCCAAACTGGGTGCAGCGAGACAGTAGCACAATGATAGTTGTTAATGGACTATTTGACCATGATGCACAATTAATGGAATAAACAATAGAGTAATTTACAGCCCTGAGGCACGTTCATACAGAGCAGTGGGGCTTGTTAATGAGAACAGTATACGATGTTTTAAGAATAAGTTAAAAGACATGGTATGGAATGAGGTGTATACAGAAAGAGGTGCCCACATCAGATTCAATTTATTCCATAATAAATTTGTGTCAATCACTACAAAGTTGCTTTCCTAAAAAGTTATACACAAAATTCATAAAAAAACAAGCCATGGATAACTTAAGGAATCAAAATCTCATATAAGATAAATAGATAAATTTATACAAAGGCCCAAATAATTCAAGATCTGACATTACTTGCGTAGCATGAAAAGTCATTAAAATGTCAATAAGCATGTACATCCCAACATAAACTAATAATGCAGATAATAAAGACTAAAACCATATGGGATACTGTCAAACGTGAGACAGGACAGCCAGTCAGTGGCAATATCCCATAACGATTAAACTAAATGACAATGTTGTGACTGATAATTCACAAGTTGCGAATAAAAAAAGGATCAAATGGTTCAACTGAAGAAGCAAGAGAATATACTGAAAATGTCATTACACAAAATGTTAATCAAATAGAAGTAGCACTGACATACATCAATGAAATTAATGGAATCATAAAAATTCTGTAGCACAAAAGCTCAAATGGCACTGATGGAATTTCAAACGGAATTCTGAAAAGTTGTTCTAACCTAATAAGTAATGTCCTTAGTGATATATGTAATGCATCACCTGCATGGGGAATTTTCCTAGACAGATTAAAATATGCAATTGTTAAACTTCTTCATAAGAAAGGTGGAAAGAAAGACTTAAATGATTATCATCCAATTTCCTTAGTAACATCTTTTTCCAAAATATATGAAAAGGTAATGAACTTGAGAGTAGTCTCACATTTACACAAAAACAATTTACTTAGCATATCACATTTTGGATTCCAGAAATGTTGCTTGACAGATAATGCTATTCAAATATTACAAGCCTTTCATTTTACACTCTTAGGAAAACTCATGTTTTATGGAACTGATGGCTTCACACACTGCTAGTTTGAAACATACTCAACAAATAGAATTCATAAACTTATGCTGAATAATTCAAACAATGTTGTAAGGATAGAAAATTTTAGTGGCAGGTGAAAAAATAAAAAACTGAGTCTCATAGGGTTCAATTTTTTGTCCACTCATATTCCTTATACACGTGAACAAACTCAACTATAGTAATACCAACAACTGAAGTACCACATGAACAGGAGTCAGCAAATAGTGTAGAATGCTCCAAAGTTTTGGGTGTACATATTGATGAAAACTTGAACTGGAAAAAGCATATTACTGAGCTGCTACAACAATTAAGTTCAGCTACTTTTGCACTCCATATAATTGCTATCCTGGACACAAATGAATCAACCTTCAGACATAATTTGCATAT
The DNA here is from genome assembly GCF_023864275.1 of Schistocerca cancellata. NCBI lineage: Eukaryota > Metazoa > Arthropoda > Insecta > Orthoptera > Acrididae > Schistocerca > Schistocerca cancellata. The sequence goes on along the minus strand of NC_064629.1, from coordinate 873,305,220 downwards.
TTCCAATTAACAATGTCTTAATGAATAATTTTCAGGGTAACTCATCACATGAAAAGAAAGCACTGATTGCACAAAAGCAACCAGTGTTCACCCAAGGACATGTATGAACCTCTTCAAGGAGCTATTCATTTTATCTGCACCATCACAATACATATGTTCACTACTGAAATTTATCCTAAATAATCCACTGCAATTTGAGAAGAACAGTAACAGCCATACTTATAACACTAGAGAAAAAATGACATTTATTACCACTTATTAAAGCTTGAAGTGGCTCAGAAAGGAGTTCAATATGCAGTAACAAAAATTTTTGATCATTTGCCCCAATAATGTAGTGACTGACAGGTACCAAAGCAAGTTTTAAATCTAACCTAATACCACTTCACCTGGACAACCCCTTCTATTCAATGCTTGAATTTCTGTTTGGAAATTGATAGGCTGTAAAAATACAATTAAGATAAAAAACCTTGGTTTTAAGTATAGTAGCATCAGTAGATCTAAAAACTAATGTGTCCATCAATGTTAACACTAATCTTGTATATATATGTCCTGCAAAATTACATGTTCCAGGTCATTCCAGTAAAGTAACCATTAAAATGATCTATGGAGCATACAACCAACCAACCAACCAATTAAATCTACCTAACTAGCTAACCAACTAACTACACCTTTGTGGCGAAGCATGGGGTCCGTGCAGCATATCCATCAGTAATGGACTTTCAGATTTAAAGAAATTGTTACCCAATGAATGGAAGGCATGAGTCCCCACATTTTACTGAAAAAGTAAATGTAGTCTTTTAGCTAAATGTACTGCTTACAATAACAGTAATTCACATTTTGCATTAAATCTCCATATGTAATTTTTTTTGTTATGAGAAAACACTAATTAACTGATTGTTGATCAGAGCAAACCATACATTTACAGGGAAATAATGTTGAAATTATGTTTTCACAATGGTATGTGGATTTTCCTTTTATCATTATTGTGTGTTCAGCTGCTGTTGACGCCACCATGTGTTACAGAAGATATTTTAGTGAATAATATGACTGGAATCAATTTGTCACTAGAAAAAATACAGCAACACAATAGCATTCACCTAGCTATCTCACTTACACATTGGTGTTCCACCTGCTGATGAAAAGGATACATTATCTGATCAGAATTATCCAGACATCTCCATGTAATGCAGAATTGACCACTAGATGTCACGACAGGCAGACCCGCAAGTATAAAAGGCAGCAGGGAGTATTGTTTTGCCAGAAGTCAGAACGGATCAGTCAGGAGGGCTTAGCGACTTCAAACGTGGACACGTCATTGGATGTCACTTGAGTAACATATCCATCAGGGATGTATCAACCCTTCTAAGGCCATCCACGTCAACCGTTGGCGACCTAACTGAAGTGGAAATGTGAAGGAACAACCTTAGCTAAGCCAAGACCAGGCAAGTCTCATGTACTGATGGACAGGGACCTTCGAGCATTGCAGAGTGTGGATGTTAATAAAAAAAATTAAATTAAAAAAACATGAAATCAGTGGAAGCAATCACTCATGACTTTCAAAGTACTACCAGCAGTCCAGCTATCACAATGACTGTGCATAGGGAGTTAAAAAGAATAGGATGCAATGGTCGAGCAGCTCCTCAGCAGCCAGACATTTCTATAGTCAATACTAAGTGACACACAAGGTGGTGTAAAGAATTATGCAACTGGACAGTGGATTACTGTAAATGAGTGGCTGATTGTGGTATCTCCTATGGCAATCCAATGGAAGGGTTTGGGTTTGACGAAAGCCTGGAGAACATTATCTGCCATCACGTGTGGTGCCAACAATGAAGTACGGAGGCAGTGATGTTACAGTATGGGGGTGCTTTTGGGGTTAGGGTGTGATCCCCTTATTGCACATCAGAAAATGCTAAATGCAGAAGTATGTGAACACATTTTACAGTATTGTGTACTGCATGCAGTAGGGGAACACGTCGGAGATGGTGACTGGCGGTATCCGCACTCTGTCATGACGCAGCATCCATGAGGCAATGGTATATAGACAATAACATTCCTGAAATGGACTCGCCTGCCCAGAGTACCAACCTGAACCCAACAGAACTCTTTTGCAATGAGTTAGAAAACTGACTTCGCTCCAGACTCAAGCATCCAACATCACTACCTTCTCTGGTTTCGACTCTTGAGGGAAAATGGGCAGCCATTTCTCCACAGGTGTTCAGACACTGCACTGACAGTGTCACCAGCAGAATTTAAACCATCATATAGATGAAGGAAGGACATACCCCATATTAATGTCCACTAACACCATTGAGCCTTCATGGCCTGTTCGGGTGGAGTTTTTTTTGTCAACAGGTGTTCAGATACAACTGATCAGATGGTGTATAAGCTATGGGAATGAATTCAATATTGTCTATATGTGGGATATAAATCTGTATTTGAATTCTTTGCATGTTTTTGCTATAAAACTGTATTAATATCTTCTTCATACCCATTTGGTTGAATCACAGTTCCATAACAAGTGTGTGTATGGTCATGAAGTTCATTGAAAACATGAATGAAACATTGAATGCTATAGTCTGTTTCTAGTAAACTGTGTACAGCATTATTCAAATGTTACACAAAGCAACCCCATATATAAGCTCAAATAAATATCACACTGACATAATTAGCAAGTGAAAGAAGTGTGACATTATTGAAATACTTTTAGCACTGATAGTATTATATGGTTCAAACACCAGACTCAGAAGCAATAGTCACACATTTCAGACTTGGAATGATTCAGAAATGTACACATCAATTTTGAACATCTGTATTTCCACACATTCCAAACTGGGTACACGTGGTGGGAACTTTGCAACTGAAAACTGTTCTAGCCTCCTAACATGAGTACCATTCCTTATGAAAATCACATATTTTGTTTCAGCAGAAGTAATTTATCAAGTGAATATTTTTAGGAATACAAAACCTATCACAGAGATGACTTGAAAATCTTATATGCTGGGTGCTCCACAGTTTGTATATACTTGAAGTGCAGTTCATGGGGTACAACAAGATGTCCTTTATCAAATACAGATGATTAGTACCAAAGAAATAAAGACAGAGAGTATGTAACAATGTGTTCCAAAGAGCATGTAAAATGTAAAAAAAAAGTGTGTAACCAATTATATATGTTAGTTGTGAAACATGAATACTGGATATGACAAAATGTACTTTTATAACTGTGAGACATTTACTGGTAATGTCAAATGGTTGTGCAAGCTTTGAGGTACTATGGTGCCCTTTGTGCAACAGAACATAACAACATTTCAAAAACAAAATTTTTAGATTTTATCTTTCAAAAGCAGCGTTGGTTTACACAGTGTCTACAACAGTCATAATGCACATTTCAATAAATTCCATCTTCTAACCCCTCTCATTTTCAGTGTACTGAATGACTTACACCTACTATTACACTGTACTCTTTTCAAAAGCTTTCATGTTAGCTGACCATGAAAACACAGGGTGACAATTATTGAACTATACGGAAAAAAAAAGTAAATTAGTTTAACTACGGTGTGCACACACTTTATTCAACATGTAAATGTCACTACAGATATTCGGATTAAAGTTATGACGTTTGATATGTCTGCCATCATTGGCGATGATGTGGCATAGACGAATAACAAAATTCTGCATGACCCACTGAAGTGGCGGAACATCGATGCTGTGGATTACCTCCTGAATGGCTGTTTTCAGCTCAGCAATGGTTTTAGGGGTATTACTGTACACCTTGTCTTTAATACAGCCCCACAAAAAGAAGTCACGTGTTCAAATCTGGACAATATGGCGGCCAATCGGGGCCCATGCCAGAGGCTTCTGGGTACCCCAGAGCCAGAATGCAGTCCCCAAAGTGCTTCTCTGGGATATCAAACACACTCCTGCTTCAATGAGTTTGAGCTCCATCTTGCATGAACCACATCTTGTTGAAATCAGGGTCACTTTGGATAATGGGGATGAAATCATCTTCCAAAACCTTCACGTACCATTTGGTAGTCACTGTGCCATCAAGGAATAGTGCACCGATCATTCCATGCTGGACACTGCACGCCACACAGTCACCCATTGAGGGTCAAGAGACTTATCGATCGCAAAATACAGATTCTCAGTCCCCCAGATGAGCAACTTTTGCTTACTGATGAACCCATACAAATGAAAGTAGGCTTCGTCGCTAAACCAAATCGTACATGCGCATACTAATTCCCATGATGCCCCTCGGCCAACCACACAGTTTGAATGTCCTAACACAAACTGGTCAGAAGGTAAGATGCTTTTATTTCATGTAGTTCAGTAATTGTCACCCTCTATATTTGTACAAGATCTAAATACATCCATACCAAATAAAACCAAGAGAATAATATAACAGGCTTACAACTGCTTCATAGCTAACAGCTTACCCTTAATCTTATGAAATCTTATTTCATGCAATTCCAAACAAATGACTTATAAAAATAGATATAAATTGGTGTACATCGGGTGAAGCTCCATGTATGAAGTTCCTAGGCACCCAGAAGAATAATAATCTGGTGTGGCACGAACAGAAAGACAAGCTAACCAAAAAGCTCATTTCTGTCAAATGTCTCTCTCACTGTATTGAACAGCAGCCTGGATTGCTAGCATACTTTGCATACCTTCATTCAGTACTATACTATAATCTTCGGGGGCAATGAAGAAAAGGTAAAAATATATTTATCCTACAGAAATGATCAATAAGAATATTACGTAATATAACTGAATGTCTTACAGAAAGCTGTTTAGGAATCTCTGAATTTTTCTAACACTATTTGTTAACAGATGAACTGGGATGAAATATGATCCAATGTATTAAACATTTATTGTTCAAGGCATGTGAAACTCATTCATTCCCATGTCATGCTTTGTAAATCCCAACACAAAGGACAGAGTGAAGGGATGTGAAATGAGCTAAGTTGTACATTAAAAGACACAAGTAGTCACTGCAAGTTACTTGTGGGAAGTATCCTAACAACAAAGTATGACTAGAGTTAATGTACTTACACTCATAAGTATGAGAGTTACTTCTTGATTACTTCAGATATGTATGTTATAAGAAAAATGGCTACTTTGAAAAAAGCAGGCAGGTACGTGTCATCAACAGCACTGTAATCACCACTTGTGACATTTTTCTGATAGTTTGTGTCGCCCTCCTACTGTTCATTGGGCAAGCCAGTGGTCCTGTCCCAACCGTCATTCAGTGCACGCTTGACACAACTGCCCACACAATTACCACATGCAGGGTTTGCTGCAAAATTGACCATTCGACAGTGGTTTGCGACAGTCAGTGAGCCACAGGGCAGTCATCAGAGGCCCCAGTACTCTCCCTACACCCAGAGGCTGTCTTCGACACCCCCGCACACATTACTCCAGTGTATTCTGCTCTTGTTGGTAGTGGATGGGCGACTGACTGAGTTTCAGGTAGACATGGGAGTGGCTGTTAGTCTACTTAACTGGGACATGTATTGGATTTTGGGATGATCTGTGTTGCAACGGACGCTCCGTCAAGTTGTATCTTAAAGTAAACAGTGTATTCCTTTGCACGGACAATTCTCTATCTCAGCATATTATAAGAATGTAAAATAGCAACTTACACTGTTTGTGGTTAATTTACTGTTGATCCACAATATTTTAAGGTTAGACATCTTATCTGTTCTTGGTTTCCAGATCGTTGACAAAATATGTTTTGTGTCTCAGTAGGACCCCTGCCAAGATTTGGACTCCTTACCATAGTCACACAACCAGCTGCTCGAAAAATTTTGAGGTACACGTCTCCCTTAAGCTGTATGCAATCTCTAAGTTTTATCACCCCCCACCCCCTCCGCTCCCCCAACTCCCTTCATCATGCATGGTAGTGTCAAGGTTAAGTTGTAAAGTTGGCAGGACCTTGGTATCATTTCTCCTATTTAGCAACGCATCCTGCAGCTGCCACTGGACATCACTTCTTGGAGTTTCTTAGTGCTCAACACCCCTTTTGGGATTTATCAGTTTAAGCACTTGCCTTTTGTAATCTCGTCTGTGCCTGGAATTTATGAAAGTTATTCAGAGTGTTTGATTTAGGATGTTCTATGTGGTGAGAACTATCTCAATGAAATCTTGGTAATGGGTCCTACACGAGAGAAGCAGTTGTGGAATCTGCAGGCAGTTTCCAATGCCTGCTGGGGAAAGGCCTTGGCCTTGGCCAATTGCTGATTGGAAAAATGTAGTTTTTTCCTCCCAAATTGATGTTGATGTTTGATTTGTGGGGCGCTCAACTGCGTGGTTATCAACGCCCGTACAATTTCCCAACCTTTGCTCAGTCCAATTTCGCCACTTTCCTGGATGATGATGAAATGATGAGGACAACACAAACACCCAGTCATCTCGAGGCAGGTGAAAATCCCTGACCCCGCCGGGAATCGAACCCGGGACCCCGTGGTCGGGAAGCGAGAACGCTACCGCGAGACCACAAGCGGCGGACTCCTCCTCCCAAATTGTCAGCCTGCCAGCACCCAAGAACCTGAAGGAGCTAGAGTTCTTTTTGGGCAAGATTTTGTATTATAGTAACTTCATACCCCAGACTGTGTACATATGCAATACTCTATGCTAGCTTCACCAAAAGAGCATCACATTTACCTTGTCCATTGATTGTCAACAGGCTTTTCAGTGCCTCAAGCAGTGTTTGTGCTCCACGCTTTACACAGTGTAAATGCCTTAACCCAGTATGGCATTGGTACGGTCTTGTCACATCACAACCTGAGTGGCACCCCTTTTCTCTGCTCACCAGTGGTGGAGTCCTCACAGCCGCCCTTGTCAGTGGACCAACCTTTACCCCTGCTTCCCACTGGTGGAACAAGCTGCATCGGCATTGTATCCTTCGGCTGGTTGATTTTCTGCTGGGAACATTCAGGCACTCTCCAGTTTTGTGATGGACATCACGACACAAACTGGGCCATTTTTGGGCCTACATCACCTTTTCAAGGGCGAGGGATTTAGTATTCCTACCAACAGACATCGAGATGGAGGCAGTGGAGCTGGAATGGGTATTGCAGTGGGATAGCATACAATGCTGCCACAGAAGAAGGAGGGAGGAAGGTAGGGAGGGCGATGCGTGGCATGAGCAGAGCCACTGACTGAGACATGTACCTGCTGGTGGCAATAGGTTTGGTTAGGCAGCTCTAATGCTGATTGCAAGACCCCACAGACCAAGCCTTAAGCTTACGCAGCACTCTGTTCCACGAGCCGAGTAGTAAATCATTCATGCCGGTCGCATGTTGTGTCTCCCTTCAGGCTTGTTCCCTACACGGTGTTCAGGATCTCTGCTCCCCCAAAGATTAACTTGCATGTCGAGATTTGTTACCTCTTCTAGGGTTCAGCTTCCTGGCAATTGGCTATCACTAGTACATTTGTGGTGACAGTCACGATTCCACAGTTCCATCATGCCCACGAACAAGTATTTTACAAATACAAAGCTCATTGAGCCAAGAAATCAAATGAAATGTGATTACTCAGTAATGAGCCACTGGAGACTGTGGTTACCTTATGCCAAAATACACATAAGGTATCCCTCAGAAACCTCTGAAAGTTTGTCAGTGGAGTTTTGGTTCACTCTGTACACTGTGAACAGTAATAGTCCTCTTACACTCCCTCAGACACTACTTTGACATCTGAAAATCTCTCTCCATTAAGAATAGCATGCTGTGTTGTACTTGTAGGACCTCTTTAGACCTATACTAAAATTCTGATACTTTGTACACTCGTATTTTGTTCATTAGGGTACAGTGTAGAATTTTTTCATCACCTTTCAGAAGTCAAGCAACACATCATCAGCCTGGATGCCAGAATCTACTTTCTTCAGGGATGAACAGAGTGAACTACACTTCGAATTTTTTTGGTGGAATTCAAATTGATTCCTACATAGTAGGGTTTTTTTGTCTCTAGAGAAGTCGTAACACACGAGCACAAACACATTCCAGAATTATATAACAGATTAATTTCAGTGATACAAGCCTGTATAGCTGTGTTGATCTGACAACCTTTCTTGAAGATGGGACTGACATGCACATTGTTCCACTCCCTTGGAATGTTTCATTACTCCAGTGATATACAATAAACAGCTTTTAGAAGAAGAGTAGCATGTTATTGCACATACTTTAAATATGCTGAATCATACACACATCACACCATGTTCAATTTCCTTCCATCTGTTGAGCAATTTTATTTCAATTACCGTCCTGTGACTCTTATTTCAATATCTGTCATATTCATTTCTTGTTTCAACCAGATTTCTGTTCCCAGATTTATGTGTGAATTATTATCACTCAAAAGTGAAACAGTTTCTTGGACTTATCCATGGATGTTCCTGCATTTGCCTTATATTATTTTCATATCTTCTTCCTCCAATTTGCAATGGCAAATGCTACTGTCCGAAGTTAATTGGGCTAATATTTTCCCCATTTCCAAAATAAGAACATAATTTTTGAGGCCTATGTAGGAGGTTTCTCTCTCCTAAGAACACACATGTATTTGCCACACACACTCTGCTACACTAGTAGGTGCTTGCTACATGTGGCACATGGTTGACCATTAAGAGGGGTCCAATAATGCCATATCTGACAGCACAGGTTGAGAAAGCCACCTCTGAGATTAACACACAATCATCTGAGCCTCTGGTTTATGCCTTCTACTTGGCTCTAAACCAAAGCACCATGATTGTTTCTGAGAAAAATATCACCCAGTTTCCATCTCATGAGTAAAGCTAGCTGCTTTCATGAGTTCAGAAAACGGCCTATGTGTAATGATGATGGTTTCTGAACTCAGGCAGTGGGCAACATTGTTTCTGATGCAAGTCACCATTTGCAGCTGGTTGCATCCAGCATGCTCAAAGCCACAGCCAGAGCTGCCTCTACATCTCAGATGAGTCCCCCCTCTCCAGCTCCTCCTGGCAAGTGGATCTAGTATTTGCCTGAGGAGCTCCATCACCTGCCTAATACTGGAGCTCCAAATGACTGATAAGTACACCCTCTGTTCTTGTCCAGACTTTTCAAAGAAATTGGTCAGAGTCTCAAAGGACAAGGCATCCTTTGCGGGATAAGAAGAGTTCTTAGCAATTGACAAGATCTCAAACCTGTTTTGAAGGTGTAAGACGAAAACAACTTTTCGTACAAAAGAAATAAGGAAAAGACAGGACAGACATAAAACATTTTGTCATACAAAAATAAAATAAAAAAATCACTACAAATGTTTTAAGAATGGGATAATATGGGAAAACGTCCAAAATTAACATCAGAGAAAGTGTGAAATCTGAAAAAGAATTTGCAAGAAAAAACATATTTAATCCTTCTGTGGGTGCGCCTTTCATACTTCCATGAGTGGGCGCATTGCAGCTTTTACACCGCATTTAGTATTACACTTTTAACCTAAGGAAAAATAATCTTTATATAATCACCAGTTAAATTATATTGGTGAAGACATAACATGACATTACATGGCTCTATAAAAACAATCTTTTATTTATTTGTTGCCTTCACAATCGTCTGTTATTGTCACTGTAATTTATAACAAGCCGATATTCTTTATTGCCTTCATGGTTCTTTTAATTATGTCCCTTAATTGCACTGATTCACGTGAAAAAAAAAGTAACATGGGAACACATTATGAAATGGAGCATTCATAAAATCCCACTCCTGTTTATGATTGTGAATAAATTAGTCAACTTCCATCTGCGTCTCATAATCTTCAGGACGTACAATTAGACGGCGGCTGTCAAATGCCTTCTTTTTCTCCATTTCCACACTTTTATGAGACCTAATGAAACACATGTTTCTATAAAAGTAATATATTGTAGCAAATCAATATCCAAGATTGTAAAGAGTAATGGAAATTGCATATGGGAACTTCGATTCAATTCGAATATTCATTATATACTAATATAAAAAAAAGACTGCTTTGAGGCAAAAGAAAAACACAAGTATAGAAAATACTTACATCACAACGTGCGTAGCGGCAAACACACCGCAAACGCAGCACTCACATTTCAAACAACAATTGCAACCAAACCGCAGAAAGCATGAATCCCGCAAATGTAGTAAGTGGTGAAATCTGTTGAGAATAACAAATACGTATCTGGATGTGGATGCAAGTGTAATGCTATCTGTGATACTAACAGAAAACTAAATCTTGTGGCTAACTGCCGTAGGCGTGCTCACCAAAGGGTTAAATGACAGAGGCAATGATCCACTTTGTACGAAAAAGTTTGTGTCTCTCTTTTGTTCTTTCATTAATTACAAAGCTCAATCTCACTGTCTACTCCTCATATTAATTCACATTAATAAAGTTTTCATGAGAGCTTATACAAGTCTACAAATGATCCATTGGATAGTAAAGTATGAAAGCAGAAACATAAAAAATGTATGTTTAACATAAATTGTATTTTATGTTAGTTTGAATCCGTCACTCTTCTATTTCAGGAGTGTGTGCATATCTCATGGTATGAACACCACCTGCTGACTGATGTATAATTTACCTTTTCCCTTTTGTTTTGGTATCTAAAATATATATAGACAGAAAATATACATTTCCCTTGTCTACTGGTATGCACATATGTGAAAAAATATGTATCCTTTCTTTATTTTTTATTTATTTATTTATTTTTTGTCTTAGGACAGGTCCAATGGCTGCAGTCTGCTGAAATACGTATTCTATGAGCATAAATAAAGTATGATCCTGACAGTTAATTTTGTATTAGTGCTTCATCATGGTCACATAGATACCTGCAAGAGGGGGCCCCTCCTGAAATCTGGCGGTGTAGACTTTGCATGTATTACAAAACTCTCCCGCATTTCTAGCAACAGTTGCTTGTGAGCATATTAAATTGAAGATTTAGCATATCCAAATGCTACAGGAAATACTGTGGATTTTTTTAAATGCATATTTCTGTTTTTCCACTTTCAAGAGTATTAATTTGGCATTCTTCTTGGTTGTTTATGTTCCTGTTTAACAGCATTTTCTGTCATTTTGGTTTTTATCTATTTTAAAATTTTTATTTTCAGTGAAAAATAACATTATCTTTTTATGAAGTGAAACATTTCTTATGAAAAACTTGTTGAATACCCTGAATATAATAATAATGAGGTAATTTCAGATTGTTGATCAAAATGATGTCATTTGTATCCATGTTGATACTATTAAAAATGTGCTAATGATATACGCTTACCATTTTGTTGACATATTTACCTATAAACATTGAGTGAATACCTACCCATCATCTGATATAAAATAGGTTTCGTGGAATTCATGTCAAATTTAATTTTTGGGGCACTATACATTCTCAAACTCACATTTCCTTCCCCTCTTGGATAAACTTCTGTGAATGTCCCTGCATGGTCACTGACCTCTATAACAACTGTAGAGACACACTGTCACTGTTATTATTAGTCATTGCTTATGAGTACTACTCATTTAATAAAGTGAGATGTTCCATGATTGCAAAGCAATGGCATATTCGGCCTATGGAATTAAAAGATCATGCCACAGACTGAAAAGTAAAATATTCATAACTAAAACAAGCAGATGATTTCAGGATTATGATTTTAGAATAATCAATGGCATGTTTATTAGCAACCTTGCTGAAGATGAATGTAGTGAAACGTACGAGGTCATTAATTACTAGCAATTTTACTATGCCAATGATCTAGTGACTTATTAGCAGTTCTTAAATAGAACATCTGGCAGTGTCAATGTTTTGAAGTGGGAGCACAGCTACTGCTCTGGGCTAAAACCACAGAGCTGCTCCCCCGGTCCCCTCCCCCCAATGCCAACACTGCCCACTGCCTGTCATAATACTTTCTAACATTGTTGCAAGTCCTTCTCTTCACTATAGAACTCATAGCAAATGGCAGATGACATTCAAACTGACCAATTCAGAACTTCATTACTTGGAAACATGTTAAGAATACCTGGCTGGGTCAAAATTGGCAGAGGGACAAAGGCCACTAGCCAGCCTCAACCAGAGAGCCAACCTGCTTCTCCTCTCCCCCCCCCCCCCCCCAGTTCTTAATCTAGACATATGCTTTCTAATCCCATAAAGAATTCTTGTGCTAGGACCCTGAATCCTTTTGTTATATGCCTGCTGGTAACTGGAGTAATTTTTATGTATTAGTTGTAATTTTCACATATGGCTCTCATCCCAGAAGCTACTACAAGCTGTTTTTCATTAGTTACCTGTACAGTCCCAAAATCCAACACCACATGATACTACTTGACTATTTATAAAGAAAAAAAATGAAAGGTAAGCTGTCTATTGAGAGAGGAAAATTAAACCAGGAGAAGAAAATGAGACTGAGGAATTCAAGTAACCAGCTAACAACAAACAAATGTTACACATAATGAAAGGAGGTTATCAGTAATGGGGAAAAAAATAAAGAAATTAGTGAGATAATGCTAGTTTCCAAAATGTCAGTTAGTAACTTTATTGTATTTAATTATTCTAGTAACAGCAGTGCAGTCAGAGCATGTTTCACCAACAGAAGTTGCTGCCTAGTAAGCAATCTGCATGTGTGCTTGTTTAACAGTTGTATTACAGACTATCAACAACACAGTTATTTCCACAGATCAAAGAAAAAAAATACAAAATAATTCAAATAGTATTGTGCCAGTTGTATTGAAATCTAAAATGTACACATCAGTTGGCATTCTTTTTGTGTGTGGCTTCACAGTTATATGCAAAGAATTTATGTTAAAACTTAGAATACATTTATATGTTTAAATTAAATGTGTCAATTTGGTTTTCAAAGATAATGCCAGTATGGAGGATGGTTATGCCAAGCAATATTAGAGTCTTTACAGTCAAGTTTTATGCTGTTGATGATGGTGTCTGGAAGCTGCATACTAAGTGAAGACCACACTTGTAGCAAAGCTGCTTCAGTATGGCAAGGTTCTACACACTTCCTAAGTGCATTCCAAACATGTTCTATAGGACTTAGGTTGAGATGTCAAATGGCAACTGCATTCACTGAACTGTTTGTTGTTTAAGGCATTCACTGTCATCTATCACACACACACAGTGACATATGGAAGTATAATGATGTCACCCAAACTGTGCTTATACCCACCTGAAAAAATAAACCTTAATAGTTAGACCAACTCATTCCCTTCATGAAATGGAGAATGATACTGAGTTTTTACCTATCACCAGATAAAATTATGCCTGTTTTGATTCAAGGTTGATGTTAGTTGATCTCTACTGATCTGCATGTACACACTGGTGCTCTCACTGCAATTACACATTCCTGTGATGATCAGTAAGTGGTATACACATGGTTGTCATCTCGTGTATGTACTGCCTTCTGCAACCAAGACTACATAACATCATTTATCTGGTCGCTGCAACAAAGGCAGACTAGTTTGGATGGGGTTACTCTACTATTTTTTCAAGTGCATAGATATTGGTAATCAAGCAATACAGCAAGTAGGTAAACAGTGAACAACCTGGCCACTTACGTCTGAATTTGACCAGCCCACAGCTGTCCCTTTTGTCCAATAAACAATGCTGCAATGCAATTTCATGCACAGATATTGTTAGTGGATTGTAGTGTTGAAGGTCTACATGTAGTTTGTCTGAGCAAGACTAATGTGGTAATCACGTACTTTATTGTTGTGTCGACTGCTATAGCCAGGTTTTTACTGTTTCACGGTTTACCCTAATTTAGGGAAACTGCACGTTTTAACTAGATCCTCATTCAACTTATATGTTGTTACCAATGTGAAGCATATTAGTAAGAAAGGACCTTCGCATATGTATGCAGTATATAACTAACACACACACACACACACACACACACACACACACACACACACACACACACACGATCCCATGTTACTTTAGCAGCAGTTGATCAAAATTTGTGATACGATAATGTAACTGACCTTTCATTGTCAATACACACAGTATCCTGAAAACTCTCTTATTAACTGTAGTTGAGGTGAAAGTGTAATCTTACATTAGAAATACCATCACTCATCACTAAATTAAATCTATATACTTGTTTAATAAACATAAAATATCTAAATTAAGCTAATGTGATTAAGAATGATGAAGAATAAGTAATAAAATAATAATAAAACAACAGAAGTTTCACTACAACTGTTTTATTATGTAATTGAGCAACTATTCTTCAGTTTTACATTGTTACTGATTATCAAGAACAATTTAAGCTTTAAAATTTTATCTGGTTATTGTTGGCAAGACTTTTTTATGACTGTAATATTGTCCATGCAGTTATAAAAACTAATCATCTTCATACGAAATACAAGAAAAGTTTCAAAAACATAATTTTACTACATGTAGTCCACTTTACACTTTATTTTTGGCAGTATCACGTCTCTTCCTGCCGTACCTCCAGTTATTCTACTTAGACTATGTATTATTTTGTGCCACTCATAAACATGACACTATCCTTGTACACACCAAAATATAACTAACAAGAAGGTTAATGTCACTAGGAACCAGCCAGGCACAGTTTTTGCAAGACTGAAAAGCAAGTAGGCGTAAATTTCTGTATTTGACCATCCCATTACCTGTCAACATGGTTTTCCCAAAATCTCTAAGAAACTCACAATTAGTGGGCAGTCCAATAAGCTGTCCAAGTGGTTTTTCATCAATGCTTTGAAGTCATAAGCAGATAGATAATCAATAAAATAACAGGAACTCAACAAATGAAGAAACTGCAACAATTCACCAGTCAGTTTGTGGTAGTCTAACAGAGTGACCTAATAACAACACTAAGAATACTTATTAAATAGTACAGCATTGTGTTCATGCTTGGGAGAGATTGAAATTGAGTAACGAGTTGTAAAAGTGATTAAGGAATATTATGAATCTCGGTATGGAGCAAATACATGCAGTACATTTTTACACAAACTTTGAAAGAAAGAGCAATATTGTTTCTTGGTCCTATACGCACAACTAGGGAGAGGTAGCAAAAATATTGTACAATATGTTGGGTGTTAATTATAAAAACAAACTGAAAGCACCAGAGGTATAATCTGTCTTCTCCAAATCTACGACTCACGTATAACATAAATGTGCTTCACTTTAACATTTTTAAACTGGGTCACAACATAAAATTACAGATTTGAAACTTTAAAACTTTTAGCTAACAGGTATAAATATGTTAGCAATACAAAGTTCACGATTGGTTGTGAAGGAAACTGAAGGCTGGTGCTCTGAATTCATTCAGCTGCAGGTTTTCCATGTCTGGAGGCAATTCTGGCAGCAGGGTTTTGCACGGAAATTAATACAATGTTTCTACACATTATCAGCAATTTCATACAACTGTTGTGAACCATTTATAAGGAACTTTAAAAAATCAGTATCTACATCATCAATACACTACAAGCCACCTAATGGTGTGTGACAGGGGGAACTCAGTGTACCACTGTCACTTCTCCCCTTTCCTGTTCTAGTCGTGAATGGTTCGCAGGAAGATTGTTGGTGAGCCTCTGAGTGAGCTCAAATCCCTCCAGTTTTACATTCATAGTATTTTGTGAGATATATGTAGGAGGAAGCAATATAATGGTCAACACTTCTAGGAACGTATGCTCTCTGAATTTTCACAGTAAGCCACATCGCGATTCAGAATGCCTCTCCTGCTGCGTCTGCCACTGGAGTTGGCTAAGTGTGTCTTTTGTGGTGGACTACATTTTCTGAGGATTCTTCCAATGAATCTCAGTGTGGCATCCACATTACCTGCAATTATTTCCATGTGGTCATTCCACCTTTAAATATTCTGTATGCATACTTGCACATACTTTATGTAAGTGAATGCTTCCAATGATTGTTCTACAATTGTGAAACGTGCAATAATGGAGGTTTCTGCCTATTTGTGCACAAACATTTGTTTATTTTGAGTGTCAACTGACAATACCTGCACCAACTATCGATCCTCTGCTGGTCTTCCTGCATTTTGGTACGATGTTCAAGTGTTGTGACTTCTCTTAACACAACATTATCTGCAGAAAGCCTCATGGAACTTCCAACATTATTCATAGGTCATTTATATAAACTGAGAAAAGTAATGACCCTGTAACACTCGCTTGAGGTATGTCCCAAGGTAGTTTTACATTCAAATATTTCTCACCATTTAGAATGGCATGCTGTGTTCTGTTTGCTAGAAACACTGCAATTCAATCACGGATGGTCTGATATTCGGTATGGTCATATTTTCGACAGTAGGTGGCAGTGGGGAACAGCATCGATTGCCACAGCATCAACCTGGACATCAGTATCTAGTGCTTTCTGGGTCTCATGGATGAACAGAGTGAGCTTTGTTTCACACGGTCACTATTTTAGGAAGCCATGTTGAGTCCCACAGTGAAGATTTTCCGTCTCCAGGAATGTCATAATATGTGTGAATACAACATGTCCCAAAATTCTACAACAGACAACATCAGAAACACAAGTCTATAGTTTTGTGTATCTGTCTGACCAACCTTCTTCAAAACAGGAATTACATGCACTTTTATTCAATCACTAGGAGTGTTTTTCTTCTCCAAAAATCTAGGGTATACTGTTGCTGGATGAAGAACAACTTCTTTCTCACAGTCCATGTAGAATCAGGTCCATTGGCCCTTCCTCTGTTGATTTCAGTTACTTTTCTACCTGATCTTCACTATTTTGATATCTGTCCTTTTGAAATTTGTGTGACAATTTAAAGGAGAAACCACAGTTTGATCTTCCTCAGTCAAACAGTTTAGGAAAAAGGCATTTTAATATTTCGGCCTTCCTCCAATTTGTTGCCATTACAGTCACAAAGTGTCTGGCCAGATGGCTTTGATAAATTTACTGATTCAACATATGACCAAAACTTCATACGATTCTTCTGTCTAGTTACTGTGTAGAATGTTACCTTAAATTCATTGAACATTTCATGTCTGGCTCTCCGTGTGCTCATTTTGGTGTCATTCAAGTTCGGTTTTTTCTGCAAGGCTTTGACTACATTTAAATTTGCTGTGAAGCTCTCATTGCTTTTGTAGCAGCTTTCTCTAACACGGTTGTTAAAGCGTGGCATGTCTTTTCGATCCCTCACAACTATTTTTAACAAATATCTGTCAAAGGCTTGTTGTACAATACTCTTGAACTTTGTCCATTGGAGCTCAACATTGTTGGCCCTAAAGGTGAATTTTTCATGTTGACCATTCAGGTAATCTGGAATCTGTTAAATGTGTACCAAGTTTAGCAAACCATAATAATAAAACAAATGGCTTAGGAGTTAATGCAATGTGTGGGAGGATTTTCATACCTGTGCATGATCTCTATGTAAGTGTAATTTTACATGAGTTATGGCAAGGTAATCAGTAAAGAAATGAATAACAATTTGGTGTAACAAAATTAGGTGGCTGCCACTTTCTACACAATTGAATTTGTACTACAATGTGTTTTTCTCTCTCTCTAAGCAAGCAACATATTTCACTCCAACAAGGAAGAAAAAGACATTGTTTGTAAAATTGCTATAAACAAAATTTCCTGTATGACACTAACCCCATCTCAGTAACAACATGACTTTTACAATTTTAATTAATTATATATTGGGCAAAAGTAAGACAAAAAGTCAATACAAAACAATTATAATGCAACAATGCTTAGAGGGCATACTACCACTTACCTTAAATATGTGTAAAGATTATCTGTGCAAAACTGTCAAGTTAGAAAGTGAAAGCATGTGTTTTTTGGTAAAGTGCATGACAGTTATTGATATTTGAATGATTGGATTTTAATAAGTTGCCAGTATTTAGTAAGCTGATATAAAAAGTTACAAAATGGAAAAGAAAATGTGCTAAGCAATCTGCAAGTGCCAAAATAAAATTAGATGGGCAAAACTGTGCTAAATAAATGGACTGAAAGTTAAACTAGAGTAACTGACATTTATTTCATGTGTGTGATTTGACGTATTCACATAGAAACAATAATGACATTGTAAGTTAAAATAGAATAGAATATTAAGACCTTGAAACATGATAGACTGTAAACATAAATGACAGGCATAACCCCCTACCAAAAAAAAAAAAAAAAACATTCTTTGCAGAGAAAGTATTAGGAAAGAGTTTGGGGATATAAAATGCACTTGCATTTACCTTTTTTCCCCCAGAAACCACCTCTCACACCACAGAAATTTTACTGTTGTACGGTGGTCATGAACAGAAATTTTTCTTCGAAGAAGTGAATAAACAAGTCAGATTTCTTTTAGGATGGGACAATACAGAACATGTGCAGATGTTAACACGTAGTAAAGGCACAAGCAGCCAAATCAATTCTTACTATGCTCATCTGGAACAGAATGGAAGGGAAGAAAGTAGAAGGGAAGGATAAAACCAGTTATAAAAGAACAGTACGGTATCATTAGGTGGGTGGGGAAAATTGCAGCCAAAAACATCTGAAGGCTCTCTGGGACTTGACATGCAGTGGGCAGTACACCTTCTGCATCCGACCAGCAGCACTCTGAGTCATTGCGAAAGACAGATAACTCACTCAATAAAATGGTAGGGAAAAGTGAGGTAACATTCTCAGATTAAAATGATGAGGAATGTGAAAGCATATCTGCAGCGGGAGGCAAGCTCCCATCCCGACGCCCCCCCCCCCCCTCCTTTCCCATCCCCTACAGTGGAATCCAGACCGGACCAAACTGTCCCTCATTAAGATAAGATTGTACACACCACACTGTAAAACTAGGTGTGCTACTCAAATATCATCAGTTAAAATTGAAGGTAATGAGCCATCTGGCTTCACAGTTTGCCTTATGCAGTGAAAGTGGGGGCACTCTTTTAAAATGTGCACTACTGATAAATGGGCAACTACAATGAAGTGTAGCAGTTTGTTGAATATGTTGGGTCACTTAGTGTGGCTGATGCAGAGTGAGCAAAGAACAGTAGATTCTCAGCAGTATGAAGACATCTGTGTAGTTGTGGTGGGTAATTTGTTGGTGGCAGCTGTGGAATTTGGAAGACCAGTTGCTCAGATTGAAATGAATTTTAGTAGCAGAGAAAAGTGATAGGCCTAAGTAAAACCAACTTTGTACCCTTGATACATTGACATAATTTCATTTTTGAATTTTTGTTCCTTTGCCTGTATCTGTTCAGTTAATATAATTGTATTCTTTATTAAACAGGAAACACTTCCTGATGTTCTGCAACATTATTTTTATTTGGTCACGAATTCGTTTTCTTTGGCCATCATCAGGTAACAACTGAATGTCACTAACACAGATAAAATGACATGCATCTTACAGAGAGACAGAGTTTTATATGAAAGATACAAAATGGTTTCATTAACTAAAACTTCTTCGTAACTAATGATTTAAGTAAATGTACAGTTATTGTGTATGAAAGCTTTCCAGTTTTCCCGGCTGAGATTATGACAATTCTTTGCATATGGGAGGGTTTATATACAAAGTAAACTTTGATTATGTTTACGTTAGGATTATTTGAAATGGTGATAGCAGGTAATGGAGATTTGATTTGGGGGTGGAGGGTGGGGTGGGGCAATGGACACATTTTGAACGCAGCAAAGGGCACACTGAGCTGAAAAGGTTTGAGAATCCCAGCACTAAAGGATGAGAGTATCGTCTCCTCTGTGCTGTGTATAACCATTCCACTAGTCATCACACAAGATATATATCATGTTCCCATACATCATCAGACACTATTCTGGCACTGAATACTGGATAATTTGCTTTTTGTAGCTCCTATTGCAGTTGGCTTTTGGATGGTGACTGGGAAGAGAGGTGATAGTTGGAAAATTGTCACTGTCACAGATATGATCTTGGACATGTCACTGGAACTGGGATGCAGATTATGCAGGAATGTGTTGTTTCTCAAGTATTAAGAAGGCACAAGTCAGACCATGTTGAAGATCCTAGTAGTAGGAAGAGTGGAGGGAGCTTCTCGAATAGTCCAACTACATATTCTTACATATGCCTAATCTTAAAGTCTGGTGGGAAATAGATGACGCAGAAAGAGGCCTTGAGAGGCATTGATATAGAAACTTTAACTGTTTCCAGATCAGCATCAATAATCACTTGTCAACTAAAGATGTCCACACGTACCATTGTGCAGGTGCTCTTCCACCAAGTCACCATCTATGACTTTTCTTACCTCTTTAAATCTAACAATATCCTTGATTCTTCTATCATCTATTCATCTGGCTATGAGACAGTCCCACCTCCATCACATTTTAATTACAGTCATAATCTCATCTTCCACTCCAATCTGTTCCCTGTTCCATTTGTTTCTCTTTCTCTATGACCAATTCCACTGCTCACTGAGAAAACTTCAGTTTTTGAATGAGCATCATACTAAGAGTACATGTCTCACTGACATATGTCAACCGGCCGTTGTGGCCAAGCGGTTCTAGGCACTTCAGTCTGGAACCGCACGACCGCTCCAGTCGCAGGTTCGAATCCTGCCTCGGCCATGGATGTGTGTGATGTCCTTAGGTTAGTTAGGTTTATGTAGTTCTAAGTTCTAGGAGACTGATGACCTCAGATGTTAAGTCCCATAGTGCTCAGAGCCATTTGAACCATTTTTGACGTATGTGACAACAGACATCACACACCGATTGTAAAGCTTATGCAACGACACATAGGCAACTCATTTTGAAAACCATTTTGACCACTACATGTACTCCACATTTTCACTTTTCTATTTATTTCTTTGGCTGTTGTCTATCCAGCAACTGTCTTCAGTTGCCCTAAATACAAAAATGATTAACCAGTTTTATGGCATCCTGTTTATGTTTCCAATTTTCTTGTTTATGTGTTGACCATACATTATTTTAGTCTTGTAATAATTGATTTTCAGGGCCACTCCAGTTGAAGTTTATTTGCTGCAGAGGAAAAAAGTGTAACGTTATCAGCAAAATGAAGTGCATGCTCCTTTATTTGAGTTTATAATATGATTATTTCCTCTAGAGCTGCTGAAAAGTTTTTGTTATATGAAATCTTTCTGCCTTACTCCGTTTCAAGTTCTGAACTCATCTCGGTGAAATTGTACAGAAGCTGTAGCATTTACATACAACTTCTTCAGCACAATAACAAAGATTTAATCAGTGTTTTGTTTCTTAAGGGCTGTTAGTGCAAATTTTGTTGAAACTGAGCATTCTTCTGCGAAGGGGGCATTGTAATGGGTTTGGAAGGATCTGTAGTTGGTAAGTACTGATAATGGGAATATGATTGTGTCAGGTGTAGGTTACAATTGTAGCAAAACTCAGCAGTGTGGACACTTCAATATTTTTTCCAGGTGTTTTGGTGCGGCAAATGATAGGAGTGTTTCATACTGAGGGATCACTTTCTCCTTATTAATTGCAGCAGCGATCAAGGAGAGTTCTGCCCTGGCAGTTACTGCAAACGGAATATAGTTTACTAGCACTTCCATAGTCTTCTCCCTCTCAGTCCAGATGTACTCATGGATACAGTAGTAGGAACAAGGGCCAAAGCTTACACACCTGAGCACCTAAGAGCTGGAGGACATATAGCTTTACATGATACATGTGTAACACAAACAGCTTCTCAAGTAAGAATATAACCCTTAAAATCGCAAACAAAGGTACCAGTGTTAACACTTTTGGTCCACAAATCTGGCAGACAAAAGGGATATCTTGGAATTCTAGGTTAGTGAACAGTTCTTCATGTTTAGTGGGACAATCCTATGGCAAATAGCTCCCTGGATCAGGTTTAGTCACATATAGTGAGTAATCGCCTCTTATGACAGGCAGGAGTGATGTGCAAGCACACTGTAATGCACAATACTTCAACAAAAAAGTTGTGGGGGTAAACATAGGAGGTAGAATAACTGAAAAAGTAATTCATACCCCTATACATGGACATTCATGACATCACATGTATGGCATTTTGAACATATGTTATAAAAATGAGAGAATTAATGCTGTAAAAGCATGCAGTGTAATGTGTAAAACACCAAGGTGACAAAAGTCATGCGATACCTCCTAATATTGTGTCGGACCTCCTTTTGCCTGGTGTAGTGCACAATTTTGATGTAGCATGAACGCTGTTGGATGTCCCCTGCAGAAATACTGAGCCACGCTACTACCCTAGCCATCCATAATTGCAAAAGAGTTGCGAGTGCAGAATTTTGTGCACAAACTGACCTCACGATTACATCCCATAAATGTTCAATGACATTCATCTGAGTGGCCAAATATTTCACTCAAACTGTCCAGAATGTTCTTCAAACCAATCACAAACAGTTGTAGCTCAATGACATGTCACATTGTCATCCATAAAAATTCCATTGTTGTTTGGGAACATGAATTCCATGAGTGGCTGCAAATGGTCTCCCAGTATCCAAATATAACCATTTCCAGTGAATGATCAGTTCAATTGGACCAGAGGACCCAGTCAATTGCATGTAAACTCAGTCCACAACATTATGGAGCCACCAACAGCTTGCACAAAGCTTCGTTGACAACCTAGGTCCATGGCTTTGTGGGGTCTGCAACACACTCCAATCCTACCATCAGCTCTTACCAGCTGAAATTAGGACTCATCTGAGCACACGATGGATTTCCAGGTGTTTAGGGTCCAACCAATATGGTCATAAGTCCAGGAGAGGCGCTGCAGGCAATGTCGTGCTGTTAGCAAAGGCACTTGTGTCTGCTGTCATAGCCCATTAATGGCAAATTTCGCTGCACTGTCCTGATACATTTGTCATATGTTCCACGTTGATGTCTGTGGTTATTTCATGCACTGTTGCTTGTTTATTAGCACTGACAACTACAGAAATGCCACTGCTCTCGGTTGTTAAGTGAATGCCCTAGGCCACTGTGTTGCCTGTGATGAGAGGTAATGTCTGAAATTTGGTATTCTTGGCACACTCTTGACACTGTGGATGTCAAAATATTGAATTTGCTAACAAATTACAAAATGGAATGTCCTACGCATCTAGCGATAACTACCATTCTGTGTTCAAAGTCTGTTAATTGTTGTTGTATAGAAATAATCATGTTGGAAACCTTTTCACATGAATCACCCGAGTACAAATGACAGCTTCGCCAACATGTTGCCCATTTATACCCTGTGTGCATGATACTTCCACTCTCTGTGTATGTGCATATCGCTACCCCATCATGACTTTTGTCACTTCAGCATAAATTCTCTATTGTACATTTCCCAATAATTTTGGAATATAAGTTAATACTCTCTTTCAGTGTTTGCCTGAAATTTGTACTCATTCTGTACACATATTTGATAATGTTTGTCCGTACATTTAATTAGTTTTTCACTAACCCCTTTCATTTCTCTGTACTCCACATCAAACTACTTTCAACTCATTCCAGCAATCAGGGGAAAATGCCAGAGAGAACATATCTACTTGTACTGGGGTCTATCAGCAGAAGAGCATAGCTATGACAACATATTATGGGTGCACCTACATGTGTAACTTTCATCATGTCTAGAGAGAGTACGTGCAGCGGAAAAAATGCTCATACTGCTGGCTAGTCACACGAACTTACATAGCATGCAAATATAAGGACGCCCAGCAGCAGTCTTGCTCTCAGTTGCAGTTATCAATTTTGTCTCTACAAGTACACTGCAAGTGTCATTAATGTTTACCTGGACCGACTTAGTCTTTCGTTGGAAAGTGCTTCAGCTGATAAATGTGTAGTTTCCACCACCCAATGACTCACATGGAACTGTGCTCATTATTACAATTTCCACATATGTGCAGTGTTACGTAGTAGTGCACGGATTTATATAAGTTTTGATTAGAAACTATTGCTTACATTATTTCTATCAAGAACTATTATCATTTGGTTTTGTGAACTAACAGAAAATTTTTGTGTGTTGTCACAGAAAGTTTATTTGTGTTCAGTAATGTAGATGGACCTAAAGTGAAGGTTACAGTCCATAGTATGGGTACTTGACAGAACTTATGAGTGCTGAAAGCTTAAGCAGTTACCTCTAATTTCCAAATGCCTATCCACCATTCCGCTCCTCAGTCGAAAGGTGAACAGATACACTGCCCTATCAACAACTGCTTATCTTCTATGTAATACTTGCCAGTACCATAATTTTATTAAGTTTATTATGACAACTTTTGTCAGTAATAAATACACAAAAATTTTTTGCACACTAACTAATCCCATCTCATTCCTGACAACTGTTGTAACAATGAAACTTCCTGGGAGATTAAAACAGTGTGCCCGACCGAGACTCGAACTCGGGACCTTTGCCTTTCGCGGGCAAGTGCTCTACCATCTGAGCTACCGAAGCACGACTCAAGCCCGGTACTCACAGCTTTACTTCTGCCAGTATCTCGTCTCCTACCTTCCAAACTTTACAGAAGCTCTCAGGAGAGCTCGCAGGAGAGCTTCTGTAAAGTTTGGAAGGTAGGAGACGAGATACTGGCAGAAGTAAAGCTGTGAGTACCGGGCTTGAGTCGTGCTTCGGTAGCTCAGATGGTAGAGCACTTGCCCGCCAAAGTCAAAGGTCCCGAGTTCGAGTCTCGGTCGGGCACACAGTTTTAATCTGCCAGGAAGTTTCATATCAGCGCACACTCCGCTGAAGAGTGAAAATCTCATTCTGGGAACTGTTGTAACAGTTTCCTTTCAGTATTACTGCAGAAGCAATTGTTTTAGCATTTATAGACAATTCTGAATGCAGAATTGCACACGTATGACATCAACTGCCACAACACCACAACTTCATGGCCGAAAGCCGATGGGCGGTATCAAAGGCTCACATGCTGTAAACCAAACTCACATTTTAAATAAAAAAGTATTTCTATAGTGTATACTAGATTGAACCTTTATGTCAAGGCACGCACACACTAGCCCAACAAAGGCAAACGAAAGACAGCCTGTGGATTTTGCCAAAGCTGGTTGCCAATGCATTGGCATTCAACCTGTCATACGCACCAAACCAAGGGGTTGGGACCCGCAGATTCAGCCATGTGGAATCACAATTGGTTCTGATAGCTTGGCGAGGTTCCTCCCATTTTGTTATTGTTATAAAGTAGTGTTTTAATAACAGTTTCTCCAACCAATACTATGAGCAAAGGAGAGGATTCAACAGTTGCATGTGCAGCATTTATTTTACTGCAAGAAGTTGATCATCAGAAAAAGACGAAACAAGGCTAGCGGATGATCTCTCTTTTAAAAAGTAGGGAGCAGTGTGGTGGGACAAAACTGTCTGACCTTAATGCTGAATTTTAATATGGGTTATTTCATAACTTTTGCGAATTACAGCCATAACTTTTGAACCATTATTGCTTAATGTAGACCCCTAACACATTTCCAAAGATGACTCCTCTTTTGGGAGAGCTGTACCTGCAGAACAAATATATCCATAATGATTCCATTTTTTTACACATCATGCACATTATTTTCTAACAGCTCATTTATTTCCCTCCAAGCGCCTAGTCTTTTCAATTTGTTTTTACAGCCGCAATTCATGGGATCCCCTAAACATTCTCGTTTATGGAAAAACTATCAGCTTTAATGCTGTCTCCATATTCCACTCAGTACTTTTAGACACAATAAATAAATACCCATTCAACAGACATCCCCATCCCAAATTGCTACTGAAACAATGAACATTTGACCCGGCATCCACATCAGGAGGTAACCTGGGTCCCAAGCCCAACACAATGCCAATGTTTTGATGTTACTGCCAGCAGTCCGAACCGCAAACCAGCCCAAATGCTTTGTTAGCTAAGATTTGCTGCCCGGACACACTAAGCACATTTCGGCCAATGGCACAGTTGGTTTCCACTCGTTGGCCTTTGTTGTTTTCGTGTGTACCCGCATTCACACAATGGCATCAGATGAATCATTTCATCTTTAAATGCGGTGGAAATGTCGCAATAAACCACGAGCCACAGCTTTCGTCTTCATAGAACACAGCAGGAAGTTTTAAGTCAAGGTTGCCTCAGATAGTGTA
This sequence comes from Schistocerca cancellata, assembly GCF_023864275.1. NCBI lineage: Eukaryota > Metazoa > Arthropoda > Insecta > Orthoptera > Acrididae > Schistocerca > Schistocerca cancellata. The sequence goes on along the minus strand of NC_064629.1, from coordinate 873,279,238 downwards.
TCAACCTTGAATATATACAACACATATCAAAAATCTCCCTTTAGTGATTCAATTCTATCATCTTAATCACTTCCTGAATGCTTCATAGCTTTCTAAGTTACACTTCTAGGCCCCCTTAAACAAGCTCTCCAACTATATTAATAATTCTCACATGATCAGAAAACAACTAAAAGTTCTTAAAGTAACTAAATGTTCATTACACCTCAAACTTTTCTGAAGCTAAGTAATCCTCACTGTTCTCGTGCCAACTTCTCTAACATATTTGAGCCTTGTGCTTACAACACCTTTTTCTTAGACTATTTGCAATAGGTGATAAACACGGAACACTGCAAGTTTGTATGTATAAGCCACACAAGCCATCTTCCTGCCACACTGTACCCAACATCAGACATTGTGTTCAGATGACAAACGCAAAAATTAATTAATCATAAACTATCAAAAGGAATTAACAGTTTTTTCAATTCTATTATTAATCAGATTTCTATTTAATATGCTGTTGACATTTGTGTCATTAGTGGTTCAGTAGAAGTATGGATGAGAGTAGAGTGGGAATTAGCCACCATTTTTTTTTTCAGGAATCAACCTGTTATTTGTTTAAAGTAATTTGGGGAATTATATAAAAATACCTCTCAGTTATTTATCTTCTACTGAAGACTGATTATTAGTATACATCCAGAATGAAGGAATATTCAGATTTAATACACCATCTATGATGAGATCATTAGAGATGGACCACAAGCTCGAACTGGAGAGGGAAATCGGCTGCCCCCTTTCCAGCATTTCCTTTAAATGGTTTAGGGAAATCACAGAAAATCTACATCTTGATTGTCTGTACAATGAGTCAGCAGTGCACCAACTTGCTTGTTCATACAGAATCATGCTAAAAAAATTCACTCCACGCCCATTCCTAAGACCAGGGAAAAAGTAGGACAGTTACTTGAACAAACATCAAATTAGTGCCCTGATGTTAATGTTTTCAAGAAAAGTGCAAACAACTATAGGAAAGACAGACAGCCATAACCACTTGGTTCACATAAATAGCATGATCAGAAATGCTCCATGCAGACCTATGTTGTTAGTATGGCAGGAAAGAAACCAAATTGCAAGTTCCCAGCATTTAATCAAAATCTTAGCACTGCAGCACTTAGCATATTGTTTATGAAGGGCTTGATGGTATTATGAACCTATTACCTTCACCCAATCTAGATGGCTGTTTTACTTGAATCTGTCTCACTCATAGAAAATATTTTAATCTACAGTACGGTCCATGTATGTCTGAAAACAACACAGTGTGCCTAGTAACAATATTTTCATATTATTTAAATTTTCCGAAGGAAGAATAGATGGATGCTGAAGTCTGAGGGTCCATGACAAAGTCTGTTCAGACATTAAACCACATTCAGCTTCACAGCTCTGAAAAGGTATCAGTATAGAACATAATTCCTTGACAGTGGCATCTAACATTCCACAATTTCTAATACTGACTGACAAAATTCTTTTCAAATTGTTTATATGCCAAAACTCGGATGAACAGAACAAAAAGTGAGTGACCTACCAGGTTATTTTCACACCATTCTTTGCAGTTCATACAGTGGTACACTATAAACAATATAACAATGACAAAATAATAGAAGAAATACCATGATCTACTAAATCACTAAACGCCACTGCCACTAATGTCAAGGAACCCATGCAAAGCAACTGCAAATATCTCAAATCTCAAGCATCAGACGGAGAGTGAATATGAAGTGCAAAATAAATCAGTGAAAGCCACGTTATTCATACACATGCCACATTTCACATTACTCAAATTCAGGTCTAAAAATCTTAGTCCCAAAGGAAAAATTAGCCCACACCGTAAACATTGGTTTGTTACAGAGCCTCCTGCGGCAATGCAATTAGCGGCACTTCATGCCAAAAATATGTTAAATTGAAGACTGTTACGCACTTAATTAAGTGGGGCGGAACCACTGTATTGCAGCTTTCGTGCAATCGTCCAATATGCGAAAAACTCCGAATAAGTGAAATAGAGTTCCAGAAACAAAACACAACCCAAAAATTCAAATAAATTTAGCAGATGACACTACAGTACCGTATTTATTTAGATGTCCACCTGACACAACACTTTGTGTTTACGGTCTCAACATTGCTTGTTTCTGTGTGCCAGGGGACAAACAAGGTTAAACTTCGTGCTCTTGTCAGAATTATCGATACATTAAGATATACACATAAAAGTCGACCTATCTATCGATCTCACAGCATTCTCACCAGGGGAGGCGACGACGTTGGGATCATAGATGTCTATGTACACCTTCTGTTAATGCAACATAAAGCGCAAGAAATACGGTGCACTACTCTGGTAACACCGAGAAAATCACAACAGAAGTTTTATGTGCCGCATGGATATCTACGTAGATGCTCGATGTTAGAGTTTATGGTGGTCGAGTGGGCGTTGGCCGTCAGCGAAGGAGCGGCGAGGACGTGTGCTTGCCGTCCCACCGGTCTAGTGGCGTACTCGAGTTTCTTTACTTCCTGCGAGCGCTAGTCGTATACCACAAGCTCATTAGAGTAACATGGTGAACTCCTTTAGGATTATGTTCCAAGCCGAATATCTGAGGCTTTTTGCGTGATGAACTACGTCTAGATCCACAGGAGAAGATTGGTATTCACTTTTCGATCACGGCCAGTGCAGTCAATGTTAAGATGATTAACGAAGAAGAGTGGACGAAGGTGGTTACGGGGCGCTGCCGGCACACCGTAGTTTAGGCACTCAGATGGACATATCGGCGCTGTTACCGTTGAACACTCACACCTAGGCATGAGGATCCTTCCGGTATTCGAGCTACCTTTTAAGGTACTCGCCGAGTCCGTTATCTCCGCTCTTAAACCGTACGGGACTGTCATTAGCCACGTGGCTGAGAAGTGGCAGACTTTTACAACGTCTCCCATACTCACCGTAGTAAGACAGTTCAAGATCGAACTGACGAAGCACGTTCCTTCATACTTAAACATTGCCGTTTGTCGTGCAGTTATCATGTATGATGGACAACCACACACATACTCTGGTTGTGAGGTTGTGGACAGGAGGGTCGCGTTCGCTCTGATTGTCTGCAGTGGGGGATCACCCAGATCCCATCACGAGAAGCGGTACAACATGTTCCTCCATCGATTCTACCAATTACTTATACACAAGTGACTGCACCCACGACGTCTGACCGTGACGATCGGGATATGTTACTACTGCAGACAGACGGACACGTTATTGATGAGGCACATTCCTTCTGCTCTATACAGACGGAGTCGCCAGATAAACACGAAGAGCAAATGTCACCGCACAACGAGCGCATGGATGTTGATCCACAAGTAGTGCCAATCCAAGCTTTCGTCTCTGAAGGCGCAGAGGAGTTGGATCTACTTTCACATTCTGACACAGAGACACACGTCTGCAAGAAGAGTTCGCCCCACAAGCACAAGAAACGCCGACGGACGCCGTCTGACGACTGTCTCTTGCGGACAGGTACAAACGATCGTACTGATTTCGACAGTGTCGCGGATGGCCCTGCTCCGGAGGCGTCGATCGGCACTGCTCCCTTTTTAGGAACTGAGACGATGGACCTTTCTTCTCCTGGACACCCGTTTGGAGATGGAGGGGGCGATGAAACACCGTCGCAGCCGTGAGGAAACACAACAAGGGTCACTTTGGTAGCCAATGATCCACACCGACAGCCTCCCTCCAGAGGCACATAGCGTGGAAGACAACTCTTTGGCGGAAACATCACATACGGAAGGGTAGGAGTTACACAGTCCTCCCCATCTCCTATGGACAGCATGATAATAGAAACGACAGGGTGGCGTGGGGGTGACCAAACCTGTCGCCACTGCATACACTGATGACTGCCGCCGCATACAAGGGTAAACGACAGTCATATCGATTCGCGACGATTAATATCAATACCATCTGGTTATGCGCGAAGCTATCTACATCTACATCCATATTCCGCAAGCGACGTGACGGTGTGTGGCGGAAGGTACCTTGAGTACCTCTATTGGTTCTCCCTCCTATTCCAGTCTCGTATTGTTCGTGGAAAGGAAGATTGTCGGTACGCCTCTGTGTGGGCTCTAATCTCTCTGATTTTAACCTCATGGTCTCTTCGCGAGATATACGTAGGAGGGAGCAATATAAATACTTGACTCCTCGGTGAAGGTATGCTCTCGAAACTTCAACAAAAGCCCATACCAAGCTACTGAGTGTCTCTCCTGCAGAGTCTTCCACTGGAGTTTATCTATCATCTCCATAACGCTTTCGCGATTACTAAATGATCCTGTAACGAAGCGCGCTGCCCTCTGTTGGATCTTCTCTATCTTCTTCATCAACCCTAGCCGGCCGGAGTGGCCGAGCGGTTCTGGGCGCTGCAGTCTGGAACCGCGCGACTGCTACGGTCGCAGGTTCGAATCCTGCCTCAGACATGGATGTGTGTGATGTCCTTAGGTTAGTTAGGTTTAAGTAGTTCTAAGTTCTAGGGGACTGATGACCTTAGAAGTTCAGTACGATAGTGCTCAGAGCCATTTTCCATCAACCCCATCTGACACAGATCCCACACTGGTGAGCAATATTCAAGCAGCGGCGAACAAGTGTACTGTAACCCACTTCCTTTGTTTTCGGATTGCATTTCCTTAGGATTCTTCCAATGAATCTCAGTCTGGCATCTGCTTTACCGACGATCAACTTTATATGATCATTCCATTTTAAATCACTCCTAATGCCTACTCCCAGATAATTTATGGAATTAACTGTTTCCAGTTGCTGACCTGCTATATTGTAGCTAAATAATAAAGGATCTTTCTTCTGCCGGCCGCAGTGGTCTAGCGGTTCTGGCGCTGCAGTCCGGAACCGAGGGACTGCTACGGTCGCAGGTTCGAATCCTGCCTCGGGCATGGGTGTGTGTGATGTCCTTAGGTTAGTTAGGTTTAAGTAGTTCTAAGTTCTAGGGGACTTATGACCTAAGATTTTGAGTCCCATAGTGCTCAGAGCCATTTGAACCATTTTTGATCTTTCTTTCTATGTATTCGCAGGACATTACACTTGTCTACATTGAGATTCAATTGCCATTCCCTGCACCATGTGTCAATTCTTTGCAGATCTGCATGCATTTCAGTACAATTTTCCATTGTTACAACCCCTCGATATACTGCAGCATCATCCGCAAAAAGCCTCAGTGAACTTCCGATGTTATCCACAAGGTCATTTACGTATATCGTGAATAGCGACGGTCCCACGACACTCCCCAGCGGCACGCCTGAAATCACTCTTACTTCGGAAGACTTCTCTCGATTGAGAATGACATGATGCGTTCTGTTACCTAGGAACCCTTCAATCCAATTACACAATTGGTCCGATAGTCCATATGCTCTTACTTTGTTCGTTAAATGACTGTGGGGAACTGTATCGAACGCCTTGCGGAAGTCAAGAAACACGGCAACTACCTGGGAACCCGTGTCTATGACTCTCTGAGTCTCGTGGACGAATAGCACGAGCTGGGTTTCATACGACCGTCTTTTTCGAAACCCATGCAGATTCCTACAGAGTAGATTTCTAGCCTCCAGAAAAGTCATTATACTCGAACATAATGGGTGTTCCAAAATTCTACAACTGATCGACGTTAGAGTTATAGGTCTATAGTACTGCACATCCACCCCCATGAACCATGGACCTTGCCGTTGGTGGGGAGGCTTGCGTGCCTCAACGATACAGATAGCCATACCATAGGTACAACCACAACGGAGGGGTATCTGTTGAGAGGCCAGACAAACGTGTGGTTCCTGAAGAGGGACAGCAGCCTTTTCAGTAGTTGCAAGGGCAACAGTCTGGATGATTGACTGATCTGGCCTTGTAACAATAACCAAAACGGCCTTGCTGTGATGATACTGCGAACGGCTGAAAGCAAGGGGAAACTACGGCCGTAATTTTTCCCGAGGGCATGCAGCTTTACTGTATGATTAAACAAAAAGTAGATTAAAACTGAAGAAACTGCAAAAAGGTCGGAATTTAAGGAGATGGGACCTGGATAAACTGAAAGAACCAGAGGTTGTACAGAGTTTCAGGGAGAGCATAAGGGAACAATTGACAGGAATGGGGGAAAGAAATACAGTAGAAGAAGAATGGGTAGCTCTGAGGGATGAAGTAGTGAAGGCAGCAGAGGATCAAGTAGGTAAAAAGACGAGGGCTAATAGAAATCCTTGGGTAACAGAAGAAATATTGAATTTAATTGATGAAAGGAGAAAATATAAAAATGCAGTAAATGAAGCAGGCAAAAAGGAATACAAACGTCTCAAAAATGAGATCGACAGGAAGTGCAAAATGGCTAAGTAGGGATGGCTAGAGGTCAAATGTAAGGATGTAGAGGCTTGTCTCACTAGGGGTAAGATAGATACTGCCTACAGGAAAATTAAAGAGACCTTTGGAGATAAGAGGACCACTTGTATGAACATTAAGAGCTCAGATGGAAACCCAGTTCTAAGCAAAGAAGGGAAAGCAGAAAGGTGGAAGGAGTATATAAAGGGTCTATACAAGGGCGATGTACTTGAGGACAAGATTATGGAAATGGAAGAGGATGTAGATGAAGATGAAATGGGAGATACGATACTGCGTGAAGAGTTTGACAGAGCACTGAAAGACCTGAGCCGAAACAAGGCCCCCGGAGTAGACAACATTCCATTGTAACTACTGACGGCCTTGTGAGAGCCAAGCCTGACAAAACTCTACCATCTGGTGAGCAAGATGTATGAGACAGGCAAAATACCCTCAGACTTCAAGAAGAATATAATAATTCCAATCCCAAAGAAAGCAGGTGTTGACAGATGTGAAAATTACTGAACAATCAGTTTAATAAGCCACAGCTGCAAAATACTAACACGAATTCTTTACAGACGAATGGAAAAACTAGTAGAAGCCGTCCTCGGGGAAGATCAGTTTGGATTCCGTAGAAATACTGGAACACGTGAGGCAATATTGACCTTACGAGTTATCTTAGAAGAAAGATTAAGGAAAGGCAAACCTACGTTTCTAGCATTTGTAGACTTGGAGAAAGCTTTTGACAATGTTGACTGGAATACTCACTTTCAAATTCTAAAGGTGGCAGGGGTAAAATACAGGGAGCGAAAGGCTATTTATAATTTGTACAGGAAGCAGATGGCAGTTATAAGAGTCGAGGGACATGAAAGGGAAGCAGTGGTTGGGAAGGGAGTAAGACAGGGTTGTAGCCTCTCCCCGATGTTATTCAAGCTGTATATTGAACAAGCAGTAAAGGAAACAAAAGAAAAATTCGGAGTAGGTATTAAAATCCATGGAGAAGAAATAAAAACTTTGAGGTTCGCCGATGACATTGTAATTCTGTCAGAGACAGCAAAGGACTTGGAAGAGCAGTTGAACGGAATGGATGGTGTCTTGAAGGGAGGATATAAGATGAACATCAACAAAAGCAAAACGAGGACATTGGAATGTAGTCGAATTAAGTCGGGTGATGCTGAGGGAATTAGATTAGGAAATGAGACACTTAAAGTAGTAAAGGAGTTTTGCTATTTGGGGAGCAAAATAACTGATGATGGTCGAAGTAGAGAGGATATAAAATGTAGACTGGCAATGGCAAGGAAAGCGTTTCTGAAGAAGAGAAATTTGTTAACATCGAGTATAGATTTAAGTGTCAGGAAGTCATTTCTGAAAGTATTTGTATTTAGTGTAGCCATGTATGGAAGTGAAAAATGGACGGTAAATAGTTTGGACAAGAAGAGAATAGAAGCTTTCGAAATGTGGTGCTACAGAAGAATGCTAAAGATTAGAGGGGTAGATCACACACCTAATGAGGAAGTATTGAATAGGATTGGGGAGAAGAGAAGTTTGTGGCACAACTTGACCAGAAGAAGGGATCGGTTGGTAGGACATGTTCTGAGGCATCAAGGGATCACCAATTTAGTATTGGAGGGCAGCGTGGAGGGTAAAAATCGTAGGGCGAGACCAAGAGATGAATACACTAAGCAGATTCAGAAGGATGTAGGTTGCAGTAGGTACTGGGAGATGAAGAAACTTGCACAGGATAGAGTAGCATGGAGAGCTGCATCAAACCGGTCTCAGGACTGAAGACCACAACAACAACAACAATACTGCACATCTGTTCGACGTCCCTTCTTGAAAACGGGGATGACCTGTGCCCTTCTCCAATCCTTTGGAACGCTAAGCTCTTCTAGAGACCTACGGTACACCGCTGCAAGAAAGGGGGCAAGTTCCTTCGCGTACTCTGTATAAAATCGAACTGGTATCCCATCAGGTCCAGCGGCCTTTCCTCTTTTGAGCGATTTTAATTGTTTTTCTATCCCTCTTTCATCTATTTCGATATCTACCATTTTGTCATCTGTGCGAAAATCTAGAGAAGGAACTACACTGCAGTCTTCCTCTGTGAATCAGCTTTGGAAAAAGACATTTAGTATTTCGGCGTTTAGTCTTTCATCCTCTGTTTCAGTACCATTTTGGTCCCAGAGTGTCTGGACATTTTGTTTTGATCCACCTACCGCTTTGTCACAAGACCAAAATTTCTTAGGATTTTCTGCCAAGTCAGTACATAGAACTTTATTTTCGAATTCATTGAACGCCTCTCGCATAGCCCTCCTCACACTACATTTCGCTTCACGTAACTTTTGTTTGTTTGCAAGGCTTTGGCAATGTTTATGTTTGCTGTGAAGTTCCCTTTGCTTTCGCAGCAGTTTTCTAACTCGTTTGTTGTCCTACAGTGGCTCTTTCCCATCTCTTACGATCTTGCTTGGCACATACTCATCTAATGCATATTGTACGACGGTTTTGAACTTTGTCCACTGATCCTCAACTCTATCTGTACTTGAGACAAAACTTTTGTGTTGAGCCGTCAAGTACTCTGAAATCCGCTTTTTGTCACTTCTGCTAAACAGAAAAATCTTCCTACCTTTTTCAATATTTCTATTTACAGCTGAAATCATCGATGCAGTAACCGCTTTATGAACGCTGATTCCCTGTTCTGCGTTGACTGTTTCAAGTAGTTCGGGTCTGTTTGTCACCAGAAGGTCTAATATGTTATCGCCACGAGTCGGTTATCTGTTTAACTGCTCAAGGTAGTTTTCAGATAATGCACTTAAAAATGTCACTGGATTCCTTGTCCCTGCCACCTGTTATAAACATTTGAGTCTCCCAGTCTATATCCGGCAAATTAAAATCTCCACCAAGAACTATAACATGGTCGGGAAAGCTACTCAAAATTTTTTTTCCAAATTTTCCTTCAGGTTCTCTGCCACAACAGCTGCTGAGCCAGGGGGTCTATAGAGACATCCTATTACAATGTTTGAGCCTGCTTTAAACCGTGACCTTCACCCAAATTATTTCACATTTCGGATCTCCGTCACTGTTACGCGACACACTTTATGCAGCCGACATTGACTTGGCTTTATTGCGGGAGGTATACGTTCTTGGCCTCCAGGACATCCCCCGATACACGACATGCATATCAAATGCGTCGGATACGGGCAGTGGCCTCACAATACTTCTCAAAGAAGGGTTAATAGACACTGATATACGTTACCTACTGAATGTCACAGGCACGGCGCTTACAGTCCAGGGGATACACCTCGTCACTGTTTACGCACCGTCTGGTACCAGCAAGAGGCGTGAATGTTCGCTATTCTTCACTGAGGAATTAACACAATTATGCCAAGAGAGGACAGATGATATGGTGATCAGGGGCGGTTTTAATTGTACACAATCTTCCAAGGACCAATTTCCTCAACATTCACCATGCCCAGCTCTCATCGGCGTCATTCGTAAGCTCGGTTTTGTAGACACTTGGGACATCATCTATGCTGATAGACTGGGTCTCACACACTTTACGAAACATTCGTCTAACAGAATTGATAGTACATATACCTCCTGCTCTCTCAGGAATGCGACCACGGCAGCTGAGTTGCGGCCAGCAGCATTTTCTGCCCACACTGCTTACATCTGTAGCATCGTGCTTCAACGCCAACAAGTGTGGAACAGCTGCAGCCTGTGGAAATTTAACGCTGCTCACCTGGCCTCACCAGAATGTCAAGCAGCAGTGGGAGACACGTGGAGACTGTGCCTACGACAATGAGGAGCATACACATTTGCTTTACTGTGGTGGCTGGACTGTGCCAAGCTGAGCCTTCGACATGTCTTGAAGACTTTTAGCAGGGAAGCCACAGCATGGAGGCGCAGCGCTACAGATTTCTACTACGCCATCCTTAGGCTGTGTTCCGTTATGCCCCAATCACCGGACCGCTAGATGAGTGTCAACTGAGCAAAAGCAAAGATTTTTAAGTTGATGCATCAACACCTGGAAGGGACTATCATTTATACACGACAAACTGTCGAAATCGCCGACAAACGGCCCTCCATGTATCATATAGCCATGGAAATAAAGTGCAGGCACAGGAAGTTGATCCATGAGGTGGTGACAAAAGATGGCGTACGTCATATTACGCAAAGAGACATAAGCAATGCTTTACCCATTATTGTCACCTGTACATGGAGAAGCATTCTGATCCAGGGATCATCACCACTGTCCTGGTTTGACACAAGCAACGGTTACTCCAGAACTACAACAGGAACTGCTAGAACCGGTGACTGAGGAAGAGGTGTTGGATGCCATAGGAAAAGGGGCACCTAGTAACTCACCACGACCGGATGGATTACCCCTGGAGTTATATAGGACATTCAGAGACTGTTGGTGCCGTACTGGACTACTACATGTCAAGAGCTCATGACACCAGAGGTGCAACTTCCAGCTGCATTTGCGAAAGGTATCATCATCCCAATCCATAAACCTCACAGAGGTTCATATATTACGGACTACCAACCATTAACTTTGTTGGACTGTGATATGATAATCTCCACACGTCTACTGGCAACTCGAATACAGTGCACGATATCTCGAGTCCTATCAGTGGGTGGGATGCAAGTATTGGGACAAGGCTGGTTTGGGGACAAAGTACCATTATCCAAGACGACGGCAATGACGTTCTCCAAGATGGCGACGATAACGTCATCCAATAAGGTGGATAAGTTTTAATTATTGGCGGGAAAGTGCCACGCCCCTCTCCCCCAGGAAAATGGCGGGAAGTTCAAATTCCAACATGATAATGCGCCATACCCCGCTTATCTCTACTAAGCAAAGAAAATGGCTGGAAAAAGGACTTGTCTTTATTATTTAACCAACTTCAAGCATGTGTGTTCTCTACTGGTTCTGGACTCCAACTGACTTAGTTCATATCGGTGCCACCAGAGGGCTCTCTCCTTACATCATCTAATGACGCAAGTACCGTCACTCAAGATGGCTGCACCCAGTGTGTTCACCGCGAGCTCCAGAGCCCAACTGGCTTAGTTCATATCGGTGCCACCAGAGGGCGCTCTCCTGACGTCAGATCATGACGCACGTACCGGTATTCAAGATGATGGCATCCACTGTGTTCACCGTGAACTCCACAGCTCAACTGACTTAGTTCATATCGTGCCCACCAGAGGGCGGTACTGTGAAGTCGCGTGATGACACAAGATCCACTGCTCTCTCTCTCTCATGCGCACATTATAACCAGACACACGTCGCACCACCAGCCCGCGGGCGTCCGACTGCTTACGTCACACACCCTCGCCTGCCACCTCCATACATGCATCGGTCATAGTCTTCTGTAAATATGCTAACTAAAGTAACATCCACATCGCAGATATAACCTATTAATTACCTAAGTACTTAATTCCATTTCTATTTTAATCATATTCAATAATTCAATTTACAATTTCAATATCCAATGATCAAATGAGAAGTTCCACGTTTTTCACTAACAGTGCGGTTTTCATTCATGACCTAGCACTCCACACCCCTAGAATGTTGCACTCCTATTGGCTACTGCATTAGTCACATAATTCTACTTCACATAGGTAGGGAAAGGTATTCACTATACTTTCAACTACCTAGTTTAAACTACTTTTCAAGGTCCAGACTGCCACCTCTTCCTAGGAACCGGCGCCGAGTTTGAATTCTGGCAGTGAAGGAAGATCACTTGGGCTTTCACTACCAACCTAAGAAAATTGTTGCAAACAAAGCTCACCGCCACTAACCTAAGCCTCCAGGGAGCAACCTCTTCCTAGGGATTGCTGGTAAAAGGACTCAGCCCGCACTAGGCTGGTGGAGAGAGGAAGGAGTGTACTTTATTTATTTGAGAGCAATTTATTTGGGGATGGAGTATGTGTATCACAGAACACACGCTCTGACATGCCCCACAGCATACAGATCTGCAAACTACTCCTACATAGCTCATGTATAAGGCTGTACACACACACTTGCTAATTGTAAACCGTCAAAAATAACACATTGCACAACCTACAGACATGCGAACCACTCAAAAATAATGGAATACATTTACGTCCAGGTAGCCAAACAACTCCTAAATTGTCAAAATAATAATCCCTCTAATAGTCTTTGCTTGCTAATCATCAACTTCGAAATCATACACCAGTCTTTACTTAAACAATTAGAGGCACCACCACCACCAAGTGTATTCGCCACTGAGTCCATAGCCCAGTTGACTTAGTTCATATTGATGCCTCTAGACGACGCTGTAGTGACTTCAGGTGATGACACAAGTATCGTAATCTGAGATGGCGCCACCTAGTGGGTTCACCACGAGCTCCAGGCCCCAACTGGCTTAGTACATTTCGTCGCCGCCAGAGGACGCCACCGTGACACCAACTGATAATGCAAGTACAGTTATCGATGATGGCAGCAAACAGCGTGGTGTCCACGAGGTCTAGTACTCAGTACCACCAGCAGAGGATGGTGTCGTGCGTTTCCTGACGTAAACGAAGATGGTTAGGGAAAATGGTGGCAAAACGACCCAGCCTGCTCCGAGGTGCTGGGGATAGTAAGGATTTAGTGATAGAGTATATCTGTCACACTGATACAAAAGATCCACTCTGATGTGCCTGCCTAGGGCCATGTTGCACAGCCCACAGACACGCAATCAACTCGTAATTTCAGTACACAATAGCAAACTTCTCCTAAATAATTCTTCACACTGATGTGTAGACACACTCAATACTCATAAACTGTCCAAATATCGCATAGCACAGCCTACAGAGCCGCTCGCCAAATAATGCAATCAACGCGCGCAAGCACAGTCCACCACCCCCCTGTCCAGTAGAGTACGCAGGAGGTAGCAATAAGTGACGCATCAGTCAGATGTCAAACCGCGCACAGGCCCTGCTCGGCTTCCACAAGCATGAGGTGGCGGCACCCCCATTCATACTTAACACATGAGAAATTCCTATCCACTAGACACCGATGATGACGCGATCGCACGTACAGTCGACATGGCAGTCAGCTGTCAAAGCACTCACAGATGTCCATTTAGGACCGCGTGTGCCACAGCCCCCGCAAAATAAGGCAGCTGCAGCGCAGGTCCCGTGCCTCAAAGTCCCCGAGCCGGCGTCGTCGAACACCAGTGTAAGTTGCATGCCTCTATACAGTCAACGTTATGCTGCCATAGCATTCCAAAGCACATTCACGCCATTCTCATATTCGAGGCATCTCCAGGCGCAAGTTGTCTTTACCATTTGAAGGCAGAATAGCACAGAGCGTGTTGACACATGCGTTCAACCGCACATACCCGCCCCAGCATGACTGACACATCGTCGTCTAAAACATTCTCAATGTTACTCTTGCATTACATGGCGTAGCAGATCCACATTCAAACGCTAACTCGGTTCTACTACGGGTTCTGAGAACCATCTACGAGGTGTGCATATACAAAGACATGCAGAAAACAGAGCAAACGCTCCCCGAATGTGGAGGTGACTGGATACATTCGAGTACAGTGCTATACTACACCTCCCGATTAGTGAATTTGGACTAGGTGTTGGCAGCTGTGTTAAATTTACAGGCAATTTTAGAACCCAGAACGAGTGGTTACGTCGTGATCTCATGGACAGATCAGCCATAAAATCGATATAATTGTGAAAACGTTTAGGGAATAGGTATTAATTGATCTAATATACACCAAAAAGCGGGTAAATTGAGACAGTACTTGTGTATGTTCTGGTTCGCACCGAACAGTTTGTACGTGGGATCAAGTATCCGCTAACAAGAGGAATGCAAGAAAATGTTGACATCGAAAGTAAGGGGAATCAGGGAGGTAGTCAATTTTTTCCCGTTGAGTCAGTGTTATACTGTATGTCTATTGAGGTATCAATGATACACGCGAGTTGACTACTCCATTTCGTGCTTTTGAGGAGGACAGAGATCGTTTCACCTCTAAGCTTACTTGCATCTGCATTATAGGATAACAGAGAGTGGAGGGGTTGATTGATTGAGAAAGAGCTGTAACGAGGTACAATTTAAAGGTTGACCAAATCATACTAGAGAAGGAGAAGTTGGTGCAGGTCATTTTTTTTTATTTTTCCAGTGTTCTATCAAGATGTATGAGTCATGTGACATAGCCTGAGCGGTTCTAGGCGCTACAGTCTGGAACCGCTCGACCACTACGGTCGCAGGTTCGAATCCTGCCTTGGGCATAGATGTGTGTGATGTCCTTATGTTAATTAGGTTTAAGTAGTTCTAAGTTCTATGTGACTGATGACTTCAGCAGTTAAGTCCCATAGTGCTCAGAGCCATTTTGAACCTAGCTTGCGTTCTGCTCGTATACAGCTACATGTTCTGTATGTGGTTTAAATCAGTGTCTGCTTGCGATCGTTAACGGTAAACCTCTCGGTCATCAGAGGACTTCCATCTCATGTGTGATGAAACTTGACACATTCCTCTGAACGAATTTTGATTTTATGCGATCCCCCTGTCGCATCTTGGGTGCAAAATCGAGACTTCAGGGTCACAACTAACTTAGCGGTAAGAGCTTGTGATGCGCTGCAATCCCTGTATACACATTTGCCCGTATGATGTGCTGTTTACAAAGTTAGTGACGGAATGATTTGTAATTTTCACATTTCGGACGCTGCTGCTATGCGTTTATCTGTTTCCTTGTAGGATGTATCCCCCGCTACCAACTATCATTTTATATATAGGCCTGATGCAGGCATTGTATAATTTCTGAATAGTGATCAGATGTGAACAGTGGACACTATACGTCTCCACAAAGGTATATTGTGCTCGTATCATGCAACGCAAATGTTTTACGATTCGGTAAGATAGTTCAGCATAGAGAAACGGGGAAGAAGGATGTGTGTCTGATAGGTCAGAAACATATGAGAACTAACATTGTAGCCAGTTTTTAAGAGCAGAACGCTGCAGTCTTAAGAGTGCGTGTCTTTATGTTCTCTCTCTTAGGAATACCTTCCAGGTGCGGATCCTAGACTCTAGAACAATAGTTTAGAGTTGATAGCTTGGTTGATTTAAGTAAATATGCGTTGAGCTCCATCCGTCTGGGGCTCCATCGCATATAAGAATCAATCCTTTGTGGTTCTTCTTACTGTCTGCTATTACTGTATGTGCAAGTGCTGAATAAACCTTCGTTAAGTGAAGTTAGTGTTCGTCATTCATCTAATTACACCTTCTTCTACGTGACATTATTCTAGTGGAGACGCTGGGTATTGAAACTTGTGATAGCGCACATTATCGACGACACAGTGGCTCCCATCAGGCCACGACAGAGCCGCCGTTTACGTGGCGAGAAACCCGAGCTCGAGCCATGTTCAACATATCGCAATCTATCGGGGTCAGAAGCAAAAGAGGACGTTAGGATGCCAGCAACTGTGTGCCACCACATGAGACTTCCTTCCGGGTTCTCTGGTGACGATGGCCAAGATCCAAACAAGTGGCTGAAGATATGCGAGCGTATAGCCAAATTTAACAAATGGGATGACACCGTGTGTTTGGCTAACGTATTTTTCTACTTGGAGGGCACTGCCAAGCAATGGTATGAGGACAACGAGGAGAAGTTCACAAGGTGGGAAGTATTCCAGGCGGAACTGCGCAAGTATTTCGGCGACACACAACGACAGACGTGCAAGGCTGAAGATAAATTAACGTGCCGGGCACAGCGTCCAGGAGAAACTGCAGCATCCTACATTCAAGACGTCTTGAAGCTGTGTAAAATAGTGGATCCTAGAATGAAGGAGGAAGATAAGGTTGGACATCTCATGAAGGGTGATGCTGAGGACATGTATCAAGCCCTACTCCTAAAGGAGGTTTCAACAGCAGATGACTTCATAAAATGATGCTAGTATATCGAGACAATGCATCATAAAAGAATTACACGCAAGAAGTTTGAACGGGTTCCAAACGTCGTATCGATGTTTGTGATGGAGGAAGGAACTGATTTCACAAGTATTCTTCCTCAGATAATGAGAGAGAAAGTTCAGAAGGCACTTCGATTGCACGCCGAGCAAAAAAATGAAACGCTTCAAGAGGTCATAAGGGAGGAAGTGGAACAGACATTGAACCCAATTCTCGTCCTTCATTTCCCTTTAAAACGGTGAAAAAGTCGACACCCAGGCGAAGTCACGTTCCTACAATGCCACATGAGGAACCTCTTTGGGCACCAAGGAGCCAAGGAAGACTGACGTCTGGAGGACCCAGGATAACCAACCAGTATGTTTCCACTGCGGACGACCGGGACATGTGGCTCGCTATTGTCGAGAAAGGCGGCAGATATTTGATGACGCCCTCGCCAGAAGACAGCAGACCGATCTTAGCCGACGCCAACTCCGGGACGACGAAGATGAACAAGAAGATGTGGGTGCAGGTCGACGTAGGTCACCATCGCCGCAAGCTACTCGCTGGATAGGACGCGTCCCAACACACCATCGCCGTTTAGAAGCTCCAGACGATCACCTAGCCGCCGCAACCTGGAAAACTAAAGAGTGTGACCTTCCTTGGAGGTGAGGCCGCCGAAGAGAAAAATCCTCTGCCTTCGATCACTACAAAAATGATAGGTAACTACGTCGATATCCTCATGGATGGCCGACCAGCCCAAGCTCTGGTGGACTCTTGAGCATCATATTCAGTCATTTCTGAGAAGTACCGTCGCCAGTTGCAGAAAACCGTATTCGTCGACAAAAAAACATCTCTACTGAAGGTGGCTAATCGGAAATATGTAAAACCTACAGGAAGATGGGTCAATCGTGTGGGTATAAGTGGCCATACATAGCCCTTAGGATTCATCGTCTTACAAGAGTGTAGTCATGACGTCGTTCTCGGATGGGACTTTTTGAAAGCTTCTCCGGCAATTATAGATTGTGGTCGCTCGAAGATTATGCTAGACGAGATGAGATACTGTGGACAGGGAGATGCACATCGGAGTATGTGGAGACTATGTGTGCTGTATGAAGTGATCATTCCTGCAGTCAGCGCTAGAAAGGTAACTGTCATGTGTCATGCCATGCATCAAACCGTGGATCTTGTAGTGCAATGTAAGAGAAGCATATCACTGAAGAATAGCTTGGTCATCTCAGTCTCTGTTGTCTCGTTTAAGAACGGATTCGGGGAATTGTGAATGGTCAACTGTCGCCGAGAACCGCAGATCCTTTCAAGACGCATGTGCATAGCAAACTCTGAGCCGTTAATTGCCGGACAATTGAGCGCCATAGAAACCTCCCATGCCGAGTCTGTGGGCGAAATTGGCGCTACCACTACGAGACAAGATCTTCTAGCTCGACTATCACCAGATCTCACTAAGAAACAACAGAAGAGGCTACTTGCATTCCTTAAGAGTTCTCTGAATGCTTCAGTCCACAGGTGAAGAGCAAATTAGACAAATCGACGGTGAAGCACCGGATTAGTACTGGAGACCATCAACCAATAAGCCAGAGAGCATACCGTGTGTCAGCAACGGAACGTCGAATGATTCCCGACGAGGTAGAGAAAATGATGAAGAATGACACCATTCAGCCTTCGTAGAGCCCGTGGTCGTCACCAGTGGTTCCCGTCAGGAAAAAAGATGGTAGTTGGGGCTTCTTTGTTGATTACAGGAAGCTTAATAAGATAACTAAAAAGGACGTGTACCCCCTTCCACGAATTGATGGTACAGTAGATGGCCTGAAGGAGGCTAAGTTTTTCTCAAATGTTCAAATGTGTGTGAATTCCTAAGGGACCAAACTGCTCAGGTCATCGGTCCCTAGACTTACACACTACTTAAACTAACTTATGATAAGAACAACACATACACACCCATCCTGAGGGAGGACTCGAACCTCCGGCGGGAAAGGCCACGCAATCAGTGACATGGCGCCTCTAACTGCACGGCCACTCAGCGCGTCTAGTTTTTCTCAACCATGGACACATATGCCGGGAGGGGTGGGGGCGTCCAGAGGATGGACAGGGATGGTGAGTTCAGGAGTGGTTGGACGGTGTCAGGCTTTACACTTTTGGGAGTAGGTGGGATGGGGGAGATGGCAGGTATTGCAGGAGGGAGGGGATTGAAGGTTAGGGCACTGCCGGAGGAAGTGTGCTTGCCTACAATGCGGGCAGGTGGGGGCCTCGCGGCACTCGGCTGTTGGGTGTGCGTTATAGTGCAGACACCTCTGGCAGCGCAGGGATTGAGGATGGGAACAGGAGGGGTCGACCTTATAGCGCTGGTTGAAGAGGAGGGCACCCTCCTTCAGGAGACAGTCAATGGAGGGGGCGTCCTCAGAGAAAACCCGCATAAGGCGGGTGGGGCCGGCCGAGTTGAAAATGCGGCGGCCCGCCCGCACCTCCAGTGTGGGATGCGCCTTGAGCTCCGCCAACACCTTCTCCTCCGTGATCGACGGACTGAGCCGAGTGATCATGGAAGTGAGGGTCGGCGGGCGATGCGGGGGTTGGGGTTGGTGGGTAGGAGATGGAGAAGGAGCAGGGGTGAGGGAGGCGTTGGGGCCAAAACGGGTGATGGGGAGGCAGGAGAGGATGTCAGTATGGAGGGTTGGGCTGGGAGAGGAGATGAGAACGGAATCCCATCTGGGAGTGAGGAGAGAGATGGGGGCGCAAGGGAAATGTTGGCAGGGGAGGAGGGAGAGATTCCAGGCCTCAAGAAGGGAAGGATCGGGACGGGAGAGGAGGTATTCGTATAAAGAGGAGGGGAGGAGGAGGAGGAGGAGGCGGAGGGAGCAGGGCCAGGTGGGGAGACATCCATGGCACCCTGGGGGGGGGGGAAGGAGGACGGGGCGGGGCCTTTTTGGGAGCGGAGGAGTTGGTGGTGCCACTAGGGCGTTTAACGGCGGCAGAAGGGCGGGTGGTCATATGAGGGACAGGAGCTATAGGGAGGTGGTGGGAAGGGACAGGTCCCGGCGTGGACGCAGCAGTCGGCGCCGGAGATGGTGATGGTGAAGGCGACGGCGACAGCGACAGCCCGACGGGCCACCACCCGAGCTGGAGCTGCAGTGACAGACTGGGGGAGTGGGGGGAAAGGATCAGAGGGAGAGGAGCGGGAGGAAGAAGCTGGAGAGGGGGCGACAAGAGCGAGGGCGAAGGGAGAGTGAGTAGAGATGGGATGGATAGAGGGGGCTGTGACTGGGCACACCATGTTATGGTGGTGGTGGCGGCAGAGGGGGAAGTATAAACTATGGCTGTGGTGGTAGTGGTTGTAGTGGTGGTGGGGGCTGACATGACGACAGGGAGAAACAAAAACGCACAGAACGAAAAAGAAAGGACAAAAACTGGGGACAGACGAAGACGAACACGGAGGAAGACGAAGACGGACGAAGACCAGAGTCCCACGCTGCTGGCGCTGTCGCTGAATCGACTACGGGTGGCAGGAATGCCGCTGCTGCTGCTGCTACTGCTGCTGGAGGGCTGGCTGGCTGCTGCCGGCTGGACCGCTGCTGCTGGCCGGGACGGCTGCTGCTGGCTGTGACGGCTGCTGCTGCTGCTGCTGCTCGACTGGACCGCTGGACCGCTGCTGCACGGCTGGCTGGCTGGCTGGCTGGCTGGCTGGCACCTGAAACCTAGCGCTTCGATTAGTGCTGAAATGGCACAATCGAAGGGCGGTATCCTTGCGGAGTACCGTCGGAGATGTTGGATTTGCTCTTAGAGGCTAGCTTTAATCATCATGAACAAAGCGATCATGATTTTAGTTCTGCCACAGACAGTGGACCGCCGTTTGCTCAGATACATTGCCCATCAAAAGGTTGTAGTTAGCTTAGGACATGAGTTTAAATTCAGGACTACAAAATGCGTCGTCTGCCGCAGTTCAGTCATTGGTTGCGTTTTGCGGAGGCCACTTCCAGCACTGCTCTGCGTTACACATTAACAGTTTCTGTGAAGTGACCCACCGTATTTGTTTTTCACCTACCTTTAACCAATCGCTAGCCGGCAGCCGATGTGGCGACACTCTAGCGGCAACTGACAGACGTTAACTATCAAGTAATTTTAACTGGACTCTGGTGACATCTGTGGAAAGTACTATTTCTGCTTCTTGTATTTCAGACTTAGATCGTTTACATATATCAGGAACAATAATCGACCTAAGTCTGAGCTTTAGAGGACCCCATCAGTTATTTCTACCCTGTCAGAGCAGTGTTCTCGGACTATATTGGATGAATTACCACATACAACTTCCTGCATTCTTCTGGTTAGGTGGATCTCCGGCGGTAATTCGTTAGAATACCGCCCTTCGATTGTGCTTTCATGGTGCCAATCGAAGTGATAGGTGTTACAGGTGCCAGCCAGCCAGCCAGCCAGCCAGCCAGCCAGCCCGTCAACGTGTAGCGGTCCAGCCAGCGTCGGTCCTCGCCAGCAGCCAGCAGCCAGCAGCCAGCAGCGGTCCCTGCCAGCAGACAGCAGCGGTTGCAGCCAGCAGCCTGCAGCCAGCGTCCAGCATCGGTCCCAGCCAGCGTCCAGCCGCCAGCAGCGGTTCCTGCCGGCAGCCAGCGTACAGCAGCGTTCCCTGCCAGCATCCAGCAGCGGTCCCTGCCAGCGTCCAACAGCCGTCCCAGCCAGCAGCGGTTCCTCCCAGCAGCCAGCGTCCAGCAGCAGCAGCAGCAGCAGCAGCAGCAGCAGACATAGCGTCCCCACCGGCCTGCCAGCCGGCCAGGTCGCCTCCCCCACCAACAGCAGCAGAGTGGGGCTTCGGCCCCAGTCTCCTTCATAGTTTCTCCGTCCCTTCTAATCTGTGTTTCTCGTCGCCTTCTTTGTCCTGTCCTGTCCTGTGCTTTTCCCCTTCTCGTAATGTCGACCCCCATCACCGCCACTACTGCCGCCACCACTGCCATCATCTACACCTCCCCCTCTGCCGCCGCCACCACTATCACGTGGTGTGCCGCATCACTCCCCCCTCAGTCCATCCCCCCACTCCTCACTCTCCAATCTCCCTCCCTATTTGTCGCCCCATCACCGGTTCCTCCCTCCCACACCTCCTCTGATCCCTTCCCTCCACTCCCTCCCTTTGCTCCTCCCGTTTCTGCGGCCCCCGCTAGGGTGGTTGCCCGGAGGGCTACGGTCCACGCTCCACTCTCCCCTTCGCCTTCATCATCATCACTGTCTTCACCGTCGCCTTCACCATCGCCCTCACCATCTCCAGCGCTGCCTTCAGCACCGGGACCTGCCGCTCACCGACACATTCCAGTCACTCCCATCCCCCACACCTCCTCAGCCGCCGTCAAGCGCCCCAGTGGCACCCCTGCCTCCTCTACTTCCAAAAAGGCTCTGCCTCGTCCACCTTCCCCCACCCATGATGCCATGGATGTCTCCCTGCCCGTCCCTACCCCCTCCTCCTCCTCCTCTACCCCCTCCTCCTACCGCTACCTCCTCTCTCGTCCTGATCCCTCCCTTCTTGAAGCCCGGAACCTCACCCTCTTCCTTCGCCAGAATTTTCCTGGTGCCCCATCTCCCTCCTCACTCCTCGTCGTGATTCGGTGCTCATCTCCTCCCCCAGCCCTACCCTCCACACAGACCTCCTTTCCCGTATCCCTGTTACCCGCTTTGGCCCTCATGCCTCCCTCACCCCTGCTCCTTCCCCGCCTCCCTCTCGCCAACCCCAACCCCCGCGCCGCCCACCGACCCTCACCGCCGTGATCACTCAGCTTAGTCCGACAATCACGGAGGAGGATGTGTTGGCAGAGCGTCAGGCCCATCCTCATCTGGAG
This sequence comes from Schistocerca cancellata, assembly GCF_023864275.1. Lineage (NCBI taxonomy): Eukaryota > Metazoa > Arthropoda > Insecta > Orthoptera > Acrididae > Schistocerca > Schistocerca cancellata. The sequence goes on along the minus strand of NC_064629.1, from coordinate 873,257,139 downwards.
GTGCGTGCGGTTCGTCGCATTCACAACGCTGCCGGCCCCACCAGCCTTATGGGAGTTTTTTCCAAGCACGCCCCCTCCATAGACCGTCTCCTGAAGGAGGGTGCCCTCCTTTTTAACCAACGTTATAAATTTGACCCCTACCGTTCCCCTCCTCAATCCCTCCTCTGCCAAAGGTGCTTGCGGTTTAATGCGCACCCAACATCTGAGTGCCGCGAGGCCCCCACCTGCCCGCACTGTAGGCAAGCCCACTTTTTACGGCAGTGCCCCAATCTCCAGTCCCCCCCCCCCTCCTGCAATACCTGTAACCTCCCTCATCCTACCTCCTCCCAGAAGTGTAAGGCCCGACCCCCTCCTACCATTAACGAACTCACCGTTCCCGTCAGCACTCTGGACGCCGCCACCCCTCCCGGCAACTCCCTTCGCCCACCCCCTACCGCTGAGGACATCATCAGATTCCTCACCATCGTCCTTCAGAATGTTCATCCTTTTCAGCACCCGCACAACCTCCAACAGATCTCCCTCGCCGCCCGTTCCGTTTTCCAACTCAAAATGTACGCCACCTACTCCAACAACCAGGCCCATTTCACCTTCTCCCGTCTTGACACCCTCGTTTAAATCCGTGTCATGGTGCGACAGCACCGTATCCTTTTCAACAACATACGCTCCCTTCCCGCCAACAAGAACCTCTTCCTGCACACCCTTGCCACCCACCGCGTGGATGCCTTCCTCCTTAATGAAGCCTTCCTCCAACCGCACCACACCGTCCACACATCGCCCTACCTCCTCCACCGCTCCGATAATCCCCTCCCGATTGCGTGTGGCGGAGGGCGGAGTTGCCATTGGGCACCACCACCAGATCCCCGTTCGGCTCCAACCTCTCCTTCCCGAGCCCACTGAACACCTGATCCTTAGTCTCTTATTCCCCAGCCTTACCGTTACCTGCGCCACCATCTATGTCCGCCCTAACGCCCCTATTCCCTTCGACTTCCTCTCCCACATTGACCGTACCTTCTCCTCCTACGTGATCGCCGCCGACCTTAACATCCATAGTCGTTCCGCCGCCCAGTTACGGCGGTGGCATCGGTTCCTCTTCTCCCTCCAAGGCGACCTCATCCCTATCCCCCAGCACACCCGTCCCGAATCCAACTCCACTCTCGATGTTATCCTTTCCTCCCCCAACCTCCTTGGCCGCATAACGGTGGATGTCCTGGAGCCTATTGGTAGCGACCATCTCCCTGTCCTCCTTACCATTTCAGACGGTTGTCGCCCCCGCCCTGACCCTCGTAATGACCCTCCCCCTAAGTACTATCCATGACTATTCCCGTGCCAACTGGAATGCCTACTGGGATACCCTTTCCACCCAGGTCGATAGCCACCCCTTCACCTACCACCACCCTGACGTTGTCACCCACGCCGCCTTCTTTCTCCAGCAGACCTTGTCTGAGGCCGTGGAGGCCCACGTCCCTACTGTCGCCGTCCACCCCCACCGTCCTACCTTACCCCCACAGGGCGTCCTCCTCCTCCGTGAATCCCGTCGTCTCTACCGTGCCTTCCTCTGCACGCGTGACCCGGCCACACTATGACGCCACCGGCAACTCCAGCGTCACATTCGAAATTTGATCACGGGTAAGAAACGCCAGGACTGGCGACAGACATGCACCCGTTTAAATGCTACCCTACCTATCAACTCGTCCAAGTTCTGGTCAGCTGTCCGTCGCTTTACCGGAACTAAACCGTCCCCCTACTATCCTCTTCTTGATGATGATCACCCTTTCCCTGACTCCCTTTAGTAAGGCGAATCACTTTGCCTCTTACCTCTCCGATGTCTTTTCTATCCCCGATGGTCCCCAGTTCAATTACTCCCTCTTCTAGGATGTCCGTGACCGAACTGACACCTCTGTCCCTCCCCTCGCTCCTGGTTTCCAGTACTTGGACAACATTGCACACACGGAACTCAATACCCCTATCACTACACAGGATCTCATTGCTACACTCCGCACAAAACGCAACACTGCTCCTGGTCACGATCGTGTCACCTACCGTCACCTTCGTGAACCTCCTGTCTCTTTCCTCTCGACTCTGGCCAGGCTCTACAATGTAGTCCTGTCCACCGGTTGCTATCCTGACCTGTGGAAAACCTCCCGTATCCTGATGTTCCTTAAACCTGGCAAACCGCCGTCCGCCATCTCCTCCTACCGTCCCATCAGCCTTACCTCGGTCTTCAGCAAGGTCTTGGAATCTATCCTCACCCGACGCATCCACCGGCATCTCCGCCAGCACCGCCTCCTTTCCGTTACCCAGTGTGGCTTTCGGCCGTCCTTCTCTTCCGACGATCTTCTCCTTCACCTCACTCATCTCCTTTCCGACCAGCTTTATTCCTGTTGCTCCACAATCTTCCTCTCCCTGGACCTCGAACGCACTTATGACCGCGTATGGCATTCCGATCTCCTCTTCAAGCTCCAAACCTTCGCCCTTCCCATCAACTATGGCCGTCTGATCGGCTCCTTTCTCTCCCGCCGTCCTTCCTATGTCACCATCTATAACACAGATTCCTACACCTTTTTCCCCTCCGCCGGTGTGCCCCAAGGCTCCGTCCTCTCCCCCCTTCTGTACCTTTTGTACACGGCAGACATGCCGCCGCCGTCACCCCCCGTCCACCTTCTCCAGTTTGCCGATGACACTGCCTTCCTTGCCCTTGCCCTTGCCCCCACCCTGCAGCGCTCCCAACACCTTCTCCAATCCCATCTTGACCGGTTCGCCGCTTGGTGCAACCAGTGGTTGCTCAAGGTCAGTCCCTCCAAAACCCAGGCGATCATTGTAGGCAAAACCACTCCTTCCTTCTGCCTCCTCGATTTCTATCTCACCATCTATGGCCGTCCTATCGCCCTCACTCCCACCCTTAAGTACCTTGGCGTCACCCTCGACCGTCGCCTCTCCTGGACTCCCCATCTCCAGACAATCCAAGCCAAGGCACGCTCCCGACTCCGTCTCCTTAAGCTCTTATCCGGCCGTACGTGGGGGTCTGGACCCCTCCACAATCCTCCACACCTATAAATCCGTGATCCCCCCTATCGTTTGTTACGCACATCCGGCCTGGATCTCCACCCCCCCTACCTTTTATAAATCCCTCCAAATCCTTGAACTCCATGCTCTTCGCCTCGCCTATTGCATCCGTCTCCCCTCCCCCACGCGGATCCTGTATGATCTCATCCCCTTCCCCCACCTCCTCATTTTACTTGAATACGGTTCCTGTACATCTCCCGCAAACTCGATCCTTCTCATCCGCTTGTCTCACCCATCCTCTCCCACCCCCGCCCGCTGCCGCGCCTGTATTCCCATATCCCACCTGGTCTCCATCTCTCCACCCTCCTCACCCTCTCCCAAGGTGGCTTTCGTCAGCTCCCTCTCCCTGATGATGTCTTCCTCCCCTGCATCTACCCCTCCTACCAACTTTGATCCTCACTCCACTTCCTGTGTCCTTTCCTTTCGGCACCCTCCCTCCCTTCTCTTACCTTCCCTTCTCTTTCCTTTTCCCCTGTCTCCTCCCTCCTCCCCTCTTCCCCCGGGGCTTCCCCTCCCCCTTCCACCCTTCCCCCCGTCGCCCCTGCCCCTGGCATCTGCTCACCCCTCTCCCTCTCCCTCTCCCACCCGCCCTCCTCCTTTCTTGGCAGGTCCCCGGACTCGTACACGGTTAGTGCCCATTCGCGCGCTGGAAATCTATGCCTCATGTTCTGTGTGTATCGTCGTTTTGTGCTTAAGTGGTTCAGTATTATTCGTTTTGTGCCCCTCTGTTCACGTGTGACAATATTCGTCTTTGTCCAAGTGTCTGAATAAATTTTATCTTGGACTCTACGCCCGTGAACGGCTCCATGTATTTTAAATAGTGATTGTTTCCGTTTCTATGTCCACCATGTTTTTTCTCTCGATGTCTTCCTTTATATCTTGTGTGTTTCTCTGAGGCCAAAGAGCGGCGTAGCATGCTGCTGCTGGCCTGCCTGTACCCAGGTTTGAAAATAACAATAAAGAAAAAAAAAGAACTGGTTAGGTATGACGTAATCCACTGGATGGCTACAACGTCAATCGCATAATACTTAAATTCATCTAGGACAAAATTGTGATTCACACATGTAAAATGCCTTAGATACGTCGCAGAAAATACCAACTTGCTCTATTTTGTTATTTAATGCTTGTAAAATTCGGTGAATGAACATGTACAGGGTATCCTGAGTAGAGCAACACTTCTGAAATCCTAACTGTGATTCACTGAGGATATTATTGTCGCTCAGGAGAGATACTAGTCTAGAATACATACCCGTCTCAAAAATTTTGGAAACTGATATCAGTTGTGAAAGAAGTCGGTACTTATTGACATTTCTCCCATCGCCTTTCTTAAAGAGGTGTAGCTATAATAATAGAGAAACTACACCAGTATGCAACAGACACTCATAAACAATCACTTACATTCATGATACAGTATAAAGAACCTTGGCGGTATAGAGATAAGAAGATGACAGTTGCGAATGTGGACGCTCTAATTTCAAATATTCCGTAAAAAATGGATTTATCGGTATCTGCAAGTGAGCTACATAGCTCTTGTTTAGTTAAGGATAAAATGTTTGCTATAAGCGTATATCGGTATTTACATGTGGGCTGCATAGTAACATATTTTAAAGCGTTATCCCTATATATGGCTGAAATCTTTCTAAAATCTCGTCTTTTTATTTCTTACATTCTCAGAAGCCGTTTATGACTGTATTGTGGCCGTCTGCAACTGTATGAATGATGCTGATACCTTGTTATGGTTAGTATGTTTCTTACAATGCAGACAAAAAAGGGCTAACTACCGTAATAATTTCTTCTTTGTAAGCACATTACAGTAACAAATCACATTTTTATAATCTCGAGCAACAGTAATACTTCTTGTAACTTCATTCAAATTTTTTGGCTGCATATCCTTTAATTTTATTTGGGAAACGTTTAGTATGTGCTGGATAATTTGGTACTTTCTTCTCGCTAGCAAACATAGCTGTGGACTCCTGGCTTACTCAGAAGTTCACTGCTGTTGTGTACATAGTTCCGCGTAGTCAGCACATACAAAACTTTCCCACTAGAGCGCGCCCAGCTAAGCAGAACAGCGCAGGCGCAGCGCTCGTCCATCTCCGTACTACGAGATGGCTCTGCCATAGAGACCGACCAAATTCTGCTTCCGCCGATCCGCGTATTAATATGTAACCAGTCTATAGTCAAGTTTCAGTCTACGCCCAATAAGATTACCATATTCATGTATATAGCCATTAAGATAAATGTATAGACACTTTTGTCAAGTATCAGAGATACATGTGAGAATAAGATTAATGTACCAATACCAAAGGAACTTCAGATTGTCAATCGTAAATAGCATCCAGAACCCAGTAATTTTTATGCTTGTTATTATTTTAATAAATGTAAGTGAAAATTAATCAAGTTCTGTTTAAAGTTGGTCACCGCCAATCTGCTACTCTAAGCGTGCAAGTGGCATTTCTATCGTCTGACCTAACAGCAGAAGATAAACGCGCCACGATAAGACCACGAGACATAGTGCTGACACTCGCCTACTTCGTTAGAGCGACAAGGCAAATAATCTGATGGTGTGTGTACTGAAGGTCTTACAGTACGCACACCACAACTGCTCTGTTTCGCAAAAGACACAGATATCTTGGTTACCACTAAAATGCACCCCCGTCAGGGTTCGCCTCATAAACTTCAAAGACACGCCTGCGACCCTGTCCCAAACACAGTCGACAGACACATTCTCACAATTGTACATACTACAAATGAATAAACAACGAATGAAACGAAAGTCTCTCACATTCAGCAGCTACAGACGCATAGAGCTAATTAACTCTCCTGCCACTTCGAGATGAGCTCGATGTGCACTCACTGATCGACAAACAAGGTTTATGAGACAAAGGAATTATAGATATCGGCTGCGAGTGAGCACTGATGTAAATCATGGGGGAAAGTTGAAAATTTGCACAGGACCAAGATTCGAACTCGTGTCTCCTGCTTAGTAGGCAGATGTGCTGACCACTCCGCCATCTGCGCACAATGATCGTCGCAACTGCATGGACTATGCTAGCAAGCCTCCCATGAGCCCCAAATTCTCAACTTAACCACAGACTAGTAATGTAGTGCCCCTCGCCCATTATCCTCAGTGCTCGCGACATTCCTCTGATTCCCATTAGAGTCCGAGCATGCTGTGCATTTGCATTACAGTGATTAATTAGTCATCCTCACCTTAATTATATATATATGCTGTCTGTCTTCCGGACATGTCAGAAAGAAAGACACCACATATACATAGTTAAAGCGAGTACGGCCGATGATCTCTTCAGTGTGGATGTACACTAAGGTTCGAACTCTTCCAGGAATCGGCGAAATGTCGCAAGTAATGAGGATAAAGGGCGAGGGGCACTACATTAGTAGTTTGTGGTTAAGTTAAGAATTAGGATCTGTAAAGGCACGTTAGGGTAATCTGTACAGTTGCGATGGTCACTGTGTCCAGATAGTGCATCTGCCTACTAAGCAGGAGACTCGGGTTTGAAACCCGGTACGGAACAAATTTTCATCTTTCCCCATTCGTTTAAATCAACGCCATCTTGCAGCGAATGTCTGTAACTCCGTTGTGTCTTAATTCATAGTGGCTGCTGGATCAGAATGGTGTCTGTTCTTTCGGACGTGTCCGACACAACAGACGAGATGCGGGCAGGAGGGAGGGCAAAATTCCCAGGGCTCAAGCCTCATGGGGGTGCCCAAGTCTATCAAAGCTTCACATCCCTTAGGGTGCTAAGTTGGCAAAATATTAGGCTACTACTGTAACAAATTTTATAGCATATAAAAAAAATAGAAAATTATGACGCACCAGCATAACCAATCTAGCTCTTGCTTTCTACTTCGGTACTCCAGTTTTATGAGTCATACTGGCAAATTGCATTCAATTACACTGAAGTGCCAAAGAAACTGGTATAGCCATGCGTATTCAAACACAGAGATATGTAAACAGGCAGAATACGGCGCTGCCTGTATGAGACAACCAGTGTCTGGCGCAGTTGTTAGATAGGTTACTGCTCCTGCAATGTAAGTTTGTCAAGATTTAAGTGAAGATCTCCATTTCCTCGTACTCTTACGGATTTATGGACAGCCCTGCAGTGTTCATGGTTTCAGTTTCCTCCATCACTACTTCAGAAATTAGTCGAGTCCATGCCATGTCGTGTTGCGGCACTTCATCGTGCTCGCGGGGGTCCTACACGATGTTAGGCAGGTGTACCAGTTTCAAAAATTGTTCAAATGTGTGTGAAATCTTATGGGACTTGACTGATAAGGTCAACAGTCCCTAAGCTGACACACTACTTAACCTAAATTATCCTAAGGACAAACACACACACCATGCCCGAGGTAGGACTCGAACCTCCGCCGGGATCAGCCGCTCAGTGTACCAGTCCCTTTGGCTTTTCTGTGTATTATTCGTACTTACTTGTTGGTTATGCGTGCCAAAGTCTACGTATATGAATAAACTGTCAAACATTTACTAACCTTTAGAATTCGTTTCATATAAGATGTATACGTTGCTGCGCCGTATTCTGCCTGTTTACATATCTCTGTATTTGTATACGCATACATATTCTAGTTCTTTGACGCTTCATTGTATAAAGTTAACAGGAAATTGTTTGCTTTACATTTTTGTCAATACGTTGCCCATGAATCGCTGTTCCTCGAACACGCCCAGCTTAGGATTTGTATCATGAAAGACTAAAAACGTTATTAGGAATTGTATATAATTCTCAGTCTTTCCGGTTTTGCATAACTATTTGGTAGTCATTTTAAGTTCTTTTCAGGCATTTTAAGACCCTTTAAAGGAATCAACGATCAACTTAAACGAATGTCCTGTGACGTCCGCCCAGACCAAACGCAACGACGTCCGCCCCGAGCAGATGCAACGAACGAAAACGATCAAAATGAGATTAATAACAAAAAAAAAGATGGTAGAGCACTTGCCCGCGAAAGGCAAAGGTCCCGAGTTCGAGTCTCGGTCCGGCACACAGTTTTAATCTGCCAGGAAGTTTCATAGTCTGATGGCCTCAGAATCCTTGCAATGTCCATAGAACCCTTTCCTGGTGTCCACAATGTCTGTTAAAACAACATTTACACCTCAGACCGGATATTACGCTCATATTTTACTGCATATGTTCGACAACTTTGAACCCTGGTAACGAATAATGATATCGAAAAAATTTCTAACCTCCCCGACAGTACCATCTTGAGGGCATAAGGTAACGTTTTCGACGATCTGCCGTGAAAGGAAGTATGGTAGTGGCCATCTCCATTTTTTGTACCCAAAAATTGTACTTTTTCGGGTTTTTTTTTTGGGGGGGGGGGGATCGCCCTTGAGCAAATGGTTGTTTTCAAGCCGACTAAGGTGCACTCTAGAACACAAGTCATTTACTGCGGATGAACCAACTGACTTCCTCGATTTGACTAGGCTGGAGAAAGTGTGTAATGTTTAAATTTTAACTCTGTACTCTAGGCTAGCTACAGTATACCACTTTTCCAATAGGTATGCAAATGGTCGATCGGACGAAGGCTATCCAAAATTGTTGACCCTTATCTCTGTGATCAATAGAACGTGAGATATGACCTGAAAAGCCGTTTCTTCGCGTGCGGCTTTATGGGACATATTGACAGCGTGCACTGTCCTGCGTTTTGCTTAAATCATAACAAACTTTCTTTTATAGTAACAATAAAATTTGGTTACCATATTTGGAAATAGGGCCGATCACACACTCGCCCCTAGTACTACAGATCATGTTTATTCGTAAATGTGTATAGAGATGCTGTGTTTGCTTGATTCATGAGAGGGTGTACAATTAGACACCCCCTTCCAAAAATTAAAATTAGCCAGCCGGACTTTCCCAAGCAAGACGCTCGGGTTTAGTCCACGAGGGCAAGACCCTTCCCGTGCTGATGCTGTTTTTTTTTTTTTTTTTTTTTTTTTTTTTTTTTTCCTTTATTGTAATTTAAACACCTATACAGGTGGGCTGGCAGCAGCATAGTTCGCTGCTCTTCAGCCTTTAGTTGAACAATAAACATGATAGAGATGTGATATACAAAAAAGACGGCGGGCAAAAACATGGAGATACAAAAAAACAAGAGACAAGAAGCCGTTCACGTTGGACGAAAAAAAACACTAACACTGGGAAACACGGCGTACAAAACACGGAGAACGGCGACGCCACACGTGAACAGTTGAGTCGGGACTGCACGAAACACAAAACGATGCACACACACTAACACTGGTGGCGATGGTCTCCGGCGCGCGAATGTTCACTGAGCGTGTACGAGTCCGGGGACCTGCCAAGAGGGGGATGGAGGAGGAGGAAGGGGAGATGGGAGTGGGGAGAGCAGAGATGCCATGGGCAAAGGAGAGAGGGGGAGGGAGGAAAGGGGGAGGGGAAGCCCGGAGGAGAGGGTAGGAGGGAGGGGGAAAGGAAAGAGAAGGGAAGGGAAAGGGGGGGAGGGAGGGTGCCGAAAGGAAAGGACACAGGAGGGGGGGGGGAAGGATCAAAGTTGATAGGAGGGGTAGATGCAGGGGAGGAGGACATCATCAGGGAGGGGGAGCCGGCGGAAGCCACCTTGGGAGAGGGTATGGAGGGTGGAGAGATGGAGACCAGGTGGGACATGGGAGTACAGGCGCGGCAGCGGGCGGGGGTGGGAGAGGATCGGGGAGACGAGCGGGTGAGGAGGATCGAGTTTACGGGAGGTGTATAGGATTCGTATCCTTTCGAGGAAGAGGAGGAGGTGGGGGAAGGGGATAAGGTCATACAGGATCCGCGTGGGGGAAGGGAGACGGATGCGATAGGCAAGGCGGAGAGCATGGCGTTCAAGGATTTGGAGGGATTTATAAAAGGAAGGGGGGGCGGAGATCCAGGCGGGATGGGCGTAACAGAGGATAGGGCGGATGAGGGACTTATAGGTGTGGAGGATGGTGGAGGGGTCCAGACCCCACGTTCGGCCGGAAAGGAGCTTGAGGAGACGGAGTCGGGAACGTGCCTTGGCTTGGATTGTCTGGAGATGGGGAGTCCAGGAGAGGCGACGGTCGAGGGTGACGCCAAGGTACTTAAGGGTGGGGGTGAGAGCGATGGGACGGCCATAAACGGTGAGATGGAAATCAAGGAGGCGGAAGGAGGGAGTGGTTTTGCCTACAATGATCGCCTGGGTTTTGGAAGGATTGACCTTGAGCAACCACTGGTTGCACCAAGCGGTGAACCGGTCAAGATGGGATTGGAGAAGGTGTTGGGAGCGTCGCAGGGTGGGGGCAAGGGCAAGGAAGGCGGTGTCATCGGCAAACTGGAGAAGGTGGACGGGGGGTGACGGCGGCGGCATGTCCGCCGTGTACAACAAGTACAGAAGGGGGGAGAGGACGGAGCCTTGGGGCACACCGGCGGAGGGGAAAAAGGTGTAGGAATCAGTGTTATGGATGGTGACATGGGAAGGACGGCGGGAGAGAAAGGAACCGATCAGACGAACGTAGTTAATGGGAAGGGCGAAGGTTTGGAGCTTGAAGAGGAGACCGGAATGCCATACGCGGTCATATGCACGTTCGAGGTCAAGAGAGAGGAAGATTGCGGAGCGACGGGAATTGAGCTGTTCGGAAAGGAGATGAGTGAGGTGAAGGAGAAGATCGTCGGAAGAGAAGGACGGCCGAAAGCCACACTGGGTAACGGGGAGGAGGCGGTGCTGGCGGAGATGCTGGTGGATGCGGCGGGTGAGGATAGATTCCAGGACCTTGCTGAAGACCGAGGTAAGGCTGATGGGACGGTAGGAGGAAACGGCGGACGGCGGTTTGCCAGGTTTGAGGAACATGAGGATACGGGAGGTTTTCCACAGGTCGGGGTAGTAACCAGTGGACAGGACTACATTGTAGAGCCTGGCCAGGGTGGAGAGAAAAGAGACAGGAGCTTCACGAAGGTGACGGTAGGTGACACGATCGTGACCAGGAGCGGTGTTGCGTTTGGTGCGGAGTGTAGTAATGAGATCCTGTGTAGTGATGGGGGCGTTAAGTTCCGTGTGTGGAATGTTGTCCAAGTACTGGAAACCAGGAGCGAGGGGAGGGACAGAGGTGTCAGTTCGATCGCGGATATCTGGGAAGAGGGAGTAATCGAACTGGGGATCATCAGGGATGGAAAACACATCGGACAGGTAGGAGGCAAAGTGATTGGCCTTACTAAGGGCGTCAGGGAAGGGGTGATCATCGTGGAGAAGAGGATAGTAGGGGGAGGGTTTGGTTCCGGTAAGGCGACGGAAGGCGGTCCAGAACTTGGACGAGGTTACAGGGAGGGTAGCATTTAAACGGGTGCATGTCTGTCGCCAGTCCCGGCGTTTCTTAGCCGCGAGCAAATTTCGAATGTGTCGCTGTAGTTGCCGGTGGCGTCGTAGGGTGTCCGGGTCACGCGTGCGGAGGAAGGCACGGTAGAGACGACGGGATTCACGGAGGAGGAGGACGGCCTGTGGTGGTAAGGGAGGACGGTGGGGGTGGATTGCAACAGTAGGGACGTGGGCCTCCACGGCCTCAGACAAGGTCTGCTGGAGAAAGGAGGCGGCATGGGTGACATCATCGGGACGGCGGTAGGCGAGAGGGTGGCTATCGACCTGAGTGGAGAGGGTATCCCGGTAGGCATTCCAGTCGGCACGGGAATAGTCATGGATGTACTTAGGGGGAGGGTCATGACGAGGGTCGGGGCGGGGGTGACGGCCGTCTGAAACGGTGAGGAGGACAGGGAGATGGTCGCTACCAATAGGCTCCAGGACATCCACCGTAATGCGACCAAGGAGGTTGGGGGAGGAGAGAATAACATCGGGAGTGGAGTTGGATTCGGGACGGGTGTGCTGGGGGATGGGGATGAGGTCGCCTTGAAGGGAGGAGAGGAACCGATGCCACCGCCGTAACTGGGCAGCGGAGCGACTATGGATGTTGAGGTCGGCGGCGATCACATAGGAGGAGAAGGTACGGTCGATGTGGGAGAGGAAGTCGAAAGGAAGAGGGGCGTTGGGGCGGACATAGATGGTGGCACAGGTAATGGTAAGGCCGGGGAAGAAGAGACTAAGGATCAGGTGTTCGGTGGGGTCGGGAAGGAGAGGTTGGAGCCGAACGGGGATCTGGCGGTGGTGGCCAATGGCAACGCCGCCACGCGCAACTGGGAGGGGATTATCGGAGCGGTGGAGGAGATAGGGGGAGGTGTGGATGGAGTGGTGGGGTTGGAGGAAGGTTTCATTAAGGAGGAAGGCATCCACACGGTGGGTAGCAAGGGTGTGCAGGAAGAGGTTCTTGTTGGCGGGAAGGGAGCGGATATTGTTGAAAAGGATACGATGCTGTCGCGCCATGATAAGGACTTATACGAGGGTGTCAAGGCGGGAGAAGGTGAAATGGGCCTGGTTATTGGAAAAGGTGGCGTACATTTTAAGGTGGAAGATGGAACGGGCGGCGAGGGAGATCTGTTGTAAGGTGTGGGGGCGCTGAAAGGGATGGACGTTTTGGAGGACAATGGTGAGGAACCTGATGATGTCCTCAGCAGTGGGGGGGGGACGAAGGGAATTGCCAGGAGGGGTGGGGGCGTCAAGGGGACGGACAGGGACGGTGAGTTCAGGAGTGGCGGGAGGGGGTCGGGCTTTACACTTTTGGGAGTAGGTGGGGTGGGGGAGGCTGCAGGTATTACAGGAGGGAGGGGATTGGAGGTTGGGGCACTGCCGGAGGAAGTGCGCTTGCCGACAATGCGGGCAGGTTGGGGCCTCGCGGCACTCTGCTGTTGGATGTGCATTGTAGCGCAGACATCTCTGGCAGCGCAGGGATTGAGGGGGGGAACGGGAGGGGTCGACCTTGTACCGCTGATTGAAGAGGAGGGCACCCTCCTTCAGGAGACGGTCAATGGAGGGGGCGTCCTCAGAAAAAACCCGCATAAGGCGGGTGGGGCCGGTCGCGTTGAAGATGCGGCGGACCGCCCGCACCTCCAGGGTGGGATGGGCCTTCAGCTCCGCCAGCACCTCCTCCTCCGTGATCGACGGACTAAGCCGAGTGATCACGGCGGTGAGGGTCGGCGGGCGACGCGGGGGTTGGGGTTGGCGGGTAGGAGATGGGGAGGGAGCAGGGGTGAGGGAGGCGTGAGGACCAAAACGGGTGATGGGGAGGCGGGAGAGGATGTCAGTATGGAGGGTCGGGCTGGGGGAGGAGATAAGAACAGAATCCCGTCTGGGAGTAAGGAGAGAGATGGGGGCGCCTGGGAAATGTTGGCGGAGGAGGAGGGAGAGATTCCGGGCCTCGAGGAAGGAAGGATCGGGACGGGACAGGAGATATTTGTAGAGACCGGGTGGGGAGGAGGAGGAGGAGGAGGAGGAGGGAGCGGGGCCTGGTGGGGAGACGTCCATGGCATTTTGGGGTGGGGATGGGGGGCGGGGTGGAGCCTTTTTAGGAGTAGAGGAAGTGGAGGCGCCACTAGGGCGTTTGACAGCGGCAGATGGGCGGGTGGTGACAGGAGGGACGGGAACGATGGGGAGGTGGTGGGAAGGGACAGGTCCCGGCACGGACGCAGCAGTCGGCGCCGGAGGAAGTGACTGTGACGGTGCAGGCGAATGTGGCAGTGATGGCGATGGCGACGATGATGATGACGGCGGTGGCGATGGCGATGGCGATGGCGATGGCGACGGGGAGAGCTGGGCGTGGGCAGTGGCCCGACGGGCCACCACCCTAGCCGGAGCTGCAGTGACAGGCTGGGGGAGTGGGGGGAAGGGATCAGAACGAGAGGAGGAAGCGGGAGAGGGAGCGACAAAGAGCGAGGGCGAAGGGATAGAGAGGAGGGGAGGGATGGAAGGAGGGGGGTGGGACTGGGCACACCAAGTGATTGTGGTGGAGGCGGCGGATGGGGACGTATACACGATGGCGGTGGTGGTAGTAGTGACGGTGGTGGTGGGGGCGGACATTACGGCAAGAAGAAGAAGAAAGAAAAAACACAACACTAAAAGGACAGGACACACACTGGGAGACGACGGACGGCGGACGGCGGACGGCGGACGGCGGACGGCGGACGTCGACGGCGGACGGACGTCGACGGCGGACGGACGTCGACGGCGGACGGACGTCGACGGCGGCGGCGGCGGCGGCGGCGACGGCGGCGGCGACGGCGACGGCGGCGGCGGCGAGAGGCAGGGACGCTGCTGCCGCGGACGGGGCCGGGGCGGCGGCGGCTGCTGCTGCTGCTGCTGCTGCTGCTGGCTGGACTGCTGCTGCCACCGGAGGGCTGGCTGGCTGGCTGGCTGGCTGGCTGGCTGGCTGACCACTGCTCCAGGCCGGTACCGCGAACTGCTGCTGCTGCTGCTGCTGCTGCTGCTGGGCTGGCTGGCTGGCTGGCTGGCTGGCTGGCTGGCTGGCTGGCTGGCACCTGTAACCCCTAACACTTCGATTAGCGCGAAGGTGCACTATCGAAGGGCGGTAACCTTTCGGTGTACCGCCGGAGATCCGTGCTGATGCTGTGCGCCACAGGGTTTAAATAGCCTCCCTTACTTGTTGCTACACGGTATAACAATAACCAAAACTTTACCAAATTTCTTAAGTAAAATAATCTCTTTTCTACCTGCCACATATTTTAAAATTAAATTATATTTCGCGTTTGAAATGCGTAACAATCTGTTCTCCTTCGGTTTTGTTTTACAATTTTATAAAGGATTACAGCACAACAGTTACCGTAGACATCTGGCGGCAGTCGCGTTAACCTCTAGCTGTTCTTCCGCATCGTCGGCAGGTGGCAGCGCGAACGCTTCTAGCTCGTAACGGTACCCACGGAGCGGTGATAAAAGCAGTACGCGAGGAAAATGAGTTTTCCGAATTTCTTCCTGTAAAAAACACTGTATGTAAATGAAGCAAAGCTGCATCAACTCCTGGAGTTAGTTTTTCGAAAGACATTCACCATCTCCCTCAAAAAATTATAAAAGGCTTCTTTCGGCTATTATGGGGAAATAACGGGCACACGAAATTGATTGTTTCAGTATCTTGTAGTTTCATAACACTGCTTGATAATGATTTCTATACCTTTTTGGTTATAGGTCATAGTTAATGTGGTACTCATTTTCTAAGTACTAAGTTGCTGAACTAATGTTTCGAAGTTGTTTTTGAAATTGGAGGGAAAGCCATATCTGACTAAAGTGTGGAGAAAACTGAAGTTAAAATATTTTATTTGTGGCTGATGACGTTAACGACGCTCCTTAACGCGCCACGGGAAAATACTGTAGCAGCCGTACGTTTCTCAAAATGAGTGATGACGATTTATTATTTGCTTACTGCTGGAAGAAAATGATGAAGAAGAAGACGTTCTACTGCAATAGTTGCGTAGTGAAAAAACTGAAATACATCCCATCTTTGAGACAAGGTTTGACAAAAATTCCTTCACGACACTATCAGTCGTGATTTATTAAACGACGAAAGAGTTTTTTGAGTTCTTCATGTTAAATATTTTCCAGTTTAACTGTGTCCTAGATCTGGTCAAACAGGCTTTCAGGAAGAACTCTGTAAATTGATATTTGTATGCAATAACATATGACGAAAAATTTGTCGTAACACTGTAGTAAGAAAAGTCAAAGTAATTTAAAGACTATAGTAGTTTATTAGTCGAGATAATATTACAGATTTTTCAAGACAGTTTTCAAGACAGTAGAGCAAGTTTGCCATAAAATTTGGCATGTTATGCACAACTACGTAAGAAATTATCTATATTTGTCAACATTTATTAAGCCGAACGTGTGGTAGCCACAGAGACATACTCCACTATCTCATAACTCCATTAACTGCAGAGCAAGTTATGTCGCAGTTTCAGTAACGGGCAGTTTCGTAGACTGCTGTAGGATTGCATTTCAATAAATGAATACCTTCAAAGGAAAGGCAACCAAGCGACACCTCTGCGAAAATATACTAGGTTATCAAAAAGTCAGTATAAATTTGAAAACTGATTAAATCACGGAAAAATGTAGATAGAGAAGTACAAATTGACACTCATGCTTGGAATGACATGGGGTTTTATTAGAACCAAAAAAATGCGAACGTTCAAAAAATGTCCGACAGATGGTGCTTCATCTGATCAGAATAGCAATAATTAGCATAACACAGTGAGACAAAGCAAAGATGATGTTCTTTACAGGAAATGCTCAATATGTCCACCATCATTCCTCAACAATAGCTGTAGTAGAGGAATAATGTTGTGAACAGCAATGTAAAGCATGTCCCGAGTTATGGTGAGGCATTGGCGTCGGATGTTGTCTTTCAGCATCCCTAGAGATGTCGGTCGATCACGATACACTTGCGACTTCAGGTAACCCCAAAGCCAATAATCGCACGGACTGAGGTCTGGGGACCTGGGAGGCCAAGCATGGCGAAAGTAGCGGCTGAGCACACGATCATCACCAAACGACCCGCGCAAGAGATCCTTCAAGATCCTTCACGCGTCTAGCAATACTTCGTTTTTTTCTTTTGGTTCTAATAAAACCCCATGTCATCCCAAGCATGTGTGTCAATTTTTACCTCTCTATCTACACTCCTGGAAATGGAAAAAAGAACACATTGACACTGGTGTGTCAGACCCACCATACTTGTTCCGGACACTGCGAAAGGGCTGTACAAGCAATGATCACACGCACGGCACAGTGGACACACCAGGAACCGCGGTGTTGGCCGTCGAATGGCGCTAGCTGCGCAGCATTTGTGCACCGCCGCCGTCAGTGTCAGCCAGTTTGCCGTGGCATACGGAGCTCCATCGCAGTCTTAAACACTGGTAGCATGCCGCGACAGCGTGGACGTGAACGGTATGTGCAGTTGACGGACTTTGAGCGAGGGCATATAGTGGGCATGCGGGAGGCCGGGTGGACGTACCGCCGAATTGCTCAACACGTGGGGCGTGAGGTCTCCACAGTACATCGATGTTGTCGCCAGTGGTCGGCGGAAGGTGCACGTGCCCGTCGACCTGGGACCGGACCGCAGCGACGCACGGATGCACGCCAAGACCGTAGGATCCTACGCAGTGCCGTAGGGGACCGCACCGCCACTGCCCAGCAAATTAGGGACACTGTTGCTCCTGGGGTATCGACGAGGACCATTCGCAACCGTCTCCATGAAGCTGGGCTACGGTCCCGCACACCGTTAGGCCGTCTTCCGCTCACGCCACAACATCGTGCAGCCCGCCTCCAGTGGTGTCGCGACAGGCGTGAATGGAGGGACGAATGGAGACGTGTCGTCTTCAGCGATGAGACTCGCTTCTGCCTTGGTGCCAATGATGGTCGTATGCGTGTTTGGCGCCGTGCAGGTGAGCGCCACAATCAGGAGTGCATACGACCGAGGCACACAGGGCCAACACCCGGCATCATGGTGTGGGGAGCGATCTCCCACACTGGCCGTACACCACTGGTGATCGTCGAGGGGACACTGAATAGTGCACGGTACATCCAAACCGTCATCGAACCCATCGTTCTACCATTCCTAGACCGGCAAGGGAACTTGCTGTTCCAACAGGACAATGCATGTCCGCATGTATCCCGTGCCACCCAACGTGCTCTAGAAGGTGTAAGTCAACTACCCTGGCCAGCAAGATCTCCGGATCTGTCCCCCATTGAGCATGTTTGGGACTGGATGAAGCGTCGTCTCACGCGGTCTGCACGTCCAGCACGAACGCTGGTCCAACTGAGGCGCCAGGTGGAAATGGCATGGCAAGCCGTTCCACAGGACTACATGCAGCATCTCTACGATCGTCTCCATGGGAGAATAGCAGCCTGCATTGCTGCGAAAGGTGGATATACACTGTACAAGTGCCGACATTGTGCATGCTCTGTTGCCTGTGTCTATGCGCCTGTGGTTCTGTCAGTGTGATCATGTGATGTATCTGACCCCAGGAATGTGTCAATAAAGTTTCCCCTTCCTGGGACAATGAATTCACGGTGTTCTTATTTCAATTTCCAGGAGTGTATTTGTATAAAGAGGGAGGGAGGAGGAGGTGGAGGAGGAGGCGGAGGGAGCAGGGCCAGGTGGGGAGATATCCATGGCACCCTGGGGGGGGGGGGAAGGAGGACGAGACGGGGCCTTTTTGGGAGCGGAGGAGTTGGTGGTGCCACTAGGGCGTTTAACGGTGGCAGAAGGGCGGGTGGTGATATGAGGGACAGGAGCTATAGGGAGGTGGTGTGAAGGGACAGGTCCCGGCGTGGACGCAGCAGTCGGCGCCGGAGATGGTGATGGTGAAGGCGACGGCGACAGCGACAGCCCGACGGGCCACCACCCGAGCTGGAGCTGCAGTGACAGACTGGGGGAGTGGGGGGAAAGGATCAGAGGGAGAGGAGCGGGAGGAAGAAGCTGGAGAGGGGGCGACAAGAGCGAGGGCGAAGGGAGAGTGAGTAGAGATGGGATGGATAGAGGGGGGTGTGACTGGGCACACCACGTTATGGTGGTGGTGGCGGCGGAGGGGGAAGTATAAACTATGGCTGTGGTGATAGTGGTTGTAGTGGTGGTGGGGGCTCACATGACGACAGGGAGAAACAAAAACGCACAGAACGAAAAAGAAAGGACAAAAACTGGGGACAGACGAAGACGAAGACGAAGGAAGACAAAGACGGATGAAGACCAGAGTCCCACGCTGCTGGCGCTGGCGCTGACTCAACTATGGGTGGCAGGAATGCCGCAGCTGCTGCTGCTGCTGCCACGGACGGGGCCGGGGCCGCTGCTGCTGCTGCTGCTGCTGCTGGAGGGCTGGCTGGCTGCTGCCGGCTGGACCGCTGCTGCTGGCCGGGACGGCTGCTGCTGGCTGTGACGGCTGCTGCTGCTGCTGTTGCTGCTGCTGCTCGACTGGACCGCTGGACCGTTGGACCGCTGCTGCTCGGCTGGCTGGCTGGCTGGCTGGCACCTGAAATCTAGCGCTTCGATTAGTGCTGGAATGGCACAATCGAAGGGCGGTATCCTTGCGGAGTACCGTCGGAGATGTTGGATTTGCTCTTAGAGGCTAGCTTTAATCATCATGAACAAAGCGATCCTGATTTTAGTTCTGCCACAGACAGTGGACCGCCGTTTGCTCAGATACATTGCCCATCGAAAGGTTGTAGTTAGCTTAGGACATGAGTTTAAATTCAGGACTACAAAATGCGTCGTCTGCCGCAGTTCAGTCATTGGTTGCGTTTCGCGGAGGCCACTTCCAGCACTGCTCTGCGTTACACATTAACAGTTTCTGTGAAGTGACCCGCCGTATTTGTTTTTCACCTACCTCTAACCAATCGGTAACCGGCAGCCGATGTGGCGACACTCTAGCGGCAACTGACAGACGTTAACTATCAAGTAATTTTAACTGGACTCTGGTGACATCTGTGGAAAGTACTATTTCTGCTTCTTGTATTTCAGACTTAGATCGTTTACATATATCAGGAACAATAATCGACCTAAGTCTGAGCTTTAGAGGACCCCATCAGTTATTTCTACCCTGTCAGAGCAGTGTTCTCGGACTATATTGGTTGAATTACCACATACAACTTCCTGCATTCTTCTGGTTAGGTGGATCTCCGGCGGTAATTCGTTAGAATACCGCCCTTCGATTGTGCTTTCATGGTGCCAATCGAAGTGATAGGTGTTACAGGTGCCAGCCAGCCAGCCAGCCAGCCTGTCAACGTGTAGCGGTCCAGCCAGCGTCGGTCCTCGCCAGCAGCCAGCAGCCAACAGCCAGCAGCGGTCCCCACCACCAGACAGCAGCGGTTGCAGCCAGCAGCCTGCAGCCAGCGTCCAGCATCGGTCCCAGCCAGCGTCCAGCCGCCAGCAGCGATTCCTGCCGGCAGCCAGCGTCCAGCAGCGGTCCCTGCCAGCATCCAGCAGCGGTCCCTGCCAGCGTCCAGCAGCGGTTCCTGCCAGCAGCCAGCGTCCAACAGCCGTCCCAGCCAGCAGCGGTTCCACCCAGCAGCCAGCTTCCAACAGCAGCAGCAGCAGCAGTAGACATAGCGTCCCCACCGGCCTGCCAGCCGGCCAGGTCGCCACCCCCGCCTGCAGCAGCAGAGTGGGGCTTCAGGCCCAGTCTCCTTCATAGTTTCTCTGTCCCTTCTAATCTGTGTTTCTCGTCGCTTTCTTTGTCCTGTCCTGTCCTGTGCTTTTCCCCTTCTCGTAATGTCGACCCCCATCACCGCCACTACTGCCACCACCACTGCCATCATCTACACCTCCCCCTCTGCCACCGCCACCACTATCACGTGGTGTGCCGCATCACTCCCCCCTCAGTCCATCCCCCCACTCCTCACTCTCCAATCTCCCTCCCTATTTGTCGCCCCATCACCGGTTCCTCCCTCCCACGCCTCCTCTGATCCCTTCCCTCCACTCCCTCCCTTTGCACCTCCCGTTTCTGCGGCCCCCACTAGGGTGGTTGCCTGGAGGGCTACGGTCCACGCTCCACTCTCCCCTTCGCCTTCATCATCATCATCGTCTTCACCGTCGCCTTCACCATCGCCCTCACCATCTCCGGCGCTGCCTTCAGCACCGGGACCTGCTGCTCACCGACACATTCCAGTCACTCCCATCCCCCACACCTCCTCAGCCGCCGTCAAGCGCCCCAGTGGCACCCCTGCCTCCTCTACTTCCAAAAAGGCTCTGCCTCGTCCACCTTCCCCCAACCATGATGCCAGGGATGTCTCCCTGCCCGGCCCTGCCCCCTCCTCCTCCTCCTCTACCCCCTCCTCCTGCCGCTACCTCCTCTCTCGTCCTGATCCCTCACTTCTTGAAGCCCAGAACCTCACCCTCTTCCTTCGCCAGAATTTTCCTGGTGCCCCCATCTCCCTCCTCACTCCTCGCCGTGATTTGGTGCTTATCTCCTCCCCCAGCCCAACCCTCCACACAGACCTCCTTTCCCGTATCCCTGTTACCCGCTTTGGCCCTCATGCCTCCCTCACCCCTGCTCCTTCCCCACCTCCCTCTCGCCAACCCCAACCCCCGCGCCACCCGCCGACCCTCACCGCCGTGATCACTCGGCTTAGTCCAACAATCATGGAGGAGGATGTGTTGGCAGAGCTTCAGGCCCATCCTCATCTAGAGGTGCGTGCGGTTCGTCACATTCACAACGCTGCTGGCCCCACCCGCCTTATGCGGGTTTTATCCAAGAACGCCCCCTCCATAGACCGTCTCCTGAAGGAGGGTGCCCTCCTTTTTAACCAACGTTATAAAGTTGACCCCTCCCGTTCCCCTCCTCAATCCCTCCGCTGCCAAAGGTGGTTGCGGTTTAATGCGCACCCAACATCTGGGTGCCGCGAGGCCCCCACCTGCCCGCACTGTAGGCAAGCCCACTTTTTACGGCAGTGCCCCAATCTCCAGTCCCCCCCCCCTCCTGCAATACCTGTAACCTCCCTCATCCTACCTCCTCCCAGAAGTGTAAGGCCCGACCCACCCCTACCATTCCCGAACTCACCGTTCCCGTCCGCCCTCTGGACGCCGCCACCCATCCCGGCAACTCCCTTCGCCCACCCCCTACCGCTGAGGACATCATCAGATTCCTCACCATCGTCCTTCAGAATGTTCATCCTTTTCAGCACCCGCACACCCTCCAACAGATCTCCCTCGCCACTCGTTCCATTTTCCAACTCAAAATGTACGCCACCTACTCCAACAACCAGGCCCATTTCACCTTCTCCCGTCTTGACACCCTCGTTTAAATCCGTGTCATGGTGCGACAGCACCGTATCCTTTTCAACAACATACGCTCCCTTCCCGCCAACAAGAACCTCTTCCTGCACACCCTTGCCACCCACCGCGTGGATGCCTTCCTCCTCAATGAAGCCTTCCTCCAACCGCACCACACCGTCCACACTTCGCCCTACCTCCTCCACCGCTCCGATAATCCCCTCCCGATTGCGCGTGGCGGAGTTGCCATTGGGCACCACTGCCAGATCCCCGTTCGGCTCCAACCTCTCCTTCCCGAGCCCACTGAACACCTGATCCTTAGTCTCTTCTTCCCTGGCCTTACCGTTACCTGCGCCACCATCTATGTCCGCCCTAACGCCCCTATTCCCTTCGACTTCCTCTCCCACATTGACCGTACCTTCTCCTCCTACGTGATCGCTGCCGACCTCAATTTCCATAGTCGTTCCGCCGCCCAGTTACGGCGGTGGCATCGATTCCTCTCCTCCCTTCAAGGCGACCTCATCCCTATCCCCCAGCACACCCGTCCCGAATCCAACTCCACTCCCGATGTTATCCTTTCCTCCCCCAACCTCCTTGGCCGCATAACGGTGGATGTCCTGGAGCCTATTGGTAGCGACCATCTCCCTGTCCTCCTTACCATTTCAGACGGTTGTCGCCCCCACCCTGACCCTCGTAATGACCCTCCCCCTAAGTACATCCATGACTATTCCCGTGCCAACTGGAATGCCTACTCTGATACCCTTTCCACCCAGGTCGATAGCCACCCCTTCACCTACCACCACCCTGACGTTGTCACCCACGCCGCCTTCTTTCTCCAGCAGACCTTGTCTGAGGCCGTGGAGGCCCACGTCCCTACTGTCGCCGTCCACCCCCACCGTCCTACCTTACCCCCACAGGCCGTCCTCCTCCTCCATGAATCCCGTCGTCTCTACCGTGCCTTCCTCTGCACGCGTGACCCGGACACACTACGACGCCACCGGCAACTCCAGCGTCACATTCGAAATTTGATCACGGGTAAGAAACGCCAGGACTGGCGACAGACATGCACCCGTTTAAATGCTACCCTACCTATCAACTCGTCCAAGTTCTGGTCAGCCGTCCGTCGCCTTACCGGAACTAAACCGTCCCCCTACTATCCTCTTCTCAATGATGATCACCCTTTCCCTGAATCCCTTTAGTAATGCCAATCGCTTTGCCTCTTACCTCTCCGATGTCTTTTCCATCCCCGATGATCCCCAGTTCGATTATCCCCTCTTCTAGGATGTCCGTGACCGAACTGACACCTCTGTCCCTCCCCTCGCTCCTGGTTTCCAGTACTTGGACAACATTGCACACACGGAACTCAATGCCCCTATCACTACACAGGATCTCATTGCTACACTCCGCACAATGTAGTCCTGTCCACCGGTTGCTATCCTGACCTGTGGAAAACCTCCCGTATCCTGATGTTCCTTAAACCTGGCAAACCGCCGTCCGCCATCTCCTCCTATCGTCCCATCAGCCTTACCTCGGTCTTCAGCAAGGTCCTGAAATCTATCCTCACCCGACGCATCCACCAGCATCTCCGCCAGCACCGCCTCCTTCCCGTTACCCAGTGTGGCTCTCGGCCGTCCTTCTCTTCCGACGATCTTCTCCTTCACCTCACTCATCTCCTTTCCGACCAGCTTTATTCCTGTTGCTCCGCAATCTTCCTCTCCCTGGACCTCGAACGCGCTTATGACCGCGTATGGCATTCCGATCTCCTCTTCAAGCTTCAAACCTTCGCCCTTCCCATCAACTACGGCTGTCTGATCGGCTCCTTTCTCTCCCGCCGTCCTTCCTATGTCACCATCCATAACACAGATTCCTACACCTTTTCCCCTCCGCCGGTGTGCCCCAAGGCTCCGTCCTCTCCCCACTTCTGTACCTTTTGTACACGGCGGACATGCCGCCGCCGTCACCCCCCGTCAACCTCCAGTTTGCCGATGACACTGCCTTACTTGCCCTTGCCCCCACCCTGCAGCGCTCCCAACACCTTCTCCAATCCCATCTTGACCGGTTCACCGCTTGGTGCAACCAGTGGTTGCTCAAGGTCAATCCCTCCAAAACCCAGGCGATCATTGTAGGCAAAACCACCCCTTCCTTCCGCCTCCTCGATTTCTATCTCACCATCTATGGCCGTCCTATCGCCCTCACTACCACCCTTAAGTACCTTGGCGTCACCCTCGACCGTCGCCTCTCCTGGACTCACCATCTCCGGACAATCCAAGCCAAGGCACGCTCCCGACTCCGTCTCCTTAAGCTCCTTTCCGGCCGTACGTGGGGTCTGGACCCCTCCACAATCCTCCACACCTATAAATCCGTCATCCCCCCTATCCTTTGTTACGCCCATCCGGCCTGGATCTCCACCCCCCCTACCTTTTATAAATCTCTCCAAATCCTTGAACGCCATGCTCTTCGCCTCGCCTATTGCATCCGTCTTCCCTCTCCCACGCGGATCCTGTATGATCTCATCCCCTTCCCCCACCTCCTCATTTTCCTTGAAAGGATACAGATCCTATACACCTCCCGCAAACTCGATCCTCCTCATCCGCTTGTCTCACCCATCCTCTCCCACCCCCGCCCGCTGCTGCGCCTGTATTCCCATATCCCACCTGGTCTCCATCTCTCCACCCTCCTCACCCTCTCCCAAGGTGGCTTCCGCCAGCTCCCTCTCCCTGATGATGTCTTCCTCCCCTCCATCTACCCCTCCTACCAACTTTGATCCTCACCCCACTTCCTGTGTCCTTTCCTTTCGGCACCCTCCCTCCCTTCTCTTCCCTTCCCTTCTCTTTCCTTTTCCCCTGTCTCCTCCCTCCTCCCCTCTTCCCCCGGGCTTCCCCCTTCCACCCTTCCCCCCGTCTCCCCTGCCCCTGGCATCTGCTCTCCCCTCTCCCTGTCCCTCTCCCTCTCCCAGCCGCCCTCCTCCTTTCTTGGCAGGTTCCCGGACTCGTACACGGTTAGTGCCCATTCGCGTGCTGGAGATCTACGCCTCATGTTCTGTGTGTATCGTCGTTTTGTGCTTAAGTGGTTCAGTATTATTCGTTTTGTGCCCCTCTGTTCACGTGTGACAATATTCGTATCTGTCCAAGTGTCTGAATAAATTTTATCTTGGACTCTACGCCCGTGAATGGCTCCATGTATTTTAAATAGTGATTGTCTCCGTTTCTATGTCCACCATGTTTTTTCTCTCGATGTCTTCCTTTATATCTTGTGTGTTTCTCTGAGGCCAAAGAGCGGCGTAGCATGCTGCTGCTGGCCTGCCTGTACCCAGGTTTGAAAATAACAATAAAGAAAAAAAAAGAACTGGTTAGGTATGACGTAATCCACTGGATGGCTACAACGTCAATCGCATAATACTTCAATTCATCTAGGACAAAATTGTGATTCACACATGTAAAATGCCTTAGATACGTCGCAGAAAATACCAACTTGCTCTATTTTGTTATTTAGTGCTTGTAAAATTCGGTGAATGAACATGTACAGGGTATCCTGAGTAGAGCAACACTTCTGAAATCCTAACTGTGATTCGCTGAGGATATTATTGTCGCTCAGGAGAGATACTAGTCTAGAATACATACGGGTCTCAAAAATTTTGGAAACTGATATCAGTTGTGAAAGAAGTCGGTACTTATTGACATTTCTCCCATCGCCTTTCTTAAAGAGGTGTAGCTATAATAATAGAGAAACTACACCAGTATGCAACAGACACTCATAAACAATCACTTACATTCATGATACAGTATAAAGAACGTTGGCGGTATAGAGATAAGAAGATGACAGTTGCGAATGTGCACGCTCTAATTGCAAATATTCCGTAAAAAATGGATTTATCGGTATCTGCAAGTGAGCTACATAGCTCTTGTTTAGTTAAGGATAAAATGTTTGCTATAAGCGTATATCGGTATTTACATGTGGGCTGCATAGTAACATATTTTAAAGCGTTATCCCTATATATGGCTGAAATCTTTCTAAAATCTCGTCTTTGTATTTCTTACATTCTCAGAAGCCGTTTATGGCTGTATTGTGGCCGTCTGCAACTGTATGGATGATGCTGATACTTTGTTATGGTTAGTATGTTTCTTACAATGGAGACAAAAAAGGGCTAACTACCGTAATAATTTCTTCTTTGTAAGCACATTACAGTAACAAATCACACTTTTATAATCTGGAGCAACAGTAATACTTCTTGTAACTTCATTCAAATTTTTTGGCTGCATATCCTTTAATTTTATTTGGGAAACGTTTAGTATGTGCTGGATAATTTGGTACTTTCTTCTCGCTAGCAAACATAGCTGTGGACTAGAGTTGTGGCGATTCGTGAATGAGTCGTTCATTTGAACGACTCTAAATAAAGAATCGTAAGAATCGAATCGTCATACGGACGAATCGTCGTTCAAAAGAATCGTAAGAACGATTGCGTGTTTCCGAGTCGTGACGATTCCAAGTTCCAACGATTCATCGATTCTTGGTAAGCTATGCTTCGAAGGGAACTTCCGAATCATGCCGTGTCGTGCCGAATGATTACGACCGCCAGATGGCAGTCGAGTGGAGGATGCGTGTGAACAGAGGAAGCTCGGAACGAACAAACCAAGCTGACACTTGTCGGTGGCTGACGGGAACGAGCGTAAAGGCATTTCCCATTTACTATCGCTACCATCAGCCACCGCGCCGACGTCAGCTTAGTTTGCGCGAGTAATACACGAACTAGTGATGACAGAAACGATATACAGCGAGTACACAGCTCCCAATAGACACAATTAAAATCAAGAAATCCAAGTATGATGAATAAATACGTACCTCTTATTTGTTGCAGATGCAATGCAAAACACATACACTTTCTTTACACACGAGCAATAGCACTTGGATTATGTATTATGTTTCGCGTATCTCGAAAACGGCCCTAACGATTTGGATGAAATTTTGTATTTTTGCTTTTTGAGTTCACCTACATAGTTCCACTCTTTCGTAAAAAGTCAATTTTACAATATATATATCCTACATAGTTCCATTCGTAAAAACGCAATTTTATATCATAAAAACGCTATTTCACGTCTTTTTATAACGCCATCTAGTAAAACTTTGTTAGTACGTATTGAATGTAGTTAAGGTTTTGGTTTTCATGTTTATCTGTAAATAGGTGTCTTTCCTTACAGCATGCAATTTTACACATGAGTTTTTTAAACAAAAACGCGAATTTCGTGTTTCTTGGGAGTGGCTTTAACAGTTTGGATGAAATTTTATATTTAGATACGGATTTTGATTTTTAAGTTTATTGGCGTGTTTCCTGAAAAACTCGATTTTACACAATAAATATTTTATATCGCAATTTCGTAAATCTTTGTTACTATTGGATGTTACAGTAGAGGTGTATCAAAATTTTGTGAGATGGTGGTATAACATTATCCGAATACGAACACGTTGGTCTTACCGTACATCCAATAGTAACAATCATCCTAGATATATTTTCGGTTAGACATGGTGTCCTTTCATCAATTAAGGCATTACACGTATAAATCTGGAATCACACTTGTAACGTCATATGCATCTTTACTTATAAATAAACTATTTCTGGCATATCTCGTCATGACACAGTTCGATTCTAACCCCATTGACAATTTCAGACATGTCCTGCCATCTGTGAGTAAGATATAGAACTTATTGCATTCCGTAAGAATCGTGCCATTGCAGACTAGAATGAATCGTGAAAGAATCGTGAACGAATCGTAGGAATCGATTCCCAATGTGAGATTGAATCGTAGGAATCGAATCGGGAAAAAGAATCGTGTTGCCCAACTCTACTGTGGACTCCTGGCTTACTCAGAAGTTCACTGCTGTTGTGTACATAGTTCCGCGTAGTCAGCACATACAAAACTTTCCCACTAGAGCGCGCCCAGCTAAGCACAACAGCGCAGGCGCAGCGCTCGTCCATCTCCGTACTACGAGATGGCTCTGCCATAGAGACCGACCAAATTCTGCTTCCGCCAATACGCGTATTAATATGTAACCAGTCTATAGTCAAGTTTCAGTCTACGCCCAATAAGATTACCATATTCATGTACATAGCCATTAAGATAAATGTATAGACACTTTTATCAAGTATCAGAGATATATGTGAGAATAAGATTAATGTACCAATACCAAAGGAACTTCAGATTGTCAATCGTAAATAGCATCCAGAACCAAGTAATTTTTATGCTTGTTATTATTTTAATAAATGTAAGTGAAAATTAATCAAGTTCTGTTTAAAGTTGGTCACCGCCAATCTGCTACTCTAAGCGTGCAAGTGGCATTTCTATCGTCTGACCTAACAGCAGAAGATAAACGCGCCACGATAAGACCACGAGACATAGTGCTGACACTCGCCTACTTCGTTAGAGCGACAAGGCAAATAATCTGATGGTGTGTGTACTGAAGGTCTTACAGTACGCACACCACAACTGCTCTGTTTCGCAAAAGACACAGATATCTTGGTTACCACTAAAATGCACCCCCGTCAGGGTTCGCCTCATAAACTTCAAAGACACGCCTGCGACCCTGTCCCAAACACAGTCGACAGACACATTCTCACAATTGTACATACTACAAATGAATAAACAACGAATGAAACGAAAGTCTCTCACATTCAGCAGCTACAGACGCATAGAGCTAATTAACTCTCCTGCCACTTCGAGATGAGCTCGATGTGCACTCACTGATCGACAAACAAGGTTTATGAGACAAAGGAATTATAGATATCGGCTGCGAGTGAGCACTGATGTAAATCATGCGGGAAAGTTGAAAATTTGTACAGGACCAAGATTCGAACTCGTGTCTCCTGCTTAGTAGGCAGATGTGCTGACCACTCCGCCATCTGCGCACAGTGATCGTCGCAACTGCATGGACTATGCTAGCAAGCCTCCCATGAGCCCCAAATTCTCAACTTAACCACAGACTAGTAATGTAGTGCCCCTCGCCCATTATCCTCAGTGCTCGCGACATTCCTCCGATTCCCATTAGAGTCCGAGCATGCTGTGCATCTGCATTACAGTGATTAATTAGTCATCCTCACCTTAATTATATATATATATATGCTGTCTATCTTCCGGACATGTCAGAAAGAAGAGACACCACATATACATAGTTAAAGCGAGTACGGCCGATGATCTCTTCAGTGTGGATGTACACTAAGGTTCGAACTCTTCCAGGAATCGGCGAAATGTCGCAAGTAATGAGGATAAAGGGCGAGGGGCACTACATTAGTAGTTTGTGGTTAAGTTGAGAATTAGGGTCTGAAAAGGCACGTTAGGGTAATCTGTACAGTTGCGATGGTCACTGTGTCCAGATAGTGCATCTGCCTACTAAGCAGGAGACTCGGGTTTGAAACCCGGTACGGAACAAATTTTCATCTTTCCCCATTCGTTTAAATCAATGCCATCTTGCAGCGAATGTCTGTAACTCCGTTGTGTCTTAATTTATAGTGGCTGCTGGATCAGAATGGTGTCTGTTCTTTCGGACGTGTCCGACACAACAGACGAGATGCGGGCAGGAGGGAGGGCAAAATTCCCAGGGCTCAAGCCTCATGGGGATGCCCAAGTCTATCAAAGCTTCACATCCCTTAGGGTGCTAAGTTGGCAAAATATTAGGCTACTACTGTAACAAATTTTATACCATATAAAAAAAAATAGAAAATTATGACGCACCAGCATAACCAATCTAGCTCTTGCTTTCTACTTCGGTACTCCAGTTTTATGAGTCATACTGGCAAATTGCATTCAATTACACTGAAGTGCCAAAGAAACTGGTATAGCCACGCGTATTCAAACACAGAGATACGTAAACAGGCAGAATACGGCGCTGCCTGTATGAGACAACCAGTGTCTGGCGCAGTTGTTAGATAGGTTACTGCTCCTACAATGTAAGTTTGTCAAGATTTAAGTGAATTTGAACATGGTGGTATAGTCGGCGCACGAGCGATGGGACACAGCATCTCCGAGGTAGCGATGAAGTGGGGATTTTTCCGTACGACCATTTCACGAGTGTACGGTGAATATCAGGAATTCGGTAAAACATCAAATCTCCGACGTCGCTGCGGCCAGAAAAATATCCTGCAAAAACGGGACCAATGACGACTCAATAGAATCGTTCAGCGTAACAGAAGTGCAACCCTTCCGCAAATGGTTGCAGATTTCAATGCTGGGCCATCAAAAACTGTCAGAGTGCGAACCATTCAAAGAAACATCATCGATATGGGCTTTCGGAGCCGAAGGCCCACTTGCATACTTGTGATGACTGCGCAACAAAAGCTTTACGCCTCGCCTGGGCCCATCAACACCGACATTGGACTGTTGATGATTGGAAACATGTTACCTGGTCAGACGAGTCCCGTTTGAAATTGTATCGAGTAGATGGACCTGTACGGGTATGGAGACAACCTCATGACTCCATGGACCCTGCATCTTAGTAGGGGACTGTTCAAGCTCTTGGAGGCTCTGTAATGGTGTGGGGCATGTGCAGTTGGATTGATATATGACCCCTGATACGTCTAGATACGACTCTGAAAGGTGACATATACGTTAACATCCTGTGTGATCACGTGCATCCATTCATGTCCATTGTGCATTGCGACGGACATGGGCAATTCCATCAGGACAATGAGAACCGTCCACGGCCAGAATTGCTACAGAGTGGCTCCAGGAACATTCTTCTGAGTTTAAACACTTCCGCTGGCCACCAAACTCCCCAGACGTGAACATTATTAAACATATCTGGGGTGCCTTGCAACGTGCTGTTCAGAAGAGATCTCCATTTCGTCGTACTCTTACGGATTTATGGACAGCCCTGCAGTGTTCATGGTTTCAGTTTCCTCCAGCACTACTTCAGAAATTAGTCGAGTCCATGCCATGTCGTGTTGCGGCACTTCATCGTGCTCGCGGGGGTCCTACACGATATTAGGCACGTGTACCAGTTTCAAAAATTGTTCAAATGTGTGTGAAATCTTATGGGACTTGACTGCTAAGGTCAACAGTCCCTAAGCTGACACACTACTTAACCTAAATTATCCTAAGGACAAACACACACACCATGCCCGAGGTAGGACTCGAACCTCCGCCTGGATCAGCCGCTCAGTGTACCAGTCCCTTTGGCTTTTCTGTGTATTATTCGTACTTACTTGTTGGTTATGCGTGCCAAAGTACATAAATATGTCTACGTATATGAAAAAACTGTCAAAAATTTACTAACCTTTAGAATTCGTTTCATATAAGATGTATACGTTGCTGCGCCGTATTCTGCCTGTTTACATATCTCTGTATTTGTATACGCATACATATTCTAGTTCTTTGACGCTTCATTGTATAAAGTTAACAGGAAATTGTTTGCTTTACATTTTTGTCAATACGTTGCCCATGAATCGCTGTTCCTCGAACGCGCCCAGCTTAGGATTTGTATCATGAAAGACTAAAAACGTTATTAGGAATTGTATATAATTCTCAGTCTTTCCGGTTTTGCATAACTATTTGGTAGTCATTTTAAGTTCTTTTCAGGCATTTTAAGACCCTTTAAAGGAATCAACGATCAACTTAAACGAATGTCCTGTGACGTTGTAACCCTCCCGCCCTGTCGGACGTGCGTTAGCTCAATAAAGCCTGTACTGTAATAAGTTCACGGGCTTCACCTTGTAAACAAGGATTTAGTACATAAGTTGACCGCGTGTACCTAATGGAAGCAATTCGGACTTATTCAGTCAGTAACTACAGTGATGCGTCAAGCAAATGTAAAGTACAATTACGCGTTCGCATGGACAAGAAGTACACACAGTAGATACTACCAATGATAAATAATACGGTCGCCAGCCTAATTAGGCATTGAGTGAGTTTTTCCTTGTACAAGTGTGTGCATGTACAAGCATAACAACACGTAGTACTGCTGCGTTTTATAGCAAAATTTAGAACCAGAAAGAATCTACTGAACTAAGGTTTTCTTCTTTTGTTCTAATTTGGATGAGCTAAACTTACACAACACCACACAGCAATGATTACTACGAGCTGCACTTTGTATACTGATCAGACTGAAATCGGGCATAGATTATCCTAGAATCAGCAATTTAAAACACACATACAATGTCACTATTAAAATTGGAAAAAACACTGATACACTTAGGTTTAATATAGAGATTAATTTTACTGTTCAATTCTGATCAGTACACTTCAAAATGTGCAAGAATAGGCAAGAGAAAGGGGGGGGGGCCCTGAAACTGTTACGGTCGTTATGCTGAAACTAGTAAGTCCTGAAGGTAAATTAACACTCAAAATTATCAACCTATGGATTACTATTCTTTTGTCACGCTTCTGGAGTAATTGACTAACATTCTTTCAGTCTCAAATGAATTAAATAACATTGCTAGCTCAATTCAAAATTTATCTTTCAATTTAATCACACTGTTGTTCTTTACTAACATCTGCGTCAACAAACATGAATTTAAACGTCTTTATAGCATAGATTAGTCTGCAGATGATTTATTACTAACTGTAAACTTTCAATTCGGGATATTCGGGTTGCACAATATGTGGTAAGGACCCTGTCTAGGTCAATGATAAGGATAAGTGATGGCTAAGGCAATTCTGGTAAAAGTCACGTTATTATTGAACAGTCAGAACAGTTTCAACACTGGTCCACACAGATACACTTCTAAAGATGAAATAATTGTTTGACCTGTGCACGTGGGTGCGGCGGAT
Source organism: Schistocerca cancellata (assembly GCF_023864275.1). Classification (NCBI taxonomy): domain Eukaryota; kingdom Metazoa; phylum Arthropoda; class Insecta; order Orthoptera; family Acrididae; genus Schistocerca; species Schistocerca cancellata. The sequence continues at coordinate 873,224,691 of NC_064629.1, read as the reverse complement.
GGCGGGCAGCGAGATAGCGGGCAGCACAGCACACATACAAGCACGGCTAAGGCTCTCACAGTATCGGCACTTTCATTCTTCTTAGCGTCGTAATCTTTCCAATTTTGTGCCTGAGAATATAGGCATGCCAAGTAGTCGTCGGAATCGGCCCATCCGAGGCTCAATGGAATCCACTTTTCCTAGATAGCCTCCTCGGTACAATACATGTTCCTCTGACCGATGCCCAACTCCGACTGTAATACTGAGCCCGTTGTGCCGAACCGCGCCAGTGTGCATTTTCCCGCACTCGCCTGCATCCACCTTTTCCCGCACCCCTACAGGATGTTGAGAATTTCAACATCGAATCTACTGTTAATATTACCAATTTCGTCCTGCATAGTATCCATATTTTTGTTAATGGTGTCAATTTCAAATTTCATATTAATTACCACAGAACTTAAATTTCCCACTTTTTGTTCTACCTGCTCTATTTGTTTACTAATTCTAATTCCTTGGTCTTTGACCTGTGCTTTAATCTGATCACTTTGTGTTTTGAGCTGCTCGTCAACGTGTGTTTTGAGTTGCTCAGTCTGTCCTGCCATTTGTTTGGTTAATTGTTCTAATAGATCGTTCATGCTTAATTTTTTTTTTTTTCCTTTATTGTAATTTTAAACACCTATACAGGCGGGCTGGCAGCAGCATGGTTCGCTGCTCTTCAGCCTTAAGTTGAACAATAAACATGATAGAGAGGTGATATATACAATACAAAAAAACGGCTTGCAAAAAAATGGAGATACAAAAAAACAAGAGACAAGAAGCCGTTCACGTTGGACGAAAAAACACTAACACTTGGAAACATGGCGCACAAAACGCGGAGAACGGCGACGGCACATGTGAACAGTTGAGTCGGAACTGCACGAAACACAAAACGAGGCACACACACTAAACACTGGTGGCGATGGTCTCCGGCGCGCGAATGTTCACTGAGCGTGTACGAGTCCGGGGACCTGCCAAGAGGGGGGGTGGAGGAGGAGGAAGGGGAGATGGGAGAGGGGAGAGCAGAGATGCCACGGGCAAAGGAGAGAGGTGGAGGGAGGGAGGGGGAGGGGAAGCCCGGAGGAGAGGGTAGGAGGGAGGGGGAAAGGAAAGAGAAGGGAAGGGAAAGGGTGGGAGGGAGGGTGCCGAAAGGAAAGGACACAGGAGGTGGGGGGGGGAAGGATCAAAGTTGATAGGAGGGGTAGATGCAGGGGAGGAGGACATCATCAGGGAGGGGGAGCTGGCGGAAGCCACCTAGGGAGAGGGTATGGAGGGTGGAGAGATGGAGACCGGGTGGGACATAGGAGTACAGGCGCCGCCCGTTCCATATTCCACCTTAAAATGTACGCCACCTTTTCCAATAACCAGGCCCATTTCACCTTCTCCCGCCTTGACACCCTCGTATAAGTCCTTATCATGGCGCGACAGCATCGTATCCTTTTCAACAATATCCGCTCCCTTCCCGCCAACAAGAACCTCTTCCTGCACACCCTTGCTACCCACCGTGTGGATGCCTTCCTCCTTAATGAAACCTTCCTCCAACCCCACCACTCCATCCACACCTCCCCCTATCTCCTCCACCGCTCCGATAATCCCCTCCCAGTTGCGCGTGGCGGAGTTGCCATTGGCCACCACCGCCAGATCCCCGTTCGTCTCCAACCTCTCCTTCCCGACCCCACCGAACACCTGATCCTTAGTCTCTTCTTCCCCGGCCTTACCATTACCTGTGCCACCATCTATGTCCGCCCCAACGCCCCTCTTCCTTTCGACTTCCTCTCCCACATCGACCGTACCTTCTCCTCCTATGTGATCGCCGCCGACCTCAACATCCATAGTCGCTCCGCTGCCCAGTTACGGCGGTGGCATCAGTTCCTCTCCTCCCTTCAAGGCGACCTCATCCCCATCCCCCAGCACACCCGTCCCGAATCCAACTCCACTCCCGATGTTATTCTCTCCTCCCCCAACCTCCTTGGTCGCATTACGGTGGATGTCCTGGAGCCTATTGGTAGCGACCATCTCCCTGTCCTCCTCACCGTTTCAGACGGCCGTCACCCCCGCCCCGACCCTCGTCATGACCCTCCCCCTAAGTACATCCATGACTATTTCCGTGCCGACTGGAATGCCTACCGGGATACCCTCTCCACTCAGGTCGATAGCCACCCTCTCGCCTACCGCCGTCCCGATGATGTCACCCATGCCGCCTCCTTTCTCCAGCAGACCTTGCTGAGGCCGTGGAGGCCCACGTCCCTACTGTTGCAATCCACCCCCACCGTCCTACCTTACCACCACAGGCCGTCCTCCTCCTCCGTGAATCCCGTCGTCTCTACCGTGCCTTCCTCCGCACGCGTGACCCGGACACCCTACGACGCCACCGGCAACTACAGCGACACATTCGAAATTTGCTCGCGGCTAAGAAACGCAGGGACTGGCGACAGACATGCACCCGTTTAAATGCTACCCTCCCTATAAACTCGTCCAAGTTCTGGACCGCCTTCCGTCGCCTTACCGGAACTAAACCCTCCCCCTACTATCCTCTTCTCCACGATGATCACCCCTTCCCTGACGCCCTTAGTAAGGCCAATCACTTTGCCTCCTACCTGTCCGATGTGTTTTCCATCCCTGATGATCCCCAGTTCGATTACTCCCTCTTCCCAGATATCCGCGATCGAAATGACACCTCTGTCCCTCCCCTCGCTCCTGGTTTCCAGTACTTGGACAACATTCCACACACGGACCTTAATGCCCCCATCACCACACAGGATCTCATCACTACACTCCGCACCAAACGCAACACCGCTCCTGGTCACGATCGTGTCACCTACCGTCACCTTCGTGAAGCTCCTGTCTCTTTTCTCTCCACCCTGGCCAGGCTCTACAATGTAGTCCTGTCCACCGGTTACTACCCCGACCTGTGGAAAACCTCCCGTATCCTCATGTTCCTCAAACCTGGCAAACCGCCGTCCGCCGTCTCCTCCTACCGTCCCATCAGCCTTACCTCGGTCTTCAGCAAGGTCCTGGAATCTATCCTCACCCGCCGCATCCACCAGCATCTCCGCCAACACCGCCTCCTCCCCGTTACCCAGTGTGGCTTTCGGCCGTCCTTCTCTTCCGACGATCTTCTCCTTCACCTCACTCATCTCGTTTCCGAACGGCTCAATTCCCGTCGCTCCGCAATCTTCCTCTCTCTTGACCTCGAACGCGCATATGACCGCGTATGGCATTCCGGTCTCCTCTTCAAGCTCCAAACCTTCGCCCTTCCCATTAACTACGTTCGTCTGATCGGTTCCTTTCTCTCCCGCCGTCCTTCCCATGTCACCATCCATAACACCGATTCCTACACCTTTTTCCCCTCCGCCGGTGTGCCCCAAGGCTCCGTCCTCTCCCCCCTTCTATACTTGTTGTACACGGCGGACATGCCGCCGCCGTCACCCCCCGTCCACCTTCTCCTGTTTGCCGATGACACCGCCTTCCTTGCCCTTGCCCCCACCCTGCGACGCTCCCAACACCTTCTCCAATCCCATCTTGACCGGTTCACCGCTTGGTGCAACCAGTGGTTGCTCAAGGTCAATCCTTCCAAAACCCAGGCGATCATTGTAGCCAAAACCACTCCCTCCTTCCGCCTCCTTGATTTCTATCTCACCGTTTATGGCCGTTACATCGCTCTCACCCCCACCCTTAAGTACCTTGGCGTCACCCTCGACCGTCGCCTCTCCTGGACTCCCCATCTCCAGACAATCCAAGCCAAGGCACGTTCCCGACTCCGTCTCCTCAAGCTCCTTTCCGGCCGAACGTGGGGTCTGGACCCCTCCACCATCCTCCACACCTATAAGTCCCTCATCCGCCCTATCCTCTGTTACGCCCATCCAGCCAGGATTTCCGCCCCCCCTTCCTTTTATAAATCCCTCCAGATCCTTGAACGCCATGCTCTCCGCCTTGCCTATCGCATCCGTCTCCCTTCCCCCACGCGGATCCTGTATGACCTTATCCCCTTCCCCCACCTCCTCCTCTTCCTCGAAAGGCTACGAATCCTATACACCTCCCGTAAACTCGATCCTCCTCACCCGCTCGTCTCCCCGATCCTCTCCCACCCCCGCCCGCTGCCGCGCCTGTACTCCCATGTCCCACCTGGTCTCCATCTCTCCACCCTCCATACCCTCTCCCAAGGTGGCTTCCGCCAGCTCCCCCTCCCTGATGATGTCCTCCTCCCCTGCATCTACCCCTCCTATCAACTTTGATCCTTCCCCCCCCCTCCTGTGTCCTTTCCTTTCGGCACCCTCCCTCCCCCCTATCCCTTCCCTTCTCTTTCCTTTCCCCCTCCCTCCTACCCTCTCCTCCGGGCTTCCCCTCCCCCTTCCCCTCCACCATACTCCCTCCCCCTCTCTCCTTTGCCCGTGGCATCTCTGCTCTCCCCTCTCCCATCTCCCCTTCCTCCTCCTCCACCCCCCCTCTTGGCAGGTCCCCGGACTCGTACACGCTCGGTGAACATTTGCGCGCCGGAGACCATCGCCACCAGTGTTTAGTGTGTGTGCATCGTTCTGTGTTTCGTACAGTCCCGACTCAACTGTTCACATGTGCCGTCGCCGTTCTCCGTGTTTTGTGCGCCATGTTTCCAAGTGTTAGTGTTTTTTCGTCCAACGTGAACGGCTTCTTGTCTCTTGTTTTTTTTGTATCTCCATGTTTTTGCCCGCCGTCTTTTTTGTATATCACCTCTATCATGTTTATTGTTCAACTAAAGGCTGAAGAGCAGCGAACCATGCTGCTGCCAGCCCACCTGTATAGGTGTTTAAATTACAAAAAAAAGTTCACGGGCTTCACCTTGTAAACAAGGATTTAGTACATAAGTTGACCGTGTGTACCTAATGGAAGCAATTCGGACTTATTCAGTCAGTAACTACAGTGATGCGTCAAGCAAATGTAAAGTACAATTACGCGTTCGCATGGACAAGAAGTACACACAGTAGATACTACCAATGATAAATAATACGGTCGCCAGCCTAATTAGGCATTGAGTGAGTTTTTCCTTGTACAAGTGTGTGCATGTACAAGCATAACAACACGTAGTACTGCTGCGTTTTATAGCAAAATTTAGAACCAGAAAGAATCTACTGAACTAAGGTTTTCTTCTTTTGTTCTAATTTGGATGAGCTAAACTTACACAACACCACACAGCAATGATTACTACGAGCTGCACTTTGTATATTGATCAGACTGAAATCGGGTATAGATTATCCTAGAATCAGCAATTTAAAACACACATACAATGTCACTATTAAAATTGGAAAAAACACTGATACACTTAGGTTTAATATAGAAATTAATTTTACTGTTCAATTCTGATCAGTACACTTCAAAATGTGCAAGAATAGGCAAGAGAAGGGGGGGGGCCTGAAACTGTTACGGTCGTTATGCTGAAACTAGTAAGTCCTGAAGGTAAATTAACACTCAAAATTATCAACCTATGGATTACTATTCTTTTGTCACGCTTTTGGAGTAATTGACTAACATCCTTTCAGTCTCAAATGAATTAAATAACATTGCTAGCTCAATTCAAAATTTATCTTTCAATTTAATCACACTGTTGTTCTTTACTAACATCTGCGTCAACAAACATGAATTTAAACGTCTTTATAGCATAGATTAGTCTGCAGATGATTTATTACTAACTGTAAACTTTCAATTCGGGATACTCGGGTTGCACAATATGTGGTAAGGACCCTGTCTAGGTCAATGATAAGGATAAGTGATGGCTAAGGCAATTCTGGTAAAAGTCACGTTATTATTGAACAGTCAGAACAGTTTCAACACTGGTCCACACAGATACACTTCTAAAGATGAAATAATTGTTTGACCTGTGCACGTGGGTGCGGCGGATGGCGGGCAGCGAGATAGCGGGCAGCACAGCACACATACAAGCACGGCTAAGGCTCTCACAGTATCGGCACTTTCATTCTTCTTAGCGTCGTAATCTTTCCAATTTTGTGCCTGAGAATATAGGCATGCCAAGTAGTCGTCGGAATCGGCCCATCCGAGGCTCAATGGAATCCACTTTTCCTAGATAGCCTCCTCGGTACAATACATGTTCCTCTGACCGATGCCCAACTCCGACTGTAATACTGAGCCCGTTGTGCCGAACCGCGCCAGTGTGCATTTTCCCGCACTCGCCTGCATCCACCTTTTCCCGCACCCCTACAGGTAGGGTATTCACCACAGGTTTTCTACTACACATATTCTAATGCATTACCTACGTATGGACCAAGTGTTTAAATTACAATTTTACATCATACAATAGTTTTAACATTAAATACACTTTCCTTTGGTTATCAAATTGCTTGAAATCTAACATAAGTAATAACATTCATTTCAAAAGTTGTGTACAGTTTCTTTAACATGACACGAAAAGAAAAAGAAAATTTTATCTAAAATCATAAAGAAAAAAATTATTATACGTACATTATTGTTACAACGCCGCCCAGACCAAACGCAACGACGTCCGCCTCGAGCAGATGCAACTAACGAAAACGAGCAAAATGAGATTAATAACAAAAAAAAAAGATGGTAGAGCACTTGCCCGCGAAAGGCAAAGGTCCCGAGTTCGAGTCTCGGTCCGGCACACAGTTTTAATCTGCCAGGAAGTTTCATAGTCTGATGGCCTCAGAATCCTTGCAATGTCCATAGAACCCTTTCCTGGTGTCCACAACGTCTGTTAAAACAACATTTACACCTCAGACCGGATATTACGCTCATATTTTACTGCATATGTTCGACAACTTTGAACCCTGGTAACGAATAATGATATCGAAAAAATTTCTAAAATCCCCGAGAGTACCATCTTGAGGGCATAAGGTAACGTTTTCGACGATCTGCCGTGAAAGGAAGTATGGTAGTGGCCATCTCCATTTTTTGTACCCAAATATTGTACTTTTTCGGATTTTTTTTTTTTTTGGTGGGGGAGGATCGCCCTTGAGCAAATGGTTCTTTTCAAGCCGACTAAGGTGCACTCTAGAACACAAGTCATTTACTGCGGATGAACCAACTGACTTCCTCGATTTGACTAGGCTGGAGAAAGTGTGTAATGTTTAAATTTTAACTCTGTACTCTAGGCTAGCTACAGTATACCACTTTTCCATAGGTATGCAAATGGTCGATCGGACGAAGGCTATCCAAAATTGTTGACCCTTATCTCTGTGATCAATAGAACGTGAGATATGACCTGAAAAACCGTTTCTTCGCGTGCGGCTTTATGGGACATATTGACAGCGTGCACTGTCCTGCGTTATGCTTAAATCATAACAAACTTTCTTTTATAGTAACAATAAAATTTGGTTACCATATTTGGAAATGGGGCCGATCACACACTCGCCCCTAGTAATCCAGATCATGTTTATTCGTAAATGTGTATAGAGATGCTGTGTTTGCTTGATTCCTGAGAGGGTGTACACTTAGACACCCCCTTCCAAAAATTAAAATTAGCCAGCCGGACTTTCCCAAGCAACACGCTCGGGTTTAGTCCACGAGGGCAAGACCCTTCCCGTGCTGATGCTGTTTTTTTTTTACTTTATTGTTATTTGGACACCTGAGCAAGCAGGTAGGCTGGCAGCAGCACAATACGCTGCTCTTCAGCCGAAGAGAGTACAAGGAAATAAACAGAGAAGAGACATCACTTAGAAAAACGGCGGGAAAAAACAGTAGACTCATGAACATAAAAACACAAGAAGCCGTTCACACTCGAAGACAATCCACACTACGAACTGGTGACACGACGCACAAACACTGAAGAAGACAATGGCACTGGTGAACAATGGAGCGTGACGGCGAAACTGAACACTAAACACGACGGCACACACGATACACTGATGGCGATGACCTCCGGCGCGCGAATGTTCACTCAGCGTGTACGAGTCCGGGGACCTGCCAAGAGTGGAGGTGGAGGAGGAGGAAGGGGAGATGGGAGAGGGGAGAGCAGAGATGCCATGGGCAAAGGAGAGAGGGGGAGGAGGAGGAGGAGGAGGAGATTAGTGTTTAACGTCCCGTCGACAACGAGGTCATTAGAGACGGAGCGCAAGCTCGGGTTAGGGAAGGACGGGGAAGGAAATCGGCCGTGCCCTTTCAAAGGAACCATCCCGGCATCCGTCTGAAAGGATTTAGGGAAATCACGGAAAACCTAAATCAGGATGGCCGGAGACGGGATTGAACCGTCGTCCTCCCGAATGCGAGTCCAGTGTGCTAACCACTGCGCCACCCCGCTCGGTGAGAGAGGGGGAGGGAGGAAGGGGGAGGGGAAGCCCGGAGGAGAGGGTAGAAAAAAGGGGGGAAAGGAAAGAGAAGGGAAGGGAAAGGGGGGAGGGAGGGTGCCTAAAGGAAAGGACACTGGAGGTGGGGGTAGGATCAAAGTTGATAGGAGGGGTAGATGCAGGGGAGGAGGACATCATCAGGGAGGGGGGGCTGGCGGAAGCCACCTTGGGAGAGGGTAAGGAGGGTGGAGAGATGGAGACCAGGTGGGATGTGGGAATACAGGCGCGGCAGCGGGCGGGGGTGGGAGAGGATCGGGGACACGAGAGGGTGAGGAGGATCAAGTTTACGGGAGGTGTACAGGATCCGTATCCTTTCAAGGAAAAGGAGGAGGTGGGGGAAGGGGATGAGATCATACAGGATCCGCGTGGGGGAGGGGAGACGGATGCGAAAGGCAAGGCGGAGAGCATGGCGTTCAAGGATTTGGAGGGATTTATAGAAGGTAGGGGCGGCGGAGATCCAGGCTGGATGGGCGTAACAAAGGATAGGGCGGATGAGGGATTTATAGGTGTGGAGGATGGTGGAGGGGTCCAGACCCCACGTGCGGCCGGAAAGGAGCTTGAGGAGATGGAGTCGGGAACGTGCCTTGGCTTGGATTGTCTGGAGATGGGGAGTCCAGGAGAGGCGACGGTCGAGGGTGACGCCAAGGTACTTAAGGGTGGGAGTGAGGGCGATAGGACGGCCATAGACGGTGAGATAGAAATCAAGGAGGCGGAAGGAAGGGGTGGTTTTGCCTACAATGATCGCCTGGGTTTTGGAGGGATTGACCTTGAGCAACCACTGGTTGCACCAAGCGGTGAACCGGTCAAGATGGGATTGGTGAAGGCGTTGGGAGCGTTGCAGGGTGGGGGCAAGGGCGAGGAAGGCGGTGTCATCGGCAAACTGGAGGAGGTGGATGGGGGGCGATGGCGGCGGCATGTCCGCCGTGTACAAAAGGTACAGAAGGGGGGAGAGGACGGAGCCTTGGGGCACACCGGCGGAGGGGAAAATGTGTAGGAATCTGTGTTATGGATGGTGACATAGGAAGGACAGCGGGAGAGAAAGGAGCCGATCAGACGGACGTAGTTAATGGGAAGGGCAAAGGTTTGGAGCTTGAAGAGGAGACCGGAATGCCAGACGCGGTCATAAGCGCGTTCAAGGTCAAGGGAGAGGAAGATTGCGGAGCGACGGGAATTAAGCTGGTCGGAAAGGAGATGAGTGAGGTTAAGGAGAAGGTCGTCAGAAGAGAAGGACGGCCGAAAGCCACTCTGGGTAACGGGAAGGAGGCGGTGCTGGCGGAGATGCAGATGGATGCGTCGGGTGAGGATAGATTCCAGGACCTTGCTGAAGACCAAGGTAAGGCTGATGGGACGGTAGGAGGAAACGGTGGACGGCGGTTTGCCAGGTTTAAGGAACATTAGGATATGGGAGGTTTTCCACAGGCTGGGGTAGTAACCGGTGGACAGACCTACATTGTAGAGCCTGGCCAGGGTGGAGAGGGAAGAGACAGGAGGTTCACGAAGGTGACGGTAGGTGACACGATCGTGACCAGGAGCGGTGTTGCGTTTTGTGCGGAGTGTAGCAATGAGATCCTGTGTAGTGATAGGGGCATTGAGTTCTGTGTGTGCAATGTTGTCCAAGTACTGGAAACGATGAGCGAGGGGAGGGACAGAGGTGTCAGTTCGATCGCGGAGATCCGGGAAGAGGGAGTAATCGAACTGGGGATCATCGGGGATGGAAAATACAGCAGAGAGGTAAGAGGCAAAGTGATTTGCCTTACTAAGGGTGTCAGGGAAAGGGTGATCATCATCGAGAAGATAATAGTAGGGGGAAGGTTTAGTTCTGGTAAGGCGACGGAAGGTGGACCAGAACTTGGACGAGTTGATAGGTAGGGTAGCATTTAAATGGGTGCATGTCTGTCGCCAGTCCCGGCGTTTCTTAGCAGCGATCAAATTACGAATGTGTCGCTGGAGTTGCCGGTGGCGTCATAGTGTGTCCGGGTCACGCGTGCGGAGGAAGGCACGGTAGCGACGGAGGATTCACGGAGGAGGAGGACGGCCTGCGGGGGTAAGGTAGGACGGTGGGGATGGACGGCGACAGTAGGGACGTGGGCCTCCATGGCCTCAGACAAGGTCTGCTGGAGAAAGGAGGCGGCATGGGTTACATCGTCAGGGTGGTGGTAGGTGAAGGGGTGGCTATTGATCTTGGTGGAAAGGGTATCCTGGTAGGCATTCCAGTTGGCACAGGAATAGTCATGGACGTACTTAGGGGGAGGGTCATTGCGAGGGTCGGGGTGGGAGCGACGACCGTCTGAAATGGTGAGGAGGACAGGGAGATGGTCGCTGCCAATAGGCTCCAGGACATCCACCGTTATGCGGCCAAGGAGGTTGGGGGAGGAAAGGATAACATCGGGAGTGGAGTTGGATTCAGGACGCGTGTGCTGGGGGATGGGGATGAGGTCGCCTTGAAGGGAGGAGAGGAACCGATGCCACCGCCGTAACTGGGCGGCGGAACGACTATGGATGTTAAGGTCGGCGGCAATCATGTAGGAGGAGAAGGTACGGTCAGTGTGGGAGAGGAAGTCGAAGGGAATAGGGGCGTTAGGGCGGACATAGATGGTGGCGCAGGTAACGGTAAGGCTGGGGAAGAAGAGACTAAGGATCAGGTGTTCAGTGGACTCGGGAAGGAGAGGTTGGAGCCGAACGGGGATCTGGCGGTGGTGCCCAATGGCAACTCCGCCGCGCGCAATCGGGAGGGGTCCTCAGAGACCAAAAACAGGAAAAGTTAACGTAATATTGGTAAACTGCAGGAGTATCCAGGGCAAGGTTCCTGAATTAGTATCTCTTATTGAAGGAAATAGTGCGCATATAGTATTAGGAACGGAAAGTTGGTTAAAACCGGAAGTGAACAGTAACGAAATCCTAGACACAGAATGGAATATATACCGCAAGGATAGGATAAACGCCAATGGTGGAGGAGTATTTATCCAGTAAAGTTATTAGCGAATGCGAATGTGAAATAATCTGGGTTAAGCTAAGTATCAAAGGTGGGTCAGATATGATAGTCGGATGCTTCTATAGACCACCTGCATCAGCAACCGTAGTAGTTGAGCGCCTCAGAGAGAACCTGCAGAACGTCGTGAAGAAGTTTCGTGATCATACTATTGTAATAGGGGGAGACTTCAATCTACCAGGTATAGAATGGGATAGTCACACAATCAGAACTGGAGCCAGGGACAGAGACTCTTGTGACATTATCCTGACTGCTTTGTCCGAGAATTACTTCGAGCAGATAGTTAGAGAACCAACTCGTGAAGCTAACGTTTTAGACCTCATAGCAACAAATAGACCGGAACTTTTCGACTCCGTGAATGTAGAAGAGGGTATCAGTGATCATAAGTCAGTGGTTGCATCAATGACTACAAATGTAATAAGAAATGCCAAGAAAGGAAGGAAAATATATTTGCTTAACAAGAGTGATAGGGCACAAATCGCAGAATATCTGAGTGACCACCATCAAACGTTCATTTCTGAGGAAGAGGATGTGGAACAAAAATGGAAAAAATTCAGAAACATCGTCCAGTACGCCTTAGATAAGTTCGTACCGACTAAGGTCCAAAGCGAGGGGAAAGATCCACCGTGGTATAACAATCATGTACGAAAGGTACTACGGAAACAAAGAAAGCTTCATCATAGGTTTAAGAGTAGTCGAATCATAGCTGATAAGGAAAAGCTGAACGAAGCGAAAAAGAGCGTAAAGAGAGCAATGAGAGAAGCATTCAACGAATTCGAACATAAAACATTGGCAAACAATCTAAACAAGAACTCTAAAAAGTTTTGGTCATATGTAAAATCGGTAAGCGGATCTAAATCCCCTATTCAGTCACTCGTTGACCACGATGGCACCGAAACAGAGGACGACCGAAGAAAGGCAGAAATACTGAATTCAGTGTTCCGAAACTGTTTCACTGCGGAAAATCGTAACACGGTCCCTGACTTCAGCCGTCGCACGGACGCCAAAATGGAAAATATTGAAATAAACGATATCGGAATTGAAAAACAACTGCTATCACTTAGTAGCGGAAAAGTATCCGGACCAGACGAGATACCCTTAAGATTCTACAGTGATTATGCTAAAGAACTTGCCCCCTTTCTATCAGCATTTTATCGTAGATCGCTGGAAGAACGTAAAGTACCTAGCGACTGGAAGAAAGCGCAGGTCGTTCCCATTTTCAAGAAGGGTCGTAAATCAGATGCGAATAATTATAGGCCTATTTCGCTTACGTCAATCTGTTGTAGAATAATGGAACATGTTTTGTGTTCTCGTATTATGACGTTCTTAGATAATACAAATCTCCTTCATCATAACCAACATGGATTCCGCAAACAGAGATCATGTGAAACTCAGCTCGCCCTATTTGCCCAAGAAATTCACAGTGCCATAGACACTGGCGAACAGATTGATGCCGTATTCCTGGACTTCAGGAAGGCATTTGATACGGTTCCGCACTTACGTTTAGTGAAAAAAATACGAGCTTACGGAATATCGGAGCAGGTTTGTGATTGGATTCAGGATTTCCTAGAAGAAAGAACACAACATGTCATTCTTAACGGTTCAAAATCTGCAGATGTAGAGGTAATTTCGGGAGTACCGCAAGGAAGCGTGATAGGACCTTTATTGTTTACAATATACATAAATGACTTAGTTGACAACATCGGTAGCTCCGTGAGGCTATTTGCAGATGACACGGTTGTCTACAAGAAAGTAGCAACATCAGAAGACTCGTACGTACTCCAGGAAGACCTGCAGAGGATTAATGCATGGTGCGACAGCTGGCAGCTTTCCCTAAACGTAGATAAATGTAATATAATGCGCATACATAGGGGCAGAAATCCATTCCAGTACGATTATGCCATAGGTGGTAAATCATTGGAAGCGGTAACGACCGTAAAATACTTAGGAGTTACTATCCGGAGCGATCTGAAGTGGAATGATCACATAAAACGAATAGTGGGAAAAGCAGGCGCCAGGTTGAGATTCATAGGAAGAATTCTAAGAAAATGTGACTCATCGACGAAAGAAGTAGCTTACAAAACGCTTGTTCGTCCGATTCTTCAGTATTGCTCATCAGTATGGGACCCTTACCAGGTTGGATTAATAGAAGAGGTAGACATGATCCAGCGAAAAGCAGCGCGATTCGTCATGGGGACATTTAGTCAGCGCGAGAGCGTTACGGAGATGCTGAACAAGCTCCAGTGGCGGACACTTCAAGAAAGGCGTTACGCAATACGGAGAGGTTTATTATCGAAATTACGAGAGAGCACATTCCGAGAAGAGATGGGCAACATATTACTACTGCCCACATATATCTCGCGTAATGATCACAACGAAAAGATCCGAGAAATTAGAGCAAATACGGAGACTTACAAGCAGTCGTTCTTCCCACGCACAATTCGTGAATGGAACAGGGAAGGGGGGATCAGATAGTGGTACAATAAGTACCCTCCGCCACACACCGTAAGGTGGCTCGCGGAGTATAGATGTAGATGTAGATGTAGATTATCGGAACGGTGGAGGCGGTAGGGCGAAGTGTGGATGGTGTGGTGCGGTTGGAGGAAAGCTTCATTGAGGAGGAAGGCATCCACGCGGTAGGTGGCAAGGGTGTGCAGGAAGAGGTTCTTGTTGGCGGGAAGGGAGTGGATGTTGTTGAAAAGGATATGGTGCTTCGCGCCATGACAGGGAATTAGACAAGGGTGTCAAGACGGGAGAAGGTGAAATGGGCCTGGTTGTTGGAGTAGGTGGCGTACATTTTGAGTTGGAAAATGGAACGAGCGGCGTTGGATATCTGTTGGAGGGTGTGGGGGCGCTGAAAAGGATGGACATTCTGAAGGACGATGGTGAGGAATCTGATGATGTCCTCAGCGGTAGTGGGTGGGTGAAGGGAATTGCTGGGAGGGGTGGGGGCGTCCAGAGGATGGACAGGGACGGTGAGTTCAGGAGTGGTTGGAGGGGGTTGGGCTTTACACTTTTGGGAGTAGGTGGGATGGGGGAGATGGCAGGTATTGCAGGAGGGAGGGGATTGAAAGTTAGGGCACTGCCAGAGGAAGTGTGCTTGCCTACAATGCGGGCAGGTGGGGGCCTCGCGGCACTCGGCTGTTGGGTGTGCGTTATAGTGCAGACACCTCTGGCAGCGCAGGGATTGAGGATGGGAACAGGAGGGGTCGACCTTATAGCGCTGGTTGAAGAGGAGGGCACCCTCCTTCAGGAGACAGTCAATGGAGGGGGCGTCCTCGGAGAAAACCCGTATAAGGCGGGTGGGGCCGGCCGAGTTGAAAATGCGGCGGACCGCCCGCACCTCCAGTGTGGGATGCGCCTTGAGCTCCGCCAACACCTTCTCCTCCGTGATCGACGGACTGAGCCGAGTGATCACGGTAGTGAGGGTCGGCGGGCGATGCGGGGGTTGGGGTTGGCGGGTAGGAGATGGAGAAGGAGCAGGGGTGAGGGAGGCGTTGGGGCCAAAACGGGTGATGGGGAGGCGGGAGAGGATGTCAGTATGGAGGGTTGGGCTGGGAGAGGAGATGAGAACGGAATCCCATCTGGGAGTGAGGAGAGAGATGGGGGCACCAGGGAAATGTTGGCGGAGGAGGAGGGAGAGATTCCGGGCCTCAAGAAGGGAAAGATCGGGACGGGAGAGGAGGTATTTGCATAAAGAGGGGGTGAGGAGGAGGAGGAGGAGGCGGAGGGAGCAGGGCCAGGTGGGGAGACATCCATGGCACCCTGGGGGGGGGGGGAAGGAGGACGGGGCGGGGCCTTTTTGGGAGCGGAGGAGTTGGTGGTGCCACTAGGGCGTTTAACGGCGGCAGAAGGGCGGGTGGTGATATGAGGGACAGGAGCTATAGGGAGGTGGTGGGAAGGGACAGGTCCCGGTGTGGACGCAGCAGTCGGCGCCAGAGATGGTGATGGTGAAGGCGACGGCGACAGCGACAGCCCGACGGGCCACCACCCGAGCTGGAGCTGCAGTGACTGACTGGCGGAGTGGGGGGAAAGGATCAGAGGGAGAGGAGCGGGAGGAAGAATCTGGAGAGGGGGCGACAAGAGCGAGGGCGAAGGGAGAGTGAGTAGAGATGGGATGGATAGAGGGGGGTGTGACTGGGCACACCACGTTATGGTGGTGGTGGCGGCGGAGGGGGAAGTATAAACTATGGCTGTGGTGATAGTGGTTGTAGTGGTGGTGGGGGCTCACATGACGACAGGGAGAACCAAAAACGCACAGAACGAAAAAGAAAGGACAAAAACTGGGGACAGACGAAGACGAAGACGGAGGAAGACGAAGACGGATGAAGACCAGAGTCCCACGCTGCTGACGCTGGCGCTGATTCAACTATGGGTGGCAGGAATGCCGCAGCTGCTGCTGCTGCTGCCACGGACGGGGCCGGGGCCGCTGCTGCTGCTGCTGCTGCTGCTGGAGGGCTGGCTGGCTGCTGCCGGCTGGACCGCTGCTGCTGGCCGGGACGGCTGCTGCTGGCTGTGACGGCTGCTGCTGCTGCTGCTGCTGCTGCTCGACTGGACCGCTGGACCGCTGGACCGCTGCTGCTTGGCTGGCTGGCTGGCTGCTGGCACCTGAAATCTAGCGCTTCGATTAGTGCTGGAATGGCACAATCGAAGGGCGGTATCCTTGCGGAGTACTGTCGGAGATGTTGGATTTGCTCTTAGAGGCTAGCTTTAATCATCATGAACAAAGCGATCATGATTTTAGTTCTGCCACAGACAGTGGACCGCCGTTTGCTCAGGTACATTGCCCATCAAAAGGTTGTAGTTAGCTTAGGACATGAGTTTAAATTCAGGACTACAAAATGCGTCGTCTGCCGCAGTTCAGTCATTGATCGCGTTTCGCGGAGGCCACTTCCAGCACTGCTCTGCGTTACACATTAACAGTTTCTGTGAAGTGACCCGCCGTATTTGTTTTTCACCTACCTCTAACCAATCGGTAACCGGCAGCCGATGTGGCGACACTCTAGCGGCAACTGACAGACGTTAACTATCAAGTAATTTTAACTGGACTCTGGTGACATCTGTGGAAAGTACTATTTCTGCTTCTTGTATTTCAGACTTAGATCGTTTACATATATCAGGAACAATAATCGATCTAAGTCTGAGCTTTAGAGGACCCCATCACTTATTTCTACCCTGTCAGAGCAGTGTTCTCGGACTATATTGGTTGAATTACCACATACAACTTCCTGCATTCTTCTGGTTAGGTGGATCTCCGGCGGTAATTCGTTAGAATACCGCCCTTCGATTGTGCTTTCATGGTGCCAATCGAAGTGATAGGTGTTACAGGTGCCAGCCAGCCAGCCAGCCAGCCAGCCAGCCAGCCCGTCAACGTGTAGCGGTCCAGCTAGCGTCGGTCCTCGCCAGCAGCCAGCAGCCAACAGCCAGCAGCGGTCCCCGCCACCAGACAGCAGCGGTTGCAGCCAGCAGCCTGCAGCCAGCGTCCAGCATCGGTCCCAGCCAGCGTCCAGCCGCCAGCAGCGGTTCCTGCCGGCAGCCAGGGTCCAGCAGCGGTCCCTGCCAGCATCCAGCAGCGGTCCCTGCCAGCGTCCAGCAGCGGTTCCTGCCAGCAGCCAGCGTCCAACAGCCGTCCCAGCCAGCAGCGGTTCCACCCAGCAGCCAGCGTCCAGCAGCAGCAGCAGCAGCAGTAGACATAGCGTCCCCACCGGCCTGCCAGCCGGCCAGGTCGCCTCCCCCGCCTGCAGCAGCAGAGTGGGGCTTCAGCCCCAGTCTCCTTCATAGTTTCTCTGTCCCTTCTAATCTGTGGTCCGCCGCTCGTGGTCTCGCGGTAGCGTTCTCGCTTCCCGAGCACGGGGTCCCGGGTTCGATTCCCGGCGGGGTCAGGGATTTTCACCTGCCTCGAGATGACTGGGTGTTTGTGTTGTCCATATCATTTCATCATCATCCAGGAAAGTGGCAAAATTGGACTGAGCAAAGATTGGGTAATTGTACGGGCGCTGATAACCACGCAGTTGAGCGCCCCACAAACCAAACATCATCATCATCATCATCATCTAATCTGTGTTTCTCGTCGCCTTCTTTGTCCTGTCCTGTCCTGTGCTTTTCCCCTTCTCGTAATGTCGACCCCCATCACCGCCACTACTGCCACCACCACTGCCATCATCTACACCTCCCCCTCTGCCACCGCCACCACTATCACGTGGTGTGCCGCATAACTCCCACCTCAGTCCATCCCCCCACTCCTCACTCTCCAATCTCCCTCCCTATTTGTCGCCCCATCACCGGTTCCTCCCTCCCACGCCTCCTCTGATCCCTTCCCTCCACTCCCTCCCTTTGCTCCTCCCGTTTCTGCGGCCCCCGCTAGGGTGGTTGCCTGGAGGGCTACGGTCCACGCTCCACTCTCCCCTTCGCCTTCATCATCATCATCGTCTTCACCGTCGCCTTCACCATCGCCCTCACCATCTCCGGCGCTGCCTTCAGTACCGGGACCTGCTGCTCACCGACACATTCCAGTCACTCCCATCCCCCACACCTCCTCAGCCGCCGTCAAGCGCCCCAGTGGCACCCCTGCCTCCTCTACTTCCAAAAAGGCTCTGCCTCGTCCACCTTCCCCCACCCATGATGCCATGGATGTCTCCCTGCCCGGCCCTGCCCCCTCCTCCTCCTCCTCTACCCCCTCCTCCTGCCGCTACCTCCTCTCCCGCCCTGATCCCTCACTTCTTGAAGCCCAGAACCTCACCCTCTTCCTTCGCCAGAATTTTCCTGGTGCCCCCATCTCCCTCCTCACTCCTCGCCGTGATTTGGTGCTCATCTCCTCCCCCAGCCCAACCCTCCACACAGACCTCCTTTCCCGTATCCCTGTTACCCGCTTTGGCCCTCATGCCTCCCTCACCCCTGCTCCTTCCCCACCTCCCTCTCGCCAACCCCAACCCCCGCGCCACCCGCCGACCCTCACCGCCGTGATCACTCGGCTTAGTCCGACAATCATGGAGGAGGATGTGTTGGCAGAGCTTCAGGCCCATCCTCATCTAGAGGTGCGTGCGGTTCGTCGCATTCACAACGCTGCCGGCCCCACCCGCCTTATGCGGGTTTTTTCCAAGAACGCCCCCTCCATAGACCGTCTCCTGAAGGAGGGTGCCCTCCTTTTTAACCAACGTTATAAAGTTGACCCCTCCCGTTCCCCTCCTCAATCCCTCCGCTGCCAAAGGTGCTTGCGGTTTAATGCGCACCCAACATCTGGGTGCCGCGAGGTCCCCACCTGCCCGCACTGTAGGCAAGCCCACTTTTTACGGCAGTGCCCCAATCTCCAGTCCCCCCCCCCCTCCAGCAATACCTGTAACCTCCCTCATCCTACCTCCTCCCAGAAGTGTAAGGCCCGACCCCCTCCTACCATTCCCGAACTCACCGTTCCCGTCCGCCCTCTGGACGCCGCCACCCATCCCGGCAACTCCCTTCGCCCACCCCCTACCGCTGAGGACATCATCAGATTCCTCACCATCGTCCTTCAGAATGTTCATCCTTTTCAGCACCCGCACACCCTCCAACAGATCTCCCTCGCCACTCGTTCCATTTTCCAACTCAAAATGTACTCCACCTACTCCAACAACCAGGCCCATTTCACCTTCTCCCGTCTTGACACCCTCGTTTAAATCCGTGTCATGGTGCGACAGCAACGTATCCTTTTCAACAACATACGCTCCCTTCCCGCCAACAAGAACCTCTTCCTGCACACCCTTGCCACCCACCGCGTGGATGCCTTCCTCCTCAATGAAGCCTTCCTCCAACCGCACCACACCGTCCACACTTCGCCCTACCTCCTCCACCGCTCCGATAATCCCCTCCCGATTGCGCGTGGCGGAGTTGCCATTGGACACCACCGCCAGATCCCCGTTCGGCTCCAACCTCTCCTTCCCGAGCCCACTGAACACCTGATCCTTAGTCTCTTCTTCCCTGGCCTTACCGTTACCTGCGCCACCATCTATGTCCGCCCTAACGCCCCTATTCCCTTCGACTTCCTCTCCCACATTGACCGTACCTTCTCCTCCTACGTGATCGCTGCCGACCTCAACATCCATAGTCGTTCCGCCGCCCAGTTACGGCGGTGGCATCGGTTCCTCTCTTCCCTTCAAGGCGACCTCATCCCTATCCCCCAGCACACCCGTCCCGAATCCAACTCCACTCCCGATGTTATCCTTTCCTCCCCCAACCTCCTTGGCCGCATAACGGTGGATGTCCTGGAGCCTATTGGTAGCAACCATCTTCCTGTCCTCCTTACCATTTCAGACGGTTGTCGCCCCCGCCCTGACCCTCGTAATGACCCTCCCCCTAAGTACATCCATGACTATTCCCGTGCCAACTGGAATGCCTACTATGATACCCTTTCCACCCAGGTCGATAGCCACCCCTTCACCTACCACCACCCTGACGTTGTCACCCACGCCGCCTTCTTTCTCCAGCAGACCTTGTCTGAGGCCGTGGAGGCCCACGTCCCTACTGTCGCCGTCCACCCCCACCGTCCTACCTTACCCCCACAGGCTGTCCTCCTCCTCCATGAATCCCGTCGTCTCTACCGTGCCTTCCTCTGCACGCGTGACCTGGACACACTACGACGCCACCGGCAACTCCAGCGTCACATTCGAAATTTGATCACGGGTAAGAAACGCCAGGACTGGCGACAGACATGCACCCGTTTAAATGCTACCCTACCTATCAACTCGTCCAAGTTCTGGTCAGCCGTCCGTCGCCTTACCGGAACTAAACCGTCCCCCTACTATCCTCTTCTCAATGATGATCACCCTTTCCCTGAATCCCTTTAGTAAGGCCAATCGCTTTGCCTCTTACCTCTCCGATGTCTTTTCCATCCCCGATGATCCCCACTTCGATTACTCCCTCTTCTAGGATGTCCGTGACCGAACTGACACCTCTGTCCCTCCCCTCGCTCCTGGTTTCCAGTACTTGGACAACATTGCACACACGGAACTCAATGCCCCTATCACTACACAGGATCTCATTGCTACACTCCGCACAAAACGCAATACTGCTCCTGGTCACGATCGTGTCACCTACCGTCACCTTCGTGAACCTCCTGTCTCTTTCCTCTCGACTCTGGCCAGGCTCTACAATGTAGTCCTGTCCACCGGTTGCTATCCTGACCTGTGGAAAACCTCCCGTATCCTAATGTTCCATAAACCTGGCAAACCGCCGTCCGCCATCTCCTCCTACCGTCCCATCAGCCTTACCTCGGTCTTCAGCAAGGTCCTGGAATCTATCCTCACCCGACGCATCCGCCAGCATCTCCGCCAGCACCGCCTCCTTCCCGTTACCCAGTGTGGCTCTCGGCCGTCCTTCTCTTCCGACGATCTTCTCCTTCACCTCACTCATCTCCTTTCCGACCAGCTTTATTCCTGTTGCTCCGCAATCTTCCTCTCCCTGGACCTCGAACGCGCTTATGACCGCGTATGGCATTCCGATCTCCTCTTCAAGCTTCAAACCTGCGCCCTTCCCATCAACTACGGCCGTCTGATCGGCTCCTTTCTCTCCCGCTGTCCTTCCTATGTCACCATCCATAACATAGATTCCTACACCTTTTTCCCCTCCGCCGGTGTGCCCCAAGGCTCTGTCCTCTCCCCCCTTCTGTACCTTTTGTACACGGCGGACATGCCGCCGCCGTCACCCCCCGTCCACCTTCTCCGGTTTGCCGATGACACTGCCTTCCTTGCCCTTGCCCCCACCCTGGAGCGCTCCCAACACCTTCTCCAATCCCATCTTGACCGGTTCACCGCTTGGTGCAACCAGTGGTTGCTCAAGGTCAATCCCTCCAAAACCCAGGCGATCATTGTAGGCAAAACCACCCCTTCCTTCCGCCTCCTTGATTTCTATCTCACCATCTATGGCCGTCCTATCGCCCTCACTACCACCCTTAAGTACCTTGGCGTCACCCTCGACCGTCGCCTCTCCTGGACTCCCCATCTCCAGACAATCCAAGCCAAGGCATGCTCCCGACTCCGTCTCCTTAAGCTCTTTTCCGGCCGTACATGGGGTCTGGACCCCTCCACAATCCTCCACACCTATAAATCCGTCATCCCCCCTATCGTTTGTTACGCCCATCCGGCCTGGATCTCCACCCCCCCTACCTTTTATAAATCCCTCCAAATCCTTGAACGCCATGCTCTTCGCCTCGCCTATTGCATCCGTCTCCCCTCCCCCACGCGGATCCTGTATGATCTCATCCCCTTCCCCCACCTCCTCATTTTCCTTGAAAGGATACAGATCCTGTATACCTCCCGCAAATTCGATCCTCCTCATCCGCTTGTCTCACCCATCCTCTCCCACCCCCGCCCGCTGCCGCGCCTGTATTCACACATCCCACCTGGTCTCCATCTCTCCACCCTCCTCACCCTCTCCCAAGGTGGCTTCCGCCAGCTCCCTCTCCCTGATGATGTCTTCCTCCCCTCCATCTACCCCTCCTACCAACTTTGATCCTCACCCCACTTCCTGTGCCCTTTCCTTTCGGCACCCTCCCTCCCTTCTCTTCCCTTCCCTTCTCTTTCCTTTTCCCCTGTCTCCTCCCTCCTCCCCTCTTCCCCCGGGCTTCCCCTCCCCCTTCCACCCTTCCCCCCATCTCCCCTGTCCCTGGCATCTGCTCTCCCCTCTCCCTCTCCCTCTCCCACCCGCCCTCCTCCTTTCTTGGCAGGTCCCCGGACTCGTACACGGTTAGTGCCCATTCGCGTGCTGGAGATCTACGCCTCATGTTCTGTGTGTATCGTCGTTTTGTGCTTAAGTGGTTCAGTATTATTCGTTTTGTGCCCCTCTGTTCACGTGTGACAATATTCGTCTCTGTCCAAGTGTCTGAATAAATTTTATCTTGGACTCTACGCCCGTGAACGGCTCCATGTATTTTAAATAGTGATTGTCTCCGTTTCTATGTCCACCATGTTTTTTCTCTCGATGTCTTCCCTTATATCTTGTGTGTTTCTCTGAGGCCAAAGAGCGGCGTAGCATGCTGCTGCTGGCCTGCCTGTACCCAGGTTTGAAAATAACAATAAAGAAAAAAAAAGAACTGGTTAGGTATGACGTAATCCACTGGATGGCTACAACGTCAATCGCATAATACTTAAATTCATCTAGGACAAAATTGTGATACACACATGTAAAATGCCTTAGATACGTCGCAGAAAATACCAACTTGCTCTATTTTGTTATTTAATGCTTGTAAAATTCGGTGAATGAACATGTACAGGGTATCCTGAGTAGAGCAACACTTCTGAAATCCTAACTGTGATTCGCTGAGGATATTATTGTCGCTCAGGAGAGATACTAGTCTAGAATACATACGGGTCTCAAAAATTTTGGAAACTGATATCAGTTGTGAAAGAAGTCGGTACTTATTGACATTTCTCCCATCGCCTTTCTTAAAGAGATGTAGCTATAATAATAGAGAAACTACACCAGTATGCAACAGACACTCATAAACAATCACTTACATTCATGATACAGTATAAAGAACCTTGGCGGTATAGAGATAAGAAGATGACAGTTGCGAATGTGCACGCTCTAATTGCAAATATTCCGTAAAAAATGGATTTATCGGTATCTGCAAGTGAGCTACATAGCTCTTGTTTAGTTAAGGATAAAATGTTTGCTATAAGCGTATATCGGTATTTACATGTGGGCTGCATAGTAACATATTTTAAAGCGTTATCCCTATATATGGCTGAAATCTTTCTAAAATCTCGTCTTTGTATTTCTTACATTCTCAGAAGCCGTTTATGGCTGTATTGTGGCCGTCTGCAACTGTATGGATGATGCTGATACTTTGTTATGGTTAGTATGTTTCTTACAATGGAGACAAAAAAGGGCTAACTACCGTAATAATTTCTTCTTTGTAAACACATTACAGTAACAAATCACATTTTTATAATCTGGAGCAACAGTAATACTTCTTGTAACTTCATTCAAATTTTTTGGCTGCATATCCTTTAATTTTATTTGGGAAACGTTTAGTATGTGCTGGATAATTTGGTACTTTCTTCTCGCTAGCAAACATAGCTGTGGACTAGAGTTGTGGCGATTCGTGAATGAGTCGTTCATTTGAACGACTCTAAATAAAGAATCGTAAGAATCGAATCGTCATACGGACGAATCGTCGTTCAAAAGAATCGTAAGAACGATTGCGTGTTTCCGAGTCGTGACGATTCCAAGTTACAACGATTCATCGAATCTTGGTAAGCTATGCTTCGAAGGGAACTTCCGAATCATGCCGTGTCGTGCCGAATGATTACGACCGCCAGATGGCAGTCGAGTGGAGGATGCGTGTGAACAGAGGAAGCTCGGAACGAACAAACCAAGCTGACACTTGTCGGTGGCTGACGGGAACGAGCGTAAAGGCATTTCCCATTTACTATCGCTACCATCAGCCACCGCGCCGACGTCAGCTTAGTTTGCGCGAGTAATACACGAACTAGTGATGACAGAAACGATATACAGCGAGTACACAGCTCCCAATAGACACAATTAAAATCAAGAAATCCAAGTATGATGAATAAATACGTACCTCTTATTTGTTGCAGATGCAATGCAAAACACATACACTTTCTTTACACACGAGCAATAGCACTTGGATTATGTATTATGTTTCGCGTATCTCGAAAACGGCCCTAACGATTTGGATGAAATTTTGTATTTTTGCTTTTTGAGTTCACCTACATAGTTCCACTCTTTCGTAAAAAGTCAATTTTACAATATATATATCCTACATAGTTCCATTCGTAAAAACGCAATTTTATATCATAAAAACGCTATTTCACGTCTTTTTATAACGCCATCTAGTAAAACTTTGTTAGTACGTATTGAATGTAGTTAAGGTTTTGGTTTTCATGTTTATCTGTAAATAGGTGTCTTTCCTTACAGCATGCAATTTTACACATGAGTTTTTTAAACAAAAACGCGAATTTCGTGTTTCTTGGGAGTGGCTTTAACAGTTTAGATGAAATTTTATATTTAGATACGGATTTTGATTTTTAAGTTTATTGGCGTGTTTCCTGAAAAACTCGATTTTACACAATAAATATTTTATATCGCAATTTCGTAAATCTTTGTTACTATTGGATGTTACAGTAGAGGTGTATCAAAATTTTGTGAGATGGTGGTATAACATTATCCGAATACGAACACGTTGGTCTTACCGTACATCCAATAGTAACAATCATCCTAGATATATTTTCGGTTAGACATGGTGTCCTTTCATCAATTAAGGCATTACACGTATAAATCTGGAATCACACTTGTAACGTCATATGCATCTTTACTTATAAATAAACTATTTCTGGCATATCTCGTCATGACACAGTTCGATTCTAACCCCATTGACAATTTCAGACATGTCCTGCCATCTGTGAGTAAGATATAGAACTTATTGCATTCCGTAAGAATCGTGCCATTGCAGACTAGAATGAATCGTGAAAGAATCGTGAACGAATCGTAGGAATCGATTCCCAATGTGAGATTGAATCGTAGGAATCGAATCGGGAAAAAGAATCGTGTTGCCCAACTCTACTGTGGACTCCTGGCTTACTCAGAAGTTCACTGCTGTTGTGTACATAGTTCCGCGTAGTCAGCACATACAAAACTTTCCCACTAGAGCGCGCCCAGCTAAGCACAACAGCGCAGGTGCAGCGCTCGTCCATCTCCGTACTACGAGATGGCTCTGCCATAGAGACCGACCAAATTCTGCTTCCGCCAATACGCGAATTAATATGTAACCAGTCTATAGTCAAGTTTCAGTCTACGCCCAATAAGATTACCATATTCATGTACATAGCCATTAAGATAGATGTATAGACACTTTTATCAAGTATCAGAGATATATGTGAGAATAAGATTAATGTACCAATACCAAAGGAACTTCGGATTGTCAATCGTAAATAGCATCCAGAACCAAGTAATTTTTATGCTTGTTATTATTTTAATAAATGTAAGTGAAAATTAATCAAGTTCTGTTTAAAGTTGGTCACCGCCAATCTGCTACTCTAAGCGTGCAAGTGGCATTTCTATCGTCTGACCTAACAGCAGAAGATAAACGCGCCACGATAAGACCACGAGACATAGTGCTGACACTCGCCTACTTCGTTAGAGCGACAAGGCAAATAATCTGATGGTGTGTGTACTGAAGGTCTTACAGTACGCACACCACAACTGCTCTGTTTCGCAAAAGACACAGATATCTTGGTTACCACTAAAATGCACCCCCGTCAGGGTTCGCCTCATAAACTTCAAAGACACGCCTGCGACCCTGTCCCAAACACAGTCGACAGACACATTCTCACAATTGTACATACTACAAATGAATAAACAACGAATGAAACGAAAGTCTCTCACATTCAGCAGCTACAGACGCATAGAGCTAATTAACTCTCCTGCCACTTCGAGATGAGCTCGATGTGCACTCACTGATCGACAAACAAGGTTTATGAGACAAAGGAATTATAGATATCGGCTGCGAGTGAGCACTGATGTAAATCATGCGGGAAAGTTGAAAATTTGTACAGGACCAAGATTCGAACTCGTGTCTCCTGCTTAGTAGGCAGATGTGCTGACCACTCCGCCATCTGCGCACAGTGATCGTCGCAACTGCATGGACTATGCTAGCAAGCCTCCCATGAGCCCCAAATTCTCAACTTAACCACAGACTAGTAATGTAGTGCCCCTCGCCCATTATCCTCAGTGCTCGCGACATTCCTCCGATTCCCATTAGAGTCCGAGCATGCTGTGCATCTGCATTACAGTGATTAATTAGTCATCCTCACCTTAATTATATATATATATGCTGTCTATCTTCCGGACATGTCAGAAAGAAGAGACACCACATATACATAGTTAAAGCGAGTACGGCCGATGATCTCTTCAGTGTGGATGTACACTAAGGTTCGAACTCTTCCAGGAATCGGCGAAATGTCGCAAGTAATGAGGATAAAGGGCGAGGGGCACTACATTAGTAGTTTGTGGTTAAGTTGAGAATTAGGGTCTGAAAAGGCACGTTAGGGTAATCTGTACAGTTGCGATGGTCACTGTGTCCAGATAGTGCATCTGCCTACTAAGCAGGAGACTCGGGTTTGAAACCCGGTACGGAACAAATTTTCATCTTTCCCCATTCGTTTGAATCAATGCCATCTTGCAGCGAATGTCTGTAACTCCGTTGTGTCTTAATTCATAGTGGCTGCTGGATCAGAATGGTGTCTGTTCTTTCGGACGTGTCCGACACAACAGACGAGATGCGGGCAGGAAGGTGGGCAAAATTCCCAGGGCTCAAGCGTCATGGGGGTGCCCAAGTCTATCAAAGCTTCACATCCCTTAGGGTGCTAAGTTGGCAAAATATTAGGCTACTACTGTAACACATTTTATAGCATATAAAAAAAATAGAAAATTATGACGCACCAGCATATCCTATCTAGCTCTTGCTTTCTACTTCGGTACTCCAGTTTTATGAGTCATACTGGCAAATTGCATTCAATTACACTGAAGTGCCAAAGAAACTGGTATAGCCATGCGTATTCAAACACAGAGATATGTAAACAGGCAGAATACGGCGCTGCCTGTATGAGACAACCAGTGTCTGGCGCAGTTGTTAGATAGGTTACTGCTCCTACAATGTAAGTTTGTCAAGATGTAAGTGAATTTGAACATGGTGGTATAGTCGGCGCACGAGCGATGGGACACAGCATCTCCGAGGTAGCGATGAAGTGGGGATTTTCCCGTACGACCATTTCACGAGTGTAAGGTGAATATCAGGAATTCGGTAAAACATCAAATCTCCGACGTCGCTGCGGCCAGAAAAATATCCTGCAAAAACGGGACCAATGACGACTCAATAGAATCGTTCAGCGTAACGGAAGTGCAACCCTTCCGCAAATGGTTGCAGATTTCAATGCTGGGCCATCAAAAACTGTCAGAGT
The DNA here is from genome assembly GCF_023864275.1 of Schistocerca cancellata. Classification (NCBI taxonomy): domain Eukaryota; kingdom Metazoa; phylum Arthropoda; class Insecta; order Orthoptera; family Acrididae; genus Schistocerca; species Schistocerca cancellata. The sequence continues at coordinate 873,197,446 of NC_064629.1, read as the reverse complement.
GCGAACCATTCAAAGAAACATCATCGATATGGGCTTTCGGAGCCGAAGGCCCACTTGCATACTTGTGATGACTGCACAACAAAAGCTTTACGCCTCGCCTGGGCCCATCAACACCGACATTGGACTGTTGATGATTGGAAACATGTTGCCTGGTCAGACGAGTCCCGTTTGAAATTGTATCGAGTAGATGGACCTGTACGGGTATGGAGACAACCTCATGAATCCATGGACCCTGCATCTTAGTAGGGGACTGTTCAAGCTGTTGGAGGCTCTGTAATGGTGTGGGGCGTGTGCAGTTGGATTGATATATGACCCCTGATACGTCTAGATACGACTCTGAAAGGTGACATATACGTTAACATAATGTGTGATCACGTGCATCCATTCATGTCCATTGCGTATTGCGACGGACATGGGCAATTCCATCAACGTGCTGTTCAGAAGAGATCTCCATTTCCTCGTACTCTTACGGATTTATGGACAGCCCTGCAGTGTTCATGGTTTCAGTTTCCTCCAGCACTACTTCAGAAATTAGTCGAGTCCATGCCATGTCGTGTTGCGGCACTTCATCGTGCTCGCGGGGGTCCTACACGATATTAGGCACGTGTACCATTTTCAAAAATTCTTCAAATGTGTGTGAAATCTTATGGGACTTGACTGCTAAGGTCAACAGTCCCTAAGCTGACACACTACTTAACCTAAATTATCCTAAGGACAAACACACACACCATGCCCGAGGGAGGACTCGAACCTCCGCCGGGATCAGCCGCTCAGTGTACCAGTCCCTTTGGCTTTTCTGTGTATTATTCGTACTTACTTGTTGGTTATGCGTGCCAAAGTACATAAATATGTCTACGTATATGAATAAACTGTCAAAAATTTACTAACCTTTAGAATTCGTTTCATATAAGATGTATACGTTGCTGCGCTGTATTCTGCCTGTTTACATATCTCTGTATTTGTATACGCATACATATTCTAGTTCTTTGATGCTTCATTGTATAAAGTAGTGATGGGCTAAACTGCGATTTTCCGATATCAGTGATTTCTGTGAATGCTACTTTTCAGTATCTGTTATTCTTAACTGTGATTTGTCGCAGTTAAGAGTCGCAGTTAAGGAACATAGGTCGTGTATCCCTCCGCCACTGCTATTTCTGCGATTTCTGCTACTTCCGCAATTTCTGCTACTTCTGCGATTTCTGTGACTTCTGCTACTTCTGCGATTTCTGCTACTTCTGCGATATCTGTGACTTCTGCTACTTCTGCGATTTCTGTGATTCCTCCGATTTCTGCGACTTACCACCGTATGAAAAAGTTACATCTGTCAACACAGAAAATTGCATCTCAACAAAACTGTCATTGGCAAGTATGTTTTACGTTTTTTCTTCCGTTGGCTTTAATTTTGTATTAAAGAAACAACTGTGAAAATATTAATAGTGTAATTAATATGTAAGTAGCCGTACAGTACCGTAATAGTTCGTATTTAGAAAATGAATTCTAACATATTGTTATGTTCACAGGTACCTGAGCTACATTTGAGTCACTCAGTAAAGTGATAACTCAAAATATCATTGTCAACAGATCTGAAGAAATTGCCACTGCGTCTTTAGACCGTTTTCGTCAGACGAGAGGTTAGTTTCTAAGCGTTTCGATGGACTTAATTACTTCAGTGAGATCGTTCTTGCAAATGTGATATTCATTACAGCAAATATTAGCAATCTACTCTGTCAGTTATATTGCTAGTAATTAATGACAGCAAAAATTGTTTAATAATCCTTGTGTTTTTGCAGACACAGTTCTGACTCTGATTACTTTTTTTTTTTTTTTCCTTTATTGAATTTCAATTCCCCCCGAAGGGGGCGGGCTGGCAGCAGCTTAGGACGCCGCTCTGCAGCCTACAGATTTTCTGATAAAGAGCAGGAGAATAAACAATAATAAAAAACAGGCGATAAAATCGGGGACTTAGTGAGTAACAAGGTGAAAAGAAAATGGGGAAATTAAAACAAACAACAGAGGGAGGATGAAGCGAATAAAAATACATATGGAGCAGACAGGGGAAACAATAGACAATTAAAAAAACACGGCGACAGTCTGGATTCTGTTCGCAAAGTATATAAAATGCACACCCAGCGACAGCATGGTTTCTGTTCGCAACACAACACTGAATAGCCACTAGAACACAGCACGAAAAAGTCGGCAAAGGTGACACCACAGTCGAGAGCAGGTGGGGGGGAAACTGGACAGGAGATGGGAAAACAAAAAAGGGGGGGAAAGGAGAGTAAAAGCGAAGGGGGGGGGGAACCGGGAAAGGAGCTGATGGAGGATGAGGACCCATAAGAGAGGTGGGGGGCAGACGCGACAGGGAGGGGGGTAGGCAGAGGAGGGGAATACAAAAGGACTGGGGGGGGAGAAGGGAGGTAGGGAGAGGTGTAGTGGGGAGGAAACAGGACGGAAGGAGGGGGGGGGAGAGGGAGCCCAGGGGAAGGACAGAGGAAAGGAGGGGGAGGGAGGATCAGAGTTGATAGGAAGGATAAATGGAGGGAGAGAGGGCATCATCCGGGAGGGGGAGGTGACGGAAGCCACCTTGGGAAAGGAGATGGAGGGTGTAGAGATGGAGGGTAGGGGGGACACAACGGTGAAGACGGGGCAGGGGGCGAGGATGGGAGAGGAGAGGAGCAACCAGGGGGTGAGGGGGTTCAAGACGGCGGGAGGTGTAGAGGATGCGGATATGTTCGAGGAAGAGGAGCAGATGGGGGAAAGGAATGAGATCATAGAGGATCCGCGTGGGGGACGGGAGGCGGATACGGAAGGCGAGGCGGAGTGCATGACGCTCTGATTACTGGTTGCTGTACGTATCTATCCACATCAAGGCTGTTTTTGAGAGAGACTCGTGAAGATTCAAGACAGCTGTTAGAGGATTTGCAGTTTAAAAGTGAAATAATTGTGAAATAAGTGTGTGAATGATTAAACTGTGTTTTATTGAAGTTGTTGTGTGATTTTAAAGGAATAATAAATGTCAAATACAGTGAGTGAATAATAAAAAATCGCAGTTTGACTCGGTAGCGAATAGCGTAGTATGAACTTTGATCAACAGATGGCAGTGCTAACTGCGCTTTTTAGTTGCTACTTGCGACTCTTAGTTACGACTTGTTACGGAAATCGCAGTTGGACTCAATAGTGTATCGCAGAGATGGGCGTAGTACGAACTTTGATCCACAGATGGCACTGTTAACCGCGCTTTCTAGTTGCTACTTGCGACTCTTAATTGCGACTTGTCACGGAAATCGCAGTTAGACTCGATACCGTATCGCAGAGATGGACGTAGTACGAACTTTGGCCAACAGATGGCACTGTTAACTGCGCTTTTTAGTTGCTACTTGCGACTCTTAGTTGCGACTTGTCACTGAAATCGCAGAAAGCAGTGCTAAATTCGACCAATAGATGGCTCACGTCTTTGAATATGAAATACTACTTGCGACTGCTAACTGTGACTGAAATCGCAGTTACATTCTGTAAAGTTGCTACTGTGATATCTGTGACTTCTCAGTCACTGTGATTTCTAACAGATACGCGATTTCCTGCCCACCACTAGTATAAAGTTAACAGGAAATTGTTTGCTTTACATTTTTGTCAATACGCTGCCCATGAATCGCTGTTCCTCGAACACGCCCAGCTTAGGATTTGTATCATGAAAGACTAAAAACGTTATTAGGAATTGTATATAATTCTCAGTCTTTCCGGTTTTGCGTAACTATTTGGTAGTCATTTTAAGTTCTTTTCAGGCATTTGAAGACCCTTTAAAGGAATCAACGATCAACTTAAACGAATGTCCTGTAACGTCCGCCCAGACCAAACGCAACGACGTCCGCCCCGAGCAGATGCAACGAACGAAAACGAGCAAAATGAGATTAATAACAAAAAAAAAGATGGTAGAGCACTTGCCCGCGAAAGGCAAACGTCCCGAGTACGAGTCTCGGTCCAGCACACAGTTTTAATCTGCCAGGAAGTTTCATAGTCTGATGACCTCAGAATCCTTGCAATGTCCATAGAACCCTTTCCTGGTGTCCACAACGTCTGTTAAAACAACATTTACACCTCAGACCGGATATTACGCTCATATTTTACTGCATATGTTCGACAACTTTGAACCCTGGTAACGAATAATGATATCGAAAAAATTTCTAACCTCCCCGAGAGTACCATCTTGAGGGCATAAGGTAACGTTTTCGACAATCTGCCGTGAAAGGAAGTATGGTAGTGGCCATCTCCATTTTTTGTACCCAAAAATTGTACTTTTTGGATTTTTTTTTTTTTTTGGTGGGGGGGGGGGGTCGCCCTTGAGCAAATGGTTCTTTTCAAGCCGACTAAGGTGCACTCTAGAACACAAGTCATTTACTGCGGATGAACCAACTGACTTCCTCGATTTGACTAGGCTGGAGAAAGTGTGTAATGTTTAAATTTTAACTCTGTACTCTAGGCTAGCTACAGTATACCACTTTTCCAATAGGTATGCAAATGGTCGATCGGACGAAGGCTATCCAAAATTGTTGACCCTTATCTCTGTGATCAATAGAACGTGAGATATGACCTGAAAAGCCGTTTCTTCGCGTGCGGCTTTATGGGACATATTGACAGCGTGCACTGTCCTGCGTTTTGCTTAAATCATAACAAACTTTCTTTTATAGTAACAATAAAATTTGGTTACCATATTTGGAAATAGGGGCGATCACACACTCGCCCCCTAGTAATCCAGATCATGTTTATTCGTAAATGTGTATAAGGATACTGTGTTTGCTTGATTCATGAGAGGGTGTACAATTACACACCCCCTTCCAAAAATTAAATTTAGCCAGCCGGACTTTCCCAAGCAAGACGCTCGGGTTTAGTCCACGAGGGCAAGACCCTTCCCGTGCTGATGCTGTGCGCCACAGGGTTTAAATAGCCTCCCTTACTTGTTGCTACACGGTATAACAATAACCAAAACTTTACCAAATTTCTTAAGAAAAATAATCTCTTTTCTACCTGCCACATATTTCAAAATTAAATTATATTTCGCGTTTGAAATGCGTAACAATCTGTTCTCCTTCGGTTTTGTTTTACAATTTTATAAAGGATTACAGTACAACAGTTACCGTAGACATCTGGCGGCAGTCGCGTTAACCTCTAGCTGTTCTTCCGCATCGTCGGCAGGTGGCAGCGCGAACGCTTCTAGCTCGTAACGGTACCCACGGAGCGGTGATAAAAGCAGTACGCGAGGAAAATGAGTTTCTTCCTGTAAAAAACACTGTATGTAAATGAAGCAAAGCTGCATCAACTCCTGGAGTTAGTTTTTCGAAAGACATTCACCATCTCCCTCAAAAAATTATAAAAGGCTTCATTCGGATTTGCGTGCTTTTTTCACTAACACTGCTCGTGCTATTATGGGGAAATAACGGGCACACGAAATTGATTGTTTCAGTATCTTGTAGTTTCATAACACTGCTTGATAATGATTTCTATACCTTTTTGGTTATAGGTCATAGTTAATGTGGTACTCATTTTCTAAGTACTAAGTTGCTGAACTAATGTTTCGAAGTTGTTTTTGAAATTGGAGGGAAAGCCATATCTGACTAAAGTGTGGAGAAAACTGAAGTTAAAATATTTTATTTGTGGCCGATGACGTTAACGACGCTCCTTAACGCGCCACAGGAAAATACTGTAGCAGACGTACGTTTCTCAAAATGAGTGATGACGATTTATTATTTGCTTACTGCTGGAAGAAAATGATGAAGAAGAAGACGTTCTACTGCAATAGTTGCGTAGTGAAAATACTGAAATACATCCCATCTTTGAGACAAGGTTTGACAAAAATTCCTTCACGACACTATCAGTCGTGATTTATTAAACGACGAAAGAGTTTTTTGAGTTCTTCATGTTAAATATTTTCCAGTTTAACTGTGTCCTAGATCTGGTCAAACAGGCTTTCAGGAAGAACTCTGTAAATTGATATTTGTATGCAATAACATATGACGAAAAATTTGTCGTAACACTGTAGTAAGAAAAGTCAAAGTAATTTTAAGACTATAGTAGTTTATTAGTCGAGATTATATTTCAGGTTTTTCAAGACAGTTTTCAAGACAGTAGAGCAAGTTTGCCATAAAATTTGGCATGTTATGCACAACTACGTAAGAAATTATCTATATTTGTCAACATTTATTAAGCCGAACGTGTGGTAGCCACAGAGACATACTCCACTATCTCATAACTCCATTAACTGCAGAGCAAGTTATGTCGCAGTTTCAGTAACGGGCAGTTTCGTAGACTGCTGTAGGATTGCATTTCAATAAATGAATACCTTCAAAGGAAAGGCAACCAAGCGACACCTCTGCGAAAATATACTAGGTGATCAAAAAGTCAGTATCAATTTGAAAACTGATTAAATCACGGAAAAATGTAGATAGAGAAGTACAAATTGACACTCATGCTTGGAATGACATGGGGTTTTATTAGAACCAAAAAAATGCGAACGTTCAAAAAATGTCCGACAGATGGTGCTTCATCTGATCAGAATAGCAATAATTAGCATAACACAGTGAAACAAAGCAAAGATGATGTTCTTTACAGGAAATGCTCAATATGTCCACCATCATTCCTCAACAATACCTGTAGTCGAGGAATAATGTTGTGAACAGCAATGTAAAGCATGTCCCGAGTTATGGTGAGGCATTGGCGTCGGATGTTGTCTTTCAGCATCCCTAGAGATGTCGGTCGATCACGATACACTTGCGACTTCAGGTAACCCCAAAGCCAATAATCGCACGGACTGAGGTCTGGGGACCTGGGAGGCCAAGCATGGCGAAAGTAGCGGCTGAGCACACGATCTTCACCAAATGACCCGCGCAAGAGATCCTTCAAGATCCTTCACGCGTCTAGCAATACTTCGTTTTTTTCTTTTGGTTCTAATAAAACCCCACGTCATCCCAAGCATGTGTGTCAATTTTTACCTCTCTATCTACACTCCTGGAAATGGAAAAAAGAACACATTGACACCGGTGTGTCAGACCCACCATACTTGCTCCGGACACTGCGAGAGGGCTGTACAAGCAATGATCACACGCACGGCACAGTGGACACACCAGGAACCGCGGTGTTGGCCGTCGAATGGCGCTAGCTGCGCAGCATTTGTGCACCGCCGCCGTCAGTTTCAGCCAGTTTGCCGTGGCATACGGAGCTCCATCGCAGTCTTTAACACTGGTAGCATGCCGCGACAGCGTGGACGTGAACCGTATGTGCAGTTGACGGACTTTGAGCGAGGGCGTATAGTGGGCATGCGGGAGGCCGGGTGGACGTACCGCCGAATTGCTCAACACGTGGGGCGTGAGGTCTCCACAGTACATCGATGTTGTCGCCAGTGGTCGGCGGAAGGTGCACGTGCCCGTCGACCTGGGACCGGACCGCAGCGACGCACGGATGCACGCCAAGACCGTAGGATCCTACGCAGTGCCGTAGGGGACCGCACCGCCACTTCCCAGCAAATTAGGGACACTGTTGCTCCTGGGGTATCGACGAGGACCATTCGCAACCGTTTCCATGAAGCTAGGCTACGGTCCCGCACATCGTTAGGCCGTCTTCCGCTCACGCCCCAACATCGTGCAGCCCGCCTCCAGTGGTGTCGCGAGAGGCGTGAATGGAGGGACGAATGGAGACGTGTCGTCTTCAGCGATGAGAGTCGCTTCTGCCTTGGTGCCAATGATGGTCGTATGCGTGTTTGACGCTGTGCAGGTGAGCGCCACAATCAGGACTGCATACGACCGAGGCACACAGGGCCAACACCCGGCATCATGGTGTGGGGAGCGATCTCCCACACTGGCCGTACACCACTGGTGATCGTCGAGGGGACACTGAATAGTGCACGGTACATCCAAACCGTCATCGAACCCATCGTTGTACCATTCCTAGACCGGCAAGGGAACTTGCTTTTCCAACAGGACAATGCACGTCCGCATGTATCCCGTGCCACCCAACGTGCTCTAGAAGGTGTAAGTCAACTACCCTGGCTAGCAAGATCTCTGGATCTGTCCCCCATTGAGCATGTTTGGGACTGGATGAAGCGTCGTCTCACGCGGTCTGCACGTCCAGCACGGACGCTGGTCCAACTGAGGCGCCAGGTGGAAATGGCATGGCAAGCCGTTCCACAGGACTACATCCAGCATCTCTACGATCGTCTCCATGGAAGAATAGCAGCCTGCATTGCTGCGAAAGGTGGATATACACTGTACAAGTGCCGACATTGTGCATGCTCTGTTGCCTGTGTCTATGTGCCTGTGGTTCTGTCAGTGTGATCATGTGATGTATCTGACCCCAGGAATGTGTCAATAAAGTTTCCCCTTCCTGGGACAATGAATTCACGGTGTTCTTATTTCAATTTCCAGGAGTGTACATTATTCCATGGTTTATTAAGTTTTCAAATTTATACTGACTTTTTGATCACCCGCTATATCCGAGACCTAAGTGTTTTTTTATGTTATCTCTACATAAAACTACATCTGCATCTAGACTCTGCAAACCACTGTGAAGTGCATGTCGGTGAGTATGTGCTATTGTATCAGCTTTAAGGGTTTTTCCTCGTTCAATTTCCATATGGAGTGCGGGAAGAATGACTGTTTAAATGGCTCTGTGCATGCTGTAATTAGCACATCTAGAGGGTTGGATTCCCTCCTTCGAAGGCACAAGATCCCAGAGCCTGGGCTACCCTCAGGGTGTAATCTACCTCTTCGAAGCGCTGGTTGCTGTTGCTGTCCATCCGCCTGCCTGCCTGCTCGCTGTCCATCGTCGTCGCCGCTGCGTGCTGTCCGTCCGTCTATTCGTCGCCGCCGCTGCCTGCTGTCCGTATGTCGCCGTCCGATCGCCATCGCCCATCGCCGCCTCCGCCTGCTGTTCGTCCGTCCATCGCCGTTCGTCCACCACGAGCACTCCCACCTCCACTGTCATCTACACCTCCTCCTCCCTATCTTCCACACTCACTTCCTGGAGTGCCACCCCTGGCCTTCCTCCTTACACCTCACCTCCCCTTCCCCCACTTACCCATTCCCCTTTCTCCTCCCCTGCTGTATACCCCCACCTCTACACCCTTCCTCCAGCCTCCACACCCTCAACAGCTCCCACTACTACCCCCACCCTCACGTACGCCTCTGTTGCCACCTCTGCTGCCACCCCTCAGGTGGTCGGCTTCCCCTCTCTCATCCACTCTTTCATTTCGTCGTCTGCATCTCCCGCACGCGTCGCGTCACGCCAAGCCACCATCGCCATCACTGAACCGGCTGCTTCTCCCGGCGCCTCCACTACGTCACAGGGATCTGCCACCCGCCACCTCCCTCTCCTCCCCGTCCCTCTCCCCTCCTCCCAGCCTCCAGTCTCCAAAAAACCCCAAAAGCGCTTCATTACCGACTCTGCTCCCGCCACTTCCCACAAAAAGTCAACACCACCTCCCCCTCCTCCTGTCGTCTCCACAGACACCACCCCTCCTCCAGCCACCCGTACCCCAGCCCCCACCGTCCACACCTTTGTCCTGTCAAACCCCGATCCTAAGTTCCTCGATGCCTGTACCCTCACAGTGGAGATTCGAAAGTATTTATCTGGTGCTCCCATCTCCCAACTCATTCCTCGCAGGGACTCAAGTCTTTATCGAGTCCCCGTCCCCCTCCTTTCACACTGACCTCCTCCGTTAACTCCTGCGAGTTATGTTTGGACCCCACGCATCTCTGAAACCCCTCCTTTCCTCTCTCACTCTTTGTCAGCCCCAGCCCCCCCCCCCCCCACATACACTGCTGTGTTCACCAAGCTTGCCTGGTGATCACGGAGGATGGGATGTTGGCAGAACTAAATTCCCCCCCGGACCTGAAAATCCATATCCACGATGCCTCTGGTCCCACCTACCTCATGCAGGTCTTCTCTGAGTCCGCCCCCTCCATTGACCATCTCCTCACCCAGGGTGCCCTGAATTACCACCGTCGCTGCCCTGTCGAATCCTCCAAATCCCCTCCCCAATCCTCCCGCTGCAAGCAGCCTGATGCACAATGCCCACCTGACCCCCAACTGCAAAAACCCCCCCCACCTGTCCCCATTGCAAGGCCTCCCAATTTCTTAAGATCTGCCTCAACCTCGCTGCTCCTCCTTCCTGTAACACCTGCAATGGCCCCATCCCACTTACTCCTACAAGTGTAAAGCCAAATCCCCTCCAGCCACCGCTGAGCTTACAGTCCCTGTCCGTCCCGTTGATCCCCCTTTGCACCCCAACAATTCCCTCCGTCCACCCTCCACTGCTGAGGACATCATCTGTATCCTTACCGTTGTACTCCAAAACATTGACCCTTTTCAGTGCTCCCACACCTTCCAACATATCTCCCTTGCCACTTGCTCCGTTTTCCACCTGAACACCTCTGCCACTTACTCCCACAACCCAGCCCACTTCACCTTCACCTGCCTCGACACCCTAGTTTAAGCCTCTTCCCTTCCCTCTCTTCCCCCCTCTCTCCCCGCCATTGCGCGGCGTGAGTATCGCATCCTCTTCCAGAACATTCGCTCCTTCTGCTCCAACAAATACCTACTCATGCACACCCTCTCCCACCACCAGGTCGACACCTTCCTCTTGAACGAAACCTTTCTCCAGCCCCACCATTCTATCTGCACCTCTCCCTATATCCTCCACCACACTGAAGCTCCTGGTCCTCGTGCACTGGGTGGAGTTGCGATTGGCCTCCTTAAGCATATCCCCGTCCGGCTACAACCCCTCCTCAATGACCCCACTGAACACCTTATCCTCAGTGACTTCTTCCCCTCCCTCACCATTACCTGTGCCACCATCTATGTCTGCTCCACAGCTCCTCTTCCTTATGAGTTCATCTTGCACATTGACCGCACCTTCTCCACCAATGTGATTGCAGCCGACCTCAATGTCCATAGCCGTACTCCTGCCGCCCTTTGGCGGCGGCATCAGTTCGTCTCCATGATCCAAGGTGACCTTGTTCCTCATCCCCAGAACACCCGATCCGAAAGTGACACCACCCCAGATATTATCATTGCCTCCGCCAACCTCCTTGGGCGTATCACTGTCGCCATCCTTGACCCCACAGGTAGCGATCACCTCCCATCCTTCTCACCATAACGTCTGCTAACTGCCCCCCCCCTCCGGCTCCCCACCCTGCACCACTTCCCAAGGTCGTCCATGGCTACTACCGTGCCAACTGGTATGCCTATCAGGAACCCATCACCACCCAGGTCGAAAGCCACCCTCTTACCTATCGCCACCCTGACGACATCATCCATGCCTCGTCCTTCCTTCAGAAGGTCATTACTGACGCCGTGGAGGCCCATGTTCCTACTCAAGCACTACAAGGACTATTCTTCACAGTATTACTAGGACAATACTTCACTATACTTCAAGCATATGAGTATTGAGAAGCACCCTTCACCATTGCAGACGCAGTTTATGGATCAACATTCTTTGTTGCAACAGGATTCCATGGGCTACATGTAATTATCGGAACAAACTTCTTATCAACATGTCTACTTCGACATTCAATAAACCAATTCTCACCAAGACACCACTTTGGATTTGAAGCAGCAGCTTGATACTGACACTTTGTAGACGTAGTGTGATTATTCTTATACATCTCTTTTTATTGATGAGGTAGATAATTGTTTTTCTAGTATAAATAGTACATTTGACTTCCTATCAAAAAGCTTGATATTAATCAAGAAAAACAATTTTAATTTTATCTACAAGAATTTTTATTAGATTTATTATTCCAATAATTGTAATCCTTGCAACAACACTATCAAAAAAATTAATTAATGACCGAGAAAAAAGATCACCATTTGAGTGTGGATTTGACCCAAAAAGATCAGCACGAATGCCCTTCTCAGTTTGATTCTTCTTAATTGCAGTAATTTTCTTAATTTTTGACGTAGAAATCGCACTAATCCTTCCAATTGTAATTATTTTTAAAACTTCAGATATTATAATCTGAACAATATCAACAATATTTTTTATTATAGTACTACTAGGAGGACTATACCATGAATGAAATCAAGGAGCCTTACAATGAGCAGAATAAAGGGTTGTATTTAACTATAACATTTGGGTTGCATTCAAAAAGTATTGATATAATCAATCAACCTTAAATAGAATAAGAAGCGAAATATTGCAGTCAGTTTCGACCTGGAAGGTTGGTAAATAAAATACCCTTATTCTTATTAATTGAAGCCAAAACGAGGCGTATTACTGTTAATAATATAATTGAACTATAAAGTTCCAATTAAGGAAATGTAAAGTCAATATGAAAGCTGCTAACTTTTTATATTAGCGGTTAAATTCCGTTAACATTTCTAAAATTTATATAGTTTAAATAAAACATTACATTTTCACTGTAAAAATAATATATGTATATTTATAAATACCTAAAAGTAAAAATACTTCCTTAACATCTTCAGTGTTACGCTCTAATCATAAGCTATTTAAGTAAACGAAAAATAATACCACCAAAATAAACATTCAAAAAATAAAAGTTAAAAGATAAATCTTAAAATTAGAATCATATCAACTTTTTATATAACCAATTAAATAACTAAATAGTCTATATAAACCTTGACCACCAAATAATTCACGCCAACCATAATCAAATGATTTAGATGAATAATAACCCAATTTTAAAGGAATATATCTAATAAACTTAGTTGAAAGAAAAGGTATAAACCACATAGAACCAGAAAATCTGACAAAAGAAAGTATACTTAAAGAAAATAAATTTTGAGAAAAATCAAAATTAGAAATAAGATAACCTAAATAAGCACCCAAAACAACTACAGTAATAGTTAAAAACTTTAAATAATAAGGCAAAGCAATAACATGAGGAATAGGAAAAATTAATCAAGACAAAAGACTGCCACCAAAAACAGCAACAAATAATAAACCAATCATACCAAACGAAATATAATAACCCTTATCATCAAAAGAAAATCTAGAATAAAAATTATTATCGCCAGACATTGAATAATAAAAAAGACGAAAAGAATAAGAAGCAGTTAAGCCGGTAGAAAAGAAATAAATAAAAAAAATTAAACAATTAATTCATCTTAAACAAACCATTTCAAGAATTAAATCCTTTGAATAAAAACCAGCTAAAAATGGTATACCACACAAAGACAAACTAGAAACATTGAAACAAACTGAAGTTAAAGGGATAAAATTAACAATAGAACCTATAAAACGAATGTCCTGAGAATCCTTTAAATTATGAACTATTGAACTTGCACACATAAACAATAAAGCCTTAAATAAAGCATGAGTTAATAAATGAAAAAATGCTAGTTTTGGGTAACCCATAGCCAAAATTCTTATTATTAAACCAAGTTGTCTTAAAGTAGAAAGAGCAATAATTTTCTTCAAATCAAATTCAAAATTCGCCCCTAAACCAGCCATAAATATAGTTATACAACCAATTAAAAGCAAAAATCAACCACAATTATAAGTATCTAATAAACGAATTAATAAATAAACCCCAGCAGTAACAAGAGTAGAAGAATGAACCAAAGCAGAAACAGGAGTAGGAGCAGCTATAGCAGCAGGAAGCCAAGAAGAAAAGGGAATTTGGGCTCTTTTAGTTATAGCTGCTAAAACAATTAATATAGTAATAAGCTTTATTTCAAAAGAATTAGAAATAAAATCATAATAATAAATGTAATTTCAACCACCAAAATTTAATATTCAAGCAACAGAAATTAAAATAGCAACATCACCAATACGATTAGAATGTGCAGTTAATATACCCGCACTATAAGATTTCACATTTTGATAATAAATAACTAAACAATAAGAAACCAAACCTAAACCATCCCATCCCAATAAAATTCTAATCAAATTAGGACTAATAATTATAAAACCTATAGAAAGAATAAATATTAAAACAATAATAATAAAACGATTTATATTTTTTTCTTGTGATATATAGTCCTCTCTATAATAAATAACCAAAGAAGAGATATACATAACAAAAGACATAAAAATAAGAGACATTCAATCCAAAATTAAAGTCATAACAACCATAGAACCATTTAAATTAAAAAGTTCTCATTCAACAAAAACTCTATAATCAATTATTAAATAATAAATACCCAAAATAAAAATTACAGTTCTAGAAAAAAATAAAGAAAAAAACTCAAAGAACAAATAGAAAACAAATTCACGGCCTAAGATGAAAAAATTCATATAATTGATTCCACAAAACAACATTTTTAATTAAAATACTTAAGCAACCTAAACAAAAAAATACTCCCCCTTTAAACAAAGAATGTTTAAAGGTAATCAATGTAAAAGTAAAAGATGATATTCACGAAAATAACCAAGAGAACAAGTATAAACACCAGAATAATAATTACCATGTTGAGAATAAGAATACATGTATAAAGTATAAACAGCTCTAAAAAAAGACAAAAAAATTAAAGCAAAAAATCTAAAAGAAGATCAAGACATAATTCTATTTAATAATCTAAGTTCACCTACCAAATTTAAAGAAGGAGGAGCAGTTATATTAGAAGAGCTCAAAAGGAATCATCATAAAGCCATTCTTGGTATCAAATTATTTATACCCTTGTTATTTAATAATCTTCGTCTACCTAAACGCTCATAAATAATATTAGATAAAGAAAATAAACCAGATGAACACAAACCATGACCAACCATGAAAGAAAGAGAACCTATACAACCCCATCAATTCATAGTCATCAACCCTCCAATAACTATTCTTATATGAGCAACAGAAGAATATGCAATTAAAGACTTTAAATCAACCTGACGAAAACAAATAAATCTAACAATAACCCCACCAGATAAGCCTAAAGACAATCAAAAATAATTAAACTTTAAACCCAAATAAGAAATAACCTTCATAACACGAAAAATACCATAACCACCTAACTTTAATAAAACACCAGCAAGAATCATTCTACCTGAAATAGGGGCCTCAACATGAGCCTTAGGAAGCCATAAATGAACCAAAAATATCGGCATCTTAACTAAAAAGGCAAGAATTATAAACAAATAAAATATAAAATAATAAGAACCAAAATCAACCAATAAAGGAAAATACAAAGTATTAGAAAAATCATAAACCCTAAATAAAACTAATAATAAAGGCAAACTAGCAACCAGAGTATAAAAAATTAAATAAACAACAGCCTGTAAACGTTCAGGTTGATAACCTCAACCTAAAATCAAAAGTAAAGTAGGAACTAATCTAGCCTCAAAAAAATATAAAAAGAAAGAAGACTCAATCTAGCAAAAGAACAATAAAGCATAATCATTAAAATTAAGACTATAAAGACAAAAAAATTAGAATGATAAGAACTTAAATAAACTGAACCTCTAGCAGTAATTATTAAAGAACAAATTCAAAAACTAAGCAAAATCAAACTAAAAGAAAAATAATCAATACCAAAATAATATCTAATCATATTCAAATCCGCATATGAATAAACACAAATCATAAAAACAAAACTAGACATAAACATTAAAGAATGAACCAATCATCAACAATTATTAACCAAACAAAGAGGGATCAAAAAAATAGTTATAAATAAATACTTTAACATAAAGACAGACCAAAAGAATTAAAAAAATCATTCCCATGAGAACGAATTATTGAAACTAAAATAGAAAGACCTAAAGCACCTCCACAAACAGAAAAAACCAAAAAAATAACAGGAAAAAAATAATCATAATCAAACTCAATAAGAAAAACAATAATTAATATAAATAAAGAAAGAACAATATATTCTAATCTCAAAAGAACCATTAATAAATGCTTACGTTTAGAGGAAAAAACATAAACACCAGCAAAATAAATCAATAAAGAAGTAAAGACAGAGAATATAAACATTAGTTTTAATATTTTAAAAAAAACGCCGGTCTTGTAAACCGGAAATAAGTTCAGCCCCCAGTTTTAAAACTTCAGAGGTGGAAAAGCTTTCCATCATCGGTCCCCAAAACCGATATTTTAATAAACTATCCCCTGAAATGATCAAAATAATAATTATATCACTATCAAACGTAATAAATATTAATTTTATTAAATTAAGACACCCAATATCAATAATACTTTTCATTATCCTACGAACTTTTTTAGTCGGGCTAATAACAGGAACAATAATGGAAAGATATTGATTATCATATATTTTATTTTTAACGTTTCTTGGTGGTATATTAGTTCTATTTATTTATATTACGAGAATTGCATCAAATGAAATATTTCAACCTAAACCAATTACGATAATTATTGCCTTAACTATATGAGTATTTATTATATCAATATTAATTATTCTACATATAACAATATTTATAGACTTTTTCAAAAATACTGAAACTATAAATATTGATAACTCAATCAATTATCAAGAAATAACAATATCTTTAGAAAAACTATATAATAGACCAACATTTATTGTTACAATAATAATAATAATTAATTTATTTTTGGCACTATTAGCAGTTGTTAAAATCACCAATATTAACCAGGGGCCTATTCATAAAATAAGATAATTTACTAATGAATAAACCCTTACAATTAAGACACCCTTTAATTAAAATTATTAATAACTCTTTAGTTGATTTACCTCCACCAACAAATATTTCATTTTGATGAAATTTTGGGTCCCTACTAGGACTATGTTTAGTAATTCAAATTGTAACCGGACTATTTTTAGCTATACATTATTCATCAAATATTGAAATAGCGTTTAGTAGTGTAGTTCACATCTGCCGAGACGTAAATAATGGTTGAATTATTCGAACCTTACACGCAAATGGAGCTTCTATATTTTTTATTTGTATTTATTTACATGTAGGACGAGGAATTTACTACGGTTCCTACATATACATGCACACCTGAATAGTTGGTACAGTAATTCTATTCTTAGTTATAGCAACCGCATTTATAGGATACGTTTTACCTATAGGTCAAATATCATTCTGAAGTGCGACAGTAATTACTAATTTATTATCAGCAATTCCATATTTAGGAACAGATTTAGTTCAATGGGTATGAGGAGGGTTTGCTGTTGATAATGCAACATTAAACCGATTCTTTACATTTCATTTTGTACTACCGTTTATAATTGCTGCCATGGCAGCAATTCATTTATTTTTCCTTCACCAAACAGTGTATAATAACCCCTTAGGCCTAAATGGAGATATTGAAAAAATCCCGTTTCACCCATACTTTACTTTCAAGGACCCTATTACATTTGTATTAATAACATCATTATTAATTATATTATGCTTGATTAATCCTTACCTTCTAGGGGATCCAGGTAATTTTGTACCTGCTAACCCATTAGTAACTCCCGTCCATATCCAGCCAGAATGATATTTCTTATTTGCATATGCAATTCTACGATTAATCCCTAATAAGCTAGGGGGTGTTATTGCACTATTCTTATCAATTAGAATCTTAATAATTTTACCATTTTATAATAAAACACCATTCCGAGGTATTCAATTCTATCCTATTAATCAAATTTTATTCTGAATTATAGTGGTTGTTGTATGCTTATTAACATGAATTGGTAAACGACCTGTTGAAGAACCTTACATTATAACAGGACAAGTCTTAACAATTATCTACTTTACATACTTCTTAATTAATGTACATATTGCAAACACATGAGATAAACTAATTAAGGAATAATAAGTTAATTAGCTTAGGAAAAGCATATGTTTTGAAAACATAAAACTAGAAGTTTAACTCTTCTATTAACTTTTCTTAAAAAATTTCACTAAATAAATGAAATAAATAAAATCTTTAAACCGACAAAGAAAATAAAAAAATTTAAAGATAAAGCCAAAAAACTTTTTCAAGCTAAGTACATTAACTTATCATAACGAAAACGTGGTAATGTTCCCCGAACTCAAATAAACCCAAAGGACATTACAGCAAGCTTAATAAAAAATATAAAAGAATAAAAATCACCACCTAAAAAAATTAAAGCTAATAATATTCTTATAAAAACAATTTTTGTATACTCAGCTAAAAAAATTAAAGTAAATCCACCTGCACCATATTCAATATTAAAACCTGAAACTAACTCAGATTCACCTTCGGCAAAGTCAAAAGGAGTACGGTTAGTTTCAGCTAAACAAGAAGCAAAACAAGCTAAAGCTAAAGGAAAAGAAATAATAATAAATCAACAATAAAGCTGGTAATTTATAAAATCAAACATGTTTAAACTACCAATTAAAATAATTAAAGATAATAAAATTAAAGCCAAACTAACTTCATATGAAATTGTTTGAGCAACAGAACGAAGAGAACCTAATAAAGAATAATTTGAATTAGAAGACCAACCAGCAATTATAACAGTATAAGCACCTAATCTAGTACAACATATAAAAAACAAAAATCCATAAGAAAAAGAACACATATAAGTCAAGTAAGGGAAAATTACTCAAACAGCCAAGGAAATCATTAAATTAAAAACAGGAGAAAAATAATAAAGTAAATAATTAGATATAATAGAAATTGGCTGCTCCTTACAAATTAACTTAATAGCACCACTAAAGGGCTGAGGAATTCCTACAAAACCTACTTTATTTGGGCCCTTTCGAATTTGAATGTAACCTAAAACCTTATACTCTAATAAAGTTAAAAAAGCAACACTAATTAAAACACAAATAACTAATAAAAGAAAATTCAAAATAAACATAAATAAATCATAAAGTATGAATACTATTTGTAGAAAAAATCTACATAAATGAATTCTAAATTCAACACATTAATCTGTGAAAATAGTAATTTAATTAATATTAATCAATAAAATAAAAAATATTTCAACCATATGGTCCTTTCGTACTAATATGAATCAATAATCTTAGCATAGAAACCGACCTGGCTCACGCCGGTCTGAACTCAGATCATGTAAGAATTTAAAGGTCGAACAGACCTAATCACTGGGCTACTGCACCCAAAATTTTTCTTAATCCAACATCGAGGTCGCAATCTGCTTTGTCGATATGAGCTCTCAAAAACAATTACGCTGTTATCCCTAAGGTAACTTAATCTTATGATCATAAATTATGGATCAAAACAACAAACATAAATAAATGATATAAAATGAAGAGTTTATTTATTCTTCATGTCACCCCAAAAAACATCATCATTAAATATAGAAAGACAAACAAAAAACTATATAAAAATAAAATGTTAAGTTCTATAGGGTCTTCTCGTCCTAGAGAAAAATTTAAGCCTTTTGACTCAAAAGTTAAATTCAAAAATTTATTAAGAGACAGTTGATTTCTCGTCAAGCCATTCATTCCAGCCACTAATTAAGAGACTAATGATTATGCTACCTTTGCACGGTCAATATACCGCGGCTCTTTAAAAATCTGCTCAGTGAGCAGGCCAGACCTCAAAGTATTTTCAAGAGGACATGTTTTTGATAAACAGGCGGAAATCAATTTTGCCTAGTTCCTTATAATAAATTCACAAGGTAAAAATTATATACAAATAAATATACTAATTCTATCATTATTAAAAAAATTTTAAAATTAAATAAATAATCTTAATAAAAAACCTAAAATAATTATAAAATAAAAATAAAAATAATGAACTAAAACGTAATCTTAAAGATAGCTGGTTTAAAGCTTACTATTATATTTTATAAAACAAATTATAGGTTATTAACTTCAAAGCTTATCCCTTAAAGAATAAATAAGTTAATATTTATACTTAAAAATCAAATAAAAACAATTAACTTCAAAAAATTAAATTTTTTCTTAAGAATCTAGATATCTTGGGAAACGATTAACATCTCCTTTCTATAAATAATTTAATAATAATTATGACACATTAACTATGAATTATTTATAAATCAACCCAAATCGAGACAAGTAAAATAAATACTAAAATTTTGATAAACCCTGATACAAAAGGTACAAAAAATAAAATCTACTTTTAAAAATTTAAAATAATATTTCATAAAACAATTACATTACCAATAAACTATAATCTAAAAAATCAATTCTACAATATATACTAAGACAAAATTCAACAAAATTATTTTTATTAAATAATTAAATAAACAAAAAATAAATATAATAAAATAAATAATCAAGATATCATGATTTGCACAGAAAAATTTTCAGTGTAAATGAAACACTTTACTAATAAGTTATATCTTGAAACTCTTACTAGATACACTTTCCAGTACATCTATTATATTACGACTTATCTCATCTAAATTGAAGCTAAATTAAAACAATAAAATAGAATAATCAATAATGAGAGCGACGGGCGATGTGTACACACCTCAGAGCCAATATCAGTTAAATTAAATAAATTAAATTACTATCAAATCCATCTTCATTAACAGTATTTCACCATCAAATCCGTTATAAACAAAAATCTATTGTAACCCACTTCCTCTTAACTATAAGCTGCACCTTGACCTGAAATATTTTATAATTGTAAATCTTGAGAATTATAGCTCTAAAAAGATTCTCTGATAACGGAGATATACAAACAAATAAATCAAGTAGAGTAAATCGTGTATTATCAATCACGGGGTAGGTTCCTCTGAATGGAATGAGATACCGCCAAATTCTTTGGGTTTAAAGACCTTAACTAATAGTACCCTGGTAAATATAATTAACATTTAAAATAATAGGGTATCTAATCCTAGTTTATTATTTAAATTTCACAGATTCATAAAAAGAGCTATAAATAAATTTTAACATTTCGCCTTACAAATTTATATTTTAACCCTAAAAATATAAACAACTGTTTTAACCAATAATATTCACTTGTATCAATCGTATAACCGTGTCTGCTGGCACGAATTATGCCGATACTAAATCAATTGCTAAATCCAAAATCACTTGATAATTAAATCAAATTACTGCAAAATAGAACATTTAGTTTAACAAAACTTACATATAATACAAAGAAAAAGTGAATAAATAAGCAAGAATAAAACTTTTGGAAACAAAATAAGAAATTCAAAAAATTTTTAAATTAAGAAAAAATAAGAGATTCAAATATTTAAAGAAAAAAAAAGAAAAAAAACACAAATAGTGACAAAAAAAAGAAACACGCCCTCGAATGACCACAACAACTTCTCTATTATATATAAATAAAGATTAATATGGAACATGTATACCAATAAATGTATTATATTCTTTCTTATTTAATCTTTCTTTTCACTAATAATAAAGAAAGATTAAATAATATAATAAATATATTTTATACAATTATGTAAATTAATGTAATATGTTATTAATATAAAATTAACTTTATATTAAGTTAACTTAAATATTAATAAATTAAATAATTTAATTATAGAAAATATATGTAATTATGTTATTATAATTAATATAATTATTTATATTAATATAATATTTTATATTTAATAATATAAATTATATTTATTATATCCAATTATGATAATATTTAATATTAATTTACATATTATTATATAATTTATAATATAATAATTTCTTTTAAGCTAAAAACATAAGTAGCTATAATCCTAGGTAAATAAATGTATTAAAATAATCACTTAATAATAATAAAATAACATTATAAGTATTTAACTTTAATTAAATTAATATATTAATATAAATTATTTATTGTATATAATATATAATATATGCTCAAATTATCCAAACTGAGATAAATTAATTAGAAATAACCGAAATAATACATAAACAAATTTTCAAAAAAAAATTTTAATTTATATATTAAATAAAAATGAAGTGCCTGATTAAAGGGTTACCTTGATAGGGTAAATCAAGTAAATAAAAATTACCTTCATTAAAAATTACATAAGACAGAATTAAACTACCTCCTTTAGTATCAACAACTAACGTGCATCATACACCTTAATGTAAAAAGGTAAGCTAAACAAGCTAATGGGTTCATACCCCATTTATAGAGGTATCAATCCTCTCCTTTTTAATGACCAACAACTCTACAAAACTTCTCTTCCTATCAACATTAATGATAGGAACGATCCTGTCCATTTCATCAAACTCCTGATTTGGAGTTTGAATAGGACTTGAGATCAACTTACTTTCATTTATTCCGCTCCTAACAAGAAATAAAAATATAATAATAAATGAATCATCAATTAAATATTTTATTGTCCAAGCAATAGCATCGACAATACTATTATTTTCAATTTTGCTGATTCAAATAAAATATCCAATAGGATGAGAAACAGAATTTATTCCATCAATAATAATCAGATGTAGATTATTATTAAAGATTGGGGCTGCACCTTTCCATTTCTGATTTCCAGAAGTAATAGGAGCTTCAAGATGAAATAACTGTTTAACACTAATAACATGACAAAAAATTGCCCCAATAATGGTGTTATCTTATTGTATTCAATTAAGAACTTTCATTTGAACAATTATCATTCTAAGAATTATTATTGGGGCAATAGGTGGTTTAAATCAAACATCTCTACGACAACTTCTAGCATATTCCTCAATTAGACATTTAGGGTGAATAATTAGATCTCTAACAGTTAGAGAAAACATCTGAGAACTATACTTTATTATTTACTCTCTATTAAGATTAATTATGGTCTTATTATTTAAGCAAATAAATTTATTTTTTATAAACCAAATTTATTCAGCCAGAAATATAAAAACTGAAATTAAATTCATAATATTTTTATCTCTTCTATCCCTAGGTGGTTTGCCACCATTCCTTGGATTTCTACCAAAATGAATTGTAATACAATCATTAATAGAAAATAACATAACAACTATTATAACCATTATGGTTGTACTAACTACAATTACACTTTATTATTATATACGTATTAGATTCTCAGCCCTAATTATGTCATACACAGAAAATTCATGATCTATAAAAATAAAGTCTCAAAAATCTAGAATTATTCTCCCTATAACAGTAATAATTTCAACAATATGATTAATCTCAACATCAACCTTAATCTCATTATACTAAGGACTTAAGTTAACTAAACTAATAACCTTCAAAGTTATAATTAAATGAATAATCTTTTAGGCCTTAGTAAAATTTCACACCTCTAGAATTGCAGTCTAGAATCATAATTGAATATAAGGCCTAATCACATGGTAAGAGAGAAACATCTAATAAGTAGATTTACAGTCTACCACCTTAAATTCAGCCATCTTACCGCAAAAATGATTATTCTCAACAAACCATAAGGATATTGGTACTTTATACTTCTTATTTGGAGCGTGAGCAGGAATAGTAGGAACATCAATAAGAATACTTATTCGTGTTGAACTCGGCCAACCAGGATCTCTAATTGGAGATGACCAAATCTATAATGTTATTATTACAGCACACGCATTTGTAATAATTTTTTTTATAGTAATACCTATTATAATTGGTGGATTTGGTAATTGGCTCGTACCATTAATAATTGGTACACCAGATATGGCATTCCCACGAATAAATAATATAAGTTTTTGATTACTACCGCCTTCACCAACCCTTCTTCTTACATCTTCTATAGTAGATAATGGTGCTGGTACAGGGTGAACAGTTTACCCTCCTCTTGCAGGAGCTATCGCACATGGAGGGGCATCTGTAGACCTGGCTACTTTCTCACTTCACTTAGCAGGTGTATCATCTATTCTTGGTGCAGTAAACTTCATTACAACAGCAATTTATATATGATCAGAAAGTATAACTCTAGATCAAACACCTTTATTTGTATGATCTGTAGCTATTACAGCTCTTCTCCTCCTTTTGTCGCTTCCAGTATTAGCAGGAGCTATTACTATACTACTAACAGATCGAAACTTAAATACATCATTCTTTGACCCTGCGGGAGGAGGTGACCCAATTCTATATCAACACTCATTTTGATTCTTTGGGCACCCAGAAGTTTACATTTTAATTCTTCCAGGATTTGGAATTATCTCTCACATTGTATGTCAAGAAAGAGGAAAAATTGAATCATTTGGAACACTAGGCATAATTTATGCTATATTATCAATTGGACTAATAGGATTTATTGTATGAGCACATCACATATTTACAGTAGGAATAGACGTTGACACACGAGCTTACTTTACATCAGCAACAATAATTATTGCTGTACCTACAGGAATTAAGGTATTCAGATGATTAGCTACACTATATGGAACTAAATTCAAATTCAATCCACCACTATTATGAGCTTTAGGATTTATTTTTCTATTCACAATTGGTGGACTAACAGGGTTAGTATTAGCAAACTCATCACTTGACATCGTATTACACGATACATTTTATGTAGTAGCCCACTTCCATTATGTATTATCTATAGGAGCAGTATTTGAAATCATAGGAGGTGTTATTCAATGATACCCATTATTTACAGGATTAACTATAAATAATACATGATTAAAAATCCAATTCACAATTATATTTATTGGGGTAAACTTAACATTCTTCCCTCAACACTTCCTAGGACTAGCAGGAATACCACGACGATATTCAGATTATCCAGATGCATATACATCATGAAATGTAGTATCAAGAACTGGATCTACAATTTCTATTGTAGGAATCATTATATTTATTGTAATTATATGAGAAAGAATGGTTACAAACCGAGCAATCATATTTAGAGCTAATATAAGAAGATCAACAGAATGATTACAAAATAACCCGCCTGCAGAACACAGCTACTCAGAACTACCATTAATCTCTAGATTCTAATATGGCAGATTAGTGCAGTAGATTTAAGCTCTACAAATAAAGGTTTGACCTTTTATTAGAAAATTTATTAATGGCAACATGATCAAATTTATCCCTTCAAGATGGAGCTTCCCCATTAATGGAGCAACTATCATTCTTCCATGATCATACTATAGTCGTATTATTATTAATTACAGTAATTGTAGGTTATGCTCTAAGTTATATATTATTTATTGCCTATACAAACCGAAACATACTTCACGGACATTTAATTGAAACAATCTGAACAGCACTGCCAGCAATTACACTAATTTTCATTGCACTCCCATCATTACGACTACTATATTTACTTGATGATTCAGTAGATGCAATAATCACAATTAAAACAATTGGACGACAATGATACTGAAGATATGAATATTCAGACTTTATAGATGTAGAATTTGACACTTATATAACACCAGAACAAGACCTAGAAAATGACGGATTTCGACTCCTAGATGTAGATAACCGAACAATTCTACCAATAAATACGGAAGTACGAGTATTAACAAGAGCATCAGACGTTCTACACTCATGAGCAGTACCTGCATTAGGGGTTAAAATTGACGCAACGCCAGGTCGACTAAACCAAGGAACATTTACAATAAACCGACCTGGACTGTTCTTTGGACAATGCTGAGAAATCTGTGGAGCGAACCACAGATTTATACCAATTGTAATTGAAAGAACTTCAGTAAACTTATTTATCAAGTGATTATCTAAGATAATCTAAGGAGTTAGTTACAATATATAACATTAGAGTGTCAATCTAAAATAACTAAACAATTAGTACACCTTGAAATACATCAGATGACTGAAAGTAAGTAATGGTCTCTTAAACCAAAAAATAGTAAATTAACGACTACTTCTGATGGGGAAATTTAATCCAAATCCCTCAAATATGATTCTCCCTATTCATTATATTTTCGGCTACATTAATTTTATTTAATCAAATAAACTTTTTTTCATTTAAACCAAATCTTATTAAAAGAGCAGAAAAAAGAACAATTCATATAAAAAACTTAAATTGAAAATGATAACAAATTTATTTTCAACATTTGACCCATCAACTAATATCTTCAATTTATCATTAAATTGAACTAGAACATTCTTAGGATTATTATTAATCCCATCAATGTTTTGGCTTACTCCATCACGAATTAATATTATTTGAAATAAACTAAACTTAACCTTACACAATGAATTTATAACATTACTAGGACCAAAATCATTTAATGGAACTACATTCATCTTCATTTCAATCTTTATTATAATACTATTTAATAATTTCATAGGATTATTCCCTTACATTTTTACTACAACAAGACATTTAGCATTAACATTTGCAATCGCTCTACCTATATGATTAAGATTTATGTTATTTGGATGAATTAATCATACCAATCATATATTTACACACCTTGTTCCTCAAGGAACACCGGCTGCATTAATATCATTTATAGTATTAATTGAAACAATTAGAAATGTCATTCGACCAGGTACATTAGCAGTACGACTAGCAGCAAATATAATTGCAGGGCACTTACTATTAACATTACTAGGAAATACAGGACCATCCATAGCAATAAACTCCGTTTTCCACCTGAACACCTTTGCCACTTACTCCCACAACCCAGCCCACTTCACCTTCACCTGCCTCGACACCCTAGTTTAAGCCTCTTCCCTTCCCTCTCTTCCCCCCTCTCTCCCCGCCATGGCGCGGCGCGAGTATCGCATCCTCATCCAGAACATTCGCTCCTTCTGCTCCAACAAATACCTACTCATGCACACCCTCTCCCACCATCAGGTCGACACCTTCCTCTTGAACGAAACCTTTCTCCAGCCCCACCATTCTATCTGCACCTCTCCCTATATCCTCCACCACACTGAAGCTCCTGGTCCTCGTGCACTGGGTGGAGTTGCGATTGGCCACCTTAAGCATATCCCCGTTCGGCTACAACCCCTCCTCAATGACCCCACTGAACACCTTATCCTCAGTGTCTTCTTCCCCTCCCTCACGATTACCTGTGCCACCATCTATGTCTGCTCCACAGCTCCTCTTCCTTATGAGTTCATCTTGCACATTGACCGCACCTTCTCCACCAATGTGATTGCAGCCGACCTCAACGTCCATAGCCGTACTCCTGCCGCCCTTTGGCGGCGGCATCAGTTCGTCTCCACGATCCAAGGTGACCTTGTTCCTCATCCCCAGAACACCCGATCCGAAAGTGACACCACCCCAGATATTATCATTGCCTCCGCCAACCTCCTTGGGCGTATCACTGTCGCCATCCTTGACCCCACAGGTAGCGATCACCTCCCATCCTTCTCACCATAACGTCTGCTAACTGCCCCCCCCCCCCGGCTCCCCACTCTGCACCACTTCCCAAGGTCGTCCATGGCTACTACCGTGCCAACTGGTATGCCTATCAGGAACCCATCACCACCCAGGTCGAAAGCCACCCTCTTACCTATCGCCACCCTGACGACATCATCCATGCCTCGTCCTTCCTTCAGAAGGTCATTACTGACGCCGTGGAGGCCCATGTTCCTTCTAAAACCATCCACCCCCACCGTCCCACTCTCCCTCCATGGGCTGTCCTCCTCCTCCGTGAATCCCGCTGCCTCTATCGCTCCTTCCTGTGCACTCGTGACAGGGATACACTCCAACGCCACCAGCAAATACAGCGACACGTATGGAACCTTATTACAGCAACGAAACGCCGATACTGGCGCCAGACCTGCACACGACTCAATGCCACCCTCCCTATCAACTCCTCCAAGTACTGGTCCGCCTTCTATCGCCTTACTGTTTCCCTTTCCGCTCCCCACTACCCCCTTCTCCATAACAATCGCCCCCTTCCTGACAACTTCAGTAAGGCCAACGACTTCACTTCCCACCTTTCCGAGGTCTTCTCCATCCCCGATGATCCCCACTTTGATTATTCTCTTTTCCCCACTGTCATGGAACGTGCCAATACTTCTGTCGCTCCACTTGTTCCTAGTCTCCAATACTTGGGGCAGTTGCCCCCCTCCGACATAAACACTCCCATCACAGCACAAGGCATTGAACTTATCCTCTTGTCCAAACGCAACATGGCCCCTGGTCACAACTGTGTCACCTACATCCACCTTCGATAAAGCCCCTATTCCTTCCTGACTGTCCTCGCCCATATCTACAACATCATCCTCTCTACTGGCTTCTACCCTGACCTGTGGAAGACCCCCCGCATCCTCATATTCCTCAAATCCAACAAACCCCTTTCTGCCACCTCTTCCTATCGTCCTATCTGCCTCACCTCCATCTTCAGTAAGGTCTTCGAATCCATCCTCTCCCACCGTATCCATCAGCACCTTATTCAACACCACCTCCTCCCCCTTACCCAGTGTGGCTTCCGATCCTCCTTCTCTGCTGAAGACCAACTCCTTAACCTCATTCACCTTCTCTCCCTCCAGCTCAACTCCCGTCGCTCTGCCATTTTTGTTTCCCTTGACCTCCAAAATGCCTATGACCGTGTATGGCATCCCGGTCTCCCCTTTAAACTCCAAACCTACGCCCTGCCTATCAATTTTGTCTGTCTGGTCGCTTTCTTCCTCTCGCACCGTCCTTCCTACGTCACCTGCCACAACACCAACTCCCGTATTTTTTATCCCACTGCTGGCGTCCCCCAGGGCTCTGTCCTCTCTCCTCTCCTTTATCTCTTGTATACAGCTGATATGCCCAAGCCACCCCCACCTGTCCACGTTCTCCAGTATGCTGATGACTCTGCCTTCCTGGCTCTCTATCCTACTCTTGAACAGTCCCAACGTACCTTCCAAACCCATCTTAACCAGTTCACCACTTGGTGTAACCAGTGGTTCCTCTGTCTCAACCCCTCCAAAACGCAGGCAATCATCATAGGCCACACCACACGCTCTACATCTACATCTGCATCTACATTTATACTCCATAAGCCACCCAACGGTGTGCGGCAGAGGGCGCTTTACGTGCCACTGTCATTACCTCCCTTTCCTGTTCCAGTTGCGTATGGTTCGCGGGAAGAACGACTGTCTGAAAGCCTCCGTGCACGCTCTAATCTCTCTAATTTTACATTCGTGATCTGCTCGGGAGGTATAAGTAGGGGGAAGCAATATATTCGATACCTCATCCAGAAACGCACCCTCTCGAAACCTGGCGAGCAAGCTACACCGCGATGCAGAGCGCCTCTCTTGCACAGTCTGCCACTTGAGTTTGTTAAACATCTCCGTAAGGCTATCACGGTTACCAAATAACCCTGTGACGAAACGCGCCGCTCTTCTTTGGATCTTCTCTATCTCCTCCGTCAACCCGATCTGGTACGGATCCCACACTGATGAGCAATACTCAAGTATACGTTGAACGAGTGTTTTGTAAGCCACCTCCTTTGTTGATGGACTACATTTTCTAAGGACTCTCCCAATGAATCTCAACCTGGTACCCGCCTTACCAACAAATAATTTTATATGATCATTCCACTTCAAATCGTTCCGCATGCATACTCCCAGATATTTTACAGAAGTAACTGCTACCAGTGTTTGTTCCGCTATCATATAATCATACAATAAAGGATCCTTCTTTCTATGTGTTCGCAATACATTACATTTGTCTATGTTAAGGGTCAGTTGCCACTCCCTGCACCAAGTGCCTATCCGCTGCAGATCTCCCTGCATTTCGCTACAATTTTCTAATGCTGCAACTTCTCTGTATACTACAGCATCATCCGCGAAAAGCCGCATGGAACTTCCGACACTATCTACTAGGTCATTTATATATATTGTGAAAAGCAATGGTCCCATAACACTCCCCTGTGGCACGCCAGAGGTTAGGAGGAGGAGATTAGTGTTTAACGTCCCGTCGACAACGAGGTCATTAGAGACGGAGCGCAAGCTCGGGTGAGGGAAGGATGGGGAAGGAAATCGGCCTTGCCCTTTCAAAGGGACCATCCCGGCATTTGCCTGAAGCAATTTAGGGAAATCACAGAAAACCTAAATCAGGATGGCCGGAGACGGGATTGAACCGTCGTCCTCCCGAATGCGAGTCCAGTGTGCTAACCACTGCGCCACCTTGCTCGGTACGCCAGAGGTTACTTTAACGTCTGTAGACGTCTCTCCATTGATAACAACATGCTGTGTTCTGTTTGCCAAAAACTCTTCAATCCAGCCACACAGCTGGTCTGATATTCCATAGGCTCTTACTTTGTATATCAGGCGACAGTGCGGAACTGTATGGAACGCCTTCCGGAAGTCAAGAAAAATAGCATCTACCTGGGAGCCTGTATCTAATATTTTCTGGGTCTCATGAACAAATAAAGCGAGTTGGGTCTCACACGATCGCTGTTTCCGGAATCCATGTTGATTCCTACATAGTAGATTCTGGGTTTCCAAAAACGACATGATACTCGAGCAAAAAACATGTTCTAAAATTCTACAACAGATCGACGTCAGAGATATAGGTCTATAGTTTTGCGCATCTGCTCGACGACCCTTCTTGAAGACTGGGACTACCTGTGCTCTTTTCCAATCATTTGGAACCTTCCGTTCCTCTAGAGACTTGCGGTACACGGCTGTTAGAAGGGGGGCAAGTTCTTTCGCGTACTCTGTGTAGAATCGAATTGGTATCCCGTCAGGTCCAGTGGACTTTCCTCTGTTGAGTGATTCCAGTTGCTTTTCTATTCCTTGGACACTTATTTCGATGTCAGCCATTTTTTAGTTTGTACGAGGATTTAGCGAAGGAACTGCAGTGCGGTCTTCCTCTGTGAAACAGCTTTGGAAAAAGGTGTTTAGTATTTCAGCTTTACGCGTGTCATCCTCTGTTTCAATGGCATCATCATCCCGGAGTGTCTGGATATGCTGTTTCGAGCCACTTACTGATTTAACGTAAGACCAGAACTTCCTAGGATTTTCTGTCAAGTCGGTACATAGAATTTTACTTTCGAATTCACTGAACGCTTCACGCATAGCCCTCCTTACGCTAACTTTGACATCGTTTAGCTTCTGTTTGTCTGAGAGGTTTTGGCTGCGTTTAAACTTGGAGTGAAGCTCTCTTTGCTTTCGCAGTAGTTTCCTAACTTTGTTGTTGTACCACGGTGGGTTTTTCCCGTCCCTCACTGTTTTACTCGGCACGTACCTGTCTAAAACGCATTTTACGATTGCCTTGAACTTTTTCCATAAACACTCAACATTGTCAGTGTCGGAACAGAAATTTTCGTTTGGATCTGTTAGGTACCCTGAAATCTGCCTTCTATTACTCTTGCTAAACAGATAAACCTTCCTCCCTTTTTTTATATCCCTATTAACTTCCATATTCAGGGATGCTGCAACGGCCTTATGATCACTGATTCCCTGTTCTGCACATACAGAGTCGAAAAGTTCGGGTCTAGTTGTTATCAGTAGGTCCAAGATGTTATCTCCACGAGTCGGTTCTCTGTTTAATTGCTCGAGGTAATTTTCGGATAGTGCACTCAGTACAATGTCACTCGATGCTCTGTCCCTACCACCAGTCCTAAACATCTGAGTGTCCCAGTCTATATCTGGTAAATTGAAATCTCCACCTAAGACTATAACATGCTGAGAAAATTTATGTGAATGTATTCCAAATTTTCTCTCAGTTGTTCTGCCGCTAATGCTGCTGAGTCGGGAGGTCGGTAAAAGGAGCCAATTATTAACCTAGCTCGGTTGTTGAGTGTAACCTCCACCCATAATAATTCACAGGAACTATCCACTTCTACTTCACTACAGGATAAACTACTACTAACAGCGACGAACACTCCACCACCTGTTGCATGCAATCTATCCTTTTTAAACACCGTCTGAACCCTTGTAAAAATTTCGGCGGAATTTATCTCTTGCTTCAGCCAGCTTTCTGTACCTATAACGATTTCAGCTTCGGTGCTTTCTATCAGCGCTTGAAGTTCCGGTACTTTACCAACGCAGCTTCGACAGTTTAGAATTACAATACCGACTGCTGCTTGGTCCCCGCGTTTCCTGACTTTGCCCCGCACCCGTTGAGCCTGTTGCCCTTTCTGTACTTGCCCAAGGCCCTCTAACCTAAAATACCGCCTAGCCCACGCCACACAAACCCTGATACCCGTGTAGCCGCTTGTTGTGTGTAGTGGACTCCAGTCCTATCCAGTGGAACCCGAAACCCCACCACCCTATGGCGCACGTCGAGGAATCTGCAGCCCACACGGTCGCAGAACCGTCTCAGCCTCTGATTCAGACCCTCCACTCGGCTCTGTACCAAAGGTCCTTTTGTCTCCATGATTTCTACCTCACCCTTTATTGTCGTCCATTCCACCTCACCCCCAACCTGAGATACGTTGGCCTCACCCTCGACTGTCACCTCACCTGGACCCCTCACCTCCAGACCATCCAGCAGAAAGCCCATTCCCACCTCTGCCTCCTGAAACTCCTGTCTGGCCGGACATGGGGATTGCATCCTTCTACCATCCTCCACACCTACAAATCCCTCATCTGTCCTACCCTCTGTTATGCCAGCGTTGCCTGGATCTCCGCACCAACCCACTTTTACAAGGCCCTCCAAATCCTCGAACGCCATGGGCTCCGCCTTGCCTTCCGTATCCACCTTCCTTCCCCCACACGGGTCCTGTATGAACTCATCCCCTTCCCCCACCTCCTCCTGTTCCTCCAACATCTCCGCATCCTTTACATCGTCTGCAGGCTTGTTCCCCCCCACCCACTGATTTCCTCCTTCCTCTCCACCCCCTGCCCGTTGCTGCTCCTCTATCACTGTATCCCTCCCTCTCTCCACCTCCACGCCCTCCATCTCCTTCATCAGAGCGATTTCCAGCGCTTCCCCCTCTCAGATGATGCTGTGACATATACCCTTCCTTCCAACTATAGCCTGGCCTTGTTCCCCCCATCCCCAGGGCCCCCTTTTTCCTCTCCCCTCCTTCTCCCAGAACGGATTTTTCTCAGTCCCCCCCTGAGACCCCATCCTTGCCTCTTTCCTTCCCACATCCCTCCCTACCTGGCCCTCTTTGGCGCGCCCCCCGCCCATCTCCCCCCCTCTCTTCCCCTCCCTTCTTCTTGTCTCCCTCATCTCCATGCACCTGTCAGATCCTCCGTTTTGATCATCGTCAGTGTGCCACGTCAGTGTTGTGTTTAGTGCTATTTATCCTGTGCGACAAGAGGTGTGATTTTAATTGTGTGCTGGCCTTGTACTTACATGTGTCACTGTCAGCGTTTGTTATGTGCTACGCCATCCATCGATACTTTTATGCTTCACTCATACTGTGCCTTGTATTCTTTTAATTGTCCCAGTGTGTGGTTTTTTGTGTGCGCTACTTTTTTATGGTTTTTATCTCCATTACAATCGCCCCTTTTTTTGTCTATTGTCTTCCATGATGTTCCCCATTTTTTATATCTATGTTCACCATGTTTTCTCCTTTGTATATTTTTAAATGTCTTCTATTCATTGTTCTATGTCTTTCGGCTGAAGAGCAGCGCATATGCTGCTGCCAGCCCGCCCCGATGGGGAATTGAAATACAATATAGGAAAAGAAAAAGACTGTAGTTAGTCTGATCTTGTCCTTATGATCCCTATGGGAGCGATGCGTAGGGATTTGTAGTATATTCCTAGAGTCCTCATTTGAAGCCGCATCTTGAACTTTGTAGGTAGGCTTTCTCGGGGTAGTTTACACATATCTT
The DNA here is from genome assembly GCF_023864275.1 of Schistocerca cancellata. Classification (NCBI taxonomy): domain Eukaryota; kingdom Metazoa; phylum Arthropoda; class Insecta; order Orthoptera; family Acrididae; genus Schistocerca; species Schistocerca cancellata. Next base: position 873,164,000 of record NC_064629.1, on the reverse strand, counting down.
CAGATATCTTTCAGTTCGATTATGTTAACATCTCAGTGAGACTCTCCCATAGGTCAAACAAACCTTTCACCACTTGTGCTATCCTTAAGACGTCTTGCCGGATGGGAGAAATTACTGCCTCTTCTTATGACTGCAGGCGATAGTCATGATTTTTTTTATCACACATATCATTTATTACACATATTGTTGACGCATAAGTAAAAATTACACGTCCTTTTTGTATGAGATCTAAAATCTGAGACTACTGTTATTATTACCTCAAGGCTTTCAACACACTTCCCAGGGATGCACCTGATGTTACTTCTACATTTGTCGATGATGCTCCATCCAAAATAATTTGCTGCGTCCTCGCTAACAAAAGATCAGCAATCCAGTCACAAATTTTACATGATTCTCCATACTATCGTACTTTTGATAACAAGTGTACGTACCGACTCAAGTGATTTTCGGAAATCGAGAAATACTACATCTACCTGAATGGATTTATTCATTGCTTTCAGTATGCCATATGAGAAAAGTGCAATTTGGGCTTTACGTGATCCACAGTTTCGAAACCCGTTCTGGTTGGCATGCACCAGGTCATTCTCTTCGAGATACCTCATTATGTTTGAGCCTACAGCGTGTTCTAATTTTTTACAACAAATGAATGGCAAGGATATTGGATGGTAGTTTTGTGATCACCTCTGCTATCCCTTCTTGTAGATGGGTGTGACCTACGCTTCCTTCCAGCTACAGAACCCTGTGTTTTGTTCGAGGAATCTACGATAGATTATACACTCCTGGAAATTGAAATAAGAACACCGTGAATTCATTGTCCCAGGAAGGGGAAACTTTATTGACACATTCCTGGGGTCAGATACATCACATGATCACACTGACAGAACCACAGGCACATAGACACAGGCAACAGAGCATGCACAATGTCGGCACTAGTACAGTGTATATCCACCTTTCGCAGCAATGCAGGCTGCTATTCTCCCATGGAGACGATCGTAGAGATGCTGGATGTAGTCCTGTGGAACGGCTTGCCATGCCATTTCCTCCTGGCGCCTCAGTTGGACCAGCGTTCGTGCTGGACGTGCAGACCGCGTGAGACGACTCTTCATCCAGTCCCAAACATGCTCAATGGGGGACAGATCCGGAGATCTTGCTGGCCAGGGTAGTTGACTTACACCTTCTAGAGCACGTTGGGTGGCACGGGATACATGCGGACGTGCATTGTCCTGTTGGAACAGCAAGTTCCCTTGCCGGTCTAGGAATGGTAGAACGATGGGTTCGATGACGGTTTGGATGTACCGTGCACTATTCAGTGTCCCCTCGACGATCACCAGTGGTGTATGGCCAGTGTAGGAGATCGTTCCCCACACCATGATGCCGGGTGTTGGCCCTGTGTGCCTCGGTCGTATGCAGTCCTGATTGTGGCGCTCACCTGCACGGCGCCAAACACGCATACGACCATCATTGGCACCAAGGCAGAAGCGACTCTCATCGCTGAAGACGACACGTCTCCATTCGTCCCTCCATTCACGCCTGTCGCGACACCACTGGAGGCGGGCTGCACGATGTTGGGGCGTGAGCGGAAGACGGCCAAACGGTGTGCGGGACCGTAGCCCAGCTTCATGGAGACGGTTGCGAATGGTCCTCGTCGATACCCCAGGAGCAACAGTGTCCCTAATTTGCTGGGAAGTGGCGGTGCGGTCCCCTACGGCACTGCGTAGGATCCTACGGTCTCGGCGTGCATCCGTGCGTCGCTGCGGTCCGGTCCCAGGTCGACGGGCACGTGCACCTTCCGCCGACCACTGGCGACAACATCGATGTACTGTGGAGACCTCACGCCCCACGTGTTGAGCAATTCGGCGGTACGTCCACCCGGCCTCCCGCATGCCCACTATACGCCCTCGCTCAAAGTCCGTCAACTGCACATACGGTTCACGTCCACGCTGTCGCGGCATGCTACCAGTGTTAAAGACTGCGATGGAGCTCCGTATGCCACGGCAAACTGGCTGACACTGACGGCGGCGGTGCACAAATTCTGCGCAGCTAGCGCCATTCGACGGCCAACACTGCGGTTCCTGGTGTGTCCGCTGTGCCGTGCGTGTGATCATTGCTTGTACAGCCCTCTCGCAGTGTCCGGAGCAAGTATGGTGGGTCTGACACACCGGTGTCAATGTGTTCTTTTTTCCATTTCCAGGAGTATATATATATATATATATATATATATATATATATATATATATATATATATATATATATATATAAACTGGATGGTACTCACATACTTAAAACTAGATCTGACTGGATGGCTAGCGGCACTTAGAAACTAATATCTAACCTGTAACTACTCACTCACACGCACATATGAAATGCGAAAACTTTTCATGACAGTTAAAAAAAAATTTTTTTTTCTTTTTTCTTGACACATTAATTATTAATAAGGATGCAATATATTTATATACAGACTTTTCTCTTGACAGTTTTTTTTTATTTTTAAGTTTTTTCGTTTTTATGATATTTTTCCTTGGCATTTTAATTTCTACTAATGAAGATATACGAGTATATTTACACAGACATACATTTATTTGCTACACACATGTTCCCACACTCATTCGCACACTCACACACACACGGAAGCATGCAGACTGTTACACACCACACAACACAGTCATCCATTATTTACACTATGATAAAAGAGCCATACATTTGATGCATAAACCCCTTCACCCCATTCACACACTCATTCTCTCTCTATCTTTCAATCAGAGTCCCCCCACCCCTACTTCCGCTTCAAGCAAATAGTGTGAGTATGGGAGGGTTTCCACCCCATTCACACAAATAACTCTTTTATCATCATGAGGAGACAATCTGACTTTAGATTGCAGGGCAGTGTACACTTCGTGACCTCGCGATCAAACACTACTTTGCTAAATGATGTGTGGAGGAGCGCCTTGAATGCTGCGACCATACAGGCACTGCAAATTGTCTTCAACCATAAAAGCTCGACATACCGCATGTCTAACACCCTGTGCCAGCCTCTGGGTGCCCCCGTCTATTGTACAATATGCATACATTTTGGACCTCAATCCCACAAACTCTACAATCGGTAAACCATTCACCCTGTCTTTCATGCGACTTATAACCTTCTTGTTCTTAGGAACAATACCATAAGAATTATCGACCTCATAAGAAGACATGTCGAATTCTTTACTGTGGCACTTAATTACTTCATATGGATCGCAGTTCTTGATCTAGTAAATAAATCTGTCTGTATCCATATAAATCAACTTTGGTTCTACGAAATGAGGTTTCGCAAACTCGCAGTGGAAACGGTACATGTAGAATTTGGAGATATCCAGTATGCACATCCCCAAATAAATAGGCTTCAAAAACAGTACTGCAGTCTTCGACATCTCCACAGCAACAAAGTTTTCATTGAAGATGGTGGTACGCTTAAAAGTCGGCATGGCGATACACTTTCTCACGCCATAATGCCCTTCCCATTTGGTTCTAATCGAAACATCGCGTTCATTTCTTACATTCTGCATAGTTTTCCCGAAAATGGATTTATTCAATAATTTATAAAAATCTTTTTCAAAATCATTACACGCAACCGCCCTCTTTTCGGTATTTAGTTCAATATACTCCTTCAGTCAGAGCATATCGTCCCAGGACAACCCAGGTGCTGTGTAAAAAAGGCGGGCTCCAGACAATATGTGGTCATACATACACTCTGGAACTTTTCGAAAACATCTGCAAGCAAATGCACGTCTGTGTCCATGTATAGTATTGCATATTCTCCCAAATTGGGGATGTTGAATTCCCTCCAGACATTCATGGCAAGCTCATAATCTGCTGTAGTTACGACATCGCCTCTGAGAGTACTGGTAAATGCAGATATGTCGGGAAGCCTGGTTTTATTGAGTTTTGCCATACTATCAATATACTCATATGGGAAAACACCTTTCCTAACCGCAAGTTGTAACTTTTCCTCGTCAGGAAATGTAGTTCAAGTGATATGCATATCATTCCGAGGTAAAGTTTCAACGAGTTTCAGGAGTGAAGTCTGCATAGTCAAGGAAGCGGAGCATAATTTTTGGCGTCATTCATTTTGAGAAAGAAATGTACTTCTCAATACTTTCAGGGAGGACACTGACCTGATCATTCTTCTTACCGAACTTAGCAATGAGAAAATAAGTGTCATACCCACTCAAATTATGAAAAAAGACAGGTATGTGCCGTGGCAATTTATACTTCAAATTGCATGGGTTATGAGCTGCACAGCGGAACTTTCCCGTAAGATGGCAATGATCTCTATGGGAAGTTTCCGCTTTTCTATCTAACAGTAGCCCACAAATATGACAATTAACTGCCTTTTCATACAATTCATCATATTCCTTTGATTTGGTCATGGGAATGTTGGTGCTGTAGAGCTTATCAACTTCCCATGAAAGTTTTTCAAGCTCAGTGAAGAGCCAAACCGCAGGATCGTCCCCGACATAAGACTCGTAGCGGTTAAGTTTAGAATTATATCCGCATACAACTTGGAACGCTGCCGCATAAGGCACGTGTTTTTGTGTGAAGGTTCTATGTGAGGCTATAAGGGGTTCCCTTCACAACGAGTAATAGGAGCCAGCAGGCATTCAAAGTCGGTGTACACTACAAAAGGACATCGCTGCTGGTGGTGAGCATTTTGAAATTTAATGAAGTTATTTTCCTCTGTCGGCATAATGACATGTACCATGTGCTTCGAAGCACAATCTAATAGATATATCACTAATAACTCTTCTGATGAAAAATAATTCAGGCACCTTAAACAAATATGATGTTCATGATCATGTTTATTTAGTTGGGGCAAAGGAGTCGAGACATGTGATAATTATCACCTTCAGAGAAGAGCAGCATGTTTACATGCAGCTTACGATCACTGGCAAATTTTGAGAAATGGAGGGGACCGACGACTGTGTGCTTGTGTTGCTCATCTGACTTGCTTTTCTTCTCCAGGCCATAAACATGAACTGATATGCCAGTATTCTGTGCCTCAAATTTAGGTATGTCCTGGATCTTTATGGGCAACTCTATACCATCAAAGTTATAATATGTCTTAATATCATGGACTTTGTAACTGTTCAGATGATGAGGATGATCCCTTCAATGATACTTTTTTTCACAAGCCAGGATTGACCATGTAAAACAAGTTTGATCCTTTCTATTTTCGACATTAATGCATGCCTTCTTGTTAGCTATATCCTCATTGAGCTTAATATAACTGGACCCTTCATTTACTGGATCATAGACACGTATATGGATGTCAAGGTATGGTATACAGCTGATGTCAAGGTATGGTATACAGCTGAGCGCTTTAGCCGACCCACGTACTTCCAGCTCGGAAAATCGGGCCATAATAACTCTCAAGGTGGATTGACGATACCACTCAGCAATGGGTGTGTTCCGAGAAATAACGCCATTATCACCCCATATATAGTGCAGAGTTGTAGTCTCTGCATCATCTGGATGTTTAGGTGGGTTATTCAACTCGCAGCATAATACTGCACTGCATTTAATGGCGTTAAATCTCGGATCGTCTAGGACTTTGAGGAGCTCGGTCTCCAAGACGGGGAGGCACGCCTCTAAAAACCCAACAGGGTCACGGCACCTGCCTCCCGGATTCTCAATCCTTGTGAATGAGATGCACCCCTCAAAAGCCCTATCAACTGCTGAGTATTCTAGAGTGGTCATTATACCATTATTCTGATGTACTTCACTATCAATAGAATGGGGGAGAGCACTACTGCTAGCGACGTTATACTCAATATTACTATTACTACTACTACTAGAGCTAGGAGTCCAGCCCATCGGGGCTGGTGAGGGTGCGTCAGCTGTAGGGCGGGGTGTGTGCCTTGGTACAAACACCTTTCATTGACGGTGGGGGCGAGCTGTTAGGGGAGGCGGCGGAGGCGCTGATGGGCTGCAGCGATGGCCCCTGAGGCCTGATGTCCTATTAGCGACCGGTGAGGTGGGAGGCAGATGCACCTGCTCATCTTCTTCTGCTGTCAGCTGAGTAGCCCATGGGCGCCGTGTGGGGGCAGGTGCTGCTGCCACCTCTCGTGCAGCTGTGATCGGTGCTGTACACGGCGCAACGTGTCTCTGTTGTGGTGTGCAGCCAATTCCCGCCCCCGCAACCACTGCTCTAGGTACACAATGTACTTCGTGTGATATGCCTGTAACAAAAATAAGAAAAAATAAGTTTAATGATCTAGATTTAACACAATGAATAATAAGACTCCATAATGGTAATTATTTGCTTTAATGATAAAGTTCAAAAATATTCACCTTCTCCACTCTGGCTCCATGGCTTGAGCAACTCATCAGCACATTCAATGCGGTCTCCCACCCACTCGGGTATATCCGCCGCCCCATCTAAATAGGCCATAAGCTTGCGCCTTTCGGATTCTTCTTCATCTTGATCCACAGCGGCCGACATCTCGTGAACCCAATCAGGTATTTCAACCCCGCCTTGCACGACACCCTCGGCATCCCCCTCCCTATGCACATAGAATCATCTAGAAAGAAAAGACAGCTTAATCTAGGCACTTGGAAAACCAATATATATATTACACGAAATTATTTCATTTAACAACTACGTTTTACAAATGTACTTACATCCACACTGTGCTTCAGCCCTCTCGACCTCTAGCTGATGGGCTAGCTCAGCCAAAATGCGAGGGATGAATTCAAAAAGGACGGAAAGGACTGAGTATAATATCCAGTATGGAAAAAAATATCTCTGTAACACGCACATACGTACACACAATCTGTTAAAGGGTGCAGCAGTCTGTGGATTGTGGTCCAAACAGATATAGCACACATACAATCCGTTAAAGAAGGCAGCAGTCTGTGTAGAGCGCGGTCCAAAACAGATATAACACACACACACACACACACACACACACACACAATCCGTTAAAGGACGCAGCAGTCTGTGGACTGTGGCTCAAACAGATATTCGAACACTGAAAAAGTACTTACCAGGTAATCGATCTTCATCTCCTCAGCGGCGCTTGCCGCTGCTGCTGCCGCTGTCGCTGCTGGTATGCTTCATGATGAGGACAAAAGTACAGCGATTGAACTCTGGGTGAAGTACAGAAGCATACTGAGGGCGACTACGTTTGTGGTTTGATTTATATAGCTTCTATGATGTCGAATCACGTCACTAATGCAGTAGCCAATAGGAGTGCAGCATTCTATGGGTGGGGGGTGCTACATCATGAATGATGACTGCACTCTTAGTGGGAAAACCTCAAACTTCTCATTTGATCATTGAATTTCCAAGTGATACATTCAGTTATCGAATGTCGTTGGAATTAAGTACTTAGGTAATTCATTCATTAGATGCGCAGAGTGTGCCACATGTGTTCAGTTCGAATCGTTAGCATATTTCTAGAAGACGATCTGTGGCATCAGTATGAGCGTGCGGACTAGAGGCCACGACATCAGCATTCGCACGCTCATGGGCTAGACACGTGATGCATGCCCCGTTAGAAATGCATGAGAGGGAAAGCATTGCAGCATGTCTCTTCAGTGCTTGAGTACAGGTGGGGTGAGGGGTGACGTGTGTTTCACGTACTGTGACTGACAATGATCTTTTATTATGTAATAGGAGTGTGCTCTAGCTGTGTCCTAGACCACATGGTGAACACAATGTTTGCCACCATCTTGGGTAACGGTACTAGCATCATCACCTGACGTCATGGCCGCCATCTTGGACGACAGCGCCTTCTGCTGGTGGTACTGCGTACTAAGTCAGTTGGAGTCTGGACCTCGTGGTGAACACACCGGATGGCTGTACGGCATGAAATTGTTTAAATAAAGACTTATGTCCAGCACTGGTCAAGCCCTTTTCTCACGAATCTTTAGGTGGAGGTGGCGGTTGGGTAACTGAGGTTAGTCCAAGTGCCTTTTCTTTCGCGCCATTTTCTTAGCTTAGTAGAGATACGCTAATTGACCTTTCTCTACAGCCAGAATTCAAACTTGGCGCCAGTTCATAGGAAGATGTGGCGGTCAGATGACTTAGGTTAGTGTGGGTAGCCCAAAAGACCTATCCTCCCATGATTTTCTTAGGTTATTAGAGATAACCATGGTGTGATGAATTATTGTGTTGGAATTTGAAGTTCCCGCCATTTTTCTGGGGGAGGGGGGTGTGGCGCTTTCCCGCCAAAACCCGCCAACTTGAATGACGTCATGGCCGCCATCTTGGATGACGTCATGTGCTACTGCCAAGTCTACATGCCACCATCTTGGATGACGTCATCGCCGCCATATTGGATACATCTAGCAACAATGCAGAGTGGCATAGAAATAGCTTTGTTCCAGTACTCTCACACACACACACACACACACACACACACACACACACACACACACACAATGATGCTCTTGAAATAACCACGTTTCATTCATGGCACTAAAGAATCACTACTGAATACTTCAACACAAAATGCGATTCAGTGTGTCATATACAGTTATCATAATCACACAGATTGGCTTCATTAGTTGATCTTTGCCGAGGCCAAATTTTTTAAGGCTACAAATCATCATTGTGACTGGGTCACCACTGTTATACAACTAACTACTTAACCCAGTGTTGTGTCGTACTAAAATGGTTAGCGTAGGTAATTTTGGCAAATGTGGTGATTTTTTTATTTCTAAATCTAATCAAAAAAGTTTGTTTATTATTTTCATTCAATTACTTAATTTAAATGTAATTCCTTTATTTCTAATTCTTTACCACGTCGTTTTCTTCATCGTATTGACCTTTTTATTTGCTAGTATTTTTCTTCCTATCATTATTCTTTTTTCGTTTGGAATCTGCCTGTGTCGCCTATAATCTGCAGCCAAGTGCCAATGAGGACTGCCTATCAGCTGTTAACATGGCAGCTCGTATAGCCTGCGTGATGATAGTTCCGAGTAACCAATGTTAGTGAGAAATTACTGTTAGCTTTTAGATCTGAAAATGATTGTTTTCTGTCTTGGGTTTGCTTTTTATTTTCTTTATTGTGATTTTAAAACCTGTAGAACAGGTAAGCTGGCAGCAGCACAATACGCCGCTCTTCAGCCAAAGACTGGACAATGATAAAAACAGAGAAGATACATGACTTGGAACAAAACGGCGGGAAAAAACAGTAGACACATGAACATAAAAAACTATGAAACCGTTCACACTCGATGACAATCCACACTACAAACTGTTGACACGACGCACAAACACTGAAGATGACGATGGCACTGGTGAACGATGAAGTCTGACGGTGAGCACTGAACACTAAACACGACGGCACACACGACACACTGATGGCAATGATCTCCGACGCGCGAATGTCCACTTAACGTGTGCGAGTCCGGGAACCTGCCAAGAGGGGAAGAAGGGTGAGGTTTGGGAGAGGGGACAACAAGGATGGCAATGGGTGAGGAGATGGGGAAAGAGGAGAGGGACAGGGGAGGGGAAGCCCGGGGGAAGAGTGGGGAGAAAGGGAAGAGGGAGAGAAGGGAGGGAGGGTGCCCAGAGGAGCAGAGACGCCATGGGCCGGGGAGAGAGGGGGAGGGAGGAATGCGGCACGGAAGCCCGGGGGAAGAGGGGTGGAGGAAGGGGGACGGGGGAAAGGAAAGAGAAGGGAGTGAGGGTGCCTAAAGGAAAGGACACAGGAGGAGGGTGGGAAGATCAAAGTTGGTAGGAGGGGTGGATGGAGGGAAGGAGGGCATCATCAGGGAGAGGGAGCTGGCGGAAGCCACCTTGGGAGAGGGTAAGAAGGGTGGAGAGATGGAGACCGGGTGGGATGTGGGAATACAGGTGCGGCAGTGGGCGGGGGTGGGAGAGGATGGGAGAGACTAGCGGGTGAGAAGGATCGAGTTTGCGGGAGGTGTACAGGAACCGTATCCTTTCAAGGAAAAGGTGGGGGAAGGGGATGAGATCATACAAGATCCGCGTGGGGGAGGGGAGACGGATGTGATAGGCGAGGCGAAGAGCATGGCGTTCAAGGATTTGGAGGGATTTATAAAAGGTAGGGGGGTGGAGATCCAAGCCAACTGGAGGTAACAAAGGATAGGGCGGATGAGGGATATATAGGTGTGGAGGATTGTGGAGGGGTCCAGACCCCATGTACGGCCGGAAAAGAGCTTAAGGAGACGGAGTCGGGAGCGTGCCTTGGCTTGGATTGTCTGGAGATGGGGAGTCCAGGAGAGGCGACGGTCGAGGGTGACGCCAAGGTACTTAAGGGTGGGAGTGAGGGCGATAGGACGGCCATTGATGGTGAGATAGAAATCGAGGAGGCGGAAGGAAGGGGTGGTTTTGCCTACAATGATCGCCTGGGTTTTGGAGGGATTGACCTTGAGCAATCACTGGTTGCACCAAGCGGCGAACCGGTCAAGATGGGATTGGAGAAGGTGTTGGGAGCGCTGCAGGGTGGGGGCAAGGGCAAGGAAGGCAGTGTCATCGGCAAACTGGAGAAGGTGGACGGGGAGTGACGGCGGCGGCATGTCCGCCGTGTACAAAAGGTACAGAAGGGGGGAGAGGACGGAGCCTTGGGGCACACCGGCGGAGGGGAAAAAGGTGTAGGAATCTGTGTTATAGATGGTGACATAGGAAGGACGGTGGGAGAGAAAGGATCCGATCAGACGGACGTAATTAATGGAAAGGGCGAAGGTTTGGAGCTTGAAGAGGAGACCGGAATGCCAACCACGGTCATAAGCACGTTCGAGGTCCAGGGAGAGGAAGATTGCGGAGCGACGGGAATTAAGCTGGTTGGAAAGGAGATGAGTGAGGTTAAGGAGAAGGTCGTCAGAAGATAAGGACGGCCGAAAGCCACACTGGGTAACGGGAAGGAGGCGGTGCTGGCGGAGATGCTGGTGGATGCGTCAGGTGAGGATAGATTCCAGGACCTTGCTGAAGACCGAGTTAAGGCTGATGGGACGGTAGGAGGAGACGGTGGACGGCGGTTTGCCAGGTTTAAGGAACATTAGGATACGGGAGGTTTTCCACAGGCTGGGGTAGTAACCGGTGGACAGACCTACATTGTAGAGCCTGGCCAGGGTGGAGAGGAAAGAGACAGGAGCTTCACGAAGGTGACGGTAGGTGACACGATCGTGACCAGGAGCGGTGTTGCGTTTTGTGCGGAGTGTAGCAATGAGATCCTGTGTAGTGATAGGGGCATTGAGTTCCGTGTGTGCAATGTTGTCCAAGTACTGGAAACGATGAGTGAGGGGAGGGACAGAGGTGTCAGTTCGATCGCGGAGATCCGGGAAGAGGGAGTAATCGAACTGGGGATCATCGGGGATGGAAAATACAGCAGAGAGGTAAGAGGCAAAGTGATTTGCCTTACTAAGGGTGTCAGGGAAAGGGTGATCATCATCGAGAAGAGGATAGTAGGGGGAGGGTTTAGTTCTGGTAAGGCGACGGAAGGTGGACCAGAACTTGGACGAGTTGATAGGTAGGGTAGCATTTAAACGGGTGCATGTCTGTCGCAAGTCGCGACGTTTCTTAGCAGTGATCAAATTACGAATGTGACACTGGAGTTGCCGGTGGCGTCGTAGTGTGTCCGGGTCACGCGTGCGGAGGAAGGCACGGTAGCGATGGCAGGATTCACGGAGGAGGAGGATGGCCTGCGGGGGTAAGGTAGGACGGTGGGGATGGACGGCGACAGTAGGGACGTGGGCCTCCATGGCCTCAGACAAGGTCTGCTGGAGAAAGGAGGCGGCATGGGTGGTGGTAGGTGAAGGGGTGGCTATTGATCTGGGTGGAAAGGGTATCCTGGTAGGCATTCCAGTTGGCACAGGAATAGTCATGGATGTACTTAGGGGGAGGGTCATTGCGAGGGTCGGGGTGGGAGCGACGACCGTCTGAAACGGTGAGGAGGACAGGGAGATGGTCGCTGCCAATAGGCTCCAGGACATCCACCGTTATGCGGCCAAGGAGGTTGGGGGAGGAAAAGATAACATCGGGAGTGGAGTTGGATTCAGGACGCGTGTGCTGGGGGATGGGGATGAGGTCGCCTTGAAGGGAGAAGAGGAACCGATGCCACCGCCGTAACTGGGCGGCGGAACGACTATGGATGTTAAGGTCGGCGGCAATCACGTAGGAGGAGAAGGTACGGTCAATGTGGGAGAGGAAGTCGAAGGGAATAGGGGCGTTAGGGCGGACATAGATGGTGGTGCAGGTAACGGTATGGCTGGGGAAGAAGAGACTAAGGATCAGGTGTTCAGTGGACTCGGGAAGGAGAGGTTGGAGCCGAACGGGGATCTGGCGGTGGTGCCCAATTGCAACTCCGCCACACGCAATCGGGAGGGGATTATCGGAGCGGTGGAGGAGGTAGGGCGAAGTGTGGATGGTGTGGTGCGGTTGGAGGAAGGCTTCATTGAGGAGGAAGGCATCCACGCGGTAGGTGGCAAGGGTGTGCAGGAAGAGGTTCTTGTTGGCGGGAAGGGAGTGGATGTTGTTGAAAAGGATATGGTGCTTCGCGCCATGACAGGGAATTAGACAAGGGTGTCAAGACGGGAGAAGGTGAAATGGGCCTGGTTGTTGGTGTAGGTGGCGTACATTTTGAGTTGGAAAATGGAACGAGCGGCGTGGGATATCTGTTGCAGTGTGTGGGGGCGCTGAAAAGGATGGACATTCTGAAGGACGATGGTGAGGAATCTGATGATGTCCTCAGCGGTAGGGGGTGGGCGAAGGGAATTGCCGGGAGGGCTGGGGGCGTCCAGAGGATGGACAGGGACGGTGAGTTCAGGAGTGGTTGGAGGGGGTCGGGCTTTACACTTTTGGGAGTAGGTGGGATGGGGGAGATGGCAGGTATTGCAGGAGGGAGGGGATTGAAGGTTAGGGCACTGCCGGAGGAAGTGTGCTTGCCTACAGTGCGGGAAGGTGGGGGCCTCGCAGCACTCGGCTGCTGGGTGTGCGGTATAGTGCAGACACCTTTGGCAGCGCAGGGATTGAGGATGGGAACAGGAGGGGTCGACCTTATAGCGCTGGTTGAAGAGGAGGGCACCCTCCTTCAGGAGACAGTCAATGGAGGGGGCGTCCTCGGAGAAAACCCGCATAAAAGGCAGGTGGGGCCGGCAGAGTTGAAAATGCGGCAGACCGCCCGCACCTCCAGTGTGGGATGCGCCTTGAGCTCCGCCAACACCTTTTCCTCCGTGATCGACGGACTGAGCCGAGTGATCACGGTAGTGATGGTCAGTGGGCGATGCGGGGGTTGGGGTTGGTGGGTAGGAGATGGAGAAGGAGCAGGGGTGAGGGAGGCGTTGGGGCCAAAACGGGTGATGGGGAGGTGGGAGAGGATGTCAGTATGGAGGGTTGGGCTGGGAGAGGAGATGAGAACGGAATCCCATCTGGGAGTGAGGAGAGAGATGGGGGCACCAGGGAAATGTTGGCGGAGGAGGAGGGAGAGATTCCGGGCCTCAAGAAGGGAAGGATCGGGACGGGAGAGGAGGTATTTGTATAAAGAGGGGGGGAGGAGGGGGAGGAGGAGGCGGAGGGAGCAGCGCCAGGTGGGGAGACATCCATGGCACCCTGGGGGAAGGGGGAAGGAGGATGGGTGGGGCCTTTCTGGGAGCGGAGGAGTTGGTGGTGCCACTAGGGCGTTTAACGGTGGCAGAAGGGCGGGTGGTGATATGAGGGACAGGAGCTATAGGGAGGTGGTGGGAAGGGACAGGTCCCAGCGTTGACGCAGCAGTCGGCGCCGGAGATGGTGATGGTGAAGGCGACGGCGACAGCGACAGCCCGACGGGCCACCACCCGAGCTGGAGCTGCAGTGACAGACTGGGGGAGTGGGGGGAAAGGATCAGAGGGAGAGGAGCGGGAGGAAAGAGCTGGAGAGGGGGCGACAAGAGCGAGGGCGAAGGGAGAGTGAGTAGAGATGGGATGGATAGAGGAGGGTGTGACTGGGCACACCATGTTATGGTGGTGGTGGTGGCGGAGGGGGAAGTATAAACTATGGCTGTGGTGGTAGTGGTTGTAGTGGTGGTGGGGGCTGACATGACGACAGGGAGAAACAAAAACGCACAGAAAGAAAAAGAAAGAACAAAAAACTGGGGACAGACGAAGACGAAGACGGAGGAAGATGAAGACGGATGAAGACCAGAGTCCCACGCTGCTGACGCTGTCGCTGACTCGACTACGGGTGGCAGGAATGCCGCAGCTGCTGCTGCTGCTGCCACGGACGGGGCCGGGGCCGGTGCTGCTGCTGGAGGGCTGGCTGGCTGCTGCCGGCTGGACCGCTGCTGCTGGCCGGGACGGCTGCTGCTGGCTGTGACGGCTGCTGCTGCTGCTGCTGCTGCTGCTCGACTGGACCGCTGGACCGCTGGACCGCTGCTGCTCGGCTGGCTGGCTGGCTGGCTGGCTGGCTGGCACCTGAAACCTAGCGCTTCGATTAGTGCTGGAATGGCACAATCAAAGGGCGGTATCCTTGCGGAGTACCGTCGGAGATGTTGGATTTGCTCTTAGAGGCTAGCTTTAATCATCATGAACAAAGCCATCATGATTTTAGTGCTGCCACAGACAGTGGACCGCCGTTTGCTCAGATACATTACCCATCTAAAGGTTGTAGTTAGCTTAGGACATGAGTTTAAATTCAGGACTACAAAATGCGTCGTCTGCCGCAGTTCAGTCATTGGTTGCATTTCGCGGAGGCCACTTCCAGCACTGCTCTGCATTACACATTAACAGTTTCTGTGAAGTGACCCGCCGTATTTGTTTTTCACCTACCTCTAACCAATCGGTAGCCGGCAGCCGATGTGGCGACACTCTAGCGGCAACTGACAGACGTTAACTATCAAGTAATTTTAACTGGACTCTGGTGACATCTGTGGAAAGTACTATTTCTGCTTCTTGTATTTCAGACTTAGATCGTTTACATATATCAGGAACAATAATCGACCTAAGTCTGAGCTTTAGAGGACCCCATCAGTTATTTCTACCCTGTCAGACCAGTGTTCTCGGACTATATTGGTTGAATTACCACATACAACTTCCTGCATTCTTCTGGTTAGGTGGATCTCCGGCGGTAATTCGTTAGAATACCGCCCTTCGATTGTGCTTTCATGGTGCCAATCGAAGTGATAGGTGTTACAGGTGCCAGCCAGCCAGCCAGCCAGCCAGCCAGCCAGCCCGTCAACGTGTAGCGGTCCAGCCAGCGTCGGTCCTCGCCAGCAGCCAGCAGCCAGCAGCCAGCAGCGGTCCCCGCCAGCAGACAGCAGCGGTTGCAGCCAGCAGCCTGCAGCCAGCGTCCAGCATCGGTCCCAGCCAGCGTCCAGCCGCCAGCAGTGGTTCCTGCCGGCAGCCAGCGTCCAGCAGCGGTCCCTGCCAGCATCCAGCAGCGGTCCCTGCCAGCGTCCAGCATCGGTTCCTGCCAGCAGCCAGTGTCCAACAGCCGTCCGAGCCAGCAGCGGTTCCTCCCAGCAGCCAGCGTCCAGCAGCAGCACCAGCAGCAGCAGCAGACATAGTGTCCCCACCAGCCTGCCAGCCGGCCAGGTCGCCTCCCCCGCCAGCAGCAGCAGAGTGGGGTTTCGGCCCCAGTCTCCTTCATAGTTTCTCCGTCCCTTCTAATCTGTGTTTCTCGTCGCCTTCTTTGTCCTGTCCTGCTCTGTGCTTTTCCCCTTCTCGACCCCCATCACCGCCACTACTGCCACCACCACTGCCATCATCTACACCTCCCCCTCTGCCGCCGCCACCACTATCACGTGGTGTGCCGCATCACTCCCCCCTCAGTCCATCCCCCCACTCCTCACTCTCCAATCTCCCTCCCTATTTGTCGCCCCATCACCGGTTCCTCCCTCCCGCGCCTCCTCTGATCCCTTCCCTCCACTCCCTCCCTTTGCTCCTCCCGTTTCTGCGGCCCCCGCTAGGGTGATTGCCTTCAGCACCGGGACCTGCCGCTCACCGACACATTCCAGTCACTCCCATCCCCCACACCTCCTCAGCCGCCGTCAAGCGCCCCAGTGGCACCCCTGCCTCCTCTACTTCCAAAAAGGCTCTGCCTCGTCCACCTTCCCCCACCCATGATGCCATGGATGTCTCCCTGCCCGTCCCTACCCCCTCCTCCTCCTCCTCTACCCCCTCCTCCTACCGCTACCTCCTCTCTCGTCCTGATCCCTCCCTTCTTGAAGCCCGGAACCTCACCCTCTTCCTTCGCCAGAATTTTCCTGGTGCCCCATCTCCCTCCTCACTCCTCGTCGTGATTCGGTGCTCATCTCCTCCCCCAGCCCTACCCTCCACACAGACCTCCTTTCCCGTATCCCTGTTACCCGCTTTGGCCCTCATGCCTCCCTCACCCCTGCTCCTTCCCCGCCTCCCTCTCGCCAACCCCAACCCCCGCGCCGCCCACCGACCCTCACCGCCGTGATCACTCAGCTTAGTCCGACAATCACGGAGGAGGATGTGTTGGCAGAGCGTCAGGCCCATCCTCATCTGGAGGTGCGTGCGGTTCGTCGCATTCACAACGCTGCCGGCCCCACCAGCCTTATGCGAGTTTTTTCCAAGCACGCCCCCTCCATAGACCGTCTCCTGAAGGAGGGTGCCCTCCTTTTTAACCAACGTTATAAATTTGACCCCTCCCGTTCCCCTCCTCAATCCCTCCTCTGCCAAAGGTGCTTGCGGTTTAATGCGCACCCAACATCTGAGTGCCGCGAGGCCCCCACCTGCCCGCACTGTAGGCAAGCCCACTTTTTACGGCAGTGCCCCAATCTCCAGTCCCCCCCCCCCTCCTGCAATACCTGTAACCTCCCTCATCCTACCTCCTCCCAGAAGTGTAAGGCCCGACCCCCTCCTACCATTAACGAACTCACCGTTCCCGTCAGCACTCTGGACGCCGCCACCCCTCCCGGCAACTCCCTTCGCCCACCCCCTACCGCTGAGGACATCATCAGATTCCTCACCATCGTCCTTCAGAATGTTCATCCTTTTCAGCACCCGCACAACCTCCAACAGATCTCCCTCGCCGCCCGTTCCGTTTTC
Source organism: Schistocerca cancellata (assembly GCF_023864275.1). Taxonomy (NCBI): domain Eukaryota; kingdom Metazoa; phylum Arthropoda; class Insecta; order Orthoptera; family Acrididae; genus Schistocerca; species Schistocerca cancellata. The sequence goes on along the minus strand of NC_064629.1, from coordinate 873,147,004 downwards.
CAACTCAAAATGTACGCCACCTACTCCAACAACCAGGCCCATTTCACCTTCTCCCGTCTTGACACCCTCGTTTAAATCCCTGTCATGGTGCGACAGCACCGTATCCTTTTCAACAACATACGCTCCCTTCCCGCCAACAAGAACCTCTTCCTGCACACCCTTGCCACCCACCGCGTGGATGCCTTCCTCCTTAATGAAGCCTTCCTCCAACCGCACCACACCGTCCACACATCGCCCTACCTCCTCCACCGCTCCGATAATCCCCTCCCGATTGCGTGTGGCGGAGGGCGGAGTTGCCATTGGGCACCACCACCAGATCCCCGTTCGGCTCCAACCTCTCCTTCCCGAGCCCACTGAACACCTGATCCTTAGTCTCTTATTCCCCAGCCTTACCGTTACCTGCGCCACCATCTATGTCCGCCCTAACGCCCCTATTCCCTTCGACTTCCTCTCCCACATTGACCGTACCTTCTCCTCCTACGTGATCGCCGCCGACCTTAACATCCATAGTCGTTCCGCCGCCCAGTTACGGCGGTGGCATCGGTTCCTCTTCTCCCTCCAAGGCGACCTCATCCCTATCCCCCAGCACACCCGTCCCGAATCCAACTCCACTCTCGATGTTATCCTTTCCTCCCCCAACCTCCTTGGCCGCATAACGGTGGATGTCCTGGAGCCTATTGGTAGCGACCATCTCCCTGTCCTCCTTACCATTTCAGACGGTTGTCGCCCCCGCCCTGACCCTCGTAATGACCCTCCCCCTAAGTACTATCCATGACTATTCCCGTGCCAACTGGAATGCCTACTGGGATACCCTCTCCACCCAGGTCGATAGCCACCCCTTCACCTACCACCACCCTGACGTTGTCACCCACGCCGCCTTCTTTCTCCAGCAGACCTTGTCTGAGGCCGTGGAGGCCCACGTCCCTACTGTCGCCGTCCACCCCCACCGTCCTACCTTACCCCCACAGGGCGTCCTCCTCCTCCGTGAATCCCGTCGTCTCTACCGTGCCTTCCTCTGCACGCGTGACCCGGCCACACTATGACGCCACCGGCAACTACAGCGTCACATTCGAAATTTGATCACGGGTAAGAAACGCCAGGACTGGCGACAGACATGCACCCGTTTAAATGCTACCCTACCTATCAACTCGTCCAAGTTCTGGTCAGCTGTCCGTCGCTTTACCGGAACTAAACCGTCCCCCTACTATCCTCTTCTCGATGATGATCACCCTTTCCCTGACTCCCTTTAGTAAGGCCAATCACTTTGCCTCTTACCTCTCCGATGTCTTTTCTATCCCCGATGGTCCCCAGTTCAATTACTCCCTCTTCTAGGATGTCCGTGACCGAACTGACACCTCTGTCCCTCCCCTCGCTCCTGGTTTCCAGTACTTGGACAACATTGCACACACGGAACTCAATACCCCTATCACTACACAGGATCTCATTGCTACACTCCGCACAAAACGCAACACTGCTCCTGGTCACGATCGTGTCACCTACCGTCACCTTCGTGAACCTCCTGTCTCTTTCCTCTCGACTCTGGCCAGGCTCTACAATGTAGTCCTGTCCACCGGTTGCTATCCTGACCTGTGGAAAACCTCCCGTATCCTGATGTTCCTTAAACCTGGCAAACCGCCGTCCGCCATCTCCTCCTACCGTCCCATCAGCCTTACCTCGGTCTTCAGCAAGGTCTTGGAATCTATCCTCACCCGACGCATCCACCGGCATCTCCGCCAGCACCGCCTCCTTTCCGTTACCCAGTGTGGCTTTCGGCCGTCCTTCTCTTCCGACGATCTTCTCCTTCACCTCACTCATCTCCTTTCCGACCAGCTTTATTCCTGTTGCTCCACAATCTTCCTCTCCCTGGACCTCGAACGCACTTATGACCGCGTATGGCATTCCGATCTCCTCTTCAAGCTCCAAACCTTCGCCCTTCCCATCAACTATGGCCGTCTGATCGGCTGCTTTCTCTCCCGCCGTCCTTCCTATGTCACCATCTATAACACAGATTCCTACACCTTTTTCCCCTCCGCCGGTGTGCCCCAAGGCTCCGTCCTCTCCCCCCTTCTGTACCTTTTGTACACGGCAGACATGCCGCCGCCGTCACCCCCCGTCCACCTTCTCCAGTTTGCCGATGACACTGCCTTCCTTGCCCTTGCCCTTGCCCCCACCCTGCAGCGCTCCCAACACCTTCTCCAATCCCATCTTGACCGGTTCGCCGCTTGGTGCAACCAGTGGTTGCTCAAGGTCAATCCCTCCAAAACCCAGGCGATCATTGTAGGCAAAACCACTCCTTCCTTCTGCCTCCTCGATTTCTATCTCACCATCTATGGCCGTCCTATCGCCCTCACTCCCACCCTTAAGTACCTTGGCGTCACCCTCGACCGTCGCCTCTCCTGGACTCCCCATCTCCAGACAATCCAAGCCAAGGCACGCTCCCGACTCCGTCTCCTTAAGCTCTTATCCGGCCGTACGTGGGGTCTGGACCCCTCCACAATCCTCCACACCTATAAATCCGTGATCCCCCCTATCCTTTGTTACGCACATCCGGCCTGGATCTCCACCCCCCCTACCTTTTATAAATCCCTCCAAATCCTTGAACTCCATGCTCTTCGCCTCGCCTATTGCATCCGTCTCCCCTCCCCCACGCGGATCCTGTATGATCTCATCCCCTTCCCCCACCTCCTCATTTTACTTGAATACGGTTCCTGTACATCTCCCGCAAACTCGATCCTTCTCATCCGCTTGTCTCACCCATCCTCTCCCACCCCCGCCCGCTGCCGCGCCTGTATTCCCATATCCCACCTGGTCTCCATCTCTCCACCCTCCTCACCCTCTCCCAAGGTGGCTTTCGTCAGCTCCCTCTCCCTGATGATGTCTTCCTCCCCTCCATCTACCCCTCCTACCAACTTTGATCCTCACTCCACTTCCTGTGTCCTTTCCTTTCGGCACCCTCCCTCCCTTCTCTTACCTTCCCTTCTCTTTCCTTTTCCCCTGTCTCCTCCCTCCTCCCCTCTTCCCCCGGGGCTTCCCCTCCCCCTTCCACCCTTCCCCCCGTCGCCCCTGCCCCTGGCATCTGCTCACCCCTCTCCCTCTCCCTCTCCCACCCGCCCTCCTCCTTTCTTGGCAGGTCCCCGGACTCGTACACGGTTAGTGCCCATTCGCGCGCTGGAAATCTACGCCTCATGTTCTGTGTGTATCGTCGTTTTGTGCTTAAGTGGTTCAGTATTATTCGTTTTGTGCCCCTCTGTTCACGTGTGACAATATTCGTCTTTGTCCAAGTGTCTGAATAAATTTTATCTTGGACTCTACGCCCGTGAACGGCTCCATGTATTTTAAATAGTGATTGTTTCCGTTTCTATGTCCACCATGTTTTTTCTCTCGATGTCTTCCTTTATATCTTGTGTGTTTCTCTGAGGCCAAAGAGCGGCGTAGCATGCTGCTGCTGGCCTGCCTGTACCCAGGTTTGAAAATAACAATAAAGAAAAAAAAAGAACTGGTTAGGTATGACGTAATCCACTGGATGGCTACAACGTCAATCGCATAATACTTAAATTCATCTAGGACAAAATTGTGATTCACACATGTAAAATGCCTTAGATACGTCGCAGAAAATACCAACTTGCTCTATTTTGTTATTTAATGCTTGTAAAATTCGGTGAATGAACATGTACAGGGTATCCTGAGTAGAGCAACACTTCTGAAATCCTAACTGTGATTCACTGAGGATATTATTGTCGCTCAGGAGAGATACTAGTCTAGAATACATACCCGTCTCAAAAATTTTGGAAACTGATATCAGTTGTGAAAGAAGTCGGTACTTATTGACATTTCTCCCATCGCCTTTCTTAAAGAGATGTAGCTATAATAATAGAGAAACTACACCAGTATGCAACAGACACTCATAAACAATCACTTACATTCATGATACAGTATAAAGAACCTTGGCGGTATAGAGATAAGAAGATGACAGTTGCGAATGTGGACGCTCTAATTTCAAATATTCCGTAAAAAATGGATTTATCGGTATCTGCAAGTGAGCTACATAGCTCTTGTTTAGTTAAGGATAAAATGTTTGCTATAAGCGTATATCGGTATTTACATGTGGGCTGCATAGTAACATATTTTAAAGCGTTATCCCTATATATGGCTGAAATCTTTCTAAAATCTCGTCTTTTTATTTCTTACATTCTCAGAAGCCGTTTATGACTGTATTGTGGCCGTCTGCAACTGTATGAATGATGCTGATACCTTGTTATGGTTAGTATGTTTCTTACAATGCAGACAAAATTTTTTTTTTTTTTTTTTTTTTTTTTACTTTATTGTAATTTTGAAACCTGAACAAACAGGTAGGCTGGCAGCAGCACAATACGCTGCTCTTCAGCCGAAGAGAGTACATGGAGATAAACAAAGAAGAGACATTACATAGAAAAACGGCGGGAAAACACAGGAGACACAAGAACAGAAAAGCACAAGAAGCCGTTCACACTTGATGACAATCCACACTAGGAACTGGAGACCCGACGCACAAACACTGAAGAAGACGATGTCACAGGTGAACAATGGAGCGTGACGGCGAAACGGAACACTAAACATGACGGCACACACGATACACTGATGGCGGTGATCTCCGGCGCGCGAATGTCCACTTAGCGTGTGCGAGTCCGGGGACCTGCCAAGAGGGCAACAGGGATGAGGAAGGGGAGAGGGGAGGAAAAGAGGATGCCACGGCTGAGGAGACGGGGACAGGAGGATAGGGACAGGAGAGGGGGGGCCCGGGGGACGAGGGACGAGAAAAGGAGGAGGGAGGGAAAAGGGAGAGAAGGGAGGGAGGGTGCCCTGAGGAGCAAGCACAGGAGGAGGGCGGGAGGATCAAAGTTGGCAGGAGGGGTAGATGGAGGGGAGGAGGGCATCATCAGGGAGGGGGAGCTGGCGGAAGCCACCTTGGGAGAGGGTAAGGAGGGTGGAGAGATGGAGACCGGGTGGGACATGGGAGTACAGGCGCGGCAGCGGGCGGGGTTGGGAGAGGATCGGGGAGACGAGCGGGTGAGGAGGATCGAGTTTACGGGAGATGTAGAGGATTCGTATCCTTTCGAGGAAAAGGAGGAGGTGGGGGAAGGGGATAAGGTCATACAGGATCCGCGTGGGGGAGGGGAGACGGATGCGATAGGCAAGGCGGAGAGCATGGCGTTCAAGGATTTGGAGGGATTTATAAAAGGAAGGGGGGGGGCGGAGATCCAGGCTGGATGGGCGTAACAGAGGATAGGGCGGATGAGGGACTGATAGGTGTGGAGGATGGTGGAGGGGTCCAGACCCCACGTTCGGCCGGAAAGGAGCTTGAGGAGACGGAGGCGGGAACGTGCCTTGGCTTGGATTGTCTGGAGATGGGGAGTCCAGGAGAGGCGGCGGTCGAGGGTGACGCCAAGGTACTTAAGGGTGAGGGTGAGAGCGATGGGACGGCCATAAACGGTGAGATAAAAATCAAGGAGGCGGAAGGAGGGAGTGGTTTTGCCTACAATGATCGCCTGGGTTTTGGAAGGATTGACCTTGAGCAACCACTGGTTGCACCAAGCGGTGAACCGGTCAAGATGGGATTGGAGAAGGTGTTGGGAGCGTCGCAGGGTGGGGGCAAGGGCAAGGAAGGCGGTGTCATCGGCAAACTGGAGAAGGTGGACGGGGGGTGACGGCGGCGGCATGTCCGCCGTGTACAACAAGTACAGAAGGGGGGAGAGGACGGAGCCTTGGGGCACACCGGCGGAGGGGAAAAAGGTGTAGGAATCGGTGTTATGGATGGTGACATGGGAAGGACGGCGGGAGAGAAAGGAACCGATCAGACGAACGTAGTTAATGGGAAGGGCGAAGGTTTGGAGCTTGAAGAGGAGACCGGAATGCCATACGCGGTCATATGCGCGTTCGAGGTCAAGAGAGAGGAAGATTGCGGAGCGATGCAGACAAAAAAGGGCTAACTACCGTAATAATTTCTTCTTTGTAAGCACATTACAGTAACAAATCACATTTTTATAATCTCGAGCAACAGTAATACTTCTTGTAACTTCATTCAAATTTTTTGGCTGCATATCCTTTAATTTTATTTGGGAAACGTTTAGTATGTGCTGGATAATTTGGTACTTTCTTCTCGCTAGCAAACATAGCTGTGGACTCCTGGCTTACTCAGAAGTTCACTGCTGTTGTGTACATAGTTCCGCGTAGTCAGCACATACAAAACTTTCCCACTAGAGCGCGCCCAGCTAAGCAGAACAGCGCAGGCGCAGCGCTCGTCCATCTCCGTACTACGAGATGGCTCTGCCATAGAGACCGACCAAATTCTGCTTCCGCCGATCCGCGTATTAATATGTAACCAGTCTATAGTCAAGTTTCAGTCTACGCCCAATAAGATTACCATTTTCATGTATATAGCCATTAAGATAAATGTATAGACACTTTTGTCAAGTATCAGAGATACATGTGAGAATAAGATTAATGTACCAATACCAAAGGAACTTCAGATTGTCAATCGTAAATAGCATCCAGAACCCAGTAATTTTTATGCTTGTTATTATTTTAATAAATGTAAGTGAAAATTAATCAAGTTCTGTTTAAAGTTGGTCACCGCCAATCTGCTACTCTAAGCGTGCAAGTGGCATTTCTATCGTCTGACCTAACAGCAGAAGATAAACGCGCCACGATAAGACCACGAGACATAGTGCTGACACTCGCCTACTTCGTTAGAGCGACAAGGCAAATAATCTGATGGTGTGTGTACTGAAGGTCTTACAGTACGCACACCACAACTGCTCTGTTACGCAAAAGACACAGATATCTCGGTTACCACTAAAATGCACCCCCGTCAGGGTTCGCCTCATAAACTTCAAAGACACGCCTGCGACCCTGTCCCAAACACAGTCGACAGACACATTCTCACAATTGTACATACTACAAATGAATAAACAACGAATGAAACGAAAGTCTCTCACATTCAGCAGCTACAGACGCATAGAGCTAATTAACTCTCCTGCCACTTCGAGATGAGCTCGATGTGCACTCACTGATCGACAAACAAGGTTTATGAGACAAAGGAATTATAGATATCGGCTGCGAGTGAGCACTGATGTAAATCATGGGGGAAAGTTGAAAATTTGCACAGGACCAAGATTCGAACTCGTGTCTCCTGCTTAGTAGGCAGATGTGCTGACCACTCCGCCATCTGCGCACAATGATCGTCGCAACTGCATGGACAATGCTAGCAAGCCTCCCATGAGCCCCAAATTCTCAACTTAACCACAGACTAGTAATGTAGTGCCCCTCGCCCATTATCCTCAGTGCTCGCGACATTCCTCTGATTCCCATTAGAGTCCGAGCATGCTGTGCATTTGCATTACAGTGATTAATTAGTCATCCTCACCTTAATTATATATATATGCTGTCTGTCTTCCGGACATGTCAGAAAGAAAGACACCACATATACATAGTTAAAGCGAGTACGGCCGATGATCTCTTCAGTGTGGATGTACACTAAGGTTCGAACTCTTCCAGGAATCGGCGAAATGTCGCAAGTAATGAGGATAAAGGGCGAGGGGCACTACATTAGTAGTTTGTGGTTAAGTTAAGAATTAGGATCTGTAAAGGCACGTTAGGGTAATCTGTACAGTTGCGATGGTCACTGTGTCCAGATAGTGCATCTGCCTACTAAGCAGGAGACTCGGGTTTGAAACCCGGTACGGAACAAATTTTCATCTTTCCCCATTCGTTTAAATCAACGCCATCTTGCAGCGAATGTCTGTAACTCCGTTGTGTCTTAATTCATAGTGGCTGCTGGATCAGAATGGTGTCTGTTCTTTCGGACGTGTCCGACACAACAGACGAGATGCGGGCAGGAGGGAGGGCAAAATTCCCAGGGCTCAAGCCTCATGGGGGTGCCCAAGTCTATCAAAGCTTCACATCCCTTAGGGTGCTAAGTTGGCAAAATATTAGGCTACTACTGTAACAAATTTTATAGCATATAAAAAAAATAGAAAATTATGACGCACCAGCATAACCAATCTAGCTCTTGCTTTCTACTTCGGTACTCCAGTTTTATGAGTCATACTGGCAAATTGCATTCAATTACACTGAAGTGCCAAAGAAACTGGTATAGCCATGCGTATTCAAACACAGAGATATGTAAACAGGCAGAATACGGCGCTGCCTGTATGAGACAACCAGTGTCTGGCGCAGTTGTTAGATAGGTTACTGCTCCTGCAATGTAAGTTTGTCAAGATTTAAGTGAAGATCTCCATTTCCTCGTACTCTTACGGATTTATGGACAGCCCTGCAGTGTTCATGGTTTCAGTTTCCTCCATCACTACTTCAGAAATTAGTCGAGTCCATGCCATGTCGTGTTGCGGCACTTCATCGTGCTCGCGGGGGTCCTACACGATGTTAGGCAGGTGTACCAGTTTCAAAAATTGTTCAAATGTGTGTGAAATCTTATGGGACTTGACTGATAAGGTCAACAGTCCCTAAGCTGACACACTACTTAACCTAAATTATCCTAAGGACAAACACACACACCATGCCCGAGGTAGGACTCGAACCTCCGCCGGGATCAGCCGCTCAGTGTACCAGTCCCTTTGGCTTTTCTGTGTATTATTCGTACTTACTTGTTGGTTATGCGTGCCAAAGTCTACGTATATGAATAAACTGTCAAACATTTACTAACCTTTAGAATTCGTTTCATATAAGATGTATACGTTGCTGCGCCGTATTCTGCCTGTTTACATATCTCTGTATTTGTATACGCATACATATTCTAGTTCTTTGACGCTTCATTGTATAAAGTTAACAGGAAATTGTTTGCTTTACATTTTTGTCAATACGTTGCCCATGAATCGCTGTTCCTCGAACACGCCCAGCTTAGGATTTGTATCATGAAAGACTAAAAACGTTATTAGGAATTGTATATAATTCTCAGTCTTTCCGGTTTTGCATAACTATTTGGTAGTCATTTTAAGTTCTTTTCAGGCATTTTAAGACCCTTTAAAGGAATCAACGATCAACTTAAACGAATGTCCTGTGACGTCCGCCCAGACCAAACGCAACGACGTCCGCCCCGAGCAGATGCAACGAACGAAAACGATCAAAATGAGATTAATAACAAAAAAAAAGATGGTAGAGCACTTGCCCGCGAAAGGCAAAGGTCCCGAGTTCGAGTCTCGGTCCGGCACACAGTTTTAATCTGCCAGGAAGTTTCATAGTCTGATGGCCTCAGAATCCTTGCAATGTCCATAGAACCCTTTCCTGGTGTCCACAATGTCTGTTAAAACAACATTTACACCTCAGACCGGATATTACGCTCATATTTTACTGCATATGTTCGACAACTTTGAACCCTGGTAACGAATAATGATATCGAAAAAATTTCTAACCTCCCCGACAGTACCATCTTGAGGGCATAAGGTAACGTTTTCGACGATCTGCCGTGAAAGGAAGTATGGTAGTGGCCATCTCCATTTTTTGTACCTAAAAATTGTACTTTTTCGGGTTTTTTTTTTTGGGGGGGGGGGGGGATCGCCCTTGAGCAAATGGTTGTTTTCAAGCCGACTAAGGTGCACTCTAGAACACAAGTCATTTACTGCGGATGAACCAACTGACTTCCTCGATTTGACTAGGCTGGAGAAAGTGTGTAATGTTTAAATTTTAACTCTGTACTCTAGGCTAGCTACAGTATACCACTTTTCCAATAGGTATGCAAATGGTCGATCGGACGAAGGCTATCCAAAATTGTTGACCCTTATCTCTGTGATCAATAGAACGTGAGATATGACCTGAAAAGCCGTTTCTTCGCGTGCGGCTTTATGGGACATATTGACAGCGTGCACTGTCCTGCGTTTTGCTTAAATCATAACAAACTTTCTTTTATAGTAACAATAAAATTTGGTTACCATATTTGGAAATAGGGCCGATCACACACTCGCCCCTAGTACTACAGATCATGTTTATTCGTAAATGTGTATAGAGATGCTGTGTTTGCTTGATTCATGAGAGGGTGTACAATTAGACACCCCCTTCCAAAAATTAAAATTAGCCAGCCGGACTTTCCCAAGCAAGACGCTCGGGTTTAGTCCACGAGGGCAAGACCCTTCCCGTGCTGATGCTGTGCGCCACAGGGTTTAAATAGCCTCCCTTACTTGTTGCTACACGGTATAACAATAACCAAAACTTTACCAAATTTCTTAAGTAAAATAATCTCTTTTCTACCTGCCACATATTTTAAAATTAAATTATATTTCGCGTTTGAAATGCGTAACAATCTGTTCTCCTTCGGTTTTGTTTTACAATTTTATAAAGGATTACAGCACAACAGTTACCGTAGACATCTGGCGGCAGTCGCGTTAACCTCTAGCTGTTCTTCCGCATCGTCGGCAGGTGGCAGCGCGAACGCTTCTACCTCGTAACGGTACCCACGGAGCGGTGATAAAAGCAGTACGCGAGGAAAATGAGTTTTCCGAATTTCTTCCTGTAAAAAACACTGTATGTAAATGAAGCAAAGCTGCATCAACTCCTGGAGTTAGTTTTCCGAAAGACATTCACCATCTCCCTCAAAAAATTATAAAAGGCTTCTTTCGGATTTGCGTGCTTTTTTCACTAACACTGCTCGTGCTGTTATGGGGAAATAACGGGCACACGAAAATGATTGTTTCAGTATCTTGTAGTTTCATAACACTGCTTGATAATGATTTCTATACCTTTTTGGTTATAGGTCATAGTTAATGTGGTACTCATTTTCTAAGTACTAAGTTGCTGAACTAATGTTTCGAAGTTGTTTTTGAAATTGGAGGGAAAGCCATATCTGACTAAAGTGTGGAGAAAACTGAAGTTAAAATATTTTATTTGTGGCTGATGACGTTAACGACGCTCCTTAACGCGCCACGGGAAAATACTGTAGCAGACGTACGTTTCTCAAAATGAGTGATGACGATTTATTATTTGCTTACTGCTGGAAGAAAATGATGAAGAAGAAGACGTTCTACTGCAATAGTTGCGTAGTGAAAAAACTGAAATACATCCCATCTTTGAGACAAGGTTTGACAAAAATTCCTTCACGACACTATCAGTCGTGATTTATTAAACGAAGAAAGAGTTTTTTGAGTTCTTCATGTTAAATATTTTCCAGTTTAACTGTGTCCTAGATCTGGTCAAACAGGTTTTCAGGAAGAACTCTGTAAATTGATATTTGTATGCAATAACATATGACGAAAAATTTGTCGTAACACTGTAGTAAGAAAAGTCAAAGTAATTTAAAGACTATAGTAGTTTAGTAGTCGAGATTATATTTCAGGTTTTTCAAGACAGTTTTCAAGACAGTAGAGAAAGTTTGCCATAAAATTTGGCATGTTATGCACAACTACGTAAGAAATTATCTATATTTGTCAACATATATTAAGCCGAACGTGTGGTAGCCACAGAGACATACTCCACTATCTCATAACTCCATTAACTGCAGAGCAAGTTATGTCGCAGTTTCAGTAACGGGCAGTTTCGTAGACTGCTGTAGGATTGCATTTCAATAAATGAATACTTCAAAGGAAAGGCAACCAAGCGACACCTCTGCGAAAATATACTAGGTGATCAAAAAGTCAGTATAAATTTGAAAACTGATTAAATCACGGAAAAATGTAGATAGAGAAGTACAAATTGACACTCATGCTTGGAATGACATGGGGTTTTATTAGAACCAAAAAAATGCGAACGTTCAAAAAATGTCCGACAGATGGTGCTTCATCTGATCAGAATAGCAATAATTAACATAACACAGTGAGACAAAGCAAAGATGATGTTCTTTACAGGAAATGCCCAATATGTCCACCATCATTCCTCAACAATAGCTGTAGTCGAGGAATAATGTTGTGAACAGCAATGTAAAGCATGTCCCGAGTTATGGTGAGGCATTGGCGTCGGATGTTGTCTTTCAGCATCCCTAGAGATGTCGGTCGATCACGATACACTTGCGACTTCAGGTAACCCCAAAGCCAATAATCGCACGGACTGAGGTCTGGGGACCTGGGAGGCCAAGCATGGCGAAAGTAGCGGCTGAGCACACGATCATCACCAAACGACCCGCACAAGAGATCCTTCAAGATCCTTCACGCGTCTAGCAATACTTCGTTTTTTTCTTTTGGTTCTAATAAAACCCCATGTCATCCCAAGCATGTGTGTCAATTTTTACCTCTCTATCTACACTCCTGGAAATGGAAAAAAGAACACATTGACACCGGTGTGTCAGACCCACCATACTTGCTCCGGACACTGCGAGAGGGCTGTACAAGCAATGATCACACGCACGGCACAGTGGACACACCAGGAACCGCGGTGTTGGCCGTCGAATGGCGCTAGCTGCGCAGCATTTGTGCACCGCCGCCGTCAGTGTCAGCCAGTTTGCCGTGGCATACGGAGCTCCATCGCAGTCTTAAACACTGGTAGCATGCCGCGACAGCGTGGACGTGAACCGTATGTGCAGTTGACGGACTTTGAGCGAGGGCATATAGTGGGCATGCGGGAGGCCGGGTGGACGTACCGCCGAATTGCTCAACACGTGGGGCGTGAGGTCTCCACAGTACATCGATGTTGTCGCCAGTGGTCGGCGGAAGGTGCACGTGCCCGTCGACCTGGGACCGGACCGCAGCGACGCACGGATGCACGCCAAGACCGTAGGATCCTACGCAGTGCCGTAGGGGACCGCACCGCCACTTCCCAGCAAATTAGGGACACTGTTGCTCCTGGGGTATCGACGAGGACCATTCGCAACCGTCTCCATGAAGATGGGCTACGGTCCCGCACACCGTTAGGCCGTCTTCCGCTCACGCCCCAACATCGTGCAGCCCGCCTCCAGTGGTGTCGCGACAGGCGTGAATGGAGGGACGAATGGAGACGTGTCGTCTTCAGCGATGAGAGTCGCTTCTGCCTTGGTGCCAATGATGGTCGTATGCGTGTTTGGCGCCGTGCAGGTGAGCGCCACAATCAGGACTGCATACGACCGAGGCACACAGGGCCAACACCCGGCATCATGGTGTGGGGAGCGATCTCCTACACTGGCCGTCCACCACTGGTGATCGTCGAGGGGACACTGAATAGTGCACGGTACATCCAAACCGTCATCGAACCCATCGTTCTACCATTCCTAGACCGGCAAGGGAACTTGCTGTTCCAACAGGACAATGCACGTCCGCATGTATCCCGTGCCACCCAACGTGCTCTGGAAGGTGTAAGTCAACTACCCTGGCTAGCAAGATCTCCGGATCTGTCCCCCATTGAGCATGTTTGGGACTGGATGAAGCGTCGTCTCACGCGGTCTGCACGTCCAGCACGAACGCTGGTCCAACTGAGGCGCCAGGTGGAAATGGCATGGCAAGCCGTTCCACAGGACTACATCCAGCATCTCTACGATCGTCTCCATGGGAGAATAGCAGCCTGCATTGCTGCGAAAGGTGGATATACACTGTACTAGTGCCGACATTGTGCATGCTCTGTTGCCTGTGTCAATGTGCCTGTGGTTCTGTCAGTGTGATCATGTGACTTTTTGATCACCCGCTATATCCGAGACCTAAGTGTTTTTTTATGTTATCTGTACATAAAACTACATCTGCATCTAGACTCTGCAAACCACTGTGAAGTGCATGTCGGTGAGTATGTGCTATTGTATCAGCTTTAAGGGTTTTTCCTCAGTTCAATTTCCATATGGAGTGTGGGAAGAATGACTGTTCAAATGGCTCTGTGCATGCTGTAGTTAGCACATCTAGAGGGTTGGATTCCCTCCTTCGAAGGCACAAGATCCCAGAGCCTGGGCTACCCTCAGGGTGTAATCTACCTCTTCGAAGCGCTGGTTGCTGTTGCTGTCCATCCGCCTGCCTGCCTGCTCGCTGTCCATCGTCGTCGCCGCTGCGTGCTGTCCGGCAGTCTATTCGTCGCTGCCGCTGCCTGCTGTCCGTATGTCGCCGTCCGATCGCCATCGCCCATCGCCGCCACCGCCTGCTGTTCGTCTGTCCGTCGCCGTTCGTCCACCACGAGCACTCCCACCTCCACTGTCATCTACACCTCCCCCTCCCTATCTTCCACAGTCACTTCCTGGAGTGCCGCCCCTGGCCTTCCTCCTTACACCTCACCTCCCCTTCCCCCACTTACCCATTCCCCTATCTCCTCCCCTGCTGTATACCCCCACCTCTACACCCTTCCTCCAGCCTCCACACCCTCAACAGCTCCCACTACTACCCCCACCCTCACGTACGCCTCTGTTGCCACCTCTGCTGCCACCCCTCAGGTGGTCGGCTTCCCCTCTCTCGTCCACTCCGTAATTTCGTCGTCTGCATCTCCCGCACGCGTCGCGTCGCGCCAAGCCACCGTCGCCATCACTGAACCGGCTGCTTCTCCCGGCGCCTCCACTACGCCACAGGGATCTGCCACCCGCCACCTCCCTCTCCTCCCCGTCCCTCTCCCCTCCTCCGAGCCTCCAGTCTCCAAAAAACCCCAAAAGCGCTTCGTTACCGACTCTGCTCCCGCCACTTCCCACAAAAAGTCAACACCACCTCCCCCTCCTCCTGTCGTCTCCACAGACACCACCCCTCCTCCAGCCACCCGTACCCCAGCCCCCACCCTCCACACCTTTGTCCTGTCAAACCCCGATCCTAAGTTCCACGATGCCTGTACCCTCACAGTGGAGATACGAAAGTATTTACCTGGTGCTCCCATCTCCCAACTCATTCCTCGCAGGGACTCAAGTCTTTATCGAGTCCCCGTCCCCCTCCTTTCACACGGACCTCCTCCGTAAACTCCTGCGAGTTGTGTTTGGACCCCACGCATCTCTGAAACCCTTCCTTTCCTCTCCCACTCTTTGTCAGCCCCAGCCCCCCCCCCCCACATACACTGCTGTGTTCACCAAGCTTGCCTGGTGATCACGGAGGATGAGATGTTGGCAGAACTAAATTCCCCCCCGGACCTGGAAATCCATATCCACAATGCCTCTGGTCCCACCTACCTCATGCAGGTCTTCTCTGAGTCCGCCCCCTCCATTGACCATCTCCTCACCCAGGGTGCCCTGAATTACCACCGTCGCTACCCTGTCGAATCCTCCAAATCCCCTCCCCAATCCTCCCGCTGCAAGCAGCCTGATGCACAATGCCCACCTGACCCCCAACTGCAAAAACCCCCTCACCTGTCCCCATTGCAAGGCCTCCCAATTTCTTAAGATCTGCCTCAACCTCGCTGCTCCTCCTTCCTGTAACACCTGCAATGGCCCCATCCCACTTACTCCTACAAGTGTAAAGCCAAAACCCCTCCAGCCACCCCTGAGCTTACAGTCCCTGTCCGTCCCGTTGATCCCCCTTTGCACCCCAACAATTCCCTCCGTCCACCCTCCACAGCTGAGGACATCATCTGTATCCTTACCATTGTACTCCAAAACATTGACCCTTTTCAGTGCCCCCACACCTTTCAACATATCTCCCTTGCCACTTGCTCCGTTTTCCACCTGAACACCTTTGCCACTTACTCCCACAACCCAGCCCACTTCACCTTCACCTGCCTCGACACCCTAGTTTAAGCCTCTTCCCTTCCCTCTCTTCCCCCCTCTCTCCCCGCCATGGCGCGGCGCGAGTATCGCATCCTCTTCCAGAACATTCGCTCCTTCTGCTCCAACAAATACCTACTCATGCACACCCTCTCCCACCACCAGGTCGACACATTCCTCTTGAACGAAAGCTTTCTCCAGCCCCACCATTCTATCTGCACATCTCCCTATATCCTCCACCACACTGAAGCTCCTGGTCCTCGTGCACTGGGTGGAGTTGCGATTGGCCACCTTAAGCATATCCCCGTTCGGCTACAACCCCTCCTCAATGACCCCACTGAACACCTTATCCTCAGTGTCTTCTTCCCCTCCCTCACGATTACCTGTGCCACCATCTATGTCTGCTCCACAGCTCCTCTTCCTTATGAGTTCATCTTGCACATTGACCGCACCTTCTCCACCAATGTGATTGCAGCCGACCTCAACGTCCATAGCCGTACTCCTGCCGCCCTTTGGCGGCGGCATCAGTTCCTCTCCACGATCCAAGGTGACCTTGTTCCTCATCCCCAGAACACCCGATCCGAAAGTGACACCACCCCAGATATTATCATTGCCTCCGCCAACCTCCTTGGGCGTATCACTGTCGCCATCCTTGACCCCACAGGTAGCGATCACCTCCCATCCTTCTCACCATAACGTCTGCTAACTGCCCCCCCCCCGGCTCCCCACTCTGCACCACTTCCCAAGGTCGTCCATGGCTACTACCGTGCCAACTGGTATGCCTATCAGGAACCCATCACCACCCAGGTCGAAAGCCACCCTCTTATCTATCGCCACCCTGACGACATCATCCATGCCTCGTCCTTCCTTCAGAAGGTCATTACTGACGCCGTGGAGGCCCATGTTCCTTCTAAAACCATCCACCCCCACCGTCCCACTCTCCCTCCATGGGCTGTCCTCCTCCTCCGTGAATCCCGCTGCCTCTATCGCTCTTTCCTGTGCACTCGTGACAGGGATACACTCCAACGCCACCAGCAAATACAGCGACACGTACGGAACCTTATTACAGCAACGAAACGCCGATACTGGCGCCAGACCTGCACACGACTCAATGCCACCCTCTCTATCAACTCCTCCAAGTACTGGTCCGCCTTCTATCGCCTTACTGTTTCCCTTTCCGCTCCCCACTACCCCCTTCTCCATAACGATCGCCCCCTTCCTGACAACTTCAGTAAGGCCAACCACTTCACTTCCCACCTTTCCGAGGTCTTCTCCATCCCCGATGATCCCCACTTTGATTATTCTCTTTTCCCCACTGTCATGGAACGTGCCAATACTTCTGTCGCTCCACTTGTTCCTAGTCTCCAATACTTGGGGCAGTTCCCCCCCTCCGACATAAACACTCCCATCACAGCTCAAGGCATTGAACTTATTCTCTTGTCCAAACGCAACATGGCCCCTGGTCACAACTGTGTCACCTACATCCACCTTCGAGAAAGCCCCTATTCCTTCCTGACTGTCCTCGCCCATATCTACAACATCATCCTCTCTACTGGCTTCTACCCTGACCTGTGGAAGACCCCCCGCATCCTCATATTCCTCAAATCCAACAAACCCCTTTCTGCCACCTCTTCCTATCGTCCCATCTGCCTCACCTCCATCTTCAGTAAGGTCTTCGAATCCATCCTCTCCCACCGTATCCATCAGCACCTTATTCAACACCACCTCCTCCCCCTTACCCAGTGTGGCTTCCGATCCTCCTTCTCTGCTGAAGACCAACTCCTTAACCTCATTCACCTTCTCTTCCTCCAGCTCAACTCCCGTCGCTCTGCCATTTTTGTTTCCCTTGACCTCCAAAATGCCAATGACCGTGTATGGCATCCCGGTCTCCTCTTTAAACTCCAAACCTACGCCCTGCCTATCAATTTTGTCTGTCTGGTCGCTTTCTTCCTCTCGCACCGTCCTTCCTATGTCACCCTCCACAACACCAACTCCCGTATTTTTTATCCCACTGCTGGCGTCCCCCAGGGCTCTGTCCTCTCTCCTCTCCTTTATCTCTTGTATACAGCTGATATGCCCAAGCCACCCCCACCTGTCCACGTTCTCCAGTATGCTGATAACTCTGCCTTCCTGGCTCTCTATCCTACTCTTGAACAGTCCCAACGTACCTTCCAAACCCATCTTAACCAGTTCACCACTTGGTGTAACCAGTGGTTCCTCTGTCTCAACCCCTCCAAAACGCAGGCAATCATCATAGGCCACACCACACGCTCTACATCTAAATCTGCATCTACATTTATACTCCGCAAGCCACCCAACGGTGTGTGGCAGAGGGCACTTTACGTGCCACTGTCATTACCTCCCTTTCCTGTTCCAGTTGCGTATAGTTCGCGGGAAGAACGACTGTCTGAAAGCCTCCGTGCGCGCTCTAATATCTCTAATTTTACATTCGTGATCTCCCGCCATTTTTCTGGGGGAGGGGGGTGTGGCACTTTCCCGCCAAAACCCGCCAACTTGAATGACGTCATGGCCGCCATCTTGGATGACGTCATGTGCTACTGCCAAGTCTACATGCCACCATCTTGGATGACGTCATCGCCGCCATATTGGATACATCTAGCAACAATGCAGAGTGGCATAGAAATAGCTTTGTTCCAGTACTCACACACACACACACACACACACACACACACACACACACACACACAATGATGCTCTTGAAATAACCGCGTTTCATTCATGGCACTAACGAATCACTACTGAATACTTCAACACAAAATGCGATTCAGTGTGTCATATACAGTTATCATAATCACACAGATTGGCTTCATTAGTTGATCTTTGCCAAGGCCAAATTTTTTAAGGCTACAAATCATCATTGTGACTGAGTCACCACTGTTATACAACTAACTACTTAACCCAGTGTTGTGTCGTACTAAAATGGTTAGCGTAGGTAATTTTGGCAAATGTGGTGTTTTTTTTATTTCTAAATCTAATCAAAAAAGTTTGTTTATTATTTTCATTCAATTACTTAATTTAAATGTAATTCCTTTATTTCTAATTCTTTACCACGTCGTTTTCTTCATCGTATTGACCTTTTTATTTGCTAGTATTTTTCTTCCTATCATTATTCTTTTTTCGTTTGGAATCTGCCTGTGTCGCCTATAATCTGCAGCCAAGTGCCAATGAGGACTGCCTATCAGCTGTTAACATGGCAGCTCGTATAGCCTGTGTGATGATAGTTCCGAGTAACCAATGTTAGTGAGAAATTACTGTTAGCTTTTAGATCTGAAAATGAATGTTTTCTGTCTTGGGTTTGCTTTTTTTTTCTTTATTGTGATTTTAAAACCTGTAGAACAGGTAAGCTGGCAGCAGCACAATACGCCGCTCTTCAGCCAAAGATTGGACAATGATAAAAACAGAGAAGATACATGACTTGGAACAAAACGGCGGGAAAAAACAGTAGACACATGAACATAAAAAACTATGAAACCGTTCACACTCGATGACAATCCACACTACAAACTGTTGACACGACGCACAAACACTGAAGATGACGATGGCACTGGTGAACGATGGAGTGTGACGGTGAGCACTGAACACTAAACACGACGGCACACACGAAACACTGATGCCGATGATCTCCGACGCGCGAATGTCCACTTAGCATGTGCGAGTCCGGGAACCTGCCAAGAGGGGAAGAAGGGTGAGGTGGGGGAGAGGGGAGAAAAGGATGGCAATGGGTGAGGAGATGGGGAAAGAGGAGAGGGACAGGGGAGGGGAAGCCTGGGAGAGGAGTGGGGAGAAAGGGAAGAGGGAGAGAAGGGAGGGAGGGTGCCCAGAGGAGCAGAGATGCCATGGGCCGGGGAGAGAGGGGGAGGGAGGAAGGCGGCACGGAAGCCCGGGGAAGAGGGGTGGAGGAAGGGGGACGGGGGAAAAGGAAAGAGAAGGGAGGGAGGGTGCCTAAAGGAAAGGACAAAGGAGGAGGGTGGGAGGATCAAAGTTGGTAGGAGGGGTATATGGAGGGGAGGAGGGCATCATCAGGGAGAGGGAGCTGGCGGAAGCCACCTTGGGAGAAGGTAAGAAAGGTGGAGAGATGGAGACCGGGTGGGATGTGGGAATACAGGTGCGGCAGTGGGCGGGGGTGGGAGAGGATGGAGGAGACTAGCGGGTGAGAAGGATCGAGTTTGCGGGAGGTGTACAGGAACCGTATCCTTTCAAGGAAAAGGTGGGGGAAGGGGATGAGATCATACAGGATCCGCGTGGGGGAGGGGAGACAGATGCACTAGGCGAGGCGGAGAGCATGGCGTTCAAGGATTTGGAGGGATTTATAAAAGGTAGGGGGGTGGAGATCCAAGCCAACTGGAGGTAACAAAGGATAGGGCGGATGAGGGATATATAGGTGTGGAGGATTGTGGAGGGGTCCAGACCCCCCGTACGGCCGGAAAAGAGCTTGAGGAGACGGAGTCGGGAGCGTGCCTTGGCATGGATTGTCCGGAGATGGGGAGTCCAGGAGAGGCGACGGTCGAGGGTGACGCCAAGGTACTTAAGGGTGGGAGTGAGGGCGATAGGACGGCCATAGATGGTGAGATAGAAATCAAGGAGGCGGAAGGAAGGGGTGGTTTTGCCTACAATGATCGCCTGGATTTTGGAGGGATTGACCTTGAGAAACCACCGGTTGCACCAAGTTGTGAACCGGTCAAGATGGGATTGGAGAAGGTGTTGGGAGCGCTGCAGGGTGGGGGCAAGGGCAAGCAAGGCAGTGTCATCGGCAAACTGGAGAAGGTGGACGGGGGGTGACGGCGGCGGCATGTCCGCCGTGTACAAAAGGTACAGAAGGGGGGAGAGGACGAAGCCTTGGGGCACACCGGCGGAGGGGAAAAAGGTGTAGGAATCTGTGTTATGGATGGTGACATAGGAAGGACGGTGGGAGAGAAAGGACCCGATCAGACGGACGTAATTAATGGAAAGGGCGAAGGTTTGGAGCTTGAAGAGTAGACCGGAATGCCAACTGCGGTCTTGAGCACGTTCAAGGTCCAGGGAGAAAAAGATTGCGGAGCCACGGGAATTAAGCTGGTCAGAAAGGAGATGAGTGAGGTTAAGGAGAAGGTCGTCAGAAGAGAAGAACGGCCGAAAGCCACACTGGGTAACGGGAAGGAGGCGGTGCTGGCGGAGATGCTGGTGGATGCGTCGGGTGAGGATAGATTCCAGGACCTTGCTGAAGACCGAGTTAAGGCTGATGGGACGGTAGGAGGAGATGGCGGACGGCGGTTTGCCAGGTTTAAGGAACATGAGGATACGGGAGGTTTTCCACAGGCTGGGGTAGTAACCGGTGGACAGACCTACATTGTAGAGCCTGGCCAGGGTGGAGAGGAAAGAGACAGGAGCTTCACGAAGGTGACGGTAGGTGACACGATCGTGACCAGACCTACATTGTAGAGCCTGGCCAGGGTGGAGAGGAAAGAGACAGGAGCTTCACGAAGGTGACGGTAGGTGACACGATCGTGACCAAGAGCGTTTTGTGCGGAGTGTAGCAATGAGATCCTGTGTAGTGGTAGGGGCATTGAGTTCCGTGTGTGCAATGTTGTCCAATTACTGGAAACGATGAGCGAGGGGAGGGACAGAGGTGTCAGTTCGATCGCGGAGATCCGGGAAGGGGGAGTAATCGAACTGGGGATCATCGGGGATGGAAAATACAGCAGAGAGGTAAGAGGCAAAGTGATTTGCCTTACTAAGGGTGTCAGGGAAAGGGTGATCATCATCGAGAAGAGGATAGTAGGGGGAGGGTTTAGTTCTGGTAAGGCGACGGAAGGTGGACCAGAACTTGGACGAGTTGATAGGTAGGGTAGCATTTAAACGGGTGCATGTCTGTCGCCAGTCCCGGCGTTTCTTAGCAGCGATCAAATTACGAATGTGTCACTGGAGTTGCCGGTGGCGTCGTAGTTTGTCCGGGTCACGCGTGCGGAGTAAGGCACGGTAGCGACGGCAGGATTCACAGAGGAGGAGGACGGCCTGCGGGGGTAAGGTAGGACGGTGGGGATGGACGGCGACAGTAGGGACGTGGGCCTCCATGGCCTCAGACAAGGTCTGCTGGAGAGAGGAGGCGGCGTGGGTTACATCGTCAGGGTGGTGGTAGGTGAAGGGGTGGCTATTGATCTGGGTGGAAAGGGTATCCTGGTAGGCATTCCAGTTGGCACAGGAATAGTCATGGATGTACTTAGGAGGAGGGTCATTGCGAGGGTCGGGGTGGGAGCGACGACCGTCTGAAACGGTGAGGAGTACAGGGAGATGGTCGCTGCCAATAGGCTCCAGGACATCCACCGTTATGCGGCCAAGGAGGTTGGGGGAGGAAAGGATAACATCGGGAGTGGAGTTGGATTCAGGACCCGTGTGCTGGGGGATGGGGATGAGGTCGCCTTGAAGGGAGGAGAGGAACCGATGCCACCGCCGTAACTGGGCGGCGGAACGACTATGGATGTTAAGTTCGGCGGCAATCACATAGGAGGAGAAGGTACAGTCAATGTGGGAGAGGAAGTCGAAGGGAATAGGGGCGTTATGGCGGACATAGATGGTGGCGCAGGTAACGGTAAGGCCGGGGAAGAAGAGACTAAGGATCAGGTGTTCAGTGGACTCGGGAAGGAGAGGTTGGAACCGAACAGGGATCTGGCGGTGGTGCCCAATGGCTACTCCGCCGCGCGCAATCGGGAGGGGATTATCGGAGCGGTGGAGGAGGTAGGGCGAAGTGTGGACGGTGTGGTGCGGTTGGAGGAAGGCTTCATTGAGGAGGAAGGCATCCACGTGGTAGGTGGCAAGGGTGTGCAGGAAGAGGTTCTTGTTTGCGGGAAGGGAGTGGATGTTGTTGAAAAGGATATGGTGCTTCGCGCCATGACAGGGAATTAGACAAGGGTGTCAAGACGGGAGAAGGTGAAATGGGCCTGGTTGTTGGAGTAGGTGGCGTACATTTTGAGTTGGAAAATGGAACGAGCAGCGTGGGATATCTGTTGGAGTGTGTGGGGGCGCTGAAAAGGATGGACATTCTGAAGGACGATGGACAGGGACGGTGAGTTCAGGAGTGGTTGGAGGGGATCGGGCTTTACACTTTTGGGAGTAGGTGGGATGGGGGAGATGGCAGGTATTGCAGGAGGGAGGGGATTGAAGGTTAGGGCACTGTTGGAGGAAGTGTGCTTGCCTACAATGCGGGCAGGTGGGGGCCTCGCGGCACTCGGCTGTTGGGTGTGCGTTATAGTGCAGACACCTCTGGCAGCGCAGGGATTGAGGATGGGAACAGGAGGGGTCGACCTTATAGCGCTGGTTGAAGAGGAGGGCACCCTCCTTCAGGAGACAGTCAATGTAGGGGGCGTCCTTGGAGAAAACCCGCATAAGGCGGGTGGGGCCGGCCGAGTTGAAAATGCGGCGGACCGCCCGCACCTCCAGTGTGGGATGCACCTTGAGCTCCGCCAACACCTTCTCCTCCGTGATCGACGGACTGAGCCAAGTGATCACGGTAGTGAGGGTCGGCGGGCGATGCGGAGGTTGGGGTTGGCAGGTAGGAGATGGAGAAGGAGCAGGGGTGAGGGAGGCGTTGGGGCCAAAACGGGTGATGGGGAGGCGGGAGAGGATGTCAGTATGGAGGGTTGGGCTGGGAGAGGAGATGAGAACGGAATCCCATCTGGGAGTGAGGAGAGAGATGGGGGCACCAGGGAAATGTTGGCGGAGGAGGAGGGAGAGATTCCGGGCCTCAAGAAGGGAAGGATCGGGACGGGAGAGGAGGTATTTGTATAAAGAGGGGGGGAGGAGGGGGAGGAGGAGGCGGAGGGAGCAGCGCCAGGTGGGGAGACATCCATGGCACCCTGGGGGGGGGGGAAGAAGGACGGGGCGGAGCCTTTTTGGGAGCGGAGGAGTTGGTGGTGCCACTAGGGCGTTTAACGGCGGCAGAAGGGCGGGTGGTGATGTGAGGGACTGGAGCTATAGGGAGGTGGTGGGAAGGGACAGGTCCCGGCGTGGACGCAGCAGTCGGCGCCGGAGATGGTGATGGTGAAGGCGACGGCGACAGCGACAGCCTGACGGGCCACCACCTGAGCTGGAGCTGCAGTGACAGATTGGGGGAGTGGGGGGAAAGGATCAGAGGGAGAGGAGCGGAAGGAAGAAGCTGGAGAGGGGGCGACAAGAGCGAGGGCGAAGGGAGAGTGAGTAGAGATGGGATGGATAGAGGGGGTGTGACTGGGCACACCATGTTATGGTGGTGGTGGCGGCGGAGGGGGAAGTATAAACTATGGCTGTGGTGGTAGTGGTTGTAGTGGTGGTGGGGGCTGACATGACGACAGGGAGAAACAAAAACGCACAGAAAGAAAAAGAAAGAACAAAAAACTGGGGACAGACGAAGACGAAGACGGAGGAAGACGAAGACGGATGAAGACCAGAGTCCCACGCTGCTGACGCTGTCGCTGACTCGACTACGGGTGGCAGGAATGCCGCAGCTGCTGCTGCTGCTGCCACGGACGGGGCCGGGGCCGCTGCTGCTGCTGGAGGGCTGGCTGGCTGCTGCCGGCTGGACCGCTGCTGCTGGCCGGGACGGCTGCTGCTGGCTGTGACGGTTCCTGCAGCTGCTGCTGCTGCTGCTGCTCGACTGGACCGCTGGACCGCTGGACCGCTGCTGCTCGGCTGGCTGGCTGGCTGGCTGGCTGGCACCTGAAACCTAGCGTTTCGATTAGTGCTGGAATGGCACAATCGAAGGGCGGTATCCTTGCGGAGTACTGTCGGAGATGTTGGATTTGCTCTTAGAGGCTAGCTTTAATCATCATGAACAAAGCCATCATGATTTTAGTTCTGCCACAGACAGTGGACCGCCGTTTGCTCAGATACATTGCCCATCAAAAGGTTGTAGTTAGCTTAGGACATGAGTTTAAATTCAGGACTACAAAATTCGTCGTCTGCCGCAGTTCAGTCATTGGTTGCGTTTCGCGGAGGCCACTTCCAGCACTGCTCTGCGTTACACATTAACAGTTTCTGTGAAGTGACCCGCCGTATTTGTTTTGCACCTACCTCTAACCAATCGGTAGCCGGCAGCCGATGTGGCGACACTCTAGCGGCAACTGACAGACGTTAACTATCAAGTAATTTTAACTGGACTCTGGTGACATCTGTGGAAAGTACTATTTCTGCTTCTTGTATTTCAGACTTAGATCGTTTACATATATCAGGAACAATAATCGACCTAAGTCAGAGCTTTAGAGGACCCCATCAGTTATTTCTACCCTGTCAGAGCAGTGTTCTCGGACTATATTGGTTGAATTACCACATACAACTTCCTGCATTCTTCTGGTTAGGTGGATCTCCGGCGGTAATTCGTTAGAATACCGCCCTTCGATTGTGCTTTCATGGTGCCAATCGAAGTGATAGGTGTTACAGGTGCCAGCCAGCCAGCCAGCCAGCCAGCCAGCCAGCCCGTCAACGTGTAGCGGTCCAGCCAGCGTCGGTCCTCGCCAGCAGCCAGTAGCCAGCAGCGGTCCCCGCCAGCAGACAGCAGCAGTTGCAGCCAGCAGCCTGCAGCCAGCGTCCAGCATCGGTCCCAGCCAGCGTCCAGCCGCCAGCAGTGGTTCCTGCCGGCAGCCAGCGTCCAGCAGCGGTCCCTGCCAGCATCCAGCAGCGGTCACTGCCAGCGTCCAGCAGCGGTTCCTGCCAGCAGCCAGTGTCCAACAGCCGTCCGAGCCAGCAGCGGTTCCTCCCAGCAGCCAGCGTCCAGTAGCAGCAGCAGCAGCAGCAGCAGCAGACATAGCGTCCCCACTGGCCTGCCAGCCGGCCAGGTCGCCTCCCCCGCCAGCAGCAGCAGGGTGGGGCTTCGGCCCCAGTCTCCTTCATAGTTTCTCCGTCCCTTCTAATCTGTGTTTCTCGTCGCCTTCTTTGTCCTGTCCTGTCCTGTGCTTTTCCCCTTCTCGTAATGTCGACCCCCATCACCGCCACTACAGCCACCACCACTGCCATCATCTACACCTCCCCCTCTGCCGCCGCCACCACTATCACGTGGTGTGCCGCATCACTCCCCCCTCAGTCCATCCCCCCACTCCTCACTCTCCAATCTCACTCCCTATTTGTCGCCCCATCACCAGTTCCTCCCTCCCGCGCCTCCTCTGATCCCTTCCCTCCACTCCGTCCCTTTGCTCCTCCCGTTTCTGCGGCCCCCGCTAGGGTGGTTGCCTGGAGGGCTACGGTCCACGCTCCACTCTCCCCTTCGCCTTCATCATCATCATCGTCTTCACCGTCGCCTTCACCATCGCCCTCACCATCTCCGGCGCTGCCTTCAGCACCGGGACCTGCCGCTCACCGACACATTCCAGTCACTCCCATCCCCCACACCTCCTCAGCAGCCGTCAAGCACCCCAGTGGCACCCCTGTCTCCTCTACTTCCAAAAAGGCTCTGCCTCGTCCACCTTCCCCCACCCATGATGCCATGGATGTCTCCCTGCCCGTCCCTGCCCCCTCCTCCTCCTCCTCTACCCCCTCCTCCTACCGCTACCTCCTCTCCCGTCCTGATCCCTCCCTTCTTGAAGCCCGGAACCTCACCCTATTCCTTCGCCAGAATTTTCCTGGTGCCCCCATCTCCCTCCTCACTCCTCGCCGTGATTCGGTGCTCATCTCCTCCCCCAGCCCAACCCTCCACACAGACCTCCTTTCCCGTATCCCTGTTACCCGCTTTGGCCCCCATGCCTCCCTCACCCCTGCTCCTTCCCCGCCTCCCTCTCGCCAACCCCAACCCCCGCGCCGCCCGCCGACCCTCACCGCCGTGATCACTCGGCTTAGTCCGACAATCACGGAGGAGGATGTGTTGGCAGAGCTTCAGGCCCATCCTTATCTGGAGGTGCGTGCGGTTCGTCGCATTCACAACGCTACCGGCAGCACCCGCCTTATGTGGGTTTTTTCCAAGCACGCCCCCTCCATAGACCGTCTCCTGAAGGAGGGTGCCCTCCTTTTTAACCAACGTTATAAAGTTGACCCCTCCCGTTTCCCTCCTCAATCCCTCCACTGCCAAAGGTGCTTGCGGTTTAATGCGCACCCAACATCTGAGTGCCGCGAGGACCCCACCTGCCCGCACTGTAGGCAAGCCCACTTTTTACGGCAGTGCCCCAATCTCCAGTCCCCCCCCCCCCCCTTCCTGCAATACCTGTAACCTCCCTCATCCTACCACCTCCCAGAAGTGTAAGGCCCGACCCCCTCATACCATTCCCAAACTCACCGTTCCTGTCCGCCCTCTGGACGCCGCCACCCCTCCCGGCAACTCCCTTCGCCCACCCCCTACCGCTGAGGACATCATCAGATTCCTAATCATCGTCCTTCAGAATGTTCA
Source organism: Schistocerca cancellata (assembly GCF_023864275.1). Classification (NCBI taxonomy): domain Eukaryota; kingdom Metazoa; phylum Arthropoda; class Insecta; order Orthoptera; family Acrididae; genus Schistocerca; species Schistocerca cancellata. The sequence goes on along the minus strand of NC_064629.1, from coordinate 873,120,125 downwards.
TCCTTTTCAGCACCCGCACACCCTCCAACAGATCTCCCTTGCTGCCCGTTCCATTTTCCAACTCAAAATGTACGCCACCTACTCCAACAACCAGGCCCATTTAACCTTCTCCTGTCTTGACACCCTCGTTTAAATCCCTGTCATGGTGCGACAGCACCGTATCCTTTTCAACAACATATGCTCCCTTCCCGCCAACAAGAAACTCTTCCTGCACACCCTTGCCACCAACCGCGTGGATGCCTTCCTCCTCAATGAAGCCTTCCTCCAACCGCACCACACCATCCACACTTCGCCCTACCTTCTCCACCACTCCGATAATTCCCTCCCGATTGCGCGTGGCGGAGTAGCCATTGGGCACCACCGCCAGATCCCCGTTCGGCTCCAACCTCTCCATCCCGAGCCCACTGAACACCTGATCCTTAGTCTCTTCTTCCCTGGCCTTACCATTACCTGCACCACCATCTATGTCCGCCCTAACGCCCGTATTCCCTTCGACTTCCTCTCCCACATTGACCGTACCTTCTCCTCCTACGTGATCGCCGCCGACCTCAACATCCATAGTCGTTCCGCCGCCCAGTTATGGCGGTGGCATCGGTTCCTCTCCTCCCTTCAAGGCGACCTCATCCCTATCCCCCAGCACACCCGTCCCGAATCCAACTCCACTCCTGATGTTATCCTTTCCCCCCCCAACCTCCTTGGCCGCATAACGGTGGATGTCCTGGAGCCTATTGGTAGCGACCATCTCCCTGTCCTCCTTACCATTTCAGACGGTTGTCGCCCCCGCCCTGACCCTCGTAATGACCCTCCCCCTAAGTACATCCATGACTATTCCCGTGCCAACTGGAATGCCTACTAGGATACCCTTTCCACCCAGGTCGATAGCCACCCCTTCACCTACCACCACCCTGACGTTGTCACCCACGCCGCCTTCTTTCTCCAGCAGACCTTGTTTGAGGCCGTGGAGGCCCACGTCCCTACTGTCACCGTCCACCCCCACCGTGCTACCTTACCCCCACAGGCCGTCCTCCTCCTCCGTGAATCCCGTCGTCTCTACCGTGCCTTCCTCCGCATGCGTGACCCGGACACACTACGACGCCACCGGCAACTCCAGCGTCACATTCGTAATTTGATCACGGGTAAGAAACGCCAGGACTGGCGACAGACATGCACCCATTTAAATGCTACCCTACCTATCAACTCGTCCAAGTTCTGGTCAGCCGTCCGTCGCCTTACCGGAACTAAACCGTCCCCCTACTATCTTCTTCTCGATGATGATCACCCTTTCCCTGAATCCCTTTAGTAAGGCCAATCACTTTGCCTCTTACCTCTCCGATGTCTTTTCCATCCCCGATGATCCCCAGTTCGATTACTCCCTCTTCTAGCATGTCCGTGACTGAACTGACACCTCTGTCCCTCCCCTCGCTCCTGGTTTCCAGTACTTGGACAACATTGCACACACAGAACTCTATGCCCCTATCACTACACAGGATCTCATTGCTACACTCCGCACAAAACGCAACACTGCTCCTGGTCACGATCGTGTCACCTACCGTCACCTTCGTGAACCTCCTGTCTCTTTCCTCTCGACTCTGGCCAGGCTCTACAATGTAGTCCTGTCCACCGGTTGCTATCCTGACCTGTGGAAAACCTCCCGTATCCTGATGTTCCTTAAACCTGGCAAACCGCCGTCCGCCATCTCCTCCTATCGTCCCATCAGCCTTACCTCGGTCTTCAGCAAGGTCTTGGAATCTATCCTTACCCGACGCATCCACCAGCATCTCCGCCAGCACCGCCTCCTTCCTGTTACCCAGTGTGGCTCTCGGCCGTCCTTCTCTTCCGACGATCTTCTCCTTCACCTCACTCATCTCCTTTCCGACCAGCTTTATTCCTGTTGCTCCACAATCTTCCTCTCCCTGGACCTCGAACGCGCTTATGACCGCGTATTGCATTCCGATCCCCTCTTCAAGCTCCAAACCTTCGCCCTTCCCATCAACTACGGCCGTCTGATCGGCTCCTTTCTCTCCCGCCGTCCTTCCTATGTCACCATCCATAACACAGATTCCTACACCTTTTTCCCCTCCGCCGGTGTGCCCCAAGGCTTCGTCCTCTCCCCCCTTCTGTACCTTTTGTACACGGCGGACATGCCGCCGCCGTCACCCCCAGTCCACCTTCTCCAGTTTGCCGATGACACTGCCTTCCTTGCCCTTGCCCTTGCCCCCACCCTGCAGCGCTCCCAACACCTTCTCCAATCCCATCTTGACCGGTTCGCCGCTTGGTGCAACCAGTGGTTGCTCAAGGTCAATCCCTCCAAAACCCAGGCGATCATTGTAGGCAACACCACCGCTTCCTTCTGCCTCCTCGATTTCTATCTCACCATCTTTGGCCGTCCTATCGCCCTCACTCCCACCCTTAAGTACCTTGGCGTCACCCTCGACCATGGCCTCTCCTGGACTCCCCATCTCCAGACAATCCAAGCCAAGGCACGCTCCCGACTCCGTCTCCTTAAGCTCCTTTCCGGCCGTACGTGGGGTCTGGGCCCCTCCACAATCCTCCACACCTATAAATCCGTCATCCCCTCTATCCTTTGTTACGCCCATCCGGCCTGGATCTCCACCCCCCCTACCTTTTATAAATCCCTCCAAATCCTTGAACGCCATGCTCTTCGCCTCGCCTATTACATCCGTCTCCCCTCCCCCACGCGGATTCTGTATGATGTCATCCCCTTCCCCCACCTCCTCATTTTCCTTGAAAGGATACAGATCCTGTACACCTCCCGCAAACTCGATCCTTCTCACCCGCTAGTCTCCTCCATCCTCTCCCACCCCCGCCCGCTGCCGCGCCTGTATTCCCCCATCCCACCTAGTCTCCATCTCTCCACCCTCCTCACCCTCTCCCAAGGTGGCTTCCGCCAGCTCCCTCTCCCTGATGATGTCTTCCTCCCCTCCATCTACCCCTCCTACCAACTTTGATCCTCCCCCCACTTCCTGTGTCCTTTCCTTTCGGCACCTTCCCTCCCTTCTCTTCCCTTCCCTTCTCTTTCCTTTTCCCCTGTCTCCTCCCTCCTCCCCTCTTCCCCCGGGCTTCCCCTCCCCCTTCCACCCTTCCTCCCGTCTCCCCTGCCCCTGGCATCTGCTCTCCCCTCTCCCTCTCCCTCTCCCACCCGCCCTCCTCCTTTCTTGGCAGGTCCCCGGACTCGTACACGGTTAGTGCCCATTCGCGCGCTGGAGATCTACGCCTCATGTTCTGTGTGTATCGTCGTTTGGTGCTTAAGTGGTTCAGTATTATTCGTTTTGTGCCCCTCTGTTCACGTGTGACAATATTCGTCTCTGTCCAAGTGTCTGAATAAATTTTATCTTGGACTCTACACCCGTGAACGGCTCCATGTATTTTAAATAGTGATTGTCTCCGTTTCTATGTCCACCATGTTTTTTCTCTCGATGTCTTCCTTTATATCTTGTGTGTTTCTCTGAGGCCAAGGAGCGGCGTAGCATGCTGCTGCTGGCCTGCCTGTACCCAGGTTTGAAAATAACAATAAAGAAAGAAAAAGAACTGGTTAGGTATGACGTAATCCACTGGATGGCTACAACGTCAATCGCATAATACTTAAATACATCTAGGACAAAATTGTGATTCACACATGTAAAATGCCTTAGATACGTCGCAGAAAATACCAACTTGCTCTATTTTGTTATTTAATGCTTGTAAAATTCGGTGAATGAACATGTACAGGGTATCCTGAGTAGAGCAACACTTCTGAAATCCTAACTGTGATTCGCTGAGGATATTATTGTCGCTCAGGAGAGATACTAGTCTAGTATACATACCCGTCTCAAAAATTTTGGAAACTGATATCAGTTGTGAAAGAAGTCGGTACTTATTGACATTTCTCCCATCGCCTTTCTTAAAGAGGTGTAGCTATAATAATAGAGAAACTACACCAGTATGCAACAGACACTCATAAACAATCACTTACATTCATGATACAGTATAAAGAACCTTGGCGGTATAGAGATAAGAAGATGACAGTTGCGAATGTGGACGCTCTAATTGCAAATATTCCGTAAAAAATGGATTTATCGGTATCTGCAAGTGAGCTACATAGCTCTTGTTTAGTTAACGATAAAATGTTTGCTATAAGCGTATATCGGTATTTACATGTGGGCTGCATAGTAACATATTTTAAAGCGTTATCCCTATATATGGCTGAAATCTTTCTAAAATCTCGTCTTTTTATTTCTTACATTCTCAGAAGCCGTTTATGACTGTATTGTGGCCGTCTGCAACTGTATGGATGATGCTGATGCTTTGTTATGGTTAGTATGTTTCTTACAATGCAGACAAAAAAGGGCTAACTACCGTAATAATTTCTTCTTTGTAAGCACATTACAGTAACAAATCACATTTTTATAATCTCGAGCAACAGAATACTTCTTGTAACTTAATTCAAATTTTTTGGCTGCATATCCTTTAATTTTATTTGGGAAACGTTTAGTATGTGCTGGATAATTTTGTACTTTCTTCTCGCTAGCAAACATAGCTGTGGACTCCTGGCTTACTCAGAAGTTCCCTGCTGTTGTCATACTAGAGGGTTGGATCCCCTCATTCGAAGGCGTCCGATTCCAAGGCCTGGGCTACTCCCTGGTTGGAATCTCCGCTTTCGAAGTCTGTGTTCGTCTGTCTGTCTGTCTGTCTGTCTGCCTGCCTGCTCGCCCGTCACATCCTTCTGTCGCTGTCCGTCCGTCCGTCCGCCTGCCTGCTCGCTGTCCACCGCCGCCGCCGCTGCTGCCTGCTGTCCGTCCGTCCGTCCGTCCGTCCGTCTGCCTGTTCGCCGCCATCTGCTGTTCGTCCGTCCGTCTGTTCGCCGCCGCCGCCGCCGGTGCCCGCCGCCGCCGGTACCCGCCGCCGCCGCCGCCGCCGCCAGCCGGTGCCCGCCGCCGCCGCCGCCGCCGCCATCCGGTGCCGCCTGGTCGCCGCCGTCGCCGCCGTCCTGACCTTCGTCTACGGCCTTCCTCGTCTTCCTAAGTCTTTGTCTTCATCCATCTTTGTCTGTCCCCAGTTTCTGTCCTCTCCCCTTCGTTCCGTTCGTTATTGTTTCTGTCTACCGTCATGTCCGCCCCCACCACCGCTGCCACCGCTACCACAACCGCTTGTTTATACTTCCCCCTCCGCCGCCTCCACCACTATAACTTGGTGTGCCCAGTCCCACCCCCTCCTTCCATCCCACCTCTCCTCACTCTCCCTTCACCCTCTATCTTTGTCGCCCCCTATCCCGCTTTTTCCTCTCGTTCTGATCCTTTCCCCCCACTCCCCCAGCCTGTCACTGCAGCTCCGGCTCGGGTGGTGGCCCGTCGGGCCACTGTCCACGCCCAGCTCTCCCCGTCACCTTCGCCATCACCGCCGCCACTGCCACCGTCATCGTCATCGTCATCGTCGCCGTCGCCTTCACCTTCACCTTCACCGTCACCATCTCTGGCGCTGACTCCGGCCCCGGGACCTGCCCCTCCCCGCCACATTCCCGTTGTTCCCGTCCCCCACACCTCCTCCACCGCCGTCAAGCGCCCCAGTGGCACCCCTGCTTCCTCTGCTTCCAAAAAGGCTCCGCCTCGTCCTCCTTCGCCCACCCATGATGCCAAGGATGTCTCCCCGCCTGTCTCTGATCCCTCCTCCTCCTCCTCTACCCCCTCCTCCTACCGCTACCTCCTCTCCCGTCCTGATCCCTCTCTCCTTGAAGCCCGGAACCTCACCCTCTTCCTTCGCCAGCATTGTCCTGGTGCCCCCATCTCCCTCCTCACTCCTCGCCGTGATTTGGTCCTCATCTCCTCCCCCAGCTCAACCCTCCACACATACCTCCTTTCCCGCATCCCTGTCACCCGCTTTGGCCCTCATGCCTCTTTCACCCCTGCTCCTTCACCACCTCCCTCCCGCCAACCCCAACCTCCACGTCGCCCGCCAACTCTCACCGCCGTGATCACTCGGCTTAGTCCAGTGATCACGGAGGAGGAGGTGTTGGCGGAGCTCCAGGCGCATCCCCATTTGGAGGTGCGTGCCGTTCGCCGCATACATAACGCTGCTGGCCCCACCCGCCTTATGCGGGTTTTTTCTGAGCACGCCCCCTGCATTAACCGTCTCCTGAAGGAGGGTGCCCTCCTTTTTAACCAGCGGTACAAGGTCGACCCCTCCCGTTCCCCTCCTCAATCCCTGCGCTGCCAGAGGTGTCTGTGCTATAACGCGCACCCCACAGCTGAGTGCCGCTAGGCCCCCACCTGCCCGCATTGTCGGCAAGCGCACTTCCTCAGGCAGTGCCCTAATCTCCAATCCCCTCCTTCCTGCAATACCTGCAGTCCCCCCATCCCACCTACTCCCAAAAGTGTAAAGCCCAACCCCCTCCAACCACTCCTGAACTCACCGTCCCTGTCCGTCCCCTGGATGCCCCCACCCCTCCTGGCAATTCCCTTCGTCCCCCCCCCCCACCGCTGAGGACATCATCAGGTTCCTTACCATCGTCCTCCAGAATGTTCATCCCTTTCAGCACCCCCACACCCTCCAGCAGATCTCCCTTGCCGCCCGTTCCATATTCCAACTCAAGATGTACGCCACCTACTCCAACAACCAGGCCCATTTCACCTTCTCCCGTCTTGACACCCTCGTTTAAATCCCTGTCATGGCGCGACAGCACCGTATCCTTTTCAACAACATACGCTCCTTTCCCGCCAACAAAAACCTCTTCCTGCACACCCTTGCCACCGACCGCGTAGATGCCTTCCTCCTCAATGATACCTTCCTGCAACCCCACCACACAGTCCACACTTCGCCCTACCTCCTCCACCGCTCCGATAATCCCCTCCCGATTGCTCGTGGCGGAGTTGCCATTGGGCACCACCGCCAGATCCCCGTTCGGCTCCAACCTCTCCATCCCGACCCCACCGAACACCTGATCCTTAGTCTCTTCTTCCCTGGCCTTACCGTTACCTGCGCCACCATCTATGTCCGCCCTACCGCCCCTCTTCCCTTCGACTTCCTCTCCCACATTGACCGTACCTTCTCCTCCTACGTGATCGCCGCCGACCTCAACATCCATAGTCGTTCCGCCGCCCAGTTACAGCGGTGGCATCGGTTCCTCTCCTCCCTTCAAGGCGACCTCATTCCCATCCCCCAGCACACCCGTCCCTAATCCAACTCCACTCCTGATGTTATCCTCTCCTCCCCCAACCTCCTTGGCCGCATAACGGTGGATGTCCTGGAACCTATTGGTAGCGACCATCTCCCTGTCCTCCTCACCGTTTCAGACGGTCGTCGCCCTCGCCCCGACCCTCGTACTGATCCTGCCCCTAAGTATGTCCACGACTATTCCCAAGCCGACTGGAATGCCTACCGGGATACCCTTTCCACCCAGGTCGATAGCCACCCTCTCACCTATCACCACCCTGACGATGTCACCCATGCCGCCTCCTTTCTCCAGCAGACCTGGTCTGAGGCCGTGGAGGCCCACGTTCCTACTGTCGCCATCCACCCCCACCGTCCTACCTTACCCCCACAGGCCGTTCTCCTCCTCTGTGAATCCCGTCGTCTCTACCGTGCCTTCCTCCGCACGCGTGACCCGGACACACTACGACGCCACCGGCAACTCCAGCGACACGTTCGTAATTTGCTCGCGGCTAAGAAACGCCGGGACTGGGGACAGACATGCACCCGTTTAAATGAAACCCTACCAATCAACTCGTCCAAGTTCTGGTCGGCCTTCCGTCGCCTTACCGGAACTAAACCCTCCCCCTACTATCCTCTTCTCCCCGATGATCACCCCTTCCCTGACGCCCTTAGTAAAGCCAATCACTTTGCCTCTTACCTCTCCGATGTTTTCTCCATCCCCGATGATCCCCAGTTCGATTACTCCCTCTTCCTGGATATCCGTGATCGAACTGACACCTCTGTCCCTCCCCTCGCTCCTGGTTTCCAGTACTTGGACCACATTACACACACGGAACTCAATGCCCCTATCACTACACAGGATCTCATTGATACACTCTGCACAAAACACAACACCGCTTCTGGTCACGATCGTGCCACCTACCGTCACCTTCGTGAAGCTCCTGTCTCTTTCCTCTCCACCCTGGCCAGGCTCTACAATGTAGTCCTGTCCACCGGTTACTACCCCGACCTGTGGAAAACCTCCCGTATCCTCATGTTCCTTAAACCTGGCAAACCGCCGTCCGCCGTCTCCTCTTACCGTCCTATCAGCCTTACCTCGGTCTTCAGCAAGGTCCTGGAATCTATCCTCACCCGCCGCATCCACCAGCATCTCCGCCAGCACCGCCTCCTTCCCGTCACCCAGTGTGGCTTTCGGCCGTTCTTCTCTTCTGACGATCTTCTCCTTCACCTCACTCATCTCCTTTCCGAACAGCTTAATTCCCGTCGCTCCGCAATCTTCCTCTCCCTTGACCTCGAACGCGCTTATGACCTCGTCTGGCATTCCGGTCTCCTCTTCAAGCTCCAAACCTTTGCCTTTCCCATTAACTACGTCCGTCTGATCGGTTCCTTTCTCTCCCGCCGTCCTTCCTATGTCACCATCCATAACACAGATTTCTACACCTTTTTCCCCTCCGCCGGTGTGCCCCAAGGCTCCGTCCTCTCCCCCCTTCTGAACCTTTTGTACACGGCGGACATGCCGCCGCCGTCACCCCCCGTCCACCTTCTCCAGTTTGCCGATGACACTGCCTTCCTTGCCCTTGCCCCCACCCTGCAACGCTCCCAACGCCTTCTCCAATCCCATCTTGACCGCTTCACTGCTTGGTGCAACCAGTGGTTGCTTAAGGTCAATCCCTCCAAAACCCAGGCGATCATTGTAGGCAAAACCACCCCTTCCTTCCGCCTCCTTGATTTCTATCTCACCGTCTATGGCCGTCCTATCGCCCTCACTCCCACCCTTCAGTACCTTGGCGGTACCCTCGACCGTCGCCTCTCCTGGACTCCCCATCTCCGGACAATCCAAGCCAAGGCACGTTCCCGCCTCCGTCTCTTCAAGCTCCTTTCTGGCCGTACGTGGGGTTTGGACGCCTCCAGAATCCACCACACCTATAAATCCCTCATCCGCCCTATACTTTGTTACGCCCATCCCGCCTGGATCTCCGCGCCCCCTACCTTTTATAAATCCCTCCAAATCCTTGAACGCCATGCTCTCCGCCTTGCCTATCGCATCCGTCTCCCGTCCCCCACGCAGATCCTGTATGATCTCATCCCCTTCCCCCACCTCCTCCTTTTCCTTGAAAGGATACGGATCCTGTACACCTCCTGTAAACTTGATCCTCCTCACCCGCTCGTGTCCCCGATCCTCTCCCACCCCCGCCCGCTGCCGCGCCTGTATTTCCACATCCCACCTGGACTCCATCTCTCCACCCTCCTTACCCTCTCCCAAGGTGGCTTCCGCCAGCTCCCCCTCCCTGATGATGTCCTCCTCCCCTGCATCTACCCCTCCTATCAACTTTGATCCTCCTCCCCCACCTCCTGTGTCCTTTCCTTTAGGCACCCTCCCTCCCCCCCTTTCCCTTCCCTTCTCTTTCCTTTCCCCCCTCCCTCCTACCCTCTCCTCCGGGCTTCCCCTCCCCCTTCCTCCCTCCCCCTCTCTCCTTTGCCCATGCCATCTCTGCTCTCCCCTCTCGCATCTCCCCTTCCTCCTCCTTCACCACCACTCTTGGCAGGCCCCCGGACTCGTACACGCTGAGTGAACATTCGCGCGCCGGAGGTCATCGCCATCAGTGTATCGTGTGTGCCGTCGTGTTTAGTGTTCAGTGTTGCCGTCGTACTCCATCGTTCACCTGTGCCATCGCCATCTTCAGTGTTCGTGCGTCGTGACAACAGTTTGTAGTGAATTATCGTCGAGTGTGAACGGCTCCGTGTTTGTCTTTATAAGTCTCCTTTTTATTAACCACCGTTATGTCGCATTTGTGTATTCTTTCTGTTTTTTCTTATCTCCTCTACGGCTGAAGAGCGGCGTACCATGCTGCTGACAGCCTGCCTGTTTGTACGGGTTTTAAAATACCAATAAAGAAAAAAAAAAAGAAAACTGCTGTTGTTTACATAGTTCCGCGTAGTCAGCACATACAAAACTTTCCCACTAGAGCGCGCCCAGCTAAGCTGAACAGCGCAGGCGCAGCGCTCGTCCATCTCCGTACTACGAGATGGCTCTGCCATAGAGACCGACCAAATTCTGCTTCCGCCGATCCGCGTATTAATATGTAACCAGTCTATAGTCAAGTTTCAGTCTACGCCCAATAAGATTACCATATTCATGTATATAGCCATTAAGATAAATGTATAGACACTTTTGTCAAGTATCAGAGATATATGTGAGAATAAGATTAATGTACCAATACCAAAGAAACTTCAGATTGTCAATCGTAAATAGCATCCAGAACCCAGTAATTTTTATGCTTGTTATTATTTTAATAAATGTAAGTGAAAATTAATCAAGTTCTGTTTAAAGTTGGTCACCGCCAATCTGCTACTCTAAGCGTGCAAGTGGCATTTCTATCGTCTGACCTAACAGCAGAAGATAAACGCGCCACGATAAGACCACGAGACATAGTGCTGACACTCGCCTACTTCGTTAGAGCGACAAGGCAAATAATCTGATGGTGTGTGTACTGAAGGTCTTACAGTACGCACACCACAACTGCTCTGTTACGCAAAAGACACAGATATCTCGGTTACCACTAAAATGCACCCCCGTCAGGGTTCGCCTCATAAACTTCAAAGACACGCCTGCGACCCTGTCCCAAACACAGTCGACAGACACATTCTCACAATTGTACATACTACAAATGAATAACCAACGAATGAAACGAAAGTCCCTCACATTCAGCAGCTACAGACGCATAGAGCTAATTAACTCTCCTGCCACTTCGAGATGAGCTCGATGTGCACTCACTGATCGACAAACAAGGTTTATGAGACAAAGGAATTATAGATATCGGCTGCGAGTGAGCACTGATGTAAATCATGGGGGAAAGTTGAAAATTTGTACAGGACCAAGATTCGAACTCGTGTCTCCTGCTTAGTAGGCAGATGTGCTGACCACTCCGCCATCTGCGCACAGTGATCGTCGCAACTGCATGGACTATGCTAGCAAGCCTCCCATGAGCCCCAAATTCTCAACTTAACCACAGACTAGTAATGTACTGCCCCTCGCCCATTATCCTCAGTGCTCGCGACATTCCTCCGATTCCCATTAGAGTCCGAGCATGCTGTGCATCTGCATTACAGTGATTAATTAGTCATCCTCACCTTAATTATATATATATGCTGTCTGTCTTCCGGACATGTCAGAAAGAAAGACACCACATATACATAGTTAAAGCGAGTACGGCCGATGATCTCTTCAGTGTGGATGTACACTAAGGTTCGAACTCTTCCAGGAATCGGCGAAATGTCGCAAGTAATGAGGATAAAGGGCGAGGGGCACTACATTAGTAGTTTGTGGTTAAGTTAAGAATTAGGATCTGTAAAGGCACGTTAGGGTAATCTGTACAGTTGCGATGGTCACTGTGTCCAGATAGTGCATCTGCCTACTAAGCAGGAGACTCGGGTTTGAAACCCGGTACGGAACAAATTTTCATCTTTCCCCATTCGTTTAAATCAATGCCATCTTGCAGCGAATGTCTGTAACTCCGTTGTGTCTTAATTCATAGTGGCTGCTGGATCAGAATGGTGTCTGTTCTTTCGGACGTGTCCGACACAACAGACGAGATGCGGGCAGGAGGGAGGGCAAAATTCCCAGGGCTCAAGCCTCATGGGGGTGCCCAAGTCTATCAAAGCTTCACATCCCTTAGGGTGCTAAGTTGGCAAAATACACTCCTGGAAATGGAAAAAAGAACACATTGACACCGGTGTGTCAGACCCACCATATTTGCTCCGGACACTGCGAGAGGGCTGTACAAGCAATGATCACACGCACAGCACAGCGGACACACCAGGAACCGCGGTGTTGGCCGTCGAATGGCGCTAGCTGCGCAGCATTTGTGCACCGCCGCCGTCAGTGTCAGCCAGTTTGCCGTGGCATACGGAGCTTCATCGTAGTCTTTAACACTGGTAGCATGCCGCGACAGCGTGGACGTGAACCGTATGTGCAGTTGACGGACTTTGAGCGAGGGCGTATAGTGGGCATGCGGGAGGCCGGGTGGACGTACCGCCGAATTGCTCAACACGTGGGGCGTGAGGTCTTCACAGTACATCGATGTTGTCGCCAGTGGTCGGAGGAAGGTGCACGTGCCCGTCGACCTGGGACCGGACCGCAGCGACGCATGGATGCACACCAAGACCGTAGGATCCTACGCAGTGCCGTAGGGGACCGCACCGCCACTTCCCAGCAAATTAGGGACACTGTTGCTCCTGGGGTATCGGCGAGGACCATTCGCAACCGTCTCCATGAAGCTGGGCTACGGTCCCGCACACCGTTAGGCCGTCTTCCGCTCACGCCCCAACATCGTGCAGCCCGCCTCCAGTGGTGTCGCGACAGGCGTGAATGGAGGGACGAATGGAGACGTGTCGTCTTCAGCGATGAGAGTCGCTTCTGCCTTGGTGCCAATGATGGTCGTATGCGTGTTTGGCGCCGTGCATGTGAGCGCCACAATCAGGACTGCATACGACCGAGGCACACAGGGCCAACACCCAGCATCATGGTGTGGGGAGCGATCTCCTACACTGGCCGTACACCACTGGTGATCGTCGAGAGGACACTGAATAGTGCACGGTACATCCAAACCGTCATCGAACCCATCGTTCTACCATTCCTAGACCGCCAAGGGAACTTGCTGTTCCAACAGGACAATGCACGTCCGCATGTATCCCGTGCCACCCAACGTGCTGTAGAAGGTGTAAGTCAACTACCCTGGCCAGCAAGATCTCCGGATCTGTCCCCCATTGAGCATGTTTGGGACTGGATGAAGCGTCGTCTCACGCGGTCTGCACGTCCAGCACGAACGCTTGTCCAACTGAGGCGCCTGGTGGAAATGGCATGGCAAGCCGTTCCACAGGACTACATCCAGCATCTCTACGATCGTCTCCATGGGAGAATAGCAGCTTGCATTGCTGCGAAAGGTGGATATACACTGTAGTAGTGCCGACATTGTGCATGCTCTGTTGCCTGTGTATATGTGCCTGTGGTTCTGTCAGTGTGATCATGTGATGTATCTGACCCCAGGAATGTGTCAATAAAGTTTCCCCTTCCTGGGACAATGAATTAACGGTGTTCTTATTTCAATTTCCAGGAGTGTATTAGGCTACTACTGTAACAAATTTTATAGCATATAAAAAAAAATAGAAAATTATGACGCACCAGCATAACCAATCTAGCTCTTGCTTTCTACTTCGGTTCTCCAGTTTTATGAGTCATACTGGCAAATTGCATTCAATTACACTGAAGTGCCAAAGAAACTGGTATAGCCATGCGTATTCTAACACAGAGATATGTAAACAGGCAGAATACGGCGCTGCCTGTATGAGACAACCAGTGTCTGGCGCAGTTGTTAGATAGGTTACTGCTCCTACAATGTAAGTTTGTCAAGATTTAAGTGAATTTGAACATGGTGGTATAGTCGGCGCACGAGCGATGGGACACAGCATCTCCGAGGTAGCGATGAAGTTGGGATTTTCCCGTACGACCATTTCACGAGTGTATGGTGAATATCAGGAATTCGGTAAAACATCAAATCTCCGACGTTGCTGCGGCCAGAAAAATATCCTGCAAAAACGGGACCAATGACGACTCAATAGAATCGTTCAGCGTAAAGGAAGTGCAACCCTTCCGCAAATGGTTGCAGATTTCAATGCTGGGCCATCAAAAACTGTCACAGTGCGAACCATTCAAAGAAACATCATTGATATGGGCTTTCGGAGCCGAAGGCCCACTTGCATACTTGTGATGACTGCGCAACAAAAGCTTTACGCCTCGCCTGGGCCCATCAACACCGACATTGGACTGTTGATGATTGGAAACATGTTGCCTGGTCAGACGAGTCCCGTTTGAAATTGTATGGAGTAGATGGACCTGTACGGGTATGGAGACAACCTCATGACTCCATGGACCCTGCATCTTAGTAGGGGACTGTTCAAGCTGTTGGAGGCTCTGTAATGGTGTGGGGCGTGTGCAGTTGGATTGATATATGACCCCTGATACGTCTAGATACGACTCTGAAAGGTGACACATACGTTAACATCCTGTGTGATCACGTGCATCCATTCATGTCCATTGTGCATTGCGACGGACATGGGCAATTCCATCAGGACAATGAGAACCGTCCACGGCCAGAATTGCTACAGAGTGGCTCCAGGAACATTCTTCTGAGTTTAAACACTTCCGCTGGCCACCAAACTCCCCAGACGTGAACATTATTAAACATATCTGGGGTGCCTTGCAACGTGCTGTTCAGAAGAGATCTCCATTTCCTCGTACTCTTACGGATTTATGGACAGCCCTGCAGTGTTCATGGTTTCAGTTTCCTCCAGCACTACTTCAGAAATTAGTCGAGTCCATGCCATGTCGTGTTGCGGCACTTCATCGTGCTCGCGGGGGTCCTACACGATATTAGGCAGGTGTACCAGTTTCAAAAATTGTTCAAATGTGTGTGAAATCTTATGGGACTTGACTGCTAAGGTCAACAGTCCCTAAGCTGACACACATGTTGCCTGGTCAGACGAGTCCCGTTTGAAATTGTATCGAGTAGATGGACCTGTACGGGTATGGAGACAACCTCATGACTCCATGGACCCTGCATCTTAGTAGGGGACTGTTCAAGCTGTTGGAGGCTCTGTAATGGTGTGGGGCGTGTGCAGTTGGATTGATATATGACCCCTGATACGTCTAGATACGACTCTGAAAGGTGACACATACGTTAACATCCTGTGTGATCACGTGCATCCATTCATGTCCATTGTGCATTGCGACGGACATGGGCAATTCCATCAGGACAATGAGAACCGTCCACGGCCAGAATTGCTACAGAGTGGCTCCAGGAACATTCTTCTGAGTTTAAACACTTCCGCTGGCCACCAAACTCCCCAGACGTGAACATTATTAAACATATCTGGGGTGCCTTGCAACGTGCTGTTCAGAAGAGATCTCCATTTCCTCGTACTCTTACGGATTTATGGACAGCCCTGCAGTGTTCATGGTTTCAGTTTCCTCCAGCACTACTTCAGAAATTAGTCGAGTCCATGCCATGTCGTGTTGCGGCACTTCATCGTGCTCGCGGGGGTCCTACACGATATTAGGCAGGTGTACCAGTTTCAAAAATTGTTCAAATGTGTGTGAAATCTTATGGGACTTGACTGCTAAGGTCAACAGTCCCTAAGCTGACACACATGTTGCCTGGTCAGACGAGTCCCGTTTGAAATTGTATCGAGTAGATGGACCTGTACGGGTATGGAGACAACCTCATGACTCCATGGACCCTGCATCTTAGTAGGGGACTGTTCAAGCTGTTGGAGGCTCTGTAATGGTGTGGGGCGTGTGCAGTTGGATTGATATATGACCCCTGATACGTCTAGATACGACTCTGAAAGGTGACACATACGTTAACATCCTGTGTGATCACGTGCATCCATTCATGTCCATTGTGCATTGCGACGGACATGGGCAATTCCATCAGGACAATGAGAACCGTCCACGGCCAGAATTGCTACAGAGTGGCTCCAGGAACATTCTTCTGAGTTTAAACACTTCCGCTGGCCACCAAACTCCCCAGACGTGAACATTATTAAACATATCTGGGGTGCCTTGCAACGTGCTGTTCAGAAGAGATCTCCATTTCCTCGTACTCTTACGGATTTATGGACAGCCCTGCAGTGTTCATGGTTTCAGTTTCCTCCAGCACTACTTCAGAAATTAGTCGAGTCCATGCCATGTCGTGTTGCGGCACTTCATCGTGCTCGCGGGGGTCCTACACGATATTAGGCAGGTGTACCAGTTTCAAAAATTGTTCAAATGTGTGTGAAATCTTATGGGACTTGACTGCTAAGGTCAACAGTCCCTAAGCTGACACACATGTTGCCTGGTCAGACGAGTCCCGTTTGAAATTGTATCGAGTAGATGGACCTGTACGGGTATGGAGACAACCTCATGACTCCATGGACCCTGCATCTTAGTAGGGGACTGTTCAAGCTGTTGGAGGCTCTGTAATGGTGTGGGGCGTGTGCAGTTGGATTGATATATGACCCCTGATACGTCTAGATACGACTCTGAAAGGTGACACATACGTTAACATCCTGTGTGATCACGTGCATCCATTCATGTCCATTGTGCATTGCGACGGACATGGGCAATTCCATCAGGACAATGAGAACCGTCCACGGCCAGAATTGCTACAGAGTGGCTCCAGGAACATTCTTCTGAGTTTAAACACTTCCGCTGGCCACCAAACTCCCCAGACGTGAACATTATTAAACATATCTGGGGTGCCTTGCAACGTGCTGTTCAGAAGAGATCTCCATTTCCTCGTACTCTTACGGATTTATGGACAGCCATGCAGTGTTCATGGTTTCAGTTTCCTCCAGCACTACTTCAGAAATTAGTCGAGTCCATGCCATGTCGTGTTGCGGCACTTCATCGTGCTCGCGGGGGTCCTACACGATATTAGGCAGGTGTACCAGTTTCAAAAATTGTTCAAATGTGTGTGAAATCTTATGGGACTTGACTGCTAAGGTCAACAGTCCCTAAGCTGACACACATGTTGCCTGGTCAGACGAGTCCCGTTTGAAATTGTATCGAGTAGATGGACCTGTACGGGTATGGAGACAACCTCATGACTCCATGGACCCTGCATCTTAGTAGGGGACTGTTCAAGCTGTTGGAGGCTCTGTAATGGTGTGGGGCGTGTGCAGTTGGATTGATATATGACCCCTGATACGTCTAGATACGACTCTGAAAGGTGACACATACGTTAACATCCTGTGTGATCACGTGCATCCATTCATGTCCATTGTGCATTGCGACGGACATGGGCAATTCCATCAGGACAATGAGAACCGTCCACGGCCAGAATTGCTACAGAGTGGCTCCAGGAACATTCTTCTGAGTTTAAACACTTCCGCTGGCCACCAAACTCCCCAGACGTGAACATTATTAAACATATCTGGGGTGCCTTGCAACGTGCTGTTCAGAAGAGATCTCCATTTCCTCGTACTCTTACGGATTTATGGACAGCCCTGCAGTGTTCATGGTTTCAGTTTCCTCCAGCACTACTTCAGAAATTAGTCGAGTCCATGCCATGTCGTGTTGCGGCACTTCATCGTGCTCGCGGGGGTCCTACACGATATTAGGCAGGTGTACCAGTTTCAAAAATTGTTCAAATGTGTGTGAAATCTTATGGGACTTGACTGCTAAGGTCAACAGTCCCTAAGCTGACACACTACTTAACCTAAATTATCCTAAGGACAAACACACACACCATGCCCGAGGGAGGACTCGAACCTCCGCCGGGATCAGCCGCTCAGTGTACCAGTCCCTTTGGCTTTTCTGTGTATTATTCGTACTTACTTGTTGGTTATGCGTGCCAAAGTCTACGTATATGAATAAACTGTCAAACATTTACTAACCTTTAGAATTCGTTTCATATAAGATGTATACGTTGCTGCGCCGTATTCTGCCTGTTTACATATCTCTGTATTTGTATACGCATACATATTCTAGTTCTTTGACGCTTCATTGTATAAAGTTAACAGGAAATTGTTTGCTTTACATTTTTGTCAATACGTTGCCCATGAATCGCTGTTCCTCGAACACGCCCAGCTTAGGATTTGTATCATGAAAGACTAAAAACGTTATTAGGAATTGTATATAATTCTCAGTCTTTCCGGTTTTGCATAACTATTTGGTAGTCATTTTAAGTTCTTTTCAGGCATTTTAAGACCCTTTAAAGGAATCAACGATCAACTTAAACGAATGTCCTGTGACGTCCGCCCAGACCAAACGCAACGACGTCCGCCCCGAGCAGATGCAACGAACGAAAACGAGCAAAATGAGATTAATAACAAAAAAAAAAAAAAAAAGATGGTAGAGCACTTGCCCGCGAAAGGCAAAGGTCCCGAGTTCGAGTCTCGGTCCGGCACACAGTTTTAATCTGCCAGGAAGTTTCATAGTCTGATGGCCTCAGAATCCTTGCAATGTCCATAGAACCCTTTCCTGGTGTCCACAACGTCTGTTAAAACAACATTTACACCTCAGACCGGATATTACGCTCATATTTTACTGCATATGTTCGACAACTTTGAACCCTGGTAACGAATAATGATATCGAAAAAATTTCTAACCTCCCCGAGAGTACCATCTTGAGGGCATAAGGTAACGTTTTCGACGATCTGCCGTGAAAGGAAGTATGGTAGTGGCCATCTCCATTTTTTGTACCCAAAAATTGTACTTTTAAGGATTTTTTTTTTTTTTTTTGGTGGGGGGGGGGGGGGGTGTCGCCATTGAGCAAATGGTTCTTTTCAAGCCGACTAAGGTGCACTCTAGAACACAAGTCATTTACTGCGGATGAACCAACTGACTTCCTCGATTTGACTAGGCTGGAGAAAGTATGTAATGTTTAAATTTTAACTCTGTACTCTAGGCTAGCTACAGTATACCACTTTTCCAATAGGTATGCAAATGGTCGATCGGACGAAGGCTATCCAAAATTGTCGACCCTTATCTCTGTGATCAATAGAACGTGAGATATGACCTGAAAAGCCGTTTCTTCGCGTGCGGCTTTATGGGACATATTAACAGCGTGCACTGTCCTGCGTTATGCTTAAATCATAACAACCTTTCTTTTATAGTAACAATAAAATTTGGTTACCATATTTGGAAATGGGGCCGATCACACACTCACCCCTAGTAATCCAGATCATGTTTATTCGTAAATGTGTATAGGGATGCTGTGTTTGCTTGATTCATGAGAGGGTGTACAATTAGACACCCCCTTCCAAAAATTAAAATTAGCCAGCCGGACTTTCCTAAGCAACTCGCTCGGGTTTAGTCCACGAGGGCAAGACCCTTCCAATGCTGATGCTGTTTTTTTTTTACTTTATTGTTATTTGGACACCTGAGCAAGCAGGTAGGCTGGCAGCAGCACAATACGCTGCTCTTCAGCCGAAGAGAGTACAAGAAAATAAACAGAGAAGAGACATCACGGAGAAAAACGGCGGGAAAAAACAGTAGATTCACGAACAGAAAAACACAAGAAGCCGTTCACACTCGATGACAATCCACACTACGAACTGTTGACACGACGCACAAACACTGAAGAAGACAATGGCACTGGTGAACAATGGAGTGTGACGACGAAACTGAACACTAAACACGACGGCACACACGATACACTGATGGCGATGACCTCCGGCGCGCGAATGTTCACTCAGCGTGTACGAGTCCGGGGACCTGCCAAGAGTGGAGGTGGAGGAGGAGGATGGGGAGATGGGAGAGGGGAGAGCAGAGATGCCATGGGCAAAGGAGAGAGGGGGAGGGAGGAAGGGGGAGGGGAAGCCCGGAGGAGAGGGTAGGAGGGAGGGGGGAAAGGAAAGAGAAGGGAAGGGAAAGGGGGGGAGGGAGGGTGCCTAAAGGAAAGGACACAGGAGGTGGGGGGGGGAGGATCAAAGTTGATAGGAGGGGTAGATGCAGGGGAGGAGGACATCATCAGGGAGGGGGAGCTGGCGGAAGCCACCTTGGGAGAGGGTAAGGAGGGTGGAGAGATGGAGACCAGGTGGGATATGGGAATACAGGCGCGGCAGCGGGCGGGGGTGGAAGAGGATTTGGGACACGAGCGGGAGAGGAGGATCAAGTTTACGGGAGGTGTACAGGATCCGTATCCTTTCAAGGAAAAGGAGGAGGTGGGGGAAGGGGATGAGATCATACAGGATCCGCGTGGGGAAGGGGAGACGGATGCGATAGGCAAGGCGGAGAGCATGGCGTTCAAGGATTTGGAGGGATTTATAAAAGGTAGGGGGCGCGGAGATCCAGGCTGGATGGGCGTAACAAAGTATAGGGCGGATGAGTGATTTATAGGTGTGGAGGATTGTGGAGGCGTCCAAACCCCACGTACGGCCAGAAAGGAGCTTGAGGAGACGGAGGCGGGAACGTGCCTTGGCTTGGATTGTCCGGAGATGGGGAGTCCAGGAGAGGCGACGGTCGAGGGTGACGCCAAGGTACTTAAGGGTGGGAGTGAGGGCGATAGGACGGCCATAGACGGTGAGATAGAAATCAAGGAGGCGGAAGGAAGGGGTGGTTTTGCCTACAATGATCGCCTGGGTTTTGGAGGGATTGACCTTAAGCAACCACTGGTTGCACCAAGCAGTGAAGCGGTCAAGATGGGATTGGAGAAGGCGTTGGGAGCGTTGCAGGGTGGGGGCAAGGGCAAGGAAGGCAGTGTCATCGGCAAACTGGAGAAGGTGGACTGGGGGTGACGGCGGCGGCATGTCCGCCGTGTACAAAAGGTACAGAAGGGGGGAGAGGACGGAGCCTTGGGGCACACCGGCGGAGGGGAAAAAGGTGTAGGAATCTGTGTTATGGATGGTGACATAGGAAGGACGGCGGGAGAGAAAGGAACCGATCAGACGGACGTAGTTAATGGGAAGGGCAAAGGTTTGGAGCTTGAAGAGGAGACCGGAATGCCAGACGAGGTCATAAGCGCGTTCGAGGTCAAGGGAGAGGAAGATTGCGGAGCGACGGGAATTAAGCTGTTCGGAAAGGAGATGAGTGAGGTGAAGGAGAAGATCGTCAGAAGAGAAGGACGGCCGAAAGCCACACTGGGTGACGGGAAGGAGGCGGTGCTGGCGGAGATGCTGGTGGATGCGGCGGGTGAGGATAGATTCCAGGACCTTGCTGAAGACCGAGGTAAGGCTGATAGGACGGTAAGAGGAGACGGCGGACGGCGGTTTGCCAGGTTTAAGGAACATGAGGATACGGGAGGTTTTCCACAGGTCGGGGTAGTAACCGGTGGACAGGACTACATTGTAGAGCCTGGCCAGGGTGGAGAGGAAAGAGACAGGAGCTTCACGAAGGTGACGGTAGGTGGCACGATCGTGACCAGGAGCGGTGTTGCGTTTTGTGCGGAGTGTATCAATGAGATCCTGTGTAGTGATAGGGGCATTGAGTTCCGTGTGTGTAATGTTGTCCAAGTACTGGAAACCAGGAGCGTGGGGAGGGACAGAGGTGTCAGTTCGATCGCGGATATCCGGGAAGAGGGAGTAATCCAACTGGGGATCATCGGGGATGGAGAAAACATCGGAGAGGTAGGAGGCAAAGTGATTGGCCTCACTAAGGACGTCAGTGTGCAGTTGACAGACTTTGAGCGAGGGCATATAGTGGGCATGCGGGAGGCCGGGTGGACGTACCGCCGAATTGCTCAACACGTGGGGCGTGAGGTCTCCACAGTACATCGATGTTGTCGCCAGTGGTCGGCGGAAGGTGCACGTGCCCGTCGACCTGGGACCGGACCGCAGCGACGCACGGATGCACGCCAAGACCGTAGGATCCTACGCAGTGCCGTAGGGGACCGCACCACCACTTCCCAGCAAATTAGGGACACTGTTGCTCCTGGGGTATCGACGAGGACCATTCGCAACCGTCTCCATGAAGCTGGGCTACGGTCCCGCACACCGTTAGGCCGTCTTCCGCTCACGCCCCAACATCGTGCAGCCCGCCTCCAGTGGTGTCGCGACAGGCGTGAATGGAGGGACGAATGGAGACGTGTCGTCTTCAGCGATGAGAGTCGCTTCTGCCTTGGTGCCAATGATGGTCGTATGCGTGTTTGGCGCCGTGCAGGTGAGCGCCACAATCAGGACTGCATACGACCGAGGCACACAGGGCCAACACCCGGCATCATGGTGTGGGGAGCGATCTCCTACACTGGCCGTACACCACTGGTGATCGTCGAGGGGACACTGAATAGTGCACGGTACATCCAAACCGTCATCGAACCCATCGTTCTACCATTCCTAGACTGGCAAGGGAACTTGCTGTTCCAACAGGACAATGCACGTCCGCATGTATCCCGTGCCACCCAACGTGCTCTAGAAGGTGTAAGTCAACTACCCTGGCCAGCAAGATCTCCGGATCTGTCCCCCATTGAGCATGTTTGGGACTGGATGAAGCGTCGTCTCACGCGGTCTGCACGTCCAGCACGGACGCTGGTCCAACTGAGGCGCCAGGTGGATAAGGCATGGCAAGCCGTTCCACAGGACTACATCCAGCATCTCTACGATCGTCTCCATGGGAGAATAGCAGCCTGCATTGCTGCGAAAGGTGGATATACAGTGTGCTAGCGCCGACATTGTGCATGCTCTGTTGCCTGTGTCTATGTGCCTGTGGTTCTGTCAGTGTGATCATGTGATGTATCTGACCCCAGGAATGTGTCAATAAAGTTTCCCCTTCCTGGGACAATGAATTCACGGTGTTCTTATTTCAATTTCCAGGAGTGTATAATCTATCGTAGATTCCTCGAACAAAACACAGGGTTCTGTAGCTGGAAGGAAGCGTAGGTCACACCCATCTACAAGAAGGGATAGCAGAGGTGATCACAAAACTACCATCCAATATCCTTGCCATTCATTTGTTGTAAAAAATTAGAACATGCTGTAGGCTCAAACATAATGAGGTATCTCGAAGAGAATGACCTGGTGCATGCCAACCAGAACGGGTTTCGAAACTGTGGATCACGTAAAGCCCAACTTGCACTTTTCTCATATGGCATACTGAAAGCAATGAATAAATCCATTCAGGTAGATGTAGTATTTCTCGATTTCCGAAAAGCACTTGACTCGGTACCTACACTTGTTATCAAAAGTACGATAGTATGGAGAATCATGTGAAATTTGTGACTGGATTGCTGATCTTTTGTTAGCGAGGACGCAGCAAATTATTTTGGATGGAGCATCATCGACAAATGTAGAAGTAACATCAGGTGCATCCCAGGGAAGTGTGTTGAAAGCCTTGAGGTAATAATAACAGTAGTCTCAGATTTTAGATCTCATACAAAAAGGACGTGTAATTTTTACTTATGCGTCAACAATATGTGTAATAAATGATATGTGTGATAAAAAAAAATCATGACTTTCGCCTGCAGTCATAAGAAAAGGCAGTAATTTCTCCCATCCGGCAAGACGTCTTAATACGCTAATTATCAAGAATTAGTGGATGGACTTAATGATCGGCAACCACAGAAAATTGTATATACTGTAATACGCTGCGAGGAAGACTGTTCATGGCACCATATTTAGTTCCAACAAGAATTCATGCTTTAATTCCATTACTGCAAGTATGAATTATCTCTCATTACGTAAATTTGTGTTAGCTGTTGGGCTGCCTCCCAGAACGGTTCAGATATAGCTAAGATTAAAAGTGGTGCACAGACTGGTAACTTGCTTTAAGTGTTCAGAAATGTAAAACTGCGCTCTTCACAAATCGAAAAAACATAGTATTCTATGACCGCAGTATCAGTGAGTCACAGTTCGAATCGGTAAACAATCATTCTTCCTAGTGTTATGGAATGGTCACATAATCTCCATTATGGATAATACGTGTGGCAGACTTCGATTTCTTAGGAGAATACTGGGGAAATGCAATCACGCTACAAAGTGCTTACTAATCACTAATGCGACACATTCTAGAATCTTGCTCAAGTGTGTGGGACCCAAACCAAAAAGGACTCACAGGGGATACTGACCGTATACAGGAAAGGATAGCACAAGTGGTGAAAGGTTTGTTTGACCTGTGGGAGAGTCTCACTGAGATGTTAACATAATCGAACTGAAAGATATCTGAAGATATGTGTAAACTACCCCGAGAAAGCCTACCTACAAAGTTCAAGATGCGGCTTCAAATGAGGACTCTAGGAATATACTACAAATCCCTACGCATCGCTCCCATAGGGATCATAAGGACAAGATCAGACTAACTACAGTCTTTTTCTTTTCCTATATTGTATTTCAATTCCCCATCGGGGCGGGCTGGCAGCAGCATATGCGCTGCTCTTCAGCCGAAAGACATAGAACAATGAATAGAAGACATTTAAAAATATACAAAGGAGAAAACATGGTGAACATAGATATAAAAAATGGGGAACATCATGGAAGACAATAGACAAAAAAAGGGGCGATTGTAATGGAGATAAAAACCATAAAAAAGTAGCGCACACAAAAAACCACACACTGGGACAATGAAAAGAATACAAGGCACAGTATGAGTGAAGCATAAAAGTATCGATGGATGGCGTAGCACATAACAAACGCTGACAGTGACACATGTAAGTACAAGGCCAGCACACAATTAAAATCACACCTCTCAACGCACAGGAGAAATAGCACTAAACACAACACTGACGTGGCACACTGACGATGATCAAAACGGAGGATCTGACAGGTGCAAGGAGATGAGGGAGACAAGAAGAAGGGAGGGGAAGAGAGGGGGGCAGATGGGCGAGGGGCGCGCCAAAGAGGGCCAGGTAGGGAGGGATGTGGGAAGGAAAGAGGCAAGGATGGGGTCTCAGGGGGGGACTGAGAAAAATCCGTTCTGGGAGAAGGAGGGGAGAGGAGAAAGGGGGCCCTGGGGATGGGGGGAACAAGGCCAGGTTATAGTTGGAAGGAAGGGTATATGTCACAGCATCATCTGAGAGGGGGAAGCGCTGGAAATCGCTCTGATGAAGGAGATGGAGGGCGTGGAGGTGGAGAGAGGGAGGGATACAGTGATAGAGGAGCAGCAACGGGCGGGGGGTGGAGAGGAAGGAGGAAATCAGCGGGTGGGGGAGAACAAGCCTGCAGACGATGTAAAGGATGCGGAGATGTTGGAGGAACAGGAGGAGGTGGGGGAAGGGGATGAGTTCATACAGGACACGTGTGGGGGAAGGAAGGCGGATACGGAAGGCAAGGCGGAGCCCATGGCGTTCGAGGATTTGGAGGGCCTTGTAAAAGTGGGTTGGTGCGGAGATCCAGGCAACGCTGGCATAACAGAGGGTAGGACAGATGAGGGATTTGTAGGTGTGGAGGATGGTAGAAGGATGCAATCCCCATGTCCGGCCAGACAGGAGTTTCAGGAGGCAGAGGTGGGAATGGGCTTTCTGCTGGATGGTCTGGAGGTGAGGGGTCCAGGTGAGGTGACAGTCGAGGGTGAGGCCAACGTATCTCAGGTTGGGGGTGAGGTGGAATGGACGACAATAAAGGGTGAGGTAGAAATCATGGAGACAAAAGGACCTTTGGTACAGAGCCGAGTGGAGGGTCTGAATCAGAGGCTGAGACGGTTCTGCGACCGTGTGGGCTGCAGATTCCTCGACGTGCGCCATAGGGTGGTGGGGTTTCGGGTTCCACTGGATAGGTCAGGAGTCCACTACACACAACAAGCGGCTACACGGGTATCAGGGTTTGTGTGGCGTGGGCTAGGCGGTTTTTTAGGTTAGATGGCCTTGGGCAAGTACAGAAAGGGCAAAGTCAGGAAACGCAGGGACCAAGCAGCAGTCGGTATTGTAATTGTAAACTGTCGAAGCTGCGTTGGTAAAGTACCGGAACTTCAAGCGCTGATAGAAAGCACCGAAGCTGAAATCGTTATAGGTACAGAAAGCTGGCTGAAGCAAGAGATAAATTCCGCCGAAATTTTTACAAGGGTACAGACGGTGTTTAGAAAGGATAGATTGCATGCAACAGGTGGTGGAGTGTTCGTCGCTGTTAGTAGTAGTTTATCCTGTAGTGAAGTAGAAGTGGATAGTTCCTGTGAATTATTATGGGTGGAGGTTACACTCAACAACCGAGCTAGGTTAATAATTGGCTCCTTTTACCGACCTCCCGACTCAGCAACATTAGTGGCAGAACAACTGAGAGAAAATTTGGAATACATTTCACATAAATTTTCTCAGCATGTTATAGTCTTAGGTGGAGATTTCAATTTACCAGATATAGACTGGGACACTCAGATGTTTAGGACGGGTGGTAGGGACAGAGCATCGAGTGACATTATACTGAGTGCACTATCCGAAAATTACATCGAGCAATTAAACAGAGAACCGACTCGTGGAGATAACATCTTGGACCTACTGATAACAAACAGACCCGAACTTTTCGACTCTGTATGTGCAGAACAGGGAATCAGTGATCATAAGGCCGTTGCAGCATCCCTGAATATGGAAGTTAATAGGGATATAAAAAAAGGGAGGAAGGTTTATCTGTTTAGCAAGAGTAATAGAAGGCAGATTTCAGACTACCTAACAGATCAAAACGAAAATTTCTGTTCCGACACTGACAATGTTGAGTGTTTATGGAAAAAGTTCAAGGCAATCGTAAAATGCGTTTTAGACAGGTACGTGCCGAGTAAAACAGTGAGGGACGGGAAAAACCCACCGTGGTACAACAACAAAGTTAGGAAACTACTGCGAAAGCAAAGAGAGCTTCACTCCAAGTTTAAACGCAGCCAAAACCTCTCAGACAAACAGAAGCTAAACGATGTCAAAGTTAGCGTAAGGAGGGCTATGCGTGAAGCGTTCAGTGAATTCGAAAGTAAAATTCTATGTACCGACTTGACAGAAAATCCTAGGAAGTTCTGGTCTTACGTTAAATCAGTAAGTGGCTCGAAACAGCATACCCAGACACTCCGGGATGATGATGGCATTGAAACAGAGGATGACACGCTTAAAGCTGAAATACTAAACACCTTTTTCCAAAGCTGTTTCACAGAGGAAGACCGCACTGCAGTTCCTTCTCTAAATCCTCGCACAAACGAAAAAATGGCTGACATAGAAATAAGTGTCCAAGGAATAGAAAAGCAACTGGAATCACTCAACAGAGGAAAGTCCACTGGACCTGACGGGATACCAATTCGATTCTACACAGAGTACGCGAAAGAACTTGCCCCCCTTCTAACAGCCGTGTACCGCAAGTCTCTAGAGGAACGGAAGGTTCCAAATGATTGGAAAAGAGCACAGGTAGTCCCAGTCTTCAAGAAGGGTCGTCGAGCAGATGCGCAAAACTATAGACCTATATCTCTGACGTCGATCTGTTGTAGAATTTTAGAACATGTTTTTTGCTCGAGTATCATGTCGTTTTTGGAAACCCAGAATCTACTATGTAGGAATCAACATGGATTCCGGAAACAGCGATCGTGTGAGACCCAACTCGCTTTATTTGTTCATGAGACCCAGAAAATATTAGATACAGGCTCCCAGGTAGATGCTATTTTTCTTGACTTCCGGAAGGCGTTCCATACAGTTCCGCACTGTCGCCTGATATACAAAGTAAGAGCCTATGGAACATCAGACCAGCTGTGTGGCTGGATTGAAGAGTTTTTGGCAAACAGAACACAGCATGTTGTTATCAATGGAGAGGCGTCTACAGACGTTAAAGTAACCTCTGGCGTACCGAGCGAGGTGGCGCAGTGGTTAGCACACTGGACTCGCATTCGGGAGGACGACGGTTCAATCCCGTCTCCGGCCATCCTGATTTAGGTTTTCCGTGATTTCCCTAAATCGCTTCAGGCAAATGCCGGGATGGTCCCTTTGAAAGGGCAAGGCCGATTTCCTTCCCCATCCTTCCCTCACCCGAGCTTGCGCTCCGTCTCTAATGACCTCGTTGTCGATGGGACGTTAAACACTAATCTCCTCCTCCTAACCTCTGGCGTGCCACAGGGGAGTGTTATGGGACCATTGCTTTTCACAATATATATAAATGACCTAGTTGATAGTGTCGGAAGTTCCATGCGGCTTTTCGCGGATGATGCTGTAGTATACAGAGAAGTTGCAGCATTAGAAAATTGTAGCGAAATGCAGGGAGATCTGCAGCGGATAGGCACTTGGTGCAGGGAGTGGCAACTGACCCTTAACATAGACAAATGTAATGTATTGCGAATACATAGAAAGAAGGATCCTTTATTGTATGATTATATGATAGCGGAACAAACACTGGTAGCAGTTACTTCTGTAAAATATCTGGGCGTATGCATGCGGAACGATTTGAAGTGGAATGATCATATAAAATTAATTGTTGGTAAGGCGGGTACCAGGTTGAGATTCATTGGGAGAGTCCTTAGAAAATGTAGTCCATCAACAAAGGAGGTGGCTTACAAAACACTCGTTCAACGTATACTTGAGTATTGCTCATCAGTGTGGGATCCATACCAGATCGGGTTGACGGAGGAGATAGAGAAGATCCAAAGAAGAGCGGCGCTTTTCGTCACAGGGTTATTTGGTAACCGTGATAGCCTTACGGAGATGTTTAACAAACTCAAGTGGCAGACTGTGCAAGAGAGGCGCTCTGCATCGCGGTGTAGCTTGCTCGCCAGGTTTCGAGAGGGTGCGTTTCTGGATGAGGTATCGAATATATTGCTTCCCCCTACTTATACCTCCCGAGCAGATCACGAATGTAAAATTAGAGAGATTAGAGCGCGCATGGAGGCTTTCAGACAGTCGTTCTTCCCGCGAACCATACGCGACTGGAACAGGAAAGGGAGGTAATGACAGTGGCATGTAAAGTGCCCTCTGCCACACACCGTTGGGTGGCTTGCGGAGTATAAATGTAGATGCAGATGTAGATGTAGAGCGTGTGGTGTGGCCTATGATGATTGCCTGCGTTTTGGAGGGGTTGAGACAGAGGAACCACTGGTTACACCAAGTGGTGAACTGGTTAAGATGGGTTTGGAAGGTACGTTGGGACTGTTCAAGAGTAGGATAGAGAGCCAGGAAGGCAGAGTCATCAGCATACTGGAGAACGTGGACAGGTGGGGGTGGCTTGGGCATATCAGCTGTATACAAGAGATAAAGGAGAGGAGAGAGGACAGAGCCCTGGGGGACGCCAGCAGTGGGATAAAAAATACGGGAGTTGGTGTTGTGGCAGGTGACATAGGAAGGACGGTGCGAGAGGAAGAAAGCGACCAGACAGACAAAATTGATAGGCAGGGCGTAGGTTTGGAGTTTAAAGAGGAGACCGGGATGCCATACACGGTCATAGGCATTTTGGAGGTCAAGGGAAACAAAAATGGCAGAGCGACGGGAGTTGAGCTGAAGGGAGAGAAGGTGAATGAGGTTAAGGAGTTGGTCTTCAGCAGAGAAGGAGGATCGGAAGCCACACTGGGTAAGGGGGAGGAGGTGGTGTTGAATAAGGTGCTGATGGATACGGTGGGAGAGGATGGATTCGAAGACCTTACTGAAGATGGAGGTGAGGCAGATGGGACGATAGGAAGAGGTGGCAGAAAGGGGTTTGTTGGATTTGAGGAATATGAGGATGCGGGGGGTCTTCCACAGGTCAGGGTAGAAGCCAGTAGAGAGGATGATGTTGTAGATATGGGCGAGGACAGTCAGGAAGGAATAGGGGCTTTCTCGAAGGTGGATGTAGGTGACACAGTTGTGACCAGGGGCCATGTTGCGTTTGGACAAGAGGATAAGTTCAATGTCTTGTGCTGTGATGGGAGTGTTTATGTCGGAGGGGGGGAACTGCCCCAAGTATTGGAGACTAGGAACAAGTGGAGCGACAGAAGTATTGGCACGTTCCATGACAGTGGGGAAAAGAGAATAATCAAAGTGGGGATCATCTCGGATGGAGAAGACCTCGGAAAGGTGGGAAGTGAAGTGGTTGGCCTTACTGAAGTTGTCAGGAAGGGGGCGATCGTTATGGAGAAGGGGGTAGTGGGGAGCAGAAAGGGAAACAGTAAGGCGATAGAAGGCGGACCAGTACTTGGAGGAGTTGATAGGGAGGGTGGCATTGAGTCGTGTGCAGGTCTGGCGCCAGTATCGGCGTTTCGTTGCTGTAATAAGGTTCCGTACGTGTCGCTGTATTTGCTGGTGGCGTTGGACTGTATCCCTGTCACGAGTGCACAGGAAGGAGCGATAGAGGCAGCGGGATTCACGGAGGAGGAGGACAGCCCATGGAGGGAGAGTGGGACGGTGGGGGTGGATGGTTTTAGAAGGAACATGGGCCTCCACGGCGTCAGTAATGACCTTCTGAAGGAAGGACGAGGCATGGATGATGTCGTCAGGGTGGCGATAGGTAAGAGGGTGGCTTTCGACCTGGGTGGTGATGGGTTCCTGGTAGGCATACCAGTTGGCACGGTAGTAGCCATGGACGACCTTGGGAAATGATGCAGGGTGGGGAGACGGGGGGGGGGGGGGGCAGTTAGCAGACGTTATGGTGAGAAGGATGGGAGGTGATCGCTACCTGTGGGGTCAAGGATGGCGACAGTGATACGCCCAAGGAGGTTGGCGGAGGCAATGATAATATCTGGGGTGGTGTCACTTTCGGATCGGGTGTTTTGGGGATGAGGAACAAGGTCACCTTGGATCGTGGAGACGAACTGATGCCGCCGCCAAAGGGCGGCAGGAGTACGGCTATGGACGTTGAGGTCGGCTGCAATCACATTGGTGGAGAAGGTGCGGTCAATGTGCAAGATGAACTCATAAGGAAGAAGGGAGGGGATTTGGAGGATTCGACAGGGTAGCGACGGTGGTAATTCAGGGCACCCTGGGTGAGGAGATGGTCAATGGAGGGGGCGGACTCAGAGAAGACCTGCATGAGGTAGGTGGGACCAGAGGCATTGTGGATATGGATTTCCAGGTCCGGGGGGGAATTTAGTTATGCCAACATCTCATCCTCCGTGATCACCAGGCAAGCTTGGTGAACACAGCAGTGTATGTGGGGGGGGGGGGGGCTGGGGCTGACAAAGAGTGGGAGAGGAAAGGAAGGGTTTCAGAGATGCGTGGGGTCCAAACATAACTCGCAGGAGTTTACGGAGGAGGTCCGTGTGAAAGGAGGGGGACGGGGACTCAATAAAGACTTGAGTCCCTGCGAGGAATAGTTGGGAGATGGGAGCACCAGGTAAATACTTTCGTATCTCCACTGTGAGGGTACAGGCATCGAGGAACTTAGGATCGGGGTTTGACAGGACAAAGGTGTGGAGGGTGGGGGCTGGGGTATGGGTGGCTGGAGGAGGGGTGGTGTCTGTGGAGACGACAGGAGGAGGGAGAGGTGGTGTTGACTTTTTGTGGGAAGTGGCGGGAGCAGAGTCGGTAATGAAGCGCTTTTGGGGTTTTTTGGAGACTGGAGGCTGGGAGGAAGGGAGAGGGACGGGGAGGAGAGGGAGGTGGCGGGTGGCAGATCCCTGTGGCGTAGTGGAGGCGCCGGGAGAAGCAGCCGGTTCAGTGATGGCGACGGTGGCTTGGCGCGACGCGACGCGTGCGGGAGATGCAGACGACGAAATGACGGAGTGGATGAGAGAGGGGAAGCCGACCACCTGAGGGGTGGCAGCAGAGGTGGCAACAGAGGCGTACGTGAGGGTGGGGGTAGTAGTGGGAGCTGTTGAGGGTGTGGAGGCTGGAGGAAGGGTGTAGAGGTGGGGGTATACAGCAGGGGAGGAGATAGGGGAATGGGTAAGTGGGGGAAGGGAAGGTGAGGCGTAAGGAGGAAGGCCAGGGGCGGCACTCCAGGAAGTGACTGTGGAAGATAGGGAGGGGGAGGTGTAGATGACAGTGGAGGTGGGAGTGCTCGTGGTGGACGAACGGCGACGGACGGACGAACAGCAGGCGGTGGCGGCGATGGGCGATGGCGGTCGGACGGCGACATACGGACAGCAGGCAGCGGCGGCGACGAATAGACGGACGGACAGCACGCAGCGGCGACGACGATGGACAGCGAGCAGGCAGGCAGGCGGATGGACAGCAACAGCAACCAGCGCTTCGAAGAGGTAGATTACACCCTGAGGGTAGCCCAGGCTCTGGGATCTTGTGCCTTCGAAGGAGGGAATCCAACCCTCTAGATGTGCTAACTACAGCATGCACAGAGCCATTTAAACAGTCATTCTTCCCGCACACCATATGGAAATTGAACGAGGAAAAACCCTTAAAGCTGATACAATAGCACATACTCACCGACATGCACTTCACAGTGGTTTGCAGAGTCTAGATGCAGATGTAGTTTTATGTACAGATAACATAAAAAAACACTTAGGTCTCGGATATAGCGGGTGATCAAAAAGTCAGTATAAATTTGAAAACTTAATAAACCATGGAATAATGTACACTCCTGGAAATTGAAATAAGAACACCGTGAATTCATTGTCCCAGGAAGGGGAAACTTTATTGACACATTCCTGGGGTCAGATACATCACATGATCACACTGACAGAACCACAGGCACATAGACACAGGCAACAGAGCATGCACAATGTCGGCGCTAGCACACTGTATATCCACCTTTCGCAGCAATGCAGGCTGCTATTCTCCCATGGAGACGATCGTAGAGATGCTGGATGTAGTCCTGTGGAACGGCTTGCCATGCCTTATCCACCTGGCGCCTCAGTTGGACCAGCGTCCGTGCTGGACGTGCAGACCGCGTGAGACGACGCTTCATCCAGTCCCAAACATGCTCAATGGGGGACAGATCCGGAGATCTTGCTGGCCAGGGTAGTTGAGTTACACCTTCTAGAGCACGTTGGGTGGCACGGGATACATGCGGACGTGCATTGTCCTGTTGGAACAGCAAGTTCCCTTGCCGGTCTAGGAATGGTAGAACGATGGGTTCGATGACGGTTTGGATGTACCGTGCACTATTCAGTGTCCCCTCGACGATCACCGGTGGTGTACGGCCAGTGTAGGAGATCGCTCCCCACACCATGATGCCGGGTGTTGGCCCTGTGTGCCTCGATCGTATGCAGTCCTGATTGTGGCGCTCACCTGCACAGCGCCAAACACGCATACGACCATCATTGGCACCAAGGCAGAAGCGACTCTCATCGCTGAAGACGACACGTCTCCATTCGTCCCTCCATTCACGCCTGTCGCGACACCACTGGAGGCGGGCTGCACGATGTTGGGGCGTGAGCGGAAGACGGCCTAACGGTGTGCGGGACCGTAGCCCAGCTTCATGGAGACGGTTGCGAATGGTCCTCGTCGATACCCCAGGAGCAACAGTGTCCCTAATTTGCTGGGAAGTGGCGGTGCGGTCCCCTACGGCACTGCGTAGGATCCTACGGTCTTGGCGTGCATCCGTGCGTCGCTGCGGTCCGGTCCCAGGTCGACGGGCACGTGCACCTTCCGCCGACCACTGGCGACAACATCGATGTACTGTGGAGACCTCACGCCCCACGTGTTGAGCAATTCGGCGGTACGTCCACCCGGCCTCCCGCATGCCCACTATATGCCCTCGCTCAAAGTCCGTCAACTGCACATACGGTTCACGTCCACGCTGTCGCGGCATGCTACCAGTGTTTAAGACTGCGATGGAGCTCCGTATGCCACGGCAAACTGGCTGACACTGACGGCGGCGGTGCACAAATGCTGCGCAGCTAGCGCCATTCGACGGCCAACACCGCGGTTCCTGGTGTGTCCACTGTGCCGTGCGTGTGATCATTGCTTGTACAGCCCTCTCGCAGTGTCCGGAGCAAGTATGGTGGGTCTGACACACCGGTGTCAATGTGTTCTTTTTTCCATTTCCAGGAGTGTAGATAGAGAGGTAAAAATTGACACACATGCTTGGGATGACATGGGGTTTTATTAGAACCAAAAGAAAAAAACGAAGTATTGCTAGACGCGTGAAGGATCTTGAAGGATCTCTTGCGCGGGTCATTTGGTGAAGATCGTGTGCTCAGCCGCTACTTTCGCCATGCTTGGCCTCCCAGGTCCCCAGACCTCAGTCCGTGCGATTATTGGCTTTGGGGTTACCTGAAGTCGCAAGTGTATCGTGATCGACCGACATCTCTAGGGATGCTGAAAGACAACATCCGACGCCAATGCCTCACCATAACTCGGGACATGCTTTACATTGCTGTTCACAACATTATTCCTCGACTACAGCTATTGTTGTGGAATGATGGTGGACATATTGAGCATTTCCTGTAAAGAACATCATCTTTGCTTTGTCTCACTGTGTTATGCTAATTATTGCTATTCTGATCAGATGAAGCACCATCTGTCGGACATTTTTTGAACGTTCGCATATTTTTGGTTCTAATAAAACCCCATGTCATTCCAAGCATGAGTGTCAATTTGTACTTCTCTATCTACATTTTTCCGTGATTTAATCAGTTTTCAAATTTATACTGACTTTTTGATCACCTAGTATATTTTCGCAGAGGTGTCGCTTGGTTGCCTTTCGGGTAACATCGGGAGTCCCCCAGGTAAGTGTGATAGGCCCATTGCTATTTTCTATATACATAAATGATCTGGCAGAAAGCCCGCCCAGTTGGCCATGCTGTCTAATGCACGGCTTTCCGAGCGGGAAGGAGCGCCTAGTCCCCGGCACGAATCCGCCCGGCGGATTTGTGTCGAGGTCCAGTGAATCGGCCAGTCTGTGGATGGTTTTTCCATCTGCCTCGGCGAATGCGGACTCATTCCCCTTATTCCGCCTCGGTTACACTATATCGGCGATTGCTGCGCTAACAAGTTCTCCACGTACGCGTAGACCACCATTACTCTACCACACAAACATAGGGGTTACACTCGTCTGGTGTGAGACGTTCCTTGGGGGGTCCACCGGGGGCTGAACCGCACAACAATCCCGGGTTCGGTGTGGGGTGGTGGAGGGGTGTAGTGGAAAAAAAAATGGTGCAAATGGCTCTGAGCACTATGGGACTCAACTGCTGTGGTCATAAGTCCCCTAGAACTTAGAACTACTTAAACCTAACTAACCTAAGGACATCACACACATCCATGCTCGAGGCAGGATTCGAACCTGCGACCGTAGCGGTCGTGCGGTTCCAGACTGTAGCGCCTTTAACCGCTCGGCCACTCCGGCCGGCGGGTGAAGTGGACCGCGGTAGTCGTCCTGGGGTTGTGGATCACTGCGGCTGCGTAGGGGACGGAGCCTCTCCATCGTTTCTAGGTCCCTGGTTAACATACAATACAATACAATCTGGCAGAAAAGGTGCTGTTGTTCGCTGATGATGCTGTGCTATACAGGAAGGCGTCGAAGATAAGTGACTGTAGGTTGGTACGAGATGACCTAGACAAAATTTCAAGTTGGTGTGATGAATAGCAGCTGGCTCTTAAGGTAGAGAAATGTAAGTTAATGCGGATGAGGAAGAAAAACAAACCTCTAATGTTCGGATACAGCATTAGTAGTGTCCTGCTTGACACGGTCACGTCAATTAGATATCTGGGCTTGACACTGTGAAGCGATATGAAATGGAACGGGTATGTGAGGACTGTGGTAGGGAAGGTGAATGGTCAACTTCGATTATTGGGACAATTTTAAGAATGTGTAGTTAATCTGTAAAGGAGACAGCTTATAGGATGCTAATGCGACCTAGGCTTGAGTACTGCTAGAGTGTCTGGGATCCGCACCAGGTTGGATTGAAAGAAGACATCGAAGCAATTCAGAGACGGGCTGCGAGATTTGTTATTGGTCGGTTCGATCAGCATGCAAGTGTACGGATATGCTTCGGGAGCTCAAGTGAGAATTTCTGGAGGGAAGAAGACATTCATTTCGAGGAGCACTACTGAGAAAGTTTAGAGAATCACCAATTGAAGTTGACTGCAGAATAATCCTACTGCCACCAACTCACATTTCGCATAGAAACGACAAGATAAGATACGGAAAATTAGGGCTCATACGGAGGCGTATAGATAGTCGTTTTACCCTCGCTCTGTCTGGGAGTGGCACAGAAAAGGATGCGGCTAGTTGTGGTACAGGGTACCCTCCGCCACGTATCATATGGTGGCTTGCGGAGTATGTATGCAGATGTATATAGATGTAGATTTAAATGTTTATCTCAACCGCGTGTTAACGGCATCCTACAGACATTATCCGTTGCTTGACAATATTTTTCTTCAGTTAACTTTTGGGCTATTCGTGTGAGATATTATATTTGAAGGAAAGCAAGCGTAATGCAGACAAATCTGAGCTGACTCTTGAGCTGACCAGCTACAAACGCAATGCGTAGTCGGTCGTTGCATGAAACAATAATCACTCACGCCTTTGTATAGCATAACAAAATATGACATGTAGGACAACAGTGACTCACTGCCCTGGATTTCTTTTAAGCTTACTGTGACCCTCATGTTTGATGTTGTAACTTACTTCCCAGTGGTTCAATATTAAAAAAAATACACAATCGTTATCTGTAACCTCTCTATGTATCTCTCAATGCTCTGTGTATCTCTTCTCCCTTGTGCATAATCAAGTGCAATTCCCACATCCTGACCTGCGTGGCCATACTGACTGCACATAGCACGAATTTCCTGCGTTGCTCGATTACTCATCACTCTGTGTCCAGTCAAATGACACTGAGTACACTTCGTGGGTTGTAGCCTATCTGTTGTTCTTGGGTTACCTTTGAACTGGCTCAAATCTGGTAACCCAGTCTCCTCTACTAACCTGACTCGAAACACTGGATACAGTGACATATTCTTACCGCTCCCACTCTCCTGAACCTCTTAAATAATCTCCCCACCCCAAAAAGGAAACAAGAATTCCCGTATTGGTTATTCAATTCCCTGCACACAATAAAATACACTTACATAAAACTGTAAATAAATAAGCCATAGGAAAGCAAACCACAACACTGATATCAATACTGTAAAGAAACGTCAACCACACACGGTATAGAGACCACCAAACAAACACATGAAAAACAGAACAACAAGCTCAAAAGTAAACCCATGGATTAGTAAATTCGGGCCAGCTACTATGACTATCCAGGATTTAAGTGTTCACAGACACTGACACAACATAACTTACTGGAAATCACATTTAAGTTTTCTAAATATTCATCAGATCTTCCCCCACAAAGCCTGAATCCATGGCAGTGACATCAGTTTATATAAGATGCCAAGGTGGCATGGCAATGTGGGAATTACCTGCGATTAATTACTGCACCAGAATGACCTTTGATACAGACCCATCATTAAGGTATATTAATGAAATCTATATCCAACGGACTATCTGAACACTTATTAATATCAGTTGGCCCTAGTAGTGCCCTCCCCCCCCCCCCCTCCCACAAGTTGGCAATTTGTGATAAAACAACAACGAAAATGAAATATCCCACAAAAAAATCAAAATTGCCAAATGAACAAGGTATATTCTGTGTTGAAATAAGAAAGACCATTCATTAAAACAAATGTTTTGTTACAATAGAAACATGCATGAAAATGGTGTGCAAAGTAAATAATAGAGAAAAACAGGTCCAACGAAACAAATATAAATCACAAATATTTCAGTTGCTATGATCAGTTGGTAAAGTTGAGCGAAAGGACATAATTCTTTGCTTCACGCCTCCCTCTTTGTATACCACTGACTAACTCAATCTTCATGTGACAGTGAGTGTGAAGCACTAAGCTGAAGGGGTGTGCAACATGCATAAAATGAACAACGGCTGTTGCAGTCGAATGGACACACCACTGATGATGTAAAGTAACATGGCAAATTCCCTATGTGCCAGAGCTGCAAAGATGCTCACCACAGGTGGCTGCCTTTCATGTGTGAAGCCCATGACTGGCGCTGCGAAAAATCTGCACGTCAATATCCAAGGCGCCTGTGCAAGGTTCGAATGTTGGACTTCACCTCGATCATCACCTGCTGACGAACTCTCCTGTTCAGCGTTCCTGAACAATGTTCCTCACTCAGTGTCTCCAGGTCAACGTTCCAATGCCTACACCATGCAGTCCACAAACGAGGTCTCTAAAAATCCTTCCAATCGCTTTCTTCCAAAAACGCTCCATGCTGAGAACCTCTAAAACTCAATCTACCAACTGCACATGGAAATATTCCTTCACATCAGGCACATAATAAAAAGTCAGCATATAGTCTGTGGCCAGTAGTTGAACAAAAGGCACCCCCACTGAATCACTTGCCACCAAAAGTTGCTGACATCACTGGTATGTCTCAGATGTTACTGTCTTATTCCCAATCATTGACGCATGTTTTTAGTGCACAGGGGAAGTCACTTGTTGTGGGAACCCAACTCTCCAAAAATGTACACCAGATAAAACAGTGACAAACTATCAGATTCAGAGAAGAAATGTTTCACAATGTTAGTAGATACAGTTATCCAAAAAATGGGTCCTCAGTCATCTGGCCTGCAAATACACACATCAAAAAAAGTATTGCATCACCCCAGTTACCAGAACTCCTGAAGATAGACGTTGACTGTGGACATTGCATCACAGACACAGCCCCTTTGACTGTTCAGAGATGTCACTCAACCCACCCAAAGATGTAAGCAACCATGCATGAGAAGCGCCTATTAGACGGAGGGGGCCCGACAGTCGATCAGTTCCAGTCATTCCGTCAAGAAGGTAGTACACGGATCATGTTGTCTGTAGTTCAACCATGCCTAGACGGTCAACACCGCGGTTCGATCACGTCCGCATTGTTACTTTGTGCCTGAAAGGGCTCTCACCAAAGGAAGTCTCGGAGTGAACCAAAGCGATGTTGTTCGGACATGGAGGAGATACAGAGAGACAGGAACTGTCGATGACATGCCTCGCTCAGGCCGCCCAAGGGCTACTACTGTAGTGGATGACCGCTACCTATGGACTATGGCTTGGAGGAACCCTGACAATAACGCCACCATGTTGAATAATGCTTTTCGTGCAGCCACAGGACGTCGTGTAATGACTCAAACTGTGCCCAATAGCTTGCATGATGGGCAACTTTCCGCTCTACGCCCATGGCGAGGTACATCTTTGGAACCACAACACCACGCACCGTGGTACGGATGGTCCCATCACGCGGGGTGCATGCGGTCTGAGGCATCTTGTCACTGTTCACGTGGCTCCCCCCGTCGGAGGTTCAAGTCCTCCCTCAGGCATGGGTGTGGGTGTTATCCTTAGCGTAAGTTAGTTGTTAGTTTAAGTTAGATTAAGTAGTGAGTAAGCCTAGGGACCGATGATCTCAGCTGTTTGGTCCCATAGTCCTTACCAAAAATTTCCCCAGATGGGCTCAACAAAATGCCAAATGGACCGCTCAGGATTGGCATCACGTTCTCTTCACTAATGACCATCGTGTATGCCTTCAACCAGACAATCGTCGGAGACGTGTTTGGAGGCAACCTGGTCAGGCTGAACACCTTAGACACACTGTCCAGAGAGTGCAGCAAGGTGGAGGTTCCCTCCTGTTTTGAGGTGGCATTATATGGGGCCGACGTACGCCGCTGGTGGTCATGAAAGGCTCCATACCAGCTGTGCGATATGTGAATGCCACCCTCCAACCAATAGTGCAATCATATCGACAGCATATTGCCGAGGCATTCGTCTACATGGATAACAATTCGCGCCCCCATCATGCACACCTTGTGAATTACTTCCTTCAGAATAACGACATCATTCGACTAGAGTGGACAGCATGTCCTCCAGACATGAACCCTATCGAATATGCCTGGTATAGTTTGAAAAGGTCTGTTTATGGACGACGTGACCCACCAACCAATCTGAGGGTTCTATGCTGAATCGCCATTGAGGAGCGGGACAATCTGGACAAACAGTACCTTGATTAACTTGTGGATAGTATGCCACGACGAATACAGGGATGCATCAATGTAAGAGGACGTGCTACTGGGTATTAGCGGTACCGGTGTGTACAGCAATCTGGACCATCACATCTGAAGGTCTCACTGTATGGTGTTACAACATCCAATGTGTGGTTTTCATGAGCGATAAAAAGAGTAGAATTGATATTTATGTTGATCTCTATTCCAATTTTCTATACAGTTTCTGGAACTCTTGGAACCAAGGTGATGCAAAACTTTTTATGATGTGTGTACTTACAGATTCCGAAAAAGTTTCTCTCATGTCGGGGAACAATTTCGAGAGCGCTGGTCTGTCATGTGTGAGGGCCTGAAAATCATAAAAGGTCCTCACACTAGCGTTGGGAACGACATGCCCTACAGTGTTATCAGGAGGGCGCTGTTGGTCGCTTGGCGACTCCTCGTGGTGTCATCCTGGCCCTTGTACAAACTTCTCCCATGATGTGACAGCAGCCACCAGCCCTCACATACTCTCTACCATTCTACTTGAGCTCACTCACTTCTGCCTTCCCAGAATTCGGCTCATTAAGGTGGTATTCTGTTAATACTCTGAGCAGCACGACTCCCCCCATGTAATGATAGCGCAGAAAGATCACAAAATCTTAGTCAACAGAAGGAAAGACCCTTCGCCTTGTAATGGTCGTCTGGTCGTAGATATTGCTAATTGCTATAATCCGCACTATTTCACTCCCATTTACGGAGCTTGTTAGCACTTGATGTTAATTGGCGCCATTAAAATGCATTGTGTTGTGGTAATCGCTGCCACTTGCTGGATCGCTGCTGTGTCTCGATGCTGATGCTGGCTCTAAATCTGGTTGTCTAGGGTTAAAAACATGAGGTCCTGTGTTTTTTATATGCTTTTGATGATAAAGAACGAGCGAAACCAACAAATATGTAAACTTCAAATATTTATTACTCTGGTGGCCATCTTAATTCCACTGTCCACCAAAGACCATGACACAACACAAAGTAGTACTTCCTTTACATGTTCTTTGCATTGTTTATCCACCTCAAACAATAACACACAAACACACTTTACCAAAGTGACATTCCAACTGCCTCTCGACCGTTCTTGCTGCTTGTATTTATAACATTGTCAAAGAACTACTAAAAAGAGATATAGTTTACAAGTCACATGTACATCTATTATCATAATTTGTGCAGAAAAGTTATTAATTTGCATCGAGTGACATAATTTAACATGTTATTAAAATGACAGACAGATTTGTTGACTTGACAGAATAATTCTTTGTTACAAAAAGGCCGTTTTTTAGAAGTTTGTCAATTGACTTCTCTAATTTGCATAAATAAGTAAATAACATGAATTATTAAGAATTACATTGGTTTTCGTCTAAAATAGGATTGATTTCGTGAATACTGAGTGAAAACGCCCCTAGTGAACAAATAGGTTTCACTGGGTGATTTTTATTTAAGGAGATCCAAAATACCTAA
Organism: Schistocerca cancellata; assembly: GCF_023864275.1. NCBI lineage: Eukaryota > Metazoa > Arthropoda > Insecta > Orthoptera > Acrididae > Schistocerca > Schistocerca cancellata. The sequence goes on along the minus strand of NC_064629.1, from coordinate 873,079,225 downwards.
GTTGGCCACTAATTTTCGTACTTCATATTAATTATTTAAGATGAACTTGGTGTTTTTACATGATGGCATTTGCTGTATCAGTGATCAAGTGATATAAACTTTTGTGTGGGTCAGTTACTCAGTATAATTTAATGGGTTGACTGTTTATGCAGACATGTTATACAATCTTTGTTAACATACACAATAACTTTTCTATAATCATAAATACTCGTTAAACTGGTTGAATTTGGAGGGTATCGCATACTTCGGTACAGTAAAACCTTTAATATGTTCCGTTACAATACCCCCCTCGGGTAATATCATTTACAGGATGTTAATGATATTAGCCGACTAGGACAAATGTGTCAGATTGTTAAAATTTGGAAAAGTACTACTTTAATAATTCTTTTTTTTGTTTTACTATGCATAATGTGTATGTATACAAGGACCATTGCAACGTTTCAAAATGACTTTTTCCTGCAAATATTTTAGTTGTGTTGTTTCAAATGCACTTTGTGTTATGTCATTCAGTATGACAGCATAATAAAAATATTTAGTAATATATGAAAGTAAAAAAAAATGTTAATCTTTGCTCCCAGTGAGCCACATGATGATCAAAAACAGACACAAATATATCACATGCGATTTTAAGATATATAAAAAATATATGTAAATTATTTCAAAGTCAGTTCTCATTGAGTCACAGATTAATCAAGATAATAGAAGGAACATAAATATATTACATAGATGGACAGGTCATATGTCCCTAGGAAAGTATTGCAACTGTCTGTTCTTTTTGAGCCACATAAAAGAAATGAAAACAAAGAACATAATTATAAGTATGGACATGATATATAAACACAAACACTAGAGAAGTCACATGTATGAATATAATATGCATTTAAAAAAAAGGAATTATTTAAAAACTTGTCTCCCATTGAGACACATAGTCAAGACACTACAAGAACATATTAATACTAAAATTGGACACTTAAATTGGTCACAACGTAACACAAACATCAAACTTGGTGAACCTTTGATTAGCTGTAGAAAATTGTACACAAATCTTATGCCTAGGAACTCAATAGTAACAAAATGATGGGTCTTGCACAACAATTTTTACATTGTCTTTTATTTGGTGCAATTAGGTCCCATATTCAATAATACAAAAAGGAAAGTAATAAATGTTTGTCACCTTCTTGTCCGTTGCAAGTAAAGATGATGTCTCAAAATTTAATATTCAATAGTGACAATAAAAATATAAAAACATTCTCTCAGAGATCTGGAACTTGTCCATGGTCTGTAGGATGAGTGGTAGTTGCCATTTGACACACCCAGTAAAAATCTTTGCTGATAACATGCTTTATGGAAAATGGGTAAGTAACTGTATTCAAACAGGGAAATGTGCTTAATCATGTTTATATGGTTTCAATTCAGTGATGTTTCTTAATCCAAATAACCTTCTCGATCTGGGAAAGATAAGTCTATACGCATTAGGATGTGGGCTTCCTTTTATTTCAAATGGACCAATGTAAATATCAAAAAACTTTTTAAGTTCGGCTGACAATAATTTTGATTTCTCTTGTGTCTTGACGAGTACAAGGTCCCCTGGTTTGAACTGTGTAGCTTTTCCTTTGGATGCATGTCGCCTTTTTCTCAATTCCCCTTGTTTTTCCATGGTTTCCCGTACACAGTCTTCTCTTTCTTGGGGTGACATAATTTTGCACGGTGGATACTCTATGTTTTCAGTGAAGAAACTAGCGGGGTATTGGTTGTACATTATTTCGTGTGGGGAAAATCCAGAGGAAGAGTGCTGTAAGCTGTTCATTATTTCTTCAAAACTATTTATGTACTCTAACCAATTAGTGTGGTTCTGGCTACAGAAGGTTTTGCACAGTCTTCCAATCTCTCTCATGTATCTCTCAGCCGGGTTGCTTGACGGGTGGTAAGCAGATATTAAAATGTGTTTAATTCCCGTGTCTTCAATAAAAGTTTTCCAGTATTTAGAGGTGAACTGAGACCCATTGTCTGAAAGTATTGCCTTAGGTTTTCCCACAGTGTTGCAATAATTACTTGTAATTTTTGAAACTATCTGTTTGCTGGTAGCTTTCCTTAAGGGATAAAGCTTTATAAATTTGGAGAAGATGTCTACCATGACATAAATATAACTGTAACCCCCCCCCCCTTGTCTTGGGTAACGGTCCATAGATGTCAGTTGCAACGAAATCGAGTTTATTTGTGGGTAATATGTTCTGCATTACTCCCCTGGTGGTTTGGTTAGTCACTTTTACCCTCTGACATCTGTCACATGTTGATAACTTTTTCTTTACTCTTATGCTAATGTTGTAAAAATAAATGTTCTCCTGTATTTTCTGAATACACTTAGTGGTGCCACAGTGGCCAAAGCTTTCATGTACATAAGTAATGAGCGTATCTATTTGTTGCTCAGGCCAACACAGTTTCCAATAGTCTAAATCCGGTTTAGGTCTTCTGAATAGTATCCCCTTGTGTACTTTATAATATGCTTCTACCTTTTCTCCCCCAGTTTTTCCTATGTAACTTTTGACTAGTTTCCAGTTGTCATCGTGGTTCTGAAACCTCCTAATGTCGTTACAGATTTTTTGTATTTCCTTTTCCTCTTTAATGCCCTTTAGATACATAATTTTGAAAATTCTCTCATCCTCCCCACTACTTCCCTCCAAATCACTTCCCAAAGGTAGTCTTGATAAAGCGTCTGCTACCACATTTTGTTTTCCCTGAATGTACCTCACTTCATAATCAAACTGCTGGAGAAACATGGCCCATCTGGTGAGTCTGTTATGGTATAACCTGCACTCTTGGAGATAGCTTAAGGCTTTGTGGTCTGTCTGTACTATTACTTTATGTCCCAAGAGGTAATTTCTAAATTTTGTAAAAACCCAATGTATAGCTAGTAATTCCTTTTCTGTCACTGTGTAGTGTTTTTCATGTTTTTGAAGAATTCTGCTGGCAAATGCGATTGTTCGGTGTTCCATTTTTCCATTTACTTCCTTTTCTTGAAATAAATGTACTCCTAACCCTGCATCGCTGCTGTCAGTAGCTAGCCAGAAAGGACTTGACATGTCTGGTCTATGTAGAAGTTGGCTGTTACATAGTTGCGTTTTGATTTTGTTAAAAGCATCTTCACATTCTGGTGTCCAATCCCACACTACATTTCTCTTAAGTAAGTTGTACAAACAAACTGCATTTAATGCTTGATTACTGATGAATTTTCTGTAAAATCCTGTGAAGCCGAAAAATGATTTGAGTTGTTTCTTGTTTCTAGGTGTTGGAAAATTTTCTATGGCTTTTATTTTGTCTTTGTCTGGCAAAATCTCTTGTACTGTGATGATGTGTCCCAAAAATTTTAACTCCTCTAGCCCAAATTTACATTTTTCTAATTTTAATGTCATTCCTCCCTTTCTGAGTTTCATAAATACCTCCCTTAATTGTTCAAGGTGTTCTTCCCAAGTTTTCCAAGTGATTAAAATGTCATCTACATGAATGGTTAATTTTGAACTAGTTTCATGACCAAGTACAAAATCTAATGCTCTGATGAATTCCGCAACTGATACATTGAGACCAAATGGTACGACTGTATACTGATAACATTTACCATTATATAAAAAGGCTGTATATTTTCTCGAATCAGGACTAAGTTCAACTTGATGAAAACCAGCGGTGAGATCTAGGCTTGACATATGTTTGACACACTCAAATTTACCTAACAGCTCATCTATACTTTCTGGGTGGTCGTTTTCTCTGATGAGATACTTGTTCAGATGTCTGGAGTCTAATACAATCCTAACGCTATTGTCCCCCTTTTTTACAATGACCAACGGATTGTTGTAGGCACTGCGACTTCTTTCTATAACTTCCCAATTTTCCATTTTTTGTATTTCTTTTTCCACAGCGTCTCTTTTTGCAAATGGTATTCCATATGGTTTTATAAAGAAAGGCTCATGAGGTTTTAACTGTAATTTACATTGATAATATTTCACTCTACCAGGTCTATCATCAAACACATCCTGGAATTCCCATAATAACTCTTTTAATTTTTCCTTCTGTGTACAATTTAGGCTTTCAGCTTCCCCCAGTTTTTTCTCTACTAACTTCTCAAACTCTTGACCCTCTGCATCTTCCCCTAAGTTCCCATCCAGGTAATAAACATCCTCATTTTCATGATACACTGATTGAATGTGGTTACAGCTGTCACTACAGTTTAAAATTAACAAATTCACTACACAGTTTTGTTGCGTAACAGGTTCTATAATACACATTTGTTTTGCTGTAAAATTAAACCCAGCATTCACTTTTAATATCCAATCCATACCTAAAATGAAATTTTCATTCAGGTCATCTACTACTAAGCATCCATGTTCAAAATTTAGGTTATCAATTTTAAAAGTAAGTAACACTTGTTTCCTAACTACCTTGCTGGCTCTGCCTGTAGCTCCTTTCACTTTTAATCCAACAACTGGCATCTCAGGAAAATGTTGAGAATTTCTGAGCTTATCACTAAGTCTAGAAGTGATGGCAGAAACAGGACTTCCTGTGTCTACTAACACTCTTCCTTCCCACTTGTCAATGTTTACTTTAACATATGGACAACCTAACTCAACATCTTTGTCTATTTCTGTATTTTCAAACAATAGATCATTTTCAATTTCTTTAGTTCCTAAGTCTAATGTCTCTTTCTTACACTTAGACACATCCCTCTCTGTTTGCAAAGCATTGACATTTAAACATAAACCTTTGTTTTCATCTGTTCCTTTTAACACTGTGTTGTCACATAACAACCACTGTTTTCACCCCATTTTTTATAAAGTCCACTACGGATTCTTGTCCACCATGTAGGATACAAGGTTGCACTTACCTTTGCTAATTCTTTCCAAAAGGCATCTTTGTTTATACAGTTTCCATAGTTGTTCCACAAAACTTCTAAAAACTTTTCCCCTTTCTCTTGAAAACACACATTTACATTCCATCCCTTTATATTTTCTTTAATATTATTATTACCGTTCTCATAGATTAGTGTTTCATAGTTCCCAATAGGCAATAGCTTGTCCTCAGATACACATTCCCTAGTCTGCATTTCACTTAAATTAGCCTCATTATTACCCATGTTTGTCACATCACTTACCTTTACCACATAACCACTTTTCAACTCTACAAATACTTTTATTTCTTCCTCCACACTCTCATCAATAACATCCCTTGATTTAGGATCATTATTTAAATGTCCCTCTATTACTTCTTCCGTCTCCTCCACAACAACCCCATCTTCTGTTTCCCCCCTATGTATCTGAATCTCAGCAATTGTGTCTTTGGCTCCATTAAACGCTTCGTCATCGCCCTTCTTATCAAATAGACCCCCCAAAATAGATTCTATTTGTGGTGTGTCTGACTTGTTATTAACACCAGTATCTTTTTCAGCCCAACTATGGAACTCTGCAATACCTTCAACTTCTGCACTTTTACTAACTACCTGTGCTTGAACACAGTTTTCATTAACTGTATCATTTTTATTCATAGTATCCCAAAACCTTTTATTAAATTCTAATTTATTCATTCTAACAACATCAATATTTTCATGGTACTTACTCTTTACATTGTATCTTCTCCTTCTCCAGTTTCGGTTATGTGTTGTCCTGTCATAATATTGTCTAGCCCCAAAACTACGGACATCTAGTGGGACTGTCCACTGTTTCCCGGCTGGTTCCCTCGGTCTGTCTGTTTGTAGTTGTCGTTTTGTTCACTAGTTTCAACAAACCCCCTTCTATCTTGTTCTCTTCCCCAATACCTATTTCTATCATTCCTGTTATCTCTCATCCATCCTCCCTCCTGTGTATTGTTTCTGAAATCATTTTCATATCTCCTATCTCCCCTGTTTGGAGCATTATTTCCAGAATTTCCAAAGTCTCTCCTCCCATAATAATCTCTATTTACATTCCTGTTCCACTCCACATACTGGTTGTTGCCAGAGCCAAAACTTTGGTTATTTTCTCTTTCCAAAGCCCTATCTAATCTATCTACAAATTTCAGGAACTCTTCCATTGAATCATCTGGTCCATGGACCAATTCCCACTGCAGTCTCTCTGGTAACCTTCTTTTTAAAACATCAATTTGTGTCATAATATCAAAAGAGTTATTCAAGTGAGCAAGTTTTTTCAATTGATCTCTGCAAAATTTTTGCATTCCCCCTACTTTCCCTCTATACACTGGTACATTTAGAAATTCTGACTTTAATCTGGCTTGTATGGATTGTGACCAAAATTTGCAAATAAACTTAGCTTCAAACTCTTCAAAAGTATTCCAAGAATCATTATTCTCATTTGCCCAGGATAGGGCCTCCCCTTCTAGAAACCGTTTTACTAACTTAATTTTTATGTTATCTGACATTCCTACAACAAACATATCCTTGCATTGGTGAATAAAGTCAATAGGGTACAGATTTTCACCAGGAAAGCATTTCACTTGGATGTGCCCATACATTGTATTTTGATTGTAAAACATTTGTTTTGACATCAATGCATCTTCCAATTGTGTATATTTAGTGTGTATATTTTCTACTTTTGTATCTACATTAGTGGTATACAGGTTGTATTCATGTTTAAGGTTTTCTGATGTTTTGTCTATTCTCTGATCAAATCTTTCAACTTCAGTATCTACTCTGTTGTAGATGACAGCAATGCTGTCTGTGTTAGCTTGTATGTTTTCATTTAAACTTTCAACTTTAACTTGAAATTCTTTTCTGAAGTGTATCAACTGTTCTCTAGTGTCCTTACTGAGGGTAGTTTTAATTTCCTCACACTTCACACTGAGATGAGTATTTAATAGATCAAAATTCAAACTTAACTTATCCAGTCTATCTGTGTTTTCTTTAAGTTTCAAACTTACTTGTTCACTCGATTGTTTAAGTTGCGAGCTTATTTTAGTTGCAAACTCTGCTAGCCACTCTGTTAAGTTTAATTGTTCACCATCCCCTGGTTCAATTTTTACATTTCCTACAATCTCATCCCTCTCAGGTAGAGACATGTTAACTATTAATTATTTTAAATGACAACAACAACAAAATACCTTGTTATATGTAGCTATGCTATCATGTCGTGGTCGGTGTTCCTGTTGCCTTTCTTCACTTCTATTCGGTTTCATCGAAGCTGAAGTCTTGATTGATGAATTCCATTGATATAATCCAGACGTTAATCTTCTGAGCGGTGTGATGATTGTTTTTCGTAGTTGCACATACACACGTTTTTTCCGTTTGACATATTTTCACTGCTGCCACACTGCAAAAATAAACTTTTTTGGAATGCTAAGCACTTACGAAATTTATCGCTGCACTATTATCATCGACGCACTTAAATATCCCGGACGAGCCCTCACTTTTGTAATGGTCGCCTGGTCGTAGATATTACTAATTGCTATAATCGCACTATTTCACTCCCATTTACGGAGCTTGTTAGCACTTGATGTTAGGTTGGCGCCATTAAAATGCATTGTGTTGTGGTAATCGCTGCCACTTGCTGGATCGCTGCTGTGTCTCGATGCTGATGCTGGCTCTAAATCTGGTTGTCTAGGGTTAAAAACATGAGGTCCCGTGTTTTTTATATGCTTTTGATGATAAAGAACGAGCGAAACCAACAAATATGTAAACTTCAAATATTTATTACTCTGGTGGCCATCTTAATTCCACTGTCCACCAAAGACCATGACACAACACAAAGTAGTACTTCCTTTACATGTTCTTTGCATTGTTTATCCACCTCAAACAATAACACACAAACACACTTTACCAAAGTGACATTCCAACTGCCTCTCGACCGTTCTTGCTGCTTGTATTTATAACATTGTCAAAGAACTGCTAAAAAGAGATATAGTTTATAAGTCACATGTACATCTATTATCATAATTTGTGCAGAAAAGTTATTAATTTGCATCGAGTGACATAATTTAACATGTTATTAAAATGACAGACAGATTTGTTGACTTGACAGAATAATTCTTTATTACAAAAAGGCCGTTTTTTAGAAGTTTGTCAATTGACTTCTCTAATTTGCATAAATAAGTAAATAACATGAATTATTAAGAATTACGTTGGTTTTCGTCTAAAATAGGATTGATTTCGTGAATACTGAGTGAAAACGCTCCTAGTGAACAAATAGGTTTCACTGGGTGATTTTTATTTAAGGAGATCCAAAATACCTAAGTTGGCCACTAATTTTCGTACTTCATATTAATTATTTAAGATGAACTTGGTGTTTTTACATGATGGCATTTGCTGTATCAGTGATCAAGTGATATAAACTTTTGTGTGGGTCAGTTACTCAGTATAATTTAATGGGTTGACTGTTAATGCAGACATGTTATACAATCTTTGTTAACATACACAATAACTTTTCTATAATCATAAATACTCGTTAAACTGGTTGAATTTGGAGGGTATCGCATACTTCGGTACAGTAAAACCTTTAATATGTTCCATTACAGCCTCTAATTACCCTGTGCAACTAGATGCAAAGACACATGGTACACAGTCACTGTCAGCCCATCCTATTAAATGTCATAACAGTAATAAAACTTATAGAGAGGAAAGGTCTCAGGATTTGTTGTTTTTCAGGATATTGGTCAAACAGTGCACACCATCAAAGATCTATTCAGAGAATACCAGTGGCACACTCAACTTCTGTATCCTAACAAGTTGGCCATCGCAGGGCACTGTCTGCCTGAGAATCGTGCGACTGAACACTAAACTACCGGGAATTTAGCACAGACTTCGAAATACTGGATAGCTTCATTAGAAAGGACATCGAACTTAACACCAGAGACAGTCTCATAAACAGGGACTCTGGCTATAATATCAACGTCTGGAGCCAGGACTGGGGCAATCATGAAGACACTTAGCAAAAACAACAATCTGACGACCAGAGCAAACAGAATAACTAAACCTACACTACCACAGAAATCGACCCTATCATTCCCACAGCCACTGGTACGCGCCTAGGGTGCAGACTGATTTGAAAATGGCTCATGGGAGGGGGGAATGCAAGTTGGTCATAGTCCCTCAGGAGCTCAATTAGTTAGCAAACCTGATGATAGCGACATATCTGACCGCCAAAATATTATGACCATTGGAAATTAGACACTATGAACTGGCAGGACAGCTTTGGTCTTATCAGTCAACAAAACTATTTTTAGTCAATGGTTACTGAGACTACTATAGTTAAAGTGAGAACAAAAATTACTTATGTATCTCGCAGTCATTTCATAGATGCTGTAAAAAATTTAAAATGTGAAAGAACTCATAGGCGACTGAAGCATCTTAGAACACTTAGGAAAAATCCCTCTCATTGTTTGTGGAACCAGTGACAAAACAAGAAATTATGAAGATAATCCATGAACTAAAATAGAAGATATGTGCAGAAGTGTTGGGGATATGTGAACAAACATTTTTCAGTGTGCATAGTAGCGCACAAGATATGACGAGCAGAGTGCATTAGACTCTGTGGAATATACATGTTCGCCGGCCGGAGTAGCCAAACGGTTCTAGGCGCTACAGTCTGGAACCACGCCACCGCTACGGTCGCAGGTTCGAATCCTGCCTCGGGCATGGATGTGTGTGATGTCCTTAGGTTAGTTAGGTTTAAGTAGCTCTAAGTTCTAGGGGACTGATGACCTTAGAAGTTAAATCCCATAGTGCTCAGAGCCATTTTTTGAATATACATGTTCCATGTTTGTTGATGGGGCAACGTAATATAATTTGGTAGTCAAATGTATTAACATGTATTGTGCGAATAAAGCTTAAGTTTATTTTGTCCCTTAAATAGTTGTTACCTGTAATTTAGCTGCGTTAATCTGCATAAACTACGACAGGTTACGGGCCCAGCTACTGGATTAAAGCGAAATAATAAGCTTTAAGGTTACGTGTAATTGAGCAAAAAGTGCGCAGAAGTTCGTTTAAAGTTGGATTGTGTACGCTGTACGAAGAAGAAAATAACTGTAAAATTAGTACAACACAGATACTGCAAATAGAGCGGCTTGTAGGGCCCGAAAATTACGCGACCTGGATATTTGCTGTTGAGGCGTATTGGCACTTGGATGACTTATGGGACGTCGTAAACAGTAAATTGGCGCCTACGGAATAAAGTTTTGCTACTGAAGATCGGAAGGCGAAATCAGAACTAATCATCTGATTGATCCAGTGAATTATGTTCACATAGAAAAGGCTACATCAGCAGAGAAGGTATGCGACAAACTGAAAAACGCAATTGAAGATGCTGGTTTAACCAGAAAAGTAGGATTACTTCGTGAGCTGATAACCACAAGACTGAATAAGTGTAAAAGAGTGGATGAATATGTGATTAAAATAATTTCAATCTCTAAACACCTGAGGAATATTGGTTTTGAAATTTAGTATAAATGGATTGGAACTTTATTGTTAGCTGGACTACCAGAGAAATATTCGCCAATGATTATGGGTTTGGAAAGATCGGGAATACCCATTACAGCGGATAGTGTTAAAGTAAAGATTCTACAGGACGTGAAGAATGAACCAGATTCTAATGCTTCAGAAAAAGAAACAGCGTCGGCTTTATACCCTAAGTACAAGAAGAAGAAGCCAATAATTTGTTTCAGATGCCAGAAAATTGGGCAGATTGCTAGAAGTGTAACGAAAAGTTTAGTATAAAAGAAAACAAGCATGTTAATTCTACTAGTCCTGAGAGAAAGACTAACAATAAAGGTAAGGCATTTTCTGTTTTTTACTCTTTTAATGAAGCGAGTGACGATTATGCAGAATGTTCCCTAGATTCAGGAGCATCTGTGCACATTACCAAAGCTCCGTCAAGTTTGTATGACGTTCAGTCAAGGACTGACATTGGAATTTACACAGTTGACGGATATAAGTTAAGGTGTGAACTCGCAGGAAAAGTAGATCTTAATTTTCTTGTGCATGGGGAAAAGGAAATTGTTACTGCTCATTATGTACATTATGTAAAGAATATTGCAACTAATTTGCTGTCAGTAAACGAAATAGTAAAGAGGGGTAATAAAGTTATCTTCCATATAGAGGGAGCCAAAGTGATAGACTCTTGTGGTGATATTGTAGCAACTGCAAATAATGTAAGAGGTGAAACTTCCTGGCAGATTAAAACTGTGTGCCCGACCGAGACTCGAACTCGGGACCTTTGCCTTTCGCAGGTAAGTGCTCTACCAACTGAGCTACCGAAGCACGACACACGCCCACTACTCACAGCCTTACTTCTGCCAGTATCTCGTCTCCTAACTTCCAAACTTTACAGAAGCTCTCCTGCGAACCTTGCAGAACTAGCACTCCTGAAAGAAAGGATGCTGCGGAGACATGGCTTAGCCACAGCCTGGGGGATGTTTCCAGAATGAGTCGTGCTTCGGTAGCTCAGTTGGTAGAGCACTTTCCCGTGAAAGGCAAAGGTCCCGAGTTCGAGTCTCGGTCGGGCACACAGTTTTAATCTGCCAGGAAGTTTCATATCAGCGCACACTCCACTGCAGAGTGAAAATCTCATTCTGGAAACATCCCCCAGGCTGTGGCTAAGCCATGTCTCCACAGTATCCTTTCTTTCAGGAATGCTAGTTCTGCAAGGTTCGCAGGAGAGCTTCTGTAAAGTTTGGAAGGTAGGAGACGAGATACTGGCAGAAGTAAGGCTGTGAGTACTGGGCGTGAGTCGTGCTTCGGTAGCTCAGTTGGTAGAGCACTTGCCCGCGAAAGGCAAAGGTCCCGAGCTCGAGTCTCGGTCGGGCACACAGTTTTAATCTGTCAGGAAGATTCATATCAGCGCACACTCTGCTGCAGAGTGAAAATCTCATTCTGGAATGTAAGAGGTATTTACTGAGTGAATACAGTTCAAAATACCGCTGAAACAGGAAATCACTCTGTTTATGCTGCTAAAGGATTCTTGTGGCATAGGAGACATGGACATTTGAATAGGAAAACTATGACTTTACTGAAGAACATGGCAACTGGGATGGGAAATTATGGAATAAATAATGTTAAATGTGAGGTGTATTTGCAAGAGGAGCATGCTAGATTGCCATTTAAATCGAGTCAGAGCAGATCTACCGAAGTCTTGCAACTCAAATACTCACATCTCTGTGGACCTATGGAGAATAAATCCTTAGGAGCTAGCTTCTATTTCCTGACATTTGTAGCTGATTTTTCTCTATACATGCATGTTTATTTTATAAGTAGCAAGCATCAAGTGAATGATGTATTTGTTGTTTATTGCAAAATGGTCGAAAGACAGACTGGGAAGAAACTTAAAATTATTAGATCTGACAATGGATCAGAATATGTAAACAGATGGTTTAAGGAACAGTTGAATGGAATGGGTGTTAGGCATCAGACTACCATTCTCTACAGTCCTTCTCAGAATTGAGTTGCAAAACGAGCCAACAGAACCATTGTAGAAAAGGCAAGAAGTATGTTAAGTGATGCTTAGCTACCTAAGGGTTTTTGGGCAGAGGTTGTGTCAACGCTAACAGATCACCTACCAAAGCTGTGAGACATATGACGCCTTATGATATATGGACTGGGAAGAAACTGAATCTAAATCACTTAAAAGTCTTTGGATGTGAAACCATGGTTCAGATTCCAAAACCATTAAGAGGAAAGTGGGATGCAAATTCTCTAAAATATATTTTTGTTGGCTACTGTGAGGATTCAAAACACTACAGATTTTTTAATCCTGTGAATAATAAGATAATAAGTAGTACATATGTAATTTTTGGAGGATTATAGACCTAAAACAAAGGAAAGTAATGAAAATGATACAGTAATACAACTAAGCATAATATGTGATAGTGCTGAAGCAGAGATGGAAACTGAAGCAGAGGAAGACGAGAATAAAGAGGAAGCTGATGTGCTACCTGAGAATCAAATTGAGGAAGAAGATGAAACATAGGAAGTCAGTTTAAGGCGGTCTTCACGTATAGCAAAACCAAAAGAATATTCACATTATGAAATATATGCTGCCCAAACAATGAAAAATGAACCAATCAGAGTTGATGACGCTTTAGCAAGTTCAAATGCTCAAGATTGGCAAAAGGCTATTGTAAAGGAGCTGCAAACTTTTATGGATAATGATACATATGAATGGGTCGACATGCCTGAAAATAAAATGCCATTAAGAACAAGTTGGGTGTTTAGTATTACACATCCAAAATTCAAAGTCAGATTGGTAGTTAAAGGATATTCTCATAAAGAAGGAAAAGATTACACTAAAACTTTCTCACCAGTGGTGAAGCATTCATGATTAAAATACCTTTTAGCTCTTGCAGTAAAGGAAGACTTATTAGTTCATCAAATGGATGTGAAAACAGCCTACGTGAATAGAAGACTGGAAGAGGAACTGTATGTGATTCCACCTGACGAAGTTAAGCGACCTTATCAAGGGAAAAGAAGAATTTGGCGTTTTAAGAAAGGCATATATGGATTAAAGCAAAGTGGCCATTGTTGGAATAAATGTTTGCATAAAAGTTTGATAAAACTAGGCATGTTACAGTCAAAGGCAGATCCCAGTATACAGGGTGTTACAAAAAGGTATGGCCAAACTTTCAGGAAACATTTCTCACACACAAAGAAAGAAAATATGTTATGTGGACATGTGTCTGGAAATGCTTATTTTCCATGTTAGAGCTCATTTTATTACTTCTCTACAAATCACATTAATCATGGAATGGAAACACACAGCAACAGAACATACCAGAGTGACTTCAAACACTTTGTTACAGGAAATGTTCAAAAAGTCTTCCGTTAGCGAGGATACATGCATCCACCCTCCGTCGCATGGAATCCCTGATGCGCTGATGCAGCCCTGGAGAATAGCATATTGTATCACAGCTGTCCACAATACCAGCATGAAGAGTCTCTACATTTGGTACTGGGGTTGCCTAGGCAAGAGGTTTCAAATGCCCCCATAAATGAAAGTCAAGAGGGTTGAGGTCAGGAGAGCGTGGAGGCCATGGAATTGGTCCGCCTCTACCAATCCATCGTTCACTGACTCTGTTGTTGAGAAGCTTACAAACACTTCGACTGAAATGTGCAGGAGCTCCATCATGCATGAACCACATGTTGTGTCGTACTTGTAAAGGAACATGTTCTAGCAGCACAGGTAGAGTATCCCATATGAAATCATGGCGGTGAATCGAGGAAGTACAGTACATACTGACAAAACTAAAATGTGCTCTAACATGGAAATTAAGAGTTTCCGGACCCATGTCTACATAACATCTTTCCTTTATTTGTGTGTGAGGAATGTTTCCTGAAAATTTGACCTTACCTTTTCGTAACACGCTGTATATCATAAAAGGAGAAATGAAGAAATTTGCAATCATGGCCATATGGATAGATGATTTTTTTAATTTTAACCAATGGACTTTCTTTAAAGAACAATTATGGTCAGAATTTAATAAGAATGATTTAGGGGAAATTAAGCAATATTTAGGCATGAAGATTCTAAGAAGTGCCAACAGAGAAGAATTATGGACTGATCAATCTCTGTACACAAGGAAGATCCTAGAAAAGTTCAATATAGAAAATTGTAAACCTGTTTCTACTCCCATAGAAAACAATGCAAAACTGCTAATAACTGATGATGCAGAGAAATGTAAGGAAAGTGTACCCTATTTGGAAGCTGTAGGAAATCAATTGTACTTAGCACAGACTTCCAGACCAGACACTGCATTTGCACAAATGCAGTAAGCAAGTTTTCAGTGATCCGAGAGAAAAGCACTGGATGACAGTCAAGAGAATATTCAGGTATTTAAATGGAACTGCTGATTATAAGTTAAAATATTCTAAAATTGGAAATGTAAATTAGGAAGGATACAGTGATGCAGACTGGAGAAATGAGCTGGAAAGCAGACACTCCATCACTGGAAGTTGCTTTAGACTAATGGCAGGATTGATATCATGGTCATGTAAGAGACAAAGAACTGATGCTTTGAGTACTGTAGAAGCAGAATATATAGCCTTGTCCTCAACTATCCTAGAAACTCTTTGGAATCATCTCCTCCAACATTAAAGCCAACTGCCGCATTTTGTGCCAATATGGGTGCTATTAAACTTGCAAAAAATAATGTCACCAGTGTAGCATCCAAACATATTGACATAAGACATCAGTTTATAAGACATCATGGAGAACAGGAAAATATAATCCTCAGTTATCTATGCACAGAAAAAATGTTATCTGATCTCCTAACCAAGCCTATCAGTAAGGACAAGTTTCAGAAGCTGGTGAAACATTATGGTTTAACCTCAGACGTATAGTGTTGAGTATCTGAAATATATTTGTTCAAGGGGGAGGGTTGGTGATATATGAACAAACATTTTCCAGTGTGCATAGTGGCACACAAGATATGATGTGCAAGTGCATTAGTATCTGTGGAATATACATGCTTGGTGTTTGTTGATTAGGCAACATAATATAATTTGGTAGTCAGATGTATTAATATATATTGTGTGAATAAAGCATAAGTTTATTTTGTCCTTTAAATATTTGTTACCTGTCATTTAGTTGTGTAAATTGGCTTAAATTACAACAAGGAGATGATAAAATATAAAAATACTCTAATGGTGCAAGAAGTATATGTAGGCATACTCTGGACTATAGAGCACATTCTTTAAAATTTCCCCAATATGAAGCCTAAATTTTAGTTTTGTGGTTTTCCCCTATTTAAAATTTTATCTATAACCATGAACGATATTTCTATTTATTTAAAAAATAAAACATTTAAAATTTTTTCTTTAAAAATAAGTTCTGACAAACATCATTTATCTATACCAACGTATGGAATTTTCATTTTATTTAAAAATAGAAAACTAAAAAAAATTTTCCTTTATAAATAATTCCTGAAACATCATCTATCTATACCAGTGATTAAATTTTCATTTAAAAACTCAAAGGTACACTTTACCAGAAACAGTTTAATTTTTTAGAAAATTAAATTCTCTTTGTTTAAATAAAAGCAAATCGAAATGTACTCCAAAGCTGAACTATTTGAAAATTTAGAAAAGATTTGTAAAATAATATCATAGAATAAGATATACAAATTTTAAAAATTTTTTAAAGAAAATTCTTATGCTCTATGAGAATTTGTTGTTTTTTTAATATGAAAGGAATGAAGATGAGAGAAATAAGATCTAAAAATATTAAATAACTTTGAACTGTTTGTGAAAGGAAAAATTTAATAAGTGATTCTAAACTTATTAAAGAAAATTAATCTGTCTAATTTTAAATCCTATTAACATCAATAATAACATTAACAGACTGAATGAAAGATCTTTAAGAGAATTTTAAGTAATCTGCAAAACAAAAACCTTAAAGAATCATTCAAAATTAATAAAAACAATTAATCGAACTTATTGTTAGTTCTGATGGTAATATTAATAATATCGATAATGACAATTATTTTCAAAAGCTTATAGTAGATAAATATCGAGAAATTAAACAAAAAACTAACTGAATAATTTGTCAGGTTACAGTTTTTTAGATGATGACGATTTTTTAAAATTATCTAAAGAAATTAAAGAAAAGAGTCTGTGTGTAAATCTAGAATAATAACTTACAAAATTATTAATGTTGATCCTATTGTTAAACCACAAACATTTTAATCAAATTAAAGAAGAAGAAATCACTAATTTTAGGAATATTTTACTCAAAAGAAGAGCGATCAAAGCTAAGGTGATATTTTATTTTAATTTTAAGGACAGGACGAAATACAAGAGTTTAATTTTAAAACAAGTAGTCAAGTTTTATTAAAAACAACTAAATTAAATTAACAAATAAACTATTAACTGAAATGGAAGAAGTGCAAAGGAGAATGCTCGGTTATTCTTTATTTCATATAACTACTTTAGAAATGAGTGTTAATGACTCAATTTCTGATTCTTTTTATATCGATTTACCAAAAGAAGGTAAAGATAAAATAGTTCTAATTTAATTTAGAAAAGACAGATCAAAAATGTTTCCTTTAATCCATAAAATAAAATGCATCCAGCAATTGATCATGTGGAAAAAAGTTAAAATTGGAATGGGATTAGATAAAATTTTTAAAAATGATATTATCAATTTTCCTGTCCAGTTAACAGATGTTCCAAAATTTGAAAAGGAACCAAATATTTCAATTGATATTTATACATATAAGGAAAAATTTGTTGCATATCCGCTTTCCCATACAGAAAATAAACAAGAAAACATACTAATTTTCCTATGATTTGAGAAGAAAGTAATTCTCATTACTGCTGAATAAAAAATTCTAGAATTTTATAGATCACAATTAACTATAAATGGATATCAAATTTATCCTTGTGATAGATATTTACTATATTTCTAGCTCAAGATAAATTATACAATCATGAAAAGAATTGGAAAGAGCATGCAGAAGTAATATTAGATAAGCTTGTAGAAGCTGAAATAATTAAATTAAAAAATTATAATAATTCATTACGAGTACCTCTTGTAATTAATGGAGCTTTTGAACATCTTTTAAAAGATGTTAACGCTAGTCAACCATATCCTGGAAAAGCTTATGTTAATAAATCTCAAAAATATATGTCATTTTCACTTAGTTATTATGTCAAATATCGCAGTCGTGATTAAAAAGTCCTGTTACATATCCCGGCAAAGATGCAACAAAAAAATTTTTTTGCACTCTTAAAACATGATTATAGAGAAATTGCTGAAATATATATGGCCAGAATATTCCACTGATAATGACAAACGAAGTTAAAATATATTTTAATAACAAAAAATTTGTTTCTTTATTAAAGGGACTTTACTAAAGGAGAAAAAATATAAGAGATCATTGAGATTTAACAGGAAAATATCGGGAAAGCACTCACTAAAATTGTATTCTTAGGTATAATAATCGATATTTTATTCCAGTTTACATTCATAATTTAGCAAATTATGATGTTCATTTGGTTATCAAAGAATTAGCAGTAGACAATCATGATATTGTTGCCATTCCAAATAAAGAAAAAATATTTGATTCAATAATATTGTTAAACATGGATTAAGATTACGATTTTTACATACAATTAAATTTATGGTCTCAAGTGTTAAAAATTATCATCTAATCTGATAAAAGAACAACTTAGAGAAAATACAAAATATTTTAAAGGCTAACAAATCGATTTAATAATTAAAAACTTAGTTCCTACTTATTTTCTCATGATGATTGCCACCTTACAAAATTATTTTTAAGAATCTGAATATTAAAAATATAGACAAATATACCAATTAAATAAGATTATAAATATAATAAATAAGATTTTTATTGTTCACAAATATTAGAGAAAATTTTAGAGATACATGGATTAAATCATATGAGCTCAAAACGTCACGTTATTTTGCAGGATTGTTAGGATTCTATGTTAAAAATGTCAAGAAAATAATTAGATTTTTTTGATGACTATAACAAATAAATGAAATATTTTCAGCCATAAAACAAACAAATTATATTACATATTTAGATGCAAGTAATTTATATCATTGGGCAAAGGTCAATTCTTGCCATTTAGAAATTACGAATGTTTAGATCAAAAATATTATAGTTCTTAAAAAATACTTAAAATGCCAGATGATTATAGGAATGGTCGTATTTTAGAAGCTGATTTAGGATATCTACAATAAATTAAATTTTTTACATAAAGATTTATCATTAACACCAGAAGGAGGCAATAAATTATTAACAACATTAAGTAAAATAGAAGAATATAATTACATTACAAAATCTTAAACAATTTTTAATATTGGTTTAAAATCTACAAACATTCATCAACTACTGTCATCTGAAGAATCATATTGGTTGAAAAAACTGATTTGAACACAGATATGAGATAAAGTTCAGATAACATATATGAAAAAGTCTTCTATAAGTCAATGGTCATTTTAGTATTTGGGAAAATGGTGGACTTATGTAATAGATTTCGGAACCAAATTATGAATCTCTACAGTATTTTCAGAAAAAAATTATTGCCATTCATATGAAAAGCAATCCAACAATATTCAAGAAACAACTTATATCGGAATGAGTATTTCAGATATTCCGAAAATATAAATGTAAAATTCTTATCATAACGCAATGAAATGGAAATATGATGGAAATATTTTCTTATATTACATGGATACAGATTCTTTTATTTACGATAAACGAATTGAAGGTTATTATGAAGATGTGGAGTCTATCAGTATCGAATTTTAGATAAGCTATTATAAGAAAACAAATATTTATGCAATTCACAAAATAAACAAGAACTTTTCATGAAAAATATAAGTCGAAAACTGTGGAGAAGTAATATTAGAGCATGTTATTTTAAGATAAAAAATCTAGTCCTATTAAGTAGAAAGGAAAGAAAGTAAATCGAATGGATCTAAAAAATCTGTTGTAGAAAGTGAAATTGGTTTTAATGATCATGAAAGTTGTTTGGATAACAAAACAAAACAATATAGAGAAATTAATTTCATTAGAACATTTATTCACAAATTGCATACAGTTGAAAGTATAAAATTGTTTTAAGTTCTGACGATGACAAACGTATTACACTATAAGATGGAATTAATACTTTACAAAATGCATATTATAAAATAAAATAATTAAATCTAAAAACTCTAAAAGTATGAAATATAGATCTTAATATATAGAAACTTATATATTTTAATAAAAAAATTAAAAAATAAAATTTTGAAAATTGTAAAAAGAAACAAAATGCTACAAACACTAAAAACTTTATAAAAAATAAATCGATGTTTGATGAGTTTTTTTAATTTTTTAATGATATGTTTTTTGTGCCTTTAAATACAGTATATTATACAAACAAATTTTCCACAAAAAATTCGTCTTTTTATATTATCTATTTTCATCTATTTCATAACTGAATGGCCTTTCTTTTTTTTTAAGTCAACACATCTATAAATATATTTAGATAATTTTTTTGTTTCCTTTTTTGATTTTCTTGAGTAAATTTATTTTTATTCCAGTTCTTAAAAATTTCCTTATGTATTCATACTTATTTTCTTTATATTCTGTTTCTGATCTATACAACCAATACAATCCATTATTGGGGGTGTTTTCTTATTTGAAGTTTGACTTCTGCACGAAATGATGAATAAATCTTTTTTCACTTTCCATTATTAAGAAAAAATTTATCAGAATTTAAAAAGTAGAACTTAATAATGTTTATTAGATATATAAGAATTTATTTTTAAATCTTGAGAAAAACAAATTTTTAAAAAACGATAAACAAGTGTAAAAATTAATTGTGATATTTTGGAATATTTGAATTCGAGACATTCCTTGAAGAACAATGTGAAAAACAAATGTATAAAGTAATATAAAGAACTGAAATCTGGCACAGCTGCTTCATATACATATTTTATAAATGAACCAGGATTACATTCTTTAATCATGAATTCCAAACTGGCTTTTTCAGATAATTTTCAAGAACGGATTAATGAAGAACCATGTATTTCTGGAATATAGAATGAGAAAAGAAATAATATATTCCTACATAAGTAAAACAAGTCATTTAAAAGGTCTACGTAAATATTTATGATAAATATATTAAAAAATCTGTTGAACAAATTGATATACGTATAGAAAATTTACATGAAAAGATTGAACAAAAATAGTTTATTACCACATGTTGTCCTCAAAAAACTGATGAAAATTTAAGATTGTTGTTTGGTTTAAAATTGTTTGACAATAAATAAATATTATCACAAACATACATCCAAATTGTGAAGAATATTTAACTATTAATTTTGACACTAATTGAGTAAAATTATTCCTTATAATTGGAGAAGGATTCAATATTGCTTGTTGCCAAAATTATTTCAATATTTTGGATAATTATTGACTAGAACAATAGTATGATGATGCAATCCATCATACTAATATTTCTTTGAAAAGAAACTAAATTTCCGAGTCCTTTTTTCATGATTAAATATTAAATAACTTTCATAACCATTTTTATATACATCTAATACTCTAAGGGCCGACTGCACCAATCCAAAATAAAAGTTAACCGCGGACAAGTCAGCATTTAACCCTGATTAACTCGATATTCGGCTGCACCATCCTCGGGCAAAGTTAATCGAGGGATTTGATCATGATTAAAGTTAACTGAGCTCGAAGTGTCGACTGTCTTGTATTGATCACAGTTCATGTATGGTAAACAGGAAACATGGCAGTGCGTTTTGTAGTTTTAGAAATCATAGAAGACGAAGAAATGCTATATCTTCAACATAAATCGCCGCAACCGGGTTGGTGTACTTCTGGAAAGGGGAAATCCTTTTAATGATTACAGTGACCGGAAATTTGAAGAGAAGTTTAGTTTCTCAAAAGAATCAGTGTGGTGGTTTTGGGATCAAATCTTTGATGGGTTAGAATTTCGTACTTACCATTATAATCTGGCCTCGCCCATGAACAGACTTCGGTTGACATTAATGACATACTCAACTGGAGCATTATTATTATGGTGACTGTGCTAATGTACATTTTACAATGGCACAAAGATTTATAAGTGAATTGTCAGGAATCGTAGCAACAATGTCTCATCAATACATAAAGTTTTCATCTCGAGCAGAAGTACGATCTGTGATGGAAGGTTTCAACACACTGGCTTGATTTCCTGGAGTCATTGGTACAGTGCATTGCTTCCACATAAGGATTCAGTCACCTGGGAACAGAATGCAGAACTTTTCTGCAATAGGAAATCATATTTCTCCTTTAATTGTCAAACAATCAGCGACCACAATTTAATAATACGACATATTGTGGATTGGTGGCCTGGCTCTGTGCACTGTAGTACAATATTTCGTAATTGCGCTCAAAGGGCACACTTTGGAAATGGTGAAATACCAGTCGATCACTTACTAGGAGATAGTGGCTATGCATGCAGACTTTACTTATTTGACACCACTTTCAAATCCACAGAGTGCATCAGAGTACCGATGTAATAGGTCTCACATTACAACAAAGAACACTGTGTAGAGACAATATGGTTTTTCAAAGAGGAGATTCCCCATTTTATCTATGGAAATGAGGTGTAATCGACAAAAGACAATTTCCATTATAGAGAGTACAGCTGTCTTGCATAATATTGCTAGGAGCACATGCAAGAATGAGCCACCAGAAGATGTGGAAATTATGTGGCTACTGAGGCTATTATGTAGCGAGAGGGCCCCTATATCGACAATAGTGAGCCAATGCCTCCCGGTGAACAAATGTATCGTTATGACACATTACCAGGACGGGCAGTTGGTTGCACTAAAATTGATGAACATTTTCGCCGATGTAAACTGTTACTTAATACATGTAAAATATATAATTATTTTTATTTGAAATTATTAAGTTCACAAATAAGAAAATGTTTTTCTTCTGCTTTCAATATTTTATTTTTTTTACTGCCAAAATTTTGAGACATTTTATTGTCATTTCTTTCATATGTTTTCCCTTCATCATTTCCAGCTGCTGCTGGAGTCTTTCCACCCTCTTCTGCATCACACTGTCCAGTGCAGAGATGGAGGTTTGTTTAGGTCTTGGTGGCTTCCTTCTCTGATTGCATGTTTCTTGTGTTCATACACTTGAAGGTTTGGAGAAGAGTTGTTGAATATTCTCCGTAACAACCTGTGCTTTGGTCAGACTCTCGCCAGCTTCAGCAGCAATTACAGTTCCATTACTATTTGTGGTACTGCTGGCATCGCCAACTGCTGCAGCATCAACTAAATCTACATTTAGATCCATTATTACACTGTACTGTACATCCAAATCAAAGGTACTTTCCAGTGGCTTCAGTGATGAGCCAACTATTTCCAGTAGTTTTGCCTCGTGTGGACGCTTTTTAGGTTCTGGTACTGCCTTCCCTCTTCCTGTTTTATAGACTTGAAACATCTCTTCAGCCAAATCCTTCCATAACCTCCTCTTCAAATTCTCATATCATTTTTAAGCATTTCAGTCCTTCTTTTTGTTGCACCTGAAATGGATATATCTTTTAGTAGAAGATATCATTTTATGTTGTGTGTATCTTGAATTGTTATTCAATATTAATCTAAGCACCATGAAAAATAGTGTTTTAATTTACGCAAGGAACAGATATTTATTGATTTATGATTCGAATAAAATTTAATCTTACCAGGAGTTGAATTAAATTGTGTTACTATATTTTCCCATACATCCAGTTTTTCCCTAACTATGCAATCATCCGTTTTTTTACACTCTAATATACAGTAATTGGAGGCAACCAACTCCAAAAGTATGTCAACTTCGAATTTTGAAAAATTCGGCATCCTTTTCTTGTTCTCCATAGTGCGGTAACAACACTCACATGTTACACCAACGATATGAAAAGCGCACATAAGTACCACACCCTTGCCACAGGCAGACAGCGAATATTATTATCTTTGCATGTATATGGGCGCTTTCCTTTGTAACACGAGGAGTTAACCCAGTCAAACTTCCAATTAGCTAACCCTGTTTTGGTAATCGGCGTTTAACGTTGGTGCAGCACAGAGACAACTTAATCGCTTTTAAGTTTTAACCGTGTTCACAGGACCCTCAGTAATCTTGGTTTTTAATCGGCATTGGTGTAGTTTGTTGTAGAACTACCAAAACCGTCTGATTCGTTTAATTCAATTTTAAATTATTCAGATAATTTCGACATAAAAT
This sequence comes from Schistocerca cancellata, assembly GCF_023864275.1. Lineage (NCBI taxonomy): Eukaryota > Metazoa > Arthropoda > Insecta > Orthoptera > Acrididae > Schistocerca > Schistocerca cancellata. The sequence continues at coordinate 873,055,525 of NC_064629.1, read as the reverse complement.
CATTTCTCTTAATCTTAATTTGTATATAAAAATAGACTCAATCTTCTTTAAAAAACAATAAGCACAATGACTATTAGTTTCAATTCCAAATATGTTTAAATTTTTAATGGCAAACGATATTTATATATAAGTTTTGTATTAATATTTTAAAAATAACATCTCGTTTCTGTACCAAGCCATTGTGTGAAATGTCATAATGTTTCCATTTAACATATTTTTAGTTACCATCTATTCAAAACTTTTTCCACAAGTGAAACTTCTGGAAAAATCATTTTCAATAGATTTTGTTCATAAAAATTACGTTTCACTTCTTCCCTATTTAAACTTGTAATTTATATCTGATTCTATTGGAAAGAACTATTTCTCTTGACCAATTTCCAGTATATCCTTTTCCAATAATTCCTTTTAATTTGCTTATGCTTACTTTATCACCCATTTTATATTTAGCATTTGTAACTAAAAATCTGTTACATATACAATTTTCAATAAGATTTCTTTGTTTACACTTTTTGGCGTCTTTTTATTGTTGAATGTTTTGTTTTATAATATTCAGAAGATTTTTAACTAAATCTACCAATTTATAATTTTCTTAAAAATCAAATTTTTTCCACATATTTTTCTTTTAATGTTCTATTACATAGTTCAACAACAGTTTCTTTTAATTCACTAATAGTCGAAAAATGGTCAAAATTACATTTCTTATTGGGTCTTGAAATTTATTTATTATAAACTTATTTACCATGATCTGTTGCTAATTTTTTTGTTTCTCTTCGACTCAAATATTATTTCAGAAGAATGAACTATATTTTTACCTGTATTATCTTTTACTGGAATAGCAAAGCATATTTTGAAAATATGACTATAGCAAATAATTCATATTTATATCAAACTTCCTTGGAGATTGAAACTGTGTGCCGGACCGAGACTCGAACTCGGGACCTGTTCTATTCTGCATGGTTCGCAGAGAGCTTCTATAAAGTTTGGAAGGTAGGAGACAAGGTACTGGCAGAAGTGAAGTTGTGAGGACGGGGCGTTAGTCGTGCTTGGTTAGCTCAGTTGGTAGAGCGCTTGCCTGCGAAAGGCAATGGTCCCGAGTTCGACTCTTGGTGTGGCACACAGTTTTAATCTGCCAGGACGTTTCATATCAACGCACACTCCGCTGCAGAGTGAAAATCTCATTCTGGAATATTTATATCGTTTATTTGTTTTTAAAATTTCTTTTACTTTACAGTATTCATTTTGTGCCTGCCATAAATCATATATTCCAAAAGAAATTACATTTTTTCATTCAAAATGTTTTCACATTGCTTTATGTAACTCATTAAAAATTTGATTTTCCTTGTTTCCGAAATTGAACAAATACCTTTCATTCTTTGTCTTCCATTTTTAGTTGTTACTCCATTAGGATAATGTGCTTCACTTTTTCAGTTTTTTACAATTCAAAAAGTAATTGTGATTGTAATTGTCTATTTATATAAATGAAAAATAATTAATTTTTAATTAACTTTGCCAAAAATGATTAACTTCACATCACCTGGAACATTTTGAACAGAAACCTTTGATCTTATTCTGAATATATTACATTTATTTAATATTATTATTGATTGAATAGAATTAGTTACTTCATACATTTTCTCAAAAACACTTGCCGAATCATGAAAATTAATCAGTGATAGTTGTTTATTGATATTTCGATCAATAACAAAATTTTTCTGGAAAAACTGTACACAAAAGAGTGTGTTTTTATATCGATTTCATTTTTCGTAAAGTAATTTGATAGATTGCATTCATTATGTTGACTAATGTTTTCATTAAAAATATTTAATTATAATAATTATTCGCTAGCATTAAAATACTTGTATATGCAGTTTTTATAACATATTCTTGTTCTAAGTATTGTTTAGTAACATCATCACAACAATTTACTGTATCTTTAATATCTACAATTATTTTACCCTTAAAATCAATATGTCTCTTAGTTTTTAAAAAATATTACATAATTCCATAGGAACTTATTTAATTATTTCATGTTTTATATTTTATGATTAATTAATACTTCTAAATTAACTGCTTCAACTGATACTAACTGATATTATAATTCTCCATAAATTTAAACTATCATTGAACATATGACACATACATAACATTCTTAAAACAAATAGATGTAAATGATTACAAAAAATTTCTTAAAATTTTGTGTCCTTTCGACTTTATAATATAAATCATTTTTTCTTAAATAATGTACTAGTTGTTTTGGTGTACTTCATCCAAATGGATGAAAACCAAATTATATGTTTTTATTCTTATAATAACAAATTGAATGCTAACAAAATGATGTATATAAATTTAGTGTTCCACATTTTAAAGTTCTTGGTTTATCAGGTAATTTATCAATCATTAAAAAAACCATAAAAATATTTTATTTTTAATTTTTTATCTCAAAATTAGGGCAACGGCCTTGCTACAGTGGATACACCTGTGCCCAAGAGATCACCACAGTTAAGTGCTGTCGTGTGTGGTTGGCACTTGGATGGGTGACCATCCAGGCCGCCATGTGCTGTTGCCATTTTTCAAGGTGGTCTCAGCCCTATGATGCCAATTGTGGAGCTACTCGACCGAATAGTAGCGGCTTAGTTCAAGAATACCATAATAACCACCGGGAGAGCAGTGTGCTGACCCCAAGCCTCTCCTATCCTCATCCTCCGCTGAGGATGATACGGCCGTCGGGTGGTGACCTGTTGATGGAGTTGTGTCTTATGTCAAAATCAGATAAAGTATAACGAAATTTTGTGATCATTTCTATGAATTTTTTTCCGGTTTTGATTCTACTTCCTGTCTTTTCTATATCTAAATTATGTTGATCTTCTATATCCTTATCACTTTTTTATTTATAACTGCATTTGCAACAGCTGCAGATGTTGAGATAGCACCTAATAAAAATGGTAAAGTAGACAATAGTAATCCTAAAAATCCACCTCCATGTTCTATTTCTTTTTTCATTTAATATCGAATAATTTTTTTCGCAACAATCTTCTCTAATAAGTAAATTTCCAATGGTTTTTATCTCTTTTGTATCGTCAGTTGAAAGTGGTTCAGTACTATTTAATCTTCATTATGCATTTTCACTGTAATTTATTTATATCACCATTTGCAAGTTTAGTATAAACAACACTAAAGTTATTCATTTATATGGATTAAAAAGGCCGCCATGTGCTGTTGCCATTTTTCAAGGTGGTCTCAGCCCTATGATGCCAATTGTGGAGCTACTCGACCGAATAGTAGCGGCTTAGTTCAAGAATACCATAATAACCACCGGGAGAGCAGTGTGCTGACCCCAAGCCTCTCCTATCCGCATCCTCTGCTGAGGATGATACGGCCGTCGGGTGGTGACCTGTTGATGGAGTTGTGTCTTATGTCAAAATCAGATAAAGTATAACTAAATGTTGTGATCATTTCTATGAATTTTTTTCCGGTTTTGATTCTACTTCCTGTCTTTTCTATATCTAAATTATGTTGATCTTCTATTTCCTTATCACTTTTTTATTTATAACTGCATTTGCAGCAGCTGCAGATGTTGAGATAGCACCTAATAAAAATGGTAAAGTAGACAATAGTAATCCTAAAAATCCACCTCCATGTTCTATTTCTTTTTTCATTTAATATCGAATAATTTTTTTCGCAACTAGAATATCTTCTCTAATAAGTAAATTTCCAATGGTTTTTATCTCTTTTGTATCGTCAGTTGAAAGTGGTTCAGTACTATTTAATCTTCATTATGCATTTTCACTGTAATTTATTTATATCACCATTTGCAAGTTTAGTATAAACAACACTAAAGTTATTCATTTATATGGATTAAAAAGCAATAAAAAAAACCTTTTATGAATCCCATTCCTTATCATCAATCTTTTTTTTCATAAATTATTCCTCTAACTGCTGTTACTGCTAATTTTTTTTACTATATGAGAATCGTTTGAATACATTTTTTGTTTTGCAATTAAATGAAGTTGTTTATCTGCTTCATGTCTTTTTTTCTAAATTATGTTATCTTTATAAGCAATAATATGGTTTTTATGGTCTTCATATAATTATTTAATTTCTTTATCACTTCTGGGTAACCTTTATTCTAATTTTGTTCCAGGGCAACAATAAATATAACCAGGAAAATGTAATTTAAATGGTAGTTTTTTGATTAATGTATTATCTAAACCTCTACCAAATTTTTCACTTTTTCCAAAATGTGAGTGGTGAATTATTTTAAAATCTAATTAAATAACGACTTTCTTTGGGATCATTAATAATAAAATGACTAATTTCTTTGAAAACATTTGAAGTTTTCCAATTCTTTCTTATGTTTATTTTTAAATCCAGCTGATTCTGAGCTATGGATTACTTTTATACACTCAATCAATTGTCAAACATCATTCATCCAAACATCATCAACTGGTTTTTCTGTATATTTCTTTACTGAACTTTCAGCAACTTTTTGAAAAGAATAGTTAGGATTCCTTTTCGAAATATTGGAAATTAATCTTCAACAATTGTTTCCATCAAATTATTATATTTATATCCTTTACTGGATTTTTTTAATTTGGATTATGTTCAGGATATACAGCATTTGAGAAGAATAAAATTCTAGCATAATTTTGTAAATCAACACAATAAAATTAGCCTCCTAAATCATCTATAGTAATTTTTTTAGTTAATAGATTTAGTAATCCATCTCTAACTTCATATTCTTTATTACCTATAGTTATTTGACCACAGTGGAATTTAACTGGTCATTTATCAACATATTTAAATTGTTCAACAGGTATTAATAATAAAGTTGTATATTCACTATATCTTATAAATTTTAAGTTTTTCTGCTTATATTTGTTTTTGACATATGGGCTCTAAATTTTTCATAATTCCCTTCTTGCTATTTATTTCTGATTCACTTGATGTATAATCTCTTTTATGATATTCATATTGCTTGGTTGTTAGAATATAGACAACTTCTTCTAAATAATGTTGATTATAAGGAACCATTTGTTTGTCAACTTTCTTCAGTTGCCATTAGCTCATAATCACCTAATCCTTCGATTAGTTGAATAACTTCATCAATTGTATTGATAATGTTTTGAACATCGTTTTTAAAACTTTAGTAAGTTACTCTTTAAACACCTCTTTTAATTGTTCTTTTATTTAGTAGTTTAACTACATCTGGACCATATTTTCAAGAGTTTTATTATGGAGTACAAACAATAATCGCTCTAATTTTATGTCTGAACCTTATATTCATCAATTATGCTCAACATTTACATTCATTGTTAATGTTTAACGCTTAGGTTCAGATTTTTTTCAACAATTTTGTTTAAGGTTTGCATTTAATGTTTAAAAATACTTTTCTCTGTATTTACCATTATTAATTTTACTTATCATATCCATTGTTATAAAACCCAATTAATTTATATTCCAATATTTACTTCATAGTTGTATAGAATCATCGATTTTTAAATCACCAACAAAAAATCCATGATGAATATGATTTTAAGTTCTGTTATCTTCAATGATAATACTTAAGGATTTAGTGTATCTTCAACAAATAGTTGTGCTATTTTTGAATAAGTCTGAGTTTAATAAAAACAGTCCATTCCTTTATGTCTAACTCTAGTAAAATATTCTCTAAGTATACCTTGATTTTCAAAAATGGTATCATCAAAAACTGCAGCTTAACTATATTTACATCCTTTTATTGCATTAATTTCATCATAATTTCCAATAAAAGTAGAAATTTCTCATAGTTTTTTCTGCTATTATTTCACACTTTTCATAAATTGTTGTTGTTTTAGATTCCCAAAAATTTTATAATTAATTCACAAATGAAAATTTTATTCGAATGTAACCATCCAAGAGTTAGAATATATTTAAAAATCATTAATGTTCCTTTTCCACAACTGATTGGTCCTAATATTGAATATCAAATAGAATTTCGTAAATGCTTACAATATTTATCTTTTAATTTCTATTCTCGAATTCTTGTATCTTTCATTTATTTACATAAATTTTAGTTTTTGAATATTGAGAGTTGAATATTTCAATTGAATGATAATTCTTCTGTTCTTATAAAATCATTAGGAATTAGAGTAAGAGAAACTTAAAAAAGTTTCACGAGTTTCTTCTTTATACAACTTTTTAATGCCAAATATTCTATCAAAAATGATAAAGTATTCACTAACAAAGAAACGATAGTTGTTCATGTTGGTCAATATAGTTTGAAAAATTTAGAAAAATTAATTCAATCGAAAAACCCAAATATCTACATTAAGGAAGATACAATTTTAAATAGAGTTATTATCGAAAGTGATGTTAAATTATTTATGAATATAGAGGATTGTTTTGGATAAACTTTAGGATTTTATAATCAAATTATTGAGGCTAATAAAAAACATTTGCTAATTATGTATCTGAATTTATTCCATTTGTAGTAATAAATGTTTATTTTAATTTAGCTGATGAGATGATTGTTAAACATAATGATCGTTTTCATAGAGAGAGTATTTTTATTTCCACACTAAACCAAATGCTGAATATGTCGGACCAATAATGTATGAACCAAATTATCCTATAAATATTCCAGATTTAGATTGTATTCAGAATTTAAGAATTACTTTGCTTATGAAGAAGATAATTTGATTGACTTTAATGGTTCTTGGCTATTAAACATTTTAAAAATTAATAAATAATTTTGTTTGTTAATGAATCATGAACAAGATTGAGAGTAACCTATTTTTCTCATTTCCGGTAAATGAGATAACATTTTACTAACGAAGAAACAGAATATTAATATTCATGTACTGATGGTTGGATTCATACTAACTATTCATAACTTTATTTGATATTTGATGTTGTTCATGCAGGTGGGAGAGATTTTCCAGTTTATGATGTTGAATTGAGTATTATACTACGTGATAGTTATGTGTTAAATTTGTTTGATGTTATTATAATTAAAACAGGGGGCAATATTTTTTGTAGAATCGAATATCCATTTCTTTTTTTCATGAACTCTCTTTCGATTTCTTCATCTCTATCAAATGAATTAACTGTGGAAGACCATATTCTTAACAATGACTAATTAAAAACAAACACAATGAAGAATTTGGTCAATTAGAACTATTTGGAAAATTTTTAAAGGTTTTAAAGAAATAATTTGGGAAAGATATTTAACAGCAATTTTCACTTGGAGTACACGAAAAGATTGGGAGGGTTCTGTTCTTCGTTAGGATAGTAACAATGAAAATAGTACACTTCCAAATGGAAGTAAAGTTGTAAAAGTAATGGAATTCGTGTTTCTGTTGTTAAATATGAACGAGAATATTCACATCAACTAGAACAAGAAAGATTCAAAAATTCAAAAATTGCAGTTCCTTTCTTGAACTACAAACAATTGAATTTCTGGATTCAACAGAAGAAGAAAATTAGAACTTGGAACTACTAATTATTATAGTTTTTCTGAATCTGATATGACGTGCTTCATTTTCGTTGTTTTACAAACTAAACGAGAAAATAACAATTGAAATAAGTCATCTTTATTGAATCATTTTAAATTACAGAATTTTTGTGTAAACGATGGAAGAAATGAAATTTTTCATCTAGAATAATGGATTCTTGATCAGTCGAATAATGTTTTGAACGTTATGGTACTTCTGAGTTTTTAAAACAATAATTCAATTAAATAGCAATGTAAATGTAAATTTATTCAGTTTCATTCAAAATTATCTTGTCTATATAATAAATATGTCTACTCAAAAAATGATGAAATTATGTGCATTCTAATGAAAATATACTAACTGATAAAATTGTATGCTTAATTAAGTATGGTAGAAAGGAATTTAAGTTATGATTTACAACAAAGAATACTTTGTGAAAAAATTTAATTAGGTAAATGAATAAAATATTAGAAAAAGTTATAGAGGTATTTGATTGAGAAATTCATTACATTTCTGTTTCAAGCATTTCCAGAAAGATAGAGGAAAGAAAAACTGAAAAATTTACATTTTCAAAAATTATAACATCTATGGAAAAAATTTGCCAAATTTTTTAAAATGTTTGATTTCAAAAATTTAATATTTTTAAAATTTAATATTTTCAATTTTAAAAATTTATTATTTTAAAATTTGTAAACTTTTCACAATCAAAAAATTTGGAAATATAAATTTTTCTATGTGAATAAAAGCAACACAGAATGAACATGACTGGTACTGGTACCACTGAAAATCTAGTAAGTAAACTTAAGAGTTATAGTAATTAGAATGAGATTTTCACTCTGCAGCAGAGTGGGCACTGATGTGAAACTTCCTGGCAGATTAAAACTGTGTACCGAACCGAGACTCGACAGTTTTAATCCGCTTTGGACAATTACTATGAGCTACATTGTTTTTAAGTGGTGTACACTGAGTACACCAGTAAGACAATAAATATGCATTTCTGACCATTGGTTCCATATCTCAGTTCAATATGTTGAAGCTTACTATCACCTGTTTCAGTTTGAGTCAAAAGGTTTGTGGTACCATGTATAATGTAATCGAATGGGGTCAAAGAAAAATGAATTGATTAATTAATTCATTTTTGCGGTGGCTTTACTCTATTGTTATTATGTTGTTATAACCTAGGATTTTAGATATTAAAGCAGCAAAATCAAATTATTGCATTGTGTAACCAGTTTTGATTGTCATAGTAATCGTATTCTGATAGTGGCTTGTAGAACTTACTGTGACAAGAGACAGTACAAAAAAATTAAATAAATAAATCCAGGAGTACATGTCCAAAGCGACTACGCAGAATAGAAAGAACTGTTGTGGAGAAGGCAGGTACTGGACTGAGATGCATTCATATAATACTAAGAAAATGCAATTCACCCACTAATGCGGAAACTTCCAAAACCATCACGAGACCAGGAGCAATGAAGGAAAATTTAACGACCCATCGACAATGAAATCACTCAGAGACAGAGCAAGATCCTCGGAGTAGGGAAGAATGAAGAAGGAAATTGCCTGCACCCTTCACAAATGATCCATCCCAGCTTATGTCCTGGAGCAACTTAGGGAAATAGTGGAGAACTTAAACCTGGGTGGCTGGCCGGGGATTTGAACAGTCGGACTCCTGAAAATGTGTTTAAAGTACTAACAACTGTGTTACCTCCCTCGCTTGTTCCTATCCCTGAATATTTCTGGTCAAACTCGATCTTACTTGATTATATGACATCCTGCTACAGTGCACATGGAATCTCATAGGTGTGTTTGAGTGATGTCATTTAGTTATTAAATGTAACCCTCTGGCTGTTTTGTTTATGATTTCTTTGTCAGTTTGAATTTAGGAACTGTGGAATCAGCACTACTCAGATGAGTGATTTTGATGGATCGAGGTTTCTATGAAGTGTCCATAGCCTCTATCACGAAACCTTTGCACCCTGTTTTCTCTTTCATGTCAAACACTGATTGTTGAAGGTCTTAAGAATACAATTATTTTATACCGAGCTGTCATAATATTTATATATTACCCACGCAATCCATTCATTTCCCAGTCTTTCTTTTTATAATTATGCACGTTGTTCTTGCTTTGTTGCGGGAGTTACGTATTTCAGGCAACCAAACTACGACATATTATTTTTTTTAATCTTTCATGTAATCTGTATTTGCTAAATGGTAAAGCATACGTCCAGCTCTACAAAATGTGTCGTTTATTCTTATGTGGATGTAGAATCTGTACTTATTATTATTATTATTAAGAAGCGTCCGATATAATCATCGATTGCTACATATCGATAATACCGGAAAAGTGACTGGTTTGTTGTCAACTGCGGAAACTGTTGTTGTTGATGTTTGCAGTTGTCAGTTGTTCATATGGATAGGAAATACATTTGTGTTATGGCAGTAGTAGGTGTAGTGTATGTGTGTTTTGAAGCAGTAGGAACAACTGTCTAGACCGCTTTACGAAAGAACTAACAATGAGGGTGCTACAGTAATAAAGCTGTCAAGTTGGACCATTGTAATACAATGTAGAAATTGAGAACAATGTAATTTTCTTACCGATGAACATGTGATACGAGTAACCCAGTAGTGTTTTATTGAATTGAGACTGGAAATGCTTACGGGCGTTAAGCCCGAGAAGATCTAATGCAATTTCTTTTGTTTTGTGAGAATACGTAAATTTGCAACGTGCTGAGTCTTGTAACATAATGTTATCAAGGCTACTGCTATCAAGACTGATTCTTCATAGTTCTCACGTGTAGGAGAAACAGTACATGAGTAAAATTCCCCGCGATGGCTACATCAGTAGAGCTGGAGGAATTCATGTCGGCACCGCTAGTGAAGTGGGTTAGTTTATGCTTCTTATAGTATAGTTAATATGTCTTATCATTGTTACTTGTTTATTGGCCCATTTCATCTTTTCTTTACATGTGTTAGTGGCAGTAAATAAGGTAAACTCACAAAGCTTATGCTAGGAACTTTTCTGACAGGAATTTGGCTGTGTACGTGAAACTCTCCATCTTGTCATTTGCAACTTTAATCATCACAGAGTACTTGGATGATTATATTTACATGTGCTTTATATTAAATGTGGAAGCACGTTGTGATGTGTGGGGGCAAGTGCTGTAGCAATTGCAGGAGTGGCTGTGCCTCTTATTTATGTAAATTAAAAACATTTCTTATTATACTGATGTTTTGTTGGTATTCATAAGAAGGGCGTGCATATACACATTCACCACACCACTGCAGAATTGAGTAATTATCTGTGGCATGTTTTCCAGGTAGAGGCTATGGAACAGCCGTGTGGAAATCTTCATATTCTATAAGAAAATGAATGTTGTTTGGATAAGCTTCCTCAGAATCTTACAAATTAACTTTGAATTCAGCCTATGTCTGGAACATATTTTGACAACAAGAAAGCTGCAGTGAATGAAATGGAAGAAAAGATGGTGGATTTAAGTGGTATAATGCATAGGTCTTCTGTTTGCCCAACTTTTACTGATTATTTACAGATGGCATGGGGAAGGGAGAGATGGTGCAAGGAATACAGAAAAAAGGTCACAATCAACACATTGAGTGCTGTAGGGGGAACAAGCTCCGGGCACCTCATTCTATACTGGTACTACACATACACTGTGCGTTCCATATCTGTACAAATGCTGAATGATACACAGAAGTAACAAATGCTTAAATGTTTTGGGAGATGTTAATTTTCAATAATGATACTTACTGTTACATATTTTGTATCAGTTCTGAAAAAGCAGCGTTAGATGTTACTGTTGATTAGTTTCCTTGACTGTTTTCTAATGAAGTTTCTCCAAGGCATTGTAGGTATCTCATGTGATGGGCCTCGATTTGCTTCATGACATATTTTGAAACCTGACAGCTCCGCTTGACATTCACCACATACCACAATGGTTACAAAAAGCTGTACTCAAAATTGATATTATTAAATCTGTGATCTTGGTAGTGGCCAGGCACAAATTCCCTGCCGCCCAAAGTCTTCAGACTTCTACCAACGAGGGAGCCTAGGCACCAGGAGAAGTTTGCAATTTAGTAACTGCTGTTTGCCCAACTTCTCCTGATTCTTTACAGAGGAGCTGCATTGTCCATTGAGAAAAAGATATCTGCAGAGAGCAGTGCTTGGAGCATTGACAAAATTTTGTGAGCTGTTTTTCTCAAATAGTTTGCAGTTTTGGGAATCAGCTTCAGCATGTAGATACAGCTAGCATAAGATGACAGATGTCATTTTGTGTTGAAGAGTTGGGGCAGACTCTGAGGTGGTGTATCAAAGTGCAAGTCAAATTCACAGAACTGAGTATGTGAGACTAAGAATAACACTCAAGTCTGCACTGCTGCAGATGTGGCAAACTGCAATACCACTGTACCTTGCAAAAGGGTCATTCCATGTCAGTTCAACCAGAGGCTCCAGCTCATAGTCTCAGGTTTGACTGAAATTCAGTACACTAATTCTACCGTGTGTGGATCACTCATGTACAAAGTATTAGTTTCCCCTGCGAATTAGTTCCAGAATTATGACTTGTGAAAGAAGGTGGCATGACCCAGAAATTGCAACCCGCATCTGGCAATTCATCTTCATACCCAACTTCAGGTCTTAATAACTTTGGAACTATTCCACAATGTCCAGTGAAATTTTTACAACCCAGTAACATCCATTTAGAGAACACACTCCATGAATCAAAACACAAAAACATATTTCTGAGGTAAAATAAAAATTTCCAAAATGTGATTAAAAAAATGGAATACGTTAAAAGGTACATAATGTAGGTGCCCTCTATGCCAAATATAATTCACTCAAAAAGGGTATAATTTTTTTTGTGGTAAGCTTAATGTGGCCTAAACACACACAGAACTCATCTTGCCCATATCAGTCACAAAAACTGAGTTACATGCACACAAAAATACAAAAATTTGAAAAATGACCTGAAAAACATGTTTTTTCGAAGTGTGGTTGCACAAAAGGGACAAGTGGTATCCAAGACAAATTTTACACACTGCATAAGTAGACCATAATGATATATATCTCAAAATTTCAGCATGTTATTACAAGACATCTGTGTACAATGGAAGTTGACAGATGTATTTGGTGATGTGGCCATTGTTCCACAACACAATTTTGTAAAAACATATCGTAAACTGTTCTGCCTCTTCTTATCCTCTCCCACAACTGTTTAATCATTAAACAACAATATATAGACAGATTAACACAGCCTATCATTAATGTTTACTGCACATTAACTGCTAAAAACCAGTCGATTGTGCTTCGAACAGAAGTTCTCCCACACTTTAGCTACTGTACTCTGTACATTGAGTGGCAAATTGTACTGTATTCCTGACACTGTGGTAGTAACTGGAACTGTCATAAGAATATGTTCAAAAGGAATCCAACACCTGTCTGCCAAACGTGGCCAATGAAAAATCCTGCTGGTGCCATGAAGTTCACAAATACATCACCTTCTGCTTCACAGCACTCTGCAACACATCCTAAGTACCATTTGTCATCATAAACAGCAATAACATTGCAACATGGTTGTATGTTGCTGCTTTTGCTTCTGAATCCTGAGTCAGACACACTGTGAAGACACATGTTGTGCATGAACCTATACATATAACCGGACAGTCTGCTCATCTGCACATTGTCAGAGTCCACTGGAGAGAAGTGATGATGGCTCCTTGTGCCTGCAACAGTTTTTAACGTGTTCTAGTCTGTTTTTTAGCAACTCTTCAACTGATTTCACCTCATCTTTCGAAACATAGAATGATTGTATGCCAGAGATATTTTTCTGTACTCAGGTAAATAATTGAAGAGGTGTTAGAGTGTGACCTTCTGTAGGGTGCTGCAGACTTGTTTGTGATGCCATGCGCTTAATGGTAGCGCCAACACCATCACATACATTTTTGCCATGACTTGTTGCGAAAAAAATTCCATTCTGCATGAATCTGAAAATCATGGTAACACATGCATAAATTTTTGAGATTTTTACAGTTTTTGTACTGAATAGCTGCCCCATCACTGAAGTATTTCGCAAAATGTATGTGAGGCAGCTCGTTTTTCACATATGCCGTGACAGTGCGAATGTGGACATGAACTGCAATGGCATCATGAATTAAACAGTCACTAAAAATGCACTGATTCATGACAGACACATCACCTGATTCACCCCTATAGTAAGTCGCAAATGGCTGGAGAGTTGTCCCAATGATATCCTTTGATGGCATCTTGAACTATAAATGCGTAATTTTGAGAAAAGTCTAGTATTACTGTTATTTCATGTTGTTTCAAATTATCCTTACAAAACTAGAGATAAGCCAATTGTGCTGTTGCTGTGAAGCTGTGTGTGGCCAGTTTGTCTGTTTTTTGACAACACATTTCAACAAAATCTTCCACTGTACTTTGCTTTGTTTCAAGACTTGTGTGATCCATGTGTGTCCATTGTTTATAAGAAACAAGTTCGTCATCCATAAGGAGTTCACCATGCAGTTTGTTATTCATGTGTTCTGCAAGATTTGCCTTACCGGGACACTTTTCACACCTCTGTATCATGCACTGGTAGGAAGTGATGTCACACACTAGCAGCTTCATTGCACCTTTGTAATCCAGACCAGAATCCGTTATAGCAACAAACATCAACTTAGCATTTTGATGGTCTCACATACACAAACATTGTGTGTGCCCCTTGCACTTACAGGCACAACCCATTTTGGCCGAAGATTGAAAAAAGATGATAAACCTACTTTGGTATTGGGATACTTTTCCTTGAATTCTACATATAGTTCTAATATGTTGCATAGCAACAATCTTTTTCACATCTGTACACATACATTCCCCATTTTCACTGTTACATAGATAGTTGTTGTTTTTGTTTTCTGCAGGCATTATTTGGCTGTAGTCATTATTTTCATAAAACTCCAACACTAGCACCTTCATTTCTGAACTCAATTTCTTACCCTGAGCCTGCTGAAGTTGTGGAAGCACTCCTTTGGTTGCTTTTATTTTCCTAGCTTGCTTTACCATATATGTAGAAACATTGAATTCCTTTGCGTGTAGTCAATAGACCAGCTGGAAGGTGCAAGGGTAAGAATAACTACTTTTTTCTGGCGCGTGGATATGGCACATTTTTCTTTCAAATCATGCACAATTTTGTCCAAATCGGAGCATTTCTGGCATGATTTTTGTTCCTTTGGAGCAGATAGTCCTTCATCTTCCACCATTAGTGTGTCAGCTATTTTGTGTTTTAATTCCATTTGAGCTTCTTGTAGTTTTCTTCTACCATAGCTGGGCCTGTCTCTTTTCCCAACTTTGTGTGTCTTCATGGGAGACAAACCAAGAGCAGTCACTGAAGTATTTAATTACTCATCCGCTGTGGTTGTAGGTGGCTGATACTCTTCGTCACTGTCATGTAAATCATCAGAATTTTCTTCATTTTTTAGCAGTGTAACACACCTGGAACGTAACTTTTGTCCTGGTTTCATGTTAAGTCCCATGCACTGATTCACTTACAATACTGGTTTTATATAAATTTCTCTGAGGCTACACTTAACTGTCTTCTTATGAATCCGAAATGGATCAAAACAACTTCTTTGTAGGAAAGAATTCTTATCCAGAAACACTTTCATATGATGATAAAAAACACTAAAGTTTCCTGGAACTGTACTTCTTGTGCCCACAGGGTGTATCCCGGATCTCCATAGCAACAAATCTTGGTCTGATTCATCCAGATCATACAGTACCAAGTGAATGCCACATTTTGTTCCATATGTTGTTTTATGACATTCAGATGCTTGTGCTCTACCAATACTGCAACTTGTTTGAACAGAAGCACCACTAGTACACTCTTCTGCCTCCATACTGACTTTCCACAATAGTAATGACCAGTCTGAACTAGAATCTTAAAAACATGAGTAACCTGTGCTTGTTGCTTGTTTCCTTTGTTGTTCCTGCCTAACAATGACTCATTCTGTCCCTGAAAACTACCATTGTTTAACTTTCTGTTGTCTAATGGTCCCCAACAATTGCTGCAGCTTTATCTGAAATAAGCTGTCTGCATCATCACTATTACTTGCTAAATTGTGTTAAAAGAAACGTAACAAAATACATCTCTGTCAACTTTTATTGTACACAAATGCCTTGCAATAACAAGTTGAAATTTTGCCACATATTATATTATGGTCTACTTATGCAGTGTTTGAAATTTGGCTTGGCTATCACTTGTCCCTTTTGTGCTACCACACTTAGAAAATCCATGTTTTTCAGGTAATTTTTCAAATTTTTGTGTTTTCGTGTGCATGTAACTCTGTTTGTGTGACTGATATGGGCAAGATGAGTTCTGTGTGTGTTTAGGCCACATTAAGCTTACCACAAAAAAATTTATACCCTTTTTGAGTGAATTATATTTAACGTATTCCATTTTTTAAAATCACATTTTGGAAATTTTTATTTTCCCTCAGAAATATGTTTTTGTGTTTTGATTCATAGAGTGTGTTCTCTAAGTGGATGTTACTAGGTTGTAAAAATTTCACTGGACTGTGCGGAATAGTTCCAAAGTTATTAAGACCTGAAGTTGGGTCTGAAGATAGATTGCCAGATGCGGGTTGCAATTTCTGGGTCACGCCACCTTCTTTCACAAGCCATAATTCTGGAACTAATTGGCAGGGGAACTTAAAATTTTGTACATGAGTGTTTCACACTTGGTAGCATTGGTGTGCTAAATTTCAGCCAAATCTGAGACTATCAGCTGGAACATTTTCTCAAATTGGTTGAATTGACATGGAATGACCCAAAAACAGTTTACAAAATCTGTTTTTTTCCCTGGTAGTAACTCTTGGTGTCACTCCACAGAATTATATGTTCTCCTTTTTGCTGTAATCAAACACAGAACCTGTGTTAAAATATTACCAAAGCTTTTTGGTAACTGGGTGACATGCTGTAGCATACAACATGGGGTCAAGAGGAATGTTTGACAGGAGAAGTCAGCTTTGGCCAGTGCTGCAAAGTGATGTTAATGGCTACTGTCGTGTAACTTTAACGTGAATATATTCACAGTGTTGCTGTTAGCTGCTGAAAAAGACTGATTGTGGTGACAGGTTAATCTGTTGTGTAGCTTGAGGTATAGGTTAGGTTGGATGGTAATAGTTTGATTGGGAGTTGGTGAAGCCAAAGAGTGATCTGTAGCTTTCCGTGAGGTCTAGGGTAGGTTGGAAGGTGACTGTTCAGTTGTGTGGGGAATCCAACAAATGAGATACTAAAAAACCTGGCCGTGCTCACAGACTGATCTATAGTTTACTCTGTTTCAAAAGATTGCCAATAACATCGCATTACAGTACCCATATTGTTTATGGCATTTGTCACACATTTCCTATGTCACTGGTCAAAGCCAACAACTGGTGTCGAACATACCTCTATAACCCAGCATGTTTCTTTGTGTAACTGAGTAATTTGTGATATAATAATCCATGCCTGTTGAATAACATTCATGTCTGACTCAGACTGAAGAATTTTTGGCTAGAGTGTGCTTGAAAATTTGATTATGGTGATAGACTAGCTAGGTTGCAAGGTGGTGATTTGGTAATGAATTGGGGAAGCCATTGAATGTGAATGCAAAATAAAGGCCATTAATTTTCTTTGTGAGGATCCACATCCTCTAGATACTTAGATTAGATTCAGTTTTTGTTCCATAGACCCAAAAATGAGACGATTCTCGTCAGAAAATATAACATAGGTCAGAAAATATAACATAATGGGAATTTGAGGAGATGGGACCTGGATAAACTGAAAGAACCAGAGGTTTACAGAGTTTCAGGGAGAGCATAAGGGAACAATTGACAGGAATGGGGGAAGGAAATACAGTAGAAGAAGAATGGGTAGCTTTGAGGGATGAAATAGTGAAGGCAGCAGAGGATCAAATAGGTAAAAAGACGAGGGCTAGTAGAAACCCTTGGGTAACAGAATAAATACTGAATTTAATTGATGAAAGGAGAAAATATAAAAATGCAGTAAATGAAGCAGGCAAAAAGAAATACAAACGTCTCAAAAATGAGATGAACAGGAAGTGCAAAATGGCTAAGCAAGGATGGCTAGAGGACAAATGTAAGGATGTAGAGGCTTATCTCACTAGGGGTAAGATAGATAATGCCTATAGGAAAATTAAAGAGACCTTTGGAGAAAGGAGAACCACTTGCATGAATATCAAGAGCTTTGATGGAAACCCAGTTCTAAGCAAAGAAGGGAAAGCAGAAAGGTGGAAGGAGTATGTAGAGGGTCTATACAAGGGCGATGTACTTGAGGACAATATTATGGAAATGGAAGAGGATGTAGATGTAGATGAAATGGGAGATATGATACTGTGTGAAGAGTTTGACAGAGCACTGAAAGACCTGAGTCGAAACAAGGCCCCCGGAGTAGACAACATTCCATTAGAACTACTGACAGCCTTGGGAGAGCCAGTCCTGACAAAACTCTACCATCTAGTGAGCAAGATGTATGAGACAGGCGAAATACCCTCAGACTTCAAGAAGAATATAATAATTCCAATCCCAAAGAAAGCAGGTGTTGACAAATGTGAAAATTACTGAACTATCAGTTTAATAAGTCACAGCTGCAAAATACTAACGTGAATTCTTTACAGACGAATGGAAAAACTGATAGAAGACGACCTTGGGGAAGATCAGTTTGGATTCCATAGAAATGTTGGAACACATGAGGCAATACTGACCCTACAACTTATCTTAGAAGAAAGATTAAGGAAAGGCAAACCTACGTCTCTAGCATTTGTAGACTTAGAGAAAGCTTTTGACAATGTTGATTGGAATACTCTCTTTCAAATTCTGAAGGTGGCAGGGGTAAAATACAGGGAGCGAAAGGCTATTTACAATTTGT
Source organism: Schistocerca cancellata (assembly GCF_023864275.1). Lineage (NCBI taxonomy): Eukaryota > Metazoa > Arthropoda > Insecta > Orthoptera > Acrididae > Schistocerca > Schistocerca cancellata. The sequence continues at coordinate 873,037,117 of NC_064629.1, read as the reverse complement.
ACAGAAACCAGATGGTAGTTATAAGAGTCGAGGGACATGAAAGGGAAGCAGTGGTGGGGAAGGGAGTGAGACAGGGTTGTAGCCTATCCCCGATGTTATTCAATCTATATATTGAGCAAGCAGTAAAGGAAACAAAAGAAAAATTTGAAGTAGGTATTAAAATCCATGGAGAAGAAATAAAAAACTTTGAGGTTCGCCAATGACATTGTAATTCTGTCAGAGACAGCAAAGGACTTGAAAGAGCAGTTGAACGGAATGGACAGTGTCTTGAAAGGAGGATGTAAGATGAACATCAACAAAAGCAAAACAAGGTTAATGGAATGTAGTCGAATTAAGTTGGGTGATGCTAAGGGAATTAGATTAGGAAATGAGACACTTAAAGTAGTAAAGGAGTTTTGCTATTTGGGGAGCAAAATAACTTATGATGGTCGAAGTAGAGAGGATATAAAATGTAGACTGGTAATGGCAAGGAAAGTGTTTCTGAAGAAGAAAAATTTGTTAACATTGAGTATAGATTTAAATGTCAGGAAGTCGTTTCTGAAAGTATATGTATGGAGTGTAGCCATGTATGGAAGTGAAACGTGGACGATAAATAGTTTAGACAAGAAGAGGATAGAAGCTTTCGAAATGTAGTGCTACAGAAGAATGCTGAAGATTAGATGGGTAGATCACATAACTATTGAGGAGGTATTGAATAGAATTGGGAGCTTGTGGCACAACTTGACTAGAAGAAGGGATCGGTTGGTAGGACGTGTTCTGAGACATCGAGGCATCACCAATTTAGTATTGGAGGGCAGTGTGGAGGGTAAAAATCGTAGAGGGAGACCAAGAGATGAATACACTAAGCAGATTCAGAAGGATGTAGGCTTCAGTAGGTGCTGGGAGATGAAGAAGCTTGCACAGGATAGAGTAGCATGGAGAGCTGCATCAAACCAGTCTCAGGACTGAAGACCACTACAACAACAACAACCCTGATCATGTGTCAGGAGATTGTCAGAATAGGTGAATACATTACAGTAAACTGGATGTAAATGTTCTTTATTCAAATTTGACCTTAGGCTAAGTCATTTTCAGGAATACGCATGGTGTCACATTATCGAATTTTTTTACTCTGCACATACAAAACCGGACATATTTCATAATTACGTTGCGAATGAATCCACATAAATAAGTTACAGTGTCACATGTGGCATGTTGGTAACTGTACTCGTAAGTACTGCAGCTTGACAGCTCACAGCAACTGTTGCAAAATAAAGGTTTTGCTAACAGCCTGTTTATGGTAGTGCCATATTTTATGCACTTTTCATAATCAAAACTAAAACTGCAAGATAAATTCAGGAAACCGATCGTAGATAATTAAGTAGTCTCCAATGAGTATTTTGATGGATGTTATATGAAGTATGAAAAATCCAAGAGGGTCCACTACAGAACTTGTACTGTGTTTTTCATTGAATAAGATGATTAGTATCAAAATGTACATATTTCTTGTGTTTAGAGATAAAGGAGAGACATATTTTTGGATAGATAATAAATCAGCAAATCATTAGCTATTTTGTTAGGTAATCAACTTATTTTGTTTACAGTTTTACTCATGTCTTGAAAATGAAGGACGAGTTCCCAATTATGAAGAACTGGTTGATGGTGTTGTGCTATATGAAGTACTTCTACAAATGTAAGTATGTCTCATTTTGATATATAGAGGATGAACTTTGGAGAATTTTTCATTGACCAACACTGCAGTGTCTTGTTAGTTCTTGAAACGGCACTAATTCCACACCTGCTTTTTATTGTTATTTTCTTCATTATGTTTCTTTATTATAATTTTTTTACCTTATTGTATTGCACCCATTTTCAGACATGTAAATTGCTAGTAATTCAAATAATTTTATTGATATGATTCCAAAGTATGTTAGGAAACCACAAAAGATTCTTTGCAGTTCACCTTTTTGTCAGCAGCCAGAACTGCTAAAAATGTGTAAATTTCTTTGTGAAAAGGGCATCATTGGGGGTAATTAATAATAAAACTTACTTATATGCTTTGTGGAGCATTGTTGGCAGCGCTCTCCATAAGGTGTGATGGGATTGCCCAGGGATATAATGATGGCTGGGTTCAGTCCGTGAAAGAATAGTCTGCAGGCTCATTCTTTATCAGTGACTTTGATAATTACTCGTGTCTTAATCTAACCACAATTTGGTAATGTAAATACATGTGGAGAAAAAAAAAAAGACACTCACCAGTGTGTTGTAGAACTGTCACTCACTTACTGCGGTGGTGAAAATTTATACTAATCTTTAATGTCTCAATTAACCTACATCCACATGATGCTCTGTGTATTTTACAAACTGCTGAAGAGTAATAAACAAAGTCTTAATAACACAAACAACAAAAGTTTTCAATTTTTATGCTAACAATACAGTACCTTTTTCTTCACCTCTCGTAGGCTACTACAAAAATCCTTCCATTCACTACATGAAACTTATCAGCCTACTGGTATCTTCAGTAGATGCAAAGTATCAGTGTCTGTTGTGGTTCTATTCATAACGTACACCCTGATTCATTGTATGTCTACAATTAGTGGCCATTGCTGTTGGAGGTAAAGATCGTAATTTAGTTTAGTGGTTGTAAATCATTCAGTGTGCCACTGCACTCATGTCTTCTGAGTTGTTTATTAACTGAATAATGTTCATTACTTGTCATTAATAAGTAGGAAAGTGAAGTAACAATAACTAATTGCACATATTTTCAGTAATTATTAATAATTCCTGATCACAACATTTGTGAATAGTGAAATTTCTGAACAGATTAAAAAAGAGAAAAAATTACATATTGTGCAAGCCTGTCTTTGCACTCCTGTCTTGGACTTTTTTGTTATTGCTCTACCTTCTCCAGATGAAGCTGTGTCAATGTATCTACTTTCAGCAAAGAAAGTGTAAACCATTAATTTTTCCACGCTTCTTACTTTCTGCAGTTTTTTTGTTTTGTAGAATATTGGACAAACATCACTGTGGACAGTACGTGAGTCTGACTGTGGCTGTATATCTGTCTCATAATTGTACATCTGTTTTATCATCAGTTACAGTGGTGGATATTGATTTTGGTGGGCCACAGGTAAACCAGATGATAAATTCCAGACACTGAGCATTCTTTGATTCAGATGATGTGATATCCACTGACAACTTTGTGAAATGAAATAGACTTCAAATAGGTGGGAGTAAATGTAAAACACACAGTATGACAATGGACAAAGCCTTCAGTAGGCGCTGTAACAAAACCATATTGTAAGACCTCTTCCAAAAACTTTTATCAGTTTTGAACAAATGTGCAGTTTGTCACTGGCACAGAAATTGTGGACCAGACAGATGTTGATACAAGAACTGAAACAGACAAATGTTAATTCTGCCACACATATTCCCTCAAAAAAATCCACAAAAGTTGTTAGCATACAGTTGCCATACCACTAAAATGACTGAGTGATGTGGCGGAATGGTTAGCACACTGGACTCTCATTCTGGAGGATGACGGTTCAAACCCACATTCGGCCATCCAGATTTAGGTTTTCCTTGATTTCCCTAAATCACTTCAGACAAATGCCAGGATCGTTCCTTTGAAAGGGCACGGCTGACTTCCTTCCCCATCCTTCCCTAATCCAATGTAACAAATTTAACAACTGACTTGCAAAACTACCATCCTATACCATTCACCTCTATTTGTTGCAAACATCTTGAACAAATGTTGACTTTGAACATAATGACTTACCTGGAGTACAATAATCTTATTCACAGCAGTGAGCATGGGTTCCATAAATGCTAGTTGTGCTATGTCAACTTGCACTCTTTACACATTATATTTTGGAGGCCGTGGTTAGAGAAAGGAGCAGGTGGATTCAACTTTTAATAGACTTTTAAATAGGTTTTACTTTAGTATCACACTGATGCTTAAAAATACACATCTTCACACTTCAGTGGTGTCATACTCAGAACATACTTAGCACATCAGTGCACTACAGACAAATTTTTTGATTAGTGGAATATGTCAGTCTTAAATCTAGTGTCATGCATGTGGACTGCTGAGTTGCTTTTGAAGAGAGAGGAGTTCTTTGTATTGAAACAATTACGAGAAAAATGTGTTGAGAAGCAGTGAGTAGTGGTAAGTATTCCCAACTGGCTAAGTGGTTTGCATCAAGAGACTGTTGGACCAACTCAGCTAATGATTTTAATCACTCTTTACTGAGCAAGAAAAGAGTTACCGCAAGAGATAATTCCGTATGGCATAATAGAGTGCAAAATAAGCTTTCTTTGCGACCGTTTGACCTCCGGAAATAGAGTGTACTCTTAATGCAAGTGCAGCTTTCTTCACAGTTTGAAGTAAGTGATGTTTCCAGTTTAGGTTGCAGTTTAATTCAAGGTACAGGAACTTTGTGTTATCAATACACTGTAATTGCTGGTTATTGAATGTCCAGGTAAATTGCGCTTACTGGTGTTACCAGTTCTTGCGTTGCTTGCTGATGTTGGCAGTTCATTGATGTTGACTGTAACCATTCGAATGATAGTATACAATAGCCATTGAGAATCACTGACTGATGGTTTCTTTCAGTAGACGATACAAACTGATTACATTGTTTCCAGTATGGTGAGTGCCAGAATAACTTTTACTGATCTGGCTGTTATGAATCATAAAGTTGGTTACTGATTTACGTATTTCTTTGGTGATTGGAAGAAACCTAGATGTTCAGACAGGCTGACCTGTAGTGTAGCCCGAGGTCTAGCATTGTTAGTTGGCTAAGCCAATGAATCTCAACATGAAAATACACTGATGTGCCAAAGAAACTGGTATAGGCATGCATATTCAAATACAGAGATATGTAAACAGGCAGAATGCGGCATTGCGGTCGGCAACACCTATATAAGGCAACAAGTGTCTGATGCAGTTGTTAGATTGGTTGCTGCTGCTACAATGGCAGGTTATCAAGATTTAAGTGGGTTTGACCTTGGTGTTATAGTCGGCACGTGAACGATGGGATACAGCATCTCCAAGGTAGCAATGGAGTGGGGGGTTTCCGTATGACCATTTCACGTGTGTACCATGAATATCAGGAATTTGATAAAATATCAAATCTTGCTTTCAATAAATGTCAATGTGCAAATCATTCAATGAAACATCATCGAAATGGGCTTTTGGAGCCGAAGGCCCACTCGTATACCCTTGATGACTGCACAACACAAAGCTTTATGCCTCGCCTGGCCCCATCAACACTGACATTGGACTGGAAACATGTTGCCTGGTCAGACAAGTCTCGTTTCAAATTGTACCTAGTGGAGGGACGTGTACGGGTATGGAGACAACCTCATTTATTTTTTATTTATTTATTGTTCCGTGGGACCAAATTAAGGAGAAGTCTCCATGGTCATGGAACGAGTCAATACATGAAATTATAACACAATATTAGAAACAGATAAAATGAAATATAAAAAAAAAAAAAATATTCAGGTGACAAGTCGTAAGTTTAAATGAAGACAATCAACAATGTAACACTGGAATTTGCTTAATTTTTTAGCTCTTCCAGGAGCTCCTCGACAGAATAGAAGGAGTGAGCCATGAGGAAACTCTTCAGTTTAGACTTAAAAGAGTTTGGGCTACTGCTAAGATTTTTGAGTTCTTGTGGTAGCTTATTGAAAATGGATGCAGCAGAATACTGCACTCCTTTCTGCAAAAGAGTCAAGGAAGTGCATTCTACATGCAGATTTGATTTCTGCCTAGTATTAACTGAGTGAAAGCTGCTAACTCTTGGGAATAGGCTAATATTGCTAACAACAAACGACATTAAAGAAAATATATACTGTGAGGGCAATGTCAGAATTCCCAGATTTTTGAATAGGGGTCGACAAGAGGTTCTCGAACTTACACCACATATAGCTCGAACAGCCCGTTTTTGAGCCAGAAATACCCTTTTTGAATCAGAAGAATTACCCCAAAAAATAATACCATACGACATAAGCGTATGAAAATATGCGAAGTAGACTACTTTTCGTGTAGAAGTGTCACTTATTTCAGATACTGTTCTAATGGTAAATAAAGCAGCATTTAGTTTCTGAACAAGATCCTGGACATGGGCTTTCCACAACAGCTTACTATCTATCCGAACGCCTAGGAATTTGAACTGTTCCGTCTCGCTTATAATATGCCCATTCTGTCTGATCAAAATATCGGTTCTTGTTGAATTGTGAGTTAGAAACTGTAAAAACTGAGTCTTACTGTGATTTAGCATCAAATTATTTTCCACAAGCCATGAACTTATTTCATGAACTACATTATTTGTTACTGTTTCAATATTACACACATGAATCCAAGGATCCTGCATGTCAGCAGGGGGACTGCTCAAGCTGGTGGAGTTTCTGTAATGGTGTGGGGCATTTGCAGTTTGAGTGATATGGGACCCCTGACGTGGTTAGATATGACTCTGACAGGTGACATGTGCATAAGCATCCTGTCTGATCACTTGAATCCATTCATGTCCACTGTGAATTCCGACGGACTTGGGCATTTCCATCAGGACAATGCAACATCCCACATGCCCAGAATTATCACAGAGTGGGTGCAGGAACACTCTTGTGAGTTTAAGCACTTCCATTACCCACCAAACTCCACAGACATGAAACATATCTGGGATGCCTTGTAACAAGCTGTTCAGAAGAGTACTGCACCTCCTCGTACTCTTACAGGTTTTTGAACAGCCCTGCAGGATTCATGGTGTCAGTTCCCCGGAGCAGTACTTCAGACATTAGTCAAGGCCATGCCATGTTGTGTTGCGTCACTTCTGCGTGCTCGCGGGGGCCCTACACAATATTAGGCAGGGTATATCAATTTCTTTGCCTCTTCAGTGTATGATTGCCATAATAGGTTGATTGTAGCATAGACCAAGATATACATTCATCATTGCAGTAACCTACCTTGTATGTCTTATTTCCAATTGTGGTGAAAATTCTGATGTTGTGGTTGAATCTAACCTAATAGAAAAAATACTAGTGAACTTTATGTATGAACCATAGCAAATTGTGAACAAGCATTCTGATTGGCTAATGGCTGCTGACAACTGATGCACAGTTTGTTGCATTCACTTCCCATCTTTCAACACATGAATTAAACCAACATTATTTCAACACAGTAGCTGCTGACGCTGTAAGTGCACTTTTACCAAATGCCTTGTGGGTTTTTCAGGCTAGTTAGTTAGTTAGTTAGTTAGTTAGTTAGTTAGTAACATGTTCCATGGATCATTTTCCACAATAGATCATAATAATGTGAAACAAGTCGTTATACATTCACATTGCAAATTACTTTGTACATATGGTTACATTCTGAACATTTCTATTTTTTTTTTTTATTAAAAGGAGAAAAAAAAATACAGATATGAGTTAGTAATTTCTGTCCACCACCTTTTACACATTAAAACAATATAAATTCTTCTACAGAGTTGCCAAATAGAAAGTTTCACAGTGTGTTGTAAAATTTTGCTTCACTATATTTAAGACTTATTATATCACTGGGTAAATGATTAAAAATTTTTGTTGCAGTGTTGTGCACCCCTTTTTATGCTAAAGACAACCTTAATGGGGAGTAATGAATGTCATTTTTCCTTCTGGTATTGTAATTGTGCACCTCATTGTTTCTCTTGAACTGTAGTGGATTATTTACACAAACTTCACGATGGAATAAATATACTGTGAAGCAGTAGTCAGAATGCCCAATTCCTTAAACAGGTGTCTACGAGATGATCTTGGGTGAGCACCACATACACTCCTGGAAATGGAAAAAGGAACACATTGACACCGGTGTGTCAGACCCACCATACTTGCTCCGGACACTGCGAGAGGGCTGTACAAGCAATGATCACACGCACGGCACAGCGGACACACCAGGAACCGCGGTGTTGGCCGTCGAATGGCGCTAGCTGCGCAGCATTTGTGCACCGCCGCCGTCAGTGTCAGCCAGTTTGCCGTGGCATACGGAGCTCCATCGCAGTCTTTAACACTGGTAGCATGCCACGACAGCGTGGACGTGAACCGTATGTGCAGTTGACGGACTTTGAGCGAGGGCGTATAGTGGGCATGCGGGAGGCCGGGTGGACGTACCGCCGAATTGCTCAACACGTGGGGCGTGAGGTCTCCACAGTACATCGATGTTGTCGCCAGTGGTCGGCGGAAGGTGCACGTGCCCGTCGACCTGGGACCAGACCGCAGCGACGCACGGATGCACGCCAAGACCGTAGGATCCTACGCAGTGCCGTAGGGGACCGCACCGCCACTTCCCAGCAAATTAGGGACACTGTTGCTCCTGGGGTATCGGCGAGGACCATTCGCAACCGTCTCCATGAAGCTGGGCTACGATCCCGCACACCGTTAGGCCGTCTTCCGCTCACGCCCCAACATCGTGCAGCCCGCCTCCAGTGGTGTCGCGACAGGCGTGAATGGAGGGACGAATGGAGACGTGTCGTCTTCAGCGATGAGAGTCGCTTCTGCCTTGGTGCCAATGATGGTCGTATGCGTGTTTGGCGCCGTGCAGGTGAGCGCCACAATCAGGACTGCATACGACCGAGGCACACAGGGCCAACACCCGGCATCATGGTGTGGGGAGCGATCTCCTACACTGGCCGTACACCACTGGTGATCGTCGAGGGGACACTGAATAGTGCACGGTACATCCAAACCGTCATCGAACCCATCGTTCTACCATTCCTAGACCGGCAAGGGAACTTGCTGTTCCAACAGGACAATGCACGTCCGCATGTATGCCATGCCACCCAACGTGCTCTAGAAGGTGTAAGGCAACTACCCTGGCCAGCAAGATCTCCGGATCTGTCCCCTATTGAGCATGTTTGGGACTGGATGAAGCGTCGTCTCACGCGGTCTGCACGTCCAGCACGAACGCTGGTCCAACTGAGGCGCCAGGTGGAAATGGCATGGCAAGCCATTCCACAGGACTACATCCAGCATCTCTACGATCGTCTCCATGGGAGAATAGCAGCCTGCATTGCTGCGAAAGGTGGATATACACTGTACTAGTGCCGACATTGTGCATGCTCTGTTGCCTGTGTCTATGTGCCTGTGGTTCTGTCAGTGTGATCATGTGATGTATCTGACCCCAGGAATGTGTCAATAAAGTTTCCCCTTCCTGGGACAATGAATTCACGGTGTTCTTATTTCAATTTCCAGGAGTGTATTATTCTCACAACCCATTTTTGCGCAATGAAGTCTCTCTATCTTAAAGATGAGTTACCCCGGAACATTATACCTTATAACATTATTGAATGGAAATATGCAAAATATATGAACTTACTCATTGGTCTCTCCCCAAGATTTGCAGTGATTCTGAGGACAGATGTGGGTGAACTATATTGTTTTAGGAGTTCTAAAATGTATTTTTTCCAATTTAAATTTTCTTCGATATGGATCCCTAAGAACTTCGAAGTTTCCACCGTATTTAATATTTTGTCACCATATGTTATACTTATCATTGGTGTAGTACTTCTAGACATGCAAAACTGAATATCTTATATCTTTTTAAAATTGACAGTGGGACTATTTGCAGAGAACCAATCAATGATACCTTTAAGAACTTTGTTTACCATTTCTTTTCCTTGGATTGATAACAATACTAGTGTCATCTGCAAAAAGAACTTATTGTGCTTGTTTTATATTAGACAGAAGATTGTACAATTTTGGTAAACATTTTTGGAATACAGTGATCAATAGATTATTATATTTTGACTATAGTTCAGTCTTGATCACACCATTTATGTTTCAATGACATAGGTAACCGGTTTCAGTTATTTTTACATAACCATCAGACTCATGGCTCCCTTAGGATGGTAGGCGGAGATCTCCTCAGCTGCTACGAAGTCAACTGATCAGTTGACTTTGTAGCAGCTGAGGAGAGTCTGATGATGGTTATGTAAAAATAACCGAAACCGGTTACCTATGTCATTGAAACATAAATGGTGTGATCAAGACTGAACTATAGTTAAAAAAAAAAAGAAAAGAAAAAAAAGTAAGACAGAAGATTGTTTACTTATATGAGTAACAGTAGTGGACCTAAGATTGAACCTTGGGAACCCGATATGTGATTTCTCCCCATCAGAATTATGTCCCTGGACTATATTGCTTGACTTACTAAGTACAACTTTCTGCATTCTTTTGGTTGGATATGGCATTATCCATTGGTTGCCTATACAATCAATCCCATAAAATGTTACTTTATCTAGGAGAGTACTGTGATTCACACAGTCCAGTGCCATAGTGAGGTCACAGAAAATACGAACTGGTGCTGTTTTGAAACTTCCTGGCAGATTAAAACTGTGTGCCCGACCGAGACTCGAACTCGGGACCTTTGCCTTTTGCGGGCAAGTGCTCTACCAACTGAGCTACCGAAGCATGACTCACGGCCGGTCCTCACACCTTTACTTCTGCTATTATCTCGTCTCCTACCTTACAAACTTTACAGAAGCTCTCCTGTGGACCTTGCAGAACTAGCACTCCTGAAAAAAAGGATACTGTGGAGACATGGCTTAGCCACAGCCTGGGGGATGTTTCCAGAATGAGTTCTGCAAGGTTCACAGGAGAGCTTCTGTAAAGTTTGGAAGGTAGGAGATGAGATACTGGCAGAAGTAAAGCTGTGAGGACCGGCAGTGAGTCGTGCTTTGGTAGCTCAAATGGTAGAGCACTTGCCTGTGGAAGGCAACAGGTCCTGAGTTTGAGTCTCAGTCGGGCACACAGTTTTAATCTGCCAGGAAGTTTCATATCAGTGCACACTCCGCTGCAGAGTGAAAATCTCATTCTGGTGCTGTTTTGTTATTTAATGCTTGTAAAATCTGATGAGTGAACAAGTAAACTGCATTCTCAGTAGAGCAACCCTTCTGAAACCCAAATTGTGATTTGCTAGGAATACTATTATTGCTAAGGTGGGATACTATTGTAGAATACATCACCATCTCAAAAATTTTGGAGAACAATGTCAGCAGTGAAACAGGTCGGTAATTATTGACTTCTCTCTTATCACCTTTCTTAAAGAGGGGTTTGGTAATGGCATATTTCAGCCCCTCTGAAAATATGCCTTGAGTTAGTGACGCATTATATACTTCAAATAAGACTGGGCTTATCACATGGGAACAAATTTTCATACTGTATTGGAAACAGCCGGCCAGTGTGGCCGAGCGGTTCTAGGCACTTCCGTCTGGAACCGCGCGACCGCAACGGTTGCAGGTTCGAATCCTGCCTCGGGCATGGATGTATGTGGATGTCCTTAGGTTAGTTAGGTTTAAGTAGTTCTAAGTTCTAGGGGACTGATGACCTCAGAAGTTAAGTCCCATAGTGCTCAGAGCCATTTGAACCATTTTTTTTTGTATTGGAAACACCATCGAAACCGGATGAGCTTTTATTTTTGAGAGAATGTATAATTTTCTTAATTTCAGAAGAAGTTGGTGATATATTCATATGATTGAATTTTATGGGACTTACATTTTCAACATAATGCTGTGATTTCACTCTTGGACTATTTGTCCCTAAGCTTTTTACTATATTTAAGAAATTATTGTTAAATGCATTTGCTATCTGTGACTCATCATTTGTAGCCCTTCCATTCAGTTCAATAGTGCTGTTGTGTTGTTCTGTGGCTGGTTGTCTTGTCTCTTGCTTCACTACATTTCATATTGCTTTAAGTCTGTTGTTGGAAGTACTGATTTCTGACATTATGTGCATGTAATTTGATTTTTTAATAACCTTTCTTAGTAATTGTGAGAATTTTTTGTAGTGTGCAACTACTGCAGGTTCTTGCCAAAAGATACATTTCCTGTTTCCTTTCACAAGATACCTTAATATCTCTTGTAATCGATGGTTTTTTACCTGGCTGTTTAGTGTCCTTTCTGATTAGCTTGTGTGGAAAGCTGTTTCCAAATAATGATATGAATTTATCATGGAGTAGATAAATTACATCCCAGAATGTCTCCTGTAAACTATTCTTAAAAACATTCGTCCAGGAACATTAGTTATTCTAACTGATTTCCACTGAGAAGTATCCATACTGTAAGGCATTATGTTATTTTCATAACTAACTATGCATCATGACCAGAGAGAGCATTTGTTACTGAGTAAACAGTTATTTTCCTACTTTGAACTTCATCAAAGAAAACATTATCAGTTAGGGTCCTACTATCTTTATCCACCCATATTGTAAAGATAATTACTGAGACCAAATTGTAGGATCCAAATAAGGTTTCCAGATCATTTTCTGTATCAGAATCCTTTAGACAATCTACGTTGAAGTCACCACAGAGTATTAACTGCTTGCTGCTGTCTGACAGATAGCACCATAAGGAATCCAGATTCCTCATAAAAAGTTCAAAATTTCCCAGTGGGGATCTATATACAGTTACAATTAAAAGTGAACTATTTTTCAGCATTTATTCGCAAGTGCACACTTTTATGTACTGATCGCAATGTTTTTGAACTTGTGTTCTGTCTTAATGTATGTAACAACTCCTCCTTTTCGTGTGTTATTTCTGCTTGAGTAAACTGTAATAGTATAATCTTTTATAGGTAACTTATTTAACCCTGTGATGCTCAGACAGGCATAAGATGTGTATCTTTTCAGAGCTCTCTGAATTTTCCAAACAGACAATAAACTCTTCTACTTTTACTATTCAGTCCTCTATTATTTCAATGAAATAAAGTAACCTTATTTTTTTGTGCATTATGAAGCATTTTGTGGGGCTCTGCTTTTATTCTTCACTTCTTTCAAAACAGGGTGCCTGAATCATGATTCCACCTAAAAAAAAAAAAAAAAAAAAAGTGTGCCCCTCTGACATCAGTAACCTTAGGTATTTTGCTATGTGTGATGGTGGCCCCTCATGTATTAACTGCAAGAAGCTCAACCAACCTATCTTTCTCTCTCCTATTCAGGTATAGGCCATGTCTAATATGTCCCCAGATCCCAATTGTAGCAACACGCACTGCACTCATTTCAGTCAGCAGCAGCAGCCTGCTCCTGATGATGGCTTTTTCAAAACTGCATAAAATTTTTCTTGCTTGGGTTAGCGGAAAGGGAGTTAACAGTAAACCAGTTAAAATGTTTGATAAAATGCTGTTGGTGACTGTGACTGTCTTAATACATGATGCATTTGCACTTGCCACCATTTCCAGCTGCAGGCAGATCATAAGCATAAATCAGAAACTATAAACGATCCAGGACAGAACATTATGGGACTCCATGATGAATAACACCCCAACAACAGCTACTCCCATTTTGCAATCCACAGCTTCCAGTGAGAAATAATTTCAACAGGTTACGTGATTGGCTCCTGATGCTATACTTCTGGGCTTCATGTGGTAGTAGTTGATGATCCACACAGTCAAAGGCTTGTTGAATCACAGAATATACCCCCTGATGAAATGTTTTGTGTAGGGACTCTTAAGGTATTTCCCACAAATGTAAGTGTTTGAGGTGTTTGACAATATTCACATGCATCAGTTTTTGAAATATTTTTTGAAAATACCATAAGAAGTGAAAATGGTTTGTAATACTTCATATTTGAGGCATCCCCCCTTTTTTAGAATAGGTTTTACAGTGGCATATTTAATAATCTTTGGAAATATGCCCAGGTACTTTGCTGAGTTAAGGATACAGCTCAGTATTCTACGCATTTCTCTAGAGCAGTGTTTCTGTAGCTTACTAGAGATGATGTCAATGCCACATGAATGTTTATTTTTTTTTTAATGAAACAGTGGTATTCTTGTGTTCTGCTTTGTTCATAGGAGATAACATAATTGCACCAAACATTTCTGGAGCTTCATATAGTTCTGACTTACAGCCTATCTCCTCAGTGACACTTTGGAAGTGTTGTCTGAAGATTTTTGCAGTCTATATTGCATGTCACTAACTTCATTATTTCTAAGATTAAGGACACCAGAGGAAGCCTTGGAGGAAGCATAACATGTCTCACTTTTTATAACATTTCACATGTTTTTGGTTTTCTTACCTGAACTATTGATTTTATCCAAAAATTACATACTTTTTGCTTTTTCAATCTCTTGTTTCATTTTGTGAAAGTTCTGTATGGAGAATTTATGTGAAGATTTGCTTGCAATATGCAGGGTGTTAAAAAAAATGCATATTTTGAAAGGCGGTAGTATAGACCAAAACAAGACAGAAATGCCCAATAAACATGGGTGCTAAAATCCATACCTTAAGAGCCACAAGCACTTGTTAATCTTCTCTACTGTGAAACACATCCCTTTTACTGTTGCCTCTTTTCTGTGTTGAATGACCTACAGAATGCATTAAGCAAATGAAAACATGTTATTCTGTTGCTGTGAAACAGCAGAGCTTCTAATGTAATATGCGTGCTATTAAATATGATCTGCGCTTGTGAGCCATCGCTAAAGGAGGCGCTCAATATGACTTCCATTCATAGTAAGGCATACTCCTGTCCAATGCGTTAGAGAATCACACACTCTCTAAAAATCTCCAGGTTGGTCACAGATGTCCTGCCAGACACTGATGACACATTCCTGTAGTGCTTGTACATCATTAATGGGGCTTACGTACACCATAGATTTCAAGTACCTCATGCACAGTAATATACTTCCATTACGCTGGGAAGTGCCAAAATAAAACTACAGTATAAAAGCACTTCACAAACTTACCACAATACAAACTGGTTCCATTAGAACTAATGTATGTGCTGCACTGGTCAAGAACTGTGGATGTGGCGTATGCTAACAACAGAAACAGATGTGTACTGTGTACTGTATTCATAGACAATAACAAAGTATGTCCTCATTTTTTTGCTGTGTTCTGTATGTCATGTGTCATAGCAAGGAGCTTACAGTAGAAGAGATATTTCAGGCATTTGCCCATCATTGGTGGTATCTTGGCCTGATAAAATATACTACTGCCAATGAGCAGCTGATGTCAAACAGTTAATTATTAATATGAGATATTTACAATTTTTACAAGCTGCAGAGAATGAAATGTGCAAGACATTCTTATTATTCCTAGACAGGATGAAAGGTGCTGTTATCTCATGCATAAGATACTGCCTGAAACTAGTCTGGTAAAACAAGCTACTACCAACAAGCAGCTTACGTGAAACAGTAGATTATTACTATGACATATTAACAATTTCTACAAGCTGCAGAGCATCAAATGTACAAGACAGTTTTAGAATTCACCTTTCCGCTTTATACAGGCTATCTTTTTGACTGCATCACTGTAATTAATTTTAGAATGAAATTCATGCACACTTGTACTTGACACCACCATCCATCAAACCGTTCTGAAGTTGGTGCCTTTGAATGAGGCAGTGTCTATGTGCATGATGGTATTTCTCTTAGGGACATACACACTTTGTGTCTTTCTGTGTGGAACTGCAACTGCATATGTCTACCCAGAAGACGTCCTTGGTGATTTCATCCTACAGTATGATAGTGAAAAAAGAAATGAAATGATTGTATGGCATTGGTGGCCAGGAGACCCCACCTGGGGTAGTTCAGCTGCCGAGTTGCAAGTTTTTTCAGGTGACGCCACATTGGGTGACTTCCATGTTGATGATGATTAAATGATGGTGATGACAACACAACTCTCTGTGCTTGAGTGGAGAAAATCTCTGATCCTGCCAGAATCAAACACAGGCCCACTGCATGGTCAGATGTACTTGACCACTCAGCTAAGGAGGTGGACAATATGATTGTGCCCAACTACACAGGATTCTGTTGTAAACAAATAACTTGAACAGCATACAGTGCAGCACATGGATTTAAAAGATTTCTCTGTTGATTTAAGTCCCAACGAGTGCATCGAAGATACTCTCATGAGGCTCATTCCATCTTGTAGTCTTTCTTCGGAGACCTTTTATGTGCTGACAACAGCTTTGTGAGAGGAATGGCATTCTCTTCCTATGGAGCTCACAGGCATCACCATAAAAAGAATCACTGTTGTTTATACTGTATTGCAGGTTGGGGAATTATACTCCATATTGATATTACTTGTGCTACACCAAATGGATGTATCAATATAGTGTTAACACTTAGAAGACTAGCTACTAAGAAGAATGTCAGGCACAGAAAACTGACAATTTATACCAATAATAAAGCATTACTGACACACATGCAGTTGATATATCTTCAAGAATAACACATATTAAAAAAAAGGACCAAGCTTCAAGATTGATTTTTCATATTTACTTTAGTTCTTTGATAGATTACAAATTATAAAATAATGTTGATAGAAAGTATAATTATCCTTCCAGAAGAAAAGTATGTGGTGAGTTATTGAGCAATTTCTTGATGTATTTATAGTAGAATTACAGCAAACTGTGAAACCTAATGTGAACACACACGAAATTATGTCAGTGGGATCCCATATTGACTCAGCCATAAACGATAGCAGCTGTTATGTTGACTAATGTTTCTTTTGAAATGATGATAGAAATTGACAGTAGAAGGCAGCACTTGTCAAGGGACAGGTAGCTATATATTCTTACATTGTTCTCATATGAAAGGAGTGTAGTTTTCGAGCAATAGGTGGCTTGCATGTTGAGAAAATTGTGGCCCAAGCAGTACTCATTTGAACACCTTATAGCAGCCTGAGTTACATTCAGGTTTTGTCTCGAAAGTGTTAAAAACATGCAAGAGGTTAAAATGTAATTTTATTTTCTGTCATTGTCTTCTCATACTGTATTTATAAAACATAATTGTTACATACTTTGACTCAGTTTTATCTATGCGGCATAAAATGTTTATCAGTATTTTGGTTTTGTTAATTTTCTTCAATTTATGAAAAACTGTGATTTTGGTAATTAATTTTTATTTATGCATTTTTGCAGTGACCCTGAACCTGTACATCATGGTGTTGTACCTAGTGTGGGCAGTGCCGTTCAGAGAATTAGAAACTTGGATATTATCATTAGGAACATCAAGACACTCTATGAGGTAACAAAATATTTAATCTCTATTAAATGCTGCGTAGTATCGCCATCGTATTACCCTTTTTTTTTTTTTTTTTTTAATTGAGATATAGATTAATTTAACTTTTATTTTAAATACATCATATTTCATTTAAGCATGAAAAAAGTGAATGTTATACAAAATTGAAAACAATAGTTAGATGCTATTCAGAGTTATTCATTAGCAATAGTTAATTTTATTTAACTGAAATATTCCAGTTTTCAGTTAACAACTGAGCAGCAGGTAGTTGAAAAATAGAAAGTGGCATGAAGTTGCTAATTGGTCTGTAAGGAAGTACGCAGGAGAAATGTCTGTTTTGAATGTAGGCAAGGATGAGAAAAAAACCTATCACAGAGCAAATCGAAGCATGCGTCCAGTGACAGTGGAACAGTCCTAATAGCAAAACAGAGACTGTCCAAGATATTGAACAGTTTGTTATAAAAGACACCCTGACATCACTGTAGGACACTGGTATATGTGAACACTGAAGTGGCTTCTGGCCTTTTATCAGCTTGCGTGGCTGGCTCATGTTGTACACTGTGACAGTGTCCTTGACAGACATTGTACAATTACACAGATTGATGATATATTTTCTCTATCAGCCTCTGGATGAGCTACTAGTTCCCTTTGTCCTAGAGCTGAAAATGTTCTGGTTGATGTGAGGAAGGGTACCCCAAATTTGATGTTGCAGACCTGGTGCCACTGTGTGGAGTAGTTAGTTTGTTGTCAGCTGCTGGTTGACTGTCTTATGATGTGGACCATCACCTGAATGGAGGCTGAAGTATACTGGCTGAGTGGGAGAGCTGGTGGCATCTGGCCCAGGTGATAGGAACACAACTGATTCTGGTGTTGTCCCAGTTGGCCCTGGGATATTGCAACCATCACTAGGTGATAGCTGTGACTAGCCATGACAGCTCTTTGGATCTATTTTAGTGTGGCCCAAAATTTGTGTGTCCTCACTTAGGACAGTGCGGTGTTATCCCCTTAGTCTGTTGGCAGAAACAGCAGAATGAGGAGTGTACGATGAGGGCAGCAGTGAAGTAGCTCATCCAGGCAATGGCCATGAGTGTTGCTCAAAAATTATTTCAAGCTTCATTACAAGTGACCTCACACAACTGTTTACGCATTTAAATTTTAAAAACACATAAAGATAGCTGCTGTAAATTTTGGTTCATGCTCAGTTAGAAGGGTATGAGGTGTTCCTTCAGTGGGAGAGGTGTTTAGTGAATTCATCGTAGTGTTGACTGACGGTAAGCTGTACCTTGATGCATGAGAAATGGGGGTGTGAATCTATTACAGTGAGTCATAGGGCTTCCAAAAGAGATCCAGCAAAATCAAATGTTCTGTAGATTTTGATAATATTTGGGGACACAAATGCAGTGTTGCAAAGCAGTTGCAATAACAAGCATACATATTTCATTTTCAAATGTGAAAATGTCTTTTTTAGCTTGCAGTTGGTGGTGTTTTGCAAAATATTGACAAATCCAAGGATGTCATGCTGTCAATAGCATTACTGGTCAACCTTGTTGTGTATAAATGTTGTGCTTTGTGGAGAGGTGGATCTTGCCTTATAGTTGTTGATACATCATAAGATATGTTGCAGGAATTCTTCTGAGATTTGGATGACATGATAATATATTTGGGAGCATACAGTTTCTCACCTATCAAATACTGGATCAGGTCCCATAGACAATAGGAACTAATGTGCACAGTTTACATGAAATATGTCCATCTTACGTAAACAGATGTACTAATGTGTGCTGTGTTTTTGTAATGTAACAAGCATCTATGAATGATATATTTGTGGGCATGGCCATTTGCACGAGGTGCTTTATATTTTTAAATATTTTCGATGTGACAGACCTTTTATAATGGCTGATTTTCATCCACACGACAACTTGGCATGAGATCCAATGTAAAATGAACATGCTTCATATCAAAAAGATTTTTTTAAGACCTGAAGATGACAGCAAAGTCTATCAAAACCAGTTATGTTAAATAAAGAAATATTTATGCCATCTTGGCTGCTAAATATTTTTATTAAACAACAAAGAAACACAGTCCAAAGAATTACACAGTTTGTTATGAAAGGAACACTGACATCAGAACTGTTATAGATAAACAGGAAGTGTCTTAAAACAGGCTATGGCCAGCCTTTTGACTGCCCTGGTAGCTGCCTCACATGGCACATTGCCACAGATCTTAAGCAAGGCCACTGATAGTGTTCCTCTCAGACATTGTAGCAGATTGATGATATCTTTTACATATTCACATCTGATGGGTCTATTAAAGTGTAATTAGTCTATTACACAGATACATTTGTTCCATGTTCTAGGCTGATATGGTTGGTACTTGGTTATTGTCAAACAGTGTGCAATGCAAAAGTAGATCATCCAGTTACTGGATGCACTGTACACTACAACATTTACTTTGAAATATTATATTCGAGCCATGTGGGTGCTCCCTCACTACATCCTGTGTGTACTTTGTAGGTGGGTGCACTCTCTCTCCATTGCATAGTTACTTCATTAGCTCACCTGGATTAGATTTTCACTAACTGAACATTCTATCTGAATCTACTACTGCTAACTAGTTTTACCTGTCCCCTGCTTCACTGTACCTATTTGCACCCATGTCACTTAAATTTACATCCACTGTTTAGTCAAAAAGTGACAAACATAATTTTATAACGTTGCTTTTTTAATGCTTAATTTCATTACTTCCTTTCTCTTTATTGTTTATGCATAAATGCTTCATACACTGATAAACCAGCTTTTTAATGCTTTGTTTGATTGCTCCCTTTCTCTTTATTCTTTGTGTTTAAATGTTTCATACACTGATAAACCAAAATATTATGACTAGTGCCCAGTGCAAATCTGAATGCCTCTTGCTGATGTTGCAAGAACACACTGTGGTGAGGATAGCTTACACTGAGGTGACAAAAGTCATGGGATACCTACTTTTGTCCAGCATAGTGCAAAAACTGGACATGACATAGACTCAATAAGTCACTGGAAGCCCCCTGTAGAAATACTGAGTGGTGCTGCCTCTATAGCCATCCATAACTGCGAAAGTGTTGCTGGTGCAGGATTTTGTGCACGAACTGACCTCTCGATTATGTCCCATAAATGTTTGATGGGTTTCATGTCGGGCGATCACGATGACCAAATCATTCGCTCGAATTGTCCAGAATGTTCTTCACACCAGACATAACAGTTGTTGCCCAGTGACATGCCACATTATCATCCACAAAAATTAAGCCCATGAATGGCTGCAAATAGTCTCCAAGTAGCCGAACAGAATTATTTCCAGCAATGATCGGTTCAGTTGGACCAGAGGACCCCATCCATTACTTGTAAATACAGCCCACACCATTATGGAGCCACCGCCAGCGTGCACCGTGCCTTGTTGACAATTTCGATCCATGACTGTGTGGGGCCTGCACCACACTTGAACCCTACCGTCAGCTCTTATCAACTGAAATCGGTATCCATCTGACCAGGCCACAATTTTCCAGTCATCTAGGGTTCATCCAATATGCTCATGAGCCCAGAAGAGGTGCTGGAGATGTCATGCTGTTAGCAGAGGCACTCGTGTCGATCATCTGCTGCCGTAGCCAATTAATGCCAAATTTCACCACACTACTAATGGGTAACTTAATCATATGTCGCACATTGATTTCTGTTGTTATTTCACACTGTATTATTTGTCTGTTAGCACTGACAGTGCTATGCAAATGCCGCTGCTCCCGATTATTAAGAGAAGGCCGCCCGGCCCCTGCATTGCCCATGGTGAGAGGTAATGCCTGAAATTTGATATTCTCTGCATGCTCTTGACACTTTGGATCACAGAATATTGAATTCTCTAACAATTTCTGAAATGCAATATCCCACACGTCTAGCTCCAAACTATCATTCTGTGTTTAAAGTCTGTTCATTCCCTTTGTGCAGCCATAATCATGTCAGAAACCTTTTCACATGAATCACCTGAGTACAAATGACAGGTCTGCCAATGCACTGCCCTTTTGTACCTTATGTACGCAATCCTGTCACTGTCAGTGTCTGTGCATATCACTGTCCCATGACTTTTGTCACCTCATTGTACAGGGTGTTTCAAAAATGACCGGTATATTTGAAACGGCAATAAAAACTAAACGAGCAGCGATAGAAATACACCGTTTGTTGCAATACGCTTGGGACAACAGTACATTTTCAGGCGGACAAACTTTCGAAATTACAGTAGTTACAATTTTCAACAACAGATGGCGCTGCAAGTGATGTGAACGATATAGAAGACAACGCAGTCTGTGGGTGCGCCATTCTGTACGTCGTCTTTCTGCTGTAAGCGTGTGCTGTTCACAACGTGCAAGTGTGCTGTAGACAACATGGTTTATTCCTTAGAACAGAGGATTTTTCTGGTGTTGGAATTCCACCGCCTAGAACACAGTGTTGTTGCAACAAGACGAAGTTTTCAACGGAGGTTTAATGTAACCAAAGGACCGAAAAGCGATACAATAAAGGATCTGTTTGAAAAATTTCAACGGACTGGGAACGTGACGGATGAACGTGCTGGAAAGGTAGGGCGACCGCGTACGGCAACCACAGAGGGCAACGCGCAGCTGGTGCAGCAGGTGATCCAACAGCGGCCTCGGGTTTCCGTTCGCCGTGTTGCAGCTGCGGTCCAAATGACGCCAACGTCCACGTATCGTCTCATGCGCCAGAGTTTACACCTCTATCCATACAAAATTCAATCGCGGCAACCCCTCAGCGCCGCTACCATTGCTGCACGAGAGACATTCGCTAACGATATAGTGCACAGGATTGATGACGGCGATATGCATGTTGGCAGCATTTGGTTTACTGACGAAGCGTATTTTTACCTGGACGGCTTCGTCAATAAACAGAAGTGGCGCATATGGGGAACCGAAAAGCCCCATGTTGCAGTCCCATCGTCCCTGCATCCTCAAAAAGTACTGGTGTGGGCCGCCATTTCTTCCAAAGGAATCATTGGCCCATTTTTCAGATCCGAAACAATTACTGCATCACGCTATCTGGACATTCTTCGTGAATTTGTGGCGGTACAAACTGCCTTAGACGACACTGCGAACACCTCGTGGTTTATGCAAGATGGTGCCCGGCCACATCGCATGGCCGACGTCTTTAATTTCCTGAATGAATATTTCGATGATCGTGTGATTGTTTTGGGCTATCCGAAACATACAGGAGGCAGCGTGGATTGGCCTCCCTATTTGCCAGACATGAACCCCTGTGACTTCTTTCTGTGGGGACACTTGAAAGACCAGGTGTACCGCCAGAATCCAGAAACAATTGAACAGCTGAAGCAGTACATCTCATCTGCATGTGAAGCCATTCCGCCAGACACGTTGTCAAAGGTTTCGGGTAATTTCATTCAGAGACTACGCCATATTATTGCTACGCATGGTGGATATGTGGAAAATATCGTACTATAGAGTTTCCCAGACCGCAGCGCCATCTGTTGTTGAAAATTGTAACTACTGTAATTTCGAAAGTTTGTCTGCCTGAAAATGTACTGTTGTCCCAAGCATATTGCAACAAACGGTGTATTTCTATCGCTGCTCGTTTAGTTTTTATTGCCGTTTCAAATATACCGGTCATTTTTGAAACACCCTGTATAAGCAGTGCAGAGATGAATGGACAATCATTCTAGCAATGACACAGGCTGTAGATGGGGAGTCCATTGACATAAGTGAATTTGAGAAAGGGCGGATTTTTATGACTGGTAATGAGCACCTCGTAGATGGTGAAGCTGCTAGGCTGCTATTGTGAACATTTGTGGAAAGTGATTGAAAGCTGATGAAACCATGAGTAGGTATCACCTTCTCACAGAACATGGAGGTCGGTGACTTGCCCACTCAGTAAGCAAGATAGGCAATGATTTGTTACATATCTGATGACAGAGTACAAATATGGTGCAAGCGCAAGTGTTTCAGAGTACACTGTTCAGCACACATTGTTGAACATCTGGTTCCCATGTTGAATCAATAGATTGTAAATTACAATTGTAGTAGGCATGGTATCATCAAGACTGGACTGCAAATTATGATTGTAGAGGGCAATCAATAGAAATGTGTCGCCTGGTTGGATGAATTGTGTTTCTTGTTACACTAGTTCGGTGGTCATGTCTGGATACACCTCCCCCATGCAAATGGCTGTTGGAAATGTGCACTGTGTCATGCACAGAGGGCGGTGTGGGTTGTATTACACTGTGGGAAACATTCATCTGGGCTTCCATGGGACCTAGGGTAGTAATCAAAGGTATCATGACATTGCTGATATTGCAAAGCCGAACCTCTGTGTTCTGGCCCTGATGGGCTGTTTGGAACCAAGCTGCCATTGGGTCATGCTCTGCCGATTATTTCATTCAGATGCAGCATGTAGGGGCTTTGGGTCAGCACACTACTCTCCTGGGCATTGTCTGTTCCCCAGACCTTGGAGCCGCTACTTCTCACTCAGGTAGCCTCTTAGTTGATGTCACGAGGCTGTGTGCACCTCATTCCAGATCTCCTGCCAAGGAAAAATTCCTGGCAGTATTGGGAATTGAACCTGGGTGCTGTGCATAGCATTTGGATATGGTGACAACTTAGCTACAGAGATGGACCTCACATTGTCATGGTCCCCAAATTCACCTGATGTGGTGTGTAATCTAATTTGACATTTGTTGTTGCATGCTACCTACAAGGTGTTGCAAGTTTGATGACAAGCTCTGGTTGTTACAGAGCTGTGACTTACAGCATCTAACTGCCACACAGAATTAAATTTTTTACCCTTGTAAACTGTTATCAGTTGTGTCAGGAAACCAATTTTCACTTCACAATGTGCCATATGGTATGTCAGGTGAGGTTATTTTACAAGAATGACTTATGGAATACGATATCGCCTTTCACACGTCAGCTATCACCTAATGAAAGAGGAATGGAGCAGATAGAGCTTCAAGATTTCCCCATGTTGTTGGGTAGGAAATTGCTGTTGAAACTGGAGGGATAACTCTGGCCAGAAGTATAGGATCTAAAAAGTAGTGGATCAGTGAGTTTATTATCTATAAAGCAGTGGAAACTCGTTGTTGTTGTTGTTGTTGTTGTTGTCTTCAGTCCTGAGACTGGTTTGATGCAGCTCTCCATGCTACTCTATCCTGTGCAAGCTTCTTCATCTCCCAGTACCTACTGCAACCTACATCCTTCTGAATCTGCTTAGTGTATTCATCTCTTGGTCTCCCCCTATGATTTTTACCCTCCACGCTGCCTTCCAATACTAAATTGGTGATCCCTTGATGCCTCAGAACATGTCCTACCAACCGATCCCTTCTTCTGGTCAAGTTGTGCCACAAACTTCTCTTCTCCCCAATCCTATTCAATACTTCCTCATTAGTTATGTGATCTACCCATCTAATCTTCAGCATTCTTCTGTAGCACCACATTTCAACAGCTTCTATTCTCTTCTTGTCCAAACTATTTACCGTCCATGTTTCACTTCCATACATGGCTACACTCCATACAAATACTTTCAGAAAAGACTTCCTGACACTTAAATCTATACTCGATGTTAACAAATTTCTCTTCTTCAGAAACGCTTTCCTTGCCATTGCCAGTCTACATTTTATATCCTCTCTACTTCGACCATCATCAGTAATTTTGCTCTCCAAATAGCAAAACTCCTTTACTACTTTAAGTGTCTCATTTCCTAATCTAATACCCTCAGCATCACCCGACTTAATTCGACTACATTCCATTATCCTCGTTTTGCTTTTGTTGATGTTCATCTTATATCCTCCCTTCAAGACACCATCCATTCTGTTCAACTGCTCTTCCAAGTCCTTTGCTGTCTCTGACAGAATTACAATGTCATCGGCGAACCTCAAAGTTTTTATTTCTTCTCCATGGGTTTTAATACCTACTCCAAATTTTTCTTTTGTTTCCTTTACTGCTTGCTCAATATACAGATTGAATAACATTGGGGAGAGGCTACAACCCTGTCTCACTCCCTTCCCAACCGCTGCTTCTCTCTCATGCCCCTCGACTCTTATAACTGCCATCTGGTTTCTGTACAAATTGTAAATAGCCTTTCGCTCCCTGTATTTTACCCCTGCCACCTTTAGAATTTGAAAGAGAGTATTCCAGTCAACATTGTCAAAAGCTTTCTTTAAGTCTACAAATGCTAGAAACGTAGGTTTACCTTTCCTTAATCTTTCTTCTAAGATAGGAAACTCATTATCAAAGATAAAAATGCGTCCACTGTCCACAAACGTGATTTTTAATAGCTCCTTTAAACATATTTTGTTGGGTGGTGTTAGGCGCATGACTTTTCATTTAACTGTTTTTTTTTTAATATATATATTACTGTCATTTTCACAGGAGGAGCTTGGTCAAATTGTCTTGGTGTTGCCAGACTGTATACAGCTTGGCCAAAAGCCAAATAGCAAAGAGGGTCTGGATCAGATGAAGCTTCTATTACTACTTCTTTTGGGATGTGCCGTTCAGTGCCCTAACAAGGAAACATTTATAGAACGTATCAGAGCCATGGATGTGACCTTACAGCATGGAATAGTTGATTGCATTAAACAGGTATTCAGTGGTGTCAGTCTGCTAATTAATTAGCAGTCATTTATCTTTACATAAGTATGCACTCCGAATATTGTCTGAAATTGATAACTTGATTTATTGCAGAAATCTCTTCAGGGACCTTCTTACACTCTCTAACAATATTTATGGTTAAAAATAAGAGTGAATGTAGGATGAACTGTGAAAGTCAGAACCACAATACTAGAAATAAAAATAATTTCCATACAGACTTTTCATCACTGTCTAGGGTTCAGAATGGAGTTTTATATTTTGATGAAAAAGTCATTAACATCAGTAAGGAAATTGGAAATCCTCAAATATACAAAAATAAAGTAAAAATGTACCTTATTAGCCACGCTTATAATTTATTAGAATATTTGGATTCAAGGTGTAAATTACAGTCATCACTAATGTTCATTTTAAACAGTTTTTTAAAATATAGTAGAGTCATGTTACATTAAATGCTTAGTGTATAGTAGTGGACAAAATCAGCATCAAATTGAGGACCGTTTTAACAAAACTCAGCAAACGCCATTTTTTTCAAAGTGTGTTCTTTAACGGATTCTGGTACATTAATATGCACTTCACATAATAGCTAAAAGAAAATATGACAATACTAAATATTTGCTGTTGTAAAAGTCACTTGAATGTAGAAAATTTTCACAAAACTTGACATGTCCATTTTTCAAGATTCCACAGAACTCAACTTATCGTCCTTTTATACTGCATGCTTCAAACTTAGAACATAAAATTTAAAAGTTAAATTTAATGGCCTTGTAACTCACTTATGGTTATTGTCAGACAATTCAACATCATCCTACACTGTAAATCAACTGTTTGATAAGCTTTTTTCGGACAACAATGCATATTCTCCCTTAATTCTCTTTCGTATTTATTTACAGTTTTACTACCAGATTCGTAGCTGTTTTGGTATGCTCTTGTTGGAACATCATTTTTAAGATGTTAGAAAGTTCTGAATATTCTGAAACAGTACAGCAGATGAAAAGTGCAAGATAAAGAGGAGTTGTCAAAATCAAAAGCATGAGAAGTGCATGAATGTACTCTCAAAGGAAGATCTAAATATAGACTGTAACCATACCGGTACATCATGCAAAGCACTATGTTTGTGTTTCAGTGATCTTATTCATTTTAGAGAGAGCCTGCATATGAATATAACAAAAGCTGAACAGGAAATTTCTTACTGTGAGTAATGTAGGCAAATTAGACTTTTGCTGGTGAATAAATATGCACCATTTGAAGATAATTTTAATTGATTTAAGGCATTTCAAATAAAAGTTCAATGAGTTTTTGACAATTTCTGGCTTATGCTAAACTTTGGAGGGCTGAAAAACCATGAAATTTATGGACTTTTAAGGTTCTTACTTATAACTTAAAATGATACATCTTACAGAAAATTTCAAAACACCTAAATGAAAGAGCATAAAATTTCACATACAATGACCTACTGAAGAGTTAAAATTGGTTCAGCAATTTAGCCACAATTGATTGTCAAAGATTGGCAGTTTTCGCCAGTTTGGCAGAAAGTTGAATTATGTTCATGTTCCAACACCTGAAACTCAAAAATAAATTTTAAAATTCACTCACTTCTTTGGAAAGATGCAAATAAAAATGTGAAAGTATTCATAGTGCTAAAGGAGAAACAGGGATTCACTCATGAATATTTTGAATTCATAAAAAATTGTAATTTCTACCTTTTTTTCTCAGTAAAGGAGAGAGAGATCACTAGGGGTAAGATAGATACTGCCTATAGGAAAATTAAAGAGACCTTTGCAGAAAAGAGAACGACCTGTATGAATATCAAGAGCTCAGATGGAAAACCAGTCCTAAGCAAAGAAGGGAAAGCAGAAAGGTGAAAGGAGTATATAGAGGGTCTATACAAGGGTGATGTACTTGAGGAAATATTATGGAAATAGAAGAGGACATAGATGAAGATGAAATGGGAGATTTGATACTGCGTGAAGAATTTGACAGAGCACTGAAAGACCTAAATCAAAAAAAGCCATCGGGAGTATACAACATTCCATTAGAACTATTAGAACTACTGATAGCCATGGGAGAGTCAGACGTGACAAAACTCTTTATCATCTGGTGAGCAAGATGTATGAAACAGGTGAAATATCCTCATACTTCGAGAAGAATATAATAATTCCAATCCCAAAGAAGGAAAGTGTTGACAGGTGTGAAAATTACTCAACTATCAGTTTAATAAGTCAAGGCTGCAAGATACTAACATGAATTCTTTATAGACGAATGGAAAAACTGGTAGAAGCTGACCTCGGGGAAGATCAGTTTGGATTCTGTAGAGGCGTTGGAACACTTGAGGCAATACTGACCCTACGACATATCTTAGAGGATAGATTAAGGAAAGGCTTACCTATGTTTCTGGCATTTGTAGACTTAGAGAAAACTTTTGACAATGTGACTGGAATACTCTCTTTCAAGTTATGAAGGTGGCAGGGGTAAAATACAGGGAGTGAAAGGCTATTTACAATTTGTTCAGAAACCAGACTGCAATTACAAGAGTTGAGGGCCATGAAAGTGAAGCAGTGGTTGAGAAAGGAGTAAGGCAGATTTGTAGCCTATATCTGATGTTATTCAATCTGTATATTGAACAAGAAGTAAAGGAAACAAAAGAAAAATTTGGAGTAGTAATTAAAATCCATGGAGAAGAAATAAAAACTTCAAGGTTTGCAGATGACATTTTAATTATGTCAGAGACAGCAAAGGACCTGGAAGAGCAGTTGAATGAAACAGACAGTGTCTTGAAAGGAGGATATAAGATGGACATCAACAAAAGCAAAAAGAGAATAATGGAATGTAGTCGAATTTTATCAGGTGATGCTGAGGGAATTAGGTTAGGAAATGAGACACTTAAAGTAGTAGATGAGTTTTGCTATTTGGGTAATAAAATAACTGATGATGATCAAAGTAGAGAGGATATAAAATGTAGGCTTGCAATGGCATGGAAAACATTTCTGAAAAAGAGAAATTTTTTAACATCAAGTATAGATTTAAGTGTTGGGAGTCTTTTCTGAAAGTATTTGTGTAGAGTGTAGCCATGAGTGGAAGTTCAACATGGACGATAAATAGTTTAGACGAGGAGAGAATAGAAGCTTTTGAAATGTGGTGCTACAGAAGTATGCTGAAGCTTAGATGGGTAGATCACGTAACTAATGAGGAGGTACCGAATAGAATTGGGGAGAAGAGGACTTTGTGGCACAACCTGACTAAAAGAAGGAATCAGTTGGTAGGACATGTTCTGAGGCATCAAGGGATCACCAATTTAGTATTGGAGGGAAGTGTGGAGGGTAAAAATCGTAGAGGGAAACAAAGAGATGAATACACCAAACAGATACAGAAGGATGAAGGTTGCAGTAGTCACTCTGTGATGAAGAGGCTTGCACAGGATAGGATAGCATGAAGAGATGCATCAAGCCAATCTCTGGACTGAAGACCACAACTTCAACAATAACAACATCAATCCATATATACATGAATGACATATATTATATTTTTGAAATTTTTTTAATCAATGGTATGAAGTACAACTAAAAAATACGTCTCCTGTATTATTCTGTGAATGACATTTATTGAGTTTTGTTGAAATGGTCCTCAATTAGTGTAAGAGGAAGAGCAATGATTTTTTCCCCTTCAAAGTAGCTACATACGTAGTAATATACATAATATCTTGATTTGAAAAAAATAACCAATCTACAAATAATTTCTGTAATTAAAAATTTGAGTAGAATAGAACTAGCTCTAATTGATTTTTAGTATGCTTTACAGAAATAGACTGCAATGGCTGGTACTGCCTATTAGTGTTCAGGGTGGTTTCACTAGTTGAACCAATGTAGACAGAAAACTATTTACTTTACGGGTACCCAACTGATAGAAATGATGTTTAGACTGTGAATTGCAGGATTTGCACTGTTAGTAGTGCTAGCATCATGACTGCCATTAGACCCCGTTACTGGTACTGTGACACGGGGTTGAAACAAAAGCATTAGTGTGCATTATCTCTGCAGTCAACATGAGTCTTGACAGGATGAGCGGGGCTTTACTCGTAAAGCTTTTTTATCAAAACAGCAACAATAGTACTACTGCTCTTCGTGAAAATTGATGTATTAAAGGGATATGGAGAATTGTCTTTCCACGCCGGGGTTGAAGAACATGATCGAGAAGTTCCAATTAACTGACGATTTGGGAATTGCCCCTGGGAGAGGCTGATGGCCAATTGCATCACAGCTTGTTGAAGAAGTTACTGTTTTGTGTGGCTGAGAGTGCTGGGCACAATGTGCCATCTTCAGGCAATGCATGAGCAGTGTCATGACAGCTGAACATTCTGTGGTCCACTGTTTGAATAGTGCTGTGAACAATTGCGAAATGGTATCTCTAGTGCAGCTCCAGGCTGTCAGGGATGCAGATGATCATTACACTGAGCAACATTTGTAACCTTGAGCCGAAACATGGTAGGCAGTTGACACATGTTACTCTCTCATGTGGAAATTAAAATGTTTCTTTCAATGGTTTTTTCATTATGTCTCTTCTGAATGTCCTTAAAAATGTTTCCACAAAGTTTTATTGTCCTACACTCACTTGTTTTTTGTGAGGGCCCTCTTAAGTAGCATAAGTTTAATTATAACAACCTATATAACTTCACCCCGTTTGACATCCCTGGTGGCTCTTTTAGCTGATGGGAAGTCTCACACTCTCACTCGTCTCGTTGTAGATGCCCCTCTTCACTTTATCCCATCCACCCTCATATTAGAGCGTCAGACATTTAAGTTTTAGGAAGTAAACAGTAGGAATAACATTATTATTCATATTGTTTTGTTGTTGATAATATTTAATAGAATTAATGTTTATTACTTCTACATTGCAATTTTTTGTGTCTAGGTTACAGAAAATCCACAAATTGTTTTAATACAAGATGCTACAAGTGAAGTTTTTCCTACTGATCTAATGCTAGTCCATTTAAAAAGGCTAGCAAAGGAACGTGATGAGTACTTGCAGGTGAGCAATGGAAGTTGGGGTTTTGTGATGTTTAGTAGTGCAGTGCTGATCAGGAAAACAAAAGTGTATTAAAACCTGGATGATAGTCAGTAATTCCATGGAATATTTTTCTGAATGCATTAAAAATGTTGTCTACTGCAGAAAAATGTGGGATGGGTTGGACGTAAATAACCACAGCAGTGGGGGACTTTGCACCCATATAGCTTCTTATAAGAGTTGTTTCACACTGTGATCCCTGTAAACAGTTATTTAACTTCATTTCTATGGATAATATTGTTTTAATTTAGTGCAAATGTTAGAAAATACTTTGTGCTCAGATTGGAGAAAATTATGCTGAAGTTAAGGGTTCTCATCATTTTTGTAGTGGTAGGTGCTTACAGAATTTATTAATTTTCAAAATGTTTAGGAGAGCCAGTTTTCAGCTAGCAACTAGCTGAACTCTGGATCTGCTCTAATAAAGCTAGAATGGAAACAACTACTGTTTGCTGCACTTTACCATTTTAACAGTTATATCATTGTTGCGGAGTGCATTTCACTTTCCCAATGGAAGGTAATTTGATGTTATTTTGTTTTGTTGTGGGCGAGATTAAACACGTGTGCTCTCTTTCTTGTCCATATTTTTGTTCTCCGTATTCTTTCTTCTTTCTTACTTACTTACTTACTTACTTTCTGTAAAATTCATATTTCTTTCACCACAATGTATTTTTTAATGTATTGTTTCTGTTGATAACATTACTACTGCTATTATCATCAGAAGAATGACATATTTAATAAAGTATATATTAAGGTTGCTGTAGTCAACAGTTTATTTTGTTGTTGATGTGGTATAAGGTTAACTCTTACCACCACTACCACCACCATCTTTTGGCTATTGGTGATTGAGTGCTGGACTGGTACTGAACTAATGCTCACTATTGGCAGCTGGAAGTGATGGTTTTTAGGCTGTTATTGGCTTGACAATATAAAATTGTTATACACAGCAGCCTTAGTTCAAAATTTATTAAAAATAATGTCCTTCAAACATATAAGAACTACAGAGCGCAGAAAATGTAAAGAGATTTTTATTACTTATTTTTTTCAATGTCAGACGTATGTTTGATTGAAGTAATTTTTGGTTGAAGATAGCAACCAAGAGATTTTGATTAGGAAATTTGACATCAGGTGTCTACTTTTATAGACATTTATAAGACTTTTCCCATTTTTCACTTCTGTTGAGAATTATCATTACTTGTTCACACTCAGCATTGCTGCAAAGTGCTAGGATGAGTCCATAAAAAGAATAAGCTGAAAATGTGCTGTCAGCTCAGAATACACAAGAAATATTGCTACACAAAACATGTCAGAACACTGTTGCAGAAGCAACAAAAAAAGCGTGCCAAATTCAGAAGAACGCAAAATCCCCAAGACCGGCTAAGTTTCACGGAAGCCTGAAATTTAGTATGGATGTCAATACGAGATGCTTTTAATAGTTTCCAGAATGAAACATTTTCTCAAAATATGGTATAAAACCCAAAGAGATACTGGTCATATGTAAAGTACACCCGTGGCAAAAAACAGTCAATACCGTCACTGCGCGATAGTGATGGAAATGATGGCGCAGAGTATGCAGACACAATAGCACCTTTCTTAGCAATCATATACAACCGCTCACTTGATGAAAGGTCTGTTCCTAAAGACTGGAAAGTAGCCCAGGTCACAGGAACTAGGAGTAACCAATTGCATTACAGACTCATATCACTGACCTCAATTTGCAGTAGGATTTTGGAGCATATACTGTACTCGAGCATTATGAATCACCTTGAAGAAAATGACTTATTGATACATAATGAACACGGATTCAGAAAATTCCCATGATGTAATGAGTGCTGTCGACAAGGGGTCTCAGATCGATTCCATATTCCTAGATTTCCAGAAGGCTTTTAATACTGTTCCTCACAAGCGACTATTAATCAAATTGCGTGCATATGGAGTATCGTCTCAGTTGTGTGACTGTATTCGTGATTTCTTCTCAGAGAGGTTATAGTTTGTAGTGATAGATGGTAAACCATTGAGTAGAACAGAACTGATATCTGGTGTTCCGCAAGGTAGTGTCATAGGCCCTTGTTCCTGATTTACATAAATGATCTAGGTGATAATCTGAGCAGCCCCCATAGATTGTTTGCAGATGACACTGTAATGTACCGTCTAGTAAAATCATCAGATGATCAATTACAATTACAAAATGATCTAGAGAGAATTTCTGTATGGTGCGAAAAGTGGCAATCGGCACTAAACAAAGAAAAGTGCGATGTCATCCACATGGGTACTAAAAGAAATCCAATAAATTTTGGGTATACGATAAATCACACAAATCTGAGGGCTGTCAATTCGACTAAATACCTAGGAATTACAATTATGCTTGCTCAATGTGCAGATTGAATAACATCGGGGATAGGCTGCAACCCTGTATAATTCCCTTCTCAACCACTGCTTCCCCTTCATGCCCCTCGACTCTTATAACTGCCATCTGGTTTCTGTACAAGTTGTAAATAGCTTTCACTCCCTGTATTTTACCCTTGCTATCTTCAGAACTTCCAGTCAACATTGTCAAAAGCTTTCTGTAAGTCTACAAATGCTAGAAACGTAGGTTTGCCTTTCCTTAATCTTTCTTCTAAGATAAGTAGTAGGGTCAGTATTGCCTCACGTGTTCCAACATTTCTACGGAATCCAAACTGATCTTCCCCGAGGTCGGCTTCTATCAGTTTTTCCATTCTTTGTGTTAATATTTTGCAACCATGTGTAATTAAACTGATAATTTTCAGACTTGTCAGCACTTTTTTGTTTTTGAATTGCAATTATTACAGTTTTCCTGAAGTCTGGGGACATTTCACGTGTCTCATACATCTTGCACATCAGATGGAATAATTTTGTCATGGTTGGCTCTTCCAAGGCTATGAGTAGTTCTGGTGGAACATCAGTTACCCCAGGGGTTGAAATATGGCATCCCGGCTACAGTCCCCAGTTGAAATACGGTATCCCGGACGAGACACAAGTTGAAAATATGCTCACTATTTTTTATTTACTTAAATTTGCCATATTTCGTGACAGTACCTTTCCCGTTAGACATTTATAAAGCGATATTAGTCTTGGCTTCAGTTGTCTTAAGTATGATTCCACAATGCATCTTTGTCGGTTGCAGAATTGACGTGGTTCAACGTGTTTCCCTCATTTTGGTGTTTCAAATACCAATTCTTCAAATGTAGTTTTTTCTTATAGTTAATACAAAAAAAACAGTAACATAATTCAAAATTATTTATGACGGCGACCTTCACATTGTTCTACCGTCAACACACACCAAGAGTTAACTGCCGACTGACTATAGTCAAAGACGACTCCAGCGTCAAAGATGTTTTACACAACACACAAGCTTCCACTTGTAATCAGTCTCTTTGCTATTCTTCGACACATTTTCTATTAGTAATCAATATGCTTTCACTCTCAAAAATATAGGTTAATTAACGTATAATAAGGCAAATTATAATAAATTCTCACAAAAAATATAAGAAAACATTTACAATTTGGTATCGGCAAAAACAGTAAAAAAAAAAAAAAAAATAACATCTTCCAGATCCATTACAGGGTCTTGTATTGACTTATGTGCTTCGTCAAATTCTTCTTGCAGTATCGTATCTCCCATCTCATGCTCATCAGTGTCCTCTTCCTTTCTATAATATTGCTTTCAAGTTCATCTCCCTTGTATAGATCTTTCACCTTTCATCTTTCCTTTCTTTGGTTAGGACTGGTTTCCCATCTGAGCTCTTTATATTCATACAGGTGCTTCTCTTTTCTCCAAATTCGTCTTTAATATTTGTGTAGGTGGTATGTATCTTTTCTCTAATGAAATATGCTTCTAAATCCATACATTTGTCCTCTAGCTATTCCAGCTTAGCCATGTTGCACTTCCTGTCAAACTCATTTTTTAGATGTTTATATTCCCTTTCGCCTACTTCATTTGCAGCATTTTTAAATTTTCTCCTTTCATCAATTAAATTCAGTATCTCCTGTGTTATCCAAGGATATCTACTATGACTGGTCTCTCTATCTATATGTTCTCTGCTGGTTTCACCATTCCATATTTTAAAGCTTCCAGTTCATCTTCTACTGTCTTTCTTTTCCCTGTTCTAGTCAACCGTTGCCTAATGCTCTCTCTGAAACTTACAACAACGTCTGATTCTTTCAACTTATCCAGGTCCCATTCCTTAATTTCCTACCTTTTTGCTATTTCTTCAGCTTTAATGTACAGTTCATAACCAATACATTGTGGTCAAAGTCCACATCTGCCCCCTGAAAATGTCTTACAATTTAAAATTTGGTTCCAAAATCTCTGTCCTATCATTATAAAATGAAGAGCCAAATAAACTTATACACCTGCCTAATATTGTTAGGGCCCCTGCAAGCATGCAGAAGTGCTGCAACATGATGTGGCATGGATTTGACTAATGTCTGAAGTAGTACTGGAGGGAATTGACACCATGAATCCTGCAGGGCTGTCCGTAAGAGTACAAGGGGGTGGAGATTCCCTCTGAACAGCACACTGCAAGGCACCTCAGACATGCTCAATAATGTTCATGTCTGGGGAGTTTGGTGGGCAGCAGAAGTGTTTAAACTCAGAAGAGTGTTCCTGGAGCCACTCCAGCAGTTCTGGACGTGTGGAGTGTCGCATTGTCCTGCTGGGATTTGCCAAGTCTGTTGGAATGGACATGAATGGATGCAGGTGATCAGACATGATCCTTACTTATGTGTCACCTTCCAGAATCATATCTAGATGTATCAGGGATCCCATATCACTCCAACTGCACATGCTCCACACCATTACAGAACCTACACCAGCTTGAACAGTCCCCTGCTGACATGCAGGGTCCGTGGAATCATGAGGTTGTCTCCATACCTGTACATGTCCATCCACTCGATACAATTTCAAACGAGACTTGTCTGACCAGGCAACATGTTTTTGCAGTCTTCAACAGTCCAATGTCAGTGTTGGTGGGCCCAGATGAGGCGTAAAGCTTTGTGTTGTGCAGACATCAAGGGTGCACAATTGGGCCTTTGGTGCCGAAAGCCCATATTGATGATGTTTTGTTGAATGGTTCGCATGCTGACACTTGTTGATGGCCCAGCATTGAAATGTGCAGTAATTTGTGTAAGGATTGCACTTCTGTCAAATTGAACAATTCTTTTCAGTCATCATTGGTCCCATTCTTGCAGGATCATTTTCTGGCCGCAGCAATGTTGGCGATTTGATGTTTTACCAGATGCCTGATATTCACGGTACACTTGTGAAATGGTCGTACTGGAAAATCCCCACTTCATTGCTACCTCAGAGATGCTGTGTCCCATTGCTCATGTGCCGACTATAACACTATGTTCAAACTCCCGTAAGTCTTGATATCCTGCCATTGTAGCAGCAGTAACCGATCTAACAACTGTGCCAGACACTTGTTGTCTTATATAGGTGTTACCGACTGCAGCTCCGCGTTTGGCCTGTTTACATATTTCTGTGTTTGAATACACATGCCTGTACCAGTTTCTTTGGCGCTTCAGTGTATAATCAGTCTGAAACAACCTGGGGTCTTCAAGCCTTTTCCATATATACAAAATTCTTTCATGATGCTTAAACCAAGTTTTAGCAATGATTAAATTATGTTCTGTGCGACTTCCTCTTTCAGTCCTTTACCCAGTCCATATTCATGTACTATTTTTCTTTTTCTTCCGTATCTTGCTATTGAATACCAGTCCCCCACTACAATTAAATTTTACTGTACCTAAACTATCTGAATTATTTTTTTTATCTCATCATACATTTCTTCAATCTCTTCATCTGCGTTGATAGTTGACAAAGAAATATGTACTACTGTCTTTGATGTTAGCTTTGTGTCTTAGCTTGGCTACAGTAATGCGTTCACTATGCTGTTCAGGGTAGCTTATCCACATTTCTGTTTTTTTTTATTTTTTTTATTCATTATTAAACCTACTCCTACATTACCCCTATATGATTTTGTATTTATAACCCTGTATTCTCCTGTCCAGAAGTCCTGTTCCTCCTGCCACTAAATTTCACTAATTCTCACTTCAACCTACCTTTTCCCCTTTATAAATTTTCTAATCTACTTGCACGATTAAGGGATCTAACAATCCACTCTCTGATCCATAGAATGCCAGTTTTTTTTCCTGATGTATATCCTCTGTTTGTATATATACTGTTGTAAATCTTCTGTGTTTTATTTATTTTCTTATTGGCCTTTTTCCATAATCAAGTAGTTTCACTCGATCCATTGAATGTTGATGGTAAAAACCCTGGAATTGTAAAAACAATAGGTTCTTTTATGGAATAACTTTTCTGCTACCTGTCGTGATTTTGTTTTTATTCATATTTTGCACAACCCATTTCAGGAAAAGATTCTCGTTTGCAAGGGTGTTTTTCTTT
This sequence comes from Schistocerca cancellata, assembly GCF_023864275.1. NCBI lineage: Eukaryota > Metazoa > Arthropoda > Insecta > Orthoptera > Acrididae > Schistocerca > Schistocerca cancellata. Next base: position 873,000,032 of record NC_064629.1, on the reverse strand, counting down.
GTTCTGTGCCATTTATCTGTGATGGTTTGTGTGAAGTGCTGCATTGTTGTGTTGTCTTTACTGTAATATAAAAAATTAATTAATGATTGATCTTTATATAGAGTTAGTGATAAAATTTGGAAATAACTTCTACTTACAGTTTTCTCATGGTCCACTTTTGCAGAAACTCACTCATATCAAACATTACACACAATTTTTTGTGCACAGTACACAATTAAAACAGCAAAGGTACATAAACAAACTGCCACAAAAATGTTTTTACACATTGTCAACAGAGATAACACTATAAAGCACCCACAGACAATACATACTTTCAACAGAGGGTATTTATCTTAATAATTGGATCATTATTTGCTTACATATGTATAAAGTGGTACTTATTTCTATATATTACTACTCTGATGTAAGTATATTGTTGAAGCATCCTTTCAACCAAGGAAACATACAACAGGAAGTAAACACAGTGAAACTGATTGCAGTTGCAAATGACTGTAATGCTTCCATGGTTGACCCAGTACTAGGCAAAGTAAAGAAAGACCCAGACACAAATCCCACCACAGAGGGTAAAGAAGAAAACAAATGTATATCTAGCATCCCTTAGATTTTTAATATATCACAAAAGATTGTAAATACCTTCAAAAACCACAAAGTAAAAACTGGATTCTCTACATCTAATAAACAACAACAAAAACTGATACATAACATAAAGTGTAATTGTGACCCATATTCAGACTGTAGAACATACAAAATAAGATTCCAGGAATGCTCCATATTCTACATAGGACAAGCAGGCTGAGATTTCAACACCATGTATACAGAGCACATTGAAGCCTACAAACACTGCTTGCTGATGGTGGATAGGAAGAAAGCAGCTGGAGGGTAAAACACTTTTATTCAGTTTTTACTACAACATTTATGGTGCTATGATGCTCAGACATGCATCCTCACGTGCGGTGTGGAGGTCATGCTGATAGCTGTGGAAGCTGCCTGCCGGCAATGTGGCTGGCTGTGATGTCTATGCTCAGCGATGCTGAGATGTTCATCTGCTCAGCAGTCCCAGCTTGCACAGCATGGTGTCATGTGGCAAGTGCTTGTGGCAAGTACGATTGCTAGAATTCTTGAGACTGTCAGGACCCAGAACAAGAGCTCACTCCAGCAGGCGATGATGGCGGACACTGGAGCATGAAGTTGGTGTACAGGTGGCCACACTGCAGCAGGAATGAACCATTGCCCTCCAAGGCAGAAGTTTAGCTGTTGCTGAAGAGAGCCTGGAAGCAGCTTGTCTGGGAAGTCCCGAGGTGGTGGAATAAGTATAGGGGGCTGGTCTGATGGAAGTGGTGACCCAGATTGGCATAAGCTACTTGTTTGACCTTAACCTGGTGGTGACTAGCGTGGCCCTTGCTTTGTGGTGGGTGCTGCTAGACTGCTCATACCTCTGCTAAAATCAAAGAGTTTTTATACTGGTTAATGGCATGTTTGTTATGCTGATGCAGTGCTTTCAAGCACATATGAATCAGTCCTTCCGAGACTCAACGATGTAGCCTCATCCCACAGATGCACTGCACTTCTGCTATGTTCCCAGAATTGCAAGGGACGGCCTAGCTCACTTTGTGCTGTGTAAACAGAACTGTTGATGAAATTTGCTGATCAGTGCCTCAGCACCCGCTGGCTGCCCGTGGCTTTCAGCACAGTTGTTCGAGAGCTGCTACTTCCACAGTAGTGCCCAAAAAATAGTGGCAATCCTATACATCCAAACCAAATACCAAGCACCTAGTCTTGTTGTTAAGGCTTCACAAGGTAAATGTGACCATCCTGTTAAGGAAGGAAGGTAGGAAGAAAGAAAGAAAGACTAAGACTTAATGTCCCGTTGATGATGAGATTGTGAATGGAATACGAGCTCGAATTGGACTAGGAAGTGGATGGAAATCTACAGTTTTTCCCCCAAAGGAACCATCCTGACATTGGATTTAATTGAATTGGGACAATCAAGGGAACCTAAATGAACATGACCAGACTGGGAATGTAAGTCAGAGTGATAATGATTGCACCACTTTGCTTAGTCTTCATTTTAAGATTCAGTCATAAAAATCTGTAATGTTACAAATCAAATATTCTAATGATTTTTGATAGACTGGTAATCTCTCCCTTTGAGAATTCTACTGACATGCAAATCTCTCAAGGGAAATTAAATGCAGAGATTACAGTGCATTTTAGGCATATTCTTACATTGACATATTTTCAGATTAGAGGCAATTTTTGGAGGTATATTGTCTAAACATTTTTGGTGTGACTCGTAGATGCTAAGATTGTTACAGCAGCTTAACTCACTCTATCATAATATTGTTTCCTTCTGAATTTTCCTGCTAGTTATTTTTCTTTCATTAATGTGTGGGTAAATAGAGCCAAAACTTCTGACTTAACAATATATTGTCATTGCATGCATTTACTCTTTATGAAGTGTATCATCACAGTTTTCATTAAAGTACTTATACTTTTGCATTCACAGGGTTGTGTTGCAGCAGTGTGTAGACCTGAAGCCTCCCAGCCAGGTGAAACAACACCAAAATTGTCACAACAGCTTTGTGGTGGTGAAACACACCACTTGGCAGTTGAGCTAGCAGATTGGAAGTCTAGACTCCGGAAACAGCGTCAAGAATTGTAAGCCTGTATTGCTGACAGTTAAGCTTTTATTTTCTAGTCTGAATGTTTCCATACATAAATAGTATTAGTGTTTATCTTTCATATTATGTACTATATTGACTTGAATGCTTTAGAGTGAAACCATTGTCTGATCATTGACACTCCCCTACTGAGTAAATGTTTCCTTCCATGGTACTGAATGGACATTTTGGAATCTTCCATAATTTTACTTTATTGACAGATACCGGAGATTTTGGGTTGGTGTGTGATGAAGTGTTTGTGTTATGTATCTCACTATAAATTTCATACGTAAGTCAAATTGTGCCTCAGTATTAGAAACATTTATCTTTCAAACAATTTTTGTGCTAGTTATTGACTTGGGCTGAATTTCAAAATTTCATGGGAATACATTGATGACTAAATTGTTCAGTTGATGAAACAGAAAGTTGACACAGTGTTTCAGAAAAGAATTGAGTATCTGTATAGAGACATCCTGTGAGTTGACTACAGAAATTCAAAGAAATTTATCCCATCCCAAATCTTATGGTATCTCTGTTCTGGGACTGTCTATGAGCTGTACTCTTTCATGCTATCACAACTGTAGATACTGATGCCAACTATGATATTGTTTGGTGTCTTAGCTGGTCAGAAGTAAACAGAAAAGAGATTTTAGAGAGAACCACAAGAATGCATTTTTATATTCCACTAGACAAACAGTGTCATTGTTGCTTAATGTAGTCCACATGGAGACATTTGATACTCATCTTTATGATCATCCTCTGTCATCATGGATTATTCACTTAATTCCAAAGATAAAAGAACATGGTACAAATAAAACCCTTGTGTGAGTGTCAAGGACCTCCAGATGCAGTTTTAGACTATTTCAACAGTAGCCAGCTACATGATATTGGGTAAGGCTACCTAAATTTGTGTTGAGGTGTAACAAATGCCTCATTGTTCAAGGTGGTTAGGTGGTGATGAAGAAAGTACATACACATTTTATGCATTTTTTTTAGCAGTATTGTTAAAAATTGTATGACAGAACATTCTTTGGCTTCTGAATGCCCCTCTAATATTTTGCTCTTCTATGGGCCTGATCCTCATTACTGAGATATATGTCATATATAAGTATGACTTTGATTCCCAGATATGTGTTGCCTAAAGATTTTTGTGATGTAATCACACTGATACCATTTACTCTTCTGAAATCTCAATGTATAACCACTCTCTCCCCCTTTGTCTACCACAGTGTTCAATTTTTCAAACAATCACAAAATCTTGTTCAGTACTACTGATAACTGCATGTATGTAATTGACATTTCTAGAATTTTAACTGCTATAGTTCACAGTGGTGGCTCAGTGTTAAGACACTAGAATTGCATTCAGCAGGACAGAGTTAAATCCCTTTTCGACCATCCATATGTGTTTCCTGTAGCTTCCCTAAACTGCATAAGGTGAATGCCTTGGTGACCTGTTTGAATGATACTTGGCGGAGTTCATTTCCAGTACTTGTCCAGTCTGAGCTTTTTCTCTGTTGCTTTTACTGGCCTCACCATCTTCCTTCTTTCATTTAATTCTGAGTAAGGGTATTTTTCAGAGAGCTCTGTCATGACAGTGTATTTTATTCACCCTTCTGTAACACATGGTTTGTTCTGAGTGGAAAATATTAATGAACTATTTTCATTATATTTTAGGAAAAGTATGTAAGTATGTAAAAGTTTGCATTATGCATTATTATTATTATTATTATTTTTTTTTTTTTTTTTTTTTTTGCTCGTCTAATCAGGCAGTTGCTTTTAGTTGTGTTTACAGTAATGAAGTTCAGCTGTTGACAGCCCAAAGTTTGGTCTGAACACTCAGCATTTTTCACTTAATGAACATTACCATAAATGCAATAGGTGGTAAGTGACATAAAAAATCCCAGAAGTATCTGAGGATTGAACTCTGTATATTCGTATTTGTAGTTTGGCACCTCACACAGAGATACCAAGCCACAATTATAGTGATTAGATACTCCAGTTTAAAGAAGTTGGTCCCTGAAAAACTAAGCAAAGTGACACAGTGTTCAGCACACTGGGTTTGCATTCAGGAAGCGTGGGTTCAAATCCCCATCTGGACATGTAGATTTAGAATTTCCATCATTACCCTATATTGATTAAGGCAAGGTGGTTTTGTTGAAAAGGAGACACTTGATTTCTTTCCCCATCCTTGTCCTATCTGGCCCTCTGCTCTGTCTTTGACAACCTCAGCTTCAGTTGCCCTAATAACTCTTTCTTTCTTCACTTGAATGTAACTCGAAGTCTCCACCTGAGGATGATGAGATAAGTCCTCAAAACTCATCATATCAATAATCCGATGTATTGGTTTACTGTAATTGTATATCATATCTGTTATATACACTGAATAGCCAAAGAAACTGATACACATGCCTAATATTGCATAGGCCCCCTGCGGGCACCCAGAGGTGCCGCAACATGATGTGGCATGTCTGAAGTAGTGCTGGAGGGAATTGACACCATGAATCCTGCAGGGCTGCCCATAAATTCGAAGGAAAATGAGGGGTCACAGATCTATTCTGAACAGCATGTTGTAAGGCATCCCAGATATGCTCAGTAACATACATGTCTGGGGAGTTTGGTGGCCTGCAGAAATGTTTAAACTTGGAAGAGTGTTCTGGAACCACTTCTAGCAATTCTGGATGTGTGGGGTGACACAGTGTCCTGCTGGAATTGCCTAAGTCCGTCGGAATGCACAATGGACATGAATGGATGCAAGTGATCAGACAGGATCCTTACATTCATGTCACCTGTTCAGAGTTGAATTTAGACGTATCAGGGGTCCCATATCACTTCAAATGGGCATGCTCTGCGCCATTACAGTGCCTCCACAAGCTTGAACTGGCCCCTGCTGACATGCAGGGTTCATGGATTCATGAGGTTGTCTCCATACCCATACACATCCATCCACTCGATACAGTTTGAAACAAGACTCGTCCAACCAGGCAACATGTTTTCAGTCATTAACAGTCCAGTGTTGGTGTTGGGCCCAGGTGAGGCGTAAAGCTTTGTGTCATGCAGTCATCAAGAGTGCACAAGTGGGCCTTTGGCCCCAAAAGCCCATATCAATGATGTTCCATTGAATGGTTCACACGCTGACACTTGTTGATGGCCCAGCATTGAAATCAACAGTGATTTGCGGAAGGGTTGCCCTTCTGTTATGTTGAACGATTCTCTTCAGCCATTGTTGATCCCGTTCTTGTAGGATATTTTTCCGGCTGCAGCGATGTTGAAGATTTGATGTTTTACCGGATTCCTGATGTTCACTGTACACTCGTGAAATGGTCATATGGGAAGTTCCCCACTTCATCACTATCTCGGATATACTGTGTCCCATCGCTCATGCGCCGACTATAACACCATGTTAAAACTCACTTAAATCTTGATAACCTGCCATTGTAGCAGTGGTAACCGATCTAACAACTGCGCCAGACACTTGTTGTTGTATATAGGCGTTGCCGACTGAAGTGTTGTATTCTGCCTGTTTACATATATCTGTATTTGAATATGCATGCCTATACCAGTTTCTTTGGCACTTCAGTGTCTATAAAGCACAGTGAACAGCAGACCTCAAGATGATCAACACGTGGGTTTATAACCTCATAGTTCCAGAGAGATAGAGCAAAAATGTGTTTTTTCCAGCCTCTGGCATATAGTGCCCTGCACGACAGGCATTTTGTGTGAGGAACAATATTGACCTGCCAAATAACCTGCTTTACAGGACAGCTCACATGTCAGGGACAAAAAGTGGTTTTCCAGGACCCAACATTTAGGCTGCCCTGCATGACAGGTGTGTTACGTTGTTGTAGTATCGGCCTGCTTTCTTGACTTGATTTTCATGGTGGCCTGTATGTCAGGGGCAAATAAATGATTTTTTAAGCTCCTGACATGTAGTGTATCTTGCATGAACTGTATTGTAGGGGCTACATATGCCTATGGGAATGACAATAACTGGGGACGGGTTGAGATGGAAAGAGGAGCGGATGGACAGAGTGAGGGGGAGAAGGAAATGGTCAGCAAGAGGGGAGGAGGAGGAGGAGATGTGCGAGGTAGAGGGAAGATTTAGAGTGGTAGTGGGCAGGTGGAAAAGGATGAGGGGCATGAGGATATGGTCAGAGGGAAGGGAATGAAGATATGGTCAAAGAGAGGGCATGAAGGAAATGGTCAGAGAGAGAGAGGAGGTGGAAGAAATGGACAAAGAGAGGGGGAGGAGGATATAGGCAGATAGAGGTGGCAGGATGAGATGGAGAGACAGACAGAGGGAGGAAGAGGTGGACACAGAGATGGGGAGGAGGAGGTGAGTTCAATATATGTGTTGACTGTGTATCTGGGCAAATATGCATGAAAAGGCTAGTACATAAATCAGAATGTATGTATGTATGTATGTATGTATGTATGTATGTATGTATGTGTGTTCCAAATCTCCTCCTAAACCACTGGATTGATTTCTATCAAATGTTGCATGTTGCACATGTAACACTTATTATCTGGAAATAAGTACTGTGGGGATAATAGCCACCTAGCTCTCATAGGGGTGGGGATGGGGTTGAAAAGGAGTTGATAGCCCTTGACATCTAGGCTGCCATGTATGGCAGGAATATCATGCAGGTAACATCAGAATGTGTTTCAGTGGGTATGTGCGCGAACATGCATGTTTGAGTAGGGGGGGGGGGGAGGGGGAGAGGATATAGATAGTGAGAGGGGAAGGAATGAGGTGGATGGACAGAGAGGGGGGAGAAGGAGGTAGACAGGTAGAGGCTGGATACGGAGAGGGGAAAGGGACAGAGTGAGGAGGGAGGATGAGGTGGACAGAGAGGGGGAGCAGAAAGTGGACTGAGAGAGGTGGAGGAGGAAGTGGACAGAGAGATTGGAAGGAGGAGATGGATAGAGAAAGAGGAGAGGGATAGAAAGAGGGGGGAAGAGCAGTTACGGGGAGGAGATGGACAGAGCGAGGGGCAGGAAGAGATGTGTGCAACATATGTAACATAAGTGTATGCGGGCAAGCCATGGGTAAAAAGCTAGTACATTATAAAACCAAGGTTTATTTTTTTCAAAGTGTGGGGACTTTTTACCTGTTGCTCACTCCTCTTCTTGGTCTTTCGTGTAGACTACAACATTGTTTTCTGACTGAAAGTATGTAATTTTCATTTTGTAGAGTTATTTTGCTTGATTTTCTGAAAATAAAATTCATATGTCAAAAGCTTGTATAAAGTCATGTAAAATAATGCGCACCATTCAAACTGTGCACCCACATTTAGGTTATGTTACGTGTGTCCAGTGTAGAAACCTAGTCAGAAGATGATGTAAAATGGATAGTGACATTTACACTTCTCATCTATTCAATAAAGACATAGTTATCATATATTTGGAAGTCCTGCTTTTGTTTTGCATACCAGGAAACAAGTAAGGAAGTTAACTGCATGAAACTACGATATTTCAGTTGTTGCACCAAACTGTGACATTTAATTTTCTTGCAGTTTGTTTTAAGGTGCTTTTGTAATACATTTTTTATTGTCTATCACATTTACCACATTATTTGTCTGTGTTTCAATGGAAACATTGAGAATAATTGTATTTCAGTTTTACATTGACACAGTATATTATTGGCCATGTATTAGTGCTCCTGATTAGTTTTGGCATTTACTCTAAAACTCCTCTTTAATTTTCTGTTCAACATTGAATGTGTACACATAGTAAAATGTGTGAACTTCTTGTGTAACTTTTTGTTTTCCAGGAATTTATTAAATTTTGACATTGTACAGAATATTTTTTTTAATTAGCTTTTTTTGTGTGTCTCTTTTAGGGAAGAAAAAACTGAGGCTTTGGCAGAGGCAAAAGAAGAGCTAGAATATAACAAGGTTCTTGTATCAAAGTTAAAGCTTGAGGTACGTTTTGCCTACGCTACACAGATAACAAAATATTGTGTGTGTGTGTGTGTGTGGGGGGGGGGGGGGGGTTATTTTTTTAAGTAAGTGGCAAGCAGCTAGCAATAAAGAAATAAAAACATATTCTTGTTCCTGATAAGTGTCAGAGTAGAACATAGTGAGTGAATAATGTCCTGCCACTCCTATCCATGTCACCAAGCTGTTGGCTGGGACACCACCTCTTTGGAACCCACGTATTTCTGGTCCTGGTTTCACTCCTGGCACAGTCACACCAATAGGCTAATTGGAGGGGAGGGGGGCACTTCAGCAATTTGGAGACGACTAGGAGAGTGACAATATTATATCTTTTAGAGTTACTTTTTTGACAGTGCCAACTCCAGTGATTTCAGCACTTGCATTACCTGGGATGGCCGCTGTTCCACTACAGGAAATAAATATCCAGCCTTGCAACTGGATTAGTTCTGACTGTGTTACTGAAGCCGTTGCATGCCAACTGTAAAATACGACAATTATCTCACTTTGTGGACTTGGTCTTTGATTTGGAACTCTGATTGAGCACATTGTTGTTTAAGAAAACTCGTGGCAGTATCATTGGAGGTGGTCTTAGCTCATGGTACTTTCAGTTGTAATGTCCACTCTCTTCCGTGTTTTCAGTCATAATCTCAGTGTAAATCTTGGTTTCCACAAGGTCTGTTGTTCACAGCAGTGATCTATCTTGCTTGTGTCAGGCTATGACACAAAAGTAGTGATAAGCAATTCATACTCTTGCGTGTTCTAGTTCATTATGGACACCAAGTTTATCGAATTGCAGCAGCAGCAAAACTATGACAGAAACAGGACTAAAAGTAAATTCAGACATAGTTTATGAAACTACAAAGACAACAGGGCAACTTTCTGAACTGCATGGCAGTCTGGGCAATGTTCCATGAGCAGCATTAACGTCACTGGTATTTGCACCAGTGTTGTCACCACCTACATTTCTAGTATTTAATTCGAAGGAAATGTGAGGTTTGTGTCTCCAACAGTTTCTGCTGTTGTACAAGCTTAGTGACAACTGTGTTACTTATGTTCAGTCAGCTTTATTATTGTCTTGTAGAAGACACATTTACAAGCTAGTTTACAAATTATTACCACTCATAGAACCCGGCACTTCCTGTGTGATGACTTATGTAGTTTTTTGTTCACTCATTTCAAGATGCAACTGCATGTAGTGGCCACTAGTCTTGAGTTTCAGCCATTGTCAGAAGTAAGTGAACCAGTTGTTTTTAGGTAAGATAAATTGCTATAGAAAATTTATACTGAACATTGTGTAAATATCATACATCTAAGTCACCTCCAAAAAAAGGGAGTTGAGTTTCGGTGGTCTCCCATTTGTCAGGCAGCATTATTGAAGGTAAAACAGTTTTAGAATCTGCTCTCTATCTGGTCATAATCACACCAGGAAAATGCTCAGTGATAGTGACATGCATAAAAATTCCGGATAGGTGCTGTACCATAACACAAGTCTTCCACTGGCTCAGAAGAACTGATTGTGTATGTGTCTAAAACACTAACATTGGCACAGACAAATTATAACCACGTAGAAAACAATTATGGCTATTATTGAAGACATGAATTTTTCTTTTTTAATAATATTGAACAAAATTCCAGCTGGTTACAGACCATAAGTCACCAGTTTCACTTTTTGATCCCTGAGAGAACCTACCATATAAGACTGCCCAGCAATCACAGTGGTCAGTGCTGTTTTTGAACAATTACCATTAATGATATTGATGTGTCAGCACAGGATGGAATTCAACTTTTGCACGATGACACAAGCTCAGCACAATAGGCTGTGGGGTGGTAGGACTGGACCAAGTGACACATCAGTCAGTCACCATGGACAGTTGCACTGAACATTTATTTGGCACATTTAAACAAGACAAATAACAAATAAAACCATCAACACATTTTTAAAATTACCATTTAGGTGAGAGCAAGTTACTTCAAAATTTAAACATTCATAAACCATGGCACTTATGGCCTATTACACATTTAGTGAAATGAGTTAAAAATTATTTACTCAAAAACTATGATCAACCTGAAGAACAATCTACTAAAATTTAATGAGGAAATGTAGTCTTTCGTTACTGCAGTGATTGGTATTACCAAAGTAATTCAGAGTACAGGCAACAATAAATCAGATACCATGGCACACAACCATGTTACTTAAATGGCAGGCACCCTACAATGTAGGATATAAAATATAAAATTTCATGTGACCAAGAAACCTCATGGGATTCAACAAACTACACCCAGAAGCAGACGCCTGCCCACTCAGCTGTTTCATTATGGACCCCTAAACGGGAGCAGCAACGGTCACGAATAGGCACGAAAAATCCCAGAACTAGTAGGTATCTACAACAGACTGACATCTGTCTTAAGTAACTAGAAACACAATAATTCATTACAGCACATCACCTGTAGAATTAATCAATCTATTAATGAACATCAGCTAAGCAGTACAAATCTATTGACTTATGCACGTTAGGCCAATTATACATCAAGCCACGAGATACAAGGCCAGCCGGCATGCGCGGGCAAAAGGGGGCGGAAAATACACAACAGCACAAGTAGGACGCAACCCAGCACCCCGCAACCACTACCAAGACAAACAGCAGAAGTCCTGATAAAATGAAATCAAATGCAAGTAACTAGTGTGCAGGCTAACGGTATATCGAGACTGCCCCCCCCCCCCCCCCCTCCAACGCAAAACACAAGGTGACTTACAGCAAATAGCCCAATTAAATTTGTGATTAAATCGGAATTAATTACCATAGCCACATACTGTCATTGAAGGAATTCTTGTACTTTCATTAATAGAAATCAGTTTCAAACTATTTAAACACACAATAACAATTGGCATTTCAGTAACTTGTAAGAATTTATGTAACTACCCATTTATAGTTTAGTTAGACACGTGTGTCTCAGACACACTATCACGTCAGATAGAAATGTAACAGTAATGTTATTGCAATTCGCAGCAAATGTATCCAGGGAAAATTTTATCCATGTATATCTATAACAATTGGTCAGCTTAACTCCGTCGTGTGATATAAATACAATAACCAGGTGGCACTTAGACAGGGACCAACCAAACTGTTTTCAGTGGCGGTTAACACTGACAGTAGCAATCTACAAATAGAACATATCAGCACTCCAGGCCCTAGTAAATGTTAATCATAACATCACATGCAGCTCTCACTAGAACCTTGTGTACTAAGCAAGTTGAAATAGACACATTTGAGGACAGACTCAGTAGGAGCAGCAACTGCCGTCCAAGAAAATGAAATCAGCAGCACTGAACCAGTATGGTGCATGGTGGAGGGTACCCTGTACAACTGCTAGTCATTTCCTTTTCTGTTTCAGTTGCAAATAGAGTGAGGTAAAAATGACTGCTACGTGCCTCCATATGAGCCCTATTTTCTCGTACCGTGTCTTCGTGGTCCTTACATGAAATGTATGTTGGTGGCAGTAGAATTGTTTTGCATTCAGCATCAAATGCCAGTTTTCTAAATTTCTCATTAGTGTTGCTCGAAAACATCACTACCTTCCCTCCAGGGATTCCCTTTTGAGGTCCCAAAGCATCTCCATAAAACATGCACACTGTTCAAACCTACTGGTAACAAATCTAGCAGCCCAACTCTGAATTTCTTCGATGTCTTCCTTAAATCCCTCCCATTGTGAATCTCAAACACTCAAGTAGTACTCAAGAATATGTCACGCCAGTGTCCTACATGCAGTCTCCTTTATAGGTGAAACACAGTTTCCTGAAATTATCCCAATAAACCAGAGACGAGAATTTGTCTTCCCTACCACAATCTTCACATGCTTGTTCCATTTCATATCACTTTGCAATGTTATGCACACATGTTTAAACAACATGACAGTGTCAGCAGAACACTACAAATGCTGTATTCGAACATTACTGGCTTGTTTTTTCTATTCACCCATGTGAACTTAACATTTTTCTATATTCAGAACATCACTAGAAATTGTGGCTAAGTCATCTTGTACCCTCCTACAGTCACTTGCTGTCCACCCTGTCCATCTGATCATTTATGTATATACAAAATAATGGTGGTCTACCACCCTTGTCTCTGATGAACACTCACCTTCGGGGACAACATATTAAGTTCTGTTACTTAAAAAGTCTTCATGCCACCCACATATCTGGAAACCTATTCCAGTTGCTTGTACCTTTGGTAACATGAAGATAGCTTAATCTTTACTGTCTCAAAAACAAGAATGCAAACATAGTCTACAAAACATATGATATAACAACAGCGTAAAAGGCCATTGTTGTATAGTCTGTTGAGTGAGATAATGGAGATTTCTGTGACTGACTTTCCTGGAAATGACTATCAACTTAAAATTAACCCTTCCTGATTCCTTTCTGAATTCCCAGTGAGCCAGAGGCTTACAGAAGCTAATCACTTGTTATGTTTGAAGATCCTGGTTGCAAACATTCAGTGAAACACCCCAGACCTCTGTTCCTCTTCTTGGCTCATATTTCATGAAACAGCTTCTAGTTACAGTGTTACTGTTTGTAATACTGGCTTAAAAAGAACATTGGATGTGTGCTATATCACTTTTGAAACCCACATTTTGCTCCGTTTTCATGAGATTCTTGTCTTTGCTTTTGTCTGAAATCGAAGTTGCATGATACACTTTCAGTCATGTGCAAGAAGGGATCTACAGTGATAATTGTCAGATAAGCTTTCACCCAACCTATATTTTCAGACTCCCGTGTGGAGTTGCTAGTCTCCCATCATGCACCTCCCCAGGTGGCAGACAGGGGAATGTTCACCAGATATGGTGGATACTGAGGAAATAAAATACCCAGGGTGGCCTGAAACTAGCAACTGCTGCTTTGCAGCTGGGAGATGGGTCTCCAAAGGCAAAGGGAAGAAAACCTTGTATAAAAATTACCCGTCCTTTGGTAGAGGTTGGATGTAGGGTTGGTAGCTCCCTCTGTAAAAAACACCTGTTGCGAAATTTCAACAAAGGAAAACCAGATGGATAAAAGATGACAGAGATGGCAGGGACAAGGTTATGGGGACAGGCAACCAAACCGTGGAGACCAGAAAAGTAAGAAAAGACAGAAAAGCAATAGAAATTGTAAATCAGCTTTATTCATTGGTACTTGTAATGTGAGATCACTATACTGCCCAGGAGCCCTGAAAGTGATGCTAGACCAAATAATGAACCTGAAAAGAGCATCATAGCAGTACAAGAAGTAAGACAGACCGGGAGTGGAATCCTAGAAAAGAAAGAAGAAAAAATTTTTGTACCTGTAGTAAAAGGAACCATAAGTCTGGGACAAGATTTGTGGTGCATCACCAACTAAAGCACTTAGTGGTAGGATTCAGCCTCATAAACCCAAGGCTATCGACACTTAGGATAATAGGGAAATTCTTCAGTTACTCCATAATTAATGTCCACACACCAACTGAAGAATCGGAGGTTGAGGAGAAAGAAGCTTGCTACAAATCTCTGGAAAGAGCATATGACGAATGCCCAGGGCATGATATAAAAATACTAGCCAGAGACCTAACGCCCTGGTGGGAACAGAACAGATCAGTAGACCAATAATCGGCACCTATAGTAAATGTGCCATAAGTAATGACAACAAGGCAAGATTGATACTATCTACATCTAGAAACATTTTCCCCACACAAGGAAATACATAAGGGAACATGGACAGCACCAGATGGAAATACGATAAATCAGATCGACCATATACTATTTGATGGAAGGTGCAAGTCAGACTTACTGGATGTAAGAAGTTTAAGAGGTCCAAATACAGACACAGATCACTTCCTAGTTTGGTCACGGGTGAGGCCAAGAATATGTAATGCAGTGAAAGGAACCTGGCCCAATACACAGAAATGTAATATTACAGCTTTAGAATCAGAGGAAGCAAGGGAACAATACCTGGAGAGAATAATTCAGGCAGAAACACAAGGTTGCATAAAAGCTGGAGGAATGTTGTCCAGTACTTTGGAAATTAAAAATGGAGTGCGGCAAGGTGATGTGCTGGCATGCTTCCTATTCAATGCTGCCTTGGAAAAGGTGATGAGGGAAGCAAATATCTTGAATAGGGGAATGATTTTTCATAAATCTGTGCAGATGCTGGCGTATGCAGGTGACATTGACATATTTGCAAGAACGGCAATGGAAGAGACATTCACTGCACTTGAACAGGCCAGCAGGAATATAGAACTAAAAACCAATGAGCAGAAAACAAAATACCTAGCTGCTGGGAAAATGCGCAGTGAGAACATGTCGGCTGAAATAATGACGGGTATTTATTCCTTTGGAAGAGTTCAGTTATTTCTCAATGCAAGGGATGCTTATGTATACGCCCTTCATAAAGAAGTTTGTGCAATGGTGAAACAGTGGTATGTCTGTACAATCCGCCTGTGTGAATGATATGTTTAAATGCAAAGTTTAAAACTTCAGCTTGCCATTTTCTGTCTTCTGTCACCACATCAGACTGGTCTATGAGGGACTGAACTGAAGCCTTTGGCCCACTTAGCAATTTTACATAGGCCAGAGTTTTCTGTGATTCTCAGCGTGGTTTTGTGCATCAGTCTTTTTGTGAGTGAATTTCTACTAGCTTTTGCCTGTTGACATTTCTGCATTATTTTTTGAACCGAGAGTGCAACACACTCTTGTTTTCTTAGCATTTTCTTAATTTTGTTATTAAGCCACATTAGGTCATTTCCACTTAACTCAGAGTGTGATTTACACTCAGTTTAAACTTTGTCCATAATTCCTCTACATTCATCATACTGGAAATAAATGATGTCCATTCATTCTCTTAAGTAGGGACATAAAACTGCTTATCTGCTGTTTCCAGCATAACACATCTCCTAGCCTTCTCAATGGATTTATTTACTTCAGTAACCATCATGGCTATGATGAATTTGTGGTCACTAGTCTCTGCCTCTATGCTGACACCGTCAATAATGTCAGGCCTGTTTGTAGCTGCAATATCTAAAATATTTCCATCATCTTTGGCTTATCGAACTGGTTACTCAAGATAGTCCTCAGAGAAAATGTTCAGAGCTACCATGCAGGACTTTGTGTTCATACCGATGTATTAAATTAGTAGATGTCCCACTCTAGACCTGGTAGGTTAAAGTCACCACCAACTAATATTACACAATTGGTGTACTCACAGTTTGCTGAGTGCTGAGTTTCTTTGAATGATTCTTCAACTGTAGCAACAGCACTGTGTTACTTAATATTGACCTTGATGGACATAATAATTTTGTCAATTGCAATGAATACTCCCCCTCCTGTGTTGTATAACCTGCATCTTTGATATGTGTTCCATGCCTTATGAAATATATCAGAGCTTTCTACACTCCTGGAAATTGAAATAAGAACACCGTGAATTCATTGTCCCAGGAAGGGGAAACTTTATTGACACATTCCTGGGGTCAGATACATCACATGATCACACTGACAGAACCACAGGCACATAGACACAGGCAACAGAGCATGCACAATGTCGGCACTAGTACAGTGTATATCCACCTTTCGCAGCAATGCAGGCTGCTATTCTCCCATGGAGACGATCGTAGAGATGCTGGATGTAGTCCTGTGGAACGGCTTGCCATGCCATTTCCACCTGGCACCTCAGTTGGACCAGCGTTCATGCTGGACGTGCAGACCGCGTGAGACGACGCTTTATCCAGTCCCAAACATGCTCAATGGGGGACAGATCCGGAGATCTTGCTGGCCAGGGTAGTTGACTTACACCTTCTAGAGCACGTTGGGTGGCACGGGATACATGCGGACGTGCATTGTCCTGTTGGAACAGCAAGTTCCCTTGCCGGTCTAGGAATGGTAGAACGATGGGTTCGATGACGGTTTGGATGTACCGTGCACTATTCAGTGTCCCCTCGACGATCACCAGTGGTGTACGGCCAGTGTAGGAGATCGCTCCCCACACCATGATGCCGGGTGTTGGCCCTGTGTGCCTCGGTCGTATGCAGTCCTGTTTGTGGCGCTCACCTGCACGGCGCCAAACACGCATACAACCATCATTGGCACCAAGGCAGAAGCGACTCTCATCGCTGAAGACGACATGTCTCCATTCGTCCCTCCATTCACGCCTGTCGCGACACCACTGGAGGCGGGCGGCACAATGTTGGGGCGTGAGCGGAAGACGGCCTAACGGTGTGCAGGACCGTAACCCAGCTTCATGGAGACGGTTGCGAATGGTCCTTGCCGATACCCCAGGAGCAACAGTGTCCCTAATTTGCTGGGAAGTGGCGGTGCGGTCCCCTACGGCACTGCGTAGGATCCTACGGTCTTGGCGTGCATCTGTGCGTCGCTGCGGTCCGGTCCCAGGTCGACGGGCACGTGCACCTTCCGCCGACCACTGGCGACAACATCGATGTACTGTGGAGACCTCACGCCCCACGTGTTGAGCAATTCGGCGGTACGTCCACCCGGCCTCCCGCATGCCCACTATACGCCCTCGCTCAAAGTCCGTCAACTGCACATACGGTTCACGTCCAAGCTGTCGCGGCATGCTACCAGTGTTAAAGACTGCGATGGAGCTCCGTATGCCACGGCAAACTGGCTGACACTGACGGCGGCAGTGCACAAATGCTGTGCAGCTAGCGCCATTCGACGGCCAACACTGCGGTTCCTGGTGTGTCCGCTGTGCTGTGCGTGTGATTATTGCTTGTACAGCCCTCTCGCAGTGTCCGGAGCAAGTATGGTGGGTCTGACACACCAGTGTCAATGTGTTCTTTTTTCCATTTCCAGGAGTGTACTTTGGATGTCATCCTGCTCTCAGTTCTGAGTATACATTCAATGAAAACCTTTCTTCTAGGGCGGTAAATTCAGATACTTTGTTGCAAATGTTTCTTCAATTTCCTGTTAAAATCTTGATGTATGAAGTGTCTTTAATTTGTATGCAATGTGACTTCATTTTCTATGTAATGACTGACGGGCATTCATCAGAGGACATGACATTACAACTAAAAATAAAAACATGTTAACTTCACATGTACTTTGCTGCTACTGAAGCAGCTGCTTCCTGTGTATAGTGCATGCATGCATCCTACAATTCTGCACCCAATAATGCAGGTCCAGAAATCTTCAGCCAAAATTGTTACAGAATTGACAATACCTCTGGTTGAGACATACAACTTGGCTCCAAAGCAAAGGGCCTCCATCAATTATGGGTATGATACTGCAAATTATAAGCTCTGCTTGCATCCTGTGAGCAAGCCCAGCAGTCTTAATCTCTACCAGCCCTGTGTCGAATCTCTACCAGCCCTGTGTTTGAACTGAGAATGACCTCAGAACCCAAATGACAGGTGTCATTGGTGTGTGTATGAGCCACAAGTTACAAATGCCTGAACCTTTGATAGCCACAGCAGAGCCTCTGCATGTGAGCTTCACCCCCCTCCCCACCTCTCCCACTTCACTTGTCATATGTACTGAGCAAATATTGGACTTCTTTTTATCCATGTATGCTATTACCCTTAGGGGCTCTATAACACACCTAACATTGCAGCTTTTGCATACCTTGCAGGTTCCATTTGGAAAGCAGGAAAGAGGTACTGGCAGAAATAAAGCCCTTAGGGTGGGTTATGAGTCATTCCTGGAATGCTCAGTCAGGCCATGAAAGGCAAAGCTTTCAGGTTCGAGTCCCCATCTAGCACACAATTTGAATCTACCAGGAATTTTCTATATTATTTTGGTAGTAAAAAACTCATTTTCACTCTCCTACCATGAAAAGGCATGATTTGCTCAAATGACCTGCTATCTCTGGGATGGCAACATGTCTCGAAAGCCTGAAAAATTGGAATCCTCAGGGAAAATCAATTTACTGAAAAAGTGAGGGAAATATGAAGGAATTTGTAAGATTTGTGGAATTCTGGGAGGAGTTGTGCTATTTGTACATGGAAAGAAATTTTCAATGTCATTTTGGTACAAATCACTCTGAGAATCTGCTTTGGAAACAATCAATTGTGGAGTCATGTAAGGGAAGGTAAAGAACTGTGTTGAATTGTTTTAATGTTTGTTGCTCGATGATGGCTCACCGAACTCGGGAAATGGTGGTGGATGACAGTAAGAATGGAATCTGCAGGGACAGCAAGCACTTGTAACTTACAGATTCGTTAATAACAATATATATATATATATATATATATATATATATATATATATATATATATATATATATATATATATATATATATATATATATAAAAACAAAGATGATTTGACTTACCAAACGAAAGCGCTGGCACGTCGATAGACACACAAACAAACACAAACATACACACAAAATTCTAGCTTTCGCAACCAACGGTTGCCTCATCAGGAAAGAGGGAAGGAGAGGGAAAGACGAAAGGATTTGGGTTTTAAGGGAGAGGGTAAGGAGTCATTCCAATCCCGGGAGTGGAAAGACTTACCTTAGGGGGGAAAAAAGGACGGGTATACACTCGCGCACACACACATATCCATCCACACATATACAGAGGCAAAGAGTTTGGGCAGAGATGTCAGTCGAGGCGGGAGTGCAGAGGCAAAGATGTTGTTGAATGACAGGTGAGGGATGAGTGGCGGCAACTTGAAATTAGCGGAGATTGAGGCCTGGTGGATAATGGGAAGAGAGGATATATTGAAGAGCAAGTTCCCATCTCCGGAGTTTGGATAGGTTGGTGTTAGTGGGAAATATCCAGATAACCCGGACGGTGTAACACTGTGCCAAGATGTGCTGGCTGGGCACCAAGGCATGTTTAGCCACAGGGTGATCCTCATTACCAACAAACACTGTCTGCCTGTGTCTATTCATGCGAATGGACAGTTTGTTGCTGGTCATTCCCACATAGAATGCATCACAGTGTAGGCAGGTCAGTTGGTAGATCACGTGGGTGCTTTCACACGTGGCTCTGCCTTTGATCATGTACACCTTCCGGGTTACAGGACTGGAGTAGGTGGTGGTGGGAGGGTGCATGGGACAGATTTTACACCGGGGGTGGTTACAAGGGTAGGAGCCAGAGGGTAGGGAAGGTGGTCTGGGGATTTCATAGGGATGAACTAAGAGGTTACGAAGGTTAGGTGGATGGCGGAAAGACACTCTTGGTGGAGTGGGGAGGATTTCATGAAGGATGGATCTCATTTCAGGGCAGGATTTGAGGAAGTCATATCCCTGCTGGAGAGCCACATTCAAAGTCTGATCCAGTCCCGGAAAGTATCCTGTCACAAGTGGGGCACTTTTGTGGTTCTTCTGTGGGAGGTTCTGGGTTTGAGAGGATGAGGAAGTGGCTCTGGTTATTTGCTTTTGTACCAGGTCGGGAGGGTAGTTGCGGGATGCGAAAGCTGTTGTCAGGTTGTTGGTGTAATGGTTCAGGGGTTCCGGACTGGAGCAGATTCGTTTGCCACGAAGACCTAGGCTGTAGGGAAGGGACCATTTGATGTGGAATGGGTGGCAGCTGTCATAATGGAGGTACTGTTGCTTGTTGGTGGGTTTGATGTGGACGGACGTGTGAAGCTGGCCATTGGACAGGTGGAGGTCAACATCAAGGAAAGTGGCATGGGATCTGGAGTAGGACCAGATGAATCTGATGGAACCAAAGGAGTTGAGGTCAGAGAGGAAATTCTGGAGTTCTTCTTCACTGTGAGTCCAGATCATGAAGATGTCATCAATAAATCTGTACCAAACTTTGGGTTGGCAGGCCTGGGTAACCAAGAAGGCTTCCTTTCCTCTAAGCGACCCATGAATAGGTTGGCGTACGAAGGGGCCATCCTGGTACCCATGGCTGTTCCCTTTAATTGTTGGTATGTCTGGTCTTCAAAAGTGAAGAAGTTGTGGGTTAGGATGAAGCTGGCTAAGGTAATGAAGAAAGAGGTTTTAAGCAGGGTGGCAGGTGATCGGCGTGAAAGGAAGTGCTCCATCGCAGCGAGGCCCTGGACGTGCGGGATATTTGTGTATAAGGAAGTGGCATCAATGGTTACAAGGATGGTTTCTGGGGGTAACGGACTGGGTAAGGATTCCAGGCGTTCGAGAAAGTGGTTGGTGTCTTTGATGAAGGATGGGAGACTGCATGTAATGGGTTGAAGGTGTTGATCTACGTAGGCAGAGATACGTTCTGTGGGGGCTTGGAAACCAGCTACAATGGGGCGGCCGGGATGATTGGGTTTGTGAATTTTAGGAAGAAGGTAGAAGGCAGGGGTGCGGGGTGTCGGTGGGGTCAGGAGGTTGATGGAGTCAGGTGAAATGTTTTGTAGGGGGCCTAAGGTTCTGAGGATTCCTTGAAGCTCTGCCTGGACATCAGGAATGGGATTACCTTGGCAAACTTTGTATGTGGTGTTGTCTGAAAGCTGACGCAGTCCCTCAGCCACATACTCCCGTCGATCAAGCACCACGGTCGTGGAACCCTTGTCCGCCGGAAGAATGACGATGGACCGGTCAGCCTTCAGATCACGGATAGCCTGGGCTTCAGCAGTGGTGATGTTGGGAGTAGGATTAAGGTTTTTTTAAGAAGGATTGAGAGGCAAGGCTGGAAGTCAGAAATTCCTGGAAGGTTTGGAGAGGGTGATTTTGAGGAAGAGGAGGTGGGTCCCGCTGTGACGGAGGACGGAACTGTTCCAGGCAGGGTTCAATTTGGATAGTGTCTTGGGGAGTTGGATCATTAGGGGTAGGATTAGGATCATTTTTCTTCGTGGCAAAGTGATACTTCCAGCAGAGAGTACGAGTGTAGGACAGTAAATCTTTGACGAGGGCTGTTTGGTTGAATCTGGGAGTGGGGCTGAAGGTGAGGCCTTTGGATAGGACAGAGGTTTTGGATTGGGAGAGAGGTTTGGAGGAAAGGTTAACTACTGAATTAGGGTGTTGTGGTACCAGATTGTGTTGATTGGAATTTTGAGGTTTTGGAGGGAGTGGAGCTGGAAGTGGGAGATTGAGTAGATGGGAGAGACTGGGTTAGTGTGCAATGAGAGGAGGTTGAGGTTTGCTGGAAAGGTTGTGAAGGGTGAGTGAGTTGCCTTTCCGGAGGTGGGAAACAAGGAGATTGGATAGTTTTTTGAGGTGAAGGGTGGCATGCTGTTCTAATTTGTGGTTGGCCTGTAGGAGGATGCTCTGAACAGCCGGTGTGGATGTGGGAGAGGATAGATTGAGGACTTTTATTAAGGATAGGAGTTGACGGGTGTGTTCATTGGCTGAATTGATGTGTAGGTGAAGGATTGGGTGGGCGAGGGCAATGGATTGTTCAGTTTGGAACTGGTATAGGGACTGATGGAAAGAAGTGTTGCAGCCAGAGATGGGAACTTCAAGTGTGAGGCCTTTGGGGGTAATGCCAAATGTCAGACAAGCCTGAGAAAATAAAATATGCGAGTGTAATCTGGCTAGGGTGAAGGCATATTTGCGGAGGGAATGTAAATAAAACTTAATGGGGTCGTTGTGGGGGTGTTGTGAGGGTGACATGGTATTAGAAGGTGGAAAGTGTAATATGAGGTTGAAATGAAAATGAAAATAACTGGAGAAAGGAACTGGAGATCTGTTGTGAAAAAAGGCGAAAAAGTGTTGGTTTGAGATGAGCTATGTTGATCCTGTGCTGAACTTAGGTTGGGGAACAATGATGGTGATGTAGTCCATGGGCCGCCATCTTCATGTACATGTGGCACAACTGGAGGTTGACTTTCTTCCATTCATTATTTGCCATCACTGGTGTGTTGAGGAGTCTGTGATGCATATGTCTTGCTTTTTCCTGACTGTCTTCCAGGAGTCTGGTACTTTGTGGAGTGGATATCGTGCTATGAGCTGCGATGTGGTCTTCAGTGAAGAAGATTGTGTCTGCCAAGATGTAGGTCATTTCGTTTTCTGTGTAGTTTGAGATGCTTAGCATTCTTTTCAGGTAGACTGACTTGTCTCCCTCGAGTGGCTTGAGATTTAATTATGTGAGATGTCCCCATATAAATTGTATGGCACGTGATGCAGTGGACTAAACCCTTATGTTGAAAACTCTCAGGGCTGTTTTTACAGATAGTAGACTCAGTTTCTTTATCTCAAATATAGCCATTGTTGGTCATACTACTGTGCCTTAAGTGTGCATGGAAAATGTATGGCCTGTCTCCTGCAGTGTAATTTCAAGGTACTTTTAGGTTTGAATATTTACAGTTCTCATACCTCGCAAGTGAATTTGTTACTGTCTTGTCCTTGTTTATGATGAGTTTTTTTTTTTTTTTTTTTTTTTTTTTTAAGACACTCTTCCAATTTCTTAATGGCTCCGTGCAGGGACACTCCTTTCTGATAGTAGGATCTTGGGACCTATAGGACCTCCCTGCTGTACTTTATTCTTTTGCTGGATTCTTTGGAACTGTATTAACTCATCGAGGATTGTAACTGTGTTTTCATGGAGGATGCTTGCTATAAACTTGAGGGTCTGGCTTTTTGCACCTAGTACTGGGTGTAGTTTCTCCAATACTCTGCTCCACCCTTCTCCTGTCTAACCCACTGGAAACTTGTTTGTAGTCAGTGATGACTATGTAGGCATTACCTTTGGCTTTAGATAGGCTTCACTCATGAACTGGAGAATGTGTCCCACGACTTGGGTTGTTGATCTTTGGGTAATAAAACCACGCTGTTCCCAAGGTATCACAGTCATCTTATTGTCAAGGATCTTTTTAAGTATGATGTTTATTCTCTCCCAAGCTGATCCCTCTATAGAAATCCAATGACTCCTGCAATTCTTTTCATTTGTAAATCAATTAAACTGTTGATTCTCTCCGTATTTTGGAGATGTCCTTGATTTTTAGATATATGACAATATTATGAAAAAGATAGATTGCTACTCACCAAACAGTGGATATGTTGAGTCGCAAATGGGCACAACCAAAAGACTGTCAAACAACTAAGCTTTTGGCCAAAAAGACCATCAGAATTAGAAAACACACACACACACACACACACACACACACACACACACACACAGAGAGAGACAGAGAGAGAGAGAGAGAGAGAGAGAAAGGACAACAGCCAGAGATTGTGGTCGTGTGTGTGTGTGTGTGTGTGTGTGTGTGTGTGTGTGTTTGTTTGTTTGTTTGTTTGTGTTGTGTTGTCTAACTCTGATGAAGGCATTTTTGGCTGAAAGATTACTTGTTAGTCTCTTTGTTGTGCCTATCTGTGATTCAACATTTCCACTATGTAGGATGTCAAATCAAACACCTTCCAGATGTTTAATTTCCAAACTTATGTTATTTGGCTACCAGTTTTGTCGATGTACTGCACCGTCCTTAAGGCCCTGACTGCTGTGTAGGAAGATTCCAACTCAGTTCTCTTACTGTAGTAAATTGCCAAAACAGGTAGCCAAATAAAATAAGTTTGGAAATTAGATGGCTGAAAGGTGTTTGATTTGACATCCTGTAGCAAACAGCCAAGTCCTACAATCATCTCTGAAAAGATGGACATACGGAGTATCCACTGTTTAGTGAGTGGCAATCTATCCTTTTCATAATACTGTCGTTATTCCATCCTGGTTTTTCTGTTGTTTGATTTCTAGATATTTGTTGGGTAGGGTTGTCTAGAGCTTCACAGTTTATAGCATTTCTTTTTTCATTAGCTCATACGAGATAGTGTCTGGGGGTAGCTGCTTTACATAGTTTGCTTCATGGGATTGCTTTTCATTCTTCATCTTCCCTTATTCTTTCTTTTTCATTTAAGAGGGTACTTCCTTTGATTTTATAATGTGAGCTCTTCTTATGGAGTAGGTTTGTCAGTTGGTTTTCTTGTACTGTCATGTAGATGTTTTGTTGTCCGTGGTTCCAGGGCTCTGTAGGGCTTTGCTCCTGCTTGCCATAGTAATTCTTGTTCCGTGTCTGAGTGTATTACTGTTTATTTTATTTCAGGATCAAGTTATATCTTGTTCTTGCATGCATAACCACTAAGTGATCAAATGTATCTAGACTCCCCTATGTTAAGCAGAATTGACCACTAGATGTCATGAGAGGTAGTCCTATCAGTATAAAAGGAGACAGGGAGTATGGGTTGTTAGCAGAGAGGTAACAGCAGAATGGGTCGGTTAGAGATCACAGGTACTTTGAATGTGGATTAGTCATTATATATCACTGAAGTAACAGATCCATTACGGACATTTCAACCCTTGTAAAGCTGCCCAAGTTGACTGATGATGACATGATTGTGAAGTGGAAACATGAAGGAACAACGACAGCAAAACTAGGACCAGGGAGACATCAAATACTGAGGAACAGGAACCATTGAGCAGTGTGAAGGGTTGTTTGCAAAAAATTACATGAAGCCAGCAGAATGAATCACTCATGAGTTGCAGAATTCTATCAGCAGTCCAGCTAGCACAATGACTGTGCATGGGAAGCTAAAAGGATGGGCTGCAATGATGAGCAGCTCCTCTTTAGTCAGTGCTAAATGATGCTTGAGGTGGTGTAAAGAGTGGCACCACTGGGCTTTGGATGACTGGAAGCAAGTGATTTGGAGTGATGAATCGTACTATATCGTTGGCAATCCGATGGAAGGGTCTGAAATTGACAAATGCCCAAAGTATGTTACCTGTCATCATGTGTAGTGTCAGTGGTGAAGTAGGAGGATGTGGCGGTATGGTGTGGGGTGTTTTTCACGGTTAGGTTGTGGTCCCCTTATTGAGCTTAAAAACAGTAAATGTATAAGTATATTAATACATTTAACTGTATTGTGTACTGTGTACATTAGAGGAACAGTTTGGATAGGGCAGTTTCTTTTGTATCAGCATAACAATGCATCCTGTCATAAAGCAGCATCTGTGACGTGGACAGTAACATTCTTTAAATGGGCTGGCGTGCCGAATGTCCTGATCCAAACCAATGGAACACCTCTGCAGTGAGGTAGAATGTCAACTTCACTCTATGCCTCAGTGTCGAACATCATTACCTTCTCTGGTTTTGACTCTTGAGGGAGAATGGGATGCCATTTGTCTACACACATTCAGACACCTTGTTGAATGTGTCCCCAGCAGTGTTCAAACCATCCTAAAGGTGAACACTGGACACACCCCATATTATTGTCTGCCAATTTGTGTGTGGTTACTTTTGATCATATAGTATAGCTGAGTCTCAGATTTTCATTGTTTGCATTTGTCTTTTTCGGTTTTTCCAGTCCCAGGTGTTTTCTTATGTAGCGTTTACTGTCAAACTAGCATTTGCTTTTCCTCTTCTGTGACCAAGGGGACACTAACTGCATCACTGATTCAGTTAGCTTCCACAGTGCATCATCAATTTTGTATTTAGTATTCCTTCAGCACCTATATTCTGCACTAGTAGATTGGGAACAATTTTTTTCTTGGAATGCTTCGCTGTTCATTTGGTGTGCCTCTCTCTACTGTCTTAATCTGAAATTTAACCATTACTGGGAGGCATTTCCTTATAAGGATTCTAGCAGAAGATGTGGTGGTTGTTAAACTTTGGAGCTTTATCTCATTTTCACTAAAGAACATAAGGTCTATGGTACTAGAGCTGTTGTGTGAGTTGTAAGTTTCATTCTGAGCTTTATTGATGAAGGTAAAGTTGTCCTCTTCCACAAGCTTTGTAAGGGCCCGTGTTTTGCTGTTTGGTTCTCTATTTGGTAGTTCAGATCTCCTAGCAAGACTAGGATTTCCAGGTCAGTCTGGTCCAATGTTGTCATGATGGTTTCCACCATTTCATCTGCTGAGCATTGGGGTATTTTATTGAGTCCTGTGATTTTTGGTTGTTTAACTATGCTATCATGTTGTTTTCTCATATCTCTGCTTGCTTTGCGTGCTGTAGGGCTGGGTTGTAATAATGCATAACTCCACCTGATAATAATTGTTCTGTCCCACATGAGGCTGGCAGTCCAAATCCCTTCCCACATGAGGCTGGCAGTCCAAATCCTGGTCTGGCCATCGAGATTTAGATTTTCTATGATTTCCCTAAATTGTGTAAGAAAGATGCCAGGATGGTTCTTTTGATAAGAGCATGACTGATTTCTATCCACACCATTTTAACTGCGCTTGTGCTCTCTCTCTAATGACCTCATTGTTGAGTGGATGTTAAACTCCAATCTTCTTTCCTTCTGTCCCAAATTTAGCCAATGCATGTATAATGTAGAAACTATTTGTATTTCATGGTTATTGGTGGTAGGTCCACAGAAGATAAGAATATCACTTCACAGCATTGTTTTGTCTAGTAAAATATTGAGTAGGGGTTTTAAGACTTCTGTGTTCCATAGCATAAGTTGACACCATTCTATTTTTGATGATAGTCAGTTGCATAAAGGGAAGAGACAGAAGATTACTTCTTCCGACTGTAATTCCTCTCTCTCAACTTCGTTTTTGATATATTTACTGACTGTAAGTTTGAGGCATTTTTTCTTCCTCTGGTGCTTAATTGCACACATTCCTTTATGTCTGTGATGCCTTCCTCCTTTAGGTGTTCCATGATGTCTTCCAGTGGTGTCTTTTTGCCCAGACAATTTTGTTGCATACTTCAACTTGTTTGATTTACCCCTTCTTTCTACTTTTGAGAACTGAGGAGTTATTCTGCTGGTGGTTTGTAGTTTTCTTTGGTGCTGGTCTGTCTGGTTTGATACCTTTATCAATAGCATATTCCTGTAAAGTCCTAGTTCTCTGCCTCCATGTTCTTTTCGTCCATTGGGTTTTCAGTAAGATCCTCATTGTGTTCATCTCTCTCTATGTGCTATTGAATTCTGGATGGATGGCGTCTTCAAGATTTATTGTCACAGGCCGTTGATTGGGTTATGAACCTAATTGCATTGCATTTTTTATTTCTTGTTTTATCATCTTCATGATGGTGTTTGATAGCAGGGTTGCCACAGGTCCTGGAAATCAGGGAATATCAGGGAATTTCAAACACATCAGGGAATTCAGGGACATTTGAAAAAAGCAAAAAAAAAAAAAAAAAAAAAAAACTGGAAAAATCTCATTTTTGTCTCAGTAGATGAAATGGTTGTTGATTGAGGTGTCATGCATTGTCGCTGGCTCGGTGCAGCTAAGTACGTGCACTGCTTCCCTACTCCCTCTTTCCTACTGCTTCTCCCCTTCCTACCACCCCATCAGTCAGTGCTGCCACCACTTCTTGTTGCTAGCCTAACAGCTGTCAACAAGAAGCAGGTAGGTGTCAGAAGTGGTTTGTTTGAATCTGATTCTCAGAGATTGTAGATGCAGTGGCCGGAGATGGCAGTCATGTTTGCCTGAGTTGTGTCTGAGTGATCGTGTGAATGTGTGTGTGCTCTCATTTTCTGACAAATGCTATGGCTGAAAATTTTGTTGTGAGAGTGTATTGTCTTTTCTACTTGCCTCCTGTGGCTTACCCTGGACCGCCTGACCTACACCAAGGCAAGGCGGAAATATGAGCGGCTACATCCTGTGCCCATGATGTCTACCTATGCCGCTGCTGCAACACCAGTTCGATCTCAGCTCTGTCAGAGTTCACTGGCCCCCTTGGTTGTGGGGGGCACTTCACTCCCTGTTGCTCCTGCTCCAACTACTTCAGGAGCAACACCACCCCAACCCCCGGGGACATCTGTTCCCCATTCACAGCCGGAGAAGCGTGAGCCTTCTTCGGCTCCACTTGCCCGGAAGGGGTCCCTTGGGGCCATCCCATCCCAGGCTTTGCCCAGTGCCAAAGCGGACACCCGCAAGTTTGTCAAACAACCACCGGTCGCTGGTCGTAGGGCGTCACGGTCGTCTTCAGTCCCTGAGACTGACCCAGTGAGGCCCTCCCAGCCAGAACCACCTAAGGCACAGCGCGCAAAGCAGTCGAAGAAAAAGGCTCCCAAGCATCCTGAAATTGCGGTGGCACCTGTCCCACCGCAACCTTCTCCCTCTGCATCCGAAGATGAAGTGGAGATTCTGGCGTCCGCTGAGGACATGGATCTCGCCAGTCCCTCGGACGCAATAGATGACGTTTGTACAGGTGGTGACTCAGTAGCAGCAGGGGCCCCGGAGGCATAATCTGCCTCCCCAGTCCCTTCACGCCTTTCCCATCCATGGTCAATACCATCCTCCAGTGGAACTGCAGCGGTTTCTTCCACCATCTAGCTGAGCTCCGCCACCTTATCAGCCTTCATCCTTTCCTTTGCATTGCTCTGCAGGAAACTTGGTTTCCAGCAATGCGAACCCCCGCCCTCCGTGGCTATCGGGGTTATTATAAGAACCGGGCGGCTTATGAAAGGGTGTCTGGTGGCGTCTGCATATATGCCCTTCACACTCTGCACAGCGAGTCTGTCCCTCTCCAAACGCCTTTAGAGGCTGTCGCTGTTCGGGTGTGGATGCCACAGGCTGTTACCGTTTGCAGTCTTTACCTTCCACCGGATGGTGATGTCTCGCAGCATGTCCTGGCTGCACTGGTAGCCCAATTGCCGCCACCTTTCTTGCTATTGGGCGACTTCAACGCCCATAACCCTCTGTGGGGTGGGTCAGTGGCAACAGGTCGCGGTGCCATCGTTGAGCATTTATTGTCGCAGCTCGATCTCTCGCTGTTAAATGATGGTGCCTTCACACACTTCAGTGTGGCGCATGGCACCTACTCCGCCATTGACCTTTCCATCTGTAGCCATAGCCTCTTACCGTCTGTCCAATGGAGTGTGCATGACGACCTGTGTGGTAGTGACCACTTTCCGCTCTTTTTGTCACTACCACAGCGTCACTCTTCTGGGCGCCCTAGCAGATGGGCTATGAATAAGGCTGACTGGGACTTGTTCTCCTCCACTGTCGCTTTTGAGCCTCTCTCTACTGATGACATTGATGCGGTGGTTCAATCGGTCACCACCGGCATCGTTACTGCCGCCGAATCTGCCATTCCCCGTTCTTCTGGGCCCCCTCGGCGGAAGGCTGTGTCTTGGTGGTCGCCTGAGATCGCTGAAGCAATTAAAGATTGCCGGCGGGCGCTCCAGCGTCACAAGCGACATCCCTCCATAGACCACCTTATCGCCTTCAAACGGCTGCGTGCGCGGGCCCGCCTCCTTATCCACCAAGGCAAGAAGGAGTGCTGGGAGCGGTATGTGTCCACCATTGGCCTCCATGTCACTCCTTCGCAGGTCTGGGCCAAGATTCGACGCGTCTACGGCTATCGGACCCCTGCCAGTGTCCCTGCGCTCTCACTGAATGGAGCAGTTTGTACTGACTCCGACGTCATTGCCAATCGCTTAGCAGAGCATTTTGCTATGAGTTCCGCTTCTGCGAATTACCCCCAGGCCTTCCGCTCCATTAAAGAGCGGATGGAACGTTGGAGCCTTTCGTTTCGTGCCAACCACCCAGAATCTTACAATGCTCCATTCAGTGAGTGGGAATTTCGCAGTGCCCTAGCTGCTTGCCCTGATACCGCTCCTGGGCCAGATGGCATCCACTGTCAGATGCTGAAACACCTTTCAGTGGACTGCCAGCGGCGCCTTCTCGATCTTTACAACTGTCTTTGGGTCGAGGGGGAGTTTCTGTCGCAATGGCGGGAAGGCGTTGTCATCCCCGTTTTGAAACCTGGAAAGACCCCTCTGGAGGTGGACAGCTACCGTCCCATTAGCCTCACCAACGTTCTTTGCAAGTTGCTTGAATGGATGGTGAGCCGGCGCTTGCATTGGGTACTGGAGTCTCGGGGCCTTCTGGCTCCGTCTCAGGGTGGGTTCCGTAAAGGCCGCTCCGCCACCGACAATCTGGTGAGCCTGGAGTCGGCCATCCGTACTGCCTTTGCCCGCCGTCAGCACCTGGTCGCTGTCTTTTTCGACATGCGGAAGGCGTACGATACAACATGGCGTCATCACATCCTTTCTACGCTTCATGGATGGGGTCTTCGGGGTCCTCTGCCGATTTTTATCCGCAATTTTCTGTCGTGTCGTACCTTCAGCGTGCAAGTTGCGGCCTCGTATAGTTCCTCCCACGTCCAGGAGAACGGTGTGCCACAGGGTTCTGTTTTAAGTGTCTGTCTGTTTTTAATAGCCATTAACGGGCTTGCTGCGGCCGTGGGAAATTCTGTCTCCGCTGCCCTGTATGCTGACGACTTCTGCCTTTACTACAGCTCTACTGGCATTGCAGCTGTTGAACGTCAGCTACAGGGCGCTATCCATAAGGCGCAGTCTTGGGCTGTAGCGCATGGGTTTCAGTTTTCGGCAGCCAAGACCCGCGTTATGCATTTCTGCCGGCGCCGAACAGTCCATCCTGAGCCGTGGCTTTATCTTGCCGACGAACTCCTTGCTGTGGTGGAGACCCACAGGTTTTTGGGGGTGGTTTTCGATGCCCGGTTGACTTGGCTGCCTCATATCCGGCAGCTTAAACAGACGTGTTGGCGGCATCTCAATGCTCTGCGATGTTTGAGCCACACCCGCTGGGGCGCCGCCCGATCTACCCTGTTGCGGCTCTACCAGGCGTTAATCCAGTCCCGTCTGGATTATGGGAGCCTGGCTTATGGCTCAGCGTCCCCATCTGCGTTACGGGTGCTGGACCCAATTCTCCACAGTGGGATATGCCTTGCCACTGGTGCTTTCCGCACCAGCCCTGTGGACAGCGTACTAGTGGAGGCAGGTGTACCTCCACTGCGGTTCCGGCGCCAACGTTTGCTGGCCGCTTATGCTGCCCATGTTCTAAGCTCGCCCGGGCATCCAAACTATCGTCTCCTGTTCCCGCGATCGGTCGTCCGTCTGCCAGAACGTCGGCCCCGGTCTGGTTGTACAATAGCGGTCCGCGTCAAAGAGCTTCTCTCTGGGCTTCAGGTTTTCACTGTTCCACCTCCTTTCCGGGCTACTTTGCATACACCCCCATGGTGTGTTTGTCGCCCTTGCCTTCAGCTCGACTTGGCACAGGGCCCGAAGGACTCAGTCCCTCCAGAGGCCTTCCGCCGCCGCTTTTATTCCATCCTGGCCACGTATCAGGGCTCTTGCATTGTTTACACTGACGGTTCGATGGTTGCTGGTCGTGTCGGGTATGCGCTCACTCTAGGGGACCATTCCGAACAACGTTCCTTGCAGGATGGCTGCAGCGTTTACACTGCTGAGCTGGTCGCCATCTCTCGTGCACTAGAGTATATCCGCTCCTGCTCAGGTGAGTCCTTCGTTATCTCTAGCGATTACCTGAGCGGTTTACGAGCTCTCGACCAGTGTTTCCCTCGTTCTCGTCTGGTGATGGCTATCCAAGAGTCTCTGCATACTCTTGCCTGTTGCGGCCGCTCTGTGGTCTTTGTGTGGACCCCCGGTCATGTCGGTATCCCGGGTAACGAACATGTTGACCGCCTGGCGAAAGAGGCCACCAGTAAGCCATCTCTGGACGTTGGCCTCCCAGAGACTGATTTGCGGGCAGTCTTCCGCCGCAAAATCATGGCGCTATGGGACGATGAATGGCGCGAACTGACAACGCGCAATAAACTCCGTGATGTCAAGGAGACGACGGCTGTGTGGCGGTCATCCCTGCGAGCCACTCGCAGGGACTCAGTAGTTATTTGCCGGCTCCGCATTGGCCACTCCCGGCTGACACACAGTTATTTACTGCGCCGGGAGGACCCTCCTCTATGTCGATGTGGGGCAGCTTTGACAGTGGCCCACATTTTGATGGCCTGCCCCCTTTTAGCTGTGGTCAGGCAGACATTTGCGCTGCCTGATACGCTCCCTGCCCTTTTAACAGACGACTCCACTATGGCTGACTTAGTTTTACGTTTTATTCGGGCAGGGGGATTTTATCATTTAATCTGAGTGTTTCTGTTTTATTTTATTGTTTTGTGCTGATTCTGGCATTTGGCCTATGATTTTAAACTGATTTTTTAATGTGTTTCTAAGTGGTTGGCTTTTCCTTTTTTATTTCTATGGTCGGCCAACCACTGTCACACTCTGTGTGGTTTTAGTTCGTTTTGTCTTGTCTTTGTCTCAGTTTCTCTTGTTCTGTATCATCTGTGATCTATTCTGTTCCTCGTTTTTATTCTCTGAGGGTGTTCTTTGTATTTGGAAAAAGGGACCGATGACCGTAGCAGTCTGGTCCCTTTCATCCCCCAAACCAACCAACCAATCCTGTGGCTTAGCGATCATCTTTATGGTGAATTGCTACCTATTCTCATTATTATTTATTCTCAGAGTATTTGAACAAGTTATCTGTTGCACGGACTGAGCGACGTGTTCTCATTTCACCAACTGCTGTCTGTGGCTCGTGACTAACTGGCCACGAGTGGATTTCTGTGACAGGCTGAAACTGGTGGTCGTTTCTGCTGGTATCTGTAATGGATCGGGCATGCCAATCTGAAGCCGTTCGCTTTCCACTAATGGCAGGCCTTGCCCATCGGATCTAGTCTCACCAATCTGCATGCAGGCCAGTGTCTGTTTGTGTGTGATGTAATGCAGCAGATTTTCATTGTTTATTCATGGACTCGGAACTACCGTGCTCCTCAGCAGGCCAGAGGCCATGGGCGATGGATTTCAGGAATTGAGACTGTCTCACTGCAAGTACATTGTACAGTGTGGCATTTTATAGACATTTTGTTTGTTCTAGTACATTTTGGCACTTCAAAAGTAGTTTATACGTTAGAAATTATGGACGATAAGAAGAAGAAAATTGTGTCAATCGCTGGCTGTTTGTACGCTATGTACTCTTATATTTCTCGAAAGAAAAATCACACAATGCCTGTAAAGTAATAGATATAACACAGTGGATAATAACCAACGATAACGAACATAGTAGAACCGACATTTTATTGGCAGTCATCAACAGTGATGGTTCACACAATACTTCCCTGCCTTGCGCACTTCTTTCAAGAGGCCTACTTTTTTCTGAGGTTGTTTCTCAAATCAGTGAAGGTATTTTAAGTTGCTCTTGCAACTCCAAGGAAATGCACATTTTTGTCACCAAATGTGCTTAGTTTTATTGCAATAAAAGAACATCAGGGGTCTTAATGAAACACATATACCATTTAGCTTTCTTTCTCCATCTAAAAACATTTCATTACAAAAGATGTTGATGTTAGTACTTAAGATTTTTGCTGACATCGGGGAACGCCATCTGCTTGCAAGTTTTTTTTAGATATTTCCTCATTTGCACTATTGTTTCTTGTACCGTAGCTGCAAAGACAGATTGTTAACTTGTGTCTTAAGTTTCCCTTGAGACCTCAAATTTTGTCAGGGGAAAATGCTAAAACTTGTTGAAAATCAGGGAAATATCAGGGAATTTCACTTGGGGAAACTTGAGGCAACCCTGGATAGATTATCCATAACATTTTGCATCTGGATGTTACTTTCTCCACAGTGTTTGTTCTTCATTTTCTGTGTGTGTGTGTGTGTGTGTGTGTGTGTGTGTGTGTGTGTGTGTTCTGCAGTCAGCCAGCAGGTGTCACTAGGTGTGGGCTGCTATGCATTCTCTGTTTTATTTCTGCTGTCTGGTCAGCAGATGTAGGTAGTTGATAGCTGCTGTACTCTTCATATGCTTCAGCCAGTTGGCAAGCAGGTGTTTATCATACACTGGAAGCTGCCTGTGTCCTCCTGTATTCTGTTAAAAATGGCGCCACTTGTTTTGTGGGGCTGCTGACTTTTTTCTTATCCAGGAATTCTGTTTTGCCCTCCCTAACCTTGTTTAGAATTTTTTTCCCATTTCCTCAACATCTAATGTGTTTTGTAATTCTCTAAAGGAGTGTCTGATGTGATTCACAGCTTCAAGCATGTTGTCTTTCATTTCTTTTTTCATGTAACCACATATACAGGGTTATTACAAATGATTGAAGCGATTTCACAGCTCTACAATAACTTTATTATTTGAGATATTTTCACAATGCTTAGCACACACATACAAAAACTCAAAAAGTTTTTTTAGGCATTCACAAATGTTCGATATGTGCCCCTTTAGTGATTCGGCAGACATCAAGCCGATAATCAAGTTTCTCCCACACTCGGTGCAGCATGTCCCCATCAATGAGTTCGAAAGCATCGTTGATGCGAGCTCGCAGTTCTGGCACGTTTCTTGGTAGAGGAGGTTTAAACACTGAATCTTTCACATAACCCCACAGAAAGAAATCGCATGGGGTTAAGTCGGGAGAGCGTGGAGGCTATGATATGAATTGCTGATCATGATCTCCACCACAACCGATCCATCGGTTTTCCAATCTCCTGTTTAAGAAATGCTGAACTGGCATTCTGCTGTAGCATTTTCCGTAAGATTTTCCAAACCGTCGGCTGTGGTACGTTTAGCTCCCTGCCTGCTTTATTCGTCGACTTCCGCGGGCTACGCGTGAAACTTGCCAGCACGCGTTCAACCGTTTCTTCGCTCACTGCAGGTCGACCCGTTGATTTCCCCTTACAGAGGCATCCAGAAGCTTTAAACTGCGCATACCATCGCCGAATGGAGTTAGCAGTTGGTGGATCTTTGTTGAACTTCGTCCTGAAGTGTCGTTGCACTGTTATGACTGACTGATGTGAGTGCATTTCAAGCACGACATATGCTTTCTAGGCTCCTGTCGTCATTTTGTCTCACTGCGCTCTCGAGCGCTCTGGCAGCAGAAACCTGAAGTGCGGCTTCAGCCGAACAAAACTTTATGAGTTTTTCTACGTATCTGTAGTGTGTCGTGACCATATGTCAATGAATGGAGCTACAGTGAATTTATGAAATCGCTTCAATCATTTGTAATAGCCCTGTATATGTGATGTTTGTTAGTGTTTCGAAGACATTTTCAAACCAGATTTCTTTCATGTCTGCCATTTTAACTCATGGTCACACTTTAAAACTTAAATTACTCTCACTGTATATGGAATTATAAATGAACTAGTGTTTTATTTTCACTGTTTTGGTGTCTATTTAATGATTTAGCCACAAACCTCTCCATCAATATAATAAGACAATCTAAGCCATAGGTTTTTCTGCTCTTTTTCTGTAATGTCATTAGTTTTGTTGGTCAGACATAAGAAGTTCTTCAACTGGTTTAGAAACAGCTTCTATGTTGTTCTGAGAAACTTATCTCTTGTGGCTTTGTTTGCCATTGTGGCTGCATGTTTTCATGTGTTTACTTGATTATTTCAGCTCTAGGATGTATTTCATTTTGATAATTCTACAAGCAATATTATTCATCAGTAAGTTTGTTGTTGGCAGTTTTAACTTTGCTTCATTTTGTTTTGTAACAAGAAGAAAGTTCATGTTATATTACAGAACTGCTTATTTAATTCTACAAACCACACAGATATTTTGAAACTGTTGCACATGGTCCAAAATGCCTGCATCTGTATGATAAAATAATGCACATTTTGTATCTAATATGGATTTTCTTGGTTTAAGTGAAGTTTATAATCATACATTTAAAATTTAAGTGCAATAACTTTATGACAAAGTGTTATGGTTAAATATTATTTATGGAACAACAGAACATCTTATTTCATATGTGCCTTGTCTTTACTTGGAATAATCACAAATTAGTCATGTAGCAACCAAAAAAATCTCATTTGTGGCCTTGAAAGCTAGTAAAGTAAAACTGTCTCTCACATACAACAAAATCTGGTTCAGGGGTATTTGGAAGTTCAACTTAAAAAAACTTGGAAATCTCAAGGAAATTTTGTATGAAACTGAGTCATTTCCCTGATCTGTCAGTGAAGACTGGTCAATTACACCCTGTTCAAGATCAGTATTGTTTTATAATTAATCTGTGTTAAGTGATGTAGTGTTAATGGTACAGATTTATCAGTTTTCTATTTTTCATGCTATTCAAAAAGTATAATTGTTGTTTCAGATACAAGAATTAGTGCAAGATGCTAGAGCTGCTAAAGTGTATAGAGATGAGCTTGATGCAGTGAGAGAGAGAGCAGAACGTGTTGACAAACTAGAGCAAGAAGTACAACGATATAGGGAAAAAATGACTGATATAGAATTTTATAAAACACGTGTTGATGAACTTAGAGAAGATAATAGGTATGCACAATATTTCATTCTGTTGGATGTGTATGTTATCATTATCATGAAATCTTTACAACAGACATTTCTGTTCCATGGTTTGTTTTATTTTTCCTAGTTAGGCTGTTTGTAGTATCAGTTAAAGTAGAATTGCCCAGCCAAGGCCACTGATAATGTTTACTAAAATCTCAGATAAACAGCATTGATCATTACGTAGTCGAAAAATTAACAGTGCTAGGTCTAAGTGTGGAGAAATATTAATTATTCTTGTCATTATGATTGTAATTGTGCAGAAACTTTTAATGTGGCAGCTGACTGAGTGTGTAAACAATTGAGGACCTAGACCTTCATGCAGAGAGATGAGGTATGGGGGAACAGCCTCCCAAAGGGCTGGCAGTATACAATCATGTGTTTTTGCAAGAGCAGAACTAACACTTATTGATAGCAATTCAATTCTTTTTGAGATCATGGGAGTAGAATTCGAGCACTGTGATGTACCTGGAGAAGCCTCTTCCCTCATTTCTAAATAAGAAAAGAAAAGAGTGACATACCACACAAAGTGACGTGAAGTACCACACAAGGCACCCAGTGACAGCTACTGGAACTGCTTGTTGACAGTGCAGTAGACTAGGTAGAGAAGTCCCAACCTCTACTGATATCTTCTGCGACTGTAGTTCCAACATCCCCCGCCCCCCTCCACCTAAAACTGCTACATTAAAGTGTCCGCACTATACCATTTTTACGTGAGTGCTAATGAATTGTGTAAATATCATATGGGAATTGCAGAACAAGAGTAGTATCACGGTTGTTTCAGGACTTTTAATTTCAGAATAAAGAGGTAAAAGGAGTATTTATTTCACAGTAGTTTTCCATATTCTTTTCATAATTTGAGATGCTTATCTATCTTTTTAAATTGATTAAAATATAGAAAAACATTTGCACACAATTAATTTTTATATATGCCCTTAGAGTGTTAATGGAAACACGTGAAATGCTGGAAGAGCAGCTGCAGCATGCTCGGAAACGTGGTGACCGGGTTCTTGAGTTGGAAGCTGAAATTATTAAGTATCGCCAACATGTTAATGAGCTAACTCTAGACTGTGAAGCCTCAAAAGCTAAGTTGCAAGAAGTATTTGAAGAGAATGCCCAGCTGCAGCTCTTGACACAGTCCTTCTTGAATGAAAGCAATGCTGGGTCTGAAACGGACAGTTTGGCAGATACAAATCAAGGTGAAAAGTATTATCCACATTCAGTTTTTTATAATGTGCAACATTTATACTGCAGTAAAGCAGATGTAACTCGTCTGATAAATCAAAGAGTGAATGATACATTGTGTATATCACATAAAATGAAGATCATTAATGAAAAATATTCACATCATCTTTGTAGTGTACCTAAATGAGCAGTAAAATCTTTCTCATAGTGCCTAATAATAATTATATGATGCAGTCAAATGAAAACTAGACAGCTGGAAAAAAGGGAAGTTTATTATTTCAAAAATAATTACCATAACTGTTATATTTATCCCACTGTGAGACAAGATGATTGATGCCTTCATGGAAAACTGTTTGCGGTTGTCTACAGAACCATGTTTCTGCTAAGGCACATACCTCTCCATCCAAGCAAATCAGTGGCCATGAATATCTTTCTTCAGGGCCCCAAAAATATGGAAATTACATGCGGAGAGATCGGCAATGTATGAAGAATGTGTAAGGGCTCACCAGTGAAACTTCTGCAGTGTGCCCAAAACAGCCATGGCAACATGTGGGCCTGTCCATGAGTACTTTCGAAATAATTAACAGTTTATGTACTTTTTTCTGTCTGTCTCATTTGCACTTGATTGCCACTTATTCATATACTCTGAGGCAAACACGAATTGATAATGTCCTTTTCATTTCTCCCTTACAGTCAGCTACCACATCCATGTCACTGACAGGATGCACACAGTGGACATTCTGTACATTTATTTTAATTTTTTTCCACTTCCTTTTGTAAAGCTTATTATTTATTGACGGAAAAATGAAACATCTAGAGTGGTAATGGAAGGTCTTGGTCTAGTCCTTTTAGTATTTTTAACACTATCGATGTCCACACACTTGTACCTCTGAATATGAATTATAGATTCTGAGGATGGTTCCTCTGCCTTCAAGAACTGTATTTGGTCTATTTTAAAGTTGGAATTGGCTGTA
This sequence comes from Schistocerca cancellata, assembly GCF_023864275.1. Taxonomy (NCBI): domain Eukaryota; kingdom Metazoa; phylum Arthropoda; class Insecta; order Orthoptera; family Acrididae; genus Schistocerca; species Schistocerca cancellata. Next base: position 872,961,369 of record NC_064629.1, on the reverse strand, counting down.
TCATTGCTACACAACCAGCACAACCATCATAGTTTGTTTCCACAAGCTACTTTTTGTTGCTCTGCAATTAGCATCAGCTGTTAAAACCAAAAATCTTCATTTCTCTTGAAGACAACTGCAGATGAATCATAAACAATTCTAAATCCTTGAATATTTTTGCAAACAGTTATTCTGACTATAAACTGTATAATATATATTTTTAAATGCTGGACACTTAGCTTTTTAATTCTTTGGTAAAGTTTATTAATGACAAATGCAAGTAGTTAATGAATTATAATATTTATTATTTATGAATGAAGTACACAAATTATCTATAATATAATACAGAAATACAAGCTATGCAAGGGAAATGTGTTATAAAATTGATTTACAGGTAAATAAACTTTTTATAATGTGAATTGTAAAATGCAAGCTTTCAGGCTTGAAACTGGTAATCATATTAAAAATGTTTTGGCCATTATGTCATGGTCCCCTGGATTCCATTGAAAGGCCCTAAAATTTAGACCCTGGCACTCACAACAAGCAGATATCATGATAGGTTGCACAGAGAGGTGGTAGAGATTGCTAAACATACCAATAATTGTGAGGGTAAAGAATTAGATGTAAAGCTTAATGATATCTGGTTTCTTTTAGAGAGAACTGCAGTATTTGATAACTGTCAGATTGGACTCAGATTTCAAAAGCAAGTGATTCTCCTTCGCCCTCCCCCCTACCCTTCCCCCCTCCCCAGCCCCCCATGTGAAAGTATGGCACAATGAAAAATCAGTTTCGTTAGAAATGACCTAGTATCAAATGTAAGAACATTTAGTTCAATTGGGACAGATATAGGGAGCAGTGGAAAAGTTCCAAACATTCTAAATCACATTCTGCATGAATATGTGAGGATTGGAACATTAATAGTGGCAACTATTTATTTACAGCTCGTACAAAATAGATATGTGTTTCAGTTTTGCTGACCTTCAAAGTAGTCACCAGCATTATGTATAACCCTTTGCCAGTGCTGTAGAAGTCGGAGGCTACTCTTAGCAGTGCCAGTTGTGTTGACAGTTCGAGTGGCGCGGTCTATTACCTGACAAATTTGTAGCAGTTCTGAAGCGAGTGCCGTGAAGTGTTTCCTTCAGTTTATAAATGGAGTTGAACTTATGAGGGCTTAATTCAGGGGGGTACAGTAGGTGGTATAGCACCTAGCAGCCGCATCAGTCAAACAAATCGGTATGCTTGAGCATTGTCCTGCAAAATAATGGTCAGGTCCTGCAGAAAGTGTCATCACTTCTGTCTCTAAGCTGGTCATAGGCTGTGTTCCAAAAGTGAACAGCGTGGATACAGAAGTGATGACACTTTCTGCAGGATCTGACCATCATTTTGCAGGACAATGCTCAAGCACGTACAGTGTTACTGATTTGTTTGACTGATGGGGCTGCTAAGTGCTATACCACCTACTGCAGTCCCTTACTTAAGCCGTCATAAGTTCAACTCCATTTCTAAACTGAAGGAAACACTTCACGGCATTCGCTTCAGAACTGCTACAAATTCGTCGGGTAATAGACCGTGCCGCTCGAACTGTCAACACAACTGGCACTGCTAAGAGTAGAAGAGTAGCCTCCGACTTCTACATCGCTGGCAAAGGGTTATACACAATGCTGGTGACTACTTTGAAGGTCAGCAAAACTTTGAAACACGTATCTATTTTGTACGAGCTGTAAATAAATAGTTGCCATTATTAAAGTTCCTTGTATATCAAGTATAGTAAACTAAATCTTGAAGGAAGCCAAAAGTATAAAAATAAAGCTGCAAAAGATCCATCTTGGGTTCAAAAGAGATGTAGTGAAACTGGTATACAAATATTAAGGAAAACTCCAACATGTGTAAAAAATTCTGTGTATGAAGCACACAACTTATTCCTCTGTCAAACCTTGGCAAATGACCTTCAGGAAATCTCAAGAATTTCTGATTTTAAGTAAATTGGATGTACAAAGCACAATCTTTAATCTAGTTGTGGGTGACTCAAAATATGCACCAATTAAAGGAAATGAAATCCTCACAAGCAAATAATATTTTACATTGAGTATGTTGTGAAATTAGCCTCTTTGCAACCCATGTTTATTGGAAATACGTTCTGCAGTGAACACTCCCTCATTACTGGAAAAGAGGATAGCTCGCCCTTGTCTATAAGAGGAATAAAATAGTAGATGTCCAGAATTACAAACTAATATTCCTAGCATTTGTCTGTTGCAGGATCCCAGAACATACTCTAAACTTAAAAATATGTTTGTTTAGATAGTCATCTACCACAGTAGCTGTCAGTATATTGACTTTTCCCCACTTCTGTCTTAAGCAAACTCAAACTTAAGAGAGTATTACACCTGATAAATTTCACTTTTATTTACAAAGTATCATCAGTCATGGTTGTGTAAATATAGAATATATAATATGTTTCTACATTTTGGTACTTACAGATTAAAATCAGTTTTTGCATATGCATTAGCACATATATAGTTTTTGAGAAAAGGCTTCTAATAACGTAAAAAATGTAAAACAGAGAAAATGAAGTTCAAAGATTTTCTTCTCATACCTCTACATGTAATAAGCTTACCTCAATTTTAAAATCGTCTGTACTGATACTCCTCATCCTCCAAGTTCCTCTTCTCTCCTCTCCTCTTCGAATCTGCCTGGCCTGTATTTACAGGTAAGACACTGATAAGATCTGTTAGCTTTCTTGTCCCTGCTCTCATCGGTGGTGTAGAATGATTTTGTTGTAAACACACCAGGATCTATACCAACTCTCTTCAGCACTTCAATTCTGCCATTATTTCCATTATTGTAACATAAAACTGCCTCATTGACGCCTATTTTGAGTACTTCAAGTCCACAGAATGTCCTTTTTGAGCATCTAATCTAAATTAAATTATTGAGGCTTTCATTTGCATTTTGTGTCTTTCCATGAAGATACTTCCTCAATAAATCAGGGTTTGCAAGAAACCTGAATGTGGGCTTCATTGCATTCATAACAGGTTCTGGTAATGAGTGTTTATGTGAATACATCTCATTTCTGTTGTTGAACTTACACCAATCGTCCTTTGGACTCAGATTTTGCATTTGTGTTTGGTCAGCGGGTAGCTTGTGGAAAAAAATTGCCCACACAGCACGCCTCATTGCCTCTAAATTATGTGTGTTTTTCCAGATAGCTCTCCCATAAAATATCAGGAGAGAATCATTTTCTTTCAGAGTAAGCCTGCCTTTTCCTCCTTTTGGTTTCCCATCCTCATGTACTTCACCTTTCTTGTCTTTCAGGAAGCGATGAAGACTTCTACCAAGCCTCTATTCGGATGTGGCCAGCACATTCCAACTTTTATATTGTTGTATTGTTTGGATTTTTATCTGTTACAGCTTTGAATGAAGAGGAGTATATCTAACATCATACTGGCCCTCAGATCTCGAGAACATCCTCACAACTGCAGCAGCCTCCGTGCCCCCACTTTAGCCACTATGATTTTTAGAGCATGCTACTTAATGCTTTTCTTGCCTCACTTTCTCACTGCCCTCATTGTTGGACGTTTTCCTTGTTGCACACTGGTGGCAGTATTTAGACATAATTTTGACATTGAAAATTTTTCTTGAGTCAATACCAATAACAGATGTAACTCCATACAGGGATGTGTGACCCCTTTTCATCCATGTCCCATCTACAGACCCACACATATCAGTAACATTTGTTGGAGATTCACTGCCATGTATATCTACCCCAGGATGTATTTCTTTTTGGTTTATTTCCACCAGTTACTCCACTGCTCGCTTCATAGAAACTTTGGCAGTATCGCATACAGCATCAGATATTTTTTATTTTTTATTTTTTCAAATCTTGCACAAGTTGGAGGCATGTTCAGAAAACCACACAATAAATTACCTCCTTCCCTGCCCTGTCCAAGGCATCTCAGAGCATATGATAACCTAAAATTGCTTTCATAGGTACCAATGTCAGTTTTTTTTTTTTGGAGGAGGAAAATGAAAATTCATAGCCACATGAATTACAAATTAATTTAAAATCACAAGCTATTCCCACTCTTCTTTCTTCAACAACAACCATGCATTCCATATTTTTACATCTAACACATGAACATGAAAACTTTATAGCCTGGCAGAGAAGCTCTAAATCAATAAGTCTGAGTGGAATCCATATCAACATCATTCACACACCTGTACAATTCTCCTGTCCCAAGTTTTGAAACTGAAGCTGAGAGCTTATGTTCTTCATTTCGAGCTGCTTCCTCTTTTTTGTTGGTAAACTGATTTCCATGAAACCTCCATTTCCTAAACACAGTTCTTTCACTACCCATTACACATAAATCTTGACTTCCACGTAAAGGTTTGTGAATTCAACCTTCCACCTACTAATGTGTGTTAGTACTGTCAAAATGTAAATAAATGACATGCAAGAAAGTTTTCAGGCAAAGATATAGATGTCAGCCAGAGATATAGATGTCAGCCAAAGATATCGAAACAAAATAGCCTTCACACTGACAAAAATCCCGTTGAAGCAAGCAGTTTCCCAAATGTCAGAATAGGTAGGAGAGGCCGCCCTTCTTCTTCTTCATCATCATCATCATCATCATCATCATCATCTTTTCATGACATTACAACACTGCATGGGTCTCTCTCCAACAAGTTTATTCTGTCCTCTCCAGTGCAGTTCTCCCCCATCCTCTGTCTCTGGGAGATTTTATATCTTTCTCCACATTGTCTATCCTCTGCTTTTGTGGCCTTCCTCTGTCTTCTTCCAGCTGACCTCCATTCAAAAACCTTTTTAATTGTTCTTCCAGTATCCATGATATTGACATGAACAAGTTAGATTGTTCTCGTACTTTTTGTTAATCTTACAATGTTAGCTCCTTGTATGAAATGGTCCGACTCAGTGTACAGTTTTATTTAAATTGTCTTGGAATTTGTCCTGTTAATACTAGATAACAGATACTTACCAAAGCTCTGCACATTTTCAAATTTGAGACCTGCTGCTAACAGTTCATCCAAGTTACTATTTTCCTGCCTGGTGAGATTCGTGTAGTTAGCCCTCATTCCTTTCATAGCAAGGCCTCTGGGTTGTGTGGCATCTTTCAGATCATGTATTGTCCTCACTAGTGAAACTCTTTTTTCTTTTAAAAATTCCTGTCTCATCAGCATATGCACGTATCTGAATTTACTTTGTGTCTATGTAACCAGAAATATGAAGATTGAGAATGGAGGCTTCAAGATTGAAAAACATTGTGGACAGTGCCCCCAACCCCATCCCCACCACCACCCCCTTCCCTGTATGATTGTGTTACTGATGCTAAACCAGTTACTTAGTTCTTCATCCACTTGCACTGCAGCATAGGAACTAGCCGATATTGCTTGAGTGAGTGAAGTGTACTTAGAAGGGACTTTAAACAGTAACAAATCAATTAGCATTCCTGCCCTGTCAAGACTATCAATGGCCTGCTTGAAATCTATGTAGAGGGAATGAAGATCAATATTATACTCAAATGCATTTTCATGTATTTGCTTCAGCACAAATATGTGATCTGTTTTTGACCTGTTAGACTGAAAGCCACACTGATATTCTCCCAGAATCTGTTCTGCTTTTGGATCTAGCCTGTTGTGGATAATACTAGACAGAATTTTATAGATTACATTCAGCACCATAATTCCTTGGTAATTCAAGCAACAAGTCTTGCCTCCTTTCTTATGTATTGATTGAAACAGCTTAAAGTCCACTCTTCTGGGATTCTTTCCTGATTCCATATCAAGTTAATAAGGTTATGAATTTACTTATGGAGACCAATTCCCTCATTTTTCAACAATTCTGTAGCTATGACATCAATTATTGGAGCTTTGTAATTTTTTAGACAGTGCACTACATTGCAAACTTCCTCTAATGTGTACTCTCTTTTATCTTTGATCTGTTAGGAAATTTCCCACTTTGTCCTTGCATGTTATTATTTTTGGTTTATATTCTTGAGTTCCTTCTTTAATTTTCATATAAAATTTTCTGCTTTCATTCCTTTGGTGATGCTCTTCCATCTCCTCTATGTTCCTCCTTTTGGCTTCCCTTTTTTTATCCTCCTGCCGACCCCTGATGCCTCTGTTCTCTTTTGACTATAGAATGCCTGATTTGATCAAATATTGTGTTGTAAGCATTTTGGTCTTTCTTCCTTTTTCTGTTCCATTGCCTCTCCACATTCATCATCATATAACTCTTCAGTTCTGAGTCTCCTTGTTTCCCCCAATATTTCATGTGCTGTTGTGAAACTAGCATTTTAATAGAGTTCCATTCTTTGTCTATACATTCTCCGCTGTCTTTTGTTTGTAACTCTTTTCTCAGTCTGTTCTGATACTCTTGAACAGTAGATCTATCTTTCAGTTGTCCATGTTCCATTTCGTTACTCTGGTATTATTTGTTTTATCAGTCATAGTAAGATTCTGTCTCATTTTTGCTCTACTAGGTAAGAAACTGAATCAGAATTTGCTCTTCGGAAAGGGTGCACAGTTTCCATATTAGATGCCCACCTGTACAATACCAGTATATGGTCTATTCAGTTTGCTTAATTTGGTCCTGGTATTTTCCAGGTCTTTTTGCAAATATTTTTCCTGAGGAACACATACTTTTACTGCCTTTAACTTGTATGGTACAGCAAACTGGACAACCCTCATACTGTTATTACTAGTTTGATTTCACAGGCTTACCTTACGTAACACACTTCTGAGAGCATCTTTGATGCCCAGTTTGGCAATATAGTCTCCATGCACTATTTTGGCATCGTGTCCAAGTATTTTATCACAAACCTCCTGCAGCTGACCATAGAAACCGTGTACCACATCTTCATCTGATTCTGCTGTTGGCATGTATAGATTCATGGAGATCACATAGTGAAATTTCACTTTGATACACAGAGTACATATTCTTGTATTGTGGGGAGTGAAAGCTATAACAGGTCCACATTTCTCGGGAGACTATAAACCCAACTCCATATTCTCCTTGTCTTTCATCTTTTCATGAGTAATACAGGGAGAATTTCTGCTTATGGATCTCATCACTTTCTCAACCCCCAAAATGGAGGACCAGGCATCCATTTCGAGGTTAACTTTCTCCGGGGGGGGGGGGGGGGGGGTGATGACCCAAGCCTATAGAGCCCCCCACCAACCCTTTAGTGTGGGGCACACTTTGTCTTGCTCCTCTACTAGGGTCAATCCACTTGAGTGACCCTGCCAGTAGGTATGTTAATGCTGGCATAGGCCCAGCTTTCTGAAAGCACCCAAGCCTCCCTGTCAGGCACAGAAGGTGCCATCAACAAGGCAGTTAGGGAGGTGTGGGATCATATATTTCTATTTAATATTACACTATAAGTAAAAAGTGTCTCACTTGTTGGCTCAGTGGTAAATTACCAGATTACAGTTATGAAGGTCTGGGATTTGATCCCTGGTCATTGCTAGGACTTTTATCTGTCATTTATCACTTCTTTTATCTCTAGAATTGTTTGTTAATGTGAAAAATGCCAAATTGCTTCATGATTCAGATGCCACTTAAAATGTAGGGCCCCCTATAACTGGCCGGGTTAGTCAATTCAGAGGTTGGATGAAGGCAAGGTTACACACCACCACTATGAGTACCATACCTAGTAAAGTCCAGTGGCACTGAAATCAACCTTCTGGTTGATGACAGCCTTACCCATTTTTAAGTAAAAATTTAAGGTATTGTCAACGTGAAGTTTGGTTTGAACACCACGGTGCTTTACTAGGTATTATCATGTTGGGCGTGATATGCCATTGACTTTCTCTGATATTTGAACTGCCTTATGCAGACAGTTATAGGGTAACCAACAGTTTAATGTAGATGCCAATCCATCATGCAGATCAGCAATTTTCACATGAACAAACATTGCTGAAGGTGGTAGAAGTGATAGATGAATGACCAGGGATCAAACCTGAGACCCCTGGTTCTGTAGTCTGACTCTTTGCCAATGAGCCACACTCCCAGTATATGCTATTAATTTAAAATGTGGGGTTTGCCAAGATGGTCTAATCATTTATGTGATGTTTCAAATCTGTTGTGGTTTTATGAATGTAGTAGTTTTCTTGTAGGTTGAAAGCACGGCTTTTGTTGCTTATCCTTATGATTTCTATGTCTGTGTGTGTGGTTGTAATTTTATGTCAGTGTTGATGCAGTGTTCATCAAAAGTTGAGTGATTCATTCTGTACTTCCATCCTCATACATGCTCTTTGTATCTAGTACCAAATGTTCTACTGGTTTGTCCTACGTAATATCCACCCACTTCAAGAACATACTTGGTGCAGTAGCTGATGGTAGTTGCAGAATCAATGAAAGTTACAAGATGGTGTAAGGCTTTGTACTGTTGTTCACTTGTTTTTGGTGACTGCCAGTCTTGGCCCAGCATACAATGTGTTGCATGCTGACATTATTGTCACCATTGTATGTCTGATAATTTTGTTTAGTGTGTCATTGACTCCCTATGTCACATTTGCTTTCATTTGCAAAAGCAAATGACAGAATGCGCCGAGTGGTGTCTCCTAACACAGTTGGGCTATATTGATAGTGAGGGAAAGCTGTCGGTGTTGGTCAAGTAGCTTCAGTTTGTATCAACTGACCTAGCCCACATCAGCCACCACCCAGAGTATCTTCAGGAAGAACCTTCCATCTCATTGCGAATGCAGCAAAGAAAAACCCTACTAGCAACAAGAGAAAAATCTACCACTATTCTGATATCAGTAAAGGTAATTTCACTTGCAAAAGGATGAAGATTTGGGTGCAGGGATGTGCAAGAACTTATTTGGATAATAGAAAAGGTCACTGTTTTCCATAACTAACATTCCATAATATATTACATAAATACTTTTGTATTTTTAGATTGGATATAGCATTGTGAAATTAATTTTAATGTAACCTAAGTATTGCGAAATGTTGCTTTATGTACTTATTGCTGTGTGGTTGATTTCAAGGTTCAGCAGACAATAGTTTATCAGAACAACTGAGCAGTAGTGCTCAGGCAAGGGCTCTGAAGCTTGAGCTTGAGAACAGGAGGCTCCTATCAACTATAGACAGTTTACGTGAATCATCATTCCATGAAACAAATACAAAAATCTTGGAGATTGAAAAGGAAAAGAAGAGACTGTCATTGAAGGTATGCAAAATAAATTGAAAACATTTGTTTAATATACCAGTACCTGGAGATTATTTTATTTCTGTACATTTCATATGTAGAATTGTTTCTGTCTAGTAAGAGCTTTGAAATGTCAGTTAATAGTTTTTGGTAGTATGAATCATATGGGATCATACAAATAAAATACATTTCGTATAACAATACATAGAACTTACATTTTTTGACTGTGATTGGGAGTGTATATATGGTAAAAAGATGGGTGGAGGAAACAGAAATTGGAGGTTTAATTGACACATTATAAAGTATTAATGACAGTGACTTTCTGGAAGTTAAATTGATTGTACTTCTATTAGAACTTAAATTCACAATTTTCAATGCTGTGTTAAGCATTTTATCTCATTTCATTAAATGATATCTTCAAAAGTGTAAATGATGTGCATGCACACATAAGCACACACATATCATTGTGTGTGCACACATTCATTCATTCTCTTACCTGCGCGTGCACGCAAGAATTTATATGGTGGGGGAGGGGACAGAGAGAGAGAGAGAGAGAGAGAGTGTTTGTGTGTGTGAATGGTTGTCATGGGTGGACTGGATGGGATGCTGTGGTAGAGCCTAGAGGTACACATTGTATTCTTGGATAAATTGGTTGTTATATTACTGGAAGTAATGCTAATATTACTAGGATGTGACCAACATAATGAATCTGAGAAATTACTTGAAAGTATCAGAAAATAAACTTGGTTAAGGAAGAATCCAATTTTAGAAGGGAGTAGAATGGGTAAATAAATGGGCTTGAACTTACACTTGGCCAGAAATTGATAGCGATGAAATAGCATGAAAGTATTTCCATTGGGAGCTTCATCTAAAGGAGAACAGATTGCTGTAAAGGCTGTTATGACTGGATTTAGCTGTATCACTGAAGAGGCAGCAGGATGTCAATGAGATATAGGCACTATAGACAATTTGTTTACAATGATGTTAAAGGCTGAACTTGGGCAATATGCAAGTTTAAAGGGGGTTGAAGGTATAATAAACTGAGAAATTGTGTCAATGATTTTTGAGAAATGAACTGAAAGTTTAAAGACTGTGAGTGGGCAGTGGTATTCCAGTAGGGAAACATATTAGACATGTGGCATTGACTGCATTGTATAAAATGTCATAAAAATATTTTTCATTTCATTAATTAGATTAAGGCCTTATATATGTACCAAATATCATCTTTCATGATTTATGCATGTATTAACGACCTACTGTTGATTCCTCTGTTATGAAGTTAGTTACAGCATACAGTTAATTTGATAATTGTGATCAAATTCCTTCTCATCAAGTTGAACTAATATAAAGCTCTCTGGTTTTCAGCCAAATGAGTTCATTGAAATGGTGCAGTGTTTCAAAGAGTCTCACTTTCATCATATCACCTTCACCAGAATATGATAGAAGTGACCACTCATTGAAGCGTCAGGCCATTTCAGTGAACTCACTTGCCTTTACTAAGAGGTTTATATTAGCTTGATTAATCATGTTTTGAGGCGATGGACACTGTGTACTTATAGAAGATTTTGCTGCTTTTACTGATCAAGATTGTTCTTAGAGGATAATGCAAGACCATTTTGAATGTGAGAGATATTATTAGCTACTCTTGGAAACTGTTTCAGGTATTAACCATGTGCAGGAACAGTTGAGGGAGAATTTGTCTTCTGCTGAACCATCAGCTGGGATGCTAGATCAGTTGCAGTAGGACTGTGATATAAACAAAACATATTGTTCTCTGTGTATATTAGGTGGTGTTGAGCCCACTGCTTGTCAAGTATGAACCATTGTTGTAAGTGTACTAACCTGTGATCACTGGATTGCACATGGTGTCTCATAAGTGGAAATTCATGAACTGCTGTAAACTGGTTTTATGATAAATTCTCAAATAATGTACTCAGCAGAACATTTAATTACTTTGCACATTTATTGACAATCATTACAACATGATGACCAGTTTCAGATCTTTTGTAGTATATTAATCACAGGCAGACGCATACAGCAACCTCCAAATCAGCCAGACAGTGGCTAAATATTTACAGGCCACTTTTGGATATGGTTCTTGACAGATAAACCTCATAAAGTTGCTGTCGAATTACACAGTCAGTTTTCTGATAACTGATAATACCACATAGAAATGTACGAAGTGGACACTGAGGAATTAACACTGTAATTGCAGCAGATGATAACCTTGAAGTACTGCAAGGTTGATGTTTTAAGTGCGAACCACACTTTAACCTAAGAGTTTCACAAAGATACAATGTAAGTGACTACATATTGTTGACACAGTGAATGCTAGCCTATGACTGACTACGTTTGGGTGGGATATAAAGACTGGTGTAATGATATTTTGTGATTTTGGAAATTTCAGATCTGTTTATAAAATTATAGTGTGAAACTGCAAATGCTGTATAGGTTTCAACAAGAACTTGCTTTAACTAAAATATGGCTCGTTAACAAAGGAAAACAGATTACAGATCTATTTTTATGCCTCCTCTGTGAATTACCAATTTACAAGCACCCTTAAAATTATGTTAATTTATACAAATTCTTAATTATGGACTTAACTGAAAAATGAAGTGTTTTATCTGGTTTAGAAAAATAAGGGTGATAAATATATAGGTCCAATCCTGTCATCTGATGTACAGTGGCTCAGCTGGCAAAATTAAATTTGGGTGTGACTGATCTTTACTTACAGATAGCTTTTAAGTGAATTACTTTTGGAAAACTGAAACAGGTTAGCAGAAAGAATGAAATGACAACTTTCTGATGAGTGGTGTCAATTCTCTCAGAACTGTTGATTAGTTCAAACAGCATACTGTAGTAATAATTTAAGTTATCAATTACTCTTTATTAGCATGGTTTTAAGCAAAACTAATTATATTAGTGTAATTGGTGGACAGAAAACTACTACCTGAATAATAAATTAATGAGAAAAATTATATATATAGTATTTTGGCAATTTCGAATGTATATAGTATACACATTGTATGTTCAGTCAGACACATTTGAAATATATGGGAAAAAATTGCCAGCCGCAGTGGCCAAGTGGTTCTAGGTGCTTCAGTCTGGAACCGCGCGACCGCTACAGTCGCACGTTCGAATCCTGCCTCGGGCATGGATGTGTGTGATGTCCTTAGGTTAGTTAGGTTTAAGTAGTTCTAAATTCTAGGGGACTGATAACCTCAGATGTTAAGTCCCTTAGTACTCAGAGCCATTTGAACTATTTTTTGGGAAAGAATTAGTTGTTTGGTAGGAGTAAAATAATATCAGTGGAAAGAGTTTCAGCTTCCTATGTTTTAATGTATTGTAAATTTCTTCAGTATCCTGTTTTCATTTGATATTTCTGTGAGCCTTTGTGTACTGCTAGATTTGCCATATTTTACAAGTTTTTGTGTAATACAGTAATTTGTTATTTTCACACTGTCAGCCATCTACTGCAACACTAGCTCTTATATTTGTGAAGGCTGGGTATTTAACACAACTCTTAATGTGGCCATTTTCTTTTATTCAAAAGCAGTCATTGTTTCCATCTGGCTATCAAGTTTTATTGTAGTGTTTCTGGCTGATTTTAAAAGACATGTAATTTTTCAAGCTAGCCTCTCGAAGTGCATTAATAGATTGTACATGATGAGCTGATCACTGTGTCCAACAGAAATTGTGTATAGGTATACTACACAGTCCAGTCACATCAATCTGACCACCTATCAGAAAAGTGAATAACCACCTTTTGCAGTGCAGATGTACAGAAAAAAAGTCAAAGAGGTTCTGGAAGGTCCTGACAGATGCAGTGCTGTGCCGCTACTCTTCAAACCATGCCCATGCACTGCGAGCTGTGTGACATTTTGCATTTTGCTGCCGGAGATGCCATTGTGCCAAGGAAAAACGAACTGCATGCAAGAGTAGACACGGTCCTCAAGGATAGATGCATACCTGTGGTGATCCATTGCGTATTCCAGAGTGACGAGATAGCCCAGGGAATGCTACAGAAACATTCCCCAGACCATAACGTTCCTTCCTCCAGCCTGGACCTTTCCAACAATTGTTGCTGGGCCATATACACCAACAACCATGTTTCTGATGGTGCATACAGTGTTTGTGACCTGAAAAGGCCACCTGTTGCCACCTGGTGGATGTCCAGTTGCAATATTGGTGTGCAAATTCCAACCTTTGTCACCGATGAACAACAGCCACCATGGGAGTGTGAACCAGGCACCTGCTGCCGAGGCCCATACACAGCAAATTTTTCTGAACACTCATTGAGGAGACATTGTTGGTACCCCCTAGGTATATCTGGGTGGTCAGTTGCTCAACAGTTGCACGTCTGTTCACATGTAAACATCTCTGCAGTCCGCATTCACCCCTGTCATCTACAGCCCATGGTGCACAACAGTTGCTTCGCTGCCAGTTTTGGATAGCACCGTTTAGCTATACACAGTCTGCTTTAACCGGTGTGGCATGTGAACAGTTCATGAGCATTGCTGTTCCGGAAATGCTTCCACCTTTGGCCCAAAAGCCAATGAGTGAGCCATTTTGGACATCAGATAAATCACTCTGTCCCCCCATTGACATGCTTTATATACCTTCCACTGTAAGTGCTGCCACCTGCTGTCTATGAGTGATTATTGCACTTTGACATCAAACATAGACAGTGGTCACATTAATGTGACTGGACCACGTATATTTTGTGAGAGACGACAATACACAATGCGTTAACACATTACAAGTGCCTCATTTGGAATAGACTGATAGCACATGGCAGTAAAGACAGTACATCCATATATGGACAGTGACTTCTTTTAAACAATTCTTGTCACTGTGGAATCATTTTTCTAGAAAACCGTCTGGTTTATGATTACGTGGTCTCTGTAACCTACTTGAACCAAATACTGGGTTGGTTGCATACATTTCAGACCAATTTCATACTTGTGTCCTCTCCTGTCTGGCAGGGAGTGCTTCTCTTGTAAGCCTCATTGTCTGCAGAATGCTGAACAGTTGCATAGGTCAAAGAAAAAGGTATTGACTGAACAAACAATGGAATTTTTATTGGTGTGTAGCTATGCTACATTGAAACAGTGGAACAAATAACATCCAGTCAGTAGAGCACTTGCCTGCAAAAGGCCAAGGTCGCAGGCTTGAGTCACAGTCTTGCACTAATTTTTAATCTGTTAGACAGTTTCAGACCAATGCACACTCCATTGCAGAGTGAAAATTCATTCTGGAAACATCCAAGTGGTCTGATTTGACAGTGTTTACACTCTGACCTTGCTGTTTAAATTCTTTTATTTGTACAACAGAGCCCTCAAAATTCAGTTCTGTTTTAGTGCTGCTAAATGTGTAATGAAGAATTTGTTGTACTTATTCCACCTGTATTCACAACATCCATAGGGCACATAATTTTTCATGCAGAAATATTCATGATTGTGGCCATTTCCATGTGTAAATGAGATATTATTTGGTTGCATTCTGGTTTACTAATTTTCTGATAATAATAGCTATATTGTGTCAACATTTCTGAAAATACTAAGTAATCTTCCTTTATCAGTATTTGGAACAACGTTGAAATGATGTTGATCTACGCTGATGTAAGCATTCCTCGTGGTTTGGTCTGTTCTGTCAGAATTACAGAATTTTTAAAAGTCAGCCATTTCACTTTCTTTAGGTGGAGCAATATCAGGAGACATGTAAAAGACTTAATCAACAAACTTCTGATCTGGAAAAACTTTTTAAAGAATCACTTGCTGAAAATAAAGAACTGCAGGATGTAATTAGTTCATTAAAACAAGCTGCAGATAAAAATGGACGGGAGATACAGGTATGCTACATTTTATTTTTGTTAAGTTGCATTATTTTATGATTTGATTTTTTTTTCTTCATTTACTTTATTTTTTACACCACAGATAATAAATTCACGGGCTTCTATGTTTGCATTTCCCTTTATTGACCAAAAATATGAGTCCTGGCTTCAACCAAATGTACATGGCTTCAAGCATGTACAGTTAGTACAGGTAGTTTCAAGCAAAACGGTCCTATAAAACATGTATCTGACTTAGAGTAACAATTGAGTTGTGTGCAATGGAAAGCTCACAAAATAGTTTGAGAATATAAAAACTACTTTTTGATGGATTTAATAATCAAGAAAATAGTTGAAGAATTTTAACATTTTAAATTAGAATCTCAGAATTTTGATCAACATGCAGTGTGCTTCTCAGTGCAGTTCTGTTCACATGGGTGATCTTGGCCTTCTTTTCTTGATGCTTACAGTATTGAGCTGTATATGCTCGTGGTCACAACCAATCACTTAATTTTTTTTAGTTAGTTTGTTTTTAATTGCTATATGTGTGTGCAGTGTGTTTATAAGTATGAAAAAATGTAAACCGAAAGCAAATGGGACTGGTTGTGGCCAAATATACAATGCGATGCTAGCAGCCATCTCATATTTTGCATTAATTTTTGCTCATTAGACTTTCTCAGCCATGGCGATGTAAATATGTAACTCAATAAGAGCCAGAGAATTCAGTGTCCTGCAAATACAACTGTCAAAGTTTCCCATCATTCGTTGAAACTTCATTTCATGACAAGAATATGCAGCAACACCATCATGATGAAAGACCATGCTTGCTCCTGAAGCCAATAAGAGTAAAACTTCACTTTACTGAAAGGTTGTGAGCTTAATCCTTGCAAGATGATTCAGTAAAACATCAGTCCCAATTGACTGACTATTAATCATATCATACCACAGACAGGTGGTATGAACTTGCGTCTCAGCAATGGCTGTGCAATGAACTCTGATGTGACTGAAGGGTGTCACTGATGCCAGCAGGAATGAAACAAGTATTGCGCGTAAGCAGTTAGTGGAAGTTTGTTTGTGAATATATTGCACCTATTTGTGAATCAAGAGACATTCTGTCCATAACAAAGACAATATCTGATTAAAAAAAATAGTAAAAAACTTCTGGAGACCATCACATTTAGATGTTTAGGGTAATACTAACTAAGAGATTCCCTGCTACAATTATAACAGGCTAGGAGAGCCTTTACAAAAATGTGCTGAAGATATTCTGTTAACTTAAGTGTGAACGTTAGGAAGAAATGTGACACTGTTGTTGCGAAACCCTGTCAAGTAAATTTAAAGTACAGGTGTTTGAGGAAGACTCTGCAATAATTTTGTGCCTCCATCAGATATTGCACATAGGACACAATGGGAATAAAATAAGAGAGATTAGGGTGCATACCGAGACATATAGTGTGTGTTTTCCCATGCTCCGTACTCAAGTGGAGTTGGACAGAAAGACATTACTCATTAATATAAGACTGAAGTGCCTCCACCATGGGCCATACAGTAGCTCATGGAGTATATATGTAAATGTAGAGGACTTACATTAATAGTGCCCATAGAATTCTCTTTGGTGTCATCAGAGAATAATGTTCCACACACTTGAAACTGTCCTATAGTTGATGCTCATTTTGTTTCTTATGATACTCTGAAGAAATTTGTTTGCTTAAGACTGTATCAGTTTCACAAAAAATTGTTAAGAATATGAGTAAATGTCCATGCATCTGGTAAGGGGATTGTACGTGGTATTCTTTACGTACAGAAAAAGTTATTTTTGTTTTGACACTCATTAAAGGTTTGTTGTGAGAGCGTAAACATGTGCATCATGTGTAAACATATGCAGCATTGTCGAAAACATCAGTAACGGAAAAGAATGAAACATTTAAGTCAAAAGTCAGACTCTGGATTACCATTAATCTTTTGACCTGTGCATTTATTGTAACTTTACAAATCAGCTACAGACACACAGTAACTTTACAAATCAGCTACAGACACACACACACACACACACACACACACACACACACACACACACACACACACACACACACACAAATGTTTTTTGCTTGAAGGTTTCTGTACTACCACCTTTTTAGATATTTACCATCCTTTCTTAAAAGATCCTGCATACTCTGTAAATGACCTTTAGCTTAGTCTGTCAGCTTCAGAGTTGATACATAATAGGTGTTGCAGTCATTGCTTTCTGCCTTCCATTCATCTACCTGCCATACCAGGTGAGCTATGTGGAAAACTTTTTTTGTACTTGCATAAGAAATCTCTGCTGTTACTGTGTACAGTTAAATACTGAAAAATGTAGTGCCCACCTGTGGTGGGTATTTATAGTCCTGTAACAACTCTTTATAAGTATAAATATATTTTAGGTTATAATTCACTGCTGATTACAGTCAGAAACACACTCCAGTAATTTTATTGGATTGAAGATAATGCTTCTATGTGCCAAATGACAAAGTAGGTAACTGATAGAAATTGTAGCTTTTATAGCCAATAATTTTGGAAGAAATCACTCTTCCAGCATGAAATATGAAAATTCATCCAGCATTCTAGATCAAAGGAGACTCAATATAACAAGATGAGAAGGCAAAAGGTGGTTAAATACTAACAGCAAATGATACTTTGAAGTGGTGAAGGGGACAGATGGCAACTTAGACCTAGGTTGGGCAGACTGACAGTAATGGGTTAGATGATACACATCTACATGACAACTATGAAATTCACACTTAAGTGCCTGGCAGTGGATTCATCGAACCACCTCTGCTCTGTTTCTCTACTGTTTTAGCCTCCAAGAGTGTGTGGGAAAACCAGACACTTAAATCTTTCCGTGAGAGTTCTGATTCTCTTATATTATTACAAATTACATTTCTCTGTATGTAGGTGGGTGGCAACAGAATATTTTTGCATCTGTAGGAGAAAGTTGATGATTGAAATTTCATGAAAAGATCTTGCTGTTGTTTAAAGATTGTCACCACAGCTGTCATATCTTCAATTCTCTCTCTCTCTCTCTCTCTCTCCCTCCCTCCCTCCCTCCCTCCTTCCCTCCCTCCCTCCTTCCCTCCCTCCCCCTCTCCCCCCTCTCCCTCCCCCCCTCTCCCTCCCCCCCTCTCCCTCCCCCCCTCTCCCTCCCCACCTCTCTCCTATTTCATGATAGTACAAAGTGAGCTACACTTTGAGCTTTTTTGGTGCTCTCCAGCAGTCCTATCTGGTAAGGATCCCATACAGCCCATAATAGTCTAGCAGAGGACAGGCAGGAGTAGTGTAGGCAGTCTCTTTAGTGGATTTGTTTCATCTTCTAAGTGTTCTGACAATAAAATGCAGTCTCTGGTTCTCCTTCCCCATAACATTACATCCACATCTACATCCATACTCCGCAAGCCACCTGACAGTGTGTGGCGGAGGGTACCTTGACTACCTCTATCGGTTCTCCCTTCAATTCCAGTCTCGTATTGTTCATGGAAAGAAGGATTGTCGGTATGCTTTTGTGTGGGCTCTAATCTCTCTGATTTCATCCTCATGGTCTGTTTGCGAGATATACGTAGGAGGGAGCAATATACTGCTTGACTCCTCGGTGAAGGTATGTTCTCGGAACTTCAACAAAAGCCCGTACCGAGCTATTGAGCGTCTCTCCTGCAGAGTCTTCCAGTGGAGTTTATCGATCAGCTCTGTAACGCTTTTGCGATTACTAAATGATCCTGTAATGAAGCGCGCTGCTCTCTGTTGTATCTTCTCTACCTCTTCTATCAACCCTATCTAGTACGGATCCCACACTGGTGAGTAGCATTCAAGCAGTGGGCGAACAAGTATACTATAACCTACTTCCTTTGTTTTCGAATTGCATTTCCTTAGGATTCTTCCAATGAATCTTAGTCTGGCATCTGCTTTACTGATGATCAACTTTATATGATCGTTCCATTTTAAATCACTCATAATGCGTACTCCCAGATAATTTATGGAATTAACTGCTTCCAGTTGCTGACCTGCTATTTTCTAGCTAAATGATAAGGGATCTTTCTTTCTATGTATTTGCAGCACATTACACTTGTCTACATTGAGATTCAATTGCCATTCCCTGCACCATGCGTCAATTCACTGTAGATCCTCCTGCATTTCAGTACAATTTTCCATTGTTACAACCTCTCGATATACCACAGCATCATCCGCAAAAAGCCTCAGTGAACTTCTGATGCTATCCACAAGGTCACTTATGTATATTGTGAATAGCAACAGTCCTACGACACTCCCCTGCGGCACACCTGAAATCACTCTTCCTTTGGAAGACTTTCCTCCATTGAGATTGACATGCTGCATTCTGTTATCTAGGAACTCTTCAATCCAATCACACAATTTGTCTGATAGTCCATATGCTCTTACTTTGTTCATTAAATGACTGTGGGGAACTGTATCGATCGCCTTGCGGAAGTCAAGAAACACGGCATCTACCTGGGAACTCATGTCTATGTCCCTCTGAGTCTCGTGGATGAATAGCGCGAACTGGGTTTTACGCGATTGTCTTTTTCAAAACCCATGGTGATTCCTACAGAGTAGATTTCTAGTCTCTAGAAAAGTCATTATACTCTAACATAATACATGTTCCAAAATTCTACAACTGATCGACATTAGAGATATAGGTCTATAGTTCTGCACATCTGTTCAACGTCCCTTCTTGAAAACGGGGATGACCTGTGCCCTTTTCCAATCCTTTGGAATGCTACGCTCTTCTAGAGACCTGTGGTACACCTTCCAGTTTAAGTTATTTGTACTATAATCCCTAGGTATTCAGTCGAATTGATAGCATTTAGATTTGTGTCATTTATTGTGTAACCGAAATTTAACAGATTCCTTTTAGTGCTCATGTGATGGCCTCACACTTTTCATTATGTAGGGTCAATTACCACTTTTCACACCATACAGATATCTTGACTTAATCATTTTAATGTTGGTTTTAATCTTCCGATAACTTTACTAGGCGATAAATGACAGTATCATCTTCAAACAGTCTAAGAGACCTGCTCATATTGTTTCCTAAATCTGTTATATAGATGAGCAACAGAAAGTGGTGTATAATACTTTCTTGGAGAATGCCAGGCATCACTTCTGTTTTACTTGTTGACTTTCCATCAGTTGCTACAAACTGCGACCTTTCTGACAGGATATCACAAATCCAGTTGCACAACAGATACGATAGAATATAGTATGAAAGAAGAGGCAAATATTAATAATGTGAGAATGGTGGCTAAAAGGAGGAGGTTTAGGAAAAAAAAACAAAAAAAAAAAAACCAAAGTAAACCATAACAGGAGCAATTAGTATAAACTGAAACCATTATACGTCCTTATGGCATAGAAAGTTGAATGGTAGTTATGTGCATCAGATTATATATGACATGAATTTCCCCATAGGTGGTGTTTATATGACGAACTAGGGCTTACCATTGGTGGGGTTGGGGCATATAGTAATTGGAAAGTGTTTATGGTAAACTTTTCAGCAGAAACAGTGACAGGGGTATGAATTATATGCCAAGGAAACAAGTTGAAAGATGAGTACAGTCTGACTATGGTTATATGGAGAGAAGTAGATTACTTAAAACCTATGTGTATCTGGAGGAATTTTGGAAAAGGTTGATTTCATTGCAAGACACAGTTTCAGAAAATTATAGCACTGTGTAGAAGCTGTTGATGTGTTTTGAAGCAGGATAGTGGTGTGTGACAAGAGGTACATTCCGTGTTTTTTAAGACAAGTGGGAAGTACTGAGGCTCTGTGTCATGACATGAGAAATCTGCTTGTTGACCAGAAAGCCAGGGAAATCCTGAGATGTGAAGGTGGTGTTGAGATTGATGGTGCATTTATTTAAAGAATAACTATATGAAAATGTATGTTTACTATGGATTACAGAACTTGATGGAAGGGAATACTTTACTATCAAAAGATGTTAACTATGTTTGTGGAGGTACTGACATATCTTGATGAATCTGATAAGTGCTGAAAAAAGGATATAACCATAATTGAGGTGGCGGTCAAAAGAGAGGAAAATGACTCAAGATTCAGAAATGGGCTAGGTGTGTCTTATCTGTGAAAACTTTGAAGCTGAGAACATTTTGGGGACACCTGAGAAACAATACTAAAGTTGTGCTGGATATTGGGAAATCCTTGGAACTCCTATTGTGTCTTACGAGAGTGGTGTTAGAGCAAGTTGAGATTGTGTGTAAAACTGTTTCAAATCAGAAAGTTTAGGCTGCTATTAAAATGATATTTCTGATTTAAGTTGTGGTTAGAAGATAGTAAATCCATAACTAGATAAAGTTGTTTAAACTTAGAAGTAGGACAAAACTTCTGCTACATCAACATCTTCATTTATAATCTGCAAGACACCTTATAATGAATGGCCGTGGGTACTTCTGGTACTACTGTCTTTGCCCAATTTTCCTGTTCCATTCACAAATGTCACATGGAAAGCTCTGTATGAGCTGTAATTTCTCTGATTTTCTCATGGCAATCATTTTGCAAGGTTTATATGGGAGGAAGTAATTGTTGCCTGACTCTCCCCATAAGTACTCTCTCAGAATTTTAACAGTAAACTGCTCTGTAAAGCACAACACCTTTTTTCTGGGGTATGTCACTAGATTTTGTTGAACATGTGTAAAACACTCTCACAGTGATCCTGCGATGAAATGAACTGTTATTTATTGGATCTTCTCTCTCGCCTGTTAATCCTACTTGATAAAGGTCTCAGACTGACAAACATTACTCAAGAATTGTCTGAATGAGTATTTTGTAGGCCACTTCTTTCATAGGTGAATTACATTTCCTTAAGATTCTTCCAATGAACCTTATCCTGGCATCTGCTTTGCCTTCTATTTGTTTCAAGTGGCATTTCACTTCAGGTCACTCCAGATGGTCACTCCTAGGTATTTTACAGCATTTACTGTTTCTGGCAAGTTGTTTCCACTGCTGTAATCAAACAGTAGTGGATCATTTCACTTGTTTACATACAATATGTTACATTTATTTACATCCAGAGTCAGTTGCCATTCCCTGCACCAGTAGTCAAGACCTTTTGCAAGTCTTCCTGCATTTCACATTTCCTATTTTTCTATAGATAACAGCATTATCTGCAAATAGCCTCATAGAGCCTCCAATGTTAACACTAGTTTATTAACGTAAATGGTAATGACCCTATAACACATCCTTGTTGTACTCCCAAAACTACCTTTACAGTTGTTGAATTTGTTTCATTAAAAATGACATGTTAAGTTCTATCTACAAGAAAGTCTTCAATCTAATCACAAATCTGGTCCGATATTTGGTAAGCATGTATTTTTCCTATTAAATGACAGTGCCGAACTGTATTGTATGCCTTCTGGAATTCAAGGAACACGGCACAACCTGAGCACCTTGTCTATGGTGCTTTGGATCACATGGGCGAACAGAACATGCTGAGTTTCACAACATCACTTTTTTCAAAATCCATATTTATCTTTATAGAGGAGATTTTTGTTCCTGAAAAGTGTGGTTATGTGTGAGCATAAAATATTTTCCATAATTTTACATCATATTGACATTAGTGATGTTGTTGTTGTTGTTGTCTTCAGTCCTGAGACTGGTTTGATGCAGCTCTCCATGCTACTCTATCCTGTGCAAGCTTCTTCATCTCCCAGTACCTACTGCAACCTACATCCTTCTGAATCTGCTTAGTGTATTCATCTCTTGGTCTCCCCCTACGATTTTTACCCTCCACACTGCCTTCCAATACTAAATTGGTGATCCCTTGATGCCTCAGAACATGTCCTACCAACCGATCCCTTCTTCTGGTCAAGTTGTGTCACAAACTTCTCTTCTCCCCAATCCTATTCAATACTTCCTCATTAGTTATGTGATCTACCTATCTAATCTTCAGCATTCTTCTGTAGCACCACATTTCAAAAGCTTCTATTCTCTTCTTGTCCAAACTATTTACCGTCCATGTTTCACTTCCATACATGGATGGCTACACTCCATACAAATACTTTCAGAAATGACTTCCTGACACTTAAATCTATACTCGATGTTAACAAATTTCTCTTCTTCAGAAACGCTTTCCTTGCCATTGCCAGCTTACATTTTATGTCCTCTCTACTTCGACCACCATCAGTTATTTTGCTCCCCAAATAGCAAAACTCCTTTACTACTTTAAGTGTCTCATTTCCTAATCTAATACCCTCAGCATCACCCGACTTAATTCGACTACATTCCATTATCGTCGTTTTGCTTTTGTTGATGTTCATCTTATATCCTCCCTTCAAGACACCATCCATTCCGTTCAACTGCTCTTCCAAGTCCTTTGCTGTCTCTGACAGAATTACAATGTCATCGGCGAACCTCAAAGTTTTTATTTCTTCTCCATGGATTTTAATACCTACTCCAAATTTTTCTTTTGTTTCCTTTACTGCTTGCTCAATATACAGATTGAATAACATTGGGGAGAGGTTGCAACCCTGTCTCACTCCCTTCCCAACCACTGCTTCCCTCTCATGCCCCTCGACTCTTATAACTGCCATCTGGTTTCTGTACAAATTGTAAATAGCCTTTCGCTCCCTGTATTTTACCCCTGCCACCTTTAGAATTTGAAAGAGAGTATTCCAGTCAACATTGTCAAAAGCTTTCTCTAAGTCTACAAATGCTAGAAACGTAGGTTTGCCTTTCCTTAATCTTTCTTCTAAGATAAGTCGTAAGGTCAGTATTGCCTCACGTGTTCCAGTATTTCTACGGAATCCAAACTGATCTTCCCCGAGGTCGGCTTCTACTAGTTTTTCTATTCGTCTGTAAAGAATTCGTGTTAGTATTTTGCAGCTGTGGCTTATTAAACTGATTGTTCGGTAATTTTCACATCTGTCAACACTTGCTTTCTTTGGGATGGGAATGATTATATTCTTCTTGAAGTCTGAGGGTATTTCACCTGTTTCATACATCTTGCTCACCAGATGGTAGAGTTTTGTCAGGACTGGCTCTCCCAAGGCCGTCAGTAGTTCTACTGGAATGTTGTCTACTCCGGGGGCCTTGTTCCGACTCAGGTCTTCCTGTAATTATGCACAACTGTCCAATGACCCTTCTTGAAAATGGAAACAACCTGTGCTTTTTTCCAATTGCTAGGTGTATTTCATTCCTCCAGTGACCTACAATGTGGCACTACTAGAAGGGAGAAAATCCTTTCGCATTATCTCCATAGAAATTCACAGTATCTCACGTGGTCCAGTTTTGAGCAGCATTACTTAATTTTTTATTTCATGATTGCTTGTGTCCATATCTACTATTTTGATGTTTCTGTGATGATTGAAATGTGGAACCGTATTACGATTTTCTGTGATGAAACAATTTTGGAAGATTTAATTCAGTATTTTGGTATATTCTCTGTCATCTTTTATTTCAGTGTCAGTATTATCACTTAGTGACTTAATAGATGATATTGATCACTTACTGTCTCTCCATTAGACCAAAACTTTGTAGGATTTTTAACAGGTTGTTAGGCAAAACTTTATTTTCAGACTCATGGAATGATTTTCACAATCCTCACCTTTTGCATATGTTGGCTTGTTCACCTTCTATATAAACCTGCAATGAAGCTCTCTCTGCTTTCATAGCAGATTTCTGACATGGTGCTGAACTACTGTGGATCTTTTCCACCTCTCAGAATCTTGCTTTGCACATACTTTTCTAAGACATATTGTACAATGCTTTTTGAGTTTTATCTACAGCTTTGTCCTCACAGCTGAATGTTTGATGTTGAGTTCTTAGATGTTTTGCAGTTTGTTACCAGTAAGTCTTGCAAACTACAAATATCATCCTTCATTTTTTAACATTACTTGTAATATCCCTCATCATTAATGCTATCATAGGCTTATGAATTCCTCCTTGACATTAACTTATTGGAAAATTTCAAATCTGTTTTTTTCTACGAGGTCTTAAGACATTGCTCTTGTAATGCCTGCTAGTATAGAGGGTGCACTGCTTTTTACTGTTTCCCAGTCAAACAGGAAGCTACACTCACCTGCTAATCATTTGTCCTTGGATCGTTAAGGCATTGGGCTTTTCTTTGCTGGTGTTTCGTCGCCTAATTGTTAATGATTAAAAACAAATGAGTCACATAGTAAGATTCATCTGCCATCTACTACACTGCCATAGTAACAACACTTAATGGCCTGCTAGATACCACTACTAGTGAATATGTTGTTCCTTTACTTAGAAGGCAAATAAACCAAATTATTTTTTTAAGAAGCCACTGTGATGCCTGAACTGCAAGATGACAACACCCCTGGGGGCCATGAGACACAGTACTAAAGCCCCTGGAATAGATAATTCAGCAGTTAGAATCATCCAAGACAAGTTGATGGCATGGTACTGTCAGTGGCTCTTGAAGGGTAAGAAAATAGCCACAGGAGACTGGAGAGGTTAGCCCGACTTTAATTGCCAGAAAGGAGTGCAGGTTGTTGGGATGAATTTGTAAGTGACTAATGTGAGTCTGAGACAAGAAGTTAGTATTAAAATTCTCAATTAAAAGCCTGGATAACATCTCAACATGACATTTAGGAAATTGTTGCAATGTGTAATTGAGTGGAGAATATCATCAAATAGAACTTGAGAGGCAGACAACAGAAATTCACGGATGCATGCAAGTTTATTTGTGCCTTTAGTAGCTGTGAAGTATGCACTTTCAGGAGAAGTTTGGTGAGGGGCAAGAATTTTTGTGGTATGAAAAGCAGATACTTATGAGGGTAGGGATTGCATATAATAACAGTGTGTTACGAAGAGACAGTTAGATACTTTTGAAAGCCTGTATGAATCATGACACATTTTGGACTAGTACTGTGGTAGTTGTCCTACTGCCCACCATGAGGTTTCGAAGTATGGCCTTTGGAAATTATGCCAAAGTTTGGAAAATGGAGGAAGAAATATGTAAATGAAACTGAGACAGGTTAAAAGCATACACATAAAAAAGATCCGTGGAGCCAACCCAGAAGAATGACATCCAAAAGATGAATGTTCACCAGACAATGCTGTCCTTGCTGTGGATGGATCCTCCAACTTTTCCACAACTGGTATTACATTCTGAAGATATATTTTGAAATGAGGCCTATCCAGACCACAGTCTCCAGGCACCACCCGCCCAATGTACACTACAACTCCGGTTAACTGAACTAAAGGGGGGGGGGGGGGGAAGGGGGGAAGGGAACTGTTTCAGATAACAGATTTTTCAGTTAAGCCATGAATATATAAAAAGTACAACATTATTTTGTTTTATGATATTACAGTATGTATTTTTGAAAAGTTTTGAAAGAGGAACACTGTTTCCACTATTTCTTGTTTCATGATTTCTTGCAGATCATCCTGAACGACCCATTCATCTACCTTGTACATATCCAAGTCTTCGCATCCAGTATTTCTTTTTACCTTTTGTTTCATTTCTTCAGAATTTTCCAGTGTGTCTCCTTCAAAAACATCATACAGTTTTCTTCAGTACCTTTGAAGAGTTCCTGCTTTCACATTATTCCAAGCTTGGCCAAACCGCTCAAGTACATTTTTCATATTTACTGCCGTCAGTGCTTCATTCATGTTTTATATGTGATTGTTTTGCAGGATGGTCCTCAAAAATAGCTCTTTGTAGTGCCATTTAAATGTTGCTCTTATGCCCTAATCCAGTGGTTGAAGTAGACTGGTAATATTTGGAGGAAGGAAGCACACAACAAATCAACACTTGTAACTCACTAGGATGCATAGGTATACAGTCAATTAGTAAGTTTGCTTTTATAGGGAGATCTTTTTTAGTTAAAAACTTTTCAACTTTCAGTAGATCCGATCCCTAAAACATTCAGCAAAAAGTTAACAAAACATCAAAGATGTTTTTTGGGCTTTTTAAAAACCTAGTAGTGTATTCCTGTTGGTTGGTTGGTCTGGGGGAGGGGACCAAACAGCGAGGTCATCGGTCCCATTGGATTAAGGAATGATGGGGGAGGAAGTTGCCCATGCCCTTTCAAAGGAACCATCCCAGCATTTGCTTGAAGTGATTTAGGGAAATCACGAAAAACCTAAATCAGGATGCCCAGACACAGGTTTGAACCTTCATCCTCCCGAATACTATTCCAGTGTGCTAACCACTGCACTATCTCACTAGGTGATACTGTATTCCAGGAACATCCTTTAACACTCAGGGTTTTTCGACTTCCTGATACATATTGGGGGCAGTCTATGAGAGCCAGAAGTGTTTGATGCTAAAAGAACTGTTTTCCATTCTTTTTTCCTCCTGAGGCAAACGTTTCTTTTATGGAAACTAAGGACCTTGTGGGTGACATCTTAAAATTAGCACCCATTTCATCAGCAATGTGAAGGTGGCTCTTAGTGCAAACTCTGTTTTCGAAACATCAACTGCATTTGGATCTGCAGATAACTTTTCTCCACATACATTGAGATGCCGAATTCCATATCTGTTTTTAAACCTGTCTAACCACCCAGAGCTTGAGAAAGAATTGTATTGCTCCACACCTAACAACTCAGTTAACATTTTGTCAGGCCATTGATAGGCAGGCCCTTTTCTCATTGTTGGGTGAACCAAAGATAAAGAACCTCACCTACTTTTTCAAAGTTGGAAGTTTTCATTGTTTTCTGTGAGGGTTTTTCACAGCTTCCTCCAGAAATTAAGGCTTCACCCATTCCAAAACGATAGAAACACCAGCTCTGTAATTAGCTGCAGCAATTTTCAGTAAGCTTCCTTTTTCAACTTCTTTGATAGCAACTAATTTATCAGTGAAAGTAATCGCAGCACACTTCCGCTAGTCTCCATAGCCCAAAAATACACATGCAATGGAAGTAAACAACCACTTGAAGACACTATTGTTGTCAGTGTACCCATATTTCAACTAGCGTGTCAGTGTCTGGCAAAGCAACTCAAGGTTGGCCACCCACCTTTTCCCATTAGCTACACTCAGTACACTGTTGCCCTCAAATTATTTTCAAGCAGTACGATATTAATTTTTGGTTTTGCAATTTTTGGAGGTGTTTCGGATAACCCAGGTTTTGGTTGACCCGAGTTCGATTAACTGGTGCCTTACCATATTGATGTTTTGCTCTGTAATGTTGCAGTCAGACTCTGTTCATCTCTTCAGCCTGTTTATTTGGATTTGATAGATATTACTATCACTGTTTCTGATGCAAAGTAATTGTACTAGCAACCTGCTGTTGTGTTGCACGCGTAGCACTAATTATCTACAGCTGGGCGACTTTTCTGGTGTAGCAGTACTAAATTATATAGACAAACCTTCCTCATGAATCAATCCATCGATTTGTGTGAACCCTATCAAAATCCCTACAGTAGTTCCTGAGATTAGCCTTCAAACAGAGACTAAAAAAGTGACAGGGGACTTTAATTTATAAGATGTACAGATGCACTGTTCTGCCTCCACATATTCGTGCCTTATCCATGGTAAGATGTATTTCTTCAAAAGAGTACCAACCTGAATAACAACCCATGTCATAGATCATCTAAAAGAAAGGCGTTCAGCTTTCAGCATCGGTCATGAGGACTTATCACCCGTCACTAAGAATCACTGGCTATGGAATCTACATTCTGAATACACATAGTTTTGTTGCTAAGCAATCTCTGTAACACTAGAGCTGTGATGTTATTGCCTGCTTCAGCACTTACAAATTTGTGTCAGTATCTTTATATTTATTCATTTTTCTTTTTCATCTCTTCCTTATCTTTTGGAATTCATTTGTTACTGTATCTGTCCTTTTCCACTGCTTTTAACAATTTGCCTCTTATTTCTTGTTTTTCCTACTTTCACCCCATTTAGGCTTCTGTTTTCAGTCAGACTTTCCACCTGTCTTCTTTGAACCATTTCAAACTTTTCAGGTTTTGAAACTACATTTGTTGTTTGTCTTTCATTGTCAATTTCCTTCTTGTACTGTGCTACTGTGTTTTCTGTGAGACAAGGTACTGAGTAAATTTCCTACTTCATAGTTCAGATATGCCATTTCCTCAACCCTATCTTCTCTCCCTCTCAACTCAACCCTCCCCTCCCCTCCCCTCCCCTCCAGTTGTGTTGACAGTTCTAGCGGCGCAGTCTGTTGCCCGACGAATTTGTAGCAGTTCCGAAGCGAATGCTGTGAAGTGTTTCCTTCAGTTTAGAAATCGAATTGAACTTGTTGTGGACTGGCAAGACAGCCAATCCACTATGAGGAAGCCGAAAGGCATGCGTTTAAGCTCACGCAGGCTGGCGTGAGGTCTGGAACTGGACAAGGAAGTTAGACTTTAGCAAAAAAGGTCGTAGCTGTTGGAATACTTAACTTTAATCCATAATTGGTGAACATAGCTCTTGACGGTACATGTTTTACAGCATCAATAGTAACTGGTAATGGCACTTTGCTAGGTCGTAGCAAATGACGTAGCTGAAGGCTATGCTAACTATCGTCTCGGCAAATGAGAGCGTAATTTGTCAGTGAACCATCGCTAGCAAAGTCGGCTGTACAACTGGGGCGAGTGCTAGGAGGTCTCTCTAGACCTGCCGTGTGGCGGCGCTCGGTCTGCAATCACTGATAGTGGCGACACGCGGGTCCGACGTATACTAACGGACCGTGTCCGATTTAAAGGCTACCACCTAGCAAGTGTGGTGTCTGGCGGTGACACCACAGAACTGACTAGGGCTTAAGTAAGGGGAGTGCAGTAGGTGGTATAACACTTGGCAGCCCCATCAGTCAAACAAATCAGTAACAGATTGCACTGTACGTGCTTGCTGCACTCCCCTGACTTACACCCTCATGAGTTCAACTCGATTTCTAAACTGAAGGAAACACTTCACAGCTCTTGCTTCAGAACTGCTACAAATTCATTGGGCAATAGACCGTGCCGCTTGAACTGTCCACACAACTGGCACTGCTAAGAGTATCCTACAACTTCCACATCACTGGCAATGGGTTGTACACAATGCTGGTGACTACTTTGAAGGTCAGTAAAACTTTGAAACATGTATCTATTTTGTGCGAGCTGTAAATAAATAGTTGCCACTATTAAAGTTCCAGCCCTTGTATGTTGGAATAATAGATTGAATGCCAATAGGTGTGGCATTTTTAAATACTTTTAAAACTAACAACTGTAGGAAGAAAAATATGGATAAAGGGTGTGAAATAACTTTAGTGAAATGTGGGTAAATACCTGTACTTTTTAGAGTCTGTTGGCCACCTGATTAACCTATGAAAATGATGCAGTCTAGGTGTCATAGCAACTGATTAGAGTCACATTTTCAAATCCCCATATCCCAATCCACATTCAGGCTTCCTATTGTCTTTATTTGATATGGTTAAGTTGATGTCAGGGTGGTGCCTTTGAATAGGACATGGCTGATCTCTCTTCTCATCCATGTATTCTCTTTGACAACCTGGACACCAGGTGGTGATGCAGTCCAAGAGACTGCTAACACAACAATTAACTACAAATACTCTGAAAATTTTAATAGTAAATTTCTGGTAAAATGTAAATAATTTAAGAGTAAAGGAAACCACTCACTGAAAAGCATTGAGTCATCAACAGTGACCTCACAAGAAAGAAAAAAAGACTTGTTAGATTTTTGGAATAAATCGTTTCTTGAGCTAGAGCAAGTCGCCCCCCCCCCTCCCGTCACCCCCCCCCCCCCCCAACACACACACACACACACACACACACACACACACACACACACACACACACACACACACAGCTGTTCTCCTATATAGTGCAGTTTGGCAGGTTTTGTAGACTGTGGTCATTGAGGGGGAGGGCTGTGGGAGGCAGGAACAGGGGTTTGTGGTGAGTAGCTAGTGACTCAGAAGGAGGCAGCCAGTTTGTTGGCTAGGAATGTGGGAGGGAGGAATGGCAGGTGGATGGGCTAGGCATATGGGCACTGATGTCAGAGCCAGTGGGGAACAGCACATGATAAAGGAGACATGGATACAAGAACTGGGTGGGTGTGATACAACAGAAGAAGGGGAAGCCGTTGGACAGAGGGTGTGGGGACGGTGGTTTAACTGAGATTGAAGCCAGGAGGGTTACAGGAGTGAAGGATGTCTACATCTACATCCATACTCTGCAAGCCACCTGACGCTGCATAGTTCAGAAAAACTGGTGGTGGAGGGAAGGATGCAGATGGATTGTGTTGTGAAGCACCCATTGAAATCTAGCATCTTGTGCCAAAATGCGTGTTGTGCCACCAGATGGTCAGCTTTGTTTTTGGCCACAGATTGGCAGTGGTCATTCATCATTCATTCTGGAGGACAGCTGGGCAGTGATTGCCACAGTGATCATATTCCTGCAGAAGACCCTGGTGCAAGAGCTGTGCAATCCACCCACCCAGCACTTCCTACTCCAGTTCCGTCACAGACTTGTCCTACCCCACCTATGAAAGCAGCTAAGTTGGCTGCAGTCACTGCACAGCTTTTTATTTCTATGTGACGACCAACCAGCTGTACCAGAATGAATGGCCACCACCAAACTGTGTTCAAGAACAAAGTTGACCACCTGGTGGCAGAAGATGCAGCTGCGCACAACATGCGCGATTTCAATGGCTGCGTCACAACCTGGGCCATCTGGACCCTGTCCTCCACCACCAGCTTTCCTGAACTATGCAGGTGGTAGTTATTCTTCCAACACGTGTTTAAAACATATGTTACATACATCTGTTCCTGTGCTGCCCTCCCTCTCTGTCCTCCTCTTCGTCACCCTATCTCCTTGTCCACCTCATCCTCTCACCTCTACATATCCATCTTCTCCTCCCCCTGGAGTAGAGCCAGGACGTACCTACCTACATACATACATACATATGTGCTGCTAATATATACCAGGTGTACCGGTATGAAATGAGCGTTTTTGAAACACTAATTTTGAATTGAAAAGTAAAAACATTTTATTCAAAGTACTGACCATTGCTTTCTATACATTTTGACCACCTTTCTGGGAATTTGTGGACACCACGCCAATATGAATATTTGTCTTTTGAAGCAAACCAATCAGTCACCCAATTTTTGACTTCTTCGTAGGAATCGAAGTGTTTCTCAGCCAATGCGTGTCCCATTGATGAAAACAAATGGTAGTCGGAAGGAGCCAAGTCTGGTGAATACGGCGGGTCGGGTAGCAGCTCCCAGCCAAGTGTTTTGATTGTGTCCTGAACCAATTTTGCTTTGTGTGTAGGTGCATTGTTGTGTAAGAAAATTACTTTGCCATGTCTTCTGGCCCATTCTGGTCTTTTTTTGATCAATGCATAGTTCAAATTGATCATTTTTGCTTGTAGCAATTAGTATTCACAATTTCACCGGGTTTTAGAAGCTCATGGTACACCACACCTTTCTGTCCCACCAAACACAGAGCCTTGTCTTCTTGCCGAATCGATCTGGTTTTGCAGTCGATGTTGATGGTTGTCCCGGATTAACCCACGATTTTTCCCGTTTAGGATTCTTAAAATAAATCCATTTTTCATCGCCAGTAACAATTCGATGCAAAATTGATATTCTTTCATGTCTTTGATGCAAAATTTGACAAATGGTTTTTCAGTTTTCCATTTGTCTTTCATTCAGTTCATGTGGCACCCATATTCCACGCTTTTGGATCTTTCCCATAGCTTTCAAACGGTCAGAAATTGTTTGTTGTGCAACATTTAGCATTGCTGCCATTTGCTTCTGACTCAAAGTATTATCTTCATCCAATATTACTTGCAATTCGACGTCTTCAAACTTTTTTGTTGAAACCATCTTTTGCATGTTCCTTCTGTTAGAGCATGATCACCATATGCCTCGACAAGCATTCAATGCGACTCTGCAGCACTTTTTTTCTAATGAAAACAAAAAATTAATGCTTTCTGCAAATCATCACTTTCTGGTACAAAATTCGACATTGTTAACATGATGAAAACATATGATGATGATTGTTCCATGAGTTGATGTATACTAAATATCTTTGACAGATGTCATACCAACCAAATAAAAAAAAAATTAAGGCTCGTTCACAACAAATGTTCCCTTTCAACACATTTGTACACTCATTTCATGCCGGTACACCTGGTATACTACCCTTTTCTTCATGGCTTCACTTGCGCACATGCTCAACACGTATATTGCACACTTCTCTTCCTCCCACTTCTCTGTGTCCACCTCTTCCTGCGTCCGTGTTTCTGTCCATCTCCTCCTTCCACGTCTATCTGTCCAACTCCTCCCCACTCTATTTCTTCTCCTCCTACTGAGCAAGGTGGTGCATTGGTTAGCACACTGGATTTACACTCAACAGGACGGCAGTTCAAACCTGTGTCCGGTCATCCTGATTTCCCTAAATGCCATGATGGTTCCTGTGAATGGGCATGGCCAATTTCCTTCCCCATACTTCCCTAATTGGATAGGACCAATGATGTCACTGTTTGGTCCCTTCCCCCCTCTGTCTATCCCTCACCTGCCCCATTTCTCCCTGTCCTCCTCCTTCCCAGCTCTCCCTATCCATCTACTCCTCCCCCCCCCTCTTCTGCCCATCTTTGCCTCCCCCCCTCTCTCTCTCTCTTTCTTCTTTCTCTCTCTCTCTGCCTCACCCCCCCTCTCTCTCTCACTCTGCCTCACCCCCCCCTCTCTCCCTCTCTCTCACTCTGCATCACCCCCTCTCTATCTCCGCCCATCCCTGCCTCACCCCCACTCTATCTCCGCCCATCCCTGCCTCACCCCCCTCTCTATCTCCGCCCATCCCTGCCTCACCCCCCTCTCTATCTCTGCCTATCCCTGCCTCGTCCCCCTCTCTATCTCCGCCCATCCCTGCCTCACCCCCCTCTCTATCTCCGCCCATCCCTGCCTCACCCCCTCTCTATCTCCGCCCATCCCTGCCTCACCCCCTCTCTATCTCCGCCCATCCCTGCCTCACCCCCTCTCTATCTCTGCCCATCCCTGCCTCACCCCCCTCTCTATCTCTGCCCATCCCTGCCTCACCCCCCTCTCTATCCCTGCCTCACCCCCCTCCCTCTCTATCTCTGCCCATCCCTGCCTCACCCCCCTCTCTATCTCTGCCTATCCCTGCCTCGTCCCCCTCTCTATCTCTGCCCATCCCTGCCTCACCCCCCTCTCTATCTCTGCCCATCCCTGCCTCACACCCCTCCCTCTCTATCTCTGCCCATCCCTGCCTCAACCCCCTCTCTCTCTGTCTCTGCCCATCCCTGCCTCAACCCCCTCTCTGTCTCTGCCCATCCCTGCCTCAACCCCCTCTCTGTCTCTGCCCATCCCTGCCTCAACCCCCTCTCTGTCTCTGCCCATCCCTGCCTCAACCCCCTCTCTGTCTCTGCCCATCCCTGCCTCACCCCTCCCTCTCTATCTCTGCCCATCCCTGCCTCACACCCCTCCCTCTCTATCTCTGCCCATCCCTGCCTCAACCCCCTCTCTGTCACTGCCCATCCCTGCCTCAACCCCCTCTCTATCTCTGCCCATCCCTGCCTCACCCCCCCTCTCTATCTCTGCCCATCCCTGCCTCACCGCCTCTCTATCTCTGCCCATCCTTGCCTCACCGCCTCTCTATCTCCGCCCATCCCTGCCTCGCTGCCTCTCTATCTCCGCCCATCCCTTCCTCACTGCCCCCCCCCCTCTCTCTCTCTCTCTCTCTCTCTCTCTCTCTCTCTCTCTCTCTGCCTCACCTTCTCCCTCCCTCCATCCCCTCTTCCTCCTCCCATGTACACTTCTTGCTTCCCCCCCTCTCTCTTTGTCCACCTTTGTCCTATCCATTCCCACTTCTCCCCTTCCTCTGTCCATCCTCACCCCCACCCTATCTCTGTGTCCATCTCCCCCTCCACTGTCTCTCTGTCCATTTCCCCCTCCACTATCTCTCTGTCTGTGTGTCCTCCTTCCCATCTCTCTTATCTCTGTCTATCTCATCCTCCTGCAATGTTTGACCATCTCTTTCTCACACCTCTCTGTCCATCTCATCCTCCCCCCTGTCTGTCCATTGCCTACTTCCATCTCTCTGTAATCCCTTCTCCTCATCCCCCTCTGACCATTTCTTTCTCCCCTCTCTCTGACCATCTCCTCATCCCCTCTGTCTGTCCATCTCCTCCTTGCCCCTTGCCCCTGTCTGTCCATATCGTCCTGGCCCCCTGTCCACCTTATCCATATCTTCTTTTCCAACCCTCCCCCCCCCTTGCCCATTTCTTCCTCCCCACCACTGCCCATCTCCTCTTCCCTCTGTCCATCTGCTCTCCCCCTCTCCCCCATTGATCAACTTTCCCCTATTTGTCTACCTACACCTCCCCCCTCTCTCTGCCCATCTCCTCATCCCCCCTCTCTCTCCCTGCCCATCTCCTCATCCCCCCTCTCTCTCCCTGCCCATCTCCTCATCCCCCCTCTCTCTCCCTGCCCATCTCCTCATCCCCCCTCTCTCTCCCTGCCCATCTCCTCATCCCCCCTCTCTCTCCCTGCCCATCCCCTCATCCCCCCTCTCTCTCCCTGCCCATCTCCTTCACCCCCTTTTTCTGTCCATCACCTCCTCCCCCATATTTGTTTCCATCCTCTCCCCTTCTCCCTCTCTCCATGCATCCCCTCCTCTATCTATCTCAGCTGTCCCCCATCCATGCCCATTCACATGTGTAGCTTCATCAAAACAGGTCGATAAAGCAGGCTGATACTACTCTCACAGCATGCCTGTCATGCAGGGCAGCCTACATGTTGTGCTGGGAAAAAAACAAACAAACTTGTTTTTGCCCATATCTCCGCTCCTATATACTGACAGTGCTGATACTTATGAAGTTTGTTGTTTGTGTGCCACATTTGATTGAAATCTATGCAGGGGTTTGGGAGGAGATCCCACACCTACTGACATATCTGCATGCTGCTTTATATGCATGTGTGATTTGTGGCTGACAAGGGAGCACAAATATTTTATAGCACACTGGAACAACCTCATGCATTTTCAGCAGTGTACAACTTTTAGAAAATGCTCTAACATTCTTTATAGTGGCATTATTATAATTTCCAAATTTTGTTTTACTTGCTGTATAATATATGAGTTATTCAGCAGTAGAGTGTGAATGTGCTTTCCAAAAAGAAAAGTTTGTTAGCCTTGAATTCATGTATTTCATGTTCAGAAGTTTGATACTTTTTACAGGCTGCTGTGTTTAATTCCCATATTTTGTTAAATTATTCTTTAGTATGGATTTAGTATAAAATACCCCTTTAAATTATTTTCTCTTTCATGCAGGCAGAACGTGCGAAAGTTGAGGAACTCGAGAAGGCTGTAGAGAGTTTGTCATCTGAAAAGAAACAATTACTGGATCAGTTGGAAAGTTGTAAAGAACGTCTGGAGGGACAACAGAAACTCTTAGAATCAATGGAAGAGAAACTAGCTGATGCAAGTAAGCAAGCATTATTGTGTGATAAACACATATTAGAAGCCAAAAGTGCCACAGAAAGAGCAGAGACAAGTGAGAAAGAATCTCAGACATGGGCAAAGGAAGTTGCAAAACTCAGAGATCTATTGGAGGTATGTTGAATGTTAAACTCAGAAACTGTAATGAAATCCACAGCGTTTCTGACAATTGGTCTAAAATTTTAGTTTTCAAATCTTTTGCACTTTATTAGCAATTATTACGGAGAAAAAGAGAGCAAAAATGCAGTCTTTTCAGTTTTGTCATGTATTCCAATTAAATGTTGTTTTATTTTTGTGTGGTATTTCCATGATTGGTGAGGTGTAATATGTGGTCAAAATTTAATTCTATTGAAACAGATTTACATTAAATATGTCAGAAAAGAGTGGGTTTATGCTTTTGGCAGGTCCTGTCAGATCAGTGACTCAGAAAATTAGTGTGTTGTGTGTTAGAAAATAGTGGAAAGTTATTGGACATTTTACTACCAGTTCAGTTCAATTTTTTTTCCTTTGAACCCTGCAGAAATGGAAACACTAAATGGTCCACCAATTTCTTTACCCAAGTTGCTAACACATACTTAAAAAAAATCAGTGAAAGTATAATATTTTTTGTTAGATTTCTTTTTCCACATTATACTACTCACACTTCCAAGATGCAGTGATTAAGAAAACTGCCTTGTAGTTTGGTAGAATAATAATAAAGTACTCACAGTGGAGGTTAGTTCCTGGTTACCAATTTCATGTGTATTTATATCGAGGAAACTTGAATGAGGAGACATGACTTTCATTGTGTGATGTTTGCAAATTGCATATAACATTGGCCATTGGTTGTAAATAAGCTGTGTGCTTATATACACGGGCTGAAAGGTGTGTCTTTCTGTTCGTCATAAGTTTGATTTGGAATAGGTAATGGTGAAAGATAAAGAAGCAGCAGTATACAGAACAGTAATATATTTATATAGAATGTCAATTTTTGAGCAAATCTTTCATGATGAAGAACTTTGTTATCAAGAGTATAACTTCATGTATGAAAGTAGGCAATCTGAAAAACTCAACTCATTACTTGGAACTGTTGACTCCTATATATTTAAAGAGCCCAGAATATTACAAATAACAGTTTAATGTAATAAGAGACATGTCATTAACCAAGAATAGTTGTTTTGCATTCAGACAAAATGTTGTAGCATTGCAGAGTGGAGTGTATATTTTATCATACTCGCTCTCATATTAATTTGAATTTTCTGTTTTTATATGTGCACAGTGGAAAGTTATTGTTTGTGGAATGTTCGAAAATGTATTCGAAATCATTTTTATTTACTTGATTTCAAGCAACTATGTATATTTGTGTGCATGAACTGTGTGATTTATCAGTCTTATCATATTTTGAAACTATATATGTATTTTGAAACTGTATGAAGTGAAACATTGCAGGAAAAGGACAAAGCACTTGATCAATGTGCAGCAGATGCTGAATCTCAAAGAAAAGAAGTTACAAGGCTCACCAGAGATCTGGAAGAAGCATCATCACAAATAATGAGGTAACAATATTTAATAAACAATTGGAAAAGAAGATTAATGTGGGTTTTTAAATAAATTGGTCCTAACAGGGGTATTTTGTGTCAAAATATTATTATTTCAGTTTTGCATTTTTTTATTTTTTATTTTTATTTTATTTTATTATTATTTATATATATATATATATATATATATATATATATAAAAATTTTTTTTTGCCCACTATTTCTTCAGTGACCTATGTTTAACTTTTCAGTGTGTGGATTCCAACCTTGAAGAGTGAGTCTGGAAGATCTGCAAAATATCTCTTCATTGGATTCCAGATTCCATATCTTTTTCATCCACTGTTCTCACAGTTCTCTAAAACTGTTGAATAAGGTGGATGTTACAAAGAGTGATAATTCTGATCCCTCAGTTTTCTCATTACCAAAATACTTCTGTGGACAGGTGTATTGTTGTGATGAAAGTTGTTTTTATTCATTGAAATGCTCATAACTGTTTTTCAGTTGATTCAGAAGTTATGCATAATGTTCACCAGTTATTTCTTTGCTCTTTGCAAGCCAATAAAGGAGAAAAATATTTAAAATACATGAAAAGGTTGTGGTGTTTTCTAAATATTTTGGTAAATGAAATAACTTCATGTTTTTTGATTGCTACTTCGTTTCTGGTTAGGAGTAGTGAACATCTCATCCACAGTAAGAAATTGGTACACAAAATATGTTGGATTCTTTTTAAAACAATCCACACATTGTTGGGAAACTACTTTTGCATTTGATTTTGGTCAACATTCAACAAATTTGGCTCCCATCTTGCACAAAACATTATCATAACCAATTCTCTATGTAAAATATTCCATACTGTACCAACAGATATGTATGTGGGGTACAAAATTAAAACATTTTTTTTTTCTGAGAAAGTTATGGATAATTTTTTATTTATTAATTTTTTAAAATGTAGGGTATAGTTAGATTTTATCAAAATTATTGCCTTTCATATGGAATTATTCACTAAGGAATTATTTTCTTCAGTTATTAAAACTGTCTACAGTTTGCGGCTTATCTTGGATATGAGTTTTATTTACTTTCAAAGAAATTTCCTTACTTCCTTGATTTAGATTTCCTGTCTAATTTTTAATATGTTCCATGAAGTTTTTAATTTGTCACTAGCTTAGCTTATTTTTTCTTTCTTTGTGTGTGTGTGTGTGTGTGTGTGTGTGTGTGTGAGAGAGAGAGATATTCCAGTCTGTTTGTCTTGTAGAGGGACATCCATTGATACCACATTTGACCCGACCCTTCATCCCGTTTGTGAGTAGCGGGGAGGGCACGGCAACTTTGAAATCTTCAGTGGGAATCCCTGTTTTTTATTGTTATTGCAGGTTACGAGTCTATAACAGAATCTGCATACATTTTGTCTGAAACATTTTCTTCATTTGGCCTCAGATGGCACTGTAATCGGGGGAATAGAAATGGGTACATGATCATAATTTACGACATGCTACTTGATGGTCCTTGAATATGCAGTGTCATGTGAGATCCCACCTCCAAACTTCGAGGGTAGGATAGGCCAGTATTTCATAACATGTAATTGGAAACCCCATTCATGATGTATTCGAACAGCGGACTACTCAACATGCCACTGTGGTAACGGAGAGAACTACGACATATCATAACAGGCAGTGTATTGTGACCAGAGCTCATGTATCATGCAGATGTAGAACAGATAGCGGCTCTAAACATTACAGTACTTGCATAGCATTTATTGCCTCCACGCCAACCTATCATTTGGAGAACAGATGTGCAAGTGGAAAATAAATGTTACAACCACAGAAGAAAAAATTGAAATGATCCTGATTTACGGAGAATGGAGGGGAATTGGTGAGACTGCTGTTGCCTTGTATGCTGAGCATTTTCCAGAGAAAGCTCACACTCATTTGTCCTTTTACAATGTTGTTAATGCCTTTATGTCAGATGACAGCGTACAGGCTGGCAAAAGGAAATGAAACAAATGTGTTACAGGAGAAGCTAATGAAATAGCTGTACTAGTGGCAGTGCACCACAATCCAAGGATAAGTGCCCGGCAAGTACACTGCAATTCTGGTATGGTGTTAAGTAGTATTGTCACAATACTGCATTGTCATAAATATCATCCATACAACGTGTCACTGCATCGAGAACTTCATAGCACCGAATTCCATAACCAGGTGGTATTTCATCAATAGGTACATCAACAGATGCAAACAACCCTCATGTTGTTTGCCTAGGTACTATTTTCCGATGAGTCTACATTCACAAACCATGATAGCATTAACTGGCATAACATGCATTACTGGAGTGTAGACAATCCCCACTGGTTACAGCAAGGTGACCATCGACATTGCTGGCTGGTTAATGTATGGTATGTCATCACAGGGAACAATCTCATTGCTCTGTATTTCTGTCGATGGCGTGTTGATTGGATGCAAATATTGAATGTTTTTGGGACAGGAGCTAGTGGTACTACTGCAGGATGTTGCCCTGGATGTTCAACAACGTATGTGGTTTCAGCATGACACTTGTCTAATGCAGTACATAATTGAAGCACGGGATGTATTAAACTGTGTTCACACTGGTTGACGGATTGTTAGGAGTGGCCCTATTAATTGGCCCACTAGATCCCTGATTTCTTTATATGAGGAATTTTAAAAGATAAGGTGTACCAGCAAATGTCAATAGGCCATGAGAATATGGTCGATTGCATCAGAAATGCTTGTGCTGACATTCTCGCAGATATCCTTTTGTCCTGTGTATGGTCATTTTAAAAGCAGATCACTAAGTGTATTGAAGTTGGCAGTACTATGTTTGAGCATTTACTGTAGTTGGAAAAGTAGAGTAGTGTTTGTCTCGAGCCACAGCCACAGTGTTGTGTCGAGTAGTCCCCTGTTCGATATGTTGGAGGAATACAATGTTGCGAATGGGGTTTCCAATTAGAAGTTATGAAATACTGGCCTATCCTACCCTCACAGCATGGAGGTGGGGTCCTACATGCCATTGGATATTCAACAGTGGTTCAGTAGCATGTTGTAAATTATGATTGTGTACCCATTTCTATTCCTCTGATTACAGCACCGTATGTGGCAAAATGAAGAAAATGCTTCAGACAAAACGTATGTAAATTTTGCTGTAGAATTTGAAGATTTCATAGTTGGCTCCCCACCACCCACACACAGGGTGGGGTAGGGGGTTTAAGTGTGGTATCATTGGATGTCCCCCTCCAAGACAAACAAATTGGAATTATAACTTTTTTTATCTGATGTGTAGTTTTCATGATATTTCATTGTCTTCGGGTAAAATGGACACCCTGTATATATGCTCTGGTGAATTTCCTTATAAATTTACAACATAATTTCTAATGTGATTTTACGCTGTCATCATCAGTGTCCCTTTATGTAAAACAAAGTCTTCTCTTAGTTGTGCCTCATAGTCTGATTTTTAACGTAGGTTATAGACATATTTAATCTACTACTGACACAGGCTAATTTTTTAGTTTTCAGTCTCACTATTAAAAACAAAAATAATGTGTGTGTATTTTCAACATCATGTAGGTTACTTGAGGTAGAAAGAGAGAGTCAGGAGTTGGCAAGTCGGTCAGCTATTGACAAAGAAACATTGTCAGCCCTTCAGGCAGATTTAGTCCAGCAGAAACTTGGCTATCAACAGTTACGAGCTTCTCTTGAAAAACTGGGGATAGAAGTTGATCGTCTCACCACTGCTGATTCAGCACTTGATATGTGAGTCACTACTCTAAGAAGTAACTGCAATATGCAATATTTAGGTAACACCAACAACAAACCTCAGTTGTCAAAATTCATATTTATTATCTGCAGAATCATCTCAAGCAGTGATGTTAAGGAAGCAGTACGTGAACTTTTGCTGAAAGAAACTGAAGGATGCAAAAATAATTGTAGTGGAGAACGAGAAAGTGTCAGTGATCGTGCACCAGAAGAAATGGCAGTACTTCAAGAAGAAAATGCAACACTTCAAGTGGAACTTGCAACTCTACGTTCGCAGGTTACCTCGCTGTCTGCACAGCACACTGCATTGCAGCTTGCAAATTCACAACTAGTTGCAGAAAAGGATGAGGTATGTGCTGTATTTAGGTATAATTGCGACAATTCAGATATGTGTAAGTGACGAAACTTTAAAAGATAACATTCATTAGGTG
The DNA here is from genome assembly GCF_023864275.1 of Schistocerca cancellata. NCBI lineage: Eukaryota > Metazoa > Arthropoda > Insecta > Orthoptera > Acrididae > Schistocerca > Schistocerca cancellata. The sequence continues at coordinate 872,919,250 of NC_064629.1, read as the reverse complement.
AAAATTTTGAAGAATATTAGCTGTTTCTCTTTGAGTCTTTTTAACTGTTAATATCAGCAGTTTTGTCTTCTTTCAACCATTAAAGAGATAAATGTATAAAGTTTTGAAACAGTAATGCAAATTCTCTCATTTCTACAAACTCTTTTTTAAGCTGTGTGCCATGGTGCATTCTCATGAACAGGTTAGTGAATGTGTGGGCTATGGAAAGTATATTCACTGACTGTTTTTGTTGTTTATGGGAAGATAGACAAATCTCACAGAATATGGGCTTCAAAGGGATGCTTTTAGAAGTCTGCTTCTTCAACGACATATATCTTATTAAGCATAAATTATTTGCTAACAAATCATAGAAAATAATAGCACCTGACATTCTACAATTACACAAAATGAAAACTTCAGGAGGTGGATACCTCTTGTCCAACACAATACTCTGTAAGTTTGTAAAATAACACACATTACTTCATGAGAACACTGTTTTTAGGTTTGACTGGGAAGCACTCAACTACAAACCGTCCTATTGGTGCACCAGTATGCCATTGGTTTGTTCACTGAATACCCAACTGTCGGTTGAATGGTGAGCAAAGCCAATATTGCATTAGATTAAGAGAGGCAAGTCCATATGCTAGCCAAGTGTCGATGGTAGGTTGATCACATAGTGCAGGGTCATTTTCAATAGGTATATTGAAGAGCGTGCTGTAATGTTTGCTGATTGCGACAAGTGAGGTTGTGGCGGTCATTGGCCCTCTTTAAATGTGCCACGAGTGTTTTCCCATGGGACCTGGTGTGAACAGATGTATACTTCTGTGCTGCGCCTAGCGACCTCAATAGATCTGTGCAAAATTTTATGAATTAATTCATTGATATGCCCAGCAGAATTACATCAGATGTAAAAGTGTTTGGATTTAAGGCTCTTAAGAAATTATTCCATTCACGTCACCTTGTGATCAAGAATGATTTTGTTTTGGAACAAGATTGTTCATGAACCTGCCTTTGGCTGCTTGTCCAGGATTCGTTAAAAAATGTAGACGTACTGCTGTAATTGTTGCTACACGTTTACCTTCTCCAAGTGTGATCACATCATTCTGACCAAATTATTGTAGCCATATTTCATCACATAAGACAGTATGAGTAATGATGTGTAAGAATTGCTGCAGTTAAATCTTAATAAACATCTGCTGACAGAACTGGAAACACTGTGAAAACTTTTCCTGGAGTAAACAGTGTGATAGCCACTGATTACAGACATTCCGGAAATGAAGATCTGAGAAACAGTCTCCTACCCCCTACCAAGTGTGCACTGAATGTACTAGTAGATTCATTGATCATCCTCTTCCATCTAAAAGTGACACGCTTTTTATTTGTCAGTGTTTGTTGCTAAATCGTAAAACCCATCTCAGAGTTTTTTTAAACAACTGATTGTGGAAGAACAGCAACTGCCCCAGAATGCAATTGCTCATAGCTTCACTTTGCCCTAAGGCTCACTTATAAATCATTTTAGGGATGCTCCAGTTTCAAACTCCATAGTCAACAATGACTGAATACCACATAGAATATGACAGGGGACAACCTTTACACTGAAACTTTTGGACAGATTAAAATGTTATGTCAAACTGGGACTCAAACCTGGAACCTTTTGTTTCATGAGCAATGGTCTCAGAGTTTCATTCTGGAAACAGACTACAGGACTACGGCTAAGCCACTTCTTTGCTAAACCCTGCCGGCCGCGGTGGTCTAGTGGTTCTCGGCGCTCAGTCCGGAGCTGCGCGACTGCTACGGTCGCAGGTTCGAATCCTGCCTCGGGCATGGATGTGTGTGATGTTCTTAGGTTAGTTAGGTTTAAGTAGTTCTAAGTTCTAGGGGACTGATGACCATAGATGTTAAGTCCCATAGTGCTCAGAGCCATTTGAACCATTTTGCTAAACCCTTTCTTCCAGGAGTGCTAGGTTGACAAGGTATGCAGGAGAACTTCTATGAAATTTAGAATGTGGGAGAAAGATATTGGCAGAAATGAAGCTGTGAAGATGGATTGTAAATAGTACCTGTATTGCTAATTTGGTAAGGGAATTGTTTGTGAAGGGTGAGGTTCTGGATCCTGACATTTCAAAACAGCACACTTCCCTGCAGTAAATCAAAAGTAACCAATTACTCATGGAGATGCACACTCCCCTACAATCTGTTTTGGAGGGTAGATATCATTTTACCCCTTCTCTTTGCCTCTTCCTTTCAATGTCTCACTCACCCACCACGTCTCCTTACCCTGCCCCTCTACAAATCTGTCACCAGCCCCCTTAGCAAACCCCTCCCACATCTGACACTCCTTTGAACCCCTACGAGCCTCCTTCTCCATCACCTTCTAAGCCCCACTCCTGTTTCTTTCTTCTCCCTCATCCACCATGCACTAGCTCCTGCCCTGTTTCAGGTTTCCCTTTCTCCTTCCACAAGTGTTCTCCTATTCCCAACCCCCTTTCTCCTTCTCACCCATCAACTTTCCATCCACCTCTACCTCCCTTTTTCCCTTCTCTTCTTATCATCTTGCTGTCTCTCCCATACATCTACATCCATGCTACGCAGTCCACCTCACTGTGTGCAGTGGAGAGTACTTCTGGCACCATTATCTTTTCCCCCCTTCTGTGTTCCATTCCCAAATGATGCTTGGGAAGAATGATTGTCGGTAAAGCTCCTGTCTTCTTCTTTCCCTTTAATACATCATTAATCACCTTCTTTACTGTGTTGTTTGTTAATGTATTATATATTGATTTTAGTAGCAATTAACTAATGTTTGTAATCAATGTGCTTGTAATTGTGCATTATAGATGGTAAAGGAACGTGGAGTACAACAAGAGCTACATGAACAACTGATACGGGACCAAGTGACATTGCAGACATTGCATGAACATCTTTCGGAACAATTTGATAAAATGGCAATGGAACGAGAATCACTTAGGGGAGCACAGCGTGATCTACGATCGGAGGTACGCTCATTACGAGAGATGTATGGTCAGCGTGAGTCAGATGCACAAGCTCTACAAAGAGAGTGTGATCGTCTCAAGGCAGAGTCACGTTCTCTCACAAACTTGAGAGCAGAACACTCGAGTCTCAAGGTAAGTGATAAAATATAGAATTTGATGAGACCGTTTCAGGATTAGACACAATTTTCAAGTAGTCATTATGATATTATTCTCTGTTCTGTTTTTATGTGGTGTATGGTTGGCATTCCATGGCTGTATGTTATCACGTAATAAAAAAATATCATTGTATTCCTTTTACTGGCTAGCATCCATTATATTGTGTGGAAAGAAACTTTCATTCTGCATCGAATGTTTTTACTGATGTGTGACTCTCTTATATGTAAAACCTTGTCTTCAGTGCTCTAGCATCTCTCATATGCATGTTTCTTCATCCTGCTGTTACCTCTTTAGTACTTTCCCAAGGCTTCATAGATGCTTTCCTACCCCCGGACATGATCTCTTAAAAGGTGACCGTTTCATTCTGAAATAAAGTTGTAGGCTGTGAATAAGCCATTCTTTATCATAATTGTGGGAGTTCTCCCATTAGTTATTAGTTCTAGTATGATTATTTTTCGGCTTCATAAAAACTCCTAACCACCATCATACATAAGTAAATATCTATATGTAACATTTTTGGTAAAGTAAAGTATGCATCTGTTGGACATAACTAAAAACACAACAGTGTTATTTTGAATGTGTAATATAGTTTGTAATAAATGACTCCCATTTCATCAGAAATCAGCATGTCTTCCTCCAGTTTTTATTTACCTTCATAATTGTTTCGTGATATAATATGCCTCACTACATCAAATTTGATAAACATTTCGTTGAGATCTTCTGTAAAGATAACATCTTGAATATATGAAATGTTGCTGTTAAATTGATAGCTGATGATGCAAAAATTTGAGTGCAGTAAATAAAGACTTTTGGTTGAGCTTATGGACAAGTGCCTGAAGCTATTCCAGACAGTGGATTTTTTTATTCTTTATTTCTCATGTACTGTTCCTCTACAATGCTGGTGACCTAGCTGTTTAATGCCTAAAAATGTGAAAAGCCTCTCAAATAAGGCAGAGAATTATATTGAGACTGTTCCTTGTGTTTTATATTCTTATTTTCATTGTAGACGAAGCACTAATTCACTTTCAAAAGAACATGGAAGCAATTACTGTAACCTTGTTAAATGAATCAAGCAGTTTTGTGGGACAATGTAGGTAATCATGGTAAATCTAAAGCTGCAGCATCTCATGCATGTTCCAAGTACAAACAGAATTGGAGAGGGTCTGTTAATAAGCAGAAGTGGTAACTACACTCAGATAAATTTTTTGAAATGAATTATCTGTGTAGTAGATAGTTTATATCATTCATTGTATTCCTGTTCATTTTTTGTTCTAATTCATATTTAAATAACATTGAAGGTTACAGTTCATTCACATTAGTAAATGAGCAAGTGACTGTTAACTTCAAATTGATATAGTGTTCTTCTCATTGATGGCAGTGACAATGAAGGAGAGAGTGTTTATGTTGATTCGGTAAGAGTGATAGAGTAAGTTACCTGTGACAGCAATACATCACAAATTTTGAACTAAAAATAACCTGTATTTACAGGCAGATGTGCAACACAGAATCTAGGAGTCTGTTATATAATCTACAGAGTCAGAATCACGTCCTAAAAATGAAAACAAGTGAAAGTATTCTTGATGTGAAAACCAATTTTATGAAATAAGATTACATTCCCTCGAGCAGGTGTATAAAATAAAATAAAAGAAAAGTGTTGCTTGGGGAACATGAAATAAGAATGGTAACACTGAAAGTAGATAGAGAAATTAAAGAACCGGAACTAAAATAAATGAAAAGAAAATAGGGCTTTCAAACCGACACTTTGTAAATTGATTCCAATTTTGTAACTGTTTATATATAAATAAATTGTTAGTATATGCTGCCCTCACTGCATTGTTATTCTTGTTAGCTAAATTTTCTGTTAGTACTGTAATTTCTTCGTAGACTCCTCTCCTATCAGATCACGTCATCCTTTTCAGGCTCCTCATTCAATGCCATAACAACTGTATTGTATTGTGCAAGTCAGATGCTGCAGCTGTTGTAACTGCTGCATGGTTTTGTTTTACACTTGAGTCCTAAACTTAAACAACTCACCATTCTGCACAAACATTGCCAGAGGTGAAAGAAGTGTCAAGTGGAAAAGAAATTCCTAAAACTGAAATTGGTTTGAATCAATTGAAGACATAAAATCTGTAAATGAATCTGCGATCACCGAAGCCGAGGTCCTCTATACTGTATTCCAGTTGTTGTTGTTGTTGTTGTTGTTGTGGTGATGGTGGTGGTCTTCAGTCCAGAGACTGGTTTGATGCAGCTCACCATGCTACTCTGTCCTTTGCAATCTTCTTCATCTCTGAGTAACTACTGCAAACTACATCCTTCTAAATGTGTTTGGTGTATTCCTGTACCAGCTGCAATTTGCATGAAAATGTTGTGAGACGACACAGCTATCTGGATGCATTTTTAACAACTTTACTTTCGTCTTGATCACACTTTTATTTTTCACCAACCTTACACGTTTACGCAGTGCTATGTCAGCACTACCTTTGAAAATGATGGAAAATCGAAGTGCATAAGGTTGATGAAAAATAAAAGTGTGGTCAAGGCATTACGTAAGTGTATTCCAGTACACAACCACTGAGCCACCACCTGATAATCACAGACTGATTTAGATGTGCTTCCTACTTGTCTTGTTCATCAGTGTGCATGCAGTTGGCAACCAACAATTTTTTAATCTAAACTTACTCCCACTACTTAACAGTTTTTGTGATAGTAAGGACTTCTTTATTATGTACACATTTGAAACTCATATTTGCTCAAGGCAAAATCATTATTTTCTAATGCCACCAGGCCACAGACTCATTACAGTTGAACTAGATTCGATTGTTGAAATTTTGACAGTCAAAGTTGAGCCTACTTCACAGTGATATGATCAGAGATTAACGTTTGTACAATGCAAATTTCTGAATTCAGTTTGATTTGAGGTCTAGTGGTAATATAACGCCAAACGTTTTGTACAATTGGCTGTTAGTGAAACTGTGACAAGGTCTGTGAAGGGCCACAGTGCACACTCATTGTATGAGATGTGTCAAAAATGTTCATATTTTTTTCAAATGACTACATAATTCTACCTGAATGAAGATCGAAACTTGGGGTTGATTTTGACTTATACATTGAACCTAAAATTTTACTTAGGTACTTTCTTTGGCTGGTAGAGCTCTACCTTGTGCAGCTAGCTTTTTAATTATGACTTGAGGTGGTGATAACAGCAACAAAAGACATTTTACATTCTCTGTTTCAATAGGTGAAATTCAGTTACAAGTGACTGACATGATGTTTATGGAGAGTACGACACTGCACCTCCTATGGCTTAAAGCACCAGTTGTGTGTGTAAGGGGAAATCCACAGGTTGCTCCTGTGTGCTTGTTCAAAACATAGAGAACATTTGACAAGTTTTGTGCATGTAGTTCACCAAAATGTACACATCGTGCCAACCGAGAGTTAATTGTTCATCAAAAGTCTGTTTGGTATGTGTTGTGGTATTTGTGTTTCAAACCATAAATATTCAAGCCCTTCATTAAAGTGATATACAACCACATGTAGAGTTTTGTGAATCGTTCTGGATGAGGAGATGGAAGATAACTATTTCCTTCCATTGTTTAGTGTTCAGTGACAAGGCTATGTTCAATTTAAATAGAAAGGTCAACAGTCACAGTGTAATAATGTGGGAAACACCACAGTCACATATAATAATTGAGCACAAGATGTGCTCTTTAAAGCTTCATGTGTGTTGTGCTGTATCTTGAGAAAAAATTTACAGCCTGTTGTTTTCTGTGAAGAAGACCCTTACAGGAATCATGTACATTGGTACATAGGACATCTAGTGTATTTCACAGTAGTGAGAACGTGCCAAAAATTTCTATTTCCACAGGATGTAGTACCTCTGCACTGGCATCTGCATATAAGAGATTTTTTTTTTTTTTTTTTTAACAGTGGGCTGTCTCGCCAGTGGAGTGGCCATAATGGGCATGTGTATCTCACATTGCACCATTAACCTCTGCAGTCATTGTGTCTCATGTTTTTTGGTGAGGGATTTGTGTACTCCATCTACGGGCCTCCTCTTGCATTAACTTTGTGTGAGCTTTGATGTGGAGCAACAGCGGTGAATGCAGTAACTCCAGACATGCCCACAAAACTATTGAACACAAGTTTGACTATCATCTGGATCGATGTCGTGCATGCTATGGAGGGCACATTTACCGTCTGTGAAAACAAAATCAAAACTGTGATCCTAAACATAATTGTAAAAAGTATATTGATGCTGTATGTGTAAGTTAAAATGTACTCCGAGTTTCAGTCTCCATTCGTGTAGAAGATACAGTCTTGTGAGATTGGGTGAATCTTTTGAAACACCCTGTGTATATTTGTGTGGCAGGGTCTCAATGAAGATGTCCAAAAAGTCCCCACTAGCAGCTACTGAAAGTACAGAGAGTTACAGATTGTGGCCCATGTCTAAACAGTAGTCCATCAGAATATTACAGTGATATTAAAGGAGGAATGCTTCTGGGTAACATGATGACCCATGTAATAGTCATTGTTGAAAGCTGACTAAAACCTGAATTTGGCAGCAGGGAGAGCTTTTAAAGAAATCTAAGCCTGTACCAAAAGCACACACTAAATGTTGCTTGACATGAAGTCTGCATTACAGTATCAGTAAATACAATAAAATATGGAAGAGTCTGCATCCATAATAGTTCAGGCAAGATTGACTACCTTAGGCAACCTGTTCCCAGTCACTGCCAGATGTATCTAAGTCTTTTGTTTGCAACTGGGGGATTGGTAATGAAAATGTTCAACAATGGAAAGATTCTGAGGTTATGACATGTTGGTATACAGATAACAATTAGCAATAACAGGTAGAAGTAATCAAGGTGTCTGACAGTTTGTGCAAACATTGCATTGTTAGTTAGTCAATTATTTTTCAATCTACCATTGTCATTTCTGATTGACTTTCTTTTTATTTCTTGGTTATAATGTTTGCAAGCACTCTCACTGCAGATATGGCTTTGCATGCATTTGACAGCTATAGCATACTTTAATTTTAGACACGGGTGCCAGCATATTTCAGATCTTTGTACTATTGTGGCTGTTGCAAAATTTTTGATAAGAATGTTCACAACATCCCAGCGTCTGAATTGCCACGGTGTCTCTGTGATAATAATTTGTATGCTTCTGACAGACATTCAGTAAGTCTGCAGACAAGCACTTAATTTCCATTACATTGCAGCTCTTTGTTTTTGATGGTTTCTTTTATCATTGCACTTCCCATCATTTTCATATTTCCTCCATATCTGAAGCAACTCAAATGAAATTTGTTGACAGTGTGTTTTGGCAACTGGTTGCTTGTGAATCATGTCATGTCTAATTGAATAGGGCTGGGCAGGTGACACCAACTGTGGAGTAACTCACCAGTAAATTGCTTGCAACATGTTGCTGACCAGTTGACTTGGCATGAGCATTGCCAAGCAGTTCGATTAGCATTGTTTCCTTGAACAAAGATTTGTTTTGTGTTAATATTAGAAGGCTGGCTTTTAGTGGTAGTTTGTAAGAAAAGTGGGAAAAAATCTTAGTAAATCATACCATCGGAATTCTTTTGTGTGTTCTGTAAAATTACATTATCACGTGCAAATAAAAATGAAAATAGTGGGCAAATGACATAAAAGATACAAATCTTCCAAGTTTAAATAAAATTATGTTCACATACAAATGACTTAAAAAAACCATCACATTTATGTATAAATCTAAAGACACATGGTTTTTCAAAATAAAAGTAATTGACAACACATTAAAGTAAAGGATTGACTTCAAATTTTCGAATGTAATAACTATACTTTCCTTGAAATGGACATTCAAGTGTAGTAGCTCCATTGCCAAGGAAGAGACGCACATATGGAAACAAAATAATTTGCTAAATAATCTGTGAATACATTTGCTGGTGAATTAGCACAGAATTGTAACTTTTTGAGCTGTGTGTATTGTTGCAGCATTGTTAGTGGTTTCACAATTTTCTTCAAGGTGTGTTGATGTGTATTTTACAGTTACTTGTTTGTGTACATAATTGTGGAGAATATCATTCAGTCTGGTGGGATTGATGCAACATATTGGGCCATTTAAAACTTGAAAACCTTCTGAACCAGTTGAACTGTAGATTCAATCATTTTTAATCCTCTGTTAAACCTTCTTATCACACTATCCAGACATATTTTGGAGAATGATCACATTAAGTAGCTTCATAAGGGCAGCACTACATCTTTTACAAAATAGATAGGGAGTTATCTGTCACTCTAATAGTACAGTAATATCGATGGAAATGGAATATAAAGTTCTGAATGTGCTGTTCTGTGAAGTGCAAAGTATTCCTTTGTTGCTGTTCCTTTCAGGATAACCACTCTTGATCATGGTAAATAAACCATTAGCATCACAGCATGCTATTAATTCATCAGAGTGGTAAGTAGCAAAAATGCTCAGCAGTCTTTTTCCAATCCTTTCTTTTTGGGATGGCATATACATGTCCTTGAGCACATCCCAAAATATTTTTGTGGTCTATGCTACAAAGCATCCAGTAGTGATTTCTCCGTGTGCAAAGTACAATGAAAGTGAGAGAAATACACAGTAGTACCTGTAAATGAAAACAGCGTCTAAGTTTATTCTATTATTTATATTGTGACTAGCGACCTGCCCCAGCTTGAAATGGGTAGTGCTAAGTATCTACGACTGGATGACTTGTGTGTCACAGTACTAATAAATTATACACACAAACCTTAATTGTGAATCAGTCTATCCATTAGTGAGAACCGTATCTATCTACTACAATAGTTTCTGAAATTAGCCTTCGCTGACAGACAAAAATGTAGTGGGGAACATGAATCTGTCATAGTTCAATCAATTTGTCTGAAATATTTTTGAATTATCTAGACAAACTTTCCTCATGAATCAGACTACCTATTACTGAAAATTGTATCAGAATCCCTGGAGTTGTTCTTGAGATTAGCCATACAGAAAAATGTGCCGTGGGGCCAGTATTTGCAAATAGATGATAGGTATAGATGTGTAGAGTCTTGTGAAGCTTTCTCTGCTCTCTGGAGTTCCAGCAGCTGTTCACTTTATTGATGAAGGAATGATGTAATGATTCCCTTCTATGCTCCTAAGGGACACACAGATTTATGGAGGCACGCTAATTAATAACGACATCAATAAATAATGAGGCGTACTGAAAGAGGTATGCGAGCTGAGCTGGTTCATGAAATATTTATTTCTAGAAGCTAACAACTACCACAAAATTTTAACGTATTACAAACTCTTAATCAAGGGAGGTTCTCACTCATGGTGGAGTTTTTGAACAGGGAAAACTATGAACAGTTTACAGTACTTTGTTCAACGTCATCTGGTGGTGCAAGAAGACAAGCACTGAGAAGTGGGACATCAACACTGGGTTTTGCCAGAATGGTGACCATACTTGAGTCTTATGAATCCACAGGAAAAAGAAATGGGGGGGGGGGGGGTTGAGAATGGGATGGACTCGCCTGGCGGTCAAGGGAGCCAGCAGGGTTAGAGAGAAAACTTGTTTTAGTGGTACACTTGGTGGTAAAGGGGTGCCATAATGGCCAGGGATGAAATGATAATAAACCCACATGGTACTCCTAGCACTCGGTGAACTTCACTGCACTGAAGTACACTACACACAGTAACGTAGGAGGTAATACTGTGGGAATGAACTGGGCATCATCAGACTTTGTGCAGCTGCAGTCCGGGGAAGCCCCTCAAGGGAATGCGGCTCAGAGGTGGCACTGAACACGCGGTAGCACTTCTCTCATTAACTAGACCATGACAAAACACAGAAACTGGATGTGGGTGCAAAATCCTGCTGTCCGTGCAAACTCTGGCAAAGTGCGGCAGCTGACTATGCAGGCCACATGGCATTGTGCAGGGTAAGCTGCCGAGAGCATGGCCAGGAGATGTTGCCTTCTTGAAGCGAGAGCAGAGACTGGTTGAGTGACAGTTGAGCATGTGTGGCCCCTGGAAAGCATGGCAGTCTGAGATCTACCTGCATCAGAAGTGACCAGTGAGGGTCTTGGTGGTGGTACTTTGGCCAACAGGTGCTTCACTGATCACTGGTTGTCAGTCATCGCAGCCCGTCACCTGTTGCTACAGGTGGAGGCGAACTGAAGGAATCACCACATTGCTTTCCTTGCCAATACCACCTCCTCTACAGGTGGCCAGCTCATAATTACCATCATTGCCAGAAGATGTCACTCTGAAATCAATAAAGAATGGAACAGATTCTTGGACCTAGTTCCTCCAAGTCTAAGTAGCATATTGGGCAACAGGTTTTCTTCAGCGAACTCGACCAGCTGTCACATTTTCAGCTTCCTCCAAGTTCAGGTCCACACACTAAATGTCATTAGCAAACATTCATTTCCAGGTGTTATGAGATCTTCCTGTACTCCTGTATCCATTCATTCCATCCAACTTGGTTGTCGTTAGTTGTAAACTTAGTGGTATTTCTGCCAACAGAATGATGTTGTCCGCAAAGTCCATATCTGAAATCGTAAATTGTTTATTCCAACATATGTCTGTATTTGAATTGTCCATAATTTTTCTCATTATTGTGTCTATGACTAATATGAAAAAGAATGGTTATAAAATGCAAACTTGTCTGATGCCTGTCATAGTGCTGAAGAAAGGGGTGTTTCCATCTTCTGTTCTTATACAGCAACTGGAGTCCAGTTATAGGCTTCTGGAAACATCAATGAGATTTTCAGGAATTCCATATATGCATACAATATTCCACAGTGATAACGATACATATATTGTAATTCATTACTATGATTATAACTTATGTACACAAACCTTCCTCTTGAATCAGTCTGTCCCTTAGTGAAAACCATCTCAAAATCCCTACAGTAGTTCATGAGATTAGCCTTCACGTACAAACAGAAAATCATAGCAAGGTCTTAATAATATAGGTTCCATAAATATTATTCCTGTTTTTGCTCCTAAGGGGGAGGTCTTTTGCTTTAGTGCCTGAACACAGTGTGAAATGGAAAAGAAGTTACAAACTGTCTTTGTTGCCCCAGGTGGTAGTGGGACAAAGACAAAGAAGCCATGTAGGATGATGGAAACAATCTAGTGTTCATTATCTTTTTTTAAACCCTTAACTTCTGCCTCCCCCTGAAAATTTGCCAGATATTTGACATGTTATACAAAATGTATTTGACACTATAGCCAATAAAGATATCTCCTATCAGCATCTTTCATTTTCACCACCATCATCCTCAGCAGCACCACCACTCTTTTCTAAGATTGCAACTTGGTTGGACACAGCTGATGTGAAGAAAAATTCCAAGTTTTTCAAGCTGGGAGAAATTTTCAGATGACATAAGAAGAAAGAAAACTCAAATGATGTTATAAAAATAATTGAATTGGTAACTGTTTCATGAAGTTTATTAAAGCCAAGAAGACAAAAATTGATGTCCCAGAATCAGAGAAGACATGAAAATGCTTCTTCTCAGATTATTGTCTGACTTGGATGAAATGAGTGGCCAGAGAATAAAAACATTCAAATATAAGTTCTTACAAGTAGTCAGTGAAATCATGAATCAGTCATCCACTCCACTACCATTTTCCCCTGTAGCTGTTATGCAGTCACTATAATTCCCCAACTCATCAGTGCCTCATACAAACTGGACAAAGTTGCTGAGACTGGTCTTCAAGGGAATAGTGCTACCAATCTGTATTACAGTGTAATTCAGCAAGGAGTTGGCCAGCAATTGGTGGGTGATTGCTAATTGCCCAGTTTGTCTCACATGTAAGTTCCAAAAATGATGTATGAAACACAATAATATGTAATCTCATTGAGCATTTTATTATTTACTAAATGGTATATTGTCATGTTTAATTATGACACAATTTTCTGTATTTGCATACCATGTGAACAAAATAAATCAACACTTTCTTACGTCAGTGTGATTAATATCTGTTCCTCTGCACTGATATGTGCTTTCATATCTGTATTACTCTGTATTATCACAGGAGAAATGAACTGTATCAAATCACTGTAGCACAGTTTAGTCAGCCTGTGAAAAGCTGTGAATTTTGAATCTGTCTATTACAGACCTTTGACTGTTACAAATAGCCTGCAGTTTGTTTTCTCTGGGCTTAAGAATGAATACAGAATTTTCTTGGTTTCCTTTGTCCCATTCGCAGATTCTATGCCAGAGTAATAACAGTCTGTATGCTTGTTTATTTAAGGAGCTCCGGAACGCCCTATACTTGCAATGTTAAAATAACGCTTATAAATTACATCTTTCCTCACAAAGTATTGGAGGTAGGAAGTTGAACTTTTTACAGATTATTTATTGGAATATGGGCCACAACTTAACACAGGGATTTTACAAAATGTTAGTTCAGTTATTAAATATGATTTTTTTTCAATTGTAATGAAAATTCACAACATTTTTTTGCAATTTTTTTATTTATATATTCAAAAATATACAGCTTTTTGGAAAAAGGCTGTGTTAAATTATGCAGAAGGTACTGTGTAACATTTACTGAAAGTTTGAAACAAATATGTTTGGAAGATCCTTAGAAAACATGTAATTAGTATGAGAAAATAAAAGTTTTGGGAATCGAGTGACAAAGATTGGATTAACTTTTTAGTGCATTCCAGGTCCATAGGATGGATTATCTTCATCCTCTGCAAACTCCTCCTCCAGCTTCCTCTTGTTCCTCCTCCTGTTTACTCTTGCTTGTATTTCTAGACTCTTTACAGCCCTGTCTGCAGCCCAAAGGCGTTCCTTGTCTAAAGCAAGCATCGCTCGTACCATGTTAGAACCTATCTTCATTCCCAAATTTCTAAATACCTTGCACCTTACAATGTTGCCATCATTGAAAGTCGCAACAGCATCATACACACCAAAGTGAAGTGTTTCTATTCCAACAAATACAGTCTTGGGGATTCTCGACCATATAACACTATTTACACTTTCATTGGGGTTTTGAGTTTTTCCGTGAATACACTTTTTCAACAGTTCAGGTGCTGCTAAGTCTCTGAAAATAGGTTTTATCACCTCCATTATTGCATGAGGCAGACTATGCTTATGAGTGTACACTTCACCAGTTAGCAATCCTTTGTTATATTTACACCAACTGTCTTCTTCTGTGGGACACAAGCTATGTTGGGGATTTTCATCGGTTGAAGAAGTATGAAAAAAAAAGAGCCCAAACAGCCTTCTTCATTTCGTCGACACTTTGTGTATTTTGCCTAATAGCCTTTACTTTTACTCATTATTATACTTCAACAAAACAGAGACTCAAGAAACAGAATTAATTACGAATATTTTCAAGATAACGACAGAGTAAATAAACATGAAACAATCGACAATCACATCAGCGATATATATTGAACCATCACAGGTTAGCCACAACACATACTTTATCTCACATCACTAAAATGTACCTGATGAACACGGACGTTAATAATAACACCATTTGACAGCGCCACAGTGGGTCACGCCCATGTAGAACACATTTCAAAAAAAATTTAAAAATAGTTGTAGTCTTCGGAATTGAATAAATTATATATCTATTAAAAGGTAATAGTCTGCAGATTCAGAAAACGCAAAAAAGTAAAAATTGAACTTTTTATGATTTTGAGCCTTTCCGGAGCCCCTTAATAAGTTCCAAATCATTGTGTGTGTGTGTGTGTGTGTGTGTGTGTGTGTGTGTGTGTGTGTAGGGGGACTCTCGGCTGTGGTTGCATCCACGTGCATGCTGGTTTTACATTTACAAACAGAGACACTGTGCTGTCATAGGATCCTTTGTTTTTTATGTCTGTCCAAATTCATTCAAAGTTGGTGAAGAGTTATGAAGTTGTTGTTGTTGTTGTTGTTGTTGTATCCGGATCCCGCTCCCTCTCCAGCTACTGCTGGGTCTGGGTGCTGACGAGTTCTCTCTCCATTTGGCTCAATCCTCCCACCACTTTTTTTCCTCCCCTTGCTGCCAGGTCACACCTCTCCTTTCTACAGATATTCTCACTCCCGTAAACATTGAGAAAGTATACAAAGATTATGGTACACATTAATTGAAAAATTACCATATTTGCACGAGTGTAGGCCACCTGCAAATATTGGCTGCAAGTAAACTTCTGACATGATATGGTAATAACCAAATCTTGAATATAGGCTACACTATTAAGTTTATGAGAAAGTTCAATTAGACAGTACTTTTAGTTGCAGCTCACTCCCTCCGCTTTTTCAACTCCCGAATAACTAAGAGTGATGTATCTCTCTCTCTCTCTCTCTCTCTCTCTCTCTCTCTCTCTTTCTTTCTTTCTCATACTGGGGGTCTTGCCCCAGGAAGTTTTCTAAATTTTAGATCAAAAGTAGTGAGTTTTAAAGTTTTTTTAGAGGCATATGATCAATGTTAGAACCCTGAAAACTGGACTCTCGATAACTCGACACTCCAAGAAACTAGACAAGCCTGACAGACACATTTTTTGGCTTTGGAAAAAGAAACAAGACATTAACATGCACAATATTTTTGTAAAAAGCTAATTTAATTTACATTAAAATCATTCTTATAGACTATTACAGAGTAGTGAATATATCGCTCTGAAAAGACTGAAGTTATATTGTCACATAGAAGAAGGTGTAATTAGCTGAAGAATGAACACTAACTTCATTTAACGAAGGTTTATTCAGCACTTGCACGTACAAGAGCGTGAAGCAAACTGCCTCCGGCCAGAACACATACAGTATATATACAGCTACAGAACATTCCAGTACAATGATTCTTGATATTTGTGGATACTTGTAGAATGTACTTGAAATGAATATAGAAATTAAAATTGTACAGTCCAGGTGAGTTCTGAACTCACGACCCTTCATGCAACAGTTTACTACGTCCTCCTAGTCCTCCTAGTCATCGGTCCTGCATACTCCGATTCCCAATGACTGATGGTTGCCCTAGCGATGATCTTCGCCACCTTTCCGCTTGTTGCCTGTCACTGGAGCTTCGAATTTACCCTGGGTTGCAGGATCCTTATAGGGCTTCATTGGAAGGACGTGGACCGTACCTCTGATCTTGTGTCAGGGTTGAAATCTTCAACTTCACAAGTAACATCAGACAACTGTCTTACAACCTTATAAGGTCCAAAGTAGCGCCAGAGGAGCTTCTCAGAGGGACCAACCTTCTGAACAGGAGTGAAGATCCAGACGAGGTCATCAGACTGGTAAAGAACAGGGCGGTGTCTTGCGTCATGCCTTTGGCGATCGTTCTCAGCATGCAGTGTGCGGAGTCAAGCTAACTGCTGAGCTTCCTCAGCTCTGGTTAACACCTGGCTGATGTAGTCATCGCCCACCTCATCAGGATGTAACGGATACACTGTGTCCATCATCGTCATCACCTCATGCCTATGCACCAGGAAAAATGGCGTAAATCCTGTGGTGTCTTGTTTGGCGGCGTTGTAAGCATAAGTCACGAAAGGTAGCACCTCATCCCAGTTGCTCTGCTCAACACTGATGAACATTGATAGCATGTTGGCCAAGGTCTTATTAAGGCATTCAGTAAGCCCATTAGTTTGCGGATGGTTGGCAGTTGTCATGTGATGAGTAATTTTGCACCGACGGTTTATCTCTTTCACAAGATTTGATTGAAAAACTTTCCATCGATCCATAATTAACAATGTCGTCCATGATGAATTTGGCTACCTCGAATGCTTCGGCTGTTTTCACGGCTTTTGTAATGGCATAGCGTGTCAGATAATCAGTGCAAACAATAATCCATCTATGATGTTCCAGAGTCCACAAGAGCTAGGGCTGGTTGGCCATCCATGAGGTTATCGACGTAGTTTGCTATCATTTTTGTAGTGATTGACGGCGAAGGACTTTTCTCTTTGGCGGCCTCACCTTCAAGGAAGGTCGCACCCTTTAGTTTTACAGGTTGCGGTGGCTAGGTGATTGGCTGGAGCCTCTAAATGGTGATGGAGACCTTGATCGCTATGTAGGGGAGTGTCCACTCCAGTGGCTAGCTTGCAGTGATGGTGACCTACGTCGTCCTGCACCCACATCTTCTTGTTCATCTTCGTCGTCCCAGAGTTGGCATCGGCTAAGACTGGTCTGCTGTCTTCTCGCGCGGGCGTCTTCAAATATCTGCTGCCTTTCTCTAAAATAGCGCATCACATGTCCCAGTCGTCTGCAGTGGAAACATTCTGGTTGGTTATCCTGGGTCCCCCAGATGTCAGTCTTCCTTGGTGCCCAAACAGGTTCCTCATGTGGCATTGTAGGAACGTAACTTTACCTGGGTGTCGACTTTTTCACCGTTTTAAAGGGAAATGAAGAACAAGAGATTGGGTTCAATGTCTGTTCCACTTCCTCCCTTATGACCTCTTGAAGCGTCTTGCTGTGCAATCCAAGTGCCTTCTGAACTCTCTCTCTCTCTCTCTCTCTCTCTCTCTCTCTCTCTCTGATGAAGAAAACTTTTGAAATCAGTTCCTTCCTCCATCACAGACATCGGTATGACATATGGAAGCCATTCAAACCTCTTGCATGTAATTCTTTTTGGATGCATTGTCTCGATATACTGGCACCATTTTATGAAGTCGTCTGCTGTTGAAACCACCTTCAGGAGTAGGGCTTGATACATGTCCTCAGCAACACCCTTCATGAGATGTGCAACCTTATCTTCCTCCTTCATTCTAGGATCCACTATTTTACACAGCTCCAAGATGTCTTGAATGTAGGATGCTATAGTTTCTCCTTGCCCTGCACTTTAGATTATCTTCAGCCTTGCACTTCTGTCGTTGTGTGTCGCCGAAATGCTTGCGCAGTTCCGCCTGGAATACTTCCCAGCTTGTGAACTTCTCCTTGTTGTTCTCATACCATTGCTTGGCAGTGCCCTCCAAGTAGAAGAATATGTTAGTCAAACACACGGTGTCATCCCATTTGTTAAATTTGGCTATACGCTCATATACCTTTAGCCGCTTGTTTGGATCTTGGCCATTGTCACCAGAGAACCCGGAATGATGTCTCATGTGGTGGCACACAGTTGCTGTCATTGTAATGTCCTCTTCTTCCTCTGTCTTTGATAGATTGAGATCTTTTGAATATGGCTCGAACTCGGGTTTCTCGCCACGTAAACAGTAGCTCTGTTGTGGCCTCATGGAAGCCACTGTGTCGTTGATAATGTGCACTATCACAAATTCCAATACCCGGTGCCTCCACCACAATAATGTCACGTAGACGAAGGTGTAATTAGATGAATGACAAACACTGACTTCATTTAACGAAGGTTTATTCAGCACTTGCACATACAAGAGCGCGGAGCGAACTGTCTCCGGCCAGAACACATACAGTATATATACAGCTACAGAACATTCCAGTACAATGATTCTTGACATTTGTGGATACTTCTAGAATGTACTCAAACTGAATATAAAAATTAAAATTGTACAGTCCAGGTGAGTTTTTGAACTCGCAACCCTTCATGCAACAGTACAGTATCATAACCACTACTACACTACGGTGCTACTTGGCTTCTTCTGCGACAATATTTAAATAAATCCTAAACTATCATTAAAAGACTAACACACAAAATATTGGTGTTGCACAGTAATAGCACTTTGATTAATAAGTGAAATAGCTAATTTAAGCTTATTTTGAATAAAGCTCAGGGTCCATTAAATAGAAACAATATCTCAAAGTTAATGCTGTAATACACTTAATAAAGTTAATACAGTATGCCTAATACTTTCAGTCAAAAATTATGTAAATAGTGGGTTTTAATTAGGTCTTACACCCTAGAAATATCTAAGTATTTGAAAACAACTAATACAGTACTATAGTAATATAGTAATACAGTACTAAACTAGTGCTAATATTTCGAATCTGAAAATTTAACATTATGTATGTATTTAATTCTCTATTTTATAAAGATTTGTAATATTGCTCTAAATGCCATTATTAGGGCTAGAGTGTCTTTAGAAAGGTGCAAATGGACTGGATTACTGAATCCTAAACATCTCAGTGGGCACGAAGAACAGCAAAGTTGTTTAATTGCTTCTGTACCATTGTTGATCGAAGATATGACTTCAGACGTCTAAGGGCACTAAATGACTGCTCTACTGTTGCTATCATGATTGGAACTACTTGGAGAAGCTTAACGCACTTCACTACTTCACATAACATTTCTCCAACTGCAGGCACTTGTGTAATGTACTTTCTTATATCACGCATGTTTTTTAAGACCATTTGTTTTTTATTAGCAATATCGGCTAACATATTCACATGTAAGCACAGTCTCTCAATGTCTAGGTCATTTTTGAAAATCTCAGTTGATTTTTCCAAATTTGTTTCACCGCTGTTTACTAAAAGCAAGTGCTCTTGTTCAACTGCAATGACCTGTGTGAATCCAGTTGAAGCAAACCGCTCAGTAATGCAGGATTGCACCTTTCACCACATTCAACTCATTTGGCAACCACTGTCTTTTACCTATTCCTACATGTTAAAAAGTTTGATGTTGGAATATGTTTAGAGTACAATGAAAATGACGGCAGCCATTGATGGATATTATATAAACTATTTAGAATCACTGTGAATTAATAGTGTGCTGTATGGAAAACTGGGCGAAGTGCTTCAACTCAAAAGTCAACTATGTCAAAAAAAGTACATTTTCTACATCTACATGGATACTCTGCAAATCACATTTAAGTGCCTGGCAGAGGGTTCATCGAACTGAAAGAAGTTTCCACTGCCAGCCCAAGTACTTTTCGCTTTGCTGTTGTAGATCTGATCTGTGACCATTAAAAATGGAATGATCTGGACCCATTTTCAATCACATGAGGTGTTCTGTTCCTTTTGTAGGCTTTGACAGATGGAATTTAAAAGAAGAAAAAGTAAATATAGATTTTAATTAGTGTCCAAGATTTCTTTACTGTAACTCTGAATGTTGACCTTTTCCTATATATACCTTTGTTACTACCTACCTCTACCTGCTCAACCACAGAATTTAATTTTCGCTTTTCCATCAGTATTTTTCTCTTCTTAGATGGGTTCTTTGTATGGCGATTCTCTCTTTTTGTTTTTACTAATTTTTGTGTCTTTTATCCTTTTTGTCGTAATTTTATGCTGCTCAACAATTGTCGTTAAATGCTAGTGTTGGACTCATCAACTTTCTTAATCCCTGAAACTGCTTATCATCTTAAGAATTTTAATCAGATCTTTTACTGTGTGTTGTTTGGATACAACCTTCTTTTCCTTTTTTTCCCCTTTGACCTCAAATAGGAATAATTTGTAGAATTTAAGTTTGAACATTATTTGTAATGCAACTTGTGTTCTCATACATAATTATTTGTGATCTCCTATGAAATGAACAAACATTTTATTATTGTCCTGGAGAAAGAAAAGTACGTGCCATAGCACATTCTTAGTGAGTCTGTGTCTATCAACTAGAATAACATGTTTTTATGTGTTTATGAAGGGACTGTTTATGGTGTGACACAATCGCATCACACAGAATATAAACAAGTTTTCTGTTGTGAGTATTTCTCATGAAATAAAAATGAAATTCCTCTTCAGGGTAAAACTGCAGACTTTCTATATTGATATATTGCGTGTTTAAAATGTCTCAAATTTCTGCCCTTGTGTATTTCAGGATGACTTCCGCAATCTTTTCACAGCCAATGAAAAACTGAAGCAAGAATACAGAAATCTGCAAGAAGAGCATCGTTCTTTGCGATCTGACAGTGGCAGCATTAAATTACGGGCAACAGAAATGCAGGGTGAATTGGCTGTGCTGGAAGTGGAGCTAGCAAAAATGACTCATAAGTGTGAGGCAAGTGATATGAATTCTCCCATATTGTAAAAATAAGGTATCAATAAGTCATATCTTTTTTCCCAAATAGAAGATATCAGTTGTTAAGCATAGCTGCATAATTTTATCTTTCAGTTACCAAAGCCTCTGTGTGATGGCACAGTGCTGTCTCTGGTGCAAATCACCTACCAAGCAAATCATATGCAGCATGTGAACTGATTTTGGGAACTGTGATGAGAAAATGAACCCAAAAATAAAATAAACTATTTTTTTCTGACCTCTATGTTACATTTTGTTCCGTCCATAAGAATAGAAAACAATGTGTAATAAGTATGTGGGTTGTGACTGTTATGTTGGAAAAGAAATCTTCATTAACCATATCATTTTCACTTCCTACATTATTGAGTGTCTATTCTTAAAATGCCCTAATGTTAGTAACAGCCAAGAAATAAGTAGTCATAAGTGCTGCCAGTATGAGATGTTATCTGTGTAAACAACTCTTAAACCTATGTCTGTGTTTAAAAGAGTGGAGTAATGACTGCTCTTGTGCACAAACATTATTCCAGAGACAGTTATGTTGGTACATTGTAATACAGCAGTGGTACTCATTAAGTTTCAAACTGTCCCCTCCCCTTCACCCCTCCCCCCATCTGCATCAAGTCCACGCAGCCACTTTATGAGGCACAGTGCTGTGTCTGTTCGTTGCAAATCACCTACCAAGGAGATCGTTCTTCACTAATCTAAAGTGGTGTGGATGCAAAGTCTGGGATCCAAATTAAGGAGTGCAGTACCTTCCAAATGATATACTAAAATAATTTGTGTGCGCTATTGGCTGAAGATTATCACACGTTTGTGTGAGTGACATGATGCTTATTGATAAAAATGGAGTGGGTGGTGGAGAATAGTTTTCCCCACAGTTAATTAGGCTGACACTGGTGTTTAAGCTGTGTTTGTTGAACAGCAATTTCCTTATTTTCAATGAGGTGTTCTGTGTGTTACCTTGCTGCCAATCACAAGGTGACCAGAAAAAAAATACCCTTCCAAAAACTGATTGGAAAGCCATAAATCTCTTTCTGGAGGGGCAATTTACTGAATATACATGACTGAAAATGTATATATATTTCACCACTACACAGTTACGACAGAGAGAAAATTTACCTATTTGTTTTATTTTAATTGATTACACAAGAAGTTGCCACAAGTATTAACTATATATAATTTTCTGCCAGTAGAGTTGCCCCTCCCCCCCGCCCTTTTTTTTAAAGTACTGTTTGCTTTATCAAATTATGAGAACTTATTGACTTTCATTTGCACTTGCTGAATAAATCATTGTGTGTGCAGTAATCACTTTTATATATCCTGCTGTTCATTATGCCTTATAATAGTTGTTAGGGTGTTAGCACTTTCTTCTATGCGATCCAGTGTGAAAGTGTTCCACAGTTTGCTACTATAGTTTCATATAAGACTGTCTGTTTATATACTTGTTCACATTTATCAGCTAGCTCAATGAGCATCCTCTACTGACAAAATGTAATATTGTCATCAGATCATTGTCATTATCAGTGGCATTAATAATTCTCTTATTTTTTACTTTTCAGTTGTTACAACAAATGAATGCCAGTTTGGAAGATGATCGCCGTGCTCTCATGGAAAATGTTTCTCATATGTTTAGTCAGTATCATGAACTTTTAACGCTTTCTCTCGAAGATAAGGAACACTATCATCAAGAGGAAAAGATATTCACGTTGGTATTACAACAGTTTTTTGCCATGTTATTGTCCATGTTTGTTTTAGTTCATACAAATTTGTTAAAAGTGAAATGAGATTTATTTTAAAATTTTTATATTAATTATGTCAATTTTGAATGATAGATTTTCACCAAGAAAGGGAAAAAAACTTACTGTATGGTTGACAGCTATATTTAGGAAAAAAGTTATAGTGGCATAAAGGCTAGCCAGTACTTTTAAGAGGCACAATTCTTGTACTACCAATGGAAACACTTCAAGTAGAAAGTAATGTTGCTTGTGTACAGAACTGTCAGCAATCTTAACCCGCACATTGACCTACCATCCCCCTTTCCAAGCATCCTGAACCAATCTCTGCTGGCCAGACTTCCTGTCTGTTTGTAAATGTAACATGGTTGTCAACTGTATTTTTCAACATTGACACATGTAATCTAAGAGTCAATAGTTCCTTCTTCAGAAATAGTAGAATTAAATGCAGTAAAGGGAATGAGTGTGAAATTTGTAAGGGAACTGTCCTTTGATTTCTTTGCCCTGTATTTGATGATGATCTTTCCTCACTCATGGGTCTGATTGTTTTGCTTGGTACTTTTGCCTATTCTCCTGATCTCCTTAAGGCAGAGAGAGTAGTGCAGTAGCTGTGCTAACTGCCTTATTAGTGCATTTGCCTCTCACAGTGTCTTAAACCATGTGGAAACTCTTGTTTCTTGTTTGTGATCCAGTACACTGCTAATATGTTGCTGCTGCTACCAATACCACTATCATTTTTACTACTGTTTTTTTACCTCAGCTCACATATTACCTTATGCCTTTCATGTATGTTTGCGGGTTTATTTTCGCTGTTACCTCTAAACTTACTCTGATGTAAATGATAATTTGCTGATGTTCAGCACCATTATCAGGCAGGTAACACCCCCGCCCTCATTGTCTTGTATATGACCATTAAATCTGTGGATGTTTGGGTAGGTGGACTTGAAAAATGCTTGAGACATGTCTCTAAGACCTTTATCTGAAAAAAAGAAATACATTAAATGAGCAATAAAACTGTATTATCAGATAGTGCTGAATTTGGTTACACAGAATGAATAAGAAAGTATTAATTATGATACTGGTCTTTATTTTACCTTCATACAAAATGAAACATCATAAATTATGTTATAATTTTCCTGAGACTGAGACTGAATAAAAAAAAATCTCTTTAATTTTATCGAGTCCATACCAGAAATTTTGCTCACAACACACCATACTGTAGGAAATTCTTTTGGAAGCATGGGTTGTTGACACTCTCCTCCAAGTGAAGACACATTTGTTGCCCTAGTTCTTGACCAAAATTCTTCTTTTATTAGATCTGTCCTTGTAGTTGCAGTGAAAATAAGCATGAGGCATCTATTGCTGCTACATCCATTACGTTTGTTCGTAGGACAAAGTACACCAATTTCACTGCCTTCTGCAAATGAGCAAAGGATTTAGTTTTATTGTAGAATAAAGCTTATATTCAGCTTCCTTTTTAGGTCCTTCATCTACTGTGGCGCTGTGGTGCAGAGAACTTAGCAATATGACACTTTTGCCCCATCACTTACAATTGTCAAATTGTATTTGAAACCACATGATGATGATAAAGCTTCTTTGTACTTGATAGTCTTCATTTATGATGGAAATTCCTTTTCGTTTTGTGCCAAAGATTTCACTGTTATAATCTTATCCTGCAGTAGTTCTTCGACTGAACATTTGGAAGGAAAAAATCCGTTGTAATATTTATTGAGGCACCTCTTGCTGTCTTTACTGTAGTAGATACCACACTGATTTTCTGGCATATGCAAAACCCAAAATATTTTTATTCTACTTTTCTGTGGTTTGCTGGGAATATACAAAACAGAGAACCTTTGAAGGTGACAAGATGTTCATCTTAGTTAAAGTTTCATTGGGGTGCATCCTTAGACAACAGATTTCAGTGAAAAGTTCACAAACGAAGTGAAATGGTGCAATGTTTTCACTCTTGCTCTTTGCCTCTCTGGTCCATTTGTCATCAAATCTCAGGGTCCTTCATACATTTTCAAATCTGTTAATTGAAAATGTGGTCAAATAAATGGACAAGGCTATCATGAAATAGCTCTCCGATAGCACATACCAGCTTCTGGCAACATCATCATAATCAAGAGTCAAAGAAATGCACCCGTTTCCTCAGAGGTAACATTATGCCAATTTTTTTCCTTGATACTAGCAATGCACATACCTTCTGAATTAATACAGTGCTCAATCTCTTGTAACATTCTTTGTGATATAAAATAATCCTATCCAAAATGGAGAGAGTTACACTATCTCTCACTGGACGAAGTAGGTGGAATTTTCATGATATCGTATTCTTAAATTCCACCCAATGGTGGTCGTGTTTTACTCCACCAACTTCCATCATGCCCAATAAGGAAATAAGCACTTCTGTAGCTGTATTATCTAATTTTCACTGGTTTCTTCACTTGCCACATCAAAAGTCATACATTTATCATTCTACAGATCATAAGTGTCTGAATTCTGCTAGCTTGCTGATCAGAGAGAACTACATCTCCAAGCCATTCAGAAATAGTTGATTCAAAATTCCATCCTTGTGCTGACTCTAGATGACAATCTTTTATCTCTTTGGGTGATTAGTATTTATACTGTAAGCAGGAGAAAAGAATCGTATATGACCATTCTGGCTATGAAATTGAACTAATGCAGTCTGAAAGTATTTTGTCACAGAAAAACACATTTACCTTCAAAATAAGACTTGGATGTAAGTGTCATAATAATTTTGGCATATCAGCGAAGAATATAATTGTGCTGATTTGCTAATTGTTGTCAATAATCTTGCCAACAGAACGCACCATTCCAGTCATTTATAAATAAGCTATTGGAAAGACTGTCATACCTTACACTTGTGGGATTATAAAATTATTAAAATAAAACCGTTAATTTGATTTGTACCAAAATAAGGCTTTTCCCAAAGAAAGTCAATTTTATTTCCATGGTTTACACAGGACACAAACTAAAATAAACTTTTTAAGACAGTTTATTGAGAAAAAGAGAAGATTTCTAGGTCAAAAAGACTCCTGTTATGCATCCAGTGGTAAATTTGTTAATGTCGTGTAATCACTTGCCATTTCCATCTGTTATTGAACTTGGTGAAAGTTCTACATGTGTGTGCCAACCTGATAATAGTCTTCAGTAAATTCTGGTGATGATAACTATTTTATCTGCCTTAAGTAATATCTGAAATAATGTTGTTATATGTTAATCTTGCAGTTCTTTAGTTAATATTTAACTGGGATATTGATCTTCCAGTAGTTTATTCATAATACTTCATTGAGATATAGGTGACTGGTTCTGAATTAATATTGTTCTATCTCAAGATAAATGTTATTTACTGCCCACAGTGATAAGTTCAACAACCTCTGCAGACAGAAAGAAAAACTGGAAGAAAAGATTATGGACCACTACCGGAAACTAGATAGCTGTTCCTCCAAGAAGTGCGTAGCATTTCTTACCACAAGCAAATATAACTTATTAATTTTTGTGCATGCTATTTTTATTTACTTACGTAAAATGTGTTAAAGTAATGTTAGTTCCTTTGAGTCACCATGTTTCCTTTCTGAAGCAAATTGCACTGCTGGCCATTAAAACGGCAGCACCAGGAAGGATAGCAAATAATGAAATTTTACTTACTGTGTGTATACTGTATAGCAGGAAGAACACACACTTAAACTTGTAGGTGATTGGGAGTATACAGGATGTGAAATTTAGTACACAGAGCTGCTATCTCTGGTAGCAACAATGGCTCTAACACAGCTGGACATCAAGTTGAAATGGGCTCGGATGACAGATATAGGTACCTCATTCCGTGCTACTTCATCTCTATGCTGGGGTTGATAAGTCATTGTGCCTGGTGAGTTGTGGTGTGGCAGTCTCACAGCAATCCATGGCAAGGGGGGCAGGGTGGGGGAGGGGTGAGAGGGTGGTCTGGTGAGTGTTGAACACCCTCTGTGTAATGTTAGGTAAGGACAGCAAAGGTAATGTGCAGTCTAGCTTCATCCCGTTATAAGATATGTCGCAGAGACCTCAAAGTAGGGCCGTGGCTCCAAGCTAAACCAATTAGAAATGTAATGACTGCAGTCTTAAGTTACCAACTATGTGAGCCCGAGTTGATTTTGTTGTGTATTCAGTGGCATCCCATACCATCATGCCATGTCTTGAGCCCATATTACAATGGTGAATACAATCTGGCAGCACTGGTTCTCTTCAGGGCTTCCACATATGTGTACGTCTATCATGGTCTGTATGCATAACTGGGACTTGTCTGAAATCTTGATACAGTGCTGCTCCTGCATGCATGTTGTTTTTGAGTGTATCACTGTCTCACTGCAGCCCTCTCTGTTGCTGTGTCAAAGACAAAAACAACAGTGGTCACCATGATGCTCCAGGTGTCACCACACTGCCCATGTGGAAACTTGTCCTGCTGCAAACAGGCCCATTTCCTGAGTCTAGGTACATGAGGTGGGTGTACGATCCTGCTGAGCCAAGCAAGCAATTTGCCTGTCCTCTTGGACACTAGTCATGTGGTGCTTTGAGGTCCTGTGCGGTATTTAGTATGGTCCTCCTGAAACCATCAATTCCATATTTGCATACAGATGAGAGATCATGACCAAAGTGAGCAGCAGTGCCACAAAATGATATACTGTAGTGTCACTTGTCAGCAATCCTGCTGCGCCAGACAATCTCCTTCTTACGTGAAACATAACATGGTCTTCTCACAAACAAACAACATTCAGATGTGATTTCTGAATAAGAAGCTTGCTGCAAAATTGTTCCTTATGTATGGAATGTAGATGACATTACTCCTATTTGCTTTGTGCAGTTGAGCTGAAATGCAAATCATTTGCATATCCAAGCATACGCATACTAATTTGACATTTGTTGCATGCTGCCTTCATGATGTCACAGTTTTAATGGCCAGTAGTGTACATTGGTCATGCCTGTGTATTCTCTCTCTCTCTCTCTCTCTCTCTCCCCCCCCCCCCCCCCTCCCCTATCTCTCTGTTATTATTTATCCCCTCTTTGATGGCTATCCTATTTAATGACATAATTCTTATTTATCTGGATTCTCAGTGGCACATATGTACATTATGAATATCATGTGAGAATCCAGTTGCATTTGTGTGTTACAATTCTTCTCATATAATGGTTTGTAGAAGCTTTTATTATTGTGAATCTTGGATGTTTTACTGCTTGAGTAAAGCAGAAATTTTCAAAACAGCCCTATAACAAACCATTACTACCAAGATATTGTGTTGGACATGTCTTTGATACTGCCAGGTTTTTAGCCTGTCTGCTTCTTGTATAGCTGAAGATTAGTGCTATGGTATCCTTGACCTAATTAAACTTCAACATACAAGTATTGTGAGGGATTAATAAATCATCTAAAAGACTGCCAAAAGCATTCTCTCTTGGGCTTTATTGTACTATTTATTTCTTTGTAGCCCTAGAAAAATAGAACTCTTTCTAGATAGTAACTGCTTTTTGCAGATTATTAGGAAGTGTTTCCTATTTAATGTTATTAATAAATTAAATTAATAAATATTTAATTATAGTATGAGCTGTTGTTTCTGCAAAATATGCATTCAGTAAAAAATAGTGTACAGATATTATTACATTTCTGTACTCAGTTGGTCTTTCACAGTTCAGTTTTAAAGAAATCTTTGAAATCTTTGCAGAAAGAAGTGCCTGCACAATGTTTAAATTCTCGTACATTTTTTCCCATTGAATGTTTTGCACAATACTGGATAGATTATAGCAGAGGCAAGAATGATTATCACTCTTCCGATGAATTTGTTTTTCTAATTCACACTGTTCACTCATTTTCTTACAAAGAAAATCATACATTTCCTGCTAGTATATCATTCTGAGATCTCAAACAAAAAATGTCTTTGTTATGAGTTAAATTAGATATGTTTAATGAAGAGAACAAATTTGTTGGTGTTACAGGAAAGGTTTTGGGGCAACATTTGTAAAACGAGTCAAGAAAGCAGGATCTGATTTAATCAGTAAAGTCCCACGGGTATGTCTTTTTTTGTGTACTTTGTAAATTTATCATTGATTATAATTTTATGAACTTAAAGGAAGTAGGTAGTGTTTCTACACGATATTTCAACATTAGAAGGAGTGAAGAAGCGCAATGATGCCTGTCGTACCTCCCTAGAACTCTGCTCACTAATTGACTAACAGTGGTTGTTACAGTTTATTCGTACTTTTGACTAAGAACAGTCTATTTATGTCCAAACATGTGAAAACAAAAGAAAAAAAAAACTGTGACACTCACATAAGCCTTATCCAGTTGCTCCTTTGCATTATCCCTCCTTCTTAGGGATTGAATATACATAATGCGCTATGGGGTTCATAGGTGATACCATCATGTTGGTTGATGGTAGCCATGCAGAAATTGAAAATATCCATCGAAAACTCAACCAACAACACCCTAAAATGAAATTCACAGTGAAAATTGTGAAAGACTCTATCCTTAACTATCTAGCTTTCACAATTGACAAAGATAATAATTGCCACACATTTGGTAGCTATAGAACTAATAACACTTCTGGCATTATTATAAATACCAATTCCTGTCTTCCAGTGGCTCATAAACTAGCGTTTTTCCATTCAGTGATTAATAGGTTAAATAACCTACCATTATAAAAGCCAGCAATTCGAAAAGAACTTAACACACTTTGTTATATAGCCTATGCAAATGATTTTGACCCCAACATGATCACAAAATTATACTACAAATGTAAAACACGAAAACAGAACATAATACATAGTGAATCTCCAACAGAATTAACGCACTTTTTAAGATTAGATTAGATTAGATTTACTTTCATTCCAATTGATCTGTAGTGAGGAGGTCCTCCAGGATGTAGAACATGTCAGAAAAACAATAATACGTGACAAACATTTACAACTCAAACAAGTAAGCTAATGTACCATTCCATAGGTCCCAAGTGGAATGATCGTCATTTTTTAATAAACACTATATGAAAGAATCATTTTACAAATACTAATGCACTGAATGTAAACTAAAAAAGTATTTTTATTTATTTATAAGGTAATAAACGTGTAATACAACTACTATAATACTTATTTACAATGAACACATTACTAAACTGAAATGGTGCAGAAGTTAGATTGTACTTACACACACACACACACACTTATTTACAATGAACACATTGCTGCACTGAAATTGTGCAGAAGTTATTTTGTACTTATATGTATACACACACAAATCAGTTGGTTCTACTGAGAAATTCATCAATGGAGTAGAAGGAGTTGGCCACCAATAAATCCTTTAGGCTTCTCTTAAACTGAATTTCATTGGTTGTTAAGCTTTTTATGGCTGCTGGCAAGTTATTGAAAATGTGTGTTCCTGAATAATGCACACCTTTTTGTACAAGACTAAGTGACTTTAAATTAAATCCTTGTGAAGATTATTCTTATTTCTAGTATTGATTTCATGAATTGAGCTGTTGGTTTGAAAAAGTGATCTATTTTTAATGACAAATTTCATTAAAGAATAAATATATTAGGAAGCAGTAGTTAGTATCCCTAGTTCCCTATACAGGGTTCTGCAGGATGTTCTCAAATTCACACCACATATAACTCTTACTGCACGTTTTTGTGCCTGGAAAACTTTAGCTTGGCTTGATGAATTACCCCAAAAAATAATCCCATATGACATTATGGAATGAAAGTAAGCATAGTATGCCAGCTTTTTCATTTTTGTATCCCCTATGTCTGATACAATTTACATTACAAATAGAGATTTGTTAAGACGCTTCAGCAGTTCTGTGGTGTGCTTTTCCCAGTTGAATTTGTTATCAAGCTGTAATCCCAAGAATTTAACACTGTCCACTTCTTTTATCTGCTTGTCATCATATGTTAGGCATATACTCGTGGGACACCCCTTACCAGTTCTGAACTGCATGTAGTGCGTTTTTTTTTTTCAAAGTTTAGTGAAAAGGAATTGGCTAGGAACCCATGATTAATGTCCACAAATATTTTATTACCAGATCTTTCTAAGACTACACTTGATTTGCTACTTATTGCAATGTTTGTATCATTGGCAAACAAAACGAACTGGACATCTGGTAATGTTACTGATGAAAGGTCATTGATATACACAAGAAAAAGTAAGGGCCCTAAAATGGAACCTTGTGGGGCCCCACATGTAATTAGTTCCCAGTTGGATGATGCCTAATAGCTTGATACATGTCTCTTTCCTAATAACACCCTTTGTTTCCTGCCAGAGATATAAGATTTGAACCATTTTGCAGCATTTCCTGTTACACTATAATATTCTAATTTACTTCAAAGGATATTGTGATTTACACAGTCAAATGCCTTTGACAGATCACAAAATATACCAGTT
This sequence comes from Schistocerca cancellata, assembly GCF_023864275.1. NCBI lineage: Eukaryota > Metazoa > Arthropoda > Insecta > Orthoptera > Acrididae > Schistocerca > Schistocerca cancellata. The sequence goes on along the minus strand of NC_064629.1, from coordinate 872,888,126 downwards.
ACCTGCAGAATCATAAAAGAAGGTTGTATACCTGGAAGAATCCTGGAGATACTAAAAGGTATCAGATAGATTATATAATGGTAAGACAGAGATTTAGGAACCAGGTTTTAAATTGTAAGACATTTCCTGGGGCAGATGTGGATTCTGACCACAATCTATTGGTTATGAACTGCAGATTGAAACTGAAGAAACTGCAAAAAGGTGGGAATTTAAGGAGATGGGACCTGGATAAACTGAAAGTACCAGAGGTTGTAGAGAGTTTCAGGGAGAGCATAAGGGAACAATTGACAGGAATGGGGGAAAGAAATACAGTAGAAGAAGAATGGGTAGGTCTGAGGGATGAAGTAGTGAAGGCAGCAGAGGAGTAAGTAGGTAAAAAGACGAGGGCTAATAGAAATCCTTGGGTAACAGAAGAAATATTGAATTTAATTGATGAAAGGAGAAAATATAAAAATGCAGTAAATGAAGCAGGCAAAAAGGAATACAAACGTCTCAAAAATGATATCGACAGGAAGTGCAAAATGGCTAAGCAGGGACAAATGTAAGGATGTAGAGGCTTGTCTCACTATGGGTAAGATAGATACTGCCTACAGGAAAATTAAAGAGACCTTTGGAGAGAAGAGAACCACTTGTATGAATATCAAGAGCTCAGATGGCAACCCAGTTCTAAGCAAAGAAGGGAAGGCAGAAAGGTGGAAGGAGTATATAGAGGGTTTATACAAGGGCGATGTACTTGAGGACAATATTATGGAAATGGAAGAGGATGTAGATGAAGACGAAATGGGAGATAAGATACTGCGTGAAGAGTTTGACAGAGCACTGAAAGACATGAGTCGAAACAAGGCCCCGGGAGTATACAACATTCCGTTTGAACTACTGATGGCCTCGGGAGAGCCAGTCATGACAAAACTCTACCATCTGGTGAGTACGATGTATGAGACAGGCGAAATACCCTCAGACTTCAAGAAGAATATAATAATTCCAATCCCAAAGAAAGCAGGTGTTGACAGATGTGAAAATTACCGAACTATCAGTTTAATAAGTCACAGCTGCAAAATACTAACGCGAATTCTTTACAGACGAATGGAAAAACTGGTAGAAGCCGACCTCGGGGAAGATCAGTTTGGATTCCGTAGAAATGTTGGAACACGTGAGGCAATACTGACCTTACGACTTATCTTAGAAGAAAGATTAAGAAAAGGCAAACCTACGTTTCTAGCATTTGTAGACTTAGAGAAAGCTTTTGACAATGTTAACTGGAATACTCTCTTTCAAATTCTGAAGGTGGCAGGGGTAAAATACAGGGAGCGAAAGGCTATTTACAGTTTGTACAGAAACCAGATGGCAATTATAAGAGTCGAGGGGCATGAAAGGGAAGCAGTGGTTGGGAAAGGAGTAAGACAGGGTTGTAGCCTCTCCCCGATGTTATTCAATCTGTATATTGAGCAAGCAGTAAAGGAAACAAAAGAAAAATTCGGAGTAGGTATTAAAATTCATGGAGAAGAAGTAAAAACTTTGAGGTTCGCCGATGACATTGTAATTGTGTCAGAGACAGCAAAGGACTTGGAAGAGCAGTTGAATGGAATGGATAGCGTCTTGAAAGGAGGGTATGAGATGAACATCAACAAAAGCAAAACGAGGATAATGGAATGTAGTCAAATTAAGTCGGGTGATGCTGAGGGAATTAAATTAGGAAATGAGACACTTAAAGTAGTAAAGGAGTTTTGCTATTTAGGGAGTAAAATAACCGATAATGGTCGAAGTAGAGAGGATATAAAATGTAGACTGGCAATGGCAAGGAAAGCATTTCTGAAGAAGAGAAATTTGTTAACATCGAGTATAGATTTAAGTGTCAGGAAGTCTTTTCTGAAAGTATTTGTATGGAGTGTAGCCATGTATGGAAGTGAAACATGGACGATAACTAGTTTGGACAAGAAGAGAATAGAAGCTTTTGAAATGTGGTGCTACAGAAGAATGCTGAAGATAAGGTGGGTAGATCACGTAACTAATGAGGAGGTATTGAATAGGATTGGGGAGAAGAGAAGTTTGTGGCACAACTTGACTAGAAGAAGGGATCGGTTGGTAGGACATGTTTTGAGGCATCAAGGGATCACAAATTTAGCATTGGAGGGCAGTGTGGAGGGTAAAAATCGTAGAGGGAGACCAAGAGATGAATACACTAAGCAGATTCAGAAGGATGTAGGTTGCAGTAGATACTGGGAGATGAAGAAGCTTGCACAGGATAGAGTAGCATGGAGAGCTGCATCAAACCAGTCTCGGGAATGAAGACCACAACAACAACAACCTGCAGTTTTTTATCTAATGAATTAAGCACATTTTCACTGTAAGTGTAGATAGCCTTCTCAATATCAGAACCCTTTAGAAATCCGAACTGTGACTTTGACAGTATGTTATTTGAGATAAGATGGTTGTAAAGCCGATTGTACATTACTTTTTCTAAAATTTTTGAGAATGCTGGCAAAAGTGAAATTGGACGGAAATTTGATGCTATTTCTTTACCTCCCTTCTTAAACAGTGGCTTAACTTCAGCATATTTTAAGCATTCAGGAAATATTCCACTGATAAATGACTGGTTACACAGATAGCTTAATATGTTACTTAACTCAGAATCGCATTCTTTAATTAGCTTTGTTGATATTTCATCATACCCACTAGATGTTGTTGATTTTAAATATTTTATGATGGACATTATTTCTGCTGGGGTAGTGAGGGTCAAATTCATATTATGGAAGTTACTTGAAACGTCTGGTGTGAGGTATTCCATAGCAGCATCTACAGACCCTGACAACTCCATCTTTTCAGTAACAGTTATGAAATGTTTGTTAAAAAGTTCTGCAACACTATACACATCTGTCACCAATGTATCGTTTACTCTTAATGCTATTTGTCCCTCTTCATGTCTGGTTCTACCGGTCTCCTCCTTCACTATATCCCATATTATCTTTATTTGGTTATCTGATATGACTATCTTTTCCTTTTAAAATACTTGCTTTGATGTCCCTATTACAGTCTTTAATATTTTGCAGTATTTCTTGTAATGCGCTATAGCATCAACATCGGAACTGTTTCGGATTGACAGATACAGATTTCTTTTTCTTTTACAAAGTACCCCTATTCCTTGAGTAATCCATGGCTTCTTTGTAGACTTTGCTCTAACCTTGGTAAGTTTTGGGGGAAAACAGTGTTCGAATAAGGTAAGCTCTTAATTAGCAAAAGTGTTATATTTTTCATTTATGCCTTGAGCACTGTAGTCCAGTGAATGTCTCCAAGGAGTGTCCCAAAATAATCAATTTTTGGCTTATTGATTACCCTCTTGAGATCGGATTTAAAAGATTTTGTATCCTGTTCAGTGTTAACATTTAACAGAAGGAACTGCATGTCATAGTCTGAGAGGCCATTGAATATTGGTTTTGTAATATAATTTTGTTCATTGAACTTCTATAAAGATATTATCAATGACTGTTTGGAGCAATTGGCTACCCTAGTGGGGAACTTTACAGTGGGAATTAAGTTGAATTATAGTGGTACTAACTCAAATAAGTTCTTATTGGGAGAGTCTTTAAGGAAATCTACACTGAAATCACCAGCAACCACCATTTCTTTGTTTTTGGTTGTTAAATGGACCAGTACAGCTTCAAGGTGGTTTACGAACAGATTAAAGTTACCTGCAGGTGCTCAATATACACTTAATATTATGAAAGATTTTTTGTGAAATTCTACTTCTGTTGCACATGCTCCCGAATGCTGTTCTAGGCAAAATTTATGAATGTCTATGTTCTTAAATTTATGACAGTTCCTGATGAATGTGGCAACTCCTCCTTTCTCCATTTCTGATGTACAAAAGTGAGATGCTAACCTAAACCCTGTAACACTTAAAAGTTCTATACCAGTGGTCACACGATGTTCAGAGAGGCAGATTATGTCAGCTAGATTTTAAGACTCTAATTCATCTATGCAGATAATTAATTCATAAATTTTATTTCTCAGTCCTCGAATATTTTGATGCAATAAAGATAGCTGACATTTCACATTGACTGAGTTAAAATTTGGTGGAGTTAAAATATCTGCTGACTGTTGAAAATTATTAACCAATGGCTGTTTATGCTGATGTAATAAGCTAGAATAATGTTTTTTTTGTTTCTTTTTCAAACTGAAGGTTTGCCTCAGTCCTAACCTCTCTTAAAATTTGGTTTCTTTCTGTCCTCGCTACCCTAAAAAACGGTCTTTTCTGAACCCTATTACCACTGGTATTTTATCACTCCCACCTTTAACTTTCCTGCTATTTTCCCAGCCAGTTTACCCTTCCCCTTCTTGTTGAAGTGAAGGCCATGCCTAGTATAATCCCACCTATTGAAAGAATCAACAGGAACCACACCAATGTGTGACCCTGCACTCAACATAAACAGCTGTTCCAGCTCCGAATTAACTCTCTTGACAGAAGAGTTCAAAGCAGGTCGGTCTTGGCGCCCAAGAACAGATACAAACTCAACACTAGTATGCTTCGATGCTGATGCAGTCTTTGCCAGGTCATACTCTACACTGTACCCAGGATCTCTGTCAATACTATTACCTGCCCCACTCACTATAGCCATGGTGTCTTCCTTAGTGAAATTGTTGCAAAGTGATCCTAAATCCTCTGTCACCTGCTCCAGACCAGCACTAGGTTTAAAAAAATTGGTGACCTGGTATTCTGATCCTAGTTCATCCTGCAAAAGTTGGCCATCACCTCTTCCATGGGAACTACCTAACAACAACACTTTCTTTCTCTTTGCTGATTTCCCTACTTTCTTACTTTTCAATTTGCTGCTGAAAGTTTGTTATGCCCTGTCTACACCTGCAACTGCTTGAGACTCACCAGTTTCTAACTGAAGCAACAGATCAAATCTATTTTCCACATTCACCACGAAGCTGTCAGATAAAGTTCTAGGCCTGTTCCTCCTGTTGCCTGTTGCCACTTCCCACCTCTCTTTACCCTTCTCCCTCCTTAACCTGTCAAGATCTCCCTTGGCCTTGTCTAACTCAGCCTGAAGGGCGGCAATTTTCCCCTCCTGTTTTAGTATCTTCCTATCTCTACTACAAGTCCTACAAAACCATTGATGAGTCTCATTTACTTCCCCTATTCCCACGCCACTACAGTCACCCACATGGAAAAAACTACAGCACCCATCACACCAAAGCCCCGACCTAACAGTTCTACAGCAAGTCAAGCATTTTTCACTCATGATTACAGATAAACATGAAAATATGGTTCCACAAATTTGGCCTATATGCAACTGTGTGTAAACAAAAACAACTGTGCAAAGTTTCTGAAACAACAACTTAAACTTTATGCTACTTTCCGGAAATGCTAGTTAAATAATGAAGAGGTACGCTACAGTTAAATAGCTGGAGAGAGCAAGCCACAAATATCCAACTAGCCTTTTGAACAAATAACGTTTCAATAAAATAATGCATTTCTAGGCTTGAACTACCACAGAATTGCATTTTGTGTGTGTGTGTGTGTGTGTGTGTGTGTGTGTGTGTGTGTGTGTGTGTGTGTGCAATAGAGAGAGAGAGAGAGAGAGAGAGAGACTACAATTTAAAATAAATTTTAAATACATAGAGAAACAGTTTGTGTTATTTATTCTTTATATGCAAATGCTTTATGTTAGGCTTTATCATGACTGTTGTGAATATCTATTGAAACTACAAGTTTACTGTAACCAGTCACAATTTATAGTTTCACATGTTACCTGTACTTCTCAAGTTGCAATAAATTTATACAGCCTTGGGACATGTGAATTGAAAGTGATTGGTATGGAGGGCAGAGGGGATGGGGGAGGGGGGGTGTGTGTGTAAAGAACGTGTATTAGTATAGTGAGATTTTTTTGCTCAATATTGTTGTGTTAATTATATCTTCATTTTTAAATATCTTTATTTTTACAGTCGCGCCAATCCTGGCATGAGGATAGCCAACAGACAGAAAGTCAGGGGAGAAGCTCAGTAGGTCCTGAATCATCAGAAGGTGGTAATGATTCAGATGTCAGTACAGATGATATGCAGTCTCAAAGAACGCCTCGTAAGTCTTCAGTTCATTCTTACTTCTTCTCCTGCATGTGACACAGCTTGCATTCCCCAATGCTTAAAGACACACAATACTGTCTCACTGTTTCTTAGATGTTTAGTATTGCATTGTGTGACTGATTATAATGTGATGCAACATATGGTATGTGTGTTCAGCAGAATGCACAGCATAATTTTTTAAATAAGTTTTGATTTTAAATGATATATATGCTTTTAAACAGCATAATTTTTGTTTCATGTTAACTCTTTGTGGTTTTTGTCAGTATTATGTTGTCTGCTCTGAGGATAATCTTACCATGTCTGTGGCATTTGACAAGCCACAAATTTCTCCTAGATCAATCTGGAGTTCGTCAGCTTGGGAGCAATGAGTTTCAGTGGTCTTCTCTAATTTTATACTCTATTTGTGCTTCAGTGGCCATCGTATGGCACAGCAATAGACAATTGTGTGTCACAGGGTGCAGACTGTGAGGATAGTATGAACGTCAGTTAAAAGAAATCTTAGCCTCAAGATCGTTATAGTTGCCAATGAGGTGAATAGTGACTGAGATGAAACATTCATAATTGAGCAACGTTTGGGGCCTGCAGTGTCCCAGCTGTCTTAGAAAAATTTAGAAAAGTGAGGCTCTTTAGAAACTAGAGGATGTAGCTGTTTGGAAAAGGTATCGAATTTTCCATTCAGAAAGACATTCAGTATATTGTAGGTACTTATAAATCTGTAAAGCAAACGTTGGAAACATTGACATACCCTTGTGGAACACTAAATTACCTGGAGATAATCCAGCTACCATTGAAGTTCACAGGACCCATAATTTTAGTAAATATGTTGCATCCTGCTGAGTTTTAGTTGAGTATAGAGCAGAAGGGACTTAAAAAAGAAAGACAGGGAAGAAGTATTAAAGAGTTAAGAATAATGAAATGGTAATCTAGAAAAAACAACAATTTTCATTCTCATATTTACCTCTCTTGTGCTGCCAAAATATGTAACAGCTGGATTTCCCCATGTTAAAGTGAGACCTTACATTTTAAATCCCACGAGATTTTTTAAGTGTCATCAAAGGGGACATACTGGCATGAAATCCCATGAGATGCTTTTAAGTATTAACAATGTGGACATACTGCCATGTCATGTGATGATCATGCAACCTGTGGTAATTTTGGGAAAGCTACACGAGAGGCAGTGACACCTTGCTTAGTACCACCAAAGCAGAAAACAAACTATGAAAAGAAAGACAACTGAGCCATCAATCCCTGCATCATTTGTCCTACCAGACAAATCAGAAGCTGATCAGTCCACAAATGGTAGGTAAATTGATGTATGCCTGGTAAGGGCATACCCAGTTAGGGGCAAGGGAAGGACATCTCACCATCCCCCTCTTTCCCCGGAAGAAAGATTTCTTCACAAACTGAATTGGCAACTTGCCTTGTGAGACAAACAGTTCAGTATCAATTTGAAGAAAGCCAAAACATGAAATGAATATCAGCTAGTAGCAAATGGATTCAGAGTGATTTGTTATGAAATCTCATTCATCGTAAAACTAGAATCAGATCTATTTCAGTAGATCCTTTTTGCCATCATCCTCAGTAATGTAGTGCGGTGGTAAGGGAGTCATTGGAGTACTCTGTATTTGTGGGCAATCTCACTATAATTTTGCCCCCTCTCCAATGCTGCAACAGCAGCACATTTGCCCCAGCTGATGTTAATGGGACTGAAGAAGATGACACTATGCATAGGCTTCAAATTCTTAATGGAGGAAATTGTATGCATGGAATTCTGCTGTTTGTGGTGTGTGTGTATCCCACCTGTTTTGGTAATGAGATGCACCATTGTGAGCATGAAATAATTTGAGGATTTCAAGCCTGCTGTTTGATTTCAAACTGACTGGATCCCTTATTGTACTAAACATCTTAAAACACCTGTCACAGATATTGGGGAGAAGACAGAGGTCTGCTACAGTTTTACAGATCTTTTGTGCAGTCCTGGTTACATTATGTGTGCCAGGTATATCGATCATCAGGGCCTATCCATCGGGAAATAATACTACAAATGCCATTGACGAAAAGTGGATGAGCCTGGTCACATGCGTCTACAATACCATTTCCATTTCTAGTCTTTCCATGCCTTTGTGCAAGCACAGTTATAAATATGGTGATGGAACATACTGGCAGAATGTATATAATTTAGGAGTAAAGGTAACAACATACCATGAGTTGTCGACATGCACATAAACAAGACTGAAAACCTGCTAGCTTTCAGACCAAAACTGTGACGAGTTCTTAATATTCTAAAGTTGTATAACATGAAGCATCTCAAGACTATATCATTTTAGCAAGTATAATTCTCTCTGTAGAAAATTAATGGTAGTTTCAGGAATTGTCCATGACTGCTGTGTACTAGTACACAGAGGATCCTCCCCACAGTGTCGTATATACTTGTATACTTAATTGTGTTTGTATTGTGTTAAGCTGACAATTGGAAAGTTTGTACAATAATTGTCAAACCAAGTTTCGCCATTTCCTACTGCATGAAAAAAACTGTTTTCGTGCTGAAATGAGCTGTCATTTTGAGTGTACGTGACCTGCATAATGCAGATCAAATGATGATGAAGCAGCATTTCATTGTGATCACTGTTAACTGACCTGTGTAAGAATCCATTCCATACCACAAGGGAACAACATACATGTTAGCTTCACTCCCATCAGCAGACACCAGTACTAATCAACTAAACAGAGTCACTTCTTACAGTAAACCCTGAATTAACAAACGTACTTTTAAGGAAATCTTGCTTTTAACAAATTCTGTCAATCCCGGCAAAACTCCCATAAGAACAGTGTTATTTCTCCCTGTTTTTAATAACCCCCCCTATAAGAAGGTCAGCTTTTAAGGAATAAACATGAAACATTATGGAAATTAAAATTCAATTTTTTCTCAAATCCTGACACTTCCAAGTGAGTTTCGATTTCTTCCAGTTTCACACAGATCTTCTCTGTCGTGTGACAGTAGTGTATGATAACTGATCCTTTCAGTCAACAAGTACCTATATCAAATACCATTGTGGTGATACTGGAAAAAGAGTTGAATGAATCAGAAATTGTTTCCTGCCCTGCCCTGCCTGCCAAGCCACCCTGGTTACATGATCTGACATCACAGCCACTGAGTTATGAAGCATGAACCATGAAGTCTTATCTTTGTTATTGTTGAATTTATCAGTCTTACTTATGTGGAGTGTCTGCCCCCGATAGATGAGTGGTCAGTGCGACAGAATGTCAATCCTAAGGGCCCGGGTTCGATTCCCGGCTGGGTCGGAGATTTTCTCTGCTCAGGGACTGGGTGTTATGTTGTCCTAATCATCATCATTTCATCCCCATTGACGTGCAAGTCGCCGAAGTGGCGTTAAATCGAAAGACTTGCACCCGGCGAATGGTCTACCCAACAGGAGGCCCTAGCGACATGACATTTACATTTATGTGGAGTTATGGCCTGCAATCATAGAAAGCTCTAAATTCAGAAAAAAGCTGTCACCCACAATGTCGAAGACAGTCACAACATAAAACATAAAGTATGATTTGTACTGTCTTGATTGTGCAGCATTCTGAAAAACAAAAAAAGCATTGTTAATGCCAAAGCTAGTGTTCCTCTGTTTGTGAAAAGAACATTCACATGTTAATGTTCAGTGATGTGGAAACTATTGTTTTAAAATGGTTTCAAGGAAAGAGAAGTGGCTGCATTCCTATAAGTGGAAACATACTGCAACAGAAGGCTTGGGAAATCAGCCTGAAGGTGATTGTTGAAAATTTCGGTCTGTTGAGTGGCTGGTTACATCTTTTTTAAAAAAATGTCCTAATCTCTTATTTCAGAATGTAAGTGGAGAGAGTGAGACTGTGGATGTAGAATGCGTAAACCAGTGGAATAACTTTACATTGGCATGATTAATACAGCATTATGAGTCTAGAGACTTTTTAAAACAGACGAAACTGGTGTCTTTTACAATTTACTTCTGCGAAAACATATTCTGTTATAGGAGAAAAAGGCCATGGAAGAAAAAAAGAATAAAGAAAGAATGACTGCACTATTGTGTGTAAATAGTGATGGAAGTGAGAAGTTGCCTCCATCATTAATAGGGAAATTTAAATATCTCAGGTTTTTTAAAACCATAAAAATGCTACCTTGTACAAGGAGAACAGCAATGCCTGGATGGCAATGGATATATCTATAATATTTCTAAGGCATTTAGATGCCAAGATGAATGCATCGGGTACGAAAATAGTGCTTGTTATTGACCAGTGCCCTGTACATCCCAAGGGAACACCATTTCTAAGGAGTGTAGAAGTTGTGTTCCTTCCATGGGACTGCACGAGTCACCTGCAGTCTCTGGACCTAGGCATTCCAGAAGTCGATTACATTCTGTGATAGAAAGGAAGAGATGAGAGTCAACAGCAGGGGAAGCATATGTTTGTTTTTGCCTGGAATCGTGTGATACAACATAATGTGTTTAATAATTCCGCAAAGGCTAGTTGTACATCAGTTACTGTTGAAGGTGACATTGTTCCTGAGGAAGAATGAAGGCGGCAAAGAAGAAGTAGAGGCCATTGCAGTAAGTTTTGCAGCTACTGTGCAAGGAATTATTATTGGCAAGAACTACTTTTCCTCTTTTAAGGTAGATGAGTCAGTTCTAACAAACATCAACCAACTGAAGAATAGCTCCTGTCACTACAGTATATGTGTAGGACAACCAAACAACACTTTGTGATTTTTTAAAAAAATAATGTGTTCTTTGTAAAGTGTGATGAGATTGTTCCTCTCTCTATCTCTCTCTCTCTCTGTGTGTGTGTGTGTGTGTGTGTGTGTGTGTGTGTGTGTGTGTGTGTGTGTGCTGTATTTCAATTTGTAGCAGATTATTGGTGAGTTTGTATGTAATTAAATAGCTCTTAAATCACCTAAACAGCTTCAGTTATGATTCTGGGTCACTCCTTCCATGTACGTAGGCAAAACCCTCATTTAAGGGAATTTAGGTTCCCAGAGATTCATTAAAAAGATATTTTGCTATAGTTAGTTACATTTCATGGACAATAATTGTAATCTCTCAGTATGATGTGGACCCAGTCAGGCTCTTAAGCTACTTGTGGCCCTTTTTTCCATATAGTGATTTATACTTAATCTCTTCAGTTTCACTAGTAGGAAAGGTGGTTTATCCATTAAATATTTCTTGCACATGTAATGACATGACCTATGAGGTCAAGAAAATGTAATTATTTTTAATAAGTAATGACTGGATTTTCCAAAAAGTTATGTGTCGTATATGACACACATGACTCACATTACCAAATACCGGAAAGTATTATCATGGTCCTGCAAGGAGGTAATATTCCATTACCAGTTTGTTGACAATAAAATAGGAATGGTTCAAGATAGACAGGACATGATTAAATGAATAGAAACACACACTTGCTGAACCTCGACATTATTTTACTGTTCTTCTGCTGCAGAAGTTATGGAAACAATGACTAAATTCAGTAACTGATTATGCAGAGCGCTGAAACCTGCTGAGGTAGCTAGTTGCAACTTAAGGAAGATGAGCAAACAATCGGTGCATATGTCTTTGGCATTTCTTGGGTTGTGTATGCAGACAAAAGCTACCAGTTCTGTTTGTTGTATATGGCATGCAGGAAACAAAGAGGTTCTTTGTTCAGTCTCTCTCTCTCTCTCTCTCTCTCTCTCTCTCTCTCTCTCTCTCTCATTCTCTCTCTGTGTCCTCACTTCTTTCTGAGCCACTCTAAGGCTCAGTTATAGATAGTGTAGGACATTTGTCGTTGTAGTATTGTGTTTATGAATGTTACTGTTGTTTTCAAACTGTCATTGATTGTTGCGAAAAACTTCAAAAAGGGGTATATGTCCTGTTACCGTATTTACTCGAATCTAAGCCGCACTTTTTTCCGGTTTTTGTAATCCAAAAAACCGCCTGCGGCTTAGAATCAAGTGCAAAGTAACCGGAAGTTCTGTAAAATGTTGGTAGGTGCCGCCACAATTAACTTCTGCCGTCGAATATATGTAGCGCTACAGAGGCATGCCTTGCAGGCACAAAGATAAATACTGGCACCAAAACCTCTGCGTCAGTAAATAAATTAAGGTGGAAGACGAGATTTTTTCTCCGCCCTGAGTTTCTACCACTGCATTTTCATACAATATCCAACGAAGTAAATACAAATTCCGTATTGTTCATCTTCGAATGTAGCAGCCTTTCAATGTACTACGAAAATCCGACTGGCAAGACTGTTTGGGATGTTTGTCAATATGGCCAACTCTACGTTCTGAATTTTTTTCCTACTTGTGACAAGAGATGGTTGCTAATAGGAACTTTTATGAATTGTGAATCACGTGCAGTATTCTCTTCACCATCAGAATAATATGAATATAAACATTTTCCCATTTATTCTTTTGTGTTTGCTGCTATCTCATTTAAACCCTGTCAGCCTAATAAACTACGAAACTAGAGTGAGACCACAGCAAACGCGGAAGAAGATACATATCGTGCCATGTTTATATTTGTATTATTCTTACGCTGAATAGTGATACAGTCAGAAATAAAGCACGGCAGCTGACTAGATTTTTAAATCTAAGGTGACTCTAATTTCTGTGCAGAATGTAATGCAGTAAAGAGGCGTCTGCAAAGATTTTCAAAGGAAGAAAAATTTTCGCTAAACTCCCCTTCACAACATCATCTATCACACGCAGTCTATTATTTGGTTCTTGTTGATTATCGTCAAAGAAAGCAGCAGTGTAAGTAACAACAAATAGCAGTCTCTTGCCATTGTTTCGCTAATGAGACGATTTCTCTCTTTTTAAAAAAAAAAAAACTGTAAATGGTGGTAGTGTGCACAAAAGCAAGCCATGCCACGAGCGGCGACAGGCCATAAACATTCATTATCAGAATGCGACAAACAATGCATGACACAGTACAATAATGCATTTTCAGCTTAGAGTGACGTAAACACATATAACAAAGAGAACGGCACTTATCAGATCAAAGAAAAATAAGCAATCAATTCAAACCAGACGAAGCACGTGAAAAAGAAAGGGTACCCATATAAATATGGACGAAGTGCCTGATGCATAGCAGTGGCTACCTGGTAAAGCTTAACTGCTAAGCTTACGACTTGAACCAAACTGTTGTAGCTGTATTGTCATTCATTCGACCTAAATTGTGTCTCATATTACAATGGACCAACTTTGTTTTGATTTGGAGGTGCGGTCTAAAACTTTTCTCTCCCCTTGAATTTCGAGTCTCAAATTTCAGGTGTGGCTTAGATTCGGGAAATTTTTTTTTCCGTGATTTTGAGTCTCATTTTTCAGGTGCGGCTTAGATTCGAGTGCAGCTTAGATTCAAGTAAATACGGTGGGTGTTGTCAGTATGCCTAAATGTTTAAAGAGCTTTCTGAAGCAACATCACATACTATTGTTATATTTACTTATTGGTATGTACTTTATCTGTGACTCTTTTTCTTTGTACAAATACTGAAGTTATGATTTTCTTAGAGAACAGTTTTCCTAGTATACTTGTAAAGATACGAGTTTATAATCAGATTGTTTAGTTTGGAATAGGGGTACCTCTTGCTGCAGGTGCTTTTAATACCTCTCAAAAACTTATTTCTACTGCTTGAATGTGAAGCTGCTGGTGTCAGTAAACTGCTGTCTCACTGCACTTTCTCCACACTTTAGTTACTTATTCTTGATGTACTTTCTTCATACTGCTGAATAGGATTCCATTGATGTGTTTTCATTAATAGTAATTTAGTCATCACAAATCTGCATCTTCCAACAGGTCAGTCACTTGCCATGATAAGATCCAGTTTATATTCACTAACTGCAATCATTACAGTTTTGTTTCAAGTGATGAGGGCACTTGAAAGTTGTATATAATAGGTGCAGATTGTTTTAGTGATTGCTTGTGATTTTTATACAGATGCAACTGCATGACATTAGTGGATAGTGCTGCCTCACTTACTTCTTATTTAATGTGTGTTACTTCCTTGTTTGCAGTAGTTTGTGAGTGAGATGTGAATGTCTGCAGTGCTGCAGTAGTATTAGAAAATGTTCATTCATGATTTTAAGATACATTAGTAGAGTGGAAATGGAAAATATTTTGAGTGCTACTTTTTTCACAAAATGTGTTCTCAGTACTCTGTAGCATGCACTCTTGACTTGATTCATGTGCCAAGCCATGAACAAAGTCTTTCAGACACACGTTAGCAGATTGTACATGGACTTGTTGCCGAGCTGTGCTTCCCTCTGAAGTTCAAAAATTTAAAAGATATGAGAAGTGGTTTTTGTTGATTACAGTTCTACCAGTTAAAAGATTAACATGTATTTCTGTACTTGTATTATCATAAATAAAATGTAGTGCATCAATATTAATTGCATTTGGAACAAAAACTTTCTTTCTGGTATTTTGCCAAAACATGGCATTTTTTTAGTCCATAGCTGTGTATAGATTACAAGTTGATTCATGAAAAGAAGAAAACAGCAACCATTCACCATTAATAATACTGTTTATTTACACAAATAGCCCTACTACTGGTTTCAAACTGATGGGTCATCCATAGACAGCTGTTCATGTTTATATTACATATTTTGTTGTTGTTTACACTATTTTATTCTTGTACCAGAAACCTACGTATTATGTACACAGTTGTGACTATATTACTTTTGCCAAAACTTTGACACTTCCAGTGCATTTTCTGCTACTTGATGAAGTTAATTTTCTGTGTGGGAGGCTGGACACAGTCGGCATGGAAGCCTCTGATAAACAACAGTCTAGTCTTCTCAACAGTTACATTGAATATCATCTTGATCAGTGTAGCCCCATCTTGCCAAACTCCAGATCTTAGTCCGTTCTGGGACTTCCAGGTCATCCATTTCTCATCATAGCCAGGAGATAGGATTTTTGAAACTCTATTCCAGCCAGAGGGAAGGTAGCTTGTAACCCTCCATAGTTGCAACCTAGCTTTTGCAGCAATGGTTCCAAGTGCCATTGATGTTCTTAAGAAACGCCTCCTTGATTTCAGCCATTGTGGGTGTGGTTTGTGCCCATACAGAGGATGCATTCTCTCGTGCTCCACTTCCTTTCTTTCCTCATTCAGCACTGTTTCTCTTTGAAAAGGAGCTGCTGCTGTTCCTGAGAGATGATAAAGCCATTGTCTGGTGTGAGATTTAAATCAATCTGTTATGATATTGCAGGTGTCATTGAGAACTATGTCCACCTGTGTGGCATGTATTGAATTATACCTAGTAGGACATACAGAATAGCATTGTGCCATCGCAGAGGTTTGTAGAGTTTCAGTTTGACTACCCCACTGTGATCTGGTTAGTTTCCCTAGAAGATTGTTCCTGGTGGAAGCTTATGAGCTGCAGTTCATGTAGTGCTTCTTGAAACTAAGAGCTCTATCAGGTGTCACTCCTAGGTATTTTGGGGTCTCACGGTGTTCCAGTTCAACACCTGACAATACTATCTTTAATTTCAACTAGCTTCCCTGTTTCTGAAATGAAAAACACAAATTTGTGAGATTTGGTTTGTGTTGTTGTATCTGTAAAGTTCTTTAAGGGCATTTGTGAGGGTGTTCTCAACTGATTCAAAATCTGTGCTCTGGGTGGCTAGAGTAAGGTCATCAGCATACGTTAGTTGCTGTGTAACAGTGCTATAGTATTCTTAACAGTGTCTGGTTGCTGTTTTCTTCTTTGTTAGAATCAATTTGTAAAAACTTCCTTATTGACACTTAAAACCAATCAGTTTCCTGGTATGCCACTTAGCACATTCTTAATAATGTATTTATTTTTTAATTTGTCTTCTTATTTTTCACTGCGATGCCATGAGCAACATAATTCTGTAGTATCGAAATACCGTATCACTTTTTTCTGTAAAAATCAGTTATTCTGTTGTCATTATCCATCAACTTGTTATTTACAGTATCTGCTCTCAATTGCAGACAAGATCTGTGACTCTAAGAATGGAAATATTTTTGTAATTAGTAACCCTTCCATGTGTTCGTATGCATGAAGTGGCTCTCACCACTGTCTTGCAGACCTATCACTTGGGTACTGCAGTCTGAAATAAAAGAGTTCAAAATTGCATTTTTCAGCAAAATGTTTCAATTATGTATGTCTTCTAATTTTACTTGTAACATTTTCAGGTACACTCGCTGACAATTTTACGGATAACACACTGAGCTTAGGAACAGCTGGAACTAGGAGAGCTGTGTATTACACAGAAGAAAGTAATGGTGTAAAGGAATCTGGAAATGAAAGCTATGTAAGAAATTTGAATAAATATTTTCCATAGGTTATTGATGCACTATTTTTGCTGGTAAAGAGGTTATTCAGACAGAATTTATGTTTCTTACCTACCTCTTGAAGAGTGAAACTTTCCACAGTTCAAAATCTTCCCCTCTTAGTGAGCAGACTGTAATGCCTAGAACCGCTCGGCCATCCCGGCCGGCTACCTCTTGTCAGTATTGGTTTTATATATCCTATATTTAATTTTATGTCACACAAAACAGCAAGTTATTAACTAATAGGCAATAAAGAGTTCAGATTTTCTGAAGAGTTCTTGTTCGCTCGATTACAAATAATCCCATCCGCTATTAATTATGAGATTTTTTAAGAGGGACAGGCTGTCAAACCAGCCGACTGGGAGCAGGAGAGGCACCACAGGACATTTCAATTTTCACTTGCCTGAATATAGTTCGGACGTGCGGTAGAAAAATGCCTTATGAAGAGTTATGGCACTGCACTTTGGCATACTTAAGACCAAATATTATGTCATACATTTCCTCGAATACACATGTTTTATGTTTCAGACTTTTCAGAAAGATGTGTGCTACAAAATAAACATATTTTGAAAATTTGATTTTTTTTTAGTATTGACTCGGTTCACAAATGTCGTAGAGCCAGGGCTGATGTGCAGAGCAGTCTGAGTTATAGTGTATAGTCTCCACATGACCCATGTTTACATTTAGTGACTTTGCTGTTTCCCCTTCATTTACTCTCACGTCAAATGAAAACAAAACGGATATCTGTGGCCGGGAGCTGTCAAGTGAATTAAAACACATTCACATAATTACAGAAAGCTAAAATATGTCATTAGTTTCAGATTTTATTTTATTTCCACCTTTCTGACAGTCAAGCATTAATTGCCTTGCGGAACAATGAAGTTATTTTTGTCTGTTTGCTAAAGAAATTTGACTTTTGTTAACCTTTTCTGCAGAGACAGTCAATGTATTTGAAACGAAATGTTTAATTCCACAGTACTGGCTAGTTGGCATTATGTCATAATAAAGAGCCAAACATGATATAATACAGTACTGGTACTCCAAGAAAATTTACATCCCGAAAACCACACTGAAAAGCTTAATATCAGGTCGAGGTATACTTCATTGGTAATCCGGACACACGAATGTGCACTTTAAGTATGCACTTTTAATGTGCACATTTTAATATTGTTCACAGAATTCTGGTGCTCTTGCAGTATCCTCTGATGTCTTGTTTCTTTTATGACATAATGTATGATCTTTCAATGTTTTACACATACGTATATACGGGCTTCCTATGTCATGATAGCTACCCAAGTGCGGTGTCGCCTGTTATTTGCGCTTTCTGGGAAATGCTGAAACGAATGTATTTCTAACAGGTCGCGAGACATATTGCGAATAGTGGTTTGAAAAGCGTTACTTTCAAAGTAAATATCCTTTTACGTAAGTTGAACTATGTGCAAGAATGTACCATGAATTTATTAAATCACAGAGTGTTTGACTCTTATTTAAAAAATCAACTATTTGATGATGTGCCATTTAGAAGAATTTCGAACCCTGACGATCAGACATTTATGTCATTATCAAAAATTTTACTTGCACATTTGTGTGATGTATCTTAAAGTGTAACATGCGCAAAAAATATCAACAGTATATACGAAAGCTTAGCTTCTCTTGCAGCTTGAGAACAATATTATATGTGAAAACTTTGCTTTTCTTGTAACAACACTATGTATATTAATTTAAACTATTAACTTTCCCTGTTTGTGTGTTCGTGCTACTTAACAGTGATGTTGCTATTGCCTGACTACATCACGTGTCCTATGCTCTCAATATTTGCTGTCATTGGCTGGCGAGATCGTGTGACATGAGCTACAAACGGCCTACAAAAGCGCATCGAAATCGCGATTTCAATGATTCGGAAAGTAACATGCGGTGTTTGGTGGAATTCCAGTGTATACTTTCGTAATACGAAAATACGCAGTGTACGTGTTGCTGCACATCAAAGATGTTTCCAAAACGTGTCCTTTTCCCTGAGTTTCGTTTTCTAAGGTGTCGGGAAATTGTACGGCCTTGTATAAAACCATAACCATTCAAAGGATTGATAGGGGAAAATATACTGTCACCTGGGAGAAAGTGTATTTTTATCTGGGAAATCCGGGAAAAATCCAGGATTTTTTTTCCCCTTATCCACGTATACACCCTGCTGAGGCATTTTTATTCTTCTCATGAACACCAGCTTTACTGAATTGCACAAGTGAGAATCTTTTCAACCTATCCTTCACTCTCGTAACCCCCTGCTCTCAATCTACTGCTTCCTGTCTTCCCTCTCACTATCATCCAGTTAATTCCAAACTTCTGTTCACACAGCTTACTCGCATGTGCCTCTTTTGGATGATGGGTATGTGCCACACTGTATTTTGTGCCACACTCTCTTATATTCAAAAATTCAGTTCTCTTCACTGGTAAACACTGTAAAAATAAAAATAAAATTAAAAATAACCCACTGGATTAATTGGAATCTGTTTCAAAACTTACTGAGAAACATGGGCACAGATCTCTTTCTGGTAATTGGTTGACTCTTTGGAGACCACCTTAACACTCATTTTCCTCAACTGCAAATGCCCAGTAATGATTTTGTGCACATATGTTTTGTCCATCTGTAATCTGAACATTTAATAAATGATCAATATTGAAAAATTTCACTTACTTTACTTTGTCCTTGCTTTTGATTGTTGATTGGCATCCATAATTTAGTTCTTGCACCACTTTCTCCCAATATTTCTTTGAAAGTTTGCATTATCGCATTTTTGAGAGGCAATAATTCCCAAGGAACTGCTGATACATTGGGAGTGTCTTAAGTGGTTGAATTTACCAAGCTCCCACAAAAGTTGATGGTGTATTGTTGCTCAGTGGACTGTTGCATATTGTGCTTATACTAAATATGACAAAAGGGGTTTAAGTTTTTGCCACTCCTGATCAAGTTAGAAATCAGTGACGTTTGATCTTGGATGCATTTTGAAGCTGGTATTCCGCCATCATCAGTTCTACCCAGAGCACACTGTGGCTAATAGGAGTGCCAGAATAAAGGGGTTGAATTAGTTTGTGGATAGACTTTGTGTGTACAGGAGGTGGTTCAGGGAATTCTCTAGTCGTGCAGGAATATTTCAGGAGCACACATGAATTAATTGTCCTGTGTGGATTTGTGTATGACCTTATAATTGGATGCACATGTATCAATGAGTGTAAAGTCATGTTACACAATTTCTTTTACATTCTTGAATGTTATTGTAACCCACAAATATAGGACATAGATAAATATTATTTTCCAGATGGAGAATGTGTGACATTCAGTATGTAATGTTCTACAAATCCTCCTCGACACTTTTGTGAATTGGATGTGCTTGTTGTAAGACCTTCATAATCCATGGGTATAATTTTCCTTCATCTTATTTACATTAGGTTATAGCAAGGATATTGTTGAGATCAAGAAAATTACAGATATTGTGCTATTAAGAGAGAGGAATGTGGTGGTAGTAACCCCAAGGAAACTGGATATTGTTCAGAAATTCAGTCTATATGTTTTCAGTTGACTCAAAATTCTGAAATTACATCTTTAGAATTAACTGAGGAGGCCAATAAAATCTACTGAAAACTTTTTGACTCATTGTTAAGTATGACTCAAAATGTGCCCATACCTTGTGTCACATTGAAATTATTTTAATATGGGATCAGCTGAATACATTACGAATGTTCTGCATACTCCAGTTGAGTATATTCATTTCACAGTAGCAGCAATGAAATAATGCTGCATGCTCTTTGTCAAGTTTTTCCACTGCTGTCACTGTGTTTCATGATAACTTGTTCTTCACATGTATCTGCATTGATACTCCATGGTACGATGCTGAAAAGCTCTAAGCAGCATATGAACAATGGAAGAAGTAAAGGTGCCATATAGCTGATGCATTGAGGAACAGTATACAGGCACATAAATGAGTTAAACAATGTGCTCTCTCAGAGCTAACAGACAGAAAAAAAAAAAAAAACAACAACAACAGCTTCATTCTCTGTGAGAGAAAAGAGGTGTCTGGGATGGGAAATGGAGGATAAGGAGAGTCATGGCCAGATAGAAGAGAGGGTCAGCTAGGGAATGGATATAAATCCAATACCTGCAAACTTGACCTGCTGTTGGGGTGTTGGCAGGGATTGCTGCATGTGTTACTTCATGGAGTAGGAGGTGTAAGTTTGATGGAAGGGAAGGGGGAGTGGCAGTATAAAACAGAGGAAGTGGGAAACAATGAAGCAATGTATGAGGTCTGTTCAGAAAATTCTGGAACATTTATAATTTCGCGCGAATGGTGTGTTGGAGCGAAATGCGATTGGCTTCCATGCACATGCCTGTGTTTAATGTGTAACTACCGGAAATTTCATTGTTGTATGTATGTTAGTTATTGTTCAGTACTGTATTGAGCAGAATGTTCTGTCTCACAGTTTGCAAATTTCGAGATGTCAGAGTTAGAGGAGCAATTTTACAGAGAGACACCAAATTATGCAGGAAGCCTACGGTGATGAGTGTTTAACCCATACTCGGCATTGCGGATGATTCACACAGTTTAAAAATGGCCTGACAGAAGTTAAAGATGACTCTTGTACAGGATGCCCTTCGATGTCTACCGATGATGCTCAAGTCTGGAACATCAATGAAATTGTGTGTGCCAATCGAAGACTGATTGTCCAAGAGATTGGAGAAGAATGTCACATTTGAGTTGTATTATGTCATGAAATCCTGGCACAGCATCTTGGAATGCATCGTGTTGCTGCTAAGTTTGTCCAATGGCTCATTAGTCAAGACCAGAAATACCTTTGCCTCACAGTCTGTGAAGAGCTTTTGGATCAAGATGTTCATAAGAGAATCATAACTGGTTATGAAACATGGGTCTATGGCTATGCTGTTGAGACCAAGTTTCAATCTTCACAGTGGGTTGGGAGAGGTTCTCCAAGACCAGAAAAAGCTTGTCAGGTCAGATCAAGTGTCAAAGCCATGCTGATAGTTTTCTTTGACTTTGAAGGATTAGTTCATCATGA
This sequence comes from Schistocerca cancellata, assembly GCF_023864275.1. Classification (NCBI taxonomy): domain Eukaryota; kingdom Metazoa; phylum Arthropoda; class Insecta; order Orthoptera; family Acrididae; genus Schistocerca; species Schistocerca cancellata. The sequence goes on along the minus strand of NC_064629.1, from coordinate 872,866,658 downwards.
ATTTGTGCCACAGGGCAAACTGTTAATCGATGGTACTATCGGGATGCATTGCGACGCCTGTGAGAAAATGTAAGAAGGAAACAGCGTGAAATGTGGGAAGACAATTCATGGCTCTTGCATCGCAATATTGCACCTGCACATTCATACCTGTTGTTGCATGATTCAAACCAGCAAGAGGTGTACCGGGACTACTTCTGGAAGTGGAAACAGCTTTAGGAGCAGTGTATCAATTGTGGAGGAGAGTATTTCAAAGGAGGCCATGCACAATAAGTACAAGGTAAGTGTAGAAAAATTTTGTGGACAAAATTCCAGAATTTTTTGAACAGACTTCGTATTTGAGTGCAGATTAAGTGATTGATGGGTCAGTCTAGAGTGAGGTGCGAGAAAGGGAATGCATGGATGGAGGTAGGTGTTGGAGAGACATCACCAGAGGTTAATGCCAAGCGATTTGTGTGTTTGAAGGATGTGTTGTAAGGACAATTTCCATCTAATAAATGAAAAGTGCTAGTTTGCTTTCATTCTACTTTATTAATTTTATTTTATTAACCGGTTTTCGACTTACAAGGCCATTTTCAGACATTTACTGATGTCTGAAGGTGACCTTGTAAGCTGAAAACCGATTAACACAATAAAAGTAATGGTTCTTTATAACTAATTCATGTGGTTTGAGAATTGGGGATGTCTGGATATAGCATATGGGAGATCTGTATGTGGACTAGGTTTTGGGGATAATGCCTGTCAGTGAAATCCTTTGTTAGACTATACAGAGAGATGTCTTAGTGTGGGAGGGATGGCAGATATTGAAGTGTACATATGGTTGATAGGTTTTTTTATATATAAAATGTTATTTTTTATACATCGTTCATATATTTTACAAGGATGAAAGTTTTGTAGAATCATCCAAGAGATGGAGATCAACGTACAGGAAAGTGGTATGCTGAGTTTAAGGGCCAGGCGAAATGGATAGGTGAAAAGTTGTTGAGTATAGCATGTCTTAGCCCTGATTGTCTATCATGAAGATATAATCAATGTCCATGAACCACACAAGGGATGTAGGATATTGGCTAATTGGGAAGAAATTTCCTAGTTGGAAATAGTAAAATAGCCAGTATTGCTTGCAAGTTGAAGGTGGAGCTCACCATATGTAGCATTGTTGAGAGGACCATTTGTGGAACTTTCATACAGAGTGATGTGGAGGATCTGAATCAGGGGATCAGCTGGTTCTGCAACTGTGTAGGCTGCAGATTCCTTGACTTGTACTGTGGGAATGGAGAGGTGTCAGAATCTACACAATAGATTGGGGCTTCACTACACACTTCAGGCAGCTACATAGGTGGTGGAGCTACATGGGTAGTTGGGCTGTGTAGAGAGGGCTGGACGGTTTTTTAGGTTATAAGGTCTCTGAGAAGTTTAAGCAGGGATACATTCTCAAAGGATTCAGGTCAAACACAGAATGAGGGTAGACATAGGAAACATTAGTATTTTAGTTGTAAATTGTCGTAGCTGTGTTGGTGAAGAACCAGAGCTCCAAGCACTCATAAAAAAACACTGAAGCAGATGTTGTTACAGGTAATGAGAGCTTGCTAAAGCCCAAGATAAGTTTACTTGAAGTTTTTATCAACAACCCAACAGTTTTCTTAAATAATGGATTAAATTCAGATGGTTGGGGCATGTTTGTTGCTTTTAGAAGTAGTTTATGCTATGAGTTAGTATGGTTAGAGGTTATGTTTGACAACCAGGATAAATTATTAATTGCTTCCTCTTACTAACCCCACTGACTGAGATGATATAGTTACTGAAAGGTTCAAGGAAACTTGAGTCTCATTTTAAGTAGGTACCCAACTCGTACAATTATAGTTGGAGGTGACTTCAATCTATCCTCAATATGTTGGTAAAAATACATGGTTAAAGTTGGTAGTAAGCATAAAAAATCGTTTGAAATTGTACTAACTGCTTTATTTCAAGAGCCCGTGTTGTAACTAGGCGAAACGACTTTCGTTCGGCCACAACTATGGGTTCATTGATTGCTCTTGGAGGAGGCTCATCACACGAAAACATATGAAATATTAGTTCACTGTATTACATAAATAAATAAAAGATTTACTTAACTTCGACACACTTCATTGGCACAGGAATCCCAAACAATTTACAACTGTCATGGACTAGCAAAGCACCACTTGATGCACTAATTAACAAATTGTTTCTTGCAGAACGATGTTCAACATTAACAATGCTACAAGTTTGTCTAAAACTTTGACTGTCATGTTAGTACTATACTGTGATGCTGACTCCTTCATATGAGGTCATAAACTGGGGAGAGCTCTTGCATGTGTGAGACAGTGTATTGATCTCAGTGGTAGGGCACTGCTGTTGCTGAGAGGGAGGCATGGTGTTTTTGAGTGCCTCTCATATCCGACTTTGCTGTGGCACCACAATCTCTGGACGATAAGACATCCCCCCCCCCCCCCAAACCTCTGCACTATTGTTGTGTAGGGCAGATGCACATTACGATTGTGTGTGTGTGTGTGTGTGTGTGGGGGGGGGGGGGGGGGGAAGGAACTGAATGCGGATACAGATGGGGAGGTAGTGAGGGTATCTGACTGATGGCACCTACCTGCCCCCACCGCGGTATGCACCTTGTTGGCATTCAGGAATATCAGCCAGAAAACAATATGAAAGGTGCACACCCACATCCATTGTGCTCGGTTGGATGGCAAGTGGATCTTCTGGAGCAGCGTGATGACCTTCCAGGGCTGGCTCTTTCATGGACATTGGTTTGGGCTGCTAGGTGGGAGCTGGCGTTGGAGACATAAGCGGCAGTGGTGACTGTGATAGTATAAGCGGGGGCGTCCACCTCCATGGGCACCACAGTATGGTGCCAGCAGTGAGAGGTGGCAAGATGGCTGCAACTGCATATGAGGATGCCAGTGATGTGCTAGGTCTGTGGGCAAACATTCTGCAGCAGAATCAGTGTCATAAACATAAGTGCAGTGCTGCTGGTATCGTAGCCACCACAGTAACCCGGCAGAACCATGGACAATTTATGAGGAGTGTCCAAGTTCTTTGGTAATGTCTCCACATTCCCAATGCTGCCTCTTGCCAAAGACTTTGTAAAAGACTTCCTCCTGCAGGTGTAACTTTGTCCGATGTTGCGGAATGAATTTTTTCTGCAGCAGCCACTGAAAATGTAATGGTATACCGTGCCTTCTACCACATAACAATTCTGCCAGTGACTTCCCGTCACTTGTCAAAGAGTGGTAGGAGGACAGAAAAATTTTTGAGTGATTGCTCCCATGTGTGGGAGCTACAAAATTTCTCCATATGACTTTTGAGTGTTCAAACGAACTGCCATTGATGGCACAAAACTGTTAGAAAGTGACTACTGTGAATTATGGACCATTGTCTGAGACAGTGACCGCAGAAAGACCTTAAAAAAAGACAAAGCCAATACCTTACTTGCAGTAGTTGTATATGTCATGGGAACAGCAAAAGGAAACTTACTGTAAGCACCTACAATTAACAACCATCATGTGCTCCAGAATGGACCTGCAAAAAGCAACATGAATGTGCTGCCACGGTCCAAACAGATGTGACCACTGAAAAAAGCATTGCGGCATAGACGACTGATTCTCCACACAAAGTTTGCAACAAGCGGTCATTTGTTCAATCTGAGCATCCACGCCATGCCAAGTACAATGATGGTAGCCAAGTTATTTTGTGTGAACTGTGCTCCAGTGACCTTGGTGCAATCAAGATAAGACTTCCTGCTGTACGGATTGAGGAATCGCATCACGTCTCTTCATTCTCTATCTGCTATAGGAAAACACCTGATCACTCAGAAAGCACGTGATGGTGTGAAATATAGCAGTGTGGTATGGGGTGAAGAATTTCTTTCAAACTGTGTGGCCACTCATGGCGCACATATTCCTAACCAACCTGAAGAGCTGCATTGGTAGCAGTGGCTGCAGCAAATCACTGAAAGTTGAGAGGAAAATTTTGAAGACATTCAATATTCTGAGAATCAATCTGAAAACATGATTCATCAGATGAATCAAATGCTGTATTTAGACTGACTGCTAACTAAGACAACATGTGAGCATTTGAATTTTGGGCAGCGGCTCCGTACAACAACTCATACTGATAAATAGACAATATCAGAGCCCACTGTTGCAATTTTTGTGCTTTGTTGAATTCCGATGATCTGTCAGCAAATAGAACGTCTAATTGTACAAATACTGGTGTGATTTTGTAACACCATGGATAATGGCGAATGACTTTTTTTCTGTTTCCCTATGACTGATTGTAGATCCTTAATGTTACAGGGCACTGATAGATCTCTAATTGCAGCCAAGTGCAATGTAGTTGAATGTATAGTTTGTGTATTTATTACATGACCAACATAGTTCAGTTCTTCCTGGCTGAAGAAGGACTTTTCCATATTGTGCTTTAAGCCAGCACGAGAAAGAACTTTAAACACACAATCTAAATTTGCTAAATCTTCAGCAGGTGTATGACCTGTGACCTTAATATCATCCAAATAGTTTGTACAAGAAGGGGCTTTGCTGTTAACTGTTCCAGGAACTACTGAAAAATTGCAGGAGCTGAAGCATTTCCAAACAGTAGTCTTTGAAACTGGAACAAACCTGAGTGAGTGTTTATCACAAAGTATTGCTTACACTGTTCATCCAGAGGTAACTGTACATTTGCCTCTCGCAAATCTATCCGTGAAAAGTATTTGCCCTATCCCAAATTGTCCATCAATTGTTCCTGATCTGGAAGAGAGAAAGAATCCAATACAGTGCATGGGTTTAACATTGCCTTAAAGTCAACACACAACTGTAACTCACCTGAAGGGCTCTTCAGAATAACCAAGTGATGCCCATTGGCTTGCAGAAAAGGGGTTTGGAAATCCCATTGTCTTGCCATCTTTGCAATTCACGAGAAACTTGCTCACATATTGCATGGGGGCAGGTCGTGTGCAAAAAAATCATGGCTGTGCATTGTGATGTGCACATCAGAGTCTTTTGTCCTTCCTATACCCAGTTCAAATAGTTCCTTGTAGTTACTACACAAGCCAAAACGTTAGTGTGAGACACTGAAAGACTGATTTGTAACATATCATTCTGAATGTACAAATTAAACAAATCAAATAAATCGAACCTAAATACGTTTACACTATTTTTAGAATTGAGTACATGAAAAGAAATACACTTTATCACTTCCTGGAAAGATTCTGGCAAACTACACATACCAAGGACTGAAATTTATTGTCCATTGTTGGCAGACAAAATAGAAGTATGCTGCTATATGGTGGACTCCATATTTTGGCACAAGTGTCTTTATTTATCAGGGAAACAGAAGCACCAATGTCCAGTTAAGACTTAATGGTCTTGTGTTCCACTTTTAAATGAACAAAAAGTTTGTTCGTTTGTCTGTGTCTATCAGCAGATGAGTTCCACGATGCAAAAGTACTTGATTCAGCTCGTGCCTGAGTGAGTGATATGATGTGTAGTCTGTACATTTGTTGACAGCACAGTTGTTGTCACCGTGCAAAGCATGATGGTGGCTGTCACCTTTGCCCTGCCTGCCGCATAAACACACAGTTTGATTGTGACCTTCACATCCACATTGAAAGCAACTAGCTTTATGGCACTGACAGTTTTACTGTACATACCTTGAAAAACTCTGACAAGATGATTTTCTCACAGAATTCTGTAACATGGAGTGTGTTACAAAACTCCATGTACCATGAGACTCAGAGTTTTTACTCCTACTAGTGTTATTGTTCTTACTATCTGTCTGAGCACTTTTCTTAATTACTTCAACATTATTCTACACGTGACACTCTGTATCTCGTGCACTACATCATACAAAATAAATATATGGAGCCTAAAACTCAACCTCTGTTGAGTCTACAATTACTTGAGATTCCACTGCACACAGCACTGTTTTTAAACCAGGGTCAGGCAGTTTTAGAATTGCAGCATGAATGTGTGTGTCTGATACATTCTGCGCAATAGGATCATGTAACATTATGTCACTATAGCTAATTCCACACGAACATTTAAAATTGCAATGTTGGGTGCGACCTCAGAGTTCTGCTAGCTGGTGTTTGACTGTCTTAGCAGGCTGCTGCTTCAGATGAAAAAATTCAATTTGTGCCGCTGCTACAGTGATTTGACTGTCAAAATATTGGTAAGTGACGTTCTCAGGAACAGTTTCTCCACAGAGAATAAGACGGATGCAATACACTTCAGGAAAATCGCTCCATACCTGTTATTTTGTATGTGGAAAAGTGTGCCTCTGATTGCGCCCTGTAGTCCGACCATTCTTTGTCCTGGCTGTGGTGTGGGCAAAACTTTGGAGCAGCTACCCATGGTAGTGATTTTTGAGTTTGTAGTAAGGACGTCAGTTCAGTGAGCAGCAGGCATTCCATCTGCTGTGCCTGAAACTGTGCAAGATCGATTAGAGATGTTTTCTGTGGCAGCTCGGACTTTTTGAAATGATGTAGGACAAACAATAAGACAACTGACCAGCAGAAGAGCAACAAAATGTAGAAAAAGGATGTATAAAACAGAAGGTAGCTGGTGAGGAACACAAGCCAGTTAAATGCCGATCACCATCACCATATGTTGTGACCAGGTGAAACCACTTTCATCTGGCTACAACTGTGAGCTCTTTGATTGCTCTGGAAGAAGGCTCATCACACTTGAACACATGGAATATTTGTTCACTTTATTACATAAAGAAATAAAAGATTTACTTAAATTTGGCACATGTCTTTGCCACTGGAGTACTGGATAATTTACAACTGTCATTGACTAGGAAAGTATCACTTGATGCACACTAATTAACAAACTGTTCTCTTGTAGTACTGTGTTCAAAATTAACGACACTACAGGTTCACCTGAAACTTTGGCTGTCACATTGGTCATGTACTATGATGATTACTCCTTCAGACGAGTTCATGAACTGGGGAGAGCTCTTGCTTGATCAACACTATAATGATCTCAGCATGAGAGTGCCGCTGTTGCTGAGAAGAGAGGGAGATGTGACCTTTTGGAATGCCTCCCATATGTCGTTGCGGATTGCAGCAAGCTTTTAATCAAATTGCATGCATATGGAGTGTCTCCCCTTAGTTATGCAACTGGAATCATGATTTACAATCAGCAAGGTACCAGTTTGTAGTAATTGATGGGAAATCTTCCAGTGAAACAGAAGTGATTTCTAGGATTCCCCAAGGAAGTGTTATAGGGCCTCTGTTCTCATAATCTATATAAATAATTTAGGTGGCAATATGGGCAGTCCTCTTAGATTGTCTATAGATGATACTATTGTTTACTGTCTAGTAAAGTCAGCAGAAGAGCAAAACCAATTGCAAAATGATTCATTAGGAAATGGTCCAATCTGACATGTTGAAACCTGCCCTTAAATTTTTTATACATGAAGAATACACTGAAAGAAATAAAATTTTAATATTTTAGGTGTTAAGATACATTATTAGTAGTTTTTTAAAAATAATTTTGAAAATCATCAGATTCATTGTTCACAAGGCGGCTGGAGAAATGTACACTCCTACCATAGCTGTAACAGACAGAACATGTGCACACGGCAGGCACATGCCTTTGGTTGACAGCACATTGGTAAACAGTCAACACAGCACAATACAATTATAATTTGTAAAGGGAATTTCAGTTTCCATTGATTGATCCTCTGACACAGTTGTTCACAACTACTATTCACTTATTTAATATGCGTAATAATTAGCAGTTGCCTTTATGGTATTGCTAAATGTTAACAATGGAAATAAAACTGAATTAATGTTCTTTGTGGTTCTTCATATATTATTGCTGTCTTTGTGCAGGTTCCAGAGTTCCACAGTAATGGGAAATCCAATTAATGTTTTCGACCTTACAGAGATGAAATATGAAGAACATGGTCCACAATCAAAATCACCTATTCTCCTGAAGACCTACATATGTATGTTATGTATAAATTAATTTTTTGGGCATTAATTCAAATGATGTAGATATTTTGTTAGATGTTGTGAAAACATTAGAAGAAATAAGAAATACCTGTGATTAATCTGTGAATTGTGAATCTAACACTGATTATTGTGTTAAATAAAGTCCAGAACAAATATACAGTACCTTCCTAGCCCAAAGAAAACATGTATAGCAATAGCATGCAGTGACATAAAAGTTGTAAATTTTTTTGTTAAATGACAGAGCAAGAAAATGCTTAAAGTTAAGCATTTTGCAGAACTACTTTTGTGTCATATACTCTGAACATGAATTATATAAATGAAAAGATGATTTACATGAAGTATGAATATTCACCAAAATGAAATTGCAAAAATGTGAAAGAAAAACTATTCAAAAGACTTAGGGTTGCTCTTGAGAGTCAGTGGACCATTACCGAGGGAGATCTACCAGACTGGGCACATTACTGGTTTCCAGGCTTCTTTGACCTAGTGAAACAGATTCAGAAAATTATATGGAAAAGGAGGTTGCAAATTAAGATGTTCACATCAAATAAATGTATAAAAGGGATGTCATTAATATGTAATACCACAGAGAAATTTGTAGTTGATGTGAAGACAAAGCAATTTGTTACACCCTAAAGTGCTCTATGTAGTCTTATCATTCAGGATTTATGCAAGAACTGCATGTGGACTGCACTTTATCATTTCTAATGAGAAAGACGGAGTCACTTGTGCAGACAGTGAATGCTGAGACATACTCGTATACAACAATGCCAGTGATAAGTATCAGTGGATTACTGTTTCTGCAGCTTTATATCTGTTTTCAAGACCCTGAAGGCAAATTAGGACCAAGAATTAAAAAGAAAAAGATCTGTTTAACTGCAAAAATATTGTAATCAACGTAGAAAAATCCAGATAGTGGGAGAGAATAATTTGAATATTACATCTGAAACGTCTTGTTATCAGTTGCAGAAAAGGATTCATTGCTTTTGTTGGATCTGGGCCTGGACATAATGATACCTCTGTCCTTATGAGGATGACAAAAAAATTGTTAATATAATTTAGATTCCACCTGAAACTAATAGTCTGATTGAGCCTCTTGATAAATAAATTCTTTGACAGTGTAAAGCATTTTTGAGAAAATTGTTGGACAATATAATTTCCAATAGCTCTTTGTCATTTCAGGTTTATCAATGGAACAGTATTGTTTATTTTCAGTCATTTGCGCAGTCAGTTTGCATCACTACATTTTACGAGTTTGATCAAGTGTACTTGGTACAAAGTGCAGTGTGCAGAACATCGGTGATAACCATTTCTTACTTCATCCCAATTCTGTCTTAACAAAACTAATTATTACTGTGTAATGCCTGAATGCTCTAATTTTTCTTGTATCACACGTGACTGAAGTAAGGAAAATGTTTGTTTTTGTTGTCTGATAGACACTTCACATTTTTGTGATGACTGCAGTGAATGAACAGGTCTCAGTTGATGGAAGTCGTCTGTAATGCAACATTATACGCTGCCTTGATTTCCTTTCCTGTGCTAGTCACTTGTATAATAATTGCATCTGCAACAGTTTAGCTGTCAATGTGAACAGCAAGTTATCTAAATAACTGCTTGAAATTCTTGTGTGTGCACTTCGGGGTTTGCGCTGTGCAGAGCTATGTTCTCTTGCCATGGCTGCATCTGGTTATTTGCCAGTTAGCACTCTAGGCAGGAAGGGCTGTACAAACCATTGCTGTAAGTGGTTTCTCATGTGGCAAAAATAAGGAACTTTAACATTCTTTAATGCTTTTTTCCTTAGCAGCTAAAATTTTGACAATGCATTTCTTGTAGTGTAAATTTCAGGATAGGCAGGATAGGTTTCAACACAGTGGATTGGACCATTTCTTTGTTAGGCAAGATATTTGTATTGTGTCAAAAATGGCAGTTGACCCTAAATAATGAAAAGTGTGAAGTTGCCCACATGAGTACTAAAATGAATCCATTAAATTTCATTTACACACTAAATATCACAAATTTAAAGGTTATCAATTAAATTAAATACTGAAGGATTACAATTACAAACAACTTAAATTAGTACCATCACATAGAAAGTGTTGTAGGGAATGTGAACCAAAGACTGGATTTTGTTAGTAAAGCAGTTAAAAGGTGCGCCAGATGTACTAAAGAGACTGCCTACACTACACTTGTCTGTCCTCTTCTGGAGTATTATTGTGTTGCAGTATGGGCTCCATACCAGATAGCATTGACAGAGAACATCAAAAAGAAGGGTAGCAAGGTTTGTATTATCGTGAAATGGGGTGAGAGTATGACATGTCGGATAACTAATTTAGGATGGCAATTGTTAAAACAAAGGCATCTTCGTTTGCTGCAAATTTTTCATGAAATTTCAGTCAGGAACTTTATCTTGTGAATGCAAAAATATTTTGTCAAGTAGCACCCACATAGGGAGAAGTTACCACTGTAAAAAAATAAGAGAAATGAGGGCTCACATAGAAAGATTTACATGTTCATTTTTCCCACATGCTATTCAAGAATTAAATGTTTGAAAAATGGTCTGAAAGTGATTCTGTGAACCTTCCGCCAGGTGTTTAATTATGAATCACATAGTAGTCATAAAGATATAGATGTAAATGAACCATAAACAAGTTTCCATTTGAGGGTGCTATGCAGGTACTCCTGGCTGTACTGCAGATTTTTACGTATACCTTCCTCTCAGAGTTGGTAGTGATTGCAGGTGGCAAGGTATGGGATACACATCTGCTCATCGTGAGGAATCTGGACAGATAGGAATACAGTGGTATATATACTCATGTTTGAATGTCATCACTGACTGCTTGATTTATTACTGATGTCACGTGATAGTGCAGCATTTTCATGTGTTGTTAACAACGATAGTTTCCATGTTTCTGTAGGGCCTGCCCAGCTTTAGGTTAACTTCTGCTGTTGGTTCTTCATGTAGATTCTACATCACATGAAATACACTCTAAGTGGGGAAAAAATATGCACCATAAAGGAATTATCTGAATGGGATAGAAATCAGTAGAAGTGACGTACGTGTACAGAAAAAAATTATGACAATTTCAGAAAGATTGGATCATGTATTCAAGAGAAAGAGATTCGCAAATTGAACAAGTCAATAACACGTTCGTTTACCTCTGCCCCTTATACAAGCAGTTATTCAGCTTCGGATAGCATTGTAAGATGTCCTCCTTAAGAATATTGTGCCAAATTCTGCCCAGTTAGCATATTAGATGATCAAAATCTCAAACTGGTTGGAGGGCCCTGCCCGTACGAAATTTGAAGTGAGACTCATCACTGAAGACAATTCTACTCCAGTCAATGAGGTTCCAAGCCGAAGATGTGTCTGGAGCTGTACTGGATAGTGGTGCAATGCCAAACTGACTCTTGCCTGCCATACGGCCTGACAACCAGGAGAAATGGTCTGCACTGCCATTTCTTTTCATAGCAGGACCCCTTTGGTTGTTATCTGCGGCACTCTTACAGCCCAGCAGTAACTCAATGATAGTCTATGCCCCATTTTGTTGCCTTCCATGGCAAGCCATCTTGGCCTTACATTTCAACAAGACAATGCCTGCCCGCACATGACGAAAGTTTCCACTTCTTGTCTTCATGCTTGCCAAACGCTGCTTTGCCCAGCAAGGTTGCTGGATCTCTTTCTCTCTGACATCATATCAGGTACCTTGCATTTTTCAGTGTACACATAAATATTTTTGTGTAGCAATTAAAGAATGACAGTGCATGTGAATACTTAACTGATTTATAATATAACAATTGTAATAAGAAAAGCTTTCCATGAAGAGGGAAAAAATTAGATAAGAAGATAAGAGTTAAAACTTCCCTGAGGCATTGGGGAACAAATTTGAGACTATAGATAATGATGTATATCGACCAAGTAAAGGCAAACCTGACATCATTCAACAAGAAAGAAACCATTAGGGCATTTTTGAAACATGATTTAAGCAAAACTTCTCCGATGTTGAGGGGCAAGTTATTCCATAGTTGAGTATTTGCAACACAGATCAACTTGAGATAAGTATTTACGATGTGAGAGGACAGGAAAAATAATTTTTAATGTAGGGATGAAATGTCTCATGGGTGGTGTTGATGTGGGAATTGTATACTATGATTTGTGAGGAATCAATGGAGCAAACAAGATATGTACTAATCAGACCTCTGGTGTCACTCAACGAGGAAACTTCTCCATGGGAAGGGCTAAGAAGAATTTAGAAAGAGATCTTGGTAACTGGAGCTGTTGTTAATGAGGTCTTGTAGAATTTTACAGTAATCAATCATGGCAATAATAGACCCTGAACCATTTTTCGTTTGATGTCACTGATATTCATACTTTATTAGTTAAATGACATTGTGGAACCATGTCCGAAGCCTTCTGAAGTAAAGACTCATGACACAGATCTGTTCACCTGTATCTGTAACAAGGAAACTGACTTATCTCAAGAAGCTGTCGTATTCATTGATAGTTATTTCGCTGTTTTAAAGTTACACAAAATACATAGCTGAGTGATCTACAATAAACAGTGGCTTGAAGCTCTGCTTTATAGGCAGTAAAGGTACAGTGCATTTACTGAACTATCTTACTTAATTTCCTGTTCTATTTGCATTTGTGCAATAAGGAAAGTGTAGTAGTATGGTCTTCATCAGTGGAAGTGTTCTAACAGCATTCATTTTACTATCTTCTGTTTTGATACACATTTGGTTAACAAAGACTTAAAAAGATGATCCAAGTCTGCTGACTGTTTTTACACATGATGAAAACTTCTTGCAACTGTTTGATTGCTATAAGTATGTGTGTAACTTGGCCCTAAAATTGGGAAAGACTTTTTGCTCAACTTGTCTCACAACTATTTCAGTTTCATTTAATTTCTGAATTTCTGCAGTATTTTCATTTAAAATACACCATCCTCCTTGTAGTAAGCAGTTTTTTTATGGTATTTCCATGCCACATTGAATATCTACACTATTTCACACCTGGGACCCTTCAGAATTTTCATTGCAGCTGAATGCATGCAATTAAATACGTAGGTAATTTCACTGGATGTGTTCAGATTTTTTAGCTGGGAAAAGAATTGACTTTCTTTCATTATAAGTTTTCCAGCTTTGGTAGTCTCAATAGACAGCACCTGAATCTGATTGCTAATCCCCTTGTTGACACTCATTATGTTTATTCTTTCTGGTTATGAAAGTGGTTGTGTCCCAAATGTTTGGCTGAAGTATTTCTTCAAATTATCTGTACAATAAATCTTTTTGATTGATTTTAGATTATCCTTATCTCTGATGCTGAAGCATAACTCTCTTAGTAAATTGCTGGAAACTTGAAATCTTTCAATGTTTTCATTGTGTGATTGGGAAACCTGCATGTTATATTCTTCAGATAGTCACAGAAAAGATCTTCTGTTTTGACTGTAAAAGCATATAGCTGATAGGAACACGAAGTATATGTCTCAATCCACTGTTGACAGTAAAATGTTTTATATTACAAATTTGTATTGATATTGGAAATATTGTTGAATTTTTTGAAAATGAAATAATACCTCACTGGGTATCTGATATGCTTTTCTGATAAATTTCTACTGAGCACTGTTACTTCTGAGTTCTGTACCTATAGTGAAATTGCCATTGACACATGTGACAATCTGTGGGACCATACAATATAGGATTCAACTGTTTTCATGTGCAAAATGAATATTTTCTTTGGTTTTTATCCAACTTTGAGGGTCATCATTTTTTTTCTGCTGCATAAAATGTGAAGTAACAAAGTTTCTTTATGAGGTGGTCTACAAAGTGACACTGATCATTGTTGTAAAACAGACTAATTACTCTGCAAGTGTTATACATATGCTGCTTAAGTACTTGTTTCTGATGTTTTGTGCACACCTGACCTGTGAAGAGATCCTGGAGTCCTCTGTAGAGTAGAGGATGACAATCAGTTCAGGATATGATGCTACAATGTGTAACATTAAACATGCAGGAAGCAGTCAGCAAACACTTTTATACTTTCCTCATTGTAACAATTTTGTAGAGGTACTAATGGTGACAGTAAATATTTGCTAAATCTTCTACATGTTTTAATATTATAATCATAAATGTAGTGTTTTAAATACTGTGTGATACTGAAAAACAATGTGTGTACCAGGATCAGGCACCAGATGAGGGAGTGACTTTCAACAACAGTATGACATCAGACAATGTGTGTCCAACCACTCCACAGCAGGATCCCAGGTAATGATTTTCTTCTTTAGCATACAATGTTTGCTATTATTTACTATGCATCACTGTGGCATTTATTTGTGCTTATCAGATTTTAAAATTCTGTGCTGCATAGGGACTTCAGAAAGTAAGTTACACGTGTTGTCCCATGCTAAGACTACTGTGCACCAAGAGTACATGTTCTGGGTATTCTGCAGACCCTGTGGTACGGGTAACAAGTGAATCATAGTGTGGGAGTGAAATGGTGCAGCAACTGGAAATGTATTCCAAAATTGAAGTAAGATTCACTATAAAATTATGGTGTTGTATGGACCAAATGTAATGTTGTGTGCAGCTATAGTAAAATGGTGTCAACAATTTCACTAAAGCTCCTCAATTGTAGGTGATGGTAATTTGCCAAACAGTGCAGATCTTGCACCATGCAATTTCCATGTTTCCAGAAGACTGAGATAACTTCTGGGGAGAAAGAGATTTTTCAGTGATAAGGACATCCATACAGCAGTTCTTGAAAGGCTCTGCCATCAAGGAATTGATTGGTTGCTAGGATGTTCTGACTAGTGGCTTGACTGTCTTGAAAAATAGTGTCATGTATGTGTGTGACTTAGTGTAGCGCAGCATTCAGTAAAAGTTACTTGACCTGCCATAATAATTTAGAAGTTGCTTTTTGAAGGACAGACAGAAAAAGTATGGCAGGGAACTATAATTCATCATAATTCAGCCACTTAGCACCAAATATTCATAAATTATACACACAAACCTTCATCTAGTTAGTTATCCAACTGAGAAAAGGTGACCTGTGTTAGTGTTTAATCCGAAACATGTTTTGTTCATGGCAAATCTCCACATCATGAGGAGGTGATTGCTAGGTTAAAAAACAGAGATGAAATTCTGTGGTCTGACTGGGATTTGATCCTGCCATTTTTTGTTACCAATCTCGCACTTTACTGCTAGACTACCAAACCCAACTTTGATCTTGCTCTGGGAAAATGTGACCTATAGTTTAATATGGAATCCGAACCATGTTTCGCTTCAATGTCCACATCATTGAGAGGTGAATTTCAGGATAAAAGACTGAAAAATCCTTGGTCCAACTGGGATTTAATTCCATGACCTTTCTTTCGCCATTCAGGCATGTGCTAGACCCCCAGGCATGACAAGGATTCTGCTCAAGCTTGTCTGCTGTCTGGAGTTGTTGGCAGCTGTACTGGTAGATGGCAATGCCATTGTTTTAATAGGAACAGTGGACTTGAATTCATCGCATTTCTTCCAGTTTCAATGAAATATGTATGAATTATGTGAACAAACCTTCCTTGTGAGTTAATCCATCTATCTGTCAAAACCGAATCAAATCCCTACTGTAGTTCCTGAGACCAGCCCATACATACAAATAGAAGTGACTAGGGACTTCAATTTATGTATGCAGAGGAAAGAAGACAGAGAGAAAATTTTTACGATTTCATCAGATAAGAAAATACCTAGCCAGTTGTTTGCATACATATAGAAAAATAAAGTAATTTTACAGATTTCTCTTCTACAAGTGAGTCCTCATCATTAAAGGTGCAATTCCCTCTTCTGTGTTTGTCCACCAAATGTTCAAGCCACAAAATTCATGATTGTAGTGTGATTTTTTTAATAACTGTGAAATAAGTGTCATTTGGTAGAAATATTTGACTTCTTGTCATGTATCACTGCTCGAAACTCTTTGCCCTTTTGCTAACAAGGTAACATTTTACCACAGCTATTCTACAATTACTGCGTTGTCCACCACAGCTGTCCATTCCAAGATTATACACATATACACTGCAGTATTATTCCAGTTTTGCTGAATTGTCTGGACTGTTTTCTCCAAGTAGAAACTGAAAATAAGTGCTTCCTGCGAAGTTTCAGTTCTGAGGCTCTCTTTTTCTTGCTCTGCCTTCTGCAGACACAGTTCATTGGCAGTTTTCAGTCTTTCCCTTTGTCCTTCATTTGCAATCCGGTTCAATTTAATCACATGTTTGGCAGATGACTTTTTGGAGTATGAAAAGGCAGATTAAAATCTCAATTAAAAATTGCCTGAAGACCCATTCCTTAATGAGCTGCAGTTCTCTTCTTGCCTGCAAAACTCCATTGTTTAATTTGGAAGATTAATATCTTTTGTAGTCAGCCATATGCTGGTTTCCATTTTAATGACTCAAGTGTGTGGAAAATGAAGTTTTGTCTGATTTGTCATTTTATATATAGTTGAGATACCCACTTCAATGCCATTTTGCTGCTTCACCAACAGAAGTTGAGAATCCTGTTGAGCCAATTTCTACTGATTTGTAACATGTGTAAAAAGAAAGACTTGCAAACCATAATAGCCACATCTTTTGAATGTATTATGAACATACAAGTTGTTGTTTTCTATCTAAAATGTTTGAGTAGGTCTTCTGTCTGATTCTCGTACGAGTTGCCACTTCCTTCCTCTGAAAAGAGCAGCCAGTGAAATAATTTTCTGCTTTCCCACAGCCCAAAATAATCTTTGCTGCCTATGTATAATAAAAATCGAACTTAATAGTAAAGTGATTCCTGTACTTATGACTGGACATCCCATAAAGTCAATTTTTTCTGACGCATCAGCCACATTTAAGTGTATAAGCCTTTCTCGAATTCTTGAACAACTATATTCCATAAAATGGGGTGAATAGCAATGGAACTTCCAAAAACATTCAATGCTATCATATCGGGAGACAAATGGGAACATCATTCAAATATTTGTTTGTTTAGATTGTTAGTGATCCAATCTAACAAGGAAATTATAAATTTCAAAGTTGATGACACTGTCAGTTGTGTTTTGTTCATTGTATTGCAAATATTTGATGCTGTGCTAAATTTGCTTACTTCGAACTTAATTTGTAATTACGAATCTAAAGTGTATTGCTTTGATTTAAATGCATGGTAAGCAATTTTGGAATCCCGTTCCATTAACCGAAAGATCATCTATGAAGTATTCTTTAGTTTGGCTTGTCTTTTGGCTAATTGAAAATGTAGGGTGTGTTTCGAAATTTGTGGGGTGAATAGAAACATTAATCATCAATATTTCTTCAGAAAAAATGCCAAGAATTTGATGGAAATGTTCTCAGCCTAGGAGATAATGCTGTGATTAAAGTATATGGAAAAAGCAAGCAATCATTTAGATTGTATATATTTAAAATTTGTTATTTAGAAGGCAAAGGTTATGTGGATGTTTTTTTGGATGGGAAAATTGGCCAATTAAACACATTTATTTTAACAGCCGATGAGTCA
Source organism: Schistocerca cancellata (assembly GCF_023864275.1). Taxonomy (NCBI): domain Eukaryota; kingdom Metazoa; phylum Arthropoda; class Insecta; order Orthoptera; family Acrididae; genus Schistocerca; species Schistocerca cancellata. Next base: position 872,849,155 of record NC_064629.1, on the reverse strand, counting down.
CTTTATAGTCAAGATGTTTTTCAAAAGCTCTTTGCTACTTTTGGGGGCTTGGCTTTTAGTTTCAAAGACATCATTTTTAAACATGATGTCAGTGACTTGATACATTAAAAAACAAATCGAGTTCATCAATGAAAAAGTTGCAATAAAATAATTAGAGTTATAGCATTTTTTATATTTATGTTGTATAGAACTTTTTTGAACCAGGTTAATTTTGTTTCTTATTCTCCTAAATCCAAAACCAGTGTTGAAATGTCCCTATTTGCCCCAAATACCAATAAATAGAAAAATAATAATAGGTTAATGCTGCTGTTTCTATTCACCCTGCAGCAAGGGTGAATAGAAACACCAAGTTTTTATTTTTTTATGTTGAAGAGCATGAGCTAGGTCCAAAATCCAATTATAAGTTTAAGGATTAGCCACAAGACTTATAATCCCATACAATTTTAATTTTCATATTTCTTTTAAAAATTACCAATTTTTTTCTTTTGATGTTGAAAACTGTTTCTATTCACCCCATGTGACAGCATATTTTCCATTTTCTGCCTAGTGGTGCTTTCTACTGGCTTAGTATTATCTCAGTCATCTGTGACAAAAGAGGAAAGTCATAGCAGTGCCATTATTTTTACACAAATGATGCATGGATTTTAAACAGAACTGTCGGAATCATTCATGAAAGTACCAATTTCTGTGATGTATCCGAGAAATGCTGCTTGGGAAACACTTATTGCTGGCAATTCACTAGCACAGTTTAAACACATTTTTAGATATTTCAGTATCACTGTGACTTTCTACAGGGTTGTACACTGTAACATTGTTCTTCCAGTATGAGGCAGTGTGCCCTGTCCCACTACATGTAAATTTTAAATTAAAAAAAAAAAAAAAAAAAAATGGAATCTACCAACATGTAATGCAGTGTTGTGGTTTCACCTACTTTTATTATCTCCAGAATTATTGTAAAAGTGGAACTCCAAATCACAGTCAACCACATTCAACACTCATTATATATGGCTCATTATATTACCAAACAATGACTTGTTTTTTAGAAACACACAAATCTTTTAACAGATGGACACACCCCAGGACGTGGTCTGTTATTCCCCTGACTGTTCTCTCTCTCAGTTGCAGGAAGCAATGCATAACTTAAGGTACGTTTACATGAGCCATAAGAATTGTATATTACTGACAGTATAAACTGACATTGTTGTCTGGCAACATTGTGGCCACGTGAATTGCCACCACGTGTACTACAGCATGACTGGCCACTATTGCCCACCAATGTTTGTGGCAACACATTTCCAGGCCAGAAGATTTTACAAGGAGCCACACTAATGCCACAAAATGGGCTAGTGAGAGTGCGGCTCTCCTACTTTTACATCACACAAGAAATCAAGTTAGAAAGAACAAGAGAAGTCATGTGTCATGAATACATTCTTTTTTAAGTAAGCGGAATGCTTCTAAAAATTTAACCAGTGAACGAGAATATTGAAACTTAATTTTGAATTTTTCATACAAGAAATTTGTCCAAGAATTGCTAAAATCAATACAAATACAGGAGAGTGTATACTGTTACAACACAACTGGAAAGTGTATACTGTTACAACACAACTGGCCATCGCCCTTCAGTTTATAGCTACTGGCAATTTGCTCAGAAGTTTAATGTACCGTAGCTCTTTAAATTTTACTATTCATCAGTAAGCCCCATGGTACTGGAAGTACGCATTGCTTTGGTAGAAGGACTGAAAGATATCATTAAGGGGAGTTGGGAATAAGCATACAATACTTTTTGTTTACAAGCACAAACCACTGTTTGCACTATCAATTCCTACTTCAGGTACGTCTCGAGATAGTGTGAAGCTCATGACATCAAATGCAGACCATATGGGTGAAGGGCCACCTGCACGTCTAGTGTTTCTGTGCGATGTTTTTGCTTTTCATCTGGCATAAGATTGAAGACTTTGGAATTCTTTGTATGCTTTATCAAGCGTGATTCCGAGATATCAGTAACAGTGTGCCAGTTGCTTTTTTTCAAATAGAGATCCTTGTATAGGCTACAGTAATTTCAATGTCCCATAGCTCTGGTCATAGGTTAATAGCATTTATAAAATCCATAGTAGTCTTGTTTGTCCACTTCTCCATTGCTGTACACAACAAACAACTAGAATATGTGGCTATATGTGAGAGAAGTAGGAAACAAAGACGAGAACAATAGGGAAATATTTACAGGAGGGATAGAGACAGATACTGCCCTGCAATACGAAATATCCTTCACACTTGGTGAACAACACTGGCAATCCCTTGGCAGTATGTCAGGGTCTACCTGTAACAACCTGCAGTGTACCTGTAACAGTCTGCAGTGTCAGCAATATTTCCCAGCAATTCCACAAAACTGCCATCTATTGCAGTAATATTGATGGCAATACTTTTGCCACCCTGTATTGCTGTAAAATATATGGCCCATCTAGACACACCTTTAAAAATGGCACAAATGGACATGTCCAGTTTTTTACTCAAGTGCAGTACGTGTACATGTACAAATAATTTGTGTTTGGAAATTAGAAAATCATCCATGTTGCACATGAATGAGCACATTGAATTGGTTTTGGATCTAACATTACATGGAAACTGCACATTTGGGACTACAACACAGGGGTAACTTCATGCAGTTGGCAGTCACCAAACACAGATTGGAACTAGGAGCACAAGACACCAAGGAGAAAGTGTAATTATTGCTGATTCACTGGAATATTCTTTGCTCGAAAATGTAAATAGACTCTGGTAATTAGATACTGTTTGATTGGAATACATGTTTAATCAACTGAGTGAGATTCGTAATATTATTTTTCTTCATAAAATATTATATTTGATTCTTTACAGGTCGGTGTTAGTCTACAACAGAATTTCTACTGTGATTGGAGCTCCTGAAGATATAACAAAAGTTGGAAGTACAAGGGAATTTCCTAGCCCAAGTCACAGTAGTTCAACACCATACAAGCCTGATGACAGCAAAAGAGCAGGCAGCAAAGGCAAAGGAAATGCAGAGAACTCCACATGGTATGAATATGGATGTGTCTGAAAACATTTATTTGATGTGAAATTTGTAAGTTCCAGAACTGTACCTTGACGTGTGCTATGAATAGCAAACAATAACACAAAGTAACTGTATTTTATTTCTTCGTTCATCTGGTTCCCACAAGAGAGACAGACAGAGAGAGAGAGAGAGAGAGAGAGAGAGAGAGAGAGAGAGAGAGAGAGAGTTTTATGTATTCATGTTCAGAAACATGAATGGGTACAGGCATACACATGCCCACAACAACAAAATGTGTAGCTATGACTGTTCACATTAGGACCATCTTTCTGAAGGATGTACAGAATAAAATGATTTCCCAACAAAGTGGAGGTATTGTGAGGGAAATGTACATGGAAACCTCTATATAACGTTTTTCAAGGGACCACAAATTCTGAACATTGTATACAGGAAAACATTATAAAGAGGAAGGCTTCCAAATAATAGTTATAGGGCATTACTGAAGATCGAGATACCACTAATCAGCTTTGACAAATGGTGCCATAGATGACATTTTAAATTTTCACAACACTGTAATATGATATTCATTGCAAATGGTCAATGTATCAAATGATTAGTTTCTTGTAATTAAAACATGGGGCCTGGTAGGTGGATGGGTGAAAGTAAATGACGCCAAAAAGATCGCAAGCAGAATGTGCGTCACATGTCATATGACCAGGTTCTGCCGCTGACATGTGAAACTCGCTGAGTGCAGGCTTTCCGAGTCGGTGCAAACTGTGAATCCACAGAATGGAAAACGATGTGTCTACATCCAGTCACTTAAACATTATAAAGAGGTAAATAATTGACCAGGGCTCCAAAAATATGAGCATTACATGGAGGAAATTGTAATATAGAGCAAACACAGTAAAGAGGAAAATGTAACATTGTTTATATGGGCGTTTAGTCGGGACCGAAAAAAAAAAAAACAGGTGTAACATAGAGGAAAACATTATATGGAGGAACGTTATAAAGAGGTTTCACTGTAATTAGAGGAACAGTGGTTTACCCTCTATCATAAGCCACTGCCTGCAACAATATAGGGGTTATGCATAATTCAACAGTGTAATTTTTCCACATGAGTCTGTTACAGTCCACCCATGACAAACTGTATGTATGAAGCTCCTCCAGAGAAAATTTGAGCTGCTTGTTAGTAACAGTTGAAAAGGCATTCTACACAGATATTTGGCAATTTTTACCTAAAGTTGAAAAAAATTACTTCATTACTAGGCACTGGAAAATGTAGCATCTATTTTTGGCAAAATTTAAATGTAGTTGTGGCAAAATTTTCATCTATATATTTTTTGTTTGTAAATTATTAGCAGTACATTTTTAAAAGTTTGGCACATAACATGCGTGAAGATGAATCCTTAGTGCTTTGAATTTGACTGTTAAAAAAATGTTGATTAGGGAGCTTTTTCACTGGAATGTTTGCTTTCACAAAAACTTACTTAGTGTTTTTACTGAAATTGTTTTTTGCTTGCTTTCTTCCTTTGGATCTATTTAAGCTTTCAACAAATGATTGTTACAGTTGAGAAGCAGTAGCATTTACCTGCCTGCGAACAAAGTGCTTCTCTTATTTGAGATATTTCATGACATTATTTTTCTTTTCCAAATCAATTCAGTAATTAAAAAATCTGCAGAAAATTGATTTCTAACTTTTAAGGACATTCCTAGCCATGTGACTCGTGCTTGACAACACTACAGATACAGTTTACAAGAGATAACCAAAAATAACTCTACTGACACTTTCGGGGAAGACTTTCAGTGTGGTTGAGGTACATTGACAGGTTTTGTTTCCCACTTGCTGTAGTGCAGAGAGCAGACACTATAAACTGACAGTCAGTGAAAAAACTATAATTTTTACTGCCAGACGGGAGAGGAGCAGTGCAAGGAAACAAGCTGTGCCACTGCCACCTTGCAGCCCAGCCGGCCTACACTTGTGTTATGTATGTGGTCCGAGGATTGGGTGTCGCTTGTGTCATACACCTGTGCGCAAGACTTCCACACTCCTAAAAATCCCTAGGTCGACTGTTTCTGATGTGATAGTGAAGTAGAAATGTGAAGGTACATGTACAGCACAAAAGCATACAGGCCATCCTCGGCTGTTGACTGACAGAAACCGCTGACAGTTGAAGAGCGTCGTAATGTGTAATAGGTAGACATCTATCCAGACCACCACACTGGAATTCCAGACTGCATCAGGATCCACTGCAAGTACTATGACAGTATGGTCGCACGGCTGCTCATAAGCCACACATCATGCCAATAAGTGCCAAACGACACCTCGCTTGATGTAAGGAGTGTAAACATTGGACGATTGAACTGTGGAAAAATGTTGTGCGGAGTGACAAATCATGGTACAAGGTGTGGCGATCCGACAGCAGGGTTTAGGTATGAAGAGTGCCCGGTGAATGTCATCTGACAGTGTGTTAGTTGGGTTGGGTTGGGTTGTCTGGGGGAGGAGACCAGACAGTAAGGTCATTGGTCTCATTGGATTAAGGAAGGATGGGGAAGGAAGTCGGCTGTGCCCTTTCAAAGGAACCATCCCGGCATTTGTCTGGAGCAATTTAGGGAAATCACGGAAAACCTAAGTCAGGATGGCTGGACATGGGGTTGAACCGTCGTCCTCCCAAATGCGAGGCCAGTGTGCTAACCACTGTGCCACGTCACTCAGTACCAGCATGTGTAGTACCAACAGTAAAATTCGGAGGTGGTGGTGTTATGGTGTGGTCATGTTTCTCATGGAGGGGGTTTGCACCAACCATAATTGTACCTACCTCTCAAAATACCTCTTTAAGAACTGACAATACTGACAAAATTCTCACTTTGTATTAATTCTGTGATGATTTTTAAATTAAAAACACATCCAAGTCTGAAATGTACAATGATGTTTACAAATACTATCAGAAAAATCTGTGTCCTCTCATCTCTGCAGAAACTTGGTACAGAAAGGAGTGGAAATAAAAGGTGAAGTACACACAAGAAATATCTGGGAAAATCAAATTAAAGTTTTGCAATGCGTGAAAATGATGAGCATGTAACCTTACATCACCTTCAATCAAATAAGTGGAAATGTTTCACAATTTACATGTTGTAAATGTGTGCAGTGCAGTGTTTAAGACACTGGACACATATTTGGGCTTAATTTGTGAATATGCTGATTAAAGTTTTCCCTGGCGATTGTAAACTGCTGTAGGCTGCCTCCTTTCCCCTCCCCTTCCCACCTCAGTCTATACTCTAATAATGACCTAACTTCTAGCCAATGAACAGTTGTGTAGCCATGATTAAATGGATAAAGTAATATAGTTTCAAGGAAAACCATAACCCAGTGGCAACAATTTCTGATGATGAACTCATATATTCTGTTTTCTGGTATACTTAATATATATTTTCTGTTGATTACCTGGTGGATTCATTCAGTGAAATGAAATGAATGGGCTTAATTGAGATGACATGGAATGGTACCAGTGAAATCTGTTGAGAAATTCTGAGTCTGCAATGTAATGTATATGTTATCAAAAGTGAAAAATTGTTCGAGCCCAGGGTACAAACCTTGATGTCCTGATTATCACAAGCAATTCTCTCGACAATTTAGGTCATCCAAACACGGCGCCAAGACTGAGTCAAAGTTTCAGTGCCAATGACGTTTCCCATGAATAGGATATTAAATTCCCTAAGTCTGTGTTACATCCTGGGTAAGTTTATCATTTTTTTGGGTCCAAATCGTGATATATTACCAACCCAAGACATATTTCTGAAATTGCTTAAAAGTCTGAACATTTTACTGAAACATTAAACTTTATTTAATCAGTTGTATTTTTCATCAGACATGATTTTCTTCAGAACTGGTTTGTATGCAATGTGGGAGGAACAATCAGATTCTTAAAATAGGTCTGTCTAAATCACTTTGAACTTTTCCGAACACATTTTTATTCCCCTTCCTCTTAACATGCCTGAAATTGCTGTTAGTGCTATAAGTAGTATAACAAACCGAATGTTCTTCAGTTTGTATTTTTACACACACTGCAATAGATACCAAGTCAAAATTTGAGCAGTTCCATCTAAATCAACACATTATCAAATAGAAGTAGTGAAATAAAATCAACAATAATTGCCTAGGTTTTGGTTCTTGCAGATGAAAATTTTGGGTCATTTAACTTTTAACCACTTTAGGTGTACAGTCTGATGTTTTGAAAGGGCATTTGTGTCTAGCAGTGTGGTATGAAAATGTAGCTTCTTCAGCAGCACACTCAAGGTCACAATTCCTTAAAAAATCTCATGTTTAGTGAAACAGTAGCATTAGTATTACTAGAATATTTAACACTTTTCACGTGGTCTTTAATATCACCCTTCCATTTCTATGCAACAGAAAATTCTCCAGTACATAGTGTGCAATAAATATGTTCATTGTTACTATCATTATACAGTTTCAAAAAGTCGTAATTCTGTTGAAGGTCAACATTAAATATACTTCCCTTTTCCAATATTATGAATAGGATAGACTTCTACTCACCATACAGAGGAGAAGTTGAGTCACAGAGAGGCGCAACAAGAATACTGTCAAACAAGTAAACTTGTGGCCAAAAAGGTCTTCATCCAAATTAGACAGGGCACACACATGCACACACACACACACACACACACACACACACACACACACAAAAAAAACAACACAGTTTCTGGCTTCCAAGGCCAGGCCAGTCTTCTTGTTGTGCCTATCTGTGACTCAACATCTCTTCTATATGGTGAGTAGCATTCATCCTTCTCATAATATTGTCATTATTACATCCTGGATTTTAGATTGTTTCAGTTTCTTTTTCCCATTACTAAATGATGAAATGGAAAACAAATAGAGATAAAATTATCCAAAATGTGTGGATGAGTTACAGTATTTCACACATGAAAACAACATATACATTTTGCCTCTGCTGTGTTGCCAAATGACTAACAGTAAGTGATAAGTTGAGGCGGAACTGATAGCAATACATCTCCAATGGGGTCATCGCTTGCTCCAGGTTCAGCTGAGAGAGACACAACTTTAAGATAATATTTAAAACCATGATGTCGAACATATAGGTCTAAAGTTGTTAATCATAAAATTCTAAACCCCCGGGCACTTTTGCAACCTGGATCTTTTTGCAACACCTGACAGCACTAAAAAACAATGTCCACAAAAATTCCACATGTTTGGTAAGCCTAGTCCTGGGCCCTCCATCAGATTCATTTGCCCAGTGGTGCTACTCCCACATACCATTAGTTGTAGTATTTAGAAGTAATAGTGGTGGCATGGTTGCATTTTCAGTTTTTGAAAAAGTAATAGTTAATGTGAAAGGTTAAAAGTTGGAAAAATTGTTTATAACTTATTTAAAAAGTTAATTTTACTGGACATTTCCATAAATCATAGAAAGAACCTGGGTTAATTCATTTTTTAATGGTCATGACTAACAACTTCTTTTGTTTTAATCTTTTCTTGTCTTTTATTACTTTATCCAGTGAAAGGGTATTGATGGGAAATCAGACAAAAGACGTACTTCCTGAAGATACCATACATAAATATGAATGACAACTGTGGATAAGGAGTCAGCTACATCAGTGGTGCTTCCATTGTAGCTCCACATTTTTGTATGGTTGTGTCATTCCACCTCATTTTTATTCATTATCTTAATGAAGATAACCTCTGAGATCATTTTGGGCTCTATTTTAGGTGTGATCTTTTCCTGTTGCAGTTATTAATCTAACTTTCATACTAGATTTCGTTATTTGTGAATGAGTTTGTAGTATTTTGCTCTTCCAGCTACAGTTATAGCCAACAGTTCAGAGACTGATGGAGTGGGTAGCAACAACTCATTCTAAATTATATTTAAAGATGACATTCATGTTGATTTTAACTGTTCTTGCCGTGTTTTCAATGTGAAGGAATTACAGAAGTGAGAGTAAGAACTGGCATCCCATCAACTGTTAGAGATAGAGAACAAGGAAGGGTGGAGATGGAAATGATTCATCACCTTTTTCAAAGAAATCAGACACCTTAAGTGATTTATAGAAACCACAGAAAAACCTAAATGTGGATGGGCAGGTGGGGATTTGAACTGTAGTCTTCCTGAATGTGAGTTCAGTGTGCAAACATCTTTGCAACTGACTTGGTTAAGAATTTCAAATGAGGAACACTGTTCTTACATTTAAAACTGCAATGTGGTCTTCAAGTATCTTATTCAACAAAATGTTAACTTTGCTATGATATTTGAGACAGTGGAAGGTAATAGCACTTGAGGCATTAAGCTAAACAACTTTAAATGCGACAGCTATAGGTTTTGACAGAATTTATCTGCTCCAGTTTCACAATGCCTTTGTGTGTCTTGGCTCAACTCAGTGTATATAATGTGCCATTGAACTAGACGGTGTTACCTAAAGGTACTTGATACTGTACACAACGAGAGAATTAAACTGGCAACAGTCCCTGCAGTGGGACTACTGAACAGACACATTCCATCTGTCAGCTGCTGGTGTAAATTTTACTGCAGTCTCTGGCACATCATTGCTCACCCCAATGAAGTTAGATATGAAACTGTTCCAGAGAAACAAGGCAGTTTGTTGTTTGTACAGGGCAAGACATGACGGCGAAAGGCATGGTCCAGTTCATGTTCTTTTACAGGGAGAAGTCATCTGCACCCTTTCTACTGAAATATTAGGGCATATTCTGTTGTAATGTTGTACAGACACAATATCAGGAGTAACCCCAACCAAGTGGTTACACAGCAGCAGGGGATTCTTCGTCTATCTGCAAATAGTGCTGCTGTGCCTGATTCAATTTTGGAAGCGTACACAATAGGATTTTCAGAACCATCCGCATATTTATGCATGAGAAGAGCCCCAAGGCCATACTGGGAGGCATCTGTGGCCAAAACAAGATGATGTCCAGGTTGGAAGGTAACCAAGAAAAAAGGTACCAAGTGTAATTTTGACCACTCGCAGGTGAGAAACCAGTGGAAAGAAACATCTTTATGTAAGAGATCATGAAGTAGCTGGGCCTATGTGGCTGCACCAGGAAGAAATTTATGAAAGTATGCAATATTTCCAAGAAAGGCTTACAAATCTTTGACATTGGTAGGACACGGCAAAGCTGTAATGGCATTGACACATTGGTGTAAAAGCTTGATGCCAATATGTGAGACTTCAAAACTGAGATACAGCTGGTAAAATGGTGATGTGTCAAAGTTACATTTCAAACCAGTGGCCTGTAGCACTGTGAATAAGGCACGAATGTGCCACAAATGTTCATCTGTTGAGGAACCAAAAACTGCAGTACCATCCAGGTAGTTAATGCACCCCATCATGGAGGCCATGAGTTACTCCAAAAATTGTTGGAAAATGGCACCGGCGCTAGCAAGAACTGAGTACAAATGACATCGATGATTTAAACGAAGTCTGGAAAAGGTATTGAACTACGTAAAACATCAATACACTTAAATCTGAAATAAGGACTGTAAATGCAACGATTGACTTTAACCAGAAAGGTTCAATAGGGCGCCTGCTGGGTTTCACAAAATGACAGATTTTGAAGAAGGATCCAAGTAAATTTTACAAGTTGGATCAGACAATCAACACAATCCGTGTCGAGTGTAACATTGCAACAAACTCCTATCTCAACGATAGTTTGATTCACACTATTTATGGATTATTCCCTCAGTTGCAACTGGGTATAAGATTGTTGAGACCCCTGCCAATGCAGTATACCTTCCAGTGACAGCTCAGGCGTTGGAGTATTTGGAACTGCGTATTGTTGACCAGAAGAATCAACTTGTTGACTTTCGCGGTGAGGAAATCATTGTACGATTACATCTAAGACAGGATGGGCGTATGGTATAAAACAAGTGCATGCAATCCACAGTGTGCCACTTCGCTACCAAACAGCAAAGTGATGACACATACGAACTACGAGTTTCTTAAATCAGTTGGTCTGAAACCATGTAATGACGTCATTACTCAATGTAACCAGTCCAGTAGAGTATGATGAGAGAATTATACATCAGGAATACTTCTCTCATAAACCTTATGCTTCAACCACGTTTAACGAGAATGATGAAATCAGGATTGTCATCTAGCACCAAGATGCACTCACGCTTACATGCAAGAGTTTCATATATCTAGAGGAGTCATTCAAGAAAACTGACGGCAGTGATACCATGGTATCCAAGCTGACATGTAACGGTTTAGCATTCCTGTTTCAAGAGATATGCTATGAACTCAATGGGTCTGAGATGGACCGTACACTCAATGTCGGCATAACATCAACCCTTAAAACATACGTCTCGGTATTGCCAGCAGATTTGCATAGTTTAGAAAATGCAGGATGGTTCATAGACGATCCAGAGGATAGAGAAGTTGAAGAGTACAAGTGATTTACTGCATGCATACTTCTAAAAATGCTTATGGGATACTTTGAGGACATGAGACACATTACTATGAATGCTAAACAAGAACTCATTCTGGTGTGGAGTGCAGCGGTCAATAACTCATACATTCAAGGAGCTCAAGAGGAGGATATGATCACAGTTAGCAAGATAATATGGAAAATGCCTCACATCAGTGTATCCAACGAGGAGTGTATGAAACTTTTAAAAATCCTGAATTCAGGTATATTTCTGTCACTGACATTTTGATCTTGGGAGATTTTTGAGTACCCAGTGTTACTGACGGCGAGCAGACAGACATGGGCTATTAAAACCTCAAGCCAACTAGAGACACCTAGATTCATCATACTTGCTTTTCAGACTGATTGAAGAGCCAATATAGCAAATGATCCCACCGTGTTCTATAACTGCAAGTTAACTAATGCCAAAGTCTATCTCAATTCAGAAGTCTACCCATATGACAATCAACATCTGCAGGGGAATGAAAATGTGTAAATCTAGCGTATGACATGTATGCAAAGTTTCGCCTTTCTTAATATGAAGTTGTTGAAGGAGAGAGACGGTGGTGTTTACTCGGTCCGCTTAAGGCCAAAGAGCTTTCACCGATCATTGTAATAGACTGCTCGAAAAAGAATGAGATAATTAAGTCTGGACCTATAGATGTGCAAACTGAATTTGAATCATCAACAAATTTCTTAGAACACACTGCCGCGTATGCTTTAGTTCTGCATGACCATGTAATCAACTACTGTCTGCTCACAGGTGTTGTGCAGCGAGCTGTATAAATGAATAGGTACTGCTGTGCACCTAGAGCATTTCACAATGACTCGTCACGGAGTCAACATCATTGCAGATGCTCAACGATTCTATGATGATGATGATAGTAGACAGTTCGTATTTAAAGATGTCGCGTTTGTAGTGTACACAGGCAATTATGGAATAATACACACATTCGCTGCAAACATTGCATCACCAAGATCCTTCAGGCAAGTGAGGTGCTCTAAGACAAGTAAGAGCGCTCATTGGTTAACGCATTTCTACCATGGAATTCACTGGGATGATCCTGGTTTACCCTATAAAGATATGGTGACGGCACATAAATTATTCGACCACATGGACACCATCGTCTATGTGAAGGGAAAGGACAAGATCTCATGGGTGGGCCGAATATTTCAATGCGCTTCCATTCAAGACCTGGAATTCTACAGCTGTCCATCTATCCATCGACTCAAGAACATGTATCAAAAAAGTGCTGTTGTATCTTCCTATGAGAATGTAAAATTACTTTTAAATTGGATGACAAATAAATAATTTTTTGCCCCCCAAAAATGCTTGTATACTTTTTTTCTTTTTGACACCTATTTCCTTAGCAAGTAAGTTTATCGGTGATACTATACCTGAATCCATCTATAAGTACATTTCACTGGAACTGTCTGAACCACTTACCACAGCCTTTGCACGCTTTCACCTTGGGTAGTATCGCTACCTGTGGTATTAATAGATGCACTTTCACATTCCGCGCCTCTCGCTTGCAAGGAAGCCTCAGAAAATGTGTGCTCAATGCGATATGTCATGTAGCCTCGAGTACAATGCGGATGTAACTACCCAGTGTACAGAAATACATTTATGATAAATGCAGAACTGTCGTTGAAATAATGTTTAAAGCAACATGCCTTATAGATATGTGCTGTGCAATGCGGATGTAACCGCCCATTGTACAGAAATTCGTTAACATTTTTAATCAAAAGAATGATGATTGAGGGTTGAAATAATAACATTCGGTATTTTTTACAATAAAATAAGTGAATTTATTATTAAACTCACATTTAACACTGTTTGTGAAAGATAAGTTTAGAGATAGGTCATTCAGATTTTACATTATATCAATTTACAGATACATGATTCAGATTTACATTTTTTGAGAAATATGAACATTCTGCTGTTTACAGATACATGATTCAGATTTACATTTTTTGAGAAATATGAACATTCTGCTGTTTACAGATACATGATTCAAATTTACATTATATCAGTTTACAATTAATGCAGGGATACTACTACAAGAAGATTATACTATCTTACAGGCTACATACTACCACTAGTGAAGTTCCATCAGAAACAGAAAAGGTGAACATATTTCTTTGAAGTGGGTGGCTCTAAACATTTTCCATTACCACAAGCAAGTGGACATATATTTCTGGAGTGGGTGGCTCTAAACATTTTCCACTACCACAAACAAGTGAACATATATATATCATCATCATCAGTTATCTGCTATATTAGCAGGTCCTTTGCCTCTCCATTTTCTGCGATCCATTGCTTCCTTCTTAAGGCTGCTGTATGTTGTACCGTCCATCATGTCATCCAGTATCTGCAATCTCTTCCTTCCTCGCTTCCTATTCCCTTCTACATAACCTTCTAAAACTGTTTTTATCAGTCCGTCTTTCTTTCTTAATATATGCCCAATCCAATTTCTTTTTCTTCTCTTTATTACATCTAGTAACTGTCTTTTCTATCCCACTCTTCTCAGTACCTCTTCATTTTTTACTCTGTCCATCCAACATATTCTTTCCATCCTCTGCCATGTCCAGATCTCAAAAGCCTCCAACCTTTCTATGTCTTTTTTCCTCATAGTCCATGCTTCAGCGCCATATAGAAGAACACTCCATACAAGATATTTTATGAGTCTCTTTCCGAGTTCTCTGTCCGGACCACTGCAGAAAATTCTCCTTTTCTTATAAAACGCCTCTTTTGCAATTGCTATCCTTGTTTTAATTTCTGTGGTGCACTTCCAGTCAGTGTCTATCCTGCTTTCAAGATACTTAAAATTTTGCACCAGTTCTAGTATTTCTCCATTCAACATAATTTTTATTTCCTTATTTCCTCCCAGTACCATTACTTTTGTTTTATTTGTGTTAATTTTCATTCCATATTTTTTCCATTAGTTGCAATGGTGTCCACCAAATCTTGTAATTCTTTTTCCCCTGTGGCTGGAAGGACCATGTCATCAGCAAACCTCAAACACGCTAGTCTTGTTCCTCCAATTTCTACTCCTTTGTCATCTAATGAGCATTGGTCAATCATATTTTCCAAGTAGAGGTTGAAAAGAGTAGGTGATAGACAGCATCCTTGTCTCCATTATATATATATATATATATATATATATATATATATATATATATATATATATATATAATTGGGTAGAGCTCACATACTTAAAACTAGTTCTGACTGGATGGCTAGTGCCAGGTGAAACTTAAAAACTAAGATCTAATCTACACTCCTGGAAATTGAAATAAGAACACCGTGAATTCATTGTCCCAGGAAGGGGAAACTTTATTGACACATTCCTGGGGTCAGATACATCACATGATCACACTGACAGAACCACAGGCACATAGACACAGGCAACAGAGCATGCACAATGTCGGCACTAGTACAGTGTATATCCACCTTTCGCAGCAATGCAGGCTGCTATTCTCCCATGGAGACGATCGTAGAGATGCTGGATGTAGTCCTGTGTAACGGCTTGCCATGCCATTTCCCCCTGGCGCCTCAGTTGGACCAGCGTTCGTGCTGGACGTGCTGACCGCGTGAGACGACGCTTCATCCAGTCCCAAACATGCTCAATGGGGGACAGATCCGGAGATCTTGCTGGCCAGGGTAGTTGACTTACACCTTCTAGAGCACGTTGGGTGGCACGGGATACATGCGGACGTGCATTGTCCTGTTGGAACAGCAAGTTCCCTTGCCGGTCTAGGAATGGTAGAACGATGGGTTCGATGACGGTTTGGATGTACCGTGCACTATTCAGTGTCCCCTCGACGATCACCAGTGGTGTACGGCCAGTGTAGGAGATCGCTCCCCACACCATGATGCCGGGTGTTGGCCCTGTGTGCCTCGGTCGTATGCAGTCCTGATTGTGACGCTCACCTGCACAGCGCCAAACACGCGTACGACCATCATTGGCACCAAGGCAGAAGCGACTCTCATCGCCGAAGACAACACGTCTCCATTCGTCCCTCCATTCACGCCTGTCGCGACACCACTGGAGGCGGGCTGCACGATGCTGGGGCGTGAGCGGAAGACGGACTAACGGTGTGCGGGACCATAGCCCAGCTTCATGGAGACGGTTGCGAATGGTCCTCGCCGATACTCCAGGAGCAACAGTGTCCCTAATTTGCTGGGAAGTGGCGGTGCGGTCCCCTACGGCACTGCGTAGGATCCTACGGTCTTGGCGTGCATCCGTGCGTCACTGCGGTCCGGTCCCAGGTCGACGGGCACGTGCACCTTCCGCCGACCACTGGCGACAACATCGATGTACTGTGGGGACCTCATGCCCCACGTGTTGAGCAATTCGGTGGTACGTCCACCCAGCCTCCCGCATGCCTACTATACGCCCTCGCTCAAAGTCCGTCAACTGCACATACGGTTCACATCCACGCTGTCGCGGCATGCTACCAGTGTTGAAGACTGCGATGGAGCTCCGTATGCCACGGCAAACTGGCTGACACTGACGGCGGCGGTGCACAAATGCTGCGCAGCTAGCGCCATTCGACGGCCAACACCTCGGTTCCTGGTGTGTCCGCTGTGCCGTTGCGTGTGATCATTGCTTGTACAGCCCTCTCGCAGTGTCCGGAGCAAGTATGGTGGGTCTGACACACCGGTGTCACACACACACACATATATGAAGTGTGTTGGCATATTAACTACTAATAACGATGAAAAATATTTACATACAGACTTTTTCTTGACAGTTTTTCAGGTTTTAAATTTTTTATGATTTTTTTTCCCTCGGCAAAGTAATTTGTACTAATGAATATATATTTACACACATATACACTTAACAGAGGCTCTCACACTCATTCACACACTCAGACATACATGAAAGCATACAGACTGATACACGCCACACAACACACTCATCCATTATTTACACTATGATAAAAGAGCCATAGTATTCAACACATAAACCCCCCATCACCCCATTCACATGCTCATTCTCTCTCTATCTATCAACCAGACTCCTCCACCCCTACTTTCACTTCAAGTAAATAGTGTGAGTATGGGAAGGCTTCCACCCCATCCTCACAAATGACTCTTTTTATCGTCATGAGGAGACAATCAAATTTCAGATTTCAGTACAGTGTACACCTCGTGACCTTGTGATCAAATGCTAGTTTGCCAAACGATGTGTGGATGAGCACCTTGTATGCTGCGACCATACAGGCACTGCAAATAGTCTTAGACCGTAAGAGCTCAAGGTGTTGCACGTCTAACACCCTTTGCCCGCCTCTGGGTGCCCCTGTCTATTGTAGAATATGCATACGTTTTGGACCTCAATTCCACAAAATCTACAACCGGTAAACCATTCCCCTCGTCTTTCATGAGACCAATAGCCTTCTTGTTCTGAGAAACAATACCATAAAGATTATTGGCCCCATAAGAAGACGTGTCGAATTCTTTACTGTTGCTCCTAATTACTTCATATGGATCGCAGTTCTTGATCCAGTAGATAAAGCTGTCTGTATCCATATAAAGCAACTTTGGTTCTATGAAATGAGGTTTCACAACCTCGTAGTGGAAGCAGTATATGTAGAATTTGGAGATATCCAATATGCACATCCCCAAATAAATAGGCTTCATAAAATCTACTGCAGCCTTCGACATCTCCAATAAAATTTTCATTGAAGATGGCGTCACACTTAAAATTTGGCCTGGCAATACACTTTCTCACGCCATAACACCCTTCCCATTCGGTTCTAATCAAAATATCACGTTCATTTCTTACATTCTGCATAGTTTTCCCGAAAGTACAATTATTCATTAATTTATAAACATCTCTTTCAAAATCATTACTCGAGACTGCCCTCTTTTCGGTATTTAGTTCAATATACTCCTTCAACCAGGGGGATCGCTTGAAGGAGATTGCCCAGGTGATTCTAACAAGCTTCATCCCTAATCTGAGGCACTGCTGGAGGTTACGATAGCCAACCGGTGTGGCCGAGCGGTTCTAGGCGCTTCAGTCTGGAACTGCATGACCACTGCATTCGCAGGTCCCAATCCTACCTCGGGCATGGATGCGTGTGATGTCCTTAGGTTATTTAGGTTTAAGTAGTTCTAGGTTGTAGGGGACTGACGACCTCAGATGTCAAGTCCCATAATGCTCAGAGCCATTTGAACCATTTGGTTACAATAATGAATAATATACCTCTGCTTATCTCCAACAGTACCCAACCGTTTAGGGATGGTGCTTCCTTGCGGAATTTGTTGCTCTGGACATAACGGCAAATCATTAGAATATGCGATGTCTGCCTCAACCACATATCCTACATCAGAATCGGCCGCAAGACCCATTATTTGTCCACCTAATCCCTTCAATTCGTTTTCGGGCACCCATTGAAACTCACCAATCGGCAGTGGCTGCATCATGGCGTGCCCGTATAAGTTGTTCACATCTAAATACATAATGTGACTGGAATCAAGGGATGCATTAAACTCGAGACCCATCTGCAGGTTATTTGCCTTGGCATACCTGTGAACGCATTGACAAAGTCCCCCACGGATCCCTAGCTCAAAAAAATAGAAGCATTGCAGCATCAATCAAAAGTTCGATGTTGCACCCCATTTTTTTGAGCATAGTGTCCCACGACAACCCAGGTGCCATGTAATAAAAGACGGGATACAGAGAGTACGTGGTCATACATACACAGCGGAACATTTCGAAAACATCTGCAAGCAAACGCACGTCCATGTCTATGTATAACCTTGCATATTCTCCCAAATTGGGGATGTTGAATTCCCGCCAGACATTCACGACATGTTCATAATGCTGTAGTTACGGCATCGCCTGTGAGAGTACTGGTATATGCAGATATGTTGGGAAGCCTGGTTTCATTGAGTTTTGCCATACTATCAACATACTTGTATGGGAAATCTCCTTTCCTAGTCGCAAGTTGGAACTTTTCCTGATCGGGGAATAGAGTGATATGCATATCATTCCGAGGTAAAGTTTGAACTAGTTTCTGAAGTGAAGACTGCATAAAGCGTAAAGTGTCAAGGAAGCGGAGCATAATTTTTGGCGTCATTCGTTTTGAGAAAGAAATGTACTTCTCAACACTTTCAGGGAGGTCACTAACTTGATCTTTCTTCATATCGAAATTAGCCAAGTGCTCAACGAGAAAATGAGTATCACACCCACTCAAATTATGAAAAAAGATGGGTATGTGTCTAAGTAACTGGTACTTCAAATTACATGCATTGTGAGCTGCACCATAGATCTTACCCATAAGATGACAGTGCTCCCTACGAGGAGTTTCCGCTTTTCTATCTAAAACTAGCCCACAAATATGACAATTAACTGCCTTTCCATACAATTCATCTTCCTTTTATTTGGTCATGGGAATGTTGGTGCTGTAGAGCTTATAAACTGCCCATGAACGTTTTTCAAGCTCAGTGAGAAGCCAAACCCCGGATCATTCCCTACATAAGACTGGCAGCGGTTAAGTTTGGAATCATATCCACACACAACTTGGAATGCTGCCACATAAGGTACGTGTTTTTGTGTGAAGTTTGTAAGTGAGGCTAAGGTGTTCCCTTGACAATGAGTAATAGTAGCCAGCAGACATTCAAAGTTGGTGTACACTACAAAAGGACATCGCTGGTGGTGGTGAGCATTTTGAAATTTAATGAAGTTCTTTTCCTCAGTGGGCATAATCACACGTACCGGGTCCTTGGAAGCACTCTTCTGATGAAAAATAATTCAGACACCTTAAACAAATATGTTTCTTACAGTTATAGTTATTCAATTGGCTGTAAAGGAGTCGAGACATGTCTTTGATCCAGACATAGTGATAATTATCACCTTCAGAGAAGCAGCTCTGCTCACCTGCAAATTTTGAGTCTGCAGCTCGTGGTCGTGCGGTAGCATTCTCGCTTCCCACGCCCGGGTTCCCGGGTTTGATTCCCGGCGGGGTCAGGGATTTTCTCTGCCTCGTGATGACTGGATGTTGTGTGATGTCCTTAGGTTAGTTAGGTTTAAGTAGCCCTAAGTTCTAGGGGACTGATGACCATAGATGTTAAGTCCCATAGTGCTCAGAGCCATTTGAACCATTTTGCAAATTTTGAGAAATGGAGGGGGCCGACTACGGTGTGCTTGTCTTGCTCACCTGAATTGTCATTATTCTTCTTCTTCTTCTCCAGGCCGTAAACGTAAACCGATATTCTGATATTCTGAACCTCAAACTTATGTATGTCCTGGCTCTTTGCAGGGAACTCTATACCATCAAAGTTATAATATGTCCCAATATCACGAACTTTGTAACTGTTTGGATGCTCAGGATGATCTCTGTAATTGTACTTTCTCTTGAAGGCCAGGATTGACCATGCAAAACAAGCTTGATCGTTTCTATTTTCGACATTAATGCATGCCTGCTTGTTCTTAATATCCTCAGGGAGTTTAATACAACTGGACCCTCAATTTATTGGATCATAGACATGTATATGGATGTCGAAGTGTGGTATACAGCTGAGCGTTTTAGTGGACCCTCTAGCTTGGAAAATCGGGCCATAATAGCGCTCAAGGTGGATTCTCGATACCACTCAGCAATGCATGTGCTCCAAGAAATAACACCATTATCACCCCATATATAGTGCAGAGTCGTAGTCTCTGTATCACCTGAATGTTTGGGGGGGGAGGGGGAGTGATTCAACTCATAGCATAATACTGCACTGCACTTAATGGCCATTAAATCCCGGATCATCTAGGACTCTGAGGGGCTCAGTTTCCAAGACAGGGAGGCATGCCTCTAAAAACCTGACAGGGTCGCGGTACCTCCCTCCTGGATTCTCAATTCTCGTGAAAGAGATGCGCCCCTCAAAAGCCCTAGCAACTGCTGAGTATTCTAGGGGGGTCATTACGCCATTATTCTGATCCACTGCACGATCGATAGGACGGGGGAGAGCATTACCACTGGCCACAGGATAATCACTATTACTATTAGTACTACAATTAGGTGTCCAGCCGGTCGAAGATGGGGCTGGTGATGGTACATATCTGTAGGGAGGGGTATGCGGACGTGTACACACACCTTGCGTTGGCGGTGGGGGTGAGCTGGCTGAATGAGGAGGCGGAGGCAGTGATGGCTAGCTGGAGCAACCAGGCTGCGGCGATGGCCCCCAGGATGTGATGCTCCAATTACCGGTTGTTGGGGTGGGAGACCGATGCACCTGCTGTTCTTCTTCTTCCACCAGATGCATTGCCCATGGGTGCCAGAGGGCTTGGGGTGGCACAGGGCAGGGGGGGAGGGGCGCTCTGGCCGCTGCCTCTCACACACCTCTGGTGGGGGCTACACAAGGCGCAGCATGCCTCTGTGGTTGTGTGCCCCCGATTCCTGCTCTCGCAACCACCGCTCTAGGTATTCGGCACACGCTGTGTGATATACCTGTGACATAAATAAGAAAAAAATAAGTTTAATGATCTACATTTAAAAGAGCAATAAATAATAATAAGACTAATTAAGGGTAATTATTTGCTGTAATGATAAAGTTAAAAAATATTCACCTTCTCCACTCTGGCTCCTAGCTTGAGCAACTCATTGATACATTCACTGAGGTCCCCCACCCACTCAGGAATATCGACCTCCTTCTCTAAAAGGTCCATAATATGATGCCTTTCAGCTTCTTGCCGTTGTTGTTATGCAGCGGCCGCCATCTCATGGACCCAGTCAGGGATTTCACCCTCGCCTTGCACGTCATCCTCCGTGGCCCCCTCCCTATGTGTGGAATCATCTAGAAAGAAAAGAAAAGAATATGTCTGAGAAAGCTCAATACAGACACTTGGAAAGCACAATACAGACACTTGGAAAACGGATATATATATATATATATATATATATATATATATATATATATATATATATATATATCTCATATTCTTTTCTTTTCTTTCTAGATGATTCCACACATAGGGAGGGGGCCACGGAGGATGACGTGCAAGGCGAGGGTGAAATCCCTGACTGGGTCCATGAGATGGTGGCCGCTGCATAACAACAACGGCAAGAAGCTGAAAGGCATCATATATATATTCGTGCTGTGCTTGAGCCCTCTCGGCCTCTAGCTGCTGATCTAGCATTTGCGGGATGTAATCTAGAAAGATGGAAAACACCAATTATAATATCGAGTATGGAAAAAAATCTCTGCAGCACACACATATACACGTGCAATCACTTAAAGAGTGCAGCAGTCTGCGGTCCAAAAACAGACACAGAATCCTTTAAAGGACGTAGCATTCTGTATAGAGTGTTGTCCAAAACAGGTACAACACATAACACAAACATAGAATCTGTTAAAGGACGCAGCATTCTGTATAATATGCGGTCCGAAACAGATATTTTATGAAGCCAAAATCTGTTAAGGGACACAGCAGTTTGTATATAGAGCTGTTCAAAACAGATATAACATAGAAACAATGAACACGTAGACATTGAACACACATTGAACACACAAATACACACACATCTGCTAAATGACACAGCATTCTGGGTAGAATGCGGTCCAAAACAGATATAACACTCATACTGTGAGTTAAAGGATGCAGCAGTCAGTGGACTGTGGCTAAAACAGATATTTGAACACTGAAAATGTACTTACCAGGTAATCGAACTTCGTCTACTCGGCAGCGCTTGCTGCTGCCACTGCCACTGTCGCTGCTGCTGGCGGATCCTGTTTGCTTCATCGTGAAAGATAAAGTATTGTGACGTTAAAAGCACTGGAATATGTACAGGAGCTGACTGAGGGTGAGTTGGGTTGTGGTTTGGTTTATATGGATTCTATGACATTGAATCACGTGACTAATTCAGTAGGCAATAAGAGAGCAGCATTCTAGGGTTTGGGGTGCTAAGTCATGAATGAACACTGCACTCCTAGTGGGAAAATGTGGAATTTCTCATTTGATCATTCAATATGAAAATGGTACATTCAGTTATTGCATATCATTAAAATTGCATTGGAATTCAGTACTTAGGTAATTAATACGTTAGATGCTCGATGTGGGTGTCATATGTGTTTAGTCACATTCGTTAGGATATTTCCAAAAGATTATCTGTGGCGCGAGTATGAACGTGTGGGCTGGAGGCTGTGACGTCAGCAGTCATGTGCTCACTGACTGTACACGCGCCACGTATCCCATTATAAACACGTGAGAGAGAAAGGAAAAGATCTTGGGTTATGTAATAGGATCATGCAGTGGCTGTGTCCTAGAGCACATGTTGAACATAATGTATGCACCCATCTTGAATAACGGTACTTGCGTCATCACCTGACGTCACGGTAGTGCTCTGGACCTCGTGATGAACACATTGGATGCCGCTGTTTTGGATTACGTCACAGATGAGAGCGCCCTCTAATGGTGGCGATGTGTACTAAGGCAGCTGGGCTCTAGACCTCATGCTGAACACACCTGCATGAAACTGTTTAAATACAGACTTATCTCAAAGGCCTTTTTTCTCACGAATCCTTAGGAGGAGGTGGTGGTAGGGCGACTGAGGTTAGTACAAGTGTCATTTCTTTCGCGCCATTTTCTTACCTTAGCAGTGAAAGCCCAAGTGACCTTTGTTTACCCCCAAAATTCAAACTTGGCGCCAGTTCATTGGAGGAAGTGCTGGTTGGGTGACTTAGGTTAGTGGAGGCAGCCCAAGTGAGCTATCTCCCCGCGATTTTCTTTGCTTAGTAGAGATAACTGGGGTGTGGTGCAGTATCCTGCTGGCATTTGAACTTCCCGGGGGGAAGGGGGGAGGGTGGCATGGCACTTTCCCGCCAAAATTCATAATTGCCACCAAAATCAGCCATCTTGAATGATGTGACAGCTGCTATATTGGATGACGTCATCGCCGCCATCTTGGATGATGTCATCACCACCATCTTGGATAACGGTACTTTGGGGTCGTACCCCTGTTGTCCCAATACTATTGTTGTGCATAGACAATAATTATAATGTTCTTTTGCAGCTTTTTAATGATAGGCAAGATGAAAGAAATGATCTGGTGCAAAACATAAAGTACTTCTAAAAGCTACAAAATTTGAAACTCTGTTTCATAGCAAGTTGCTAATTTTTGTATTCCAGAAAACAGAAATACTTAATGCAGTAATTCAAAAAGTTTCATTGAATTCCTGCCTTGTTCGTAGTTTTGTAGATGTTGTTTCATGCCTTGCAAAATTGCCATTTGACAAGCGTAATTCATCAGATATTCAAGAAACGTTGCGAATTTAGTTTTCTGAGCTAGAGGATCAAACAATAAGCAGCTTTAAAAGCATATTTCCGCTCGAAACAATGTCACACCAGGTGAAAATAGACCAGTTTTTTTTGGATTAAGAAGGTAGTAGTTATGCTAATTATTTTTTACGATGACGATTTGGATTGTGTAAGACTGACTCTCCATAGAGATATTTTGTTGGATGTTGTAAACTAGGATAATGTTACACTAGATAGCTTTGAAACTGTAGTGCAATATTTGAGTAGGACAGAGGATGACAAGTGTGTAGCTCTGAAGAACATAATACCAGAATATGAAGAATTATTGCGACTTCTTTTAACGATACCTGTATCCACGTGTGCTGCATAACGTTCGTTTTCTGCTCTTCGGAGACTGAAAGCTTACACCAGAGCCACCACGAACCAAGACCGTTTAAATGATGTAGCACTATTGAACATCTATTCTGATCTCGCAAGAGAACTGAACCTGGAACCTCTAATCAAGGAATTTATCAATAAAGCAACTGTCAGGAGCCGACTGGTGTGGCCGAGCGGTTCTAGGCGCTACAGTATAGAATCGCGCGACCGCTATGGTCGCAGGTTCGAATCCTTCCTCGGGCATGGATGTGTGTGATGTCCATAGGTTAGTTAGGTTTAAGTAGTTCTAAGTTCTAGGAGACTGATGACCTAAGAAATTAAGTCCCATAGTGCTCAGAGCCATTTGAACCATTTTTTGAACTTTCAGGAGGAGCACGTTTCAGTGTCCCCTATTTAGGTGAGTGATAATGTATTTTAAGTTACTTTTGTAGCATTTACATTTACTATAATTATATAAAGGGTAATTATGTGTTTTAGAGTGTAAAATGATTGGTTTTGCTTTGTTTTGCTTTAGGGCGCAAAAAAACTGGGGTTATACGCGCCCAAATCAAAACTATAGAACACGAAAACAGTGAGGAGTTATAAAACGACTATGCTTCAGTCTCAATTGACATAAGAGAAGACAGCTAAAAATTGGCACATGGAGAAAGGGCTAAGAAAGACACCATACAGAAATGGAGATCGAAAACTTAAAATTAAATGGCCTTCCCCATATTGCTTTGGTGGATAAAAAGTAAAACATGGTCGACAGCCCTCGTATTATTTGCTAAAACGGCCGGAAAACCCAAGCGGGAACGTAAATGGTTAAAAAATGGGCAGTCTGTCAGGAAGTGGCGGACAGTTTAAATTTGGGCGCAATGTGTACAAAGTGGTGGCGTAGAGCCGCTTATCAAATGATAATGGCTAAAAAGGCAGTGCTCAATACACAGTGGGAGGGCCGAGAGGAGGTAGTCCAAGCCGCTGGGAGAGGCTTAATAAGCCGGAGCATATTTCTGTGAAGGGAGGACCATTGTTGATGCCAAAGAGACACCACCTCCTGACAGATGGCAACACAGAGATCGTCGGAGGGAATATAGGAACTAGCGGGCTGAGGTACGAAGACTGCAGCCTTGGCAGCAGCGTCAGCAGCCTCATTGCCTGGCAGATCGACATTACCAGGAACCCACAGAAACATCACATTGGCTCCACGAAGATTGAGCAAGTGACAGTTTTCCTGGACCCACTGCACTAGGGGATGGGCGGTGTACAGGGCGCATATACTTTGAAGGACCCTGAGTGAGTCTGACCAGAGGACACAACTGAAAAGGCTATGTCTCCGGATGTACTCCGTGGCCTGATACAGGGCAAAGACTCGGCTGTAAATACTGAGCAGTGTGCCGGAAGCTGATATCGAAAGGCACAGGTGCCAATGACGAAAGCACACCTGAGCCCTCTGTCAGTATGAGGCCAAACAGTGTAAACAAAGGTACTGTCACGAAGTTCCATGTGAAGGTCATGAAACTGAAGAGGATAGGGCGAGGATGGAGTAGCGTCCTTAGGAAGCAAATGAAGGCAAAGGTTAACACGGGCCACTTCACGAAGCCAAGGTGGTGAATGGTTCATACCTATTGGGAAAGTTGCAGGTAGTGTGAAGTTAAGCCGCCGTAGCAAGTGGCAAAAGCAGACTCCAGGATGTAGCAGAGAAGAGGGGCACACCCCATACTGGTGATCAAAGGAATGATTGAAGAAGGAGGCATAGGATGGGTGGCCATGCATGGCAGACAAACGGCATGCATATCTGCTGAGGAGCAAGTCACGGCAGTAGGTTAGTGGTAGTTCAGCAACTTGAGCATACATACTCTCAACTGAACTAGTGTAAAAGGCGCGAATGGCCAAACAGATGCCACGATGGTGGATAGCGTTGAGAAAGCGTAAGAGGGATGGACGTGCAGACGTATAAACAAAGCACCCATAGTCGAATTTCGAATGGCCAAGGGACAGGTACAAACAGAGGAGGGTGGTTCGATCGGCACCCCAGGAAGTACCATTGAGGACGTGTAGGACATTGAGGAACTGCGTACAGCGGGCAGCCAGGTAAGACATATGGGAGGACCAAGAGAGTTTCCTATCGGGCATGAGACCCAGGAATTTCGTAGTGTCAACTAACGGTAGGGCAGCAGGCCCAAGATTTAAAGATGGTGGGAGAAACCAATTGCATCGCCAGAATGTCATACAGGCGGCCATTATCAATTCTCCAGGAGTAAAGATGATCAAGACATCGCTGAAGACGCCACTCAGTGAGACAGGTTCGTGGAGAACTGCAATAGACGACAAAATCGTCAACAAAAAGGGAGCTGGAGATGCCCGGCGGAAGACAGGCCATTACAGGGTTATGGCGATAGCAAAGAGGACGATGCTCAGGATGGAACCCTGAGGCACACCGTTTTCCTGGATAAAGGTGTCCGACAAGACAGAACCCATAAGAACCTTGAAAACTTGGTCTTTTAAAAATTCCTGTAGGAAACAGGGCAGGCAGCCATGGAAGCCCCACGTGTGAAGTATACAGAGGATACTAGTTCGCCAGCAGGTGTCGTAGGCCTTCTCCAAATCGAAAAACACGGTAACAGTCTGAGATTTCCACTGAAAATCATTCATGACATGAATGGACAAATTAACTGCAGAACGCTTCACTCGAAATCTGCACTGTGCATTCATCAGTAAACTGCAAGATTCGAACCACCATACCAGCCGGGCATGAATCATACATTCCATCACCTTGCAAAGGCAACTGGTAAGAGAGATGGGGCGGTAGCTAGAAGGAAGTTTTTTGTCCTTACCAGGCTTAGGTATAGGTATGACGGTGGCTTCTCGCCGTCTGGGAAATGTGCCCTCTGCCCAAATGCGGTTGTACGTGTTAAGCAGAAAGTGCTTGCCTGCAAGAGAAAGGTGCTGCAACATCTGAAGGTGGATGGCGTCTGGCCCTGGGGCGGAGGATCGGGATGAACCGAGAGCATGATCTAGCTCCCTCATACTAAAGGCGGCATTGTAGCACTCACGATTCAGAGAATAAAAGGGTATCGCCCGAGCCTCATCCGCTCGTTTCCGATAGAGGGAGGCAGGCTGATAGTAGGAAGAGCTCGAAATGTCCTCAAAAGGGTGGCCCAAGGTGTTGGAGATAGCAGTAGGGTCCATGATGACATCGTCTGCTACTGTCAGGCTGGAAATTGGGGAATGGATCTGTGTCCCAGAGAGCCATCAGAGGTTGACCCACATGACAGAGGAAAGGGTGGAACTGTTAGAGGAACTAGTGAATGAAATCCAACTAGCTCTTTTGCTATCCCGAAGAACGCGACGACACTTTACACGCATCTGTTTATAATGAATGCAGTTTGCCATCGTAGGATGACGGTTAAAAACGCGGAGAGAATGTCTCCATGCGCGAATTGCGTCGCGGCATGTCTCAGTCCACGAAGGGACTGGGGCACGACGTGATAAAGTGGAAGTGTGAGGAATGGAACGTTCTGCAGCAGTAATGTGTCGTCGTAACTGCCGTCTGCTTCACGTCTGCTGTGCAGCGAGCTACGTTAATTTAAGTATTAACTGTATTTTTCTTACTTGTCACTTCTTCCGTGTGTTTTTGCTTTTAGGAAGCTTTAACTGTCGAGTGCTAGTAATAGTGTTCCATACATTTCGTGTTTGTTTTGAATACAGTCAGAGAGAGTCCCTTTAGTCAACCATAGTGCCAGTAGTGCTAGTGTTTGTTTTCAATACAGTCCAGAGACAGGTAGTGCTATTTTCATTGTTTTCTACAAGAAGTGTCTAACAACCACAGTTTAGTCAACTATCAGCCACATTTAGTGAATTAGCAGTCTAGTTAAAAGTTGATTAACTCTCTACAGTAAATTGATTTCTTAGGATGGATAGGATGTGTGACTGCTGTGTACGGACGCAGGAGGAGCTGGCCACTGTTCGCGAACAGCTGAACGTGTTGATGGCCGCGGTCAGCCGTCTTCAGGCTGCTGCCTCGGAGTGTAACGGCAGTGGGGAGTCTGGTGCGTCGCATGGTACACCCCAGGTGTTACATGCTTCACCCACTGTCCCAACTGTCGAGACATCTTCACGGGTACCGGGCGCGGTTGGGCCACCCTCTCCCCAAGGGGAGTGGTGGGTTCAGCGGCGTTCGCGACGCACGAGGCGGGGGGTCAATGTGGAGGCTGGCCGTGTGGCATCGCCCGCTCTGCCTGTGAGTGGACATGTGGCCGCTCCTTCAGCAAGGTCCGAGCAGGCACACGGGGGGAGGGGTTTATTAGTTATTGGGAGCTCCAACGTTAGGCGGGTGATGGAGACCGTTAGGGAAATAGCAGAAAGGTTGGGGAAGAAGGCCAGTGTTCACTCTGTCTGCTTGCCGGGGGGTCTCATCCGAGATGTGAAGGAGGCCCTGCCGGCGGCGATAGAGAGCACTGGGTGCACCCGACTGCAAATTGTTGCTCATGTCGGCACCAATGACTCCTGCCGTCTGGGTTCAGAGGTCATCCTCAGTTCGTACAGGCGGTTGGCGGAATTGGTGAAGGCGGAAAGCCTCGCTCGCGGGGTGGAATCAGAGCTAACTATTAGTAGTATCGTTCCCAGAACCGATCACGGTCCTCTGGTTTGGAGCCGAGTAGAAGGCTTAAACCAGAGGCTCAGACGATTCTGTGGAGATCTGGGGTGCAAATTTCTCGACTTCCGCCATCGGGTTGAGAAATGTAGGGTCCCCCTGAATAGGTCAGGCGTGCACTACTCGCCGTAAGCGGCTACAAGGGTAGCGGAGTACGTGTGGAGTGGACATGTGGGTTTTTTAGGTTAGACAATTCCCTCCCTTGGCCCGACAAGACGCCTCCCGAGACGCGGCAAGGTAGGAGTAGGCAAAATGCAACAGGGAATAACAATATTAACGTGCTAATAGTAAACTGCAGGAGCGTCTATAGAAAGGTCCCAGAACTGCTCTCATTAATAAACGGTCACAATGCACATATAGTACTAGGGACAGAAAGTTGGCTGAAACCAGACGTAAACAGTAATGAAATCCTAAACTCCGATTGGAATGTATACCGCAGAGACAGGCTGGACAGTGAAGGGGGAGGCGTGTTTATAGCGATAAGAAGCGCAATAGTATCGAAGGAAATTGACGGAGGTCCTAAATGTGAAATAATTTGGGTGAAGGTCACGGCTAAAGCAGGCTCAGTCATGGTAATTGGATGTCTCTATAGGCCCCCTGGCTCAGCAGCTGTTATGGCTGAGCACCTGAAGGATAATTTGGAAAATATTTCGAGTAGATTTCCCCACCATGTCATACTTCTGGGTGGAGATTTTAATTTGCCGGATATAGACTGGGAGACTCAAACGTTCATAACGGGTGGCAGGGACAAAGAATCCAGTGAAATTTTTTTAAGTGCTTTGTCTGAAAACTACCTTGAGCAGTTAAGCAGAGAACCGACTCGTGGCGATAACATATTAGACCTTCTGGTGACAAAGAGACCCGAACTATTTGAAACAGTTAACGCAGAACAGGGAATCAACGATCATAAAGCGGTTACTGCATCGATGATTTCAGCCGTAAATAGAAATATTAAAAAAGGTAGGTAGACTTTTCTGTTTAGCAAAAGTGACAAAAAGCAGATTACTGAGTACCTGACGGTTCAACGCAAAGTTTTGTCTCAAGTACAGATAGTGTTGAGGATCAGTGGACAAAGTTCAAAACCATATGCGTTAGATGAGTATGTGCCAAGCAAGACCGTAAGAGATGGAAAAGAGCCACCGTGGTACCACAACCGAGTTAGAAAACTGCTGCGGAAGCAAAGGGAACTTCACGGCAAACATTAACATAGCCAAAGCCTTGCACACAAACAAAAATTACGCGAAGCGAAATGTAGTGTGAGGAGGGCTATGAGAGAGGCGTTCAATGACTTCGAAAGTATACGGGCGCTGATAACCACGCTGTTGAGCGCCCCACAAACCAAACATCATCATCGAAAGTAATGTTCTATGTACTGACTTGGCAGAAAATCCTAAGAAGTTTTGGTCTTGTGTCAAAGCGGTAGGTGGATCAAAACAAAATGTCCAGACACTCTCTGACCAAAATGGTACTGAAACAGAGGATGAAAGACTAAAGGCCGAAATACTAAATGTCTTTTTCCAAAGCTGTTTCACAGAGGAAGACTGCACTGTAGTTCCTTCTCTAGATTGTCGCACAGATGACAAAATGGTAGATACCGAAACAGACGACAGAGGGATAGAGAAACAATTAAAATCGCTCAAAAGAGGAAAGGCCGCTGGACCTGATGGGATACCAGTTCGATTTTACACAGAGTACGCGAAGGAACTTGCCCCCCTTCTTGCAGCGGTGTACCGTAGGTCTCTAGAAGAGCGTAGCTTTCCAAAGGACTGGAAAGGGGCACAGGTCATCCCAGTTTTCAAGAAGGGACGTCGAACAGATGTGCAGAACTATAGACCTATATCTCTAACGCCGATCAGTTGTAAAATTTTGGAACACGTATTATGTTCGAGTATAATGACTTTTCTGGAGACTAGAAATCTACTCTGTAGGAATCAGCATGGGTTTCGAAAAAGACGATCGTGTGAAACCCAGCTCGCGCTATTCGTCCACGAGATTCAGAGGGCCATAGACACGGGTTCACAGGTAGATGCCGTGTTTCTTGACTTCCGCAAGGCGTTCGATACAGTTCCTCACAGTCGTTTAATGAACAAAGTAAGAGCATATGGACTATCAGACCAATTGTGTGATTGGATTGAAGAATTCCTAGATAACAGAACGCAGCATGTCATTCTCAATGGAGAGAAGTCTTCCAAAGTAAGAGTGATTTCAGGTGTGCCGCAAGGGAGTGTCGTAGCACCGTTGCTATTCACAGTATACATAAATGACCTTGTGGATGACATCGGAAGTTCACTGAGGCTTTTTGTGGATGATGCTGTGGTATATCGAGGGGTTGTAACAATGGAAAATTGTACTGAAATGCAGGAGGATCTGCAGCGAATTGACGCATGGTGCAGGGAATGGCAATTGAATCTCAATGTAGACAAGTGTAATGTGCTGCGAATACATAGAAAGATAGATCCTTTATCATTTAGCTACAAAATAGCAGGTCAGCAACTGGAAGCAGTTAATTCCATATATTATCTGGGAGTACGCATTAGGAGTGATTTAAAATGGAATGATCATATAAAGTTAGTCGTTGGTAAAGCTGATGCCAGACTGAGATTCATTGGAAGAATCCTAAGTAAATGCAATCCGAAAACAAAGGAAGTTGGTTACAGTACGCTTGTTCGCCCACTGCTTGAATACTGCTCAGCAGTGTGGGATCCGTACCAGATAGGGTTGATAGAAGAGATAGAGAGATCCAACGGAGACCAGCGCGCTTCGTTACAGGATCATTTAGTAATCGGGAAAGCGTTACGGAGATGATAGATAAACTCCAGTGGAAGACTCTGCAGGAGAGACACTCAGTAGCTTGGTACGGGCTTTTGTTGAAGTTTCGAGAACATACCTTCACTGAAGAGTCAAGCAGTATATTTCTCCCTCCTACGTATATCTCGCGAAGAGACCATGAGGATAAAATCAGAGAGATTAGAGCCCACACAGAAGCATACCGACAATCCTTCTTTCCACGAACAATACAAGACTGGAATAGAACGGAGAACCGATAGAGTTACTCAAGGTACCCTGCGCCACACACCGTCAGGTGGTTTGCGGAGTATGGATGTAGATGTAGAATGACAAAGTTTTTGAGATCTTCCACCTGGTAATCACAACTGGGGAAGTCTTGTTCTTCGAAGGTCGCCAGGGAGGAGTAAAGCTGCCAGTCAGCCTTAGTAAGCTACTATTTGGGTGTGCACACAGATGGGGTAGGAGTTAGCAAACGGATAGCATGCAGGTAATGGTCACTCGAGTAGGTGTCAGAAAGAATGGACCACTCAAGATGATGGGCAAGCTGGGCAGTGCAGAAGAATAGGTCCAAATGGGAATAGGTGTGCGAGGAGTCGTAAAGGAAAGTAGGTACTCCAGTATTAAGGTGGAAGAGATTAAGTTGGTTAAGAAGGTCAGCCAAGAAAGCACCTCTCTGACAGGTCCTGGAAGAACCCCCAAAGATGATGATGTGCATTAAAGTCACTGAATAGCAAAAATGGGGGAGGTAGCTGCCCAATAAGCTGAAGGAAGTCGAGATGTAGGGATGTCACTTTGGCTGCTGCCGAGTGACAGCCTGTAAAGAGTCGCTGCTAAAGGGCACAGAAGCAGGAGGATCCTGCTCCATGGGGTTCGCAGAAGTGTTGACTGGACTTCTTCGACCCTTTCTAGTTAGAGCAAGACTCGGGTGTTGTTTGGCTGGAGGGACGTAGGAAGTCTTCACAGGAGTACTCCTGTCCTTTCTGGCCTACTGGTTGTGTAGCTGGTGGCTTCGCTCCTTGAGATGAGCTTTTGATTTTGATGGCTTGTTGCACAGCTGGATGGGGGGGGGGGGGGGGATGGCGATGCTACCTTGACACTGGGCGATTTCACAACCTCAGAGCTGAATTGCAGGTCACATGTCTGCATGGCCATGTCATCCATGGAGCGAGGTGTAACAAGACCAGAACTATAGGTGCCAGAATGGAGAATGCAGGGTTTGCGACTAGACAATAACTTGCGAGCTGGAACTTTTTCCTTTACCCGGATCTCTCAGACAGCCCACTCATCAAGATACAGGGGACAATCTCGAGAGGAGGCAGCATGGCCGCCATTGCAGTTGATATATCTGGGAGAAGGAGTCGGACAATTGCCTTTGTGCGCATCCCTACCACAGGTTACGTATTTGGCTGGGTGTTGACAGGACGTTCCAGTGCGGTTGAAATGATGACACTGGTAGCAGTGCATCGGATTCGGAATGTATGGCCGGACTGTGATAATTTTATAGCGTGCTTTGATCTTGGATGGTAAGCACCTCTCTATCAAAGGAGAGGAAAAGAGTGTGGGTGGGCACTAGGGAGGAATCTACCTTTTCCATTACATGAAGGACGTCAATGACACCCTGATCAGAGAGGTAAGATTGGATTTCTGCCTCGGTTAGACCGCTGAGCAGTCTTGTGTAAATAACACCATGGGAAGAATTCAAAGTTCTATGGGCCTCGACGCTAA
Organism: Schistocerca cancellata; assembly: GCF_023864275.1. Lineage (NCBI taxonomy): Eukaryota > Metazoa > Arthropoda > Insecta > Orthoptera > Acrididae > Schistocerca > Schistocerca cancellata. Next base: position 872,815,901 of record NC_064629.1, on the reverse strand, counting down.
CAGATTAGTCGTGGAGAAGTGAGGCAGCAAGCAGTTGTGCTTGAGAATCACAAGTACTCTCCAAAAGCAAAGTGTCATTCTGTAAACGAGAGCAGGATTTCACAGGGCCGGCAACTGCATCAACACCTTTCTGAATGATAAACAGATTTACCTTGGCAAAGGACTGACTGTCTTCAGTATGTGAGACCACGAGGAACCGTGGTGGAGCAGGAAAGGTCTTTGAATCATTAGCCTCATTACGTTTACGTTTCGTAGACGTTGATTGTGAAGATGATCGGCTCATTGCGAGATGATCCCCTATGATTACTAGCATCTCTGATGGCGCGATCCTTCCAACTGCGGGCTTCTTCACAAGGGGGCACACCTGTCTTAGGTGGTTTTTCACACCTCAGGTCACACCTCCCAAACACCTGGCAGAGGGACCAATCGGCAATTTGGGAAGGTTTCAGCTCAGGCAATCACCTCTCCCTGGGCCTGGCTTGTACCAGGGGGTATGTGCGAACCGTACCCTTCGACCAAGACTGGGAATTACGCGTTACCTAGTCACCTGTTACACGTCAGAAGCGTGGGAAAGCCTTCAGGAGTGCACAGGGAGGAAGACGAAAAAGAGGAACCTCCAATGCCGAAGCGAAGGAACGAGAGCAGAAGGGAAACAAAGAAAGGAAAAGTGGGGAGACCGTTCTTACGTCAGCGACAGACAATGCAGAACATTCCCAATAACGCCCCAGACATGTACCCCAAGGGAGGGGAAAAAGAGTAGCAGGAGGATAGATACTGTATTTATTGGTAGAATTGTTCGGTTATCTACATCTAGAAGTCGAAATCCGTCGTTTTCTAGGTCTTGCTCTGGTGTTATATAAGTGTCAAATTCTACGTCTATAAAGTCTGAATATTCATATCTTCAGTATCATTGTCGTCCAATTGTTTTAATTGTGATTATTGCATCTACTGAATCATCAAGTAAATATAGTAGTCGTAATGATGGGAGTGCAATAAAAATTAGTGTAATTGCTGGTAGTGCTGTTCAGATTGTTTCAATTAAATGTCCGTGAAGTATGTTTCGGTTTGCATAGGCAATAAATAATATATAACTTAGAGCATAACCTACAATTACTGTAATTAATAATAATACGACTATAGTATGATCATGGAAGAATGATAGTTGCTCCATTAATGGGGAAGCTCCATCTTGAAGGGATAAATTTGATCATGTTGCCATTAATGAATTTTTCTAATAAAAGGTCAAACCTTTATTTGTAGAGCTTAAATCTACTGCACTAATCTGCCATATTAGAATCTAGAAATTAATGGTAGTTCTGAGTAGCTGTGTTCTGCAGGCGTATGTAGCACGGAAGGGAAAAAATGCTGCAAAGGCTGGGGCCTCATGGTAGCCAAGCACGAACGTGTCAAAGAGTGGCGAGCCCCCTGAGGGTGTGTAAAATGATGAGCATACCCCAAGATTTTCAAACGTCGGCGCCTTTGCTTCCGCATGAAGAGATCCTCAATAACACTCAAATGAAGTATAGAACAATAAAAAGTCGTATAACTATAGAAAACATGAATATACAGTTTCGTAGATGAGCATGCAGTAAGCAAGAAAACATAAGTGAGGCTGAGGGCCCGCCCTGCATGCCGGGCCTATATTTGACTGTTGTGCACACGTCACAGCGCTTGATGCGTCGTCTGTCCAGGTTGCGTGGCAACCTCTCTAGGCCGGCCGTGGCGGCACTTGCATCGTACGCTGTTTGATAACGTGCGTTCACACTGTAGGGTTACAACATATTCACCCCCAAATGGCGCCATTTATACTTGTGTTGCGTTTGTGCATGTGCATTCTGTCATGCTACGTTACTTAGTAAATTCTATGTATATTCTGGTATGCAGCCTTGTTTTCCTAACGACTCTCCAGTGGCACTCCACAGTATGCAACACTGACCACAGCTACCAGATGACTGATGTGAGATAAGAGTATCTTTGACTGTCGTGAAAGTACAAGATGGTAAACTTAAATTAAAATAATTTTGTCACTGATGTTTCAACAAATTGAATGGTAAGTGCAAAGCGTTAGCCTACTGCAGCTCTTTCTCGAGTGCTCACTGTGTTGCCTGTCATGTAGCTTTGTGCAGAACCTTGCCATGTCATGCGTATCACACAGGGTGGAGGAAGAAGAGCCAAACAGGGAATGATGTATATAAATCTCATGAGAACATGACATGACACATACTAGTTGGCAACATTGCCTCATTCGACTAAAATCTGTCAGTCACAATGTTATTTTATTTGAGCAATAATTACATAAAGCATCTGATGGCCTTGCAGCCCAAGTTCATGGTATGTTAGTGCCATGTCAGATGTTTGGGCAGCACTGTGTTTGCTAGGGAACTGCATGGCCATTGGTGTAGACCATTCAGAGCTCTACTGGCACACAGCTGTGAGTGATGACGATGAACAGCGTCTTGACTGTGTTGAAACTGTTCTGCCAGTGGTGGCCCATGTGGTGTGTTCATCACTGTCACCCTGAAGAGTTTGTTGGAGGATGTATGGGCCCATGCTGTGAACAAATACTGTCCTTTTGCCTGGGTATGATGCTAGCTACATGCGATCTGTCTTTGACGGCCGGCCGAAGTGGCCGAGCGGTTCTAGGCCATACAGTCTGGAACCGCGCGACCGCTACGGTCGCAGGTTCGCATCCTGCCTCGGGCATGGATGTGTGTGATGTCCTTAGGTTAGTTAGGTTCAAGTAGTTCTAGGGGACTGGTGACCTCAGAAGTTAAGTCCCATAGTGGTCAGAGCCATTTGAACCATTTTTGTCTTTGACGAGTTGGCAGGCTCCACAGGGTATATGGCTCCATGACTGATCCCTGAGCTACACCTGCGCAGATGTGGCTCATGAGTGAGACACCATCCTTGGCCCTGTATGGAACATCTCAGCCAGATAGCTGTGGAGGAGGTGGATGTGTGACATTTGCGTCTCCCTGCGCATGAGCTTGTACAGAAGGCTATCATGCTACACGCTGTCAGAGAACTTGAAAAGTTCAGAAACACTGCTCCAACGTCTTTATAATGCTCCAAGGCATCTTCGACCACTTCTAGCAGTCTTGTCAAGCGCCTGTAAATGAAACCCAAACTACTCGAAATATATGATGCCCTCGGCTTCATCATGACATAGGATTCTCGCCAGTACACAATCTGATCAAAAGTATGTCGACACCCCTATGTAAAGTGGAAGTGAGCACTAGATGTCACGAGAATCAGACCTGCCAGTACAAAAGGAGGCAGTTTGTACTGTCTTTTCAGTACAGAAGCAGTAAGAGCAGAATCGGCTGGTGAGGAGAACTCAGTCATCTGAGTAACAAACCCATCGAGGACATTTCAACCCTTTTAAAGTGGCCCAAATCGATTATTGGTAATGTTACTTTGAAGTGGAAATGCGAAGGAGTAACTATAGCTAAACCAAGACTAGGCAGACCTCATGTACTGACGGGCCATTGAGCACTTTGGAGAATGGTTGTAAAAAATCGAGTGAAATTAGTGGAAGAGATAACATGTGAGTTCCAAAGTGCTACCAGCAGTCCAGCTATCACAATGATTGTGCATAGGAAGTTAAAATGGGTGGGTACAGTGATTGAGCAGCTCCTCATAAGCCACATATTTCTGTAGTCAGTGCAAATTGACACTTGAGGTGGCGTAAGAGCGATACTATTGGACAGTGGATGACTGCAAATGTATGATTTGGAGTGATGAATCGCGCTATACCCAGTGGCACTTCTTTAGAAGGATTTGGGCTTGCTGAATGTATAGAGATCGTGACTTGCCATTGTGTAATGCCAACAGGGAAGTATGGAGGAGGTAGTATTCTGGTATGGGGGTGGTTGTCATGGTTAAAGAGTGGTCCCCTTATTGCATCGAAGATAACACTAAATGTGGAACGATACGAACACATTTTATAGCAATGTGTACTGCTTACTGCAGGGGAACAGTTTGGAGACAGTGACTGTGCTGAATCAGCATGACAATGCGCCATGTCATAAAGCGATATCTGTTAGGTAATGGTTTGTGGACAATAACATTCCTAAAATGAACTAGCCTGCCTAGAGTCCCATCCCGAACCCAATGGAATGCCTTTGAGAGAATGTAACTTTTCTCAATATCCCAAATTCTCTGGTTTCGGTTCTTGAGGAAGAATGGACTGTCTTTCATCGACAGACGTTGAGACACCTGATTTAACGTGTCCGCAACGGATTTCAGGCCGTAACAAGCCAGGATCAACACAGCTGACATTAATGCCAACTAATAGGTGCCCAGATACTTTTGATCAGTTAAGGAACTTTCATGTGATGTACATGCAGGTTGACGGGCTGCTAACTTCCTGCCAGTCAAATATCTTTGGCTATCTTGGGAATGACCACTATCTCAGGCAGCAGAACAACCTGTCCAGAGCACATTACTGAAGATGGGCACTAGCTGTGTTTTGTAAACCCTTGTCACCAGTTTTGTAAAGGCCTCGTTGCTGCTGCTGTGGAGGTCGAGTTTGCGAGATCGTGAAGCGGCTTCTGGTGCAGTACACTGCTTTACCTGCCACTATTACACAGAATGTGAGGGTAAGGTAACAGGACAGGAGAACGAAGGTTGGCTCTACAACACTCCAACAAATTAGTAACGAAATCACATAAATAAGTTAAAAGGTTTACTTATCTTTGTGTCTAGCTGAAATAGAAAGTCTGCAACACTGCTTGTAATATAACACAAAAAAGGCTCTCAATGACTAAGTGCAAGTAATCGTAGGTAAACGTCACAGTACATAGCAAATGCAATTTACTACAACTATATGTTCACTCCGAAAGAGTTCACTAAATGACATTTCATGTTTAAGTCAGTCCTGGACGATGATCTATAACCAAGTGCGCGAGAGGTGCTCTTCTATCTTCTGAGTAGGCTTCTGTCCGTTGTCGTCTGGTCATTGATGGATTGTATTCGGCCGGTAATTGGCCGAAGCGAAGTCGGTATCTTCATCCTCAGTGCTGCCCATGTCGCTGGTGGAACTCGCGCAAGTGGCAAGTGGCAAGTCTCTGTGGTGCCTTTTGGCCTGGCTGTGTCTTGCTCGAAAGACACAGTACTGTGCAGTGACGATTTGTGGAAGCTGATCTAGAAAAAGGTTAGTGATGTCATGTGGTCCACCCACCTTCCTGGACTGTATAACGTACCCCACCTGTGCAGACACTGATTGGATGTTGTTGCTATCTTTATGGACTGCAAGATTGTGAATTCATGGGTTAGACAGCTGACTGCTACTCTGGCACAGGATCTAACTGGGCTGGAGGTCGTGGAAAAGTGTCCGTCAATGGATTCATCTTTTGTCTGACTCACAAGTGATGTACTGTCCTAACTGGAGTGATCTTATGCGTTTTGAGTTTCCCAGGAACTTCTTGGAGGTGTGTCAAGTATTTCCCACTGCCAAGGAGAAGCAAGATGATTTTGCCATCCCGCTCCTCATTGTGTTGTTCCTCCATCACCACTTTAATTCTATGGTAAAGCTGATTTACCTGGGTTGCCTGATAAGCTGTCACCCATAGCAAAGATGCTGTTTCTCTATGATGGTGTCCCGGGTTCGATTCCCGGCGGGGTCAGGGATTTTCACCTGCCTCGAGATGACTGGGTGTTTGTGTTGTGCTCATCATTTCATCATCATCCAGGAAAGTGGCGAAATTGGACTGAGCAAAGATTGGGTAATTGTACGGGCGCTGATAACCACGCAGTTGAGCGCCCCACAAACCAAACATCATCATCATCATCATCATCATCTCTATGATGGCAACTGCGCTGTGTGGCAGCAGTTAATCGTTGCACAGGGTGTGAACAGGATGAGACATGACTGTTTCAGCTGTATGTAGTGCCACAGCCATAAAATTTTGTAACATTGGCTCCTTTGGAGTGGGAGAAGACGTTACTGGGGTAGCGACTGTCACCTGTTTGCACTCCTGGAACTGATTCTGTGATTGACAGTGCAGGGTCTAACACCACGGGCAGATGGTTCAACGACAGAACATTATGTGTGGACATGTGAACATGCTGACCATGCTCCTAATGATCCCAATGTCAAGTACATTCAGCTGGCATTCTTTTTTGGGTGGGGAGGAGGGGGTTGGTAAATATGTCGGTAAGGCCACACAGTGATGCCCTTGAAGTGTTCAACAATGTGCAAGAGCTGCTAGCAACCCATGATGATGGCCCTGGAGCTCCATGCCACATGCATAGCATTGAAATGCCACACAATGATGCAGGAGGAGGGAAGGAAAGTCAGAGGGATTTTGCAGTTTGGGGGCACTCTATAGGCCATGATGAAAACCTTGCACCCCATTGCGGTGGCTACAGTAGCTCCAGTAGCTTTCAGTGTTGTTATTGCAGGCATTACATTCTGAAAGTGGTGAATGGAGTTGTGGATGAAGATGGTGCTGCCAATGACAGCTCTCTGCCTATCAGAATGGTAGCATCAACAAATAGAACAAAGTGTGTGGAAGCCTATTTTTAGGTATGTCCCACACACAAGGCAGACATTACTATTGTAGGAATGGCAGTGCTTGCCAGCTTGATTCTGGAGGCCATTGACATTCCAAAAGTTGACAGTCTGTTAGTATGGGACAAACTGTTGCTCATGTGTTACTGTGATGGCCGTTGGCAAAGTTTTCAGAATGGCGGCAGGTATCAGATATGGATGGGTTCATTGAGACGGCAACTTTGGAGATCAACTTAACCATACGTGTCAGCAGCCTGTCAAATTTACTGATGTTTTTATCACTGCTGATACTGTCATCAGAGTCTGATGCAGCAACTATCCTGGACATAGTCTCTGCAGGGTATCTCCTAGTCAGTTGTAGTGGAAGGTTTTCACTCGCTACAATGTCAGCTTGCGATGTGGCATTGTCTATTCCATTGGCTTTCTGCACTTTTCAGTGCATGGTACGTGTAGATGACCTGTGTGACAATGTGGCTCCTATGTTACAGCAGATGATGGAGGTGCTATAGCATTGGGAGAGGCTTTCTGAGTCCCATTGTACTCCCCTGAAGTGGAGATGGCTTTTATATATACACTGTACCCATCCAATCAAAGGTCCTGAGTGTTGTCATCATATCCTCATAGGTAATCTCAAGATCGTTCCAATGCGTTCCATGAGAATTATGTGCTAACCATAGGGCTGTTTTCTGTGTCTTGCTGTATTTCACATCTCTGAACGTTTCTGTAATGTGACGATAGTGGAGAATGTCTTAATAACACATCTGCTATTTGTGAATGCAACAAACTTTACATCTTTAAATATGAATTGTCTCCATTAATCATAATAACCTTGAGTATCAACAACAGAGTTTGCACTCTGAGATACCATCTTGAAATACACTCCTGGAAATGGAAAAAAGAACACATTGACACCGGTGTGTCAGACCCACCATACTTGCTCCGGACACTGCGAGAGGGCTGTACAAGCAATGATCACACGCACGGCACAGCGGACACACCAGGAACCGCGGTGTTGGCCGTCGAATGGCGCTAGCTGCGCAGCATTTGTGCACCGCCGCCGTCAGTGTCAGCCAGTTTGCCGTGGCATACGGAGCTCCATCGCAGTCTTTAACACTGGTAGCATGCCGCGACAGCGTGGACGTGAACCAAATGTGCAGTTGACGGACTTTGAGCGAGGGCGTATAGTGGGCATGCGGGAGGCCGGGTGGACGTACCGCCGAATTGCTCAACACGTGGGGCGTGAGGTCTCCACAGTACATCGATGTTGTCGCCAGTGGTCGGCGGAAGGTGCACGTGCCCGTCGACCTGGGACCGGACCGCAGCGACGCACGGATGCACGCCAAGACCATAGGATCCTACGCAGTGCCGTAGGGGACCGCACCGCCACTTCCCAGCAAATTAGGGACACTGTTGCTCCTGGGGTATCGGCGAGGACCATTCGCAACCGTCTCCATGAAGCTGGGCTACGGTCCCGCACACCGTTAGGCCGTCTTCCGCTCACGCCCCAACATCGTGTAGCCTGCCTCCAGTGGTGTCGCGACAGGCGTGAATGGAGGGACGAATGGAGACGTGTCGTCTTCAGCGATGAGAGTCGCTTCTGCCTCGGTGCCAATGATGGTCGTATGCGTGTTTGGCGCCGTGCAGGTGAGCGCCACAATCAGGACTGCATACGACCGAGGCACACAGGGCCAACACCCGGCATCATGGTGTGGGGAGCGATCTCCTACACCGGCCGTACACCACTGGTGATCGTCGAGGGGACACTGAATAGTGCACGGTACATCCAAACCGTCATCGAACCCATCGTTCTACCATTCCTAGACCGGCAAGGGAACTTGCTGTTCCAACAGGACAATGCACGTCCGCATGTATCCCGTGCCACCCAACGTGCTCTAGAAGGTGTAAGTCAACTACCCTGGCCAGCAAGATCTCCGGATCTGTCCCCCATTGAGCATGTTTGGGACTGGATGAAGCGTCGTCTCACGCGGTCTGCACGTCCAGCACGAACGCTGGTCCAACTGAGGCGCCAGGTGGAAATGGCATGGCAAGCCGTTCCACAGGACTACATCCAGCATCTCTACGATCGTCTCCATGGGAGAATAGCAGGCTGCATTGCTGCGAAAGGCGGATATACACTGTACTAGTGCCGACATTGTGCATGCTCTGTTGCCTGTGTCTATGTGCCTGTGGTTCTGTCAGTGTGATCATGTGATGTATCTGACCCCAGGAATGTGTCAATAAAGTTTCCCCTTCCTGGGACAATGAATTCATGGTGTTCTTATTTCAATTTCCAGGAGTGTACTTTGGAGGTGCTGCTATGGCTACACATTAAAACGAGAGTATGTTTAGTTCCTGAGAGCAGTGTACAATTTAGCACATGGCCATGTCGTATTAACACACACACACTGCTGTGTTTTGTAGTAAGTTTTCTGAAGTTTTGAATCCTACATGAACATCGATAGGACCTCATATTTCAGATTAATTCTGTTTTGAGCAGTCTGTTATGACAATGGGTGATAACTTCTTAAATTATCATATGCTGAACACAAATGCGGATTATTATTCCTTTAGTCTCTCCTAGTAAGGAGAGTGAAGTATTGCATATGGGTCGAAGAGCAAGCTATGAACTTTATTACTCGAATCCTGTTGTAAATTACTGTACTTTGGTGTTGGTTCACAATTACTTTTCTAGTTGAAGTACTGTTTTAATGTCCCACATTTGTCAGGTGACACTGAGTAGCACAAGGTATTCAAACAGTTCCTACGAAAGGAAACTTAAGAAATTAAACTCAAGCACCCAGTATCTCCAAAAGCCTTAAGTGTTCCCCATAGGTTACTGAAATTTGTGGCAACTTCCATAAAAGTTTATCAGTCATGACCTTATTATCTTTGGGTGTACTGGGTCCTTGAATATAGCCATTGCTGTTTATTGCAATTCATAACAGAATGAGTTCTTGTGTTATATTGCTGAGAACACATTTCATGTCTTTGAAATATATCATTAGCAGTTTGAGTTGTACATATGCACAAAGCATTTGTATTTTTTGTCGATGTTAGGCTTTTTTTCCCCTGAAGTATGCTCTCAACTAATCAATTAGCTGGGACCAAACACATATGTACCAACTTTGCTTAGTGCTAATTTGGATGGACACTTTACTTGGCAAACATTGGTTGGTTTGAGAATGGGCATAGCCCAAAACAGGTCACTGACTAAATAAACATCAATTTTAGTTGCAAACTCTGGCTGTCTCTTTCTGCATCGCATTCTATTAAACCCTGTAAGTATTCTCTGATTCTAGCACAGTCTTGTAGCACCCTCCATGACATCGACTCCACTCAAGTGCTCATCAGACTGTGGGCCAGCCAGCTCATGGTCCTAAGTCCACATCTGTGGACTTAGAATGACACAATGGATGGGCCACCCCAATCTCCATAGCAGCACGGAACTCCTGACTTGGAGGGCAGCGGTTCACAGCCGGGGGTGGTACTGCTCGCACCAGCGAAACCTTCTAATCCAGTAGCAGTGGACACATGCGAGAATTCAGCGGACATTCGTGTCGGCACCGCTGGTGGACCACGTGCCTGCTGAGGGCGTATGCATGGGTATCGCAGCACTTCGACGTTCTAGTTCAAGACTAAAAGTATGTTGTATCTTGCAGCGGAGGTTTCCTAGCCACCTCTGGCCGGTATCACTGCCTCCACAACCAGCCAACTCAACCACGTCTAAAACATAGCCCCACTCATCCCCCGCGGTGCTACAGTATTAACGCAATTCTTCATGTGGATGTCTGTCTTCAAATGAATCAAAGTATTTTTTTTTTAATATGTGCCAGCCAGTGAGCTCTGGGTCCTTCCAGAACATTTAAATTTATAATCCACATTCTTTCGATTTCCACATTGTTTTAGGCAACGTATTTCACATAAATATCACAAAATCTTGGAAGGTGGGGCTGTTGGACGAACTTAAGCAGTTCGGTACTTGTAAGTGGCCTGTGTGGGTGTTATAGCTAGAAGCTGTTCTTTTTTCACTAATGAATGATCCCAGTTCTAGTCAGTATAGTTTTAAATGTAGTCCTTCTCTAATAGCCACAGTTTCCACGATCCTGTTCTGCCTTTTCGCCTTATCAAGCTATTCTCAAGCGCTTTTTCCCAATTTTCACCGTTTGGACGATTGCTGCTGCTCCTCCAGGTGGGCCTAATGAGCTAACAGCTGAAAGATCTGGCAGTAGAATTATCAATGGAAGATCTCCATATGTAAATGTCTGAGGAATCGGTAGAACCTGTGGCATTTATTCTTTTCTACTTGAGGGTACATTCAGCAGCCAATACCTATGATTCAGTATATGTTAATAAACCATCTTGTTTTTTTTTTCTTTGATTAATGGTGATTAGTGTTCATAACTTGCCGAAATTTTATCCTGACATCCAGTTTAAGTTTGGCACACATTGCTTTGTCAATGGAAAATGCAGCAATATGTGGTCCTATTCCAATGTCTTTTCTTGCAATAGTTGCTTAGTTTTGTCAGCTAAAATTCGATCTGCAGCGTACCATATCAAACGAACCACGATGGAGCCGGAAAAGTGTTGCGAGGAGACGTGACCCGAATTATCCGAGTAAAGTTGGGGCACACGTGCACACGGACTGATTGACTTTGCCAGATACGCTAAAAATGCTCGGTACCAAAATAAACAGCGGGAAAACGTAGCGAAAACCCTGATTTCTTTCTATTTCAAGTAATTAATGTAACAGCATGTTTTCTGCAAGAAACCAACCTAAATCTCATCCTCTAAATATAACTGTTTTGACTAGTACCATAAAAAGCACTCCTGACGATAGTGGTTGAATGTTGAAAACTGGCATATATGTTTGTGGCCTACGGGTTAATATTTTGTCTCCATTTTCGTATTTTAAATACGTGGCCTTTTCTGGAAAAAAATGTTAAAAGAATATCAGTCAAAAATAAGTTGCATATATCGATACTTAATTATGAATGACTATGTTGTTTGTACTTATGGATGCAAAGTTTTTAACAAAAAATCAATAAAAAAGCAAGTAGCCAGATGCCATAGAACAGTGTCAGTGGAAACAGTGTTAAAAATTGTTGGAAAAGAAAAAGACAAAATTATAAAATTGAATATACTAGAATACTATGCCACAATGAGATTTTCACTCTGCAGCGGAGTGTGCGCTGATATGAAACTTCCTGGAAGATTAAAACTGTGTTCCGGACCGAGACTCGAACTCGGGACCGGGAGATTCGCAGAAGAGCTTCTGTGAAGTTTGGAAGGTAGGAGACGAGGTACTGACAGAATTGGAGCTGTGAGGACGGGTCGTGAGTAGTGCTTGGGTAGCTCAGATGGTAGAGCACTTGCCCGCGAAAGGCAAAGGTCCCGAGTTCGAGTCTCGGCCCGGCACACAGTTTTAATCTGCCAGGAAGTTTCATAGAATACTATGGTTTGGCGCAATTTCAGATTTCCGTATGTGAAGTATCTAAGGGACTGAGTACCTCTGACTTTCCAATTAGAATGGTTTTCAAGGAGTTCAAATAGTTCAAATGGCTCTGAGCACTATGCGACTTAACTTCTGAGGTCATCAGTCGCCTAGAACTTAGAACTAATTAAACCTAACTAACCTAAGGACATCACACACATCCATGCCCGAGGCAGGATTCGAACCTGCGACCGTAGCGGTCGCTCGACTCCAGACTGCAGCGCCTAGAACCGCAAGGAGTATTTATTTGCAATTTGATTATGGGAAACTAAGACATTCTTTGTCCAGATTTTAAATTTGATACTTTTACTGTTTTACGTTGGTCTGCTCATGCAGCGTAATGGGTAGAGCGTCAGCTTACTGACTATGGGATAAGCTAGTAACGAATCCAATCCGTCCGCTGTATGAAAGACTGTTGTCGTGATACACATGGCTGTATTTAAACAATTTTCCCATCCACACCTCAGAAACACGATACACTTACTTTTCAATATACAAACAAAGAACAGAGTTTACATGATTCGTCGATGGATTGCTCACGCAACTGGTTTTCGTTTAGGTGAAGGCGACGTTGAGGCGTCATGAAAAGCATCCAGTTACAGAAGCAAATGAAAGATTCACAATCTTTGTAAATCATTCCTTGCCGATGAAAGGCACAAGACATGTACGCAAAATGGGAGAGCGTGGATGAAGGTTTGCTGTGTCAATGTGAGTTTATACATTTTCCTGCAAAAAACGTGAAAACTAGTTGCTGTGACTTTGTACTCATTTACATGGCAGTGTTACATCATGTAGTGAGAAAAGTATTTACAAATAAGAAAAACAAATATTTTGAGAGCCGAGAGGGATTTATTTCTTAGTAAAGACATACTGCACAAAAATAATTATTTAATGTCACAAAGAAGCGCCACACCTCGCAGGGTCCAGTGCCTAGGATTGTTGTCAGTTTCAAAATCTATCGATCCCACGTACTTCTGGTCAGTACGCTGCGGCTTCCGGTATATTGGGCACTCATACAGTTTAGGATCTTTGCCCGCTGTAGTGTTGATAGCATATATGTATATGACAGGCATTTGCTCGTACAGAACCTTAGGTTTGCTTTCGATTAGTTTTCCACAGCGCCTGTCTAAACTTGCTCCTTCAAGGAAGAGGCCGTGGACATACACTCCTTCTGGCGGGGCGTCGTTGAGGTCTTCCTTGTTGTGGCGCGTAATGAGGTTTTGCAGAACCACTGAGTCCAAGGCCCACCCTTTATGGGCTCTCGTCACTTCCTGAAAAAGATTTAAAAAACGACTAGGTACGTATTACTCAATACAGAGTTTATCTATATGATTATGTTTCTGCACTGTCTTCTTCATGACGAAAGAAAAGCAGAGTGCAATATACACGGTGTTTCGGAAGGAATGATCGTTCAGGCGTGGTTAGGATGAGAAATTTTCAGTGGTCGTACGGTTATAGCTGTTCGAATGTTATGCATAAAAGATGGCTCATATACATTGGAAATTCTACATAAAATAATGAAGCAATTTATATGTCCAAATACACGCGAATAATTTTAAATGTTTAAATGAAGCTTTGAAAAATCTTCTACTGACTCAAAAACAGTTAAAGTTCTCTTCACAGCTTTATGTGCAACTCATCTGGGGATCTCTTGGCGTACTTTCATGAGGGTATCACTATGCATAATACGAATAGCTAATTCATGCCTTCAATTTATTTTTTCCGTATTCTTTTTATCCAACCCCACAGACAAGGATATAATGAGATAAGTTTAGGAGACTGGTGGCTAATGAACTTGTCTGATGCTGTCGATTAAAAGAACGTACCCAGTCTTGCAAAGAGAGTTTGATTGCGTTTTTTACACTTAGTGGTTAAGAAAAAATTTCCTACGCAAGAAGCAAAAGCGTTTCAGTTGCAAAGCCCATTAACTAATATATCATCAGCACGTGCAGTATATGTGTAAATAGGAAGTAATGTTTTAAATATTGTGTTGCCACAGAAAGTTCAACTTGAAACTGCAGTCTTGTTTTATTGAGACGTCAGATTCTTGAGTACTACTAACAATGAATTTTCAGACCCATGTACCTCTCCGCTTGAACACTGGTCGTGGGACAAAAGTGACGTCTGGTATTAAAAGATGTTTCCATTCCGAGGTAGGTGCCTTCTGAATTTCAAATAGTAATAAGGCTAATTAAGTCTCTGTATGTCCATCTTTTCAGAGATGGTTGCTGGACTCGACTGTTCGATACAGGATGTCATATCAAACACCTTTCAGCCGTCTAGTTTCCAAACTTACTTTGTTTGGCTACCAATTTCGGCGATTTACTGGGCTATCTTCAGCCCCTGACCGACGTGTAGGAAGATTCCACCTCGGCTCTGGTCAAAACAGGGACCAGCAATATACACTCCTGGAAATGGAAAAAAGAACACATTGACACCGGTGTGTCAGACCCACCATACTTGCTCCGGACACTGCGAGAGGGCTGTACAAGCAATGATCACACGCACGGCACAGCGGACACACCAGGAACCGCGGTGTTGGCCGTCGAATGGCGCTAGCTGCGCAGCATTTGTGCACCGCCGCCGTCAGTGTCAGCCAGTTTGCCGTGGCATACGGAGCTCCATCGCAGTCTTTAACACTGGTAGCATGCCGCGACAGCGTGGACGTGAACCGTATATGCAGTTGACGGACTTTGAGCGAGGGCGTATAGTGGGCATGCGGGAGGCCGGGTGGACGTACCGCCGAATTGCTCAACACGTGGGGCATGAGGTCTCCACAGTACATCGATGTTGTCGCCAGTGGTCGGCGGAAGGTGCACGTGCCCGTCGACCTGGGACCGGACCGCAGCGACGCACGGATGCACGCCAAGACCGTAGGATCCTACGCAGTGCCGTAGGGGACCGCACCGCCACTTCCCAGCAAATTAGGGACACTGTTGCTCCTGGGGTATCGGCGAGGACCATTCGCAACCGTCTCCATGAAGCTGGGCTACGGTCCCGCACACCGTTAGGCCGTCTTCCGCTCACGCCCCAACATCGTGCAGCCCGCCTCCAGTGGTGTCGCGACAGGCGTGAATGGAGGGACGAATGGAGACGTGTCGTCTTCAGCGATGAGAGTCGCTTCTGCCTTGGTGCCAATGATGGTCGTATGCGTGTTTGGCGCCGTGCAGGTGAGCGCCACAATCAGGACTGCATACGACCGAGGCACACAGGGCCAACACCCGGCATCATGGTGTGGGGAGCGATCTCCTACACTGGCCGTACACCACTGGTGATCGTCGAGGGGACACTGAATAGTGCACGGTACATCCAAACCGTCATCGAACCCATCGTTCTACCATTCCTAGACCGGCAAGGGAACTTGCTGTTCCAACAGGACAATGCACGTCCGCATGTATCCCGTGCCACCCAACGTGCTCTAGAAGGTGTAAGTCAACTAGCCTGGCCAGCAAGATCTCCGGATCTGTCCCCCATTGAGCATGTTTGGGACTGGATGAAGCGTCGTCTCACGCGGTCTGCACGTCTAGCACGAACGCTGGTCCAACTGAGGCGCCAGGTGGAAATGGCATGGCAAGCCGTTCCACAGGACTACATCCAGCATCTCTACGATCGTCTCCATTGGAGAATAGCAGCCTGCATTGCTGCGAAAGGTGGATATACACTGTACTAGTGCCGACATTGTGCATGCTCTGTTGCCTGTGTCTATGTGCCTGTGGTTCTGTCAGTGTGATCATGTGATGTATCTGACCCCAGGAATGTGTCAATAAAGTTTCCCCTTCCTGGGACAATGAATTCACGGTGTTCTTATTTCAATTTCCAGGAGTGTAGGTATTAATAGGTGTCTGGCTGCTATAGCAATTACGTCAACCATCATCTGCCGACCAATGATTGTCGGCCTGAAGATAGCGTAGTAAATCGCCGAAACTGGTAGCCAAATAAAATACGTTTGGAAACCAGACGGCTGAAAGGTGTTTGATTTGAAAAGGCTCATTCAGGTGAGTACGAATTAGCCACAGGATATAGACTCACGATTTTTCAGGTTGGCTGCTATCAGTCAGGTACAAAAGAGCGTCGATTATCCGAACGTTGGCCAGCAGAAAGACCGTTTAGTCAAAGTGTTCCTCCTCCGTAGCGATGCCGAATTGCCGACAATAGTGACCGTTTGCGCCCTGATACGACCACTTGTGTCACCTTTGGCAGGTAAAGTAAACTTGCGATGTAAAATGCCTAAACGTAAATGTGTTGCCTTTATATGAGAGATAGATACTAGATTAAAAAAGGTTGAAAGAAGGAGAATCTGCAGCCAAGTTATCTAATGTGCACAAGGTTGGTAATCGACTATTATCGTAAAAAAAAGAAAAAAAGAGGCATCACCAATTTCAAATCTAATCTTGATTCTACCGATGGATCGACAAGATGAAAAACTATGAAGCTCACCACGAACACGGATCTAGATGATGTTTACAAGTGGATTACATAAAAACGATCACGGCGTGAACCTATCTCTGGTTCGATTCTATGTGAAAATGCAATTCAGTTTAATGAAAATCTTGGAGGAAGGTCAGATTTTAAAGCAAGCATGTGCTGGTTAACACGCTTACACGGCATTCGAGAGCTTAAAATACAAGGAGAAAAACTGTCTGCTGATTATTCAGCAGCTGATTCTTTCTAAATCAAGCTAAGGGATGTATTGAGGGAAAAAGATTATGCTTTCGAAAACTTTTGCAATGCTGACGAAACTGGATTCAATCGGAAAACTTTGCCAAGAAAAACTCTTGCTTCACCTGATGAATTAGCAGCATCTGGTCCTGAAATAAGCAAGGATCGTGTTACTGCTTTAGCTTGTGCTAACGTTAGAATACGCCAGCGATTGCCTATGCTTGTCATGGGTAAAAGTAAGAAACTGCGTTGTTTCAAATACGTTAATGTGCCGGCGATGCGTATTGTTTACACCTCACAGAAGAGCGCCTGGATGGATAGTATGATTTTCACTGAATGTTTTATGGAAGTTTTTGTACCCTTGATAAAAGTTCAAGAGGTAAAGAGCGGCAAAACAGAGAAAACATCATTGCTCCGTGCCAGCGCACCAACTCACCCATCATGTGATATCTTAGCTTAGACGAAAAGGACACCTTCATAAAAGTGATTGGGTTATGGCATAAAGTTCTTAAAGCTTAATTGCAAATGCCGAACAGATTAATATATCTGAAATGCTCAGTGTGGTAAAACCAAATCAACTGCCATGATGTGATGAAAAAGACGTCCAAGAATAGATGAGCGTCGACGATGCAGACACAGGGTACCAAATCACGAAGAACAGTGAAACTGTAAACCTCGTCACTGGCGTAGCTGTCATCGCCAGTATCTCATCAACCAGTGGTGCAGAAAATGAAGATGAGAATATACCGGCTGATTCTGAAGCCTTTTCATGTTTAGATACAACCTTGCGATGGTTTAAAGCTCAATTGAAAGCGGCCAGTATTAGATATCTGTCCTGAAAAAGTGGATGACGTAGCAGCTCGTAAGCGGACAGACTTGCTTAGACACACCATACTTAGGGATTTTTAAGCGTTAATTCTAGACATATGTACTGTACATGCAATGTATCTCACATTTTTTTGTTTACTAGATTGTATTACAAACTCTCCTACTGCACTTGCCTTTGCAATGAAAATATTTTCATATTATTTATAAATATACGAGGGCAGTTCAATAAGTAATGCAACACATTTTTTTTCTCGGCCAATTTTGGTTGAAAAAACCGGAAATTTCTTGTGGAATATTTTCAAACATTCCCGCTTCGTCTCGTATAGTTTCATTGACTTCCGACAGGTGGCAGCGCTGTACGGAGCTGTTAAAATGGCGTCTGTAATGGATGTGCGTTGCAAACAACCGGCAGTGATCGAGTTTCTTTTGGCGGAAAACCAGGGCATCTCAGATATTCATAGGCGCTTGCAGAATGTCTACGGTGATCTGGCAGTGGACAAAAGCACGGTGAGTCGTTGGGGAAAGCGTGTGTCATCATCGCCGCAAGGTCAAGCAAGACTGTCTGATCTCCCGCGTGCGGGCCGGCCGTGCACAGCTGTGATTCCTCCAATGGCGGAGCGTGCGAACACACTCGTTCGAGATGATCGACGGATCACCATCAAACAACTCAGTGCTCAACTTGACATCTCTGTTGGTAGTGCTGTCACAATTGTTCACCAGTTGGGATATTCAAAGGTTTGTTCCCGCTGGGTCCCTCGTTGTCTAACCGAACACCATAAAGAGCAAAGGAGAACCATCTGTGCGGAATTGCTTGCTCGTCATGTGGCTGAGGGTGACAATTTCTTGTCAAAGATTGTTACAGGCGATGAAACATGGGTTCATCACTTCGAACCTGAAACAAAACGGCAATCAATGGAGTGGCGCCACACCCACTCCCCTACCAAGAAAAAGTTTAAAGCCATACCCTCAGCCGGTAAAGTCACGGTTACAGTCTTCTGGGACGCTGAAGGGGTTATTCTGTTCGATGTCCTTCCCCATGGTCAAACGATCAACTCTGAAGTGTATTGTGCTACTCTTCAGAAATTGAAGAAACGACTTCAGCGTGTTCGTAGGCACAAAAATCTGAACGAACTTCTCCTTCTTCATGACAACGCAAGACCTCACACAAGTCTTCGCACCCGAGAGGAGCTCACAAAACTTCAGTGGACTGTTCTTCCTCATGCACCCTACAGCCCCGATCTCGCACCGTCGGATTTCCATATGTTTGGCCCAATGAAGGACGCAATCCGTGGGAGGCACTACGCGGATGATGAAGAAGTTATTGATGCAGTACGACGTTGGCTCCGACATCGACCAGTGGAATGGTACCGTGCTGGCATACAGGCCCTCATTTCAAGGTGGCGTAAGGCCGTAGCATTGAATGGAAATTATGTTGAAAAATAGTGTTGTGTAGCTAAAAGATTGGGAAATAACCTGGTGTATTTCAATGTTGAATAAAACAACCGCTGTTTCAGAAAAAAAATGTGTTGCATTACTTATTGAACTGCCCGCGTATATAGTTTTTATCGTTAAATTGGTAAATAAGATTAAATAGTTCGATTATCAGAATAAACTGATTTTTCTAAACGTCCACGTATCCCAATTAGTTCGCATAATGGACGCTTTCCTCCGTTCGAACAGGCCTCCGAAGGCCCAACGGTACCGACCGAGCGCTGTGTCATCCTCAGCTCATAGGCGTCACTGGATGCGGATTTGGAGGGGTATGTGGCCAGCACAAAGCTCTCCCGGCCGTTGTCAGTTTTCGTGACCGCAGCTGCTACTTTTCATTCAGTAGCTCCTCAGTTAGCCTCACAAGGGCTGAGTGCACCCCGCTTGCCAACAGCATTCGGCAAACGCGGACGGTCACCCATCCAAGTGGTAGCCAAGCGTGACAGCGCTTAACTTCGGTGATCTGACGGGAACTGGTGTTAGCAGTGAGGCAAGGCCGTTGGGATAATCGACGCTCTACTGTATTAGTATTGATTATTACCAAAACATGTATCAACGGCGATGTTCCGTGAACGTTTATTTACTTTCTATGAAAACGTATTTTGATCTGAAAAAATTAATTACTTGAGGCGGTTTAAACTAGATGTAGACTGTAGTTCCTTCTCTAGATTGTCGCACAGATGACAAAATGGTAGATATCGAAATAGACGACAGAGGGATAGAGAAACAATTAAAATCGCTCAAAAGAGGAAAGGCCTCTGGACCTGATGGGATACCAGTTCAATTTTACACAGAGTACGCGAAGGAACTTGCCCCCCTTCTTGCAGCGGTGTACCGTAGGTCTCTAGAAGAGCGTAGCGTTCCAAAGGATTGGAAAAGGGCACAGGTCATCCCCGTTTTCAAGAAGGAACGTCGAACATATGTGCAGAACTATAGACTTATATCTCTAACGTCGATCAGTTGTAGAATTTTGGAACACGTATTGTGTTCGAGTATAATGACTTTTCTGGAGACTAGAAATCTACTCTGTAGGAATCAGCATGGGTTTCGAAAAAGACGGTCATGTGAAACCCAGCTCGCGCTATTCGTCCACGAGACTCAGAGGGCCATAGACACGGGTTCACAGGTAGATGCCGCGTTTCTTGACTTCCGCAAGGCGTTCGATACAGTTCCCCACAGTCGTTTATTGAACAAAGTAAGAGCATATGGACTATCAGACCAATTGTGTGATTGGATTGAGGAGTTCCTAGATAACAGGACGCAGCATGTTATTCTCATTGGAGAAAAGTCTTCCGAAGTAAGAGTAATTTCAGGTGTGCCGCAGGGGAGTGTCATAGGACCGTTGCTATTCACAATATACATAAATGACCTGGTGGATGACATCGGAAGTTCACTGAGGCTTTTTGCAGATGATGCTGTGGTGTATCGAGAGGTTGTAACAATGGAAAATTGTACTGAAATGCAGGAGTATCTGCAGTGAATTGACGCATGGTGCAGGGAATGGCAACTGAATCTCAATGTAGACAAGTGTAATGTGCTGCGAATACACAGAAAGATAGATCCTTTATCATTTAGCTACAAAATAGCAGGTCAGCAACTGGAAGCAGTTAATACCATAAATTATCTGGGAGTACGCATTAGGAGTGATTTAAAATGGAATGATCATATAATGTTGATTGTCGGTAAAGCAGATGCCAGACTGAGATTCATTGGACGAATCCTAAGGAAATGCAATCCGAAAACAAAGGAAGTAGGTTACAGTACGCTTGTTCGCCCACTGCTTGAATACTGCTCAGCAGTGTGGGATCCGTACCAGATAGGGTTGATACAAGACATAGAGAAGATCCAACGGAGAGCAGCGCGCTTCGTTACAGGATCATTTAGTAATCGCGAAAGCGTTACGGATATGATAGATAAACTCCAGTGGAAGACTCTACAGGAGAGACGCTCAGTAGCTCGGTACGGGCTTTTGTCAAAGTTTCGAGAACATACCTTCACCGAAGAGTCAAGCAGTATATTGCTCCCTCCTACGTATATCTCGCGAAGAGACCATGAGGATAAAATCAGAGAGATTAGAGCCCACACAGAGGCATACCGACAATCCTTCTTTCCACGAACAATACGAGACTGGAATAGAAGGGAGAACCGATAGAGGTACTGAAGGTACCCTCCGCCACACACCGCCAGGTGGCTTGCGGAGTATGGATGTAGATGTAGATGTAGATGTAGATGTAAGTATAATGATTTAATAACTGCTTATGAATTTAAGAAAATTTTAATTACGTCTAGAAAAGTGCTATTCCGAGAGTAATCTCCGTAAAACTGTGAATAAAATACTGGAATACTGAAGAAGGTTTACTAGAAAAAATTTTGAAACTACATCAGCGAGTTGATCAGTTCCCACTATAAAAAATTTTGGCGTTTGGTATTGCAGCCGAACAGGTGACAGAATCTAAGAAGTTGTTTTTCGGTGACAAAACGTTGGGAGCACATCGCTTTTTAATATGCACGAAGAGGTGGAAATCGCTCGGAGCCAAGTTTAGGCTGTAGGGCAAGCGATCCACTTGAAGTGTCACAACTGAGACCTGACGTTCACTTCTCTCATCATCGTGAAAACTCATCCTTCTACTCCTGAACGACAACACGTGCGCGCCACCATCGGTCATCACATTCGGTCGGTGTACAGCACAAATGGAAAAACTGGTAGAAGCCGACCTCGGGGAAGATCAGTTTGGATTCCGTAGAAATGTTGGAACACGTGAGGCAATACTGACCCTACGGCTTATCTTAGAAGCTAGATTAAGGAAAGGCAAACCTACGTTTCTAGCATTTGTAGACTTAGAAAAAGCTTTTGACAATGTTGACTGGAATACTCTCTTTCAAATTCTGAAGGTGGCAGGGGTAAAATACAGGGAGCGAAAGGCTATTTACAATTTGTCTAGAAAGCAAATGGCAGTTATAAGAGTTGAGGGCCATGAAAGGGAAGCAGTGGTTGGGAAGGGAGTGAGACAGGGTTGTAGCCTCTCCCCTATGTTATTCAATCTGTATATTGAGCAAGCAGTGAAGGAAACAAAAGAAAAATTCGCAGTAGGTATTAATATCCATGGAGAAGAAATAAAAACTTTGAGGTTCGCCGATGACATTGTAATTCTGTCAGAGACAGCAAAGGACTTGGAAGAGCAGTTGACCGCAATGGGTAGTGTCTTGAAGGGAGGATTTAAGATGAACATCAACAAAAGCAGAACGAGGATAATGGAATGTAGTCGAATTAAGTCGGGAGATGTTGAGGGTATTACATTAGGAAATGAGACACTTAAAGTAGTAAAAGAGTTTTGCTATTTGGGGGGCAAAATAACTGATGATGGTCGAAGTAGAGAGGATATAAAATGTAGACTGGCAATGGGAAGGAAAGCGTTTCTGAAGAAGAGAAATTTGTTAACATCGAGTATAGATTTAAGTGTCAGGAAGTCGTTTCTGAAAGTATTTGTATGGAGTGTAGCCATGTATGGAAGTGAAACATGGACGATAAATAGTTTGGACAAGAAGAGAATAGAAGCTTTCGAAATGTGGTGCTACAGAAGAATGCTGAAGATTAGATGGATAGATCACATAACTAATGAGGAGGTATTGAATAGGATTGGGGAGAAGAGAAGTTTGTGGCGCAACTTGACCAGAAGAAGGGATCGGTTGGTAGGACATGTTCTGAGGCATCAAGGGAACACCAATTTTGTATTGGAAGGCAGCGTGGAGGGTAAAAATCGTAGAGGGAGACCAAGAGATGAATACACTAAGCAGATTCAGTAGGATGTAGGCTGCAGTACGTACTGGGAGATGAAGAAGCTTGCACAGGATAGAGTAGCATGGAGAGCTGCATCAAACCAGTCTCAGGACTGAAGACCACAATAACGACACAGCACAAATCTCGCGACGAATTTCAACAGGTTTGAAATTTATCGCCACTAAACTAGAAATGATTTTGCCTTCTCGTTATCACAGCTCTGAGCACAGTGACCTACTGCGTGAGTCGGAGTATCCCCTCACGACTTCGCTTTTTATGTGAAGAAGGAGGTTATTTTCCTGATACCCTGGAATGTTTCAGACTTCCAGCAGTTGGATGCAACGTCTCAGAAGATATGAACTTACCTGTCGCATGGCGGTTAGAAATCCCTGTGGGTTGAAGAATCCTGTCATCCAGAAGACGTTGGGCCTGCCGTGAGTACACCAGCGCCGGAACTGGGCATCCCTCTCTAGCAGCTCGGTGTACCAGAACCCCAGCGTCGCCGACTCCCACGACACCTATAAATCGACACGGAAGTATCTTCAGCACTTTATTTTAGACTGTATCACTTATTTTAACGTTAGAAGTAGAATAGTTCACACCTTCGGCTCTCGATACGGGAAAAGATATGACACACAGTACCACACATAGATTAAGTGAACATTAAACTACATAAACAATTACTGCTTTTCTTTAGCTCTTGCTGTAACAAACTTGGAGGGCGAAACTTTCGTTTTCAGACGTGTACTGCTTTACATATACACTGGAGTAAAGCTGTCCGCATAATGATGGTTGATAGAACACCACCGCGCTTGTAATGTATCAAAGGATCTCACTGCACCTAGAAGTAGGGTAGTAGGATTACGGATGCGAAGGGTTCCTCTAGAGAGAGAGAGAGAGAGAGAGAGAGAGGAGAGAGAGAGAGAAGGAAACGGTGAAGGGGTGGGGGGGGGGGGGGGGGAGGGCGCAAAGGGTAGCGTCGCACGTGACTGACTCATCAGCTGTGACTACATATTTCATCCGCGGGTATCTTTCGATTCGTATGTTCGCAGTGCTTTTCGACGCTGGAATATTGTTTACAAGAATTGTGAGAAAGACTGAAGTGTAGTTGCGTTTTTTTTCGATTTGTTGTGCACTCTGTGTCTGCACGTAGGTCAAACAGCACGCTACATAAATTTCGCGTCCGAGAACGTAAATATGAGCTTTTTGCTGACGAGGAGAGATTAGACACTGACGCTCTACGAGATTTTCTTCAATTTAAAGGATTTGAAAGACAACATCCTGACATCAATTTCCTAAAGCAGTTGGATTTTCAAGCTCTGGTAAGTATAAAACATATCTTGCTTGTTAACATAATTGCCGATAGCTCACTGGCCACGGTGACGGAGAAGTCTGTGGTTCGAATCTGGTAAGTAACTACTATTTCCTTATTTTTATTTAAATTCTATATTCATTACCCAATGGAAATGATAATAAACAAATGTTGACTCATAATACTCTAATAAAAATATATGCTTATACTGAATTTATGGTCGTCTGGAAATGAATTAAAATTTTATCAGGAATGCAACATACCTCATTGTTGAATGAAACAAACCATAAACATGAGTAACAGAAATAAAAAGGTATTTTATGCACGCTTTCCCATGGAATGGAGAAAGAAGAAATCAGTGGGCACTAGTAGTAAACAGAGGATATATAAAACACACAGAAAAATATGTATTTGCAATCGATTAGCACATCGTTTTATAGATACCACTCTGCCTTTTGAATCTCTTTTACGCAAGACGAATATACACTATGTGATCAAAAGTATCCGGACACCCCCAAAAATACCTTTTTCATATTACGTGCGTTGTGCTGTCACTTACTGCCAGGTACTCCATATCAGCGACCTCAATAGTCATTAAACATCGTGAGAGAGCAGAATGGGACGCTCCGCGGAACTCACGGACTTCGGACGTGGTCAGGTGATTGTGTGTCACTTGTGTCATACGTCTGACGCGAGATTTCCACGCTCCTAAACATCCCTAGGACCACTGTTTTCAATGTGATAGTGAAGTGGAAACGTGAAGGGACACGTACAGCACAAAAGCGTACAGGCCGACCTCGTGTGTTGACTGACAGAGACCGCCGACAGTTGAAGAGGGTTGTAATGTGTAATAGGCAGACATCAATACAGATCATCACACAGGAATTCCAGACTGTATCAGGATCCACTACAAGTACTATGATAGTTAGGCGGGAGGTGAGAAAACCTTGATTTCATGGCAGAGCGGCTGCTCATAAGCCACGCATCACACCGGTAAATGACAAACAACGCCTCGCTTGATGTAAGCATTGGACGACTGAACAGTGGAAAAATGTTGTATGGATTGACGAATGTGGCGATCCAATGGCAGGGTGTGGGTATGGCGAATGCCCGGTGAACGTCATCTGCCAGCGTGTGTAGTGCCAACAGTAAAATTCGGAGGTTCAGTAGGTTCAAATGGTTCTGAGCACTATGGGACATAGCATCTGAGGTCATCAGTCCCCTAGACTTAGAATTACTTAAACCTAATTAACCTAAGGACATTACACACATCCATGCCCGAGGCAGGATTCAAACCTGCGACCGTAGCAGCAACGCGGTTTCGGACTGGAGCGCCTAGAACCGCTCGGCCACAACGGCCGGCGTAAAATTCGGAGGCGGTGGTGTTATGGTGTGATCGTGTTTTTCATGGAGGGGGCTTGCACATCTTGTTTTGCGTGGCACTATCACAACACAGGCCGACATTGATTTTTTAAGCACTTTCTTGCTCCCACTGTTGAAGAGCAATTCAGTTACGGCGATTGCATCTTTCAACACAATCGAGCACCTGTTCATAATGCACGATCTGTGGCCGAGTGGTTACACTAAAATAACATCCCTGTAATGGACTGGCCTGCACAGAGTCCTGACCTGAATCATATAGAACATCTTTGGGATGTTTTGGAACGCCGACTTCGTGCCAGGCCTCACCGATCGACATCGATACCTCCCCGCAGTGCTGCACTCCGGGAAGAATGGGCTGCCGTTCCCCAAGAAACCTTCCAGCACCTGATTCAACGTATGCCTGCGAGAGTGGAAGATGTGATCAAGGCTAAGGGTGGACCAACATCATATTAAATTCCATCATTGCCGATGGAGGGCGCGACAAACTTGTAAGTCATTTTCAGCTAGGTTTCCGGATACTTTTGATCACATAGTGTATTAGGTGATTCCTGTGAGGCATGCATGTCACGACAATTGTTGGATTTTTTATTTCCCTCAAGTTACTTTCAAAGTTTCAGGTGACTATTTTACTTTGTTCTTGTTAACATCATTCGCACCGCCAAGTGTTGGAACGGACTTTTTTCACGCACTACATTAAAAAAAAATCGTGCGTAGTAGCATAAAGCTATATGAAGCCTCTATCTGTCAGTCCTTGCTGGTAACGTAAAAGTTCAAACTAATATTTATTACGATCCAGAACACCACGCTTTATTTCGGTTTCAGTATTAGCAGAGGCTGTTCGCGCAGACAAATTGCTAGCACATTTTTTCTTCGCATTTTTAGTTGGCTACTGTAACACTGTTCGTTGTAAACAAGCGTCCACTTTTGTTGAACAAAGCATCTTGTCAATATTTTACAGTCTCATAACAGAGAAAATCTGCAAATTTATTGTGTAATACTGGACATTAATATTTGTTGTGGAGTAGAAACAGTTTCCTTGTTATATTTGTTATCTGATTTCGCTGTTCCGTTCAGTTTAATATTGTGGGTCTGTGAAGCGCTTGTTATTTGTTAAGTTGGCCATGAAAGGCATTCAGCCCGAATCCGTGAATAATACTGCGAAAACGTCATACGATTACTTTTTGTTATACCTTCAAACACATGTTGACCGTCATAGATGAAAGTTTGCTGACGATTTTTTCTTATCTGGCGTAATGTGTTTAATTTTTAACTGTTTGCACCTGACAGGGAAAACTAATCTTACACCTCCTAATTTGTAGTCTATATTCTTATTAGTTCAGTGAATTGTCTTCTGCACAAGCTTCAAACCCGAAATATCTAGGTGTCTCAATAGGCTTTACGTTCTCTATATGAACTTCATGTATTGTTGCGAATGTGAGATGTGTCAACAATACTATGAAAAGGATGGATTGTTATTGACCGTATAGAGGAGACACCGAGTCCAGACAGACACAATAAAAAGACTGCTGTGCATTTGAACTTTCGGCTAAGGCTTTCTTCAAAAGTAGAAGACACACATTCACACAAACACAACTCACATGTACATGAGCAGTGACCGTGGCCACTGAGGCTGGACTGCACACAGCAACTACACTTGTTGGGAGAAGCAATCTGTGGGTGGTAGGGTTAAGGCGGCTGGGACAGGGAGAGGAAGGGATAGCAGGGTAGTGGTGGGGGAAGGCTTAGTGATGCTTGTGAAAGCAAGGGAGGGGTGCTTGGTGCAGTTGGGTGGTTAGAGGGGTCAGGGGGTGAGGGGAGGAACAGATCTCCAATGCCTTGTCTCTGCAGTCCTCTACCACCTCCCTCAGTCCCTCCACCCATCCACAAAGGAGTACTCTCCTCATGAGTCAATACCACCCTGGACTGGAGCAACTGAATCACATTTTCTGCCAGGGTTTCGACGACCTCTCATCGTGCCCTGAAATGAGGGATATCCTACCCACTATCCTTTCCACCCGTCCCACAGTGGTATTCCATCACCTATCAAACATATGCAATATCGTTGACCATCCCTACTCTACACCTGATCCTAACCCCTTGTCTCATGTCTCATATCCCTTCAATAGACTTAGATGCAAGACCTATCTGATACATCATCTCACAAGCACCTACTCCAATTCAGTCACAGGTATCACCTATCGCATCAAAGCAGTCGTGTGACCTACAAACTAAGCTGCAGCCACTGTGCTGCTTTCTATGTGAGCATGACACCCAACAAGTTGTCTGTCCACATGAATCAGCAATGACAAACTGTGGCCAAGACACAGATAAACCACACAGTTTCTGAAGGTGCTGACCAATACAATGTGCTTCACTTTAATGACTGATTCAAACCTGCACCATCTGGACGCTTCCTACCAACACCAGCTTTTCTGAACTGCCAGGTGGGAACTCTCTCTGCACCTATATTCCCACAATGCCCTGGCCTCAAACTTCGCTAGTCTCTATCCTTCACCCGCCATACCCTTTCCTGCTCCCACTTCAGCACTACACTGCCCTCTATTCCACCAATGCACCCACTGGTCTTTTTCCCTTCTCTACTGCTTTCCCTTCCCATTCCTCCCCCCTCCCCCCAATTTCTCAAACCTCCTGAATTCATCCAGTAGCCCTACCTTGTCCTCATAAGCAGCACTACACCATCCCTCACCTCTACCCTGCTATCCCATCCCCTCTCTGCCCCAACCTTCTCCTTACTCCCCCTCCCCTCCCCCCCATACACAGGTTGCTTCTCCCATGAGATCCAGTTGCTCTGCGTGTTCTGGCTTCAGCGGCCAAAGGCAGTGCTCATGTTTATGTGCATTGTGCTTGTGAATGTATGTGTGTGTGTGTGTGTGTGTGTGTGTGTGTGTGCATATGTGTGAGCATCCACTTTCTGCTTTAGAAGAAGACCTTTTGACTGAAAGTTCAGATGTATAGCAGTCTTTATGTTGTGCCTGTCTGCAACTCAGTGACTCCTCTGTATGGTGGGTATAAATCTATCCTTTTCAGAAAATTGTCGTTATTCCGTCCTGGGTTTTCCACTGTTTAACGTGAGATGTATCTATGACGAAATGTGAACATGCATACCATCTCTCTATAGAACAGCATTTATGATCAGCTCTAACCACCAATAGCTGGCAGCAAGTATCATGATTGAATGAGAGCTAGTATTATAACAACCAGATACACTCATTGCACATTGGATTACTTATATTTTGTGTAATATATTATGCGTTTTGATTGTTACATGAAAGAGAGAACTTTTTAAATACACTGCCAGAAAAACATCGCAACACCCAAAAATAATTAATGAAGAGTAATGAAATTCTGTGAATACATTTGTCTATGTAACATATTTAAGTAATTAACATTGCAAGCCCACACACCCCCTGGAATGATGTTCACGAATTGGAGCACAACAGATCGAATCACCAGACTGACGTACAAATTTGCAGTCAGGGTGCGTGGGTAATCACGAGACAGCTTCCTTTTGCCGTACGAAATCGCACTCTAGACCATAGCTCCAGGTTTGGGCCCTGTGTGTCTAGCACAAAGATAGGCTGGTTGCAGGCCCTCCACTGGCCTAAAACACAGTCGTCCTCCGCCCTGCCCTCCAATGAGCTCTCGCTTGACACCATTGGAGTCGCAAATGGCAGTGGTCTGGGGTCAGTGGAATGCACGCTACAGGGCGCTTGGCTCGGGGCGGTCCTTGAAGTAATCGATTTGTGACAGTTCGTTGTGTCACTGTGGCGCCAACTGCTGTTCCAAAATGCTGCTGCAGATGCAGTACGATGAGTCAGAGCCATACGCCGAACATGATGGTCTTCCCTCTCGATAATGCGACCTTATATTGTCGTGAGCACCACTGCCGGCAATCATGTACGGTGGTTAGTTCCTACCTTTGTGCAGTATCATAGAAGGAACATCCACCTTTTCGAGCCCTGTTACACGACTTTGTTCAAGCTCAGTGAGGTGTCGATAATGGCGTCTTTGTCGCCTTAGAGGCGTTCTTGGCTACCATCAAATCATCACGTCGAATCTCAGCGGTAACGAACGCTCCCGAGCGTGTAACCTTATTTGTATCATCATAGCCGCACTACCACCGCCATTCTTATGGCGACTGGCGTGAAATTTGAATAGACATTATCCATCATATGTAGAAACACGTCTACCAACTTTCGTTACGTCGCACACCTCTTTCTTGGGGTTGTGATTTTTTCCTGTCATTGTATCTTGGTTTGGATAAAATCACACACTGGGCATTAAGATTTTTGAAGCAAGAATCGGTGGGGATGTGGACACAATACTCGCTCAGAGTGACACAGTAATGGCATATTGCGTGATGTGAGCTGAAACGTTTATTGTGTTCGACTGGAAGTTGTTTGTTGTCAGTTACACAATGGCGGGAAAGTGCTACCTGCAAGTAAAAACATCCTGAGTGACCAACATTAATAGTTCTGCTGTCTCAAAAACTATTTCTGAACTGTAATAAATATTGTCTTTGTGAAGCAGACATCGGCTATTCATTTAAAGTACATTAATACAGACCTTTTTCAGCCATGCTTTGGCTAAAATGTTCATAGTTATCGTAACTGAAGTAGAAGGACGCTATATCTGGAGTAAAATAAGAGAATTCTGTTCAGTTACTAAGCCATAACCAGATTTGAAACTTCTGAAGTTTTACATTTGTGAATGTAGTACATAATTAAAGTGACATGGTGGAACGAGTTCTTGAATGTCTATGCTTGTGAAATTGATTCCTGAAGGTAATATCAGATGAAACAGGCTTATTGCCATATTATGAAAGGAAGAATGACAAGTCATGACTGAAATAGAAAGTGGTAGAAAGTAAAGGCACCACTGTTGTTTCTGAAATATTATTATTTTGACCTCACTAAGATAATAATTAAATGTGGATAATGTTAACATTTTCAGAAGTTAATCTGAAGCGAAGTGTATGTATCTGTTCATGTGCATTGCTTTCAAGAGCGTATTCAAGACGGAGCTGCTGTATCCCCGGCATCATCTTTCTGGGATTGCGTCATTAAGGAAGCAATACATATCCGCACAGCCGATTATCTCATCAACAAGGATACGGGATTTCAACTGAGCACAGCCTGGAACCCTGCATTGGCTGCTATTAAACCACGACGCGGAAATCAAGAGTCTTCGATAACAGGCCCGTCTTAACATTGCCCTAGGACGGCCGTTGGTGAGTAACGTCTGGTCGCAGTGTTGACAAACGCAGCGTACAGCGCACGCGCGTGAGAGCTGCTCTGCGATTTTCGGCAGAGAGAGTTTGAATATGGCAAGTCATTGCGCATGCGCGATTTCCGCGGCTGCCCATTCTTCTCGCGCGTGTTCTACAAACGGGGCGTCGACGTGCGGATACCGTCAGTCGTAGCTAGCCACAAGCAAGGTTGAACCACCTGAAGATGTCGGACAGTTGCTCCGAGGAAATATTGTGGAATTTGCACAACGTTATCCGGCGGCAAACCCGTGAAGACTATTTACAACAGGGCTTCACAACATACGTGCTCGCGGAGCAAGCTGTGAGCAGCAAGGAGCAGCGCGAGCACGCTACCCCCACTACCGGACCAGAGCGGAGAGTGGGGAAAGTCACGTGGGGCACACAACAGCTGCCGCCAGTCAATGTAAATCCACGGCCACCTGCAGGGATATCACTCACGAATTATTACTGCGACAAATGAAACAAATAAAGGAGAATGTACACATGCCACATAATTTTATTAGCTTAGTGTATGCCTCTACATTCGCATTAATTTGTGAACTGTTACACAATAAAAGGTGTCACTGAAGTGTGGGATTCTCGGTTATCTTGTACTTTTAGCCCTATACAATTGCGTCTATGTTCGGAGTAATTGTTCTTGTGCATTTTAGGCGCAGTGTGCAGTTTAAATTTCGATCAGACAATGCGTTTCTCAGGCGCGTCTTGTTACATTTCATTGCAGAGAACAGTTATTCACAAACATACGTGGAACCGAACATTGATATTATTGTAGCCGCCAGTTTGTGCAAACGAGGAAATCTATCCTGAGGGAAGTGTCTGTAGAATTCCAAAATGTTTTTCTTGTTCTGAAATATGTCTCTGTATTCTCTGTCACACTGCAAGTCAATAATTTCGTGCTGCAGCTCGGGACGAATCTCTTAAATATTCGCTGAATATGGAGAGAACTGATCAAAATCACTGTCTAGTGCTGTCAGATCTTGAAAGCGCTGATCAACTAAACTATGTGAATAACGTTCACAGTCTTTGTGAACATCTTGCATGGATGATAATTTAGGAAAATGAGCTAGGTTTCCTGTTTCCAGCTGACTCACCAAAAGCGTCAATTTCATTTTAAAAGCTCGTATTCGATCTATGAAATGAGTAATTAGCAGATCTTTACCTTGTAGTAAAATGTTCAAAGCATTCAGATGGCTAGTTAAATCTGCTAAGAACGCGAGATCACATTCAAACGTGCGCGCGCATTTCCCCTCCCTCCCCTCCCTCCCTACTCCGCGACCTTGCACCTGCTCGCGAGCACGTGCCTGAGCAGACGCGAGTACTCGCGCTCAAAACCGGCCAGTTGTTAAGCTCTGATTTACAATATCCTACTGCCCGAAGAAGAACAAGAGCGCCACCAATTGTCTACACAACGCTCTACGATATTCCCTCTTACATCCGCATTTGACAGTGGTTCTACTTGTAATTTAACGTTTATACCCTACTTTTTCCTCCTTTTATGATGCACCTCTACATCTACATGACTACTCTGCAATTCACACTTAAATGCCTGGCGGAGGTTCATCGAACCACTCTCACACTATTTCTCTACCGGTCAACTCACGCACAGCTCTCGGGAAACACGAACATCTAAGTGCTGCCGTACGAACTCTGATTTCTCTTATTTTCTTACGGTGATCATTTCTCCCTATGTACGCGAGCAACAACAAAACATTTTCGCAATTGGGGGAGATAGTTGGAGATTAAAATTTCGCGAATAGATCTCACCGCAACGAAAAAAGCCTTTGTTTTAACGATTGCCATCCCAACTCGCATATCACATATGTGACACTCTCTCGCCTATTTCGCGATAATACAAAACGAGCTTCCCTACGATGGACTTTTTCGATGTATTCTGTCAGCCCTATCTGGTAAGGAACTTATACCGCACAGCAATACTCTAGTAGAGGACGGACAAGTGGAGTGTAGGGGGCACTTTAGTAGACGTGTTGCATCTTCTGTTCTGAAAAAGAAGAAAAAAAACCCACAGACTTTGGTTTGCCTTCTCCACAACACCGTTCAACTTTTATGCTTAGATACTTAGTTGAACTGATAGCCTTTAGATTTGTGTGATTTATTGTGTAATCGAAATTTAATTGATTACTTTTGGTAATCCCACTTTTCATTATTTAGGGTCACAATTGCCACTTTTCGCACAATACCGATATTTCGTCCAAATCATTTTGTAGTTGGTTTTGATATTCTGATGAGTTCACTAGACGACAAATGAAGCATCATCTGAAAACAATCTGAGAAGGCTGCTCATATTGTCTGCTAAATCATTTATATAGATTAGCAACAGCAGAGGGCCTATAACAAGTCCTTCGGGAACACCAGACATCATTTCTGTTTTACTCGACGACTGACCGTCAATTTCTACCAATTGTGACCAGAATTCGAATCAATAACTGCTGAAAACACGACTAACTTAGAAGCAGAAATCCTCGGTGTAGCGAAAAATTCAAATCAATAAAGGGAAGTCTTCCGGTCGAGATTCTATACCAATTGGATTCCTTTCAGAGTATGCGTGGTAATGGATGCAGAGTAGGACAGAGTATGCATAGTAATGTTGTTGATGACAGTGCCACTGAAGTGGAGTTACTAAATCCGGTTTTCAGAAGTTCCATATTTATGGATCTATTATCCATATTAAGATATCATGAATCCAGGGGCACAACTGAGACGATGCTCCATAGGCATGCAATTTGATTAGAAGTCGCTTGTGAGAAACGGTATCAAAAACCTTCTGAAAATCTAAAAATATGGAACCAATTTGAGACCCCTTGTCGATAGCACTCATTAACTCATGATAATAAAGAGCTAGTTGTGTTTCACAAGGACGATTATACTGAATATGTGCTGACTATGTGTCAATGATTCGTTTTCTCGGAGGTCATTCAAATTATGTTCCAAAATCCTACTGGAAATCGACGCCCGTGACATGGGTCTGTAATTCAGCGGGTTACTCCTATTTTATTTCTTGAGTATTGGTGTGACCTGTGCAGCGTTCTCGTTTATTGATACGGATCTTTCGTCGAGGGATCGGTTGTATACGACCGCTAAATATGGATCTATTACATCAGCATACTCTGAAATGAATCGAATTGGTACAGAATCTCAACTGGAAGACTTTCCTTTATTAAGTGATTTGAATTGTTTCGCTGCACTGGGGATATCTGCTTCTGAGTTAGTCATGTTGGCAGCAGTTCTTGATTCGAATTCTGGACTATTTACTTACTCTTCTTTGGCGGAATTTCTGAAAACCGGATTTAGTAACTCCGCTTTAGTGGAACAGTCACCAATAAAATTACCATGCATACTCTATCCGACAATGAAAAATCGTTATGCTTTGCCACCTTAAAATTGTTTGTTCTTTTGTTACATAAGCTGTGGTGAATACTCTGTTCTTCATACTTAGTACACAGTTTTATAATGATGATCATGTATCTTCCACTTAGCAATGACAACAACTATGCAGAATTATCCAGGAATATTGCTCCTTCATAATCCCGGCAACGCTGCAAGGAGAAGTGATATACATATAAGTGTCAGTGGTGTTGAGATACAGCTGGAACCGCTAAAATTTAACAAAGCTTCAGCACACGATGGAATCCCTATCAGATTCTATACCATATTTCCGTCTAAGCTAGCCACCTTTTAACAATAATCCATCAGGGATACCTTGACCAGAAAACGGTGCCCATTCGATGGAAGAAAGCTCAGGTCACACCCATTCACAAGAAGCGTATCAGAAGCTAGCCATAAACCTGTTGTCCAATATCTTTGAGAGTCAACTGTACTAAAGTCTTAGAACATACACTCTACGACAAAAAAGGCAACAACAGCATCGAGGGGACTATCTGATTGGGACGGAAATCGGTAGATATGATGTACATATAAGGATGAATGATTAAAGTTTCAGAAAAATTGTATGATTTATTCAAGAGAAAGAGCTTCACAGATTGAGCAAGTCAATAACGCGTGGGTCAACCGCTGTCCCTTATGCAAGCAGTTACTCGACTTGGCACTGATTGACAGAGTTGTTCGGTGTTCTCTTGACGGATATTGGGCCAAATTCTATCCGACTGTAGCGTTAGATCGTCAAAATCCCAAGAGGATTGGAGAGCGCTGCCCATAATGCTCCAAACGTTCTCAGCTGTGAAGAGAGCCAGCGACCTGGCTAGCCAAGGTAGGGTTGGGGAAGCACGAAGACAGGCAGTAGAAACTCTCGCCATGTGTGGGAGGGCATTATCGTGCTGAGATGGGCTGCCATGAAGACAACAAAACAGGGAGTGAATATCGTTGACGTACTGCTGTGCTATAACCGTGCCACAGATGGCAACCAAAGGGGTCCTCCTATGAAAAGGAATGGCACTGGACCACCACTCCTGGCTCGCAGTCTCTATGACGGGAGATACACTCCTGGAAATGGAAAAAAGAACACATTGACACCGGTGTGTCAGACCCACCATACTTGCTCCGGACACTGCGAGAGGGCTGTACAAGCAATGATCACACGCACGGCACAGCGGACACACCAGGAACCGCGGTGTTGGCCGTCGAATGGCGCTAGCTGCGCAGCATTTGTGCACCGCCGCCGTCAGTGTCAGCCAGTTTGCCGTGGCATACGGAGCTCCATCGCAGTCTTTAACACTGGTAGCATGCCGCGACAGCGTGGACGTGAACCGTATGTGCAGTTGACGGACTTTGAGCGAGGGCGTATAGTGGGCATGCGGGAGGCCGGGTGGACGTACCGCCGAATTGCTCAACACGTGGGGCGTGAGGTCTCCACAGTACATCGATGTTGTCGCCAGTGGTCGGCGGAAGGTGCACGTGCCCGTCGACCTGGGACCGGACCTCAGCGACGCACGGATGCACGCCAAGACCGTAGGATCCTACGCAGTGCAGTAGGGGACCGCACCGCCACTTCCCAGCAAATTAGGGACACTGTTGCTCCTGGGGTATCGGCGAGGACCATTCGCAACCGTCTCCATGAAGCTGGGCTACGGTCCCGCACACCGTTAGGCCGTCTTCCGCTCACGCCCCAACATCGTGCAGCCCGCCTCCAGTGGCGTCGCGACAGGCGTGAATGGAGGGACGAATGGAGACGTGTCGCCTTCAGCGATGAGAGTCGCTTCTGCCTTGGTGCCAATGATGGTCGTATGCGTGTTTGGCGCCGTGCAGGTGAGCGCCACAATCAGGACTGCATACGACCGAGGCACACAGGGCCAACACCCGGCATCATGGTGTGGGGAGCGATCTCCTACACTGGCCGTACACCACTGGTGATCGTCGAGGGGACACTGAATAGTGCACGGTACATCCAAACCGTCATCGAACCCATCGTTCTACCATTCCGAGACCGGCAAGGGAACTTGCTGTTCCAACAGGACAATGCACGTCCGCATGTATCCCATGCCACCCAACGTGCTCTATAAGTCAACTACCCTGGCCAGCAAGATCTCCGGATCTGTCCCCCATTGAGCATGTTTGGGACTGGATGAAGCGTCGTCTCACGCGGTCTGCACGTCCAGCACGAACGCTGGTCCAACTGAGGCGCCAGGTGGAAATGGCATGGCAAGCCGTTCCACAGGACTACATCCAGCATCTCTACGATCGTCTCCATGGGAGAATAGCAGCCTGCATTGCTGCGAAAGGTGGATATACACTGTACTAGTGCCGACATTGTGCATGCTCTGTTGCCTGTGTCTATGTGCCTGTGGTTCTGTCAGTGTGATCATGTGATGTATCTGACCCCAGGAATGTGTCAATAAAGTTTCCCCTTCCTGGGACAATGAATTCACGGTGTTCTTATTTCAATTTCCAGGAGTGTAGTTAGGTCGGTATCGTACCGCTGTCTGCCGAGTCTTCAGACACGACTTCAGTATTCAGCGGGGCTCAGTTCGAAGCGGGACTCATCACTGAAGACAATTCCACTCCAGTCAATGAGATACAAGGCCGAAGACGTGTCTCAAGACGCCCCAGACAGTGGTGGGATACCAACATGAATGTCGCCCGTTATACGGTCCGAACTAGGAGTGATGGTGGGGTTCAATTTCTTTTTATAGCAGGACCACTTTGGCTGTCATCCAGGGCACCCTTACAGCTCAGCAGCACGTCGACGATATTCGTTGCAAGCAATTACAGAAAGAATATAGTTGCTGGTATGTGTATTGGACATCATCATCTACTTAAAAAGGGTTGGATTCGGTATTTTACCGTGGTCTTGGGTCTAACAGTTGGGACGAGTAACAATACAGCAAGTTAGAGACGGAAATATTTCACAAGAGAATATATAATGGTGCTCAGTCTGGATCAATGCTACATTGGCAACACAAATTATTGGCACTCATAACAAAGAAATGGGATAATCTGCCGTTAAAAACATAAAAATGCTAATAATAACGAAAACTTCACGTCAAGTCATCACTCTTTTAATATGTAGAGCAAAATGAACAAGAAATTCACACGAACGAGCCGAAGCAATAAGGCCAATTCGCGATCTTATTAAACAGTGTGAAAGAAATGAGTAACATTGGAAAACACTACAAATGAGTGAGCCAGAATGGAAAACATCGAACTGGGCAGATATTGTTGTAATGTTACCTTGGAATGTTCTCTGGCCGCAGAACAGCTCCTAAATGCGATCTCGGCACGACGTGGTGATACGATCTGAAAGTAGCTACTTTGCGACCTGGTGTCTTCTAGCCAACACGACGGCAACGTACCAATCCAATATGAATCATTCGGTAAACCAGCCTCTAATAGGACAACGTCATAGGACCGACTGAAAGTGTTTCCTAAACTGCCACATACTGGCCTCTACCTACTGCCTGAATGTGACT
Organism: Schistocerca cancellata; assembly: GCF_023864275.1. NCBI lineage: Eukaryota > Metazoa > Arthropoda > Insecta > Orthoptera > Acrididae > Schistocerca > Schistocerca cancellata. The sequence continues at coordinate 872,778,277 of NC_064629.1, read as the reverse complement.
GTGTGACTGGATTGTTTGTGATTTACTAAAGGACCAAACTGCTGAGGTCATCGGTCCCTAGACTTACACGCTACTTAAACTAACTTATGCTAAGAACAACATATACACAATCATGCCCGAGGGAGGACTCGAACCTCCGTCGGGAGAGGCCGCGCAATCCGTGATATAGCGCCTCAAACCACGCGGCCATTCCTCGCGGCTGTGACTGTATTATGTTATCCTGCACGGAACATGCACATGAGTCTGCCAGGACAGAGTGTATTCTGAAATGCACTGTGTTTACTAAATACCTGCTCTAGCACCAGAAATTAACGTTGCTTTTTATTCTGCTTGTTTGGGTGGGAAACATTAAAAACCAGAAACAAAAGTTCTACATAATGTAAAATATATACGAGGGGCGCTTGAAAAGTTCGTGCAAAAATAAAAACTACTTACGTGTTTGGGGTAAACCTTTTTTTATTTTTCGACATAATCTCCTTTTAGACTTATGCACTTCGTCCAACGCTGTTCTAATTTGTTGATCCCTTCCGAATAATAGGAATTGTCAAAGTCTGCAAAGTAGCTATTAGTTGCTGCAATCACCTCCTCGTTTGAATAAAATCTTTGTCCCGCCAAACATTTCTTCAAATTGGGTAACAAATAGTAGTCCGAGGGAGCCAAGTCTACATCTACATCTACATTTATACTCCGCAAGCCACCCAACGGTGTGTGGCGGAGGGCACTTTACGTGCCACTGTCATTACCTCCCTTTCCTGTTCCAGTCGCATATGGTTCGCGGGAAGAACGACTGTCTGAAAGCCTCCGTGCGCGCTCTAATCTCTCTAATTTTACATCCGTGATCTCCTCGGGAGGTATAAGTAGGGGGAAGCAATATATTCGATACCTCATCCAGAAACGCACCCTCTCGAAACCTGGCGAGCAAGCTACACCGCGATGCAGAGCGCCCCTCTTGCAGAGTCTGCCACTTGAGTTTGTTAAACATCTCCGTAACGCTATCACGGTTACCAAATAACCCTGTGACGAAACGCGCCGCTCTTCCTTGGATCTTCTCTATCTCCTCCGTCAACCCAATCTGGTACGGATCCCACACTGATGAGCAATACTCAAGTATAGGTCGAACGAGTGTTTTGTAAGCCACCTCCTTTGTTGATGGACTACATTTTCTAAGGACTCTCCCAATGAATCTCAACCTGGTACTCGCCTTACCAACAATTAATTTTATATGATCATTCCACTTCAAATCGTTCCGCACGCATACTCCCAGATATTTTACAGAAGTAACTGCTACCAGTGTTTGTTCCGCAATCATATAATCATACAATAAAGGATTACATTTGTCTATATTAAGGGTCAGTTGCCACTCCCTGCACCAAGTGCCTATCCGCTGCAGATCTTCCTGCATTTCGCTACAATTTTCTAATGCTGCAACTTCTCTGTATACTACAGCATCATCCGCGAAAAGCCGCATGGAACTTCCGACACTATCTACTAGGTCATTTATATATATTGTGAAAAGCAAAAATGGTTCAAATGGTTCTGAGCACTATGGGACTTAACATCTATGGTCATCAGTCCCCTAGAACTCAGAACTACTTAAACCTAACTAACCTAAGGACAGCACACAAAAACCAGCCATCACGAGAATCCCTGACCCCGCCGGGAATCGAACCCGGGAACCCGGGCGTGGGAAGCGAGAACGCTACCGCACGACCACGAGATGCGGGCCATATTGTGAAAAGCAATGGTCCCATAACACTCCCCTGTGGCACGCCAGAGGTTACTTTAACGTCTGTAGACGTCTCTCCATTGATAACAACATGCTGTGTTCTGTTTGCTAAAAACTCTTCAATCCAGCCACACAGCTGGTCTGATATTCCGTAGGCTCTTACTTTGTTTATCAGGCGACAGTGCGGAACTGTATCGAACGCCTTCCGGAAGTCAAGAAAAATAGCATCTACCTGGGAGCCTGTATCTAATATTTTCTGGGTCTCTTGAACAAATAAAGCGAGTTGGGTCTCACACGATCGCTGTTTCCGGAATCCATGTTGATTCCTACATAGTAGATTCTGGGTTTCGAAGTCTGGAGAATATGGGAGATGTGAAACGAGTTGGAATCATATTTCCATTAATTTTGCAACCACAACTGCTGAGGTGTGTGCTGGTGCATTGTCATGATGAAAAAGGACTATTTTTTGCGGTCCAATCGCCGGCGTTTTTCTTGCAGTCGGTTTTCAAACGGTCCAATAACGATGAATAATATGCACCTGTAATAGTTTTACCCTTTTCCAGATAGTCGATGAGGATTATCCCTTGTGAATCCCAAAAGACAGTCGCCATAACCTTTCCGGCCGAAGGAATGGTCTTCGCCTTTTTTGGTGCATATTCTCCCTTGGTAACCCATTGTTGAGATTGTTATTTGGTCTCAGGATTATAGTGATGTTTCCATGTTTCATCCACAGTGACGAAACGATGCTTAAAGTCCTGTGGATTCTCCCTGAACAGCTGCAAACTATCCTTGCAACACTTCACACGATTCCGTTTTTGGTCAAGCGTGCGCAATTTCGGATAGCTTTCTCATGTCCAAATGTTTACGCAAAATATTATGTACCTGTTCACTCGAGATGCCCACAGCACTAGCAATCTCACGCACCTTAACCATTACCATATCATGGATTTTATCAATGATTTCTGGAGTCGTAACCTCCACAGGGCGTCCAGAACGTTAAGCATCACTTGTACCCCTATAGATACTCCGAAAATTTTGGAAACACTTATAAACTGTTCTAATCGAAGGTGCAGAGTCACCGTAATGTATGTCAAGCTTGTCTTTAGTCTCCTGAGGCGTTTTACCTTTCATAAAGTAATGTTTAATCACCACACGAAATTATTTTTCGTCCTTTTTTGACAATCTCTCGACTTCCTTGATTCACATGAATGCCAAACACAAGGAAATAGACCAATATGGCTGAAACTTGGTGAGCGTTCTTTCCAAAGATGCTACTAAGTAAGCATGACCTCGATACGCGCCGGTGGTGCCATTTCTCGGACTTTGCACAGACTTTTCAAACCCCCCTCGTATTTCATTAAAAATACATTTACATTAATTTAAGTTCAGGATCTTCTAAGTTCTGAATGGAAACTGTTATTCCAAGTTACTCTTGAGTATGGTTTCACAAGTTGGTTCTAACGAAATTCCGGTACGACTTTTCCTACCGTCGACCCCAATGATCTCTCATAGCTATGCTTGCCTCTATTTCCGCTTACGTTGTTTCAAAATATAATATCAGCCTGTTTTTAGGTCATTCAAGGTAGCAACAGTGGCCACGTTCATGCTGGTAAATCCAAAGAGGCGCACAAAAAAGTCTTCCCATCCTGCCAGAGACACATTCCTTAATGTGAAGTTAGTGTCAAGAACTTTCATTACCAGTGTATTACTGAAAGGTTTAAACAAAAATTTTGGGCAGCAACAAATGACGCAAATTAAAAGTACACTTCTGTGTGCAGATGAGAATATTTGTTGATATCTTAGCTACAGGTACGAAGAAGCATAACAGCAGACTATGTCTGTAACGTTGTTGACGTCATACCTTCTGCCAGCTTTCCGGAATACGAGCGTCGTACATAGCATCCAGCGACTGACGAAGTCCCTGGCTCATGACGATCGTTCCATCAATAGCAAGCTTCAGGTCACATAGTGTTGTCTGCACTGTACGAATGACACGCTGGATACGGTCTATTTCTTGACGGAGGAATATGTTCATGGGCAGAAGCGCACCCATTCTCTGTAATGCTTCTTTCACCTGCAAAGTAACAAACATCATCTTCACAACTCTCTTCATTTCTGTCACTACGTACATTCCACAGTGTAGTAGTAATACAAAGTAGATATGTGCAGACACGGTCATCTTAATTTAATACGAAATAATCCAAGTCACAAAGAAAAGACAAACCTTTGAGAATTGTGTTGAAGATAAAGTTGTTGTCCATAAGAAGTAAAAAACAAATCCTAAGGAACATAATTTCACTTTTTCGTAAACATTAAACTCGTGTAATAGATAATTCAAGGGACAAAAATTTGATGTATGTCAATGCTCTCTCAGTATAATTACAGTACGAATTTTTATGACAATATGAATTTAACACGGCTACATATATTGAATCTATGAAAAACAATAAATACACACCTATTCCTTTACTAGTTAGTTGCTAACTTAGAGGCGCCATGTCACAGATTGCGCGGCCCCTCCCGCCGGAGTTCGAGTCCTCCCCCAGGCATGGGTGTCTGTGTTTTCTTAGCATAAGTCAGGTTAAGTTAGTTTCAGTAGTGTGTAAGTCTAGGGACCGATGACCTCAGCAGTTTGGTCCCGTAAAAATTCACACACATTTGAGCATTTGAACAAGACTTAGATTTCTTGGAAACATAAACAAGCTGTTATATCACTGTTCGTCAAAGTGTGTGTGGAACTCTCAGTTTTCTGGCTGCTGTGGTTTTGTATCTGTGCAGAAATGAGAGCACCTTAACGTGATGATTCAATGGATAGTGTTATAATATGTGAGAACTACACCTGTTCTGCGAGTTCGAAATTATAGTAGAAATTCAAAATCTACTATGTGAAGTATCGTTGAGTTGATGCATACAACCGAAGGTCTATAGCGCTAGTGCTAGTCGGATGTTCAGTTCTGTCCTTTCTGGAGACAGAATAACATCAACATGTATTTCATTCCTTTGAAACCATCAGAACGCCAGCCCCCGGTAGCTGAATGGTCAGCGTGACGGATTGTCAATCCTCTGGGCCCAGGTTCGATTCTCTGCTGGGTAGGGGAATTTTCTCCGCCCAGGGAGTGGGTGTTGTGCTGTCCTCGTCATCATCCTCTCATCCTCATTGACTGCAGGTCGCCAAAGTGGCGTCAAATTGAAAGACCGGCACCCGGCGAACGGCCTGTCCGGCGGGGGGAACTAGCCATACGATTAAATAAATAAAACATCAGGAGCTTGTCCATTCCATGCAACACAGAATCACATTATATTGGGTGCGAAAACAGGTGGACCAATATGGTGAAATTCAGTGTCGTCGGTACAGTATTCATTTTAAAAGCATAAGATCACACACTTAGAAAGTGAGTTTGCACTTATTTGGGTGCAGATTTCAGTGATATCAGTACTATATTCGCTATTTGCAACACAAAACTCAGTGATGAGGGTACAATATTCGTTTCTAAAGCATCTGGATGGGACGGTTTACACTACTGTAGATCCAAATTTTCAGTGATTTTAGTACAATATTCGATGTTTTCAAAATTGTTTCGATGTCTTTCTACTTGACGTAGTGTGACGGGGTCTTTTGGTACAATATTCGTTGTAACAAGCATAAGATCATTCCTGCAGAGTGAGTTTACACTTGTTTAGGTGGAGACTTAATTGACTTTGGCACAATATTCGCTGATTTCACCATAAAATTGACGGAAAAATTTAGTGATTTGCTGTATGTATGGCGTCTGTCTTCATTTTTACGATAGCAGTACACATCTGGATTGCACGCAACGGTGAGTACTGCATGCTTCGAACGCTGTAGAGCCTGAAGTAGATGCATGGTGACGGTATTGTTGACGGTGAAAGCGTCCTGAGATGTTCATAACTCTGTGTTTCTCCTGACAACTGCATAAAAACAAGCAGTATGCATGTCACTGCATCATTCGAGGCTAAGATGCGATGCCGTTCATTCTAACTCTAAAAGAGCGTTAGTCTAAATTAAAAATGAATTACTTTCCTCCAGTAGATCTGAGCAGGTGGAAGTGGAGTATAGCACTGATCGGCCTAGAAACATACAACAGCGAAGCTAATGTTACTGAGATAAATAATATACTGCATCTAGGGAGTGGGGAAGTCGTCGTAATACCTCATGGCTACTACGACACTGACGATCTACAAGGGCATATAAAACAATTTATAATAGGATTTCAGCTAAATGCGAACGTTGATACGTTTAAAACAGAGTAAAACCACAGAAGAGACAGTCTATTTTAGCGACAAACGTTCAACAGAATCGCTACTAAATTTCTCGAGGGGACAAGCGCTGCAGCATAATACTGATAAAATTTACGAGTCAAATCAACGAGTGGACATACTACCAGTCAATACGATTCGTGTAGAGTGTAATATCATGACAGACAGATTAGTCCATACTATGTATGCATTCTTTTATAGAGCGGGCCCTGGTTGTAAAGTCGCAGAGGATCCCAGTAATGTAATATATCTTCCTGTGATTGTTCAGGTGTTAGATCATCTGGAGCTGGATATAGTAGCTCAGAATGCGAATGTAGTTGATCTTCTCGGAGAAAAAATTATAGTGTGTCTTCATCTGAAGCAAAATTATAGATATTAAGTATAAATATGGCATACATAATCATCAGAAGATCACTTTGTACCGGAAGCAGAACGCGATTGCACGCGACAATTGCGAGTATATTAAATCAATCGGATTGAAATCTTGCAATGACATCACTCGAAGTAACGAATCCAGTTCAATACGATGAGGATATCAGGAGCCAGGAGTATTATTCCCACTAACCGTCTGCCTCAGAAATGTTTAATAATAATGATAAGGTATGAATTATTATTCAGCATGAACAAGTACTGACACACCCAAGCAAGAGCTTCCTATATTTGGAGGGGATATTTACACCTATGAAAGCCACGGACAACCAGTAAATTCACGCCTTACACGTAATGCATTCCCCTTGCTGTTTCAATAAATAAGATGCGAGCTTAACTGACTTGAAAAAACCGCACCGAAATGATGGGGATCACATCTACGCTCAAGACATACGCCTCTGCAACAACATCGGCTCTGAATGCTCTACAAAATGCAGGGTGATTCATAGACGGATCGATATATAACTTCTTTAGTGCATGCCTTTGCTCGCGGGTCTCTTTTAAGACAGCAATCGAATTCTGGTGAACGCTAAGCAGGAGCTGATTTTAATTCGAAGCCCTACAGATAACAGCTCGGACATTCTAACATAGGGGGAAGAAGAGCATAAAATTGTGCTGGATGATTTGATGTGGAAAGTACTACACCTATCGTTTCTTTTGGATGAATTACATCGATTTCTTGAACATTGCAATTCTATCCATGCTAGTATAAAAATTTACTATGGAAATAGAAAAAGACGGCTGCCACCGCTTTTTGGATGATGTCGTTCGCCATAAAGTTGATGTCACGTTAGGACATGACGTATATCGTAAACCTACGCGTACAAATCTATATCTACATGCCAGTAGCTGCCATCAACCTTCACAGACCATAGGTGTCCTTAAAATCTTAGCGTATAGTGCGCACTTTATTACCGATAAAGATAGTTTGCAAGAAGAGCTCACATACGTCAAGAACATTATAAAGCGAATGGATTTTTTCCGCAACAAATTCGTAGAGCATTCAATGTAAAACCTAGAATGCAGGGGCCGGCCGATGTGGCCAAGCGGTTCTAGGCGCTTCAGTCTGGAGCCGCGCGACCGTTACGGTCGCAGGTTCGAATCCTGCCTCGGGCATGGATGTGTGTGATGTCCTTAGGTTAGTTAGATTTAAGTATTTCTGAGTTCTAGGGGATTGATGACCTCAGATGTTAAGTCCCTTAGTGCTCAGAGCCATTAGAACCATTTCTTTTTAAATGCAGGTATGTGATGGGGAAGAAGATAGTAATTCCTTCAGATCAAGTGCGGAACTCACAGACTTCGAACGTGTTCAGGTGGACGGGTGTCACTTGTGTCATACGCCTGTACGCGAGATTTTCACACTCCTAAACATTCCTAGGTCCACTGTTCCCGATGTGATAGTGAAGTGGAAACGTGAAGTGACACGTACAGCACAAATGCATACAGGCCAACCTCGTCTGTTGACTGACAGAGACCGCCGACAGTTGAAGAGGGTCGTACTGGGTAATAGGCAGACATCTATCCAGACTATCACACAGGAATTACAAACTGCATCAGGATCCACTGCAAATACTATGACAATTAGGCGGGAGGTGAGAAAACTTGGATTTCATGGTCGAATGGCTGCTCATAAGCCCCACATCACGCCTGTAAATGCCTAACGATGCCTCGCTTGGTGTAAGTAGCGTAAGCATTGGGCGCTTGGACAGTGGAAAAATGCTGTACGGTGTGACGAATCACGGTACACAATGTGGCGATCCGATGGCAGGGTGTGAGTATGGCGAATGCCCGGTGAACGTCATCTGCCAGCGTGTGTAGTGCCAACAATAAAATTCCGAGGCTGTGGTATTATGGGGTCGTCACGTTTTTCTTGGAGGGGGCTTACACCTCTTGTTTTGCGTGGCATTATCACAGCACAGCACAAGCATCTTCTTGCTTTCTACTGTCGAATAGCAATTCGGGGATGGCGATTGCATCTTTCAACACGATCGAGGACTATTCATAATGTACGACCTGTGGCGGAGTGGTTACACGACAGTAACATCTCTGTAATGAACTGGCCTGCACAGAGTCTTGACCTGAATCCTGTCGAACACCTTTGGGATGTTTTGGAACGCCGACTTCGTGCCAGGCCTTACCGACCGACATCGATACCTCTCCTCAGTGCAGCACTCTGTGAAGAATGGGCTGCCATTCCCCAAGAAATCTTCCAGCACCTGATTGAACGTATGCCTGCGAGAGTGGAAGCTGTAATCAAGGTTAAGGTTGGGCCAACACCATATTGAATTCCAGAATTACCGATGGAGGACGCGACGAACTTGTAAGTCATTTTCAGCCAGGTGTCCGGATACTTTTGATCACATAGTGTACTTCGTCATCCACGAGGGGACTGGCTTGCAGAACACCTATTAGACTGACCTTTTTTTACAAGTGTTTTCCTGTCAGTCTGAAGCCCTTACCAGGCTGAATTAATAAAAGAGGTGTGCTTTATCCGGCATAGGATCACAGGGTGCTCAACAACAAGAAGCTTCTGTTGTCTGTGATTATAAGTCACGGATCGCTATGCTGCTCAGAAAGAGACGTGCTTACTATAATACGCAGATTGCATTTCCATATCAGGACGATTAATGTTGGAGATGCAAATGCTGTGATTCGTTTTGGGAGATGGTTCGATTTTCAAGTACTTTACCGTTTGGGAAGATTTTGCTAACGGCGTAGCTGATATTAAGGTTTCATTTTGTGCAAGGCGTAGCAGATTTTTTAGAGGCCGAAGAAGATTCAATCGGCAAATATATATTACTCTTTTATCAACCTGCAGACAGCTGCCCACCAACATATGGATCAGTACTGGATAACTGCCATCTTTTTCTAAGCAGAAAAACTCCACTTCTGCTTGTCTCTGTGAAGTATGGAACGATATTGACGAATCTCGGCTAATAAAAAGGGGCGGGGACTTGATTCTTATCATCCCATGGGGAGGGGGAGTGGTTTCACGCCTTTATTAGGTCGTTGCCCTCGAGGCGGCGGCCGGTGTATCGTGAGCTGCACCTCTTATGGTGGATAGTGTATGGTGGAGGACTCTCCTGGCCAAAACCTGCAGCCACGGATGACACTATGGTACATCTACATCTACATTTATACTCCGCAAGCCACCCAACGGTGGGTGGAGGAGGGCACTTTACGTGCCACTGTCATTACCTCCCTTTCCTGTTCCAGTCCCGTATGGTTCGCGGGAAGAACGACTGTCTGAAAGCCTCTGTGCGCGCTCTAATCTCTCTAATTTTACATTCGTGATCTCCTCGGGAGGTATAAGTAGGGGGAAGCAATATATTCGATACCTCATCCAGAAACGCACCCTCTCGAAACCTGGCGAGCAAGCTACACCGCGATGCAGAGCGCCTCTCTTGCAGAGTCTGCCACTTGAGTTTGTTAAACATCTCCGTAACGCTATCACGGTTACCAAATAACCCTGTGACGAAACGCGCCGCTCTTCTTTGGATCTTCTCTATCTCCTCCGTCAACCCGATCTGGTACGGATCCCACACTGATGAGCAATACTCAAGTATAGGTCGAACGAGTGTTTTGTAAGCCACCTCCTTTGTTGATGGACTACATTTTCTAAGGACTCTCCCAATGAATCTCAACCTGGTACCCGCCTTACCAACAATTAATTTTATATGATCATTCCACTTCAAATCGTTCCGCACGCATACTCCCAGATATTTTACAGAAGTAACTGCTACCAGTGTTTGTTCCGCTATTATATAATCATACAATAAAGGATCCTTCTTTCTATGTATTCGCAATACATTACATTTGTCTATGTTAAGGGTCAGTGGCCACTCTCTGCACCAAGTGCCTATCCGCTGCAGATCTTCCTGCATTTCGCTACAATTTTCTAATGCTGCAACTTCTCTGTATACTACAGCATCATCCGCGAAAAGCCGCATGGAACTTCCGACACTATCTACTAGGTCATTTATATATATTGTGAAAAGCAATGGTCCCATAACACTCCCCTGTGGCACGCCAGAGGTTACTTTAATGTCTGTAGACGTCTCTTCGTTGATAACAACATGCTGTGTTCTGTTTGCTAAAAACTCTTCAATCCAGCCACACAGCTGGTCTGATATTCCGTAGGCTCTTACTTTGTTTATCAGGCGACAGTGCGGAACTGTATCGAACGCCTTCCGGAAGTCAAGAAAAATAGCATCTACCTGGAAGCCTGTATCTAATATTTCCTGGGTCTCATGAACAAATAAAGCGAGTTGGGTCTCACACGATCGCTGTTTCCGGAATCCATGTTGATTCCTACATAGTAGATTCTGAGTTTCCAAAAACGACATGATACTCGAGCAAAACACATGTTCTAAAATTCTACAACAGATCGACGTCAGAGATATAGGTCTATAGTTTTGCGCATCTGCTCGACGACCCTTCAGCTAGTCGCACCATTTCCTGTCATACACTGTGGCAGAGACTGTGTTTAGAGTGTGATTTATTGCTTGAATGCTACGCAGTGGTAGGCCAATGGCAGTGGTGTGGCAACTGACTTTGTTACGGCGCGGTGCAGGCCAGAGCAGAATCCTGCCGCTCGTTGTTCAATGACAGGTAATGTTTCTGTGACTCGTCATCATTTCGTCACACACTAATTATGCAGAGAGAACGTAGAAAGCGTCTATCCGTAGCACTGCCGAAATTGGTTTTGTTATTATATGACGTTGTGCTTCTCATTTATTGGTACATTTTGATAGAATAATGAATGGTGTTACTTGTTAAATGCTTTTTATTGGAATGCAAGTGTGGGCATCTGGAGAAATTATAGTAATTAGCAATTGGGTGGGGGGGACATAAAATGTCGTAACGTCATTTTATTATAGAATTTCGGAATGTCAAATGGCTTATCTCAGTAATATTTACCACCGTTTTCTAAGTAGGATAGCTGATGTTCCATCTAAGCACGGTGTATAGACATGGAGGAGGGGAGGGGTTGAGAAAAATTATTGTTAATAATAAACTGGATATTAATTTTTATTATTGTTTATAAGAAGCACCTCCCAAAACAAACATGCTCCATTCACTACAGAGTCCAATGGATAAGTGAATGACAAAACACACATCATTGGGATAATGAAGATATGAGGGGGAATGGGGGACTACTACCGCCCCAGGGGGAGACCAGAAGGAATCGAGTGACCTTGGAATAAGAGGAAAATAGCCCTTTGTCCCGGAATCAATCCTGTGGTTTGGAGATCTCACTTTGTGCCTGAGGAAGGGGAGTGGGTTTATTGTTGACTAGGACAATATCCCTTTGTGCCAGTACCAGCCCTGTGGGTCGATGACCTTACCATGTGTCGGGGGGAGGGGGTTTGGCGCACGGGTAGGGGGCTTATTTTATCGGTGACATTGGCATATTAGGACAATGGGTCCCCTTGTCTCAGAACCTGCCCTGCTCTACTATTGTTACTAACTGTGAACTAACCATTTTAGTGTATGTCTGCGTAATAGAAACGATGTTTCCTTGTGTCAGTACTTGGATAGCTACTGACCTCGAAACTGTTGTACTGCTTGGGTAGCTTCTCGAGCATGTCTTCTGCAAGACGGTACACAATGTTCTCCCTCGTCTCGCCGCCTTGGCTCCCACCTTCCTTTGGCTGCACATTGAGAATGGTGTCGAGAATTTCTTTGGCCGTGTTGATTTGGTACCTGAAAATTAAAACGTCTATGTCTTATTTACTGCGTAAAACTGCCTGTAATTGGTGGGTGTCCTACCATACCAATAGGTATTGGCCTTGGCCCACAGGCTGCAATGTCTGTGGCTCGAGACGCATTGGCATCACATTATTTCACATCATTGTTATGTGTTTAGGAACATCTCTACTCCACCAGAAGTAAATTTAATTTCTCTTAAGGCTTTCTATATCAACATAAATACGATTTAAATAAGGAATTACAATTACGAACAACTTAAATTGGAAGGAACATGTAGAAAACGTTGTGGGGAAGGCGAACCAAAGACTGAGTTTTATTGGCAGGACACTTAGAAAATGTAACAGATCTACTAAGGAGACTGCCTACACTACTCTTGTTCATCCTCTATTAGAACACTGCTGCGCTGTGTGGGATCCTTACCAGATAGGATTGAGGGAGTCCATAGAAAAAGTTCAAAGAAGGGCAGCACGTGTCGTATTAATGCGAAATATGGGAAAGAGTGTCAGTGAAGTGATACAGGATTTGGACTGGATATCATTAAAACAACGCCGTTTTTCGTTGCGACGGAATATTCTCACGAAATTCCAATCACCAATTTCCTCCTCTGAATGCGAAAATATTTTGTTGACACCGACCTACATAGGGAGAAACGATCACTATGATAAAATAAGGGAAAGATATAGGTGTTCGTTCTTTCCGCGCGCTATACGAGATTGGAATAATAGAGAACTGTGAAGGTGGTTCGACGAACCCTCTGCCAGGCACTTAAATGTGATTTGCAGAGTATCCATGTAGATGTAAATGTAGAATACTATAATCAGAACACGCGAGTGTCCCAACAAATATTACAGTGGAATAAATCATCTGTATTCCTTTGACACCATCGCTTCATTATTTAAAATACACAATTTTACCGAAAAACATGTTCAGAAATATACTTCTCTCCACGCTCTGAGGATGCATGATTTGTAAGAGACAGGATCTAAAGTGGAGTATAATACATTTAGTTTTTGCACAACGCTTCTGAAAAATAGGTGGAAATGCTAATGAGTAATATAGAAAAGGCCATTCTTGAGAGGACACCTATTCTGTGTGCTTTTTGTATATATTTGCAAGATAACTATATATCTTTAGTACATTCCATGCGTGATGTGTTTGTCAGTGTTGTGAATGTGTAAATTTCAAAGTGCAGAGACACAAAACTAGGTAAAAGCTTACACAGTGCTAATATTCCCCTCATAGTGAAACTTGGTCGTCACTTCAGGGAGATAAAAACAAAAGGCAAGTGGAACTGAAGTAAAATGGATAGAAAACAGAAACTGATGTGAAAATGGTTTCTCTCACCCGAAATGTAAACACTGCCGATATAATAGGGTAAACTGTTTTCGGTTTCCAAGCCGCGTCATTTAAGGTAAAATGTAACTGAATTGAGGCGACTTAGAAACTGAGAAGAAATTTATTCTTTTTACTAATTCGTTTTCCCGTTAGGTTTGTAATCCCATTTTGTGATGAAGGAATGTCCAGCTCTAGAAAGTTTACGTTCGTTTTGTCACAGTTTTTCTTGCTTCTGCATCCATCACCATCGTATCGTTGTAAGCTACCTTTGGTCTTTTTCTTTGTGTTTCTGTATGTATTCAGGGCATTATTAAATAATATAAGATTTGAGACATTTCACACTATCTTATCCTAGATCATCGTTAGCAAAATTCAAGATGGTAAAGTTTTCGTACGGGAGAGCTGTCAAAGTTTTACTGAAAAACATGTTCAGAAGTATACTTCTCTCCACGCTCTGAGGACGCATAATTTGTAAGAGACAGGATCTAAAGTGGAGTATAGCAGGAAGAAAGATTTGGATCTGCAATCCTCTCGACGACGAGTCATCAGAGACGCAGCACAAGCGCGCATAGGGAAGAACTTCTAGAGCTATGTAAAACCCTTATTTTCTTCAAGATGTCGGGAAGCGCCTCGTTCACGTATTTAGTGAAGTACAACTTGCTGTAAGCGCAAAAGAAGTTAACGAAATGAGAGTTTCGTAACGGAAGTTGTCATGTTACCTTTTCGTTCTTGATCACATAGCCTAGATTCTGCGACACCTGCAAAACATTGGTGACGATTTTCACTTAGTTCAGGAACTAATGTTCTGTAAACGCCACCATCTGATGATAAGCCAGCAGGAGCTTGAAAGCTAGTTCATGGCTGAATGATTTTTTCAAGGCTGTAGCTCTCGTTTGGATGCTGCCTCACTCCAAGTTATCCTATATTTAGAATTTTTTTTACCATGATCTTTAGTGTACCAGTTGGACCATTATCATATTACTATCGACAGAGACTGAATTATCAGTCATATACATAAACATGAGAATTTCGTATATTTAATTGTAATGAGTAATAATTCTCAATAGCTGTTTTTGACAGATATGGTTCTCAGGTTTCAACACTGTCCTCAGAATGAATAAAACAGCCGCCATTCTCTTCTCTTTGCAGGCTACTATTTTGTGACTACTAGTGGTGTAGCCTCGAACGTCTTCAAATACCACTTCCGTAAAGTCTGCGTCTGACCATAACAGCAATTAATCCAAGTTTACTCTCCCGTAAGAAGGTGATCCACATAGCGACAAGCTCTGGTTTTTAATGTTTTGGGCAATGTACTATTTGATCCTCTGTGAAGTAGTATAGCGTCCATTCAGAACAAAGCTTCTGGGCATTAACCCGGCAATTAAGAGATGTCAGCTTTAGTTGAAGGCATGATTAACAATGATATCTTCTACTACTTCCATACAGCAGCAAAGTTCCCGTCAATAATTGTCGATAAAGGTTGACTAGAGTAGGGAGCACCCACCAGGTAATGTTATCCTCCTGAAACTTGTGAGCATATCACGCTCACGATAGTATTTATTTATGTTTTGTTTGTTTCTTTTACTTAAGTATTGCTGTAAGTATGGTTGTTTTCATGTTTGGGCGGGTTTAGTGACATCTCTGAACAGTCAAAGGGACTGTGTCTGTGATACAATATCCACAGTCAGCGTCTATGTTCAGGAGTTCTGGGAACCGGGGTGATGCAAAACTTTTTTTTATGTGTGTAGCTGTACCCTCCGCCCAGGAGGTTATTTCTGTTCTGGCTGTATGTTGTTGACAGTAATACACGTGCTTTCACTTCTAAGTGTTGAGGTTCACAGACGATCCTGCCATCGGATTTGGAGTTGATTGCAGTTACGACGTGAAAATACTAATTAGCATGGACGCAGCAGATTTGTAAGAACAGCGACGCTAGCCATAGGCACTGGAACAGAAGAGAAGTTACAGATTGGCGAGCGGCAGTGTCACTTTGCTTTGAACAATCTGAACATAAGACAACTATGAAGAGGTTTTAGATATCTGACAGTACTGGCCAACTATTAGTCATAAATACTAACTGTACTGTTAAATTGGTGTCCAGTCTTCTATCTCCTCCTGTGTATTTTATCATCTGTATTGAACGACTATTGTATCAAACTTGGTAGGAGTAGCTAGCCCAATAGTTAGGAGATTGGTCTGAACAAGTAAAGAAGTGTGTTGTGTGAAATGTGTTCACAGTTGCGAATATGGACTACCATCAACTGTATAATGGGATGATGACACTGAAAATTAGTGCTGGACCAGTGTGAGGTGGGGTGGTTGTGGTTGCAGTGTGCATACCCCTGAGATGCAAAATTAAAGCCCTCATGATAGGAAAACGGAGCGAAGCTTCCTATGCAATCAAGGACCTTTTAAAAGGCAATGAAACAAATCGTGCAACGGATAACGCTTTATTAAATCTTAATTTAACAGGGGTAGGCTCATTTTTAAAAGTTAGTAGTCATGCATGAAATACACAGGTCAAACACCACACAACACAGAGTTTTAGTTAAGGGAGACATCTAGCTGTTGAATGAAAATGCACACTTATATATATATATATATTAAAAAAAAAAAAACGTTATTTACTTCCCTTAACGTGCATTCAAGTGGGAACTAACTTCAACAAGGTAACAATGAATGCAAAGTTAAAGAGACAAATTATGTCTCATTCCGATGTTGGTAACAATTTCATATTCGTGTAATGAAAATTACCGACGGTCAGGCGAAGAGCATATCAGAAAGCGCTAATGAAAAGTGAACGCGAAAGAACAAACACCGTTCACAGATTCAAAGTGTATCCTGCAAATAAAACAGCTAAGAGCGGCAATCAGCGATACGACTAACTGGTGGTGGCTAGTGTTTAAAGTCCCGTCGACAACGAGGTCATTAGAGACGGAGCGCAAGCTCGGGTTAGGGAAAGATTGGGAAGGAAATCGGCCGTGCCCTTTCAAAGGAACCATCCCGGCATTTGCCTGAAACGATTTAGGGAAATCACGGAAAACCTAAATCAAGATGGCTGGAGACGGGATTGAACCGTCGTCCTCCCGAATGCGAGTGCAGTGTGCTAACCACTGCGCCACCTCGCTCGGTGATACGACTAACTCCGCAAAGTTAACAAATAGCGCGCTTGCTGAACTATTCCAAGAAAAGCATTGCTGGCCGAATCTCACCAATTAAACTTCCAGTATTCGGCTGCGTGTGCGCTGTCTGTGAGCGACAGTTAATAACGTAACTAGCCTCATCTTCGCGTGTGAAGCCCATGAGGCGCTGCAACACTATCGTTCATGGAGGAGGGAGGCAGGGAGTGCCTAAACAGAAGGTCTAACTTCTTTGGCCCTAGCCGGCTCATTGCGGGCAGAAATACTGGAGCTGCGAAAGGTTACAATTTTCCCGTTGGCTATCGGAGTTATGGCGGACGCAGCAAGAGGAGCATGTCTGGGGCGACCCCTATTGCTATCTTCTGCGCTCTGTGGCTGGCCCTCTGGCGGCTGAGCCGGATACAGCGGCAAGACAACGAAGGCGAAGCCGAGACACGCCGTCAGTCTCGCTGCCACTTCTGGGTGCTTTCGTCAAATTATTCGGCTTTTCCTCTTTGCCACTATGCGCTTTGATTCTCCTTCGACGACCTTCCTTTGCTATTACCAGAATCTGTTCGGGTAAGGGCGATGCAGACAACCTCATTTCCACCTACTCCTTCGTCTCACTCGGAATATTTTCAGAGGCGACCGGCGCATCTTTGATATCCAGCGGTAACTGTCCCGGCGCAGATGACGGGCCTGAAGTGACGTCCATTCGTTCGTGAATGTCACTGGTACTGCTTTCAACCTGAGTTGGCGTTTCCACTCTGTGAACATGTTCCGGCTGCCGGGGTTGAGGCTCTCGATAAGCGAGAAATCCGGGTTCGTGTACCCTTCTAGGACAATTTCCGTTGTCGTCATCCCATTATACAGCTAATGGCTGTCCATATTTGCAGCTGCGATTACATTTCATGTATTTCATAACGGCTGTAGTCGCCGCAGTGCCTGTTCCTTTCAACATACATGCATGTTCGAACAACATTGCATCGTACTACTGAACAACACAGACATTGCAATATCATACACTATGTGATCAAAAGTCTCTGGACACCCCCAAAAACATACGTTTTTCTTATAAGGTGCATTGTGCTGCCAACTACTGCCGGGTACTCCATGTCAGCGGCCTCAGTAGTTATTAGACACCGTGAAAGAGCAGAATGGGGCACTCCGCGGAACTCACGGACTTCATACGTGGTCAGGTGATTGGGTGTCACTTGTGTCATGCGTCTGTACGCGAGATTTCCACACTTCTAAAAGTCCCTAGGTCCACTGTTTCCGATGTGATAGTGAAGTGTAAACATGAAGGGACACGTACAGCACGAAAGCGTACAGGCCGACCTCGTCTGTTGACGGACAGAGACCGCCGACAGTTGAAGAGGATCGTAATGTGTAACAGGCAGACATCTATGCAGACCGTTGTTATTGTTGTTGCGGTCTTCAGTCTTGAGACTGGCTTGATGCAGCTCTCCATGCTACTCTATCCTGTGCAAGCTTCTTCGTCTCCCAGTAGCTACTTCAACCTACATCCCTCTGAATCTGCTTGGTGTATTCATCTCTTGGTCTCCCTCTACTATTTTTACCCTCCACGCTGCCCTCCAATACTAAATTGGTGATCCCTTGATGCTTCAGAACATGTCCTACCAACCGATCCCTTCTTCTAGTCAAGTTGTGCCACAAACTTCTCTTCTCCCCAATTCTATTCAACAACTCCTCATTAGTTACGTGATCTACCCATCTAATCTTATTTCGAAATCTTCTATTCGCTCCCTGTCTAAACTATTTATCGTCCATGTTTCACTTCCATACATGGCTACACTCCATACAAATACTTTCAGAAACGACTTCCTGACACTTAAATCTATACTCGATGTTAACAAATTTCTCTTCTTCAGAAACGCTTTCCTTGCCATTGCCAGTCTACATTTTATATCCCCTCTACTTCGATCATCATCAGTTATTTCCCCCCCCCCCCCCCCCCAAATAGCAAATCTCCTTTACTACTTTAAGTGTCTCATTTCCTAATCTAATTACCTCAGCGATTTAATTCGACTATATTCCATTATCCTCGTTTTGATTTTGTTGATGTTCATCTTATATCCTCCCTTCAAGACACTATCCATTCCGGTCAACTGCTCTTCCAAGTCCTTTGCTGTCTCTGACAGAATTACAATGTCATCGGTGAACCTCAAACTTTTTATTTCTTCTCCATGGATTTTAATACCTACTGCGAATTTTTCTTTTGTTTCCTTCACTGCTTGCTCAACATACAGATTGAATAACATAGGGGAGAGGCTAAAACCCTGTCTCACTCCCTTCCCAACCACTACTTCCCTTTCATGGCCCTCAACTCTTATAACTGCCATTTGGTTTCTATACAAATTGTAAATAGCCTTTCGCTCCCTGTATTTTACCCCTGCCACCTTCAGAATTTGAAAGAGAGTATTCCAGTCAACGTTGTCAAAAGCTTTCTCTAAGTCTACAAATGCTAGAAACGTAGGTTTGCCTTTCCTTAATCTAGATTCTAAGATAAGCCGTAGGGTCAGTATTGCCTCACGTGTTCCAATATTTCTACGGAATCCAAACTGGTCTTCCCCAAGGTCGGCTTCTACTAGTTTTTCCATTCGTCTGTAAACAATTCGCATTAGTATTTTGCAGCCGTGACTTATTAAACTGATAGTTCGGTAATTTTCACATCTATCAACACACCTGCTTTCTTTGGGATTGGAATTATTATATTCTTCTTGAAGTCTGAGGGTATTTCGCTTGTCTCATACATCTTGCTCACCAGATGGTAGAGTTTTGTCAGGACTGTCTCTCCCAAGGCCGTTAGTGGTTCTAATGGAATGTTGTCTACTCCCGGGGCATTGTTTCGACTCAGGTCTTTCAGGGCTCTGCCAAACTCTTCACGCAGTATCATATCTCCCATTTCATCTACATCCTCTTCCATTTCCATAATATTGTCCTCAAGTACATCGCCCTTGTATAGACCCTCTGTATACTCCTTCCACCTATCTGCTTTCCCTTCTTTGCTTAGAACTGGGTTTCCATCTGAGCTCTTGATATTCATACAAGTGGTTCTCTTTTCTCCAAAGGTCTCTTTAATTTTCCTGTAGACAGTATCTATCTTACCGCTAGTGAGATAAGCCTCTAAATACTTACATTTATCCTCTAGCCATCCCTGCTTAGCCATTTTGCAGTTCCTGTCGATCTCATTTTTGAGACGTTTGTATTCCTTTTTGCCTGCTTCATTTACTGCATTTTTATATTTTCTCCTTTCATCAATTAAATTCAATATTTCTTCTGTTACCCAAGGATTTCTGTTAGCCCTCGTCTTTTTACCTACTTGATCCTCTGCTGCCTTCACTACTTCATCCCTCAAAGCTACCTATTCTTCTTCTACTGTATTTCTTTCCCCCATTCCTGCCATTTGTTCCCTTACGTTCTCCCTGAAACTCTGTACAACCTCTGGTTTAGTCAGTTTATCCAGGTCCCATCTCCTTAAATTTCCACCTTTTTGCAGACCATCACACAGGAATTCCAAACTGCATCAGGATCCACTGCAAGTACCATGACAGTTAGGCGGGAGGTGAGAAAACTTGGATTTCATGGTCGAACGGCTGCTCATAAGTCTCACATAACGTCGGTAAATGCCAAATGACGCCTCGCTTGGTGTAAGGAACGTAAACATTGGAAGATTGAACAGTGGAAAAACGTTGTGTGGAGTCACGTATCACGGTACACAATGGCGCGATCTGATAACAGGCTGTGGGTATGGTGAATGCCCGGAGAACGTCATCTGCCAGCGTGTATAGTGCCAACAGTGAAATTCGGAGGCGGTGGTGTTATGGTGTGGTGGTGTTTATTATGGAGGGGCTTGCACCCCTTGCTGTTTTGTGTGGCACTATCACGGAACAGGCCTACATTAAAGTTTTAAGAACCTTGTTGCTTCCCACTGTTGAATAGCAATTCGGGGATGGCGAATACATCTTTCAAAACGATCGAGCACTTGTTCATAATGCCCGGCCAGTGGCGGAGTGGTTACATGACAATAACATTACTGTAATGGACTGGCCTGCACAGAATCTGGACCTGAATCCTATAGAACACCTTTGGGATGTTTTGGAACGCCGACTTCGTGCCAGGCCTCACCGACCGACATCGATGCCTGGGTGTCTGGATACTTTTGATCACATAGTGTATCTGTCCGCAGACACTGGGCACGTGACTTCCAATTAACATGCTCCCCTGTAAGGATACATACATAATGAGTGTCCGAGTACAGGATGTAGACACATGGTAGAGGACATGAAAGTTTGCATCTGGCCGTGAGTCGTGCTTGAATAGCCTACTGGTCGAGTGTGGCGCAGACCTCTCGAAGCCATGGACCCAGATTGTCAGCAAGGCACTGTGCAAGGTGGATCCATAATGGTGTGGGCTGTGCTTACATGGAATGAACTGGGTCACTGACTGGAAATAGTTATGTTCGGCTACTTGGAGAACATCTGCAGCCATTCATGGACTTCATGTCCCAAACAACGTTGGAATTTCTTTTCTTTTTTTTTGAAGAACATTCTGAACAGTTCTAGCGAATGCCAGATTGTCCGGCATAAATCCCATCGAACATTTATGGGGCATAATCGAGAGGTCGGTTCGTGAATAAAATCCTGCATCGGCAGCACTTTCGCAATTTATGGACAGCTATAGAGGCAGCGTGGCTCAACATTTCTGCAGGGTATTTTTGGTAAAGTTTTTGGGAATAGTGATCTTGTAATCTACAAGTACACCTGATGTTTGTCTATATTCGCAGCTGCTAATACATGCCACGTATTTCATAACGGCTGTAGTCGCTGCAGTGTCTGTTCCTTCGGACATGCATACATTTTCGAAGAAACATTGCATTGTACTTTTGAACAACACAGGAACTGCGATATCGTAGAAATGTGTTGCGTTTGTCTTTACTTTATACGAGAATGTTAATGAGTAGGAGGAAAGTCAGTATGGGAGCTCACAGCTTAAGATCCCGTCGACATCACGGTTATTACACGTGGCTAGCTACTCAGTAGATACCTTGGACAGAGGATGGAAAACAAAATAGGCAATATCACTGCCCGAAATGACTGAGAGAGACAACAGAGAGAATAAATGATGATTGTCAGATCGTAATTTGAACTCTGCTCACGCTGAATACGAAGGCAGCGTCGTACCTTCCGTGAGGAGAGCGGCCTGAGCTGGCGAGGCGAGCGCATCGCTGCCGTTGCGCGCTTCGCTTACTCGGCCGTTGAGAGCTCGTGAAGAGGTTTCTGTGCTGTGGGCGCTGCGGAGAGCAAATTGTCGTGCGTTGTTTTCACAACGCGTGCAGATTGTCGTGCTCCGCGCCTCGCAGCATGGGAAACAAGGGTGCGCAGAGGAAACTTGCCGCTACGAGGGGTCCTTCGGTTGTGCAACTCACTGAGTCTGCAGACCATGCGAGGAACTCACGAGAAGACGAGTCGCGGCCTGTCCCCCCTTTGTACGTCGAGTGCAAAGGCGGGTGGACAGCGCTGTTCGACACCATCACGAATTGTGCTCGGAACGAGGTGGTCTACGAGTCTGTCGATACAGACTCGCTGATCTGCGTTCGAGCTGCAAACGTGGCCGACCATAGGGCGATCAAGGTCGCAGTGGCCGACCACGTCGTCGACGCGCCGCCGGCGCGTGATAAGGCACCTTCCGTCGGAAGGATGAAGACGACCGAGGCACTCCTCAGGGGGTTACCTTGGTGCTGTGACGAGGCAGCGGTCCGGGAAGGGCTGCTGCGAGCCGGGTTTGGTTGTGCAACCGCAAGGTTGCACAACCGGACCAACAGGAAGAGGGCGCCGCTCTATGCCGTGACCGTGCAAACGGTCGACGGCGGGAGCGACATCTTCGACTTGCGGAAGTTGCTGGGCTTCCCGGTGACGACGGAGGCTCTCCCGACCGCCATGGACTCTCTGCCCCAGTGCTTCAGGTGCCAGGGCGAAGGCCATGTTGCGAAGTATTGCCGCAACGCGGCGCGGTGCGTCAAGTGCTCAGCCGAGCACGACAGCCGCGCCTGCGACCGCGGCAGCAACGTTCTACCGACTTGTGTCCGGTGTGGCGGCTCGCACGTCGCCAGCTGGCGCGGTTGTGCAGCCTTCTCAAGCCGCAACCGTGCCGGGGGCGGCGAGGCGGCTTCGGCCGTACCGACGCAGCGGCAGAAGCGAAGACGACGTCGGAAACGGCGTAGGGCGCAGAACAGCCCGGCGCAGCTGAGGGACGGCGCAGTAGCAGATCCACCTGCCAGGGGCAGGGACGACCGCTCGGAAACGGGCAGCCAGGACGCAGCTCGCCCTCCCGTGAAGAAGTGTGACCTCGAACTCGGCGCCGCCGTGAAGGAGGCCACAGCAGCCCTCAAAGCCGTCATGGCGGCGGAGAGGGCTGCCTTCGCAGCCGCCGTGGCTGCAGAGAAGGAAGAGGCCCTGAGGCAACTGCGTGCAGTCTTCGCCCAAGGCCTCAGCGCAGTCGTACCCGCGAACACTCCTCCTGCGACCTCACCGAAGGACGTTCGCGCGCCTATCCCAGCCGTTGTCCCAGCAGCACCGCAGGTGAGAGGCGCAAAGAAGACTACCGCCGCCCCAGCGGAACCGGTGGCGACGCCGACCGCTACGGGAGCGTCCATCATCGCGACAGCGAGAGCGAACGGCATACATTTCTCCGACGCTGAAGCGGCGCAGCTCGCTGAGCAAGTGGAGCTGATCCAAGCTTCAGCGCAGAAGGGCTGCGCCGTGCAGTAGAGGAGGACGCTGAACGGCAGCCGATCGCCGCCGTTCTGAACCAGCCTGATGAAGCTGCACCAAGTCACTGACGACAAGGCGCAGCAGAGGGCCTAACAGCAGCGCATGCGTTGCCGCGCCGAACTTTTATGTTACAGGGAGGAAGCCACTGCGGCCGGCCCAGGAGACTACAAGCGAGCCCAGCCGCAGCAACCGGACTGACCCAGCTAACGACCACGCAGTACATAGGTAACGTTGCACGATACCTCACGCTAACCTTCCCTCACCTTGCGTGCTCTGTCGCAGCTAGCAAGCCGCTACTGCCCTTACTACCCGTCCTACTGTCGCAGAGGTTTTTTTTTCCCTTGGCGCTGGCCTTGGCACTTTTTTTCCTCTGCCCTTACAACCGCTACCCTTCAATCGTTTTCGGCCACTTCTATCTCCTGATGGACCATGTTAATAAGTAATCTTACCCAGACGCATGGATAACATCACAGCCTGCATCCTGTGACGCCTGATTCAAAAACTAACATGTTTACGGAGGTGACAGTAGAACTTTTGGTTTGGTCACCACGTTGGTGTGGGCGTGGAGGGGCCCCATCCTTTGTTTTTGTTTGTTTGTCGTACCTTCCGTGCCACGGTAGTATTCGGTGGAACGAGCGTTGTGTGTTATTGTGTATTAAAGTGGGGACCTAGAAACGACGGAGGGGCTTCGTCCTGCTGTAGCCCACAGTGGTCCACAACCCCACAACAGGCCACAGCAGTCCACCCACCCCACAACCGCCCCACACCGAACCCAGGATTATTGTGTGGTTCGGCCCCCAGTGGACCCCCCTTCCTCCCCCCCCCCCTCCCAGAAACGTCTCATACCAGACGAGTGCAACCCCAAATGTTTGCATGGTAGAGTAATAGTAATTATGGTGTATGCGTATGTGGAACAGTGTTTGTGTGCATCATTCACCGACATAGTCTAACTGAGGCGGAATAAGGGGAACCAGCCCGCATTCGCCGAGGCAGATGGAAAACCTCCTTAAAAACCATCGACAGATTCGCTGGCACACCGGACCTCGACGCAAATCCGCCAGGCGGAGTCGTGCCGGGGACCGGCACGCCTTCCCACTCGGGAAGCAGCGCGATAGACCGCGCGGCTATCCGGGCGGGCGGAAACGAGCGTACTCTTATTAAAGTAAACCCGATCATAACTCACGTGATATCCGCGTTGCCGTGCAGACCGAACACCTCCGGCGTGTCGGTGGCGGGCAGCCCATTGATGTAGTCGATGTAGCCCTGGAGGTTCCGCGTGTTGGGCACCTTGTAGTTGCGGTAGAACTCGAAGCCGGGCCGCAGCAGGACATCGCAGAACCAGACGTGTGTGAACGTGGTCAGCAGCCGTTTGTCGAAGTCGTCGGTGACTCGGCCGCCGTACTGCACCTCCCCCAGCATGTAGCACACTGTCGGCCACGAAATGCCCTGCGCAGCGCAGGCAGAACAGGGACGAACTCACTTAACTATCCCTTCATTATAACAATTCAACCGAACGGCCTGGCCAAGCAATGCCAGTTAGCGTAACTCCGGTTGAGAAAGCGAAATATAAATGAGGCTGGCTGCGTTGGGGTACTTACATTATTGTTCTAACCACTGCCTAGATGTAAGCCTACATTGCATGTTTCATAAGACATGCCTTTTGGTATACTCTGCCGAAGTAAACAAATAGACTGAAAGCCTGTCTGTCTGTAAGAATTTTCATTCTTTGGTCGTCTTCGAAAATCTGAGACTAAAAACAAACGTCTCCTCCATCTTATCCACTGCTGGAACTCATCACTACTGCTTCAACATATACCAAGCCCATCTCCCTGCTCCCTGAACCTCCACACACAGGATGTCCCGTTTATCTTGACCAACCCCAATAACTTTTTGTCTAGAAGTAGAATAAACCAATTGTTGTTTAGCTACTAGGGGGACATTTAACAGCGTGACTGCCTTTCTTGAATCTTCGTTCAGTACGAAGATATGAACAGCAGGACGTCTTTTTAAATAACACCGTATATTTTTTATTGAGTAATACACTTCCTCTCTTCACGTCCTGTTCAATAACATATCACTTATTCATGTAAACACATCATTCAACTTAATAAGAAACGGAAACGAAAAAGCGACAACAGCATGTTTTAATCGAAGGAATAATGACATTATCTGCTTGTGGACACTGAATTAAATCAATGATGAAAGTTGAAAATTTGTGCCGGACCAGGACTCGAATCCAGATTTTTCCGTTTCTCGTTAGCGGTCGTATTGAAAGCCCCGGCTATCCAGACATGGTCCCTGACCGACCCAAATTCCCAACTTATTCACACACTACTGCTGTAGTGCCCCTGCCCATTACCTTCACTACTTGCAGCGACCGCCGATTC
This sequence comes from Schistocerca cancellata, assembly GCF_023864275.1. NCBI lineage: Eukaryota > Metazoa > Arthropoda > Insecta > Orthoptera > Acrididae > Schistocerca > Schistocerca cancellata. The sequence goes on along the minus strand of NC_064629.1, from coordinate 872,752,497 downwards.
TCGTGGGCCGTGCGGGATTAGCCGAGCGGTCTCAGGCGCTACAGTCATGGGCTGTGCGGCTGGTCCAGGCAGAGGTTCGAGTCCTCCCTCGGACATGGGTGTGTGTGTTTGTCCTTAGGATAATTTAGGTTAAGTAGTGTGTAAGCTTAGGGACTGATGACCATAGCAGTTAAGTCCCATAAGATTTCACACACATTTCAACATTTTTGATTCTCTTGGGAATTCGGGCTTGTTTGTACATCTGCACTGAAAGGATCATTGGCCATCTCGCCCTGGTTACATACACTGACGGGAAAAAAATCACAACAGGAAGGAGTTGTGCAACATAACGAAAGTTGGTAGGCGTGTTTCTACATCTGAAAGATGATGTCTATTCAAATTTCGCGCCAGTCGAATAAAAGTGGCGCTAGTAGTGCCAATATGAGGATGCATATCCGGTTTGCTCCAAATACACGCTGTAACAGTCTTCAAGGTTAGTCACTTTTGGGATTGGAAGTATAGTGAGTTGATTAAGCCAAGAGTGCCTTTAAGGTGACAACGACGCCATTATCAACACCTCACTAAGTTTGAACGAGGTTGTTAATAGGGCTACGAGAACCTGGATGTTTCTTTTGCGGTACTGCAGAAAGACTTGGTAGGAACATAGACACTGCACATGATAGCTGGGAGCGGTGATCACGAGAATGTACGGTCACAAGAGACCAGGTTCCGGACGGCCACCTGGCACTATAGAGAGGAAAGACCATCGTGTTCGGCGTATGGCTCTGTCGTATCGTATTGAATCTGCAGCAACAATCTGTGCAGCAGTTGGCACCACAGTGACGTAAAAAACTGTTACAAATTTGTTACTTAAAAGGCAGCTCGGAGCAAGACGCCTTGTGCATTCCACTGACCCCAAACCACCGCGCCGGCCGGAGTGGCCGTGCGGTTCTAGGCGCTACAGTCATGCCTCGGGCATGGATGTGTGTGATGTCCTTAGGTTAGTTCGGTTTAAGTAGTTCTAAGTTCTAGGGGACTGATGACCTCAGATGTTAAGTCCCATAGTGCTCAGAACCATTTGAACCATTTTGAACCAAACCACCGCCTTTTGTGATTTCAGTGGTGTTACGCGAGAGCTCATTGGAGGGCAGGGTGCAGGTCTTTTGCGTTTTCTGATGAAAGCTGGTTCTGCATCGGTGCCAGTGATGGCCGCGTGTTGGAGGCCAGTTGAGGACCTGCAACCAACCTGTTCAGGTGCTAGACACACTGGGCCTACACCTGGAGATACGGTCTGGGGTGCGATTTCGTATGACAGCAGGAGCACTCTCGTGGTTATCCCACGCATCCTGACAGCAAATATGTATGTCAGTCAGGTGAATTCGACCTGTTGTATATTCCAGGGGGTGTTTTCCAACAGGATAACGCTCACCCATATAACGCTGTTGTAACCTAGAGTGTCGACATATTGTCTTGGCCTGCTCGACCATCAAATATTTCTCTAATCGAGCACGTAATGGACATCATTGAACGACATCTAGAGCATCATCCACAAGCAGTATTAACCGTTCCTGTATTGACCGACCAAGTGCAACAGGCATGGAACTCCATCCCACATCTGACAACCAGCAACTGTACAACACAATGTATTCGCGTTTGCACAATGTCAATCACTTAAATATGTTACCTAGACGCATATATTCCTGAAATTTTATTACTTGCATTAATTATTTTTTGGTATTGCGATTTTTTTAGTTAGTATGTAACCACATATATATATAACCAAACCCACACCCACACACACATATATATATAACGAAACCACACACATATATATATACACTCCTGGAAATTGAAATAAGAACACCGTGAATTCATTGTCCCAGGAAGGGGAAACTTTATTGACACATTCCTGGGGTCAGATACATCACATGATCACACTGACAGAACCACAGGCACATAGACACAGGCAACAGAGCATGCACAATGTCGGCACTAGTACAGTGTATATCCACCTTTCGCAGCAATGCAGGCTGCTATTCTCCCATGGAGACGATCGTAGAGATGCTGGATGTAGTCCTGTGGAACGGCTTGCCATGCCATTTCCACCTGGCGCCTCAGTTGGACCAGCGTTCGTGCTGGACGTGCAGACCGCGTGAGACGACGCTTCATCCAGTCCCAAACATGCTCAATGGGGGACAGATCCGGAGATCTTGCTGGCCAGGGTAGTTGACTTACACCTTCTAGAGCACGTTGGGTGGCACGGGATACATGCGGACGTGCATTGTCCTGTTGGAACAGCAAGTTCCCTTGCCGGTCTAGGAATGGTAGAACGATGGGTTCGATGACGGTTTGGATGTACCGTGCACTATTCAGTGTCCCCTCGACGATCACCAGTGGTGTACGGCCAGTATAGGAGATCGCTCCCCACACCATGATGCCGGGTGTTGGCCCTGTGTGCCTCGGTCGTATGCAGTCCTGATTGTGGCGCTCACCTGCACGGCGCCAAACACGCATACGACCATCATTGGCACCAAGGCAGAAGCGACTCTCATCGCTGAAGACGACACGTCTCCATTCGTCCCTCCATTCACGCCTGTCGCGACACCACTGGAGGCGGGCTGCACGATGTTGGGGCGTGAGCGGAAGACGGCCTAACGGTGTGCGGGACCGTAGCCCAGCTTCATGGAGACGGTTGCGAATGGTCCTCGCCGATACCCCAGGGGCAACAGTGTCCCTAATTTGCTGGGAAGTGGCGGTGCGGTCCCCTACGGCACTGCGTAGGATCCTACGGTCTTGGCGTGCATCCGTGCGTCGCTGCGGTCCGGTCCCAGGTCGACGGGCACGTGCACCTTCCGCCGACCACTGGCGACAACATCGATGTACTGTGGAGACCTCACGCCCCACGTGTTGAGCAATTCGGCGGTACGTCCACCCGGCCTCCCGCATGCCCACTATACGCCCTCGCTCAAAGTCCGTCAACTGCACATACGGTTCACATCCACGCTGTCGCAGTGTTAAAGACTGCGATGGAGCTCCGTATGCCACGGCAAACTGGCTGACACTGACGGCGGCGGTGCACAAATGCCGCGCAGCTAGCGCCATTCGACGGCCAACACCGCGGTTCCTGGTGTGTCCGCTGTGCCGTGCGTGTGATCATTGCTTGTACAGCCCTCTCGCAGTGTCCGGAGCAAGTATGGTGGGTCTGACACACCGGTGTCAATGTGTTCTTTTTTCCATTTCCAGGAGTATATATATATATATATATATATATATATATATATATATATATATATATATAATAGGAACTTTGGCGGCTTCATCAGTGCAAGTTATACGATGATTGCGTTGACTTGGATTGAAACTACCCGTTTCCTTCAGCGTTACATGACGACGAGAAAAGTTCGTCAGGAATGTGGGGTTTTGTCTGAATATCGCCCCTGTAGATTTCGTCTACCTGAGCACCATTATGCCTACATTCAGCAACACTAAAAGAAGAGTAATGATACAGTTTTCAACCCAAGACTGTCTTTAAACTACCCAATATCGAGTTTAAAAGTACCACAGTGCTGTGCTACATGTACCCATGCCGTAAGGAAGAGAACAGTACCGCAGCTACAGGGAGACAATTATTGAACTATATAAAATAAAATCGTCATAACTTCTGAACGTTTTGCTTTAGGACGTTCAAACTGCACGGTTGGCTGCGGGGCATGATGGGAATTAGTATCAAGTGAATATGGTTTGGTTTAGGGACGAAGCCCACTTTCATTGGTGTAGGTTCGTCAATAAGCAAAACTGGCGCATTTGGGGGACTGAGAAAGCGGGTTTCGTGATCGAGAAGTCTCTCCACCCCCAACGGGTAACTGTGTGGTGCTCAATGTCCAGTCACGGAATAATCGGTGCGCTGTTCCTTGATGCCACGGCCACTACTGAACGGTACGTGAAGGTTTTGGAAGCTGACATCCCCATTGTCCAAAGTGACCCTGGTGTCAACGAGATGTGGTTCATGCAAGACGGAGCTCGGCCCATAGAAGCAGGAGAGTGTTTGATGTCCTGGATGAGCACTTTGGGGACCGCATTCTGGCTCTGGGGCACCCAGAGGCCACTGGCATGGGCCTCGATTGGGCGCCATATTCTTCGGATCTGAACACATGCAACTCCTTTTTGTGGGGCTATATTAAAGACAGGGGGTACAGCAATAACCCTAAAACCGTTGCTGAGCTGAAAACAGCCATTTAGGAGGTCATCGACAGCATCGATATTCCGACACTTCAGCGGGTCATGTAGAATTTCGCTATTCGTCACATCATCGCCAATGATGGCAGGCATATCGAACATTCATAAATTAAATCCGAATATCTGTAGTGACGATTAGTTGAATAAGGCGTATGCACGCCGTAATTTGTAACTAATTTAAGTTTTTTTTTCATATAGTTCAATAATTGTCACCCTGTACTATTCTGCTAACTTACATTATGCAAAGATGAGTTTATTTCTTCCTTTTCTTCGTTGGTGTACTCACGCAAACGTTTAACTGACGTCGGTTGACTGAATGACCTATGTGCATTCCATATGTATCCATTTGTTTACTGTGAACTATAGAAAGTGAACGAGTTACCTGCAGTGTGTGTTAGTACAGGAGAAGCAAAGTCAGTTTTACGTTACATCTTTAATAACGCCATGTTGACGTGATACGTTTTTGAACAGTTTATGAGGAGAGGAAGTGGATTACCGAATGAAAAATACATACTGGTGTTCATATCTTCGTAGAGAACGAAGTTATAAGAGAGCAGTCTTGTTGGTTAATGGCTCCCTTGTTTCATTTTTCTGATACATTTTTTTATTTTGCTTCTGCACAAGAAATTATTTCGGGTGCTAACGCTATTTTAAGGACACCTTCCCATATAGTGGCAGCTTAATGTGATTTCACCAAATTCAGGGATACGATGCAGCTTAGGAGCCAATGAACGGCGGACTTACCTTCTTGGGATCCATGTCGTCCAAATGGTTCTGAATGAACTGTACACTGGCAGCGAAGTCGGCCTGGTTGAATTCGTACGGGACGTTCCAACCGAGCGGTCCGAACTTGCGCCTCTCCTGTACCACGGTGTGCAGGAAGGCCACGGCGTAGAGCAGCGGCGGCCACTGCGGCTGTGTCGAGTAGTCGAGCGTGTCCTGCCACACACACACCTCACAGGAAACATACTTCGCATTTCTTTCTACCAAGCACCTGCTACTGTCCGCAGGGATAGATTCGTAGTTAAAGTTGAGAATTAAAAATAATATTAAATGGGAAACGCTGTCCTAATGTTCCGCAAATATATACACTACTGGCCATTAAAATTGGCTACACCACGAAGATGACGTGCTACAGACGCGAAATTTAAGCGACAGGAAGAAGATGCTGTGACATGTAAATGATTAGCTTTTCAAAGCAGTCACACAAGGTTGGCGCCGGTGGCGACACCTACAACGTGCTGACATGACGAAAGTTTCCAACCGATTTCTCATACACAAACAGGAGTTGACCGGCGTTGCCTGGTGAAACGTTGTTGTGATGCCTCGTGTAAGGAGGAGAAATGCGTACCATCACGTTTCCGACTTTGATAAAGGTCGGATTGTAGCCTATCGCGATTGCGGTTTATCGTATCGCGACATTACTCCTCGCGTTGGTCGAGATCCAATGACTGTTAGCAGAATATGGAATCGGAGGGTTCAGGAGGGTAATACGGAACGCCGTGCTGGATCCTCGTATCACTAGCAGTCGAGATGACAGGCATCTTATCCGCATGGCTGTAACGAATCGTGCAGCCACGTCTCGATCCCTGAGTCAACAGATGGAGTTTGCAAGACAACGATCATCTGCACGAACAGTTCGACGACGCTTGCAACAGCATGGACTATCAGCTCGGAGACCATGGCTGCGGTTACCCTTGACGCTGCATCACAGATAGGAGCGCCTGCGATAGAGTGCTCAACGACGAATCTGGGTGCACCAATGGTTAAACGTCATTTTTTCGGATGAATCCAGGTTCTGTTTACAGCATCATGATGGTCGCAACCGTGTTTGGCGACATCGCGGTGAATGCACATTGGAAGCGTGTATTCGTCATCGCCAAACTGGCGTATCACCCGGCGTGATGGTATGGGGTGTCATTGGTTACACGTCTCGGTCACCTCTTGTTCGCATTGACGGCACTTTGAACAGTGGACATTACATTTCAGATGTGTTACGACCCGTGGCTCTACCCTTCATTCGATCCCTGCGAAACCCTAGATTTCAGCAGGATAATGAACGACCGCATGTTGCAGGTCCTGTACGGGCCTTTCTGGATACAGAAAATGTTCGACTGCTGTCCTGGCCAGCACATTCTCCAGATCTCTCACCAATTGAAAACGTCTGGTCAATGGTGGCCGAGCTACTGGCTCGTCACAATACGCCTGTCACTACTCTTGATGAACTGTGGTATCGTGTTGAAGCTGCATGGGCAGCTGTACCTGTACACGCCATCCAAGCTTTGTTTGACTCAATGCCCAGACGCATCAAGGCCGTTATTACGGCCAGAGGTGGTTGTTGTGGGTACTGATTTCTCAGGATCTATGCACCTAAATTGCGTGAAAATGTAATCACATGTCAGTTCTAGTATAATATATTTGTGCAATGAATACCCGTTTATCATCTTCATTTCTTCTTGGTGTAGCAATTTTAATGGCCAGTAGTGTATTTATTTGCTCACGAACTTGGTTTCGGGCCTTTACGCCATCGTCGGTTGACAACTCAATGTCGCAGTCACAAATAAAATGAGGTGCGACTTATACAAATATAACTTACCAGAGCGAAAAATGCTCCTATCGTGGAACAACAACAAAAACAAAAAAAAGGCGAATATGTCCTGGGCTATTATGGACAGGTATAGAGGCAGCATGACTCAATATTTCTGCAGGGGACTTACAAGACTTGTTGAGTCTATGCTGTAGTACACCGGGCAAAAGGAGGTCCGACACGAAATTAGGAGGTATCCCATGACTTTGGTCACGTCAGCGTACTTGACAAGCTGCCTAATATTACCTGACATGGGTACTAATACTAATAAGTAAAAAAGCAGAGCCGGCCGCGGTGGCCGAGCGGTTCTAGGCGCTCCGGTCCGGAACCGCGCTGATGCTACGGTCGCAGGTTCGAATCCTGCCTCGGGCATGGATGTGTGTGATGTCCTTAGGTTTAAGTAGTTCTAAGTCTAGGGGACTGATGACCTCAGATGTTGAGTCCCATAGGGCTCAGAGCCATTTGAGCCAAAAGAGCAGACTGTGTCAAGATTTTTTGATTTACATATCTTTTAAGAGAGAGAAGAGGAGAGAACTGGACGAAGGTGGAAGAGGGGGAATGGTGGAAAGACAGAACACGATGGAGAGGCTTGTGTTCCCGACAGACCCAGCCAGTGGCTGGAAACTGTCCAAGATGATGATGATCTTTTAAGCTGCATGTATTGTGTAAAAGCCAGTTCCCTTCTTTTACATCCCTAACTTTGCCCAGAACGTAGTCACGTTTTTTGCGCTATGATAGGCGCATGTTTCATACTGGTTTCCAAATTTTACTCTACCATAATTTTGACATTGCACCACAATAGCTTCGCAATATATGTGGATTACTGTTGAGCCAGCCGACGAGTATTCCGATGTAGGTGTTTCTATTGCCTTTCGAACCATGTTGCCTGAGTTGGGCATCATCAGTCTAGCGTCTCTACTGTTACATGCCTGTTGTGGTTGAACCTGTCCAGTATAGCTTACTGTGGCCTCAGAGCGCACAAGCCTCACAAAAATGTGAAGATCACATGCCTGCGGGAGGTTTTTTCCACTTCCTTAATTTTAATTGTTTCGTTTTACATTTTTAATTTTTTATTTTATTTTATGTTTTATAGTTACATTTTATTCATATACGCATGAAGCTGTATACGTAAACATATGAAAAATAGCCATTTATACTTAATACAGCGCACAAAATAACAGCAAACACAAATATGATATCGTACGAAATATTAAATACTCTGCGAAGTTGGTGATCACAAAGTATGTAAATAGTTTATGTTACGTAGATAAACTTACGATACGACCATATTACATAAATAAACTTACTTAAAAGCTTATCATATCGCAAGCTGAACGATTCGTGCAACAAATAATAAACTACTAAAAGCATACATCTTCTTACTATCTCTTATCTTAAAATTCTTGTCACTGTCTACTTAAAGTATGCAATATTAAAAACTGAAAATTAAGAAACGGCCGCTAGAAAAACCACATGTGAATAATTTTGGCGCGAAACATTGAAACAACCAATCCGAATTAAGTATGAGTATAACTGGCTGAAATAAGCAGAAGGACTACGAAACAATGTACGCACGACAAAATACTATCAAGCTGAAATGTTAAACATTCTACGAGGGCAGTTCAATAAGTAATGCAACACATTTTTTTCTGAAACAGGGGTTGTTTTATTCAGCATTGAAATACACCAGGTTATTCCCCAATCTTTTAGCTACACAACACTATTTTTCAACGTAATCTCCATTCAATGCTACGGCCTTAGCCACCTTGAAATGAGGGCCTGTATGCCTGCACGGTACCATTCCACTGGTCGATGTCGGAGCCAACGTCGTACTGCATCAATAACTTCTTCATCATCCGCGTAGTGCCTCCCACGGATTGCGTCCTTCATTGGGCCAAACATATGGAAATCCGACGGTGCGAGATCGGGGCTGTAGGGTGCATGAGGAAGAACAGTCCACTGAAGTTTTGTGAGCTCCTCTCTGGTGCGAAGAGTTGTGTGAGGTCTTGCGTTGTCGTGAAGAAGGAGAAGCTCGTTCAGATTTTTGTGCCTACGAACACGCTGAAGTCGTTTCTTCAATTTCTGAAGAGTAGCACAATACACTTCAGAGTTGATCGTTTGACCATGGGGAAGGACATCGAACAGAATAACCCCTTCAGCGTCCCAGAAGACTGTAACCATGACTTTACCGGCTGAGGGTATGGCTTTAAACTTTTTCTTGGTAGGGGAGTGGGTGTGGCGCCACTCCATTGATTGCCGTTTTGTTTCAGGTTCGAAGTGATGAACCCATGTTTCATCACCTGTAACAATCTTTGACAAGAAATTGTCACCCTCAGCCACATGACGAGCAAGCAATTCCGCACAGATAGTTCTCCTTTGCTCTTTATGGTGTTCGGTTAGACAACGAGGGACCCAGCGGGAACAAACCTTTGAATATCCCAACTGGTGAACAATTGTGACAGCACTACCAACACTGAGTTGTTTGATGGTGATCCGTCGATCATCTCGAACGAGTGTGTTCGCACGCTCCGCCATTGCAGGAGTCACAGCTGTGCACGGCCGGCCCGCACGCAGGAGATCAGACAGTCTTGCTTGACCTTGCGGCGATGATGACACACGCTTTGCCCAATGACTCACCGTGCCTTTGTCCACTGCCAGATCACCGTAGACATTCTGTAAGCGCCTATGAATATCTGAGATGCCCTGGTTTTCCGTCAAAAGAAACTCGATCACTGCCGGTTGTTTGCAACGCACATCCGTTACAGACGCCATTTTAACAGCTCCGTACAGCGCTGCCACCTGTCGGAAGTCAATGAAACTATACGAGACGAAGCGGGAATGTTTGAAAATATTCCACAAGAAATTTCCGGTTTTATCAACCAAAATTGGCCGAGAAAAAAAATGTGTTGCATTACTTATTGAACTGCCCTCGTATATGCTGTGATTAAGCAACGGTACGCTATTTCATTACATAACGTATATTCAGCCACTTCGGTTGCACAACATTTTGTCAGTTGACCATGGTGTGAATACATGTATTCCAGGTAACATTCTATTCTGATGAAGATTGCGATAGCGCAATCGAAACAGTGGTCAATCGCCAAAATTTTATGCAACCTAGGTGGCAGTATATCCCGTTCTGCAATTGCTATCAAGTTTTCAATCCTGTACGAAAATTAACGAACTTAAACTTGTTTTGTGAGAAAATAAATGTTTTACAAGACAGAATGGTAATTTTTGAAGAAAACGCAGTAAAACATTTTCTGTTGTTTAGAAATAAGGTGGCCTTTCTTCTGATAATTATTTTTATAGCGATTTTCGTGTTAGTTACTGTGGTGTGCGTACTGTAAGACCTTCGGTACACACACCATCAGATTGTTGATAGCTATTAGTTGCTGCAATCACCTCCTCGTTCGAATAAGATCTTTGTATCAGTAGCCATTTCTTCAAATTGGTGAACAAACAGTAGTCTGAGGGAGTCAAGTCTGAAGACTAAGGGAGATATGAAACGAGTTGGAATCCTATTTCCATTAATTTTGCTACTACAACTGCTGAGGTGTGTGCTGGTGCACTGTCGTGATGGAAAAGGACTTTTTTGCAGTCCAATCGCTGGCGTTTTTCTTGAAGCTCGGTTTTCAAACGGTCCAATAACGATGAATAATATGCACCTGTAATATTTTTACCCTTTTCTAGATAGCCGATGAGGATTATCCCTTGCGAATCCCAAAACACAGTCGCCATAACCTTTCCGGCCGAAGGAATGGTCTTCGTCTTTTTTGGTGCAGATTCTCCTTTGGTAACCCATTGTTTAGATTGTCGCTTGGTCTCAGGAGTATAGTAATGTATCCATGTTTCATCCACAGTGACTAAACGATGCTTAAAGGCCTGTGGATTCTTCCTGAACAGCTGCAAACTACCCTTCCAACACTTCACACGATTCCGTTTTTGGTCAAGCGTGAGCAATCGTGGAACCCATCTTGCGGATAGCTTTCTCATGTCCAAATGTTAATGCAAAATATTATGTACCCGTTCATTCGAGATGCCCACAGCACTAGCAGTCTCACGCACCTTATCTCTTCTGTCATCCATCACCACATCATGGATTTTATCAATTATTTATGGAGTCGTAACCTCCACAGGGCGTCCAGAACATTCAGCATCACTTGTGCCCATACGGCCACTACGAAAATTTTGAAACCACTTATAAACTGTTCTAATCGAAATCACCACACGAAATTCTTTTTCGTCCATTTTTTGACAATCACTCCACTTCCTTGATTCACACGAATGCCAAACACAAAGAAAATGACTAATATGGCTGGAACTTGGTGTGCGTTCTTTCCAAAGATGCTACTAACTACACGTGACCTCGATACGCGGCGATGGTGCCATCTCTCGGACTTTGCACGGACTTTTCAAACGCCCCTCGTAACTCAGTTTCACACCAATATACGGCATCTCTGTGTCCTTCAAAGTAATCACTTAACATCTGTCACTGTTCATGCCTTTTACATAACCTTCCTTGCCTGGTAACAACACAAAACACGAACAATAGTAATGCACTGGGCATCTCGTGTCCTTCAAAGTAATCACTTAACATCAGTCATTGTTCATGCCCTTTACATAACCTTCCTTGCCTGGTAACAACACTAAACACGAACAATAGTAATGCACTGTGATGAACTTTCTACCCATTACAGAGAATTACAACTCAATCACTTACATACCCGCCGATGATGTGTACATGTGCAGAGTTACGTTGACATTTGACCCTCTCTTCTGTGTGCTTTACTTTTTTTGTCAGGCAGTGTACATTGAGTTCTAAACTGTCCAGTCACGTTAATGTGACCACCTATCAAAAGCTTGAACAACAACCTTTTGCAGCACGATCCGTTGCGAGACGTGTAGAAAGAGAGTCAATGAAGTTCTATAAAATACCGACAGGGATATGGAGCCATGCGGACTCCAGTGTCATGACCAGCTGCACTAGCATTCTCGGTTCAGGATCCGTGTCGTGAGCAGCTCGATCGAGGTGGTTCTACAGATTCTCGATCTGGTTTAAATCCGCCAGGGGAGCACGGTAAAGACATAATGGTGCTCCTAGAACCGCGCACGTACACTGCGAGCTGTGTGACACTTTGTATCGTCCTGCTGGTAGATATTCTACGAAGAAAAACAAGCGGCAAATAGGGGTGGACATAATCCCCAACGATAGATGCATAGTTGTGTTGATCCCTTGGACCTTCCAGAATGACGAGATCACCCAGGAAACGCCACGAAAACATTCCACAAACCATAACGTTCCCTCCCCCGTCCTGGACCCTTCTGACGATCCAGTTGCCATCTGTCGGAAAGATTATAAAACGTGATTCATCTGAAAAGGCCAGTTGCGGTACTGGCGTGCAAATTCCAGACTTCGTCGCAGATGAACAGCAGTTAGCATGAGCGCCTGCTGCGGAGGCCCATATGCCGCAACGTTCGCTGCGCAGTTGTTGAGGAGACTCTGACGGTAGCCCCTTGGTTGATCTGGGCAGTCAGTTGCTCAACAGCTGCACGTATATTGGCCTGCAAACGTCTCAGCAGCAGACGTTCACCCCTATCAGCTTTGGCCCTTGGTGCACCACAATCGCCTCTGCGTCGTTTTTCAATAGCGCCCATTTTGCCACGGTAGCACGCTGACAGTTTACAAACAGCCGTTTCGGAAATGCTTCAACTCTTGGCCCGAAAGCCAATGACCATGCCCTTCTGGACATCAGATAAATCGCTCCGTTTCCACATTACGACGACTGCACTGTTACCTGCGCTTTATATGCCCTCCACAGCTGTTGAGTGGTTATTGCATGTTGACGTGGAACAGAGGCGGTGGTCACATTAATGTGACTGGACTGTATACAAATAAAATTTTTTGACATAGATATCCTTAATATAAATTAAGGCTGTGATTTGATGTCAACTATTATTTTGAAGAATAGGAAGTGGGATAGAAAGAAAGGGACTAACGAAATGGATACATTCTTTCTGAAAAATGGAACAACATTCTCACTATACCTTTCTTATTCATAGTGAATCTCTTACTAAGTAGTGTGCACATCAATCTACATCTAAAGCTACGTCTACATCTACGTGATTACTCTGCTATTCACAATGAAGTGCCTGGCAGGGGGTTCAATGAACCACCTTCAAGCTGTCTCTCTACCGTTCCACTCTCGAACGGCACGCGGGAAAAACGAGCGCTTCAATTTTTCTGTGCGAGCCCTGATTTCTCTTATGGTATCGTCATGATCATTTCTCCCTATGTAAGTGGGTACCAACAGAATGTTTTCGCAATCGGAGGATAAAACTGGTGATTGAAATTTCATGAGAAGATCCCGTCACAACGAAAAACGCCTTTGTTTTAATGATTGCCACTCCAATTCACTTATCATGTCTGTGGCACTATCTCCCCTACTTCGCGATAATACAAAACGAGCTACCCTTTTTTGTACTCTTTCGATGTCATCCGCCAGTCCTATGTGATGCGGATCCCACACCGCACAGCAATACTCCAGAATAGGGCGGACAAGCGTGGCGTAAGCAGTCTCTTAAGTAGACCTGTTGCACCTTCTAAGTGTTCTGCCAATGAGTTACAGTCTTTGGTTTGCTCTACCCACAATATTATCTATGTGATCGTTCCAATTTAGGTTATTTATAATCGTAATCCCAAAGTATTTAGTTGAATTTACAGCCTTCAGATTTGTGTGACTTATAGCGTAATCGAAATTTAGCTGATTTCTTTTAGTACTCATGTGAATAACTTCACACTTTTCCTTATTCAGGGTCAATTGCCACTTTTCGCACCATACATATATCTTATCTAAATCATTTTGCAAGTCGTTTTGACCATCTGATGACTTAACAAGGCGGTAAATGACACCATCCTCTGCAAACAATCTAAGACGGCTACTCGTATTATCTCCTGTCTCGTTAATATAAATCAGGAACAATAGAGGGCCTATAACATTTCCTTGGGGAACGTCGGATATTACTTCTGTTTTACTCGATGACTTTTCGTCTATTACTACGAACTGCGACCTTTCTGATAGGAAATAACGAATCCAGTCGCACAACTGAGACGATACTCCGTAGGCACGCAATTTTGTTAGAAGACGCTTGTGAGGAACGGTGTCGAAAGCCTTCTGTAAATCTAAAAATATGGAATCAATTTGACATCCCCTGTTGATAGCACTTATTACTTCATGAGTATAAAGAGCTAGTTGTGTTTCACAAGAACGATATTTTCTGAAACCGTGCTATGTGTCAATAAATCGTTTTCTTCGAGGTACTTCATAAGGTTCGAATACAGTACGTGTACCAAAACCCTACTGCAATCGACGTTAGTGATATAGGCCTGTAATTCAGCGGATTACTCCTACTTCCATTTCTGGGTATAGGCTTTTTCGATTTGGCACTAACTTCTGAGTGTATCAGTGCGAAAACTTGAAACTGTACGGCAGGCAATTACAGACTTATTAATGAAAGTTTTCTTAATTTGTTTTATGATAGTTAAAACTGCACGTGATATTTCAGGGAATCTGGCAGAAACAAGGAAAACAGAAATTCAATTAACATCAGTGTGTCATTGAACCTTCCACTGCTGATGATAATGTTATTTGAGATCTGTAAAGTCAACGTTCCCAACGCTGTTTCCACAGGCCGTGCCAGAGATTGAAATCTTCAATTATTAGCAACTAGAACTCATGCAGAGGTCATCAGTGAAGTAACCGCGATAGTTTATACCACTATTATTTTCTCAATTACCTGCTGTAGTCCAAGTCACGGGCGCGGCGTGTATAAACTCTCTCGCACATTAAAACTGTACCAGACCCCCAGTTTAAACCATCTGGAACCAGCACTCTACCAATACAACCGCCTATGGCAGTTTACACCCTGACTCAAATTTTAGTCTTTCAATACGCCTCCACTTTTACTTTTATGTTTAAAATTGCATGCTTCTGAATTTACTGTACAGTGCTGTCCAGAACGAAAATTTTGCACAGAATTCGATATCTGGCAGCAATAAACAGTGTACTTTTGTCACTCATTTAACCCAGTACTCTTTGAAAATATGTTTTCCTTCAAAACATGCCATACTTTGAAGTATTTTAACTTTATTTCTACAATATTTGCATTGAAACTACAGCTCTTACCATGCAGAACTATTGGACCTCTTTCACACTGAACACCGGTTTCTGTAAACAAACCTGTGTAATGTTCTGATAAGTCCGCTTCAGACTTGCGCGAATTCCTTGTGGTGGCTCGTTTGTAAATTTAATCGCCATCTGTGAAAACAAAGGAAAATTCAGGTAATTACTTTTATGCTACAACAAGAGTACGTATTGTTTGTGTTTATCGTAATTAAAACTATTGCCGAATTCGTTAGTTACCATAACCTGAAAAACGTTTCAAAGAAACAGTAAATATTGTACCAAGGTTTTCTGTTGTCATACAGATATCTCGTTTTGGCTGTTAATCGCTTCAGTTCGAAAAGGCTCTTGGCAACACTTGTAGCCGATCAGAACAATAAATTAAAAGATAATATGCAAGTTAGTTTAATGTTATTTGGTAACTGTTCTGTAAAATACTGCACCAGACGCAGTGTTGCCCCGCTGCGTATGCTACTCTCCGACGTAGGATGACTGGTTGCTGATCGTAATGAGCTGGAAGTCACCCTGACTACTGTCAAGCGATTGGAAGCTACTGCGAATGGGTGTTCAAATATAATGTCTCTGAGCACTATGGGACTTAACATCTGAGGTCATCAGTTCCATAGAACTTAGAACTACTTAAACCTAACTAACCTAAGGAGATCACACACATCCATCACCGCGGCCGGCTGCGAATGGGTGTATTGGGAGAGCAGGCAAGAGTCATGTACCAGAGATACGAAAGATACCAAAGATACCTCAAGTATCACCTGTGGCCGGCCGCTGTTGCCGAGCGGTTCTAGGCGCTTCAGTCCGGAACCGCGCTGCTGCTACGATCGCAGGTTCGAATCCTGCCTCGGGCATGGCTGTGTGTGATGTCCTTAGGTTAGTTAGGTTTAAGTAGTTCTAAGTTCTAGGGGACTGATGACCTCAGATGCTAAGTCCCATAGTGCTTAGAGCCATTTGAACCATTTTTTATCTCCTGTGGATTCTGTCTCTCCTGCAGGAAATATAGGATCTACCACCACACGCTCACTTGACTGTGAGTGCGTGTCAATGGAAGGTCTAGATGTCCTGTACAGTGAAGGCAGGGAGTAGGGACACCTCAAAATATCACAAATATCACACCCACCCCCACACCCAACAAGCCTGAGGCGATGTCTACAAGTGAAACCGAAACTGAGATAGTGAGACTCACTTCACGTGTTAGGAGACGCGCAGAGTCCCATGTCAGTGAGAGGAAAACACAAAAAGTAGGAGTCTACTAATCATCGGCAATTTGAAAATACGGTTAATAATGATATCCTTAAGGAAATGGCTGCAAGGGTGGTGGTGGTGGTGGTTAGTGTTTAACGTCCCGTCGACAACGAGGTCATTAGAGACGGAGCGCAAGCTCGGGTTAGGGAAGGTTCAAATGGTTCAAATGGCTCTGAGCACTATGGGACTTAACTGCTGTGGTCATCAGTCCCCTAGAACTTAGAACTACTTAAACCTAACTAACCTAAGGACATCACACACATCCATGCCCGAGGCAGGATTCGAACCTGCGACCGTAGCGTTCGCGCGGTTCCAGTTAGGGAAGGATTGGGAAGGAAATCGGCCGTGCCCTTTCAAAGGAACCATCCCGGCATTTGCCTGAAACGATTTAGGAAAATCACGGAAAACCTAAATCAGGATGGCCGGAGACGGGATTGAACCGTCGTCCTCCCGAATGCGAGTCCAGTGGGCTGCAAGGGGTGGCAAGGAACACTATGACGCTCAGTGAATAAGCCTGAATGCCTCTTTCAACATGTTGGAGAGGCTGTTTCTGCAGTCCTTGGGGGAACAGAGTGTAACTGCAGATTGTAGCGTAAATAGTGACAAACGATGCCTGTCGTCTGGATTTCGACGTCGTACTTGGATCATTTCAGCGACTGGCAGAGAAGGCTGAGACTATCAGCCTTGCTCATGGAGTTTCAGTGAAGCTCACACTCTGCAGAATTGTCTCCAAAACAGATCATGGCCCCATAGATCTGATTCGAGTGGAAGGCTTGAACCAGAGACCGCAAAGGTTCTGTCACAAGCTAGGCTGTGACTTCCTAAACATGCACCAGGGTGTTGAGAACTGCAAGGTGTCCGTAAATGGGTCAGCTGTGCACTACACATTATAGGCTGCTACTCAGATATCTGACTGTGTGTGGTGTGCATACAAAGGGTCTTTTAGATTAGCCGACTCGCGATCTAGTCTAGATAACGATAGGTGTATGAGACCCGTGAATATCAGTGTAAGATCCAAAGAAATGCCGCCCCCCCCCCCCCCCCCCCCCCCACACACACACACAGGTGAGAGAGTCTAAATCCTTGGGGTTAACTGCTGAAACATTGATAACAACGTACCAGAGTTTGAAGCACTCCTATAAAACAGGGAATCTCACATATTACTAGGCACAGAAACCAAGTGGAAAAGATGAAAAAAGATTAGCCTTAACATCCCGTCGACATTGAGGTAATTAGATATGGAGCACAAGGTCGGATTGTTCCCGGGATCGGGAAGAAATCGGCCGTACCCTTCCAATGGAACCACTCCGAGAGCGTGAAGCGATTTTGGGAAATCAGGGAAAACTTAATCTGGGTGAGAGGGCACGGATTAGAACTGTCATGCTGCGGAATGCGAGTGCAGTGTGCTAACGGCTGCGCCAGCTCACTCAGTAAAAAGCTGGTTAAAACCTGAAATTGAGAGGAGTGATATTTTGGGGGAAAATTTAAGCGTAGGAAGAGTGTTAAACCTAGACGATAGTGTACATAGGAGTACACGATGTGTTTTGGTCGGTACTTCACTCTAGGGACTTAATTTTGACACCCATGAAGAAATGCGCACTAGAGGCCGCCATTAGCAGTTTCTGCCATTTTTTACAGTTTTTGTTGTTAAACATGAGATGGTGTTTTGCACAGCATTTGCAAATATTTCGCGTTTAATACATTTAAGTACTGTATAATTTATTAAAACTATTTTGAATGTATTGTTAATTCTTCAAGTACCGAATATTACAACGAGTAAAATGCTCTATATTTTCAGAACTATTTGTATAACATGTGGGCAGTTGAGCCATACTTCGTTGTCGTGTGCCGTCTCGTATCTTGAAACAGCAGAACGTCTGTTACCATGGAATATTTGATATATGCAAATGGACTGAGTTTCTTTAACGTCTTGAAAATGGAAATTTGTGTCATTTTCGAATAGCCTGAAAACCTATTTAACTCGAAACTGATTTTTGATAGTACTTCTGGTTTTTAATTGTGGAGTATTGTTGTGTAATAGAGTAATAATGTAACAGACTATTAAATAACTATTGACAAAGTTTTTATGATTGCGACTCTTTCAAATTTCAATCGATTTTTTACCCATAGATACAGGACCATGTTTTACATTGGAACATGTTTTTATATTTGGAAAACGTTAATTTTCTGTAGTAATTCTTTCAGTTTAAAAAAATACTGCATCACATGAAAAGTGAATGCCATGATTTAAAAATGGAACAAGAAATATAATAATTTCTATTATTATTTCAGATGGCTATATAATCTATTTGAAATTCTCCGCCGGCCGCTGTGGCCGAGCGGTTCTAGGCGCTTCAGTCAGGAACCGCGCGACCGCTACGGTCGAAGGTTCGAATCCTGCCTCGGGCATGGATGTGTGTGATGTCCTTAGGTTAGTTAGGTTTAAGAAGTTCTAAGTTATAGGGGTTGACCTCAGATGTTATGTCCCATAGTGCTCAGGGCCATTTGAAGCATTTTTTTGAAATTCTTCAAGATAAGGATTCTGAGAATGCCAAGTTTTCTTGTTGTTAGGACATGTCAGAAAATGTGTTGAACTCAATTTAAGTTCAAAAGCTTCACAAAAGTTTATTAGTGTCTTGCAATGTGCATTAGTCCTTTGACAAGAAAAGCATCAAAGCCTGGAATTCCCACAAACTACACAAAAGAATTCACCGCAGTCCAGAAACAGACTTCAAATATCATTCTATCTGTAAAACGCAATTATGATAAAATCAGACTAGTAGTAACAGAGCAAGAGTTCAAGAGAAACGACGCACAGTATTTCTATAGAATTTTTAGAGAAGAAAAATGTCAATAAATCCGGCACCCAGACTCCGTTTCGGAGGGCAAGATGGGATTCTGGAAATAAATAATAAAGATAATTGTAAACCCTCAGCAAAATACTTAAAAGATCTTTTAAATTGCGAATTTCCCACAGCCGAATCCATATTTGAAAAATGTGAGCCAAACACAGAATCAGAAACCCCAACAGTAGAGGAAGTTGGTAAAGCAATACGTGAACTTAAAACAATAAAGCTGCAGGGGAAGATAGGGTAGTAGCAGAAATGTGGAAAATACGTGGTAACAGTCTTACACATAAAATTCATGAAGTTTGAAACAAGGCCATAAGTACTTGCTTACATATGACCCTGACTTCGCAGTTGTGTATTCGACTGGTCAGCGGAAAAATGGGCTCAGGGGGAGAAATGGGCCGACTTGTTCGTTTATTCATTAGTACAAATTCTTCCCGATCACTGTTTTTCTCCTCTGAGCCCCTCACTGTATGAAAATAAGCTTCTCATAAGTTTGAATGCTTAGGCGGGGCAATCATAGATGCATGACATACATTAATGCAGTGTCTGTATTTGACAGTGTCTGTATAGTTCGACGTTTCTTCGGTCATGCGTGTTGGCCGAAGGAACAGACTTTGCTGACGATCGACAGCCGTATTAAATTATGAAATGTATTCGCAAATTGCGAGTACAGCTACACAACAGCTATACAATTTGCTATGAACATATGAAAATATGTGCTTGACTGGGACTCGAACCCTAATTTCCCGCTTGTCGGGAGCGATTGCCTTAACAACTTCGGCTATCCGAGCACGCTTCCAGAACCGACGCCAGCCTCCATATGTCCTCGTTCTACACTACTGGCCATTAAAATTGCTACACCACGAAGATGACGTGCTACAGACGCGAAATTTAACCGACAGGAAGAAGATGCTGTGATATGCAAATGATAAGCTTTTCAGAGCATTCACACAAGGTTGGCGCCGGTGGCGACACCTACAACAAGCTGACATGAGTAAAGTTTCCAACCGATTTCTCATACACAAACAGCAGTTGACCGGCGTTGCCTGGTGAAACGTTGTTGTGATGCCTCGTGTAAGGAGGAGAAATGCGTACCATCACGTTTCCGACTTTGATAAAGGTCGGATTGTAGCCTATCGCGATTGCGGTTTATCGTATCGCGACATTGCTTCTCGCGTTGGTCGAGATCCAATGACTGTTAGCAGAATATGGAATCGGTGGGTTGCGGAGGGTAATACGGAACGTAGTGCTGGATCCCAACGGCCTCGTATCACTAGCAGTCGAGATGACAGGCATCCTATTCGCAAGGCTGTGACGGACCGTGCAGCCACGTCTCGATCCCTGAGTCCACAGATGGGGACGTTTGCAAGACAACAACCATCTACACGGACAGTTCGACGACGTTTGCAGCAGCATGGACTATCAGCTCGGAGAAAATAGCTGCGGTTACCCTTGACGCTGCATCACAGACAGGAGCGCCTATGATGGTGTACTCAACGACGAACCTGGGTGCACGAATCGCAAAACGTCATTTTTTCGGATGAATCCAGGTTGTGTTTACAGCATCATGAGGGTCGCATCCGTGTTTGGGGACATAGCGGTGAACGCACATTGGAAGCGTGTATTCGTCATCGCCATACTGGCGTATCACCCGGCGTGATGGTATGGGCTGCCACTGGTTACATGTCTCGGTCACCTCTTGTTCCCATTGACGGCACTTTGAACAGTGGACGTTACATTTCAGATGTGTTACGACCCGTGGCTCTACCCCTCATTCGACCCCTGCGAAACCCTACATTTCAGCAGGATAATGAACGACCGCATGTTGCAGGTCCTGTACTGGCCTTTCTGGATACAGAAAATGTTCGACTGCTGCCCTGGCCAGCACATTCTCCAGATCTCTCACGAATTGAAAACGTCTGGTCAATGGTGGCCGAGCAACTGGCTCGTCACAATACAGCAGTCACTACTCTTGATGAACTGTGGTATCGTGTTGAGGCTGCATGGGCAGCTGTACCTGTACACGCCATCCAAGCTCAGTTTGACTCAATACCCAGGCGTATCAAGGCCGTTATTACGGCCAGAGTTGGTTGTTCTGGGTACTGATTTCTCAGGATCTATGCACGCAAATTGCGTGAAAATGTAATCACATGTCAGTTCTAGTATAATATATTTGTCCAATGAATACCCATTTATCATCTGCATTTGTTCTTGGTGTAGCAATTTTAGTGGCCAGTAGTGTACATTCCTTAGAGCTCGCACAATTTTGTGATTCCCGCAGA
Organism: Schistocerca cancellata; assembly: GCF_023864275.1. Lineage (NCBI taxonomy): Eukaryota > Metazoa > Arthropoda > Insecta > Orthoptera > Acrididae > Schistocerca > Schistocerca cancellata. The sequence goes on along the minus strand of NC_064629.1, from coordinate 872,731,121 downwards.
GGAAGAGACTTATTTAGTTTTCTCGCCGGGTTGCCTTGTCTCTTGTATGACACACATTAGTGCAGTGTTTATGTTTAACGATTTGTGTACAGTTCGATGCAATGTTCCTTCTCACAAGCACGTGCTCGACACTAACACATGTTTGAGTTGGTTCTGGTGGTATTCTCGGATAGCCGAAGTGGTTAGGCGGCCGCTCTGCGACAATTAGGAAATCCGGGTTGGAGTCCCAGTCCGGCACAAATTTTCAAATGTTCACAGTAAATTGTATAGCTGTCGTGTGGCCGCGTTGGCTGTTTTCGAATACATTTCATGAACAGATTCGTGAAATGTATAGAACCACTGCTAACATAATTTCATGGGTAACTTTAACAAATAAGGGAGACTAGAGGATGAGTCAAAGACACACGATTGTTCTGAATTTTGTCGTGCTGTAACTGGCCACAGCCCACAGGTTCCTTCTCTCCCCACTCATTTGAACGTGACGCTGTTTCTCGGCATCTGGAGACTAGAGGATGAGTCGAAGACATCAGGTCTCCAGCGTGGTAAGTGAGACGCTGTTTTAGAGATTCTTGCTTGGTTTGTGTATTCAAGTATCAAAATGTTTTTTTTTTTAGTAACACAATTTTCTAATTCCTTTTCTTTCACAGTTATTCATGTTAAGGAAGTAAGGAAAAATCTACAAATCTTAATAATTTTTGTCCATTCTGTGGATAGAGTATAGTCTGATGATTATCACTTCGTGTGAGTTAGAGCTACAAATATGTCCCTAAGTATAACATGCCTTAAGGTTTTCCGGTAAATAAGTTGTTAATATTTGGTTGATTCCAGCAGGATTCGGATTGCATTTTATCCAATTCTAGGAATTGTTTTTCTTGTGACCGTGATGCCCACCTTTGTCTACACCACCTCATGTGTTCCACGGGTCCACAACTGATGAGCTATGGTACCTCCTGTAGTGTACCATATTAAATTTCGTGTAAGTATTTGAGTAGATTTGTGATTGTTTTAGTAATCGTTTCTTTGTTGTTAGCATGTTCCCCTCTGCCCGCCACCACCCTACGGGCTCATAGATTCACCGCTAACGAGCTACAGAATTCTCCACTGTATCGTGTATTAAATTATATGTACGAGTCCCTAAATCCCGTGTGAAATACTAACCATTGTCTATTTTGTTATCTGAATTTTTTAGGTTATCGTTCGTGATTGTGCGCACTTAGTATGGGCTTCAACTGCATCCAAGGTGCCTATTTATTGTACTAATCCATCAATAAAGGCAAGGGAGAAGTTTTGGTAGGATGTAAACTTTTTTTTAGTGAGGTTTGTTTATGATTAGCGAGTATACCACTGTCCAGTGCCACCCAACGGGCTCATGGATTCACAACTAGCAAGCAGTAATTCGTTTCATAACGTGGCTAGTGAAAGTCTGTGTATAGCAATTAATTGGATGCCATGTGCATTATATTTTTTGTGACCATTTTACGGAGTTCTTGAGATCCAGTCGATGTAGACGTCCCTTTGATATGTGTGGCTCTCACCAGTCAGTACGTTCGAACTTTGTTCAGCTTGCCAACCATAACTAGTAGTCCACATGATTGCCACCTGTTATAAAGTGCGTGAGTAACAGCGTTATTAAAGTATTAGAATCAGTCACCAGTCAGTCGTGTTGTTCATTCCAGATCACATCGCGTGTACCTAGGTATACTAACTATGGGATCAATTATTCTAGTAAGATTTTTTGACATGCCTACTTGCGTCTTGACTGCGTTAAATGTGCTCCAAACTCTTCCCGCAAATCCTTGGCCTTAAGAGAATTAACGTAGATTACAAACGAAAAAGTAAACAAATTATTTCTCTGCACCTAAGCCATTGCTAGTCCCGGCCAAATCACTTTCCTCCAGAAGGATTAACACGCTTATAATGTGAAGACCGAGGATTTGCAAAGTACTGAATAGAAATAGGAATGAACTTTGTAAGGAAAACATAAAGTTACTTACGAAACGTTCCCTTCCCTGACTTTTCACATCCACTTGCGTTACCTATTGTGATATTATTATTCCATGAAATATTTTACTAATAAATGTGGTAACATTAAATGCTGCAACATGAAGTAAATTAATTCGAGTATCGGGCCAGATCATTCTTATATTAAGACGAGCTCTTAATGAGAGAAAGTATGGTTTCGAAGGCACATGCGATCTTATGATCTCGCCTAGGAAAGTTTACTACAAAAGAGAAGCAAAATAAATGTAATGCACGCTGCTTTCAAGCTCTTACAGATATTTGGCTGGAGCAAACAATCCCTAAAGATTGACAGTACGCCATAATCAACCCATTACACAAGAAAGTGGATAACACTGGTGTAAATGACTACAGAGGGATTTCAGTGCTGCCAGTTACTTGAAATTTTTTTTCGAAAATCATACTTCGAAATCTTGAATCCCAAACGAACCATTTCATTGCAAATATCAAGCAGGTTTTACGAAAAGTAGATCCTGTGTGGGACAAATACTCGATCTCAAGCTACTCACAGAAATCCGCAAGGGCAGAAGAAGGATGATCACCTTTGTAGACTTCAAAAAGCCTATAATTCAATAGACAGATGCACACTGTTTAATATTCGGGAAGGATTTATAGTGGATAGAAAGACAAGTCAGTTGTTTAAGCAAACATTAACTGATATCAGTTCAGAACTTAAAATCCAAGGTGAAATGTCTGAACCGTTTGGTATAAAAACAGGGGTCCGACCTGGAGACGGACTGTCGCTCTTACTGTTAAATCTTGTATTAGAAAAAGGAGTTAGGAGATGGAAGTATGGAGTAAAAGAAATAACCATTTACAAACTATATGAAACTGAAATTCATTTATGATGCTTACCTTATGCGGACGATCTACGGATCTTTTCAAACAATAGAGAAGAAGCGATTAATACCATTGGAAAACTCCATGAATAGCAGCTAAAAGTGGACTCAGTATTTCTTATGAAAAAACCAGTAAATGGAAGGTTCTCCTCGATATCTAGATGAACAACCTATCTTTACACAGTTTGGACAAATGTCTCAAGTATCCAACTTTAAGTACCTAGGATAAATAATCCAACCCTCTGGATTAAATCGTGAAGTGAACAAAGAGATAATTGTTAAATCACAAAATCTTATAGAATTCATGGAATAGGTAAATAAAAAATCAGTATCTCGTACTGTAAAAGTAAAACATTTAATCACAGAAATCAAACCTGAAACGTTATATGCACCAGAGACTGTAATCATTGGAAGCAGATCATTAACTAAAGACACAGAAAAAGAAGAACGGAATATGCCTAGAAAATGTTTCGTCCAGTTTGTGTTGAGGGAATATGGATGAGACGTATGTATAGAGAGTAATATCAGAATTTCGAAAAAAATATCTGACACTTTCACGGAAAAAATATATAGCCATAGTCTCAGAATGCACGATATTAGACTGATCAAAAGGACTCTCTAACTTGCCTTCTCAATGAAAGTTAAAAAAGAATGGATGCTTGAAATTGAACAAGCATTACAAACAAAATGCTACAGGACAGAGCTGCAATCAAAACGTTAATTGATAAGCATCACTTTAGAGCTAATCCCAAGAAAACATGGACAGAATAAAGTAAGAAAAACCACAGTGGGAAGTTGAAGAGCTTTTGGGAGAAGAAGAAAGCAAGCACATCAAAGTTCAATCACACTTCATAGCTGAGCAAACGTTGTAAGAAGGAAAAGAAAGTATGAAACTTCTATTACAGGAATGGCAAGAGGAGGAAGTGTGAAAAGTGTGTAAGTTGCAACCCTCTCCCTAATATAGAAAGTGTAGGTTAATGGGAAATGGAGGTGGTTTATTTGTCGCAGCAGACAGGAAACTCAAATCTGCAGATACAGAAACTGATGTCGCCTGTGAGATTGTCTGGGCGAGATTCACTATCGGGGGTGGGCATAAAACTATAACTGGAGCATTCTATCAACAACCAGTCTCATCTCCTGATGTAATCGAAAACGTTAGAGAAAACCTCAGTTCGCTAGTACGTGAATACCCCAAACATGCTATAATCATCGGAGGAGACTGTAATCATTCAACAACTGTAATCATCGGAGGGGATTGTAATCATCCAACAATCAGTTGGGGGTTAGCTACAGTTTTGTTAGTGGTGGACGTTACAAGACATCCTGTGAAACATTGCTGATTGTGTTCTCTGAAAACTAATTAGAACAGATGGTTCGTAAACCCACTCATGATGGAAATACACTCCTGGAAATGGAAAAAAGAACACATTGACACCGGTGTGTCAGACCCACCATACTTGCTCCGGACACTGCGAGAGGGCTGTACAAGCAATGATCACACGCACGGCACAGCGGACACACCAGGAACCGCGGTGTTGGCCGTCGAATGGCGCTAGCTGCGCAGCATTTGTGCACCGCCGCCGTCAGTGTCAGCCAGTTTGCCGTGGCATACGGAGCTCCATCGCAGTCTTTAACACTGGTAGCATGCCGCGACAGCGTGGACGTGAACCGTATGTGCAGTTGACGGACTTTGAGCGAGGGCGTATAGTGGGCATGCGGGAGGCCGGGTGGACGTACCGCCGAATTGCTCAACACGTGGGGCGTGAGGTCTCCACAGTACATCGATGTTGTCGCCAGTGGTCGGCGGAAGGTGCACGTGCCCGTCTACCTGGGACCGGACCGCAGTGACGCACGGATGCACGCCAAGACCGTAGGATCCTACGCAGTGCCGTAGGGGACCGCACCGCCACTTCCCAGCAAATTAGGGACAGTGTTGCTCCTGGGGTATCGGCGAGGACCATTCGCAACCGTCTCCATGAAGCTGGGCTACGGTCCCGCACACCGTTAGGCCGTCTTCCGCTCACGCCCCAACATCGTGCAGCTCGCCTCCAGTGGTGTCGCGACAGGCGTGAATGGAGGGACGAATGGAGACGTGTCGTCTTCAGCGATGAGAGTCGCTTCTGCCTTGGTGCCAATGATGGTCGTATGCGTGTTTGGCGCCGTGCAGGTGAGCGCCACAATCAGGACTGCATACGACTGAGGCACACAGGGCCAACACCCGGCATCATGGTGTGGGGAGCGATCTCCTACACTGGCCGTACACCACTGGTGATCGTCGAGGGGACACTGAATAGTGCACTGTACATCCAAACCGTCATCGAACCCATCGTTCTACCATTCCTATACCGGCAAGGGAACTTGCTGTTCCAACAGGACAATGCACGTCCGCATGTATCTCGTGCCACCCAACGTGCTCTAGAAGGTGTAAGTCAACTACCCTGGCCAGCAAGATCTCCGGATCTGTCCCCCATTGAGCATGTTTGGGACTGGATGAAGCGTCGTCTCACGCGGTCTGCACGTCCAGCACGAACGCTGGTCCAACTGAGGTGCCAGGTGGAAATGGCATGGCAAGCCGTTCCACAGGAATACATCCAGCATCTCTACGATCGTCTCCATGGGAGAATAGCAGCCTGCATTGCTGCGAAAGGTGGATATACACTGTACTAGTGCCGACATTGTGCATGCTCTGTTGCCTGTGTCTATGTGCCTGTGGTTCTGTCAGTGTGATCATGTGATGTATCTGACCCCAGGAATGTGTCAATAAAGTTTCCCCTTCCTGGGACAATGAATTCACGGTGTTCTTATTTCAATTTCCAGGAGTGTATATTAGATCGAATGGAAACAAATAGATCTATCCTTTTTTGAGGATGTCCACATCGAAACTGGTATCGGTAACCATGAAACAGTTGTAGCAAAAATGGTAACCAAAGGAAAATGAGCAACTAAAAAAAGCAGAAGGATTTATATGTTTAGCAGACTAGATAAAGAAGCAGTAGTGTCATATCTCAATGAGGTAGCTTGAGGTTTTACTGATGCACAGGAGGATGTAGGGGGAGCTATGGTTTAAGTTTGAAAGAATAGTTGACCATGTATTGGGTAGACATACACTCCGGGAAATTGAAATAAGAACACTGTGAATTCATTGTCCCAGGAAGGGGAAACTTTATTGACACATTCCTGGGGTCAGATACATCACATGATCACACTGACATCACCACAGGCACATAGACACAGGCAACAGAGCATGCACAATGTCGGCACTAGTACAGTGTATATCCACCTTTCGCAGCAATGCAGGCTGCTATTCTCCCATGGAGACGATCGTAGAGATGCTGGATGTAGTCCTGTGGAACGGCTTGCCATGCCATTTCCACCTGGCGCCTCAGTTGGACCAGCATTCGTGCTGGACGTGCAGACCGCGTGAGACGACGCTTCATCCAGTCCCAAACATGCTCAATGGGGGACAAATGCGGAGATCTTGCTGGCCAGGGTAGTTGACTTACACCTTCTAGAGCACGTTGGGTGGCACAGGATACATGCGGACGTGCATTGTCCTGTTGGAACAGCAAGTTCCCTTGCCGGTCTAGGAATGGTAGAACGACGGGTTCGATGACGGTTTGGATGTACGGTGCACTATTCAGTGTCCCCTCGACGATCACCAGTGGTGTACGGCCAGTGTAGGAGATCGCTCCCCACACCATGATGCCGGGTGTTGGCCCTGTGTGCCTCGGTCGTATGCAGTCCTGATTGTGGCGCTCACCTGCACGGCGCCAAACACGCATACGACCTTCATTGGCACCAAGGCAGAAGCGACTCTCAACGCTGAAGACGACACGTCTCCATTCGTCCCTCCATTCACGCCTGTCGCGACACCACTGGAGGCGGGCTGCACGATGTTGGGGCGTGAGCGGAAGACGGCCTAACGGTGTGCGGGACCGTAGCCCAGCTTCATGGAGACGGTTGCGAATGGTCCTCGCCGATACCCCAGGAGCAACAGTGTCCCTAATTGGCTGGGAAGTGGCGGTGCGGTCCCCTACGGCACTGCGTAGGATCCTACGGTCTTGGCGTGCATCCGTGCGTCGCTGCGTTCCGGTCCCAGGTCGACGGGCACGTGCACCTTCCGCCAACCACTGGCGACAACATCGATGTACTGTGGAGACCTCACGCCCCACGTGTTGAGCAATTCGGCGGTACGTCCACCCGGCCTCCCGCATGCCCACTATACGCCCTCGCTCAAAGTCCGTCAACTGCACATACGGTTCACGTCCACGCTGTCGCGGCATGCTACCAGTGTTAAAGACTGCGATGGAGCTCCGTATGCCACGGCAAACTGGCTGACACTGACGGCGGCGGTGCACAAATGCTGCGCAGCTAGCGCCATTCGACGGCCAACACCGCGGTTCCTGGTGTGTCCGCTGTGCCGTGCGTGTGATCACTGCTTGTACAGCCGTCTCGCAGTGTCCGGAGCAAGTATGGTGGGTCTGACACACCGGTGTCAATGTGTTCTTTTTTCCATTTCCAGGAGTGTATAACCAGTAGAACAGTTTATGATGGAAGGGACTTCCCATGGTACACAATCACTGTAAAGGAACGCTAAAGAAACAGAGACTACTGAATAACAGATGTAAAATAAAGCATAGGGCTGTAGATAGAGAGATGTTGAACGAAAAGAGTTTGGCTGTCAAGAGAGCAATGCGTGGAGCCTTCAGTGACTACCCTAGCAGAATACTGTTGAAATATTTTTCACAGAGCCTAAAGAAATTTTGGTCGTATGTAAAGGCTGTTAGTGACACCAAAGTTAGTGTCCAATCACCACGGGCGAGACAAGAACCGAAATGAAGCACAAGCTGAAATGTTTAGATCCGTTTTCAAATGTTCATCTACAAAGGAAAACCTTGGACTGCTGTCGCAATTTAATTCTCGCACCACTGGAAAGATGAGTGAAATCGATATTAATGCCAGTGGCGTTGAGAAACAGTTGAAATCACTAAAACTGGACAAAGCTCCAGGGCCCAATGAAATCTCTGTCATATTTCATAGTGAATTTGCGGCTAAATTACCCCCTCCCTTAGCTTTAATCTACCGTAGATTCCTCGAACAAAAAACCTTGTCCAATAGTTGGAAGAAAACGCAGGTCACACTCGCCTACAAGACGGGTAGCCAAAATGAAACAGAAAACTACCGTTCAGTATCCGTGGCATCCATTTGTTGTAGAATCTTAGGATATATTCTGAGTTCAAACATATTGAGGTATCTCGAAGAGAATGACCTTCTCCATGCCAGCCAGAGTGGATTCTGGAAACATTGTCCATGTGAAACTCAACCCGCACTTTTCTCAGATGACATAATAAAAGCAATGTATCAAGCAATCAGGTAGATTCAGTATTTCTCGATTTCCGAAAAGCATTTGTCTCAGTACCACGTCTACGCTTATGATCTAAAACTCGATCGTATCGGCCATCAAGCGAAATTTGTGACTGGCTTGAAAATTTTTTGGTAGGGAGGACGCAGCAAATTGCCTTGAATGGTGAATTATCAACAGATGTAGAAGTAATCCTGGGCTTGCCACAGGGAAGTGCTGTTCATGTTGTATATTAATGATGTAGCTGACAATATAAATAGTAACCTAAGACCTTTCGCAGATGATGCGGTTATCTACATGGTGGTCACAAGCAGTCTGAAAAGCTTGTGAGGATGTTGCAGGACAGATTGTGCTGACAAATAATTGTTACCAAAAAAATTCGATACGGTGTGCCGTCCCCGAGTTAATTAACACTGAAGTTAGCCAATTCGGCCGTTGTGTGCGCAAATTCAAGAGGCCCGCCAGAGACAGTGTCGCCAAACATGTTCATTTGGTTTCCTAAAACAAGAGAGAAATACAAAAACTGGACATGATACGGTAGTAAGGATCGAACCCAAGCCGAAGGCTGAGTAGTCTCGTCCGCTGTCACCTACACTGTAAGCAGAACTGACACTATTTGCATATGGCGCGCCGCTTGAATTTGCAGGCACAACTGCCTGATTAGTTAACTGCAATCTAACTAACACGGAAATGACGCAAAGGTATCGAATATTTTCCTGAACAATTATTTCTCAGCCCCGCCTACCTCAGAACACCCTTACAAGCTGTTCAGACTGTTTCCGTTCGCCTTGTATGATTGTATACAGTCAGAAAGAAGCTGCACAAATTTATAAAGCAGACTGCATGCCAAGCACTCGTGCGACCCGTCCTAGAATATTGCTCAAAAGTGTGGGACCCCTACGTATCGTTCCCATAGGAATCGTGAAGACAAGATTCGCGAAGACAACATTAAATTAATTACAGCACGGGTAGAGAGAGGTGTTTAAACGATCATTCTTTCCCCGCTCCGTACCGGAATGGAACGGGGAAAATCCTAATAACTGGTAGAACGGGACTTACCGTCTTCCATGTATTACTCAGTGGTTGACAGAGTGTAGGTGTGAAGCTAGATGTTGGTTTTTATTACAAGAACTAATATGCAATGTAGCAAGCTGGTGATTTCTTCATTCAGCTTATTGTGGTTTGCAGATTGTTTACTAAGATAGAGAGCAGTTGGCGATCTTTTTGATAAGCACTACGGATGCTGTATCTCGCTAGAAGCCATGGGAAATGACGAAATAACTGCATATATCATGTCAAGTTCCTACGATGAGGCCGGAGTATTCGATAATTATATAGGATGTCTGTATTATGAAAAGAGCATTTAATATGCGGTCTTATGCATACGTAAGTTAAAGACAAATAGCAGAGTTACGAATTGGTGTGAAGTTTATTGCAATTTTTAATTTACAGAAAAAGGATTGTTGGCCCTGAAATATTGATGTAAGATTCAATTACCTCTAAGAATCAGAATTGAAGGAAATATTTTATTTGTTGAATTAGTTTGTTCACGAACAACACAATCAAGATCTCGGGGTTTGATGTGAGACTGTACTGCGAAACAATTGTAATGTCAAAAAGAGAACTGACAAATTATGTTTCAATGAGAGATTTAGAAGAATTATTTGTTGTAGGTAAAGCAGACGCTAGTCGGATTTCATTGGAAGAATCCCAAGGAAATGTAATCTATCCACGAAAGGAGGAGCTTACAAACCCCTCGTACAGCTAATTTTTGAATATTGCTCGTTATTCTGAGAGTCAAGAGTTTGATTTGTAAGGACGAGCCGTCGCTGAGACACAGATCGAACTCCAGTGGTAGACGCCACAATCAGGGCTTTGTGCACTGTGGAGAGGTACGCAACTGAAATTCCGAGAGAATCCGGCAGCACAGTACGTCGTTCTACACACATGTCACAGCAAACTCAGGGAACATCGAGTTTATGCGGAAGCTAACCGACAGTCGTACTCCGCACGCACCAATCGGGACTGGAACGGGTAAAGGGGTAAATAACAGTGATGGTTCAAATGGCTCTGAGCACTATGGGACTTAACAGTTGTGGTCATCAGTCCCCTAGAACTTAGAACTACTTAAACCTAACTAAACTAAGGACATCACACACATCCATGCCCGAGGCAGGATTCGAACCTGCGACCGTAGCAGTCGCGCGGTTCCGGACTGCTCGCCTAGAACCGCGAGACCACCGCGGCCGGCCAATATCAGTGATACCAAAAGTAGTCTCCACCATACACCGAAAGGTGGTTTATGGAGTAGAGACACAGATGTAAATGATAATGATTCATGATGAAAACAAATGCAAAATAGAAAACAGACTTATTTTTCTCTGTCGATTGCTGTTATTATTATTTCAAAATGACAGGTTTCAGGCAATGTCACCTACCTCCAGGTCGGTTAAACATTATAAAAACCAATAACAATTAGGTTCTGTGTTTATAATATTACAGAGCTAAAAACTTTCCTATGTGATTCCAGTACAAATGTTGTATAACGTACCATTTCTTGTAGTTATAGAGTGACAAATCTTTACAGATCTATCAGTTTCATTGTTATACTCTTACATTCAGGGGTAGTTAAATGAAAACGAGGCAGATCGAAAGAAAGTAAGAAAACAGTTCATTATTTCAAAATTAATCGCCATAACTGTTAATAAATTTATCCCGCTGTCAGACAAGACAGTCAATAACTTTATAGGAAAATGTTCGCAGCTGCCTACGGAGCTTGTGGGCGGGCTAAGGTTGCCAAGGTTGTTTCAAGTACGGAGCAGAGTTTCGCTGGAAAGTCCTTACATATCTTCAACACAGCACCGATCACCTCCCATGCGGCCGGCCGGTGTGGCCGAGCGGTTCTAGGCGCTTCAGTCTGGAACCACGCGACCGCTACGGTCGCAGGTTCGAATCCTCTCTCGGCATGGATGTGTGTGATGTCCTTAGGTTAGTTAGGTTTAAGTAGTTCTAAGTTCTAGGGGACTGATGATCTCAGATGTTAAGTCCCATAGCGCTCAGAGCCATTTGAACCTTCCCATGCGATCTCCGAATTTCTGGATCCCTGAAGAAAAACATCTGTGACCGTCGATTTGCTTCAGGCGAAGATGTTCACGCCCGGGTACAATCATGATTCTGTAGGCAACCGTAAACATTTTTCCAATATGACACTGATCGTCTTCTCTCACAATAGGATAAATGTATTAACAGCTATGTCGAGCCGGCCGCGGTGGTCTAGCGGTTCTAGGCGCTCAGTCCGGAACCGCGCGACTGCTACGGTCGCAGGTTCGAATCCTGCCTCGGGCATGGATGTGTGTGGTGTTCTTAGGTTAGGTAGGTTTAAGTAGTTCTAAGTTCTAGGGGACTGATGACCACAGATGTTAAGTCCCATAGTGCTCAGAGCCAGCTATGTCGATTACTTTTGAAATATAAGGGGCGATCACAAAATTTCTGTTCGAAGGCCACACAATCCAGAACCGGTGTGCTAATTACAAAAATTGGCGCGAGCATTGAGGCAATCATCTCACCGACGCACCATGTTGAAAATATCCCTTTGGTAGTACACCGTGTTCTGCTGCGTGACGAAGTCCGTAACTGCCTGCTGCCATCCTCGTCCGACAGGAATCGTCGACCCTTCATCGTCTTTTCTAAGGGAATCTAAGGTAATCGCATGGGGAGAGATCAGGGATACAGGGTGGTTGCTCGAGTGTCTCCCACTTGAGACTTCTGCGTTACGGCATGTGCGATATGGGGGACGTGCATCATTATGAAGCAGCAACATCCCATTTCGACAGACATGGTGCCCCATATACACACATCAAAAAAAGATTTGCATCACCTCGGTTCCGAGAGTTCCGGAACCTGTACAGAAAATAGGAATAGAGATCAACATAAACATCATTTCCGCCCTTTTCCTTGCTCATGAAAACCACACATTGCATGTTGTACCACCATACAGCGAGACCTTCAGATGTGGTGGTCCAGATTGCTATACACACCGGTACCTCTAATACCCAGTAGCACGTCCTCTTGCATTGATGCATGCCTGTATTTGTCGTGGCATTCTATCCACAAGTTCATCAAGGCACTGTTGGTCCAGATTGTCCCACTCCTCAAAGGCGATTCGGGGTTGATCCCTCAGAGTGGTTGGTGGGTCACATCGTCCATAAATAGCCCTTTTGAATCTATCCCAGGCATGTTCGATAGGGTTCATACCTGGAGAACATGCTGGCCACTGTAGTCGAGCTATAGCGTTATCCTGAAGGAAGTCATTCAGAAGATGTGCAAGATGGGAGCCCGAATTGTCGTCCATGGAGACGAATGCCTCGCCAATATGCTGCCAATGAGATTTCACTGTCGGGCGAAGGTGTGCGCTCGCGTATCGTACAGCCGTTATGGTACCTTCCATGTCCGCCGGCGGCGTACGTCGGCCCCACATAAAGCCACCCAAAACAGCAGGGAACCTCCACATTGCTGCACTCGCTGGACGGTGTGTCTAAGGCTTTCAGCCTGACCGGGTTGCCTCCAAACACGTCTCCGACGATTGTCTGGTTGAAGGCATATGCGACACTCATCGGTGAAGAGAATGTGATGCCAATCCTGAGCGGTCCATTCGGCATGTTTTTGGGCCCATCTGTACCTCGCTGCATGGTGTCGTGTTTGCAAAGACGAACCTCACCATGGACGTCGGGAATGAAGTTGCGCATCATGCAGTTTATTGCGCACAATTTGAGTCGTAACACGACGTCTTGTGGCTGCACGAAAAGCATTATTCAACATGGTGGCTTTGCTATCAGGGTTCCTCCGAGCCATAATCCGTAGGTAGCGGTCATTCACTGCGGTAGTAGCCCTTGGGCGGCCTGAGCGAGGCATGTCATCTCCTCCACGTCCGAACAACGTCGCTTTGGTTCACTCCGAGACGCCTGAACACTTCCCTTGTTGAGAGCCCTTCCTGGCACAAAGTAACAATGAGGACGCTATGGAACCGCGGTATTGGCCGTCTAGACCTGCTTGAACTACATACAACACGAGCCGTGTACCTCCTCCCTGGTGGAAAGACTGGAACTGATCGGCTGTCGGACCCTCTCCATCTAATAGGGGCTGTTCATGCATGGTTGTTAACATCTTTGGGCGGGTTTAGTGACATCTCTGAACAGTCAAAGGAAGTGTGTCTGTGATACAATATCCACAGTTAACGTTTGTTTTCAGGAGTCTGGGAACTGGGGTGATGCTAAACTTTTTTTGATGTGGGTACATTCTTCACTCTCCGATGGATTTCTATCAGTATTTGTCATTGGCAGCCAAGAAAAGAACAACAGTACATCGGTCTTGTTTGGACGCATTTGGTAATAAATTCGCCATAGTTCACGTTTCCACATTTACCGCACGGTCATCGGAAAGACACGAGTGGGACGCTAATTCCTTGACTACATGTCGGTGCTTGTATGTCCATATCGGAGTCGCACTACGTTGCAGATACGCTGAAGCAACGCCCTCAGATGGAAACTTCTTTATCGCCCCTTGTAATAATCAGTTTACTTACTTTTTTTGGATCTGTCTCGTTATCATTTCACTGTCCCTTGCACACACGCAACGTAGGATTGCGAAAGGAGGAGGAAAGAAACCGGATGCCTCATTACAAGGAACCATCCCGGGAGTCCCCAGAACAGATTTTCTCGGAAGACATGATTCTGGGTGGTCGGACTGTGATTTGAACCACTGATATCCCGAATGCGGGTCCAGTGACTTAAACGCTGCACTCGGTGTGTATCTGTCGAGTCCGCAGCTCGTGGTCGTGCGGTAGCGTTCTCGCTTCCCACGCCCGGGTTCCCGGGTTCGATCCCCTGCGGGGTCAGGGATTTTCTCTGCCTCGTGATGACTGGGTGTTGTGTGCTGTCCTTAGGTTAGTTAGGTTTAAGTAGTTCTAAGTTCTAGGGGACTGATGACCATAGATGTTAAGTCCCATAGTGCTCAGAGCCATTTTTGTATCTGTCGAACGAAGGCGACTGTGATGAGTATATGTGATGCTTTAGTGTTGTTGGCATGTTGATGTTGCTGTTGATGATGATAAGGAAAGGGAGATCGGGAAATTCGGTGCTGGCAGATAGACCAAACCTTTAGAGTAGCTTAACGTTTTCCATCGACGGACATATCACCACCAGCACTATCACATGCCCTCACTCCATGATACACTAGAGACTAGTTTGGAACTGAACCCAGTATCTAGCTACAAACTGAGAACTAAGGAACTGTACACCACAGACTGTGCTCCCATTACCAGCAAAATATTAGCGTTGAAACTTTTATCCTCCACCAGAACTGGATCCGGTTGTCTCCAAATCGAGTGCCACTACATAAGTGTGCATTAGCATCCGTGCCTATCAATACAGTAAACAGAAATAATAAAAACTAAACTACAGGGTTATTACAAATGATTGAAGCGATTTCACAGCTCTACAATAACTTTATTATTTGAGATATTTTCACAATGCTTTGCACACACATACAAAAACTCAAAAAGTTTTTTTAGGCATTCACAAATGTTAGATATGTGCCCCTTTAGTGATTCGGCAGACATCAAGCCGATAATCAAGTTCCTCCCACACTCAGCGCAGCATGTCCCCATCAATAAGTTCGAAAGCATCGTTGATGCGAGCTCGCAGTTCTGGCACGTTTCTTGGTAGAGGAGGTTTAAACACTGAATCTTTCACATAACCCCACAGAAAGAAATCGCATGGGGTTAAGTCGGGAGAGCGTGGAGGCCATGACATGAATTGCTGATCATGATCTCCACCACGACCGATCCATCGGTTTTCCAATCTCCTGTTTAAGAAATGCCGAACATCATGATGGAAGTGCGGTGGAGCACCATCCTGTTGAAAGATGAAATCGCCGCTGTCGGTCTCCAGTTGTGGCATGAGCCAATTTTCCAGCATGTCCAGATAGACGTGTCCTGTAACGTTTTTTTCGCAGAAGAAAAAGGGGCCGTAAACTTTAAACCGTGAGATTGCACAAAAGACGTTAACTTTTGGTGAAGTGCGAATTTGCTGCACGAATGCGTGAGGATTCTCTACCGCCCAGATTCGCACATTGTGTCTGTTCACTTCACCATTAAGAAAAAATGTTGCTTCATCACTGAAAACAAGTTTCGCACTGAACGCATCCTCTTCCACGAGCTGTTGCAACCGCGCCGAAAATTCAAAGCGTTTGTCATTGTCATCGGGTGTCAGGGCTTGTAGCAATTGTAAACGGTAAGGCTTCTGCTTTAGCCTTTACCGTAAGATTTTCCAAACCGTCGGCTGTGGTACGTTTAGCTCCCTGCTTGCTTTATTCGTCGACTTCCGCGGGCTACGCGTGAAACTTGCCCGCACGCGTTCAACCGTTTCTTCGCTCATTGCAGGCCGACCCGTCGATTTCCCCTTACAGAGGCATCCACAAGCTTTAAACTGCGCATACCATCGCCGAATGGAGTTAGCAGTTGGTGGATCTTTGTTGTACTTCGTCCTGAAGTGTCGTTGCACTGTTATGACTGACTGATGTGAGTGCATTTCAAGCACGACTTAACGCTTTCTCGGCTCCTGTCGCCATTTTGTCTCACTGCGCTCTCGAGCGCTCTGGCGGCAGAAACCTGAAGTGCGGCTTGAGCCGAACAAAACTTTCTGAGTTTTTCTACGTATCTGTAGCGTGTCGTGACCATATGTCAATGAATGGAGCTACAGTGAATTTATGAAATCGCTTCAATCATTTATAATAGCCTTGTACTTCCGAACAGGCCATGGAGGCCCAACGGTACCGGCCGGCCGCCGTGTCATTCTCAGCCCTCAGCCGTCACTGGATGCGGATATGGAGGGGTATGTGGTCAGCACACCGCTCTCCCGGCTGTATGTCAGTTTCCGCGACCGTAGCCGCTACTTCTCAATCAGGTAGCTCCTCAGTAGCTCCACACAAGGGCTGAGAGCACCCCACTTGACAACAGCGTTCGGCAGACCGGATGGTCACCCATCCAAGTGCTAGCCTAGCCCGATAGCCCTTATCTTCGGTTATCTAACGAGAACAGGTGTTACCACTGCGTCAAGGCCGTTAGCAAATAGAAATAGTGCACGTACACTGATGTGACGAAAATCATGTGATAGCGATGTGCACATATACAGATGGCGGTTGTATCGTGAACAAAAGGTATAAAAGGGCAGTGCAATGGCAGAGCTGTCATTTGTGCTCGGGTGATTCATGTGGAAAGGTTTCCGACGTGGTTACGGCAGCACGACAGGAATTAACAGACTTTGAACACGGAATGGTAGTTGGAGCTAAACGCATGGGGCATTCCATTTGGCAAATCGTTAGGGAGTTCAATATTCTGAGATCTACAGTGTCAAGAGTGTGCCGAGAGTACAAAATTTAGGGCATTAATCTCAGCATAGACAACGCAGTGACCGACGGCCTTCAGATAACGACCGAGAGCAGTGGCGTTTGAGTGGATTTGTTAGTACTAACAGACAAGAAACACTGCTTGAAATAAGCTCAGAAATCGGTGGGGGACGTACGACGAAAGCATCCGTTAGGACAGTGCGGTGGAATTTGGCGTTAGTGGGGTATGGCGGCAGACGACTGACGCGAGTGCTCTTGCTAACCGCAGGACATTGCTTGCAGCGCCTCTGCTGTGCTCGTGACGATATCGGTTGGACCGACACCCCCGGGATAACAAGGCCGCCCAGCAGTGTTAGTGACGTCACACTAAGCGGCCCATAGCCGACGCAGCAGTCCACGGACACCTCCGTACAGACGCGCCTGATGCTAACGATCTTCTGTCCGTCATACAGAAAGGAGCGAACTATAATTCGAACCAAAGACCAAATTATATATATTCTTGTAAACAGCATCAAGGTTCATAACGAAATACCGATTACATATACGGGCAGGAATAGGTTCTAGAACTCCTCTGAAAAGTGTTTATCTTCAGTACCATTGTCAGGTATTCTAAATAGAAAAGCACTTTGTTAGTAACAGACAGCAATAATGATACTTGCAGTTGGTGATTTCTACGTGGAAAAGGAAATAAGCTGTAGAGAGATTGAAAATGGTAAGTGAAGAGAGCCTCAGCCTTTTGCTCACATTCTTACATGTAATGCACTTGGTTGTTTTTCATTATCTTACCTTTCGTGACATTTTTAATATTGTTTCAAGAAGTGTATCTTCAATAGCAGAGTGAACTTCAAATTGTCAGGCTTTTCTTAAAGGAAAGAGCAGTCCCTTAGTATCACAGTGCAAGACAGAATCTTGTGTTCAGTGATGTCTATGTTAAAAGGAGAATATTTGATATCTATCTTTTGTTTCCATTCTTTATTACTGGGGATACACTTGTAAAAATTCTTGAAAAGAGACGTCACCATGAACATATAAGTAAATTCACAATAGTCATATGTTTTATGAGATAAAGCGAACTCTTGTTACCTTATTGTAAACGAAAGTTGTGAGGGTTTTTCTATGTATGACAGTGTTTAAGATAATTTACTTTCAGTGTAATAGCTTGAAAATGTTAAGTCCTGCTGTCAGTTGGCATTTGTCACCACCTGTATACGAGTTTTAAAGCTAAATAGTGTTCTGACAATTATAAAATAGTGGCAAAGTTCCTCAATCGATTAAACTTATTCCTGCCCGTATATGTAATCGGTATTTCGTTATGAACCTTGATGCAGTTTACAAGAATATATATAATTTGGTCTTTGGTTCGAATTACAGTTCGCTCCTTTCTGTATGACGGACAGAAGATCGTTAGCATCAGGCGCGTCTGTGCGGAGGTGTCCGTGGACTGCTGCGTCGGCTGTGGGCCGCTTAGTGTGACGTCACTAACACTGCTGGACGGCCTTGTTATCCCGGGGGTGTCGGTTGGACCCTAGACCACTGAATAACTGCCGCGCGGGATTAGCCGAGCGGTCTTGGGCGCTGCAGTCATCGACTGTGTGGCTGGTCTCGGCGGAGGTTCCAGTCCTCCCTCGGGCATGGGTGCATGTGTTTGTCCTTAGGATAATTTAGGTTAAGTCCCATAAGATTTCACACACATTTGAACATTTTTGGACTGAATAACTGTAGCCTGGTCAGATGAGTCCCTGGTTTCAGTTGGTAAGAGCTGATGACAGTGTTCGAGTGTGGTGCAGACCCGACCTAGCCGTGGACCGAAGTTGTTAAGCTGGCGGTGCGGTGGCTACATAATGGTATGAACTGTGTTTACATGGGGTTGACTTAGTCGTCTGGTCTAACTGAACTACACTGGGACGCTTTGCAACCACACATTGATTTCATGTTACCAAACAACGACGGAATTTTTATGAATGACAATGTGTGGTGTCACCAGCCCACATTTGTTCGCAATTGTTTTGAAGAACGTTCTGGACAGTTCGAGTGAATGGTTTGGCCATCCAGATCGCCCGACATGAATCCTATCGAACATGTATGGGACAATTCATTCATGAAGAAAATCCTACACCGGCAACACTTGTGCAATTGTGGATGGTTGTGGAAGCAGCATCGCTCAGTATTTCTGCAGACTACTTCCAACGACTTGTTTAGTCGATGCCAAGTCGAGTTTCTGCACTACGCCAGGAAAAAGGAGGTCCGATACGATATTAAGAGGACTTTTATAACCTCATTGTCAATTTCAGTACCGCGCTTGACATCTGATTCACCCCTCCTCTTCCCTCTTATCGAGCGAGGTGGCACAGTGATTAGCGCACTAGATTCGGATTCGGAAGGACTGCAATTCAGACAACCGTCTGGTCATCGTGGTTTTGTTTTTTAGTGATTTTCCTAGATTGCTTAAGGAAACTGCCGGGATGTCCCCTCGAAAAGAACACTGATGATTTCCTTTACAATTCTTCCACAATACGAGTTTATATCCGTCCCTAACTACCTCGTAATCGACGGATACTTAAAACCCAATGATCCTTACTTCTTCCTTCCTGCGCAGTCCGCGTGGTTCGTTCGTGCAGATCCCCACGGCAATGATCTGTCCAAGCAGCTGTGCAACTAACCTGCAGCAGAGCGATGGGAAACTGAGTGTGGACCTCGGTAGTCATCCAGAGACGAAAGCTTTCGTGTATATTTTCCGTCTCGACGAGCGCGTCCATGGCTTCGCTGCAGAATGGCAGCGACAGGTGAATGTTCTGCAGCAGCACCCAGCCGCCGCCCGCCATCGAGTCGCAGATCAGCCTGCGGGCGCACAGCTCTTGTCCCTGTCCCATGGACACCGCCCGCAGTGCTGTAAAACACGTGCATACTTGGTTCACACTAAAGTACAAAAAAATACACTACTCGCCATTAAAATTGCTACCCCAAGAAGAAATGCAGATGATAAGCGGGTATTAATTGGAAAAATATATTATACTAGAACTGACATGTGATTACATTTTCATGCAATTTGGGTGCAAGAGATCCTGAGAAATCAGTACCCAGAACAACCACCTCTGGCCGTAATAACGGTCTTGATACGCATGGGCATTGAGTCAAAGAGAGCTTGGATGCCGTGTACAGGTACAGCTGGCCATGCAGCTTCAACACGATACCACAGTTCATCAAGAGCAGTGACTGGCGTATTGTGACGAGCCAGTTGCTCGGCCACCATTGACCAGACGTTTTCAATTAGTGAGAGATCTGGAGAATGCGCTGGCCAGGGCAGCAGTCGAACACTTTCTGTATTCAGAAAGGCCCGTACAGGACATGCAACATGCGATCGTGCATTATCCTGCTGAAATGTAGGGTTTCGCAGGGATCGAATGAAGGGTAGTGCCACGGGTCGTAACACATCTGAAATCTAACATCCGCTGTTCAATGTGCAGTCAATGCGAACAAGAGGTGACCGAGAGGTGTAACCAATGGCACCCCATACCATCACGCCGGGCGATGCGCCAGTATGGCGATGACGAATACACGCTTCCAATGTGCGTTCACCACAATGTCGCCAAACACGGATGCAGCCATCATGATGCTGTAAACAGAACCTTGATTCATCTGAAAAGATAACGTTATGCCATTCGTGCACCCAGGTTCGTCGTTGAGTACACCATCACAGGCGCTCCTGTCTGTGATGCAGCGTCAAGGGTAACCGCAGCCATGTTCTCCGAGCTGATAGTGCATGATCCTGCAAACGTCGTCGAACTGTTCGTGCAGATGGTTGTTGTCTTCCAAGCGTCCCCATCTGTTGACTCGGGGATCGAGACGTGGCTGCACGATCCGTTACAGCCATGCGGACAAGATGCCTGTCATCTCGACTGCTAGTGATACGAGGCCGTTGGGATCCAGCACGGCGCTCCGTATTACCCTCCGGAACCCACCGACTCCATATTCTGCTAACAGTCATTGGATCTCGACCAACACGAGCAGCAATGTCGCGATACGATAAACCGCAATCGCGATAGGCTACAATCCGACCTTTATCAAAGTCGGAAACGTGATGGTACGCCTTTCTCCTCCTTACACGAGGCATCACAACAACGTTTCACCAGGCAACGCCGGTCAACTGCTGTTTGTGTATGAGAAATCGGTTGGAAACTTTCCTCATGTCAGCACGTTGTAGGTGTCACCACCGGCGCCAACCTTGTGTGAATGCTCTGAAAAGCTAATCATTTGCATATCACAGCATCTTCTTTCTGTTGGTTAAATTTCGCGTTTGTAGCACGTCATCTTGGTGGTGTAGCAATTTTAATGGCCAGTAGTGTAGATAGTTCAGTAAGAAAAAGATGGTTTTTTATTTGTTTAACAACTTCGCAGCTGCTTTGCTGATCAACCTCACTGCTTATTACAGCAATGAATATTTTTCGACAAGTTTTCTTTTTACTTACATAATACACCCACAGTTGGTCTTAAAATCATTACCGACAAGGCAGAAGTGATGGTGCAGGGGACCAGTGTAGAGAGCACTATCGAAAGACGTAGATCTGAGTTTGTGTTATGCAGAAACCTTTAAATACCTGAGTGTAATGCTCGTCACCTTCGTGACATTCCAAACTTGCAGTAGCCCAATGAATACAGCCTGTCTTGGCTGGATATGCTTTTGTCGAACCTGGAGTTATAGCTGGGGATTACAGGGTGTGGACAAAAATACGGAAACACCGAAAATACAACACAATACCACTCCTAATACGGTGTATAAAAACCGCTGGCTTTCAAAACAGCGTCCAGTCATCTCGGAATGGATAAATACAGGTTCTGTATGGTTATCAAGAAATTCCTGCAAAATAATGGCAAGATCAGGTAGCGATGATGAATGGCAAGATCAGGTAGCGATGATGGAGATGGACATCGATCATGCACCCTTCTCTCCAAAGCAGATCACAAAGACTCAATGATATTGAGATCTGGTGACTGTGGTCGTCAGGGAAGATGCGTCAGTTCATCCTCATGCTCACGAATCCGGCCCTGGACGATGCAAGCTTTGTGAACAGAGGCCCTGCCATTTTGGAGCACAGAATCACCATCGGGGAACAAACTTTGTACCATGGGATAGACCTGATCAGCCAAAATGGTTACACAATGCTTGGCAGTAATGCAACGTTGGAGAGTAATCATGGAGCCCATGGAATACCACGATATGGCTGCGCAGATCACCGCCGAACCCCCTCCCTGTTTCACTCTTGGGACGAAAACTCCGCCAGAAGTTGAACACAATGTGAAACAAGAGTCATCCGTCTGAATTACTTTCTCCTATTGCTCCATAGTCCAGGTTTTATGGCTTCAGTAGTACCTTTTCCTGTTACGGGCATTTGCATCACTGAGGAGTGGTTTTAGAATGCCCGCTCGCCTTGCAGTTTCCCGCTTCGGGAGCTGTCTTCGTGTTGTTCTGGTGCTATCCTCTTCAATAACTCAAGACATACTGTCATCGCGTTGTGACTTAGTGCATAATGTTTTTCCGCTTTTCCCGTATTAGGTATAAATCTTCAATACGGTGCCTCTTGAAACGCCAAACACTTCAACTACCTTAGTTACGGAAGCAGCCACTATACGACCACCAACAATTTGCCTACCTTCGAACACACTGAGCGACATAATGAACACACAACTGTAGAGAACACTGTTGTGCCCACGACTGACACTTGCAACGTATTGAGGACATTCCAGAATGCTATTCGTGTCCAAATACAACAGCCCAACGAGCGGACTTGGCTAGCATGTGCATTTATGTTCAAGCATGAATTTATTGCGGTGTTTCAATATTTTTGTCGAACCGCTGTAATGACTGCCGCCAGCCCTCCGTGACCATAAATACTTTATTGACCACAGTGTGGCGCACCGGCGGAATGATGTGTATCAAAGGGAGTGGAGATCTTGGCAAGGATGGCACGAACCTTTACAGAAATATCCTCAACCTCGAGCTGTGCTGTGTGCCGATGAGGAGAATGGCTGTTGAGGCATAACAGTCTTTAGTTGACAATATTTGTGCCACTTGCTGCACGCCATTTGTATAAAACATACCTAAGAACTGTCTCTGTCTGGGAACATTTGTAGTTCCATAGTTGCTCGTGGAATGACAAAGGATCTTACGTCAGTTACAAACACTCCTAGCGGTTCGGGTGGCCTGTTAGGCTGTATTAACACCCATACGACAAAGAGACCCTGCGTGGCCACTCCATCAGAGGAGACTGTCGACAGTGGAGAAACTATTATCAGTAACAAACCACATCAGGTCGTAAATAACGTATACATTGTAATTACGCGATTAGAAGGTATGTACATTCGATAAGCTGTGATCTTTCCACATGCGTCACAGGGAATTGCAGGATCATTAAAATGAATTAAAAAACTGGGAAACGGTGGACTTCTGATGGTGACAACAAGAGCTGCTCAAGCATACGTACTACTGGGGGTTAAATCGCTAGGAGATGGTGGTTTAACTACACAGCTACACACCGCTCTCAATTACAGTAAAGGGAAATCAGATGCAGGGACATAATGCATATGGATAACAAGAAACTACAACAGGAATTGGAAGGTAAAGGTGTGACTGACGTCTTGAAAATTATGAACTGTGGGCCTGAAAAGATGTCAGCCTTTATTATGGCATCAAATGCACCGAAATTACGTGCGAACATTGGAACATGTTTCAACCACCGTAGGTTAAGCCCAATATACCTAACCTGAAGCGACGCTTCATATACCATCATTTTCGGCACACCACCATGGGATGCAAAGATCAAGTGACGTACAGCAGACGTGGTTTGACTGCCAAGGAAAGAAATACTCCCTGTACAGTTCCACCATTGTGAGTGAATTTCTTGCAACAATACAAAGTACAATGTAGGCAATGTTTGGTCTTCATGGAGGATAAAAAATATCGGAAATCAATGTCACTCAAAGTCTGGTATACTGTAAGACATTTGAGGCAATACGGCCATTGGCTTTCGAAGTCCGCAATGAAGCAGCTTGCATCAAAGATAAATGTTGGCATACAGTTAATGACAGCATATAAAGTATAAGAGCATGTATCTGTAAATGTAGCTGAAAAGCTGCTCCACTGACTAAACCAAAATGTACTCATACGTATACAGCGGAAACAAATACTGGCAACAGAATGTGTTTATGAGAAGATTGGTGCTTCTTAACGGAAGGCAGAAAAATGTAAACTAAAAATATTCCTGGTAGAACAGTCTTAACAACGTCCTAAAAATCCAACAAGAAACTAGGAAGATTTGGCGCAAAACCGTCAGACCGTGCGATCATGTTCCTGTCTGACGTATTAGATGATGACCATTCACACGATGATGGGTATGGTGAGTCATGGTACACGGTTCGTTTATTAAGCACAATACACTAGTTACACAGAACACAAGCACAGTACTCCAAACAAACTCCAGGTGAAGTCGACTACGAGCTGTATGTGTGAATCCGTCCGGCACAGTGAACCTCACAAAGTCAATTTCCGTCGTGGTGGTCGTCGTAGAATTAACAGCCGGTTCACAGCGTCTGATCAGTGAGCGAGGACAACACGCAAGCGGTCCTCCGCTAGGTGTGTTGGCACCTCTGTTCTTAGCGGGAAGAAGCTGACTGGGGCCAGTGGAACCTATGCAAACTGATCGCATGTATCGATATCAGAATCGCTGGATATAGCAGGGTATGTTGATATCTGCCTGAAGCAACCAGCAAGACCCTCAAGTAAACCTTCCCCCAACAATGCAAGGAAAGAAAGCAAAAACCTCAGTGCTAAGTGACTCCCATACTAAAGTGGAGCCGGCCGGCGTGGCCGTGCGGTTCTAGGCGCTTCAGTCTGGAACCGCGCGACCACTACGGTCGCAGGTTCGAATCCTGCCTCGGGCATGGATGTGTGTGATGTCCTTAGGTTAGTTAGGTTTAAGTAGTTCTAAATTCTAGGGGACTGATGACCACAGATGTTAAGTCCCATAGTGCTCAGAGCCATTTGAGCTAAAGTGGAACATCAACGAGTTCAGGAGTCATGCGGAGGAACTAAGTTCTAGTACAGGGAATACCGGTGTATATATGTCTCCAACAGACATACTTTAAAGTTATTGACACCTCTTTGCTGCGTGGTTAGATCCTCCACAAAAAGGCTAGCTTAGTGAGGAGAGAGCTAAAGCAACAGTGGATATTTTTTCGAAACAATGTATACCACACCTTGCATACCCCTCACTAGCAGGTTACAAGCGGTTGTTCTATCAGTGCATGTTCATTACGGGTTAACAGTATGTTCCCGCTACATATCCCCACACGTAATTCTATAATGAGAAGCTCTTACTGAACTTTTCGTATAACTTCTCCAATTATCCGTCCTATGTGTGGATTTCAGAGCACACAATGTGCTACAGGGGCTCAGCACCTGGCAGTCCCGGGGTATGAGCCACTGACATCCTTCTAAGCTCATCACATACAAGTCTATTGAACAGTAGCACTGCTACAGGATCGTTCATTGGTTTCCAGCCCTCATATACACTGCTCAATGGGAATTAGTCTATGAGCCGCGCGGGGTAGCCGCGCGTTCTAGGGAGTCTTGCACGGTTCGCGTGCCTCCCCCCGTCGGAGGTTCGAGTCCTCCCTCGGGCATGGGTGAGTGTGTCGTCCTTAGAGTAAGTTAGTTTAAGTTAGATTAAGTGGTATGAAAGCTTAGGGACCGATGACCTCAGTCCCATAAGACCTTACCACAAATTTCCAAATTTCAAAAATTAGTCTATGACTTGCACGCCACAGACCACTTTATCGTTTACCTACCAGACAGAGCAGTGATCGGAATAAAGCAGCCACAATGGGTGTTCGGTAAGGCAAGTACTGCGGAAGCGTATGCAAAAGAGGAGCACTAATTGTTACAAAGTTAATTAACTTTAGCACCTGATGGAAACAAAAGTCAATGTTCATCGCAACAAGCATCCTGCGTATTTTCTCCTCTGTATTACTACGGATTACATGCGCCTGTTCACATTTGTACTTTTAAAGGAGAGCGTGTGAGGGGCCATAGTTGAAATCTGCTGCGTCAAGGGGGAATTGTCCAATCACCTGGTGTCTTCTACAGATGCCCTATCCCAGAAGCAGCAGGTAAGTCATGGTGTTTGAGTCCCTCTATATGAAGCTACAAGAAACAATCTGATGAATGGGCTAAGGCTCTGAACAGTATCAAATAAGAAGTCAAATTTCAAAGAGGGAAGCCGAAGGCTTTTACTGAGCGATAAAGGTAGCCGTCAAAGTCATAAGCTGCAAACAAATAGTGCAATAAATATTCGACTACAATGTCACATATAATACAATCAAATACGTTACGATTGTCAAAATACTTCGCATAGTTTACAGTGACATATGAAAATAGACTCCCTAATTACGCCTCTACTTTACATTGCTCGCAGACCTACTTTTACATAATCGGCGGGGAGCTAAGTAACCCTTTGGTGGTCGCGCGGGGTGTCCAGAACACCCCAGAGGAAGTAATGTGGGAGCCTTGAGCAAAAATAGCCGGCCGGTGTGGCCGAGCCGTTCTAGGCGCTTCAGTCTGGAACCGCGTGACTGCTATGGTCGCAGGTTCGAATCCTGCCTCGGGCATGGATGTGTGTGATGTTCTTAGGTTAGTTAGGTTTAAGTAGTTCTAAGTTCTAGGGGACTGATGGCCTCAGATGTTAAGTCCCACAGTGCTCAGAGCCATTTGAAGCAATTTTTTGAGCAAAAATAGCATACATAATGGAAGCTCGAGTTCCAAGAAAATATGCAGCAATATGTCTTCGGGTGTCAACAACACTTTGCGCGGCTCTCTGTGTTACTGTGTGTTGAAAAAGTTTATAGTTGTATTCCGTAGCAGTTGTTTGTCTCTTGTGACTGTGTGGTTAATTCAGCAGTGGATCCATACGGAGTAGGACCAGAAAGAGTGCAGAAGCTTCTGCAAGAGGTATTAGACGAATGTTCTGAAGAAGAGGACAAGGAAGAAGAGGAAACAGACAGTCGTGAAGCTCCATCTCTAGAGATGGGGGATCCGCTCTTGAACTAATTCATAGAGTTGAATCTTTCAAAGGAGTGAACAATCAGTGATTCAGAAAAAAAGAACGGTAGCTCCAAACGTTTCCCACGGCAGAGAGAGAGAGAGAGAGAGAGAGACGGAGCATATCAGCAGCGCCTCTGCTGGTCAGAGCACAGTGCACGCCACACAACACAGCCAGCGCCGGCCTCTGCCCTGCTTCTACCTTGGCCGCCTGCATTGTGCAGTGCCCCATTGGATTTTGTGTTTCACATATGCTGTGCCATCTCTGTGCGTCGTCTGCCGTGTGCAGTGTCTGGCGCAGCTTAACTTCGCATCGCACTCTGTTGGCGATCGCTTCAGTTGCATGTCCTGCCCTCTGGGCAGTTGATGCGAACAACAGGACAGAGAGCCACCTAGCGGATAACATAGGAACTACTTGCAAAAACCTGCTCGCAAGGGAACGGACGATTTGTCTCGGAGCGGGTGAGTTCACCGCACCCCCCACCCTCGGAACTCGCCCGCTCAACGCTCACCCCACAGTCTCGACTCTAGCCAGAGCGTTGAGCAAAGCGACTCAGGTGTCACTCTGGTCTCTGCAGTCTCAGCTCATGCAGTAATACAACTCGCGGCTCGACCTGCTCGACTCAGCGCCTCTGCATCGGAGTTCGTCCCCACTGGATATTGTTCTTCGTAGTAATACCGCTATGTATATTACTTTATTATGTTATGTATACATCAATTGTTTTTATTTTATTTTTATTTGTTTAAACTGATTAGATTAGGTTCCTGATGACTCCTCTTACTATAGGATTTTTATTATGGACACTCGAATTTACGCTTTAATTACGAGCGAACCGATAAACGTATCGCAAAATGTGATACACCAATATTTTCCTTGTTTTATTCTGCGTAAGGCTATATGCAGCACTTTCGTTTTACAGTCAAATTTATATTTTTTTTTCTTATTCTGGTACGGATTTTGCGATTTTAGGCGTCTTTGGAAGGAAACGTTCACTTTTTAAAATATATGGCTTGCGATGTATTTGTATGAGGTTAATGAAATTTTAATACATTATAGCCAAATATATTGTTAATGTAAATCTCAAGTTACAACATTTTCCGATCACCCAAAAAACCACGATAGTGCAAAATAAATCAATAATCAAAAACTTTGTCATATCGTGGAAATTTCAATAAACAATACAAAATTCTTACTCATTATCTGTGTTACTTCAAAATAGGATCAAATAAGATCAAAATACAGGTATAGTACTGGAATAAACCAAGTTTAAAGGGCAATGTGCCTTCCATTTATTTTCTATTGTAAATGAGTGGTGAGTCATGAAAAAGAGCTAATTCATTTCAGGGAGTGAACAGTTCTGATCCAATCTCTGAAAAGAACAGTTTTGCCCATCTCTATCCATCTCATCACAGCCACACGGAAACAGAGAATGGAGGCAACGTAGAATCACAAGTACAGCAGATAATCAAAGCACGCGTGATTCCTTTGTTGGAAAGGATAAGGTTAGCAAATGGATGAAAAACTGTCGTAGTTCAAAGTTAGTACTTGAAGTGTAGAACTTTTAATTCACCTCCCTGGTGCGAAAGCTGTCTCAAAAGATGAAAAAACTGCTACTGTCTCTTTCCTGATATTCACAAATTACGTAATCATTAGAACGATTACATCGCGCAATCATTTACATAAAGCACACAGCATCAAATTTCACAAGAGACATTGATGTCAAATCAACTGATGAGGAGGAAATCAAATCCCTTCTTGGACTGTTGATACTGGCAAGGCGTTATCGAGCAGAACCCAGAAACGGAAAGAATTATAGGACAGAAACGGTTTCGAAATTGCAATATTTCACGCAACAGTGAGTTGGCGCCGGTTTAGTTTCTTGTTCTGCTGTTTGAGATTCGATGATATTCGAAACAGACCACAGCGTAAAGAGCTTTATTGCCTAGCTGGATTCAGAGAAGTGTTTGAGTTATTTCTGTCGAACTGTGACAATAATTATACTGTGTCAGAATCTACGACGGCGATGAGCTACTGGTTGCATGAAGTAGCAAATGCTGTTTTCGTCAGCACATACCAAGCAAGCCAGCAAAGTATGGATTAAAGATTTTCACCTTGTACGATACAAGAACATGGTATACTTTGGGGATGGTAAACAACCAGAGGATCCCTCTGCATTCTCAGACGCATCTAAGGAGATGGTAAATATACTTGTACGACTTCTCGAATGGACAGGACGAAATGTCATACTAGGCAACTGGTTTCGTTCCATCTTACTGGCTGAAGAACTCCTGAAGAAGAAATCGAGAGCAGTAGAAAATCTTAGAATGAATAAGAGAGAGTAACCTCCAGAGTTTGTTTGCATGAGTGGTCGTGAACTAAGAAGCAGCTTTGTTGGATTCAGAAAGGATAGTACCATAGATTCATAGGAGCGTATGTACTACTTATTCAAACTCAAGGAAAACCAGACGCTGCCCACTTGCCCTGTTTTTTTTTCGAATGATTGACATAGCTGGCATTAACGCCTTTGTCATATATGCAAGTAACAACAGTGAGAAGATTTCACGAAGAATATTATTACATGAAGTCGAAAAAGCATTAGTAATACAAGAGAGCAGCCACTCACTCCAGGCCTAAACATGTTAGAGAGAAAGCTGCTAAAATGACGGGTATTGGAGACAGAAACAATGTAGTACCTTCTGAACGTAGGATTTACACTGAAGAGCCAAAGAAACTGGTACACTTGCCTAATACACTCCTGGAAATTGAAATAAGAACACCGTGAATTCATTGTCCCAGGAAGGGGAAACTTTATTGACACATTCCTGGGGTCAGATACATCACATGATCACACTGACAGAACCACAGGCATATAGACACAGGCAACAGAGCATGCACAATGTCGGCACTAGTACAGTGTATATCCACCTTTCGCAGCAATGCAGGCTGCTATTCTCCCATGGAGACGATCCTAGAGATGCTGGATGTAGTCCTGTGGAACGGCTTGCCATGCCATTTCCACCTGGCGCCTCAGTTAGACCAGCGTTCGTGCTGGACGTGCAGACCGCGTGAGACGACGCTTCATCCAGTCCCAAACATGCTCAATGGGGGACAGATCGGGAGATCTTGCTGGCCAGGGTAGTTGACTTACACCTTCTAGAGCACGTTGGGTGGCACGGGATACATGCGGACGTGCATTGTCCTGTTGGAACAGCAAGTTCCCTTGCCGGTCTAGGAATGGTAGAACGATGGGTTCGATGACGGTTTGGATGTACCGTGCACTATTCAGTGTCCCCTCGACGATCACCAGTGGTGTTCGGCCAGTGTAGGAGATCGCTCCCCACACCATGATGCCGGGTGTTGGCCCTGTGTGCCTCGGTCGTATGCAGTCCTGATTGTGGCGCTCACCTGCACGGCGCCAAACACGCATACGACCATCATTGGCACCAAGGCAGAAGCGACTCTCATCGCTGAAGACGACACGTCTCCATTCGTCCCTCCATTCACGCCTGTCGCGACACCACTGGAGGCGGGCTGCACGATGTTGGGGCGTGAGCGGAAGACGGCCTAACGGTGTGCGGGACCGTAGCCCAGCTTCATGGAGACGGTTGCGAATGGTCCTCGCCGATACCCCAGGAGCAACAGTGTCCCTAATTTGCTGGGAAGTGGCGGTGCGGTCCCCTACGGCACTGCGTAGGATCCTACGGTCTTGGCGTGCATCCGTGCGTCGCTGCGGTCCGGTCCCAGGTCGACGGGCACGTGCACCTTCCGCCGACCACTGGCGACAACATCGATGTACTGTGGAGACCTCACGCCCCACGTGTTGAGCAATTCGGCGGTACGTCCACCCGGCCTCCCGCATGCCCACTATACGCCCTCGCTCAAAGTCCGTCAACTGCACATACGGTTCACGTCCACGCTGTCGCGGCATGCTACCAGTGTTAAAGACTGCGATGGAGCTCCGTATGCCACGGCAAACTGGCTGACACTGACGGCGGCGGTGCACAAATGCTGCGCAGCTAGCGCCATTCGACGGCCAACACCGCGGTTCCTGGTGTGTCCGCTGTGCCGTGCGTGTGATCATTGCTTGTACAGCCCTCTCGCAGTGTCCGGAGCAAGTATGGTGGGTCTGACACACCGGTGTCAATGTGTTCTTTTTTCCATTTCCAGGAGTGTATGTGTAGAGCCACCACGAGCACGCAGAAGTGCCGCAACATGACATGGCATGCACTCGACTAATGTCTGTAGTAGTGCTGGAGGGAATTGACACCATGAATCCTGCAGGGCTGTCCATAAATCTGTAAGAGTACGAGGGGGTGGAGATCTCTTCTGAACAGCTCGTTGCAAGACATCCCAGATATACTCAATAATGTTCATGTCTGGGGAGTATGGTAGCCAGAGGAAGAGTGTTCCTAGAGCCACTCTGTAGCAATTCTGAACGTGTGAGGTGTCGCATTGTCCTGCTGGAATTGCCAGAGTCCGTCGGAATACACAATGGACATGAATGGATGCAGGTGATCAGACAGGATGCTTACGTACGTGTCACCTATCAGAGTCGTATCTAGACGTATCAGAAGTCCCATATCACTCCAACTACACACGCCCCACACCATTACAGAACCTACACTAGCTTGAACAGTCCTTGGATTCATGAGGTTGTCTCCATACCCGTACACGTCCATCCGCTCGAAACAATTTGAAACGAGACTCGTCTGACCAGGCAACATGGTTCCAGTCACCTACAGTCCAATGTCGGTGTTGACGGGCACAGGCGGTGCGAAAAGCTTTGTGTCGTGCAGTCATCAAGGGTACACGAGTGAGCTCTTGGCTCCAAAAGCCCATATCGATGATGTTTCGCTGAATGGTTCGCACACTGACACTTGCTGCTGGTCCAGCATTGAAATCTGCAGCAATGTGCGAAGGGTTGTACTTCTGTGACGTTGAACGATTCTCTTCAGTCGTGGTTGGTCCCGTTCTTGCAGGATGTTTTTTCTGCCGCAGCGACGTCGGAGATTTGATGTTTTACCGGATGCCTGATATCCACGGCACACTCGTCAAATGATCGTACGGGAAAATCCCCAATTAATCGCTATCTCGGAGATTTTGTGTCCCATCGCTCGTGCCCAAACTACGTATAATAGGACGTTCAAACTCACTTAAATCTTGATAGCCTGCCATTATAGCAGCAGTAACCGATCTTACAACTGCGCCAGACACTTGTTGTCTTATATACACGTTGCTGAACACAGAGCCGAATTCTGCCTGCTTACGTATGTCTGTATTTGAATATGCATGCCTATACCAGTTTCCTTGGCGATCAATGTGTAAGAAATATGTATCTTCTGTGTAATACAGAAACTTCTGATGATGGTCAACGCCCGAAACTAGTCCAGTGAAATACAAGACTCCCATAAAGCAGCTTTTGTCGAACAGTTGATTAATAAGATGACATATTCACAACATTTAGTTTTAATTTATCAAATAGACAGAGGAAGAGTGTTCCTGGAGCCACTCTGTAGCAATTCTGAACGTGGGAGATGTCGCATTGTCCTGCTGGAATTGCCAGAGTCCGTCGGAATAGACAATGGACATGAATGGATGCAGGTGATCAGACAGGATGCTTACGTACGTG
Organism: Schistocerca cancellata; assembly: GCF_023864275.1. Classification (NCBI taxonomy): domain Eukaryota; kingdom Metazoa; phylum Arthropoda; class Insecta; order Orthoptera; family Acrididae; genus Schistocerca; species Schistocerca cancellata. The sequence continues at coordinate 872,698,778 of NC_064629.1, read as the reverse complement.
ACACCTGTCAGAGTCGTATCTAGACGTATGAGGGGTCCCATATCACTCCAACTGCACACGGCCCACACCATTACAGAACCTACACCTGCTTGAACAGTCCTTGGATTCATGAGGTTAGTTATAGGCTACAATCCGACCTTTATCAAAGTCGGAAACTTGATGGTACGCATTTCTCCTCCTTCCACGAGGTATCACAACAACGTTTCACCAGACAACGCCGGTCAACTGCTGTTTGTGTATGAGAAATCGGTGGGAAACTTTCCTCATGTCAGCACGTTGTAGGTGTCGCCACCGGCGCCAACCTTGTGTGAATGCTCTGAAAAGCTAATCATTTGCATGTCACAGCATCTTCTTCCTGTCGGTTAACTTTCGCGTCTGTAGCACGTCATCTTCGTGGTGTAGCAATTTTAATGGCCAGTAGTGTATGTATCTATTGTGTAATACAGATACTTCAGATGATGGTCAACGCCCGAAACTAGTCCAGTGAAATACAAGACTCCCATAAAGCAGCTTTTGTCGAACAGTTGATTAATAAGATGACATATTCACAACATTTAGTTTTAATTTATCAAATAGACAAATAATTGCAAATATCCTCGTATTTCAAATACCATAACGTTCACTTGGGATTGTTGTTGTTGTTGTTGTTGTTGTGGTCTTCAGTCCTGAGACTGGTTTGATGCAGCTCTCCATGCTACTCTATCCTGTGCAAGCTTCTTCATCTCCCAGTACCTACTGCAACCTACATCCTTCTGAATCTGCTTAGTGTATTCATCTCTTGGTCTCCGTCTACGATTATTACCCTCCACGCTGCCCTCCAATACTAAATTGGTGATCCCTTGATGCCTCAGAACATGTCCTACCAACCGATCCCTTCTTCTGGTCAAGCTGTGCCACAAACTTCTCTTCTCCCCAATCCTATTCAATACTTCCTCATTAGTTATGTGATCTACCCATCTAATCTTCAGCATTCTTCTTCAGCACCACATTTCGAAAGCTTCTATTCTCTTCTTGTCCAAACTATTTATCGTCCATGTTTCACTTCCATACATGGCTACACTCCATACAAATACTTTCAGAAACGACTTCCTGACACTTAGATCTATACTCGATGTTAACAAATTCCTCTTCTTCAGAAACGCTTTCCTTGCCATTGCCAGTCTACATTTTATATCCTCTCCACTTCGACCATCATCAGTTATTTTGCTCCCCAAATAGCAAAACTCCTTTATTACTTTAAGTGTCTCATTTCCTAATCCAATTCCCTCAACATCACCCGACTTAATTCGACTACATTCCATTATCCTCGTTTTGCTTTTGTTGATGTTCATTTTATATCCTCCTTTCAAGACACTGTCCATTCCATTCAACTGCTCTTCGAAGTCGTTTGCTGTCTCTGACAGAATTACAATGTCATCGGCAAACCTCAAACTTTTTATTTCTTCTCCATGGATTTTAATACCTACTCCGAATTTTTCTTTTGTTTCCTTTACTGCTTGCTCAATATACAGATTGAATAACACTGAGGAGAGGCTACAACCGTGTCTTACTCCCTTCCCAACCACTGCTTCCCTTTCATGTCCCTCAACTCTTATATCTGCCATCTGGTTTCTGTACAAATTGTAAATAGCCTTTCGCTCCCTGTATTTAACCCCTGCCACCTTTAGAATTTGATAGAGAGTATTCCAGTCAACATTGTCAAAAGCTCTCTCACTTGGGATAGTGGATTAAAATCAGGTCTGTGTCTTATGGCTACGTTTTTGCGCTGGAAATTACACGCCCATCAGTAGTAAGAAAGAGCGCTAAGCAGGTACTGACGTATCTCCTTGGCTCTGGCGAGGCTGGTGATCTGCGGCGACGGATCCGAGCCTATGGAGAGGATGCAGACGAGCGGCGTCCGCGGCTCCGACTCGGACCACGTCAGCTCCAGGTCCAGGATGCTCGCCTCCCCGTACTCCGGCCCCAGCGACTCTGCACAGCACAAAAACCATCAGTGTACCACACTGACTAGCAAAGTCGTTGTCTTCTTTCTGTTGTGCGTGTGTCCAGCATCCCCGCAGTGTCAGCAAGGTTGTTAAAGGATTTGCCGTAGTTAATTTAACTGGTGGCCGGATGTCCTCCATGTCACCATCCCGTTACCCCCTCGGGATGGACTATGTGCATCCCAGCTGTCTGTATGTAGTGTTATTCGTGTGAAAGTGGGCGGAAGTTTTCTAAATACATTCCTGGAAATTGAAATAAGAACACCGTGAATTCATTGTCCCAGGAAGGGGAAACTTTATTGACACATTCCTGGGGTCAGATACATCACATGATCACACTGACAGAACCACAGGCACATAGACACAGGCAACAGAGCATGCACAATGTCGGCACTAGTACAGTGTATATCCACCTTTCGCAGCAATGCAGGCTGCTATTCTCCCATGGAGACGATCCTAGAGATGCTGGATGTAGTCCTGTGGAACGGCTTGCCATGCCATTTCCACCTGGCGCCTCAGTTGGACCAGCGTTCGTGCTGGACGTGCAGACCGCGTGAGACGACGCTTCATCCGGTCCCAAACATGCTCAATGGGGGACAGATCCGGAGATCTTGCTGGCCAGGGTAGTTGACTTACACCTTCTAGAGCACGTTGGGTGGCACGGGATACATGCATTGTCCTGTTGGAACAGCAAGTTCCCTTGCCGGTCTAGGAATGGTAGAACGATGGGTTCGATGACGGTTTGGATGTACCGTGCACTATTCAGTGTCCCCTCGACGATCACCAGTGCTGTACGGCCAGTGTAGGAGATCGCTCCCCACACCATGATGCCGGGTGTTGGCCCTGTGTGCCTCGGTCGTATGCAGTCCTGATTGTGGCGCTCACCTGCACGGCGCCAAACACGCATACGACCATCATTGGCACCAAGGCAGAAGCGACTCTCATCGCTGAAGACGACACGTCTCCATTCGTCCCTCCATTCACGCCTGTCGCGACACCACTGGAGGCGGGCTGCACGATGTTGGGGCGTGAGCGGAAGACGGCCTAACGGTGTGCGGGACCGTAGCCCAGCTTCATGGAGACGGTTGCGAATGGTCCTCGCCGATACCCCAGGAGCAACAGTGTCCCTAATTTGCTGGGAAGTGGCGGTGCGGTCCCCTACGGCACTGCGTAGGATCCTACGGTCTTGGCGTGCATCCGTGCGTCGCTGCGGTCCGGTCCCAGGTCGACGGGCACGTGCACCTTCCGCCGACCACTGGCGACAACATCGATGTACTGTGGAGACCTCACGCCCCACGTGTTGAGCAATTCGGCGGTACGTCCACCCGGCCTCCCGCATGCCCACTATACGCCCTCGCTCAAAGTCCGTCAACTGCACATACGGTTCACGTCCACGCTGTCGCGGCATGCTACCAGTGTTAAAGACTGCGATGGAGCTCCGTATGCCACGGCAAACTGGCTGACACTGACGGCGGCGGTGCACAAATGCTGCGCATCTAGCGCCATTCGACGGCCAACACCGCGGTTCCTGGTGTGTCCGCTGTGCCGTGCGTGTGATCATTGCTTGTACAGCCCTCTCGCAGTGTCCGGAGCAAGTATGGTGGGTCTGACACACCGGTGTCAATGTGTTCTTTTTTCCATTTCCAGGAGTGTATTTGCGGGTTGTTTAAATTGTGCGAGACTTGGGTATCAACCCGGCTGATGGAAAACTGACCGTCGTCTTTAATCCACCGGGCGGATTCTATCCGGGCCCGGCATTTCTCTACGTCCCGGAAGCGGCGCTATCCAGGCGGGTGCTGATAAGCAATGCGATCCTTCAAATGTCCCATAACCTCTTAGAAACTGTTCTTTTCCGAATTACTTCACCAGCTGTATTTTAAGTAGTTTTAGATCATATCAAGTACTTCTTACTCCACTCTGCTCCTGACTCTCCCCCCCCCCCCTCCCCCCTCTCTCTGTAAGTTATTCTTAAGACTCCGAAACATTGCCAACTCCTCATTGTCCCTTTTGTTTCGTGCAGACCCTGTTTCTCTTAACACGGTCTTCACTTGGTCATTACAGACTTAACAGATTTATTTTGGATTACCTAAACTAATAGTTCCTTAATCAAAATATCCACGGGTGTACTGCCGGTCTACAGTGTCCAACGGGCACAATATTTCGGCGATCATACATGTCGCCATCAGGTGAACTGACGGACTGAGCTCCTGTGAACGTGCCGGCACGGAGATCCGTACGCTATGGCTGCTCAGAGGGAATACCCTCCGCGGCCGGAGGGTATTTAAATCGGCCACCGCCGCGACCGAACCCAGTTCCCCCTGAGCAGCCATAGCGTACGGATCTCCGTGCCGGCACGTTCACAGGAGCTCAGTCCGTCAGTTCACCTGATGATGGCGACATGTATGATCGCCGAAATACTGTGCCCGTTGGACACTGTAGACCGGCAGTATTCCCGTGGATATTTTGATTATCAAATACGCCGGGAGAAACTCAAGAATCTAATAGTTCCTTGATGTCTTACTACGCAAATTATCGCGTGAAGTAAAATGTACTAACATTTTATCTACCAAAAGCGTGTTTCAATTCATGCCAGATAGCGAAGGCAAATTGTTAAGATGTCTATGAAATGCTTGTATTAGGTTGGTGAAATAAGTACATAGCATTTTCCCATAAGTTTAAAAAACACAACAGATGCACATAACAGATGCTTTAGTCATCGATAGCGTATGCTTGGATAGCACCATTGGTGAGAGCATTGTCAGCGAAGGGTAATGTTCTGCAACGTAGTTCCAAATCTGCCCACAATTTTAGTCTAGCAAATAGTTTCAGAGTAGTGTACACGCCACTGCAGAGTGAGAAATTCATTCAGGACACAACTTACAGGACATGACCTTTTCCCACGGGCGCTAGTCACCCAAGGAAGGTATGCAGAAGAATCTCTGCGGAGTCTGAAAAGTATGTTGGAGATATGAATACGCAAGGCAGGTGGTGACACGACGTTAAGGTAACTACCACGGAAAGACAACTGTCTGGGATTGTATCCCAGTCTCGCAGATGGTTTCACTGTGTCAGGAAGTTATACACATAATTACATAAAAAGTTATATAAGATGGAAAATACTTGCCCATGACGTATTTGCGAGCCTGAGAGAGCGTGCGATCTGGGCTCCAGGAGCGTATTAGCAGGAGCTTCCGGAAGACGTCCAGACTTCGTTGGTAGCCGCAGGGTATATCCTCCTCCTCTGGCTTCTCTTTCTCGTACCACACACGCCATTCACGTTCGTTTTCTTCTATCTGTAAACAGAAAAACGACTCTGTAATTCAGTACTAGAAATATCATTCTCGGACTTAGTAGCAATATTTGGTATATTTATTCCTATTACAAATGGATGGCCCAAAGTGACAACATATTAAGAATACCATGTATTCTGAAATACACTCCTGGAAATGGAAAAAAGAACACATTGACACCGGTGTGTCAGACCCACCATACTTGCTCCGGACACTGCGAGAGGGCTGTACAAGCAATGATCACACGCACGGCACAGCGGACACACCAGGAACCGCGGTGTTGGCCGTCGAATGGCGCTAGCTGCGCAGCATTTGTGCACCGCCGCCGTCAGTGTCAGCCAGTTTGCCGTGGCATACGGAGCTCCATCGCAGTCTTTAACACTGGTAGCATGCCGCGACAGCGTGGACGTGAACCGTATGTGCAGCTGACGGACTTTGAGCGAGGGCGTATAGTGGGCACGCGGGAGGCCGGGTGGACGTACCGCCGAATTGCTCAACACGTGGGGCGTGAGGTCTCCACAGTACATCGATGTTGTCGCCAGTGGTCGGCGGAAGGTGCACGTGCCCGTCGACCTGGGACCGGACCGCAGCGACGCACGGATGCACGCCAAGACCGTAGGATCCTACGCAGTGCCGTAGGGGACCGCACCGCCACTTCCCAGCAAATTAGGGACACTGTTGCTCCTGGGGTATCGGCGAGGATCATTCGCAACCGTCTCCATGAAGCTGGGCTACGGTCCCGCACACCGTTAGGCCGTCTTCCGCTCACGCCCCAACATCGTGCAGCCCGCCTCCAGTGGTGTCGCGACAGGCGTGAATGGAGGGACGAATGGAGACGTGTCGTCTTCAGCGATGAGAGTCGCTTCTACCTTGGTGCCAATGATGGTCGTATGCGTGTTTGGCGCCGTGCAGGTGAGCGCCACAATCAGGACTGCATACGACCGAGGCACACAGGGCCAACACCCGGCATCATGGTGTGGGAAGCGATCTCCTACACTGGCCGTACACCACTTGTGATCGTCGAGGGGACACTGAATAGTGCACGGTATATCCAAACCGTCATCGAACCCATCGTTCTACCATTCCTAGACCGGCAAGGGAACTTGCTGTTCCAACAGGACAATGCATGTATCCCGTGCCACCCAACGTGCTCTAGAAGGTGTAAGTCAACTACCCTGGCCAGCAAGATCTCCGGATCTGTCCCCCATTGAGCATGTTTGGGACTGGATGAAGCGTCGTCTCACGCGGTCTGCACGTCCAGCACGAACGCTGGTCCAACTGAGGCGCCAGGTGGAAATGGCATGGCAAGCCGTTCCACAGGACTACATCCAGCATCTCTAGGATCGTCTCCATGGGAGAATAGCAGCCTGCATTGCTGCGAAAGGTGGATATACACTGTACTAGTGCCGACATTGTGCATGCTCTGTTGCCTGTGTCTATGTGCCTGTGGTTCTGTCAGTGTGATCATGTGATGTATCTGACCCCAGGAACGTGTCAATAAAGTTTCCCCTTCCTGGGACAATGAATTCACGGTGTTCTTATTTCAATTTCCAGGAGTGTAGTAAGGCGATGAGGAAATACTGGAGAGAACTGCTTCTTTATTTTCAAAGTACTGTAATCAGTTTCTTTTACTGATTTATTGGCACAGATGATTACGTGCACGTTACAAATATCCTGTTATGTACGATAAATTTTGTATTAACGAATACTGTACGAGATTTTTCATTGCTACACAGTTCTTCAAGTGGCCGACGAAGATCCGATTTAGGATATTCCAGTGGATGGTTGGTGTGCAGTGTCTTTCTGAGATTCCGTGGAGAAATGTTTGAGGAAGGGCGGAAGATTTGTGTTTAACTTTCAGTCAACTAGGAGGCCCTTTAAAGACGAGCGCAAGTTGCTATTGGAAAGCACAGAGAGGGAAAGAACCCTAGTGGTGTTCGTCGTAAGAGACGAAGTGAAAAAGAAAACGTAAAACTAAAATATCGCTGGACGAGAATTTGATGCGACACCTCCGGAATACGAATCCAGTACGTTGACTACTGTGCCACATCACTTGGAGAGAGGTTGTGCAGATCACTTCATGGTAGTCTCTTAGAGAACCAGTAACGGAGAAAAGGCTTGATAGTTGTCCCCATCTTAGGACTGGTTACGCTTTGGACACCTTGGCAAATGCGAATTCCTCAAAATCTTACGTATGTGCTCTGACTATTATCAAATTCCTGTAGCTACGAAAGATTTGGAAAAGACAGCTTTCTTTGGCCCTCTGGGCATTACGAATAACTAAAGGTGCCATTTGGCCTCCAAACCGCCACTGCCACATTTCAAAGTCTTGCTGTTTTACCTTTACGATGTTTTATGCTGATCATATGCCTAGTTTACCAGGATGACATAACTGTCTTTCCAAGTATGATAAGAAAACATGCAGAGCGACTGTAAAACGTACAAACACGTGTTAGTGATGCAAATTTAAGTTTGAAATTAGATTTTTGAAATCACAAATGCACTATCTATGCCACATAATTGCGGCAGATGGTATAAGACCACGCCCATGATTAAAAGATGCAGAGAACGATTTTCCAGCGACAAAGAACGTTAAAGAATTGCAAACATTTCTCTGGTTAATAAGCTATTGTCGATGTTTCACGGAGAACTTTGCAGTCACTATGAAAACTCTCATAACAGTGGACCGCGAGAGTACTATGTCAAAACTGAAAGAAATTTTTACAAGTTCACATGTTTTGGCTTATCCCGATTTTGCACTACCTTTTATTTTGACGTGTGATGCTAGCAACATCACTGTCTGCTGCATTCTGATTTAAAAACGATAAAGAAAATCCACCTGGTTACGCATCACACCAGCTGGATCGAGCTGAGCCAAACTACAAGCACCACAGAAAAGGACCTTCTGGCACTTGTTTTTGGCACCTATTACTTTCGGTGGTACCCATATTCACAAAATGCAGATACCTTGAGCAGATAAAACGCAATAAATTTTATATTATTTTAATTTTACAAAGAAACCATTTTTTCGCCTATCTCATTTCCACTGATACAATAATAATTGACCGATTGACGCGAGAGTAGGCCTACCTGTCATCAGCAAAGCCGCTCTGACAATCAAATCACGCCTCTGGACCGCCTGAGCGTTTTGGAGCGACGACCAAGTAACATCTCTCTTCTTTTCAGAGCAGCCGACTACAGCAGACGCCAAATGGCTTAGTTTCATTAGCTCAGCATTTTCTCTTCTCCTCTGAGAGGGCTCTAGGGCAATTCTCACCATGTAATCCCAGTGATTTCTGTATGTTAATTACAGGCCCACACCATTTTCCAATCCTGACTACACCCCCAAGTGGTGTACGTGTGCTTCAAATCATTGCAAATCATGGGGAGAGACAAATCAGTAAGCTGACATATTAAGCATATTGTCATTCAGTAGTGTCACATGGAATAATGTTCTGTGGTGAATCGTCTTTAAGAAAGGAAGTCTTCATTGCTGAAAAATGTGCTTTATGAATAATATGCTGTGCTCACACAATGATCATCTAGTGAAACATCTGTTTAAGCAGTTGGACATTCTAACACATGCTTCACAGTACACTTATTCCCTCATTAAGTTTGTTCTAAATAATCCACTGTAGTTCAAAAGGAACAATGATGACGGTCTTTTCTCCACATTAAGTTTGTGTTTATCACATTACCGCAAGAAAATATTTTGATCACTTACCCGGTGATATAAATTGTCCAATAGACAACAAAGTGAAATTTGAAAACAAACTGAAACAGTTTGTCCTTGACACAGGTGGTGGGTAGCAATTACTAACTCACATCTGAGTACACAAAGAGAACCCTTGTAAACGTTCAGCATGTAGGCATATTTGAAAATTAATTTTTTATTTGAATATAAGCTGACTCATTCCACATCAACAGTCCATAGAACATGAAACTAACTAAGTAACTATACCTCCAAAGACAAGATTCAGAAATGAAATATCCAGAAACCCTATAAAAGGAAATTAATATAATAAGGAAGGGAGTATTACAAGGGAAAGTAGAGTTGCTCTACAAAGCTCGAGTGCATGCAGTCACCCAATTGTGAAGCTTTCCAAAGACAAAGAAATCTCCTACACTTTTTCTCCCTTTCTGAATATTCCTCTTTAAATCTAGCACATTTTTTAACCCATAAATCTTTTGGATGTGGGGTACACTAAATGCTAGGCTCTGGTATGCTGAGAACTTTCTGCTAGGTAAGGACCATGGTCAACTAACAACTAATCCTTAATTTCCTGGGACGCCTCAATCGATTCTTTGTTTTTACTAGCACCAAGTCTCCAGTTTGGAATATGGTAAGCCATCCTTGCAATCAAGCCTTTCTTTACCTCCTTCGCTTTTTGCGATTTCGCACCTTTCCCAATTTCTGTATCTCATCCCGAGTTAGTACTTGCCTTCCTGGAAAGTGACTTCCTCACCAATGATATTCATAGACTTTCTACCAAATATTAATTGAGATGGCACAAAACCAGTGGCCACATGCCAAAGGTTGTTACTGATGTCTTGAAAGGCAGAATAAAGTTCTCCCAGGCTGTGTTTCTCTGATAACAAAAGGTGTGGCATAAGCGGTTCAGCTCTTTCTGTATCGCTTCCCTTTCTGCAAATGCCACTGGACAGATTTTTGCTGCAAACTTTTGATGGAACTGTATAGTAACCTACACGCAAAGTCTTTCATGACTCCTGGAGGACCAGAGAATACCACATTATTCCTCTAATGCTTCTTTTTTGTTTCTCTGACAACATATTCATCCTATTGATTCTAGCCGCTAACTCTTCCCTGATCTATTTTTGCTGCTCAACCAGATTATTGCTTGTCTTATCAGAATATCCTTCTCTCTCTGCTTTAAGCCTTGGTTCATAAATTGATCTTATCTCTTGCTTCCATGCAGTTCTTCCGCGTACTGAACTTCCAAAGCACCTACATATTTGTCCTTTGCTTTTACTAAAGACACTACTATTTTCCGGTGGTGTTTCCTACTGCCAGATTTACCATAAAGTTTGGGACCTCACACCCCTTGTCTCTAGTCCATCCCGTGCTGACAAATATTTAGTTTAACGGTGTGTGGGGTGTGTGGGAGAATGCCATGTTTTGCACCCTAGCAATGGCTTCCTTTAAATTCTGTATTAAGTTACTTTCACCAGCCCCCTTAGCCACATATCATAAACACCAGCCTACGGACATCTTGTCTTGGTTTGTTTTGTTATTTCAACCATCATGGTCATGTAAACGTTCCGCCTTTGCCAGTAACTTTATGTAATTTTTGTGATTGTCTCCCAGCACTGTAGTCAACTCCCAAGAAATTTGGAACAACAACACACACTTAGTAGCCGCCCCACCAACTCTGGAGTAATTCCGCATCAACATAGTAAGCCATTTCCACCAGTGCTCATAAAAGCCGTTCATTGTTCTGTGATTTGACCGGTATCTTCATCGCCTCCAGAAATCAACCAACAATTTCGTCTGAACTTATGAAAACCAACACTCCTTCAGAAATTAACTCTTTTTAAATTTGTATATTTATTTGAAATTTCGTTCACTCAGCGAACTGCATTCTCTTTCAAATTTCCCACTGCAAAAGAAATTTGCTCCTTCACTGATCAAAATGCCGGTAGCACATCCATAAATTCTTGTATGAACTACTTCGGGTGCACATTACTCTGCAGATTAAAATAATTAAAGTTATGGCTACTTATAAAGGCAGCATCCAATGAGGTAACAGGTGAATGTTACGCTACAGTTTTAGACAACATTATAATTTCTTGGTCAGTTTTGACAATTTCTCATCAACAATATTATTGCGTGCGAGCTGTTCCTTCTGAAATGACTCACGTCCTTTTCGCTCAGCGACCAGCATGTAATTCGTCTGTGCTACATGATTACTAATATTCGTACACTGATCTTACATGATCATATGGCTTATACGTTGATGAGTCAAAGAAATTGGTACACCTGCCTAATATGGTGTAGGGCCCCCGCGAACACGCAGAAGTGCAGAAACACGATGTAGAATGCATTCGACTAATGTCTGAAGTAGTGCTGCAGGGAACTGACACCATGAATCCTTCAGAGCTGTCCATAAATCCATAAGAGTACGAGAGGGTGGAATCTCTTCTGAACAGCAGGTTGCAAGACATCCCAGATACGCTCAATAATGTTCATGCCTGGGGAGTTTGGTGGCAGCGGAAGTGTTTAAACCAGAAGAGTGTTCATGGAACCACTCGGTAGGAATTTTGGACTTGTGGGGTGTCGCATTGTCCTGCTGGAATTTCCCAAGTCCGTCGGAATGCGCAATGGACAAGAATGGATGCAGGTGTTCAGACAGGATGCTTACGTACGTGTCACCGGTCAGAGTCGTATCTAGACGTATCAGGGGTCCCATATAACTCCAACTACACACGCCCCACACCATTACAGAGCCTCATCAGCTTGAAAAGTCCCCCGTTGACATGCATGGTCCTCGGATTCATGAGGTTATCTCCATACCCGTACACGTCCATCCGCTCGAAACAATTTGAAACGACACTCATCTGACCAGGTAACATGTTTCCAGTCTCATACAGTCCAATGTCGGTGTTAAAGAGCCCAGGCGGGACGTAAAGCTTAGTGTCGTGCAGTCATCAAGGATACACGAGTGTTTCGTTGATCGGTTCGCACGCTGACCCTTGTTGATGGCCCAGCACTGAAATCTGCAGCAATCTGCGAAAGGGTTGCACTTCTGTCACTTTGAACGATTCTCTTCTGTCGTGGTTGGTCTCGTACTTGCCAGGATCTTTTTCCGGCCGCGGCGATGTCGGAGATTTGATGTTTTGCCGGATTCTTAATATTTACGGTACACTCTTAAAATGGTCGTACGAGAAAATCCCCACTTCATCGTTATTTCGGAGATGCTGTGTCCCGTAGCTCGTGCGCCGACTATAATACCACGTTCAGACTCACTTAAATCTTGATAGCGTGCCATTGGAGCAGCAGTAACCGATCTAACAACTGCACCAGACACTTGTTGTCTTACATAGACTTTGCCGACCGCAGCGCCGTATTCTGCCTGTTTACATATGTCTGTATTTGTAAAGTCATGCCTTTACCAGTGTCTTTGGTGGCTCAGTGTGTTAGACAATTCTTTGCACACAGCCTCCTCGTGCATGGCTTGCTTTAACTCTGTCTGTTCAGTGGAAGTGCGATTAACATTTTCATTCCCTTCCAAATATTTCTCTAACTGTCGCTCAGATTGTTTTGCACATGATTTACAGCTTTTGCGTGGCACTGAATTCCGACTCTATCCTTGAAGTAATGGTTTTGAACCGTAAATTAATGTGCTCATCAAAATGCATTCGGTAGTCAGCGAACTGGCTTTCCCTGTCTTTTTTAACGTCCAATTTCAAGTTAGGAATTTCTTTTGAAACATGGCTTCGCACCTTACCAATCTCAGGTTTTTACTGGAATTTACGTTACTGATTTCCGTTCTTATCTTTTCATTGTTTTTTTTTCAGTCTGGACTTGAAATTACGGTATCGACTAATGACAACATCAAAACATTTTGTCCATCAAGTGTGATAATCGGAGACAGTTTCTCCTCTAGTGATTCTGTCATGACACAAGGATGATCAATACCACCTGGTACTGTATCATTCGGCGCGAATACAATTGGTTCCATTTTAACTTGAGCTATTGAAACAACACTAGGGGATTCTCCAGCAGTTCCATAGTCATGGCGTACAAGATTAGAATGCATATCTGGACTGAAAAGTACACTACTGCTAATTTCCATTTTAATTCTGTCCATCTCAATATGATACTCTGCGTCACCCTGTGACGTAGAATTTCCAGGGCACCTACTAACAGCCATTCTATTTTGAAGTTTTACAAGAGTGCCCAGCAGCTGCAAAATTTGTTGAGAACTTAGCTTGCAATGTCTTGTATGACTCATTGCTTGCTGACGCTTGGTCAGCGTGTGTAGGTGGTTTAGGCTGTCCTGCTGCGTATTCACAGAACTGCAACACCTACTGCCAGCAGCGCCTCCCTCCTGCTGCTAGTTCCAGCCGGACTCACCCTGTCAACAATTTTCCGATCGATTAGCAATATTAAATGCGAATTAACTGTCGTAACTCTCCTTTTCTGACTTTAATAGGACGAGCCAATTGCCTCCTGTGCTCACTCATTGCGGATTTTTCAAAAACCCCTACTAGTTGGAGACTTAAACTTATTATCCTCATTGCTTATACAGCAAATATCTTTTTTCGGCATCACTATGCACAATTTTGCAACGTCAAAATTCTACATCCATTGATAAATAATGCTTAGATTTTGAAGGAATGGAGGCAGATGACAAAAACAAGTGAAGTGATTCGTACACCATGAAATAAATAACATGCTACTCTCGTAAAATCACACTATTTTGTCGAGGCTCTATTTCGTCCGATTACTTCAGTGTACAACAGAAACAATACAGGCACAAAGATATTGTAGCCACGCACCAGATTTTACGGGGCTTATATTGTAGCTGCTAATTCCCATTGATACTAGACACCCTTAAATTTACCTCTTTAGTGACTCCCTCCGATATCACAATAAGACTGCCACCACACGGAACGTTGCAAAAGAAACGTCAGGATAATTCTGAATGCGCTTTACACTAAGGCACACAATATTCTAAAAAAAAAAAGAAATTACAACCACAGTCAGCACTGAAAGCTTATCAGCGACTATTTAAAATAACTCTGTGAAAGTTCACAGCAAGGTAATAAGGCTCGTCCTATTACCAGGAGCAAAGTGAGAAATAACGTAACGACACGACATAAAGTTTCTTCATCAGAGCTGACAACGTCTAAGGCTGTATGTATTATTACAGTAATATATGTATCGCTTGTGCTCTGCATTTATAACATTTTAGCTGACTGTGGTGTCAGACATTTCACTTTTCCTAATGTATGCCATTCTGAAATTATGATGCTACACCCTTGTTACTCCCATGCGAACTCTCTAGTAACACTGCTTGAAATAGTTTTGGGATGGTATACATCCAGCAAAATGTATTTTTCTAAGTGGACTACATTTTGTTATAGAGTACAATTTGCTTTGACACCCTTCTGAGCTGGAGACGAGTCCAATCACTGTTTGCTAAGGAGTGTCTGCCCCCGAAAAATGCTTCTTATTTTTTGTTTTCTGTGGAGTATTCCTGCACCAAGACTCCAGAACACTACAAATACTTCGCTCTGGCTCTACCAATGATGACTTGTATTTTCACCAGGCGCTTGCAGCCCCTACGTTACAATGGTTGAACTAGCCATCACACACTCTAGAGAATTCTGATGCGTTTATTCAATTTAAACGTTTAAATTGATCCAAATGTCGAACCAAGATGTGGTTTGCACCAATCAATTACAAATTAAACAGTGTACATATTTAGAATTGTTCCACCATAATTTCTGTGTTTCTTCACTTGTTCTTTTACGTAACGTTAGCGTTAATAAATAAGCATGGTCGGTGAGACAGCAAATAGCTGCCCTGCCCTGAGTGCCAAACTGGACCCAATGGGACACCTTTGAGATGAGTCAGAATGTCAGTTTTGCCCCAGACCTCCCACACGCATCATCAATACCTTCCCTGACGTCAGCTATTGAGGAAGAATGGACTGCCTCCACAGTCATTTAGGCACCTCATTGAAAGTATCTGCAGCGGAGTTCAAGTTGTCATAAAGGTGGAAGATGGACACATCTTACATTAATAGGTGTCCAGATACTTTTCATCAGAGAGTGTACATACATATTGTATCTTATCTTTGAAGGTCTATTGATAGTAACAGTAAAGTCGAAATTGGTAAAGCCACAATATTTTGTGAGTATTGACTAAAATAAAATTTATAGTGAAAAGTGGTGTGATCATTGATACTCTCAGCTAGTAACATGTATTGTATTCATTCGCTTCTTCAAATGAGCAGCTGATTCTGTTCAGTACCTTCTTCACACTGATAGAAGAATGAAAATGATATTCAGTCCAGCGAGAGCTGTTTTCATTGAATGAAATTTGCGTTTAAGCTCTCAAAGTCTTAAGTTAATTGTGGCATAGAACCTGTAGATTTGGACTGTGATCATCTTAGCCCATCCACAGAAACGGTGCATAATTTTATTCCTCAGTGTTAGGCGTTATTTTATGAGATTTTGACCTATTACAGTTGATTAATATGATAGTTTTGATGGTGTGTTGCGATGGAGATTATCTATTATTGTAAAATTTTGATGGCAAGAATTAAAAGCAGCTATGTGAGATCTAGATACATAAACCATACATCTAGATCAGTTGTTATTGATTAGTGCTAAATGCATGCAATTTGAATACTTATCTTTACACACTTGTACTAGCAGTGAATTCAAACCCATAACTTTTTCGTTTACGTAAAGGACAGGCAGTTGCTTACCAAACTAAGGATGTCAGAAAAAGCTGGTAAATTGCTTATTTCCACCAAGTTCAGCCATGTTATGTCCAAGATCCAGCGGAACGGCTTGGGCGCCACAGCATTCAGGTCAAGCGAGGCGCCACCTGTGGGAAGAAACCACAATGTACCCGGTGCGTCCCACCATCAGCATTATTAACGTGTTAGAACGAGATGCGACCTTTGATAAAGGCGTTGAATTCGTCGTGCGAGATGATCCCCTTGTGGCAGTCTATCTTCATGGCCAACATGAGGGTGAAGAGCGGCTTGTGCTTCTCGTAGAGACTGCGCAGCGTGAATACCCACACTTCGTGCGTTAGGTACGCTAGGATGTTGTTTATGCGCTCCTCCGTCACGGAGCTCTTGCTGGACCTGCGTTTCACAATACACAGCAACTAGAAATCTAGAACATTGTGAATACGATATAGAGGACTTTAAGAGAAGAGGTCAGATGAGTGACAGGTGTGAGAATTAGTGTGAGAGCGTCGATGAAGTGTTAAAATCCAGTGGTACATGCTACGAGGTGCTTCAGATAGTACGTGAGAAAATCTTAGTACAACTAGGAGGAAGGAAAATGTACGGGGAAAACAGGTGTCAGCTGAAGCAAAGAAAGAATGAACGAAGTGAAAAAATAGTCTGGGGGCAAAAGAAATTTACTCACGACCCCAAAAATTTCAGGGGAAAAATAACATTTAATTATGCTGCGTAAACTATATTTTAAATTATTGATGTCTATCTTTCTCTAGATTCTGATGCCTGACATTTCATATGTGATTGCATAACGCACTTCAATGAAATCATACAAAGATACTGTGGGAATAATGCAGATGTTATCTATTCGAGTTCGCTTCGGTAGCAACTTTACATTAAAGACGGAAGTCCGAGTTGGTTAAACAGACGAATAAGAACTAATGTACTACTATGGATTTCTCTGGTGTTGACGATGTTTTTAAAGTAGGCAGACACCCACCAGCTTCGCTTGGTCTCGCAGTAGACACTATTTGTGGACTCGTGTCGATCAACTTACCCAGAGAAAGTATGACCGATATTCTCCTCGTCACAATATGGGCACGTCGGCAATCGTGTAGACAGATAGGATGCATATTTTTCTTAAAGTAGCCGTGAGTGAAGCTCAGGGGAACGACGGTGGTCCTGAAACTCACTGTATTCAACTGTCACGCCAGCGAAACAAGGCAGCGAATAATATATTTGATGAGAACACAATCCAGTGTGTCGTTCTTATTGGAGAGACATCGTCAGAAGCAAAAGTATGTGGAGGCATTTTAAACAGCTGTGACAGGGCTGTTACATTTCACAATATGTACGACTTGGTCTCTGAAGCTGTTTGCAGACAATATAGTTATGTACTGGGAGGTCACGACCTTAGAAAATTGCTAGCAAATGATGCAGTACTCGAAGATGATCAGCGCTTAATGCAAAAACTGTCAGGTAACTCTCAACATACATAAATATAAGACGCGCAAGTAAACTAAAAGACCTGATTTCGTCTGACTACAAGATCAGCGATCAGTCATTGGCATTAACCACTAACGTCAAACGTCTAAAAGTTCAAGGTGCCTATGAAGTTCTGCAAACATTTAAAGAAATCAACTCTTGGAAACTATTGCAGATAGAGAAACGTGATTTGTTTTAAAATCTTTATCATCTGTGAAAGTTTTTTTTCTCCTTTGTCCTTTGTTGCGGACTTGATTCTGAGTGCATAAAAATGGCTGCAGAGTAGGAGATCTGTCATTTGTAATGCAGAGTTCAAATCTGTGACAATGGTACTGCTGAATTATCGTCGCCAGAATGGAAGGGCACCACCGGCACAAACAACCATAAAACTTTAAAGAAAAAGGCAGTGTTAATTCCACGATGTGAACGTTTCCCTATATTTCAGGCAGCCGTTGAGGGAGTGTAAGCTGCAATTCAGCAGAGTCCACTGATTTCAATTCATCGTGCATCACGCGAATTGCAAGGTCAACTGTCCGTAAAGTGCAACATAAGACTTTACGTGACTACAATGTACCCTAGATTATTTTGGCAAAAACACATGTTTAAAGTCAGCGGAAGGCATAAAACGTCGTCCGAAATTGTACTGAATGCTTCCTCAGATAATTACTTTGAACAGTTGTTTCAGGAGCCCACTCGAAGTATAAATGGTTGCGGCAACAGACTTGACCTATTAGCAACAAATAATCCTGAGCTAATAGGGAGTATCATGATGGATGCAGGGATTAGTGCCCACAACGCTGTTGTAGCGAGATTCAATACTGTAACTTCCAAACCCACGATAAATAAACGCAAAGTACATCTACTATTTAAACGAAAAACAGATAAAAATTCTCTTGACTCCTTTCTAAAAGACAATCTTCACTCCATTCGATCTATGCTAGCATAGACCAGATGTGGTTTAAATTTAAAGAAATAGTGTTGACGGCAAGTGAGATATACATACCACATAAATTAATATGTCATGGTACTGTTCCTCCATGGTACACAAAAAGGGCGAGAACGCTGTTGTAGAAGCAACGAAAAAAGAACGCCAAATTTAAAACGGTGCAATATCCTCAAGATTGGCTGAGTTTTACAGAAGCCCGAGATTCAAAGCGAACTTCAATGCGAGGTGCTTATAATAATTTCCACAACGAAAATCTGTCTCGAAGTGTGCAGGGAAGCTCAAAGAGATCCTGCTCATATGTAAAGTATATCAGTGGCAAGACGCAATCAATACCTTAGCTGTGCAATAAAAATGGTGTTTTCACTGATGACAGTGCCACTAAAACAGGGTTGCTAAACACGGTTTTCCTAAACTCCGTCAACAAAGAAGACGAAGTAAATATTCCAAAACTCAAATCTAGAACATTGCTAACATGACTAACTTATATATAGATGTCCTTGGTACATCGAAGCAACTTAAATGACTTAATGAAGGCAAGGACTCCAGTCCAGATTGTATATCAATCAGGTTCCCTTCAGAGTATGCTGATACAATAGCTCCATACTTAGCAACCATAACCGCTCGCTAATCGGAAGTTCCGTGCTGTAAAGTTGTACAAGTCACACTAATACCCAAGAAAGGAAATAAGAGTATTCCGCTGAATCACCGACCCATATCACCAATGTCGAATTACATAAGAGTTTTGGAACATATGCTGTGTTCGAACATTATGAATTACCACGAAGAAAACGATTCATTGACAAATAATCAGCATTGATTCAGAAACTATATTGACAAGTAGTCGGCAGGGATTCAGTAAATATCACGACGAGCTTTTTATTATTACGAAAGAGTGAGTATTATCACAGGGGATATCAAACTGATTCCATACTTCTAGATTTCCAGAAGGCTTTTTAGATCATTTCTCACAAGCGTCTTATAATGAAACTGCGCGCCTGTGGAGTATCGTCTCAGTTGTGTGACTGGATTCGTGGTTTCCTCTCAGAAAGGATACGGTTTGTAGTAACTGACGGAAAGTCAGCGAAAAAAAGGGAAGTAATACCTGCCGGTTCCCCAAGGGAGTGTTATAGGCCCTCTACTGTTCCTGATATGCATAAAGGACAAAGGAGACGATCTGAACGGTCCTCTTAGATTGTTGTAAATGATGCTGTCATTTACTATATTGTAGTCATCAGATGATCAAAACCAATTGAAAAATGATTTAGACAAGATATGTATCGAGTGAAAAGTGGCAATGAAATCCACATGAGTACGGAACTAAAAGAAATCTGCTAAGTATCAGTTACAAGGTAAATCACACGAACCTAAAGGCTGCTACTTCATTTAAATACTTTGAGCTTACAATTACGATAACTTAAATTGGAAATATCACATAGAAAATGTGGGTAAAGCAAATAAAAAACTGCGTATTATTAGCAGAACCATTAGAAAATGCAACAGGTGTGCTAAAGAGGCTGCTTACACCATGCTTCTACGCCCTCTTATAGAGTACTGTTGTGTGGTGTGGGAACCAAATTAACTGGGGCTGACGGAGGACATCGGAAAAGTTCAAGGAAGGGAGCTCGTTTGTATTATACGGAAATACGGGAGGGAGTGCCACGGAATTGGGATAGAAATCATTAAAACAAAGCTGTTTTTCGTTTCGTTCACGTGTAATTTCAACCACCAACTCTCTCCTCCGATTGCGAAATAGTCTGTTGCGCCCACCTACATGGAGAAAAAGGATCATCATAGTAAAACAAGAGAAATCAGAGCTCGCGCAGAAAGATTTAAATGCTCGTTTTTTCCCGCACGCCGTTCGAGAGTGAAACGGTAGAGAAATAGTTCGAATATGGTTCGATGAACCCTCTGCCAGGTACTTAATTGTGAGTTACAGAGTAATCATGTAGATGCATATGTAGCAACGTCTTGTTGAGTACAAAGTACAACTGATCTAAGCACTGCAGCCAAACGAACATGCTGTGCGGAAAGCGATCACGTGTTGTATGCTGGCCTCCGTAGGTACTGACAACGACTAACTGAAAAAGAGGCTGCTTTTAGATGAAGCAACGTTCCACATTACCAGGCATGTGAATCGCCATAACATTAGTTTTTGGAGCTCCGAAAAACCACACAACACTCGTGAACACATTCGTAACACCCAAAGCTTAATGTTTTGTGTGACCTAATATACGATAGGGTGATAGGACCATTTTTCTTCGCGGAGAAAACCATGTCGGAAAGTGTTTACTAGGACATTCCGAAATCCGATCTTCGACGAGGATGTAGAGCATACATTATTACCACCAACTTTCAAATCGCGCAGTGATTACCACACAAAGACAAGGGAAATTAGAGCTCGTACTGAGGTGTTCAGACAGTCGTTTTTCCCTCGCGCGATCCGTAAGTGGACAGAGGGGGAGGGGGGGATATGACTTTGGCGCGAATAGTGTCCTCTGCCACACACCGTTTGGTGGCTAGCGTAGTACACTACTCGCCATTAAAATTGCTTCACCAAGAAGAAATGCAGATGATAAACGGGTATTCATTGGACAAATATATTATACTAGAACTGACATGTGATTACATTTTCACGCAATTTGGGTGCATAGGTCCTGAGAAATCAGTACCCAGAACAACCACCTCTAGCCGTAATAACGGCCTTGCTACGCCTGGGCATTGAGTCAAACAGAGCTTGGATGGCGTGTACAGGTACAGCTGCCCATGCAGCTTCAACACGATATCACAGTTCATCAAGAGTAGTGACTGGCGTATTGTGAGGAGTCAGTTGCTCGGCCACCATTGACCAGACGTTTTCAGTTGGTGAGAGATCTGGAGAATCTGCTGGTCAGGGCAGCCGTCGAACAACTTCTGTATCCAGAAAGGCCCGTACAGGACCTGCAACATGCGGTCGTACATTATTCTGCTGAAATGTAGGGTTTCGCAGGGATCGAATGAAGGGTAGAGCCACGGGTCGTAACACATCTGAAATGTAACGTTCACTGTTCGAAGTGCCGTCAATGCGAATAAGAGGTGACCGAGAGGTGTAACCAGTGGCGCCCCATACCATCACGCCGAATGATACGCCAATATGGCGATGACGAATACACGCTTCCAATGTGCGTTCACCGCAATGTCGCCAAACACGGATGCGACCATCATGATGCTGTAAACAGAACCTGGATTCATCCGAAAAAATGACGTTTTGCCATTCGTGTACCCAGGTTCGTCGTCGAGTACACCACCGCAGGCGTTCCTGTCTGTGATGCAGCGTCAAGGGTAACCGCAGTCATAGTCTCCGAGCTGATAGTCCATGCTGCTACAAACGTCGTCGAACTGTTCGTGCAGATGGTTGTAGTCTTGCAAACGTCCCCATCTGTTGACTCAGGGATCGAGACGTGGCTGCACGATCCGTTACAGCCATGCAGATAAGATGCCTGTCATCTCGACTGCTAGTGATACGAGGCCGTTGGGATCCAGCACGGCGTTCCGTATTACCCTCCTGAACCCACCGATTCCATATTCTGCTAACAGTCATTGGATCTCGATCAACGCGAGAAGCAATGTCGCGATACGATAAACCGCAATCGCGACAGGCTACAATCCGATCTTTATCAAAGTCGAAAACGTGATGGTACGCATTTCTCCTCTTTACACGAGGCATCACGACAACGTTTCACCAGGCAACGCCGGTCAACTGCTTTTTGTGTATGAGAAATCGGTTGGAAACTTTCCTCATGTCAGCACGTTGTAGGTGTCGCCACCGGCGCCAACCTTGTGTGAATGCTCTGAAAAGCTAATCATTTGCATATCACAGCATCTTCTCCCTGTCGGTTAAATTTCGCGTCTGTAGCACGTCATCTTCGTGGTGTAGAAATTTTAACGGCCAGTAGTGTATGTATGTAGATGTAGAACAATTACTAGTACCACAGATCGAAGAGCAGAAGCCGTCCATCATCTTCCAAAATGATGATACACCCCCACATTGGAGTTTGAACGTGCGGGCGTGGTGAATGATTCATTTCCTGACAGGTGGATGGGTCCGATGATCGTATTGCATGGATCCGCGCTCTCCCGTTGTCGCATCATAATATCTCTTTTTGCGGGATTCCGTCAAGGATCGCGTGTACCTCTGACACCAGTCAACGAAGTTGTTACTGTTAGTGCAAGAGTCAGTGAAGGAATAAGAACTGTTGATGCTGCAATGCTCACCCGTACGTGGGCAGAACTCAAATATGGCCTCAATGTTCTACGAGCGATGAGTGGGTCATGTACCGAAATTCTTGGATAACAGAAATAAACTTTGAGCGCTGGTAAACGTCTTACAGCAAACCATGATGCTCTATCTCCAATAGTTTCCATGTTATGTTATTTTGAAATATAAGAATAGCGTTGTATTATGGACTCCCTGTATTTCCCGGTAGATAATTACAACCACATAAATCAAGCTGTCTGTCTCGTGGGCCCCTACCACCACGGCACAGCGCGTCCCCAGGTTGCGGATAGGGGATACGGCCTTCAGATATGAAGGGTAGCTGCGAATACAAAAAAATAAGCAGTCGCGGACAGCCAGTGGGGAGCAGGCGATGGCGTGATGAACCATCCCTGTTTCTTCTTCTCTTACTATCAAATCTATCCATCAAGAATCAGCAACATTAATGGTCATGGGTCCCTTTGAAGTAAAATATTCCGGCGGTAAACTAGGTTCCCATTCGGATCTCCGGGCGGAACCTACTTCGAAGAGATTCTGGCCGAAAGGAACTTTCAGGTTGGGAACATGGAACGTTAAAAGTTTGAACAGGCCAGGAACATTCCAGACATTATTAGACGAATTAGACAGATACGATGTAGACATTACAGCTATTCAAGAGACTCGGTGGCAGGGGGAGGGGAGCATAAAGAGGGGTAACTATGCATTTTTCTATGGAGGTGCGGACGCTCAGTTTCGGGACAGGTTTCGCAGTACAGAGAAAAGTGCTTCACGCAATCAGAGATATAAGGTTCATTAGTGACCGACTATCAGTTAAAGTGTTGTCCGGCAGGTGGAATAGACTAGTAGTAATTAATGTACACGCACCAACTGAGGACACTGAAGAGAGTGTTAAAGACTGATTTTATGAAGAACTAGATCAACTGTGGGATGAGTTCTCCTCGTATGATACAAACTTAATCATAGGTGATTTTAATGCGAAGATAGGGAAGGAGGAAGCATTCCGGCCTACAATTGGGAAAGAAAGTTTGCATAACATTTCGAATGATAATGGCACAAGGGTGGTTAATTTTGCTGTTTCAAAAGACATGATTATTGAGAGCACGTATTTCAAAAGGAAGGACATTCATAAAGCAACTTGGGTCTCTCCGGTTGGACACACCCGAAACCAAATTGATCATGTTCTTGTAGATCGAAGATGGCACACTAGTATAGAAAATGTTAGGACTTTCAGGGGAGCAGACTGCGATTCTGATCATTTTCTTGTAGTTGCCAAAGTTCACCAACGGCTATCTACAGCAACTTCAAGGTGTCACAATGCAGAACATGTTAGGTTCGACACTGACAAGCTAAATGATGAAAACTTTAGAAGAAGGTACATGATAAAATTTCAAATAGGTTTGATGCTCTCAGGACACACGAAGATCAAGACGAGGATGTAAATAAACAGTGGATCACTGTGAGCGAGGGTCACAATAGGTACAATTAAGAAGAACAGGAGGAAACCGTGGTTTGATGAGGAATGCAAGAAATTGGTAGAGGAAAGGAGAAAAGCGCGATTAGAATGGGAGACAGGAAACGAGAGGAGTTCTTGAACTTGAGAAGGGAAGTTTGTTGTAGGCTACGGGCAAAGAAGAGGGATTATTGGAGCAATCAAATTACAAAAATGGAAACAAACAGTAAAACAAAAAACATAAGGGAACTTTACCTAGACATAAATGGGTATAGGAAGGGCTTCAAGGCTGGGACAAATGCACTTCGAGGGGATGCTGGGGGAATACTGACAGACCCCAGTGCTATATGAAGTAAATGGAGGGCGTATTTTGAGCATCTATTAAATGTACACCAGGAAGCAGGAAATGAGCAGGCGTACGAAATACATACAGCAGAACCCCAGATACCTGAGCCAACGTAAGTAAGAGGAAGTAAGAGATGCAATCAACAAACTGAAAAACCATAAAGCACCAGGATCATATTGCATAACTGCAGAATTAGTTAAAAATGGGGGACAGAAATTGGTGGAAGCAGTTCACAAAGTGATAACAAAAGTATGGAACTCAGAGATGATACCTGAAGAGTGGCAGGAGTCGATTCTGATCCCAATTTTTAAGAAAGGTGACAAAATGGATTGTAGTAATTATAGAGGCATATCGCTATTACCAGTATGTTTCAAAATTTTCTCGAATATTGTGCTAAGCAGGCTTACACCATATGCAGATGAAATTGTGGGGGATTACCAAGCCGACTTTCGGAGGAACAGAGCAACTATAGACCAAATATTCACCCTGCGTCAAATTTTGGAAAAGAAATGGGAATACAATAAACCAGTTCATAATCTTATCGTAGATTTTACAAAAGCATATGATTAAGTATTGCAATCAAAATTGTACAGAATTCTTTTGGAACTTGGAATACCAAAGAAGTATGTTAGACTTATAGAAGTGAGTCTGAAAAACACAAAAGGTAGAGTACGCGTGGGGAAATTGGAGTCAGAAGAATTTGTAATAAAGAACGGACTTAAGCAGGGAGATGCCCTGTCTCCGCTACTTTTTAATTTAGCCCTAGAATATATTGTACGAATGGCAGCAGATAATTCAGAGGGTGTGGAGCTAAATGGAAATATTAAGATATTAGGGTATGCAGATGATCTAAACATCATTAGCGATAGCAAAGAATCTGTAACAGCAAATGCGAATGCATTAATCAAGGCTAGTGAAGATGTACGTCTAAGGATAAGTGAAGACAAAACTAAATGCCTGGTTACTACTAGAATGCCAACAGCAGTAGATCAGGAAATATTAAGAGTTGGAGACATGCAGTTTGAAAAAAGTGAACACATTTAAGTATCTAGGCGTGGACATCACTTCCAGAAATGAGACTGAATCCGAATTGAAGAAGAGATTACGGGCGGGAAATGCGTGCTACTTCTCACTGAATAGATTACTTTCATCACGGATATTGTCTAGAAACTTAAAGATTAGAATATACAAAACTATTATTCTACCAGTTATGCTGTATGGGTGTGAGACTTGGTCTCTCACTGTGCAAAATGAAAAGCCGTTTAGAGTATTTGAAAACAAAATTTTGAGGAAAATTTTCGGAGCAAAAAGGGATGACATTAGCGGAGAGTGGCGAAAACTGCATAACGAAGAGGTTCACGAACTCTATTGAAGCCCTGACATAATCAGTATTATTAAATCACGTAGGCTGCGATGGGCGGGTCAAGTAGCTCGAATGGATGAGGGCAGGGCAGCGCGCAGAGTACTGGTAGGGCACCTAGAGGGAAAACGTCCTGTGGGGAGACCGAGGCGTAGATGGGAGGACAATGTGAAGGCCGATTTGAGGAGCCTAGGTATTGAAGGGGAATGGAATAGCCCAAGACAGGGACAGATGACGAAAATACGTTGCTGCGGTAATGGACTCTCGAGTCCGGTATGACCAGTGAATAAGTAAGTAAATCAAGTTGTGGCGGCAGAGGTGAATAACAGACAGTGTTATCTAAAGAATCATAAGGGCATGTAATTCAACTGCGAAAGACGTCGCTTTCAAAACACTCGTCCGAACATTCATGAATACCGTTCGTTCGTTTGTTACTCTTGGGTTGGTGGTGTTGGGTTGTTTGGGGGAAGAGACCAAACAGCGAGGTCATCGGTCTCAACGGATTAGGGAAGGACGGGGAAGGATGTCGGCCGTGCCCTTTCAGAGGAACCATCCCGGCATTTGCCTGGAGCGATTTAGGGAAATCACTGTTACTCTTGCCAGGTTTGATTATGTAATATCTCTTTATATTCGATGAATTATTCTGATACAATTCTACCCTTGAATGACGTTTACAAATTTTCCATCTTCATACTCGCAGAATCCATGCGCAAAATAGTTTCATACAATAGCTATGCCATGAGCGCATAAGTATTCTCTGTAGTACTCTCTCTGGTGGTTGTTAGAAAAAAAAGAAGGGAGCTTCCGAGATTGTCTTCGTGCCGATTAGCCTGAGCTTGGTTTGGAAGAACTGTAAACTGATTATTGAGATTTATAACAGAAGATAACTGATACGAACTGTACGATGAAAAAGGAAATATATATATAGATTGCTCCTTCATACAAAGGTGTGTATTTTACAACTGAGAGTTAATGATATTTATCGATATATTGCGTAGTTGTTAATCAGAAGGGACTTCCGAAAGATTGGATACGAACCTGCATTTAATAATCCAAGAGCTCCATTACTTCTTCGGAAGGTTAAACTTCATCAAAGCCAAATATCCGCTTGATCTGAGGTTTCCCGACTGATTATACAACGCTCCCAAAATTACGAGGTATTTTATTTGTACAGATTAGCAGACTGCCGCAAAGCACGAGCCTGCAGAGAAGGAGAATCATCGCCTGATTTCATTCTAACAAGTAAAATTTCAGAATCATTTTGGAGTGACTGAGCTATGACTGTGTTTCCTATCATGAATGATTGATTACTCGAACGAATTGAGAGCTACAGAATTACGTAGATAGATAGGAGGAAAAATTACAGTGGCGACAGTGTGACAGGACTCTCTTGGATTGTTATATAATATATGTATTTTTTGTTTCATGAAACCCAACGAGAACGAGAGGTAACTAATCTGAAGAGAGATTCGGTGCCCATAGTAAAAGATTGCTGATACCAAGAAACGATTTCAGCTATTGGACAACACCGAGACTACAGAACAAGGCCAGAGAAATCTAATTTTTTTATCCTGTAGTTAAAATAGTTTGAAATCAATTTAGAAAGAACTTTTTTCCAGATAGTAGTTAGATTGTAGAACTGTATATTGTGTGGTTTTCGTATCTGGACATTGAACTTTATACCATCTGTGAAGTAATTTGAAAGTTAAGTGTGTCTATGACAGTAAATTTGAAACTGTATTTAATGATTAGAACCTTATATTGACAGTTATTTAATGGTATTGACTAGAGCGGCATTTAAAATGTCATCGAATCAGCAACGAGACGTGCAACAGCCTTCAGCTGTTTGCGAAGAAGCAGAGGCCACGGATAGCAACTCTGAGACTGTTGTGGCTAGCGGTAGCAATATAAATAATCCCGCTGGTTCAGAAAACATTCATACAACAGCTGATCAGACTGTTGTTGACACATTAGTTGTTATTATGCAACAGTTGTTTCTATTAGCCGAAGGCCAAGCGGAGGTAAAACGAGACTTATCCGTTATACAAAATAAACTCCAAAATCAATTAGCCGAAAATCAAACAGAATTACAAAATCAGTTAAGAGCAACCTTTACAGAATTAGATCAGAGATTAAATACCCAGACACAGGAAATAAAAGAACAGGCAGAAAGGACCGAACAGAATCTTATTGCTCGAATTGAGGAGGTCCGCCAACAATGCCAAGAAAACAATAGTAAATTAAAAGCGGAACTAACCGAATATGTATCCGTCAAAACTGACACGATACAAAAACAAGTAGAACTGTTTTCTCAAGTAATACAAGCTCAAAAGGACATACAGTGTTCCGTAGCTATGATACCAGAAATAACAGAATCCCAAGATAATCTAAAGAAGCAATTTGGCGAAGTGAAGGAAAAACAGGAGGCAGTGGAACATAGAATGAATGTACTTGCGGGAAAGTTTTCAGAAATGACATTAGAGCGGCAAGATTTTCCTTCGGAAACCATAGAAGAAACTGTGAAAGTAGCTTTAAAGTCAATTTCAGAGAGTTCCGAGGAGAATTTTTTCAACAAAGGGTTAAAGGAAGTTCGTGAACAACTTGGCGAAGAATTCTCGCGTTGGAAAGAAAATATCGAAAGATCACTAAATCGCTCGCAGGAGGATTTAGAAACACCGAGAAGTAGGAAACAAAACTCTCAATCTGCGCGTGACATTCCGTCCACGTCAAGATCCGATGTAGACAGAACTGGAACGTCACAAGTTAGATTCGATATAACGGATAGCCACAGGGAAAAGTACGAACAGGATGATTTTTGGAATCGTAGTAGCGTTGAGGAGAAGATGATTAAACAGAGACAATTTCAAATCTTTAACCCTGACAAAAAGAATGTTCATCCTGCAGTCTTTATTCGAAGTTTCAGTGGTCTATTTCCACGATCTTGGACAGAATGGCAAAAGATTAGTTTTGTATCTGGATATATACAAGGAACAGGAGCATTGTGGGCATCCGAACAAACATCTTCTTGTAAATGTTACAAAGAATTTGAGCAGGCTTTTCTAGCAAAATATTGGTCTGCTGGAGTACAAGAAAGACTTAGGCAGGAAGTATTATATCCTGAGCCTTTCTCATTTTCTAGAGGATCTCTAAAGAGATATTTTGAGAAATACATTAATAAATCTTTGTATTGGGATGTACCGATTCCTTTGCCGGATATACTTAGAATACTCAAGTCCAGACTACCCACCAGTATAAGGAATCAGCTGTTATATATAAATGATAAGGATATAGACTCATTTATGACTACGCTTGATCGTATTGATATAATTGAGGAGGACAATAAAAGGGCAAGAGAAATGTCATATCAAAGAAGAGCAACAGAAGCGAATCCGAGCTGCAACTCGAGTGGGAATGGCAGTAATGGTAGCAGTAACAATAATCATAACCAACTACACTCTCCGAGGAGACTTAGCAATGGACAAAATGCAAACAATAATTATTACCATAACGGAAACTTTAGTAATGGTGCAGCGAGGGGCTATTTTAAGAACAGTAGGAATTTTAATCGATATAATCCAATGTATGGCAACACAGGACAGTTCTACCAACACCAGCAAAACACCAACAATAATTACACGAATCAAGCGAGACAATATAGACCGAATTCACCACAACAACCGATAATCACTGAAGTAGCTGAAGAGACAAATACCAATCGGACCAACAGTCAGTCAAACTAAACGTGACCGCATCGTGCCCCGGAGGAGCGGTCAGGGGATCTGTTAGGGGCGAAACAGTAAAATTACACTTGTTAAGATATAATGATGGCGAGCTGTTGACTGAAGAGTTAACAAAGGATTTAATAACGTGTCATAATGACAGATCGAGTGTTCCGGTATCGGAAGTATTTGTTGAAATAGAGGAAGTTCCAACGAATGTGATATTAGACACCGCCGCTTCCGCCAATGTCACCTCAGGCGCTCTTTTTAGGAGAATTATTAGGAAGAAGAAGGTACCAATTTTGCCGGTACAGAACTGCAAAATCATCGGAGCTGTTGGAGCACGCTCTCCCAATGTCAAAATACAAACACAATTAGAGATGAAAATGGGAAATATAGCAATAAAATGCACGTTCCTTGTAGTGGAGAAGTTATTAGTGGACTGTATTCTTGGTATTGGGAGTATGCAGGAATACGATTGTCAGATTGATTTTTTTGAAGGAATAGTTAAATTTAGATTAAATGGAGAAGAGATAGCACTGGATTTAAATAGAAAGGAAACTGTGCATGAGAAATATTGTCGCGGTGCCATAATTCAATTAATTGACACTAGAAACGGTCGTTGGAAGGAGTTTTCAAAGGATTTGATACAACAGGAGGACTTTAACCAAACAACAATGATAAAAGCTAGTGAATCAAATCAGCTTACCGGAGAACAAAGGCAGCAGCTTCATTATTTGTTAGAGGCATATGAAGAGATTTTTGATGAGAAACCAGGAATTATTAAAGGGTATATTTGTCACCTACAAGTGAAGCCACATCAGACTTACTGTTACACGCACTATCCGATCCCCTGGCGTTTAAAACAATCTGTTCAAAGGGAGATAAATAGAATGTTAGAATGGAACTTGATTGAGCCATCAACTAGTCCATATTGTTCTCCGCTCTTAGTCGTTCCAAAACCTGGAGGCAACGTAAGATTAGTTCTGGATGCGAGAGAGATTAATAAAATAATAGTACCTGTAAGAACTCATCCGGAAAATATAGACGAATTAATTCAAAATTTCCAGGATGTTTCGTACTTAACTAGTGTTGATTTGAGAAGTTCGTACTGGCAGGTCCAAATGGATGAAGAATCTAGGAAATATACCGCACTTATCTATGCTGGGAGAAGTTACCAATTTAGAGTCGTCCCGTTCGGATTTAATATTAGTGCCGGAATATTTATTTCAGCGTTGGATTATGTTCTTGGACCAGAATTGCGTAGTCGTATAACTGTGTTTGTTGACGACTTATTAATAGCCACGAAAACATGGGAAGAGCATTTGCATATTTTGGAAAGGATTTTTGCTGTTTTCAAGAAAACCGGAATTACAGTAAACTTACAAAAGTCTCATTTTGCTTTACCACAAATTAAGTTCTTAGGACATATGATAGATGCGAAAGGTATCCTGCCTACCGAGAAGAAGATAAGTGCAATTCGCAATTTTCCATCACCACGGAATAAAAGACAGCTGAAGGGATTTATAGGTATGGCATCGTTCTTCCGTCGTTTCATAAAGACTCAAGCCATGAATTCTGAGGCATTAAACCGGCTTCTACGGAAGGATGTGCCATGGCAATGGACTGAAGAATGTGAACTAGCTTTTCGAGACATTAAAGACCAACTCGTTAACGCATCCTTATTATATCACCCTGATATGAATTGTGAGTTCTGTCTGTCCACGGATTCATCGGATGTTGGATTAGGTGCTTGTCTCTTCCAAATAAGGAAAATAAAAGAGGTACCAACATTCTGTCCGATAGCATTTGCTAGTCGAGTGTTATCGCCCTGTGAAAGAGCCTATACGACCACAGAACTTGAAGCACTTGCGGTTAT
Source organism: Schistocerca cancellata (assembly GCF_023864275.1). Lineage (NCBI taxonomy): Eukaryota > Metazoa > Arthropoda > Insecta > Orthoptera > Acrididae > Schistocerca > Schistocerca cancellata. The sequence continues at coordinate 872,667,624 of NC_064629.1, read as the reverse complement.
CTGGGCATTCAAGAAGTTTAACTATTATTTATATGGTTCGAAAACGATTGTGTATTGTGACCATCAATCACTAACCTTTTTGCAAACATGTAAATTATTACATACTAGACTGTCACGTTGGACAATGACACTACAACAGTACCAATTTAAAATTATTCATGTGTCTGGCAAAGAAAATATTATTGCGGATGCGCTGTCAAGATCCCCAGAAGGTTTAACGCCGGAAATAGAATCAGTAAATACTTCGGATTTTCCAGTATTACTGTTGCAGGACAATATCTACAAGACTTATTATGTACATCTTTGTAGAGATATGGGAAATTTACAACGAAAAGACCCTCGATGGAAGAAGATAATTCAGCTAAAGGAACAACAAAATTCAAGGGCTAGTTTAGATCATTATAAATTAGTAAATAGAGTATTATTCTTCAGACGTGGGAAGGACAACAATCCACGGTGGTGTGTATGTATCCCGAAGGAATATGAGGAAAAATTAATTTGGTTTACCCACTTATCATGGGGACATTTTGGTGTAATTAAATGTGCCAATAAAATAGGAGCATACTGTTATTTTCCGAATATTCGGAGAAAAGTGCACCAAACAATACAAAACTGTTTACTCTGTCAAAAGGCAAAACCGGATAATAGAGGTAGTAAGCATGTTCTGCATTCAATTATTCCACGAGAGCCAAGGGCGTTAATTTCGTGTGATATCTGCGGCCCTCTCCCACGATCAAGAGGAGGAGTCAAATTCATTGTTGGATTGTTTGACGTGTTTACAAAATATGTAAAACTATATCCATTAAAGTGTGCTACTGCTAGAGCTGTTGTAGTGAGATTGGTGCGTGATTATCTTCCGCATGTAGGTTTACCGAAATCCATAATTACAGATAATGCCAGAATTTTTACTGGATTTAAATGGAAGCAAACACTAACACAACTTGATATTCAACAAATTTTGACATCATGTTGCCATCCACAAGGTAGTCCAATAGAACGAGTTTTTCGAGAATTAAACCGATTTATGCGTACATACTGTCACAGTAAACAAACATCATGGGCTGATTATTTGTCAGAATTTGAACAAATATTTAATAATCTGACACATACCTCAACTAACTTTACTCCAACAGAGCTTATGTTTAGTCAGACTGAAAAGAACTTCTGGATAAACCATCTGCCAAAGTATGAAGACCAGAATTTAAAATGGGAGGAAAAGATTCGACTCGCACTTGTCAATTTAACTAAAAAGGCAATACAACGGAAATTGACATATGATAAACGGATTCACCGGATTCAGACGTTTCATCTTGGAGAAAAGGTTTTATTGAGGCGACACATCCATTCCTCGAAACTGATGAAGAACATAAAGAAATGGAATCTTATTTATACCGGCCCATACGTTATTGTAAATATACCAAATCCTGGATCATACTTGTTGGCATATCCCGAATCGAAAAGAATAAAGGGATTATTCCCGCATAATGATATTAAGAAATTTTGTGAATGATCGTAGATCTGTGATATCAAATATGGAGAAGAATTTAGAGTGGAATTTGACTATGAGTCGAATGTGTGTATAAATATCAAGAAGTTTATGTTGTCTAGAGGTTAAGAGACAGTGAGATTACTCCTGTGATAGGTTAAGAGACAGTGAGATTGCTCCTGTGATAGGTTAAGAGACAGTGAGATTGCTCCTGTGATAGGTTAAGAGACAGTGAGATTGCTCTTGTGATAGGTTAAGAGACAGTGAGATTGCTCCTGTGATAGGTTAGGAGACAGTGAGATTGCTCCTGTGATGGGTTAAGAGACAGTGAGATTACTCCTGTGATAGGTTAAGAGACAGTGAGATTACTCCTGTGATAGTTTAGCAAAATTTTTAAGATAGGTGGAAGAAATTGTTAAATACTAGTGTTTGTAAGTGTGGACTATAAGCAGAAGCCATAGTGATATACAATGGAAATGCATCTACATTTCCCCAAGACATGGCACTTATGGGAGAATTGCGTGTGAAACTTGAACAGTGCGGGATATGTAGGTAAATACGCTGTGTGTATGATGTGCGCTGTTCGCGCAAGAAAACAAATGAACTGTGAAATGAAGCAACAGTCGATAATGTCACTGTTGTAAACAATTGAAGAAACTCTCTGGTTGCGCGAGAGAAAATTATTATAATTTTTAGATTTTTCATTATGCCTTCTTTACCAGGAGAATTAATTTAAGAATTTTCATTAACATTTTAAGAATAGCAGTTTGTGCGTTTCATATTATGGACATAATTGTTGAAATATATTTACATAAATGTTCATGAGAGGATGAAGAAGATTCTGCGAGTGGATGATTTGGCAAATGAACATACGTCATCATTAATGATATTTATTTGCAAGTGGATCTATAAATCAATTAATTATAAGAATAATGAAAATTTTTCAAAATATTTCCTTTTGTGGAGTCAATGTCATATGCCTATTTTTAAAATTTTTCATCAGGTGTAAACTTAAATTTTATCCATAATTTCGTAATTGAAAGCAAACCTCGGACAGATTCAATGCTCTACTTCCACCTGCACTATAACAAAACGAAGATTAGATTAATTTTTTTTTTGGGAGGAATACATTCGATATGCTACAACAAAATTTAAATGCCCACAGTCTATTTGGCAATGTTTTGGACAATCAGCAGTTGTAATGCAAAACAACTTTGGTATTGAGGACTACAAAAAAATTCACGATTGTCAGGACTGATGGATGTTCCAGTCTAGTACAGATGGAAGAATATAAGAATCCACTCCGATTTTGAGTTCAACGATGAAATATGGACTTCGTTGCCTTAATCCACTCTCTTCCAGGGGTTTATTCAGTCAGAACCTTTGTTATTCCACTTTAAACCTGTTTCATGTTCCTGAGATCATCTTCCTGTTTCTACGGCACATTACCAGCTTCTATCCTGTACCATAAGCCATCGCCTGTCCTCCGTGCCGCCTCCACCAGACGCTGTACGTCGCCTACCCGGTGTCCGTACCCAGTGTTCCTGTTCCATCGACTTCACAACGAGATCGCCGGCTACATCGTCGAAAGAAGAATTTTGAAAAATTTTTTTGAGCAATATTGTAAAATTTTTTTTGGCTATGAGGCACTTTTCCTTTGATCTAATCTATGGAGCTTCTATATATTTCAAAATTACTGGATTTAGGCTTTCCTATCTTCTTTAATACCTGAGCTGGGGTCTATTCTTCCGGGTTTTCCAGGGTTTCTCTGTGAAGGCCAGTTCCCAAATGGGTAGACCTTTTTCGTAATTACACCAATCTACATCTTCCCTGGTTATGTACTCGGGATGCGGGTATACCCCGGTACATGTAAAAGCTACAGCTTAGGTATTCCCGTAACTGATTGTCTTAACATGTTACCCATACTCTCTATAGTAAAATTCTACTAATTCAAAATATTCCTCTCTTGAATAAACAACCCAACAAATTTTTTCTGTTAGCTCGCAAAGTGTATTATCATTAACTTTGCTCGCTGCGAGCGGCAATTGTAATATCTCTTTATATTCGATGAATTATTCTGATACAATTCTACCCTTGAATGACGTTTACAAATTTTCTATCTTCATACTCGCAGAATCCATGCGCAAAATAGTTTCATACAATAGCTATGCCATGAGCGCATAAGTATTCTTTGTAGTACTCTCTCTGGTGGTTGTTAGAAAAAAAAGAAGGGAGCTTCCGAGATTGCCTTCGTGCCGATTAGCCTGAGCTTGGTTTGGAAGAACTGTAAACAGATTATTGAGATTTATAACAGAAGATAACTGATACGAACTGTACGATGAAAAAGGAAATATATATATAGATTGCTCCTTCATACAAAGGTGTGTATTTTACAACTGAGAGTTAATGATATTTATCGATATATTGCGTAGTTGTTAATCAGAAGGGACTTCCGAAAGACTGGATACGAACCTGCATTTAATAATCCAAGAGCTCCATTACTTCTTCGGAAGGTTAAACTTCATCAAAGCCAAATATCCGCTTGATCTGAGGTTTCCCGACTGATTATACAACGCTCCCAAAATTACGAGGTATTTTATTTGTACAGATTAGCAGACTGCCGCAAAGCACGAGCCTGCAGAGAAGGAGAATCATCGCCTGATTTCATTCTAACAAGTAAAATTTCAGAATCATTTTGGAGTGACTGAGCTATGACTGTGTTTCCTATCATGAATGATTGATTACTCGAACGAATTGAGAGCTACAGAATTACGTAGATAGATAGGAGGAAAAATTACAATTAATAGATTAGGTAGAGATGACTTACAGAAATGATTTGCATTGCTTCATGGATTTGCTTCTCGAGGCATGAGCGTAACATAAATTCAGAACGAATTCCAATGAAATGTTACATGAAAAGCATTTTGCTTCGCGGAGAGCCTCACTTTCCACATTTCGAGAGCCCCTGTATCACTGAAAGATAAGAAACATAGCTTCCTTGAATTTATTTATATGTTGGCTAAAATAAAAGAGTTCCTGACATGTGGAGAAGTGCACCGACAACTTTTTCTTCCTGCATACAATCTGCTTTGGCGTGAACACCTTTCATACAGTGTATTCGTGCGCGCTGCGGCAGTCAGTTCTTAGCCTCACAGATCTGAATTTGCCCATTAGTCTAGTAGCGCGTTGCACCTCTGGGTAGGAACTGCAAAGTATATTTTGACGAGACGAGCGCACTTTGACAGGCTGCGGCTTATTAGAATGCTGGACGGCATATTTCGCCTTGGAAAGCCTTGTGGCGATGGCATAAAGGATCACCTCTGATGCCGTTGCATAACGATTGCCCGTACCGATGTTCCTCGCTGGATACACTTTCTATCTTGTGAGCTAAGGACAGACGCATTCAACTGAGTTCGCTCTGGAGTCTGGTGAGATTGTTGTTGGCTTCGCACATCTGCGCTGCATTTATGCAGTTGTAAATTACGTGACCTTTCAGATCCTAGAGAATTAAGTTTATTTTTGCAGCATTTTACAGTCGTATTTGGCGTGTTAACGTCAGGTCTTTGTTCGCGTCTTCAACTTCTTTAGAAAATGTGGAGATCAGGATTCATTTCTAATGTAGTCACATAAAATCTGAAGTGGCTTATTTGAATGCTCTTCCATTTGGTGATGATGTAAAGCACACAGTCTGCTGAATTGGCTTAATCCACGAAACGTGTTATCGTAGGTATGGACTTTGATCCATTATCTTGTATGTGAGTACAGTTGACGTTTTGTGAATTTATTATCGTCCTCCCTGCGCTACGTTCAATGAATCTATCATCGTCTTCGGTCCTCCACATGTGTTCACGTTCCCTGTTCGTTTTAATTCTGTTCAGATCTGGGCAGAAGCAGTTTGAATTAAGCAATACTCACAATTATATGACGCAGAAATTTTCAGCTATACAGGTAAGTTTACGTAGCTGTGGAGCAGCGAGACACATTCCGCTGGAGACGGTATCAGTGAGGTAATTATTTTCTGCTGCTACACAAGTTCATGGTTTTTCTCATTATTAGGTAGTGTAGGGCACAGAATGCCAAAAATGTCGGCCTTGCACAAATTGTATCAATAAGATATTTCTCCCCCCACCCCCCCACCCATCATGAACCATAGACCTTGCCGTCGGTGGGGAGGCTTGAGTGCCTCAGTGATACAGATAGCCGTACCGTAGGTGCAACCACAACGGAGGGGTATCTGTTGAGAGGCCAGACAAACGTGTGGTTCCTGAAGAGGGGCAGCAGCCTTTTCAGTAGTTGCAGGGGAAACAGTCTGGATGATTGACTCATCTGGCCTTGTAACAATAACCAAAACAGCCTTGCTGTGCTGGTACTGCAAACGGCTGAAAGCAAGGGGAAACTACAGCTGTAATTTTTCCCGAGGGCATGCAGCTTTACTGTATGGTTAACTGATGATGGCGTCCTCTTGGGTAAAATATTCCGGAGGTAAAATAGTCCCCCATTCGGATCTCCGGGCGGGGACTGCTCAGGAGGACGTTGTTATCAGGAGAAAGAAAACTGGCGTTCTACGGATCGGAGCGTGGAATGTCAGATCCCTTAATCGGGCAGGTAGGTTAGAAAACTTAAAAAGGGAAATCATCATCATCATCATCATCATTTAAGACTGATTATGCCTTTCAGCGTTCAGTCTGGAGCATAGCTCCCCTTATACAGTTCCTCCATGATCCCCTATTCAGTGCTAACATTGGTGCCTCTTCTGATGTTAAACCTATTACTTCAAAATCATTCTTAACCGAATCCAGGTACCTTCTCCTCGGTCTGCCCCGACTCCTCCTACCCTCTACTGCTGAATCCATGAGTCTCTTGGGTAACCTTGCTTCTCCCATGCGTGTAACATGACCCCACCATCTAAGCCTGTTCGCCCTGACTGCTACATCTATAGAGTTCATTCCCAGTTTTCCTTTGATTTCCTCATTGTGGGCACCCTCCTGCCATTGTTCCCATCTTCTAGTACCTGCAATCATCCTAGCTACTTTCATATCCGTAACCTCAACCTTGTTGATAAGGTAACCTGAATCCACCCAGCTCTCGCTCCCATACAACAAAGTTGGTCGAAAGATTGAACGGTGCACAGATAACTTAGTCTTGGTACTGACTTCCTTCTTGCAGAAGAGTGTAGATCGTAGCTGAGCGCTCACTGCATTAGTTTTGCTACACCTCGCTTCCAGTTCTTTCACTATGTTGCCATCCTGTGAGAATATGCATCCTAAGTACTTGAAACCGTCCACCTGTTCTAACTTTGTTCCTCCTATTTGGCACTCAATCCGTTTATATTTCTTTCCCACTGACATTACTTTCGTTTTGGAGATGCTAATCTTCATTCCATAGTCCTTACATTTATGATCTAGCTCTGAAATATTACTTTGCAAACTTTCAATCGAATCTGCCATCACAACTAAGTCATCCGCATATGCAAGACTGCTTATTTTGTGTTCACATATCTTAATCTCACCCAGCCAGTCTATTGTTTTCAACATATGATCCATAAATAATATGAACAACAGTGGAGACAGGTTTCAGCCTTGTCTTACCCCTGAAACTACTCTGAACCATGAACTCAATTTACCGTCAACTCTAACTGCTGCCTGAGTATCCATGTAAAGACTTTTAATTGCTTGCAAAAGTTTGCCTCCTATTCCATAATCTTGTAGAACAGACAATAACTTCCTCCTAGGAACCCAGTCATATGCCTTTTCTAGATCTATAAAGCATAGATACAATTCCCTGTTCCACTCATAACACTTCTCCATTATTTGCCGTAAGCTAAAGATCTGGTCCTGACAACCTCTAAGAGGCCTAAACCCACACTGATTTTCATCCAACTGGTCCTCAACTAATACTCGCACTTTCCTTTCAACAATATCTGAGAAGATTTCACCCACAACGCTGATTAAAGAGATACCTCTGTAGTTGTTACAATCTTTTCTGTTTCCATGTTTAAAGATTGGTGTGATTACTGCTTTTGTCCAGTCTGATGGAACCTGTCCCGACTCCCAGACCATTTCAATTATCCTGTGTAGCCATTTAAGACCTGACATTCCACTGTATTTGATGAGTTCCGATTTAATTTCATCCACCCCAGCCGCTTTACTGCACTGCAATCTATTGACCATTTTTTCCACTTCCTCAAATGTGATCCTATTTCCATCATCATTCCTATCCCATTCTACCTCGAAATCTGAAACATTACTGATCGCATTTTCACCTACATTGAGCAACTCTTCAAAATATTCCCTCCATCTGCCCAAGGCATCCACAGGATTCACCAGCAGTTTTCCTGACCTGTCCAAAATACTTGTCATTTCCTTCTTACCTCCCTATCGAAGACTGCTAATTACACTCCAGAATGGTTTTCCAGCAGCTTGACCCATAGTCTCCAACCTGTTTCCAAAGTCTTCCCACGATTTCTTCTTGGATGCTGCAATTATCTGTTTGGCTTTGTTTCTTTCTTCAACATAACTTTCTCTGTCTACCTGGGTTCTGGTATGTAGCCATTTTTGATACGCTTTCTTTTTCCTTTTACAGGCTGCCTTGACTGTATCATTCCACCAAGCTGTTTGCTTCATCCTACTTTTACACACTACTGTTCCAAGACATTCTTTAGCCACTTCTAGTACTGTGTCCCTGTACCTTGTCCATTCCTTTTCCAATGACTGTAATTGACTACATTCAACTAGCTGGTACCTTTCTGAGATCGCTGTTATGTACTTGTGCCTGATTTCCTTATCCTGAAGTTTCTCCACTCTTATCCTCCTACATATGGACCTGACCTCCTGCACTTTCGGCCTCACAATCCCAATTTCACTGCAGATTAAATAATGATCAGTGTCATCAAAGAATCCCCTGAATACACGTGTGTCCCTCACAGTCTTCCTGAATTCCTGATCTGTTATTATATAGTCAATGACAGATCTGGTTCTCCTGCCTTCCCAAGTATACCGGTGAATGTTCTTATGTTAAAAAGGGAGTTTGTGATTACTAAGCCCATACTGGCACAGAAATCCAAGAGTTGTTTCCCGTTCCTGTTGGCCTCCATATCCTCTCCAAATTTACCCATAACCTTTTCATACCCTTCTGTTCGATTTCCAATCCTGGCGTTAAAATCACCCATGAGCAGAACACTGTCCTTGTCCTTTACTCTAACAACTACATCACTGAGTGCCTCATAAAAACTATCCATCTTATCTTGATCTGTCCCTTCACAATGCGAATATATTGACACAATCCTAATTTTCTTGCTAGACACTGTCAAATCTATCCACATCAGTCGTTCGTTTACATACCTTATAGCAACTACGCTGGGTTCCATTTCTTTCATGATGTAAAGCCCTACACCCCATTGTGCTATTCCTGCTTTGACTCCTGACAGGTAGACCTTGTATTCTCCCACTTCCTCTTCTTTCTCACCCCTTACCCGAATGTCACTAAAAGCTAAAATGTCCAGCCCCATCTTACTTGCAGCCTCTGCCAGCTCTACCTTCTTCCCAGAGTAGCCCCCATTGATATTAATAGCTCCCCATCTCATTACCATTTGCTTGCCAAGTCGTATCTTAGGAGTCCCTGGTTTGTCAGTTAGAGGTGGGACTCCGTCACCTCCAAAGGTCCGAGGCATTTTGCTCTGATTGTTGCCAGCATCATATTTATAGTACCAGGGAAGCAGGTTGCTAGCCTTACTTGCCCCGAGTCCCATTGGGTTTTACCCCTAACGGCTGAGGGACTAACCGGTGGATTTGGTAATCTTTGCCGTATGAGCACAAAGGTGACCACGACTCAGAATATGTCCGAGATGCCCAGCCTTATTCCAAAGTAACTGGTATCCCGACTGTCGGGACCACTTACTTGGCCACTCATACGTTGCCCGTGGTTCATGAACTAGGACATGACTACAGGAACCCACACCATGAACCACTGGGAAATGGATAGGTTAAATTAGATATAGTAGGAATTAGTGAAGTTCGGTGGCAGGGGGAACAAGACTTCTGGTCAGGTAAATACAGGATTATAAATACAAAATCAAGTAGGGGTAATGCAGGAGTAAGTTTAATAATGAATAGGAAAATAGGAATGCTGGTAAGCTACTACAAACAGCATAGGGAACGCATTATTGTGGCCAAGATAGATATGAAGCCGACGCCTACCACAGTAGTACGAGTTTATATGCCAACTAGCTCTGCAGGTGACGAAGAGATTGATGAAATGTATGATGAGATAAACGAAATTATTCAGACAATGAAGGGAGACGAAAATTTAAGAGTCATGGGTGACTGGAACTCGATAGTAGGAAAAGGAAGAGAAAGAAACGTAGTAGGTGAATATGGAATGGGAGTAAGGAATGAAAGAGGAATCCGCCTGGTAGAATTTTGCACAGAGCATAACTTAATCATAGCTAACACTTGGTTCAAGAATCATGAAAGAAGGTTGTATGCATAGAAGAAGCCTGGAGATACTGGAAGGTCTCAGATAGATTATATAATGGTAAGATAGAGATTCAGGAACCAGGTTTTAAATTTTAAGAGATTTCCAGGAGCAGATGTGGACTCTGACCACACTCTATTGGTTATGAACGGGAGATTAAAACTGAAGAAACTGCAAAAAGGTGGGGATTTGAGGAGATAGGACCTGGATAAACTGAAAGAACGAGAGGCTGTAGAGAGCTTCTGGGAGAGCATTAGGGAACGATTGACAAGAATGTGGGAAAGAAATACTGTAGAAGAAGAATGGGCAGCTTTGAGAGATGAAATAGTGAAGGTAGCAGAGGATCAAGCACGTAAAAAGACGAGGGCTAATAGAAATCCTTGGGTAACAGAAGAGATACTGAATTTAATTGATGAAAGGAGAAAATACAGAAATGCAGTAAATAAAGCAGGCAAAAAGGAATACAAACGTCTCAATAATGAGATCGACAGGAAGTGGCTAAGCAGGGATGGCTAGAGGACAAATGTAAGGATGTAGAGGCGCATATCACTACGGGGAAGATAGATACTGCCTACAGGAAAATTAAAGAGACCTTTGGAGAAAAGAGAACCACTTGCATGAATATCAAGAGCTCAGATGGAATCCCAGATCTAAGCAAAGAAGGGAAAGCAGAAATGTCTATACAAGGACGATGTTCTTGAGGACAATATTATAGAAATGGAAGAGAATCTAGATGAAAATGAAATAGGAGGTATGATACTGCGTGAAGAATTTAACAGAGCAATGAAACACCTAAGCCGAAACAAGGCCCTGAGAGTAGACAACATTCCATTACAACTACTGACAACCTTGGGAGAGTCAGGCCTAACAAAACTCTACCATCTATTGAGCAAGATGTATGAGGCAGGCGAAATACCCTCAGACTTCAAGAAGAATATAATAATTCCAATCCCAAAGAAAGCAGGTGTTGACCGATGAGAAAATTACCGTACTATCAGTTTAATAAGCCACGGCTGCAAATTACTAACACGAATTATTTACAGACGAATGGAAAAACTGGTAGAAACCGACCTCGTGGAAGATCAGTTTGGATTCCGTAGAAATGTTGGAACACGTGAGGCAATACTGACCCTACGACTTATCATAGAAAATAGATTAAGGAAAGGCCAAACTACGTTTCTAGCATTTGTAGACTTAGAGAAAGCTTTTGACAATGTTGACTGGAATACTCTCTTTCAAATTCTGAAGGTGGTAGGGGTAAAATGCAGGGAGCGAAAGGCCATTTACAATTTGTACAGAAACCAGATGGCAGTTATAAGAGTCGAGGGACATGAATTGAAGCAGGGGCTGGGAAGGGAGTGAGACAGGGTTGTAGCCTCTCCTCGATGTTATTCAATCTGTATATTGAGCAAGCAATAAAGGAAACAAAAGAAAAATTCGGAGTAGGTATTAAAATCCATGGAGAAGAAATAAAAACTTTGAGGTTCGCCGAAGACATTGTAATTCTGTCAGAGACACCAAAGGAACTGGAAGAGCAGCAGAACGGAATCGACAGTGTCTTGAAAGGAGGATATAAGATGAACATCAACAAATCAAAACAAGGATAATGAAACGTAGTCGAATTAAATCGGGAGATGCTGCAGGAATTAGATTAGGAAATGAGACGCTTAAAGTAGTAAAGGAGTTTTGCTATTTGGGGAGCAAAATAACTGATGATGGTCGAAGTAGAGAGGATATAAAATGTAGACTGGCAATGGCAAGGAAAGCATTTCTAGAGAAGAGAAATTTGTTAACATCGAGTATAGATTTAAGCGTCAGGAAGTCGTTTCTGAAAGTATTTGTGTGGAGTGTAGCCATGTATGGAAGTGAAACGTGGACGATAAATAGTTTGATGAGGTGAGGTATTGAATAGAGTTGGAGAGAAGAGAAATTTGTGGCACAACTTGACTAGAAGAAGGGATCGGTTGGTAGGGAATATTCTGAGACATCATGGGATCACAAATTTAGTATTGGAGGCCAGCGTGGAGGGTAAAAATAGTAGAGGGAGACCAAGAGATGAATAGACTAAACAGATTCAGAAGGACGTAGGTTGCTGTAGGTACTGGGAGATGAAGAAGGAGGTGAAGAAGCTTGCACAGGATAGAGTAGCATGGAAAGCTGCATCAAACCAGTCGCTGGACTGAAGACCACAACAACAACAACAAGATATTTCTTTAGATACACACTCAGTAGATGGATGAGGTCTACAGTGAGGATTCTAACTTCAATTTAGTTTTGGTTAACCCTGGTTAATCCCTCTTTCTTCCATTGCGTTTTACGAAAGTCCTCGTTACAGCGAAACTTTAGTTATTGTAATCAGATGGTGTTTACTTCATGTAGTTCAAACGTAATATAAAGGAGTTCAGGGTATAAAAATGGTTCAAATGGCTCTGAGCACTATGGGACTCAACTTCTGAGGTCATCAGTCCCCTAGAACTTAGAACTACTTAAACCTAACTAACCTAAGAATATCACACACAACCATGCTCGAGGCAGGATTCGAACCTGCGACCGTAGCGGTCTCGCGGTTCCAGACTGTAGCGCCTAGAAACGCACGCCCACTCCGGCCGGCAGTTCAGGGTATAAAAGCAGGGTTATGATCTCATATGAATTCCCAGGTTAAAGTTACTTAGAGGCTTTCAACGGTGGCTTGCGGCGCACAGATGTTGATTTATAGGTTGATTTGTGCCTTCACGATTCCTCTACTTTTGGATGACTCCTACAATTCTTCGTTCCAGACTTCTCTATCCGTGACCAAATCTTCATACAAAATTTGTAGGTGTGTTTTAAAATGGCTCATTTCTCAATCATAACTTGTGTCTTTAGACATAACACGTTCCATTTCATTTCTCTGACTACCATTACGCACCTCCCACAGAGGTTGACATTGTTGACAGTTGCGTAATAAAGTAAAAAGGTACTGAATGTCGTAAGTAACTAACTTATCATCCTTTCCACTGTGCAGAGTTCTCAGGGTTACCAAGTGTTGCTCTGAAATCTAATACCAGGAAGATCTGTTTCTCTACATCTAGACTGGAGACCTCGTAAGACAGCTGTCTGCTTTACTGTTACAATAACGACATCTGTTGGAAGGATACCGTGCCAAGTTGAGTATAAATGCTATGTTACCTGCAGCCCTTCCAAAGAAAAACACCTCTTACGTATCTAACGATGACTATCTTACAAGATGAGTGATCGAGACAGCATTAGCTTAATTTACCAAGAATTTCTATCAGTTTATAGTCAGTACTCAATCCAATATACACAAAAGCTTGTAGTCTTATGGATTGCCTCTCAGACATTAATTATTATGCCGCCACATTCCTCGCTAGATTCTGAAGAAATGTTTCTTAAGAAATCCAGTTTTTAACATGTGATAGGATAACACCTTAGCTTCATAGCAAACACATAGCGTTCGTGCGACGATTTCAAGGAAGAATGTCAGTACTATCTCAGTTAGTGTAAGAATTTCGGAAAACGTAATGTAGTATTTAGGCCTTATCCCTGTAGTCTTCTGTTTTGATGCTATTATGATCAGTAGGTGGCTGTGTAGGGGGCTTTGATCCGTTTACTGATTTAATATAGCACCAAAATTTCTTGAATTTTTTTCAGACTGGTAAGTGATATAACACTTTCGAATTCGTTTTCGAAATTAATTCCCTGAGTGCTAGTTCCTTGACATCAGCTATATTAGATATAAATCTAATACCCAACAGTGACTTGAAAATTTGTGCCGGTCCGGGACTCGGAACCCGGATTTCCCGCTCATCGCGACCGGACCGCTTCGGCCAACTGCGCACGCTCCCAGATCGATACCAACTTCCATGTGTCACACTGTCAAAGTCCTGATATCGTAGTTCACTAAATTAACCACGTAATGGTCTCAAAATTACTTGGATCCTCACAAGAGGGAGAATGAGACAAAGAGGAATCAGACCATTGTTGTTGTCGTCGTGTGGCCGCTTAGCCTTGTAATGCTTTCATGCATGTCTGAAAGAACGGACACTGTTGACGATCGAAAGTTTTGGGAAATATTTTTGAAATTCTTTCAGACATGCATGTAAGTATTACAAGCCTATGCTGGAACACGACGATAACAACAGTGTTCTCGATTCATTGTTGTCTCATTCTCCCTGTTTTGGGAATCTAGGTAATTCTTCGAGGATTAAGTGGTGAATTTTATGAACTATGACATAAGGAAGTAGACAGTGTGACTTACGGAAGTTTAGGTCGATCCGGGGAGCACGCATGGATAGCCGCAGTGGTTAAGGGGACTGCACGCGATAAGCGGGAAATCAGGGTTCGAGTCCCTGTTCGGCACATCAAGTTTCATACGTCACTGTTGGTTAGTAGGTCTACACCTAACACAGCTTCTGTTAAGGAATACGGAGTCAGCGAATAAATTTCGAAAATATTTCGTACAGCTGTGAATCGTCAACAGTGTATTTTTTCAAACATGCATGTAAAAAAAAAAATATCCTAGGACGCTCACGCCGTATCTCATTACGCTAATTTTAGCTACGTTCTTTTTTATTTTGTTTCCGGAGTGGCTTTCTGACATGGCTCTCGAACCCCGACGCGTTTTTCCATCCCTCACGACTTTGCTCCGCATGTATCTGTCAAAGGTGTATGGTACAATACTCTTGAACTTTGGCCGATACATTCAGTCTCAGACACTATTGTATGTTGTTGACTGTTCAGGTAATCTGAAATCCGTTTCATGTTACACTTACCAAGCAGAAATATGATAGTAAAACGTCGTTATGCTCATAGACTCCTTTCTCTATGCTGAGTTTAAAAGTTCGAGTCTGTTTCTAACAAGGTCTAAGAGGTTACCATCACGAGTCGATCCTCTGATTAACTGCTCCACGTAATTTTTGCATTTAGAACCATTTCAGTCAATTCCATGTAGCTACTATTCGCCATAATGATTTGAGTCTCCCATTCTAAAGCTGATAAGTTTAAGTCTCCCCCAAATACTACAACAAGACCACGAATTCTCAGATATACAAAACGGTCTATCTCATGTATAATGTGATCTGGTGGACCTACTTTGTTATGGAATTATCGAAAATGGTGAGGAACTGCTTGAGGGAGTTCTGGTACATGACGTTGACGTTGCTCATCTCGACGATGAGGAAGTAGAGGATGGAGCCGCGCGCCGCCACGGCTCGGAACTCCTCGCGCGCCACCGTGATCTTGCGCTCTGTGTGAGCCGCCACCTTCAGCTTCTGGTTCACCTGCTCAGCCGTCGTCTTCGTTTCCTGCAGAACCCGTATCAGCGCTTCGTCGTCCACCAGAGAGCCCTGCAATCAGATTTCTCTTTCAGGTGCGACTGAGCTCACTACTCAACCAGCATGCTTACGAAAGTTTTAAAAAAAAACCTAGTTAGATGTGGGGTTACTATAGTTGGAGTCACGGACAATGGCGGTCGAGTTTAGAGGTGTTCTGCCGAGGCCAACTCAAGCAATCAAGTGGGCTACTAGTGTGTCCTGTTACACTTTTCATTATCAGTAAAGCATGAATAGACACAAGAAATCTAATGGCAGGAATTGAATCTGTTACATTCTATTTCCTACTATGTGAAATGAACTGAATGGGAGGGTGGAGATGCAAGTATGACAAAAGAAAGAAAAATAAACATACTTCGTAGAGTAAATAAACAAATTCCTGACAATCCATGGTGTTGCCATGGCATTATCTGTAAGTTACTGAAAACATCATCCTCAACAACATCAGAAGCTGCAGCATCACCATCAGCAGCAGTAATACCATCAACAGCACTTTTGAAGGATAAGAAGTCAATAGAAGCAACATTGTGTAGTACTGTGAGGAAACGAAAAATCATGCCTGCTCTTCATCCAAAGGATTTTTTAGTCAAGGACAAAAAGAGAGAGAAACCTTCAAGGTAAGGTTTCTTAATCCTCCACCAAAATATTCTCTCCATGAGAAATAAAGTCCACTAAGTACAAGTGGAACTACAGACTATAGACAACTCTTTGCATCACAGAAGATTGATGTGACGCACCTTACATAAATCCTAATGATTTAAACTCTTATAATCTAGCATTTCAGTGTAGCAGAACCTTTATGTGGGATGGTTGGTCATGCATGTATGTTAAGGAAGGCATTATGTATGAAGTCAAAAATGACATAATTTCATTAGGTGACGAAAAACATATAGAAATATTAGCCAGAAACATATGGGACACAAATATGTTCCAAAGCCTAACCATATTACATATACATCGTTCTACTAGCAGTGATATGGAAATTTTCATCACAAAACTGCACCTTCTGGGAGGTAATTGGGCAGAATATAGAAACACTTACAACTACAACAAAGGGTTATACATATTATATTAAACAGTAACTAGAGAGCTCACTGCAGAGTGCTGTTTAAAAACTTGGGTATCCTGACAGTTCCATGTGAATACAATTTTCAAACAGTGAGATACATAAAGAAAAATATTGACCAGTACCCAACCAACAGTTGCTTTCACAAACATGAAAATACATCTGGCCACTACTTACACCTCCACAGGAAAAACAAAGTAAAAATCAAAAATAGTGTGCTACATAATGAAATAAAATTGTACAATAAGAACAGTGAGATATCTGTGAAACTTGATAACATGAGAAAGTACAAAAAAAGAAATAGTATCTTTGTAGAGGGCTTCAAACTTATGTGTCAGTCCTAAGCTTCTTAGCCGGCCGCGGTGGTCTCGCGGTTAAGGCGCTCAGTCCGGAACCGCGGGACTGCTACGGTCGCAGGTTCGAATCCTGCCTCGGGCATGGATGTGTGTGATGTCCTTAGGTTAGTTAGGTTTAAGTAGTTCTAAGTTCTAGGGGACTGATGACCACAGTAGTTAAGTCCCATAGTGCTCAGAGCCATTTGAACCATTTTGAACCTAAGCTTCTTCACTTTCCTTGAATCGACTTTGGACTTACTTGCCTCATCATTACGCATTTTCTCAAAATTTTTAATGAGTATCCTGTTGGCACAGAGAGATACATATTCCAGTTTGCTTAATAATGTGTTGTGAAGCAAACACATACATTCAGCATTGTCCACTGCTTTCACTACTTTTGACGTGCATATCTTCTGAGAAATGGAAAGCTGTTTGCCACATGACATAAATTGCTGAATAAAGTCATTCAGAAGCAGAGAGACTGTATGCCACACTATTACAACTGTGATCACTACTGTCTCTGTAGGCAAAGTCAGTTTACCCCTGTCCATTTCCTTCACAAAGTTGTAAGAAGAATCTACCCCAACTTCTTTGTTCAGCTGCAACCATTCAGTACATTTATCACACTTAGATTTCTGAAGGGCTTTCCTAGCTGCATAACCTCCTATGTATGGCAAAATAGGTAACATGTTAGGTGGAACATCATCCATACCGAAGTTGATGTCCATAATATCAGAAAAAATGTTGATGTCAATATCATAGTCTAGCTGCTGTTGGGCAGGAATTATGTGTTTCAAGTGTACATTATCATTTTGAGCTGCAAACAGTACATCATTTTTGAATCTTAATTTTCTTTCATTTTCTAAAGCTTGGATGTAGCTAGCGTAGTAATTTGCCCCCACTCAACTGTCGGTAGCACCCAAAGCGGCCCTCTAAATCATCACTTTGAAGTTTTCCTAGCAATATGTAGTCAATGTCATATTTCTCAAATAAGTATGGAATTATCTGCAGAAAAGATTCAGTTGTTAATATTAAAGACTGGAATGTCTGTTTTGTTAAAGCATCACTTATTGGTACAGATACTCTCCAAACTTTTAGCCAATGACACAGATTATTTAGAAATGTCACCTGATTGTCTATTGTCTTCCTGATGGCTTCTCTGTAAGGATAATTGAATCTCTGGTCTTCAAATACATTTCTAACATTCACGATCTTCTACCAGTTCACAATCACCTGAAGGAAAGTCACTGTCTGATTTATGTGCTCAGTAACATTAGGCATATCCTTTGTTGCATGTTTCAAAGCTACTATGTTATTATCATTGAAAATTTTCGAAGCTAATTTTACATTTTGTTTCTGAATAGACGATGGATACTGCACTGTAGCTGATAATGTGTGGCCATATTTGACTGAAGAGTTTCTTTATTTCTCATATACCAACTCCAAATGCTTATACTGTGCTGTCAATATTACTGAATGATCAGTCATGTCAGGATACTGTAACACTTTATTAACACTTCTTTTTGTCTGCCAATTGTTCCTGATACATTTCATAATGTGTACAGTGTCAAACATAAAAAAAAGTGTCCTGGAAGAATCTAGAGGGTGTTAAATACTGGGTTGGAGAATTCTACTTGGGGTGAACAGTTCATATGCTTTCCTGTTTACACTGTTGTTATCCGCTATCAGACTAACAACTTTGAAGCCCACTCTTTCCACCATGCACAGAACATTACTGATCAAAGATTTCACCTTTCACTTGTCATATTAGCTATTGGTATAATTGCTACAACATCAACATATTTATACAAAGAGAAGAGACCATAAAAACCTGTGCTGTTTTGGCACACGTCTCAGGATGAAAAAGCTACTCCCATGCATTGAGCCAGATTTAAATAAAAGTTGTGGTTGCACATAAATCTCATCTAACAACAGAGACGCTAACAACTCATGTTTTTCTAAATATTTCACCCTGTTTTCTAAATAAGGACTCGTTTGAACTGATGAAGTGACTAACTGGTAATTACAAATTAGTTTCTGCAGGGTTCGTGGGTGGGGTAAAAACATTAAATCACATTTCCTCAAGGCATTGTATGCACTGACAGAATGTACATGCAAGCAGCATGCCACTATCATGGTGTTGTTGCCATAGTGTCTGTTGTTTTTTGAGATTTATGATACATGGAGTTGTTCTACAATGAATTTCAGTTGTGCATTTTCATCATAATTTGGGATAGTCTGCAAGCAATTAACTGCAGAGTTTAATTTATCTGTAACAGTAGGCAAAATTACCCCTTTCTCAACCATTGACATTACATTTTCTAAAACGTTTATGGAAGTTAATTTCTTCACATCACTGATGGATGCATTAATTGCAAAATGAATTCCTTCACTAACATTTACTCTAAAGCTCAAATCACTATTAAGAGTGATGAATGCAGTAACACAAGGTATTCCCCTGTCTAATCCCAAAAGACAGATATGCAATTTTCCACCATCTCTAATAACAGACCAATTGTTGCTGCAAATTTTCTGGCCTTCTAGAAATACAGAAATGTCATTGAGACACGAAAGTGAATTTTGTTGGAGGTGTAAATTGTTGCCCGCATCTCGTGGTCGTATGGTAGCGTTCTCGCTTCCCACGCCCGGGTTCCCGGGTTCGATTCCCGGCGGGGTCAGGGATTTTCTCTGCCTCGTGATAGCTGGGTGTTGTGTGATGTCCTTAGGTTAGTTAGGTTTAAGTAGTTTTAAGTTCTAGGGGACTGCTGACCATAGATGTTAAGTCCCATAGTCCTCAGAGCCATTTGAACCATTTTTTTTGTAAATTGTTTGACTCAATACTGTCTTGAATAGCTTTTTTAAGATTATAGTCTTCCACATCAGCAAGACGTCTCACTTTTGTAGTTGATTTAGAACAGTATGAGGAAGTGTTGGGAAAAATAGTTGGCACAGCATTTTCGGTGAGTTTTGGGATTATTCTGGGAAATTCTTTCAGTTGTCCTCTGTCCATAATTATGTCCACTCGAATTACAAATGATTCATCGAAGTGCTGTACACAAATATTTGGCCGTTTTAGTTTGGTTAAGTCTGTTGGGATATTTCGAAGCTACAGTGCACGTCGACTTTCACCAGATGCAAAGAAAATGTAGTCGTTCTCTCTGTCTTGGAATCATAATTCGACCGACAGCCGAACACACTACATCGACATGGCATTTCAAGAGTTCCAGAACTAGAAATAAAATGAAACCGTATTTCAAAACATTGTCTCGAAGTTACAGTGAGGTGTAAGATCTCGAAATCACGTCAGGATAAACACTTACAGACGGTTAGAATCTTCTAAAGTAGTAAACGAAGATGCATTTGAGGTTAACATACCTTGCTTACAATAATCAATGTTTCGCACACAACACCATAAATATAACAAATTGTGGATACATCACCACCACACATACACATATACACACACATTCTGTTGATGCACTTAGTTAAACTCCACTTTTATAGTACAAAAAAGAAACACAGGAAATAGCAATGCTCTTACACACACGTTGCTTCCGCTAGCAAAACAAGACTCCGAGTGTGACGTCACGTTCACGCGCCGGGGCCTGTATTTCTCGTTGGCCTCGTGTTCTGCGCACTTATGTAACGCATTCCCCGACAGCCGTGTTCGGTAGTGTTCTGAGCTGACTGTGGTAGTCAGTGCGAGCATTCAACATGAGCGTAGCAAGTTATCAAGTGAACTTTTATTCCAGTTGTTGCGAGCTATCATCGCTGATGGTGGTGCTAAGCAACAAATTCTACATGAGCAAGAGAGAGAGACATACTTCATAGGATACACGCTTTCTTCAAACGCAAAACATGTGTATGCGCGTTCTGCAGCTGTTGCTTAGAATCAGCAACAATGCAATCCCCGTCAGAGCCTCGGTCGGTACAAACCACCATCGTTTGCGATGCAGCCTATAGTGTTTTAAAATTTGTCATTTGTTACTGTTACAACAATCGTATCACACAAACTGGTTGAGTGGATCTTTCACTCAGAGAGTTTAAAGTAACAGAGATGTGAAAAAATGAAATACAATAAGGTATTCATTATTTGACTTTTAATTACTTTTGCGAAGGCAAATCTCAACAATAGTGACTTGAAGCGTTTCGTTTGCCCTTTGATAATCAGTCACCTTCAGAAAGGAGGATTTACAATTCGTTTGCAGAGGGGAAACTTCTGTCAGGTCGACCAAAAAGTATTGGTGTTGTGTGAAGCATGACTGAAGAGGATGACACTTACAGTAAGATACAGGTATGTCGGTTTGATTTTGCATGAAAATTTAGCCGCCAAAAATTTCTGTTGCTGATGGATAACAAACTATATGATCGAAGGTCAAAATAGGCTTGTATGAATTGGATGAGGAAATGCTCAGAAAAGTCGACAGAGGAAATGCAAAATCTGGATGCAAATATTTAACAGGATACAATACTTACACAATACCTGATACAAAAGTTGGAGCACCCACAAAGAGAGGTGGAAACGGAATGGAACTTTAGGGAGTGAGAGGATATGTGATGTTGTTTCAGTGATCAGTATGAGGTTGTGCCCCCTCTGGCCTGGATGCATGCACGGATTTGGTTGGGAAGTATGTCATAAAGCAGTTGTATCCTCTCCTGAGGCAAGCTGGTTCACAAATGTTGTAGCTGGCCCTCTAGAGCATGGGTAACGGAGTAGATATATTTTGCCAGTTCTGGCACACTAATGCAGTTTTACATTTTCTAAGTAATTTAACTGATTTTTTTAAAAATTCAGTATATTTAATTAAATCAACCGATTTTTATAACATTAACTAAATTACCTATTTCTTACAATAAAACAACTAAATACAATAAACAACTGATTTCTAACTTCATTATTAAATTTACTATGTGATTGTAGCATAATAACATCTATTAAATAATAAAATTAAGTTATTTTTAAAAAAATCACATTGTGAACCTAAGTAAATTAATTAAAATATATTAGTTAACAAAAGTAAATTATGTTAAAAATTTTAGTTTTTATTTTTTCTCTCTTTCTAAAAATGTTTCAGAAATGTATATAAGCATGAAGTTCACACTTTTATACTTTTTAAAGTTTTTCATTCATTCATATAGAAGCAAATATTAATAATTAAAAATTTTCAGTGAGTAATCTATGTTGTGCATCATAAGTAAGATTCATTTTTCTATACATAATTACATAATCAAGTGTATCATTTGGAATTTTATCATTAAAAATTGCACAAAGTTTCATATTTGTTTTTTTGTGTAGTTATAACATTTTTTCTACATGTGATTACATAAATTGGACAATTAGTTATAAACAAAATAGATTAATATCAATATCTGATTTTAGTAAAGTAATGCTTTTAAAATCTAAAAATGCATCACAGGCTTTTAGAAAATTATTTGGTGGATTAATATTCCACATTTCTTAAGGAAAAACTTCATTTTTACTATTTTTTAAATATATATTCTGTAGTTTAACATGATCATATAATGATGAATCAACTAATTGATTATTTTTTCGATTTGTTTGAAAAACAAAAAAAAGAAAATATGGCATATCAAATTCTATAGAATTATGGTAATTTGTTGCATCTAGTAATCCAGTAATTTCTTCTGATTGAAATTCATAAAAAGAAGTAGGAATTTTAGGATTTTTAAAAATATTTTCACGTTGTTCAAGTTCATAATTTGGTTGATATTTAACAACTGGTACACGAATTTAATAGATTCTATAATAATTGTACCTTCTTTAGGAAGAGTATCTTTTATGTCAACACTAGCATCATTTTTATCAAACCAACATAAAATTAAATCTCCAGAAGATGAACTATGTCTAAAAACTACAGTTAAGTTTCCTTCAAACATAATTTCTTTATAATTTTTAAAAAATCCTCTAAGTAATGATAATGGATAAAGTACTTCATTTGTTTTACTATTTATTTTCGTATATTAGGAATATGTCCTTCTAAACTTATTTTGTCAGTAACAAATGAAGTTAAATGTAGTAAAACTGATGATGAAATAAAAGGATGATAAATTCTAGATAATATATTATTTCCTTTTTTATTGTTATAAAGTCAAATAATTTAGTTATAATTATCAATTATCATTTATTTGATTTTTCATTACAAGTTGGATAATCTATACCATCATTTCCAATAATACTAAAATTCATAAACAATTGTGCATGATTTGGATGTAACCAACCACCACCAATATTTATATCAATTTCTGTATCTTCGTTAGGAAAATTTAAATTATTTTTAGTTTTTTTATTAATAGTAAATGAACAAAACTGATAACTTTAAATTTTATTCATGATTTATTATGGAAAAAATTTATTAAGATATTTTCAAAATAACTTACAGTAGCACCATTAAAGTCAATTAAATTATCATTTTTCATCAGTTATAGTGAATTCTAAATCTTCAATTGTATTAAAAATAGGAACATTTAAAAGGTAATTTGGTTCATAAATTATTGGTCAGCCAAATTCTGCATTATGTTTTAATGAAGCAATAATATTAGTTTCTTTATGAAAATGATCATTATGTTTTATATACATTCCATCAGCAAGATTAAAATTTATGTGAATTAATTCGAAACGAATTATTTTAGGAACATCTTTAGCTACAGCTTTTTCATTAGCTTGAACAATTTGATTATTAAACCCAAGTAAACTTCCAATACTATCTGCTATATCCATAAACAATTTTACATCACTTTCAATAACAATTCTGTTTAAAATTACATCTGCTTTAATGTATATTGTTTCAAAGGTATAATTTTTTAAAATTTTTAAACTATATTGACCTACAGGAATCTCTATTGTTTCTCCATCACAATAAATTTATTATTTTTTGTTGCAATATTTGGTGTTAAAAAGTTGAATAAAAACTAACTAATGAAACATTAGTATAATTATCACATATTGGAATAGTTAATCTTTTTCTAAGTGTAGAAGATTTATCACTAAGTTGAAATAATCTACTCATTTACTACTGAATAATTATTAATAAATGAAAAAAAATTTGAAAATGAAAAAAATATTAATAATTGAAAAATATAAATAAATGAACAAATTATTAAAAAATGAACAAAACAGATTGAGAACCTAAAGTAAGAATTCCAGAAAATAATTAAAAAAAACATGGTAAATTATTACCAAGTTCTATAAGATGTAAAATAATTGGACCAAGTGGTTGTGGATAATCAACATTAATGATTGATAATTATATTTTAGCTCCAGGAGGGTTAAATTGTAATAAAATAAAATATTTGTGTGTTTATTCAAAAAGTTTAGATCAACCAAAATATCAACAATTTAGAAAACTAAGTAAAAACAATTGAAGATAAAATTAATGAAAATAATGGTAGTTTTATTGAAAATAATGAAGAGTGTATTCCATTAGATGAATACAAAGACAATTCAGTTCTTGTATTTGATGATTTTATTTTAGAAAATCAAGATACTGTAAGAGAATATTTTACTAGAGGAAGACACAAAGATATAGATTACTTTCATGTATCACAATCTTATTCAGAAATAACAAAAAACTTAGTTAGAGACAATTTAAATTTTTTAAATAATTTTAGAAGAGATGATACAAATTTATATCATATTTATCGTGAATCTGTTGGTGTAGATTTAAAGTTTAGTAATTTTAAAGAATTGTGTAGTAAATGTTGGATAGATGAATTTGGTTTTTTAACAATAGATATGTCTAGAAAACTAAATGAAGGTAAATTTAGAAATAAAATACAACATTTCTTAAAAACATAAATACTGAATAAAAACTTTAAACATTTCTTAATGACGTGAACATTAAATAAAATTATTAAAAATTTATCATTATATAAATATTAAACAAAAACATTAATATGAACATAACAAAAACATAATTAATTTTTTCTCTGCATTAATAAATATTTGCAAATTATGATGAAAAAGTTGTTAAACAAGCTAAACAAAATAGAATGAAATCTGAAGAATTAAAAGTACAATCTAAACTTTGGAAAAAGCAAAAAGGAACAGTATATGAAAAATATAAAAAGGAGGATTAACCTGTTATTGATGATATTGAAAAAGTAAAACAAGTTATTGAAGGTTAAGGTGGACTCGAATCTCTGGTGGGAGGGGCCGTACAGACCATGACACTATGCCTCAAACCACGCAACCACTCGGCGTGGCTAAGCAGCTTGTCTCCATCCTACATCACAGGTGTCAAGGAGCTGTTGCCCTGGAAGCCGACAGAGTCGCGCCCTCCTATCGGAATGATGAAGAAGGTATCGGGATTCACCAGACCATGTGACACTCTGCCACTGTGCCAGTGTACGGTATGAATGGTCATGTACCCATTTCAGTCGTAGTTGCTGATGTCATGTTATTAACATTGGCACATGTATGGGTCGCCAGCTACAGAGGTCCATCGTTAGGAGCGTTCGGTGTACTGTGTGTTCAGATACACTTCCACTCTGCCCACCATTAAAGTCTGATGTTAGTTCTCCCACAGTTCGCCACCTGTCCTGTTTCACCAGTCTGACCAGCCTACGACGTCCGACATCTGAACTGCTCGTTCCGAGCCTCCAGGCCATCACAATGTGCTCTTGGTGAAACTCAGATAGATTGTGTGCCTTCCCCATTTATACAAGGATAGCACACTCACTGATATTAAATGCACCATATGTGTGTCTGATTAGCAGCCATTTCTTGCCATGTGACGCTGCTATCACCTGGAGGGATTTGTATCGATAGTAGGTCGATAGTCATATGTTCTGTTTGATCAGTTATTATTAATTTGAATGCATTAAAAATGTATAAAAATTAAAGGAAATATTTTGAAAAGTAATAAAATCATTTATACCAAAGAATGTTTCCTTTCACTGGTTTTGTGAAAAATCGTAAAAGGCGGTCGTTGTATTTACATAAACTATTTTGTGTGATTGCCTTGTAGCAGAGATCCCACTTGATGCACAGTGAAACCAATTCTGGTTTTCGTTTCTCAGAAAGGATACTAAAACAACTTAAGCGCATTTTTTATAAAAGGCTGGGGCCATAAGAATGCTATGTCTTTTGTATTTACCCTACCATTAAAAATAGAACCCATGTGAGTTTTGCTGTACCAAAATGGCTTTAAAATGATGTTTTAAAATACACTTGTGTCCACAAGTTAAGGGTTTTCCGAGATTTACGTAAATCATGACAGCTTTGCGACGCAGTGTAAGACTACACTAGGGGTGGCCAAGATTTCAGCTCATGGGCTATGCGTGGACCTGAACGGCAAAGCACTCAGCCTCGCTTCACATTTCCCCACCACCACGCCGCGCTGTCTGAGCGCGAGGCGGGGGAAGAGGGGAAAACAGCAAACGTGCTGCATTTAAATGAAGTACAGTCGTACTGCATTCAGCTCGGTTTTACATTTCACATCAATTATTTTCGGCCAGCTGAAGACATAATTTTTATCTGGTACACACTCTCTCCATAGAGACGCAGACAATTTCACAGAGTTTCACACATAAGTTACTACGTAATCGTGGCTTATTTAGTTTCATAATCGAAAAAAATCTTCCACACAAATATGCCGAAAGAAATACAGGGTGTACATAAAGTCCGGGAACACTTTCAATTATTCATTGTACAAGAACCAAACACTGTACAGATATCATATATTTTGTCTGGTTGACAACTATTTGATGCATTTACGTTTTAGTTTTTATTCCTATGACATTTCTGTTTGACGATGGCACTTTTGATCAGACGTTTTAATCCATGGTGTGATTACATGTATTCGATATAATTTTTTATTCTGATGAAGGTTGCCATAGTACAGACGAAACTGTGGTCAAGTGACAAAGAATTTTGTGAAACCGAAGTGGCTGTATATACTAAATACCTCAAGTACTAACTTCTCCTGTGGACGCTGTCTCTTCTGCAGGTACTACTAGCCCCTCATACCCATCCACTTGACTTTGTAGTAGCGTGTCAGTATTGTGTCTAGGCGTCCTGTATAGTGTAGACAGGGACCAGGGAGGACTCAGGGTGTTATACCCATTCTTCCAGCAAACACGTTAGAGGTGCTGCCTTTCACTGAATCTGAAACTGAAACTGAGACGGTGGAACTCACTTTAACTGTTCTGGGGAAACCTGCTTTGTCCCATGTCAAGAGGAGGCAAACACACAAGGTTAGTGTGCTACTAATCGTCGTCAGTTGAAACGTATGGCGGATAATGGTACTCCTTACGGAACTGGCCGCAAGGCAAGGGAAGGAACACTCAGTGTTTATGGCTGGAGGCCCCTTTCAGCATGCTGACGAGGCTATTCCGGCAGACTTTGAGGAAACAGTGTGTGACCAACTACACATTGTGGTGTACGTTAGAACAAACGATGCCTGTCTTCTAGACTCTGAGGTTCAAATGGTTCAAATGGCTCTGAGCACTATGGGACTAAACATCTGTAGTCATCAGTCCCCTAGAACTTAGAACTACTTAAACCTAACTAACCTAAGGACATCACACACATCCATGCCCGAGGCAGGATTCGAACCTGCGACCGTAGCAGTCGCGCGGTTCCGGACTGAGCGCCTAGAACCGCTAGACCACCGCGGTCGGCACTCTGAGGTCATACATGGGTCACTCTAGAGAGTGTTGATAATACCAGCCTTGGTCACGGAGTTTCAAGGAATCTCATATTCAGCAGCATTGTTCCCAGAACAGATCATGACGCCCTGGTTCTTAGCCGAGAGAAAATCTTGAACCAGAAACACCGAGGCTTCTGTGTCAAGTTAGACTGTGAGCTGCGCCATAGGGTTGAGCGTAGTAGGGTCACCTTTAATGGGTCAGGTGTGCACTGAAAAATCAGAGACAACTACCCTGGTAGGTTTTGGATAAGGTGACTCCATCCAAGAAAGATAACGATAGCTGTGGGGAACCCAGAAATATCAGTGTAGGATACAAAGAAATGCCTCCCACAGATGAGAGGATAAAAATCCTGCCGGTTAACTGCAGAAGCATTCGCAACAAAGTGCCAGAGTTTGAAGCGCTCCTAGAAAGCACTGAAGCTCACGTAATATTAGGCACACAAACCTTGTTAAAACCTGAAGTTGACAGCAGAGATCTTTGGGGAAAATTTAAGCGTATACTGAAAGGATAGGGAACTGGGAAATGGAGGTGGTGTATTTGTCGCAATAGACAAGAAACTGAAATCCACCGCGATAGAAATTGAGGGTGCATGTGATACTATTTAAACAAGACTCAGTATCAAGGGCAGCAAAAAATTATAATGAGGTCCTTCTATCGAGTATCAGATTCTCCTCCTTTAGAGATAACCGCAGTTGGTTTGTACGTAAGTTCTTTAATGATACTGTAATTACTGGAGGAGGCCTTAATCATCCGACAATCAATTGTGATAGTTATAGTTTTGTTAGTGGTGGGCGTGACAAAACATCATGTGAAACGTTACTGAATACCTTCTCTGAAGACTAGCTAGAACAGGTAGTACAGAACCTCACTCATGATCGATATAGATCTAATAGCAACAAACAGACCTGACCTCTTTGAGGATGTCCACATCGAAACTGGTATCAATGACCACGAGGCAGTTATAGCAACAATGCATATCAAAACACAAAGGACAACTAAAACAAACAGAAGGATTTACATGTTCAGCAAACTAGAGAGAGAAATAATAGTGTCACACCTCAATGAGGAACTTGAAACTTTTAGCTGAGTAGAGGAACTTAGGTTCAAGTTTAAAAGAGTAGTTGACCGACCCCTGGATAGATATGTACCCAGTAAGACAGTTCATAATGGGAGAAATCCTTTACGGTACACAGTTACTGTCAAGAAACTTCTAAATAAACAGAGACTGCTGCATAATAGGTATAAAAAAGTATAGGGCTATAGACAGAGAGATGCTGAATGAAACGAGAGCGAATGAGCCAAGAGAGCAATGAGTGAAGCCTTCAGTGACTACCGTAGAAAAATATTGACAAATTATCTTTCATAGAACGCAAATAAATTGTAATCGTATGTAAAGGTTGTTAGTGGCATCAAACTTAATGCGCAGTCACTTATGGACGAGACTGGAACTGAAATTGAGACCAGTAAAGCAAAAGCGGAAATGCTTAACACTGTTTTAAAATGTTTCTAAACAAAGGAAAACCCATCTGTACTTAGTTCTCCTATTTAATTCTCGCAGCACTGAAAATATGAGTGAAATAGATATTAGTGTCAGTTGCTTTGAGAAACAGGTGAAATCGTTGAAACTGAATAAGGCTCGAAAGACCGGTGGAATCCCAATCAGATCATATGCCCATTTCGCCGCTGAATTAATCTCTCTGTGAACTATAATCTATCGCAGATCCCTCGAACAAAAAACTGTACCCAGTGATTTGAAAAAAGCACAGGTCGCATCTGCCTGCAAGAAGGGTAGCAGAAGTGATTCACAAAATTACCGTCCAATGTCCAATATCCTACCCCCATGAACCATGGACCTTGCCGTTGGTGGGGAGGCTTGCGTGCCTCAGCGATACAGAAGGCCGTACCGTAGGTGCAACCACAACGGAGGGGTATCTGTTGAGAGGCCAGACAAACGTGTGGTTCCTGAAGAGGGGCAGCAGCCTTTTCAGTAGTTGCAGGGGCAACAGTCTGGATGATTGACTGATCTGGCCTTGTAACAATAACCAAAACGGCCTTGCTGTGCTGCTACTGCGAACGGCTGAAAGCAAGGGGAAACTACAGCCGTAATTTTTCCCGAGGGCATGCAGCTTTACTGTATGGTTAACTGATGATGGCGTCCTCTTGGGTAAAATATTCTGGAGGTAAAATAGTCCCCCATTCGGATCTCCGGGCGGGGACTACTCAAGAGGGCGTCGTTATCAGGAGAAAGAAAACTAGCGTTCTACGGATCGGAGCGTGGAATGTCAGATCCCTTAATCGGGCAGGTAGGTTAGAAAACTTAAAAAGGGAAATGGATAGGTTAAAGTTAGATATAGTGGGAATTAGTGAAGTTCGGTTGCAGGAGGAACAAGACTTTTGGTCAGGTGAATACAGGATTATAAATACAAAATCAAATAGGGGAATAGGTATAATAATGAATAAAAAATAGGAGTGCGGGTAAGCTACTACAAACAGCATAGTGAACGCATTATTGTGGCCAAGATAGACACGAAGCCCACACCTACTACAATAGTACAAGTTTAAATGCCAACTAGCTCTGCAGATGATGAAGAAATTGATGAAATGTATGATGAGATAAAAGAAATTATTCAGGTAGTGAAGAGAGACGAAAATTTAATAGTCATGGGTGACTGGAATTCGAGAGTAGGAAAAGGGAGAGAAGGAAACATAGTAGGTGAATACTGATTGGGGGAAAGAAATGAAAGAGGAAGCCGTCTGATAGAATTTTGCCCAGAGCATAACTTAATCATAGCTAACACTTGGTTCAAGAATCACAAAAGAAGGTTGTACACATGGAAGAATCCTGGCGATACTAGAAGGTATCAGATAGATTATATAATGGTAAGACAGAGATTTAGGAACCAGGTATTAAATAGTAAGACATTTCCAGGGGCAGATGTGGACTCTGACCACAATCTATTGGTTATAAGCTGTAGATTAAAACTAAAGAAACTGCAAAAAGGTGGGAATTTAAGGATGGGATCTAGACAAACTGATTAAACCAGAGGTTGTACAAAGTTTCAGGGAGAGCATAAGCGAACAATTGTCACAAATGGGAGAAAGAAATACAGTAGAAGAGGGATGAAGTAGTGAAGGCAGCAGAGGATCAAGTAGGTAAAAAGACGAGGGCTGGTAGAAATCCTTGGATAACAGAAGAAATACTGAATTTAATTGATGAAAGGAGAAAATATAAAAATGCGCTAAATGAAGCAGGCAAAAAAGGAATACAAACGTCTCAAAAATGAGATCGACAGGAAGTGCGCAGTGGCAGCACACAGGACTCGCATTCGGGAGGACGACGGTTCAATCCCGCGTCCGGCCATCCTGATTTAGGTTTTCCGTGATTTCCCTAAATCGCTCCAGGCAAATGCTGGGATGGTTCCTTTGAAAGGGCACGGCCGACTTCCTTCCCCATCCTTCCCTTATCCGATGAGACCGATGACCTCGCTGTTTGGTCTCTTCCTCCAAACAACCCAACCCCCAACAGGAAGTGCAAAATGGCTAAGCAGGGATGGCTGGAGGACAAATGTAAGGTTGTAGAGGCTTATCTCACTAGGGGTAAGATAGATACTGACTACAGGAAAATTAAAGAGACCTTTGGAGAAAAGAGAACCACTTGTATGAATATTAAGAGCTCAGATGGAAACCCAGTTCTAAGCGAAGAAGGGAAAGCAGAAAGGTGGAAGGAGTATATAGTGGGTCTATACAAGGGCGACGTACTTGAGGACAATATTCTGGAAATGGAAGAGAATGTAGATGATGACGAAATGGGAGATATGATACTGCGTGAAGAGTTTGACACAGCACTGAAAGACCTGAGTCGAAACAAGGCCCCGGGAGTAGACAACATACCATTAGAACTACTGACGGCCTTGGGAGAGCCAGTCCTGACAAAACTCTACCATCTAGTGAGCAAGATGTATGAGACAGGCGAAATATCCTCAGACTTCAAGAAGAATATAGTAACTGCAATCCCAAAGAAAGCAGGTGTTGACAGATGTGAAAATTACCGAACAATCAGTTTAATAAGCCACAGCTGCAAAATACTAACGCGAATTCTTTACAGACGAATGGAAAAACTAGTAGAAGCCAACCTTGGGGAAGATCAGTTTGGATTCCGTAGAAATATTGGAAGACGTGAGGCAATACTGACCTTACGACTTATCATAGAAGAAAGATTAAGGAAAGGCAAACCTACGTTTCTAGCATTTGTGGACTTGGAGAAAGCTTTTGACAATGTTGACTGGAGTACTCTCTTTCAAATTCTAAAGGGGCAGGGGTAAAATACAGGGAGCGAAAGGCTATCTACCATTTGTACAGAAACCAGATGGCAGTTATAAGAGTTGAGGGCCATGAAAGGGAAGCAGCGGTTGGGAAGGGAGTGAGACAGGGTTGTAGCCTCTCCCCGATGTTATTCAATCTGTATATTGAGCAAACAGTAAAGGAAACAAAAGAAAAATTCGGAGTAGGTACTAAAATCCATGGAGAAGAAATAAAAACTTCGAGGTTCGCCGATGACATTGTAATTCTGTCAGAGACAGCAAAGGACTTGGAAGAGCAGTTGAATGGAATGAACAGTGTCTTGAAAGGAGGATATAAGATGAACATCAACAAAAGCAAACCGAGGATAATGGAATGTAGTCGAAATAAGTCGGATGATGCTGAGGGAATTTGATTGGAAATGAGACACTTAAAGTAGTAAAGGAGTTTTGCTGTTTGGGGAGCAAAATAACTGATGATGGTCGAAATAGAGAGGATATAAAATGTAGACTGGCAATGGCAAGAAAAGCGTTTCTGAAGAAGAGAAATTTGTTAACATCGAGTATTGATTTAAGTGTCAGGAAGTCGTTTCTGAAAGTATTTGTATGGAGTGTAGCCATGTATGGAAGTGAAACATGGACGATAAATAGTTTGAACAAGAAGAGAATAGAAGCTTTCGAAATGTGGTGCTACAGAAGAATGCTGAAGATTAGATGGGTAGATCACATAACTAATGAGGAGGTATTGAACAGAATTGGGGAGAAGAGAATTTTGTGGCACAACTTGACAAGAAGGAGGGACCGATTGGTAGGACATGTTCTGAGGCATCAAGGGATCACAAAATTATCATTGGAGGGTAATGTGGAGGGTAAAAATCATAGAGGGAGACCAAGAGATGTATACACTAAGCAGATTCAGAAGGACGTAGGTTGCAGTAAGTACTGGGAGATGAAGAAGCTTGCACAGGATAGAGTAGCATGGAGAGCTACATCAAGCCAGTCTCAGGACTGAAGACCACAACAACAACATCCTTGACATCCATTTGTTGCGGTATCTTAGAACGTATCTGAGCTCAAACATTGTGAGGTATATAGAAGAGAACGACCTGCTCCATTCCAACAAGCATGGATTTCGAAAATTTAGATAATGTAAAACCGAACTTCCACTTCTCTCACATGACATCCTGAAAGCCATGGATCGACGTAGTCAGGTACCTGCAGTACTTCTCGAATTATGAGAAGTATTTGACTCAGTACCACACCTTCGTTTATTATCGAAAGTACGATCATGTGGGGCATCAGACGAAATATGTGACTGGATTGAGGACTTCTTGATAGGCAGGACACAGCATGTTATCTTGCATGGAGAGTCACCGACAGGTGTAGAAGTATCTTCGGGTGCACCCTAGGGAAGTGTGTTGATTCCCTTGCTGGTTATTTTGTATATTAATGATCTTGCAGACAATATCAATAGTAACCTCAGACTTTTCACAAATGATGCTGTTATCTACAACGAAGTACAGTCTTAACGAAGCTGTACAAATATTCAGTCAGATCTTGATAAGATTTAAAAATGCTGCAATGGTTGGCGGGTTGCTTTGAAAGTTCAAAAATGTAAAATTGTGCACTTCAAAAAACGAAAAATCGTTGAATCACAGCTGAAATCTGTAAACTCATACAAATGCTTAATAAACGTAAACATAGTCCGTTGTTGGCTGTAACGTGATTTTTATTTAATCGAGCGATTAGCTAATTTCGACTACTGGTCATAGTCAAGCACTTGTAAAACCAACATGGAAAAGCATTACACGATTAAATAAAAATCACGTTCCAGCCTACTACGGACCATGTTTACCTTTATTAAATACTTGAGTTAATACTTAGTAGTGACATGAAGTAGAACGAACACTCTCGAAGATAGACGGAAACTTTATCGAGAAAGTCTATTAAAAAAATTTCCAGAACCGGCTTTAAATGATGTTACTAAGAATATACTAAAACCCCCTACATAAGGGTAGATTAATTACAGCACCACAAAGGCATTTTAACAATCATTTTTCCCGCGCTCTATACATGAATGGTACGGGGAAAAACCCCCTAATAACTGGGACAGGGGTACGTACCCTCTACCCTCTGCCATGGAATTCTCAGTGGTTCGCAGAGTATAGATACAGATGACAATTTACGTTTTACTACTCGTCGGGGTCATTTGTCTGTAAATCTCTTTATTTCAAAAACAACGATGTTTCGAGGTTAACCAGTCTAAATCCAGGAGAAAGCTGGAGAAACAATATTGCAGAACAGAGAATTATGACTAGCAGGTTCACAGGAGTCATAAACAACATATTGGTTGGCAAAAAGCTAATTTTTTTAAACAAACCCATGCAATTATTACAGTCTCATATTTCCCAAAAATATGTTGCCGTGTTGTCGGACGTTCCTCCCTTATCGTCATCGCAGAGCAAATGTGGAGTTTCAGTATGCTGATTAGAAGGCAGCGAAATGGAACGCTATGGAGATTTGATAAGGGCAACACATGGACATGCTATTATATTTTCAAAGTATCCCTGCTGCATTTGCTCAAGATCAAAAGTCACAGTGCTTACGTTTTCCAGATCTTTGCCAAGAAACGTTCCACTCCACTGTGGTTTTGTTTCTACATTGGAACTCCATATTTGGACTTAGAAAAGTTGGACCACCATAACAATCCTCCCTTAGTCACAGTTGTTTAAAGGAACATCTTTCCTCATTTTGTGTGCTCGGGGCACACGGGGCAATCGAATAAATTTTGTTACATTTCTGTTGTACTACCACGAATGCCGTGCACAGTACTATGACATGGAGGTGGTGGTATAGCTGTGGTTAGCTCTTTTTCATGACTCACCACTCATTTACAATAGAAAATAAATGGAAGGCACATTGCCCTTTAAACTTGGTTTATTCCAGTACTATACCTGTATTTTGATCTTATTTGATCCTATTTTGAAGTAACACAGATAGTGAGTAAGAATTTTGTATTGTTTATTGAAATTTCCACGATATGACAAAGTTTTTGATTATTGATTTATTTTGCACTATCGTGGTTTTTTGGGTGATCGGAAAATGTTGTAACTTGAGATTTACATTAACAATATATTTGGCTATAATGTATTAAAATTTCATTAACCTCATACAAATACATCGCAAGCCATATATTTTTAAAGTGAACGTTTCCTTTTGAAGACGCCTAAAATCGCAAAATCCGTACCAGAATAAGAAAAAAATATATAAATTTGACTGTAAAACGAAAGTGCTGCATATAGCCTTACGCAGAATAAAACAAGGAAAATATTGGTGTATCACATTTTGCGATACGTTTATCGGTTCGCTTGTAATTAAAGCGTAAATTCGAGTGTCCATAATAAAAATCCTATAGTAAGAGGAGTCATCAGGAACCTAATCTAATCAGTTTAAACAAATAAAAATAAAATAAAAACAATTGATGTATACATAACATAATAATGTAATATACATAGCGGTATTACTACGAAGAACAATATCCAGTGGGGACGAACTCTGATGCAGAGGCGCTGAGTCGAGCAGGTCGAGCCGCGAGCTGTATTACTGCGTGAGCTGAGACCGCAGAGACCAGAGTGACACCTGAGTCGCTTTGCTCGACGCTCTGGCTAGAGTCGAGACGGTGGGGTGAGCGTTGAGCAGGCGAGTTCCGAGGGTGGGGGGGAGCGGTGAACTCACCCGCTCCGAGACAAATCGTCCGTTCCCTTGCGAGCAGGTTTTTGCAAGTAGTTCCTATGTTATCCGCTAGGTGGCTCTCTGTCCTGTTGCTCGCATCAACTGCCCAGAGGGCAGGACGTGCGACTGAAACGATCGCCGACAGAGTGCGATGCGAAGTTAAGCTGCGCCAGACACTGCACAGTGCACACGGCAGACGACGCACAGAGTCGGCACGGCATATGTGAAACACAAAATCCAATGGGGCACTGCACAATGCAGGCAGCCAAGGTAGAAGCAGGGCAGAGGCCGGCGCTGGCTGTGTTGTGTGGCGTGCACTGTGCTCTGACCAGCAGAGGCGCTGCTGATATGCTCCATCTCTCTCTCTCTCTCTCTCTGCCGTGGGAAACGTTTGGAGCTACCGTTCTTTTTTTCTGAATCACTGATTGTTCACTCCTTTGAAAGATTGAACTCTATGAATTAGTTCAAGAGCGGATCCCCCATCTCTAGTATGTTGGACCTCTTTCCTTTTCGAAACGTTGAGGGAAGTTGTATTTGTCTGACTCGGAGCTAGGGTACATACCTGCGTTGAAGTGAGACGACTGAGGAGATTGCTCTCAAGCTCCTTCATACTCCGCTGATTCTGCATCACCGATTCGAACAGAGCGACACGCTCAGCCTCGAGATCAGATTTCTCCATCAGTATGACCCTTCCTGTATACAAATAAACGTCATGAAGAAGGTCTTCATTGTGTTTTGTATGAAAGCAAACAATTTATCATTTTATAAAACGCAGTTTTGTTTATGTTTCGCAAACGAAAGTGCTGGTTTCCAAACACCCTTTGTAGCGTTATACTATAGAAAATTAGGATTGACGATTCGAATAGTTTAGAAGTTTGTGAAACTTAGACATAACTGTGTTGGCTACTATAACACATTATGCACATTTAAACGGTCTTCCAATGCGACGCAGAAGTTTGGAACTTGGCTCAGAGGTGCCTACAACCTTCATCTATAAAAATCGTGGCGCCCTGCTTCGGCGGCGCTTCGGACAGCAAGGTGCCGACACATGTGTAAAAAAGGCCACAGCTCTGAAGTTCACATGAGGTGTAAGGTGGGTTAATTACGTCACATTAGCACCACAAAACTGCCCAATGCCACCGTGAACGTGTCACACGATGGAAATCTCATCACACCCCCTCTTACCCACATTTCACCCCTTCTCTTTACGCCTCTGTTATGGATGTCAGAACGGCGACATCCAGAGTTGAAATCACGCGTTTTTCTTATGGGTAGCCGAGGAAATCATTTCAGACACACCTCTGCTCGGTACCGACACGAAAAGGCCTCAGGGAATGCCATAAAGGGCGCTAATGAAACCACCCCTTCTCTTAGGGCGCTATTCCAACAAGCTTCGCGGTGGAAATGACAATTCATAGAGCCATGAGCAACAGGATGGCGTTCTTGACAAAGCTCGACACTGTTGACGCCCCCCCCCCCCCCCCCCGTATGATTCAACCGTTCTCTAACAACATCGTGAGGCTGAAACCTCATTGAACATGATCGGACCCCTTTGGAGTAGAGCACAACAGCAGTTTTCGGTGTGGTATACGGGGTGGAAGCACTACGGCCCGTTAAAAACCTTTCGATGAAATCTGAAAGTGATCTGAAGCATTAAAGGGTGTTTATGCTCTTTCAGCCCTGCTGTTTTACGCCCTCCTGTGACCTGATCACAGGGGGTGCAACATTGACACATGCGTGAATAAAACGGCAAACGGTACCTTCTAAGACTTCCCAGTTTGGCAACTGGCAACAAGCTCAGTACCACTTGCGAACCTTTTTTGAGCATATTAAAAAAACTAAAAACCCGCCTCGATTGCAAAAAAAGCACCTAGTGTTAAGTGTTAACCCACGTTTCGGCGTAGATAACTACACCTTCTTCAGAACAACAATAAAACCCACAAGTGCCTAAGAAGACCTTTGTCAATGATTAAAGGAACACCATAGCTATACATTTATAAACGAAAAAGAAAAGGAAACTACAAACAGTACATATGTACAAAGTCAAAACCACTACTTAACTTAATGGTGTACGCTCCACCTCACACCGGCCTATGTTCGATGGGCCATGACCCACCGTAAACTGCAGCTACAAACGGTCGCTCACTTACAAGCCTGACCCGCTATCTATACACATGCGCAAGACAAGGGAAGTTACTTGAATGCGCATGTGCATACGAATACGAGAAAGTTTAAACATAGGTTGGGGCTAAATAGCCGATATATTCCCAACCGTGGATCAACGTTTATCAAAAAATGAAATGGATAGAACAAGAGACGAGCTAAGTAGGAGATGAAACCTAAAAATAACCTCACACGGTTGCTTATGCTAGTAAAGAAACTTATATATGAAGCTACCTATAACAACAGGAGGAACTCTTAAAAACTATACCTAAAGCCAGCAGTTAGCCTGGGGGGGGGGGGGGGGGGGAGGGGGCTGAGGGGACGTAATATAAAGACGTCGTGGTAATAAAGATAAAAGGATAAAACGTGAGTTGTTCAACGGGCTAAAATCACCTTCATCGTAAAAGGAAAAAGAGGATAAAAAGAAAGAAGATGAACAGCTTGACCAAATGCGCTCGCCAATAGCTACATATATAAGTTTCTTTACTAGCATAAGCAACCGTGTGCGGCTATTTTTAGGTTTCATCTCCTATTTAGCTCGTCTCTTGTTCTATCCATTTCATTTTCTGATATACGTTGATCCCCGACCCATGTACAAACTTTGTCGTATTCGTATGCACATGCGCATTCAAGTAACTTCCCTTGTCTTGCGCATGTGCATAGATAGCGGGTCAGGCTTGTAAGTGAGCGACCGTTTGTAGCTGCAGTTTATGGCGGGTCATGGCCCATCGAACATAGGCCGGTGTGAGGTGGAGCGTACACCATTAAGTTAAGTAGTGGTTTTGACTTTGTACATATGTACTGTTTGTGTTTTCCTTTTCTTTTTTGTTTATAAATGTATAGCTATGGTGTTCCTTTAATCATTGACAAAGGTCTTCTTAGGCACTTGTGGGTTTTATTCTGAAGAAGGTGTAGTTATCTACGCCGAAACCTGGGTTAACACTCAACACTAGGTGCTTTTTTCGCAATCGAGGCCGGTTTTTAGTTTTTTAATATATTAAACAACGATTGCTGACGCGCTGCGATGTTGAAGGTTCTTTCTTGAGCACTTCAAAAATGTACTAGTACAAAGACTTCGACACCTGTTCAGCTGAGGGGCACTCCACGGCTGCTCAAGCGCCTGAGGGCAGGGAACCCATTCGACACCCGTTAGATTCAGCATGCCTACAAACAGGCGCTAGAGTGGCAGCGGAGGGACACTCAGCTGAATGGTTGTCGAAGAGTCTGTGCAGTTTTGACAAACTGTGTGTGTGGGAGGGGGGGAGGGAGGTTTAGAGGGATCTGTTATGTACGAGGCGGAACTATGGGCCTCATGGAAAAAGGGTGACCGGACCGAGTCACGCAATTTGACTCTTGGTCTGATCACGAGGTGTGGCCATTAATTGCATGCGTTGATCACGTAGGCTGATGTGAAGATCAGTGAACTACACTTGACAGGATGTATCTGGAACATCTTAGGTGATTAGAAAGATAGTATACAGGAATACAAATAAGATGATCAAATGTGTGTGAAATCTTATGGGACTTGAATGCTACGGTCATCAGTCCCTAAGCTTACACACTACTTAGCCTAAATTATCCTAAGGACAAACACACACACCCATGCCCGAGGTAGGTCTCGAACCTCCGCGGGGACCAGCCGCACAGTCCATGATTGCAGCGCCTTAGACCGCTCGAAAACAGTTAAACACTTAGCTTTAATTCAGCATCAGCGGTGAACGTCGATCTTGAGTTCGTACAATAATATTTACAAGTGCAGTTATAGATTGAACTGCGAATACTTCTTTACAATTCTGATTGCTTCACACATATAGATCAATTGTCAATGCATAAACTGTATGTGGCGCCTGGCTAGGTCGTAGCTACTGACTTAGCTGAAGGCTGTGCTAACTAGCGTCTCTGCAAATGAGATCTCTGAAGCTATAACAAGTGAACCATTCCTATTAAAGTCGGCTGTAGAACTGGGCAGTGCGCTAGCGTGTCTCGTAAGACCAGCCGAGTGGCGGTGCTCGGTCTGCTAGCGTCGACAGTGGCGACTCGCGGGTCCGATGTGTAGCGACGGACCGCGGCCGATTTGAAGCCTACAACCTAGCAATTGTGGTGCCTTGCGATGACACCACAGGATACTTATATTCAAGCAAGTGTGAATGATGCACCCCCGGGGTAACGCCACAGGAGGGTGTGAAACAAGAGGGCTGAAGGAGCGTAAACACCTTTTTCTTCTTCAGATCACGTTCAGATTTCGTCGTATGGTTTTGAACGGCTAACGCTTCCACCCCGTATGGCACAGCGAAAATTGCTGTCGCGCTACATCCCAAAGGGATCAGATCATGTTCAATGGGGTTTCAGCCCCACAATTTTCTTAGGGAAGGGTTGAATCGTCCAGGTGGTGTCAGCAGTGTCGAGCGTTTTCAAGAACGTCGTTATGTTGCTCATCGCAGTGCGAACTGTCGGTTTTGGTCGGGAAATGTGTAGGAATAACGCTCCAAGGGAAGGGGTGGTTTCATTGGCGCCCTATATGCCACCTTCTGAGGCCATTTGATTTCGATTCTGAGCGAAGGTGTGTCTGAAATGTTTTTCTCGGTCACCCATCAGAAAAGCGCGTGAATTCAACGTTGGGCGTCGCGGTGTTGACCTCCATCGCAGAGGCGCCAAAAGAGGGGATGAAATGTGGGTAAGAGGGAGTGTGACGAGCTTGCCATTGTGTGGCACTCCCGCAGTGGCGTTGGCGTGGCGTGGTGAAATTTGGTGCCAATGTGACTTCATTAATCCTAAGATGAACTGAGCACTGGTCTTTTTTCGCGTGTGTCAACACCTTGCTGTTTGAAGCTTCGCCGAATCAGAGGGAACCGTGGCAGAACTCCACACTTTTGCGACATTACAGAGGAAGGCTGTGGATGCCTTTGAGCCAAATTTAAAATTTCTGCGTGAAAATGTTACATAATTATGGGGTTTAAAAAAACGACCCTTTTATTGTGGTTCGCAGTGTATTACAATATTTCACCAAAAACTCACAGCAAATCATTTAAAACGACTAAAAATCTTGTTAGAACTGCAATATTTATACTTTAAAAGCCTATTCTATAGCAACACAAATACAGTATTACGGATGGACAATAGGAACTACTGTTGATTCATTTAATGTTGAAAAACCTGTTTCAGTATAGATCCGGTAATAAAATTGGGAAGATTAGTCTCGAATTAATATTTCTGGAGCACTCAGTAATTTGAGACGATATTGGGTATTTTGGACTTAGAAAATTAAAGAATAAAGCAGAGCCTTGTTAGAAAATCACTCCCGAATTTTTATAGTGGTTCCTAATAGAAAGTTTCCATCCATTATTCATAGCACTACATACGCTCTGTTCAGCGTTCAACTCCACACTTCGACACGGTAACACTGATATCTACGTTATGAGGCTATAGTTTGAAGTAATTCCCAGAGTTTCATGTGAGAAGGGAAGCGTCTGGGAACTTCCTCGGATTTTGCAATACAATTTCTCATACATATACACATTAGTTTCCTTAATCTGAATCATGAATCCCTGTTGAAAAACCGCACCTGTAAACCACAAAAACTGAATACTAGTAGTAACCTACCGCATCAGACTGGCAAAAAACAATAAATTTCGTACCAGTATTTATTTTGTGACGCCAGCATTAACGTATTTACGAACCGAATTGGGATAGTGTAATTGTATGAGGTGCATTAATATAATCAGCATTACTGAGAACGAGAAAATGCGAAAGTCATTCTGTGGAGTTTATAGGTTTGGAATCTTTTGCCATGCTCCTACTTACCTAACAACTGATCCTCCAGCCCCTGCATTGTCACAGTGAAGTCAATTATAGACGTTTTGGCGCTAATTTCTGGTGAATATGCTGGATTTGGGAGCTTTGTTGTGATATACAACATGAAACCGGGCATTACGTCGCATTCTTTGTCTCCAACAACCACCTACAACAAAGAACTTTGAAAGTGATTCAACTATATTAATACAACTGATGATTACTGTGTGTTATAACGCATTGTTGCTCTAGGTTTATAGCACTGAATTTTGAAAGTTAAGGCACCAAAATGATGAATTTTAATGGAACATGGCTTTTGGAAACTGAACCTTCGTCTAAAACAGAACAGACTGCCTAAGTTTAGTCTCTTACTGCGGAGGGACATCATCAAATTTTAAGGAGTTTTAAATTCTCCGACTTCAACAGGAAACACGCGAGAAGGAATGAATAAAACACTTAACTAGTAGCAATAGCAGTAAGAACGTAAATATTTATTCGTATCTACGAGACTGTTACCGCGTCATGGCGTTACACGAAGTCAGTCAAAGATCGCTAAATCGAGCCGAAGTGTCTCCTGGAGGTCTTTCGAGAAATAAATTAGCACTAATTATTTCATTAAGAAACAATGACCAAAATATGTGTAATTTGAGTTCTTCCTATATTC
This sequence comes from Schistocerca cancellata, assembly GCF_023864275.1. Taxonomy (NCBI): domain Eukaryota; kingdom Metazoa; phylum Arthropoda; class Insecta; order Orthoptera; family Acrididae; genus Schistocerca; species Schistocerca cancellata. Next base: position 872,625,618 of record NC_064629.1, on the reverse strand, counting down.
TGTAGATTGAGTTCTTCGTATATTCTGTAGATGTCATTCTCATGTTTGTGAGTTTCTAGGGTCTTTTTATTCATTGTAAACAATAATCATTAGACATATGTATAGCAATTCATATTTTTGTGCAATAGTGCATACATACTTAGCCGTGTTTTACATCTGTAAATCTCTAGTGCTGTAGATTAGTTTCCAAACTGGCCAAAATAATCAGCGCTAAACAATTAATATCTGACAAACGTACATGCAGATGACACTTACGGATGCAAGCATAAATCTGATGAAAATACAGTAAGTAAGTATTACACTTGGAAAAAAAACTAACGTTATAAAGCTGTCTGATGACAGACCACTGAGAACGTGTTATAAGAACGAAACGACCGTGGACGTACAAGTGAATAACAAAATAAAAAGTCGACGAATGTTATTACAATAATGGAACATTTGCATAAGAAGAGAGCAGATTCCAAGCAAATGCTAGCAGTAAAGCTGACCTTCTCTATGCTGCCCGATTTGATGAAGTTCTTCTCGAGGACGTTGTCGATGATGGGGTCGAGTTCTTCGCCCACGTCCTCTATGAGCAGCGGCCGGCCCAGGGAGAGACTGTCTTCCAGGTGCGTGCGGAAGTACTTGTGGTGTAGGGAAGTTATCTGCAACTCGTTGCAGGCTTCTTTGTGCTTGATCCACATCTTGCCCTGCGTCTGAGGGTCAACCAGCAGTGGGTACGAACTGGATTTGGTCACAATCAGAGCGTTCTGCACAGACAGCTCGTCATTCGGCAGGCCTTGCAGGGTCCACTCTGAAACCTGTATCGAGCAGGACGACCACGTCACAGTGTTATTTAATCACTTGCACTATCATTACTGTACGAAAGCTATACAGACTGTGCAGCTAAACGTGAATTTCGTAACAAATGGTAAGTTACACAGCCATTATTATGGTGCTGTTTCCATGTACGGAGGCAACTGTGTGCCAATATTTTGTTATACAAGTATCAAGACAGTTCATAGTTTGAACCCCAGTATTAATTTCAAACAGCAGTACATCTGATACCTTGTTATTAATATAAAGTATTTTATTTGTCATTAGAAATTTTTAATTTAGCCAAGGAAATGTTGGCTACTAACAACATTATTATCAAGAGTCGACATTATTTTCACTATTACCCGTACATTTACTCTTCATGATTTCTACAGATTACACATGCAGAACAAGCAAATACCTGAATAACATACACACGCTTGTCGCACACAGCTAAGAATTTCCAATTTTTCATTTGAGTCAACCATGTTGAGAGAACTAAAGAGGGCCAAAGGAACTTAGTAATTTTACGTTCGGAAGTAATTACAACCTTCTCACGCAAAAAAGGAAGAGGTCGATTTTTAATCCCTTGTTCCTCTTGTTAAAACACATATATGTTAGTATCCGTCAATTAATCCTTCCTTAATTAATTGCAAATCTATACTTTCCTCTAATCATAATGAAACAGTACTTGTAACTGTCGTAATTAAGCTCACCTCACACTAATTGCACCTCACACATCGCAGATTCGTTGAAGTTTATGAAACCAAAGATGAGCTCAATGTATAGCAAGTTCTTCTTCACCTTCTAATTCATCTTTGGCCTCTTTAGCTGATATCAATAAATCCATAATTCTCTCTGCACGTTCATTACACTGAGGTGACAAATGTCATGGCATACCTCCTAATATCGTGTCGGACCTCTTTTGCCCGGCGTAGTGCAGTGGACCCAACAAGTGTCTGAAGTCTCCTGCGGAAATACAGAGTTATACTGCCTCTATAGCTGTCCGTAATTGCGTAAATGTTACCGGTGCAGGATTTTGTGCACGAACTGACCTCTCGATTATGTCCCATAAATGTTCGACGGGATTCATATAGTGCGATCAGGGTGGCTCGAATTGTCCAGAATGTCCTTTAGACCAATAGCGGGCAGCTGGGGCCCAATGACAAGGCGCAGTGTCGTCCATAAAATTTCCATCGTTGTTTGGGAACACGAAATTCATGAAAGGCTGGAAGTGGTCTCCAAGCAGCCGAACGTAAGCATTCCCAGTCAGTGAGCGGGTCAGTTGGATCAGAGGACCCAGTCCATTCAATGTAAACACAGCTCACACCATTATGAAGGTTGCACAGTGCCTTGGATCCATGGTTTCGTGTGGTCTGCGCTACAACCAAACCCTACCATCAGCTCTTACCGACTGAAATCGGGGCTTATCTGACCAGGTCGCGGTTTTCCAGTGGTCTGGGGTCCAACCGATATAGTCACGAGCCCAGGAGAAGCGCTTCAGGCGATGTTGTGCGGTTAGCAAAGGTACTCGCGTCGATTTTCTGCTGCCATAGGCTATTAACGCCAAATTTCGCCGTGCTACGTGTACTGACCTGTTGGTTCAAAAGCGATTTCAAAGACGAGGAGAGGCCATTTTTCTTCATTTATCGCGTAATGTATTTTGCATTATTTATTGTTGCTGTGATCTTCGTGGCGTATTTAATAAGAAACAATATTCATCTAAAGTGTAGTTATGCGCTCTATTTATACAGTGAGCAGCATTAGGAATTTTTTGTGATTTTCTAAGTCTCTTATTATGGAGCCGCCCTGGTTCGAGAGAAAACAAAATTATGCAACATATTTGTCGAAATATTCGAATCAGCCACTCTCTCTACTATTTCGTTCTTGACATTTATTGGGAGGAGGCGGAGGATATTACTGTTTAACGTCCCGTCGACAACGAGGTCATTAGAGACGGAGCGCAAGCTCGGGTGAGGGAAGGATGGGGACCGCTACGGTCGCAGGTTCGAATCCTGCCTCGGGCTTGGCTGTGTGTAATGTCCTTAGGTAAGTTAGGTTTAAGTAGTTCTAAGTTCTAGGGGACTGATGACCTCAGATGTTAAGTCCCATAGTGCTCAGAGCCATTTTTGTAAGCGTCCAGTAGTACACCCGATTGTGCGAATCATTCCACGTATCAACTGTCTCAGCACATGTTTTATTAGTAAGTTCCGTAATAACAGAAGGAATTATGCTGTTTCCAGTTTAATTGGCCTTTTTTTGACGTGTCCTTATAATAGACGGATGTGGCATGATATTTGAAACGCTGACTTCACCATCATGTGTAACTATATCGATTCATTCTTGGCCTAGTTCTTTGGAAGCTTTACAGAAATCAGCATTCAAAGGTCTCATATCTTTAGCGCACATTCTAACACAATTTTCTTTTACAATATTTTTATTATTGCCGGTATCCCTGAAGGAGCTGTGTCAGTGTGGGATTTCTTACAACTGTGTTTCTTTAAATGATTCGTTCCCGACTGGAAACAGAATAATGTAAGGCACTTTATAAACGATCCGTACCCAGTAGACGTGATGTTTTTGTCTACAACCCATACTTCGCATTTTAGACTGTTAAGGATACACGTTGGTTTCAGTCTTACATCTTACTACACTAGCTTGCTCAGACTACATGATTACAGACAGCCGTACAATGTATGTGAAACCTGCGCTGGATGTAGTCGTGTACGGATAATGACGAATTTAGCATCTTTAGAGCCAACCATTTCCTAGTATTCGATCATGTATCTGTGCTCGGCATTTTGTGCTCGCTTACTCGGTCACGCAGTTCTCTAGTCTGTGGTCTCATTCGGGCTTTGTTTTGCAGTACATATGTGCCAGAACTTCCAGCTTGTGAAGATACAAAGATTGAGAACCATCACACAGTCTGATACGTGTTATGGTTCTGGCATGACGTCTAGAAGCGTTACATAAATACGACGGCTTGCACTGTTACACTCTGTCCTCCTTTTGACAGCTGCAAAGTATCCAGCATCTGCTGCTTTGCTGCTAAGAATAGGGTATGATTGCCGCCCTTGTCATAATGGCCATTTATAGACAGGGTGGATGAAAACAAGCTAATAATAAGGTCAGAGAAGGGTGTAGGACATCCAATCGAACAAATTTCTCCAGATGACCACAGGTTGGACATGCATCGTTATTGGGCTATGGCCACGACACGACCGTCAATCAGTGACGAGGGCGCGTAAGTGTGTGCCTTTAAATTAACGAGTCCCAGCTAACATCTGTTACGCTAAAGAGCACAGTTAATAATTAAATTAGAGGAAGATAACGCTTTCAGCTGAACAGTCAAAGCTCGACAAACTTTAAAATTTTATCTGTGGCAGGTTATGTTAGATTCGAATTTTCTGTTATATTTACTGGCTAACACTTAACGACTAAAACAACTACGCTAGAAGCTCCGTAATACTATTGATTTGCAGTGCTAATAAGCTGTACTGCAGAAATCTTAAGCCCACATGTTTTAATTTCTGCTAATATACATACAACATTATTGAACTTCCACTCTAAGTACTGTAGATCAGTAAGTGTAAACTAAGGCAATAGTGAAAAACTGAAATTTTAATGTCCTTTTTGCTCTGAAATCACATTTTTAAAGCAAGTGCTTTAAATTCCTGCCTCCAAAATAGCTGAAAAATTGACATGATTGAATAAATGACTCGCGGACTCTCTCGAAAATTCTTGGAATGTTACGAATGATTGTCACAGTCTAAATAATTTCCACGACCTGCTCATCACGGGCGTTGATTTCCACGCACTCGTCTCAGATCTACTATCGTTTTTATGGTCATACTTCCTTTGGTTGTTTTGCCCGAATCGATGCCTCCTACCCTGCTCTTGCCTTATTTTCAGCTTGTTTTTCTTCACCCTGTATGTAAGAGGTGAGTCATATTTCAAATAATATTTCTTTCAGTGTTTGCACCAATACCAGGAAACCTTTGTTTCTTATAAATTTGTACTACTACCCTTAAAAGCACAATAATATTGAAAGTTTTCCACGTCCCATTTACAGTGAGTAATCGACTAGATCTCCCTCTTGAAGTCCAGATGGGTAATTGAAATCTTATTACTAATACGTATAAATGCTGAAATAGGAGGGTGATATTAAAAATTTTACATTGCTGACTCGCAAAACATGAAGTTATCATGACTACCTGCGTCTGCTACCTTTTTGCGCAGACATACGCGGTCCAGTCACATTAATGTGACCACTGCCTATGTTCGACGCCAACGTGCAATAACCACTAACAGACGGCGGGTCGCAGCACTAGCCGTGGATGGTATATACAGCGTGGTCAGGGGGACGCGGAAAACAGTGCAGTCGTAGTCATAATGAGGAAACGGAGCGATTTATCTGGCGTAGTAAAGAGCATAATCATTGACGTTCGTGTCACAATGGCATAATGTCGCTATTTAAAACCGCCTCCGAGGTGCACTACGGCTCATAATGACAGCATGAACGACGCCTACGGAGAATAGACGTGCAACTGTTGCGGAACTGACCGTCCAGATGAATAAAGGGGCTACCAACAGTGTCTTCTCAACGACCGTGCTGCGTACGTTGCTGCATATGGGCCTCTCCGTAGCAGGCACTTGTTTCATGCACGCATGCAACTGCACGTCCACTAAGTAGCGACAGGTGGACTTATCAGATGAATCACGTTTTTTTTACGGACAGATGTCCATTGGTGTGTACGGTTCAAATGTCTGAAAGCAAACACCCTGAAACAAGAATCGGAAGGGTCCAGGTAGGAGCAGGGAGCGTAATGGTCTGCGGAATGTTTTCATGGCATTCCGTGGGTGATCTCATCATTCTGGAAGGCACAACGCATCAACAAAGGTATGCATCTATCCTAGGGGACCACGTCCACCCCTACGTGCAATCTGTTTTTCATTGGCACGATGGCACCTACCAGCAGGACAATGCAACGTGTCACACAGTTTGCAGTGTATGTGCGTGGTTTGATGAGCACCGGTATGAGTTTACCGTACTCCTCTTTCCACCAAACTCACTGAATTTCAGCCCAATCGAGAATTTTTGGGACCATCTCCATCGGGCTGTACGCACTGTGGATCCTCAACCGAGAAACCTAGCGCAACTGACCGCGAGACTGGAGTCGGCATTACTCCACATCCCTGTCTGTACCTTACAGAAGCTCATCGACACTCTACCTGCACGCCTTTCAGCGACCGCACTACAAATGATGATTGTTTAGTTTTTGACAGGCGTATAAGAACACAATTTATGTAGAAGCGAAAACAAAGGTGGATGAAAGGTACTAGTAGTTTGAATCTACACTTCGATATGGATCGTAAAGGTTGCACTGATCGAGCAGATTGTAGTGTGTTTCCGGCAAAATGCCGACACCATGTTTGGAGTGGTGGTACACCGCTCGGTCAGGAAGCTCCTCAATTTCTTAAAACGCAATTATTCTTTCGGTTCGTGGTCTCGCTCTGCTTGCAGAGGTAGCCACATGGCTGGCTGAACGATCATTGGGAACGCAAAGTGCATAAACTGTCCACATGATTACTTCAAATGTTTCTGTTGCGTAGATAACACGTTGCAAATGAATACGAACTACATGCCTAACACACAAACTCATTGGCAACTGTTAAATAATGTACTAATCTACGTTTGAAATGTATGAGGAAATAAAGAAATTATTCAGATAGTGAAGGGAGACGAAAATTTAATAGCCATGGGTGAGTGGAATTCGGTAGTAGGAAAAGGGAGAGAAGGAAATGTAGTAGGTGAATATGGATTGGGGGAAAGAAATGAAAGAGGAAGCCGTCTGGTAGAATTTTGCACAGAGCACAACTTAATCATAGCTAACACTTGGGTCAAGAATCATAAAAGAAGGTTGTATACATGGAAGTAGCCTGGAGATACTGACAGATTTAAGATAGATTATATAATGGTAAGACAGAGATTTTGGAACCAGGTTTCAAATTGTAAGACATTTCCAGGGGCAGATGTGGACTCTGACCACAATCTATTGGTTATGAACTGTAGATTAAAACTGAAGAAACTGCAAAAAGGTGAGAATTTAAGGAGATGGGACCTGGATAAACTGACTAAACCAGAGGTTTTACAGGGAGAACGTAAGGGAACAAATGGCAGGAGTGGGGGAAAGAAATACAGTAGAAGAAGAATGGGTAGCTTTGAGGGATGAAGTAGTGAAGGCAGCAGAGGATCAAGTAGGTAAAAAGACGAGGGCTAGTAGAAATCCTTGGGTAACAGAAGAAATATTGAATTTAATTGATGAAAGGAGAAAATATAAAGCTGCAGTAAATGAAGCAGGCAAAAAGGAATACAAACGTCTGAAAAATGAGATCGACAGGAAGTGCAAAATGGCTAAGCAGGGATGGCCAGAGGATAAATGTAAGGATGTAGAGGCTTATCTCACTAGGGGTAAGATAGATACTGCCTACAGGAAAATTAAAGAGACCTTTGGAGAAAAGAGAACCACTTGTATGAATATCAAGAGCTCAGATGGAAACCCAGTTCTAAGCAAAGAAGGGAAAGCAGAAAGGTGGAAGGAGTATATATAGGGTCTATACAAGGGCGATGTACTTGAGGACAATATTATGGAAATGAAAGAGCATGTAGATGAAGATGAAATGGGAGATATGATACTGCGTGAAGAGTTTGACAGAGCACTGAAAGACCTGAGTCGAAACAAGGCCCCGGGAGTAGACAACATTCAATTAGAACTACTGATGGCCTTGGGAGAGCCAGTGCTGACAAAACTCTACCATCTGGTGAGCAAGATGTATGAGACAGGCGAAATACCCTCAGACTTCAAGAAGAATATAATAATTCCAATCCCAAAGAAAGCAGGTGTTGACAGATGTGAAAATTACCGAACTATCAGTTTAATAAGTCACGGCTGCAAAATACTAACGCGAATTCTTTACAGACGAATGGAAAAACTAGTAGAAGCCGACCTAGGGGAAGATCGGTTTGGATTCCGTAGAAATATTGGAACACGTGAGGCAATACTGACCTTACGACTTATCATAGAAGAAAGATTAAGGAAAGGCAAACCTACGTTTCTAGCATTTGTGGACTTGGAGAAAGCTTTTGACAATGTTGACTGGAATACTCTCTTTCAAATTCTGAAGGTGGCAGGTGTAAAATACAGGGAGCGAAAGGCTATCTACAATTTGTACAGAAACCAGATGGCAGTTATAAGAGTTGAGGGACATGAAAGGGAAGCAGCGGTTGGGAAGGGAGTGAGACAGGGTTGTAGCCTCTACCCGATGTTATTCAATCTATATATTGAGCAAACAGTAAAGGAAACAAAAGAAGAATTCGGAGTAGGTACTAAAATCCATGGAGAAGAAATAAAAACTTTGAGGTTCGCCGATGACATTGTAATCTGTCAGAGACAGCAAAGGACTTGGAAGAGCAGTTGAATGGAATGAACAGTGTCTTGAAAGGAGGATATAAGATGAACATCAACAAAAGCAAACCGAGGATAATGGAATGTAGTCGAATTGAGACACTTAAAGTAGTAAAGGAGTTTTGCTGTTTGGGGAGCAAAATAACTGATGATGGTCGAAGTAGAGAGGATATAAAATGTAGACTGGCAATGGGAAGGAAAGCGTTTCTGAAGAAGAGAAATTTGTTAACATCGAGTATTGATTTAAGTGTCAGGAAGTCGTTTCTGAAAGTATTTGTATGGAGTGTAGCCATGTATGGAAGTGAAACATGGACGATAAATAGTTTGAACAAGAAGAGAATAGAAGCTTTCGAAATGTGGTGCTACAGAAGAATACTGAAGATTAGATGGGTAGATCACAAAACTAATGAGGAGGTATTGAACAGAATTGGGGAGAAGAGAAGTTTGTGGCACAACTTGACAAGAAGGAGGGACCGGTTGGTAGGACATGTTCTGAGGCATCAAGGGATCACAAAATTACCATTGGAGGGCAGTGTGGAGGGTAAAAATCATAGAGGGAGACCAAGAGATGAATACACTAAGCAGATTCAGAAGGACGTAGGTTGCAGTAAGTACTGGGAGATGAAGAAGCTTGCACAGGATAGAGTAGCATGGAGAGCTGCATCAAACCAGTCTCAGGACTGAAGACCACAACAACACTACGATTGAACATCATATGGCATGTAACACAAATCTCTCTATACGTCGCATTTCATTACTTAAGTAGCTGACGTAAGACATTACATGCTGATTACATTTTAGTGACAATGTTAAATTAACCATCACTGCTGTCCATTTATTAATGCCAATTATCAGAGAATACGAGTGTCATAAACCAAACAATTTTCATGTTACTTGGGTTGCTGAGATAGATTCGATATTATTTAAACCGACATGGATGTAATGTGATGACAAACCAGATTCTGACATAAAGCTCTTATGCCACCATATCGTCAAAAATGGGCCCGAATACAAATGACTATTTTGGAACATATATATACTATTAAAATAAAAAATCAAATGTTCAAATGTGTGTGAAATCTTATGGGACTTAACTGCTAAGGTCATCAGTCCCTAAGCTTACACACTACTTAACCTAAATTATCCTAAGGACAAACACACACACCCATGTCCGAGGCAGGACTCGAACCTCCGCCGGGACCAGCAGCACAGTCCATGACTGCAGCGCCCTAGACCGCTCGGCTAATCCCGCGCGGCTCAAATAAACCATATTTATGTTCATGTCACACTCAGAAAAAAATCTTCGACCCTCTCTTGTACATAATGTTGCCGGACAAGTTCCCAACAAACTGGACAAATTTGAAGTAAACGAGACTGCAAAACACTTTCAGAAAAGTAGAGGGATTCTTACCGTCGCACTATCTACAAGCATGTTAGTGATATTCAGGTCGTTAGTGAACGGGATCTCCTTGGACTTGAGCGTAGACTTCCAGCTGTTAACGAGTCCGGCCCGGAACTCCTGGTTATACGGGCCGCAGTACGAGAGGAAGCCAGTAGCCAATACGACGTCACCCACTAGCCTGCGAAAAAAAAGTAACGGAAATTTGCTTTCGTAACGTAAGTTGGTGTGCACAAATTCCTACTTGCGTAATTTCACAGTTACATTCAGATTTGCTTCCTCTTTTTAATACTACGCTAAATTGGCTGGAGAGGGTATGGAGTAGGTGGAAGGGTTACAAAATTTTGTATTTTTAAATTTCTCACTAGTGGGTGACTGCCGAGCCGACTAGCGGCAGGAAGTTGAACTGCGGGTCATAAACAATATAGACATACTACTTACTTTATTGCCAATTAAGAGAAAGGTCACAAAAAGAACATCACTGTGAATTTTAAGGGAAAAAATATAATTTATTGGGTCATATTAAATCGTGCTAAGTCCGTTTCATTATGTAAACAAGCACTGTCCACCTAGCTCCTGGCTCCGCGATATGATGTAAATTGTAAGTGCTCTACCTACTCTACCAAAAGATCTCTCATTCTTATTTTTATTCCCAACTTGTGTTGAATAACTCACTTTTATATTCTCAGGACAGCAATAGTTTCTACTACTGGACCCTCTGTTAGAACCTGCCTCGGCATGGGCCCTATTTATTGATGTGGATTATCGTTTCCCTGAAACGATTCCCAGCCCCATGTTGATTCATTTCTCTGCCCCTACCACTGTGATCAACGCGACCCATCTGGCACATTTGTCTCCTGTTATCCTGATTCACACCACTCGGTCAACACTAATATTCAGTACTATCAGTGTCCCATCTGCCTATCTCCCTTACTCTTTCCAAAAATTAATCTAATATTTAATTGTTAGTCAACATCAAACATATTTTGCTTGTGGGTAGTTTCTCCCTTAAGCTATCAATAATATCGTTCTCCTCAAGGGTCTTATCTCAATACTCTGATCCCTTTGTTAGATCCTCTTGTCTAACAATAAGTTCGTTCTTTACTTTTCTAAGACTTTTTTAAAATTCCTATTGAACTTCATTACCTTTTCTCTCCAAAACACTTTCTCCTAGCTCTAACTTCCTTAGTACTACCTCCAAAATTTTTTGCCGTTTCCACTTTATGCGTCAATTCACTGTGTCCCATTTCCATTTTATTTGGCAACTCACTCTGTCCCAATTCCACTTCAGCCTGTCCTGTCCTAAATTCAGGCAGTAGTAAAACGAAACATTTGGTTCACTTGAGCCATTATATCAGCATTTTCTCGTTTAATTTCTGCTGTTACTTTTTCTACTGCTGGTTTCACCTCGGTTTTTGTCACTTCAGCTAATGTATCGCTGTCTCCATCAATTTCCTGTTATATAAATGTTTCACCCTAAGTTTTAACTACTTGCTGTCTAATATTAACAGAGTTGCCAAACTCCTTATTGTAATTTAATATTGAAATTTTTGGGTTCTTACAACAAAAACTCACAAGACAAATTTTCATTCAAACAGCAAGCTCATCCTAGTATTAGTAAAGTACAATGAATTGTGACTTGTCCTGTCAAGCAGAAGCCGCCTGCAAAGGCCCACTCCACCTTTATCCATTAGTATACTATAATAAGTAAAAAACCAGAAAATAATGAAATTTTGCTCAGAAGTTATTAGTGTAGTTCAGATAGTAGATGTGGTCTGTGTGGACCCAAGTGCGTCACACTATGACTGGGGTAGTGTTACTTTCCCACATACTGATTCTATGAATTAGTTAGTTTTTATTTGCTGATGAACACTTGTTAAAACAGTGCAGTATGCAGTCTTCACATTACAACCGCTCTCAGAACCAAAATATCTAATTATTTAATTTGTCAGTACCCTCAAATGAAAGCAGTTCTCAAAACAAATAATCAAATTAACATGTGCTCTCAAAGTTAGCACAATAATTAACAGTTTAACTTTTCCACTTAGCCATGAGCACTTACTCGAGTAAGTCTGGACGCATGTGCACTTAACTAAAGAATGACTAAGCACAATAACATAGTATTTAAGTCTCATGCATCAGTTATCTAAATTACTATATCGTAGTCTCATCTTGTACATAAGTTCTAACACAAAATATAGTCCATATGTCTCCAACATCTTTTACATCACAGGACATTTTATTAAACGTTTCTCGCCATTACGTTGTTTTCTCCTACCCGAAGAAGCCACACTTTCCAAAGCCTTTAATATTTGTTGACATGTCAATTTTTGCAACAGGTGACTTCCTATCACCTTATACAAAACAAATGGTTTCAAAGCTTACACTCCCACCCAACAGATTTTCCTAATAATATTTCCTTGAAATGACAAAATTTACAAACAGATAAACACACTATAAGGTTAACAAACTGAACATACAAAAATGTACACGATATTCATCCAAAGGTGTCAAACTGCTAAATCGATAAAATCAGTATCCAGTAGAATCGTCCTGCAATGGCCAGTAAGTCGATCATATTAGTTACGCTATGTACTTGAGATGGCACATGTATATAGATTTTGTTACTAGTTCTAGAAGTGCTTATTGTAGAATTGTGGCAAACAGTGACATAAACAGCAAATTATTTAATCAGTCATACAGTTCCTTCGATTCATACGTGATACACTGCTTCGGCCACAGATGACATCTATACACTCTTGCAAATACGACGTGATTTATTGATACGTTACAAATGGCAGCATATTCTTCTTTAACAGTTGAAACCAGAGGGGTAAGTGATGTCGGACGCCGGAACCTGCTGAAAAGTCGACGTTGTAACTCGTCCCAAAAGTGTTCCATTGCATTCTGGTCGGGACTCTGGGCAGGCCAGTCCATTTCAGTAAGTTATTCTCCACAAACCATTCCCTGACAGTTGCTACTTAATAACACGGTGCATTGTCATGCTGAAACAAACAATCATGGCCTCTCAATTGTTCCTCTACTGTACGTAGTTCATAATGCTGTTAAATATATTCATATACTTCCACGTTTAGCGTTTTATTAAGAGTAAAAAGGGAAACACACTGTAAACACGGAAAACACCCCCATACCGCAACAGCACTACCTCCGTACTTCGCTGTTGTCACTACAGATGATGGCTCGCAACGGTCACCAGGCGTTCGCCAAACCCAAACCCATCCATCGGATTGCCACAGGGTACAGCGTTACTCATCACCCCAATCACCCACTGTCCATTGGTGTCACTCTTTACACCGCCTCAAGCGTCACTTAGCACTGACTACAGAATGTGAGGTTTAGGAGCAGTCGCTCGACCACTGACGCTATTATTTTTAACCTTCTACTCAGAGTCACTATGCTAGATGCACTGCTGGTAGCACGTTAAAACTCACTAGTGAATTCTCCCGCTGATTTCGTGCTATGTTTCACAACTGCCCTCCCCAGTGTCCGATGGTCCTTGTCCATCGGTACATGAAGGCTATCTGCTCTCGGTTCAGCTATGGTTGGTCCTTCACCTTTCCACTTCACAGTCACATCGCCAACAGTCGACTTGGACAGATTTAGAAGGGTTGAAATATCCCTGATGGATCTGTTACTCAGGTGTCATCCGATCACTAGTCCACGTTCGATGTCACTGAATAGCCCATTTTGCTGTTGCTGCTTCTTTGCTGACAACAAAATACTTCTGGCTTCTTTTATACATAGGTGAAAAAAGTCATGGGATGGCGATATGCCCATGTACAGATGGAGGTAGTATCACGTACACAAGGTATAAACGGCAGTGCATTGGTGGAGTTGTCATTTGTACTCATGTGATTCATGTGAAAAGGTGTCCGACGTGATTATGTCCGCACGACGGGTATTAACAAACGTTGAACGCAGAAGGGTAGTTGCAGGTAGACACATGGAACATTCCATTTCGGAAACCTTTTGGTGCCCGCATCTCGTGGTCGTGCGGTAGCGTTCTCGCTTCCCACGCCCGGGTTCCCGGGTTCGATTCCCGGCGGGGTCAGGGATTTTCTCTGCCTCGTGATGGCTGGGTGATGTGTGCTGTCCTTAGGTTAGTTAGGTTTAAGTAGTTCTAAGTTCTAGGGGACTGATGACCATAGCTGTTAAGTCCCATAGTGCTCAGAGCCATTTGAACCAACCTTTTGGTAATTCAATATTCCGAGATCCACATTGTCAGGAGTGTACCGATAATATATTTCGGGAATTATCTCTCACCACGGACAACGCAGTGGCCGACGGCCTTCACTTAACGACAGAGAGCAGCGGGGTTTGCGAAGAGTTGTCAGTGATAACAGACATCCAACTCTACGTGAAATAAAGGGAAAAATCAATGTGGAACGTAGGACGAACGTATCTACACTCCTGGAAATGAAAAAAAGAACACATTGACACCGGTGTGTCAGACCCACCATACTTGCTCCGGACACTGCGAGAGGGCTGTACAAGCAATGATCACACGCACGGCACAGCGGACACACCAGGAACCGCGGTGTTGGCCGTCGAATGGCGCTAGCTGCGCAGCATTTGTGCACCGCCGCCGTCAGTGTCAGCCAGTTTGCCGTGGCATACGGAGCTCCATCGCAGTCTTTAACACTGGTAGCATGCCGCGACAGCGTGGACGTGAACCGTATGTGCAGTTGACGGACTTTGAGCGAGGGCGTATATTTATTTATTTATTTATTGCCAAATTATAAACCTGTTACCTGATGTTTAAAACAGGTCGTACATCTTACAATTTTCGATTTTCATCTTTTTACAGTTTTCTTTCCTTTTGTTTTATCTACAACATTTACAAGGAATGATTCAAAATAACAATAATTTGAGATTGAAATATAAATAAATTTTGTTGTTTTTAAGAAGAATATAAAAGAAAGAAAAGGGCGTATAGTGGGCATGCGGGAGGCCGGGTGGACGTACCGCCGAATTGCTCAACACGTGGGGCGTGAGGTCTCCACAGTACATCGATGTTGTCGCCAGTGGTCGGCAGAAGGTGCACGTGCCCGTCGACCTGGGACCGGACCGCAGCGACGCACGTATGCACGCCAAGACCGTAGGATCCTACGCAGTGCCGTAGGGGGACCGCACCGCCACTTCCCGGCAAATTAGGGACACTGTTGCTCCTGGGGTATCGGCGAGGACCATTCGCAACCGTCTCCATGAAGCTGGGCTACGGTCCCGTAAACCGTTAGGCCGTCTTCCGCTCACGCCCCAACATCGTGCAGCCCGCCTCCAGTGGTGTCGCGACAGGCGTGAATGGAGGGACGAATGGAGACGTGTCGTCTTCAGCGATGAGAGTCGCTTCTGCCTTGGTGCCAATGATGGTCGTATGCGTGTTTGGCGCCGTGCAGGTGAGCGCCACAATCGGACTGCATACGACCGAGGCACACAGGGCCAACACCGGCATCATGGTGTGGGGAGCGATCTCCTACACTGGCCGTACACCACTGGTGATCGTCGAGGGGACACTGAATAGTGCACGGTACATACAAACCGTCATCGAACCCATCGTTCTACCATTCCTAGACCGGCAAGGGAACTTGCTGTTCCAACAGGACAATGCACGTCCGCATGTATCCCGTGCCACCCAACGTGCTCTAGAAGGTGTAAGTCAACTACCCTGGCCAGCAAGATCTCCGGATCTGTCCCCCATTGAGCATGTTTGGGACTGGATGAAGCGTCGTCTCACGCGGTCTGCACGTCCAGCACGAACGCTGGTCCAACTGAGGCGCCAGGTGGAAATGGCATGGCAAGCCGTTCCACAGGACTACATCCAGCATCTCTACGATCGTCTCCATGGGAGAATAGCAGCCTGCATTGCTGCGAAAGGTGGATATACACTGTACTAGTGCCGACATTGTGCATGCTCTGTTGCCTGTGTCTATGTGCCTGTGGTTCTGTCAGTGTGATCATGTGATGTATCTGACCCCAGGAATGTGTCAATAAAGTTTCCCCTTCCTGGGACAATGAATTCACGGTGTTCTTATTTCAATTTCCAGGAGTGTATTACGGAAGTGCGGTGAAATTTGGCGGTACGGGCTATGGCAGCAAACGACCGACGGGGGTGTCTTTGCTAACAGCACGACATCGCCTGCAGCGCCTCTCCTGGGCTCGTGACCATATCAGTTGAACCCTAGATGGCTGGGAAACCGGAGCCTGGTCAGTTGAGTACCGATTTCAGTTGTTAATATCTGATGGGCTGACCCCACGAAGCCCCGGACCGAAGTTGTCAACAAAGCACAGTGCTAACTGGTGGTGGCTCCATAATAGTGACTGGAAATAGTTACGATCGGTTACTTGGAGACCATTTGGAGCCATTCATGAGCTTCATGTTCCCAAACAACGATGGATTTTTTGTGGATGACAATGCGCCATGTCACTGGGCCAGAATTGTTCGGAATTTGTTTTCAAGAACATTCTGGACAAGTCTAGCGAATGATTTGGCCACCCACATTGCCCGACATGAATCCCATCAAACATTTGTGGGGCGTAATCGAGAGATCAGTTCGTGCACAAAACCCTGCATCGGCAACACTTTCACAGCTATGGACGATTATAGAGGCAGCATGGCTCAATATTTCTGCAGGGGACTTCCAAAGACTTGCTGAGTCCATGCCACGTCGAGTTGCTGCGCTACTCCAGGCAAAAGGAGGTCCGACACGATGACTTTTGTTACCTCAGTGTATACTGGGGGGTCCACCTCTCATGATCAATTCCGCATTAAATAGGGGTGTTGGGATACTTTTTGTAAGGTAATGTATAATCAGAATTTCTTTGGTTCTCTGAAAGGCATGTATAAGATTCACTATGTGATCAAAACTATCCGGACAACCCCAAAACCATACATTTTTTATATTAAGTGCACTGTGCTGCCACTTACTGTCAGGTACTCCATATCAACGACCTCGGTAGTCATTAGACATCATTAGAGAGCAGAATGGGGCGCTCTGTGGAACTCACGGACATCGAACGTGGTCAGGTGAGTGGGTGTCACTTCTGTCATACGCCTGTACGCGAGATTTCAACACTCCTAAACATCCCTAGGTCCACTGCTGTCGATGTGATAGTGGAGCGGAAACATGAAGAGACACGTACAGCACGAAAGCGTGCAGGCCGACCTCGTCTGTTGACTGACAGAGACCGTCGACTGTTGAAGAGGATCGTAATGTGTAATAGGCAGACATCTATTCAGACAATCGCGCAGGAATTCCAAACTGCAACAGGATCCACTGCCAGTACTATGACAGTAGCGGGAGGTGAGAAAAGTTGGATTTCAACGTCGAGCGGCTGCTCATAAGTCACACAACACGTCGGTAATGCCAAACGACGCCTCGCTTGGTGTA
Source organism: Schistocerca cancellata (assembly GCF_023864275.1). Lineage (NCBI taxonomy): Eukaryota > Metazoa > Arthropoda > Insecta > Orthoptera > Acrididae > Schistocerca > Schistocerca cancellata. The sequence continues at coordinate 872,608,549 of NC_064629.1, read as the reverse complement.
AGGAGCATAAACATTGGACGATTGGACAGTGGAAAAACGTTGTGCGGAGTAACGAATCACGGTACACAATGTGGCGACCCAAAAAAAAAAATGGTTCAAATGGCTCTGAGCACTATGGGACTTAACATCTTAGGTCATCAGTCCCCTAGAACTTAGAACTACTTGAACCTAACTAACCTAAGGACATCACACAACACCCAGCCATCACGAGGCAGAGAAAATCCCTGACCCCGGCGGGAATCGAACCCGGGAACCCGAACGTGGGAAGCGAGAACGCTACCGCACGACCACGAGATGCGGGCAATGTGGCGATGCGATGGTAGGGTATGGTGAATGCCCAGTGAACGTCATCTGTCAGCGTGTGTAGTCCCAACAGTAAAATTCGGAGGCGGTGGTGTTATGGTGTGGTCGTGTTTTCCATGGAGGGGCTTGCACCCCTTGTTGTTTTGCGTGGCACTATCACAGCACAGGCCTACACTGATGTTTTAAGCATCTTCTCGCTTCCCACTGCAGAAGAGCAATTTGGGTATGGCGATTGCATCTTTCAACACGAGCGAGCACCTGTTCATAATGCACGACCTGTGGCGGAGTGGTTACACGACAATAACATCCCTGTAATGGACTGACCTGCACAGAGTCTTGACCTGAATCCTATAGAACACCTTTGGGATGTTTAGGAACGCCGACTTCGTGCCAGACCTCACCGACTGACATCGATACCTCTCCTCAGTGCAGCAGTCCTTGTAGAATTGGCTGCCATTCCCCAAGAAACCTTCCACCATCTGATTGAACGTATGTCTGCGAGAGTAGAAGCTGTCATCAAGGCTAATGGTGGGCCAACACCATATTGAATTCCAGTGTTACCGATGGAGGGTGCCACGAACTTGTAAGTCATTTTCATCTAGGTGTCCGGATACTTTTGATCACATAGTGTACGCTTCTAATTTGAATGGTCTTTGACATAGGTAGTACTTCGTTTGTTAAAAAAAGCTCTCTCCCAAGTGTGTGTTTCAAAATGGCAACCAGCCTTCCACGTGTGTTTTAGGACGCTATCAGATTTTCGAATTACACTCCTGGAAATGGAAAAAAGAACACATTGACACCGGTGTGTCAGACCCACCATACTTGCTCCGGACACTGCGAGAGGGCTGTACAAGCAATGATCACACGCACGGCACAGCGGACACACCAGGAACCGCGGTGTTGGCCGTCGAATGGCGCTAGCTGCGCAGCATTTGTGCACTGCCGCCGTCAGTGTCAGCCAGTTTGCCGTGGCATACGGAGCTCCATCGCAGTCTTTAACACTGGTAGCATGCCGCGACAGCGTGGACGTGAACCGTATGTGCAGTTGACGGACTTTGAGCGAGGGCGTATAGTGGGCATGCGGGAGGCCGGGTGGACGTACCGCCGAATTGCTCAACACGTGGGGCGTGAGGTCTCCACAGTACATCGATGTTGTCGCCAGTGGTCGGCAGAAGGTGCACGTGCCCGTCGACCTGGGACCGGACCGCAGCGACGCACGGATGCACGCCAAGACCGTAGGATCCTACGCAGTGCCGTAGGGGACCGCACCGCCACTTCCCAGCAAATTAGGGACACTGTTGCTCCTGGGGTATCGGCGAGGACCATTCGCAACCATCTCCATGAAGCTGGGCTACGGTCCCGCACACCGTTAGGCCGTCTTCCGCTCACGCCCCAACATCGTGCAGCCCGCCTCCAGTGGTGTCGCGACAGGCGTGAATGGAGGGACGAATGGAGACGTGTCGTCTTCAGCGATGAGAGTCGCTTCTGCCTTGGTGCCAATGATGGTCGTATGCATTTTTGGCGCCGTGCAGGTGAGCGCCACAATCAGGACTGCATACGACCGAGGCACACAGGGCCAACACCCGGCATCATGGTGTGGGGAGCGATCTCCTACACTGGCCGTACACCACTGGTGATCGTCGAGGGGACACTGAATAGTGCACGGTACATACAAACCGTCATCGAACCCATAGTTCTACCATTCCTAGACCGGCAAGGGAACTTGCTGTTCCAACAGGACAATGCACGTCCGCATGTATCCCGTGCCACCCAACGTGCTCTAGAAGGTGTAAGTCAACTACCCTGGCCAGCAAGATCTCCGGATCTGTCCCCCATTGAGCATGTTTGGGACTGGATGAAGCGTCGTCTCACGCGGTCTGCACGTCCAGCACGAACGCTGGTCCAACTGAAGCGCCAGGTGGAAATGGCATGGCAAGCCGTTCCACAGGACTACATCCAGCATCTCTACGATCGTCTCCATGGGAGAATAGCAGCCTGCATTGCTGCGAAAGGTGGATATACACTGTACTAGTGCCGACATTGTGCATGCTCTGTTGCCTGTGTCTATGTGCCTGTGGTTCTGTCAGTGTGATCATGTGATGTATCTGACCCCAGGAATGTGTCAATAAAGTTTCCCCTTCCTGGGACAATGAATTCACGGTGTTCTTATTTCAATTTCCAGGAGTGTACTTGGTACGCACCTGCCGAGCTGCTCCTTGAACTCGCGGCTCTGCTGCGTCCAGCGGATCTTCTCCCCGCCCAGCCCGTTGATGAGCTGCGTGGCGGCGGTCATCTTGCGCAGGCAGACGTTGGCGGCGTCGGTGAGGCGCTGTTTCTCGGACACGGCGGCGTCGTACTGCTCCTTGACCTGGCGCAGCGCGCCCTCGCGGTCCTCCAGCTCCTGCTCGGCGCGCGCCAGGTCCTCCATGGCCACCTTGAGGCGCGCCTCCTGCAGCGTCAAGTTCGCCTGCAACACCACGGCGCTCTCTCCACCATCTCTCTACTGTCGAGTGCGAAGGTGGGAAGCGCGCTGCAAATGGCAACCACTGTTCCATGTACGAGCTGAACTCACGCTCCACCGACAAGATTTCTCAGATTGATCGGGAGTATTGTGGTGCATGGGACCCGTGGACTCGTGTACCTCAATACAGGGTAACTGCATTTTTTAGTTTTTTACTTCCAGTTGCATAGTGGAAGCTGCGTCCGCAGCTCGTGGTGTGATGATGATGATGATATTTGGTTTGTGGGGCGCTCAACTGCGTGGTTATCAGCGCCCGTACAATTTCCCAACCTTTGCTCAGTCCAATTTCGCCACTTTCCTGGATGATGATGAAATGATGAGGACAACACAAACACCCAGTCATCTCGAGGCAGGTGAAAATCCCTGACCCCGCCGGGAATCGAACCCGGGACCCCGTGCTCGGGAAGCGAGAACGCTACCGCGAGACCACGAGCGGCGGACAGCTCGTGGTCTCTCGGTAGCGTTCTCGCTTCCCACGCACGGGGTCCCGGCTTCGATTCCCGGCGGGGTCAGGGATTTTCTCTGCCGCGAGGTGACTGGGTGTTGCGTGTCTTTCATCATCATTGACTCGCAAGTCGCCGAAGTGGCATCAGCTAAAAAGGAGTTGCAATTTCGGCGGCCGAACACCCCGCATGGGGTCTCCCGGCCGACAATGCCGTACGATCATTTCATTTCAGTGGAAGCTGCCCTATGGGCGGGCACTCAAGCCTTTTTTCAAATTTAATAAGGATAAAACGAATTACAATAAAACTATTTCGTGGAGAAAATATATGGCATTGATACTAAACAATCACAAAAGCAAATAAAGAACTGCTATCCACGAACCTACTATGCTGTCATAGTAGGAGGAGAGGTGATACTCCTACGTGGCGCGTCCCAGGTGGCGGATAGGGAAGTCCTCACCGGTTTACCGGCGGACTTGAGTGAAATAAAATAGCTCTCGCGGACCAGACCCACCCTCTACGGTTAACAACCGTAGTTGTAAATCGGAGCTTGCTCCAACTAAGATTGACAACCTTCGAAAGTCAAAAGTGGAAAGGTCTTTTAGGAAAAAAATTCCACCGTCCTGCTACATCGGATTCGGTGGGTAGTCAACTAGAAGACAGCAACGAATCGGAGCGTTTGCAACCCTCAAAATGCACACTAAAACACAAAAAGAAGATTAAACATGAGCAGATAAATAATATAGCAACACACAGCATAAACTCACTACTTCAGACCGGAAAACTCAAGGAGCTCATAGATGAACCAAATAAACAAAAAAATTTAATAACAGGGATCCAAGAAATGAGAAACACCACAGAGGACCCATTCGAATCACAAGGATACAGAATTTATAATGGGAAACCAGGACCGAGGGCAATGAAACAATGTCCCCAGTTTGAAACAGAGCTTTTAGTAAACATAAAAATAATAGATTCAGTAACGGATTTCCAAGCAGTATCACCAAGAATTGCGACTCTAAGCTTTAAAACAATGAATAAAACATATACAATAATAAATGCTCATGCCCCAACAAATGAAAAAAACTGTCTAACAAAAACAAAGGAAGAGGTAGATAAATTTTGGGACCTTCTAGAACAAACTGTGAACAGAGTAAATAAAAAGAATGTAAAAATCTTATTGGGAGATTTCAATGATCAGTTGGGAAAAGAAAGGAAATATTAAGATATGATTGGAAAATGGAGTCCACATAAATTTACGAACAAAAACGGTCAAAGTCTTGCAGTACTCTGCAGAGAACACAACCTTATATCTAAATCAACATACTTTAAGAGGAAGCCAAGTAAACTTAAAACATGGAAACATCCAGACTGGAGGCAGGGGGAGTGGCAGCTAGACCATGTCTGTATAGACAAAAATTTTCATAAGGAGATCCACAATGTTAAAGTACTGAGAGAAGTAGACACAGGCTCAGACCATTATATAGTCAAAATTAAAATCAAATTCACTCCGTTAAAGAAGAGGACCGGAAAAACTAATAAAATAAAACGGAGGTTTGACCCACATCAGCTAATTAAAAAAAATAATACCAACAAATAACACAAATCATCAAATTAACAAATGATATAGAACAATTAGTGCCTAATCTTAAAAAAGAAGCAGAGAATCTAACTCCCTTGAACCCACGAAGGAAACATGCATGGTGGACATCAGAATGTGACAAATTCCATGAAGATAGACACCAAGCATGGTTAAAGTTTCAAACACATAAAACTGAAGAAAATGCCATCAACCTAAAAATGAAAGAAGGAAATTCACACAAAGTATTAGAAGAATCAAGAGAGGATTCCATAAAGATATTATAAACTCTATAGAAGGTAATTATCACAAAACCAACTCCAGGAACTACAGCAGAAATTGACAGAATACTAAAAATAGAAAGAAGAATAATTAGGACATGTATAAATAAACAGTATAAAATAAATGGACATTGAAGAATAGCATCAAATGAAACAGTATATAAGAAAATAGAACCAGTCATGAGCACGATCAGGAAGAAACGCATCTAATTCTTTGGACATCTGACGAGAACTCCAGAAAACAGAATTAGTAAAAAAATAATACAAAAATTGTGGAATAGCAAGAGTGACATTAAATGGATCACAGAAATTAAGGAAGATATAAAAAACTCCAAATTACAGTAGTTGACCTAAAAAACAAGACAGAGAAAACCAGAATACTGCAAGAGCCGCAAACCAGACTACAAATGAAAATCAATAAAAGGAGTACAGGAAGAGTGGTCTCAGATGAAGAAAGAAAGAAAATATCTGAAAGAATGAAGAAATATTGGGCAGACAGAAGAGCAGAACTCCTTTCATATAAGAACAGACTCTAATAATTATATTACCTAAATGTCATATTAAGTTATTGCTGAGCCAAATTGTATCCCTGTGTAACAACTTGTTTACAACTTTGTATTTTTGACTAGAGTGGTCCAATGAAGGCCATAAAATAAATAATAAAAAAATAATAATAAAAGACTGATATTAGGCTGATGCGTAAATTCGAAGTGTTTTTGTTTTGCATTTCGGTACTCCGGTTGCTATGGGTTTATTTATAGACTGTCATTTTTTATTTGTAGTTCACTGTTGCTATTTGAATTTACATTTTGTCATTTGGAGATAGTGAGTGGAGCTGTGGACACTAGAAAATGTTGTGCCAAGTGGAGAAATCGGAACATTACCGACATATTCTTCTATTTGAATTCAGAGGGTCCAAAATTCATATGAAGATTATCTTCGTAGTACTAGTAACAATGGATGTTCGCAAAACACAGATTTCTCACCACCGAGGACAAAACCAGCGCCGCGTTAGGAACAACAAGCAGCTGCAGAGCAGTCCGTATCTGTGTTCTAGCATGCAAGTGGGTAAACCAAACCAGTATGCCACTTGTGCTTGTCTGCCGCCTGGACAAGCACACAGGTATGTCTGCAGGCTGTTTCAAAAGTCATACTACACACTTCTAGAGGTTGTAGATGGGACTTGGTAGATCAAGTTTTACATATTAAACCATGTCCGGAAACGTCATCCAAAGACGCTACAGAGCGTCAAAGTTATAGGCGTTGGCATCACATGGTGATTCCGTGATGATGGTGTGAACTTCCTAGGATGATGTAGAAGGATAAATGTATCAATTTGAGGTAAGGGCCCCTGTACCGGAAACGAAAGAGTCGAAAGTCATAAGCGAAAACCGTTCTGATGCCTCTGACAGTGGAATACATATACTGGTACTGTCGTTGCTAAGATTGCAGGGTAGTCAACTTTCGGAGGTGATATTACGGAGCAAAACAAGAAAAAATGTCCAGTTAACATAGTCTGTAAAATGCATACCTTGAGAGCTATGAGCACTTGTTCAATAGAGGAGATGTGTGTCACAGTAACGAAGAGAACAAGTGCTTTTAGCTTCTCAGGTATGCATTTTAGAGGTCATATTTACTGGATATTTCTTCCTTGTTTTAGTCCATACTGCCATGTCTGAAGGTTGTGTACCCTACTGTCTTAGCAAAAACAGTACCAGTACGTGTAGTCCATTGCCAGAAGTATCAGAACGGTTTTCGAGTATAGCTTTCGACTTGTTCGTTTCCGGTACAAGAACCCTTACCTCAAACTGATGCATTTTCCCCACTTATCCTTCTCCATCAATCTAGAAAGTTTGCAACATCATCACCGAAGCACCCTGTATGTATGTACATACATTTACAGGCGCCGGCACCTGTGACTTTGACGCTCTATAGCGTCGTGGGATGACGTTTCCGGACATGGGTTCCTATGTAAAACTTGAGCTACCAACCCCTCTAAAACCTCTAGAAGTGTGTAACATGAATTGTGGAACACCCTGAAAATATCTACACAACAATGCAAATGTCAACGGTATACGCTGTGTGCCACGTTTGGAAACAAACGGCTTCCATCAGTCACTGTACTTTATATTGAAGGCAATTGTCCACTTTACTCTTCGTCCTTAGGCTTGTAATCAGTACTGTTCGATCCCGCCTGTTTTTTTCGGCAGTGTTAGTTGTTCGTTGACTGTGTTAAACGTGATACTGGATAGGTCCACTCATGAAGAGTTGTAAAAGTTGTTACCCTAAAAGACCTGTGATGTGGTTGCGTTCGCTGTGGAAACTGGTCAGTTAACCCCTTCACGAAGTACATATCGGCCAATAGTCCATGAATAAACCTGTCCATGCTGCTGTGGACCGCTGTTAACGTACAACTAACACTGCCTGCTGAAGAACAAAGCTGAGACAAAACCGAGCAGCAATGAATGTACATCAGTATGCATAAGGTTGACCACGTGTACATGTAATTTCAAATATTCATAAAGAAACATCGAATTTTGGAAGGTAAATAGCTGTTTTTAGCCATTTTTACCTTGAGAGGCAGGACCTCTTTGTTGACACTGTGAAAGAAGGCCATTGCCTTCGTCCAAGACAGCAAGCCAGCTACGTCACCGCAAACTCTTTTGGCTGTATCCATGTTGTAGTCTTCCATCTCAAAATATGGCTGAAGCAGTTCCACCATCTCGTTATTGATTATATCTTTCGGATAATTCTGTAGTTGCAGAAGGAACGTAGTGCTCGCCATCATCTGAAAATATAGGCCAGTCTAAAATGACATAAAAGTGAGATAATAACTGTACGAAATGCTGGATCAACGCAAAGGACAAGAGATTGGTTTATGAGAGGATGTAGTCAAACTGTAGATCAATGTCTACTGAGAGCCACTCAGGGAGCTCTTTCCTGATTAGAAACGTCTGTAGTCATCACACCATCTCACGGGAATAACCATAACCATTTTAATATCCCTCGGGTAGAAGATATAGCAGTCGTCGATGGGTGCGCCAACGCCTCACACCGAAGACAATGCCACAGATTTTAGCCTTTGGACCATGGTAGAGTATTTAACGTGAAAAGTAAAATTTTATATTAAAGAAGAAAAATACACGAAACGTGATTGTTTTATCAATAACTGTTTTGTTACAAAGCGGTTTTTGGCTTCTTAGACCATCAAAGGTAACAACTGATTAGTGTCGAGAGTGACGTAAATGTGAAAACTAAAAATATTGGACATCATATCAGATCAAAATAGTGATAAGGAAACACCAATCCAGACCTCCTTATCAAATTTGCTGGTATTGTGTATCCAACAACATTAAAACTAAAATGCACTAACTAAATACTGAACTTGCTGTAGTGTGAAGAAAATATACAGGAAGTAAAGTACGGAATCGATTGTCAGGCACTAATTAATAAGTGAATTCTTGTTTGACATAGTCCGATACATGACACTAGATAGTATTTGTGAAGCTCTGTGGACATGATGTTTCCTACTGTTAAATGCCTCCGTAGCCAAGATGGCTAACGCACATATGTCGGTGGCGCTTGACTAGAAAGTAGTCAGTTTCAGTGTTGATGGTAGAAGAAATTTTCACCACCGGCTTGGGTAGGGGAGGTAGTTACAATATCATCATACGCTGTGACGTACGTGCTGAGATAGCATGGTGGTGGCGTGGATTAACAGTAATCGAACAGAGTTTCAAATGTGACTGAGACGGGAAGTCCCAAATTGCAGAAAACATGTCCTGAAGAGCGTGATTCTGAAGACATATGAAAAAAAATCATATGTAAAGTTCTCAAGTGGCAACGTTTCCTGATAGAAATTCACTGAGAAGATCCACAGTTTAATTGTGCCTGTCAGTTGGTTACTTATGTCGCCAACAACTTTTTATTATAACTGTAAATTGATTATTTAAATCATTAACAACTAGTTGTTAGCAAAACAATAGAATTTCAGTAGAATCCACAAAAGGACCAAAAATAAATGGAACTGTAGGAATAAACATGCGAGATTGTTAATTTAAGAGAGAAGTCACTATTCTCGTCTCCTGCATGTTAAATCTAGGTTACACCAGGTAAGGTTGGTTAGAAGTTTTTTCTACACTGATAAGCCAAAACATCATGACGACCTGCTAACAGCGTGTTGGTACAGTTTTGGAACGCGATGTAACAGCGATTCTACTTGTCGTGGACTCGATAGGCCCTTGGTAGGCCTTTGGAAGTATGTGCCATCAGATGTCTACGCAGAGGGAAAATAATTCCTGTTAATTATGGGCTGGCGGTTTCATGAGCACGAAGCTGGGGGCCGATACGGTCCCACATGTGTTCGATCTGTCGCAGATGAAGACAATTTGGTAGCCAGGCATCAACCTGAGTTTACCACCATGCTTCTCAAACTACTTTAGCTCGTTTCTGGCCTTGTGGACAGTTATTCTGTTCTAGGATGCCATCGCCGTTGGGGAAGACATCAAGCATGAAGGGGTACAAGTTGTCCGCAATAAGGTTCATGTAATCCACAGCTGTCAGGCTGCGTTAAATTAGTACCACAGGTCGCAAGGAAGCCCAAGTGAATCTCCTGCATAATACTGTCTTCTCTGGCCTGTATCCGTGACGCGGTTCATTTTTAGTGGAGTCTTGCGTCCGTATGACGGCCTAATCGGATACGACAATCGACCTGCGATGTCGTTAGGTCGGTATGAGAACACATAGGTGTCGTCTGCTGTGGAGGTCCATGTTCAACAATACGCACTGAATGATGTACTCCAAAACTCTTGTTCCTGTACTAGCACTGTACTCTGTCGTCAGATCTGACACAGATCGCTGCCCACCCTGCTCTGATGAGAACACTGCCGTCAACTCGTGGTTTCGCCGTTCTTCAACACTTTCGGTAGATAACCACGACAGTAGCACACGAACGGCCAACCAGCTTCGTCGTTTCCGAGATGATAGTTCCCAGTTTCTGGGTCATTGCAATCTTCACTTTGTCAAAGTTAATTTTGTCGGTGGATTTCCCCAGTTTCAGCCCATGTAACCACTATAATGCTTCCCTATTCGCCTCTACTTCGCTTTTCTTACTGCATGAAGTGCTCGCAACGCCACCAGGCAGTATTTGGTCTTGATATGGCAGCTGTCATTATGTTTTGGCCCATCAGCGTAGTTGTTTGAGTTACTTAAGGAGTTGTTTCGCTACGTGGTCACCTTAAGAGACTCTGCCCAGGAAGGCTTTGGGCAGGGAGCAGCGGTGTCTGCGATGATGGGATGCAGCTTGCGCTGAAACAGGATGAGTACGCAGTCCATGATGCGCATGATGAGGTGCGGCGGACGGCCCAACTTCCGCACCGTCGCTGCAACACAACACACAGTGCGTGCGGCCAGTTTGCTAAGTTTCACCACGTATTTCACAGCCTACTACTAAGAGTTCTCATACAACGGTTTTCATAACATCGATCAGAATACGTCACCAGAATTTTCAGACACGTGGCTGTCTTCAGGTATGACGGATGAAAATGTTTCACTTATGTCTGCTGTACTTACTGTCATGTTTCTGGAAACACATTTGTGCGGGCAGTTTAAAATATCTTCCGTGATAAAATACGTCATTCCAAACTTGAGAAACGTCCTACATGATGCCAGCATCAGAAATGCCAGCAGTTCATTAACTTTGGTAAGGGACAGGAAGACATCCGTTTAAGTCATCTTGGTGTCTTAAACGGGTGGAAGATGTATTCCCAAATCTAGTTCCCTATATATATCGATGGAGGGGTGTAATTGTTACCCCATATTAATTAATTATCGGTTTAAGTCAAAGGTCAGACTATTAGTTAGCATTAAATATTATACTTTGAAATAGTTCACGAAGTGCCTAGAAGAACGGAGACATTTAATCGAGTACTGGTCTTGTGAATGGTGGCTGAACCAAATGTGAGTTACATCGGATGTGACCTCCAGCAGACAGTGGGCATTTGCGTAATCGAAAGCTGTTCCATTATCCCTCCCTTATTCTTCTTTTAATACGCATACCTGCCCGTCCCCTACTAGCAGACTTTCAGGTCATTTAGGGCAAAAGTCTCAGTTCTCTACTAGAAACATGTGTGTTACGTCGGCGTAGGCCGAATTTATTGACCTTGAGTAAACACAATGAAAAAGTATCGGGGAAGTTAGCATTACACTGTTCGGTCGCGAGTGGGTGTCCAAATCGCGGTTCAAATCAGAATTTTGTAGGCAGAGCAGGGCGCCGTTCAAGTTCGGAGTTGTAGGCTGGGAGGCAGTGGGATGCAGACATTACTGAAACTGCCGATATGAGATTGCGGCTGCAGAAATTAAACAGCTGGTATTTGATGTTTGGTCAGCGACGAGAGGCATGGAGCCACTTGAAGCTCTCATTACTTGTAACATACAGTGTGGGATGCAACCTATCGATGCTCCCGCGGCATCGTTATGAATAGATCCGCAGGGTACAACAGTGTGCACATTCCCTTTCGTAATGAGATTCATGAAATATGCTACTATCATAAAATAATTAACGAAACGCCACGTAATATCGTCATCCAGTAAAATTTTGAACATTCACCAGCACATAAGCCTTATGCAGAAATAAATTTCGCAGCTAGTACAGTTCTGGACGTTGACTCATTGTTGCCATGAATCAGGAAATATTGACAGAGCAAATCGTATTCAAAATATGTGTAAATCAGTCTGGAGGGTGCTGTCGTTTGTAGAGAGGTTACATGCCATCATAACTATTCGATGTTTAGAAGGAGTTGTGCAATATCAGTTCTCTTCAGTCAAAACCAAATGAGGAGTAATCCTCAGAAATATAGTTGTCTGTATCGATACAGGACGTCATTAGCAATAAATCTTTAGCTAGTGACATCATCGGAATACCTGTCCGTGGCTGTCTGGAGTCATACGAAATAAAACGATACACTAGGCAGCGGCTAATTTGCTGGGTAACACGAAAGTAAATTTTTACAAGGCGATCCAATTCTTGAATGCTGGTCTTCTGGATTGACAGGAAAAGTGTAAAAAAGTCAGTGACGTGCTGTCTGAACTGTGATAGGTGTATGTGATGGAGCGAGCAATATAGAAAACGCCACAGAATTAACGAGGTCATGTATGCGGAGAACTGCTCGCGGAGTGTTGACAACTTGTATTCTCAGAAGACTCTTAGAAAATACAGAGTGTTTGGTGTAAGACGCATGTTCGGTGTCCGATGTTGCCCTGGAGCCAAGTCGCCGGGAGACTCCGATCGCCACATGCGTTCCGGCCCGTTCCTCGGACGGTGGCTGTCAGCCGAACTAGTAGCGCGGCCTTGGAAAGAAGTTCAAGAAAATAACACAGGCTTAGAGTGCGTCCTACCACACTACGAGGCGTTTTTGATTATAGGAACCATTCTCGTAATATTTCCATGGACAGTTTGGTAGTTATTTTAGTTACTCGTTAGTTCTATGGGGAAAAAGGTTGCAATATGTTGTTTACACAGCATCAAAAGTGTGGTGTCATTGCCAGACACCACACTTGCTAGGTGGTAGCCTTTAAATCGGCCGCGGTCCGTTAGTATACGTCGGACCCGCGTGTCGCCACTATCAGTGATTGCAGACCGAGCGCACCCACACGGCAGGTCTAGTCTAGAGAGACTCCCTAGCACTCACCCCAGTTGTACAGCCGACTTTGCTAGCGATGGTTCACTGTCTACATACGCTCTCATTTGTAGAGACGACAGTGTAGCATAGCCTTCAGCTACGTCATTTGCTACGACCTAGCAAGGCGCCTTATTCAGTTACTATGAATGTATTCTGAACAGATAGTATTGTGAATCATGTACCGTCAAGAGCGACGTTCATCATTAATGGATTAAAGTTAAGTATCAAACTAATTACGTCCGCTTTCTGAATTCTAATTCCTTGTCATGTTCCAGACCTCACGTCAGTATAGTTCTTCCCTCCTCACGCCAGCCTGCGTGAGCTAAAACGCGTGCATTTCGGCCTCCACTAGTAACACGTTGTTGGCTCTTCTGCCAACACAACAGAAGTTATTGACTGACGGAGAAAAATAGTTCCAATAATTTATGTTCCACTAATTGCACATTACGTTTCCATTCTCACATCACGCAGAGGCTCTCGATGTAACTGATGAGGATTTTCAGAACGCCGGTCTCGATTGCTCTCATATACCTAAAAAAAAAAAAAAAAATGCAGCCACACCTCACCAAAAAAGTGCATTTTAGGATGAACCTCTCTATAATGCACAGACAGAAACAACCAGTTGCAGTACTTGTTGGTCAGTCAACACATTACTGTTACTTTTTGAGATACCATTTGAGATTGTGCGTAGCTCTTTGAGCGGGTGCTACTTTCACACCAGTCTGAATGGTGCATCTTGTATATTTGGGCTAAAACAGATGCACCACCTGCCACAGTCCGAAGAATGGGCGGTAGCTTATGCGGCAATCGGAGCCTGATTCCACACTATTGATTCCCACGTACTTGTTTGCAGTCAACATATTACTGTTACTTTTTGAGATACCATTTGAGATTGGTGGTGGTGATTAGTGTTTAACGTCCCGTCGACAACGAGGTCATTAGAGACGGAGGGCAAGCTCGGGTTAGGGAAGGATTGGGAAGGAAATCGGCCGTGCCCTTTCAAAGGAACCATCCCGGCATTTGCCTGAAACGATTTAGGGAAATCACGGAAAACCTAAATCAGGATGGCTGGAGACGGGATTGAACCGTCGTCCTCCCGAATGCGAGTCCAGTGTGCTAACCACTGCGCCACCTCGTTCGGTGCCATTTGAGATTGTGCGTAGCTCTTTGAGCGGGTGCTACTTACACACCAGTCTGAATGGTGCATCTTGTATATTTGGGCTAAAACAGATGCACCACCTGCCACAGTCCGAAGAATGGGCGGTAGCTTATGCGGCAATCGGAGCCTGATTCCACACTATTGATTCCCACGTACCGCTGGACGCAACGCTGTGTCGCACTTAAACACACTATACCTAAGAAACTCGTGGACTCTCTTCCTCGCAGAAATGAAGCCATTGTTAAGGCTAGAGGCGGTATTATGATATGTTGTGGCGTTGCAAGACAGCCACGCCACTCGGAAGTAGCCGAAATGCACACGTACACACACGCCGGCTGGCATGAGGTCTGAAACAGGATACGTTATGAATGCTATACAGAAAAGTACGTAGCTTCTTTAATACTTAACTTTAATTCATCCTTGTGGTACATCGCTCTTGACGATACAAATGAGACTCTTTCAATACAAGCACTGTAAGGCTAATGGCGCCTTGCTAGGTCGTAGCCATGGACTTAGCTGAAGGCTATTCTAACTGTCTCTCGGCAAATGAGAGAAAGGCTTCGTCAGTGTAGTCGCTAGCAAAGTCGTCGTACAACTGGGGAAGAGTCCTAGTACGTCTCTCTAGACCTGCCGTGTGGTGGCGCTCGGTCTGCAATTACTGACAGTGGCGACACTCGGGTCCGACATGTACTAATGGACCGCGGCCGATTTAAAGCTACCACCTAGCAAGTGTGGTGTCTGGCGGTGACACCACAAGATACTGTCTCCTAAGGTTTTTGTTTAAGGAGTTGGGAGGGCAGTACCGATGTGCGCGGGCTTGATGGTGTTGAGCGCCGCCTCGGCCTCCTCGAGCGCGGGCTTGGCAGCCTCCAGCTTCTCCTCGGCGCGCGCCTTCTCAGCCGTGATCAGCCCCACCAGCGCCTCGGCCTTCTCCTTCACCTTCTGCACCTGGTTCTTCACCGTCTCCGCTTGCATGGCGCGATCCGTCACCTCCATCAGCACCTGAAATCACATAAATACCACAATGTGGCGAGTTAGAAAATTACTGATCCAATCACTGCACTCTACTAAGGTGTCTGCTGGTTTTAAATAACGGTCTTGGTTCACAATCAAAATCGAGAGATTCAGTTGTCACACACATACCCTGCTGAGTCCTTCGGCAAATACGAAACACACTCCTACATAGGAGTGCGCCAAGCTGCCAAGTGCTCAGGTGCAACCGAGATGACGCAAACCTCCAACTTAGGACGCTCAAGGCATGACCTACTTTACGCTTCCATCTTAGTCATAAACATAGTTCCCAAGTGGATGGCCCACTGGCAAACACGGATATAAACTGACACACGGTACCACGCAGACAACATCCGCACAGTGTCAACAGAGTATCAGCAGTGCCTCAAAACAACAAGACTCATCCATAGCTGCCGCAGAGAAGCGCTACCTGGACGTGTTATCGTTCACAGGATTCGGGATTAGACCAGCGTTTAAGTCAGACCAGTGCAAGAGAAAAATGAAATATTGCCACGCGCCCTATTCACACTATGGCTAAGTAATGTTAAGTTCCTATTACACTACTAGCCATTACAATTGCTACACCACGAAGATGACGTGCTACAGACGCGAAATTTAACCGACAGGAAGAAGATGCTGTGATATGCAAATGATTAGCTTTCCAGAGCATTCACACAAGGCTGGCGCCGCTGGCGACACCTACAACGTGCTAACATGAGGGAAGTTTTCAACCGATTTCTCATACACAAACAGCAGTTGACCGGCGTTGCCTGGTGAAACGTTGTTGTGCTGCCTCATGTAAGGAGGAGAAATGCGTACTATCACGCTTCCGACTTTGATAAAGGTCGGATTGTTGCCTATCGCGATTGCGGTTTATCGTATCGCGACATTGCTGCTCGCGTTGGTCGAGATCCAATGACTGCAACAGAATATGGAATCGGTGGGTTCAGGAGGGTAATACGGAACGCCGTGCTGGATCCCAACGGCCTCGTATCACTAGCAGTCGATATGACAGGCATTTCATCCGCATGGCTGTAACGGATCGTGCAGCCACGTCTCGATCCCTGAGTCAACAGATGGGGACGTTTGCAAGACAACAACCATCTGCACGAACAGTTCGTCGACGTTTGCAGCAGCATGGACTATCAGCTCGGAGACCATGGCTGCGGTTACCCTTGAAGCTGTATCACAGACAGGAGCGCCTGCGACGGTGTACTCAACGACGAACCTGGGTGCACGAATGGCAAAACGTCATTTTTTCGGATGAATCAAGGTTCTGTTTTCAGCATCATGATGGTCGCATCCGTGTTTGGCGACATCGCGGTGAACGCACATTGGAAGCGTGTATTCGTCATCGCCATACTGGCGTATCACCCGGGGTGTTGGTATGGGGAGCCATTGGTTACACGTCTCGATCACCTCTTGTACATATTGACGGCACTTTGAACACTGGATGTTACATTTCAGATGTGTTACGACCCGTGGCTCTACCCTTCATTCGATCCCTGCGAAACCCTAAATTTCAGCAGGATAATGCACGACCGCATGTTGCAGGTCGTGTACGGGCCTTTCTGGATGCAGAAAATGTTCGACTGCTGCCCTGGCCAGCACATTCTCCAGATCTATCACCAATTGAAAATGTCTGGTCAATGGTGGCCGAGCAACCGGTTCGTCACAATACGCCAGTCACTACTCTTGATGAACTGTGGTATCGTGTTGAAGCTGCATAGGCAGCTGTACATGTACACGTCATCAAAGCTCTTTTTGACTCAATGCCCATGCATATCAAGGCCGTTATTACGGCCAGAGGTGGTTGACCTGGGTACTGATTTCTCAGGATCTATGCACCCAAATTGCGTGAAAATGTAATCATATGTCAGTTCTAGTATAATTTATCTGTCCAATGAATACCCGTTTATCATCCGCGTTTCTTCTTGGTGTAGCAATTTTAATGGCCAGTAGCGTAGAAGGGCGCCAAGCTGCCGACTGCTCAGGTGCAACTGAGATGACGCTAGCCCCCAACTGAGGAAGCTCAAGGCAAGACCTACTTTGCGC
Source organism: Schistocerca cancellata (assembly GCF_023864275.1). Classification (NCBI taxonomy): domain Eukaryota; kingdom Metazoa; phylum Arthropoda; class Insecta; order Orthoptera; family Acrididae; genus Schistocerca; species Schistocerca cancellata. The sequence continues at coordinate 872,591,518 of NC_064629.1, read as the reverse complement.
TTCCGTCTTACGACACAAAAATAGTTCCCATGTGGATGGCCAACTGCCAAACACGGATATAAACTGACACACGGTACCACGCAGACAACATCCGCACAGTATCAACAGAGTATCAGCAGTGCCTCAAAACAGCAAGACTCGTCCATACCTGCCGCAGAGAAGCGCCAGTTGGACGTGTTACAAATAACCGCAGTTATCGTTCACAGGATCCGGGACTAGACCAGAGTTAAAGTCAGACCAATGCAAGAGAAAAATGAAATATTGCCACGCGCCCTCTTCACACTATGGCTAAGTAACGTAAAGTTCCTATTAATAATCTGTTTTTCTTCATTTGTGTAGCTGTTGCCTAATGCTATTTGGCCCTGTGACGAAGCTGTACAGTTGCTGTGTACACAAGCAAGCCATCTCATAACAGAAACTAATTTCTGCGATTGGGGTCTCTCTTTATGAGGACGCCCATCGTAAGGAGTGCCTGGTGCACCGTTTGTTCAGACACACTTGTACTCTTCCCAGCATTAAAGAATGATGCTAGTTCCGCCACAGTTCGCCGCTGTCCGGTTTTACTAGTCGGCACGTCCTACGGTGTCCGACATCTGTAATGAGGGGTGACTGCCCAACCCCTCGACGTCTGGACATGGTTTGACCTTGGTTTCACCACGTGTTGGAAAAAAAAACTGCCGGCCGTTGTGGCCGAGCGGTCCTAGGCACTTCAGTCTGGAACCGCGTGACCGCTATGGTCGCAGATTCGAATCCTGCCTCGGACATGGATGTGTGTGATGTCCTTAGGTTAGTTAGGTTTAAGTAGTTCTAAATTCTATGGGACTGATGACCTCAGATGTTAAGTCCCATAGTACTCAGAGTCATTTGAACTATTTGATAAAGAAACTCACCATAGCACTCCTCGAACAGCCGACAAGTTGTACAGCTACCAAAATGCTCGTGCCGAGCCTCTGAGTCTTCACCATCCGTCCTCGTTCAAACTCAGATGGGTCGCACGCGCCATAGACAGCGCGCTCACTGGTACTACATGCACCGTACATGTGTCATTCCTCGCCAGGTAACGCCGCTATCGTCTGGTTGGGTTGATATTGATAGTAGGTCGGTGCCCAAAATATTCTGGCTGATCAATGTATACAGTATGAAAGCTTTCACGACCGGATGACATATCTTCTGGTAAACCTTCCGGGATGTAAGGTCGTGGTCCATGAAACTCTTCAGCTCCTAACGTTTCGTCCAGAGCTGCGCTGGACATCTTCAGAGGGGTGTTTCTCCTCCGGTGAGTCTTGCCGACTGACGGGTCGGACGTCTGAGAGCGTCTTATATATCGTAGAAAGTTGCTGAAGCCAGCGTACTACGGAAAACAAATAATCTGATAAAATCTGCCACTTCTATTCAAAAAGAAGAAAAAAGAGCTTGATTGAAGACTGAAGCTATGTGTCCTAGACTCTATGGCCTACCCAAGGTACATAAGAGGGACCTTCCTCTGAGACCGATTGTTAGTGCTATCAATTCTCCTACGTATGAAATAGCAAGATATCTAGCAACTCGTTTACATCCATATATTGGAAAAACTGACTCATATATAAAGGACTCACGTCATTTCATAGAGAAAATTGAAGGTTTAATTCTGACTCCTGAAGATATTTTAGTAAGTTTTGATGTAGTGTCTTTATTTACCATGATTCCAGTTAACGAAGTTATGGTTCTTATAACAGATATTTTTCCAGAAGACCTGACTGCTCTTTTCAGACATTGTCTTACTTCCAGTCAGTTCCAGTGGAATAATGAATTTTATGAGCAACTTAATGGCGTAGCAATGGGTAACCCATTGAGTCCTGCAGTAGCTAATTTCTACATGGAGAAATTCGAACAGTCAGCCTTGGAAAAAGCAGATAAGAAACCATCTCGCTGGTATCGGTATGTAGACGATACATTTGTGGTCTGGCCACATGGTAGAGAAGCCTTAGACTAATTTTTTGATTACCTTAATAATATAAATCCAAGAATCCAGTTTATCATGGAGAGTGAAAATGATAACAAAATACCGTTTTTGGATGTTTTAGTTATGAGACAGACAGATGGAAGATTGAAACAACAGATTTTTAGAAAAATAACGCACACAGACAGATACTTACATAAAAACTCTAACCACCATCCACAACAAAAGAGAGGTGTGATTAAAAGTCTCGTTGACAGAGCTAGACGGATTTGCACGCCGGAGTATCTAGACGTCGAATTAAAACATCTGAAGCACGCTTTTGAGAAAAATGGCTACTCAAAGAATGAAGTAAGCAGAATTCTGCATCCAAACAACAAAAAGCATAAGGACAAGCCCGAAACACGATGGAAGAATACAGTCTCTCTCCCTTTCATAAAGAAAGTAACGGATCAGATTGGAAAGATTTTAAGTAAACATGATATTAGACCTGTTTTTAGACCAACGAAGAAAATTTGTCATGTTCTCCGGTCTGTAAAAGATAAACGCGCTCCTCTATCAGCCAGTGGCGTATATAAAATTCCGTGTACATGTGGAAAAGTTTATATTGGAACAACAAAAAGAAGCGTAAATACACGGTTAAAAGAACACAGAAGCCTTTGCCGATTAGGAAAAACAGATAAATCGGCTGTAGCAGAACACGCTTTTCAGTCAGGAAATCATCAAGTGAGGTTTTCCGAAACAAATATTTTATCTACGACGACGAACTATTACCCACGGCTTTGTAGAGAAGCAATTGAAATATATAAACATAGGGATAATTTTAATCGGAAAGAAGAGACCATGAAACTTAGTGATATTTGGACAGTGGCACTACAGAATTGCTAGACAGTTTTATCCGTGACGTGATTACGATCGATAGTTAAGTTTTATCTTTGACAAAGATTATCTCTGCATATCATGTGTAACTCTGGTCACGCCCACTTTCTACGATATATAAGACGCTCTCAGACGTCCGACCCGTCAGTCGGCAAGACTCACCGGAGGAGAAACACCCCTCTGAAGATGTCCAGCGCAGCTCTGGACGAAACGTTAGGAGCTGAAGAGTTTCATGGACCACGACCTTACATCCCGGAAGGTTTACCAGAAGATATGATTAATGTATAGTTGTCATTACGTTTTGTTACAGTTACAGCAGCAGCAGGATGTAGGTTGTTTTAAATATCCACGTACAGCATTCTCTCGCTGCATTTGTGTCTTGACAATGACAACGATTGAAGAAGACGTCAACGGCAAGTATTTTAAAAAAAAGTCCATTAGTCTTATATCACGCTACTAAGCATTAAATTTTCTGTATTAAATTAATTTATTTTTTGTCCACAGCACGATGTGGTGGGAGTGCTGACGATGAAGATAATGAAGCAAACTTGTTGCTGTTGCTGGGAGATTCTAGAAACTGTAATGATAATATTGTCAGCAATTACGTAAATATTGCCTAAATAAGTGTGTACCAGTTCTCACAGCAGTCGGCCAGCCACCTTTAGTTCTGAGGCTCTTATCACTCATGCCACCTAAATGGCCTAACCACACGAGTACAGATGTAGATAAAATTACAAACCGTCGTGATATTTTTTTGTTTACAGTTGGGATGGGCGTTATGGTGCGAGAGATTGCGTCACCAGGCCAAATCTTAAGCGAGCGACAGTCTTCAATGAAGGACTAGTAGCAATGAAGATGGCTAAGGTTTCAGTGGAGTTCACGAAGACTGTCTATGTCGGTACGTGTGTTTCTAAGCTCTTCCAACTCTACATGTATCGAGTCCATTCAAAGTTTGCAAAACGAAACTTCACTGATGTCAAGCTACTTTTAACGGATACAGACAGTTTCTTTTACTGGGTAAAAGGCTGCGATCCATGTGACGTAATTAAGCGCAATCTCAAAGAATTCGACTCGTCTCGATTTGCGACAAATAATCCTTACGGCGTAGCTCCTCACAACAAGGTTTTCGGCCCAATGAAAGACAAGGGAAATGGCTCACAGATTGTGGAGTTTGTAGGGCTCAGTTCTAAGATGTATGCATATCGTGTAGATGTAAATGCAACTCAGAGATGAGCTGCGGGCTCTCACAGGCTCTCACGATCGAAGGCTATAAGGAGTTTCTGTTTTCTGATGATGAGACTCCTCATATGGTGCAGCAAATATTCTTTCGGGAGCGGGGCCCTCAGATACATACTGCATTGCACGGTCTGTCACGTCATGACAACAAACTTTTCATTTGTGCAGATGGGATTAGAACGATCCCGTTCTCACACTATTCTCTTGAATGTTTTGTGTGCGTGTGTTTCTGTTTGTGTGTGTGTGTGTGTGTGTGTGTGTGTGTGTGTGTGGGTGGGTATGTGTGTTCACTTACTGCTGCCAGTCGCTATACACTGTAAATATTGTAAATAATTAAATAATTCTTCTCCTCTCTTAGTATAATGTATCTCTGCGGCTGTAAATATTGTATAGTTTATTTATTTATTTATTTACTCGTCAAGTTCAGTAGGACCAAATTGAGGAGCAAATCTCCAAGGTCATGGAACGTGTCAGTACATGAAATTACAACATAAACGTAATAACAGATAAAAATAAATGTTCATGAACCTTAAAAAAGTCAGTCCATAAGTTTAAGTAAACGCTATCAGCAATACAATAAAAATCAGCTTAATTTTTCAAAGAACTCCTCGATAGAATAGAAGGAGTGACCCATGAGGAAACTCTTCAGTTTCGATTTGAAAGCCCGTGGATTACTGCTAAGATTTTTGAATTCGAGTGGCAGCTTACTGAAAACGGATGCAGCAGTATACTGCACACCTTTTTGCACAAGAGTTAAGGAAGTCCGATCCAAATGCAGGTTTGATTTCTGCCGAGTATTAACCGAGTGAAAGCTCCTTATTCTTGGGAATAAACTAATATTGGTAACAAGGAACGACAATAAGGAATATGCGCATTGAGAGGCCAATGTCAAAATACCCACACTCGTGTACAGAGGTCGACAAGAGGTTCGTGAACTCACACCACTTATTGCTCGAACCGCCCGTTTCTGAGCCAAAAATATCCTTTTAGAATGGGAAGAGTTACCCCAAAATATAATATCACACAATATAACCGAATGAAAATAAGCAAAGTAGACTAATTTTCGTGTCGAACGATCACTCACTTTTGATACCGTTCAAATAGTAAAAATGGCAGTATTAAGTCTTTGAAGAAGATCCTCAACGTGGGCTTTCCACGACAGCTTACTATCTATCTGAACACCTAGAAATTTGAACCGTTCAGTTTCACTTATCATATGCCCGTTCTGTGAAATTAATATGTCAGGTTTTGTTGAATTGTGTGTTAGAAACTGTAAAAACTGAGCCTTACTGTGATTTAGCGTTAGTTTATTTTCTACAAGCCATGAACTGAGGTCATGTACTGCACTATTTGAAACCGAGCCAATGTTGCACACAACATCATTTACTACCAAGCTAGTGGCATCAGCAAACAGAAATATTTTAGTTACCCGTAATACTAGATAGCATATCATTTACATAAACAAGGAACAAGAGTGGCCCCAACACTGTTCCCTGGGGCATCCCCTACTTGACAGTACCCCACTCAGACCCCACATCGCAGCCGTTATCAACATTGTGAATAATGACCTTTTGCTGCCTGTTGCTAAAGTAAGAGGTGAACCAATTGTGAGCTACTCTCCGGATTCCGTAACGGTCCAACTTCTGGAGCAATATTTTGTGATCAACACAATCAAATGACTTAGTTAAATAAAAAAATATGCCAAGCGTTGAAAACCTTTTGTTTAGCCCGTCCAGTACCTCACAGAGAAAGGAGAATATAGCATTTTCAGTTGTTAAACGACTTCTAAAGCCGAACTGTACATTTGGTAGCAAATCTTGTGATATAAAATGATCAATTATCCTTACATACGTAGCCTTTTCAATAACTTTTGCAAATACTGATGGCATAGAAATAGGTCTAAATTTTTTTACATTACCCCTTTCTATAAAGCGGTTTTACTAGTGAGTACTTTAATCGCTCAGCAAACTGGCCATTCGTAAAGGAAAAATTACAAATATGGCTAAATGCAGGGCTAACATTTGCAGCACAGTACTTTAATATTCTGCTAGACACTCCATCATGACCATGAGAGTCCTTAGTATTCAGCGATTTAACTATTGACTCAATCTCCCTCTTGTCTGTGTCACAGAGGAGTATTTCAGACATCAATCTCGGAAAGGCATTTGCCAAGAAAGTTATATGATTTCCTGTAGAAACTAAATTTTTATTTAATTCACCAGTAATGCTCAGAAAATGCTCAGACTGCGATCGCAGTCCTCTTCGGGGAGGAGATGGCTTTAAATGTCCGGAGGTTGGACAAGATACGAACTTTAAGAGCAAGTCTATTGAGTTCCTTGAGCTTTTTACAAAGATGCCGGAGCCATGATATTACACCTACATTTGCGAAAGTGGTACATTTTATCAAGACTGTTGCAGCTAATAAGATTACTCGTAAAGCGAGTTTGGCATTGGTTAAGGAGAGAATTAGATATACTCGCAGGAAGTTGGATTTGATCTCGGCAGAGTTGTATCATTTACATCTGAAGATAGCAGCTAAACTCCCACCTATTTCTTGGGAATGGACTGATGGCATAACATGGGCAAAATCAGACTGGACTCATCAAGATTCCACTACAAGACAAGTGGCGAAATTCGACCGTCTGACTACTCAGTCGCAGCAAGATGTGTGTTTTAAATCTTCTGTTTTTAATTTTACAGATATGGACTTGGACAATGCGATTATGCCAGTTTTAGAAAAAGAGTCTGAACTTCGCTCCCACGCCAAAGCCCCTGCCGTTAACATCTTTTATCTCATGTATTGAAGAAGCTGTCCGAAAGTTACCTGGTGATTCCGCCGAAGAAATAAGACGTGAAGTGTGCCGAACTCTTACAAGATCTTGTCCACAAAAAAGCAACTTATCCTCAGCTGAGAGAGCTGCACTCCGTAATCTCCGGAATGATTCCCAGTCTTTGGTCCTTCCTGCAGACAAGGGTAATGCCACAGTTTTGCTTCCGAGAGACGTCTATATTGAGAAGATGCACAACTTACTGGATGAGTCTGCATACCGTAAGATTGACAAGGACCCCACATCTCGGGTTGAGAGGAAAACTGCATCGCTTCTGAACTCCAGTTCTCTGCCTGAACAAGTCGCCAACAAACTGAAGGGACACAGCTCTGTGCCCCCTAGATTATATGGCCTTCCCAAGGTACACAAAGTTCTACGAACGTCCAGATCAGAAGAAACTGAAAATCTTAATCCATGTTTGGAGCAGATTTTAAAAGTGCTCACTTTTCGACCAATAGTTAGCAATATAGGTGCACCAACGTACTCATTGGCAAAATATTTAGCCTCTCTGTTGAGACCGTTTGTGGGGAAATGTGAAATCATATCCGCAACTCGTCGGATTTTATCAGTAGGCTGAAAGGTCTGAAGCTCAATAGCACAGATTTATTACGTAGTTAGTTTTGACGTTGTCTCGTTGTTCACCAAAGTACCTCTGGCTGACTCCCTGTATCTCATTAGCAGCAAGTTTGAGAATGATATAACAGCTTTGTTTAAGCATGCATTAACCTCCACTTATTTTTTATTTGATGAACAATATTACGAACAAATTGACGGTGTCGCTATGGGGAGCCCTCTCTCTCCCCTGGTGGCTAATTTGTTTATGGAGGATTTTGAAGAGAAAGCCCTCAACTCAGCAGTATTAAAACCGACGGTCTTCTGGAGATACGTGGATGACACTTTCATAGTGTGACCCCACGGAGAGGATAAACTGATAGAGTTTTTGGATCATCTCAATTCCATTAACGGAAACATCAAGTTCACTATGGAGCGAGAGAAGAATGGCTGTTTACCGTTTCCGGATGTGCTGGTCCACCGGAAAGAAGATGGATCCCTAGGTCATTGCGTATACCGTAAGCCCACACACACACAGACCTGTATTTTCAGACGTCTAGCTGCCACCATCCGTCGCAAATTATGAGTGTTCTGAAAACTTTGGCCCACAGGGCTCATGTAGTGTCTGATGCTGACAGCCTGCAGGACGAGCTTGTACACCTGGAGGCAGTTTTTAGGAGAAATGGCTATTCGGAACAGCAGATTAAGGAAGCCCTGTAAATAAAAACTGCAGAAAAATCACAGGAAAAGCATGAGGAAGTGGAAAGGGAAGTGAAATCTACAGCCTTTTTCCCATACGTGGGTAATGTTTCTTCCAAAATCGCTAGAATCTTGAAGAAACATAAAGTGGATGTGATATTCCGCCCACCAGCTAAGACTGCAGCGTTGTTGGGATCCGTTAAGGATGATCTGCCCTTGCGAAAGGCGGGAGTTTATGACATCCCTTGTGAGTGTGGCAAACGTTACATAGGGCAAACCACGCGCACTGTACAGGAACGATGCGTCGAACACCAGCGGTACACACGTCTTCTTCAGTCCAACAAATCAGCAGTTGCCGAACATTGCATTTCTACTGGCCATGCCATGGATTATAAAGATGTTAAGATTTTAACTACTGCTTCATCTTTTTGGGACTCAGTTGTTAATGAAGCTGTAGAAATACAACCAGTCGACAACCTGTTAAACCGTGACGAAGGATTTCATCTTGACAATGCTTGGAAACACCTTCGTTCGGAAAGAATTTCTGCATCTTCACTTCCGACAGATGTTACCACTTCTAAAGATTAATTATTTATTTACAAGCACGGTGGATTCGCAGCAGCACTATTTTGTTTGCACTCTGCGCTTATATGTTTATCTTTGCTATATACATCTTATCTATGACTAGCGCAGTAGTGGCGACTTTGATATATTTGACGCATGCGCTTTCAATCCTCAGCAGCTTTGTATCACGTGATTCTCCGTATAAATACGCACGCGCAAACGCTATGAACTCAGTCTCCGACTCGCCTTGAAGATGGCTGGGAGGTTTCCAGCCGAAATATCGCAAGAAGAATTCTCGCTGTCTCGAGTGCACGCCCGAAAGATGATGGAACATTATATCCGCCGGGAAAACTTCAAGAATCACATCTTACAATACTGTTTGTAATGGGCTACTGTAACTTGATTGTAATTACTTCTAACAATTTGATATAATTCCCGCTTTGTTCTACATGATATCCTTATCCCACTAGTCAGTCACCCAAGCTGCCAATTACTGCTAGTACCCTGTTTAGAATGTTCTAATGGAAAGCAACTTGATCGTTAGGTGTTATGTATATAAAATCATTCTGCTTTCATGCAATCTCTCTGTCTTTTTTTTTTTAAGGAAAAGGTAGTGTTTCTGATGATAAACCATGAGTTAATGTGCTATATTCGTGTTATTATTATTATTATTATTCGATCCTTTCACCATTTGAGTTATTGTAATGTGGAAGTAAATAAAAACAACTTTATATACGATTTTTGCTACCTTACACACAATCATTCAGCCTTATAGAAGGATCCAAATAATTGTTTTTATATGTTTTGAATCCAGCCTTAATAGTAGTCAAGCCTATAGGTGCAATTATGTACATAGGCATTCCTTCAGTAAATTCATCCTCCACTAATTTTATAGTTACAGGTCCAACACTTACAAAGTTTGGTACAGGAGGAATACAGGCATTGATGCATTGCTAGATTTGATAAATATTTACACTGTTATTCCGTAAGTACTCAACAAATTCGTAGCACACTCCTCTCACATACTGACGCCAACGGTACAATCTATCAGTGACAATTGATAATGCACAACGCAAGTATTTCAGTTTATAGTGAAGTGCTACACCGTGAAGAAAAATTAATTAACCTGACCTTTGAATTTGACACAGATAAGGCAAGTACTACGTTTAAACTCTATTTTTTCCCTACATGCATAGATTTTAAAATTTTGACCTGTCTAATACACACATCAAAAAAAGTTTTGTATCACACCACTTCCCAGAACTTCTGCAGATAGACGTTGACTTGGGATATTGTATCACAGAAACAGTTCCTTTGACTGATCAAAGATGTCACTAAACCCGCCCAAAGATGTAAACAACCATGCCTGAGCAGCCCTTATTAGACAGAGTGGGTCCGACAGCCGATCAGTTCCAGTCATTCCACCAGGAAGGAGGTACACGGCTCATGTTGTCTGTAGTTCAACGGGACACACCGTCCAGCGAGTGCAGCAAGGTAGAGGTTCCCTGCTGTTTCGGGTGGCATTATGCGGGGCCGACGTACGCCGCTGGTGGTTATGGAAGGTGCCATAACGGCTGTACGATATGTGAATGCCATCGTCCGACCGACAGTGCAACCATATCGGCAGCATATTGGCGAGGCAGTTCAGGCGCCTTGTCACGGTCCGTGCGGCTTCACCTGTTGGAGGTTCTATTCCTCCCTCGGGCATGGGTGTATGTGTTGTTCATAGCGTAAGTTAGTTTAAGTTAGATTAAGTATTGTGTAGGCTTAGGCAGCGATGACCTCAGCAGTTTGGTCCCATAAGACCTTACCACAAATTTCCAAAAAATGGTTCAAATGGCTCTGAGCACTATGGGACTCAACATCTTAGGTCATAAGTCCCCTAGAACTTAGAACTACTGAAACCTAACTAACCTAAGGACATCACACACACCCATGCCCGAGGCAGGATTCGAACCTGCGACCGTAGCAGTCCCGCGGTTCCGGACTGCAGCGCCAGAACCGCTAGACCACCGCGGCCGGCCACACAAATTTCCAAATTTTGCTACAACTAGCGATGAAAACTCCGACTCTCGTGGCAGCTGAAGTACTCACAGTCACTGTAAGATTCACTGGAAACACTTTCAGAATGAGAAGGTTGAACAACAATGGCAGATTGACATCATCTTACAAAACACTGGTCGCTTAGGGAACATCTTTAACACACAAGCTAACGGAGAAATATTTCGCGTCGTTCGGACCGTGATAGTAGCAGATCTACATCTACATCTACATTTATACTCCGCAAGCCACCCAACGGTGTGTGGCGGACGGCACTTTACGTGCCACTGTCATTACCTCCCTTTCCTGTTCCAGTCGCGTATGATTCGCGGGAAGAACGACTGTCTGAAAGCCTCCGTGCGCGCTCTAATCTCTCTAATTTTACATTCGTGATCTCCTCGGGAGGTATAAGTAGGGGGAAGCAATATATTCGATACCTCATCCAGAAACGCACCCTCTCGAAACCTGGCGAGCAAGCTACACCGCGATGCAGAGCGCCTCTCTTGCAGAGTCTGCCACTTGAGTTTGTTAAACATCTCCGTAACGCCATCACGGTTACCAAATAACCCTGTGACGAAACGCGCCGCTCTCCTTTTGATCTTCTCTATCTCCTCCGTCAACCCGATCTGGTACGGATCCCACACTGATGAGCAATACTCAAGTATAGGTCGAACGAGTGTTTTGTAAGCCACCTCCTTTGTTGATGGGCTACATTTTCTAAGGACTCTCCCAATGAATCTCAACCTGGTACCCGCCTTACCAACAATTAATTTTATATGATCATTCCACTTCAAATCGTTCCGCACGCATACTCCCAGATATTTTACAGAAGTAACTGCTACTAGTGCTTGTTCCGCTATCATATAATCATACAATAAAGGGTCCTTCTTTCTATGTATTCGCAATACATTACATTTGTCTATGTTAAGGGTCAGTTGCCACTCCCTGCACCAAGTGCCTATCCGCTGCAGATCTTTGCATTTCGCTACAATTTTCTAATGCTGCAACTTCTCTGTATACTACAGCATCATCCGCGAAAAGCCGCATGGAACTTCCGACACTATCTACTAGGTCATTTATATACTGTATATTGTGAAAAGCAATGGTCCCATAACACTCCACTGTGGCACGCCAGAGGTTACTTTAACGTCTGTAGACGTCTCTCCGTTGATAACAACATGCTGTGTTCTGTTTGCTAAAAACTCTTCAATCCAGCCACACAGCTGGTCTGATATTCCGTAGGCTCTTACTTTGTTTATCAGGCGACAGTGCGGAACTGTATCGAACGCCTTCCGGAAGTCAAGAAAAATAGCATCTACCTGGGAGCCTGTATCTAAAATTTTCTGGGTCTCATGAACAAATAAAGCGAGTTGGGTCTCACACGATCGCTGTTTCCGGAATCCATGTTGATTCCTACATAGCAGATTCTGAGTTTCCAAAAACGACATGATACTCGAGCAAAAAACATGTTCTAAAATTCTACAACAGTAGTATTGTTAATTTGCGAAGAAATCACTATGCACTGGATTGCTAAACACACTAATCGCTTTATGAAGGTCCGGATATCCAACATCGAATAAAAGTTCGTAGACGATATTCATCTTCTTTTTCATAAAAATAAAATTTTTTATTCTTGATAATTGCGATTATAAGTTGTATATCCTCAGCACTTCAGATTACGTATATATGTAGACTACTTATCTGGCCCCCAGAAAACAATGTCCAATAGCCATTCCTTATCTCCAAAATTACAAAAGGTATAGATGCTCTTTTTTCACAGTAAACAACATTGTCGTCTCAATTACAGTAGCGCATCATCGCTGGTACTCACAGCCGGAATATTACAATAACACTACATTACGTAGAGATATTACAAGTTTCACAACAGTTGGAGTTTGATATATATTCGTGTCTCATGAGATTAATTCTAGCATTGCCTCACCATACATGTCTACTAAAGACATTTATACTACCAAACATGTGAATGTCAATAGGGGTGCAAGATTCTTCATACTCGTACGTCATCTTCCTATCTATGTATTCCGTCATACTGCATAGGCAGTCTCATTCATACCATGAACACTGCACCTTAGCACTGGCACTTTGTGCTGCTCACTGCTGATGGTGCTGGCAGTGCTTCATTCTGGACTGCAAATGATGACATGCATGTAATCACATTGTTCCAAATAAATGCTCAAGGGGTGGGGAACTGAGCTTCCGTGACATTGACTGCAGAGCAGGATGGGGCAGTGCTTCGGTGGGTAGTGCTTCATACTAAATTTACTGAAGTGCAGGGGTCAGAAGGGCCGTCCACTCCCCTGCCCTACCCACCCCTCCTTGACCTTGGCACATAGCAGGACCTCACGATTCTTATAATGGAATTGGAGATATGGAAGTTCTGATGCTGGTGTCAGCGAAATATGACACGGCGATTTTTCTCAGCTGTAGTAAAGAAGTGCTGATGCTTGTGTCAGCGTTTCTTGGGCTCAAACTGGCCCTGCCCTACTAGTTTCGTGTTCTTATGCAGAAGAGCGGTTACTGGAGACAATATATGCTCTGTTTAATTACGGCAATGGAAAGAGCCTGCAGCTTCTTGGTTTGTTTCAAACATTACTTTCCACAGCCATTTACGATTCTTTATTTTACATTTCAGCCGAGTTCCGCCAGATAAGATAAGTAATTATAATAGCTGTTATTTCTGCTTGCTGGATACTTATGCACGTTATAAGACACACATGCGCACAGACACACACGCACGCACGTGCGCGAGCGCGCACACACGCACAAACACACACACACACACGCACACACACACACACACACACACACACACACACCTCTTCTTCAACAATTATTGACAGATACAGACAGAGATCGAAGCAAACACTCACCTGTCACATTATTTTATATCAAGTATGTTAGCTTAGGAATTTCGCTTTAACTTATAAGAGTTAACCACCGACGTAATGTACATACATCAAAAAAGTTTTGCATCACCCCGGTTCTCAGAAATCCTAAAGAGAGACGTCCACTGTGTATATTGTATCACAGACACAGTTTCTTTGACTGTTCAGAGACGCCGGCCGCGGTGGTCTAGCGGTTCTGGCGCTGCAGTCCGGAACCGCGGGACTGCTACGGTCGCAGGTTCGAATCCTGCCTCGGGCATGGGTGTGTGTGATGTCCTTAGGTTAGTTAGGTTTAAGTAGTTCTAAGTTCTAGGGGACTTATGACCTACGATGTTGAGTCCCATAGTGCTCAGAGCCATTTGTTCAGAGACGTAAACAACGATACATAAGCAGCGCCTATTAGACGGAGGGGGTCCGAACAGCCGATTAGTTCCAGTCAGTCCACCAGGAATGCGGTCACGGCTCGTGTTGTTTGTAGTTCAACCATGCCTAGACGGTCAATATCGCAGTTCGATCGCGTCTGCATTGTGAATTTGTGCCAGGAAGGGCTCTCAACAGGGGAAGTGTTCAGACGTCTCGGAGTGAATCAAAGCAATGTTGTTCGGACATGGAGGAGACACAGGAACTGTCGATGAGATGCCTCGCTCAGGCCGCCCAAGTACTACTACTGCAGTGGATGACCGCTGCCTACGGATTATGGCTCGGAGGAACCCTGACAGCAGCGCCACTATGTTGAATAATGCTTTTCGTGCAGCCACAGGACATCGTGTTACGACTCAAACTGTGCACAATAGGCTGCATTATGCGCAACTTCACTTCCGACGTTCATGACTAGGTCCATCTTTGCAACAACGACACCATGCAGCGCGGTACAGATGGGCCCAACAACATGCCGAATGCACCACTCAGGATGGGCATCACGTTATCTTCACCGATGAATGTCACGTATGCCTTCAACCAGACAACCGTCGGAGATGTGTTTGGAGGCAACCTGGTCAGGCTGAACGCCTTAGTCGCACTGTCCAGCGAATAAAGGAAGGTGGAGGTTCAAAAATGGTTCTGAGCACTATGAGACTTAACTTCTAAGGTCATCAGTCCCCTAGAACTTAGAACTACTTAAACCTAACTAACCTAAGGACATCACACACATCCATGCCCGAGGCAGGATTCGAACATGCGACCGTAGCGTCACGCGGTTCCAGACTGTAGCGCCTAGAACCGCTCGGCCACTCCGGCCGGCAAGGTGGAGGTTCCCTGCTGTTTCGGGTGGCATTATGTAGGGCCAACGCACGCCGCTGGTGGTCATAGAAGGCGCCGTAACGGCTGTACGATATGTGAGTGCGAACTTTCGCCCGATAGTGCAACCTTATCGGCAGCATATTGGCGAGGCAGTCGTCTTCATGGACGACAATTTGCGCCCACATTGTGCACATCTTCTGAATGATTTCCTTCAGGATAACGTCATCGCTCGACTAGAGTGGCCAGCATGTTCTCCAGTCATGAACCTTATCGAACATGCTTGGGATAGATTTAAAGGGGCTGTTTATAGACGACGTGACCCACCAACCACTCTGAGGAATCTACCCCGAATCGCCGTTGAGCAGTGGGACAATCTGGACCAACAGTGCCTTGATGAACCTGTAGATAGCATGCCACGACGAATACAGGCATGCATCAAAGCAAGAGGACGTGCTACTCGGTATCAGAGGTACTGGTGTGTACAGCAATCTGGACCACCAGCTCTGAAGGTCTCGCTGTATGGTGGTACAACATGCAATGAGTGGTTTTCATGAGCTGTCAAAAGGGCGGAAATGATGTTTATGTTGATCTCTATTCCAATTTTCTGTACAGGTTCCGGAACTCTCGAAACCGAGGTGATACAAAACTTTTTTGACGTGTTCATCAGAAGTTTCTTTCTATGAAAACTATCAAAAATAATCAAATCTAGCAATTCTTGTACATGTGACGATGTTGAGAGAGAGGGAAGAAAGAGGTGAAAGATCAGAGGTAGCTATCTTGGTACAGGTGTCGAAATAAGTGTGTGGTGATTACAAGTGACTTCAAAGAAATTCGGTAATTTGTTGTTCAAATAAGTTTCGAGACTGCTTTTAATATAGATTAACCGTGTTACTCACCCTCTCCGCTTTCTGCGAGGCCTGTGCGAGCTCTTGTTCCATGACAGCCAAATCGCACTTCAAAATCTCCACAGACTGAGATGCCTCGTCCAGCTTGGCTAGACCCGTATCCATTCTTCTCGCACCTTCACCTAGCTCCCATTGCTTCTGTTTATAAATGTTCTTATATCCTCCAATGAAGTTGAGATACGACTTCGGAGTGACATGTGTTGCACGGCGAAATCTGTATCAGAAAATGTCCAAGTATTTAAACAGATTATGATAAATAAAAGCGTTGAAGTACAAATTCCTTAAGTAAGCGAGGAAATTAGTATAAAATACAAATGTACCGTCTCATGAAACATTATATTTATTATGCGACCGTAATCATATCTGAAAAATCTACTTCTTCCTTTAATTCGATTTATGAGAAAAAGTATTCTGATCAGTTTCACAGGTCTCAAGCTTAAATCTTTGCCTGTTGTATGCTAACTATTGAAATATACAGGAAAACCGTTAGGCTAATGCAGACTATGAAAAAAATGATTTTAAAAGCAGTTAAGTGGAAGGTAAAATATTTTAGTCAGTACTTTGGATAAACCGAGAGTAGGAGGTAGATGTAGGCATATACGCAAGAATTACTGAATACATTGGTTGTTCGTCTCTAGAAACTTTTGTAGGAAAACACTGAACTTCGGAAAGCTACAAACAGATTTTTAATCGAACCACTTATGGGTATGACTTCCCCCATATTTTATGAACAAATATACCTCACTGGTTTAACTTCCACAATTTTAATTGTGAGGGCTGATCCACAAACACTGAGACTAATTTTTTAACAAATTTTTATTACTCCATTTCAATATTTACATGATTGTTTTCAAAGTACTCTCTTCCTACTTGAAGGCACTTTTTGTAGCGTCCCTAGCAGGCCATTCTTTGTCGGGTTCTTGGGAATTGCCTCACTTTTCTGAAGCATTTCTCCAGACTTCTCAGATCGAATGTCCTGAAGCTCTGCCTTTAGTGACTGGAATAAAAAATCACAATGTGCACGACAGCTACAGCGCCATCCACAACTATCGTTAACCGTCCTGTACTGACCGACCAAGTGCAACAGACATGGAACTCCATCACACAAACTGACATCCCGAACCCGTACAACACACGCTTGCATGTTTGCATTCAAAATTTTGAGAGTTACATCGGTTATTAATGTACCAGAATTTCATATATGACTCACTGAACGATTTATTGACAATGATCTATTGTAAGTGTAAAAGTTTCGTGATATAATTGTTTTGAAGTATCCGATGTACTACATTCTGCGACTTCGTTGGCTGTGGGCACGTATTAGTTGGCATAAATCCTACTACAACTTAACAGTAAACAGTAGTATTTGCACATATTTTCAACCAAAGTAACTTGTTACGTACATAGCAGGCAGCAAACGCGTGACAAGAGAGCGCCAGGTCCTTACTATGCCCATGATCGCCTATTCAAATGCATGAAGGAGTCTTTTGTATGCACACAGACCGAAATTACAATTTGATAATTTTTTGAGATGTCTTTGTTTTGTAGATGACATTTTTGCCCTCTCCGCAACGATGTACTCAAGTGTACTGTCAATGACAGAATGCCTTATGTTTAATTAAGATGGCATACACAGAAGTGTTAGTAACAAGTTTTACTCCTTGCGAAGAAGAGTGAAGTGATATTCAAAAACTTAGTTTAATTATACAAGTGACACCCTTGAACATAAAAAATATTTTAAACGGTGTTCCCATCGTGAAAGGCGTCATAGACACATCTGTGAATAACATCTACAATTTTTCCTTATACGTACAAATTCAAAGAACTGAGATAAGGCAAAATAGAAAACCGTAGACCTCGTCTTTGTCTCGGTATGTAAGTGTCATGATAAATATCGGCCAGAGTGTACAATGTGCCACAGTCTCATCATCTGTACATCATTTAATCGCGCTTCTGTCAGAGCCGTGTTCTGAGGAACACCGGGATCCTCATCAGATGGCTCACTTTTACCAGTAACTAGCTGAGAAATCCGGCGTTTCCCGGGTACTTTTTTATCCCAGTCTTCTGTCAGATCATCTCCTCCTCGCTCCTCTCTGTGCCATTTCCTTCTCCCTCCTCTGTCTGCCCATCTGTTCCTATCCCTCCCTCTCTCTGTCAGCCCCCCCCCCTGTTTCTGTCCATTTCCTTTTCCCCTCCATCTCTCTGTCCATCTCCTCCTGCCCCTCTCTCATCCACCTTCTCCTTCCCCATATCTCTTACATCTCCTCCCCACCTCTCTCTGTCCATCTCCTCGTCCTTGTACTCTCACTCTCTGTTCATCTCCACCTCACCCTTCTATCTGTCGATCTCCTCCTCCCCTCTCTCTGATCACCTCCTCCTGCCTCCTCCTCTGTTCATCACCACGTTATAATCCACCCTCTTAACCCAAATGCTAGTATTTCTTCCCAGATAGTAAGTAATATGTGTACAACGTTTGGTTGGAATCGATCAAGCGGTTTACGAGTAGATGTTGAACATATGCTTATGTGACATATATTGCATGTATATGCATTTGTGATTCTCTGCTGTTTTACACCACACGACTCCTGGGAGGATGTTAAATTGCTCTGTGGTAATCAGCCGAATGGCCTAATCTTAGATCCCGAAACACACTGACAACATTATTGTTCCTCTGCAGTGCTCATTCTCGCGGCCTGTTTAACACAATGAACAGCCCAAATAAGAGACAAACTGCACTTCATACTTTTAAAAGTATTCCAGGTCAACTAAATACCGGAAGAAAAGACCAATAGGTTAATTTCTAACATTTTTATGTTACTCTTTCTCATCCACCCTGCCGCTAGAGGTAGTAGGGGATCTTACTCCAACAGTGTTTTTATATAAAAAAAAAATGTTACGTACGTAACAAATATGGTGCCCCTAAGTTATGCTTAAGTCATCCCCTTCTCATTCCCGCCCCTATGGGATGTAGATGGTTTCTAACCCCACAGTGCCACTTTACAGATAGTAAGTACACTACTGGCCATTAAAATTGCTACACCACGAAGATGACGTGCTACACACGCGAAATTTAACCGACAGGAAGACATGCTGTGATATGCAAATGATTAGCTTTTCAGAGCATTCACACAAGGTTGGCGCCGGTGGCGACACCTACAATGTGCTGACATGATGAAAGTTTCCAACCGATTTCTCATACACAAACAGCAGTTGACCGGCGTTGCCTGGTGAAACGTCGTTATGATGCCTCGTGTAAGGAGGAGAAATGCGTACCATCACGTTTCCGACATTGATAAAGGTCGGATTGTAGCCTATCGCGATTGCGGTTCATCGTATCGCGACATTGCTGCTCGCGTTGGTCAAGATCCAGTGACTGTTAGCAGAATATGGAATCGGTGGGTTCAGGAGGGTAACACGGAACGCCGTGCCGGATCCCAAAGGCCTCGTATCACTAGCAGTCGAGATGACAGACATCTTATCCTCATGGCTGTAACGGATCGTGCAGCCACGTCTCGATCCCTGAGTCAACAGATGGGGATATTTGCAAGACAACAAACAGCTGCACGAACAGTTCGACAACGTTTGCAGCAGCATGGACTATCAGCTCGGAGACCATGGCTGCGGTTGCCCTTGACGCTGCATCACAGACAAGAGCGCCTGCGATGGTGTACTCGACGACGAACCTCGGTGCACGAATGGCAAAATGTAATTTTTTCGGACGAGTCCAGGTTCTGTTCACAGTATCATGATGGTCGCATCCGTGTTTGGCGACATCGCGGTGAACGCACATTGGAAGCGTGTATTCGATATCGCCATACTGGCGTATCACCCAGCGTGATGGTATCGGGTGCCATTGGTTACACGTCTCGGTCACCTCTTGTTGGCATTGACGGCACTTTGAACAGTGGACGTTACGTTTCAGATGTGTTACGACCCGTGGCTCTACCCTTCATTCGATCCCTGCGAAACCCTACATTTCAGCAGGATAATGCAAAACCACATGTTGCAGGTCCTGTACGGGCCTTTCTGGATACAGAAAATGTTCGACTGCTGCCCTAGCGAGCATATTTTACAGATCTCTCACCAATTGAAATCGTCTGGTCAATGATGGCCGAGCAACTGGCTTTTCACAATACGCCAGTCACTACTCTTGATGAACTGTGGTATCGTGTTGAAGCTGCATGGGCAGCTATAACTGTACACGCCATCCAAGCTCTGTTTGACTCAATGCCCAGGCGTATCAAGGCCGTTATTACGGCCAGAGATGGTTGTTCTGGGTACTCATTTCTCAAGTTTTATGCACCCAAACTACGTGAAAATGTAATCACATGTCAGTTCTAGTATAATATATTTGTCCAATGAATACCCGTTTATCATCTGCATTTCTTCTTGGCGTAGCAATTTTAATGGCCAGTAGTGTAAACATTAAACCCCAGTTTCCTTAAAGAATTTAACGCCCCTGTGTAAAACAGCTTCACACTTTTGAATACCTTACAAATGAGTTAATTTGTTAAATATTTGACGCTACGCAAGGAAAAGTACAGAAAAAGTACAGAAAAAATCTGAAATTATATTTAATGTTTTCTTTAAGTTGCTAAGTGCTCTCATTATCTTACACTAGACGAGCATACTGCATGTTTTAATCTGCCTAGAAAATTCGCTGTGCCAGTGATGCGTTACATATATCACTAAGGACTTTACTTATTAATATATTATTCTGAAATATCAGGTACGCCAAGATGGCTTGTAAATCTTTTTATTGATTACAGGGTTCGACAGATCTGTGCTGTCATCTTCGGATCTTTCAGCGCATTAACAGAAGGTACAAGATCTGATGTTGACAACACAGATCGGTCAAACCAGTAATCAATAAATAGATTTACTAGCGATCTTGGCGTTCCTGATACTTCAGAATAACAAAACAATTCATATCACTCCCAGCAGCTGATACAATGTCAAAGATGTATAATTACTTATTACGTTAGAGCACCTTTACAGAATTGAGTTTGAAATTCCACCAACGCCACAAGAGCTTTCATTTTCTATAATGTTTGTACTTCTATTAGTTCCAGTGAGGGATGTTGATGCTACTTCCAGTTGCGAAAAACTTTTCGGAATAACACCGGGTGATCAAAAAGTCAGTATAAATTTGAAAACTGAATAAATCACGGAATAATGTAGATAGAGAGGTACAAATTGATACACACGCTTGGAATGACATAGGGTTTTATTAGAACCAAAAAAATACATACGTTCAAAAAATGTCCGACAGATGGCGCTTCATCTGATCAGAATAGCAATAACTAGCATAACAAAGTAAGACAAAGCAAAGATGATGTTCTTCACAGGAAATGCTCAATATGTCCACCATCATTCTTCAACAATAGCTCTACTCGACGAATAATGTTGTGACGAGCACTGTAAAGCATGTCCGGAGTTATGGTGAGGCATTGGCGTCGGATGTTGTCTTTCAGCATCCCTAGAGATGTCGGTCGATCACGATACACTTGCGACTTCAGGTAACCCCAAAGCCAATAATCGCGCGGACTGAGGTCTGGGGACGTGGGAGGCCAAGCATGACGAAAGTGACGGCTGAGCACACGATCATCACCAAACGACGCGCGCATGACATCTTTCACACGTCTAGCAATACTTTGTTTTCTTTTTTTTTGGTTCTAATAAAAACCCATGTCATTCCAAGCATGTGTGTCAATTTTTACCTCTCTATCTACATTATTCCGTGGTTTATTAAGTTTTCAAATTTATACTGACTTTTTGATCACTCGCTATTTTTAATATATTTTATTGCTTCTTCAGCTGAATCATTTAACTCTATTTTTGCTTTTACAGTTAGAAAGTGGTTGTTAAAGGTACTCGCAACTTGTTAATTATCAGTCACAACATTTTCATTTAGTTTCATTGTTACTGTTAATCTTTTAAACTTTCCGCGTGTACTGTCTTCTATTTGACAATATCCCATGCACCCTGACGAGACAAAACATTATGACCACTGCCCACCGCGAGACTGAGTGCCTCCTGGTGGCGTTGCGGGCACGTAATCCAGTAAGGAAAGAATGTAACCGGAAGAGAGACGACTGGGCAGTCATTATAGCGAAGATATGGGCTGTAAATGTCGAAATCCACTGATGTAATCGGTTTTGACAAAGGGCACATTCTTATGGCCCTGCGGCTGGAAACGAGAATCTCTGAACCGCGAAGTCGGTCGCCTGTTGGCGTACTACTGTCGTGAGCACCTACGGAAAGTGGTTGAAGGATGATGAAATAGCGAGTAGGCCGTATGGTACTGGATGACCACGTCTCATCACAGAAAACTGAGGTCCGAAGATCCCCCGCTGTGTAACCCAGGATAGGTAGCGGTCTCTGGCAGATATGGCGACAAAGTACAATGCCGTTGCTGGCACAAGTGTTTCGGAGCACACCGTTCAAAGGCCATTATTGAACGTGAAGCTTAACATCACACGAGCGCTACATGTTCCTGAGTTGATCCAACGACACTGTTAGTTGTGATTGCAGTTGGCACTGCATCACTGAGTTTTCACCGTGGATGAACAGAAACGTGTCGCCTGTCGAATGAATCGCGTTTCTTGTTACACCAGGTCGATGGCTGGGTCTTCAAACGCCGTCATCCAGGCGACTGGCAACACAAAACATTCACCGCGCCACAGGTGCAGGCCAGTGAGGGCAGAATTATCCTATGGGGTACATTGAGTTGGGCTTGCATGGAATCTGTGGTGATAATGAAAGACATAATGACAGAATTGAACTAAATGCCATTATTGTGGACCACCAGCATCGCTTCATGCTTTAAGTCTCCCAATAAGGCGATGACATCTTCCAGCAGGATAACTGTCCATACTGCAAGGTCAGAAACGTGCTGCAGTGGTTTGGAGGGCATTATAGTGAACTCAGACTGATGTCTTGGTTAGAAAAAGTTCCTGACCTGTACGCACATATAGGGGCCAGGTGTGTGCTTGTAAACCAGTGCCGGCCGCTGTGGCCGAGCGGTTCTAGGCGCTTAAGTCCGGAACCACGCTGCTGCTAAGATCGCAGGTTCGAATTCTGCCTCGGGCATGGATGTGTGTGATGTCCTTGGGTTAGTTAGCTTTTAAGTAGTTCTAAGTCTCGGGGACTGATGACCTCAGATGTTAAGTCCCATAGTGCTTAGAGCCATTGGAACCACTGTAAACCACCATCCCGTAATTTGTGGGTATTGCTTGACCCATGTGTAGATGTATGGTGCCACATACTTCACGAATCCTGTCAACAACTTGTAGAATCCATGGCAAGTAGAATCTGTACTGTGTTTGAAAAGTGGAACAAAACGCTATTAAACAGGTGGTCATAATGTTTTGGCTAATTGGTGTAGTTTTAACCTTATTATTTGCAGTATTTATTTATATCAGGATGTGCATACTTTTGGACATTGTAATGACTTTGCTTAAACTTCTACATCAATTTTGGTAGAGTGCAGGTAACTTCTGATCTTAATTTATTCTTGCACGTATATAAATTTCCATCTTTTCCTTACATGAGATTTCAATTCTCTTAGTTATCTATGCCTTGCTTCTTTTTTTTTAAGCGATTTTATGGATAACATTGTAGGAAAACTACTTTCAAATATTGATACAAATTTGCTGCAGTTGACTGCATTTGGCATTAGCATCTTTTGCTATATATATATATCCCATCCCATACCATCATTTTAGCTTTGCCTTAAAACATTGAACGCTGATCTCAGTAACAGGCCTCACTGCTTTGTAATAACACGCCTCAAAGCTGTAAGGCGCTGCATTGTTTATTTCTGTTAACTGAGCACCAAGATCA
The DNA here is from genome assembly GCF_023864275.1 of Schistocerca cancellata. Classification (NCBI taxonomy): domain Eukaryota; kingdom Metazoa; phylum Arthropoda; class Insecta; order Orthoptera; family Acrididae; genus Schistocerca; species Schistocerca cancellata. The sequence continues at coordinate 872,567,889 of NC_064629.1, read as the reverse complement.
GATGATAAATTAATAACTTGGTACACATTAGTTGTTTCACCCTCTACAAACTCTATAAAAATGTTATCAATCGGGGTCCTGCTTTCTTACTGTGTGAGAGTTGGAAAATTCACTACTGAAATCAGATTGAAACAATCAAATAATGGTTCCAGTTCGTTTCTTCCTGCCTGCATCTTTTAAGAAACGAACATCGAAATTTCAATAAATTACTATCTGTTTCCCTTCTTGTCTGACAGGTAAGTCAAATATGCATATCTATTTCTCATAAACAGCTTATAGTTTTATACAGTGGATATGTAAACTGTTACAGTTTCCAGAGACATAGTCTGCGCTAACAGCTCACAAGCACATGCTTCTAGATTCTGATCTACACAAAAGCTTTTGGTTTCAGTATTTATGACTTTGTGTCCAACTCTTACATATGTTGCAACTCCTCCTTTTTCCATGTTGACTCTACACGAAAATGATGCTGGTCTGTAATTCCTGATATTTAACTTCTCCATCTATGCCGTTACATGGAGTTCAAACTAATTTCATTTTTCTGGAAACTGTTATGTATATTATGCCTCTGATCTGTTCTAATTTCTTTCAAAAATGTCTGTCTATACCCAACTATAACGTAAAAAATATGCTCCTCTAACTCCAGTAATCACAGGGATTTTGTCTTGTGTGCTTGTGGCCCCCTTACACTTTTTTCAAGATGTCCATCTAATCTATCCTTCCTTCTCCTATTCTGGTGCTGGGTATGGTTTCTGTATTTCCATCTCCCAGCTGAAGCCACAGGTACAGCACAAATATGAGAATTAGATTCAGTCGAAAGCTACCAACTTAGTTCTTTGTTTACATGGCTGATAACTGTATTAAGCCAGCGCTGGTCATGTCACTGCAATACCTCCACAAACCCTACAAGAGTGCGTGCTGTTGCTGCACCTATTTGCTCCAGATCATGTTCAATAGTATAGTCTAACTAGTTAGCCAGGCTGATTCCTACTTCTCCTACTGTAAGTAGCTGATCGTCTTCATCAAAATCTCTGTGTAAGGCCCCTACATCGTCTGGTAAAGTTTGGCTCTCGGTTTCACGACGAATGTGACCTGGTATTCTACTCCTAGATTTTCCTGCAGAATTTCGCCTAAACCCCTCTCGTTATATGGAAGAAGCTTGTTACTGAGCTTCTCAAACAATTGACATCAGCTGCTTTTGCTTTTCTTGTAACTGCTAGTCTTGAAAACAAACAAATGAACCACCTGACATATTTTGCACATTTCATCTGAGCAATATCTTACGGAATAATTTTCGTCAAAGTCCGAATATTATTTCCTGAATTGCCAGCTTCTCTCACGTCCACGTAGTCAAAGTGCCACAACTTTGACAGACTGAGCAATATATATCCTTTCACACCGCTTGCAAATGATTTTCTGTAAACACAATTTTGTGCCAAGGGTTGCAGTTTGTATTTACTTTTGAATGAATTTTTGGTATGTTATTGGTATTATGAAATGCAGATTTGCAGTTGTGAGACTCCTAACTTTTTTGCAAGACTGCATGAAATGTTTCCAGCATATGGAATTTTGCACAAGGATTTGTAACTATTGAGTGATTGCTGTTGGTCAGCGTATAGAAATATTGGAGTAATTTTATTGATTTTCTTTTTTTGTAGAATATTATAAATAAAGTTAGAGCTATAGCCATAACTGGAAGCGATTTGTTTGAGGGTTTGTAGTTCCTGTTGAAAGGCAGATTTGGATAATTGAACAGATACGAGGCGATGTATTATTGAATGAAACGCTGCATGTTTGTGTGGATGCTGGGAGCTTGCAAGGATTACATTATCAGTGGACATGTTATTTTATTAAGGTCCAAGAAATTTACAAAAGTGCCTTCCAGGTCCATTGTAAACTGAATTTTCTAATGTTGTGAGTTTAAATGTCGTAATAATGTAGCTAACTGTCTAGCGGTATTGGTCCAGGAAACACAGCACATCCTCAACATATCTAAACCAGTACTCAATTTTATAAATCGGTGGAGTAGGATGTTTTGGTACGCTCTAGCCCAGTTCTAGCTCACTAGCTCACTGAAACTTATATAGAACCTACCAAAACATCCTATTATAATCCACTCTTCTGGTGTAACTCACTTAAAAAATTAAAACAATGCATATTTTTTGTATTATGTTCACCAATTTTCAAAAATAATGATTTTTTTCATAGAAAAGGTGAATGTAAGAAAATAAAATTTAATATTTTGTTATAAAAGGTGAACATAAGAAAATAAAATTTAATATAGTTTTATAAAAGGTGAATGTACGAAAATAAATAAAAGGCATTATGGTGAATGTAAGAAATCTATTCTTTACCTAAAAATTTTCCAGCCACAAGATTTTTATAATTTGTTGTTTGTATATGTTTTTTGAGATAAGACTTATTTACAATTTTACCACATTCCATATATAACATTAATTTTGTGATGTCTCCATGCACTTTCTTTACAAATCCAATGAAATCCATCTTTTCGATACATATTTTTATAAAAATCATTAATATTCTTTTTCTCTAGATAGACATCACACCGCGTTAACAGCTTGGTATTGTCGATTAAAAGATTGTAAAATTTGATATGAAAATTAAAAATTCATTCAAACTGCAAAACAACCACCACATTGTCCTTTTTGGACTCCTCTGACCCTAACTGATCATTGTCACAATTTGCCTGAAATGTAACAAATACAAAATATGGTATATCAAATTCCAATGAGTTATAGTAATTTGTGATACCTAATTCAAATTTTTTTAACCACTGATCCTACAAATTCTACAGTTTGTGGTTCATAAGAGCATATTGGAATTTTTGGACTTTTAAGAATATTTTCTCATTGTTCTAACTTGTAATTTGGTACATATTTAACAACTGATACACGAATTTCTGTCGATTTTCCTTCCCAGGAAGTGTATTTTTAATTTCCATTCCAGCATCATTACAATCAGGCTTTCTAATATTGGCAACTCCAGAACTAAGAGACCTAGTAAAATTACTGTTAAATCTCCTTCCCACATTATCTGTTTATAAACTTAAAAAAATTCACCAAGGACTGATAATGGATAAAGTGCTTCATTTTTCTTACTCTTTGTTTTTCTATTATTAAGACTATGCCCTTCGACGCTTATTTTATCACTTACAGATGAAGACAAATATACCATACCTGTTGATGAAAGAAGAGGATGTTCGATTCTAAATAAACTATTATTTCCTTTCTTTATTGTCACAAAATTAAATAGTTTTGCTGCATAATTATCAATTAATTTTTTGTAGGATTTTCCATAAAATGTTGAATAATCTGATTCTGATCCATCTGGTTTAGCTATAAGAATTCTAAAGTTAATGTATACTTGTACGTGATTCGGGTGAAGTCATCTAACTCCAGTATTTATTTTAATTTATTTATCCTTGTTGGATGCATTTAAATTATTTTTTCTTTTCTTATTCACAGGGAATGAGTAAAACTGATAACTCTCGGTTTTGTTCATTAATTATTAAGTACAAAATTAATTAAGACATTTTTAAAATTACTGTTACATAACTACCATTAAAGTCAACCAGATTTTTACTTTCATCAGTCATAGTAATTTATAAATCTTAAATAGGATAAAAAATAGGAATATCTACAGGATAATGTGGTGAATAAATTATTGGTCTTCCAAATTCAGCATTTGGTTTAAATGGAGAAATAATATTAGTTTCTCTATGAAAATAATCAGTATTTTTAACAAAAATTCCACCAGCAAAATGAAAATGTACATCAATTAATTCAGATGGAATAATTTTAGGAACAATTTTTAGCAACAGCTTTTTAATAACTTCAGTAATTTTATTGTTAAATCCTAATATACTACCAACACTCTTTTCTGGCCACGTATAATTTCACATCACTTTCAGTATTTACCCTACTTAAAATGTCAACATCTTTAATATGAATATTAGGATTTTTCGAATGAATAAATATTTCTGCGCTTTTTAAACCATATTGGACAACAGAATTTTTATTGTTTCTCCATCAACATAAAGTTTATTATTTTTCGGTGTAATATTTGGAGTTAAAAAAGTTGAATAGAAACCAACTAATGAAACACTTTTATAAGTTTCTTTTATTGAAACAGTTAATATTCTTTTTAAGAATAGATGATTTATCACTTGACTGAAATATCTACCTATTTAAAATTAAAAGTTTTAATAATAAAATTAGTCAAGACTTATGTCACACAGACAGGGAACCAAGAACAAGAATTCCAGAAAACAAATTAAAAAATAAACACTGTAAACTTTTACCAATTTCTATTCAATGTGCGATTATAAGACCAAGAAGTTGTGAAAAAACAACAGTTTGATCAACAATTATATTTTAGCACCTGGATGGTTAAACTGGAATAAAATTAAACATTTATATGTTTATTCAAAAAGTTTAGATCAACCAAAATATCAAGAGTTTATAAAAAGATGTTAAAAATTGAAGGCAAGTGCAATGCAAAAATTACTTTTATTGAAAATAATGAAGAAATAATTGCACTATACTAATGTCTAGATAATACAGTTGTTATATTTGATGACTTTATACTTGAAAATCTAGATACAGAATATTTCACTAGTGGAAGACATAAAGGAATAGATTGTTTTTAATTTAGCTCAAACTTATTCAAAAATATTTTTTTTAATATTTTCCGACAGTAATTTGAATCATATTTTTCATGAGTTCATTGGTGGAGATTTAAAGTTTGATTATTTTAAAGAAATATGTGGTAAATGTTGGAATGATCAATTTGGATATCATATGACACACATGATTAGAAAACCGAATGAAGGGAAGTTCAGAAATAAAATACAGAATTTCATAATAACATAAACATTAAACATAAACGTTAGACATTAAAAATGTGTAATTAATGTATTTTCATCTCTAATAAATGTTTGCAAAATACGATGCAGATAGTGTTAAAACCGCTATACAAAATAGAAAGAAAGCTGAAGAATTGAAAGAAGAATTCAAGCTTTGGGAAAACAACCATGAACAAAATATGCAAAATATAAAAAAGGAGATCAAAAAGTTATTGATGCTATTGAACAAGTTAAACAAGGAATCAAAGGATCAGGTGATAATGTTTTGAAAACTACTGAAGAAAATAGAGAAGTTGAAAAGCAAATGGTTACTTATTCCCATTATCAGTTAGAAGAAATTAATGGCCAAATGGGAAACTACGATCACAAAACAGATAAAAATGTGAAAAAATAAATGTAAGTGAACGTATGTTAGAGTACATTAATAACAGTGAAGGTAAAGTTTTGGAATTAAGACCTGTTGGTGCATTTAAATTTGTTGAAAATGAACAGCAAAATTTGATGGAGATTAATTAACCATTGGCGATAGGACATATGATGGTACAGATGGATTAATGAATCCTTTAACTAAAAAACAGAAAACGATGGAAGATACGAATACATTATTTACAGGTTCTGATTTATCAAATTATGCAGATATGTTATACCATTCAGGAGCATTATATTCTGATAATAATCCAAATAAAATAAAGTCAAGTAGAGGAAATAAATACAAATATTTGATAAAGGATATTGTTGATGAATTTTTTCCAGCATTGAGACAAAAGAAATTACACCATTCATTGCAAAAATTTGGTTAAGGCTTAGTAAAACAATATACAGCAAAACCAGTGGAATGAATTTGGATGAATGATGTCCATTAGTTAATTGATAGATTAACAGTTATTCCTGGTGAAGAATTAACTGGAAATAAAAATTATCATAATGAAAAAGTTGGAATAATGCAAATGTTAACAAAGAAATTTAGTGGTTTTATAATTAATAGTCGAAAAGGAATTCAATATTTGATTAGATTTTGGAATAACTTAGAACATACATTTTGGGAAAGCGAAAAACCTGGTAAAGGATTAGTAAATTAAGTTTTAAATAATTTACCAATGCCAGAAATGCATCTACTAGGATATTCATACTGTGGGCCATTTACTAAACTAGAAGAAAAATTACCACATGGTGATCCAGGGAAAGAATTAGAATCTAGACATGAAGCTGATAAAGAACTTCAATTAGCTGCAAAAGAAAAAGAATGCATGCATGCGATGCTTCATTAGGAGAAATATTTCCAGTGACTGCAGTTAGAGGAATTATGTATGGGAAACGAAAATTAGGAATAGGTACTGACGTTGCCAAAAATGTCTGTGGATTCTAAAGATATTAATTGTTATAAATTTTTAATCTATGTAAATGAATAGTTTTTCAATTGATGATACTTTGCTGCAATACTAAATCAATATCAATTAAAGTTAAATAAATGACGAAGAATTACATAATATTGAACAATTTTTAAAGGATGCACAAAAAAGGAAGAAAGGGAAAAAACTGGTGAAAATTTACTTATTACATTAGGTGTTCCTGTTGTGAAAAAGAATATTGAATATCTGACAAAAAGGAAAGAAGGAAAAGGACTAACATAACATGAAGATGGATTTCTTGCATTATCATTAGCTGCATTACCATAACTAGCTACTATTGGTTCACTTGCCAGTGGAAGTGCAGCAATTGCAAATGCAGGAATAAACAAGAAAACAACTGATGCAGAATTGGAAGAACAAAAAAGACATAATGGAGTAATGGAATAGAAAGCTGGCATTGAACCCAAAAAGAAAAAAATCGAATAATACAAAAGAATAGAAATCCTTTGTCCAATTTTGACATAGAATAAGTAATTAAACAATAAAAAATTGAATATATTCGTTGCATTTTTATAATTAATGAATTAGCTAATGAACCAAAAAATTTAGAATGTGGAATTGTTAATTTAGATACATCTGATTATCCTGGTACTCATTGGATTTGTTATTATAAGAATAGGAAAAAAAATTATCTGGTTCATTTGGTGGAAATATTTCACAAGAATTGATTAAATATCTTGGTTCAAGTGAGTTGTACTATAATGGACAACGAATTCAGAATTTTGATGAAGTAATATGGACATTTGTGTCTATTTATTTTGAAACTATAATGCATAAATTATAAGTGTAACGATATTTTGATTTTAATAAATTGACATTTTTGGAAATCACATGCAGCCTAAAGGTCAAGCAATTCATGGAAAAATCATAAAGGATGAATTAGAAGCAAAATAGAAAGTTTAATTAAACAACTCCATAAAGAGTTACATGTTATCTTTAATGTGAGTAAGGGACATATTGACTGTAAAGGTAGAAGGAGTGTGAATATAAATGATCCAGTTAAAGCTTATGATTCTGTTACAAGACTATATTTAGGAAAAGAATATGTTACAAAACACAGTTGAATAATTATGTCAATAAAACTAATCTAACCAATTACTTTACAAAAATGAAATAGAAAAAGCTTTTGCAGATTATTTCTCAAAAACCGATTTAATTCCAATTTAAACGATTTAAGTAATCTTAAAGAAAAAGTATATGATAAACAAATTATTGAATTTACATTTATGACTGGAGGCAAACAAAAATACACAATTTCGAGTCAAGATTATTTTAAAAAAATTGTTGATATTGTTCGGAATACAAATAAAGTACTATCTCTTAATGATTGTGATGCTTCATTCAGTGTTTATGATAATCTTTATGAAATAACTGTTCAGGCATTAATAGTAAATAAATCAAGTTTTGTAACTATAAGATTAAAAGATTCTGTTAAAGCTGTTAAAGTTGATGTAAAGTTATTTATATTGGAAGAAATAATTTAAAGTTTACTAAGTTTTTATTCTACATAAATGGAAAATCATATCTGCTGTCTGAAGTGTAAGAAACTTACTGAACACATAATTCACAGAGAGTAACAACATAAAATGGAAGACAAAGGATTGAAGTTCTTAGTACAGTATGTAAAACTGAGTGAATTCGTTTTAAAAATATTGTAGCCAAAGGAGTAAATACACATGAAGACATTATTAATGAACGACATAAACCCATGAGAATAACTTTAAAAGAAGAAATGTAATTTCTTTTGGATGAGATGACTTATGGCAAGGAAATGTAGTTGAAATGGACCCTGGAAAATTAAAAGCAATTTCAAAAATAAATATAGGGTATAAATATATGTTGACTGTCATAGACGATTTTTCAAAATTTGCTTGGGCAATTCCAGTTAAAGATAAAACAGGTAGGAATGTAGATGATGCTTTTGAAAAAAATGTTTATTGATAGAAAACCAAGGCATTTACAAAAAGACAACGCAGAAGAATTTTATAATAAGGATTTTCAACAGTTGATGAAATAATATGTCTTTAATCATTATTCAACTTTTGCTGAACTAAAAGCATCTATTGTTGAAAGACCTAACAGAAGAATCAAAGAAAAGATGTGGAAAAAATTTTCTCTTGAGGGGAATTATAAGTGGGTTGAACTAGTTTCGAAATTAGTTGACAAATATAGTAATCCAGAAAAGATTTTCAATCTGCAGCAGAGTGTGCGCTGATATGAAATTTCCTGGCAGATTAAAACTGCGTGCCGGACCAAGATTAGAAGTCGGGACCTTTGTCTTTTGCGGGCAAGTGCTCTACCAACTGAGCTACCCAAGCACGACTCACAGCCCGTCCTCACAGCTTTAGTTCTGCCAGTACCTCGTCTCCTACCTTCCAAACTTTGCAGAAGCTCTCCTGCATTTGTAATTATGAGATCATCGAGTGTATATAAAAATAATTTGTCATCATTTAACGACCACTATTATAAGTATAAAAACGACTTAAAAATGTAAATTTGATTGAACTCAACCCACTTTAGAATATTTTTTCTAGAATAATGCTGTTTTTTCTTTTTTCGTTTGGACAATGTTATTTACTACATCTTTGTAATGTAAGCATTCTTTCTCTTTCTTCTAGTTCTTTCCTTTTATTTGAAATTTACTTTCAGTTTTGAGTGCAAGTTGTCGAGATTGAATGATTTTGTAGTCTTACATGTGGTTAAGATAATCAATTAATATATTCTCAAATGTTCTATAATAGTGTTTAATTTCATCAATACTTTAGTTCTTAAACCCTTTATTGGTGTCTTAAAATTTCTAACAGTAAAATCTAGATTCTTTTACATAAATTATTTTGTGCTATATTTTTCATTTCATTTGGAATATATTCATATTCTGAAGCAAGAGGATCATTATGTATTATACTTGGATGCAGTCCTATGAATGCTTCAACTGTCGGTGGAACTGGTTGCATTTATTAAACATAATTTTTTATTAGTTTTTTATTTTTTAACAAAATTATGTATATTTACTTCTTATTTAAGTGATCATATTATTGGACTGCTGACTATTTAATGTTATGTATTGTGGGTTGTCAGGTATTTTAATACCCTGAAAATCTGTTTTTATTTTCCAAGTAGAGGAATGCTGAAACTGTATAATGAACAAAGTTTAAAATATTATTAGTAATTGAGACATGTTTGTCTTCAAATAATGGATTATTTTGTTGAATTTTCATTGTTTTACAAAACTAATAAATATTATTTGTAATAAAGGGTGAGCCTAAATAGCCTGAAAGTCAATGAACTGAAAGTTAAAGGAAAAGAACTGGGAATTAAAGGTTATTCTAAAATGAGAAACAGGAACTTATTGAATTCATTAATAATCAAGAAATGAATAAAAAATAGCAGTGAAGTGAAAAATGACACTTTAAAGGAATTAAAAGTTAAAGCAAAAGGCCTTAGAATCAAAGGATATTATAAAATGGATAAATAAAAACTAAATGCATTGATTAATTGTAAATTTGAAAATTTACAATTTAAGAAATTAAATAAAATGTATTTAACAATAACTGAAACAAAGAAATAAAATCGTTGAGTATGTTAAAAACAGTGATTCATTTTATGAAATTGTATCGAAATGTATATCAGAATATTATGAATTGTTATGAGAGATTTTAAAGATAAATTAGACTGGAAACTTATGTTAATACTAGGACAAAATTCATCTGACGATTTTATTAGCGAAGTTCACGTTAAATTAATTTGTATCCTCTGTAAAGATATAATTTTATAAGCGAATTCCCAGATAAATCAAATTGGATAACAATATTATACATTTCAGGACAAATTAGATTGGATAGTTAAACAAGACAAGAAAAAGTTCTCTGTGGATTTAATAAGAGATATTCAAGATAAAATTGATTGAAATATAAGTTCAGAACTCAGCCTAACTAAAAGTAGAGAAGAGAATTTCAAGATAAATTAAACTGGAGTATTATATCAATAAAGAAAACTTATCTGAAAAATTTATAGGGGACTATCAGAATAAGGTAGGTTGGAATATTATATAAAAAAAATTTATCTGAAAATTTCATTAGAGAATTTCAAGATAAATTTAACTGGGATATTATATCAAGTCAATCAAATCTATCTGAAAATTTCATAAGAGAATTTCAAGATAAATTAAATTTCAGTTGGGGAGATATATCAGTATATCAAATATAATCTAGATTTTATGCGGGAGTTACAAGATAAATTAAACTGGGGGTTTATTTCTCATTGTCTAAAATTATCTAAGAATTTTATTAGAGAATTTCTATACAAATTAGATTGGAATATTATATCATATAGACAAGAATTGTCTGAAGATTTTATGAGAATATTTCAAGATAAATTAAATTGGAAAGAAAGATCAGGTGAACAAAAATTATCTGAAGATTTTATAATGGGATTTAAAGATAAAGTTAATTGAGAAATAATTTTAAAATGTCAAGAACTATCAATCATTTCTACAAAAATAATTATTGATTCCACAAAGGCTTAAGTAATGAAACTCATCAATTTGTAAAAAGAAGGTGTAATCATATTTTTCTTAAAGAGGGGGATAGATGAATAAATTAATTGGCCAATGTGTAGAAGAGTTACTAAAACTTTTAATGAAAAGTAAAGTCTATTACAAATGTGATTTTTTTTTGAGAATAGATTAATATTATAATATTTTGACTGTATATAAATGAAGATAGTTCTGATATTGTTGGTTTTGAAAAGTATAGTTTCAGTACTGCCAGATGATTAGAATGAAACAATTATATATTTGTATGACTTTGGGTACTTAGATATCCAGATAGATGAAAGGATACTTACTCAAGTGAATGATGATTTATTAAGAGAATTAATAATGTTATTTCACCTGACACACACTGTGAGATAACTGGTAAGTTACATGAAGAAACTTTAAATTGTATGAACAAACCTAGATGTGGTGAAAAAAATATTCGGTAGTTATAGAACTAGTATCTATAAATGGAATAAGAAAACTTTAAAATGGAATTATAAAGAGCCAAATAAAAAAATTTAAAAGTAACAGCGGCAGTATTTCGTTTCTGGAAAATATATTAATATTCAGTTTGCTTGTAATATTAATAATTGTGATAGTTTAATTATAAGTAAAAGGGGAGTACATACACATGACATATCTTGTCATCGATGTTCAACGGTATTAGATGGAAAAGATAATGTGGTAGGTCATGCATTTTTTTCCAAATTATAATAATGATCCTGTAGAGATCCACATGAATGTAGATGAGAATTGCTATATGGAAATTGATAAACTAGCTAAGAAATTTATTTGAATTTGTAGTTCATACAACTGGTCACTCATTGGGTTTATATCATTCAGATGTTTATGAAGCAATAATATATCCTTTATATAATCGTTCTTATTTAGAACTTTTTAAAGATGTTATTGATGCTTTTCAAATTTAAATAATAAAAAATATCAACACAAACCACTATACCAAAATCTACACCAATTGTTTAAAAATTAATTAAAATGAATCAGTTAAAGCTCTACAAGAAATTAATAAATTTGATCACTTACAAATTATGAATGGAGTTCTATATATTTTTTACTAGAAAAACAAAACTAGAACTAACAAAGTAACACTATTACCTTTTATACTAATTTATTCGAGAAACGAAGAGACAGAAGTACTGTTAGAGATTATCTAGTTGATACTGCATTTGAAACTAGATTACAAACTATAAATTTTGAAAATAATATAAACTCAATTAAACCTAGTCATTTCTTATCTGCAGTAAAACCGAAAATTAGTAAAACTGTAAAAAATAATCTAACAATACATCATGAATTAATAATAAATTTAAGACTTTTAACGAGTACCAAATGCAGACAAGCTGAAATATTATAGTATTCCAGTTCCATACAGATAACTGTAGGATCACAAATGAAAGACAGATAATTAAAAAATTGCAGATTGGTAAACTAATTCATTTACCAAAAATGGGTGATTTATAAGCACGTGGATCAGGATGGAGATTAAATACAATCATTGGTTTAAAGCTAGGAATGAACAGATATGTTCCATTGAGAGGCTCATCTTTAATCGAATTAGCAGTAAAAATAAAAATTAAAAAGAGTATATTAATGTTACAAATAATGATCAAAAATGTTTTCTGTGGGCTATAAAATCTGCTTTACATTCTGTGCATAAAAATTCAAAAAGATTTACGAAATATAAAAATGTTGGTGTTGATCTCGATCTGAAAATTGAAATTTTTGAGTTTCCTATAGTTGTTGATCATATTCTAAACATTGAAAATAAAATTAATGGATCTGTGAAGGTTTATTCATTTGATGAAAACTGTCAAGTGTATCAGTTAAATATTACAAAAAGTAAGAAAGAGAAATATATAAATCTCATTAATTTTAAGAAAGAAAGAAATTCACAATAATGTTATACAAAAATTTTATGTAGCCTTTTTTCGAGTCCAATTAATAAACATGAAGAAGTAAAATTTATTTGGATATGTGTTTACTTCATTTCGCTAGTGAAGAAAAGTTAGATGATCACTCATCAAGCTGTTTAGTTAACAAACCATTAAAAGTAGAAATGCCAGAGAAGGGTTCCTATGCGAGGTTTAAAAGTTATTAACATACACAGAAATTTCTATTTGTTATTTATGTTCATTTTGAAAGTTTACTATTGAAATCCAGAAAATTCATAGACAGTTGCATATCAGAAGCATGAATCAAGTGGATTCTGTTATGATATTAAATTTTTAAATGGATATTATAAAGATCCTGTTGTTTATAGAGAACCATTTTTTCATAAAAATGTTATTGAATGTATAAAAAATAGGTTGAAGAAATTGTAAGAATTTATTCTGAAGTTTAAGTAATGGAACCATTAACTCCAAAAGAACAATCAAGATATGCAAGAGCGAAAAAATGTACATTGTGTAACAGTCATTATTCACCAAAAATAAAAAGGTTCATCATCATGATCATTTAACTGGATTATTTATAAATCCATTATGTAGTATATGTAATTTATAGTTAAAATATCTGAGTTTTGTACCAAAGTTTTTACATTATTAACCAGGATATGTTTCACATCTGTTTGTGACAGGACTTGCTTATGATGAAAATGAAATAGATTTAATACTAAACAGTGAAGATAGATATATTAGTTTTGGTAAGAGAACAGAAAGTTTGAAAATGTGATTTATTGACACATTTAAATTTATGACTTTTTCAACTAATAATCTTTCATCACTTTGAAAAAGGATCAAAGGAAAAATATTAAAAACGTTTTCTTGGAGGGGTTATTCAATTTGGGTGTATATCCATAAGATTATATGGATTCTTGGGAAAAATTTGATGAGACACAATTACCAGCAAAGGAAGAATTTTACAGTAAACTGTATGACTGTGAAATATCTGACGAAGATTATAACCATCCAAATTAGTTTGGAAAAAATGTAATATCAAGAGGCTAGGTGAATATCATGATTTATATCTTAAAACCGACGTATTATTGTTAGCTCATGTATTTGAAAATTTTAGAAAAAGTTGTATAAAAGCATATTATTTAGATCCATCTTGGTATTTTACTGCACCAGGATTATCTTGGTATTCTATGTTAAAAATGACAAAAATTGATTTAGATTTATTATATGATTATGATATGATTTTATTTCTTGAAAAAATAGTGTGAAGAGGAATATCACAGTATTGTAAAAGACACATTAAAGCAAACAATAAATATAGGAAGGGTTTTGGTATTAAAAAGATATCGAATTATCTAGCATATTTAGATGCAAATAATTTATATGAATATCGAATGAGTCAATATTTACCATATGGTGAATTTGAATGGAATGAAACAAATAATTTTGATTGTGCCAAAAGAAGTGAAATTACAGATTCTGCTAAAACTGAATATATCTTTTAAGTAGATTTAGAGTATCCAAAAGAATTACATGATGTATGTAAAGGTTTACCATTAGCTCCTGAAAATAAAATTGTGCCTGGATCCAAATAAAGCAAATTGTTGACCACTTAAAATCGAAAATAAATATGTAGTTCATTATAGAAATCTTAAACAGTATTTATCATTAGGAATAAAATCAACAAAAATACACAGAGTTTTAAAATATAAACAATCTGATTGCTTGAAGAAGTATATAGATTCAAATACAGAAATGAGAAGTAAAGTGAAGAATAAATTTGAAATCGATTTCTACAAGTTGATGAATAATTTCATATTTGGTAAGACAATGGAAAATTTTACGAATAGAGTTGATATGTATTTAGTATTAGATGAAAAGAAATGCGATAAATTAATAGCTAAGCCAACTTTAAAGCACGAACAATATATATAGAAAATATTGCTGCTATTCATACGAATAAGACCAAAATCACATTTAATAAACATATCTATGTTGTAATCAGTATACTTGATTTATCTAAAGAACTGATGTATGATTTTCACTATAGAATAATGAAAGCAAATTAAGGAGAAAATATGGAACTGTGTTATCAAGTAACAGACAGTTATATCTATAATATACAAACTAAAGATTTTTACAAAGATATGAAATCGATGATTGATAAATTTGATACTAGTGATTATCCTGAAAATAATATTTATGGCACTCCACAAGTTAAAAAGAAAGTTGTGGGAAAAATGGAACATGAATGCAATGGAAAAATAATGGAAGAATTTTGTGGCCTGAGAACAAAACTGTATGCTTATAAAGTTGGTTATAAGATAGAGACAAAATCTAAAGGAATTATGAAATGTATTGTCAAAATTACAATAAACTAAGAAGATCATAAGGATTGTTTGTTTAACAATAGAGAACAGTACAGAAGAATTAATGATTCGAACATGAAATATACACAGATGAAATAAACAAGAAAGCATTGAGTCCTCATATGCCAAAAGATATGTTCTGGAAAATAAAACAGATATGTTACCATATGGTCATTACAAATTATAAAAATCTAATAAAATTTTTTCTATATAAATGGAGAGTAATCAAGAAGCTCAACAATGTAAGTATCTCGATAGAGATAAAAAAAATAACTGAGTTATAGATAAATGTTTTGCATATTGTTACTGGATATGAATATTTATATACTAGATATGGAGAAAAAAATTGTATTGAGCTTGATAATGAGTTTAAGATTGTTTTACCCGACAGATATTCTAAATTAATTACTGTTTGGGATTTTCAGTTAATTGAAAATGTACAGATGAAAACGAAATATAAAGGAATGAAGAAACTTAAAAACAGAAATAACGAATTTCATGATATTGAATTTGTCATGTGAAAATTTTTGACTTTTTGAAATTTAGTTACTTTTATACATTCACCATAATTTATTTTATTGAAATGATAATTAAATAGACACCCTAGCTGCAAGCAGGCGTTGATATACTTCATTGGGGACATGTTGAAAATGTGTGCCCCGACCGGGACTCGAACCCGGGATCTCCTGCTTACATGGCAGATGCTCTATCCATCTGAGCCACCGCGGGCACAGAGGATAGTGCGTCTGCAGGGATTTATCCCTTGCACGCTCCCCGTGAGATCCACATTCCCAACATGTCCACAACACTACATTCGTAGTGCGCCTAATAGATGTTTGCCCATCATACTCATTACTCGTGGCAGATTAATCTACCAAGTCCCGTACGAGTTCGGGCATAGCGTGTGCGTTCGCACAAGAAGGTCAAAGGCCGGGAACCCATATTTTTAACTATATATGACGGTAGTATCTGTTCCCGAAAGAACAGTTACCGTCAATGACCGTGCAGCTTTACTAGAAATGAAATGATAATTAAATAGACACCCTAGCTGCCTATGGCGTTGATATACTTCATTGGGGACATGTTGAAAATGTGTGCCCCGACCGGGACTCGAACCCGGGATCTCCTGCTTACATGGCAGACGCTCTATCCATCTGAGCCACCGCGGGCACAGAGGATAGTGCGTCTGCAGGGACTTATCCCTTGCACGCTCCCCTTGAGATCCACATTCCCAACATGTCCATAACACTACATTCGTAGTGCGCCTAATAGATGTTTGCCCATCATACTCATTACTCGTGGCAGATTAATCTACCAAGTCCCGTACGAGTTCGGGCATAGCGTGTGCATTCACACAAGAAGGTCAAAGGCCGGGAACCCATATTTTTAACTATATATGACGGTAGTATCTGTTCCCGAAAGAATGTGCCGGTTGGGGCACACATTTTCAACATGTCCCCAATGAAGTATATCAACGCCTGCTTGCAGCTAGGGTGTCTATTTAATTATCATTTCATTTCTAGTAAAGCTGCATGGTCATTGACGGTAACTGTTCTTTCGGGAACAGATACTACCGTCATATATAGTTAAAAATATGGGTTCCCGGCCTTTGACCTTCTTGTGCGAACGCACACGCTATGCCCGAACTCGTACGGGACTTGGTAGATTAATCTGCCACGAGTAATGAGTATGATGGGCAAACTTCTATTAGGTGCACTACGAATGTAGTGTTGTGGACATGTTGGGAATGTGGATCTCACGGAGAGTGTGCAAGGAATAAGTCCCTGCAGACACACTATCCTCTGTGCCCGCGGTGGCTCAGATGGATAGAGCGTCTGCCATGTAAGCAGGAGATCCCGGGTTCGAGTCCCGGTCGGGGCACACATTTTCAACATGTCCCCAATGAAGTATATCAACGCCTGCTTGCAGCTAGGGTGTCTATTTAATTATCATTTCATTTCTAGTAAAGCTGCATGGTCATTGACGGTAACTGTTCTTTCGGGAACAGATACTACCGTCATATATATTTATTTTATTTATTTTTTTATGTTCACCTTTCATAAAAAAGATTTTTATTTTCTTATGATCACCTTTTATAAAAATATATTAAATTTTAGTTTCTTACATTCACCTTTCATATAAAAAATAATTATTTTTGAAAATTGGTAATGTGATTCGGAAAAATATTCATTATTAATAATTTTTTTAAGTGAGTTAGACCAGAAGAGTGGATTATAGTAGAATGTTTTGTTAGGTTCTAGGTAAGTTTTATTGAGCTAACTTATGAGGTATGAGTGAGTTAGAACATACCAAAACATCCTACTCAGTGGCTACTACTGTATGAAAATTTGTTCGAAATGGTCCTTGTAAATTTCAGATAGTATAGGAATAAGTGGTGAACCAATAGGTAGACCATCAGGCTGACTATAATACTTGTTTTGAAAGTGGGAGTAATTATTATTCTGTTTTGAGGTAGGTATTAGTACAAGAACATGCATATTTGGCATTTACAGAAAAAAAACATACCTACAGATAAGATAATCCCTGCAGGCTCACAGCAGGTGCATCCACACAGCCACAGACATGCAGCTTTCCATTCAGTGGTGCACACCTCACATCTGTTCCATAATCCCAATCAGTGTTTCAAACTGTACTTCAAACTGTCAAACAAATAGCTTCCAGCAATGGCTCTAGCTCTGCCATGACTAATAATACTCTAAAGAAGAAGAAAATGAATAAAACTGCACATTTTTTGTACGATGGCATGCAGCAAGTACTCAGTACTTACAAAGCCTGGTGTGAAATTCGATACCCTGGTAACATTTCAGACACGTTAATGTCTCTGTTTTCCTATGTAAACACTTTGTCATTTTTTATGTCTTCTGTATAAATAATATCCATGTCAGCTTCATTGTGTTTGTGAATTCAGTTGTCACCTGAAGTTGGCCTAAGAAGCCGCATGCCAGTTCGTGACCAAATAAATATAATTTGGCAAGACATTAGGAAATGTTTTCCCTTTTAATATTATTATCATGGTGTGCCAAGTACTGATGGAAATTCAGTTAATGTTAAAAATAATATGTTCATTATTGATAACACTGATGAAATATACATACCCATAAAGTGACTCATTCCACATCATTTCGATAAAAGAATCGTTTTAATGATTTATGGAACACGTAACTAAGTAACTAAATGTATAATTTGAAGCTGAAGACACGGTGGACGTAAGTTTGTCTTGGTGTTACATACCTCTGGAAGTATTCTGTGGATGTCGTAGCAACCACATCCTGTATGGATCCCAGAGCATTCACCAACTCTGACTTGACCTCTGCGGTGCAAGCGATTTCAAAGTCAGTGAGGAAGTGCTTCGCTACCAAGACCAGAGCATCCCGTGGCCAGGGCTGGAACCAGTCGATGGTGCACCCCGACACAAGTGCAGGGAAGCGCATTACGCGGTTCCGGAACTTCTCTCCCACCTGGAAACCACTGCTTTCTCACATCACATTTCCTTTTAGATCATAACACACAAGTGAGCTGGGCAGCAAAATCGTACTGAGTGTCACATACAATGTGCTTCAGGAGAAACGGTGGTACTTTAGGAAGCGGAAACAACATAAGAACATAAGCTTTATTTTATGACGTTTGTATGGTACTAAACCAGAATTAGGAAGTAGGGAAGTCCTATAAGTAGGTCAGTGCCGACTAGGCAAGGACAATTCTGCGGATGGTCCCAAGAAGGACCATGGTCAGTGCTGATGTGCACCAAGAAGAGAATAGTGTCAAAGGAGAATACTCAGACAGAGGAATCGAAGCAAGGAGAAGAAAATTTCCATGATCAGAATTCAGTAGTAAGAAAGTCGAGACGGTGAAAATAGTCGCCTTACTGCGCCATGCCTATATCTTCAATGATCATAATAATAAAATATAGTTCTAGTCAACCAGAATCCGGAGAAACCAAACCTCATACGTCCAAGTCCCAAAGATTCTGGATACATCTTACCTGCACTTTGTTCTCACCTGCACTTCGTGCCAATACAGCACAAGGGAGAATGCGAGCTCCAGCCTCTCTGGCATCAGATGTCCTTTTCCCTTCCGTCAACTCGCTGAATAGGTACTGGACACAACAGCTCCAATGATGCAGATGATATTAAATTAGCTTATCGTAGCTTGCCGTACCTTGCCATTGATTCCTGTGGTGCGCTAATGAAGGAAGTTATTGCAAACGCTCACAGATTTATTACGAACTTCTCACTGAACGAGACAGTGATTAAGAATGACTCTTGAAAGAGTTTCAGAGGAATATCACAGATTCTCTAGAACGTTTGCTGAAATTAGATAAGAAAATGAACTTAATGGTTTATCTAGTACCTTTTAGACATGACGCCCATGACCCAAATGAATGACAACAGTAAAACGTTTCGTTTTGGAAAAAAAAGTATTGTGTGTATGAAAATATTATCGGTGAATTTCGAAATCGATCGAAGTCTATATACAACAACCGAGAAAAGGTACTCTCTCATACACATGCCCAAAATAGTACATCCAACAAATACAGGAACCCACCGTAGACTGACGAATAGATATACATAAAAAAGGTCACTTCAGAGCAAAACAAACAAGACCAAACAAGAGTAAACAAACAATTCTGCAGACAGAAGAGTAAAAAAAGGTAAAGTGACGTACCTAGTGAATTAAATCTTAAGCAAACAAAAAGATTAGCACGATGGCACTAATACATAACACAGCCGGAATAATAAAATAAGTAGAAAAAAGGGTATTAGCGGGATGAATTTCAATTGTAAATCAAACAAATGACTATTACGCTGCAAATGAATCTGATCTAAGAACATACCGTAAAAATGTATAAGCCTCTCTTGCTAAGATCGACATAATTATCATTCTACTAACAGATCTCAGATCTCAGTACTATGGATTTCAGAGCACTAGTGTAGCCCTGAAGTAATTAAACTCCCGAAAATAACAGATTTCCTTCTACCTACCTAACGCTGCAGAAATTTTACCAAGCAAGGTGGAGTATCAATTCACACAAGGGAAAAGATCATATTTCTGTAGTTGATTTAATTCAGATGAATGCAGAAAGAGATCTTGAAATTACATCTGTAAAACTGCGAATTTTAAAATAATTATTGATACTGTTTTGAGATTAGCATGTAGAAAATTTTAAATTTTATTTAATAAATAGGAATCAAAGCGAACCAAAGTAAATTTTGGAATCACGAGATATTTGAATTTTGAGGAAGTGTAATGGTTATAATTAATGGTAAATGGCAACGCCCCTGTGAAGCCATGTTCATACAAAAGGGTGAAGGTATGTACAAACAACTCGAATCGTCATAGCGAGAGTACTGCGTGCGGCATTTGGTGAGGTGATCTAAGAAAACAAGCAAGGGAAAAAATAAAAATACGGTGCAATTTGCACGGGCAGACACACCTTCAGCTACGACCAGTGGGAACATTCCAATGGGGTGCAGCACAGAAAGGGAAAACAGTTCATTACAAAAAATTTTATTGCTGAAGATAGGAGATAGAGGAAATTATTTCATGCAGCATTCTGAAAGTGTCTCCTCTGGAGCAAGTGAGTTAGCCATTATATTGTGAGAAAGCTTAATATACAGAAAGTGGATTGTCTGATGTCACTACAGCACAGAAACGTTAGCAGTGGGTATGATGAACAACTGTGCACAGTGACACATGCCGGGTGTTCGAAGAGGCTGGACCTGTGTCGAATGGCACGACCATCTCTACGGCATAATAAGTTTTGTTTTCGCCCATGCCGAGTTAGCAACCTGTAATCATGTACATTCACATAGCCAGTGATGTGGTTGGCGTAGATAAAGTATACTTTGATTGTGACAGTCCACACAGACTTTAACAATGGCAGATAATGAAAAAAATTTGTTCCATGGAATACACCATCACTCCAGTCCATGTCATGTCAGAAAGTGGAACAATATGGACTATCTAGTTGTTTACTGCCTCAGTGTTGTAACTATATCATTTCTGATGATCTTTTGGTCATGACGGTTTGTTTAGATCATTTTTTTGTCTTGGAGAATAGCGTGTTACTTATTGCCAAGAGATCCAAAACTACACTGGCATTGTGATCTTAAGTCCTGCACGGCACAGGGCATAAGTCACATGCTGCACAGTATAGCAGTGTTGTGGAAGAATAGAAATGTAAATTCATATTGAAGTAATTAATTCATTCGTGGCAGGAGTGCCATGTTGATCGGAAGTAGTGGAAAACACTTGAACTCCCTGACTTCTGATAAAAGCACTTGCAACTTTGCATAATTGCTGTAACGAATGTAGACGTACTGAACTGGAGGACACTGGGTCTGAACGATGTATTAAGATTTTACCAGATATGTTTGCTCTTCATTTGCTGGTGTAGCGACCTCTCGCACAGTGTTGCTATTTTAGAGTAATTTGTCATTGGAGTTCTTACGCTGGAGCACAGTGTATGAATAACTGCACAACAGGTAAGGGCAGATGAGGTTAACAGGTCGAGGATGTGCAGATGGACTTCTAGAATACAGTACCAACAGGCAGATGTGTGTTGCAGCTCATTCACACACCCCTTTAAGGCTCGTGCTTCCTGGTACGGGCAGTTTGTTCAGTAGCACGTTTTTGCTTGGGGTTTGGCATTTATTTTCTCTCGATTTGATCCTAGACATTTTGTTCCAAATAGCACAAAAAAGGGCTAAATCCAATTAACTTCTGACAAGAGCGGATTTAAAATGTGCAAGAATGGTGCATTGAGGTGCCGGGAATCAACATTGAATACTGGGGTGTAATTATTAACAGAATAATTAGTTTGTCGAATATTATCCAAGAGTAAATTTTGGGCTTTTAAACACAACGCAAGAAGTATCACTGAAGGTTGAGATCCGTCCGGCTTATGGCAGAAAGAGAGAGGATTGTAGCAGACCCGGTACTTTCTCTGATGCTGATATTACTGCCGGGTCGGTCGTAAAACGCAGCAGCATGTGGCCCTGAGGCAGTTGGCAACAGAGCGTTTGGTTCCTGGGGCAAACAGTGCCACGCAGCGGGTTGGCTGCATGTCAACAGTGGCTGCAGCTGGAGCAATGGCGGACAAAAAGAAGCAGAACTCTTCAAAAGCTAAGCTCTCAAATTATTTAGCAACTGTTGGACATATATGTAACACTTCAGGACAGAATGGTTGACAGTAATAAAGACTCAGTAGATTCTACCTCACAAGGTACAGACAAGTGTGTTGTTGATATGGATAGAATTAAGAAGTAACTGAGGAGCACTGAAGTTTTCAGTCCTGATGTGTGAGCCTACTCGACACGAGTATTGTGTACATACGACCTGGGATTAGAATCTCCAAGTATTGTGTCAGTAGAACAAGTTAAAGTTGAACCACGGGTAATCAGTATGAGTGATTAAATACCTATGCGTATTTATTACACTCGAGAAATGTCAGATACAGTAGTGAAGCACCTGTATCCAGAGCTCGAGTTAGATAGGTAAAATGTTTTACTTTTGTCATTAATTGCAACGTTAGGTAACCTCAAGTCGGAAATGCAAAGGGATAATGAAAAGTAAGCAGCGGAAATGTGGATCAGGTAAATTCAAATGTAAAAGCAGAGGTTGAGAAGGTCAGTTCTCATACGTCAGTAGAAATCTCAAAGTTAAAATCGGAAGTAAAGTGTGACACTGAAGAGCAGTTTGCCCAACACCGAGTAGTACTGGAGCAGCAGGTTGATGATGCCCAGTTGAAAAAAGTTTGTTTAAAAGTGGATTGAGATATCAGTAAGGAGCACAAAAGTTGAGATGTCAATGCTGAGGAATATACAGATCACGGAGCAGATCACGGATCACGGAACGATTGGAATCTAATGACGTTGTCTGTCGCACATTCACTGAGCAAATAGAGCTAAAGCAAACGGCAAGTGAGGAGACGGTGGGCAAAGAATTGACTAGTATAAGTAATCATATACTGATCAATAAGCATACTGATGTTAATATGCATGTAACCGGGATGAATCGCATGCTGGACACAAAGCGAAAAGTTAATGAGTCATTTCAAAAAGAGCAGCCTGCACATAATCGAGTAGTCAATGCGGAAATGGGCTAAACAGACCAATCAGTTTCGAAATTGTCTAGAAGTGTACTACAGTATTCGCTTGTTATCTCAGTGGAAGCTGCATTCATTCGTTGAAAGAAATTTAATTATTTCTGTCAACACGGAAATGTGCACCAAAAGTCATGCATACGAGAATTCATGGACGTGTTACCAGTATCTTGGTCAGCACTATAGCAGATTTCTTTTGTCACAAGTCGTTCAAGGGGGACTACTATTCACTGTGCAAAAATGTTATCAACGATTTTAATTATTTAAATTAATCCAGGGAAAATTCCTAAATTAGTATTGATGTTCAGATAGTCCGCGAGAGTTACAAGTAGATTTCGGGCCTGGGAACAAGTATCAACCAGATCGGAGTACCATTAAAAGGTTCTGTGAATACTGGTGGAACCGTATTAAGTATACTGATGTGGCCACAGCAATAGAATTGTTCGCAGAAGGTACAGAATGTATGTTGCCGACATATGTTCGTTGAGGGTTGGTTGTAGCAACAAAGTATAATTATGTCCATTTCCTCGTAAGAGAGGAACAATTGCACGAACAGTATGGTAACCAGCAGAAATGGCAGCTGTGGGAAGATAGTATCAGGTCGTCTGCCTTTTGTGAAATCATTGCCACAGGCAAAACACAATCAGCAGGCAACAGACTGGTAGCCACTGTGGAGACGATGTGGAATTATGGAATATGGTAATCAGCATATACCACATGACCCATTAAGCTAGACAGTGTCTAGGTGAAGGATTGACCAAAGGGGTGCGAGGTTCTTATCTTAAGCAGAACATTGGGAAATAATATTCACGGATTAAATGTAAATGAAGTGCAGAAAGAAGATGCGACGGAGGATTGTGGTGGTGTGAGGCAGTAGCATGCAGAGATCATGGGCCCTTAGCGTGGTTGCCGGAGTGCTCTACTGGCTGTGGTTGGAGAGGAGAGACTGGTAGCCTTGAAGAGCAAGGGCAGGACACACCCACAGCAAAGGGCGAAGTGGCATGTGGCATGACCACTTCAGCAGTAGTTCAAGCCATCATGATATTCTTGATGAAGTTTGTGGCGATGATATGTTGAGAATTGCAAGGCTGCTTGGTGCACAGGAATGGTAGAAATAGTAAAGAATAACTTTTTGTTGAGCTAATAAGTGTGGGAACTTTGGACTCCAAACAGGAAATTTAAGAGAGCAAGTGTGAAAACACATCTGAGTTACTAGCGGGAGAACTCAAACAAGCAAGTAAAGTACAAAGTGTAAGAGTGCCTTTGGAGGAAACCAACATTATCTATAAACTCGCCTTTGATGCGGATTCCGAACATGAAATACCCTTAAGGTCGGATGATGAAAATGCGATGCTTTTAGACTCACAGGCTGAGTGGGGTGAAGCCCATCACCTTAGTAACTGTCACTTCATGATAGAATCCATAGATCCATAGAGAGTTTAAATGCCTGCCTGTACGGAGAGTAAAAACGGAAAATTTGCTAGCTAAGCCACAGTTCTATAGAAAAGCAGTAATAAAAGATTTTTTATGTGAAGGGAAGCCAGTGCCCAAGGCAGCTGATGTTAATCCTATTGTAACAAAATATTAGTAGGTGGCTTGGAGACTGAGTTATTAGTTGACAGTGGTTCCGAGATTTCAGCAGTTTCTCAAGAATAGTTTACAGCCTGCCAAGCAAACTGGGCACGGCAGAACTGCTAGTATAAACTACAAGTGCAGTTTAAGGTGCCATAATACAGCATTCGTTCTTAATCAGTCCGTAGCTAAGTGGCAGCATGATTACAGAGGGGAATTTTTTAAAATTCGTGTTGCTGTGATATAAATCTTGATTTGTGGTATATAAAAATATATGAAAAGAAAAGGCGGTAGCAGTACCATTTCTGCAGCAAGAGGGAGAAGATAGATGAACTGCAATAGTACGTGGCAGCGTCTGTGACCAGTTCTATGTGGTACCATTCGGTCTGAACATTTGGGTATGTGTATTGGTATTGGCAATGGCAATGCATAAAGTCCTGTGTACATAACTGATGAAGCAACTGACAGTTTATATCAATGACAAATCCACCTGGGAACAACACTGTAACTTGTTGGAGCAAGTATTAGTCACCATATAGGAAAACTGTATCAAGACCACACTTAACAAAACCGAAAATGTTAAATGTGAGATAAAATTCTTAGGGCATGTCATTAATGTGGAAGACGTAGCACCGGAAGAAGGGAAGCTCAGAGCGATAGGGGAATTTCCTAGTCCAAAAAACAAGAAGCAGTTGAGGACCATGTTCAGTATTTTTTGCCTTTTACAGACGATTTGTCTCCTAAAGGGACTAAATCCAATAATTTTTAACAGGAGAGGATTGAACATATTCCATGCTTAAGATACCACAGCTAGTGAATGCTAAAAGAAAAAAGTAAGAAAGAATTTCAGTAAGCAGTAAACACTATCATAAAACAAGTTGGTATCTGGGCTCAGAGCAATCAGATAATAGTAAACTGTAAAAAACTGTCATATCTAAAACTTTACAATTGCTCACAACAATGATCCTTTCTTTATCTCTGTAGATGATGACCAGTTGATAAAAGTTCAGAAACTGAAATGTTAGACTTAGAGTTACAATGAAATTTAATGTGGAATAAACACATAGCACCTCTCAATACAATATCAAGCAAAGGTTGGCACCTACTCTGTGCAGTAAGATCATACTTTAGCGCAAACACAGAAAAAGTGTTTATTATGCATATTTTATTCTTATCTTATATATGTAGAGGATAAACGCAAATTTAGCTCTCAGGAGAAATGCAAATGTAGCTAACAGTCCTTTCAGATTTCGAAACATTCCCATGAGAATCATAAGTGGATGCAAACTAAGAGTTTCGTGTAAATCGTTCGTCAAGATCTTAGGTATTCCTACTTTTCCATCTATTTAAATTATAGAAATTCGTCTGTTCTTCAGATTAAATGTAAATGGTATGGACAGGAGACTGAAGGAAAGTATGGAACCTATGACAGTTTATATGATTGTCTTAAACTTTCTTCTCTCTCTCTCTCTCTCTCTCTCTCTCTCTCTCACACACACACACACACACACACACACACACACACGGAGACACACACTTCAAATTCTCTTCCTTTGTAGTTAATGCTATAATCACAAACGACAATCCAGTGTAAAGAAAATATCGAGGACAGAACAACAAGCAATTACGGACGGCCAAGGGAGAATGGAGAACGATATAATAAATAATAACATATTTGCGTGTGGCTCAATGGCCAAGAGCAATTCTTCGGCGATTTGTGTGCCTCCAACTTACCACAGTCATCCAACCGGGAAAAGGCGACCCGTCGTTACCGTGGAATACGAACGACGTCTCGTTCCTGGCGACTTCTCACATCGTCGAGAATTGAAGATCACATTAAAGGCAGATTTAAAATTTCCGAGATCCAACCGGGTTTTTGTCTTGCGACCTCTCGGTTTCCAGGCACGTGCATTACCCCTAGACCACCAAGCTTACTGGTATAATAAATTATATGTGAATTTATAGGGCTATTCAGAAACAAAACAAGATTATAAAAATTATAGACGGGAACAAAAGTACAGATAGAGGAAGCGATAAGTGTTTGGTTATCTGAGGCCGCTACCGCTCTGATGAAATTTCAGTGAAGACGCAAAAGATGGGTATGAATCTACTCCAGTGCGAAAAGCTTAGATTAAGGATGAAATAGAACTGGGAAGCAACAATGAACAGTAAAAGTAAGAACAAAAATATGTTATTGTGAAGGCTTTCCCCATTTAGTAATTCGTGGTATGTTTGCCGGGTTTGCAGATACATTCTTAAAACAGTCAGAGATAATACACTCCTGGAAATGGAAAAAAGAACACATTGACACCGGTGTGTCAGACCCACCATACTTGCTCCGGACACTGCGAGAGGGCTGTACAAGCAAAGATCACACGCACGGCACAGCGGACACACCAGGAACCGCGGTGTTGGCCGTCGAATGGCGCTAGCTGCGCAGCATTTGTGCACCGCCGCCGTCAGTGTCAGCCAGTTTGCCGTGGCATACGGAGCTCCATCGCAGTCTTTGACACTGGTAGCATGCCGCGACAGCGTGGACGTGAACCGTATGTGCAGTTGACGGACTTTGAGCGAGGGCGTATAGTGGGCATGCGGGAGGCCGGGTGGACGTACCGCCGAATTGCTCAACACGTGGGGCGTGAGGTCTCCACAGTACATCGATGTTGTCGCCAGTGGTCGGCGGAAGATGCACGTGCCCGTCGACCTGGGACCGGACCGCAGCGACGCACGGATGCACGCCAAGGCTGTAGGATCCTACGCAGTGCCGTAGGGGACCGGACCGCCACTTCCCAGCAAATTAGGGACACTGTTGCTCCTGGGGTATCGGCGAGGACCATTCGCAACCGTCTCCATGAAGCTGGGCTACGGTCCCGCACACCGTTAGACCGTCTTCCGCTCACGCCCCAACATCGTGCAGCCCGCCTCCAGTGGTGTCGCGACAGGCGTGAATGGAGGGACGAATGGAGACGTGTCGTCTTCAGCGATGAGAGTCGCTTCTGCCTTGGTGCCAATGATGGTCGTATGCGTGTTTAGCGCCGTGCAGGTGAGCGCCACAATCAGGACTGCATACGACCGAGGCACACAGGGCCAACACCCGGCATCATGGTGTGGGGAGCGATCTCCTACACTGGCCGTACACCACTGGTGATCGTCGAGGGGACACTGAATAGTGCACGGTACATCCAAACCATCATCGAACCCGACGCCAATGCCTCACCATAACTCCGGACATGCTTTACAGTGCTGTTCACAACATTATTCCTCGACTACAGCTATTGTCGAGGAATGATGGTGGACATATTGAGCATTTCCTGTAAAGAACATCATCTTTGCTTTGTCTTACTTTGTTATGCTAATTATTGCTATTTTGATGAGATGAAGCGCCATCTGTCGGACATTTTTTGAATTTTTCTATTTTTTTGGTTCTAATAAAACAGCATGTCACTCCAAGCATGTGTGTCAATTTGTACCTCTCTATCTACATTATTCCGTGATTTATTCAGTTTTCAAATTTATACTGACTTTTTGATCACCCGGTATATATAGGTATGTGAAACTATGTTTCACAGGTTGACAGGCTACGTGACGTCATTTCACGTGTTGAGAGGGTACGTGACGTCATTATAGTGTTTACAAAATCGAGTCAAATTTAGAAAGAACTTGGGAGAACGAGCCCACTTATCAGTACGCCGTTGCACCCCGTCTGGCCTGGATGCATGCACTGATTCGATTGGGAAGGCTGTCGCAGAGCTGTTGTATTCCCTCCTAAAGCTAACTGGTCCACAAATATTTCAACTGGTCCTTAATATCCTGGATAGTCCGGGCTGGTCCCACGAGAGCTGTATCGGTGACAGATCTGGCGATCTTGCTGACCACTGAAGTATCTCAACGTCACACAGACAGTTCATAGAGACAAATGACATGTATGTATGAGCATTTTTCTGTTGAGAAATGGCACCACGATACTGTTACACGAGAGGAAACACATGAGGACGCAGGATGTCCTTGACGTACCGTTGTGCCGTCAGAATTTTCTGTCACTACGAGCCGTGAATCGAAGTCATACTCTATAGTTACCTATACACTTACGCAGAAGTAACACTGCTATGACTCTGCAAAACACTGGAAGAATGGGATCTTTCCCCAGGTCGCCGCCATACTCGCCGACAGTGGTCATCCAGGGTAGTGTAGAACCGTGATTCGTCGTTGAACATAGCGCGATGCCATTCATCAGCATCCGATGCTCTTCTCTCGCAGCAACACTCCAAACGCAGCCGTCTGTGTTGCTGTGACGACGCACCTTACGCACTGGACGGCAATTTCCTAGTCCGCCTGCAGCTAGTCGCCGGGTGCGCGATGACACAGGATGTTGCAGGCAATCCATTGCTTGTTTGTTGACGGCAGGCGCAGAAGTGAAGTGGTTACAATGTGTTTGCTCTCCGTATGGCAGTTCTCCCTTGTGGCAATGCCGTGTGGCTAGGGCCTCCCGTCGGGTAGACCGTTCGCCTAGTACAAGTCTTTCGAGTTGACGCCACTTCGGTGACTTGCGTGTCGATGGGGATGAAACGATGATGATAAGGACAACGCAACACCCAGTCTCTGAGCGGAGAAAATCTCCGACCCAGCCGGGAATCGAACCCGGGGCGTTACGTATGACATTCCGTCGATCTGACCACTCACCTACCAGGGGCGGACAGTTCTCCCTTGTGGTGGGCAGACATAGTCGACTTGAACCTTGACGACGAGTATACCTGCCCTCGCATACCCAGTAAGTCCAACATCGGGCGACTCTCACATTCGAATGCCCTGGAAATCCGGATATTTCGCGATTCGATCAGCCGGCCAAATGGAAATCCACAGTGAGGCCCTTTATAACCTTGCCAAATGCTGATAACACTGGCTCGTCCCAGTACGCGGCATCTCCGTGTCCTTTACAATGATCACACAACATTTGACTCACTTTATAGACCCTACCAGGCCTGATAACAATACTGAACACTAATGCACTCTGGTGGGCGTTATACCTGTCACAGAGAACTGAACTCCAATCATTTGTGTACCCGCCGATAACGTGTACGTGTGCGAAGTTGCATCAATATCCGACTTCTTCTGGGTGCTTCTCTTATTTTGTTGGTCAGAGACGTAAGCCGCCCAATAGAGATTACTTTTATTTATTTCCGCACTAGTGTCGGACGCACATGCCCGTCATCAGCAGCATCTGCATTACGGAAGACATAATATCTGTAAAATACACGTATCCCTAGTGTACAGCGCTGGTCTGTCGTCACTGCGTTTTCAAATAATTGCGAGCTTGCAAAGCAATACATGAACAAGGTATTCTTAAAAAGGATTACTCATTTTGTTAAATGAGAGTATAATAGGGACGGAATCTGTTTCAGAAAGCAAAGACTGAAATCTGAAATTCAGGTTACGGATAATCTGGTAAATATTGGTACAGATTAGAGACAAACGGAGGACCGTACCAAATACCTAACACTGCTGTTGATTGAAAAATATATGAGGCGAAAGTAGAGACTCACCGGAGAGAAACAAAAGACGACGTGCAGGTTCTGGCAGGTGCGCGTCAGGAAGAACTCCATCACCACCTCGTGGTTCAGCGTGCGCCGCGGGTTCTCGCGCTTCATGACGGGAGTCAGCTCCGAAATCACTTCTGCCTGTTCGTCACGCGTGAACAGGTTCGATATGACACCAGAGGATAGGATGTTGTTGAGATACTCCAGAAAGCCTTCTTCTTTGATGTCTAGGTCGGTGAAGATGAAAGTCGTACCTTTCCCTTGGACACCACATGATCGGTAGAGAAGTTTCAGGTCTTCCAGGAAGTTCGCAACGTTGTACGACCTGCACAGACATTAACAATATGTTTAGAAATAAATATGCCGTAACTAACTCAAATCAATGCTGGTAGAGAGGTTAACTAAGTTTGGTCATTTTGTGAAGTTTCTAGTCACAAAAGTTTTTTCTGCTTTATTAAACTTCTGAAGTCATTAGTTTCTTAAGTAAATTGATCACATTGACTCAGTCGGTAGAGAGGTTTAGTAGAGCAGCATGTACATGCTGCAGTATAACACGTGACGCGTCGCTCCGGAGACAGCAGCCATCAATGTGCGACGTAGGGCAGTGGAGCAATGCAGAACGAAGGTAGATAGCGAAACTTTGCGAAATAAACCAGCTATGCTGTTAACTGTAATTCTGTTAAGTAAAAAGAACCTGTCACCACCTAGGAATTTGGAACAGCATCTAGATAGAGAACAGTTGTGAAAATTTTAAATTGATGTTGGTTATTTCGCAGTGGAGGGGTAGGAAGCGATCACAGGAAAAGTTCTCATACACAGCTTCTAATATCTGCTTGGTTGTTAACCTCCATGACGATGAGTCAAAGCGATGAGAGGATACTTACTGAAAAAAAATAGTGATAAGCTTTTGTTGCTGTTAAGCTATGTGACGAGAAAAGGAATACACAATGTTGTAAATACACTATGTGATCAAAAGTATCCGGACACCCCTAAAAACACACGTTTTTCATATTAGGTGCACTGTGCTGATATCTACTGCCACGTACTGCGTATCAGCGACCTCAATAGTCATTAGACATCGTGAGAGAGCAGAATGGGGCGCTCCGCGGAACTGACGGACTTCGAATGTGGTCAGGTGATTGGGTGTTGCTTGTGTCATACGTCTGTACGCGAGATTTCCATACTTATAAACATTCCTAGGTCCACTGTTTGTGATGTGATAGTGAAGTGGAAACGTGAAGGGACACATGCAGGACAAAAGCATACAGGCCGACCTCGTCTGTTGACTGACAAAGACCGCCGACAGTTGAAGAGTGTCCTAATGTGCAATAGGCAGACATCTATCCAGACCATCACACAGGAATTAAAAAACTGCATCAGGATCCATTGCAAGTACCATGACAGTTAGGCGGGAGGTGAGAAAACTGATTTCATGGTCGAACGGCTGCTCATGAGCCACGCATCAGGCCGGTAAATGCCAAACGACGCCTCGCTTGGTGTAAGGGGCGTAAACACTGGACGATCTAACAGTGGAAAAACGTTGTGTGGAGTGACGAATCACGGTACAGAATGTGGCGATCTGATGACAGGGTTTGTGTGTGGCGAATGCCCGGTGAACGTCGTCTGCCAGCGTGTGTAGTGCCAACAGTAAAATTCGGAGGCGGTGGTTTTATGGTGTGGTCGTATTCTTCATGGAGGAGGCTTGCACCTCTCCTCAGTGCAGCACTCCGTGAAGAATGGGCTGCCATTCCCCAAGAAACCTTCCAGCACCTGATTGAACGTATGCCGGCGAGAGTGGAAGCTGTCATCAAGGCTAAGGGTGGGCCAAAGCCATATTGAATTCCAGCCTTACCCATGGAGGGCGCCAAGATGTTGTTAGTCATTTTCAGATAGGTGTCCGGATACTTTTGATCACATAGTGTAAGTGCGATGACTAATGAACGAAGCTTACTTCGATCTGCAATTAAGCTAAAAATAGGGAATAGTTCACAACTGAGTAATGCAAAAGTCGGTTTCACTGCCACAGATGAAAATCGCCATAGAAAATAGTTACCGAAATCTTCGTTCTCCGTCCAGGCTAAGGGTAACATGATATGTCCCTTGCGTCGGTGACCCTGATTTTCGTGTAAAGAGACTTCAGCGCGACGTTCCATTCAAACGACCGCAACATCAAACCAAAATCCCAATATTCTATTTTCACTCCGTAATTACGTGTCCCCCTCCATGAACCATGGACCTTGCCGTTGGTGGGGAGGCTTGCGTGCCTCAGCGATACAGATGGCCGTACCGTAGGTACAACCACAACGGAGGGGTATCTGTTGAGAGGCCAGACAAACGTGTGGTTCCTGAAGAGGGGCAGCAGCCTTTTCAGTAGTTGCAGGGGCAACAGTCTGGATGATTGACTGATCTGGCCTTGTAACAATAACCAAAACGGCATTGCTGTGCTGGTACTGCGAACGGCTGAAAGCAAGGGGAAACTACGGCCGTAATTTTTCCCGAGGGCATGCAGCTTTACTGTATGATTAAATGATGATGGCGTCCTCTTGGGTAAAATATTCCGGAGGTAAAATAGTCCCCCATTCGGATCTCCGGGCGGGGACTACTCAAGAGGATGTCGTTATCAGGAGAAAGAAAACTGGCATCCTACGGATCGGAGCGTGGAATGTCAGATCCCTTAATCGGGCAGGTAGGTTAGAAAATTTAAAAAGGGAAATTGATAGGTTAAAGTTAGATATAGTGGGAATTAGTGAAGTTCGGTGGCAGGAGGAACAAGACTTCTGGTCAGGTGACTACAGGGTTATAAATACAAAGTCAAATAGGGGCAATGCAGGAGTAGGTTTAATAATGAATAGGAAAATAGGAAAGCGGGTAAGCTACTACAAACAGCATAGTGAACGCATTATTGTGGCCAAGATAGACACGAAGCCCACGCCTACTACAGTAGTACAAGTTTATATGCCAACTAGCTCTGCAGATGATGAAGAAATTGAAGAAATGTATGATGATATAAAAGAAATTATTCAGATAGTGAAGGGAGACGAAAATTTGATAGTCATGGGTGACTGGAATTCGAGTGTAGGAAAAGGGAGAGAAGGAAACGTAGTAGGTGAATATGGATTGGGGCTAAGAAATGAAAGAGGAAGCCGCCTGGTCGAATTTTGCACAGAGCACAACTTAATTATAGCTAACACTTGGTTTAAGAATCATGATAGAAGATTGTATACATGGAAGAACCCTGGAGATACTAAAAGGTATCAGATAGATTATATAATGGTAAGACAGAGATTTAGGAACCAGGTTTTAAATTGTAAGACATTTCCAGGGGCAGATGTGGACTCTGACCACAATCTATTGGTTATGACCTGTAGATTAAAACTGAAGAAACTGCAAAAAGGTGGGAATTTAAGGAGATGGGACCTGGATAAACTGAAAGAACCAGAGGTTGTACAGAGTTTTAGGGAGAGCATAAGGGAACAATTGACAGGAATGGGGGAAAGAAATACAGTAGAAGAAGAATGGGTAGCTTTGAGGGATGAAGTAGTGAAGGCAGCAGAGGATCAAGTAGGTAAAAAGACCAGGGCTCTTAGAAATCCTTGGGTAACAGAATAAATATTGAATTTAATTGATGAAAGGAGAAAATATAAAAATGCAGTTAATGAAGCAGGCAAAAAGGAATACAAACGTGTCAAAAATGAGATCGACAGGAAGTGCAAAATGGCTAAGCAGGGATGGCTAGAGGACAAATGTAAGGATGTAGAGGCTTATTTCACTAGGGGTAAGATAGATACTGCCTACAGGAAAATTAAAGAGACCTTTGGAGATAAGAGAACCACTTGTATGAACATCAAGAGCTCAGATGGAAACCCAGTTCTAAGCAAAGAAGAGAAAGCAGAAAGGTGGAAGGAGTATATAGAGGGTCTATACAAGGGCGATGTACTTGAGGACAGTATTATGGAAATGGAAGAGGATGTAGATGAAGATGAAATGGGAGATATGATACTGCGTGAAGAGTTTGACAGAGCACTGAAAGACCTGAGTCGAAACAAGGCCCCCGGAGTAGACAACATTCCATTGGAACTACTGACGGCCTTGGGAGAGCCAGTCCTGACAAAACTCTACCGTCTGGTGAGCAAGATGTATGAAACAGGCGAAATACCCTCAGACTTCAAGAAGAATATAATAATTCCAATCCCAAAGAAAGCAGGTGTTGACAGATGTGAAAATTACCGAACAATCAGTTTAATAAGCCACAGCTGCAAAATACTAACACGAATTATTTACAAACGAATGGAAAAACTAGTAGAAGCCGACCTCGGGGAAGATCAGTTTGGATTCCGTAGAAATACTGGAACACGTGAGGCAATACTGACCTTACGACTTATCTTAGAAGAAAGATTAAGGAAAGGCAAAACTACATTTCTAGCATTTGTAGACTTAGAGAAAGCTTTTGACAATGTTGACTGGAATACTCTCTTTCAAATTCTAAAGGTGGCAGTTGGTAAAATACAGGGAGCGAAAGGCTATTTACAATTTGTACAGAAAGCAGATGGCAGTTATAAGAGTCGAGGGACATGAAAGGGAAG
Organism: Schistocerca cancellata; assembly: GCF_023864275.1. Classification (NCBI taxonomy): domain Eukaryota; kingdom Metazoa; phylum Arthropoda; class Insecta; order Orthoptera; family Acrididae; genus Schistocerca; species Schistocerca cancellata. The sequence continues at coordinate 872,532,959 of NC_064629.1, read as the reverse complement.
CAGTGGTTGGGAAGGGAGTAAGACAGGGTTGTAGCCTCTCCCCGATGTTATTCAATCTGTATATCGAGCAAGCAGTAAAGGAAACAAAAGAAAAATTCGGAGTAGGTATTAAAATCCATGGAGAAGAAATAAAAACCTTGAGGTTTGCCGATGACATTGTAATTCTGTCAGAGACAGCAAAGGACCTGGAAGTGCAGTTGAACGGAATGGACAGTGTCTTGAAAGGAGGATATAAGATGAACATCAACAAAAGCAAAACGAGGATAATGGAATGTAGTCGAATTAAGTCGGGTGATGCAGAGGGAATTAGATTAGGAAATGAGACACTTAAAGTAGTAAAGGAGTTTTGCTATTTGGGGAGCAAAATAACTGATGATGGTCGAAGTAGAGAGGATATAAAATGTAGACTGGCAATGGCAAGGAAAGCGTTTCTGAAGAAGAGAAATTTGTTAACATCGAGTATAGATTTAAGTGTCAGGAAGTCATTTCTGAAAGTATTTGTATGGAGTGTAGCCATGTATGGAAGTGAAACATGGACGGTAAATAGTTTGGACAAGAAGAGAATAGAAGCTTTCGAAATGTGGTGCTACAGAAGAATGCTGAAGATTAGATGGGTAGATCACATAACTAATGAGGAAGTATTGAATAGGATTGGGGAGAAGAGAAGTTTGTGGCACAACTTGACCAGAAGAAGGGATCGGTTAGTAGGACATGTTCTGAGGCATCAAGGGATCACCAATTTAGTATTGGAGGGCAGCGTGGAGGGTAAAAATCGTAGGGGGAGACCAAGAGATGAATACACTAAGCAGATTCAGAAGGACGTAGGTTGCAGTAGGTACTGGGAGATGAAGAAGCTTGCACAGGATAGAGTAGCATGGAGAGCTGCATCAAACCAGTCTCAGGACTGAAGACCACAACAACAACAACAATTACGTGTCAGATCCAGAAAAATGTTATGCCAGTCAATTTGTGTCTTACAGGTCTGCTGTTTCAGCGCAAAAATTTCCCGCGCATCATTCTAAAAAACGTTTGTGAACGCTGTATTTTTCGAATAAGTCATTCAAGCAACCATATATTTGTTTAAATCTTTTTTATCTCATCAGTATCAACATAATTCTTTGAAATCCTAGTGTTAGATGGAACACCCGGTCCTAGGGAGCCTAGACCAAAGAAGGCATCGAGAAACCTCGATCGAAGCTTGTATTTTCGATAGACTTGCTCACACATAAAATAATTGTAATCTGAAAACATGTAAGGAAAGCCAGCGGCACATTCACTACCGTAGTGCTTATTTCATTGTTCTAAATCAAAACTCCGTAAGTCACCTGACAGTGCGTGGCGGAGGGTACTTCTGGTACTCCTCCATTCCCTGTACTATTCGTGAATGGCGCGTGGGAAGAATGATTGTCGGTAAGCCTCTGTATTAGATCTAATTCTCGAATTTTCTCCTAGTGGTCATTTCACGAGACGTATGTGGTAGGAAGTTGTGGTGTCACCGCCAGACACCACACTTGATAGGTGGTAGCCTCTAAATCGGCCGCGGTCCGCTGGTATACGTCGGACCCGCGTGTCGCCACTGTCAGTGATTGCAGACCGAGCGCCGCCACACGGCAGGTCTAGAGAGACGTCCTAGCACTCGCCCCAGTTCTAGAGCCGACTTTGCTAGCGATGCTACACTGACAAATACGCTCTCATTTGCCGAGACGGTAGTTAGCATAGCCTTCAGCTACGTCATTTGCTACGACCTAGCAAGGCGCCATTACCAGTTTATATTGAGATTGTAAAACATGTACCGTCAAGAGCGATGTACACCAATTATGGATTAATGTTAAGTATTCCAGCAGCAACGTACCTTATTAGCTATATTAATTACATTGTCCTGTTCCAGACCTAACGCCAGTTTGCGTGAGCTTAAACGCGTGCATTTCGGCCTCCTCTAGCAACACGGTGTTGGCTCTTCTGCCAACACAACAGAAGTAATATATTGTCTGACCCTTCCCGGAAAGTACTCTCTCGACATTTCAATAGTAAACGTTTCCGCGCTGCACACCGCTCCTCTTGTAACGTCTGTTGAGCACCTATGTAATGCTCTCGCTCCAACTGAACGATCCCAAAACGCAAGGCGCTGTTATTCGTTAGATCTTCTCTGTCTCTTCTATCAGTCCTACCTGGTACGGGTCCCGGATTGACGATCAATAGTCAAGAACCGGTCGAAGAAGTTCCTTGTAAGTCACTTCTTTAGTGAATAAGCTACATTTCCTTAAGACAAATTCTAGCATCTGATTTTTCTATTACTTCTAATATATGGCCATTCCACTTGCGATCGCTCCGGATAGGTTCTTCTATATATTTTACGATTGTTAATGTTTCCATCAATTTTTAATCAATAATGTAGCTGTACAGTAGTGGATTTGTTTTCCTATGTATTCTCAGTAAGTTACATTTATTTATGTTCATGGTCAACTGCCAGTGCCTGCAATCCTCTGTAGGTAATTTTTCAAATCGATACTGTCTTCTGGCATTGCTACTTTCTTATAGACGACGTCATCATCTGCGAACAGACTTAAAGAGCTTCCGGCGCTTTCTACAAGATCATTTATGTACATTGTAAACAGTAACGGTCCTATCACGTTTTCTTGTGGTACTTCGGAAATTACCTTTACATCGCTCGATTTTGTTCCGTTAAGAGCGACGTGCTGAATTCTGTCTGCAGTAAAGTCTTGAATCCAATCGCGAATATGAGCCGATCCTCGGTAAGGTGGTATATTTTCAGTAAATGGCAGTGCGGGACAGTGTCAATTGCCACCCTGAAGTCGAGGAACACAGCAACCTGAGCGCTGATGTTTACAGCACTGTGGATCTCGTGGGCGAACAAAATGAGCTGAGTTTCACGTGATCTGTTTTTGGCGAATATATTATGACTTCCAAAAACATCGTAATACATGAGCATGAAACGTGATCTATATTTCTACAAGAGACTGACATTAACGGTATGGACCTTTATTTACAGGTATCGGTCCTACGACCCTTCTTGGAAACGATAATGAGTTCTACTTTTTTCCAGTCGCTGTGTCCCTTCGTTGCTTCAGCGACGTACGATAAACTGCTGCTAGAAGGGAAGCAAGTTCTTTTGCATAATCTGTGTAGAATCTTACAGGTATCTCATCTGTTCCAGATGCGTTTTCGCTAGAAAGCGGTTCTAGTTGTTTTTCTAGTCCGCGATCAGTTCTCAGTATCTGCCATTTCAAAGTTCGTACGATGATGAAAAGGAAGGACCGTATTACGATCTCCCCCGGTGAACCATTTAGGAAGACCAGATTCAGATCTTGACCTTCACTCTGTTATTTTTCTTTTCTGAGCCATTATGGTCACAGTGACTGAATAGACGATTTCGAACCGCTTACTGATATTGCTTAAAATCGAAACGTCATAGGGTTTCCAGACAGATCGGTTGAGAAAACTTTACTTTAAAAGTCACTTAACATTTATCTCATTGTTCTCCTTACTCTTATTTTCGCTTTGTCCAGCTTTTGTTTGTCAGCTAAGTTTTGACTTCTTTTGAATCTGTAATGAAGCTCTCTTTTTCACGTAACAGCTTTCTAGAACAGCTACTAAACCACGGTGGGTCTTTCCCTTCCCTTAAGGCAGGGCTTCACAACATACGTGCTCGCGGAGCAAGCTGTGAGCAGCAAGGCGCGAGCACGGAGCAGCGCGAGCACGCTACCCCTACTACCGGACCAGAGCGGAGAGTGGGGAAAGTCACGTGGGGCACACAACAGCTGCCGCCAGTCAATGTAAATCCGCGGCCACCTGCAGGGGTATCACTCACGAATTATTACTGCGACAAATGAAACAAATAAAGGAGAATGTACACATGCCACATAATTTTATTGGCTTAGTGTATGCCTCTACATTCGCATTAATTTGTGAACTGTTACACAATAAAACATGTCACTGAAGTGTGGGATTCTCGGTTATCTTGTACTTTTTGCCCTTTACAATTGCGTCTATGTTCGGAGTAATTGTTCTTGTGCATTTTAGGCGCAGCGTGCAGTTTAAATTTCGATCAGACAATGCGTTTCTCAGGCGCGTCTTGTTACATTTCATTGCAGAGAACAGTTGTTCACAAACATACGTGGAACCGAACATTGATATTATTGTAGCCGCCAGTTTGTGCAAACGAGGAAATCTATCCTGAGGGAAGTGTCTGTAGAATTCCAAAATGTTTTTCTTGTTCTGAAATTTGTCTCTGTATTCTCTGTCACACTGCAGGTCAATAATTTCTTGCAGCAGCTCAGGACGAATCTCTTAAATATTCGCTGAATATGGAGAGAACAGATCAAAATCACTGTCTAATGCTGTCAGATCTTGAAAGCGCTGATCAACTAAACTATGTGAATAACGTTCACAGTCTTTGTGAACATCTTGCATGGATGATAATTTAGGAAAATGAGCTAGGTTTCCTGTTTCCAGCTGACTCACCCAAACTGTCAATTTCATTTTAAAAGCTCGTATTCGATCTATGAAATGAGTAATTAGCAGATCTTTACCTTGTAGTAAAATGTTCAAAGCATTCAGATGGCTAGTTAAATCTGCTAAGAACGCGAGATCACATTCAAACGTGCGCGCGCATTTCCCCTCCCTCCCCTCCCTCCCTTCTCCGCGACCTTGCACCTGCTCGCGAGCACGTGCCTGAGCAGACGCGAGTACTCGCGCTCAAAACCGGCCAGTTGTTAAGCCCTGCCTTAAGGCCTTGCGCGGAACATATTTGTCTAAGGCATGTTGACCCATAATTTTGAATTTTTTCCCATTTGTTACGTTCAGTTTGAGGGGGTTTATTAATGTCGCTGGTCGCAACTGCTGTAAAGACGTGTTTCTCATTGTTTCGTGAACAAGTTATTTTGCTCTGGTTGTCAGTTTTCATCATTATATTTTTTTAATTTATTGTTTAAAAAGAAGAAGTTCGTCCATTACGATGAGCGGCACTAAGAAGCTGAGTGGTGCACAAAATATAAAAAAGGACTATTGAGCGAAGAAAGGAAGAGGCCATTCATGTTAAAACATTTGGCGAATGTTTCTCTAAGCTTGTAAATGCAAGCCGCCCGATCGGTATTTGCAACATTAACTGGCAAGACGAAATTTCAACACCGTTTAGAGAAAGCGTTTATGAAAGTGAAATGTGTGGCTTTAGTGGTGGCAGAGTTAGGAGTGGAAGCGACATTATTGTTGGCGTTGATACATTTACTTCGTTTGGTTCTCGGAATAAACCGCATCAGTCTGATCTGTTTTGCTTTTATTCCAAGGTTAAAATGGATATTTCTGTCCTACCTACGTGCCCCCTTCCCACCCGAAACACGACACAACGTGAGTCGAGCTTGATTCTTCCGTCGCCCCCATACAGATTTCTTTTCACAGCAGAAAGATAACTGCAAGCAGAAAAATAACTGTTAAGTATAGCGTCCATTGTAGGTTTCTTTTAGTTAGTCTCATTATTGCTTGTATTTTTGGTAATATGGAATTTTAATTTTGTGGGAGAACAAAAAAATTATGAAAACTGATGAGCCGTGGTAAAAATTGCTGTTTTGAAGAGCGCGCCGCAGCGTTTGTGTGAAGCAGTCGCCCTCTGTTTCTGGCGGTGGCACCGTTGTGGTAATCGCAACTTTGGTATCTCCCTCTGGTGGGAAAGGGGAAAGGTAGCCTGTTCACGTGCATTCAAGGGACGCTATGAGCTCGCTAGGAGGCGAGTTTGGTCAGTTGGTCAGCCGGGTTAGTGTGGGGCAGTCAGTGTCTGTCTGTCGTCCGGAGTGCTAGTATGTGTTAGGCCGCCAGTCTGCTCGAGTTTGTTCAGGCAATGGTCATTGGCGGTTGGATCGATCGGTTGGTCGGTCGTGCACAGGGACACAAGATGACTTGAGCGTCGGCGCATGTGAGGTCGCCACGTGAGTCCAGTGGGCCGCGCCGTATAGCGAGGGGTAGTGGCTTCGCGGTCGACACTAGAGCAACAGGAGTCAACCCACGACATCGGGCTGGCCGGTGTGAGCTGCGACGCCGTGAGACGGGAGATCGGCGCGCCTTCCTGCGTCCGTTGAAGCGGCTGGCAGCGGACGGTTCGGGAGAGCTTTGGGGGTGCAGCGCCAGGTCTTCGCCAGAAATCGCAGTTTATTAGAAGTTAGGTGACTGGAGATATGTTGTTTCATTAACTTGTTAAATTCTGCTCGTTTTCTTGGTCAGTCTCTCGTCCCCAGCTTGCTCGTCTGTCTCTCGTCGACATTTGTTAGGCAGTTAGTGTCTGTCTGTCTGTCTGTCTGTCTGTCTGTCGGTCTGCCGTACGTTAATAGCTGCCTCTGTCATGTTGTCGGATTCTGTGTTAACGAATTTATTGCTTGAAGTGTAACGGCCGAATTCCTGAAATATGTTTTTATCTTGCCTATCATCTTGAGAAGCGGTATATGTGTAATGTAGAGCATGTTTGCATATTTTATGTAAGACTGCATTTCATGGATTTTTTAATTAAATGGTAATTTTAGTATATAAAGTTGGCACCCTTCCACCGTAAGAGTTTTTTTAAAAATCAAGTTGCACCTTCGGTGGCAAGTTAATTTTTTAATGTTAGTGTTTTGTACCATTTCCATCCCTCCTACGGGGTGCATAATTTATTTGCTTGTGTGAGTTGTTAAAATTTTTAGTTTATAGTGATCTGGTGTGTTGCAGATTTGCACTAGTGTAGTCTTTCAGAGGTTGTTGTGAGAGGTCGTGACTACGGCCATGTCAAAAGGCAGTGGCAAGGTTCTCAGCCCGAATGCTCAAACTGTCAATATTTGTTCTTTCTGGCTCTGAATAAAATTGTAACTTGATGTTTTGAGGGTGCTTTCTGATTATAATTTTAAATCTGTTTTTTAAAAAAAGGCTTTTAGGAATAAAATTTCCATTTGTTGAAAGAAATTTAATTTGTTTTCATCAGTTGCCCACTGGCAACTACTTCCACGCTCACATAGTGTGATTAAATGTGTTAATGTTCTTGATGAATCGCTAGTAAATACAATGAATTCTTAAGAAAAGGTTTTGAAAGTAAATTCCTGGTTCAACTGAAAACGTCAAAAGTCGAAAATAAACGAATGGTGAGGGCGCAGCAGGAGGAAGGGCGGCGCCGTCTGTAAAGACCGCCCTTTGGGACTCAATGTATAATATCTCCGATGTCGTACATTTGTAGTAACACTAAGCTGGTCCTACACTCGTTCCCACGATTGGAAGCAGAAGCTGTACCTGGTGAGTGCGATCTGGAAAGTCTTATAGCCGGCGATGAAGGAGGCGAGCTTGGTGAGGGACTGCTTGCCGCTTCCACCCACGCCGACCAGCATGACGTTGCCGCGCGGGTGGCGGATGACGCGCGAAATCTTGACCAGGTGCAGCATGGCGTCCGGGAAGAAGACGAGGTCCATGCCGGCGCCCCGCACCATCTCGTTGAACTGCGAGAGGAACATGTCGAGGCGCTCACGCAGCTCGCCGAACTCGGACACCGGCTCGTACACCTTGGGCAGCTCCATGTCTGCGTCCTCGCCCTCCTCCCCCGTCGGCTCCGGCGCGTCCCTGCACCACAAACTCAGTAAGTGCTGGCTGGGCCCATAGCAGATAAGGCGATGATTTGGAAACTGCAGTGGGTGACCAAAAGCCACATGTGATGTGAGAAACGTGCGTGTGTTTGGAGCTTACGGGCGCCCAAAGCTGAGGTTATCAGCGCCGTGGGAACCGTATATCTGTACACTTTGAGTTGCACTCTACCAATACTTGGGTTCGGTAGTTTTTGGTACAGTACATAAATTACGTAGTAAATAGTAGAATAACCTTCTGGTATTGATAGCACTGGTATGGAAAGAGACATAAATGAATGTGTTTTTTTTTTTTTTTTTTACACATTATTAGAACTGCACATCGTTCAGTGCTAGTCCACTGCGTATTTTATATCCTTACAGAATATAAACTGCGTTTTATAAGTAATAAAAATTAGCTGACCGCGTAAATTCTGCGCTTTGACATAACCAAAGGAATTACGTTTGAAGCAAAAAAAAGTTGTTTATGAATAACAGAAACATGTTTCAATTTGCACGGCGAAGTATTGGAGCGATATTTGATATATTTTTTTCGTTTTTACTGTTCCACCTTTTCCCTAGAAAACTGCACATTATAAATCTGTAATGTTTCCATTATTTTTACTACTACATCCCTCTGTTTCACGATGCAAATCAACACTTTTTGACTAAACATAAATTAAAAACATTGATGATTCCAATTCTGCTGTAAATACCGTTTATTATCAAGCAACATGTATCTACATGTACATATACACTCCGCTAGCCACCAAGCGGTGTGTGGCGGAGGGCACAATTCGCGCCAAAGTCATATTTGCCCCCCTCTGTTCCACTCGCGGATCGCGCGAGGGAATAACGACTGTCTGAACGCCTCAGTACGAGCTCTTATTTCCCTTATCTTTGAATGATGATCTTTACGTGATTTTAAAGTTGGTGGTAATAATATATGCTCTACATCCTCGTTGAAGATTGGATTTCGGAATTTAATGAGCAGCCCCTTCCGTTTAGCGCATCGTCTGTCTGCAAGTGTGTCCCACTTCAAACTTTCTATGAGATTTGTAACGCTCACGCGATGGCTAAATGTACCAGTCACGAATCTTGCCGCTCTTCTTTGGACCTTCTCAATCTCTTGAATCAGACCCGACTGGTTATGGTCCCATACAGATGAACAATACTCTAAGACTGGACGAACTAACGTATTGTAAGCTATTTCCTTTGTTGAAGGACTGCATCGCTTCAGGATTCTACCAATAAACCGCAATCTAGAGTTCGCCTTACCCGTTACTTGTGTAATCTGATCATTCCATTTGAGATCATTTCGAATAGCCACAGCCAGATACTTGACTGATGTTACCGCTTCCAAAGACTGATCATTTATTTAGTAGATAGGAGGATATCTATATAGAACAAAAATGTTACGTAGATTACGTGGCTCTTTATATGTCCGCACTCAGTTTTTAGACAGTTCAACGCTTCTGGTTTCTGGGGAAATTTAGTAAGACAGTGACTGCATACGTAAAGACAGCTCTCGTTACGAGGTAACGCGCGACAGGTATGCCACACAGGTAACATACAGGTAACACAGATATAACATTGCCGGGCGGAGTGGCCGAGCGGTTCTAGGCGCTACAGTCTGGAACCGCGAAACCGCTACGGTCGCAGGTTCGAATCCGGCCTCGGGCATGGATGTGTGTGATTTCCTTAGGTTAGTTAGGTACAAGTAGTTCTAAGTTCTAGGGGACTGATGACCGCAGCAGTTAAGTCCCATAGTGCTCAGAGCCATTTGAACCACGATATAACATTAATTGACCAAAGGTACTAGGAAAAGTACTGTAGTTACGCTCACTTCTGATAGTCTACGGAAGCCCGCGGTAACTCTGAAACTCGGTTCACTCGTCATGAACATTGGTTACCTTTTGGCATTTTTTATTGAATTAAATTTTTCCTCTGGCATTCACATTGTGATGTACCTGTAATCGTGAAGCACAGTCGGTTAAGCTGTGCCCAGTGATACAGTACCTTCTCTAGTATTCAACAGTAACTCGGATTCCCCGCCAAGCGTGAATATCGCTACGAAGGGTACGTCAGAGGTACTGCAGCTCTGTACCACAGCCCCAGCGTGCTCCAGCGGAGGGCGCCGCTCTGAGCATGTCGCATGAGCCCGTCCACTGACGCCGCAGTGGTCGCGGCCCCACACTTCAGCGGCACTTCTCGCTGTTTTCTGAAGCCTTTGATACACGCCAATGATAGCAGAGTGATTGTCCTTATCCGTGTTTACATTTTCCGATTCGGATCGCTCCCTGGACTTTGCGCATGCTCACGACGACTATCACTACGCTCTGGACTTTGTTTCCGGCTAGCCGTTCACTTCATGAACACTGCCGTCATCGTTTACACGAACCGTCTGTTTGTTGCACCGATCTCTGTATCACCGCTAATTCGAGTGATCGTAAGCTATATTCTACCTACGAGGAGTAACAGAGAAAAATCTTTGCTCCGAACAATGCTTGGAATTTACTATTGCTCGTGCAGCACAAAGCATTATTAGTATTAGTAAGTAAGATATTGCATACTGTATGTATTCGTTACTACAGGGTGTTTAAAAAATGACCGGTATATTTGAAACGGCAATAAAAACTAAACGAGCAGCGATAGAAATACACCGTTTGTTGCAATATGCTTGGGACAACAGTACATTTCAGGCGGACAAACTTTCGAAATTACAGTAGTTACAATTTTCAACAACAGATGGCGCTGCAAGTGATGTGAAAGATATAGAAGACAACGCAGTCTGTGGGTGCGCCATTCTGTACGTCGTTTTTCTGCTGTAAGCGTGTGCTGTTCACAACGTGCAATTGTGCTGTAGACAACATGGTTTATTCCTTAGAACAGAGGATTTTTCTGGTATTGGAATTCCACCGCCTAGAATACAGTGTTGTTGCAACAAGACGAAGTTTTCAAAGGAGGTTTAACGTAACCAAAGGACCGAAAAGCGATACAATAAAGGATCTGTTTGAAAAATTTCAACGGACTGGGAACGTGACGGATGAACGTGCTGGAAAGGTAGGGCGACCGCGTACGGTAACCACAGAGGGCAACGCGCAGCTAGTGCAGCAGGCGATCCAACAGCGGCCTCGGATTTCCGTTCGCCGTGTTGCAGCTGCGGTCCGAATGACGCCAACGTCCACGTATCGTCTCATGCGCCAGAGTTTACACCTCTATCCATACAAAATTCAAACGCGGCAACCCCTCAGCGCCGCTACCATTGCTGCACGAGAGACATTCGCTAACGATATAGTGCACAGGATTGATGACGGCGATATGCATGTGGGCAGCATTTGGTTTACTGACGAAGCTTATTTTTACCTGGACGGCTTCGTCAATAAACAGAACTGGCGCATATGGGGAACCGAAAAGCCTCATGTTGCAGTCCCATCGTCCCTGCATCCTCAAAAAGTACTGGTCTGGGCCGCCATTTCTTCCAGAGGAATCATTGGCCCATTTTTCAGATCCGAAACGATTACTGCATCACGCTATCTGGACATTCGCGTGAATTTGTGGTGGTACAAACTGCCTTAGACGACACTGCGAACACCTCGTGGTTTATGCAAGATGGTGCCCGGTCACATCGCACGGCCGACGTCTTTAATTTCCTGAATGAATATTTCGATGATCGTGTGATTGCTTTGGGCTATCCGAAACATACAGGAGGCGGCGTGGATTGGCCTCCCTATTCGCCAGACATGAACCCCTGTGACTTCTTTATGTGGGGACACTTGAAAGACCAGGTGTACCGCCAGAATCCAGAAACAATTGAACAGCTGAAGCAGTACATCTCATCTGCATGTGAAGCCATTCCGCCAGACACGTTGTCAAAGGTTTCGGGTAATTTCATTCAGAGACTACGCCATATTATTGCTACGCATGGTGGATATGTGGAAAATATCGTACTATAGAGTTTCCCAGACCGCAGCGCCATCTGTTGTTGAAAATTGTAACTACTGTAATTTCGAAAGTTTGTCTGCCTGAAAATGGACTGTTGTCCCAAGCATATTGCAACAAACGGTGTATTTCTATCGCTGCTCGTTTAGTTTTTATTGCCGTTTCAAATATACTGGTCATTTTTGAAACACCCTGTAAGTTGGTTTGGTTTGTTTGGGGGAAGAGACCAAACAGCAAAGTCATTGGTCTCATCGGATTAGGGAAGGACGGGGAAGGAAGTCGGCCGTGCCCTTTCAAAGGAACCATCCCGGCATTTGCCTGGAGCGATTTAGGGAAATCACTGAAAACCTAAATCAGGATGGCCGGAAGCCAGATTAAACCGTCGTCCTCCCGAATGCGACGTTACTAAGTAATGAGCATTCTGCGAGATTGGAAGTGTCGATTCGTTACGGCCTGAATTGTTTCGATACTTGCATGTTTTCTCCCTAGCACATATTTCCTCCCCGTCTCTGGCCAATTCGGTAACTTTCGTAAGCCTCCAATTCGTTACCCTTGGTGGACATGCAGTAACAAAAATTTTCGTTAGTCAGCTGTATTCTTTCCCGTACGTTCGTCCCGCCTCGGTAGTTTTCGTATTCCTCCAGTGTTTTATTCTCAGCGGAACAAGTCGTCATTGACATAGAGCACCGATTACATTTTGTCACATCCCGTGTTTACTTTCTCTGTTTGAAATTCGTGTCCGACTGGGTGGAGTCGACAGTATTAGTAATCTTTCAGTTCCTTGTTTCCACGCACTGTTGTTTCTGCCGTACGGAAAATAGACGGTTTTTCGATAACTCATGGTGTTAAACGGTGCTACGGCAGGTGTTACGAACACAGCTTCTGCTGTCCGGCTTACGTATGTTGCCATGCCTTGTCATTGGAGACGCCGACAGACATAGATCAGAATTGTCGTGTTTGGCGGTAGAGGCAATGGCCTGGCGATTCAGTTTGGAATTATTTTGATACAAAAAACAAGTTCAACTCTCGTAGTTTTAAGCTGTTATAATTAATGCCACCACAGCCATGGCGACTGTTCATCAGAGTATAGAAGAGAAAAATCAGTTAAGGCAACAGGTTCCTTTCAAATAGTGCGTTCAAGAGCACGGCTATACCCACAACTAAATACAAGGGTTGGAACTTTAATAGTGGGAACTATTTATTTACAGCTCGTACAAAATATATACGTGTTTAAAAGTTCTACTGGCCTTCAAAGTAGTCACCAGCATTGTGTATAACCCGTTGCTAGCGATGTGGAAATCGTAGGATACTCTTAGCAGTGCCAGTTGTGTTGAGAGTTCGAGCGGCGCGGTCTATTGCCCGACGAATTTGTAGCAGTTCTGAAGTGAATGGCGTGAAGTGTTACCTTCAGTTTAGAAATCGAGTTGTACTCACGAGGGCTTAAGTCAGGGGAGCGCAATAGGTGTTCTAGCACTTAGCAGCCACATCAAACAAATAGTAACAAAATGGTTGAAACGGCTTTGAGCACTGTGGGACTTAACTTCTGAGGTCATCAGTCCCCTAGAACATCATTTTGCAGGACAATGCTCAAGCACCTACAGTGCAAGCTGTTACTGATTTGTTTGACTCGTGGGGCTGTTACGTGCTATTCCATCTACAGCACGCCCCTGACTTAAGTCCTCATGAGTTCAACTCGATTTCTAATCTAAAGGAAACACTTCACGGCACTCGCTTCAGAACTGCTACAAATTCGCCGGGCAGTAAATCGCGCAGCTCGAACTGTCAACACAACTGGCACTGCTAAGAGTATCCTACGACTTTCACATCGCTGACAACGGGTTATATACAATGCTGGTGACTACTTTGAAGGTCAGTAAAACTTTGAAACACGTGTCTATTTTGTACGAACTGTAAATAAATAGTTGCCACCATTAAAGTTGCAACCCTCATAGATTAGCAAAACAGGCATTATGTGCAATCGTTGTATCAGTAATGGTATTAAATACGGAAGTGACGACTGACGAATAATTTTTAACGGGACGACAACTGCTGTTTTAACAAATATGACTCTGTAAGTTCTGAATGTGTTAACATATATTGTTTCATGCAATGTTTGTTTACATTTTGCGCTAGACTGAAACTTTAATATTACATATATTTGTCCTGTTTCAACATATTTATTTGTCAGTAACAGCAATGTCGAGTAATTGTTGCTTTTACGGATGCGAATCGAAATACGTGAAAGGTGAGACAGTTACTTTTCATAGTGATGCGTGAGCTGGGAGGCAATGTACGTTTCAAGGCGAAAATCCTTTTCAGTGTATTTGAATGCTCACTTTACAGATGACCCTATTCTACACCTGCAACAAAGCTTTTAAACGCCGTGGCAAGGAAGCAAAGAGAGCCTTGATATGTTTCTAAGGAATTTTTCTCCCTCTGGTTTGTATGCGGGAAAACAAAACAACTGAAGCAGTTGCTGGAGCACCGTTATGAAAAAGTCACCAATGATCTATTCTCCAGAGATTCATGACGAGTGACAGGTCGAGCGAATAACAGGCTACGAAAGCAGTGGTACTCGCCGTTCTTGGCTCTAAGCACTATGGGACTTAACGTCTGAGGTCATCAGTCCCCTATACTTAGAACTACTTAAACCTAACTAACCTAAGGACATCACACACATCTATGCCCGAGACTGAAGCGCCTAGAACAGCTCGGCCACAGCGGCCAGCTCGCCGTTCTTCAAAGAGAGCTTATACATATATCGTCACGTTGTATTGTACAAATACAGCCCGTGGAGTTATCAGAAACAGGGGCAGGACCTTAGGCTCTATAACCTCCCTCATGTCCTCCACCGTAGCTGAGTGGAGCCGGCACGGTAGCTCAACGTGTTCTGTCAGATCGACAACTGCCCTCTGTAATAAAAAAAAAATGAGTGAGTGGATCAACGATGAACTTGAACATGCGTCATGGGACATCCACCCCGAGAAAATACAACAACCATTAACGAACAAAATGACATTTAAAAAAAGAAAGAAGGAAAGGTGGACAGCGCCGGCTTGTCATGCCGAGGGGCCCGGGTTCGATTCCCGGCTGAGTTGATTTCCTCCGCTCAGGGACTAGGTATTTGTGTCGTCTTCATCATCTTCATTTGATCTTAATCGACGCGCTGGTCGCCAAAGTGACGTCACTTCAAAAGACTTGCACCAGGCGATCAAGTCTAGTCGCTGGGAGGCCCTCGCCACACCTCCCCGATGGCTCAGTTAATGTTCAGACTGCCCTCAATACATAACAGTTGATATCATAGTTTTATCCAATTGGGCACCGAATCACTGAAGTTGGTGCTTGTCCGCTTTCCCATCGGACAACAGAGGCAGCCAGATTGTGGTAGTTACCATAGCGCCTATCACATCTGCGGCTTTTATTTTAGACAGGATGAAGGGGTACTCATTGTAAAATACTACATTTTGCCACGGCGGTATTCACGGACACGTTGCGGTCTGAGGCCTCAATGAGAGAAGGTGAGCACAATGGCTTGCGTGCCACCAGTCCAACGCGCAGTAGGAGGAGGAGATTTGTGTTTAACGTCCCGTCGACAATGAGGTCATTAGAGACGGAGCGCAAGCTCGGGTGAGGGAAGGATGGGGAAGGAAATCGGCCGTGCCCTTTCAAAGGAACCATCCCGGCATTTTGCCTGAAGCGATTTAGGGAAATCACGGAAAACCTAAATCAGGATGGCCGGAGACGGGATTGAACCGTCGTCCTCCCGAATGCGAGTCCAGTGTGCTAACCACTGCGCCACCTCGCTCGGTCCAGCGCGCAGTAGACAGCGCCGACGCAGACGGGTGCACACTTGTTGCGGTGCTCCAGCGTCGAGCCAACACTTCGAACAGGGCTCTGGGATCGGTTACGACAACGCAAATAATACCAGTTGCTCTGTGGTTTGGTCACACAGCACGGTCTAGCACCAATTAAACTTCGTCACTGTCTTCCCTCCATTGGTTCTACGCATGCAACGCTACAGCAGCAAAAAGCCATTTCCGTACTTGCTGAGATGCCGTTGCCGACAAACCCATTTTCTAGAGACGAGTGATTATTTCCCGTTTTAACTGACATGGTGGTATTTCTCTCTTCGATATTGGCGAGAATTCTGAAACTCTGTTTCCTTGTTGCTTCCATAGTGCTGGAAGGATAGGGGGCAATAGCTGCTTTAAACCTTATTATGGAAAATGATAACTATTTACGATTATTTTATCTCCAGTCAGCTGTGTTTAGGTCTGTCACTGTCTGTGTCCAGTCAGCTATGCCTGTTGTTATGTGCGAAAGATTTCGAAGTTTTAAGGCTTCATCTTAGGCAAATTAGCTTGGTAATCAGTGGCGTATGTCTCGCCAAGTACATCGGATCATTAACGCCAGCATGTTCTAGTCTGGTTACTAAGCGACTACAAAGTTAATCTAAAAGCATCATAAGCCAGCATCCCTGCGCATGGTTAGTATGTGACTGGTAAGCTGAACTAAAGAATTTTAACTGAACTGGTCAGAACCTCTTCAGGTACATTGGCTAATTTATCCATGTCGTTTATCGGGTTATTACAAACCAACATCTTCTGTTCTTATTACTAAGCGACTGATCAGTTCAGTTAAAATTCTTTAATTCAACTTACCAGTCACATACTAACCATGCGCAGGGATGCTGGCTTATGATGCTTTTAGATTAACTTTGTAGTCGCTTAGTAACCAGACTAGAACATGCTGGCGTTAATAATCTGATGTACTTGACGAGATGTACGCCATTGATTACCAAGCTAATTTGCCTAAGATGAAGCCTTAAAGCTTCGAAATCTTTCGCACATAACAGGCATAGCTGACTGGACACAGATTACAAGAGAATGGATAGTTTTTATTCTCCATAATAAGATACTGGAACTTGCTCTTATTTTACCATTTCGTTTGACAGTTGTTACGTGAGTGAATTTGATATTACATTGACCTTTGGGATTAGACAACACTGGGCGCTACTGGGCCTATATGTATGCCATCCTTCTAGTTCGGATTTGTTAGAGGCATTCTTTTTAGGTATTGCGATTATCATAAGTTGTAGTGCTTATAAATATTAGCTTTGAGCGGTGAAAAGACGGTTGCTGTCCTCGTATTGTGTGAAACTGAGATTCGATTCAAATTCATGTCTGCTTGCTGAAAGGAAATTAATCAGAACGTTTCATACTATTAAATTTGGGTGGTGAAGAGATTACCTACGTACCTCATGAAGTCGACGAAAACATGCTCAGATTTAACCATTTCGCTGTACGAAGGACCTAGCAACTCGGTAACCACTCGAACCAATTCATGGTCAAACCAGTCCTTGTCTGATTGCAGAGTGAACCTAAAACGGAAAATAAGATTAAAATGTGTCAAATATACTGCAAACAGATTACATTAATTTTATGTAGGTTCTTAATCCTCTAAGAGATACATAATAATGGAACAGTAAGAGTTTCTTAACTTTACTCGCATAACATACCGGTCAGAGAAGACGCGTGTGCACTCGTGTTTCCAGAGTACCATTAGTACTGACTCATTCTCGATGACAGTTGAAAGGGTGCCCACCATTCCTTGCCAAATGCGAGACAGATCCCGAAGACTGAACACGTAATGAAATTTCGCAGGCGTCGGTAGTAATTTCGCCTATAGGACCAAAAGATATTCGTATCTAAGTAATCAGTGATGTACGACAGTTACTGTTAAATACTTGTCTACTAAGCAATATGGAATATCAAATAAAACATTTAGAAAAAAAAATTACAATGAAAATGTACCTCGCTGGAGCACATGATGCCCACTAGGAGCGTTTACGAACTGCGCTGTTGAGGAGATTCAGTAGAAGTAGCTAGCACGTCGGAGAGAAAACGGTGCGGTTGCCTCGGACTTAGGAATAGTTTGGCCTGTCATGTAGTTGTAGTGTAGTTACATCATGTTCTGTGTAATTTACAAAATTTCATGTCTTAGCCAGTTGTAACAGTTTTCTTCTTTGATCGCGCTTAATTGAACCATCCGTCATGCTCATTTTTACGACCCCTGAAGTTTGTCACCATCCGCAGTTATACCTCACGTGGTCTCTGCACCTAGTTTGACACACATGGTGGCAACTTGATATTTGTCTAAACAAACAGCATTTGAGATTACAAAACCTAGACGTAGACTGAATGCCTGCTTACGTCCTAGTATGATGTCAAAAATAATAGCCGCGCGGGATTAGCCGAGCGGTCTTTG
The DNA here is from genome assembly GCF_023864275.1 of Schistocerca cancellata. Classification (NCBI taxonomy): domain Eukaryota; kingdom Metazoa; phylum Arthropoda; class Insecta; order Orthoptera; family Acrididae; genus Schistocerca; species Schistocerca cancellata. The sequence goes on along the minus strand of NC_064629.1, from coordinate 872,515,164 downwards.
GCGCTACAGTCATGGACTGTGCGGCTGCTCCCGGCGGAGGTTCGAGTCCTCCCTCGGGCATGGGTGTGTGTGTTTGTCCTTAGGATAATTTAAGTTAGGTAGTGTGTAAGCTTAGGGACTGATGACCTTAGCAGTTAAGTCCCATACGATTTCACACACATTTGAACATTTTTTAAAAATAATAACCAATTCTCTTTTTATAATGTCACTTAAAATCCGTCTTGATTGCGAATTTGTTTATTCATATGACCGGTTTCGGTTCATTCAGAACCATCTTCAGATCTGATATTTCAGTTACAGGAGTAACTGAATGAACCGAAACCGGTCATATGGATAAAAAAAAATTTTCAATCAAGACGGATTTTAAGTAACATTATAAAATCACTGATTGCTGTTATTCCATAAGACATTATGTCTGTTTTTGCAACATTCACTTTTTCAGCATCAAAAGCAAACATTTTATTCCAATGTATAGAGTTGAGGTGATTTACAATTCAAGTAGGTTTCTTTTCACTGTCTGACTGACTGTCGTATACAAGGTCGCAAAAGACAAACTGTCCATGTATTTAATTGCGCCCAGATAAAAATCATATAGACACCACAATCCAACTCCTAAATCGTAGAAACCATGGACATTTCATGGAACACCATTTCACTGATTTACTGTGAGTTTCTGTACTTTGACAAAACCGTCCGTAAGGGGATCAACTACTGTGATCAACAACGTGTAGGTGAGTGGATTCTCCATCGGCTAGGTAGTTGTAAAACGGCATTTGGAAAAGGAAGAGAGCAAAAACGTACTCGCCAGTTCAATGTGGAGTTTTTCGCAATCACTCCTCGCTACAGATCCCAATTCTTCAGCAAATATCACTTCTAAGTGAGACAGAGATTAACTTGGATCCAAGAACACTGTTAGTGTACGCTTGAGAAATCGCCCCGAGCTGCAGCACTGGCACAAGCCTGCTGAAGTTCCATGAGGTGATTGATCACTCTCCCAGTAAGATTACGACCGAGACTAGTAGTGGTATCTCTTCATAAAGGGAATGTTTACGTCAGATGAAATGAAGCTCCTGTAATGTAGACTGTATGTAAACTGAATAGGGAGTAGCGCTTGTGGGAGAAGTACACTGCGCAACAGAATCACTTTTTCGAAACCCTCAAATTGTCTTCTATGAAGACGCATAAATTTGAAATTTGGCTCAAAGGTGCCTACACTCTTCCGCTGCAGCAGTGCAAAAGTATGGCGCCATGCGACGTCACTCACGGCTTGACGACGCTTCAAAAATCTAAGTGTCGACACGTGAGAAAAGAAGGCCAGGGCTCAGAAGGTCATGCGACGTGTAAGGTGGGTTAATGATTTCACATTGGCAGCAAATTTCACTACAATTCTGCTCAACCGTGGTAGCGTCACACGATGGGAAGGTCGCTACACTCCCTCTTAGTCAAACTTCACCCCTTCTGTTGACGCCTCTGTGATGGAGTTTTGAGCGGTGACACCCTGCGTTGAAATCACGCTATTTTATTATCGGTGACCGAGGGAAAGAATTCAGGAACATCGTGACTCAGAATCTACGCGAAAACGCCTCATAGGGTGGCATAAAGGGCGTCATGGAAACCACCCCTTTAACTAGGGCGCTGATTCCCGCGCATTTCGCCGCGGAAAGCGCATTCTCATTGGCATGAGCAACAGGACGACGTTCATGACAGCCCTGGCAGTTTCAGCCCCTCTCTAAGGATATTGTGAGGCTGCATCCCCATTGAACATGATCGAACTCCATTGGAGCGAAGTGCGACCGCAATTTTTGATCTTGTGTACAGGTTGGAACTACTAGGGACCGTTCAAAACCATTCGACGAAATGTGAACGTGATCTGAAGCAGCAAAGTGTACTGAAGATTTCTCAGCATCCTGTTTCACACCCTCCTGTGGTGTGATCATGGAGGGATGCGATATTGACAAATGCATGATTACAGTGGCAAAGGACCCGTCTAAGACGCTCCAGTTCAACAGTACCCTCGGTGGCACCTGCCCACATTTACTGAGAATTTTAAAAAAACTGCCCTTAGAGAGAAAATCTGTGAAGTTGTCCTAGGTGCCTGCAAGCAGACGACCACTTGACACACCTCCGATGCCAGTTGCCTGCCTGCAGGCGTCTAGAATCACTTCACAGGTTTTGTCTGTAAAGGCACATTTTTAAAATCCTCAGTAAATGTGGGCAGGTACTCGGAGTTAGGTTTAAGTAGTTCTAAGTCTAGAGGAATGATGACCTCAAATTTTAAGTCCCATAGTGCTTAGAGCCATTTGAAGCATTTGGCGTGAAATAGGAGGGCCGAGAAAGTTTAAGCACCCTTAGCTGTTCGGAATCACATTCAAATTTCATCTAATGGTTTTGAACGGTCCCTAGTTGTTCCAACTTGTACACGAGAGCAAAAATGAGGTCGCACTGCTTTCCAAAGGGGTGCGATCTCGTTCAATGGGGATGCAGCCTCACAATGTCCTTACAGATGGGTTTAAGCTTCCGGGGGTGTCAGCAGCGTCAAAGCTTGTCGAGGACATCGTCCTATTGCTTATCGCACTGAGAACTGTCGTTTTCTACCGCAAAATGTGCGGGAATCAACGCCCCAAGGAAGGGGGCGGTTTCAGTGATGCCCTTTATGCCACACTCTGAGGTGTTTTCGCGTCGATTCTGAGCGTCATTGTATCTGATATCTTCTCCTCGGGCACGCTTAAGAAAACCACGTGACTTCACCTCTGCTTGTCGCTGTTCTGATGTCCAAGAATGGGTGGAAATGTCGTTAAGAGAGGTTGTGACGACCTTCCCATCGTGAGAAACGTCCGTAGTGTCATTGGACAGAACAGAGGTGCAATTTGGTGCCAATGTGGTAACACACCTTACACTTTCTATGAACTTGTGAGCCGTGGCCTTTTTCGCATGTGTTGACACTTAACTGTGAAGCATCTCCGAGACCGAGGGTGAAGTCGCCTGGCGCTCCGCTTTTGCACCAATACGGAAGAAGGCTGTAGGGACGGTCAGCCATATTTCAAACTCATGCGTCGTAGTGGGAAACAGTTACGGGGTTTCGAAAAAGTGATCCTTTAATTCCGTTGCGTAATGTAGCATTTCCCGGAAGAACGCCTTACTTGCTGTGCAGGATGACTAAGAATCTGTTCCCATCTATCAGCGCAGTAATTCTGTAGATGTGTGTTTCGTTTTTCTTGTGTTATATTTGTTACTAATTTCTAAATTCCGCGTATTGTTGACAAATTTGGTGGAAAATACCTACTCTTAGGCGTGTCTGATCACTCTGCTGCCACTCATTTAACGAGGGCGCAACTGAAAGGTAGGTATAAAACTGAGAAACATCACGCAATTGCTCCTTGTGACGTAGTTAGTTACGCAGAGTGGGGACTTACCCTACCGCTCTTCAGTTTATAGACAAACTTGTGTATTTGCCTTCGCTCTTAACAAACGAATTATACTCTGCCTACATCGTTAATCATGCACACCTGTCTGTAACTGTACTGACCGTTACCTTGAATAATGTATTGCTTCAGACCACACGTTTCACCAGAATAGTGTAGGAATGAGTTGATTATTACCTCACTGAAATGCAAGTATTTGGCTGATACTTCATTTCACCTAAACACATCCCCTCCTCCGTGGCAGAGGCCTCTAACTCACGCATCTGCGGTAGTCCTCGCCTCGCAGGTAGCTGTTTCGAATACTGATAGTTGAAGAACCTTGGGCATGTAAATAACAGTGTGCAGTGATGGTGTTCTGTTAGTTATGTGCTACGTGTGCCAGATATAGATATATTCCCACAACATGGCCAATAAGACTAGGATCATAACCTCACTGGCTCAGCAAACTAAAAATCTTCTCGTCTCTTCCAATCTTTGCCATTAATAATTGATGTATAAGTGACAGTTAGGAATATAATTATGGCAGCATGCTGACAAAATACTTTGTGAGAATTAATATTGGATAAGGAAGGACTGAATCTGATAAAATGTAATGATATTTAAATTTTATACTAGATACAACATTTTTGTATGTTCAGTTTTACTTTGTTTCGAAGTTGGGCTTACCCTTGTCCGTTGCCATAGCTGTCTCGTTAGTGGGACTAATTTCTTTACCAGCTGGCGCACCTCTGACGTGAAACCGCGTTTGGCGTTATAGTGTCCCTCGCCTATCACAGAGAATATTTTATCGACGGAGGTGTCCGTGGGCAGTGTGCAGTTAAACACAGAAAATTGTTTCTTTAGGCGAGACGGTATGTCATTTCGGCCTCCACCTGTAAGAGAGACAAAAGTCTTCGTATTCTGAGCCAGTATTAAGACAGACAAAAATGTTTTCATAGGAAAGTGTGCAGTAGGTGCTGACTGTCGGGACCACAGAGCAACGTGGAAAGTTTACGTTACCAGGAAGACACATGGCAGCCACGAACTGGACGTCGACGACAGTTATAAACTCTCCAGGTTTTTCAAGGCTGTAGAAGCCCTTCATATCCATAGTCTGACGCACAATCTCGTTGGTGATTTGGTCACCCCACTCATTTATTTCCGGCAAGTTTATATCGTCAATAAATATCATCATTTTTTTACCTCCTGGAGGACCAAAAGTATTACCCATTCGCTTCTCAACATAACTCTCAATCGTTTTCTGAAAGTAAACGGAACATTTCTTTGACTAATGTCCTGTTAATGCAACATGTTATGACAATGAGAACACTCAAAATTCACTTATTACTAGGGTAAAACTGGCAAATTTGTTTACTGTGCAGTTACTCTTTTCATAAGCTTAAGTGGGTTTCATTGTTATTACAAATATTTTTAAGAACGTATCACGCTGTACTTTATTTGCATATACTGCAGTATCCTGAATTCTGAATTTAGATGTATATAGCAATAAAAAATTAGTTTCACAACAAAACAGTCATATAATTTTACATCATATAAAGCGTACGATCAAATGACTATACTCAACTGAAGGAATTGCCCACAATCAACTCTTTTATCTCCCATTCTAATTTAGTTTAATTTTCTCCAAGACTTCGCATCACTGAGAAAATGCATAAAGATGTTGATTGTATTTTCTCATTTTGGGAGAATTGAAGAGCGATCTGTTTAATTGTTAAAAACCATTCAAAAGCCAAGATCGTATAAAATATTTTTTTCATTTAAGGCAACCGCTTTCAACAGACTATGCTGTCATCGTCAGGTCTTAAAATCTGTTGTTGTAAAGCATGTTCATTCTACGCTGAACTCACGCACAAGATGTCAAGCGGAGAAAAATAGCACATTATAAAAGATTTGTCATCGCTAAAATATTTAAAAACACCTTGTGCAACAGGTTATGTCCACACACATATTGCTCACAGTTGCTTGTTGCCTCATACAAACACTGTGAGCAGCAAGCAACTGTGAGCTATATGTACAGGGACATAACCTGTTGCACAAGGTGTTTTATGTTTTTAAATATTTTAGCTACGACACACCGTTTATAATGTGCTGTATTTATCCGTTTGTCACTTCTTCGTGAGGCCAGCGTAAAATGAACATGTTTTACAATAAAAGATTTTAAGACCTAAAGATGACAGCATAGTCTGTTGACATCGGTCGTCTTATATAAAAAAAACTTAGATAAAAATATTTTATGTGACCCTGACTGTTGAATGGTTTTTAACATAAAGGTGATAATAGTAGCATTGTTCACCCCTTTGAGAACTAAATTCGATTTTAATTCAGAGTAATGAATATCATTTTTGCTTCTATTCTTGCAGCTGTGGAAACAGTTACGCAACCTGAGCAGTATTTTATTATTTACCGTAAGTTTCACGCAGTTGTTAGTGTACGGTTACTCTGAAGTTCAAATACTTAACGCCTTAAGCACGCGAAACAAAAAAGCTTCAAGAATGATTTTTCACTCTGCAGCAGAATGTGCGCTGATTTGAAACTTCCTGGCGGTTTATAATCATTCGCCACATGTGGCATCTTTGCCTTCCGCAGGCAAATGCTTTACTGTCTGCGCTATCCAAGATCGACTCACGATCTGCCACCATAGCTTCCAGTTGACTTTTATTCTCCACTGACTTTCGTTTATGTTAGTCTCTGTACTTGGTTATCTCACTGCGATGTTGTCAGGCGCAGCACTTCAGCAGGTTGTTCCACTATCTTGCAGACACAAGAAGGGCAAGAGTTCGCAATAGATTTCGCAGTTCTCATACCAGATATTGAGTAACGAGGAACAGGAGCTGCTGAAAGCGTCAACCACATTCTAGCGTGATCAGTTCCGCACGAGCAGTTACTTCATCCACATAATGTACAACATGTGGATGCTCTAAAGCTACGAGACCACCACGCCAGGTTTCATTCCACCGCTAGATTATAAGACGGAGCACTGAAGGTAAGTTCTTCTCAGCTTGCATTTCATTTACAGCTGGGGCAGTATTCACACAGAGCGAGATGATAAATTACCATTATCATCACCTGTGACCAGATACAAAGCCTCGATCGATCATGGAAGCAAAGCATCGGGCTTTTTTTATCATAGAATCAGTAAGTGGACAGGAACTGTAGGTGACAGACTCTTAACCGAACAAATCAACAGGTGCTGTTTATCGCCAATTTCTGCGCGACAATGACAGACACTACCGAAAAACTTCCCTTGTGGAAAGCCAAAAGACACGGCTCTTGTACGATGCGGCACAACCCCCACGTATGACAGTACAGAACACAAAAGGTTACTGAGTGATGGACCGGTCAAGGGGGTCCAGAAACATGACTTCACGTTCGGTTGATCTCAGTGCCTTAGATTCATGGCTATGAAGACATTTAAAGGCACTGGTGTATCCCTCATCCATAGACAACGTGCAAACGTTACAGTTGTTTGTGTCCCGTCCGTATGATCAAATCAGAGCGCAGATAGAAGCATTCGTAAGAGTTCGTGATTCTTTGAGGAGGAAAGCTAAAAAACAATTTAAGAATCACTGGTAATCAGGCTGAAATCCACTCTTAAGTGTCAACAGACAGATGCTATCATAGGAAAGAAGAGCCTAGGTCTCAACAAATATTGACTCCAGACGAATGCATATGAGATATTTTTCAAGCTTTGATCACTGTTGTCTCCTGTAAGAATACTGAATATGTTTTTAATTCTCTAGATACAAATTTAATTTTTTATATATAAATAATTTTTAACGTTCTAGAGGGTGACCCAAAAGTCCATTAACATTTGGAAAAACACTACTTCACGGAATAATGTTGGTAGGGAGGTAAGAATTGACGCACAAGCCTGAAATTCCATGGGGTTTTATGGAAACCAAAACGAGCGCAAAAACTGGCCAACAGATGGCGCTGGACAGCAACACCGCATAGGAGTCGCGATAAAATGAGCTGTAGTAAAGGAGAGAGTCAGATCATCCTTATCCTGGCAAATAAACACCTGCTGGAAGACACCACTTTTATGCAAGATGGCGTCCCATCCCATACTGCTACGTGTGTGAAAGATCTCCTGCTCACATTTTTGGTGAGGATCGCCTGCTGAGCCGCCATGTCCGTGATGCTTGGCCTCTCAGGTCCCAAGACATCAATCCGTGTGATTATAGGTCGTGGGGTTACCTGAAATAGCAAGTTTACCGCTATCGTCCGACCTCATTACGAATACTAAACGACAAGATCCGACGGCGGTTTCTCAGCATACCTGCTCATATATTGTACAGTGCTGTTACAACGTCGCCCCTTGTCTACAGGTGCTGTTGATGAATGACGGCCGACATGCTCAGCACTTGTTATAAAGAACATTGCCTTTGCTAAAAGTCAATTGTTATGCTAATTATTGCTTTTATGTGGTATAAAGCGCCAGGTGATGGCCATTTTGTGCACTCTTTTTGGTTTCAATAAAACCCAATGTCATTTCAAGCAAGTGTTTAATTTTTACCTCTCTACCAACATAAGCGGAAAATTGAAGGAACACGTACAGCACAAAAGTGTACAGGCCGACCTCGTCTGTTGACTGACAGCGATCGCCAACAATTGAAGAGGGTCTTCATGTGTAATAGGCAGACATCTATCCAGACCATCACACAGGAATTAAAAACTGCATTAGGATCCACTGCAAGTACTATGACAGTTAGGCGGGAGGTCAGAAAACTTGGATTTCATGGTCGAAAGGCTGCTCATGAGCCACGCATTACACCGGTAAATGCCAAACGATGCCTCGCTTGGTGTAAGGAGCGTAAAAATTGGACGATTGGACAGTGGAAAAACGTTGCGTGGAGTGACGAATCACGGTACACAATGTGGCGATCCGATGACAGGGTAAGGGTATGGCGAATGCCCGGTGGACGTCATTTCCAGCGTGTGTAGTGCCAACGGTAAAATTCGGAGGCGGTGGTGTTAGGGTGTGGTCGTGTTTATCATGGAGGGGGCTTGCACCTCTTGTTTTGCATGGCACTATCACAGCACAAGCCTACATTGGTGTTTTAAGCACCTCCTTGCTTCCCACTGTTGAAGAGCAATTCGTGGATGGCGACTGCATCTTTCAACACAATCGAGCACTTGTGCATAATGCACGGCCTGTGGCGGAGTGGTTACATGACAATAACATCCCTGTAATGGACTGGCCTGCACAGAGTCTTGACCTGAATCCTATAGAACACCTTTGGGATGTTTCGGAACGCCGATTTCGTGCCAGGCCTCACCGACCGACATAGATACCTCTCCTCAGTGCAGCACTCCGTAAAGAATGGGCTGCCATTCCCCAAGAAACCTTCCAGCACCTGAGTGAACGTATGCCTGCGAGAGTGAAAGCTGTCATCAAGGCTAAGGGTGGGCCAACACCATATTGAATTCCAGCATTACCGATGAAGGGCACCACGAACTTGTAAGTCATTTTCAGAGCCATGTGTCTGGATACTTTTGATCACATAGTATATATATATAATATGTATATATGAGAGATGAGGAAGTTGTTGATTTATGATTGTTGCAGCAATCGTGATTGTACCCAGAACCTACAAAAGAGGGTAGGTAACACAACATTAATATTAGACGGATTTCCAGTGATGATACATTTCGTTTGCTGCCTAAGTTATGCTCAATCCCTCGCATGCATGTATGTACACATGTTTTTTCTTCTCTCTCTCTCTCTCTCTCTCTCTTACACACACGCATACACACACACACAGGCACGAGACGCACGCACGCATACACACCCACCCTCCCACCCAACCACCCAACCACCCAACCACCCACCCACCCACCCACCCACCCACACGCACACACACACACACACACACACACACTTCAATTGCGGTCAGTGCCGTTGTTGTAATGTGAAAACGGAGCTATTTATCTCTCGTCGGAAAGGGCGTGATCATTGGCTTTCAGGCCAAGGGTGGAAGCATTTACGAAACAACAACGTTTGTAAACTGTTCGTGTGCCGCTGTGGTTAAAGTGTACTGTGCATGGCAAAACGGCACTATCCGAAACCGGTGCTGAGGCAACTGTGGTGTACCACGGGTATAGATGACAGGGGGTGAACGACGGCTGCGGAGATGTGTAGGTGGGAATAGGCGTGCAGGTATTGAGCAACTGAACACTCAGACGAAGCAATGAGCTACCATCAGTGTCTCAGTGTCTCCTCAAGGAGCGTTCATTGACTGGTGTTGTGTATGGCACCCATGCTGACTGCTCATCGGCGACGAAGGCTGGAATACAACTGGCCGTCCACTGAGTGGTGACAGGTGGCCTTCTCGGATTAATCGCGTTTTATGCTCCATCTGACAGATGGCCATTGGCGTTTACGGCGTGAGACCACTGAAAACAAACGTCCCACAACATTCGTCGGAACAGTCCAGGCCGAAGGGTATTCCCCGAGTGACTTCGTCGAGTTTCCAAAGCACAATGGATCGACACAAGTATACACGATCCTTGGGGAGATGTCCACCCCTATACGCCTTTTGTTTTCCCTCGTCACGACGGAGAATGCAACGTGTCACACAGCTCACATAGAACGTGCGTGGTTCGAAGAGCACCAGGATGAGTTTACCGTACTTCCCTGAGTACCGAAGTCCCCTGATTTAAACCCAAATGAGAATCTGTGGGATCATCTCGATCGGCCTGTAGGCGCCATGATTCCTACAGCAGCTGGCCTCGGCATTGGAGCCGGCATAGCTCGACATGCCTGTCGGTACCTTCCAGAACCTTAGTGACTCTCTCCTTGCACATCTCGCAGCGGTCCTGGGAGGGAACAGTTTGTTCCATCTCATTTTTTTTTGTTGCATTATATTGAATATACTTTCAACATTTGTTTAGTTTAATTAGTGTGATATCTCGAGTGAAGAAGTGGACTACCTGTTTATTTAATTCAATTCACAATTACATAAATGCACTTCCTTTCCCTAATCCCACTACGTTGCCTTGGGTTGATTAAGTTTGGGGTTTGTATTAGGAGTTCGTCTGCTGATAGTGCCAAGGCAGAGATTTGTTCACCCTGTAGGTCGGTTAGTGCCAACCTAAGCCTGGAGTAAAGACAGAGATGATGCACCTGTTTGCAAGGGAGTAGTCCGGGGTTGGTAAGAGGTCCCCCTCCCCTCCGTGTAAAGGAACGGCCGTTGAGAGCTGCCATGATAGGCACTCTTGGGGTAGCGGCTGAACTGAGCGGACGGGATCGAGGGCGATATCCGTCTTTGTCGCCAATTTCACCGTGGGATGAGGTATTATGTTTTACACTGTTACAAAATCGCCCTTTTTCAGGATTGAAATAGTTAGCGTGAATTGCTTTCTTTTGGGAATATGGGAGATATCTGTGTCTGCTTTGTTCCCCCGTTTTACCGCTAAAGACTGTCCCAGCAGGCGGACCACAAGGGCAGCAACGTAGTCCCATCCTCTTTCCCAGTGCTTAAGTAGAAACGAGATGCCTGTCAGTTTAAGCACCTTCAGTGCGAGATAAAACTAGAAGTTATTTGACTTCACTTTGTTTGCTACAATTATTGAACTTTGGGAAACATAGATAATAAATGTCATATTAAGTTTGTAAAGTTTCTGGGAATCTAGACAATAAATGTCCTATAAACTTGATGTCATGGATTTAGTGGTCCGTACAAACCCCAGTCCTGTGTCGAGGGCAGTGTCACGAATTTAATGGTCATTACGAACCCCAGTCCTGTGTAGAGAGCAATGTCATCAACAAAGTGGTGTCCTTATAGATCATGATGGAGCGTGCCTTTACTGACTTGCCTACTTGGTTGTTTGAGCCCTCCCCCGCGTTATCCGTTGCGCAATATTAACATAATAATCATCAGATCATTTAACTAAACGTCAGGCCAGCCCCTTAAATTCAATACTTCCGGGCAATGTATCAAGCGGGCAAGCACGTGTCAATGAGGTGACTTGGCCACACACACGTCCGGCACGCTCTAGCGTGGATAGAAGGAAACAGAGGAAGAAAGATACAAAAAGGTAACGATACATAACTAAACAGAAGGGACCTTTCAGTCCGCGCTGCACACTTTTGGCAGATGGTCACATTAATGTGCAAGGTCAGTGTGTATGAATAATACAGAAATACTACCAAGTACAAAAATGACACACATCGCTAGTAAAAGACTTTTTCAGCATATGTACTTCGATAATTCTTAGCAAACATAAAACACTTATTAGTTTGGCATCATTATTTCATCCTGTCTACATCGACACGCAAGTTGCCAAAATGGCGTCAAATTGAAAGACTTGCACTAGGCGGTCGAACTGTCCTGGACAGGGTCTTCCGTCCAATCATTCCATACGATCATCAAATAACTATCCGCCCCCGGTAGCTGAGTGGGCAGCGCGACAGAATGTCAATCCTCAGGGCCCGGGTTCGATTCCCGGCTGGGTCGGAGATTTTCTCCGCTCAGTGACTGGGTGTTGTGTTGTCCTATTCGTCCTCATTTCATCCCCATCGACGCGCAAGCCGCCGAAGTGGCGTCAAATCGAAAGACTTGCACCCGGCTAACCGTTTACCCGACGGGAGGCCCTAGTCACACGACATTTACATTCATCAGATAACTGGATTTACACATTCTGAAATACAATTGCGCTACATTGTACACGTAAGTCAGATTAAGCAAGAAAATAAGTGATACATATTTAGTTAGCCTTTACCATTTTCCCCCTGCGAATAAATAAGAAGCTAAGTAATCACCAAACTTCTCGTTTCACCGTAAACGAAGAAAGAAAATAAAATCCTTACAGAGTACGAATCTTATAAAAATCGTAACCTCTCCTACGTACCTGGAACTGAAATGGACTCGTAGCAGAAGAGAAATTGAAGGAACGATTGAGATACATTTCTGGGTTGGATTTCTTCATGTAAGCCTTCATCATGACAGTCTTGGCAGAGCCCTGCTCGCCGATAAGTAAAACAGCTTTCGTTTGCGAAGCTATGGTGTCTATAAGAAACGTTGTTCTCACGTTTTCGATTATGGGAACCATTATAGTGCTGTAGTCAGGAGTCGAAGTCTCTGGGTATGAATAACTTGGCACCAAATTGCTCCAAAGTTCCCATTTACCTGCAAATATTTCAATTGCTTGAATAAGAAATAGAACAGAGAACAATTAAATTAGGTATAACGACTACCTCCCGTTATAAAATAATAGATGTTAATAAGTGAAGCAGTGTGGAAATATTTATAGTAATATTTCTAGTACCTCTAAGAAACTTTACTGAATCGCTAGGAATATTTTCATTGGAATCCAACATTTGCTCAAACATATTGCTTTAAAGTCATTAACAAAATATATCTCACTACTGGGTCAGTATTTATTTTCTTTGAACTGCAACATAGAATTACAGATACCCTGCAAACAAAATTACTCATACATTATCGAGACATTGCTTTCAATCTGTCGAACGCTTGAAAATGATTTTTGTCGTCATAGATATTTGAAATTCTTTCCTATTTACTTGAGATCAATAGGTGAAAACTCAGATATCGAAGAAAGATTTGAGAGGTGGATTAGTAAAATACTGGATACGAATTCAACATTAAGAATCCTGAGTTACGGACAATGTATTTTCTGTAGGCTACTTTACAAGATTATCGCAACATCATGATAGGTTCCGTCCGTAGTGCGTGTCCAGGTGTACCAAAAACTTACTGCTGACGGTAAATTAAAAAAAGACATTCAGACCAAATGACTCTGTTTTGAGATTTGCTAGAGACCTTCGTCTAAATGCCTGTAAAATTGTTATTGTATAGTATGTTTATAATCATCAGAAAATATACCAATAACTAAATGATTCAGTCGTTCCTCTTGGCAGTCACGGTGCAAACATATGACTCGACAACATTCTAGATTTGAAACTTCCTGACAGATTAAATCTGTCTCTCGGACTGGAGATCTAAACCAGAATATTTGCCTTACGCATGAAAATGCTCTCCAGCTGAGCTCCCAAGGTCTGAGTCGTAACCTGCCATCTCTGGTGGCAGTTAAGGTGTGATGGTGGGTCGTGAGTCGGTTCTAGGTAGTTCAGTCGGTAGAGCATTTGCCTGAAAAAGGCAAATGTTCCGGTTAGATCTCCACTCCAGTAGACAGTTTCAATCTGCCAAGAAGTTTCAAATCAGCACACACTGTGAAAACATCCCTGATGTTTTTAGAATGTTGCAGTAAGTCAGCAAGGAACGTATCTTCAAATGCTTGGACTATTCACCTAATTCATACACAACTCCAGGCCTCTAGGTTGGTGATGAATGGTCTTACTGGACGTGCAAATCTACAGTAGAATGTTGTAGGCGAACGAACAGGCTCCCAGTCAACCATTAAACCTCTGGAGCCTTTGCCTCCAACGGAAGGCAAACTTTCCACCTATGAGGATGTCATCAATAAACTGGCCTCACATCAAATGTCAAGGTATCAGGGTAGCAAACGGAAACCCGCGTGTGTTAATGGTCTCGACGAATCACCAGTCAAGGTGCCGTTTAGCCTTGTTCAGAATGTGCAACGTCGCTGTTCTCATCCGAAGATGGTCTCTGTGCTCTTAGATTTACAATTATTAGAGGTACTCAAGTGGGAGACAGTTTACGTATCGCATTGTGAAACAACGACAGCTTGGATTTCTTTTTCGGTGTCCAGTATTCATTTTCTAAGTACTTCGTGCTCTCGGAACCGTCTATCCACTGTCAAAAATCAAGATAAGCGATAGAGACTCTTATCATATGCACATCGTTGATTCCAGTGTTGACGATCTTATCCACTTCGGGGAATTCACAGCTGGGCATTGGATGGCCCACTGCTCGCACGACTTCCGAGTTGAATGTTCCATACGTGATGCCTTGATGATCTGGCCATGGTAACATGCATCACGATGTAATACCTTGCTCGTCATATGCAAAGCTGCCACAACAATTACCAGTGCATTTTATGACTGCATTACAGTTATGTGCTTCGCCTAAACATGCCTCTCGCCGAGGTTCATGAGCGCTGTCGACTCAACATGAAGTCTCTAATCCAACTGCGTATCTATGTATTGTCGCTCTAGAAATGAAGAGCAGCAATCGCAGAATTACAAAGTATGTGATTGAGGCTTTCCCAACGGACAACTTGCAGAAATGTTTCTCGGTCGAAAGATCATATGTAGTTGTGAATTTTCCACAATATTTCAACGGCACAACTAACCGATATCTTCTGGTGCGGCGAACACACTGCTGAGCTGTGACCGAAGCCCCCTGTTTATGGCAGACTAAGAAGAAACCGTGCAGGAGCGAACGCGCCAAATTCGGTGAGTAATGTAAAAGGTTTCCTGATCGGTAGCGGGAGAGACAGCTATGCCACCAGTCAGGCGAAGAACTAAAAGCTCAGGCGTACGCACAAAGGCTGTCAATCATTGTATGCGCTGCTGTCGGCCTCCCCAGCGCCCTCTGTTCGAAGCCGTATGCCGATATGTGCGTCCGCGCTGGCGTGGGGCTACCCTCGTCGTTACCATCCAAAAATCTAAGTCGCCACTGAAGCGTCATCCCTTGTGTGATCAATAATTCCTCTTTGAGGTCGCTGCGATTTTAATACTGCAGCGCTGGATACCATGCTGCGCTAAGTTGGTAACCCGTGTCTCTGTTCAGTAGATTTGTCGAACTGCGAATTTCGTCCGCTTTTTTAATAATGCTGTCTTAGAACGAAAACGTCGAAGAGAGAATTTTGGTAAATTTGTAGCCCCGTACTGAGACAATGCTCGATCACTGCAGGTTTCTCTGACTGGTCCAGATGTGTGTGTCGCCTGTGTTTGACGGTGCGACAAGAATATCGAATTACAACGTCCTGCAGCTACAAGAAATCTCGTAGAAACCTGGGCTTTTCAAACCAAGGCAGTCTTCCGCTGAGCCTAGAGGAACTCTCAATTCGTTGGTGGACATAAAACACATTTAACTTTATGTTTATTCATTAATCTTCCTATTTCCGAAGAAACAGCGCTAACGTATGGCAAGACGCCCATTCCTCTTTGTTCTTCATTTTCTTCAAATGTTCAAATGTGTGTGAAATCTTATGGGACTCAACTGCTAAGGTCATCAGTCCCTAAGCTTACACTACTTAACCTAAATTATCCTAAAGACAAACACACACACACCCATGCCCGAGGGAGGACTCGAACATCCGCCGGGACCAACCGCACAGTCCATGACTGCAGCGCCTTAGACCGCTCGGCTAATCCCACACGGCTCTTCATTTTCTTCCAGCTCCTCAGTTTGCCTGGTGTAACGTACGCCGAGTCTCCCGTTCAGAAAATCCACTCATCAAGAATACGCTAGGGATGTGGCTCAGCTCATCAGACAAGCTGTCTGAATCTGTAATGGTTCGTGTTCTGTGGGGCAACGTCCTAAGGACGCCATTTGGTTGTAAAGGATGGTGATAGTTGGTTATCTGTAAGTATAAGTCCGTTTGTTTAGGTTTACGGTACACAACGCAAAACTTCCAGGGATGGTAGTTCGCCGTTTTCATCCATCTCCATCATAAATGGTTCAAATGGCTCTGAGCACTATGGGACTTAACATCTGAGGTCATCAGTCCCCTAGAACTTAGAACTACTTAAACCTAACTAACCTAAGGACATCACACACATCCATGCCCGAGGCAGGATTCGAACCTGCGACCGTAGCGGTCGTGCGGTTCCAGACTGTAGCGCCTTTAACCGCCCGGCCACTCCGGCCGGTAAACACCTATCATCATTCCACAACCGCAATACCAGATCGGATACGTCTAGCATCTTGGCTGTACCTAGAACCGCTCGGCCACTTCGGCCGGCTTCTCCATCACAAACTTGACGTTCGAATGAAGAGACTTTAGATGTAAAAATGCATCCAGCGATGCAGTGCGTTGGGGCGAAATTACAAAGGTGTCATTCTCGTATCACCAAAAGCACGTAGGTTTCAACTTCATTGACTGAAGTGCTCTCTCCTCGAAACCTTCCATAAAAGATTATCCACAAAGGGTGATAAGGGACTACCCACTGTCACACCGTCAGTCTGTTCAAAGAATTGCTCACTGAAAAAAAAAGAAAAATAAAGAGAGGCAGACATGTGTTTACACAAATCAACAAGTTCTCCTTCCAGTTTCTCGACAAGGAGCTACGGTGATTCCTGCAACGGCACTCGAGTGAAAGGTGAGACTACGTACACACTAACGACAATATCAGTCTCTGCAAGTCGTAAGATATTGAGCTGGCAAAAAAAGTCTTCTGAGTTGCAAATCCGGTGCTCACATTTTTCCACCACAGGGTTCAAATGCACTACCAGATGTTCTGCCAAATTGTATGTTGGCACCCAGAATTGCTAGGAATTGGTAGACGTAGAACTATATCCTTATGAATCTTAGGCAGTCCGTGTAGCCTGGAAGGAGTGGGTGCGCGTGTGCAAAGTCGTTTGGCCACAACATCGGAGACTGTGCTGTTCTTGAGAAACTCTAAGTTGTTCCTCGTATTTTGGTCGTGGTGTCCATGTTTAGAACACGATATGCAGGGTCGTCCAACAACTGGCTTATCTTGGTAAAGAACATCGGTCTGAGGAGGATGACAGCTGCGTTAGCGTTATCCGCCAGTAAGACCACAATTCCAGGATCCTCAAGTGGAAATCGAAGTCCTGACCTCTCCGACGCTGAGATATTATTCTTGGGCGCCGGCGCCTGTGTTATTGCGCGGAAAGTCTGATTTTATCGCAGCGTCCCTGGGCAGTTTCAGGATTTTCTGTCCAACAGAGCTAACAATGTGTAGAACGTGTGGTGTTCTCGGAGTGGGCGTGAAATTCAGCCCTTCTCCAATACCGAAACCGTCGGGTCAAGCAGGGGTATATCCGACAGCTTGTAGACTGCCCGTCTACGATGTCTGTCTTCTAACTTTTATTATTGCGGTAAACAGTCTCTGAAGCGATGATACTTTCCAATTCGACGTGCTATGACGTGTTGTCTCTTCGAGTCCGAGAACGCCCAAGTATCGTTACCAACCCACGTCCAAGAATCTTCCGACAGTCGTGGCGAAATCTTCTGATGGAGCGCCAGTGGACCTCTGCACACGAAGTACATTTCCTTCCGAGTGTGGTGAATCGTTTCTGTCACCAGTGCGTGGCCGGCCTGATTTTTAATTCTGTTTGCGGCTACAGAGTTTATAAAGTGCGAAACCTTAGTGAATGTAGGAATATTTCGAAGCCCTCGTCATCTTAATAAGAACATAAGTGCACACAACAGACTGCTCTACTTATTCTGATATTTATTCAATATCATTCAATCAGGGCAATATAACAAAGTGCAAAGTTCTGCAGAAGTTGGGGCTCTGTGTAGGACTACGAACTGCCGCAGCTATGCTTTGTTTGGACAAGGAACGGCTCAGGTCTTCAGATAATGCCATAAAAGTATATTCAAAGATGGCTAGACAGCATAGCAGAGCCATCAAGAGGAAGCTGTTGGACGATTCTGATGATACAAGCTATAGAGCAGGCTTGTACTGAAGTAAAAACTTCGAAGCTAATTTCCCGTAACTTTAGTTTTTTTGTGTATAAGGTACATTTTCTCAGGGCCTATTTACAGTAGAAAGATGAAATTTTCTGTAATTGTTCCTTAAGACCTAATATATCTGAATTAAAAGATATGTGGAATTATTTTGTATTAATGGATGTAAATTTTAAAATACTTGCTAAAATGTATAACTTTTTTAACATTTACAGAAAATAAAATATCTGAAAAACTATACATTATTTTTTCAAAATTAATAATTCAGCATAAAAGCAGAACATATCTCTGCGTTCTGTGAAAAAAATCAAGAGTATCGTCCAAATAACAAATGAGAAAATGTTCCTAACTTTTAGCTCAATTTAACATTGTAAGCATAGGGCGTTCCGTATACCCTTAAGTCCCATAGTGCTCAGAGCCATTTTTTTCGGTCCCAGCCTCAGCAGTCAGTGTAATTCGAGTGCGCGATGTCAAGGCGAGAGGACGTGTTTACGCGCGTGGCCGAAGCAGCTGCCCGACAGCGCCGGAGTCTGCTGCTCGCTGTCCGACGGGGTTCCATCGGCCGCTCCCCTTACGACGACTGTGGCTGTGGCGGCAGGCAAAGTGAGAGCGACGGGCCTGGTAGCGAACCATGAACTACGAGAGGGCATGTAATATGGAATTTACCAGTGAAGAAGATATGGTATTCGACCCTTCTGCACCTGTGAAGACCAGGCGGTAAGAAGAGGTAACAACAACTCGCCAGGCAACAGACTACAGTCCACGATCGCTGACGAAGAGGGTTTCGATAACCGACTGAAGAAGAGGCAGGTGAAACGGAATCAGGTCACGGAAGTGTCAGATGTGTTGAACAGCAACATATATCAAACAATTCAGGAAGATATTCAAGCAAATCTACATCTACATCTACATCCATACTCCGCAAGCCACCTGACAGTGTGTGGCGGAGGGTAACTTGAGTACCTCTATCGGTTCTCCCTTCGATTCCAGTCTCGTATTGTTCGTGGAAAGAAGGATTGTCGGTATGCCTCTGTGTGGGCTCTAATCTCTCTGATTTTATCCTCATGGTCTCTTCGCGAGGTATACGTAGGAGGGAGCAATATACTGCTTGTCTCCTCGGTGAAGGTATGTTCTCGAAACTTCAACAAAAGCCCGTACCGAAGTACTGAGCGTCTCTCCTGCACAGTCTTCCACTGGAGTTTATCTATCATCTCCGTAACGCTTTCGCGATTACTAAATGATCCTGTAACGAAGCGCGCTGCTCTCCGTTGGATCTTCTCTCTGTCTTGTATCAACCCTATCTGGTACGGATCCCACACTGCTGAGCAGTATTCAAGCAGTGGGCGAACAAGCGTACTGTATCCTACTTCCTTTGTTTTCGGATTGCATTTCCTTAGGATTCTTCCAATGAATCTCAGTCTAGCATCTGCTTTACCGACGATCAACTTTATATGTTCATTCCATTTTAAATCACTCCCAGTGCCTACTCTCAGATAATTTATGGAATAAACTGCTTCCAGTTGCTGACCTGCTATATTGTAGCTAAATGATAAGGGATCTTTCTTTCTATGCATTCGCAGCACATTACACTTGTTCCTGTAAGTATAGCCAATATATTGCCTCCTCCTACGTATATCTCACAGAAAGATCGTGGGGCTAAAATTAGATTCGAGCTCAGAGGGAGGCTAATCAGCAATCGTTCTTGCAGCGCAAAATTCTCGCTTGGAATAGGCGTACAGCTCTGTATGCAGACGACGGAGATACCTTCTTTAGTGACGACGTAATCGAAGACGGTGGCTGTGGCGGGGGGCAGTGCCAGCGCGGCCTGCTTGTCCCTGAGGAAGACGTCGAAGGGCTGTCTGTCGGACATGCTGAGGAAGGCGCCCAGCCCCCAGACGAGCGCGAACACGTACAGCTTGCGCAGGTGCTCGGGTTCCATGTGGCGGCTCGAGTCGTCCTCCTCCTCGGCCGCCGGGCTGGCCGCAGCCGCACCAGGCACGCCGATCACCACGCTCTCCTCTTTCTCCTCTGCCTGCACTGGGACCAGTCCTTCCAGCAGGTTTAGCATCTGCAAATCAATTCAATTGGTGACCTCGTTGCAAGTACCAAACAGGAGCAATCATTGCTGTCTAAAGTCTCCTTAAAAAAAATTCCTCATCACCAAATGGTTCAAAATGGTTCAAATGGCTCTGAGCACTATAGGACTCAACTGCTGTGGTCATAAGTCCCCTAGAACTTAGAACTACTTAAACCTAACTAACCTAAGGGCAGCACACAACACCCAGCCATCACGAGGCAGAGAAAATCCCTGACCCCGCCGGGAATCGAACCCGGGAACCCGGGCGTGGGAAGCGAGAACGCTACCGCACGACCACGAGATGCGGGCGGTATCCTCATCACCATTCACAGATGAAATGAAAAGAGGAAGAAAGGAAGCAACAGAGGAAGAAAAAAGATTACAGTGAAATGAACACCCTTAGCTGCTTACAGGCGTTGACAGACGTCAATGGGGACAGATGAAAATGTGTGCCCCGACCGGAACTCGAACCCGGGATCTCCTGCTTACATGGCGGACGCTCTATCCATCTTTTTTTTTCTCCATTTTGTTCGTTGTTGATCGTTGTGGACGTCACATGACATCCGGTTAAGTTCGTTTGTTGATCGTTTCACTGTTTTTTTATTACAGAGGCCAACCAGCTCTCTGTCCGAACAAGCTGAGCTACCGTGCCGGCATCCATCTGAGCCACCGAGAACACAGAGGATAGCGCGACTGCAGGGATTTATCTCTGGCACGCCTCCCATGAAAACCACATTCTCAACGTATTGTCCCGCACTACATTCGTAGTGCTCCCGCCCATTATACTCATTACTCGCGGCGCGTTGCCGATTCCGGTAAGAGTTCGGGCACTGTTTGTGCATTCGCACAGAAGACGAAGATGATCAAGTGGTCGGTGAGCCTAAACTATATATATACTAAGATAGTATCTGTTCTTTCGGACATGTCCGAAAGAACAGATGCCATCTTAGTATATATATATATAGAAAAAAATTAACAGAAGAACGGAATGAAGGAAACAAGTTTACAGTTTCACATCTCATAGAGATACGAGGGTCACTCCTAAAGAAATGCACACTATTTTTGTAAAAAATACAGTTTTCATTGTGCATGTGTGAAAGTTTTACAGTGTGTAGATACAGTGTGTTTTCAAACTTAGTTCGACCTGTTCCCGTGAGTGGCGCCGTCACAGCATGTCTTCAAGATGGCTGCTACACTTGACGTCCGTCAGAAGCAACGTGCTGTCATAGAATTCCTGTGTTGTGAAAACGACACAGTGGGAAACGTCCACAAGAGATTGAAAAAGGTGTATGGAGATGCTGTTGTTGATCACAGTACAGTTAGTCGGTGGGCAAGCAAGTTACGTGATGAAAGCGGGCACGGCAATATTGAGGATTGTCCTCGCAGCGGCAGGCCTCGTACTGCACACACTCCAGACAATGTGCAGAAAGTTAACGACGCATCACAAAGAACGAATTGTCACGCAACGTTGGGATAGGGTAGGAAGTGTTTGCAGAATACTGAAAGTGTTGGCGTTAAAAAAGGTTTGTGCCAGGTGGGTTCCCAGGATGTTGACAGTGGCTCACAAAGAAACAAGAAAAACGGTATGCAGCGAACTTTTGGAACAGTACGAGAATGGTGGAGATGAATTTCTTGGAAGAATTGTGACAGGTGATGAAACATGGCTCCCATCATTTTTCACCAGAGACGAAGAGGCAATCAATGGAGTGGCATCATGCAAATTCACCCAAAAAAACAAAAATTCAAAACCACTTTCTTCTGCTGGAAAAGTTATGGCTACGGTGTTTTTCGATTCCGAAGGACTCTTGCTTGTGGACATCATGCCAAGTGGAACCACCATAAATTCTGATGCATATGTGACGACACTGAAGAAACTTCAAGCTCGACTGAGTCGTGTTCGACCACATCGGCAAAAGCAGGATGTTTTGCTGTTGCACGACAATGCACGTCCACATGTCAGTCAAAAAACCATGGAAAGCGATCTCAAAACTCGGATGGACAACACTGAAACACCCGCCTTACAATCCTGACCTGGCTCCATGTGACTATCATCTCTTTGGGAAACTGGAAGACTCTCTTCGTGGAACAAGGTTCGAAGATGATGACTCCGTTGTGCACGCTGGCAAACAGTGGCTCCAACAGGTTGGTCCAGAATTTTACCGTGCGGGTATACAGGCGCTGGTTCCAAGATGGCGTAAGGCAGTTGAGAGGGATGGAAATTATGTAGAGAAATGAAAATATTGTTCCTAAAGGATGTATCAACACACTGTAAAACTTACAATCATGTAGAATAAAAAATGGATTATAAAAAATGATGTGCATTTCTTTTGGAGTGACCCTTTTAGAGATTTTTAGAGATAGGGCAAGAGTCTTGGGAGTACGAAGAGGGGAAGGAATTTGCCCGTGGCCTTGTTAAAGCAACCATCTTGGCATTCGTCTGAAGTCATCTAGAGGAACCATGCACGTATTTAATCTGGATGACAGGGTCGGGATTCGACTCCTCCTCCTCACAAATACGGGTCCACCGCGCCGTTTCTCTCGGTTCTGCCATTCAGTTCTGAGACCTCAAGAGAGCCGCAGTGTTTACTCACTCTCGTCTCCCTGAAATAAAGCTAAATTTAAGCACTATAGTGCTTTTAAAACTAGTTGCGATTGTTGTCAGTTCAGGGCGGAGCGTGTGGAGAGAACCGTAGTTAGCAGCGCGTGTTGTAAGTCTAAGCAAGCGACGATAAAGGCAGTCCTGCTTGGCACATAACCTGTCAGCCGCGCAAGCTGGCCGATCTGCAAACTTTCTCAAGCGAACGGTAATAAACTCTGAGTCTCGCACATCTCATATCTTCATTCCTCAGCTTCATGATAAATTATGCCGGGCGTTGTGGCCGAGCGGTTCTAGGCGTTTCAGTTTGGAACCACGCGTCCGCTACGGTCGCAGGTTCGAATCCTGCCTCGGGCATGGATGTGTGTGATGTCCTTAGGTTAGTTAGGTTTAAGTAGTTCTAAGTTCTAGGGGACTGATGACCTCAGATGCTAAGTTCCATAGTGCTCAGAGCCATTTGAACCATTTTTTGATAAATTACCTGTCATTTCGTTAATGGTCATAGGTATTGTGACATCTCGGAATTACCTAAAGTACTGCAAGAAATTCTTAAAGTTTGAAGTGAAAAATAGAAGTCGCTATGCATTTGCGTTTGCTGTGTCTTAAGTCATATGTTGCTGCATATGAAATATAGATAATGCATTAAATTATTCTTTGAACTTCAAAGGCTATCGCTATATGTATCCAATGTCGAGAAAATGGAATGTATGTAAAGTCCTGCGTCTCGAACGTACTCAAAAGTTTAAAAGCCAGAATGAAATATTCATCAATCCCTCGTAGGATTCAGGTCAGGACTCTGCCAGTCCATTACATGAATGTTATTGGCGTGTAACCACTCCGCCACAAGCCGTGCATTATTAACAAGTGCTCGATCGTGTTGAAAGATACAATCCCCATCCCCGAATTGCTTTTCAACAGTGGGAAGCAAGAAGTTGCTTAAAACTTCAATGTAGGCCTGTGCTATGATAGTGCCACACAAAACAATAAGGTTTGCAAGCCCCCTCCATGAAAAACACGACCACACCATAACACCACCGCCTCCGAATTTTACTGTTGGCACTACACAAGCTGGCAGAAGACGTTCACCGGGCATTCACCATACCAACACCCTGCCATCGGATCGCCACATTGTGCTAGTGTGATTCATCACTCCACATAATGTTTTTCCGATGTTCAGTCGTCCAATGTTTACGCTCCTTACACCAAGCGAAACGTCGTTTGCCATTTACCTGCGTGATGTGTGGATTATGAGCAGCCGTTCGACCATGAAATCCAAGTTTTCTCACCTCTCGCCTAACTGTCACAGTACATGTAGTGGATCCTGATGCGGTTTGGAATTCCTGTGTGATGGTCTGGATAGATGTCTGCATATTACACATTACGACCCTCTTCAACTGTCGGCGGTCTTCGTCAGTCAACAGACGAGGTCGGCCTGTACATTTTTGTGCTGTATGCGTCCCTTCACGTTTCCACTTCACTATCACATCGGAAACACTGGACTTAGGGATGTTTCGGAGTGTGGAAATCTCGAGTACAGACGTATGACACAAGTGACACCCAATCACCTGACCACGTTCGATGTCCGTGAGTTCCGCGGGGCGCTCCTTTCTGCTCTCCCATGATGTGTAATGACTATTGAGATCGCTAATATGGAGCACCTGGCTATAGGTGTCAGTACAATGCACCTAATATGAAAAAAGTATAATTTTGGGGGTGTCCGGATACTTTTGATCATATAGTGTATCTCACTAATGGTCTGAGATATCGAAACATGATTCTGACAAGTGATAGCACGCGAAGTGAAGAGTATTTTGCCATATGATTAATATGCGAAACATCCACATCTACGGTGATATTCAAGCAACTACAGATTTTTTAAATGAAATAATGTAACTTTTAATGACAACCAGTAGTGTACGGAACGAGAAATCCCGTGGATTTTGCACAATATAAGTGAACAAGCTGTACATTTATTTTTATACTGAGAATGGGCTTTCTCATAACTATTAATACGTCTCGCCCTCAGTTGCTACTTCAATAACACACTGTTTAAGGGTTCTGTCACTATTTCAATTGCATTACAGTGTTAGTAAGATGTATACCCGTAATCTCCGTTGTGTTTAGGCAAAAGAAGAAGCTGTTAACACAGCAACAAGAAAAGTCACGTATTACTCGGAACTCGACGCAGTCCTGCATGAATCCACATCTCCGCAACGACATTCTTGGTATGGCTGACAACTTGAGACCATTCCTGTGATGTAACATTTTGTCAGCATTTCAACCTCATTGAGCGTAAATTTCTTGTTGTTTTTTGCCACATTAGTTTCCACTTAGGCCCATATATTTTCAGTCGGATTTAAATGAGCATGACTGATTAAACTGATGCTCTTTAGCGTTAGGCATTTCGATGGCTTTGCAGTGTGGAGTGTTTAGCTTGTGCAGTGCTATAAGTTGCACTAACTTCGCTTTACACATGCTAGGTTCAACTTTCTCCAATCGAACATTTCTTTGTACGTAGAGAAAAATAAGCGCTTGTCTCTGCTGCATTGTTGGAGCTTTATCCATCACAACCGAGTGGTATTGCGCATTGTCCATTATTATTGTCGAATTCGGAGGAATATTTTGCAACAGAACGTTATCTTCACAGCCGGTGAACGTGTCCTCGGACGACCACTTTTATTGCTAATCTCGTGTTCAGCCTTGTTGAAGTGTTATTATTAAGCAGCACCAGCACGAAACACTCATTCACTATACCTGACGACTGTAGAACACTTCAACGCCAGAAAATATCACTTTACAACGAGAGCTGATAAGCATAGATGCCTCTAATGCACAACACCACGTGGTACAGTTTATCTACGGAGTAGTAACAGAGGCGCTTCCCCAACCTAACTGCTGAAGGCGTCCTAGGCAAAGCCGGCTTGTCATTAGTGTTATCTGGGCAACGGCGTCATGTCCCCTCCGATGAGCCAAACGTTAAAAGTTGCAACTAATTTTAAATGCACAATAGTTTAAGTTTCTGTTTAACTTCAGCGTGTAGTCGTTACGACCGCCCAAGCACCAGACTAATGAAATGACTTGAATATTTCGAAATTGAATCATCAGACAGGGCTGATACCTAGAAGATAAGTCGTATGCACATACAGTGAACATCGTCCAGTTGGAACGAATTTCTCAACAAGCTGGTACCAGCACTTTTTAGCATAAACGAGAAACGGAAACTGACAATAATATACTACTAGAAACAATCTTTTAATTTGCTATCACCTGTCTCTTTTCCATTCCTGACTGTTTCAGATGCATGATCAAGGTTGGCTCTGAGCACTATGGGACTTAACATCTATGGTCATCAGTCCCCTAGAACTTAGAACTACTTAAACCTAACTAACCTAAGGACATCACACAACACCCAGCCATCACGAGGCCAAGATCAAGGAAATCATCAAGAATAAAGTATATGTTTATACGGCGATTTCCCTGTAGAATGCTCACTCCTGGCTAATATTTATGTATCAGTACATGCAATTTGTCTGAAACAACTTGTACTAGCAGTCAACGTGGGAAAGATATCTGTCACTTTCTGCAAATGTACACTGTTATTCTCATAATAAGACTTGTTTACTTTAACACACAACGAAGACTGCTTTGTAAATAAAAGTATGATCAGGAATTAATTTAGAAGAGAAGAGTGGTGATAACTACAGGGGTTCTCCTTCATAAATATGGCTTGGAGGTCTTACATTACACAACAGATCATTTTAATGAGAAAATATGGCGCAAATTAAGTAACTGAAGTATTTAATATCTTTAGTTATATTCGAAATTGTAGGTCAGATCAACAGAGAATACATTTGTAACAAAGAAAGTTTATTTCAGTAAAAAACACGCTAAGTAGTATCGTGGTTACATCGGTCAAACATGTATAGTTTCAACACAATTTTGCTGTTTTTTGACTGCAGTCAACTTTATCATTCAATATTTCACATCGTTACCAAATTGCTGACGGTCTAGTCTGGACCTTTTAACATTTTTAAATGTTCGGATAATAAGTTGCCGTCTCTTTATCTAAGAATAGATGATGAATGCAGCTAGCCGCTATCTCTGTGTAATGTCTTGTCTGTATAGACGTGTTTCTGTTGCCTTTAAGATCCCTTCACCTTCACACATAAATCTATACAGTAAAGTAAGGCCCTCCCAGTTATTGGCTGATCCGTGATGAGACAGGCGAAAAATTAGACTAATGGAGGATTATTAGTATTATCTCTATTTTCATTCGCTCTCTCTCTTTCTCTCCTTTCTCTATGTACAGTTTTAATCTAATATTTCATTACGTGAAGTTAGCCAAATAGGATCTTTGGTGGAGTCCTTCGTCTTAGTAATCAGCGGCTGGCTTGCTGTAAGAGATCTTTACATTTATTATTACTGTTAAACACTGCAATCAGTCGGGAGAATCAATCGTTTGGACAATTTGTTCCTTTTACGAAAGATTGCGAATTCCAGATGTGTACTAAGCCTTTTTGGACGATTTAACACAGACTCAGTGATTGCAGGCTCTCTTCGACACAGCTG
The DNA here is from genome assembly GCF_023864275.1 of Schistocerca cancellata. NCBI lineage: Eukaryota > Metazoa > Arthropoda > Insecta > Orthoptera > Acrididae > Schistocerca > Schistocerca cancellata. The sequence continues at coordinate 872,487,950 of NC_064629.1, read as the reverse complement.
AAACTTCCCCACTAATTATAGGGCCAACGTGATCATCAAATGATTCAGAAAAAAACTCATTCGTTCATTCACTCCAGAACAAAAAAGTCACAAACCTTATTTATGGAGGAAATTGTGTATTAAATCCATCTCCATTACATGTCCAGATCTCCGGTGATTCCACGCCTTAATTATTTTCCTTTTACAGTATCTTTCTCTTCAAACAAACCGCTAGCGGCACAAATGTTAATTGGTTCGCTTTAGCGAGAAGAAAAGCAGAATATGTATCTCTCAGAAACACGTCAATCCCTAAACAGATACTCCAGAAGCTGTCCTCGTTACCACTCTAAACAACCATGGAGAATGCATATATGCATCTCTGTTATTTCAAAGTATAAACGCACTAGAAAATACTTTGGCGTCGTCGAGCTGTCGCCGCATATATTACGAGAAAATCAGATCAGATAACTTTTCCAAAGTGAATGAATGTGGATGGTTTGATTGAAAATGATTAATTGGTGCGTGGTAGAGGGTATTTTCTGTGGTGACATTACAGCCTATGTCAGTTTTTCTATATATATAAGTTATTAATAACAAGTAAACGTAAGACTGATATGAAATAATTACCTGTCTGACAATGACGCACTTCAGAACTTTCATGGCCCAGGAAAGATTTTGTGTGCACCACGTAAAAGCTGTAGGGAAGGAGTCCGAAAAAAGTTTCTGGAATATCTGACTCTCCTTTTTGCTTCGCGTCTTCAGCCACGCACAGACGACAGGGTCCCAGTCCAACCCTGAGGAGCTCATGTACACCTGTTTCAGAAAATCATATTTTAGAAGTACAATAGACAAATTAACTGCAGATAAAGCTTACCTGAATCCCGTCGCATTGTGACGTCCTGGTTTAGTATAGGTAATCAGCGGCCGTAAGGGTGACTCAAGAGTCAAGCAGAGCAAAATAGAAATAAAATTCATTAAATCTTTCCACTGTTGAGAGATTTCATTATCAGAGTCAGATGCTATGTAACGGGTGGCTGTATTTACAGGTTCACTTCTAAACACATTTGGTTTTCTCTTCGGATGGGATACACAAACTTATTCCGAAACAAGTGTCGTTTTCTGGGGCTGTCTCCTTGTCTACCAGCACTGGCTGCAAAACAAATAAAAACCTAGGTGGTTACTTCGGTATCCATGACCCAGTTAGCAAGAACATTAGGAACAACCCAAGGAAGTAAAGGAGTTCCGGTAACAGCTTGATGAAGAAAGGACCAAAACGTCGGATAATATCGAAATCCTTGGGATCTCAACACCCATACTGGGACGAAAAGGATGTTCTGAGAAGTTACAGGAGTCAACCAATACCAACGCAAGGAGATAATGAAACTGTGCGTGACATGGACGAGGAGATCTCGGCTGACAGCTCGTGAAAGTGTAACCACTTGAAGCAACTGGAAGACCGCGAAGATTTTATTCGACAGGCTAATACAAGACTTTATACCTGCCATAACGAAGAAAGTGAGTTCTTTGAGCCTGTTGCCTTAGGCCACTCAGCCATCCTGACCGGTAACAACTACATCAAAGGAAAAAGTGAATTACACAGAGCATCTACTCTTGGTTTTTACTGCAAGACAGTCATAGAGAAGATATTAAGTACAATTCTTGCAACATAGCAAAAAGGAAGCGCAGTTTGTCGAGCTGGAAATCAAACAAGGACCAATTGAGACCTGTATAAAGACCCAGAAACACGAAGCTCATATGAACTGTCTGAAAAGGCTGTAACAGATGAAACAAGTTCTCAGAAGAGACAACCTGAATGATGGATATAACGCATTTTTACAAAGTTTCATCACATTCTTTGCCATTTCTTTTCCATAATAATTGTAAGCAGAAATTTAGTAGTAATGACATTAAATTAGCACGTAGGAAGAAGTGGAAGTTGTATCACAGCATGAAGTACAATCAGTCTAGTTTGACTACTTCAACACAGACAGTACTGCAAAGTACTTAAAAATGCCACCAAATGTGGTGTCACCGCCAGACACCACACTTGCTAGGTGGTAGCTTTAAATCGGCCGCGGTCCATTAGTACATGTCGGACCCGCGTGTCGCCACTATCAGTGATCGCAGACCGAGCGCAACCACACGGCAGGTCTTGAGAGACGTACTAGCACTCGCCCCAGTTGTACGACGACTTTGCTAGCGACTACACTGACGAAGCCTTTCTCTCATTTGCCGAGAGGTAGTTAGAATAGCCTTCAGGTAAGTCCATGGCTACGACCTAGCAAGGCGCCATTAACCATTTCTAGAGAGAGTCTCACTTGTATCATCAAGAATGCTGTATAAAATGGCTCTGAGCACTATGCGACTCAACTTCTGAGGTCATTAGTCGCCTAGAACTTAGAACTAATTAAACCTAACTAACCTAAGGACAACACACACATCCATGCTCGAGGCAGGATTCGAACCTGCGGCCGTAGCAGTCGCGCGGTTCCGGACTGCGCGCCTAGAACCGCGAGACCACCGCGGCCGGCAATGCTGTATACAAATCATGGATTGAAGTTAAGTATTCCAGCAGCTACGTGCTTTTCTTTATAGCATTCATTACGTATCCTGTTTCAGACTTAACGCAAGCCGGCGTGAGTTGACGCGTGCCCTTTCGGCTTCCTCGCCTTGTGTCTAGACTGTCTTGTCTAGACACAACACCAAACAAGCTGAAACCATTTATTGTACCAAGAGATTAGTAAACTTACAGATCAAAATTACAGTTATGTGAATGAAGTGTCAGGGGCAGAACTGGGGTGCTCAACATATTGCATTTCTTCTGAGACTACAATCAAATATACAGAACTTTTAGAAACTATTGATCCAACTCAGGTACGTATAATACAGCTACAGGAAACAAGTAAGGGAGAAACTGAATTAGTTAATAAAACCATGATGCCTAAAGACTCAAATGAGTTGGTGAAATATCAAATAAGTCTCCTGCATATTGTTTTTTCTTTCTTTTTTTTTTTTTAGATTGTCTGTTACACGAACGAAGTTCCCATTCATGCAGGTCTGTGAGTATTTGAAGTAGTAGCACTACACAGTCTTTGCGGTAAAGGTGAAGTTCAATGCCAATATTACATCGGCTCGTAAGGCTTCTGATATTGGACATCAGCTTCGACAACCGCGAGGCGTCGGTTCTGTTTTTGGATACATTCCAGTTTCCTTAGTACACCCGCCTTGACGGAAGTTGATCCCAATTTCTCATCATGACGAACACTAATTCATCCATTCAGTATAATGAAGTACAAGTTACTGTGTTTACAACGCTTTCGCCATAGGTTGCATTTCTAGTTGAAAGCCACAGAATCTAAAACGTTCAACCTACGACGTTGAATCATATCGTCCACATCGATGTTGTTTGTACTTGCGATCACAGTGCTCGAATTTTCAGATTTTCAAACTCTCCATGTGGCTAGTTTCGCCATACCAAATACAGTATTCCAGCCTCTACACTTTACCTCACACAAGAAACAAATGATGGTTCGTACGCATCAGATGCGCAATATCCACCGTGTCGCCGAAAATTTCCGGACTCCGACTGAAAGTGCCGTGTGTGACGCTTGGCAATACATCCGTGGTTAAACGATGCAGGCATAGTGTGCTGGTATCCTAGAGGTTCTTTCTGTTAGAATTAGTCAACGTAGAAGACTGACTTGGTTAGAAGAGGACAAGGTCGTACTGTATTCCATCATAAGAATGCACAAAAGTTAAATGTGTCCAAGTTCATTATTAATCACCTCCTCAAAATTAACTGACGGGAATCGCCGAATTATAAACCGTATAGTGCGAACCAATATCAGTCATCCTTCATTGCCACTACAAAGTCATTCGCTAAAGCTCAAGTACAAACGTTAGTTAAAGACTGATTCATCGAGAGACGGTGACATCTGATTCTCATGGTACTGCTGCTGCCTGGATGCACTTATTACACGAAAGAATGCCCGACGTCACCTATCGTAGAAAGAAACTTAATGTCCCGTTGACAATGAGGACGTTAAAGACAGAGCATATGATCAGTCTGAATAAACATGGGAAAAGCAATCGATTATTTCCTTTTCGAAGGAATCATCCCAGCACTCGCCTTAACCAGTGTGGGGGAACTATGGAAAATTTACATCAGGATAAGGGAACGGGTATTTGATCGCCACTCTTTCCGAATGCAAGTCAATTATGCTAGCCGCCGAGGAAATTCGCTCGTATCGTCGACAGTGATGCAAACAGCTTTGCCACTGGTGTATGAAGCACTGAAAGGTTTAATGGAGTGACGTATTGCGGAGCATGATAAAACGGTATGATGGTTTTGGTGTGGATTTCCCAGTTCATTTTGTTCAGGGGTGGCCAAGAATTCGACTCGCGGGACATACCCTGGCACGAATGCCACAGAGCTTAGCTTGGCTGACACGTTTCCGCCACCGCCACGCCACTTTGTCTGAGCGTGAGGAGGGAGGAAACTGCGAACGCCCCACATTTAACTAACAATGCAGTTGCACTGCGTGAGACTTGGTTTTATATTTCACATTTCTCAACAACATAGATCAAAAACAAGACAAATTTAGTGTTGTTAAATTATTTTTGACGCACTGAAGACATAATTTTAATCTGGTACACACTGTCGGAATACGGACAGACACAAATAATTTCACAGATTTTCGCACTCATGTTGCCATGTAATTGTGACCTATTTAGTTTCGTAATCGAATAAACGTCTTTCACACATTTATGTTGTTCGAAATATTGTAGCACTTTTGCCACCTCTTTAGGGAGACATGGAAATTGTACCTGAGGAAAGGGATGTAGACGTCCTGGACAGTGTTTACGTTATAGGGATTTGTCTTTAAAACGGGAATTACCTCGCAGATCAGTCAGTTAAATCTGCCATGCACAGGGCAGCTTTCATCTGAAACGGCAAACTGTCTCGAAAACAGCTCGACAGCAGATGTAAGACTGGTGATGTCCTAATAACGCTTAGGAAACTGTCTTTGCAATTCTTTCAAGCCCACAATGAATTCTTCAAACCTCGCGTTTTCTTTAAGGCCAGTGAACTTAGGGAACAGACTGTGTTTCTCAAGATGTGTCCCTCCTAGAACGCGATTTGTTCTTTAAATGCGTCCCCAGCAAATCAGAAATAAGTTGTTTCTCTCCTTACAATGCCCTACAGTGGGCAGTATACAATCAATACCACGTAAAATGCGAGGTCTGCAATCCATTCCCCATGTTCCACTTTTCGTTCCTGCACTCCTTTTTCCTTCATAAAATCATCTACAGCGAGTTTTAAATAGAAAAGTCGTCCAGACATACCTCTTGACTTGACCAATGTACTTTTCAGTAATATTCAAATTCTCCATATTCTTCGTTCAGTTCCAGCGAAAATTGTTGCAACTGAAGGCGGAACAATGAACTTCAGAAATTTTGCTATTCGTACCATCAAATTCTTCACGTATTCCATGCCTGCAAATTTAACACAAAGTGCTTCATGATGTAGAGAACAATGAATCCCGTCTGTCGAGCGTTGTGATTTTTGGCTCTTTCGTTGCCAACTAAATTTTTATATTATTTCTGCATGGTATTGTAATGTAGCTTTATAGCAAATTTGCAGTAGCCATCGCCTACGCGACTACATAATATATATTGGTAATTTTCATCCTTCTCTTTTGCAATTTCCATTGAATTTTAAAGGTTATTGATGATAGATCGCTAGAGTACCTTTTTTGTGCAAACAACGACTGAACCTGTAAACGTCCCCCATACCACGAATAAATAGCGAAGAGGAAACAGCGCTGACACCACGATTCCGCCGAACTGAAGAGAGTTGTACCGATTGAAAAATGCCAAATCCACAATACTAACAAGTAAGTGAAACATCGCGCTGTTCCAGAAGGACCTTCCAAGCCGAGACAAGCCGCGCCTTGGCCCGCCCGCGGCCCGGGTGCAGCAGGGTGCAGCGGGCGCGAGTCCACGTTCGCACAACACTCACTCAGTATGACGCTGTGCAAATAAGGGCAGGTGTAGAAAGACGGAAAAATGTATGGAATTGCTGACAAAAGTATATGGAATTGCAGAACTGGCCCGCTCACAGCTCATAGCTCTGACTTGAACACTATCAAATATCTTTGAGGTGATGCTACGCGTGTGACGTCAGTTCTCTCCAATGTCAGCAAAAATTGGTCAGTTTGTCTCAAAAATACACACACACACACACACACACACACACACACACACACACACACACACACACTGGAAATACTTCCCTTAAGATTAAGAAATGTAATTTATCAAATCGTTATTAATTTCTTGGCTCTTGTCTTGAAATCTATGACAGGGTATTTGGCTCTGAGCACTATGGGACTCAACTGCTGAGGTCATAAGTCCCCTAGAACTTAGAACTACTTAAACCTAACTAACCTAAGGACAACACACACATCCATGCCCGAGGCAGGATTCGAACCTGCGACCGTAGCGGTCGCGCGGTTCCAGACTGTAGCGCCTAGAAACGCTCGGCCACCAGCGGCCGGCGACAGGGTATTTCCAGAGATTTTGTGCCCCATAACATATGAGCAATCGGTTTTCACTTATCGAAATTTTTCATAATTTGGTGAAATTCTGGATCTAAAAGTGAATGAACGAGTACCAACAGGAGGTAGGCAGAAATATGGAACTTCAATCACTTTACACCACAAGGCTCACAACGTCAAACCACTATCACATGAACTAAGTTGAAGCTTTGCGATACAGACGTCAATATCCGTGTAAACAACAAGTGCCCCAAAGAGACAATCAGGTTAGAAATTATGAATAAGAAAGATTTCGTAAGTCCAAGTGTTGTGTATGAAGGATAGGTAGAGACCAAAATTGTAGAAAAGAACATGATCTACTTAAGTACGACAGTTTCGTCGTGACTCACATACAGATGAAACGATCAAATAAATACAATTTATTTTATGGGCGAAGCTCTTTTCTCGGCGCTGATTATTAGGGAATAGAAACGAATGCATCTTTATAAAATGTGTTACTTAAAAGATGTACCACACCATACAAACATAAGAAATGTTTAATATTTCATCAAGATTTATACCTATAAAATGACAGAATCCACGTATCTGCTACGTTGTTCTAGCAGGCGGAAGGTGACACTCCGAACTGGCGCGTCCCAGGTGGTGTGTAGGGAGGTTCTCACCGGCTTGTCAGCGGACTTGAGCGAAATAAAATATCTTTCGCTGACCAAACATACAACAACCTCCACAGTTAACAACCGTAGACATAACTCGGAGATTGCTCCATTCAACGTTGACTACGTTTGAAAGGCAAATAAAGAAACAAACTTTTTAGGCAAAATTCCACCACCTGGCAATAGCTAGGGAGAACTGTACTTAAATACGGAGGGCAGTCACTTGAAAGATAATTTAGATGAATCAGAGCATCTGGCCATGCCCCTAGACTGACAGAAGATCGAAATTTAGACTCAAGACAGGGGAGATAAACAGCATAGCAATAATTACAGTAAATTCCGTTATCCAAGCAGGGAAACTCAAAATTTTAGCAGGTGAAATGGCTCGACAGGGACTACAAGAAATGAATAACACTGATCATAAACCGTTAGAATCACAAGGATGTAGAATTTACAAGAGGATGCGAGCCAAATAGTAATGAAGCTATGTCCACAATTAGGAACAGGATTCATGGTCAACCTCAAAATAATAGTCAATAACAGAATTCAAAGCTCAATCTCTTAGAATTTCAACAGGAAATACGTAATGCTGCAAACAGAATAAACATTATAATAAATGTCCATGTATAGCTAATGATAAAAATGATAGTAAAAATGACAGAGAGGATGCAAATAGATTTTGAGAGCTTTTTGATCAGACAGCAACAAATATCGACACATATCGTACCAAAATTTTAATTTGAGGCTTCAGTGCCCAGTTATTAAGAGAAAAGTGATATGGAGATGTTATGGGGGACTGACCAGCACAAAGAAGAACGAAGAAGAATGGCAAAAGACTGGTGCAGTCCTGCAGAAATCATGACATGATCTCAGATTCAACATATTTCACGAGAAGACCAAATAAACTCAAAACTCGGAAACACTCAGAATGGAAAAACAAGAATGGCAGCTGGATCATGTTTGCAAGAATAAAAACTATCACAGATAAATTTATAATGTGAAAGTCCTGAGAGGAGCGGGCAGCAATTTAAATCATTACTTGATTAAAATAAAAGTTAAATTCATCTCATCAATAAACAAAAAATCCCACCCCAAAAAGAAAAGAACCTATCACCTACATAAACCGAGAAACAACGAGAAATATGGAGAACGGACTAGAAATATAAAACCAACAGACGATTCAGGGGAGATAATTCTCCAATAGAAACAAATGGCTAAACAAGTAGCGCCAATAACCCAAAGAAAAAACACCAATGGCGGAATGATCAACGTGATAAAATAGTGGTAGATAGACACCAAGCCTGGTTAAGATATCAGAGTCGAAAAACACAAGAAGCACAATTGTAACCCACAGATCAAAGAAAAATAATCAAAAAAATAATAAAGGGAGCGGAAGTAGCGAGAAAACAAACCCGTGGATTACTACAAAATATTTAGCACACAACTCCAAAGATACGATCCCCCAATACTTACGCTAAAAAGACAAAAAATAATAACATGGCCCATAGCAATAGAGAAAACTCAGAAGTTTTAGTAGAAACATTTAACAAACTTTTATACTGTGAATATCCCTCAAAACGTATTCAAGTAAACACACAAACCCCAATAAAGCACCACCGGAAAATATAAATTCACCAAAGCCTTGAGGGAGTTCAAGAACTGCAAAGCATATGGAGAAGATCAAACATTTGCAGAATCAGCGAAAATATTATTACGCAACTGTATGGTGAAAAGCTGGAACAAAGAAGAAGTACCAGAGCTGTGGACTACAACTATAATACACCCATTACACAAAAAGAAGAAAAAATCGGTACAACTATAGAGGGATTTCCCTCTTGGATTGCACATATAAAGTTTGTATAAGAATTCTGTACTGTCGCTGTAACGATCAACTTGAACAGTATCTTGGACACTGCTAGGGATGCTTTAGACCCTGGAGAAACAGCTCGGAACAGATGACCACTTTAAAACTGGTTATGTATGCCTGCAAAAGAAGACAAAAACACATTGTACCGTTTGTAAACGTCAAGAAAGTTTACGATTGTGTTCTCAGATCTTCAGTGTTAGACATATTGAGGAATTTCAGACTTCATCCGAAATTAATAAAAATGATAAAAATAACACTCACAAACACCAAATCCAAAATAAAATTCAGAGAACTGTCCCGTCCGTTTACGGTTAAAACAGAGCTAAGATAGTGTAATAGCCTATCACACAACTCTTCAACACTTCAGCAATAGAATTTAGACCAAAAATAGACAAACGAAAAAAAGTGAGAGGAGCATTTACAGATGAGGAAGAACACATAAGGGCAGCACGAACGAAACGATATCGGGCAATTTGGAAGGCTTAAACCATGCTCTTAGCAAAGAAAACGATCAGCAAATGATTGACAAAAGAGGTCCAATGAGGCCATAAAAGTATACAATAATAACAACAAAATCACAGGACACCGGCTTCTAGAGGAAAGTATGATTGTGTGAAGTTTCTTCGCCAGAATTTATAAACGATAACTTGTGAATGGAGAGTTCTTGAAGACGTTATTTCCACCGTTTAGACGTTGCTGTTTTCATTAATTCGTTACGTATGTATGATACGAAGCAGGGAAACAATTCTTTTCTAATTTAGTAGTGGAGTGATAGCAGGAAGGTATGGAGACAGAAAACTTCAATACTTAATAATTTACATTGAGTCTCCATTTTATTACACAGTTTTGAAATTTCTGCAGTATCTTACACACATAAAGAATGAAAATACGTTTTCAATGTAATATCGTCTGACAAAATATGTATACTTACCATCCCGTTCCGTGACACAGTCGCTGGAGATGCATTATCAATGTTTTCTGGTTCAAATATCACTTTGCAGGTGGGCGCCATAGAAAGCCTGTCCCCATTGGCTAGTGTAAGTGTCTTGTTATCGTCCAGGACCGAGTTCAAGTTTTCTATCCAGATACTGTCAACAGGCCCATCTAACACCATCCAAACATATTCTCCTAGAATTAAGAAATGTATATTTAAGTGACGAAATAAAAAGTTGGAGATTATTATTAACTGTAGTAGAAGGACTCAAACTACTAACACCTCCCTCTGTTCGAGACAAACACGAAAGGGAAGACAGAAACTGGCACGGAATAGGGATTTCAGTTTAGTTGTTTACTTTGGGCGCTAGTGGCCAATCTCTGAGCGTCGTAAAAGTAATCCCGACCACAGCCACTGTGTGGTAATTCGAGGCACAAAGGCTGGAAGAAGTTCAAGGACCATGAGATTACAGTAAGTACATCACCAACGTGATCCCATATTTTAAGGAGAACAAAGCGCACTTGTAAGACATCAACCCCAGCAATCGGTCTCAAGCGAAAATTTGGGACATGATTGTGATTGTCCGCAGTTACGAGCTTCTGAATATAGAGCTATTAAACACGTTCGCACACCACTTGTCAATTTGTCCACCTCACTGCAGCCGTATAATGCACGAGCGCAAAGTAGCGCAAAGTACCGTATAGTGGAGTGAGTCAGAGGTTTTTGAAATACTGTTTTTACATTGACAAAAAGCTTTGATCATTGTGTTAAAGTGTGCAGTTTCCAATCTCTACTGCTGCCAAGGATCTATTTGCTCTGAACGTTTTTATGATGCTATTAAAAATGCAGCGTAAATAAATGAAAGGAATTAGTTTATAATTAAAGAAGTGGTACAGAGCTATTTAATTATTAATATCGTTTTTATGCGTTATGTTCTTTGGATTTTAAAGCTGACAAAATTAGAGTGAAGTACATTTGCTGGAGATGTGCTTTTCTTCAACATGGTTAGCATGATTAAATTGTAAATTGAAAATCATTAACTTTGTTTCATAATATTTCAGAGTAACTCGTTATCTCGAACAAAATTTTAAAACACATTGGGCAGATGTGTCTACCTGCCCCCGCTCCTCCCATACCTTCAACATTTTCGTGAATAAGATTCTGGTTTTCATTCCGCAGTACTGTACTTTGCGCTCGGGCATTAGGCGGCTGCAGTGGGGCGGAGCGAGCGACAAAACCGAAGCGCGCAAAGTTTAAAAGATGTATATTCAAAAAGCCATAACCGCGTACAGTCAAAATTATGGCTTAGATTTTGGAGCGGGATCGATTTTTGAGGTTGATGTGTTGCAAGTGAAATTTTCTCCTTAAAGTTGGTGCTGTTTCCTTGTAAGAGCTAGGTGCCTTGATGTGAATTTACATGACCGATCTATATTAACATTCTTAGGTGTGCCTTTATGCGAGAAATTGATGTGTTTGCGATAACGGTCTCGCTGCTACAGATACTTTTTTCGACGCACAGGATAAAAGATTTATACTAAGAAATTATTGTAATTTTACTGTGTAGAAAATAGGCCTTACATTTAAACTGTGTCAAAATGCGTCAAAATTTTCGAGTATGCTCCATGAAACGTACTTTTCAGTATACCTGTGTGATACTAGTAGAATATAATTTGCACTGAAAAATAGTCCAACCACCTCAGTACTTTAATAAATTTGGTAAAATACAAGCTGTAGACAGATATGGGACGGTTTGTGTGTGTGTGTGTGTGTGTGTGTGTGTGTGTGTGTGTTTGCGGGCTTGTTGGATTATTGGTGAAAAATGAGAACAAGTCGAAAGAAATCTCGTGTTTTATAATATAAAACTTAAGTAAAAACGAAAGAAGGCTGCAGTTGTTAGGTAACAAAGGCAAGAATCTAACCATGAGAACTTTATTTCATATTAAAATTTGATGGCTCTTATCAGTTTTTTTGTATTATCTGAAATCTAGTTGATGTCAGACGAGTGTCTAACTGATATATAATGAGGTCATCTTTCCTCGCTTCCCCTAAAATGTGAGTTCGTGTTATATGTATGTAGAGGGCTCGTAACCTCTGAACAAGAAATAGAGATTTGTGCTACATATTAGCCTCGACCATTAGGAAACTGAAGCGAGTGGGTCCTTTCCAAACAATTTGGCTAGAGAATCGAAAGTTCGCATTATAATCTTTTCGAGTCTACTAGTCGGAGGAGTTCATTTATCGATATATTTATGAGGAATGGAACCGCACAACTGATTACATTCTATTTCAGCTTGCCTATTGACTACCTAAAACTCATATGCGTTGGTAATAATGCACTAATGTACTCTTATATTTTCCACGAGTAGCTATTGACTTTGTCTCTTTCGACTGCATAGCGATGTTAATCTGACTGTATAACTCTCACGTTGGTAGCACAATAAGAAAGGTGAAATTTCGTACCTTTTTTCAGTTTAAGCGTCTTCCGCCACATTGCTGAAAAAATTCCATCTGTCCAATCATTTGTTGCTACGTCCAAGCGACCAAACATCTGTGAGGCTGTGATTGCTTTCGGGTTCATCCGCATTTCCCTGTATCAGTAAAAAGTAAACTATCACAAGCCATATTTATCTCAACTTGTATTGAAAAAACGTGTTTGTCAGTACTGACTGGGGAATGAACATTGTTCTAATTAGTTTGGCACATACATTTTATTATTTTCACTTCGACATTTTAAGACGTTGGTAGAAATATTGAAACACTCATGAATTTAACATAAATGTATAATCATTTCTAAATAATAAAGTAAAATAAAAAAACAGACAGAGTGTGCAGATATTAACTTGCAGGAAACTAGATACATACTAGATGGAAATGACATATTAATGCTGTTTGCAAATTAAGAAACAGAAACTATATTACAATTTTTTCTTTATTGGGGGACCTGCAGCACATATGTCACAGTAAGGCATTTTGCAGAGAATTGGGAAACGGTATGCTGTTTGATATTTTATTTTAGTATATTAGCTTATTTCGGCTATATTGCCTTCATTATTATATGTTCTGACGTTGTAGATGAACGTATGTCAACTATGAGTATACCATTATTACTGTCGATAGTTATTGGTTGCGATATTATTTTCAGCAACGTTTTAAAGTTAGTCGATAATCTGCTGTTGCACATATATTTTAATACGTTTCTACTACGTGACAGTTACAGAAATTCGAGTTCGACAGCTAGTTGTCTACTCAAAGATATTTTCTACAGTTACAGACAGCCATAATGGTTTACTCAGAGTGACATAAGTCCATCTACGACGCATGATGTGGACTGATGGAGGCCATAAAGCCGAAATAAGCTTATGTATTAAGATAAAATGTAAAGTAGCATACTGTTTTACAGTTCTCTGAATAGTATATTACAATTATTATGATCGAATACATAAAATGATATACTTAATAGAGGCTTTCATAGGTTTTCATTGTTTATCGAAATCTTGTTTTAAGGCTATACATGTTTATAGCCTATACACTTGTAACAGCGAGAACGATGCGACAATGAAAGTGTGACAAAATGATAATTCTCCTCCTTGGCACAATTCCATTGGAAGTCTATGCAGAAGGAAAATAATTAAGATGCTTTTTAAATTAGGCTCAAGACTCTAGAACAAGTGATCAAGAAATAAACGGGTATGTATTCCAAGTACTGAGTTTGGAAAGAAACCTCCTTAATATGATTTCTCCTTTTATTCTGATTCAGCGCTGTCTCGACTCTTCATCGTCAACGTAAGCTGTTAAGTCCACCAATAGACGTATTTTTGAGATTTCACGATATTTTCATACTCGATTTCCGCTTGTTTTTGAAACATGCACCTTGGCCGCATTTTACTGAACGTTTCATTGATTCCAGATCTCTAAACACTGATTGAGCCTGACGATTGAGTGTCTTTCAGGCATCTCATCAAAAGTAAAGAACCCCATTTTCATAACCCGTCTACTCGTCGCGTCCGTGATCTTCGATAAGCCACTCGTGCCTCCGGGGTGATAGCAAATGGCGAGCTCAGGCTTCGGTGGTTGGGTACGGGTTTCGCGAACCCAGGTTTGCTGACCTGGGAACTAGTGAGCGCCGCCAATAATCTGTAACTGTGAGCTCTGGGCATACTCCAGCGACCACCGTGCGGTGCGTCGCAGAGAACGTCGATCTTGGCTGATGGTTCGGATCGGGAGGATGGTAAAATCGTTTTTTTTTTTTTTTTTTTTTTTTTAAGGAAACCTCAGTCTCAAGATGTGCTACGAGCGAATGTGATGGGTAGCTGCTGGCGTGAAACAATCGCTAGCAGGTAACCTCAGGGGAACTTGCTGCACCTCACCTGTAGGCTGCAAGGCTTACCCAGGCAAGCGGAGCTCTGTCTGGGTGGCCCCTATTTTTTAAGCAGCTCATAGGACCGAGAGGGATCATGAATTATAGACAAAAAAATCTTCCAGTGGGTCGGGTTGACCATTCAACCACCATAGACAGCTCTGCGGATTAGTCCTCCTGAGCAGTCAACAGTGACGATGAGAAATATGGATGGTAACAGGACACATCTGAATCAAAATGTATTTATTGTTGTTAGAAGAGAAAGAGGACGTTCGGAAAGATATTTCCCTTTTATATTCAGAAACTACATCATGAAAATCAGTGAAGCGACTTAAGAATGGGACGTTATTCCAGCTAAACAAGCAAACCAATTACTTCAGAGCAAAAAGTTGAGGAATGCCATGTTGTGGCATGGAAGTATAATTTATTATAGCTTTTGACTTTCAGAACCTCTTATTTATTTATTTATATTGGCTATTGGTTTCATCACCATACAACCAACCATAGTTTATACATATCAGTAAGAACTAACAGTCTTGACTTCTATCTATTTTCAAATTTAAATCCATTTATAGCATCTGGCAGAATATAATAAGGCATGGTTCCCCCGACTGAAAGTACGGCCATGTATCCCAAACTTCCTGAGCTGTGTTAAGTGTCAGCTATATGGTCACACAACTCTAGCATGCAAGGGGCATGCAACGTATGGCAAATGGGGCAAAGCACCCTATGAAGCAAGAGTCACGCTTCCAGAATTCTGTGTAAATTGCGCTGATGACCACGCAGCGTGTATATCAGGACCTCCACAGGCGTCCAAGGCAAACTTATCTACCTCTAACAATTATTTACGTGCTAATATCTATGGAATTGTGTTCTTCTTAGCACGTATCTATGGGAGTAAACAGCGAGGCTAAGTAAAACAATGTTGCAACGGTCTTTGCTATTAATACATCTATTGTTCATAACGACTGGATAATGAAGTTCTAGCACGCAGTTTCGACACGTAACAGATTTACAATTCTACATGTTATAGACACATGATTAGTGTACAAGAGCTGTGCCGACATAAGTAAGTACCTTGATTTCGGGATTCTGAGAGCATAAATGCAGCAATGAATGTTAATACTCTTTTACCTCCAATGTCAGTGTTTCTTCTTTCAAGCACTCTTCATGGTGGTTAAAAGTGTGCGCCGGACTGGGAATTAAACCAGGGCTCTTGTTATTTACGCCAGCGCTATATCCACTAGGATAACTGGGCACATTCACGGCTGAATCCGAACTTTAAGGGTACTGCGGTAGCTCTCTTCCACATTTACAAGTCTGAGAGAAGGTTTTATATTTATTACTATGGAGTCGTTACACTGTGTCTCAGATGCGCAAAGAATCCTATAACTTTATATATTCTTTTGAGGCTCCAGTTCTTGTGGCGTGGCTCTGTGTGACGAGAGCAGCCCGGTGTTCAGGACAGAGCTAGTGGAACGAACAAATGCTGTTGTACCTAATCTACTCTAATAAAAGGACGTGGCATCGTTTGCTCATATAGCAGCGACGAGAGAGCATGTGCAGTACTGGCAGTATTAAGCTTTCGTCGAGATACAGCAATACACTCGAAGACAAAAAGAGACACACCACGAAGGAATTACCCGAATCTGATGGAAATCGGTAGATGTGATGTACCTGTGCAGACAAAGAAATGATCACAATATCAGAAAAACTGGCTGATTTACTCAAGAGAAAGAGCTTCATAAATTGAACAATCCAGTAATGAGTTGGTCCACCTCTGGCCCTTATACAAGCAGTTATTCAGGATGAAATTTTGTGACATAGTAGTTGGATGTCCTCCAGAGGGATATCGTGCCAGACATTGTCCAATTGCCCAAATGGCCCGACATCCAGGAGTGATGCCCTGGGGTACCATTTCTTTTCATAGGACACCCTTTGGTTGTTCTTCCAGCGCAGCGGTGCGTCGACGATATTCTATGTATCGTTTTGTTACCTTTCACGGGAAGACATACATGGCTTACATTTCAGCAAGATAACGCTCGTCCGCAAACGGCTAGAGGTTCTATTGTTTGTTTTCGTGCTTGCCAAATTCTTCTTTGGCCAGTGCGGTCGCCAAATCTGTCTCCAATTGAGAACGTTTGGAACATTGTAGACAGGGCCCTCCAACCAGCTCGCCATTTTGTCGATCACCCATTGGACAGAATCTGTTACGAGCTGTCTGAGTAGGACATCCAACAACTCTATCAATCAATGCCAAGCCGAATAATTGCTTGCATAAGGGTTAAAGGTGGACCAACGCGTTACTGACTTGCTCAGCTTTTGTGGAGCTCTTTCTCTTGAATAAATCATCCAAATTTTCTGAAATTCTATTAATTTGTTTTTATGTACATGTATATCACATCTGCCTATTTCCGTCCCATTCGTATATTACTTCGTGGTGCGTCGTGTCTTTTCTCCCTTACAGTGTACATTTTAACACTCGAAGTAGGTGTGGAGGATGGGTATCCTATTCGTTGGCCAACTGTAGCAGCGCTGCACAGTGTGACAATGTTCTCTTGCCCATTGAAGCTGCACATAAAGTGCCTCTACGACGTTTTGCCTTGCGCTCTACTTGCGTCTCCAACGTAACCCGAGTGTAACGCCTGCCGCGCGGAGTGGCCGAGCGGTTTGAGGCGCCTTATCACGGATTGCGCGGCCATTCCCGCCGGAGATCCGAGTCCTCCCTCGGGCATGGGTGTGTGTGTTGTTCTTAGCCTAAGTTAGTTTAAGTAGAGCGTAAGTCTAGGGACCGGTGACCTCAGCTGTTTGCTCCCGTAGGAACTCACTCACTCACACACACACACACACACACTCTCTCTCTCTCTCTCTCTCTCTCTCTCTCTCTCTCTAACGCCCACATGTCACTTCGAATATAAACAACTAGCGCAACGGAAAACAAGAAACGGCAAAATCGGAGGGAGTAGTAATGAAAATGTACACTGCGCATTAGAAGGCAAATAAATTATGACACTGTTCGATTATGTGACGAGAAACTAGACGATATTGTGTCAATGACACATGACTTGCGCTATAAAGAAAAACTAAGGAAAGTTAGAGTTCAACGTCCCGAAGCCGGACGAGCATGTGAATAAATGCCAGTCATGCGCCACTGAATGCGTAAACTAAAATCTGGATGACTGTATGGAAATTTAAAACACGCTTCTCCAGAATATGTACACATTGGTTTAACCAAACTGCCACCTCGCTTCAAAGGAAGTGAAAAAGAGGGCTATCTAGAAAAAAAATATTGCGCACAAAATAAAAAAAAGGAAAAAGGGAATGCATCTGTGCAAGACGCGAGTGACTCGATTACGTATGCAGCTGGAGAGATTTGGTTTACACGCTACCTTCCCTCGGGGAGTCAATGCTTGGATACAGTCTTTCACGATTATAATATTACTGCAAAAGTGCAAAATAACTGCGGAATACCTGTGAAACTGTCCCATGGCGGTGAGCGCTTTCATCAGCGTGTGTATGCATGCGGTTTTGCCGGCCCCTGCTGGACCCAGAGTCATAATTCCGTGGCGCACCCGCTGTGTCTCGTACAACTGCGCAGCAAACAAAAATTAAAAATGTTTCTGTATTGAAGTAATGTGTGATGCGATGAGATGAGAAGATGGTGCAACGTTGCTGCGGTGCAAATGATTGCACATAGCGAGTGCACCTTGTCTCGAAATACAGTTATAGAGACTGCTGGAAGAAAATTGTTATATAAGAACAGTCGTTATGCACCTTAAACGTTCTGTCATTGTTAGATTATAAACATTTAATTTGTCTCATTGGAAAACTACTTGCTTATTGAACTAAATAATAATCTACTTTGTATACCGACGTAATAGAGCCTCTTTTACTCGTACTAAATGTTAATATGAAGGATGGTGTATTATAATTGCCCATTTCCATTGTAAATTTATGTGTGTCAATAAGCAAATTATTCAGAATTATCCTTCCCACTAACATTGTTTCTGGTCGTCTATAGCCTGGTCCACGAACGATGGAGGTTCGCGCATGTCAGGGTAGGGACGGGGATTGCATTGTTAACCATTTCAAGCGACAGTTGCGATACACGTATGCATATGCTTTCAGTTTGAAGAACGCGTATATTCCGCAAACTATGTCTTTCCGTGTTTCCGTCTTACAATTCAGTCGACGACGAGGTAAGATGGTGCATAAGCTCGGATTTTGGAAGGAAGGGTAAAATACACTACTGGCCATTAAAATTGCTACACCATGAAGATGACGTGCTAGACGCGCGAAATTTAACCGACAGGAAGAAGATGCTGTGATACGCAAATGATTAGCTTTTCAGAGCATTCACACAAGGTTGGCGCCGGTGGCGACACCTACAACGTGCTGACATGAGGAAAGTTTCCAACCGATTTCTCATACACAAACAGCAGTTGACCAACGTTGCCTGGTGAAACGTTGTTGTGATGCCTCGTGTAAGGAGGAGAAATGCATACCATCACGTTTCCGACTTCGATAAAGCCTATCGCGATTGCGGTTTATCTTATCGCGACATTGCTGCTCGCGTTGGTCGAGATACAATGACTATTAGCAGAATATGGAATCGGTGGGTTCAGGAGGGTAATACAGAACGCCGTGCTGGATCCCAATGGCCTCGTATCACTAGCAGTCGACATGACAGGCATCTTATCCGCATGGCTGTAACGCATTGTGCAGCCACGTCTCGATCCCTGAGTCAACAGATGGGGACGTTTGCAAGACAACAACCATCTGCACGAACAGTTCGACGACGTTTGCAGCAGCATGGTCTATCAGCTCGGAGCCCATGGCTGCGGTTACCCTTGACGCTGCATCACAGACAGGAGCGCCTGCAATGGTGTACTCAACGACGAACCTGGGTGCACGAATGGCAAAACTTCACTTTTTCGGATGAATTTTAATGGCCAGTAGTGTAATTCAGACGTAGAAACACACCTACCAATATTCGTTTATGTCACACAACTCGTTGTTGGTGTTGTGATTTTTCCCTAGTCAACATATTTCCACTCTAATATTAATTCTCGTTCATCGCTGTCTCCTTAATACAGTATTGTTGCTTGTTGTTGTTGTTGTTGTGGTCTTCAGTCCGAAAACAGATGTAATGCAGCTCTCCGTGCTACTATATTCTGTGCAAGCCGCTTCACCTCCGAATAACTACGGCAACTTACATTCTTCTGAATCTACTTACTGTATTCCTCTCTTGGTCATCGTCTATGGTTTTTACGCCTCCACCCCCCAAAACATCTCCCCAATACTAAACTGGTAATCTCTTGGCATCTCATGATGTGTCCCATCAACCAATCCCTTCTTTCAGCCGGGTTTTGCCATAAATTTCTTTTCTCCCTAATTCTATTTAGTACCTCCTCGTTATTTACATGATCTACCAGTCAAATCTTCAGCATTCTTCTGCAGCACACATTTCAAATACTTCTATCCTCTTTTTGTCCAACTATTTGTCAACAATGTTCACTTCCGTACATGGCTAAACTCCAGACAAATACTTTCAGAAAAGACTTCCTAACATTTAAATCTATATTTCATGTTAACGAATTTCTCATCTTCAGAAACTCTTTTCTTGCCACTGCCAGTCCACGTTATCTTCTCTACGTTAGCCATCATCAGTTATTTTGCTGCCCAAATAGCAAAATTCATCTAGTACGTTAAGTGTCTCGTTTCCTAATCTAATTCCCTCAGCACCACCTGATTTAATTCGACTACACTCCATTGTCCTTGTTTTGCTTTTGCTAATATTCACCTTACATGCTTCTTTGAAGAAACTCTCCATTCCGTTCAACTGATATTCCAAGTCCTTTGCCGTCTCTGACAGAATTATAATGTCATCGGAAAACCTCAAAGTTTTTATCTGTCCGCCCTGAACTTTAACTTTCACTTCAACTTTTTCTCTGGCTTCCTTTACTGCCTGTTCAATGTAGAGATTGAATAACATCGGGGATAGGCTACAACACTGCCTCACTCCCTTCTCAACCACCACTTTCCTTTCATGCCCCGCGACGCTTATAACTGCTGTCTGCGTTCTGTACAAGATGTAAGTAGCCTTTCGTTCCCTGTGTTTTAGCCCTGCCACCTACAGAATTTCAAAGAGAGCAGTCCAGTCAAAATTGTCGAAAGCTTTCTCCAAGTCTAAGGTAGGTCATAGGATCAGTACTGCCTCACGTGTTCCTACTTTACTCCGGAATCCAAAATGATCTTCCACAAGGTCGACTTCTACCAGTTTCTCCATTCTTTTGTAATGGATTCGTGTTAGTATTTTGCAGCCATGGCTTGTTAAAGTGGTAGTTCGATAATATTCACACTTGTTCGCACCTGATTTCTTTGGAATAATTATTATTATTATTCTTGAAGTCTGTGGGTATTTCACCTGTCTCATATATCTTGCAAACCAGGTGGAAGAGCTTTGTCATGGCTGGTTCTCCCAAGGCTATAAGTACTCCTGACGAAATATCGTCTACCGACGGGGCTATGTCAGATTCTTCTCGGAGTATTGTGTTTCCCATCTCATTTTCGTCTACGTCGACTTCCCTTTCTACAATATTGCTTCAAAATTACTCTCCCTTGTATATGCACTCTGTGTACCCCTTTCATCTTTCAGTTTTCCCTTCTTTGCTTAGGACTGATTTACCAATTGAGCTCTTGATATTCATACAACTGCTAGTCTTTTCCGCAAGGGCCTGTTTAATTTTCCTACGGGCGGTACCTATCGTTCCCTAATGAAATATGCTTCTAAATCCTTACCTTTGTCTTTTAGTCATTCCTGCTTAGCAATTTTGCACTTCCCTCTATCTAATTTTTTGAACGGCTGTATTCTCTTTTACCTGCTGCATTTCTAAATTTTCTCCTTTCATCAACTAAATTCAATATCTTTTGTGTTATCCAAGAATTTCTACTAGACCTTGTCTCTTTACCTAGTTGATACTCTGATGCCTTCTTTCTTTCCTCTCTTAAAGCTACTCATTCGTCTTCTACTGTATTCCTTTCCCCTCTTCTAGTCAACCATTGCCTAATGCTCCCTCTAAAACTCCCAGCAAACTGTCGTCCTTTCCACTTATCCAGGTTCCATCTTCTTTATTTCCTAGGCCTTTCCGATTTCTTCAGTTTTAATTTATAATTCGCAACCAACAAAGTGTGGTCAGAGTCTACATTTGCCCCTGGAAATGTCTTACAGTTTAAAATTTGGTCTAAATCTCTGTCTAACCATCAGTCTGAAACCTTTTGGTGTCTTCATGCCTCTTCCAGGTATACAACCTTGTTTCCGATCCTTAAACCAGATGCTGACGATGATTATATTATACTCTATGCAAAATTCTACCAGAGGGCTTCCTCTTTCGTTCCTCTCACCCAGTCCCTTATTCACCCACTAATTTTCCTTCTCTTCCTTTTCCTACTATCTAATACCAGTTCCCCATCGCAATTAAATTTTCGTCTCCCTTAACAATCTGAGTAATTTCTTTTATCTCATCATATATTTCTTCAATCTCTTCATAGTCTGCGGAGCTATTTGGCATGTAAACTTGAACTACTGTGGGAGGCGTGGGTTTCGTGTCTATCTTGTTTACGATAATGCGTTCATTATGCTGTTCGTAGTAGCTTACCCGCATTCCTATTTTCTTATCCGTTATTAAAACCACTCCTGCATTACTACGATTTGACATTGTATTTATAACCCTGTAGTCACCTGATCAGACATTCTGGTCCTCCTGTTACCGAAGTTCACTTATGACCACTATATCTAACGTCACCCTAGCCATTTCTCGCTTTAAATTTTGTAAGCTACCTGGCCGATTAAGGAATCTAACACTTCGAGCTCTGATACGCAGAATTCCAGGTTTGTTTCTCCTGATAACGATATCCTCCTGAGCAGTCCCCACCCGGAGATCCGAATGGGTGACTATTTTCCCTCCAGAATGTTTAAGCAAAAGCATGCCATCATCATTTAACCATACAATAGAGGTACATGCCGTCGGGAAAAATTACGGTTGTAGTTTCCACTTGCTTTCAGCCGTTCGCTGTACCAACACAGCAAGGCCGTTTTATTTAGAGTTACAACGCCAGATTAGTCAATTATCCCTGCAACTAATGGAAAGGCTGCTGCCCCTCTTAGGAACCATACGTTTGTGTAGCCTCTCAACAGATACCCCTCTGTTGTTGTTGTACAGTCGTGCTCAAAAGTATCCGAACGATCTGAATTGCATTTCGCCTGATTCGCATACAACACTCATAACGCAGCTGTCTAGCAGGTCCTCTAATCGTTCCTCCGTACAGTCGTTTGACTATTGAAAATGGTTCCAACAAATCACCACTAGAAAACACTGCTCTGTATCGCAATAACTCAAGATGTATAGTAATACCACGATACTACAAATATCGGGGAACACCTTATCACAGATAAGACTGCTCTTAAAGCTTGTAAGCTCACATTTATTACAATAAATGACATACCTGAAAAGTTACCACTCTCATTATTACGTCAGATAGGCAATGCACGTAGTAAGTTCGTCGTATTCATGATTTCCTCTTCAAAGTAACATACCTTACTTATTATTCAACACAAAATGACATTAAAAACTCAAGTTTTTCACGAGCTGATAGTTGAGAATATGTATCAACTTCAAATGACACGACGAACCGTCTCGTTCTTCACATGGATTCAAACCCAGGTCATGCAGACCAAGCAAAGATTTCGTGACTGACGGAAACTAACAGTCATTCCTGACTAGGCATACAGAGAGTGATATATCTCGATTTTAGACAGTATCAGCTAGGAAACATCAACTTTAAATTAAAAAACGGAAACATTTTTAACGGACGCGAAATCCTACCCAGCATCTATTGTCCCTGTTTAGGAACTACGAGAGTTGTTAATATTGCTTCTTGACAAGTAACTTACTTGAAATGTCGTGACGTAAAGTTTTGTGTGGGAGAGGGATTCGATCCCAGAACCTAATCGGATTGTTATCGAAGCACAATCAACTGTGACATATCGGATTTGCTCGGCAGCAGCAAGAAGTTTTAACTGAAATGACGAGACGAAACATTAATTTTTTCCTTGCCAGGACTCCAACCCAGCACCTATCGCTGTTACATTCTAGAGAAGAGAACGTTAGATATGGGTTTGTTACACCAGAAGCGACATGAGAGCATGTTTGAACTAGAAATAATATGACGAAGAGTTCAGTGCTGACTGGTAATCGAACCCCACACATATCGTTGCTGACTACACACAAAGAGACGTCAACGACCGCATTTTTCTCCAACATCAGCTCGAAATAACAACCTTGAACTTACAGTGATCTCGCAAATAGTTCTGTGTCTCACTGTGAGTAAAAAACGTCAGATATTGTTAGTGTTGACAACGAATAAAGATACATTAAAAATCAAAAGTATTATCCACCAGCAGATAGGTGTTCTCATGCTAGAGCTTGATAACACATAATGAAAACTTTAGTGTCGGGTCAGGATTCGAACCCATTCACGCGCAATATGTGTACATGCTGAGAAATCTGCAGTTTTGAACAAACAACAAATTGTAGTCGATTTGTATTGTCACAAAGGGATCAAATTCCGCGTTAAGGCCAGTCTGAGTTGCATTCCCAGTTCAGAACCAATTTGATCGACACACAGAAGTTCAAATAAAAAATGGAATAAGTGTCCTGTGACCCTACATAGCGTTTGCTTCGTCACTAGAAATTAATAACTAGTATAGGAAAGGTTACTGGTGACTGACTTTATTGTGGTTCAACCTAATGTTACTTGGTAGAGAAGGAATATCATGTTTAATATGAATTTCAGACCACAATGCCATTATACCTTCTTCACCTGGCGTAGCCAGACGAGAATAGAATCTTTCTCTCCCTATCAAAAATCATCGGCAGAAGTGGGAATTGATCCCACACCATGGGTGTTACGAATCTATCAGCAACCCAACAGACCACCAAACCCTCCTCGCACTGGCTCATTTTTCTGTTGTAAAGCCGTTACACCACGCTGAACGAGAATTTTGACACACAGGCTCCCTGTAGTGGTTTGCAGCATGTTCAGTACATTCATTTACTTGGGTGACCGAATCGCCATGAACTAGCTGCCTCGGCTACCCAGTGCATACATTCGACTCTATTTTGTAATCACCGAAATAAAATCACGTAACTGCCACCTACACAGAACTGCCAACAGTGTAGGATGCAGAAATTTAAATAGGAAGTGTTCCTTTCCACTTGAGCTACTCTATTGCGCTATCTGTTTGTTGAAAACGGCGTGCAGTGCAAAAGAAAAGCTGTAACTGCCTGTCTCTCAGAAGTCTAGATCCGGCCATATGCATTATCTCACAACACTGTGGAAAGCGTAAGTTCTAGATGAAGTGTTGTTCACTCTGGAGCTGCTGTAGCTATGGTTCAGCTAGTACTGTAATGGTAAGTGAAGTGCACTGTAAACGAAACATCGTCAGTTCAAATACATTCACTGATACCTTTTTTAAAACGCAATTCTGCTGTCTGCTGAAGTTATCAATCTATTGGAACTTTGAACATAATTCCCTTCACTTCTCAACCCAAAATAGTCGCATGTGGAAAAAGGGCCAAGTACAGCGACATTTTGTTCTTTTCACGTTTAATAGACGGCCAGGCAGCAGATGTATCTCGAAACTTTTGTATTATGTATGGGGAGAGCGCATCATGCCAAAATACGTCAGAAAAGTATTTTCTACATTAGCTGTCATGTGGTAGTGGCATTTTATTCGTCTTCAAACCTTGTTTGACAGCTTTAACTCAGAACAAGTTTTCTACATGCATGTAATAAATAAACTGCAAGTGCATTGTCAGACTGTTATAGATAACATAAGAGAATTTGCATATATCGTTGATGATTAATTTCTCTCTCATGTTTACTATTGTTTAACCAACAATAAAAGAAACCCTACGAAAATTGTACACTGTATTATAAGGAATGAAATAAAACTACCCACGATAACCTTACGACGAAAGTCTGTTTTAACAAAGCTGAGTATCTGTTCACAAGCGTGCCTCTATCGAACCGAATTAGAAAAATAATACTCACTTAGATTTCGATTGGGTCTGTGTTTAATTGATGGGTTGTGTCATACTCATGAGGTATGCAAATGTAGCATTTCATAAATAAAGTTATGTATTCCTAGAAACCCAAAATTTGCTTGTCAGCAACGGAAAGAGGCGTTACACGTTACCGAGCGAGGTGGCGCAGTGGTTAGCACACTGGACTCGCATTTGGGAGGACGACGGTTCAATCCCGTCTCCGGCCATCCTGATTTAGGTTTTCCGTGATTTCCCTAAATCGTTTCAGGCAAATGCCGGGATGGTTCCTTTGAAAAGGCACGGCCGATTTCCTTCCCAATCCTTCCCTAACCCGAGCTTGCGCTCCGTCTCTAATGACCTCGTCGTCGACGGGACGTTAAACACTAACCACCATCACCATTACGAGTTGTGCAGCATTATAAGTTTTTCGCCATTGCACCAAGAGCTGAAAGTATTTTCTTGCGTTTTCCTTATCGATGTTTGATCTGACTGCTTGTAGCTCTTTCGCAGAAGGGATAAAAACGTCACAGGCAGGGAGCCTGGAACCGCGAAACACAACAGACGCTTTTCTACAGGTCAGCATGTTACCAAACAGCTAGCGAAGAGGCATGCGTGTAGAATTCCTATTACGAGGCCAATAATGACTAGAACTCGTAAATCGCTATTTAAAGGACAAGATTAGTTGCTATTTCCACGTGCAACGACTTTCCTGGGCTGAAATCCGTACATTTAGAATCTTTTGTTACACCTCAAGCGATAATAAGTAAGATTATTAAATGGAAGTGACCGGAAGAATCAAGTGAACTTTGAGGCTTAATTCCGTGCACACCAGGAAGTAACTCGTCGATCACAGAGTTGCCAAACATACCTTGCCTTGTTGCCAAATCTCAGTTACAGTACCAGCAGGAAGAAGACGAACCGATGTGTTCCTACAGAGGGCTGGGAAGTGGCCATAGCTGGCAACTCAAAGACGCAGCTGGCACGGCCTGGAATACGTAATGCGTCTGATTCACATTTCTGTAGCTAGGTTTAGGGACTGGAGCGTAGTTACTAATAATACTCAGAACTGACTGCAAACTAAGCATCATAGATCAGTAACTCTCATTGTTGTTTTTATATATCTTTTGTAAATGTACTCAAAACTAAGAAATCCATTCAAGGACGTTTTCGAGCCTGGCCGGTAGTCGAGCACACCAAACAAATAAAAATAAAAATCGATGTTTTTGCGTGTGTGTGTGTGTGTGTGTGTGAGAGAGAGAGAGAGAGAGAGAGAGAGAGACAGAGAGAGAGAGAGAGAGAGAGAGAAAGAGAGAAGAGGGAGAGGGAGAGATAAATATAAAAAAGAAAGAGAGAGAGAGTAAGTTATTGTGATAAAGAAATTGCATCATGGTATATAAAGAAATCTTTCGTTAAAATAACACATTCCACATCATTACAAAATGTCGTATTCATGATCTATGGTACGAATATTAATCTAATCTAATCTAATCATATTGCTGCCTAGCCATGAAGCGTCATGAATTACCGAAATTTTCACCAATATCAGCAACCAAATCTAAACCTGAAAATAAATGACCACGGTTTTTGTAATAAACCGGGACTCCTATCACGATCCTTTCGTCTCTGTCAACTAATCACGAAAGATGCCTGATATACCTCCATTCAGAAGAAACAATGTGTGCATGCATTTAAAGATGAAGCGCATAATGTGAAATTCTGTGACGGAGATACGAACCCAACACGTGATCGGATTGTTAACTAAGTAAAATCAAATGTTATGTATCGGTTTTTCTTACCAGCTGCTAGGTGTTTGAATCTATAATAAGAATATAAATTTTTGAGCCTGAGCAACAATCGAACAGCACACCTACTGTCCTTTATAATCCACGAATATAGCTTAACTATCAATTGGTTACTCACTAACAGTAAGATGTGTGCGTGTTTGACCAGAAATAACGACATCTATAGCGAATGTTGGCAACAAATGAACAGACATTAAAAATGCATGTTAATTTTCACTAGCTGGCCGGTGTGCACGTGATAGGGCTTGAAATTAAATTATGAATATTTTTGTACTGGATCAATATTTGGACCCACATACTTACCTTTGGAGGAGACCTAGAGAAGATTGCAGTCTTGGGAAAAGGAACGAAATGACAGAACTATACTGTTCCGAGAGATTCAGATCCTCAAGAGAGGAGATATGAATTCAAATTACAGTCCAGCACCAAATTTTTCAACGTCTGTAGTTCAATCAAGTACAAGTAAAATAAGTGCCCTGTTCCTTTAAATGGGTATCGATTCACCAAACAAAATAAAATTTGCTAATGCAAATAAGTTTACTGGTGACAGTATTTCTGTTTACCATGACTTCCGCCTATGTCATTTCGCAACGTAAACCGGCTCTGTCCAGTTGGTAACGAAGGAACGTGATGTTTAATGCGGATTCTGAATTATAACGTCTTTCTCTTGAGGTTATCAGAGGTAAAGTAAATCTGTTTGAGCCTCTTTAAAGTAAATGCCTGAACCCACGCACTGCACCTATGATAGTTCGTTCCTCCAGACCATTGTGGCCACATGTCCCAGCTCCAGGAGTGTGCTGTAACGGATCATATGCTTAGCTTACAAAATTAGTCACGGTGGCAAAATGCGAGTCTATTAAATGGTTAAGTAGAAGCAAGCTTCTGACGCGGATATCATGCTATTATCATGTCAGCAAGATGTAAAGACTCTTCTAGGCATCATAGCCTCGATGTGAAGCCATTCTGAAATTTTCACTAATTCAACATATTTCTTAGTTCGAGAAAATCTACTGTGAAGTATGAGGTTACCGGATAATTCGATTATTATCGTCATTATTACTATTATTTTCTCCATACCGCTGCTGGAACACATGTGCTTGACCATCATTTAATGCCTTCTGGTCATTATAGAAGTAGTTACCCAAGAACAGATTCTTTTCCTGTCTTCAGAATTTCTTTCATGTTAATATCAAACATCAGTAATTACTCGTAGATTACATTAAAACTGAAGTAATTGATGAAGAAGTCACTTGAACGCCTTGTATTTATTCATTTACTTGCGCCTAGAAACGGCTGTCGAATACCGCCAAACCAAAAGCCAAGGGATCTTACTGCCTTCCGATATACGTCGCTGTCAGTTCTTTCATATGATTTGGTCGACGTGACCTGTTTCAAGTTGTGTATGACAGAGAATGTTTTAGAAAATCAATTGTTTTCCTTTGCAATAAAGAGAAAGATTTTCATTATAAGCTACCCAAGTTAAATATTTGCGCAATATTAGTTCAAATTTCATATTCGCTTCTGTAGTGTAGGAAAGTATTTCACAGTTGCAAAATCCGCATCCGAGTCATTGGCCTTACACTTAGTCGCTGACCGTAAATTCTAGCTCAGAGTGACACCAGTTTAAGTAACCTAATGTAGCGAATACTGTTTGCCAGTGCTCTTTCTCACCGGGAAATACGCAATTTACCCACTGGTCTCCATAAGTACACTGTAACACTAATTTCTGTGTGTATGCAATGCATACGGATTGTAGAATTTAGTGGTGCTCTCTCTTCCACTTCTGTATACAATATGCCTGATCTAAACGGGCACTTTATCATTGTAGGCCCTGGGCAGTACAACATCATACTGACAACAGTAATGTGCTTTTACTGACAACCTCACTGTTCGATTTACCCGATTTTGTAATCATTTAAATAAAACAACATGACCTTCCACTGGGAGACATGTTGTCCCCCTTTTCCTTCTGTGAAATTTGTCAGTAAGCTTTCTGCCTTCCAACCAGCGAAATGCTGCAGAGTGCGGCTGGTAAGCGATTCACAAACCACGATTTAGTGCGGTTAAGGTGATTTCTTTAAACATTGTCGTAGCTGAAGGAATTTAATTTCTTCTTAAATCTTCTGATGCAGTGACGTTCACAGATATCTCAAATAGGAAAAGCTCTTGATCCAGTTACGAAGGTTCTAAAACAAACAGGTTTTGTCACGTTGATCTTATCGTCTGATAGCACTGTGTCTATTTTGTCTAAGTGGTATCACAAGTAGTGTTCCTGTAGCTGTGGAAATAATTGGTTGAAAACGAGTTTATCACTAATGGGTACAGTACAGCTAAATATTCAAAATGATTATCAATCTAAGACTGAGTTCATTCACAAACTGAGGCATATTTATAATATTGAAACCAGACTGTGTATCGTTGTCTTTCTTGAGAGGGCATTGGAAGGCGTTTAAACACACGTATACAATACTATGAATACTTAGAACGCTATAGTTAACGTTGCTCTCATAAACTAGTTTTTTTGCATTCTTCTGGGTCTTCAGCGTGCAATATGTGTTGCAGATACACTCTTAGACAAAAAAATTGACCGCCGAGTCGCTCACATAAGGTGGGCAATACAGTCATGCTCCCCTCAGAATTCTATGTCTGGCAATATGCTCGATCTGGCAACATTGTAGACTATGACACTTCCCGGAGGAAGTCCTGACTGCAGTCTGAGTGCATCAGTCTCGACTATGACTGTAGTCTTGAGGTAAAACACGAGACTAGGTAATACGACATCGGGCAACAGAAAGCACACGTCAACAAAACTTTTATCGCACCTTTCCTCTCGGTGCTGAAGCTATGAGCGTAATTTAAGCGAATCTACAATATATTTTGCTTTTTGTCACAATGGTAATAACAGTTTGATTCAACACTATTTTAGCGAGAGATTTCTTGGCCGGCTATCTGCCTCTGAACACCACATGTGTCTGAGTTCTCTGGGACCAATTTGCTGCTTACTGAAAGGGCTGAGGCACTGCGCTGCCTCGCCTTCTGCCGACAATGTCTGCTCCACTTCTCACTCTGGACAGTGTAACATGCCTTAATGTTGTTGAGTGTCTACGATTTGTGTTTCACACTCGATAGCAACGGAGGCACAAAATCGTTTTTATTTGATGAAAATTTTATACACTAGTATGCTATATGCACAGAATTAATTTCATTGTTCCCAATCCAGTGTGCTATAATTAAAGTGTCACATCCTGCTCTTTTTCTTTTCACAGTAAATTCTTCAAATAATTTATTTTTGTCATGAATTCACATGTGTTAGTCAAGGCACGGAGAGTAAATGCAATGTAATTTGTTTGGTTTCTTTCTTTGATTCCCTATGGTAAATGGATGCGAAACATTGTGTCAATACTTTTCAGAACCTGCTCTATAGCTATTAAGGCAAACTGCTTGTTTTGAAGTCCACACATTAATTAATGCAGAAGTGACCGCTGTTCAAAAGCGATATTTAAAATATTCAATTGGATTTAGGGCGACAAAATTGACCATATTTGAAGCTACCCAGAGAAAAAGTAAGTTGCTAGAACCGCTGTTACCAAATGTCTGCAGAGAGTTCCTAATTGCTACTGTGGAAATTTAGCAAAGAGGCCCTATAGTACTGAAGAGGTTCTTTTGCTTCATGCTTATCACCGTGGCATGTGAGTCTTAAGTGAAGAACAATTTTGAAATTCGTACTGTTGGTGGTTGATTCGAATTTCTTCAGAGACGCTTGTATTGTGAAGCAGCTTGGCAGTCAGAAATCCGAGATCTATGACCATTAACACAACTTGCTGTGTCGAGCTACCAAGAGCACTTACCCTGTTACTATGTGACAAAAGATTATTTCAGTACAATAAAAAGTCTTTGGAAATCAACTTTGCCTACCTGTCACGAAAAGTAAGATAACAATCACTTTGTACCTCGAAATCGATTGCACCTATGTGCAGGCATGTGCTCATACAAGCAGAATTTCATGAACTGAACGAGAATGTAGAAAAATGTTGGTGGGAATGGAAACTATTAGAAACACAGTTAACTAATTATTCTGTGCCACGTAATAATCAATACATTTCAAAATTCAGAAGAGAAGAAACTAAAAATTATGCCCATTAAGACAGAAACTAAAGAGCAGATGCGGGCACTGTGCAGATCTGCGCGTTTTCATCTTCAGATCTATACAAATAATGTATACTAACCAGCGTATTCATTGCTTTCGTAACGTTTCCCTCTAGTTTAGCCTTCTAATGATGAACTGGATCCACACCCATGAGTATGATTGTTTCTATGTATCCGTCCATCTACTATCTTTGTGTTTTATTGCTCGGTGTTCAAAAAGCAAAACGTTATGCCTGCTCCCACCAGGCATTAGAACGAGGTCACAAGAAGGCTAACGAAGTATAATGAAAATACATTAAGACACCAATTTGTCTGTCGTTATGGTGTTAAGTCGACAGAAATAGTTGGGTATTATTGCCTGCATCACCGGCATCCCATTGTTATCTTCTCTTACTGAGATTTTCATATTACCCTAAACACAAGACGCCGAGATAAATGTGTATATTCTCCGTGACGAAACATTCCACATTCCATTCATCCTGATCCATTCGTTACGTGCATCGGCAGCAATGACTCATAGGAAAACTGTTGTGAGATGACGAATAACAATAAAAATGGTAGTAATAACAAATCAGTAATCAAAGATGTTTCCTGCATTACAGACAATTGTTAACGATTGAAAAAATAACCAAGAAAGGCTGAGTGTTTAATTGGCGCACTGCATAGTTGTTCTTAGCAGTTTGTTACTGAATTCTGTTCTGGTTGTTTGCAGAGAGAAAAGAAAGAACCCTGTAGCCATACATATCGCAAGTACAACGAGGTATTACGTATCAACTATCCTTGCTTTACATCACGAGACGAACATGGCGTCACCGAACTGATATTTGAAATACATTTCTGTTTTCTCTCTTTCTCACCTTATATTTTTATTTTTATTTTTTGAGAAAAGCATCAAGAAGCGCGAGTAATGAGCAAGTAGGCATATAATCTATTTACAGTTATTTTCATTGGATTATATAATGCAAAAATACACCTTTTAAGAGTATTATTGCGTAATTCCAATTATTGATAGTCTATTCGTGAGCTTTCGCACATTCAGCGGGGTGAAACCTATCACAGAAGCAAGCAAAACACAAATATTTCTAGCACCATGCGCAACACACAAACGAAATCTCGCTGCACTGACGTATTGTCTGATCTATTGCTCGGAAAACATATTTGATTCATGTTGCTAAATACAGCTCTGTCACATAGCAATGTGGATGCATATCAAGTGTATAAAAGTATATCTTCAAATACACAGCAAGGCACAAAGGGGTGTTCGACTGAAACATAGCCATGAACAAGATTGCAACTGGCGTCGACAGCATCGTCGTCTACCGCTTTGACAACTCGAACGGTGACAGTGTTCGGCCGGTTACTTACGTTTACTGGTATCAAAGTTACAGCATCAAAACACAAAAGTGTTAATAACCCCAAGATCATTAACTTTCAAACTAATAGTAAAGTAAAGCAGTCATCAGTTAGAAGATTGGTTTGAACACCACAGTGCTTTAATAGGCACGGTCCTGTTGGAGGTGGTATGCCGTTGCTTTCCTCCGACCTTTGAGATGACTTGCCTAGACAGTTAATAAGGGAACCTACAGTTTAACATGGCTTTCCGACCACAGGGCAACTCGGCATTTTTCACATCAACAAACGCTGCCCGAGCGGAAATAAGTGTAAAATGGGAGATAAAATTCGTGTGACTGACCAGGGACCGAAGCCAAGACCTTCGTACTCGTAGTCTTGCAATTTATCACTCTGGCTCCTGCTTGGCATTAAAATTAAGGATCTCTTGTTTGTTCCTGCTTTGACACTTGCGTGACCCTGCACCAAAGTAAAGAGGACTGATTTGAATGTAGTGCCTTCAAGTTGGCATAAATAGAAAAGGACAAAAATTAAAAATAACATAAATGGTCTCTCTTTGATGCCTCAATCTTCAATGCCATTATGCGTCTAATGAGAAAAAACGTACACTGGAAGGTCATGTTGCTTTATTTAAATGATTACAAAATCAGGTAAAACGAACAGTGAGGTTGTCAGTAAAATCACATGACTGTTGTCAGTATGATGTTGCACTGCCCAGGGCCTGTAATGATAAAGGGCCCGTTTAGATCAGGCATATTGTAAACAAAAAATGGTTCGCATGCCTCTGAGCACTATGGGACTCAACACCTTAGGTCATAAGTCCCCTAGAACTTAGAACCACTTAAACCTAACTAACCTAAGGACATCACACACACCCATGCCCGAGGCAGGATTCGAACCTGCGACCGTAGCAGTCCCGCGGTTCCGGACTGCAGCGCCAGAACCGCACGGCCACCGAGGCCGCCTATTGTAAACAGAAGTGGAACAGAGAGCACCACTAAATTCTACAATCCGTATGCATTGCGTACACACAGAAATTACTGTTACAGTGTACTTATGGAATCCAATGGGTTAACTGAGTATTTTCCATAAGAAAGAGCACTGGCATACAGTCTTCGCTACATTAGGTTACTTACACTGGTGTCACACTCAGCTAGAATTTATGGTCGAATGCGGGTTTTGCAACTGTGACATACTTTCCCACATTACAGAAGCGAATACTAAATTTGAACTAATATTGCGAAATTTTTCAACTTGGATAGCTTAGAATGAAAATCTTTCTCTTTATTGCAAAGGAAAACAATTGATTTTCTAAAACATTCTCTGTCATACACAACTTGAAACAGGTCACGTCGACCAAATCATATGCAAGAACTGACAGCGACGTATATCGGAAGGCAGTAAGATCCCTTGGCTTTTGGTTTGGCGGTATTCGACAGCCATTTCTAGGCGCAAGTAAATGAAGAAATACAAGGCGTTCAAGTGACTTCTTCATCAATTACTTCAGTTTTAATGTAATCTACGAGTAATTTCTGATGTTTGATATTAACATGAAAGAAATTCTGTAGACAGGAAAAGAATCTGTTCTTGGGTAACTACTTCTATAATGACCAGAAGGTCAAGCACATGTGTTCCAACAGCGGTATGAAGAAAATGATAGTAATAATGACGATAATAATCGAATTATCCGGTAACCTCACACTTCACAGTGGATTTTCTCGAACTAAGAAATATGCTGAATTAGTGAAAATTTCAGAATGGCTTCACATCGAGGCTATGATGTCTAGAAGAGTCATTACATCCAGCTAACATGATAATAGCATGATATCCGGGTCAGAAGCTTGCTTCTACTTAACCATTTAATAGACTCGCATTTTGCCACCGTGACTAATTTTGTAAGCTAAGCATATGATCCGTTACAGCACACTCCTGGGGCTGGGAAATGTGGCCACAATGGTCTGGAGGAACGAACTATCATAAGTGCAGTCCGTGGGTTCAGGCATTTACTTTAAAGAGGCTCAAACAGATTAACTTTACCTTTGATAACCACAAGAGAAAGACGTTATAATTCAGAATCCGCATTAAACATCACGTTCCTTCGTTACCAACTGGACAGAGCCGGTTTACGTTGCGAAATGACATAGGCGGAAGTCATGGTAAACAGAAATACTGTCACCAGTAAACTTATTTGCATTAGCAAATTTTATTTTGTTTGGTGAACCGATACCCATTTAAAGGAACAGGGCACTTATTTTACTTGTACTTGATTGAACTACAGACGTTGAAAAATTTGGTGCTGGACTGTGATTTGAATTCGTATCTCCTCTCTTGAGG
Organism: Schistocerca cancellata; assembly: GCF_023864275.1. Taxonomy (NCBI): domain Eukaryota; kingdom Metazoa; phylum Arthropoda; class Insecta; order Orthoptera; family Acrididae; genus Schistocerca; species Schistocerca cancellata. The sequence goes on along the minus strand of NC_064629.1, from coordinate 872,452,860 downwards.
ATCTGAATCTCTCGGAACAGTATAGTTCAGTCATTTCGTTCCTCTTCCCAATATTCCAATCTTCTCTAGGTCTCCTCTAAAGGTAAGTATGTGGGTCCGAATATTGATCCAGTACAAAAATATTCATAATTTAATTTCAAGCCCTATCACGTGCGCACCAGCCAGCTAGTGAAAATTAACATGCATTTTTAATGTCTGTTCATTTGTTGCCAACATTCGCTATAGATGTCGTTATTTCTGGTCAAACACGCACACATCTTACTGTTAGTGAGTAACCAATTGATAGTTAAGCTATATTCGTGGATTATAAAGAAGGACGGTAGGTGTGCTGTTCGATTGTCGCTCAGGCTCAAAAATTTCTATCCTTATTTCAGATTCAAACACCTAGCAGCTGGTAAGAAAAACCGATACATAACATTTGATTTTGCTTAGTTAACAATCCGATCACGTGTTGGGTTCGTATCTCCGTCACAGAACTTCACATCATGCGCTTCATCTTTAAATGCATGCACACATTGTTACTTCTGAATGGAGGTATATCAGACATCTTTCGTGATTAGTTGACAGAGACGGAAGGGTCGTGATAGGAGTCCCGGTTTATTACAAAAACTGTGGTCATTTATTTTCAGGTTTAGATTTGGTTGCTGATATTGGCGAAAATTTCGGTAATTCATGACGCTTCATGGCTAGGCAGCAATATGGTTAGATTAGATTAGATTAATATTTGTTCCATAGATCATGAATACGACATTTTGTAATGATGTGGAATGTGTTATTTTAACGAAAGATTTCTTTATATACCATGATGCAATTTCTTTACAACAATTACTAACTCTCTCTCATTCATTTTTATATTTATCTCTCCATCTCTCTCTCTCTCTCTCTCTCTCTCTCTGTCTCTCTCTCTCTCTCACACACACACACACGCACACGCACAAACATTGACTTTTATTTTTATTTGTTTGGCGTGCTCGACTATCGGCCAGGCACGAAAACGTCCATGAATGAGTTGCTTAGTTTTGAGTACATTTACAAAAGATATATAAAAACAACAATGAGAGTTACTGATCTATGATGCTTAGTTTGCAGTCAGTTTTGAGTATTATTAGTAACTACGCTCCAGTCCCTAAACCTAGTTACAGAAATGTGAATCAGACGCATTACGTATTCCAGGCTGTGCCAGCTGCGTCTTTGAGATGCCAGCTATGGTAACTTCCCAGCCCTCTGTAGGAACACATCGGTTCGTCTTCTTCCTGCTGGTACTGTAACTGAGATTTGGCAACAAGGCAAGGTATGTTTGACAACTCTGTGATCGACGAGTTACTTCCTGGTGTGCACGGAATTAAGCCTCAAAGTTCACTTGATTTTTCCTGTCACTTCCATATAATAATCTTACTTATTATCGCTTGAGGTGTAACAAAAGATTCTAAATTTACGGTTTTCAGCCCCGGAAAGTCGTTGCACGTGGAAATACCAACTAATCTTGTCCTTTAAATAGCGATTTACGAGTTCTAGTCATTATTGGCCTCGTGATAGGAATTCTACACGCATGCCTCTTCGCTAGCTGTTTGGTAACATGCTAACCTGTAGAATAGCGTCTGTTGTGTTTCGCGGTTCCAGGCTCCCTGCCTGTGACGTTTTTATCCCTTCTGCGAAAGAGCTACAAGCAGTCAGATCAAACATCGATAAGGAAAACGCAAGAAAATACTTTCAGCTCTTGGTGCAATGGTGAAAAACTTACAATGCTGCACAACGTGTAATGCCTCTTTCCGTTGCTGACAAGCAAATTTTGGGTTTCTATGAATACATAACTTTATTTATGAAATGCTACATTTGCATACCTCATGAGTATGACACAACCCATCAATTAAACACAGACCCAATCGAAATCTAAGTGAGTATTATTTTTCTAATTCGGTTCGATAGAGGCACGCTTGTGAACAGATACTCAGCTTTGTTAAAACAGACTTTCGTCGTAAGGTTATCGTGGGTAGTTTTATTTCATTCCTTATAATACAGTGTACAATTTTCGTAGGGTTTCTTTTATTGTTGGTTAAACAATAGTAAACAAGAGAGAGAAATTAATCATCAACGATATATGCAAATTCTCTTATGTTATCTATAACAGTCTGACAATGCACTTGCAGTTTATTTATTACATGCATGTAGAAAACTTGTTCTGAGTTAAAGCTGTCAAACAAGGTTTGAAGAAGAATAAAATGCCACTACCACACGACAGCTAATGTAGAAAATACTTTTCTGACGTATTTTGGCATGATGCGCTCTCCCCATACATAATACAAAAGTTTCGAGATACATCTGCTGCCTGGCCGTCTATTAAACGTGAAAAGAACAAAATGTCGCTGTACTTGGCCCTTTTTCCACATGCGACTATTTTGGGTTGAGAAGTGAAGGGAATTATGTTCAAAGTTCCAATAGATTGATAACTTCAGCAGACAGCAGAATTGCGTTTTAAAAAAGGTATCAGTGAATGTATTTGAACTGACGATGTTTCGTTTACAGTGCACTTCACTTACCATTACAGTACTAGCTGAACCATAGCTACAGCAGCTCCAGAGTGAACAACACTTCATCTAGAACTTACGCTTTCCACAGTGTTGTGAGATAATGCATATGGCCGGATCTAGACTTCTGAGAGACAGACAGTTACAGCTCTTCTCTTGCAATGCACGCCGTTTTCAACAAACAGATAGCGCAATAGAGTAGCTCAAGTGGAAAGGAACACTTCCTATTTAAATTTCTGCATCCTACACTGTTGGCAGTTCTGTGTAGGTGGCAGTTACGTGATTTTATTTCGGTGATTACAAAATAGAGTCGAATGTATGTACTGGGTAGCCGAGGCAGCTAGTTCATTGCGATTCGGTCACCCATGTAAATGAATGTACTGAACATGCTGCAAACCACTACAGGGAGCCTGTGTGTCAAAATTCTCATTCAGCGTGGCGCAACGGCTTCACAATAGAAAAATGAGCCAGTGCGAGGAGGGTTTGGTGGTCTGTTGGGTTGCTGATAGATTCGTAACACCCATGGTGTGGGATCAATTCCCACTTCTGCCGACGATTTTTGATAGGGAGAGAAAGATTCTATTCTCTTCTGGGTACGCCAGGTGAAGAAGGTATAATGGCATTGTGGTCTGAAATTCATATTAAACATGATATTCCTTCTCTACCAAGTAACATTAGGTTGAACCACAATAAAGTCAGTCACCAGTAACCTTTCTTATACTAGTTATTTATTTCTATTGACGAAACAAACGCTATGTAGGGTCACAGGACACTTATTCCATTTTTTATTTGAACTTCTGTGTGTCGATCAAATTGGTTCTGAAGTGGGAATGCAACTCAGACCGGCCTTAATGCGGAATTTGATCCTTTTTGATGTATCATTATTCGTTGTCAACACTAACGATATCTGACGTTTTTTACTCACAGTGAGACACAGAACTATTTGCGAGATCACTGTAAGTTCAAGGTTGTTATTCCGAGCTGATGGTGGAGAAAAATGCGGTAGTTGACGTCTCTTTGTGTGTAGTCAGCAACGATATGTGTGGGGTTCGATTACCAGTCAGCACTGAACTCTTCGTCATATTATTTCTAGTTCAAACATGCTCTCATGTCGCTTCTGGTGTAACAAGCCCATATTTAACGTTCTTTTCTCTAGAATGAAACAGCGATAGGAGATGGGTTGGAGTCTTGGCAAGGAAAAAATTAATGTTTCGTCTCGTCATTTCAGTTAAAACCTCTTGCTACTGCCGAGCACATCCGATATGTCACAGTTGATTGTGCTTCGATAACAATCCGATTAGGTTCTGGGATCGAATCCCTCTCCCACACAAAGCTTTACGTCACGACATTTCAAGTAAGTTACTTGTCATGAAGCAATATTAACAACTCTCGTAGTTCGTAAACAGGGACAATAGATGCTGGGTAGGATTTCGCGTCCGTTAAAAATGTTTCCGTTTTTTAATTTAAAGTTGATGTTTCCTAGCTGATACTGTCTAAAATCGAGGTATATCACTCTCTGTATGCCTAGTCAGGAATGACTGTTAGTTTCCGTCAGTCACGAAATCTTTGCTTGGTCTGCATGACCTGGGTTTGAATCCATGTGAAGAACGAGACGGTTCGTCGTGTCATTTGAAGTTGATACATATTCTCAACTAGCAGCTCGTGAAAAACTTGAGTTTTTAATGTCATTTTGTGTTGAATAATAAGTACGGTATTTTACTCTGAAGAGGAAATCATGAATACGACGAACTTACTACGTGGATTGCCTATCTGACGTAATAATGAGAGTGGTAACATTTCAGGTATGTCATTTATTGTAATAAATGTGAGCTTACAAGCTTTAAGAGCAGTCTTATCTGTATTAAGGTGTTCCCTGATATTTGTAGTATCGTGGTATTACTTTACATCTTGAGTTATTGCGATACAGAGCAGTGTTTTCTAGTGGTGATTTGTTGGAACCATTTTCAATAGTCAAACGACTGTACGGAGGAACGTTTAGAGGACCTGCTAGACAGCTGCGTTATGAGTGTTGTTTGCGAATCAGGCGAAATGCAATTCAGGTCGTTCGGATACTTTTGAGCACGTCTGTACCTACGGTACGACTATCTGTATCGTTGAGGCACGCAAGCCGCCCCACCAACGGCAAGGGCCATGGTTCATGGCGGGTATCGTTGCTTAATGTAATCAAACTAGGTGGTGCCCTTGCTGTTGCTGTACCATTCCTTCTCTAATATTCGGGGATTTACATACGCATATTGTTCTTTACTCTTAAAAGTTGTGGTCTTCTTCATTATTTCTAAGTTTGTGAGTGTTCATAGATGTCACTTAAATTATATTTTAGTCCCTAATTACTAGTTGGCAGGGCATTTTCGCCATAGTTTGTTTTAAAGCTGAGTATCGTAGATGTTCACTTTTTTAAAATACCAATAATGATTTAATGTCACCTGGCTAATTTGAATGTGCTAATAGGTGAAAAATTTGAAGCAGTTGTAAAATTTTGTGTCCGATGTATAGATCCAGGGGCTGAAGTAGTGGAAAACGCTAGAAGTTCATAGCTCTTATTTCCTGAAGAAACCCTTCTGGATGAACGTGACACTTTTTGTTCTCGTGAAATTCTTAATGTATGCAAAAATATGAATTGCATGAATTGTTTTTATGTTGTTAAAAAATTTAAAAAAAAGTATTGCTCCTGGGACCTACAAAATTTTAGTTCTATATCATAAGAAATTCTAAACAAATCTTATCATTGCGCTGTCTGGCACACAACAAAAAGAAGGCGTTAATTGCAAATATGTTACATGTTGAGTTCTCCAGAAATGATAAATATAATCCCCCGAAAGGTACAGTGCTAATTATTCTATGTAACAATGCTTGTAATAGGCATTTTCTCAGACGAATGCAAATGAAATGCATGGACTGATGCCAACAGTGCAGTTTGTTAGGAGACGTACCTGTATGAGCTTGAGAACCCAAGGTGGATGGAAAATGAGTCCAGCTTCCTCTACCTGTTCGGCAATCGCGCTTTCGAGATCTGGGTACGACGTCTTCTCAAGCGCTTGGTTGGGGAACAAGTCCGCTACCAGAGAGATGAACAGCGGCTCGTCTTCGTCTGCAAAACACAACATAGGACTGTTGCGTTTGACAGTTGATTTTATACAGGATGTGATGCTAACACAACTGGATTTTATCTCTAACGTATTTTGTGGTTTTTAGTACAGTAATGTTGTCACAACTGAAGAAGATCTATGAAGCTTTCTGTTTCATTGAGAACTTCCTGAGTTCTGGAAATTAAAGGTACAGATGTGGAAGAGAGAAGTCAAGTGTGTATTTTCGAGGGATAAATCCCCAGTAACTGTGTAAACTTAATAACTGAGGTGTGCACTATGTTGTGTAGTAATAAAGAAAAGTCAGACGCGGACATACGCATAAACAATACGGATCTAGCGGCGCAGAGGTTCATATATCAACCATAAAAGAGAACAGTGTCAGTCATTTTGAATGATGGGAATCTATATAAAAATAAATACATGATCGTACTGCTTTGACACAACAGATCTAGACCTAGGCAAAATTCTAAACCAGAATAAATTTCTGAATAATGAATTTAGTTAAATAGTTGGTATACACTGTTATCTAAGAGTTTTAAGAATAATATAGTTGACCACTATTGTAAAGTAGAGCAAATATGTCGAAGCTTATTACTTCCATGCATATGATTTCAAAGGAGGAGTAATTATTCATGAGATGATAGCTAGTGCTTCAGTATAATTGCTTTCAGTTTTAACACAGAGTCGGCTAAGAGTTTAGTGTGCTAACATTATACCATAGCGCAACATTAACATTGTGCTACTGTGGAGGTAATATCACTGTGTAATAGTCGTGATTGAATGTCTGTTTCAACATTAGGAAAGGCCCCGAAAATCTCATTTTTTCCAATATAGTACATGACAACGTAAGAGATGAAAGTGTGGAATGTGACCACAGTAGCGTATTTAAAAAGAAGTGCATCCGTTACCATTATTTACCAGTCTCTGTGCGTTGTATGACACTAGCCTTGGCTTGGAAATGTAAATTTTGTTATATATTTGTAGCATGCACATGTCAGCCAGCAATAAACATTTGCTCGACACATGGAACTTACCATTAGATGCCGTCATGTCAATACCTTTGTTATATAAATAATGAAACTTCATTCAACAAATATTATGCATATGCATATCTCGGATGCTGAGAATTTACCACAAGAGCTGCAACATCTTAAGGACTAGTTTAATCATAACGGCTATACGGACAGACAGATTCGACGTGTATTTGAATTTCGACCATTACCTTAAACATCTGAAAACACTTAGTTCTGTGGCTTTCTTCCATATGCTGGGAACGTGGCTGCCAAGATAGCTAGCGTTTTGAAGAAACGTGAAATCGGATGTGTATTCCGTCCACCAGCTAAGGTTAGAGCACTTCTTGGCTCCGTTAAGGATGATTTAGGTTTAAGGAAGCCAGGCGTTTACGAAACACATTGTGAATGCGGTAAAATGTACATTGGCCCAACTCTTCGTGCCGTCAATGACAGATGTGTTCAAGTTCAACGTCATCTCCATACGCGATTATTACAACGTGACTAATTTGCGTGGCTGAGCACTGTCTTACAGAGGGACATAGGATGCTATACAATGAGACACAAGTGGTTGAAAACGCCTCACGTCACTGGGATTGTGTTTTAAAAGAATCTGTCGAAACCAGACCAACACATAATATCGTTAGCCGTGATAATGGATACCCGCCAAGTAAAAATTGGAATCCTGTTTTATCAGGTGTGAAGAAACAACAGCATCTGAATCGGCCGGCTATGAGTATTAATCTTTAAGGATACATCGTTTTTGACAGTATTCACCACTGGAGCAGCTCATCTCTTCTTGCCAGGGGGCAGCAGCAACTTTTCAGCACTTGCGCGTTGCGAGAGCGCATGCGCTTTCGTATTTTCGCTCCATATAAAGGTTCCGCCGTTCACGGTTTGGATCAGTTATCGGCGAAAACGCCTTAGTTTTATTCACCTGATGATGGCGGCCATATGGAGCGCGGAAATATTGTGTGCAGATGACAGTTCGATTCAGCTGAAGAGCAGATATGAATTTGATCGATTATGTAACACTCCGTTAATATATTGCCACAACCGACAGGAAGAAGATGCTGCGATATGCAAATGATTAGCTTTTCAGAGCATTCACACAAGGTTGGCGCCGGTGGCGACACCTACAACGTGCTGACATGAGGAAAGTTTCCAACCGATTTCTCATACACAAACAGCAGCTGACCGTCGTTGCCTGGTGAAACGTTGTTGTGATGCCTCGTGTAAGGAGGAGAAATGCGTACCATCACGTTTCCGACTTTGATAAAGGTCGGATTGTAGCCTATCACGATTCCGGTTTATCGTATCGTGACATTGCTGCTCGCGTTGGTCGAGATCCAATGACTGTTAGCAGAATATGGAATCGGTGGGTTCAGGAGAGTAATACGGAACGCGGTGCTGGATCCCAACGGCCTCGTATCACACTAGCAGTCGAGATGACAGGCATCTTATCCGCATGGCTGTAACGGATCGTGCAGCTACGTCTCGATCCCTGAGTCAACAGATGGGGACGTTTGCAAGACAACAACCATCTGCACGAACAGTTCGACGACGTTTGCAGCAGTGTGGACTATCAGCTCGGAGACCATGGCTGCGGTTACCCTTGACGCTGCATCACAGACAGGAGGGCCTGCAATGGTGTACTCAACGACGAACCTGGGATGAATCCAGGTTCTGTTTACAGCATCATGATGGTCGCATCCTTGTTTGGTGACATCGCGGTGAACGCACATCGGAAGCGTGTATTCGTCATCGCCTTACTGGCGTATTACCCGTCGTGATGGAATGGAGTGCCATTGGTTACACGTCTCGGTCACCTCTTGTTCGCAGCCGGCCGCGGTGGTCTAGAGGTTCTAGGCGCGCAGTCCGGAACCGCGGGACTGCTACGGTCGCAGGTTCAAATCCTGCCTCGGGCATGGATGTGTGTGATGTCCTTAGGTTAGTTAGGTTTAAGTAGTTCTAAGTTCTAGGGGACTGATGACCACAGAAGTTAAGTCCCATAGTGCTCAGAGCCATTTTTTTTTTGTTCGCATTGACGACACTTTGAACAGTGGATGTCACATTTCAGATGTGTTACGACCCGTGGTTCTACCCTTCATTCGATCCCTGCGAAAGCCAACATTTCAGCAGGATAATGCACGACCGCATGTTGCAGGTCCTGTGCGGGCCTTTCTGGATACAGAAAATGTTCGACTGCTGCCGTGGCCAGCACATTCTCCAGATCTCTCACCAATTGAAAAGTCTGGTCAATGGTGGCCGAGCAACTGGCTCGTCACAATATGCCAGTCACTACTCTTGATGAACTGTGGTATCGTGTTGAAGCTGCATGGGTAGCTGTACCTGTACACGCCATCCAAGCTCTGTTTGACTCAATGCCCAGGCGTATCAAGGCCGTTATTACGGCCAGAGGTGGTTGTTCTGGGTACTGATTTCTCAGGATCTATGCACCCAAATTACGTGAAACTGTAATTACATGTCAGTTCTAGTATAATATATTTGTCCAATGAATACCCATTTATCATCCGCATTTCTTCTTGGTGTAGCAATTTTAATGGCCAGTAGTGTATTTATTTCACGTCGACCTATACAGACAACGTACACTAAGACCTCGCTAATCCGGCTGGGGATGATCCGACTCCTCGCTTAGTCCCGCCCGCTGGACTTGTCGATGACTCTTCGTCTGTGATATGGATCACTAAACAGTCGACGGTTGCTACATACGATAGTTCGCTCGGCGTAAGTGTTATTGTGCACGCATTTGTTTTATAAATTATTGACAGCGCACTTCTTAGAGCGTAAAAAATTAATTTATAGCACCAACTAAGCGAAAACATGTGACACTGTCTTTAGAAGCGGAGTTGAGCCCAGTCACATGAATAACTGTGTCAGTACAGCTGACATTGACAGTACAACGAAAGCAGAATTAGCTAACCAAATCGTTGACGCTGTAACTCGACCAAGACAATACGTTTGATATAGCCTTTCAGTACACTGTACAAAGCTCCACGTCTACCCCAGCAGACATTTTGTGGTTCAGGAAATGGCGGAACATCACGGCAAAACCAAGGTCGTCGTCTGCTAAGCAAAAGAACATTACAGACATTTTTCGTCCCAGTTAAGAACAGAACAGTTTTTTACTGTGTGATTTTTCATGTTTTAAACAGTGCATATCAGTTGTGTGTCAGCGCGTTATTGTATTAACATATGTACAGACGTTTCACTTTCACTCATAGTACCAGTATCTTACACTACAATACAGACGTATTTTACAGTACATTTTTCAAACAACTTACGGAAATTCAGCCAGGTATTATTAACAGCGACCGCCGATATTTCGGCGGGAGCACACCCCGCCATTTTCAAGGCAAACTGCACCGGACAGGCGATGTACAGGCAAATTTAAAACCTCGGTTCTCGGACTAATGCAGGAAAGGTAACATACACACAGAAGACTAGTGCCACCAAAGATGACCAAAGTCAGAGATATCGATAGTGAGACTACGAACTAGCAGGTGAAGTACCGTTGACTCTGTCCCTCTGCTTTTTGACAAGGGAGAGAGCAGAATTCCAAACAGAGTTTAAACAAAAAACTCCATCCCTGTTTACAAGGTTGCTCTAGCTGGACGTGCATGCCAATATCTCGGTGTTGTTGTATAACATAGGGTGACCAGTATCCAAGCAATGTTCGGCATGGCAGATCTACTTGGCTGCTGTAATCGTGTGTGCCGTTTATGCTCAGTATATCGATCCTCCACGGTCCTGATAGTTTGACCAATATATGCCATGCCACACCTACAAGGAATGCGATATGCACCCGCATTACGCAAACCAAGATCATCCTTAACCGAACCCAAAAGCAATCTAATTTTAGATGGAGGTCGGAAAACACATTTAACATCGTATTTCCGTAAAATACGACCAAAACTGTTGGAAGTGCTTCCTACGTCAGGCAAAAAGGCAGTAGACTTAGGTGTCGACTCAGGATTATCATCAATCACCCAATGCACAGGTGATCGATAGCGCAACGTACGTTCAATCTGTTTTTCACTATAACCGTTTTGACGAAACGTAGCTTCAAGATGGGACAACTCAGCTGGCAAAGTCTCAGTGTTGGAAATGACATTTGCCCTGTGTACCAAGGTACGAAGTACCCCTTCAGGCTGAACCGGATAGTGACAACTATTAGCCTATAAATACAAGTCGGTGTGAGTACGTTTCCTGTAAACTGCATGTCCTAATGATCTATCATCCTTTCTCCTAACCAAAACGTCAAGAAAGGGAAGGCAACCATCCTCTTCCACCTCCATCGTAAAATGAATGTCCGTATGGATAGACTTCAGATGTTATAGAAAGGCATTCAAATTCTCTCTACCATGAGGCCAAACAACAGAGGTATCATCAACATAGCGGAAGAAACAGGTGGGTTTCGAAGGCGCCGATTTCAATGCACGTTCCTCGAAGTCTTCCATAAACAAATTTGCGATCACAGGAGACAACGGACTACCAACCGCAATTCCATCTGTCTGTTCGTTATACTGGTTATTGAACAAAAAGCAGGTGGATGTCAGCACATGCCGAAAGATATTGGTTAATTCGGCACCAAACCTAGCCTCAATTAACTGCAACGAATCAGACAGAGGAACACGAGTAAGAGAGAGACCACATCAAAACTTACTAAAACACCAGAGTCATTCAACCGCAGTCGCTCCAAACGACGTAAGAAATCAGCTGAGTTCCTCATATGATGTTCACACAGACAACCTCACCTGCTAGTTCGTAGTTTTACTATCGATATCTCTGGCTTTGGTCATCTTTGGCGTCACTAGTATTCAATGTGTGTGTGTTATATTTCCTGCATTAAACCGAGAACCGAGGTTTTCAATTTGCCTGTACATCGCCTGTCCGTTGCAGTTTGCCTTGTAAATGGCGGGGTGTGCTCCCTGCCTGGCTAAATTCCCGTAAGTTGTTTGAAAATTGTATACGTCAGGAGAAACTCGGGTCTTTACAGTATATGTACATTATAGTTTCGTGTAAAATTTATTAGTGTGTCTGCGTTTTCTTTCCGATTTAATATGGAACAATATTTCGGATAGTATTTCCAGCTGAAAATTTAAGTTCTACTGTACCATATTGTAATGTTATGGATAAGTAAGTGTTTCTCTGATAATCCGACATTTCTGCGTACCGACGATTCTCCCAGTCTTGTAGGGGACGGATTAGTGAAGTTCTACTGTATTTCTGCTCTCTTAACTAAAACGGGAATGTTAGTAACACTCCACAAAAGTTTCTATTGGTCATCTTCCGAGTGGTTTAACATAAACGTTTTCCAAATAAGTAGTGAGCAAGGTAGCACTGTAGTAAAATTTGTGAGGGCCGCGGTTCAAACACTCGACTGGTCACATAGATTTAGATTTACCGAGATTTCCCTAAATTACTTAAGGAGAATCCCGCGGTGATTCCTAAACCACAGCCGATTTCATTCTCTATCCGTCATCCAATTCGAACTAAAGTTCCGTCTCTAACGCGCTCGTCTTCAACTGGACGTGAAAGTCTTTGCTTCCTTCCTTCAAACACAGTTTAAATTAGTTTCCGATATACAACAATATTGATTATTTGCCTCTCAATTAAGTAGAAGCGGTGGAAAATTTCAATTAAAAGCACTTGCACGCAATGTAAAATATACTCAACGCGACGCAAGTGATACTAGTATTTCATAAACGGTCAGACATATTGAAATAAGTATTTCAAAAAGTGGAACCACGTAGAGCTGAGTTTTTTGATACATGAATAACAGTTACAACATTTTTATTTACCACTTTATTGAAGGATCTATTGTTTTCTTCCAATGGGTCTATGTACATTTTAGAGGCAATTCATAGCCTTTGCAGACGTGCCAAAAACTTTATATCTATGTTTTTCAACATTTTAACAAATATTAGGGCTGTCCACTCGGGACAACTGGTACAACGATAAATCTCGAATTATTTTTAGTGTAGATAACGTTAAACAACAAAATCCAAAGAACTGAGAAAAAGCTATTTAAGTGGACCTTCTACATGTATTCTAACGAAATGTGTTGGGTGTATAGATGTACTGTCTGATTTTTTGTTATGTTACACAGGCAAGTCACTTTACCATAGCTAGCATTCAGTATAAGCATATGAGCTTTGCTGATCGATAAGATGAACCAAAATATAGGCATTTTTACTAAAAAAAAGCGGAAATTGTAGAAGCATAAAACATACAAATCATAAGAACAAAGTCAAACAATAAAGGAAAATTGAATACTATGTAAATAGAATATGGTCAGTGTTTACCTATGAGCTTAGAAAGATTCATATCTCGAAGAACTCTCATGACTATTGTGCTCTCCGAATCCTTGCAGTTTGTTCTCTTGGCCGCACCCAGAGTTCGAAGTACAGAGAGAATGTTACGAAGACCGAAATCGTAGTGAACCTGTTCGACAGAGATTTTTAAAAACATCACATTGAAAAGAAATTCATATTCATATATATATTTCTCGACGACTCTCCAGGAATTATTACCGTGATCATTTCACAGACTTTCCCAAGTTAAATAACTGTTTTGATGATACTACAAGGCAATAAAAATATTTTACAATTCAATTGTTCGTTAGTGCTACAACGAGGTACAAATCAAGAGGAGTTAGAGTAACAAAGCCTGCATTCATGTTAGAATTACTGAAACACATCCCACATACGAAGGATTGCTTACATTTAAATGCTCGACATCCTATGTATTTTGAACCGCTGGTCTAATGGCCTTTCCAAAGAACTATCTCTTGTCCCTCGATGTTGTTGTGGTCTTCAGTCCTGAGACTGGTTTGATGCAGCTCTCCATGCTAATCTATCCTGTGCTAGCTCCTTCATCTCCCAGTACCTACTGCAACCTACATCCTTCTGAATCTGCTTAGTGTATTCGTCTCTTGGTCTCCCTCTACGATTTTTGCGCTCCACGTTGCCCTCCAATACTAAATTGGTAGTCCCTTGATGCCTCAGAATATGCCCTACCAAACGATCCCTTCTTCTAGTCAAGTTGCGCCGGAAACTTCTCTTCTCCCCAATCCTATTCAATACCACCTCATTAGTTACGTGATCTACCCGTCTAATCTTCAGCATTCTTCTGTAGCACCACATTTCGAAAGCTTCTATTCTCTTCTTGTCTAAACTATGTATTTATCGTCCATGTTTCACTTCCATACATGGCTACACTCCATACAAATACTTTCCTGACACTTAAATCTATACTCGATGTTAACAAATTTCTCTTCTTCAGAAACGCTTTCCTTGCCATTGCCAGTCTACATTTTATACCTCTCTACTTCGACCATCATCAGTTATTTTGTTCCCCAAATAGCAAAACTCCTTTACTACTTTAAGTGTCTCATTTCCTAATCTAATTCCCTCAGCGTCACCCGACTTAATTCGACTACATTCCATTATCCTCGTTTTGCTTTTGTTGCTGTTGTTCCTCGATATTATCCCTAATACTGAGTAACATACGTATGCCCTTTGTAAAAAACTCCGTAATTCTGTACCCCTTAAGGCATTAGTTGGGACGTATTGCACGGCTCTGCGCGTGATCTTGAAATCATATAGAACCTAACTCTCAACCTGTCAGGTAGTAAGGCTTGAAAGAGAAAATTCTCTCCACTTATTTTCCCGAATGGATTAGCTGTCAACAAATTAAATGGAAGCGCTGATAACCCTCTTTAAGAAATATTGGACCCGTTGGTATAAATGCTTTATTTTCTAACGCCTTACTGCACAAAATTGTTAGTAGTACGAGTAGTGGTTGCTTTATGAAGGCAAATGCAAGAATACTACAGAGTGGAAACAGGGTGATGCTATGAACTGCATATTCAGGAATTTAAAAAAACATTAAAAAAGATGAATTAATTCTAATCGAGACTTTGAAGTTACATAAACTACAAGATTTAAATGGATAAAAAAACACGCTTGAGAGTAACATAACACTTTTAAGTTAACGTATATTCAAGACTAGTTGACTTTTTATGGCAGCACTGCACCTGCTTGGTGAGCTGCTCCTCACACAGCTTGTAGAGCGTGTAGAATTTCCTGGCGAGAGTGATGTTTTCCAGGAAGCCACAGGAGGCTAGCTTTACCCGAATGATAATTTGTCTGTCTGGAACCATCATAGCCACTGTGCGGAACTGAATTTTCAAGTTCTCTGGCAATTCTTTGCGACCAGCATAGCCAGGGTTCTGAAAAAAAAGTGAAAACGGAGAATTGATAATTCACTGGAATAACATTTGGAAATAAGTCCAGAACAGTGAATACAAATACAGATTTACAGAGATACACCATACGTTACTATAACATTTAGTCATGTGTAATGTAAAAATTATTATATGTAGTTAGAGAGGGTTTAGGCTAAATTTTAAGCCTTTAATATTAAAAAACAGAGAAGGCATTCATTTAATCAGCCATTCATACACTTATCTCTTGTTTTGATGAAAATGACACTAAAATCAACAGTTGAGTATAGTATCTTATAACCGTTAATACACTAACTTCTGAAGAGTGATTAGTCGTGATATAGAAGGGTGAGGGAGGCAAATTGACCCTTGGCCGCTGAAATAGCGAACTTCCTGGACCCCAGTTCGAGGTGGACAAGTCGTATTGACAGCACACCCATTGTGATCAGTACGGTTCAGAGGAAGAACTAGCATGGTTAATGGTGATGTGATGTGGTTAGTGTTTCAGAGCGCTAAACGGTAAGGTCATCATAGAATAGAGTCGAAGGTAGTGAAAATTTGTTAAAAATAACAATAAATTTCAAACCAAGAATTTAAAATACAACACTGACATTAGGTGCCTCCATAGAAGACCATCCGAAAAATACAGGTAGAATACTGCAGAATAACGAAATAAAATCAATTACAAAATTGACTCATGTAAAAAGAGGTCATTATATTGAGTTTGTGTGACTACTTAGAAATAATCTGTGTCCAAACCACTCGGAGATACACTAAAATCGCACACCTAATGTTTTTTAAAAAAACCCTGGCAGCACACAAAAGCTTAAAAAACGAACCACACGCATCTCATTGTCATTTCAGATAGAGGGCAGGTCCTGTGTGAGGCCCAGTCCTGCTCTCACGTCGTCATATAAAACATTCTCAATTAAAATAACTCGTACAGACAGCTGGTTACGTGGTTCATGGAATACCACAATGTCTAGTAATTTTCACTGGGGCTCAGTTCAAGTGTAATGAGGTAGTATGTCGCATATTGCTGGATGTAAACGTCTCTAATATTTTAAAGTAGATCAAAACAGAACCGAAAGGTAGCTTTCAATGTTTACAGAAAACCTACTGGCACTGACACCACTATACTAAACTCCTCAACACATCCCTCCTCCCACAAAAAAGCTGCTTATAGATCAATGCTGTACAGAGCACACAAATTTCCACTTCAACACACAGAACCCAAACAAGAAATAGAAACCATAACATATACTGCAATAAACAGTGGATATGACCCGTCTCTAATTAATACCATGTCACAACAGATTAAAAATAAACTGAACAAACAACATCAAATACACTCACAACTGACAGTGCCCCAGCAGTCAAATATGTCAAAATGCCATATCTTGGAATAGTATCTGACAAATTAGAAAGACTATTCAAAAACACAGAAGTAAAAATTAGCTTCAGCACCAACAACAACTTAAGTAGGAAGCTTATTCACAATATAAAACCATCAGATACAAGTCTTGATGCATCTGGCATTTACAAAATTACCTGCAGCCAATGTAATAAATATTATATCGGCCAAACAGGATTAATTATTAAAGAACACGATTCAAAGAACATTTAGACTGCTACAGGCTTGATAAATGTAACAAATCAGCAGTAGCAACTCACATTAAAGACACAGGCCACCCTTTGAAAATCAAAGACAACTCGAAATTTTACATAAAATAGGAACAAGTAAAAGAATGGATATCATAGAAGAAATGGAAATTTTCATACACAAAACATGAAGATAACATTCTGAATGAAAAAACCGTATTCAAAAACTCAAAATTCTTCAACAGTCTTAAGCCAGTTCTAACTCAATATATTCAAAAAATGTCAACGTAAATAATTGACTAGAACCAAGAATATCGATTCAAAACCTCGATAATCGATACAGACTCACATGCTACAGTCCGCCATCTTGTGTTGTGTGTATAACATCGAAGCAATTTGTGCAGTGGCAATCAGTGACAAAATATAATGTGCAATAGTGTAATGTCAATCCACGGCTCCGCCATTACACCAGTGATGAAGTGAAGCAGCAAGATAATGAAATTGTAAGAGATGAACTGTCATATAAAATCCTTTCACACTATTTTCGTAACACAACTGATGCAAATCTATCTACATCCAATACAGGCTGTAATATACATAGTCAACAACAAACAAGAAAACCAGCAGAAGACATCACTGATTTAGATTTCTAGATATACACTGCCCCCCTCCTTCCCCCCAAACGCCACACCAGGAGCTACATTAAAAAATTAAAAAACAATTGACAAAGTGTTCTAGACTAATCTAATTTAAGACTGTTTATTTTTAAGTAACATTTCTTTGTTTACGTATGTATGTATTAACGCTTGAAAATGAACAGAACATGTTCGAAACGCGTTGCATTATGTTAGATTAAGCATAAAATAAAATAAAAGGTGACTGGTAGCAGAAACTTGAGATAAATAATTATCCCACACAGTCACGGTCCACAAACATATCCATTATGGCTGAAAGTAATGCGCTAGCTAGTTTAGGCTTAGTTGGCCTATGAGAGTCGATGGCAGATACACTATGGATCTAATTTTATCCCACGGTAACTATTGCTGTATAATCATATTACCATCGTTCTGACCTGTAACACATCAGAAAGAGAGCTCCTGCACTTCTTAATTTTCTAGTACCCAGTCATCGGTGAGTATCAATACGATTTGTAGCTCATCATGCCTGGGGACGCTCTATGATTCTTCTGCCTTAAAATCTCCATGTTTCTCGGTGGTATGGTTAGATACAAGTTGATTGCCCATCACTAAGTTCTCAAGTTACCTCTCCCTCTATGAGTAAAACCATCCCTGATGAACCATTGTGTGGCTAGCGTGCCTCAACGTTACGGATGGTCATACCACAGGTACAACCACAACAGGGGGGTATCTATTGTTAGACCAGACGAATGTATGGTTTCTGAAGAGGACAGCAGCCTTTTCTGTAGCTGCAGCGCAACAGTCTGGATAATTGACTGATCTGGCCTTATAACACCAACCAAAACAACTTTGCTGTGCTGTTACCGCGAACGGCTGAAAACAAGGAGAAACTACAACTGTAATTTTTCCTGACGGCATACAGCTCTACTCTATGGTTAAATGATGATGGCATCCTCTTGGTTGAATATTCCGGACGTAAAGTAGTCTCCCAT
Source organism: Schistocerca cancellata (assembly GCF_023864275.1). Classification (NCBI taxonomy): domain Eukaryota; kingdom Metazoa; phylum Arthropoda; class Insecta; order Orthoptera; family Acrididae; genus Schistocerca; species Schistocerca cancellata. The sequence goes on along the minus strand of NC_064629.1, from coordinate 872,434,735 downwards.
TCGGATCTCCGGGAGGGGACTATTCAGGAGGATGTCGTCATCAGGAGAAACAAAACTGGCGTTCTACGTATCGGAGAGTGGAGTGTTAAACCCCTTAATCGGGCACATAGATTAGAAGACTTAAAGAGGGAAATGGATAGCTGGAAGTTAGGTGTAGTGAGAATCTGTGGGAGGAGGAACTGGACTTTCGGTCAGGTGAATACAGGCTTATAAACACAAAGTCAAATAGGGATTGGATTGGATTGGTTGGGGGAACAGACCAAACAGCGAGGTCATCGGTCTCATCGGATTAGGGAAGGAGGTCGGCCGTGCCCTTTCAAAGGAACCATCCCGGCATTTGCCTGGAGCGAATTAGGGAAATCACGGAAAACCTAAATCAGGATGGCCGGACGCGGGATTGAACCGTCGTCCTCCCGAATGCGAGTCCAGTGTGCTAACCACTGCGCCACCTCGCTCGGTGTCAAACAGGGGTAATGAAGAAATGGATTTAATAACAAATAAGAAAAAGGAACCAGGTTTTAAATTGGAAGACATTTCCAGCGGCTGATGTGGACTTTGACCACAATCTATTGGTTATGAACTGTGGATTAAAACTGAAGAAACTGCAAAAAGGTGGGAATTTGAGGAGATGGGACCTGGATAAACTGAAAGAACCAGAGGTTGTAGAGAGCTTCAGGGAGAGCATTAGGGAACGATTGACAAGAATGGGGGAAAGAAATACAGTAGAAGAAGAATGGGTGGCTTTGAGAGATGAAATAGTGAAGTCAACAGAGGATCAAGTAGGTAAACATACGAGGGCTAATCGAAATCCTTGGGTAACAGAAGAGATATTGAATTTAATTGATGAAAGGAGAAAATACAAAAATGCAGATAATGCAGCAGTCAAAAAGGAATACAAACGTCTCAGAAATGAGATCGACAGGAAGTGCAAAATGGCTAAGCAGGAATGACTAGAGGAGAAATGTAAGGATGTAGAGGCATATATCACTAGGGGTACGATAGATACTGCCTATAGGAAAATTAAAGAGACCTTAAGAGAAAAGAGAACCACTTTTATGAATATCAAGAGCTCAGATGGAAAACCGGTTGTAAGCAAAGAAGGGAAAGCAGAAAGGTGGAATGAGTATATAGAGGGTCTATACAAGGGCGATGTACTTGAGGACAATATTATGGAAGTGGAAGAGCATGTAGATGAATATGAAATGGGAAATATGATACTGCCTGAAGAGTCTGACAGAGCACTGAAAGACCCAAGTCGAAACAAGGCCCCAGCAGTACACAACATTCGATTAGAACTACTGATAGCCTTGGGAGAGCCAGTCCTGACAAAACTCTACTATCTGGTGAGCAAGATGTATGAGACAGGCGAAATACCCTCAGACGTCAAGAAGAATATAATAATTCCAATCCCAAAGAAAACAAGTGTTGACAGATGTGAAAATTACCGAACTATCAGTTTAATAAGCCATAGCTACAAAATACTAACGCGAATTCTTTACAGATGAATGGAAAAACTGGTAGAAGCCGACCTCGGGGAAGATCAGTTTGGATACCGTAGAAATGTTGGAACACGTGAGGCAATACTGGCCCTACGACTTATCTTAGAAAATATATCAAGGAAAGGCTAACCAACGTTTCTAGTATTTGTAGACTTAGAGAAAGCTTTTGACAATGTTGACTGGAATACTCTCTTTCAAATTCTAATAGTGGCAGGGGTAAAATACAGGGAGCGAAAGGCTATTTACAATTTGTACAGAAAGCAGATGGCAGTTATAAGAGTCGAGGGACATGAAAGGGAAGCAGTGGTTGGGACAGGGTTGTAGCCTATCCCCAATGTTATTCAACCTGTATATTGAGCAAGCAGTAAAGGAAACAAAAGAAAAATTCGGAGTAGGAATTAGAATCCATGGAGAAGAAATAAAAACTTTGAGGTTCGCAGATGACATTGTAATTCTGTCAGAGACAGTAAAGGAGCTGGAAGAACAGCTAAACGGAATGGACAGTGTCTCAAAAAGGAGGATATGAGATGAACATCAACAAAAGCAAAACGAGGATAATCGACTGTAGTCGAATTAAATCGGGTGATGCTGCGGGAATTAGATTAGAAAATGAAACGCTTAAAATAGTAAATGAGTTTTGCTATTTGAGTAGCAAAATAACTGATGATGGTAGAAGTAGAGAGGATATAAAATGTAGACTGGCAATGGCAAGGAAAGTGTTTCTGAAGGAGACAAATTTTTTAACATCGAGCATAGATTTAAGTGTCAGGAAGTCGTTTCTGAAAGTATTTTTATGGAGTGTAGCAATGTATGGAAGTGAAACATGGACTATAACTAGTTTAGACAAGAAGAGAATAGAAACTTTTGAAATGTGGTGCTACAGAAGAATGCTGAAGATTAGATGGGTAGATTACATAACTAATGAGGAGGTATTGAATAGAATTGGAGAGAATAGAAATTTGTGGCCCAACTTGACTAGAAGAAGGGATCGTTTGGTAGGGCATATTCTGAGGCGTCAACGGACTACCAATTTAGTATTGGAGGGCAACGTGGAGCGCAAAAATCGTAGAGGGAGACCAAGAGATGAATACACTAAACAGATTCAGAAGGATGTAGGTTGTAGTAAGTACTGGGAGATGATGAATCTTGTACAGGATAGAGTAGCATGGAGAGCTGCATCAAACTAGTCTCTGGACTGAAGACCACAACAACAACAAGAAAATAGGAATGCGGGTAAGCTTCTATGAACAGCATAGCGAACGCACTATCGTAGCCAAGATAGACACGAAGCCCACGCCTACCATAGTAGTACAAGTTTACATGCCAACTAGCTCCGCAGAAGATGAAGAGATTGAAGAAATGATGGTGAGATAAAAGAAATAATTCAGATAGTTAATGGAGACTAAAATTTAATTGTGATGAGGGCCTGAAATCCGATTGTAGGGGAAAGAGGAGACGGAAAAATAGTAGGTGAAAATGAACACTGGGGAAAAATGTTGGGTTGGGTTGTTTGGGGGAAGAGACCAAACAGCGAGGGCATCGGTCTTGGAGGAGGAAGGGGGGGGGGGGGAAGAATGAAAAAAGAAACGGCCTGGTAGAATGGTAGAGTTATCCGGAAAGAAGGTAGTATACGTAGAAGAGACCTGGAGACACCGGGATGTTTCAGATTAATTATGTAATGGTAACACAGAGATTTCGGAACCATATTTTAAATTGTAAGACATTTGCAGAGGGGCGTATGTGGATTCTGACCGCGATTTATTTGTTATGAACTGTAGAATAAAAGTCAAGAAATTGGAAAAAGATGGAAAATTAAGGAGATAGGACCCGGATAAGTTGAAAGAACCAGAGTTTGTTGAGAGTTTCAGAGGGACCATTAGGCAACGGTTGACCAGAACAGGGGAAAGGAATACAGTGGAAGACGAACGGGTAGCCTCGAGAGATAAAATATTGAAGAGAGCAGAGGACCAAATAGTTAAAAAGGCATGGTCTAGCAGAAATCCTTGGATAACAGTGGTGATATTGAATTTAATGGACGAAAGGTGAAAATTTAAAAATGCAGCAGATGAAGCAGGCAAAGGGTACACAATCGTTTAAAAATGAGGTTGAAGTAAGTGCAAAATTGGTTAGCAGTAAAGACTAGAGGACAAATGTAAGGATTTAGAAAGATGTTTCACTAGATGAAGACAGATACCACCTTCAGGAAAATTGAAGAGCATTTGGAGAAAAGAGAAACAGTTGTGTGAATATCAAGAGCTCACATGATGTAGGGAGCGGAAGTCTGTTTACAACTTATACAGAAACCACATGGTAGTTATAAGAGCCGAGGGCCGTGAAATGGAGGGCAGTGGTTGAAAATGGACTGAGACAAGATTGTAGCCTATCCCCAATGTTATTCGATATGTACAATGAACAAGCAGTAAAGGAAATTTGGAATAGGAATTAACGTTGAAGGAGACGAGGTAAAAACTTTGAGGTTTGCCGATGAAATGATTATTCCGTTAGAGACAGCAAAGGACTTGGAAGAGCATTTGAACGGAATGGATAGTGTCTTGAAAGGAGGATATAAGAAGAACATAAATAAAAGAAAACAAGGGTAATCGAATGTGGTCGAATTAAATCAGGTGATAGATACTAATGGAATCGGGTTAGGAATTGAGACACTTGAAGTAGTAGATGAGTTTTGCTGTTTGGGCAGCAACATAACTGATGATGGCCGAATATATCTAATATAGATTAAAATGTTAGGAAGTATTTTCTAAAAGTATCTGTCTGAAGTGTAGCATGTATGGGAGTGAAACGTGGACAAAACACAGTTTAGATAAAAAGAGAATATAAGTTAAAATCACTTCACTCCATGACCACCCCAGTAGTACTGGTGCAGGAACCGCTATATATCTTTAGAACAGAAGAAACAGTCGTGGTAGCACAAGGTAGGTTTATTTAATCTTCACGTGTGACACGTTTCGCCTGTTCTAGGCATCATCAGACATTCTAGGGAAATTACAAACTGGTGTAAGTATAAACTGCTGTTAAGGGAATAACAAAAGAATAAATTAAAAATAACGAGAAGGAGACATAAATCGATTGGACTATGAAGCGCAGGGCCACATTTCTGTTTCATGTGTTGGTGAGGGGCACAAATTTCAATTCATAAAATAGTGTCTACTCAGCTCTGAGCTCACCAGGTTGAACTTTAAAAAAATTCATTCCGAATTTTGCCTTTGATTATCCTCGACAACAATCATACAGATTTACATTGTATTTACATACAATAATTGATCATTGTGCCCACTGCACCAACTTTTTTACTTATGGAACCTGACTCACTTGGATTTTCTCTTTGCACGAGATAGGTTTATTTAATCTTCACATGCGACACGTTTCACCTATTCTAGGCATCATCAGACTGTTACTTTTGCTGTTACTTTTAAATTTTGCTATGCTGAATCGCTTTCAGAGTTACACTGAGATATTCTTAGTTTCGTCCTTACAAGCTATAGCAAATTTCCAATTTTCCTTATTCTATCCACCTTGCAATGCCACGCTTCCTTATATCTTTACTTTTCAATAGCCACTTTCTTGTGCTCTTCTGCACTGTATTGGTTGCACTGAACTTCAGTGATGCCGTACGCAGTTTAGGTGGTTCTACTTTCATGATAATAGCCCCTTGTGACGATGGAACACTTGCATCTGTTTCCTATGGCTGCGACTGTCTTTCCGAATTTGACTGTGGGTTTAAGATCAATTACACGACGTTTTCTCTTACCTAAATTGCCTGGAACATTGCAAGTATAGACAAATTTACCCTGCTCCTGAGGCACATATCCCTATAAGGATTCAGTTTTGTTGGTCAGATCTTTAACCTTACAAGCATTTCCTCTCATTCTCTTCCTGCCTCCCCCCTTTGAAGCAGGTGGTGGCACTCAAAGTGATTCCGAATCCGCACCCTTCTGACATATATGTCTGTACATCTTCATTACCCACAACATTGGTAACACAACTAACATCATCAATAGCAACCTATGTGATCTGCACAGTATCTGCCTCAGAAACACCATCTGCATTTCCACTCTGCACGATGCAAAAATCAGTAGCTCATGTACTTCCCTGATATCTGGGCCAGGATCCTTGGTTTCAAAACAACAACCACTACCACCCAATGGCGTAGATATTATTGCGCCTAAATCAGTGTGACCCATGTTGCTGCTGACCCAACCGTTTACTTTCACACAGCACACACTTATTTCATGTGGCCTTCAGATATTTCAGACGCCGCAGTTTCACAAAATATTGGAGCTGATACCTTTACATTGCTCTCCGTTACTTTCACAACGCAAGTACTTTCTCTAATGTTACAAGGTAGTTGACATTTAGTTTGCACCAGATTATGAGGAGCCCATAACTTGCTATTGATGCTACAGCCGTTTTAAATAGTGTCACTGCCGTTTTTATTGACAATTTTTGGGGCTGCTGGATGTTGTAAATTGCTTTTATTGCTGCTGTTGCTCTTTCTTTCACGTGGGCGTTGAAAGATATCAATGTTGTTTGCAGGGTGACTCCGAGATATCTGTATTTTGGTACTGCTTCTAGTTGTTTCTTTCGAAAGACCAGCATGTCTTTTGGTGAGAGTTTACCACCTCTTCTGAAAATCATTTATTTGGTTTTGTTGTGGGTTATTTGTAGGTGATTATCCAGAGCTCATGACATGAATGTGTTTAGCACCTTTTGTAACTCTTTTTGCCAACTTATTACCATGTCATCCGCATAAAGTATGAGTTGTGCTAAGCTGTCCATGATGATTTTTATGACGTCTGCTGTCATGATACTGATCAGTGTCGGACTGATTGGGTCTCCTTGTAGTACTCCATTTATTTGTGTCAAATTTTTGGGTACGGTGATATCATCAGATATTTAGATGTGGTTGTATTTTAGGATGTCTGAAAGTACGTTCGTTATTTGCTGTGTGTCACCAGTCAAGAGGCTGAGTTTTCGGATGAGTGTTTTTCTGTTAATAGTGTCGAAGATTTTGCTATAGTCTATATAGATTACAAGATACTTTTTTCTCTGGATGTCTTCGTGTGTCTTTAGCTTGCTCTGTTAAGCACTTCACTGCTTGTAGGATGCTTATTCCCTTTCTGAAACAAAATTTGGGCATCTACTTCAGTAGTAGGCCTGCTGGTTCATATTTCCATCAAAATTTTGAAAGATGTGTTTTCGAGGGCTATGTCTCTGCATGTGTCAGAGTTGCAGGTTTCTCCTTTCTCTTCGAAAACGATTTTCATCGTTGATGTTCTCCGTTGTTCTGGTATTTTTCCAGTATTCATGCAGTTGTTGAATAATTCCAATCAATAGACTTCCATCACGGCATAGGATTCCTTGAGGTGTTCTGCATGTATATCGTCTGGCCTTGTAGTCTTTTTGCTTGTGTTTTTGTTATCACTTGGCGTGTTTCTTGTCTTGTTATAGGGGTGTGACTTATTATTGTTTCCGTTGTACTGTATTTGTAGGCTGTTTTCTTGAGTTGGAGGTTTAGGATGGGATCAAAATGATTTTCCCATGGTCCACGGAGATTCCTTTTATTGATGATGGCCTTGATTTTTTGAATGCTATGAATGGGTCTCCTTGAACGCGTTCTGTCAGTCGTATAGCCTCTTCTTCTAGGTGGTCCTCCTCCTCCTTCTTCTTCTTTTTTAATGTGTTGTATGACATTCTATGCTTGTATGGTAGGTAGTCTATGCCAAACATACAGTGACACATCATGTTGTTGCGTTGTGGTTTTGGCTCACTGTAGTGCTGATAGCGTCTTCTGCCGTTCATGATAACATTCCTTGCCGGTTGCAATTTCCTGTGTTTTATTCGTGTTTGACAAGATTGTTGAGTCGTTGTGCATAGTTCCACAGCTTCCATTGATTTATGCAGCTGTATTATGTATATCATGCGTATATGCTGTAAACTGACTCATTCCACATCAGTTTTATAACAGAACCGTTCAAATGATCTATGAAACGTGTAACTAACTAACTAAGTAACTAACTGATACTGCGAATAGAAACTGACGTTGATACTAGGCAAAGAAATTAAGTGTAAATATTTTCGAAATCGAATCTTCAGCGATGTATAATGCACACTGCTCTACGTTTAAGAAGTCAATTTCACCAGTAATGATGGTCGAGAATCTCGATTACAGATATACCTTGCACTTTTATGAACCAGCACTGTCGCATCGAATTTGGTGTTGATGCTGATGATGATAAACAGAAGGCCGAAATTATAAACCTAGCTTTCAGAAACTCGTTTACGATAGAGGACTGCAGCACCATTCCCCCTCTCAATTATCGAACAAACGAAACGATGGCTGACATAGTGTTTAGTGTATCTCGGATTGTAAAACAGTTAAGATCCTTAGACGCCAGAAAGGCATCTGGCCCAGACGGTATCCCCGTAAGATTTTATGTTGACTATGCTACAAATATAGCACCATTCTTATCCGTCATCTCTCAGAGATCATTGGAAAGGCGGAAAGTTCCACGGGTCTGGAAGAAGGCCCAGGTCATAGCAATCTATAAAAAGGGTAGAAAATCGGATGCACATAATTACCGGCCAATTTCACTGACGTCGATTTGTTGTAGAATTATGGGACATATTTTGTGTTCAGACATAATGACCTTTCTAGACTCTGAGAAGTTCATCTGCGGAAACCAGCACGGTTTTAGGAAACAGCGGTCATTCGAGACACAGCTGGCACTCTTTGTGCATAATATACAACAGGCTCTAGATACCGGCTCCCAGGTTGATGCCATATTTCTCGTCTTTCGAAAGGCGTTCGACTCAGTTCCGCACCGTCGCTTGCTACAAAAAGTGCGCTTCATGTCTATCCAATCACATATGCGGTTGGATAGAAAGTTTTCTAACAGGCAGGGAGCAGTATGTCGTCCTGAACGGGGTAACTTCAACAGAAACAGAAGTAACTTCAGGTGTGCCCCAGGGCAGCGTAATAGGTCCTCTGCTTTTTACGATGTACATAAACGATCTGGTTGATGGTACTGACAGTGGCCTTACACTGTTTGCCAATGATGCTGTAGTCCACAGGAAAATAGTATCACATGAAAGTTGTGAACAAATCAATGAGGATTTGCAGAAAATAAATGCATGGTGTAATGACTGACAGTTATCTCTTCATATTAGTAAGTGTAACCTACTGCGTATAATAAGGCGAAAATCCCCATTAATGTATGAGTACAAAATAAATGATCAGTCTTTGGAAGCGGTAACATCAGTCAAGTATCTGGGTGTGACTATTCAAAATGATCTCAAATGAAATGATCAAATTACACAAGTAACGGGTAAGGCGAACTCTAGATTGCGGTTTATTGGTAGAATCCTGAAGCGATGCAGTCCTTCAACAAAGGAAATAGCTTACAATACGTTAGTTCGTCCAGTCTTAGAGTATTGTTCGTCTGTGTGGGACCATTACCAGTTGGGTCTGGTTCAAGGGATTGCGAAGGTCCAAAGAAGAGCGGCAAGATTCGTGACTGGTACATTTAGCCATCGCGAGAGCGTTACAAATCTCATAGAAAGTTTGAAGTGGGACACACTTGCAGATAGATGACGCGCTAAACGGAAGGGGCTGCTCACTAAATTCCGAAATCCAATCTTCACCGAGGATGTAGAGCATATATTATTACCACCAACTTTCAAATCGCGTAATGATCATCATTCAAAAATAAGGGAAATTAGAGCTCGTACTGAGGCGTTCAGACAGTCGTTTTACCCTCGCGTGATCCGCGAGTGGAACAGAGGGGGGAAATATGACTTTGGCGCGAATTGTGCCCTCCGCCACACACCACTTGGTGGCTAGCTGAGTATATATGTAGATGTAGATGTGTCTCGCACACAGACCTGGAGGGCGCCACCCCTTCTCCAACACCGACAATCCTACGCACAGTGCATACTGTGCACTCAGATGCTTCAATTTCTGCAACATGAAATCCCTGCATCCTTGTATTGCAACAAACAAAATATATAATTCTTTTAGTAGGAGTAGTGTATGCTGTACCTACATTTTGTGGAGGTGGTGACTACGATAATGATGGTGGTGTTTTGTTAGTGAGGCGTAAACTAAAAGCTACTACATCGATCAGCAAGAAGAAATGTGATTACTAAGCATTAGTGAGCAGGTTTTCTATCTCGTCGTCGACACAGATTTCATATTTAGCTTTCCACATAACCAAGAAACATGTTCTTTCAGGAATAAAAGGTCCAGGATACCCGGAAACTCAGTCTTGGATGTGCATATTGACTCTCTGCAACAGGGAACAGACGAGCAGACCTCGTATCTCTGTCGCACACTTATTTTGTGGTAGTAAATTTTCTTTCACTTTTAAGGTGTCTGCTTAGTAATCAAAACGCTTAGTATGAGCTGCAACACAATTTTCAGCAGTTGGCTGCAGCTTCCTGGGAGAAGGAAGATACTGCCCTCTGTTGCACATCCACACACTGTAGTTCCGTGAAGTTTTTCCACGGGTGGGGGCGGGGGAGGAGGGGGGGGGCTATTTCAACGGCCAGAATATTCTCCCATGCAACCGCATTTCAGCCTTAATAAATTATAAGTAATAATCAATGTTTCGCTAAGCTAACTCCTCTAAACATTCCGCCTCGTTTACGCCTGAGCGAATGAGCGGACAATTCGCCACAGTTGCTTTGTACAAACGTTTACTCTAGAGAGAACAGTAGGGAACACGAGGGAACATGAGCGTAGCTTAGGAAAACTGCGTTACTGTTTTTTCGAAAGCAGATAAGTATCACAATGTATAGTTAGACCCATTATACAAATATTTTATAGATTTGTTGCTCATTTTTTGACGAAGTGAACGAAATGGAGTAGGCGAAGACGAATGTAGATTTCTGTAGGTGTGAAATGTGAGAATAAACTACACTTAACACTGAACTGCAGCTCTAGCTTTTCCTAGCATTGGTGCAAGTCTTTGAACATATGTTGGTTGATGCTTCAAATACTAAGTGAAAAGAAAATTTAAAATTAGAAAACCAGCATTTAGACTCTGGTTACTACCAACTGGATTCATTAACATTAGTGATGGTTTCGCATTTACATAGCTGCTATACCTCAGATAGTTTCCGATGTAGGCTTTTAAGTATACGGGGGACAATATGAACAAAATGGAATATGAAATATGCGTACGACTTGTCACATAGGCTAGTTGCTGCAATCTGTTACAAAGTAAGAAGAAAGAGAGTGTGATTCCGGGGAAACCGTCATCAAATAATGTCTAATGTAACAGTCATATATCAGTCATATAATTACCGCTAGCATGAACGTAAGAAGGATCAGGTCTTTCGTATATTTTTAATAATCATAACATATACATATTCCCATTTGCCTATTTTCAAGGAAAGTCAATGTGTTTTTCGCTTTTAATAAGAAGAAATACAAAATCTGTGCTTATTTCCGCCTGATTCAAGCAACTAATCTTCGTGTCTCCAGTTGGAATCTAAGTGCTTCTGAAACTTTCTATTTCTTTTCCTACGATATATGTAATTTTCAGTCAGCAACACTACACTTTCTCCATCGCTGAAACAACACATGCCATCAACTGCAGTACAAAAGATGGCAGACGAAAGGTTTGTGTTCTGCTCCGGACGTGAGTTTTAAAGATCGACAACCAGCGGAACACAAGCGAATGCGAACCGAAAACGACTGAATGCAGCTTGCTCTTGCACACCTAACGTGAGAATACTCGTTTGCTAATGCTCATTCTCTTGTGTAAAGCAGACTTTTTAGAATGCAGATTGTGACTAAACCTTGCCCTCTGGCATTATGTCTGTGTGCTTCAATCATGTGGATTCCATACGGTTTGCATACAATACACATAAATGTCGATGTTTTGATCAGGTTGCTTTTCTCGCTGGGTGGAAATAAAAGAGTGTGAATGACTTTTAATTGCAGAATGAAATGATTGAAATGAGTCCCGGAAAAGAATTAGTTTTGACTGATAGTGTGATTGGTAGAGGTCTTTCATTTGCGGAGAACTACTTGAGGAGGATGATGTAAAAGACAGAGATCATTGTTATTTTACAGGAGTGTACTAAGCTGCAGCACATCACAGTTCCTGTGTAAATTACAGACCTCACTATGCAGTGTCTGCCGAATTCCACGATGTGAACAATTTCGACAAGCACTTCTTGATGACGAACATATGTGAACAAACACTAGTAGATGACAATGAAGAAGCTAAATGCGGGTGATATGTGTCTGATTTTATCTAATATGAAAAAATACAGATCATTTACCAATAGTATTTCAGTAATGTGCAAAGAAAAGAGATGCAATATAAATCTCAGATTTATCAGTTCACTATTTCTTGTTGGATTCGCTTGAAAATTGTGGAGTGTACCTGAAATCCCATGAACTCAAGATAATGAAGATATGTTTTTCCGACAACTGAGAGTTTAATCTAGTTAATCAAAAGGATATTTGTCTGCATGAATATGTAAACAATGAATCGTTTTGCTAGACGGTCACGTATCACAAACTGAAAAGTTTAAAAGTTTGTTAACACGTGAAACGTAACAGAGGTAAAGCACCAAAAAGCGTATAGTATATGGAATATATTCAAGTGTACATCATTCCGAGAATAGTTAGATTTATGTTTGAAAATTGACATACTACTCCCTACCGGTGCTTTTTTGCCTGAAGGCATCGCACATTACGTTAGTCACCTTGCTGGTGTGGGATACTCCGCTGAAAAACACTAAACCGGAACTGCAATTTATATCTGCATTTTATCATTTAGATAAGCTTGCTGGATGAAGCGATACGTTGGGATTAATGCACAGCTGCATTAACTGCCAAACAAAATTTTCAAAGGAGTGACATTTTAATCGCCATTGAACTGAGAAGGCTTAATTTAGTCTTTGATAAAAAAATCACAGTAGAATTGGGCATTTTTAATAGGTCAAAAACGCTTCTTATTGACTTTCACAAAGGATACATATTACAAAAGTTTCCACCAAATCATGTAAAACTGTACTACACAGTCGTAATAAATCTCCAGATATCTACAAGGATATCACTACGCAACAATGAATTTGTTACTGGGTGAAAATAACGCGAGTGTTTTGTAATAGGGTGCGCTGATTCCGATCAATGAATTTGTTACTGAGTGAAAATAACGCGAGTGTTTTGTAATAGGGTGCGCTGATTCAGAGTTTGGAATCAGAAATGTTGTAGGATGTTTGGGCTTAAAGTTATAGCTGGAAGTCATATGATATTAAAAGCCTGTACATGGATTAATATACAGCTGTATCAACGAGCCGTGTTTGGTGTATTATTGTGTGTGTCTGTGCGTATGTGTGTGTATTCTCAAGGCTATTCTGCTCCACACGTCTTTGGAAAGATAAGTGTGCAGTAGTAAAAACAAACAGACAGACTTGAACAAGTTCTAGCTATTCATCATTTAGATTTGCAGCTCCTTGTGTTTACCGTGTTTGCAGTTAAAATTGTTGGATGTAAGGTCTGTCAGTTACGCAAAACATCGTTTTTTCCAAGTTCCCAACCATGTTTCAGCACCACTGTGCCATAATAAGTGAGTTTCAGTTTTATTTAATGTGTAATGTGAACATTTTTACCAAATGATTACAAAATGTTGTGGATATTTAGTTCAAACAACAATTCGTATGTTTTTGTTAATACCTTTACACTTGGTGTGCATGATATTTGAGGACCATTTGTGCATTATTTATTACAGGTAGCTTGTCATCTGCAACCGAACGATGTTGATGAGTTTTTTTTTGGGAGTTAACCTATCATTTTATGCTCTAAACGTAATTTAGTAATATTGCTTATAGTTGGAAAACCTGGGCATTTCAATTGAATAATTTACTTTACTGGTTGCTGAATGATAGAGTTTGATGTAGTAAACAAAAGATTTATTGAAACAATGTGTAATTTACTGAAAACACATTAACATCGAGATTACAAGCAACTTGAGAATGAATTCTGGATAAATGAAATGAAACAATGATCATAAAAATGGATGGTTATTAGGGTCGCCGCCAGCATGATCCTGGACAATTGCGGTTGACATGGTGCCCAGATGCATAAAGTACACGGAATACGTTTTCAATCATGATAGTAAAAATTTATAATTACATACGAAAGAAGAGTATGAATCTGAACAGATCAAACAACAAATCAATACATAAGGGAATGAACAGAAAGAATCATCACCAGACGGGCGTGTTCCAACGAATTAACTCAATAATGAAACGAAACACGGGTGCTTACAGAAAATGTGCTTTGAAACAGGACTTCGTTTGCAGGGGGTACATACTATTGCTGAAGTACATAGGTTACATTATGGAAACTGAAAGTGGAAAAATTGGAATGAAGTCCTCTCCCTTCATTATACTGCCATCTACGAGGCCAGGAGTGGGCGTTGCAGATGCGGCCTTACCGTGACTGCAGTTGAGATGGTTGTAGGCAAGACACCGTGCGCCAAGCTGCAGTCGCTGCAGTTCAAAGTAGAACTTCAAAAGCTTTGTAAGAAGGCCGAAGCGAAAAAAAAAAAAACGCGTGCAAGCACAGAGTCCTAAACTGAATGAGCATCCGAATGAGAATCCAAAACAGGATGTGTCTATAAATTTTGACCGCCCCCCTCCATATCTCGGAACGGCACCCAGCACAATCTTTATAGCCAATCCCAGAATGGGCCTAAGTGCTCCCCCAATATGATTTATGTTTATGGAAACGAAAACCGAGTTAGACCCCATTTCCACAGCCAGATTTGTTTGTTAGAAATTCTCCAAATTTTATAGGGCTTTGGAGTGTGTTTCCACGGAAAGGGTAGAGTTTGAAAATTTTGCAGACGTGTGTGCGACCACACACGTAGCTTGTGGAAACGGCGTCTGGAGACCAAAACACAGCAGGATACCGGCAAGTGGACAGCTGAGGACCCCTCCGAAGTTTGCCAAGAAACGGAGTTCTCGCCCCCTCCAACACTGGTTTTCCATTCATCTATTGAGAACACCAGTCAAATGGTCCCCTGTCCATTGTTCGAGGAACCTCCAAGATAATCCCTGAAAGGTCGCTCGGCTGGCCGTGCGCTCCGCTAGCGTGAAACCTGCACTTATAGTGAGAGGCAGCTCCTCAGGGGCGTGCAAAACGTTCCACCTGCTTCTATCCCCTGTGAGGAGGAATTCCCTTGACCAAGACCAGATACATTAAAGGCAGAAACTACTAGAAGAATGAAATGTTAGAGTAGATACAGAGAGATGAGTTGTTTACTTTGTTACAAGCTATATCCTAACCACTCATGTTATCAGAGCGCAAAACAAGTGAGAAATCGATCAATAAAACCAAGTTGGAAGGAAAATGAAGCAAGAGACTCTTGCGCGCAAATTCAGCATGCAAATAGGATAAAATGTGAGGAGAAGGGCTGAAACAGGTCGCCGCCTCACAAAAGGAGCAGCGAGGATGAAGTCATGGTGGTCATCTTATAGTCGGGAGCTTTCTCTGATCAGGCACACAGAGGACGAATCTGAAAGATGTCACATCACAGGCTCTGCAGTCAATGATCTAACAGCAGCGTATGACACTACAAGGAGCTATATGTTACCACAAAGGATACTACTTAAGTTAATCCAGTGTTTGCTGCAAAATAAGTGATTCTACAGTATTCCGCACAGCAAACGGAAGCAATTGAGAAACTAGAAACACTCACGGGATCTGCTGCAACGACCAGTCGGTTGGACACAATCAAGATATTTCACCTATATAGGTGACAGAAACATTGCTGCCGAACACTTTTGAGGACACGCAGATGAAGTGGTTGAAAATCTGGAAAACTATTGCTGTGCGAATTTTATAATGCCGGAGCATGTCAAAACGCAGAGCCTTCCGTTCCACTTGGGAAAGAAACGAAAGAAGCCAACAGAAAATACCATCATCTTAGAGATCCCGCAGAACACAGGACTTGCGATGATTAGTGGGTGAAAGCCAATCTGAAGACGTTAACTATTCGACGTGTCCCGTACGGCACGAAAAAATCTGAAAGGCTGAGTAGTGGAATGGAGAATTAAATGGAGAATTACAAGAAGAGCCAGAAGTGAGATGAATCATCACCTGAGAGCCACTCTGTGAACTGCAATGTGCACACCACTTCCTCCTTTGCAGAAAACAACACCTTGTGCTACGAATAATCTGCTGTAAATGGATGAAAAATTTATTATTGAGTATGAAGAATTTTTGGGCTCTATGTCCAATTTAATCTCGTTTGTTTATATAACACTGCATATGTTTGCTTTTGAATGTCTCTAATGTGTAACTTTTTACACGAAAAGAGTAATAATAGTAATTACATATGGAAACAGCAAACTAGTATGGTTTTTATTTTTTATTTATTCGTGTGGCTCACATGCAGTTTAAAATTACAGGTACATAACATTAGTAATACTATATATAACAGGAATATGAAAATACAAAACTACAGCGCTAAAGTATTTAAACCGACAAACTCTGGGAGGTTGTAGGGGACATCAAAACAAATATTTTTCCCTAATGTCATTTTTTCCTATGAGGATTATTTAAACCGGTAGAGGAAGATTTCTCTGGCGGCAAATTACATAAACCAACAAACACTTTTCCATTTTTTATGACCAAGAGACAACACATTAACACAACCCAATTTCAATTACAGTAGATTTTCAAAAATGCCTGAATTGACACGTAAACAAAGGTTACACCGTCGGATCATGTTCTGACTGACACGGGCAAAACCTCTAGAACCATTCTGAATTGTTCCTGCTGCTGCTACTATCCGGGCAACCAGATCCTCTTCTGATGCAACAGGAGTTGCATAAACAAGGCTGCGCATCTCTCCCCACTTAAAAAAGTCCAGAGAGGACATATCTGGGGATCGAGCAGACCATGGTACAGGACCACCTCTGCCAATCCACGTTTCTGGGAACCGTCGGTCCAGGAATTGACGCAAACGACGACTGAAATGTGCCGGCGCCCCGTCATGTTGGAACCACATGCGTTGTCGTGTAGGGAGCAGGACGTCTTCCAGCATTTCTGTCAATGCTCTGGCGAGAAAATTGTAAGAGTGCCTGCCATTCAATGGCTTAGGTAGCAGATACGGCCCAATTAAACAATCCACAACAACACCGACCCCCACATTAACGAAGAACCGCACTTGATGAGCGCTAGTAACTGTGGCATGAGGGTTATCCGCCGTGCGATGGCGTCCCTGTCCAGGTAATCTGCTAAATGCCCCTGTCTCACGCAGACGTTGGTACACAACAGCAAAGGTCGTATGATGCGGGATACGGCGATTAGGATATTGTTGTTGATAAATCCGCTGTGCAGCTCATCCGTTGTGGTGGGCTACGTAGTACGCACAAAACATATCATTGTACTCACTCCAGGTGTATCGCTCCATTAGCAAACAGAGACAATGCACTAGTACACTCGTGGACAGCAGTTGCCTACAACTGAAGAGCGTAATACGCCCTCTAACAACTGAAGAGCGTAATACGGCCTCCACCGGTTTCAATAATCCTCATAGGAAAAAATGACATTAGGGAAAAACATTTGTTTTGATGTCCCCTACAACCTCCCAGAGTTTGTCGGTTTAAATACTTTTCACCCTGTATATGCAAAACTAACTAAATGTCAATATCTAGGTATGTAATCCATGTAAGAGCCGTATCATGAGCTTTCATGAGGTCGCTCCAACTCCCCTGGTAGAACGCATGGGGCAATCATCTCTAACGTGCTTGATTGTCTGTTTCGGAGCCCCACAGTCACAAACTGAAGACTCTGTAGCATCCAATTTGTAAAGAGAGTCTGCGCTTCGTCCATGTCCAGTGCGAGCTCTGTTCAGTTTGACCCACAGTTTCCTGTCGAGTTCTGTGCCAGCAGTATCGCAATTATACTTTCGACACCACTCGCGCTCTTCAAGTTGACAGCTCTGGTTCCACAGGTCTCTTACCCCAGTATTACTGGCATCTAACACTTCTGCTTGCCGTAATGGTGGTTTGTTTTTGAACGGAGTCTATTTCGTCGTGAACTTGGTATGTCTTCCTGTATGGATAATTCTGGGTTCTGTAGCTTGCGGTATTCCCCAAGCAAGGCCTCGCTTCTGCGGATTGCGGGTGGAAGAAATCGGTGTTGGTAAACGCATAGTGTGGTTCAAGTGGTTCTGGTGGAATAAAACAGATATATTTATCTAGGTGGTCAGCAAAACTCCGCGAATCAGCCCTGCGGAAATTCCATCTGGGTCGTGGTACAGATCTCGCTATTAGGGCAGAGAGCCCCATGTAGAAGATTACGGGCCTGTGCTGGCTGTGTGGGAAATTAGGTATGACCTCTCTGGATACAGGCACTGGGTGCCCTCTGCAGTCCCGGAACACAAAGCAGATATCCGGGTTGCAATGTCTTCGTCAAGCGGCCGATCTGAAAGTTCCCAAATCCTTGGCATCATAAACCAGGTATAGATTTTCATTTTCAGCCCAGTCGTTGAGAGCAACACCACACTCATTGTCACGTGCATAATTCCAGTGACCGTGGTGACTATTAAAATCTCCAGCATAAATCGATGGGTGGGCAGTAATTGGCAGAACATCCAGTGGCCATGACACATTTGGTGGCTTGTAAATATTATCTATAATGGTCTCCTCCACTTGTGTAGACACATAATGGATCTCATTTTCTGTATCTGTTGAAATGGGACGAGGATGCTCGATATTGCTCCTTAAGTAGGTGGCAACAATGTGATATATTGCAAAACTCCGCCAAGCAGAACTGTGGAAATTCCATCTGGGCCATGGTACAGATCTCGCTATTGGGACAGAGAGCCCCATATCGAGGATGACGGGCCTGTGCTGGCTGTGTGGGAAATTAGGTATGATCTCTCTGAATACAGGCACTGGGTGCCCTCTGCAGTCCTGGGACGCAAAGCAGAGATCTGGGTTGCAATCTCTTCGTCAAGTGGCCGATCTGAAACTTCCCAAATGCTATGGATCCTACCTCTTCTACGCCGGTCTTCCATAGCTGGAGGATGTGTTTCCTGGATTAGAACTATGCCACTGTCATTATCTACAAGGAGTTTATATAGGTTCCTGGTTTTAGCTCTGCTAATACCTTCAATGTTCAAATGGCATACTCGGATTTTAATCAGTTGGTCCTGAAAAGGTCAATTTTTTAAAGGTTTTTCATTTTGATTTGTCTGAATGTTTGTAGCCAGGAAATTCAATATCTGGTCTGGCTGCCTATTCGTTATATCTCATTTAGCGTTACCCGGGGTGCAAGTGTCGTATTTCACTACGGACGCGAGCTAGTTGACAATGGTAACAATGCTCAATACTACTCTTTGTGGTTAAAGTGTAACAGAACGTCTGTGCAAGAAGAGACATCAGGTGCTTAATGTGACACGAAAGTTCTGTGCGTTTGGTGTGAATCGTATCATGCATTGTGATTGCATTAATTAGTTAGCTACAGAGATAATAATTAACACTCGCATCAAATTACTACCGCTCTTCAAGCGAGGACACGCGATTAATCGAACAGTGTTTCACATGTTTGTTTCTTTGGCACAAAAATAATTTTTCTATTTTTTGATTTCATTTTGTTCGGTATAGTTCGTACTGTTTGTTCGGTGCGGACATCCCATGACGCTTGTTCAAGTTCATCATTGATCCATTAAGTCAGTTTTTTATTACAGAGGGCAGCTAACCCACTGACCGAACACGCTGAGCTACCGTGCCGGCTTCTATTAAATGATGATGGAAGCTGAATAAATGAATTAAAGTTTGTGCCAAGGCCGGGACTTGAACCTGGATCTTCTTACGTACTATTGTATTCCTGTTCAAATGCCAACGGCCCTGACGCAGTGATAACATCGGTCCCCGTCAGATCACCGGAGTTAACCGCTGTCGGGCTCGCTAGCACTTGGCACTTGGATGGGTGACAGGCCGGACGTACGGAGAGCTGTTGGCAAGCGGGATGCACTCAGCCCTTATGAGGTCAGTTGAGAGAGGTACTTGACTGAGAAGTAGCGGCTCCTGTCACGAAAGCTGACGACGGCCGGGAGAGCGGTGCGCTGACCGCATGCTCTTCCGTACGAGCATCCAGTAACGTCTATCGGTTGAGGATGATATATCGGTCAGTCGATACCATAGGTCCTTTCGAGGTCTGTTCGGACGGGGTTTCCTGTTCAGATTATTATCTATTTGCGCAGCCACTGCACATTTGAGAGATTTGTATGGAGAATTTCGAAACGTCCTATATTTCAAATATGATCTGTGTTCGATCACAAATTCTTTTTAGAGCTGTTTTTTCATGTTTTATTTGTACTGTTTCACGTGATATTCTTTAGTTATGTTTCATCCCATTCGCAAGCATTTTTTTTAGTTATTAGTATTTTTGTAATTTTTCTTTGATTTATGTAAAACAAAATATTTATTTAATGCGCTAAAAATACATGGACGTTCCGAAGCAAGCAGGTAGCAAAATTGTTAGTAGATATTTCTGTGTTGTAAATAAATACACTCACCAGTTGGTCACTGTGTTTGATGTACATAACAAAGTAACTGAGTAATTTATTGTAGTACTGACCATAGTAATGAATATTCCAAACTCCGGGCACATTTGGATGGAGTCGCCATCGGTGAAGACGAACTGCTTGCGCTTCTCCTTCTTGGCCGCCAGCACGACGGCCACCTGCTGCGCCGCCACGGACAGTACCGGCAGCTCGATCCGGTTGAACTCGTCGAAGCAACCCCAAGATCCCGACTGCGCCAGCCCTGGGTGTAACACAAGTGACAGCTAGAATGTACAATTAACCATCAACAAAATCACCATCATGGGGATCGAAAGTGCATCCCTGTAAACATTGGTATACACACGGAACTACGAGAGCGTACTGAAAGGTAACGTCGGCGAATATTTTATGTGAAACTGTAACAACGACTCTGTACTATTGTACATATAAGTAATTCTTTTCATCTGATTTTACGATAAACTTGTGTAATTGATGTTCTGATTTCATTTCTTTTTGTTTCATGCCATTATGTTAAGAAAACTGTAAATAAGTTTCAATGTGAATATTAATGCTTATTTCAAATGTCAAGTAATATTGTAATAGAATTGAAATGTAACAAATGTTGAAACTGTTGTAAGATGTTTAAAATTGTAACTGTGCGTCTGGTCCATACGTAGGTAATGTGTTAGGATATGTAGAATGCAAAACCTCGGGTGAATACCCGGTCTGGCAGGGAGCGGTAAAAGGTGGATGGCAGGCGAGCGAGGGAAAATGCGCGCGGGCACTGCACGGCACAACGGGCACAGTAGTTGTAGTTGGAGTTTGGCACTAGTTTGAGCAACACCTTCTGGAGCGAGGAGGCTCTCCTGGAAGACATAGCTTCACTGATCCTCGAGTATGCCATTCCAACGCCCACACAGCATGGCAAAATTCCATAGGCACTAAACGGAAAAGTACTGCGACGCTAAGAAGAATTAATGTGCCGATACGTCAAGAGCCATAGCTGTGGTTGCATGTGTGCTCTGTGCCTCGCCATCTCGCCGCCCGCCAACCGCCGCGTCGATACTAGCAGGTTGAAACTTTTAGTAGTGTATTCGTATGTATCAGAGAGTGAACTGTGCAATAATAACCTAAATTTTACCAGAACTTTTCCATCATTTAATAATCCTCACAACTAACCTAGACAGGGTCCTTTCCAAACGTTGTGCAATCCGAGTGTCCCGAAATGAAAATTAAAAATTGTTTTAATAATAATTATTTGCAGAACTAGCTATATTAGAATGGTGTTTAAAGAAATGTTTTGTTGATGAACCAGTAAATGAATAGCGAAGGTCTAACGAAGTCGAAAGATAACTTTAGTATTGATATAGTAATGAAGTTTATTATTTCGAGACAGATTTAAAGGCATTTAAGTGAGCAGTAAATAAGATGAAAAGATTAGTAACTTATATACTGGAAATCATGAATGAATAATAAATTAAGTAATCATTTTTTTTAAATACAGCGATCATAACAGTTTCAGGGTCCCCCCCTCATTTGTTTGAATTCTGAAGTGTTCTAAATTGGTTTGACTAGCAAACGTTAAAGTCAATATAAAAGTCAAAATTTATCAGTGTTTTATCTTTATCAAAGTTGTCATTTTGTGTGTGGCATGAAAGTACAATTTCTAGGGTAACCTATGCCCAATTTTAATCAGATTAATAGACAGTATAAAGTTTTGTAGTAAACATTATGGTGTAGTGTTATGTATTCGTGATTTTCCATATCAGTACAGAACGTGAAACTATCAGTTCAATAGATTTTCTGGTTCTAAAATTCTACTATATTATGCAGTGTTACAACTTGTTGTTTTGCATGAATATATACCAACTTGTACAGGGAAGAAACTCAGTTAATGCCTAATTAGGCTGGCGACCGTATTATTGTCACATTGGTAGCATCTTCTGGTTTGCTTTTGATCCATCGTGACGTGTGATTGCATTTCGAACTTACTTGACGGATCATTGTTATTACAGAGTGAATGTAAGTCTGATTTACCACCATTCAGGTACACGCGGTCGACATCTATGCGAAAATCCTTTCTCATAAGGTGAATCCCGCTCACTTACCATAGCACAGGCTTTAACGAGTACTGTGTCAGGGATTACAAAACCTCTTACAGTTTTTCAAGTAAAACGAACTTTATGAAAGTTCTACATTCTTATTCTTCATGCCTACTTATTTGAGTCTCAACATAGTCACCGTGTCGACGAATACATTTCTCCCAACGAGAGACCAGTTTATTGAAACTGTCACTATATAATGTTTAACTTTGCTGACAGAGCCACAACCTGTCTTTTGCCTGCAAGGCTACATCACTATCAAAGTGAAGCCCTCGAAGGTGACCTTTAAGTTTTGGAAACAAATGAAAATTGGGTGGGACCAAGTCGGGAATGTGTGGAGGATGATCGATGACAGCGAACCCAAGACGTCGGACTGTTGCAGATGTCGCAACTCTCGTGAGCGGTCTGGGACCACCGTGGTGAAGGTGCTGCTTCATGTGTGGACGGTTTCTTCGGTTAGAAACTCAGTTACAGCAAGAAACTTTTCGGTTCCTCACGTTCCATCCAGACATCTGGACATCTTCGGAGGCGATTCTGGTGACATTGAGTCTTGCCGACTGCGTCAGTTGGACCACTCAGCGTCGCCAGGACCACTTCCAAAACTGTCTACAGTAGCTCTGGATGAAATGTCAGGAACCGAAAAGTTTCTTCGACCACAGACACACACCCTGGAAGACCCATCAGCAACTAAATGGAGACTCTCCACAACAGAGTCGCAAGACGCTTTAGGTATAATCGAAGGCAGACTTACGACGTGAGGGTAATGGATTAGCGAACTGTAAACCCACGGTTTACGTGCCATGCAGAGGAAGTCTTTCTTTTGAGATAGGCAAAATCCCACCAAGCAGAAAGTCAGGTAATTTTTCACCGTCCATTGAAGGTCTCATACACATATATCTACTTATATGTAGCTGCTCTGCAATTTACTTTTAAATGCTTGGTGGGGAGTTTATAGAACCACATTCAGACTATTTTTCGAGCATTTCATTCTCAAAATGGACGTGAGAAAAATGAACACCAAAGGCTTTCCGTGCGAGCTCTGTCTCCTGTTATTTATTACAGTGGTCTTTTCTCCCCATATAGGTGAGACTCAACAAAATCTTTTTACTTCCAGAGGAGGAAGATGGTGATAGAAATTTCGTGAAAAGAAAATCACTTTTGTTTTAATGATTGCCACCCCAAGTTGCGTATCGTATCTGTGATACACTTTACTATGTGTCGCAATAATACAAAATGAGCTGCACTTCTCTGAACTCTTTTGATGTTCCATGTCAGCAACAATAACCCGGAAGACCACGTAGAAACACACTGTAAACATTCTAGTAAATTTTTTTCGGTGTTGTGTCAAGAAAACGCAGTCTATGGTTCGCTTTCCCCACAACATTTTCTTGTAATGGTTCCAGTTTAATTTGTTCATAACTGCAATCCCTCGGAATTTAGTCTTGAAAATGTGACCTGCCTATGCAGCTGAACGAAAGGCGGTTTCATGTGTGCCATATGCGTTTCTCATTTCTATATTTATGATGCACCTTCAGAGCCCTGTAATACATGTGTGCTTTATGTATATAATAATTGTATCCAATAATGATTCCAGGAATGTTACTGTATTACAGTTTTTTGTCATTTACTTTTTGTTAGGTAAAAATAAATTTTTGGAGCACAATTTTTGTATGGTTTAATCACTGTTTGGTTCTCCTCACGATATTGTGATCTTATTATTCTATATGCGTCGTCCTAAGTTGCATTTACATGTCCTGCATACGCCGATTGTCCTAATTTTGGCGTTTTCAAATACATTTAACAGAAAATTTCTCTTTCACTGTGCGTTGTTTGTGTTTACTGTATATCGTGTTGCCAAATGTCACTGTGTGTTTTTCTTCCGTCTTTTGTTTGCGTTGTGGTGTCGTTATTTAGTTTGATATTCAATTACTTATTCTCTCTCTGTCTGTCTGTCTCTCTCTCTCTCTCTCTCTCTCTCTCTCTCTCTCTCTCAGTGTGTGTGTGTGTGTGTGTGTGTGTGTGTGTGTGTGTGTATGTCTGTGTGGTGGGGCCTGCTCTGGCAAAGAGGGGGGGGAGGGAATTTTGAGTGATGGGAATCGTGAATAATATGAAGGTCTAACATAAGAACTAGTGCGGAAGGAAATAAATACCATAATCACTATTTTTAAAAAAAAGCTCAACTGGAAAGGTTAATTAGAAAATAATGACATAAAAAAATTAAAAGGAAACAGGATTCCCGTAACATAGTCACCAGGGCTGATGACTGGAACACAATAGACCAGTAATGGCTAAAAGTTCATCTCTTCTAACATTACAAAACTGAAATATGATCCAAGAGCATGTTTCCAGGCATACATAAAGAACTATGAAAAGGACATCAAGCATGTGTTCACTGACCAATAGAAACAAAACATCACACAAAAGAACACAAATTCACCAACACTCAGAACCCAACCCAAAATATACAAACCAAACAGTCCCACGATACCTGTCGTAAATTATATGAATGAATCATAAAACAACAATATGAAATGAACAACAACAGAACAGTAGAAAACCTAAATGAAGTTATAAAACCAAAGGAAATATTACACATTCCTCAAACAGGTTTGATCGTTTCTTTTGATGCGAAGACCATGTACATCCAAGTGCAGACACAATAAAACTAATTAAGGGGAGCCTACTGACATGCAACAAACTACCCATGCATAATATTAGTGAAATAATGGAAACCTTAAAACAATAACATCTCATAATTAATTACAAAAAGATGGACATCCAGTGGAATTCACAATATCAAGAACATGGCAAATACGTCCATCAACCATTTAGAAAAGCACTCTTTCACAGATTTATCATAAAGAAATGATACAAATTAGTAGGAAGGTAAAGTACTTTCTTGGCCAAATATGCATACCAGTCATTCCTCAGACTGTGCCAAGTAGAGGCCATGTCCCCTTCCTAAGTCATACAATTTCTATAATACCACAAAATGCCTCCCCTCTCCTTAACCATGCTCCTTATATTGAAAATAGACCAATCAGATAGGCTTTGAAACCCACACATCATCTTTAGACATTCCAATCGCAGGCCAGGTATTAAGATTGAACATCCAGTCACAACCCAGTATTGTATTGGCCATTAAAACGAAACAGCCACCCACAGCCCATTATTTTACCAGATATGAAAATGAAACATCCTATGAGTAAGTAGCTGCCATGTAGGCCATCTTCAAAAGTATCCAAACGATCTGAATTTTGTGCTGTGTTGTAAAGTATCTGAATGATCTGCATTTTAACAAAAATATAAAGATATTGACAACACTATTAAGCAATAATAGCAGCTCTAAAAAACTACGCAGTTGTTACCAACAGCTTTTCATGTAAGCTGGAGAGTTGAACACAAACACTCTCGTGTGCACTCCAGCACACATACTCCCATTCACACTCCCAGTCATACTTACACTCGTACTGGCACTAGCACTCACACTTGCACTTGCAAACGTACATGTGCACACACACACACACACACACACACACACATGAACATAGGCACTCTGCCTTGCTCAGGTGTACTCCCACTAGCCCTGATACACTTGGTCCGCCGCTCGTGGTCTCGCGCTAGCGTTCTCGCTTCCCGAGCACGGGGTCCCGGGTTCGATTCCCGGCGGGGTCAGGGATTTTCACCTGCCTCGAGATGACTGGGTGTTTGTGTTGTCCTCATCATTTCATCATCATCCAGGAAAGTGGCGAAATTGGACTGAGCAAAGATTGGGTAATTGTACGGGCGCTGATAACCACGCAGTTGAGCGCCCCACAAACCAAACATCATCATCATCACACTGATACACTTGCACTCCCACTCTCACTCCCACTAGCGCACACACACCACACTCACACACAAATGCGCACACACACACTTGCACATGCACACCTGCACATGCTCTCACACGTGTACTCACATGCACATATGCATATATGCATATATATGCATATATATATATGCACTTGTGATCTTAACGCATTTGACATAAAGTATATATATATATATATATATATATATATATATATATATATATAGATCCATTGATCGTGACCGGGTCAAATATGTCACGAAATGGGTCAAATATGCCACGAAATAAGCGTTAAACGAAAAAGCTACAAAGAACGAAACTGGTCTAGCTTTAAGGGGGAAACCAGATGGCGCTATGGTTGGCCCGCTAGATGGCGCTGCCATAGGTCAAACGGATATCAACTGCGTTTTTTTAAAATAGGAACCCACATTTTTTAAAATCAACTGCCGGTAAGTCCAAATTTTTGCATAATATTGTCAAAAAAATTCTTTTTTTCAATGTCTTGTTATCTGAAAAATTACTTTCATATATAAAAAAGTAATTCTCATAACGATCGGGGAAATATACTGCTTGTCGATGCAAAGTTGAGCTTCAGCCTCTTAGAAGCACTGGGAAAGCAGGAAGAAGAAGAAGAAAAGGAGGAGGAAAGTCACCATTAGGAATAAGGATGTGAGAGGGAAAATGTTTGTTGGTCTGCCAAGCAATACTTCTAGCTTAGGCGTGCATGCTTGCTGATGAACTGCAGCAGATATGGTACGAACTACACAAGGGAGTAACGAGATGTAAAGGAACCGCAATGAAGAGATCAGGGGTGACTTCGTCGCTCATTATGTTTGAGTTGACATTCAATACAAAACAATAGGGCCATCACTGTACTGTAGTGCTGCAGCTGCTACACCGCAGAGGTCGGCAGCACTTGTGATCTTAACGCATTTGACATAATACCCGGACCACTCAAAGTTTGCACTTGACAGATACTGATCTAGCGTTTCGTCGGCTTCATTGTAATTGCTATACAACTGCTTCCATTACACAATAGCCAAGAGCTTTCCATCACCATTGGAAAGTTCCAATTCGGTTAGTACGGCCTATATTTACAACTTACTATGGTTAGCCTTTTTTGGCAAAAGGTATGCATTAATATTAAACCATGCTATAAGCACCGAAAGTTTTAATTCTGTTCCCATTCGCTAACACGGTGGCACGGCAAACCACCTTGTTTATATGCTCGGAAGACAGCATCACAGCAATTGTAACGTCACGAAGAGCTTATTTTGCTATGCTGTATTAATTTTGGTTCACACGGTTTTGGGGTTCTTGTTCGTTTCTCACTTGTTACTCTGTTATGGTACACACTGTCAAGTGTAAACTTTTGGCGGTCACCTGTATATCACTTGGCTTTGTAGATGCACCAGAGCGCCCTGTAATTCATGTGGTATCACCTGTCTTTCGCTTACCTTTGTAGATGCGTCCGAGGCCTCTGTAGTCCATCTGGTCTGAGCAGTTGAAGACGACGACATACTTGGCGAGCGTTTTGCCCATGTCCTTGACAGTTTCCGTCTTCCCCGTTCCTGCAGGGCCGCAAGGGGAGCCTCCCATGCTCATCTCCAGCGCCTGTGCCAGTGTGATGTAGCACCTAGCAAACAAACGTTCACATTGAAGGGCAGCGTAAAGTTATCTGGAGCAGTACTCAATTGTCAGGTCTTAGTGATATGCAGTAAATATTACGTTAGTTTATGTTACTCTGAGTTTAGATCTTGTTTCCCGAGAATGTCGTGTACTCAGTGTGTCAGGTTAATGTTGTATATCAGTGACGTGCAATTACATATGAAAAGTATCAACTACCTATTACAATTAGATGAGAAATAAGCGCAATTACTTTTCTTTGCCGTTCCTTTCACTGTAGTTGCTCACAGAGCTCCACTGTATCATGAGAAACGTCGTTAAAGTGAATGCTTTATCAGATACGGATTTGCGAGTGTTGAGCATGAAAAAGGCAACCTCGTGCAGATCGCTGTTTAGCCGACCGCACTTACCGCCTCCAACTACACACTGTTCGTGCTTACGAGCCGCGCACGCGCACAACCCCAGTGTGTAACTTGAATGCAAACGGTGGTGATGGTTTCACTGTCTTTTCCGCCACTGGAAATCTACTGCTATCGTTTAGTAAGATGATGATGATGATGATGATGATGTTTGGTTTGTGGGGCGCTCAACTGCGTGGTTATCAGCGCCCGTACAATTACCCAATATTTGCTCAGTCCAATTTCGCCACTTTCCTGGATGATGATGAAATGATGGGGACAACACAAACACCCAGTCATCTCGAGGCAGGTGAAAATCCCTGACCCCGCCGGGCATCGAACCCGGGACCCCGTGCTCGGGAAGCGAGAACGCTACCGCGAGACCACGAGCGGCGGACGTTTAGTATGAGGTAAGAATACGTGTACAGTTTCTCTTGTAGGCTAGTTAATACACTCATGGAAATGGAAAAAAGAACACATTGACACCGGTGTGTCAGACCCACCATACTTGCTCCGGACACTGCGAGAGGGCTGTACAAGCAATGATCACACGCACGGCACAGCGGACACACCAGGAACCGCGGTGTTGGCCGTCGAATGGCGCTAGCTGCGCAGCATTTATGCACCGCCGCCGTCAGTGTCAGCCAGTTTGCCGTGGCATACGGAGCTCCATCGCAGTCTTTAACACTGGTAGCATGACGCGACAGCGTGGACGTGAACCGTATGTGCAGTTGACGGACTTTGAGCGAGGGCGTATAGTGGGCATGCGGGAGGCCGGGTGGACGTACCGCCAAATTGCTCAACACGTGGGGTGTGAGGTCTCCACAGTACATCGATGTTGTCGCCAGAGGTCGGCGGAAGGTGCACGTGCCCGTCGACCTGGGACCGGACGGCAGCGACGCACGGATGCACGCCAAGACCGTAGGATCCTACGCAGTGCCGTAGGGGACCGCACCGCCACTTCCCAGCAAATTAGGGACACTGTTGCTCCTGGGGTATCGGCGAGGACCATTCGCAACCGTCTCCATGAAGCTGGGCTACGGTCCCGCACACCGATAGGCCGTCTCCCGCTCACGCCCCAACATCGTGCAGCCCGCCTCCAGTGGTGTCGCGACAGGCGTGAATGGAGGGACGAATGGAGACGTGTCGTCTTCAGCGATGAGAGTCGCTTCTGCCTTGGTGCCAATGATGGTCGTATGCGTGTTTGGCGCCTTGCAGGTGAGCGCCACAATCAGGACTGCATACGACCGAGGCACACAGGGCCAACACCCGGCATCATGGTGTGGGGAGCGATCTCCTACACTGGCCGTACACCACTAGTGATCGTCGAGGGGACACTGAATAGTGCACGGTACATCCAAACCGTCATCGAACCCATCGTTCTACCATTCCTAGACCGGCAAGGGAACTTGCTGTTCCAACAGGACAATGCACGTCCGCATGTATCCCGTACCACCCAACGTGCTCTAGAAGGTGTAAGTCAACTACCCTGGCCAGCAAGATCTCCGGATCTGTCCCCCATTGAGCATGTTTGGGACTGGATGAAGCGTCGTCTCACGCGGTCTGCACGTCCAGCACGAACGCTGGTCCAACTGAGGCGCCAGGTGGAAATGGCATGGCAAGCCGTTCCACAGGACTACATCCAGCATCTCTACGATCGTCTCCATGGGAGAATAGCAGCCTGCATTGCTGCGAAAGGTGGATATACACTGTACTAGTTCCGACATTGTGCATGCTCTGTTGCCTGTGTCTATGTGCCTGTGGTTCTGTCAGTGTGATCATGTGATATATCTGACCCCAGGAATGTGTCAATAAAGTTTCCCCTTCTTGGGACAATGAATTCACGGTGTTCTTATTTCAATTTTCAGGAGTGTATATAACAGTAAAATACGATAGGAAGTAAGATGCATATGTAGGAAAGAAATCGGGTGCACAGACGTATTATTCCATTTTTTGTGCTCATTTCAACTTCAGAAAACAAAGGGAGCAATGTCAGAACCGTGAAAACACAGGACTTTAACTTTGGACAGTAAATCAGACACCTCAAGAGTTTGAAGACTGCCCCCCTTAAGGACAACATGAAGATGATTATGAACCTGCACTTATAGCGAGACTTGTGCATTACGACATACTTAGGGGCACACTTGTCTGAGTAGGGGAAACATTTAGGTCTTTACACCATTACCAGCTTACCTCTTCAGTTGAACGCAGTAATGAATTACCCTAGTACTAAGTACATCCACTGCGCAGCAGAAATTTGGATATAGTTCTATCGACAGTCTATTAATGAGAGCTACTAACTGTAACAGTAGCATGTTATTCATCTTCTGTAGGAAAACAAATTTTGCGCCTTTAAAAAGAAAGTTTTAAAACGTCTTCACTGAGTCTAGAAGGTGTTTCAACTTTTTGCCGGCCGGAATGGCCGAGCGGTTCTAGGCGCTACAGCCTGGAACCGCGCGACCGCTACAGTCGCAGGTTCGAATCCTGCCTCGGGCATGGATGTGTGTGATGTCCTTAGATTAGTTAGGTTTAAGTAGTTCTAAGTTCTAGGTGACTGATGACCATAGATGTTAAGTCCCATAGTGCTCAGAACCATTTTTTGAACCGATAGTCCGACAGTCGCAAAATTAAAGTAGAAAAGACATTAATGGAGAGAATAAGGAGCTTTGCATTTAGCGTACCGTGTGTGGCTAATTGCTTTCATGTTGTATGCAATAATGAGAATTAACTGTGAACAATAGAGCTATGAGAATACTTGTGGAGAGAGCAATAAAAGTGCGTTATCGCCAACATAACGTGTGGGAAACGGAAATATACGGAATCCGGGATTGTAATGTTTACAGACAAGAAGAAGAATTCTACATCATCTTGAATTGTAGTGGTTTCAGCGATTATCACGACGATGCAAGGGAACAGCGAAGCGTGTAGCACCACACCGCTACACAGCAACCAGAAGTCACAGTAATAAAGGTAAGTGTTGCAAATATCCCAATTGCGCATAGTTTAAAACTGCTTCTGTGGGCGAAATTTTTCAGTTATTTGTCATATGCCGAATTTTGCACGGAGGAAATTAGTTAGCTTCTGATTTTCAAGTTTAAAAATGTCGACAATAAACGATCAAGTACCTGTAGGTGGTGTGAAAGCTCAGCCTAGTGAAGAGAAGACGCTATGCATTGCGTTAGCTAAAATAGACTAAAGATTTGATAGTCGGGTGAGAGAAATCGCGAAGGACTTACGATAATTTAGAGAATATCCAGAGGAAATATAAAATGTTTTAAAGGAATTACATGAACGTTATATGGAAACGTCGAAGATATATGAAGAAAGACAGGAAGAGAAACGCACAGACATTTTCAAATCAGTATTTAATGTTGCAGGAATTCAGCTTGATAGTAAGACAGTCTGTATAAATTGATATCAGTATTTGGGATTGGTAAAATTGAGAAAGACGATAACGAAGATAACTGTAGTGAGCCTAAAGATCAGAAAACATAAAGAGGACCACGCAAGAATCTCAAAAGGGCCTAAAATAAGTGTAAGAAGAGAAAACCGTGGAATACTATTCTTACAGACTGTACGTCACCTGGGGAGTTAGATTTAGAAGCAGATTTAGACACCGACTTCTTCATTGAAATGCCTGGTTCTCAACTTAAGGTGGAAAACACAGTGACAGCTAATGTGATATCACATGACGAAACAACTACCAAATGCCCAGATAGTGGTAGTATATTATGGGATGGACAGATTCTTGGTATGATTCGGATGTATTGACGGTGGATAAGGAACACACTTCAGAGCAGAATATTCAAGCAGATGTGAAGATTATTGTTGTGGAGAAGCTGAAACAAAACAATACGGAGCAAAAACAATATTTAGAAGAGATGTTTTTTGGGAAGAAAGAAGATTGCCATTCAAAGAGGTAGAGGTGATGTTCCTGGAAAATTACCAAACTTAAAGCACAAAAGAAGAGAGTTTAAATATTATTTGCTACGATCGACACTTCAAGAGACATAACGAAATGTACGCAGAAATTTTGGAAAATTAATTAGGAAGGAACCAGTATCTTGAACTACAGCGAGATTATGACGGCTCGCCGTCTTACAGAAAGAGTTGTGGAAACAAGTGGAATGAGAGGAGAGGGCCTAGGTCAGACGAGTATGCCATAGGGAAGCAGCCTACTCACGTCTTATAAAATTCTCATCAGTCTTTCCATTGTGTGCCAGCCTAGTCCGCTGTAACTAGCTTTGACGTCATAAATTTTGCGCAATACTTTAAAAATCAAGTAAATAACCTGAAACGTTTCTAGCATGTCAGGAGTAATACCAAATCAATATGTGTTGAATGTCAGTACAATAACTTTAACCTTTTCGAAATTTGGACGTTTTTCTGTAAAAATCATTGGCGCAACAGAAAAGAGCTAGAGACTTAAAAATTTATATTTAGATTCCTTTTTCATAATAATTTAATAGAAACAGTACTTTGGATCTCACAAATTAAAATTTTTGTGGAAATTCATGATTTTCTGGTTTTTGTCTTAAAAATTAAGGAAGCAAGATAGATTAAGTAGGCTAATAAATAAGGCTAGGATGTTTATATTTAAGTAGAATGGAAATCCGCTATAATCATAAAGATGTGAGAAGTTTCAATTGAATAACTATAAAACTATAGCGATAGCGTATCTCCAAAGGGCAAGTTCAGAGCTCGTCTACTGCGTGTAGTATAATTAAATTAATTCTGTCGCCGAAAATATTTGTCTTAGCCACGTCAGACTTTTATTATGATTACTTACCTGTGTGCTGAATGCACATTTAAATTGAGAGCTTCATCGGCCATCAGCAATGGAAGCGATGATTTATTAAATAACTTGAAGTGGTGCTTTACTAGCCCAGCGGCTAGTTGGGGGAGCCGATTTGATCAGGCGTTCCCTTAGCCGTCCGCACCGCGGCTTTATATATAAGAACGCTGCGCGAGGAAGCAAGGCCCCAGTTCTCTCTAGACGCTGAATAGCACACCATCTGTGTCGGGAGTCGCGTCGCGTCGGTATCATTGCTATAAACAGCCTCGGATGCCGTATTAAGTTACTCGGGATACGCGTAACCATGAAATCATTTTCGAGTGAAGTGTTAATTCTGGGATGACTTTAATGATATATCTTCAGTTTGCGTATGTCGTATTTTCACGTGCCGCTGCGGGACAAACATTCTACCATTATTTAGCGTGGCGTTTGATGAACATTATCATCAAATTATGGCGAGCATTCACTTAAACATTTAATTTGGACAGTTATAGTTGCATCAGCGCATTAGACTCTGAACTGCTCTGGTAGTTGGATTGTGTGGATTGTTTTTTTTTTTAATCTGTGACTTTCAGAATATAGCGAACGTTTTTACACGATCGTTTTTGATTATGAATCCCAGACAATTTCCTAATTCCTCAGAGCTTTGAGCTGTAGCTATAAGTGTATTTCTCAGATGAAGTGGGCACTAGGAATTCTAATTACAGGCTTCACGTTTTGCTAATCACTTTCTGGTTGCCAATATTGTAGTTAGAGAGCCAGTGTTGAGAACGGTAAAAGACAGCATAAATAATGGGAACATTTATATAACAACTAAAGTCAACCAGCCACTCCACATATGGTGCATTGGCCGGGAAATGCATCTTTTCTACATTATATTCTACATTCATATTAACAAGTATTTATTTCCACCCGCCGCCCCACACATGGTGCATCGGCCGGGAAACAAACTGAGTAAAAGTGAAAGTGATTTTTAAATATTCGGATTTGGGAGTGAATTGCGACATGCAACTGAGTGATAGAACATTGATAGTGTTACGTGTGTATGTGAACGACGCAATTGGATTAACAACGCATCTGGATTGACGGAGCTGCTGGCACTGAGTCTAGCGGCGCTGCCGGCATCGCGAGAAGCCAGTTTCGCCTCACCGCAGTCGTCCGCCGGAGCAACCGGAGCCGCGCCTGCAGTTGCGGGCCACGCAAACACACAGCAGCCGTCGAAGTGCCGTCTGCAGTTCAAAGCGCCGCGTCGCATCAGTAAGCCTGGTACGCCGCGCCGGCAACGCCATACGTCGTGCAGGAGGAACTAAGTTAAGTGAAAAGCTGTTAAAAATTTTACTAACCTGCACTAAAAGACTGTCGGCGATGGAACTGCCAGAAGAAACCGAGGTTAAACTTAAATCAGATCCTATGTCTGTTGAAGGAACTTTAAATCCAGACAACGGTTCAAGTGTAAATATGCATGAAAGTAGTAATGTTAAAGTGAAATATGAAGTATTGTCTCCTGACAGTAGTGTGCGAAAGGGCAATGATTCAATAATAGAGACCCCTGTAGTAAAGCAGAAATTAGAAATTGTTAATTTATTGGATGATAGTTTATCTGATGAGTTAAAAACGAAACAGTCATCAGAGATGGTAGAGTTTAAAAAGGATAAGTTAGATATGACTGGTGAATCAGAAGTTTCATTTAGTTTTGATGATTCTGGTTTTGGAGCTAGTTTTTCGTCACCTGAGTGTGGTAAAAAGCCAGCTAGTGAGCAACCCAAAGGTACTGGGGCTATTGATTTAAATGTTATATTACAAGCAATAGCTACCAGCAATACTGAATTAAAGTCTTAAATAACTGAGGTCAAAAGCAGCAATGCTGAATCAAAATATGAGATTGTGGCCAGCCAAACTAATTTTAATAAACGATTGGAGGTAATGGACAATACCTTCAAGGCAGGTTGCAATAAGTTGAAAGAAGATCTGGACAGTTTGAATTATAAAATTGATTACAATCATGAGGATATTAAGAAAAAGGTTGCTCAACAATTTTCTGAAATGTATAAAACAGTAAAATCCGAAGTTGCTGAGGTTCGCAAAGACTTCCAAATGGAAGATTCGAAGCTGGAGCACAAGTTAACAGCAAAGATCGAGGCGGAATCTGAACTGTGCTCAGATAGGTTTAAAGATGTTAATATAAAAGTAAACATATGTCAAGCAGAAGTAAATGCAATCAAAACTGACACTACTCATATTGTGCAAAGAGTAGATAATTTTGAAATGAGAGTAGAAAATATTAGTACTAACATTGCTAACACTGAGAGTAAAGTAGCTTCAGTAACTTCTGGTAATGGTAGTATGCAACAAATTGTAGCTGCAAACGCCATTTTTATCGGGTGTCAGCAGTTCTTGCGGTTCGATCCAGATAAAAATATCCACCCGCTAGATTTCTGGAACGATTTTGAAGATGTGATTCCACCAACTTGGTCTGAACGAGAGAAAATCTCATTTATTAGAAGCCATTTAGCAGGTGACGCCATGCGTTGGTCAGCTGATGTTATGTTGAAGTGTAAAACATTAGCGGAATTTAAAACAGCTTTCATTAATGAGTATTGGTCTAGTAATAAGCAAAATGAAGTGTTGAGAGAATTTTGGAGTGGGAAACGCTTCAATGTAGGCAAGGAATCTATTAAAGAGTTTGCCAGGTCATGAATCTCACTTTTGTCACATTTGGCCGAAAAGCTGAAACCTGAAATGATAATACTAGGCCTTGAAGCCAAACTGCCATGGTATTGGCAAACTAGAATTATATCTGCCCCTAGAGACAATCTTGATCGTTTCATTGAGTATTTGGAACGTGTAGAACGTGTTGCTGCCAATGAGGAGCAAGCACGTAATAACAGAAATGCTAATAACACTAGTAGTAATTTTAAGAACGAGCAGAATGGCAATGTAAACATCAGAACAGTAGGTGTTCGCCATCGTAAGAGAGGCAGGAATTGGAGAAATAATTATGAGAACCAACAATGGCATCCAAATGATAATAATTTTGTTCCGAACAAAATTATGCAGGTAAACAACAGTGCAGAAAGCAATGCTGTGCCAGTTAACTATAATGTAAATAAAGGAAACAGTAGTAGGACGAGGCAGGAAAACTAGTTCCCGTCTATGAGGACACTGGCGCTCACCAGGCGGTTACTCTTCCTAAGCCAGTAATTACAATAATTGGTAAGACAGATCAGAATACTCAAACTGAACATGTGAATGAAGGGTCGGTAGCATCTAAGGATACAGCAGAAATATTAGATCACTCACAGTATTTGATAGATACCGTGTTAGAGACGCTTTAAAATTGGGAAGAGAAAGAGAAGGCGCAGCAGTGTAACGGTAGGGAAGAGCTACAAAATACTGAATTGTCAGGTGAAGAAGCAGAAGAAATTCATGCTTATATTTACGATGAGGATGATGTGCTCTTATCTAAAGTGCCTGTGCAGGATGTTGATACTGTACTAATAGAATTAGGACAGGAGGTAAGTGAGAATGTAGAGGGTAGCCTGTTGGGGGTCGATGAACCCAGTAGCTGTGACCAGTTGTCATTTGAGAAGGAACCCAACGATAATAGTGAAAGTGGTTTAGCTGTAACTAGTATTATGCCCGGTCTGGAGGCGCAGAATCGCTCAGACTACAGTAATTTGGGTCATGTTCAGCAAACTAAATGTAATGAAGTCGTGCGGTGTTTCGATTTGAAATTAATAGACCGACTGGAAAAGGCAGCTGAAAATGTAATTCAGGAAACCCCTACACACTTTGATCTAAATGTAATGAAGACAGATGTCGATGACTTTAGTTGGAGACAAATCCAAAAGGAACTATTGGATGAGTTTGAGGAACCACCTGTACAAACTAGAATAAGCCACCCTATAATAATAGTGAATATATTGGGTATTAATGTACGTTGTCTCTTAGACAGTGGAAGTGAGGTGAGTGCGATATCTCAGTCCTTCTTTGATGCATTACCTGGTAAAGACAAGCTTACAGTAATGAGGGTATCAGGACTAAGAATAATTGGTGCTACTGGCAAGGTGTCAAAAACGGTAAAGCAAGAAGCTTTGCTGCCTTTTAACATTAATGGTAATTTAATTGATCATCCATGCTTAATTGTAAACAATCTCAGTATTGAGGTTTTAATTGGCATAGATTTCTTGTCGAAATATCAGAGTGTTGTTGACTTTGAAAGAAGCCAGTTAAAATGGTTCAAATGGCTCTGAGCACTATGGGACTTAACATCTATGGTCATCAGTCCCCTAGAACTTAGAACTACTTAAACCTAACTAACCTAAGGACAGCACACAACACCCAGCCATCACGAGGCAGAGAAAATCCCTGACCCCGCCGGGAATCGAACCCGGGAACCCGGGCGTGGGAAGCGAGAACGCTACCGCACGACCACGAGATGCGGGCAGAAGCCAGTTAAAAATGGTCTTGCCGATAACTGGAGTGATTACGGTACCTTTTATTGATAAACATGTAGTAACTAATGATGAAACTTGGGAGCTGCCTATACGAGTTCTGAAAAATAGGAGATATTGGGACGAAGGTGTTAATCTTAGTAAAAGTAAGCTAAACACAGAAGAAGTAGAAGAAGAAGAAGCAATTATTTTGGACAAAATAGAAGCTAAATTACAGGAAATCGATAAAATTTCAGCTAATCAGAAGGAAGAACTGAGACAGGTTTTGAAAAGGAATAATAAGGTATTTTCAAATCGACCTGGCGTGGTCAAAGGTTATGAATGAATTCAGTAGGGAGGAGGTTGTTCTGTAACCTCTACACAGTGTGGCAGCTGTGCAGTCCCAGCTGTGTGAGATCTTCTTTCCTTTTCAGTTCTCACTCATTCTTCATCTTTCCTATCCATCAAAATTTCGGCTCTTACTCTCAAATACTAAAATTTTCCGTTATGGTTATCAAACCAATAATAAACTAATGAATGCTGTAGGGAGGAGGTTGTTCTGTAGCCTCTACACAGTGTGGCAGCTGTGCAGTCCCAGCTGTGTGAGATCTTCTTTCCCATTTCAGGTCTCACTCATTCTTCATCTTTCCTATCCACAAAAATTTCGACCCCTTCTTTCCAGTACGAAAATTTTCTGAAACCAATGAATTCTGTAGGGAGGAGGTTGTGCTGTAACCTCCACACAATGTGGCAGCTGTGCAGTCCCAGCTGTGTGAGATCTTCTTTCCTTTTCAGGTCTCACTCACTCTTCATCTTTCCTATCTACCATAGTTTCGACTCCTACTTTGCAATACAAAAATTTTCCGTCATGGCTATCAAGCCATGAGTTCGGTAACCATTCTATCAACCGATTAGTGAAGAAAATACCTAATGTGACAAACCTAACAGTGACATAAACAATAGAGAAGTATGACGTAATTAAGATACAAATGTATTTGAGTAACAAGTATGTATAGAACTATGGTAATATTGTAAGTACAAAGCGTTGTTTTATTGGAAATGGTCCCACAATAATATTTAAAAAAGATATACAAATTCGTGTACAAGCAGGATCTGAAGTGGCAATGAAACCTATTGTATGCAGTAGAGCTAAATAATTAATAGTAAAAGAGATTGCTTAGTGTTATGAAAAATATGCAGATAAGTTGTAAAAATGAACTCACCTTGTGTAGCAAGGAATGGCAGTGTAATAGAATTGAACAGTGTTTGTGGTTGAGACGTGAAGGACACGTCCCTGAAGTATTTATGAGGTTGGAGCTGGCCATTATTTTGGTGTTGGGTGTGCGGTGACACACCTACAGGTATTGAGGTTATGAGTTGGAGGCGTGAATGCGACCATAGGTACCCTTATGTTAGATGAGACAGAGCAGCTCATGGTGTCCTATAGGTTTAAGGATTTTAGCATTACGCTCGTCCATAATTCCTTAATGCAATTTAGTG
This sequence comes from Schistocerca cancellata, assembly GCF_023864275.1. Classification (NCBI taxonomy): domain Eukaryota; kingdom Metazoa; phylum Arthropoda; class Insecta; order Orthoptera; family Acrididae; genus Schistocerca; species Schistocerca cancellata. The sequence goes on along the minus strand of NC_064629.1, from coordinate 872,395,966 downwards.
GTAGGTCGAGAGAGACTACCTGTGGTTTCAGCGTCCGATCGAGTGGAAATGGATTGCCACGTGAGCAAACTGATCAGCAGCAATACGCTATAGATATGAAATAAATGTGCTATCCTATGCTTTAAATTTTAATGGAGTGAGTATTACTTAAGTTCATACACTAGCAAAGTAAGTAAGTACATAATGGCAGAAGTGAAACATTATTTATAGCTCAGCATAAATACACTTCGATGAAGTAAGTACATAATTGCAGACGTGGAACTGACACAGCAGCAGAGGACCAATAAGTGGATTTAGTAGTCAACTAAACGTAGTGTGTTTTGAACACTCATAACTGTACAATTACCACAAGTTACTCGCATGTACAAGGAAGCTTAGAAGACAACTACTAATCAAATATACTCATACTATCTCTAAGAATAAGGTAATCGAAGATGAGTCAGCTAAGTAAATAAAATACAAATGTATCAGGAATGTTCCGAGCATTGGTTCAGTGTTCCGGCCCAGAAATAATAAATTGAAATTGAATAGAATTTGTGATTGTATGCCTTGAGCATAAATTTTCTCTAGTACGTCACTAAAGGCGTTTTGAGCCATTTGTTTACCGATTTTATGACAGTTAAGTAACCGCAAGAGTAAAATTGAAAAAGTTCTGTTAACTTTGTTCCAGTAACATATTGAAAGGTAAAATGTATATATCCCCATTTCATTGTGACCCACCCTTAGATATTAAATGAACAGAGTCTGAGGCACTCTTTTTGTTTGTTCTACAGGACAAACCAGATAATGGCAGCCTGGTAGCTGCGTGAAAGCGTGGAGTTACTTGGACACCACTCACAGTGACCCCTCCCCTTTCCCCATGTAATGTAGAGTGAACGTGAAGGACGCACACCATAGCAACTTCCCCTCCTCTACCCTTGTGAATGGAAGTGTAGAAGCCAGCCAAAGCGACTACAACCACATGTGTAAAAATGAAATTGTCATGATTGTGAAATTTTCTGTAAAAATCATTGGCGCAACAGAAAAGAGCTAGAGACTTAAAAATTTATATTTAGATTCCTTTTTCATAATAATTTAATAGAAACAGTACTTTGGATCTCACAAATTAAAATTTTTGTGGAAATTCATGATTTTCTGGTTTTTGTCTTAAAAATTAAGAAAGCAAGATAGATTAAGTAGGCTAATAAATAAGGCTAGGATGTTTATATTTAAGTAGAATGGAAATCCGCTATAATCATAAAGATGTGAGAAGTTTCAATTGAATAACTATAAAACTATAGCGATAGCGTATCTCCAAAGGGCAAGTTCAGAGCTCGGCTACTGCGTGTAGTATAATTAAATTAATTCTGTCGCCGAAAATATTTGTCTTAGCCACGTCAGACTTTTATTATGATTACTTACCTGTGTGCTGAATGCACATTTAAATTGAGAGCTTCATCGGCCATCAGCAATGGAAGCGATGATTTATTAAATAACTTGAAGTGGTGCTTTACTAGCCCAGCGGCTAGTTGGGGGAGCCGATTTGATCAGGCGTTCCCTTAGCCGTCCGCACCGCGGCTTTATATATAAGAACGCTGCGCGAGGAAGCAAGGCCCCAGTTCTCTCTAGACGCTGAATAGCACACCATCTGTGTCGGGAGTCGCGTCGCGTCGGTATCATTGCTATAAACAGCCTCGGATGCCGTATTAAGTTACTCGGGATACGCGTAACCATGAAATCATTTTCGAGTGAAGTGTTAATTCTGGGATGACTTTAATGATATATCTTCAGTTTGCGTATGTCGTATTTTCACGTGCCGCTGCGGGACAAACATTCTACCATTATTTAGCGTGGCGTTTGATGAACATTATCATCAAATTATGGCGAGCATTCACTTAAACATTTAATTTGGACAGTTATAGTTGCATCAGCGCATTAGACTCTGAACTGCTCTGGTAGTTGGATTGTGTGGATTGTTTTTTTTTTTTTAATCTGTGACTTTCAGAATATAGCGAACGTTTTTACACGATCGTTTTTGATTATGAATCCCAGACAATTTCCTAATTCCTCAGAGCTTTGAGCTGTAGCTATAAGTGTATTTCTCAGATGAAGTGGGCACTAGGAATTCTAATTACAGGCTTCACGTTTTGCTAATCACTTTCTGGTTGCCAATATTGTAGTTAGAGAGCCAGTGTTGAGAATGGTAAAAGACAGCATAAATAATAAGAACATTTATATAACAACTAAAATCAACCAGCCGCTTCACATATGGTGCATCGGCCGGGAAATGCATCTTTTCTACATTATATTTTACATTCATATAAACCAATTAATTTCCACCCGCCGCCCCACAATGCGGGAACTGGTGCGAAGCCTAAGTAGCAGAGGTGAAGTGACATATTGTCGGTTGATTGCCTACAATGACGTGAATATTACGCAGTGGAAGCGGAGAAGAAAATAAGAGGAATGGAGGTCGACGCGATGCATTGTGAATGTCGTATGACCCCAAGTAGCCTATGTGGCACGTAGAGTTAAAAGTACTGCAAAATCTTCATGAACAGTGATTTATTTAGCAATATTGTTTGTATTAAAATACTGAATATGCGTTCGACTAGCAGCAATATAGACTGTCCTAGTGAACAGCGAATACTTATTTGTTTTGGCATTTTATAGCAGCAACCCTTATAGAAGTAGGAGTGTCAGGTGCCGTGTGTATTTTGATTTCTTTTTGGGGGTACAGACATTGAGCCAAACTAACTGTTTACATGTTCGCTGCATTCCGACATCTTGGGGGATGTGGGGGGGGGGGGGGGTGCTCCGGTAACGCAGTCAGCGGTTTCACCGCGCCTCCTCACGTCCGCAGCCTAGAAGGGGGAATGCGCCATTCCACGTGCTCACTTGCCTTGATATTACTAAACCCACTCCTGTCTTCACGACGCCACGTGCACAGAAGGGCTACGCACAAGTCGGCGACGTCCAAAAGGGCACTGGTCAATACGCAGAACGCCGTTCCTGCCAAAAACCAACACCCGCTGCTTCCCGCTGCGATGGGAAAAACGGCGAATTTCGGTCACGCCGCCGGCTGCTACGCTACAATAGACGTTTATCACGCTCATCTGATGTCTACTGCTTGTTGAAGTCAAACAGCTGCTACGTCCACATGTTAGTTAGTGTGTACATTGCCGAAAGCGTTGTGTGCTAAAGGAAAATGTGAAATACGAGTACATTTGTGAGAGTCTTGGTTCAGGAAAATGTTCTTCAATTGGTATTAATTCTATATATTAATATTTTTTATTTTTCAAGTGCAGGTCTCACATTTTCTGCTTGTTATTCATTACTCACATTTTTATCTATTCCTTTATGTTACGCTAACTGGTATTCTTGAACTATTATTTATACAATAGATGTTGATGTAGTTTATTCTTGACCTAGAATTTTTTTGATTTTGGTCTTTGTGCGTATAGAAGTGGCAATACACAGCTAAAACTCTTGTGCCTTATTCTTTTTTCGTTTCACCTATTGACATAACCAGAGTAAATCACTTTATCACATGAGTAATGATCTTGTCTTGATTACAGTATGGTATACGAATGTAAAAAGTGGTTGCAGTAACTTACTGATCCGATAATGACGCTTTTTTTTTCTCCGCAGCCTGTGCACACAACTTTTGTAGATTTACATGAATACGCATTAACGTTAGTATGATTAGGATGTGCTGTATGCTGTAGACATTTAAATGGAATGCATTAAGCACTTTTTGGTACGAATTTCATGGAAGTTCTCTCTAAAACATTTCGATATTTAGTTGCTACTTGATCTCGTAATATGACAGATTTGATTTCGATGTATGTTCATTGTCTGCTTGTTATATACATAAAAATATTTAAAAATTGTTATTCCAGTGTAGGGACGAGAGAATGCACGTGGTGTTTCTGTTGTGTTATAATATGATAATTCAGGAGGGAATCATCGCTCATCTGTTTTCTGTGGGATTTCTATTTCCTTTTCTTTGGGTTTTCGAAAATCTTTTTTCTCGCGGCCTTGAAAAAAGATATCCTGGAGGGATGTAAGGAGTACTGTTATATGTATCGATATTGTACTCCTTACCAACCAATGCCGTCTGGAACTTTCGGAGCAGAGCGCACCTTTTCTCTGTGAAAGCATTGTCTTACCGTATAATGACAACAATGTCCCAGTCCTAGTTCTAGCGGTCACGCGCTGTCTTGGCGTGATGGACGAGTCGCTATTGAGCTTCCGTACGGAGCAGTTGCGCACTGCCCCGCTGCAAATAAGTAATGGTAGAATTTGCTAGAAATTGGAATCAGTAGTTAAAAGTTTACGTTGGTTTGTAGAAGAAAATTATTTCAGTTATTTCGTGGAAAAGCATGAGAGATTAATTAACAAATCTATGGTTGATACAATGTCGTGTTTGAGAATCAGTAATTGTCGTGGAGAAACACAGTGATAGTAAGAAAGTAAATGAAAAGGCTTTCATGTCCAGTAAGAACCTGTTTAATTAATGTGGAAACGCAATGTAGTGTGAATGTGAAACCAACGTAACTTTTAAACTGTATTATGAGCGTGAGAAACAATAAACCCGAGTAATATGATTTGCATTCTTATTATTTCAAAGTGAAATTTTTATTCCTTAATTAAATAGCTTTAATGTTTGCAATGTATGAGATACGTGTATTCGCTTTGGACACATCTCTATGTAAAGCTCCAATACTTGAGTCCGACATCCGTAAAATTAAACTGGAAAAACGTTAATGAAGAGAGTGAGGAACTTAACATGTAGCGCAGGTGGACAGGAATTTAAAACTTGTACAGCAGTTTCAATTAATCAGAAACTTTGAACCGACAAGAGCAGTCACTAGCAGCATTAGAAGACGACGCACATCGGTGGCAGTCGATACGGAATTTGAAACCTCTTCAAGCGCCGTAGCTGTCGAGCGATTATACTGACGAGGTATTTCAAATCTTCGAGGTTACATAGCACACTGTTTTATTCTACGTTTTTCTGACTAAGTTTTTTGGATTTGAAGACAGTCATTGGTTGTAGTAGGGCTCGATACCACTACATCATGCACTCTGGAACTTTTGTGTGCTGTATTTCCTATTGAAACTTTCCTTTAGTTCCCTGTGTCATCGTATTTGAGTAAGAATAATTCTGACTGAGAACAGTAATCTATATAAAATTACTTTCAGATGGAGGAGGAAACTGACCTCATAGTACAAATCTAACACCTCTTGCAGTCCATGAGTGCTACCCCGGAGAAGCTGTTACAAAGGCTGCATGAATGAAACAAATAGCAAGTAGGCGGACAGCACCGGCACTCCACCAGTCTGACGCAGCAACGGAATCTTAGTCCAGCTTCATCGCCAGACTGCAGCAACTCTTCACGGCACATGGAATAATAACAGATGATGTTAACAAATCTTCTTTCTTATTATCCACCGCTGGTGCTCCTATCTGCAGGCTGATGCAACAGTTGTTTCCGGATAAAGACCCATGTGTGTTCGCTTATGCAGAGGTGAAGGACGAATTCATTGAATATTTCGAAAGAACGATTCTAGTGGCGTCGTCACGCCATAATTTCCATAGTGCGTGTAACAAAACCCTCGACAGTCTCTCACTAGGGATTCTAAGTTCAGGTATAAAAATGAAGGTTGTAATCTTCCCTATGCCGATATAGCAGGTAGGGATATGCTTATCATTCATCTACCAGATGCAGGCCGTCGGAATGACCTTACTCTCTTAAATCACCCCACGCTCGGTGACTGTTTACCCGTTATTCGGGAGAGAGGGTCCACATTCACCGAGGAACCGAGGTTTTTTAAGACGGAGTTTCATAGCAGTGACAAGTCTTCCAGTCGCAAGGGTAGACAGAACGGCAAAACCCTCCAAGGGTCAAGGATAGTTCCAGTCCAACGAAGGGGACAAGTCGAAATTAATTGGAAATCAGCCGTCTAAAGCGAAGTCTTCTGCTATGTGCTTCGTTGCTCACGATAAATGGTCGTGTTATTACAAAAATATAAAGTGTATAAATTGTCGAAAATTGGGGCACACGGCAGAGTTTAGTCTGTCGAAGCAACGTCGCACTGACAAGTACCCTACTAGCATGGGTGACACTAAAAACATGGAAGATGACTTCGAAAATAGCGTTTACAGTATTATTTCGCAAGGTACTAGAGTGGGTTTGGTTGTTGTATTCAGTGGATGAAATGTGCAGTTTCAAATTGATACAGATTCCTCTAAAACTATCACGAATATTACTACTTATGGCTCTGTTGACTCCTCACGGTTGGCCATATGTAAATGAACTCTTACGAGTTACATTGATCACGTGAGCCAAGTCAAAGGTTGTTGTATATTGGTTGCCTACTATAAAAACAAATGTGTGCAGGCACCGTTGCTGGTGATGCAATATCAAACAGCTGTCAACGTACTGGGATATAATCTTTTCAGCAACTTGGTTTCATGGTTCAGGATTCTGCGAGGCAAATTCATGTCATCTGTGGGAATGTGGAATGTACACAATCTCATACCAGCTACCACGCCATACTGCCAAAATCTTATTTTCCTTGGCCTACAGAAATGGACCCCTGGTGCTGGCTCCACCTAGGTTCTGCCAGACTGTTTCTGGTGTTTAAGTGGCTTATTATCGTGAACGCTCACACTAGCTATTCTTACATTGTCAGGATGGGCAGTGTCCCCAAAAAATCTGTGCCCTGAAACGGATATTTCTACTGGAAGGTCTCCCAACAGCTGTTACACATAATGGCGCTTAGCTTACTGCTGAAAAATTTGAGTCTTTCTGCGTGGCTCACCGTATTCAACACCTTCGTAGTGCGCCATTTCACCTGGAGTTGACGGGGCTGCAAAACACTTCGTTCGGACATTCAAAGCTCAAATGAAAAACTCACTGCTGACTACAGTTCACATTGCCGATATTTCTTTCTTCTTACAGAAGTTCTATCCATAAGGACATATCTCCCACAGAGGTGCTGCCCAGACGGAAGAGAAGGATATTTCTATCCCTCACTGCATGTCATCCACGGGGAAGCGTCATCGACAATGGATTTGGAGAAAAAAATGGCATTCTAAGGAGGGTGCCAATGTCTCCTATTCCGAGATATGACATGGAAGAAGGAAGGAAGATGAAGCTTTAGTGTCTCTTGAACACAGAGGGCACTATAGACGGAGCACGAGCTAGGACTGCTTCAAGGATGGGGAAGGAAATCGGCTGTGCCGTTTTGGAGGCACCATCCTGGCATTTACTGATTTAGGGATATCACCACAAAAACTAAATCTGGATGGTCGGACGCGGATTTGAACCGTCATAGAAGTGATATCTTGGGACTGTGGTCTCTCTACTGGGCATTTTGATGTATGTCATACTGACAGCAGAAGGGAATACCCGATCGACCATGGGTTGATTCTTTTTCTCGTTCCAGAAATTATAGCCCTGTTTCAGTTTCAAGTGGAGACAATGCTTCTCTCCCAGAAGGGGAAGGAGGAGATGCAGAACTGCAGCCTACCAGTGCTGACACCCTACCACCATCAGAACCAATGTACTCGGAGGCCACCGGAGATGGCGCGGAGGCCAGACGGAGGTGGATCTCGTCCACCAACCACAGCATCAGCATAAGAAGGAGAGGCTTCGCCTCTCTTCCCTACCAGGTAGTCGAGCTTTTTGTATGAGCGGTGTGTAGGTTCAGCCAACATGAAAGCAAAGTGAGTACTTTGGTGGCCTTCCACAGAGAACGCTAAGGCAGCCACACTACTTTGTGCATCTCTGTCCCATGCACAAAACAGGCCGAGGGATGACATCACTCCATCTCAGAAGCCAATGAGCACCACATCGCAGCCATTCATGTAGATTCCCAGTAATAATCTGTATGGCTGTTTAACTAGTGCCCCAGCGAGTTAGCGACAGTCTTGAATCGACTGTCTACATTTGTCACTGAGTTCTTCATCAGGAGTCTTCAGTCCATGGGTATAGCAGCCACTGCAGCCACAATCACCCAGTGATGTTGGTAATGGTCTCAGCTCTGGACAATATTTACTTCTGGAGAGTGACTTTGTTGTGTACTGGACTTATTCTCAGCCAGAAGAGATTGGGCTAGTGTTGTACCTGAGCTCGAAATTATGGTTTTGTGTTGTAACAACAGAATGTTCATTTACATTGTACTAGCCATTTTGTAGTTGCGTTGCAGACACCCTACTATTGAACAGTTATAACATTGAAGCTATCATTTGTGTGTGCTTATGTATGTTTGATAAATTACACATCGTTTTTGTACTACCAATAACATAGTAACAAGAGGGATTGGGGTTCGTATCGAGGTATATTGCCAATAATTTTTCCATCGATCCGTACATGAATGGAACATAACAGGAAAAGGCTGATATTAGTATGAAATGCCCTCCTCTATACATTGTACAACGGCTTTCTGTTTATACATGTAGATGTAAATGTGGAGGGGTAGTTATAATGGTGCCCTCACCAGTGAATTTGGAAGGGGAATGTCGGATGCGAATTTGTGCAATGACAGAGCATCTCATTGTTTGTACAAAACAGAGTCCACCTAACTTACACCTGAAATAGCAGTTCAGTGAACACTGAAACTGCGGCGCGGGGTAGCCGTGCGCTCTGACGCGCCTTGCCACGGCTCGCGCGGCTCCCCCCGTCGGAGGTTCGAGTCCTCCCTTGGGCATGGGTGTGTGTGTTGTCCTTAGAGTAAGTTAGATTAAGTAGTGTGTAAGCTTAGGGACCGATGACCTTAGCAGTTTTGTCCCATAGGAACTTATCACAAATTAAAAAAGACACGTTACGTAGATGAGCCTCCTTTGCTAAATCCCATCCTTCGTTTCGTCAAACGGTTTAACCCTGGTATGTAAAGCTAAAGAAATATTACAATAATTTGTGGAAGCCCACAAGTTGGGGAATGTTTACATGGCGCTGGACGCTCTCACTCAAGAGAATGATTCTCTCGGTCGTTTTCTTATTAACCACTTCCAGCAAATCTCCTTCACTCTCTGCCCCAGATGTTTTAAACGTGAAAGAAGATGGGGCTGAAAATGTCGACATTGATTAGAAGAGTGTTTAAAAGTTTTCCGTTTAATTCTCTGGGCTACAATCAGCATGAATGGGGCCATAATGATGGCCTTACATAAGACACTGGACAGTTATGGGATGAAATGTATACAGCATGGATCAACATACCTGTAGTAGCACCTAGCAGGCCTTTCGATCTTTCGATAGGCGTCTACATAGCACACTGCGTTCTCTGGGTATCCATGGGTGGTTGAAATAATGTTATGAGCTGTGCTGCCTATTGTAGTGCCTTCACTAATATTTTTTATAGATAATGGTGTGTATGAAACGGATAGTCAAATGATTTTACCTGTCAGTTAGCGGTGTGATTACGAGTCTCTCGGTACAACCTAGATACTCATTCTGGTAAGTGAAGGTCACGTCAGTAATTGCAATCCACGTCTTGTCGACATCTTCTTTGAAATAGAATCGGCATTGCTTCAGCCACTCAAAGTCGTTTGCGTGTCTGACGTTCAAGCGACACTGTAAAGGAAGAACCAGTCGTTATATAATGACGCCTTGAATGGTATTTATTTAGTATGTCTCGTCAATATGCTTTCTATAGTTCATGAATCTTCGATTACAGTACATCAGTGGTGCATGAGGAAATAATTTTAGTTCTATTTGGGAATGATAGGATGTACGAATACACGAAATTTTGTTTTACGGTTACAGAACATTATTACTCGAAATATCGAAATATGTGTCCTGGCTAAAAACAGAATTCACAATGAAGCTGTATTGTAGCTAGTCCATTGTTTACCTGAAGAGTAAACAAGTAACTGTAATTATACTAAGGTGTGGTATCTGTCCTTCCATACATGGCAGAAAGAACAGACACCATGTGGAATCTGCAGCTGTGATACGTAAATTAGAGGTGGAGGGGGAGAAAGGAAAGTAATGGGAAGGAGCTAGTGATGTCAACTGCATCAGGACTTTATGCGGAATCAACAGCGACAAGAGAAAATCTATGCCAGTCCAGGATTCGAACCTGGGATCTCCTGCTTACTAGGCAGTTGCATTAGCCACTGTGTCACCCACATACAGTGTTTGTCGCACCTGCGTGGACTATCTCAGCACACCTCTCGGAACTCACATTCCCACTCGACGCCACCTATCCGCTGTTCCCATCCATGTTCTCCATTCTCGCTACTTTGAGACTCTTGCAGGAGGTTGAATGTATCTGTGCATCCTCACTGAAGGTGGTGGATTTGTTGCCCATCGAGGCGAATCAGTTCTACAAAGTTCAACCCCGCGTCCGGCCATCCTGAATTAGCTTTTCCGTGATTTCCCTAAATCGCTTCAGGCAAATGTCGAGATGGTTCCTCTGACAGGGCACGGCTGACTTCCTTCCCCATCCTTCCCTAATCTGATGGGACCGATGACCGCGCTATTTGGTCCCTTCCCCCCGAATCAACCAACAATTCATACAAATGAATGACAAGTGGGAAAGCAAAGACACCACGCATTCGTATAATTAATTCGCTTCGAAGTGCAAAGAACCGAACACCTTCAGTGTGGGTGCACAAATACGTTCGACGTCCTGCGGGAATTTCAATGTGGCGAACATGGAGGACATGGACGGGGACTTCGGATAGGTAGCATCAGGTGAGAAAGTGGGTCGGCCGAGAGGAGTGCCGAAATAGTCCATGAAACTGCAATATACACCGTGGCCCGGTGGCGCAGTGGTAAACGCAACTGCCTATTAAGCAGGAGATACCGGGTTCTAATCTTGGTTTGGTACGTATTTTCACTCATCGACGCTGATTCCACATAAAGTCCTGGTGCAGCTAACATCAGCAGTTCCTTCCCCTTCTTTTCTCTTCTCTCCCTCCATCTTGAATTTATATAATAAATAACTCTAAATTAATCTCGCTCCTTGTTCTCTTTTATTTCTGAATTCGTTACACTGCAACGACTGTAGGCGCGCTTAAAAACTGAAGCTAAAATGCCCAAGAAAGAGGAGGAGGAGGAGATTAGTGTTTAACGTCCTGTCGATTACGAGGTCATTAGAGACGGAGCACAAGCTCGGCTTAGGGAAGGATGGAGAAGGAAAGCGGGCATGCCCTTTAGAAGGAACCGTTCCGCCATTTGCCTTAAGAGATTCAGGGAAATTACGGAAAACCTAAATCAGGATGGCCGGACGAGGGTTTGAACCGTCGTCCTCACGAATGAGAATCCTGTGTGCTAACCACTGCGCTACCCTGCTCGGTAACGACAGAAAAATCTGGGTTAAATTATGCTGATTGCTTGAAGTTAACTTCATGCGTCTGACTTTGTCGCGGTTATGCTCTCTAACAGCTTTGTATAATAATGCATATGCAACGACGAGGACAACATGTTTTAGTATTGAAGAGAGAAACTAAGTGGAGCGCGATCTGAAAGACATAATACGTGCAAAACATAATTTAGTCTTCGTGAGAACCATGTATACATGGAGTCTAGCTGTCTCAATGTTTTCATTCGTGATTATAGTGAACTTTGTGACGCCACGGTACTTTGTCGAGTTTATCGAAACACACAACACGACTACTTCAAAATGCATTGTAATGAAAACAGTTGTACAGATGCTGATACTTGATTTACAGTATTGTGCTTAGTGTAACAACGCTACAAAAGCAATGTTTTGTTGACGTCAAAGCCACATTTCTGATGATTCGAAAACGTTTTATCTTACGAACTGGAGAAGTAGCTGACTAGCCAAAGGTATGTTAAGGGCAATGGAAATTTGTCTGAAGAGATATCTTCCGCATATGATCGTTTCGAATTCGTTATATAACCTCTAGACAAGTCCATATAGTTTTTACTCCTGTAAGTACTGAACTCCTCCTACCTCTTAGTAAACAACAATAGAGAAATAAATAAATAAAATGAGGATATTGTTATGCAGACGACGTGATCGTACTCACCAGAATGTCGAAAATGTCCCGCTGATGCACATGTATAGTGATGAGAGTTTCGAACTTGATCCGCTCTAACTTGGTAAGATCACGGGTCGTCTGGTCGATAAGGGTATTAAGCAATTCTAGAAATTTGTTGTTGGTCTCTGACATAATCTTCTTGTCAGCACGAGCTTGCATGAGGGCCGCCTCACCATCTCTGGTCCAAATCATCTGTATTCCTAATATTCCGACCTGCAAAGAACGATACACATTATTTCATGTTACCTGCTGCGATGAAGTGAAATAATACCTGAAAAATGTTCCAACAAACTGGGAACGAAAACTACCTAATTAGAAGTAACGACGTCAGTCACTGCTGCAATTTTGTGTAACATGTTGAGGAAAACTGAAAATCGTAATTGCAACTGTTTGTGTCCCGTACTGTTTATGCAGGCATGTTGACCAGCTGATCACCAATTGTAGCACACACATAAACAAATTACTAGAAACAGCGTGAGTTTTGGAAGAGATACAAAACACAGTAAAGCTTCATTTGTTGTGTATTACTCAATACGATTTCGCTTCTGCGTCACAATTCAGTTGCTCTCAGTTACGTTTATTCTCCATGATGTGTTTCGAAGGCTTATATCTCCAGCTTGAGATGGAAATTTTCTTGATTTTCATAATACGATGTTTTTTCCTACAACGTATTTTCATTTTTCAATGTTTTGCTTTAAACAAAAGCGCCCTCGGATGCCACAGCACTATTCTTTACATACAGGATCCAGAAAAAGGACCTCCCATGTTTCAAAACGTAGCTACATACTAACACAAAAGATACACAGAAAATACTATTATCTGTGAAAAACAAGTACTACGCTATTTCACATTAGCTGGTTTTAAAAATTGAACTACTGGACATTAAAACTGCTACACCACCAAGATGACGTGCTACAGACGCGAAATTTAACCGACAGGAAGAAGATGCTGTGATATGCAAATAATTAGCTTTCCAGAGCATCCACACAAGGTTGGCGCCGGTGGCGACACCTACAACGTGCTGACACGAGGAAAGTTTCCAACCGATTTCTCATACACAAACAGCAGTTGACTGGCGTTGCCTGGTGAAATCTTGTTGTGATGTCTCGTGTAAGGAGGAGAAATGCCTACCATCACGTTTCCAACTTTGATAAAGGTTGGATTGTAGCCTATCGCGAGTGCGGTTTATCGTATCGCGACATTGCTGCCCGCGTTGGTCGAGATCCAACGACTGTTAGCAGAATATGGAACCGGTGGGTTCAGGAGGGTAATACGGAACGCCTTACTGGATCCCAATGGCCTCTTATCACTAGCAGTCGAGATGACAGGCATCTTCTCCGCCTGGTTGTAACGGATCGTGCAGCCACGTCTCCATCCCTGAGTCAATAGATGGGGACGTTTGCAAGACTACAACCATCTGCACGAACAGTTCGACGACGTTTGCAGCAGTATGGACTATCAGCTTGGAGACCATGGCTGCGGTTAGCCTTGATGCTGCATCACAGACAGGAGCGCCTGCTATGGTGTACTCAACGAAGAACCTAGGTGCACGAATGGCAAAACGTCATTTTTTCGGATGAATCCAGGTTCTGTTTACAACATCATGATGGTCGCATCCATGTTAGGCGACATCGCGGTGAACGCACATTGGTAGCGTGTATTCGTCATCGCCATACTGGAGTATCACCCGGCGTGATGGTATGGGGAGCCATTGTTTACATGCCTCGGTCACCTCTTGTTCGCATTGATGGCACTTTTGACAGTGGACGTTACATTTCAGATGTGTTACGACCCGTGGCTCTACCCCTCATTCGATCCCTGCGAAACCCTACATTTCAGCAGGATAATGCACTACCGCATGTTGCAGGTCCTGTACGGGCTTTCCTGGATACAGAAAATGTTTGACTGCTGCCCTGGCCAGCACATTCTCCAGATCTCTCACCAACTGAAAACGTCTGGACAATTGTGGCCGAGTCACCTTCTCGTCACAATACGCCAGTCACTACTCTTGATGAACTGTGGTATCGTGTTGAAGCTGCATGGGCAGCTGTACTTGGGTACGCCATCCAAGCTCTGTTTGACTCAAATCCCAGGCGTATCAAGGCCGTTATTACGGCCAGTGGTGGTTGTTCTGGGTACTGATTTCTCAGGATCTATGCACCCAAATTGCGTGAAAATGTAATCACATGTCAGTTCTAGTATAATATATTTGTCCGATGAATACCCGTTTATCATCTGCATTTCTTCTTGGTGTAGCAATCTTAATGACCAGTAGTATATGTCCAATACATGGCTTCCTCCGTTGGTGACACGATAACGAGGCATTTTACGAAGGTTGTCCATAGTTTTTCGTGTTATGTCCTGTGGAACGGCATACACTTCCCGAATGATTGCGTTCTTACGTGTTTGCAGGTTTATGGGGCGATGTTTTTACACTTGAGCCTTTTAATGCCCACAAAGAAAAAGAATCACAATGTCATAAATCGTGTCACCTTCGGTACCAGGCGATGTCTCCTCGCGAAGAGGGAAGACGTTCAGCAAACAACTCTCTCAAAATTTCTAGAGAAGACCGAGAGGTGTGAGCTGTGGCTCTCCGTTTTTAGAACCAGACTTCTCCCACTTCATTATGTCCAAAAAAACTCGTTTAACTTGGGGCTCTATCATGCGATAATAGTAATTTGAATTAACCGTTGCTGTTACGATATATTCTTCAAAAAAAGACCGACTCCACACATATAGTTCAGAACGGCGCACCAAACTGTCACATGATGGCTGTGAAGTGGTCGTTGGTGAAGTTCCTGAGGGTTTTCTGCTGCCCAGTAGCGGAAATTTAGCTTATTTACAGTGTCTGACAAGGGGAAGTGTTCATCCTCAGAAGAAATTAAAACAGCACCTGAGGGAATGTTATCAAGAATTTCCTTTGTTAGTTTTTAAGTCTCTCTTACTTCGCTCTTGGGTAACCATCATTTTGTGGGAGTGCATGTGAAGATCTCTACGCAACTGGCCCTATCAGACAATCCTAGGGCAGCAGCATGTTTAAATGCTGAACACTTTGGAGATTGTTCGACGGGTGCTCTCACACTCACCAAATTTTCCGACGTTGGCACAGTGCGAGGTCGGCCAGTAGATTTTCTTTTCGGTGGAGAACCCGATTCTCTAATGTTTGATACCCAAACGCGAATAGTTTTTCTGTCAGGAACAGAATCACGTTGGCCAAGTTCGAACCGAATGCGAAAAGCTCGCTGAATATTAATCACAAACCACTACTCCTCAACAACAAACTCACGATGTTCACTTAGCCAAGCCAACGGGCCTGCTGAAAAATGTCATGTACACCGCTATCCATCAATACCTGCTCCAGATCAGTAACCCCACCACAAATCACACAGTGGCCTCTTCGAATACGGGAGATCTTTTTGCCGGACCCTGTACTAACAGTACGAAAAGTCTAATATAATTTTGCCCCGTGCATATTTTCAATAGAAACTGGATGTCAGAGAAAGACAATTTAGCAATACTGTAATCACAAAGCGGCCCATCAGCGCTTCCCGGTTAGGGCTATGGGTAAAGTTTTGCGTTGGAAAACTCAAGTTCAAGAGTTCGATTTCGGGTGTTGTTGCAACTTTTTCTTGTTTTCTGCATTTATATTGCTTGATAAGCTATTTGGCTTCTTGTTCATTATAAAGCAATAACATCAGGTCTTATAAAAATTCAGCAATTATTTAATAGAAACACCGAAATGAGAGTACAATGAAAGACATGTTGTCACTGATAGTGTACAAGGGTGGTTTGAAAAGTTCTCGGAATCACCACGAAAGGTCAGTGCTAGTGCAACGAGTTGTTGACGTGATATTCATTGGACTGTTGCCTGTAAACACGTGCCACGTCAGTGCTCTTGGAAGAGGGTTGTGGCGGTGACGTGGCTCTGTTGTTGTTCCCGCGTAGTGATATGCGAAGATGGAAAAAAACTGAGATTCGAGCAGTGATTAAGTACTTCGTAAAGAGAGGCATGAAAGCAAATTACATACAGGGTGTTTCAAAAATGACCGGTATATTTGAAACGGCAATAAAAACTAAACGAGCAGCGATAGAAATACACCGTTTGTTGCAATATGCTTGGGACAACAGTACATTTTCAGGCGGACAAACTTTCGAAATTACAGTAGTTACAATTTTCAACAACAGATGGCGCTGCAAGTGATGTGAAAGATATAGAAGACAACGCAGTCTGTGGGTGCGCCATTCTGTACGTCGTCTTTCTGCTGTAAGCGTGTGCTGTTCACAACGTGCAAGTGTGCTGTAGACAAAATGGTTTATTCCTTAGAACAGAGGATTTTTCTGGTGTTGGAATTCCACCGCCTAGAACACAGTGTTGTTGCAACAAGACGAAGTTTTCAACGGAGGTTTAATGTAACCAAAGGACCGAAAAGCGATACAATAAAGCATCTGTTTGAAAAATTTCAACGGACTGGGAACGTGACGGATGAACGTGCTGGAAAGGTAGGGCGACCGCGTACGGCAACCACAGAGGGCAACGCGCAGCTAGTGCAGCAGGTGATCCGACAGCGGCCTCGGGTTTCCGTTCGCTGTGTTGCAGCTGCGGTCCAAATGACGCCAACGTCCACGTATCGTCTCATGCGCCAGAGTTTACACCTCTATCCATACAAAATTCAAACGCGGCAACCCCTCAGCGCCGCTACCATTGCTGCACGAGAGACATTCGCTAACGATATAGTGCACAGGATTGATGACGGCGATATGCATGTGGGCAGTATTTGGTTTACTGACGAAGCTTATTTTTACCTGGACGGCTTCGTCAATAAACAGAACTGGCGCATATGGGGAACCGAAAAGCCCCATGTTGCAGTCCCATCGTCCCTGCATCCTCAAAAAGTACTGGTCTGGGCCGCCATTTCTTCCAAAGGAATCATTGGCCCATTTTTCAGATCCGAAACGATTACTGAATCACGCTATCTGGACATTCTTCGTGAATTTGTGGCGGTACAAACTGCCTTAGACGACACTGCGAACACCTCGTGGTTTATGCAAGATGGTGCCCGGCCACATCCCACGGCCGACGTCTTTAATTTCCTGAATGAATATTTCGATGATCGTGTGATTGCTTTGGGCTATCCGAAACATACAGGAGGCGGCGTGGATTGGCCTCCTTATTCGCCAGACATGAACCCCTGTGACTTCTTTCTGTGGGGACACTTGAAAGGCCAGGTGTACCGCCAGAATCCAGAAACAATTGAACAGCTGAAGCAGTACATCTCATCTGCATGTGAAGCCATTCCGCCAGACACGTTGTCAAAGGTTTCGGGTAATTTCATTCAGAGACTACGCCATATTATTGCTACGCATGGTGGATATGTGGAAAATATCGTACTATAGAGTTTCCCAGACCGCAGCGCCATCTGTTGTTGAAAATTGTAACTACTGTAATTTCGAAAGTTTGTCTGCCTGAAAATGTACTGTTGTCCCAAGCATATTGCAAAAAACGGTGTATTTCTATCGCTGCTCGTTTAGTTTTTATTGCCGTTTCAAATATACCGGTCATTTTTGAAACACCCTGTACATGCCGATTTCCAGAATACACTGGGGGACTCTGTTCCTTCATATTCAACTGTTGCCAAGTGGACAAATGAATTTAAATTTGGTCGGGAGAGCTTAGATGATGATCCGCGCAGTGGTCGGACAACATGTCTCACTACTCCAGAAATCATTGCAAAAGTGCATAAAATGGCTATGGAGGATCGCCGATTGAAAATGCGTGAAATTTCTCACGCTTGCCAGATGTCATCTGAAAGGGTATATCACATTTTAACTGAAGCATTAGAAATGAAAAAAATGTCTGAAAGATGGGTGCCGTGACTCTTGACGCTGGATCAAAAACATGTGCCGTCGCCATGGCAAAATTACACGAACTAAGGTATGAATTGTTTCCACACCCGCCTTATTCACCTGATATGGCTCCGTCGGACTTCCATATCTTCGCAAAACTGAAAATTTTTCTTGGTGAACGAAGATTCACGTCAAACGACGAATTGATAGCCGGAGTTGACACCTATTTTGCAGGCCTGGAGGAAATTCATTTTCGAGATGGGTTCAAGGCACTGGAACATCGTGGGATCAAGTGCATGGATCTACAAGGAGACTATATTGAAGAATAAAAAAAGTTTCACTGACGTAAGTACTTTTCTCCTATTCCGTTCCAAGAAATTTACAAACCACACTCGTATTTAAAATATTACTACTGACAGCTATCAATCAAAGTAGTATATATGTTAAACATGTTCACATTTATGAGTTTTGTAGTTATTTCTGTCCTACGATAGGTAATTTAATTTTAACTGATTATTATTCTTCATAAATATTTCTTGCATGTCTAGCCAATAATTGTTACGTTCCATGTTATAAAAATCTGTAGTTGTGCGATGAATATCGTTCAGGGGTCAATGAACAATACAGAATTCTTGGGGACATTAAAATTAGAAATTAAAAAAAAGTTTCACCTATTGCTGGAATCGAACACTTGAACTCGTGTATTCTAACGCAAAGCGCTATCCATCCTCTCCTACACTAGCTGGGGGAGAAGAGATACAGCGTATTACATGAACATACTTGTCGGACTTGTGACCCTAGGGTTCCCAGATTTACTTTCTGTGACGCCACTCCTGTGTTCGCAGATTTCCCTTCTTAGACGCCAGTTTTCTACGGAAAATATGTACGGGACGAAATTTTGTTAGAGGCATTTTGTACTGTTAGTGTGCAAGGAATCATCTTCTGGCATATGAGTGCGTAGATATCGGTTCACCTTTATACAAGATCGCCAGCCAAAACTATTGACTTGCAGTTGATGAGAAACCGATAGCAATAGATGGGATCATTATGGAAGTATAACATTGTATTTAAAAAAGAAGTATCGCTGATAATATCATGTAACACAGAAAATACAAAATAATATTGACTGGCGAAAGTCTCAGAAAAGAAACTAATACTATTAATGTCTGGAGGATAATTAACGTGAAACACTAACAAAATACAAAATAATAGAAAACGCTGGTCCAGAGAGCTTTTTTAGTGCGTAGCGAACAATGTACTTGCTACTACAATATATTCCAGACTACGAACATCATCAGTTTGGCAAACACTAAAGTGACAGTACAAATGGCGGTACTATGACATAATTGAGGGTAAAAGAGCAGTGCATTGGCGGAGCTGTCATTTGTATTTAGGGGATCCACGTGAAAAGGCTTCCGACGTGAATATGGCCGCACGAGAATTAACAGACTTTCAACGTGGAATGATGCTTGGAGCTAGACGCATGGGACATTGCATTTCGCAGATTGTTAGGGAATGCAATATTCCGAGATCCACAGTGTGAAGAGTGTGCCGAGAATACCAAATTTCAGGCATTACCTCTCTCCACAGACAATGCAGTGGCCAAAGACCTTCACTTAACGACCGAGAGCAGTGGCGTTTGCGTAGAATTGTCAGTGGTAACAGACAAACAACACTGCGTGAAATAATCTCAAAAATCTATATGGAACGTACGACGAACGTATATGCCAGGACAGTGCAGTGAAATCTGGCGTGGAATTAATGAATGTCGTGTGACTACTGCCTCCCGTCGGGTACACCTTTCGCCGGGTGCAAGTCTTTCGATTTGACGCAACTTTGGCGACTTGCGCGTCGATGGGGATGAATTGATGATTATTAGGACAACACAACACCCAGTCCCTGAGCGGAGAAAATCTCCAACTCAGCCGGGAATCGAACCCAGGCCCTTAGGATTGACATTCTATCGCACTGATCACTCAGCTACCGGGGGCGGACAAATCTGGCGTTAATGGGCTATGGCAACAGACGTCCGACGCGAGTGCCTTTGCTAACAGCACATCACCTGCAGCTCCTCTTCTTGGCTCGTGACGTATCGGTTGGTCCCTAGAGGACTAGAAAACAGTGGCCTCATCAGACGTGTCCCGATTTCAGTTGGTAAGAGCTGATGATAGGATTTGTGTGTGGCGCACACCCCACGAAGCCATGGACTCAAGTTGTCAGCAAGGCACTGTGCAAGCTGGCGGTGACTCCGAAGTGGTGTGGGCTGTGTTTGCTTGGAATTCACTGGGCCCTCTGATCCAACTGAACCGATCCTTGACTGAAAGCGGTAATGTTCGGCTACTTGGAGACCACTTGCAGCCATTTATAGACTTCATGGTACTAAACAACGGAGGAATTGTTGTGGATGACAATGAGCCATGTTACCAGGCCACAGTTGTTCGCGATTGGTTTGAAGAACATTCCGGACAATTCTAACGAATGATTTGGCCACATTGATTACCCGATATGAAACCCATCGAACATGTTTGGAAGAGGTCAGTTCGTGTACAAAATCCTGCACTTTGGCAATTGTGGACTACTGTAGACGCAGCATGGCTCGACATTTCTGCACGGAACGTCCATCGACTTGTTGAAGCTATGCCACGTCGAGTTGTTGCACTACACCGTGCAAAAGAAGGTCTGATACTATATTAGTAGGAATCCTATGACTTTTTTCAGCTAAGTGTATGTAAAACAGTTTGGCAAATAACAACTAAGCTCGTGCGAGGCGTGCGGAGAATGAGGACGAGGCGCGATTATTAGCTGCCCGTATGGTACACTACATATCCGTGGTCTGGCATGCACTGGGTTTTTCATGTGTCTTCGTGGCCCACCATGAGTACCTCGATTAGGAGAAAACCGCTGCAGCCAGAGTTGACCGATTTGGGCAACAACTTGTTGTAATAGCCATCACCGTTGACTGTCGTGGATTGTGACAACGGACAAACGATCCTTAGTATACGACTGACGCCGGTGAGCAGCCACACCATGGAGAACCATTTCCTTGCTGTGGGCAAATTAGCCACAGACCAGCACGATACAGGGCACAGAGAATAGCTCGCGTGCAGGGACATAGCTGTTGGAAGCTCAAAGCACGGGCAAAGGTCGTATGAAATGATGAGTCACAGTACAGAATGGTGCTCGTCGAAGGGAGGGTACTAGTGTGTCATTGAGCATACGCAAAGACGAATCCCGCTTGCCACTAGGGTACTGTTCAAGAAGATAGTAAAACAATCTTCGTGTGCAGGAGATTTATGTACGATGCAATGTGGCTGCCAGCAACCTAACGGAGACGTGCCAAAGTTTAGCACTTTTCAGATTTTGTTTATTATAGCGTAAACTGCAAGTTACAAAATTATTTAAACAATGCCATCCTATAATGGAGGATGTTGTTGTTGGTATATGTTTGAAAGAACATAAATGCTGAGAAAAATAAACAGTACTCCGTCTTCAGGCCCGTCAAGTGGCCCATCGGGACCATCCGACCGCCGTGTCATCCTCAGATGAGGATGCAGATAGGAGGGGCGTGTGGTCAGCACACAGCTCTCCCGGTCGTAATGATGGTTTTCTTTGACCGGAGCCGCTAGTATTCAGTCGAGTAGCTCCTCAGTTGGCATCGCGAGGCTGATTACACTCCGAAAAATGGTAACAGCGCATGGCGGCCCGGACGGTCACCCATCCAAGTGCCGGCCACGCCCGACTGCGCTTAACTTCGGTGATCTGACGGGAACCGGTGTATCCACTGCGGCAAGGCCGTTGCCTGAGAAAAATAAACACACTATACTTAATTTTCTAAACACCTGCAAGTGGTACAAATTAGAAAACTGGTTTCCTAATTTGTACCAGTGCGTACATAAATTGTACCATCCGTATAAATTATGTCCCTGAACTAGGAGAAATATGTGTTAGTCTTGCTTGAGGAAGTGTTCCGTACTTTAATTCTTGCTTCACTATTTGCAGGCAGTACAATACAACTTTTTCACTCCTTTCCCCACCTCTGCTCACTTGCCATAAATATTTTTAATTTCACGCGTCTGATCAGGTTTTTTTTCCATTAGATCTTCCTGTTACAACTATCAGTGTCATTCCTCTGCCTTACCAACCTTTTCTGTGGTTGTTTCCCCTCAGACTCTCCAAAGCACCTCCTTTTCATAGGTGAAGCTGAAATTCTAGATTTCTTCTCCTTTGTTCGGATTAACTTTTTTTTGCATAGGTCACTCCTCAGCTCACAGCTCCTTGGCTACGCCTTGAAGCTTTGCTAGGAGTATACCTCATTTACGGCGGATTTGGTGATATTTCTTGGATGGACATTTAGCACAGTTTTTATTTAACAGGGGTCCTTCTGAACTGAAATTATGTAGCAATACATTTTGTTCTGGAGTGTGGAAGACAAGTGTTTTACGTCCGACAAACATAAACCGAACATCATCTCTTCAGATGTAATAATATGCTCTTACAATTCGTTTTCAGCTTCGTTAGGAAACATTTCACTGCGGCCAAGGATTTTTACATCCCCTTTAGCATTTCTATATTTTCAGCATAAGTCTTGGCGTAGACCCATTTTATATGCGTGCACTTTCAAATAACCCATGAGTCCCATTTAGTTTTACTGTCAGAGCTAAACGCTATTCATCTGTGCTCCACTTTCCTTAACGCCGATTTGTTGTCATACTGTGACACGAAATAATTAGTTAATTAATAACATAAGGTAAAGAACGTATTATAAACTTTAATTCATCCTTCATAGCCGGCCGGAGTAGCCGAGCGGTTTAGGAGCTACAACCTGGAACCGCGCAACAGCTACGGTCGCAGGTTCGAATCCTGCCTCGGGCATGGATGTGTGTGATGTACTTAGGTTAGTTAGGTTTAAGTAGTTCTAAGTTCTAGGGGACTGATGACCTCAGAAGTTAAGTCCCATAGATGTGTGTGATGTCCTTAGGTTAGTTAGGTTTAAGTAGTTCTAAGTTCTAGGGGACTGATGACCTCAGAAGTTAAGTCCCATAGTGCTCAGAGCCATTTGGACCATTCATCCTTCATAAATATTGTGTTGCACTGACACTGATAAACGTTTTTTTTTAGATGAGCATGTTTTTTAAATTGTATTAGAACAATATCATTGTCACTCCCTCCCCGATAGACATGCGGGTTAGCGTGCCTCTCCAACGACTCGGAGGGGCGAACCTGATCTGTATCCAATCCGCCTCGCGGATTCAAGACGGGGGCTACTGAGCCAACCAGCCTGGATGTGATTTTTAGGTGGCGATTTCTCACATCCTTCCAGATGAATGAATACGGGGTACCGGGCTGGTACCCTCGTTCCTCCTGAGATTCATGTTACTCAAACATTTAGAACACCTTCTCGCACTTCCACGTAACATTAACTTTACGTGCAGAGAATCCATGCTGGGGGGGGGGGGGGGGGGGGGAGGGGGAGGGCAGCGGAGGGGAGAGGGGGGGAGGGGAAGTGTGACTAGGAGATTGGTGTCCTTAGATGTTTAGTGTCTTCAAACGCTTAATTAGCAGCAGCAGCAACCGTTTTCTCTTTCTTAATTTCCTACAAACTAACCAAAACGAATACACATACGTGACTGACTGAAAAGTAAGGTTATTACATGTATATTCACTCATATATAAAACATTATATTGACAGTTATAAATGTAACTCCCTTCGCTACATACATAAAAAGTTAGATGAAAATTACAACTAAATCAACGCTGTCTTCAGACGATCTGTTTCTCAACACACACAATTCATAGCTGACAATATGGCTCCAAGAAGCACGTAGTTCACACACTGACCTTAGAAAATGTCGGATACCACAGCAGTGGTACATGCCTGATTACGCCACAATATTAGCAGCTCGCCCCAATTCTGATCAATTGCATGTGTCTCTTCGGCAACAGTAGCCCGCATGTGGTCTGTACATTCAACAATACACAGGAGTATTCCGGGGATCCGGAACTGTGTAAGAATGATATTACAAAGGGCCGAGTGGAGACACCTCTGCGTGAAGTCAGAATAGCTGTTGTGAACCTATGAAGCGGTAAAGTAAAATGTTATTACAGTTCTACATCTACATATACATTTATACTCCGCAAGCCACCCAACGGTGTGTGGCGGAGGGCACTTTACGTGCCACTGTTATTACTTCCCTTTTCTGTTCCAGTCGCGTATGGTTCGCGGGAAGAACGACTGCCGGAAAGCCTCCGTGCGCGCTCGAATCTCTCTAATTTTACATTCGTGATCTCCTCTGGAGGTATAAGTAGGGGGAAGCAATATATTCGATATCTCATCCAGAAACGCACCCTCTCGAAACCTGGCGAGCAAGCTACACCGCGATGCAGATCGCCTCTCTTGCAGAGTCTGCCACTTGAGTTTGCTAAACATCTCCGTAACGCTATCACGGTTACCAAATAACCTTGTGACGAAACGCGCCGCTCTTCTTTGGATCTTCTCTATCTCCTCCGTCAACCCCATCTGGTACGGATCCCACACTGATGAGCAATACTCAAGTAAAGGTCGAACCAGTGTTTTGTAAGCCACCTCCTTTGTTGATGGACTACATTTTCTAAGGACTCTCCCAATGAATCTCAACCTGGTACCCGCCGTACCAACAATTAATTTTATATGATCATTCCACTTCAAATCGTTCCGCACGCATACTCCCAGATATTTTACAGAAGTAACTGCTATCAGTGTTTGTTCCACTATCATATAATCATACAATAAAGGATCCTTCTTTCTATGTGTTCGCAGTACATTACATTTGTCTGTGTTAAGGGTCAGTTGCCACTCCCTGCACCAAGTGCCTATCCGCTACAGATCTTCCTGCATTTTGCTGCAATTTTCTAATGCTGCAACTTCTCTGTATATTACAGCATCATCCGCGAAAAGCCGCATGGAACTTCCGACACTATCTACTAGGTCATTTATATATATTGTGAAAAGCAATGGTCCCATAACACTCCCCTGTGGCACGCCAGAGGTTACCTTAACGTCTGTAGACGTCTCTCCATTGAGAACAACATGCTGTGTTCTGTTTGCTAAAAACTCTTCAATCCAGCCACACAGCTGGTCTGATATTCCGTAGGCTCTTACTTCGTTTATCAGGCGACAGTGCGGAACTGTATCGAACGCCTTCAGTCATTTATTCTCGTTGTTTACAAGTCGTCGCTCCCTTTGCCAGTCATGGTCTGTGTGGCTGATCCCGGCGCAGGTTCGAGTCCTCCCTCGGGCTTGGGTGTGTGTGTGTTTGTCCTTAGGATAACTTAGGTTAATTAGTGTGTAAGCTTTGGGACTGATGGCCTTAGCAGTTAAGTCCCATAAGATTTCACACACATTTGAACATATTTTTGCTCCCTCTGCACCTGCATTCAGGTGCATGCTGGAGTCTAGCTGACGTCCGTCGAGTCAGCTCCGTGATCGTATGCCCCTGTGAGGTTTAGCGACCCTGGTGCCACGGCTGATTTCCGAAGCGCAGGCGCGGCTGTTGACCAGTGCAATGTAGTCTTGGGCTGACTGCTGGACTGTCCTCGATCCCATTCAGAATACTTCGATGATCGTTGATGACTCGTCTCCGATGTACTTGGTGACGGTGGTCGTGTGGTCGGTTGATCTCCTCCTTACCCCTGGTAGGTTTCAGCACCTGGAGTCGCCTGGGTGTTGAATAGGAACGAGGACAACTATTGCCGTACGATGTAATATATGGGCGTAAAATGGCGTCATCTTTCGATATATTTCAACCTAAACTGGATCGACAGGGCACACCAGTGAAAAATTTTACGAATAAATTGAGGGAAATTTGGCAGAGGGCAAAACGTGCCAGCACAAAAACTTTAGAGAATCAAGAACGTATTCAGCTAGTCACGAGTAAACTGCCGCAATACAGAAATAGACTTAGGGTATTATTAGCTAATCCGTATACCCAAAAGGCAAAATGAAAAAGTTTTTAACGAAATGTTATGGACCTTACCAAGATAACGAAATGACTTCACCAGTCAATGTAAAATTACGTAGAACTTCTATTGTACATGTAAGTAGAGTTACACTGTTTAAAAGCGAGATTGATGCATTGCCACAGATTCCTTTAGCCATTGTGAAAAAATAACAATTGTCAAGAAACAAGGAACATCAGAGAAATGAATCCCAAGCACTTAGGTTCACGAAATAGTGTAAATTTAATGTAATATGCACATATGGTATTTGTTAGTTACTTAGGTTAGTCTTCATTTTCTTTACATGTCATGTACTGTATATATATATATATATATATATATATATACTTTTAGAAGGGAAGGATCGGATCTACAGTAATTCCTTTTCTCTCATATGAGAAATTGAGGACTCAGTTGCAACAGTTAACAGAAATACTCGTAGTACCACAAACGCTAATACATAAGAAACAAGGTTCGTTAGATGCTGGAAGGAAACTGTTAAAAACTGTGTTTGGAATAGCGGATAATAAAGAAAATTGGGAAATGGATACCGATACAAACTCACGAAATATTATTAGTTTTTAGACGCAGAGATGCTCATGTCATTATGTTTGTAACAGGTTTAAAATACTGTATTAGAGAAGTTGTCATTGTTTGTCCAAAAAAGATGATACTAATGAACAACCAGTCATATGAAATGCAATTGTTCTTAGGAAAAATGGAAGGAATAGGATGCGAGAAAAAAGTTTTAGTTCCTCAGCCAAAATTCAAGGAAATTGGAGATCACTGGATCTGCTCCATATTTACCACCGAAACAGTAATTATCACTTACGATAAAAACGGTAAACTAACTGGGATAACGAAACTAGAATTGCGGGACAGTGAATTGTTAATTAGTGGAACTAGATGTGAAATAGAAGGAAGACAATTTGGCTATCCACCTACCATCATGGGCACAACAATAATTCGTTTGAAGAGGGAACAGACTGGTATACAAAGTCTTAATTTACAATAAGTGACAGTTTCGTTAGTTTAGATATAAAGTTAGCTCTCTGGTCCATAATAATTATTTATGGTACATTTCAATAACCAGTTGTTTACTATTGCTTGTGCTGTCAACCTTGCCATCTTATCTGGAATACCTACCATAATTAAATATCGTAAAAAATGGCTAACATCTTAAGAACATACTTAGAACCCACTTGTGTTTTATGAAAAGGTCCTAAAACATCCAGTCCTAGTAGAGAAAACAGTTTGTCTGCTTCTGGTAGTCTCTGAAATCGAATTTTCTGATGACTTTGTGCACACGGGTTGCAGTTTCTTACATATTGTTCTACATCACTGCGACGCGTTTTCCACCAAAGTCTTTCAGCTACACGTCTATTGGTTGTTCCTTTCCGTCCATGACCTGATAAGACATGGTCGTGTGCTTGATGCAATACTTCCATTCTCAACATTGTAGGAACTACAGCGTGAGATATGAACTTTGTAGATCTGCACAGCAAGTCTTCTTGCATTTAAAATTGAGGCTGTGTTCGAAATAGTTGACACTCACTATCAGCTGATTGTGCCTGGCTTCCACCTACTATCTGTAAAACTGCTATTTTCCTGCTTAGAGTATCTGCATTTACATGTTTGATTCCTAGCTTATAAATTACTTCAGTCGAACTCAATTTTAAAGTTTATCTCGTTAATCAACTTGATGGATCTTTCAACCCTAATAACTATTTTAAAGATGCATGGTCTGTAATAACTTGGAATTTCCGACCACACGAATAGCAAGTGAAATAGGAGATTCCATAAATAACTACTAACATTTCTTTTTCAGTTGCCAAATAATTAGTATCAGTCTTATTCAATTGTTTCAAAGCATATGCCACCACCTGACATTCTTTTCCATCAACATTCTGACTTAAAATACAACCCAAACTATTGTTGGAGACATCACACAAAAGTATAAATTACTTTTCAAAGTCAAGGAATGTTAATACCTTGAATGCTTCTTGACACTGTGTTATGCACTGAAGACTAACACATTTGAGCGGCAACTTAGCTAACATCTGTGGAATTTCAGCGAATCCCTTTACAAACTTACGATAATAATTGCATAATTCAATAAACGACTGTAACTGTTTAGTAGTTTGTGGCGTCGTAAAATCACGTACGGTGGGAATAAGTTGAGGATCCATCCTCACTCTGTCTTGAGTGATAATATGCCCAAGACATTTTACTTGTGTCTGAGAAAAATAGCATTTCTCCACACTAAGTGAAATGTGTGCTACTCTCATTCTACTAAATACTTCATCCAGAGGTTTAACACGATCTATAGTTCTCGAGTAGACGATTATATCATCAAGATATGTTATACAGAGTCTTGGTTTTAACCCAAGAAGTAACCCACCTAACAGGCGTTGGAATGTAGCCAGAGCATTTTTTAATCCAAACGGCGTTCTTCATTATAGGTAATGACCTGAAGATTTTGTGAAAGTTGTTTTGGGTCTGTCTTTGGG
Source organism: Schistocerca cancellata (assembly GCF_023864275.1). Classification (NCBI taxonomy): domain Eukaryota; kingdom Metazoa; phylum Arthropoda; class Insecta; order Orthoptera; family Acrididae; genus Schistocerca; species Schistocerca cancellata. The sequence goes on along the minus strand of NC_064629.1, from coordinate 872,367,637 downwards.
AGACACTTCCAGTTGGTGATCACCACTTCTAAGATCAATCGTTGAAAAATATTTACATCATCCTTGGTTATCCAATGTTTTTGTGATATTCGGGATCAGTTATTTGTGATATTCGGGATCAGTTATGAATTTGTCGTGGTTCATGCATTCAAGTAACGGTAGACACAAATAATTCGATATTTTCAAGTGTCATAGTTATATTTGCTGACCAAGGCGGTCGCTATGCTTGATAATAACCACACGTAATTGTTGATCTATGAATTTTCCTACTAGTGCCCATAGGTGTTTCGCTATTCTGTATGGTTTCCTATAGACTGTTTGATTATCACCTGTTGGTATGCGGTGTTGTGTGATAGCAGTTGCTGGCATGGACCATTTGAGCTGAATATCCTAACACCAAAGTTTCCATGGATTCCTTTTTATTGACTTCCGAGTGAAGAACCTTGGAACGTAGTACAGACACATTGACGCTATTTTTGATGCTACTATCAGCTCATGATCCATCGATATCCTCTTCTTTGAGTATCTAGAATCTCGCTATAATTACTTCTTTCGGGAGGCTCACATCGTCTGTCCCAAAGTTATCAAAGCTTACTGGAATCAGCAACTTCCCATTAACGATGGTTCACGGGCAACATTTCTTCATATAAAATAATGCATTTAATGTAATGCTTCATTGTTTTCCATTGTCTCAACCACACATAGTTTCTGCTGTGGTACATCGGCATCTACAGATACCCAAACCAACTTCCCTGAGCCAACATTGACTCTATCATGCATAGTTTTGTTTAATGTACGAGTAGACAGTTCACTTGGTGACACCGTAGCAATCGGTGTAACATGAGACACTGAAACATTTACAGCTGCTGGACTCGTCGGAAACAAGGTCCCACCAAGTCCAACTGTGCAGTGTGCAAGGTTAATTTTTGGATGATGCCTATGGAGTCTATCCAGGAAATCAAGTCCGAGAATTGCGGAATACCCTTCTCCCACAGTTGGCAACACTTCCATCCTCACCAAATTCTGTAGTTCAAATCCTGTTGCCCCCAGCGATACCAAATCACTGTTTCCGATTCCAAGGAATTTATACCTTGGAGTCCTTAGTCTTCCCCTACCCACGAAGTCTAGACTAATCACAGATACATGTGCATTGGTATAGACTAAAAATTTACATTATTTACCATTTACAAAGCCCATCAAACAACAATCCGTTTCTACAATAGTGTCCGCAGTGCTCTGATCCACTGGGAATGTTTTCCGATGAACAGAACGATATAGTTTATTTTTAACGTTTTCCGGTGCTTGTTTCCGTTACCCTGCTTTTTTTCCCCACATTCGTTCGCCTTATGAACGAAACGCCTACATCAGTAAATTTGCAGTTGTTTGCACTGTGCTTCCAAATGCTCATTCTTCCCATAACGATAACAATTGTTTTTAGAAGAAAAATTCGTTTATCACTGGGTACTCGTGCAGCCTGTGACGGCATTGCTAATTTCGCATATTTTTCGTGATTTTCTTTGGATTTCTATTCTTTTTCTTTTGTTCATATGGGCATTTCTAATTGTGATTATGTAACATTCTACTGCGGTTTTTAAATGTAAAGATGTAATTGTGATTATTTCGTTTGCCAATGGATAAATATGTTTCTTGCTTTGTGCCTGTGGTAAAGTTTCTAAAGTTCTCTTTTGGAATATTATTAATTGTGAAAAATGCAGTCAATAACATTTATAAAGGTTTATGTAATTTACGATAACGATATAACACCTATAGACAGGGGACAGCGAAAGTGATGTCGAGAGTTGAGGGGATGGTGGATGGCGTCTCTGTGAAGCGTGCGCGGGAAAAATAGTACTGTGTTCCATGAAAAGCATACGTAATTGTATGGACAGTGATACCGAACTATCAGATTGTTAATTCTCTTTACCACTGCGGTATGTAATGCCATCGCCAGCGAACTTTAAGAGCAAATAAACCGGACTGTGAAAGTGCCGCTAACATTACTTTGTTGTGGCCGACACGAACTGTGCCTTTATTCGAATGAACTTTGCTGGTATTGGTTTTGGGTGGTGGAACTGTTGTATATCACATTCTATCAAGCCATGAAAGTGAAGACTAATTAACTGTGCAATATAAATGGCTTTCAGTGACGTTGTCGAAGTTTGAAATGCGAGAACAGAGTGGACATTGTTTACTGTGTGCTTCACCTACATGAACAATTCTATGAACTGTGTATTTGTGGCTAAGACTATATGAATGTGACGAACGTGTAATTATGGACGATAGCATCACGGACAGTGCATAAAGTATAAAAACGAGCGATGTCTACGTCATGTACTTTGAAAGAGAGGACATGTCAACAACGTTCGTATACTGGCGTCTTGTGGTTTGTTAATCACCACGGGGTTAATGATCCAGCTGTGCCGGAACTTTATTTGCGTTTCGCCGGAGAAGATTAACCAGCGGAACTGTCTGTATCCTGCTCTCATCATCGTAACCCGCCGGCACCGTGCTGCCTAACGCAACGCTTCGTATGCAACAAAAAGTTAAGGGATTTCGCTGAACGCTATCCCCTGACCTAGAAACTTTCTCTCTCTGTTAAAAGCATAAGAATTACAGACTCTGTTTAATTAAATTCTTTGTTTAGTTTGTTTGCTTTCTGCTAACGAAACTAAAATTACAATCAGTGAATTAAAAGTTGCCTGGTAGTCATTGTTGAAACACCAGTAAATATAAACTTCTTCCTCTCATTAGGACTAATTCTCCTTGCATGTCAAAATTATTGTAGTTACTTTATGTAGTTTTATGTATTGTTATGAGACTAGATATATGACAGTAACTAATAATAGTATTTTGTCGCGAAATATGGCTTCGCGCGAAAATTACGGCGACTGCCATAATTGCTTGCGTTCTGACCAATAATGTAAAAGCTGCTATTCCCGTATTGGTGCTTTTCCTGACGTGAGCGGGAATTATAAATGTCAGCTGTCAAATCACGTAGTGACTCTTTACCCAGTAATAAAAGTTTTTTGATATTGTATTGCTACGAGTCGTAGCATTAAGAGACACTGGTTATACTCAAAAGTGGGTAGATGTATGGTGAAACCCCCCAGTGGCCATGCGATTGTTAACAGTATTGTGTGTGATTCAAGAAATTTTGTCACTTTTTCTAATTCCTTTGAAGTTTCAGAGAATATATACACAATTTTGTCGGTTCAGGTTAATTTCAGAGCAGTTTCTCGTGAATATTAGAGTTTTCAGTTCATAAACAAAGTGGGATCGTGACCAATTGAGAAGTATAACAAAGAATGTGGTTTTCCAACTAGAATTTTGTTTGACTTCACAGTTCAGATTTTGATAATTATTTTTCCTGTGGGTTGAGGTCATCACAAGCCATATCTGTTTCCTGCAAATGTGTGGCAACACGTAGTGCTGTAGCCAAATACTCTGGATTTTCCATTCGTGCTCTTCGCGAAAACTCCGCAGGAATTCCTCGCAAAAACACATCGAGAGCTGTGTTTTCTTCCTCCCTGAGTATGACGAGATCTGCTTCTGGATTCCCAGTCGACTCATATGTTTGCGCATTTACCTTACTTATTCTGTTCGAAAAAGTCTCCATATTTCCATTTGCCTTCTGCGTCAACCCACTTGACTTTTCTCTAAAAACCTAGCACTCTTCTGCTTACGGTACCTCTGACGTAAACCTTCCTCTAATTGTTCAAATGTATTTGCCTTGCTCAAAGTTTCGTGATACATAACACACGTCTTGGCTTAACCCATAAGGCGTAAACTGCCCATCCGCAGAGTAGTTTCATCTGATCAATTACTCATTCCGGCTGAAGCCAATACATTACTAATGAATACCGTTATGTCCTCTGCAGTTTTGAAACAGAAGGGTGTGATTAGGTTAGCTACTAAATAATCTACCGAAATGTGGAGCATTGCTACTGGCGACTTGAATTCACTCGAACCCAACTGTGGCTCTGTCTCGTCCCTAAAAGACTCTAATTGAACCATTAATTCATCATGGCGTACCTTTTGTTGACGCTTTTCCCTCTGATGGTTGTGACATTTTCTCCTTTACAGCGACTGTACTATCACTAGTATTAGGTGACCTTGTGCCTAGCATTTTTGTGCAAATTACTACTATGTTATATTTATATTGAAAATGCGTGCTTCCAACAGAGTAACATATACCAAACAAGAAAAATACAATTTACAATGTACGAAACTAGACTCAGTTACTTCCTTTGCCTGATCATCACCCAGCGACTCTCACTACAGTTGTGTGCTGCATGACCATACTGTCTACAAATACAAAAACTTATTAGTATGCACTTAGTGCATGGTTCACTATAAACCGCTAAATTACAAGTAGCACATCCTACGTGTAGCAAATAAGTCTCTTTATAATTTCCTCTGAATTCTGATAAAGCAGCAGGTTCCATTGGTTTTACAAAAGATACGTAGCACACCAATCAATATGCCTAACTCTGCCACATCACAACAGTTATTATTGATGCGATGTATGAACGTCATAAATGTTGACCACTTCCGAATTCCAAGCACTGGACTCGAACACAAATCCTCTGATGACGACGTTGGAGTGCACTCCTCTAGCGGGTTGCCATTGCCCAGTGCGAGGTGGTCTCAGGCTGCCTGCTGGAGTGTTTCAGTCCCACTCCAAATTCTATGATGACCCTTGAAAACCCAGCCTCAATTCACCTTTTGTCAGTAGTCGTGTAGTCGGTTGATCTCTTCCCTACCCCTGGTAGGTTTCAGCACCCGGAGGTGCTCGCATGTTCAAAAGGAAAATGGACCACAAGAGGCCATGTTGCTGGCTCCTGCACTGAAGTTCAGTTCTGAGTCCACCCTGTGATGTGGTGTTGTTGGAAGACAGTCAGTTTCTTCGTCAGTCGGTATCACGTAGCAAACAGCCTGAAGTTCATCAGGTGGATGCCATCATCTTGAGTACATATTTGGCTAGTTCACAGACTGTGCTGCGGCATATAGGACATACATTCACTATGGTATTGTAATCATGGAATCGAGTGCTATTACTGTGAATGCCATCGATCCCAATGATGAACTCGTGATGAGAGCTGCAGAGTTGGAGTATTTAAAGTAAGCTGGCGTGAGGCTGTGACACAAAGCTCGTTTCGTAACGACGACAAGTGTCCTCATTCCACTACATTCATTTAACAGGCTCTTGACTGCTGTGTCCATTTATCACTATGTGCTCTTGTGAAAGAGATAGAGTTTCTTGCGACATGTCTTACAAGCTAAAGAATATGCTTGCCTCGCCTCCTTTTGGTTTTGTCACAGTTTCCTTCCTGCTGATGTGTATCATCACTCGGCAGACAGTCTCGTAACTTGTTGATGACCTGACACACTGGCGACATACTGGCTCACCTTCTGCTTTCACCTTTGTCACTGGCATAACTTAGTTGCCTGTGGCAATTTGAATGAGTTTTAATAAAGTTTTCTCATTTATACCCGTTACTATATTGTGCTGTAGCAGTATGAAGATCACTGCGCAGCCATGTTGGTATATGTGTGGTCCACCAGTCATCTGTCTCAATTCTGTTGATCCTCTCTTTCACACTATAGAGTGAGATGTACGTAACTTCTATGCAGTTCTGATCAAATTTAGATGCTGTTGACAGCGGTCGAGTGGTCGAAGCTTATGGTGGCCTCAGCATTGAGGTGAAAAGGTTTGCTACACACTGTTAGGTATGTATTTCTAAATAAGTAGTTCATATATGTAAATAAGCAACCAGATTGCCCTCAAGATATTTGCGGATCGAGGATATTGGGACTGTGTCATTCTTTCTTAAGGTAAGAACATAATTGTAGTTGACATGAATCCCCCTTTGAGTGAAGGGGCGGGGGGGGGGGGGGGCGGGGGTGACGTGTCATGTGTCTGTCACAGCTTGAAGTACTATCTGTCATTAAGGAAAGGTAATGGAGCATGCCACTCAGGTAAATGTATCAGCTAGACAAGTGGTCCAATGTTCAGGTACTGTAACAACTAGATTCGTTAGTTACAGAATTAATGTTTGCTCTCATAGCTTAGATATGTGATTCATTGGTTTCTGTGGGATTGCCAGCCACTGGGAATATACACTCTGCAAAACAAATATAGAACCACTTTTTCTAAACCCAGTAATTCTCTCTCACTGTGACGGATAAGTTCGTAGTTTGGATCAAAGTTGCCTACAACCTTCCTCTGTAATGACGTGAAATCGTTTCGCCCAGCAACGTCATCTTCGCCAAGCGACGCAACAAACAGCAACGCGTCGATACAACCCGGAAGTCCACGTGCTGTAAGGTGGGTTAATGATTTCACCAAAATTTTGCCCAACGCCACCGTGGTCGTGTCACACGGTGGAAGGTCGTCATACCCCCTCTGACCCACACTTCAACCTTCTTTTGACGTCTCTACGTTGCATGTTCAAAAAATGGTTCAAATATCGCTGAGCGTCTGAGGTCATCAGTCCCCTAGACTTAGAACTACTTAAACCTAACTAACCTAAGGACTTACCACACATCCATGCCCGAGGCAGGATTCGAACCTGCGACAGTGGCAGCAGCGCGGTTCCGGACTGAACCGGTCGGTCACAGCGGCCGGCCGGTGTCAAAACCACGAAATAAAATGTTGCAGTCACGCGGTATTCTTATGGGTGGCAGATGAAAGCATTTCAAACACACTGCCGCTTAGAATCGACACTAAAAGTCGTCAGCAGGTGGCATAAAGTGCACCAATGAACTCACTACTTGCCGGCCGAAGTGGCCGTGCGGTTCTAGGCGCTACAGTCTGGAGCCGAGCGACCGCTACGGTCGCAGGTTCGAATCCTGCCTTGGGCATGGATGTGTGTGATGTCCTTAGGTTAGTTAGGTTTAATTAGTTCTAAGTTCTAGGCGACTGATGACCTCAGAAGTTAAGTCGCATAGTGCTCAGAGCCATTTGAATCATTTTGAACTCACTCCTTCCCTCGGGGACAGGACAACGTTCTTGACAACGTTCGACACTGCTACCCTCTGGGTGATTCAATCCTACTCTAAGAACACCTTGGGACTGCAAACCATTTGAATGTGATCTGGCCACTTTTGAGTGTAGTGCGACCACAATGTTTGGTCTGGTATACAGAGTGGAACCACTAGGGACCATTCAAAATCATTCGACGATATTTGAACGAGACCCGAAACAGTAAAGGATGTTCGTGCCTTTTCAGCTTACCCATGTTGTGATGTCCTGTGACGTGATCACGAGAGGGGGTAGGCAGATTAAAGCACTCCGTCCTCAGGCCACGAGTGGCCTACCGAGACCATCCGACCGCCGTGTGATCCTTAGTGGAGGATGCGGATAGGAGGGGCGTGGGGTCAGCACACCGCTCTCCCGGTCGTTATGATGCTCCTCAGTTGGCATCAAAAGGCTGAGTGCACCCCGAAAAATAACAACAGTGCAAGGCGACCTGGATGGTCACCCATCCAAGTGCCGACCACGCCCGACAGCGATTAACTTCGGTGATCTCACGGGAACCAGTGTATCCAGTGAGGCAAGGCCGTTGCCCGGTAGGCGGATTAGCTGCAACATTAACATGTGTTCAAAATGGCTCTGAGCACTATGGGACTCAACTGCTGAAGTCATTAGTCCCTTAGAACTTAGAACTAGTTAAACCTAACTAACCTAAGGACATCACAAACATCCATGCCCGAGGCAGGATTCGAACCTGCGACCGTAGCGATCTTGCGGTTCCAGACTGCAGTGCCTTTAACCGCACGGCCACTTCGGCCGGCCATGTGTGTGGATAAAAAGGCAAAGGTTCCCTCAAAGGCCCTCTGTTTAACAACACTCTAAGTGCCACCTACACACCTTTCTTGTGCACGTTAAAAATGTACATACCAGAGCCTTCGATACCCATTCAGCCTTGGAGCTGCTCTAGCGCCTTAGGGAAGGCAGGCCCTCCTAAGGAGTGTCGAGGGATTGGCTGTCCTGAAGTGATAGGGGAGCCACAAAGCTGAATAGCTATCGGAGTCTCTAGCAGGTACATTTTTAACCTGATCGAAAAAGATATATGAGTGGTACCAAGGGTATTGCTGAACAAGCGGGGTCTTAGAAGGACCCTTTGACATTTTATTCACGTACATGTTAATGTGCCCCTCCCTCTCTGCCCCCTCCTCGTGATCGCGCTATAGGAGGGCGCAAAATGGGAGAGCTGATAAACATGAACACATTTTGGTGCTTCGGGTCACATCCCAATTTCGTCGAATGCCGACACTTCCACAATAGCGTTGGGCGAATTATGGTGAAAGTTGGTGCTAATGTGACACCATTAATCCACCTTACGCATCACATGAGCTGAGCTGTGGCGTTTTTTCGCATGGGTCGACACCTTGCAGTGAGAAGTGTCGCCGAGGCAAAGAGTGACATAGCAGCGCGACACGTTTTTCCACCATTACAGAGGAACGTTGTAGGCACTTATGAGTCAAATTTCTAAACTGTGCGTGGCAATTGGAGACAATTACGGGATTTCGAAAAAGTGATCCTTTAATTTTATTGTGCAGCGTAGAAACTGACCAGTCAGAGTGCGCAGTTGCAGAACCTACTGCAGAGCTTTAAAGTAATATCTTAACTTTCTGAATTCCCTCTCGAACAGCAGGAGTTGTTCAGAAAAGATTGGTGCAAGTTCGTACATGTCAAACAAGAGCCAGAGTGATCGTTGCCTATTGCTCACGACTCTTCGCAGTTAGTATCTGAATTAAACTCAACTCCAGCGGACACTGAAGACAGTTACAGGGCGTAGAACATCAGTCAAAACTGTCACTGTCATTTCAGTGAAATTATCATCTTTGCACATAATCCGGCTGTGTGTTTCCTAAAAAAAACAGTACACAGTAATGTAGAGAAAGAACAAAACCAAACTCACTTTCCTCAACGAAACGTGTAATACTCGTTGCCGCGTATTGGTGCCATGCGCACCACTCAACATTGCCGGATGTATGGACCACAGTGTCATCTAAAACGACTCGTTGACGATCCGAATGTGCAGAGATGGGACTGTCCGCCCTCTTATTATTCTATAAGCCAGTACTAGCGTACTCTCTCCTCTTTTTATGACCGATAACCGTTATTCTCATAGAGTCCAATTGTTCAATTACAAGGAAAACATCTCGCCCAGCCTGTGTCAGTGAAACTTATGGTTGAGATGGAATCCAAATCACTTCGGAAGGTAGCATTCTTTGAAGGCAAAGAGTGTTGCTAGAAGTGTAATACATAAACTAATTATCCTACTTTCATCAGAGATCGAAAAATTGCCGTTATTGTTTGTTGCTTGACATCGAAACTCCGGCCTTCCAAACATATAATAAATGTTTCACCTATGATGCAAGTGCTGCCTCTTGTGTAGGAAGCAATATCTAGGAGGTAGGTACCGAACGCCAAAAAGTTCATGGTGCTCTCGGCCGTCCTGTGGCTCGGGTAGAGACTAGTGGCGTATCGCTCAACAGTTGTATCGTGCCTCGTTTAATGAGCTATCGAGTTTAAGGTTTGTTTGCCTTTGTTGTTGGGCGTCGTTTCCTTTCACTGCGGTACATGCGAAAGATTAGCGATTGCTGATTTTACTGAAAAATGCAAGAAAAGTGGCCTGTCTGGTATGTCGGCTTGCCTTCATACGAAAATGTCCAGGTGTAAACTCTCTGATCCTGACATCTGTTAGTGAGCTTTACTATGAGGTGCATCTACCCTGCCCCTTCATGATGACTTGGATTATGCTGGGGACCCTTTCAACGAGGTGTGTAAAAGTCTGTCGAGGAATGGCAGCCCATTATTAAAAAAAAAAAAGGCTCTGAGCACTATGGGACTTAACATCTTAACATCTTAAGTCATCAGTCCCCTAGAACTTAGAACTACTTAAACGTAACTAACCTAAGGACATCACACACATCCATGCCCGAGGCAGGATTCGAACCTGCGACCGTAGTGGTCTCGCGGTTCCCGACTGTAGCGCCTAGAACCGCTCGGCCACTCCGACCGGCGCAGCCGATTCTTCCTCAAGACCCGAAACCAGAGTAGATAGCGATGTTGGAAGCTGTGGTCTCAAGCAAAGTTAACGTTCTAACTCATCCCAAAGTCGTTCCATTACGTTCAGGTCGAGACACTGAGCACGCCCGTCCATTTCAAAACTTTTATAGTCCGCAAAATATTGCCTGGCTCACAGACGTTGTTTTATGACAGAGTGCAGTGTCATGCTAAAACAAACAAGCATCGTCCCTGAACTGTTCCTCTACTGTAAGCAGTACACTATGCTGTAAGATGTGTTCGTATCCTTCAGCTTTTATGTTTCCTTAAACCCAATAATGGAACCAGATCCTAATCAAGAAAACCACACCATATCGTAACACAACCTCCTCTGTACTTCCTGTTGGCAGTGCACATGATTGTAACATTCCCCAGGCATCCGCTATACCAATACCCTTCCACTGGATTGCCACAGGGTATAGCGTGATTCATCGCTCCAAATTAGTCGATTTCATTCATCTACCGTCCAGCGGCGTCGTTCTTTGCTCTATCTAGCATTGACTACAAAAATATGTTGCTTACAAGGAGCTGCTCGACTAGTGTACCCCATCCCTTTTAACTCCATACATGCAGTCACTGTACTAGCTGGGCTGGTGGTAGCACTTTGGAAACCACGAGTGATTTCTTCCGTTGATTTCATTACATTTTTTACAATAACCCTCCGCACTGATCGATGGTCCCTGTCCTTCAGTAAATGAGGTGCGTCTTGACTTGGTTTAGCTGTGGTTGTTCCTTCGCGTTTCTACTTCACAGTCGCATCACTAACAGTCAGTTTGGGCAGCTTCACAAGGACTGAAATGTCCCTAGTGAATTTTTACTCAGTTGACATACAATGACTAGTCTATGTACAGTCACTGAACGCTCCTGACCGACCCATTCTGCTGTTACCGCTACGCTAGAAACAACACAATACTCACCGTCTCGTATTATACTGGTGGGTCCATCTGTCGTGACATTTAGTGGTCAATTCCGCGTTTAGTAGGAGTTTCGGATACCTTTCATGAGACATGGTCCGAGTTCTCCGTGATTTGACAATGCATACATTAGGAAATAAAGTTCAAGAGATTGAATTCATCTTGGACAAAAAAGTAAAGAAAATCTAATTTTTTGACCGAAAATAAGCTAGACGAGTTAGGAGCGGTGTTGGAAAGAAGTCGGAGAAAATTATCGCGCCATTTAGCTCTTCAGGCCGGCGTGCCATTTTCATACACTCACAGAGGTGTGCACCAACTTAAACAAACCTTACAACGTAAAAGTAGTGCATCGACGTTCAGATGTTGTTGCTCGATATCAGTGCAGTAATTGAAAGTTGCAGTCTGGTGTGTTTGGGAAGTTGAGCCTGAATTTTTTTTCTGATGAATCATGGCTGTATTTGTCGAGGTATATGGACTCCCAGACAGTTACATCAAGTAATTTTTTTTTCACAATGTGGGGCCACAGTCATAATATATTTCTTAAAAATCAGTACCGCCATTAGACTGTTGTTTATATGCAGTGTTACATTTGCACTTACACGATCATGATTTCGGCTTCAAAGCGCCATTATCAAGTGTTTTAAGTGCTAGACAGTGACTAAGATGGCATACTGTCATATTTAAAATAAACTATTACACACATTTTCTAAGGATCGACACTTAGACAATGTGTCTAATAGTGTATTTTAAATACGACAGTATGCCACCTTAGGCGCTGTATAACACTTAAAACGCTTGATAATGGCACTTTGAAGCCGAAACCATGATCGTATAAGTGTAAATGTAAGACTGGAAATAAATAACAGTCTAATGGCGGTACTGACTTTAAAGAAAGTTTCATCAAGAGCGTGATATAAAAACAGGGGTGTGGCGCGCAGTTAGCGCAACACTACCGACTGCTACTGAATGCAAGACAAAGCAAGAGGACACACAGCCAGTGTATCTATATCGGTATTAAGAGATGGCGGTGATGATTGGATAGCTGACTAGCTTCCTCGTTGCTCAGATTTAAATCCATGCACTTTTTACTCGAAGCGCTAGAATCCAGTATTCCTTTCGTGATTTCAAGAATTTCGGCAGCTGAAATTCGACAAATTCTAGACTGTGTGTTCGGAAAGTGTCAGGTTGCTGTTGCCACTGAGGGACGAAATTTTTAGCACGTGGTAAAAATAGAACCAACCATAATTTAGTTGCATTTCGTCTTAGTCTATATTCAGGAAAGACGCGCCGAACTGTCATACGGCAACTCCCAATGTTAATACCCGGTTCTCATATCGTGCAAAATGCATGCATGCGGCTGGGTCGTACGTGAAGCACCCGTATATATGGAATGGGTGTGTCGCTAAACTTAAGAATATACATAAAAAACACAGCGACGAACCTGAGCGGGCATTTTATCGAGGAAGGTGAGCACGTTGAAGTTGGGGTCGTTGATACTGGTGTAGGACTGGCGGATGATGGAGTGCAGCGACGCCTGCGCCGTCTGCAGAAGCGATGTCAGCCACGTCTCGACGCTGCCCTCGGCGCGCACCGCCCTCTCCAGCTGCAACGTGCGCATTGTGAACAGCTGACACGTCTCCAAAAACTGCTTCAGGAGATAAATATTGAGGTTAACGGACCAGTTGGACCATTTTTTTTTCATTTTGCAAGAAACATACACTACTGCTCATTAAAATTGCTACACCACGAAGATGACGTGCTACAGACGCGAAATTTAACCGACAGGAAGAAGATGCTGTGATATGCAAATGATTAGCTTTTCAGAGCATTCACACAAGGTTGGCGCCGGTGGCGACAGTTACAATGTGCTGACACGAGGAAAGTTTCCAACCGATTTCTCATACACAAACAGCAGCTGACCGCCGTTGCCTGGTTAAACGTTGTTGTGATGCCTCGTGTAAGGAGGAGAAATGCGTACAATCACGCTTCCGACTTTGATAAAGGTCGGATTGTAGCCTATCGCAATTGCGGTTTATCGTATCGCGACATTGCTGCTCGCGTTGGTCGAGATCCAATGACTGTTAGCAGAATGTGGAATCGGTGGGTTCAGGAGGGTAATCTACATCTACATTTATACTCCGCAAGCCACCCAACGGTGTGTGGCGGAAGGCACTTTACGTGCCACTGTCATTACCTCCCTTTCCTGTTCCAGTCGCGTATGGTTCGCGGGAAGAACGACTGTCTGAAAGCCTCCGTGCGCGCTCTAATCTCTCTAATTTTACATTCGTGATCTCCTCGGGAGGTATAAGTAGGGGGAATCAATATATTCGATACCTCATCCAGAAACGCACCCTCTCGAAACCTGGCGAGCAAGCTACACCGCGATGCAGAGCGCCTCTCTTGCAGTCTGGCACTTGAGTTTGTTAAACATCTCCGTAACGCTATCACGGTTACCAAATAACCCTGTGACGAAACGCGCCGCTCTTCTTTGGATCTTCTCTATCTCCTCTGTCAACCCGATCTGGTACGGATCCCACACTGATGAGCAATACTCAAGTATAGGTCGAACGAGTGTTTTGTAAGCCACCTCCTTTGTTGATGGACTACATTTTCTAAGGACTCTCCCAATGAATCTCAACCTGGTATCCGCCTTACCAACAATTAATTTTATATGATCATTCCACTTCAAATCGTTCCGCACACATACTCCCAGATATTTTACAGAAGTAACTGCTACCAGTGTTTGTTCCGCTATCATATAATCATACAATAAAGGATCCTTCTTTCTATGTATTCGCAATACATTACATTTGTCTATGTTAAGGGTAAGTTGCCACTCCCTGCACCAAGTGCCTATCCGCTGCAGATCTTCCAGCATTTCGCTACAATTTTCTAATGCTGCAACTTCTCTGTATACTACAGCATCATCCGCGAAAAGCCGCATGGAACTTCCGACACTATCTACTGGGTCATTTATGTATATTGTGAAAAGCAATGGTCCCATAACACTCCCCCGTGGCACGCCAGGGGTTACTTTAACGTCTGTAGACGTCTCTCCATTGATAACAACATGCTGCGTTCTGTTTGCTAAAAACTCTTCAATCCAGCCACACAGCTGGTCTGATATTCCGTAGGCTCTTACTTTGTTTATCAGGCGACAGTGCGGAACTGTATCGAACGCCTTCCGGAAGTCAAGAAAAATAGCATCTACCTGGGAGCTTGTATCTAATATTTTCTGGGTCTCATGAACGAATAAACCGAGTTGGGTCTCACACGATCGCTGTTTCCGGAATCCATGTTGATTCCTACATAGTAGATTCTGGGTTTCCAAAAACGACATGATACTCGAACAAAAAACATGTTCTAAAATTCTACAACAGATCGACGTCAGAGATATAGTTTTGCGTACCTGCTTTACGACCCTTCTTGAAGACTGGGACTACCTGTACTCTTTTCCAATCATTTGGAACCTTCCGTTCCCCTAGAGACTTGCGGTACACGGCTGTTAGAAGGGGGGCAAGTTCTTTCGCGTACTCTGTGTAGAATCGAATTGGTATCCCGTCAGGTCCAGTGGACTTTCCTCTGTTGAGTGATTCCAGTTGCTTTTCTATTCCTTGGACACTTATTTCGATGTCAGCCATATATTCGTTTGTGCGAGGATTTAGAGAAGGAACTGCAGTGCGGTCTTCCTCTGTGAAACGGCTTTGGAAAAAGGTGTTTAGTATTTCAGCTTTACGCGTGTCATTCTCTGTTTCAACGCCTTCATCATCCCGGAGTGTCTAGATATGCTGTTTCGAGCCACTTACTGATTTAACGTAAGACCAGAACTTCCTAGGATTTTCTGTCAAGTCGGTACATAGAATTTTACTTTCGAATCCACTGAACGCTTCACGCATAGCCCTGCTTACGCTAACTTTGACATCGTTTAGCTTCTGTTTGTCTGAGAGGTTTTGGCTGTGTTTAAACTTGGAGTGAAGCTCTCTTTGCTTTCGCAGTAGTTTCCTAACTTTGTTGTTGTACCACGGTGGGTTTTTCTCGTCCCTCACAGTTTTACTCGGCACATACCTGTCTAAACGCATTTTACGATTGCCTTGAACTTTTTCCATAAACACTCAACATTGTCAGTGTCGGAACAGAAATTTTCGTTTTGATCTGTTAGGTAGTCTGAACTCTGCCTTCTATTACTCTTGCTAAACAGATAAACCTTCCTCCCTTTTTTATATTCCTATTAACTTTCATATTCAGGGACGCTGCAACGCCGTGCTGGATCCCAACGGCCTCGTATCACTAGCAGTCGAGATGACAGGCATCTTATCCGCCTGGCTGTAACGGATCGTGCAGCCACGTCTCGATCCCTGAGTCAACAGATGGGGACGTTTGCAAGACAACAACCATCTGCGCAAACAGTTCGACGACGTTTGCAGCAGCGTGGGCTATCAGCTCGGAGACCATGGCTGCGGTTACCCTTGATGTTTCATCACAGACAGAAGCGCCTGCGATAGTGTACTCAACGACGAACCTGGGTGCACGAATGGCAAAACTTCATTTTTTTCCGGATGAATCCAGGTTCTGTTTATAGCATCTTGATGGTCGCATCCGTGTTTGGCGACATCGCGGTGAACGCACATTGGAAGCGTGTATTCGTCATCGCCATACTGGCGTATCACCCGGTGTGATGGTATGGGGTGCCATTGGGTACACGTCTCGGTCACCTCTTGTTCTCGTTGATGGCACTTTGAACAGTGGACATTACATTTCAGACGTGTTACGACCCGTGGGTCTACCCTTAATTCGATCCCTGCGAAACCCTACATTTCGGCAGTATAATGCACGACTGCATGTTGCAGGTCCTGTACGGGTCTTTCTGGATACAGAAAATGTTCGACTGCTGCCCTGGCCAGCACATTCTCCAGATCTCTCACCAATTGGAATCGTCTGTTCGAGCAACTGGCTCGTCGCAATACGCCAGTCACTACTCTTGATGAAGTGCGGTGTCGTGTTGAAGCTGCATGGGCAGCTGTACGTGTACACGTCATCCAAGCTCTGTTTGACTCAATGCCCAGGCGATTCAAGGCCGTTATTACGGCCAGAGGTGGTTGTTCTGGGTACTGATTTCTCAGGATCTATGCACCCAAACTGCGTGAAAATGTAATCACATGTCAGTTCTAGTATAATATATTTGTCCAATGGATACCCGTTAATCATCTGCATTTCTTCTTGGTGTAGCAATTTTAATGGCCAGTAGTGTAAAATCTTAAACACTCAGACCACCAATATACGAGGGATGTTCAATAAAGAATGATCATAATTTTTTTTTTTTTGACAACAAGTCTTTACTCATCCTCAAAATTTTGATGGTCGTTCTCAAAGTAGTCTCCCATGAATGTGATGCACTTGTCCCAGAGCCGGCTGAAGTGGCCGAGAGGTTCTATGCGCTCCAGTCTGGAACCGCGCGACCGCTACGGTCGCAGGTTCGATTCCTACCTCGGACATGGATGTGTGTGATGTCCTTAGGTTAGTTAGGTTTAAGTAGTTCTAAGTTCTAGGGGACTGATGAGATCAGCAGTTAAGTCCCATAGTTCTCAGAGCCATTTGAATTTGTCCCAGCGTTTCTGTCAGTCTTCAAATACATACTGGAAACCATTTTTTGAGAGGTCCTTCAAAATCGCCTCCGCAGTTTTCACCACTGCTTCTGATGATTGAGAATGCCTCCCACGATGACGTTTCTTCATGAAAGTGAATAAAAAAAATAAAATAAATATGGACTATAGGGAGGGTGAGGGATGCACTTCACGTTGATTTTTGCAAGATATTCAGCAACAACATTGGCAATATGCGGCGGCGCATTATCGTGGTGCAGCATCCAGCCTGGTCTTTTGGGCCTGATATGGACTTGCAATGTTTTCAGGACATTCCTGTAGTATTTTCCAGTTACTGATGTGTGTGCAAGTACAACATGCTGATAAACACCTCATGAATATCAAAGAATGAGATGAACGTAACTTTCCCAGTAGAAGCCACAGCTTTTGCTTTTTTGGGGGTTGGTGATGAAGGGGGTTTTCACACTGAGCTTTGCTGTTTGGTCTCAGGATCAAAATGATGTAGCCAAATTTCATCAGCAGTGATTACATTTGGAAGAAGCTCCGGATCTTCCTCTAAAGTCAACTTCAACTGCATGCAGACCTGCACGCCAATGTCCCTTTATTTTGGGAATCAACAGTCTTGGAACCTATCGCGCACAAACACGTGTCATGTGTAATTTTTCTGTCACCAACGTGTGGGTGGCACCCAGTGAAATGTTCAGAATTTCAGGAAGTGATCTTAAGGTAATTCGTCGATCCTCTCTCACAATGACAGCAGCAGGGTCGATGTTTTCTTCCGTAAGAGTAGTAACAGGAGCACCGGGTCCACCTTCCATTGAAATTGTCTCCCCTCTTTAAACATTTAAAACCACCTTCGAGCTGTGCTGTAGGGAAGAATAGACTCTCCATAGGCCTCCTGTAACATTGTATAAGCCTCAAATGAAGATTTGTTGAGACGAAAGCAGAATTTCAAAGCCGCATATTTTTCCTAGCGTTTTGCCTCCATTGCAGTGGTAGGCGATACTGAACGTGTCTGACCTTGCCTGCCTCTCACAGGTGGGAACCAGGAGTCCCAACAATGAAACTACTATGACGTGTTTGTTGCACATTAAGCTAACAGAATATCATAGGATTAAATTTTGAAGCGAGAAATTATGGCCATAAAAATTATGATCATTCTTTATTGAACAGCCCTCGTATATGAAGTAAATCGAATATTCTTCCAAAAACCCATTTTTATTGACATTCAAAATTCCAGATTTTTGGTCTAGCATGACAAAAATAAGAAAAACGTAAAAAAATGTACTAAAATAAGTCAAAAACTACAACTTACATTCAGATTTTCATCAAACTGAACAAAATCTCAAAAGTCATTTTGAACGAGCCTGAACAAGCCTGAATGAGCCCCATGTAGGCCTGTACAGATTTAAATCATACATAAACATCTGTTGTACGAACATGTCAGTAGCAGAAAATAACAAAAATAGAAAAGTAAACAAATTAACAGCAAAGTTTACCTAACTCATCAATAAATATGCCATAAACCTATTTTACACGCTTAGAACGCAGCACGACTACCACTAACCATTAATAAACTAACCTAGCCTTTGTTCAGAAACACGGAGCGTTCCGGCATGACATACTGGGAGGCCTGGGGGAAGCTGTTACGAATTCTAATTAGCTGTGCGGGGGCGTCGTATTGACAGTGTGTTTTCCATTGGCGGATGAAAACCTCACAGAGTTAACGTCATCCATTTGTCATGGAAAATTTCCGCTATATCTCGTATCGACATAATTCTGTATGCGTCCCAATGCTGCTGTGGTGGCGCGTTTGCTATCGCCATGTCTCCTGTCTATTGAGGTTCTCCAGAACGACTTATATACAGAAGTGAATGTGTTATGATAGCCATGTGGAATTCAAATATCTTTTCCCGGTATCCTAACTCATTATTTATTTTTGTTATTGTGTCACGAAAATTGTGATAGTTCCTTCAACACCCTTCACCTAGTTAGTTTCAGTGTTCTCTTTCAATTGAAATAGCACTCCATTTTCAGTCATCGTCAGGTAGACGAGAAGACGTACTCTGATAAACTAACGTAGATGTTGCGCTGTGATAATTTTAAAAGTCTCCAAAGAAAACTGCAAAGGCAAATGTGACCATTTCATCGTATAATTTTGGAACTGTAGTTCTTCATCATGCTAATGGTTTCTTCCGTGCCTACTTGATAGAAAAAGTCATATTTATGAACGAGAAACACTAACTAAGAATATTCTTTACCTCGAATACTGCAAAATACTTATAACTTTATCGTTCAAATAATATTGTTCGTTAATATAAACTGACCAAAAAATAGTGAAGTGCCCAGAAGGGGAGGAGGAAGCGAAATGAAACTGCACGTGTTGGAAGGGTATGTGATGTTACTGCAGTAGTTGCAAAATCGGGTCAAGTTGACGAAGAACTTGGCTATATGAGCTCACTTTCAGTATGATGTTGCACCCCTTCTGGCCTGGAAGCACTTACTGATTCGGTTGGGAAGAGTGTCATATAACCATTGCATTCTCTCCTAAGGCAAGCTGGCTCACGTCTTATGTACCTGGTCCTTGATATCGTGGATACTGGCACTACCACGGAGTTCACATCCGAGCTGATCACACATATGTTCAATAGGAGACTGATCTGGCAATCATGTTGGCCACGGGAGTGCCTAGACATGTCATGTATTTACGAGCGTTGTCTTGTTGAAGTATGGCACCGCGATACTGTCAAATGGAGAATTAACACATGAGGATGTAGGATGACCGTGATATACCATTATGCCTTAAGAGCCACTTACGTCACTACCAGCCGTGACCTGATGTCATACCTGATGGGTTCCTACACCGTATCACAGGGACTGACGCAGCTGTACCTCTTCAAAACATTGGAACAATGGGACCTTCCCTCAGGCCGCCAGCGTACTCGCCAACAATGGTCATCCGGGGCAGTGAAGAACTGCGATTCATCGGTTAACGCAATGCTACGACATTCACCAGCAGTTCATGCATCCCTGTTACGGCATCACTCCGAACGTACTCGTTTGCGTTATGGTGTTAGCAGTAGTCTGCTCATGCAGCGATAATTCTCTGGTCCAGCTGCTTCTAGTCTCCGCCGAATTGTTTTGGATGACGCAGAATGTTGTAGGAAATCTATTACTTTTTCTCCTATTACAGGCGGAGATGTGAAGTAGCTACGATGAACTTGGTGCACTACATGACGATTCTCTCTCATGGTGGTCAGATATGTTCGACCGGAACCTTGACGACGAGTATACATGTCCTCACTTTCGCGTGCAGTCAATCATCGGGCCAGTGTCACATACGAATGCTCCACAAATCAGGATAGTACAGGATTCGAGGAAAGGCCGCTGGACCTGATGGGATACGAGTTCGATTTTACGCAGAGTACGCGAAGGAACTTGCCCCCATTCTTGCAGTGGTGTACTGTAAGTCTCTAGAGGAGCGTAGCGTCCCAAACGATTGGAAAAGGGCACAGGTCATCCCCGTTTTCAAGAAAGGACGTCGAACACGTTGCTATTCACAGTATACATAAATGACCTTGTGGATGACATCGGAAGTTCATTGAGGCTTCATTGAGGCTTTTTGCGGATGATGCAGTGGTATATCGAGAGGTTGTAACAATGAAAAATTGTACTGAAATGCAGGAGGATCTGCAGCGAATTGTTGTACGAACATGTCAGTAGCAGAAAATAACAAAAATAAAAAAGTAAACAAATTATCAGCAAAGTCTACCTAACTCATCAATGGTGCAGGGAATGGCAATTGAATCTCAATGTAGACAAGTGTAATGTGCTGCGAATACATAGAAAGATAGATCCCTTATCATTTAGCTACAATATAGCAGGTCAGCAACTGGAAGCAGTTAATTCCATAAATTATCTGGGAGTAGGCATTGGGAGTGATTTAAAATGGAATAATCATATAAAGTTGATCGTCGGTAAAGCAGATGCCAGAAGAATCCTAAGGAAATGCAATCCGAAAACAAAGGAAGTAGGTTACAGTACGCTTGTTCGCCCACTGCTTGAATACTGCTCAGCAGTGTGGGATCCGTACCAGATAGGGCTGATAGAAGAGATAGAGAAGATCCAACGGAGAGCAGCGCGCTTCATTACAGGATCATTTAGTAATCGCAAAAGCGTTACGGAGATGATAGATAAACTCCAGTGGAAGACTCTGCAGGAGAGACGCTCAGTAGCTCGGTACGGGCTTTTGTTAAAGTTTCGAGAACATACCTTCACCGAAGAGTCAAGCAGTATATTGCTCTCTCCTACGTATATCTCGCGAAGAGACCATGAGGATAAAATCAGAGAGATTACAGCCCACACAGAGGCATACCGACAATCCTTCTTTCCACGAACAATACGAGACTGGAATAGAAGGGAAAACCGATAGAGGTACTCAAGGTACCCTCCGCCACACACCGTCAGGTGGCTTGCGGAGTATGGATGTAGATGTAGATGTAGAAAATTAGGTCCTTTCAAACTCTGTCAGAGGCTGATAACACTTTGTCACACAAGTAAGCGGCATCACCGTACCCGTCAAAGTAATCACTGAACATCTTGACGCTGTTCACGCCCCTTATATATCCTACCAGATCTGGTAACATCATTAAACACGAATAAAGCTAATGCATTCTGGCAGCCGTTCTATCACAGAGAATTGCAACTCCAGTCATTTACATACTCGCCTATGGTGTGTACGTGTACGAAGCTACATTCCCATTCGACCATGTCTCCTGGGTGTTTAACTGTTTTTGTCAGAAATTGTACTAAGATTTGTTTAGTGAGAAAAGCATCAATTTTTTACTAGCTAGTGCCTATTTCTTTTACTACAGAACAAATCTCACTTGTTGTATTAAGAATGGTTTTACACAATTAGATAGTAGAATAGGTGAATAAGTAAAACAAGGAGGCCTCTAGTTTTGAGCACTTACTTGGATTGATTCTCCTTCCGAGGAAATGATATCTGTCATCTTGTTGTACTCTATTTCGTGAAATTTTACGTAGCGAATGTTGTCAAAAATAGACAGCAAGTGGTTCTGGATGGTGTGCGAATCCGAGGCTTGCCCCAGGATCTCCAGCAGCGCAGGGTCCGAAACGAAGAAGAACCGTGGAAACATCGTTCTCTTCTTTTCGAGGTAGCTGATGAAGAAAGACATCATGATTTTGAATAGCCTGAACCTATCTTCTTGTTCAAACATTCTCATTATTACACGAGAGAACACACTTTTTGTCTTTGTTTCACTTCCGCAAAAAAATGGGCAAAGTGGGTATTTCTTGAATAACAAAGGCTCAACATTTGTCTGGCTGTATCGCAGAATTTAAACAGTGAATTGTGTAAAGAGAAAAAAGAGCAAAAGGGAAAAAGAGTTCCTAACGGTAAGATATATTTCTTCCAATCGACAGAAATTGTTACTTATCTTCAAATGATGATTCACCAATAGCGACTATACAATCTGCGACTATCCTACGCCGAACGTACTCTTCACAGACTATCACATAACTACTATTTATGCAACTAAAAACTCATTATCGGTAAGTAACTAATGTAACTGTGTGTGCCGGATTTTAAGAAAGCTGCCTAGGTTATGTTTATCCATTTCTTAACTATTAAACACTAAAACTAGCAAAACACTATGAATTAATGATTAAGTACTTAAACTGAACGATGACAACTGGAGCCTCAATTAATACTCTCCGACATATTACTTTTCGTCATTAGTGCATTGCATTTGTTGTGTTTTACCATTAAATTAAAAATGACGTTTTCACGTCGGAAAACAATCGAAAATTGCAGCGGTGATGTTTTGGAATTGGCATAGGGAGAGAATTATTTCGAATTATAAGTTTATGTTTATCCTAGTGTCCGCAAAGTACTAAGGACAAATTCTTGCCATGATTGAAGCTGACAGTCTAAGCAGTATAAAATTGGGGTTCAGCTTCTTTAACATGTTCGATGCAGACGAGACATAAAAATGGTGACGATGGGAGCTATACTAAAAGTACGAGGCGTATTTTTTAAGTAAGTACCGTTTTGAAATTAAAAAAAGACGTGCTAAGATATCTCAATAATTTTATTTTTACATGAAAGCCTGCACCTTAATCTACTTTTCTACATAATTTCCGTCAATATTGAGGCACTTTTCATACCGTTGTACCAGTTTTTGAATACTCTCCTCATAGAAGTCTGCCGCCTGACTTGTTAACCACTGCATCACCACTGTTTTGTCTTCGTCATCGTCTTGAAGACGCTGACCGCCCAGGTGTTTCTTCAAGTGCAGGAACAGATGGTAGTCGCTGGGTGCAAGATCGGGGCTGTACGGAGGATGATCTAGAGTTTCCCATCGAAAAGATGTGATGAGATCTTTGGTCTGATTCGCCACATACGGACGGGCATTGTCTTGCAGCAAAAATATGCCCTTGCTCAACTTCCATGGACTGTTGCTTTAATTCTGGTGTGACGTAGGCCGCCCATGTTTCATCGCCCGTAGCAGTTTGGCTCAAGAAATCATCACAGTCGTTGTGGCACCGCTCAAGGAAAGTCAATGCACTGTCTAAACGTTTGGTTTTGTGCCCATCCGTCAACATTTTCGGTACCAAACGTGCGCACAATTTTCGGTAATTTAAGTGCTCGGTCACAATGCCATACAAAACACAACGAGAAACATTAGGAAAGTCATCCCGCAAGGAGGAAATCGTGAAGCGTCTGTTTTCTCTCACCTTATTATCCACTTCCTGCACCAAAATTTCATTAATGACCGAAGGACGCCCACTCCGTTGTTCATCATGCACATTTGTGCGGCCATCTTTAAATGCTCTCACCCACTTTCTTACCATTCCATCACTCATAATGTTTTCTCCGTAAACTGCACAGATCTCACGATTAATATCGATCGCTTTTAGGCCTTTAGCACTAAGAAATCTTATAACAGCCCGTACTTCACAGTCGACGGGACTCTCGACTATCGGAGGCATCTTAAACACTCAGTACACAACGGTAACAAGGAAGATTCAGACTGTAATGGCGTCAGTGCGTAGATTAAGGTACAGGTTTTCATGTAAAAATAAAATTATTGAGATATCTTAGCACGTGGTTTTTTAATTTCAAAACGGTACTTACATAAAAAAACACCCGTCGTATTACAATTAGTTTCGAGTGCTGCTATCAGAATCTGCCATAAGAGCCGGATGCGTTAGGTAAACTGAGCAAAAAAGTCTTAAGCAACCATGATTTCCTACATAGGATGCGAAGTTTCCCGCCTAACTGGCGTTCACCACAGCCATGTCATTCAGCCGCTATCGTGAGACAGAAAACATTGAGGATCTATTATGTAGTGGTTGGGTTGTCCGCTGTCAACAAAACCAGTTGATTGCACTATTTTAAACACTGAAAAATATGGCGTGGGTGTAACTGCCGTTCCTGTATTAATTTACACACAGTACTTCACCTACCGTACATTGTTGGGAAACGCGTACATAATGAACACATTTATTACATCATATTCTATGACATGTTTTAATACGTAATTTCAACTGAGTCTTTTCAGAACCATGTTTGCTTATATCAAATTGATACGCTTCTCATAATCCACCATTAATGAGTGTATCATAATTTTTTTTCATTAATTGAATTTCGATTCCCCCCGAAGGGGTGCGGGCTGGCAGCAGCTTAGTACGCTGCTCTACAGCCTACAGACTTTTTAAAACGTAAGAAGAAAAGAAACAATAAAAGCAGGCGCTAAAACGGCGACTTAAATTGTAAAACGGCGGAAAATTGTGGAAAGTTAAAACATAAAGCAAAGGGGTTGGCAATGCTAATAAAATACACAGGTATCAGACAGGTAACACAGTAGACACACAATTAAAAAAACATGGCGACAGTCTGGTTTCTGTTTGCAAGAAATAAAAAAATCACACCCAGCGACAATATGATGTCCGTTCGCAACACTTCCCAAAAGACGCACAACACTGTAAAACACTGCACGAAAATGTCGGCACAAAGATGAAAATCCCTAGCCAAGGGCAGATGGGGAGGGGGGACCTGGACAGATGTGGGGGAAAACAAGGAGGGAGGAGAGGAAAAAACGAAAGGGAGAGGACTCATAAGGGGGGATAGGGGCAGGGCAGATGCGAGAGGGAATGGGAAAAGGCAGAGGAGGGAAATGCAAAAGGACTCGGGGGAGAGAAGGGGGGCAGAGAGAGGGTAGGTGGGGAAAAAAGAGGATGGTAGGGGGGGGAGAGGGAGCCCAGGAAAAGGACAGAGGAAAGGAGGGGGAGTGAGGATCAGAGTTAATAGGAGGGATAAATGGAGGGAGAGAGGGCATCATCTGGGAGGGGGAGTTGATGGAAGCCACCTTGGGAAAGGAGATGAAGGGTGTAGAGATGGAGGGTAGGGGGGACACAACAGTGAAGACGTGGCAGGGGGCGGGGATGGGAGAGGAGAGGAGCAACCAGGGGGTGAGGGGAATCAAGGCGGCGGGAGGTGTAGAGTATGCGGAGATGTTCAAGGAATAGGAGCAGATGGGGGAAAGGAATGAGGTCATAGAGGATCCGCGTGGGGGACGGGAGGCATATACGGAAGGCGAGGCAGAGTGCATGACGCTCAAGGATCTGGAGGGACTTATAGAATTTGGGAGGGGGGGGGGCAGATATTCAGGTCAGGTGGGACTGGCATATGTATCACCATTGCAGAAACACCCTTTATATGAATTCGATGTCAGGCTGCGTGAGCCACATACTCGAACTGTTTGCTCACCATATCGTTGTGTGGACGGAAGTGTCATGGTTATGTGAAAGGAAATCAGCTGAGAGCTTCAGTAGGTACATCCCCACACTCAGTCTCATTGGATATACAGGGTGAACATTAATAAAACCGACAAACTGCAGGGACGGATTCCTGACTGGAAAAGGAGGAAACATGGCCCTATGAACATTTGTCCGGAAATGCATCGTTGCCACGGTAGATGGCTCTGACGAATGACAGTCCCTCTGACCATGTGTCGTATATTACTTGCGTGTTGGAGGCTGTGTGATTGACTCAGCGTACCGTGAGTAACAGCATGGTCCGGCATTCATGTCGGAACAAGCCGAGATGGTGTTTGTGTACGACTAAGCAGATAGTAACGGAGAGGCAGCACAGCTATACCAAAGGAAGTACCTCACACACACCAGCCGCATCACACAACGTTTCAAGTCCTTTTTGGGAGTTTCTGTGATCGCGAGCCCTTCAAAAGAGACGAACGAGTAGGGAGGCGGTGGACTGGCGCACGCCATATTTGGAGGACCGTGTTCTAAAGGACAGTGAGAAGAACCCTAGAACAAGCTCAAGACAAATGGCCTGCCAACATCATGTAAGCTATAGTACGATTATGTGTATTCTGCATGACAACCGCTACTATCACTACCACCCGAAACGAGTGCAGGGATTATTCCCTCTACGGGAAGGATTTTGTCGATGGTTTTGGCACCAGATCATCACAATTATGGGATATATGCCATCAGTCCTTTTTACCGACGAAGCAACCTTTACCAGTCTGCATAACTGTCATTTTTGAGCTACAGACAATCCTCGGGGAATGGTTGAGAAGTCTCATTGGCGCCGGTTCGGCATCAACGTGTGGGGAGGGATTCTTGGCGACCGTACTTGGACCCGTTATTATTCCACAACGCCTCGACGAAGGAACGTATCTGGACATCCTGCGGAATACTCTGCCTGGGCTACTTCAGAATGTGACTTCGGCAATACGACCAGTTACGTGGTGTCTGCATGACGGAGCATCATCATATTTCCGAATTACAGATCACCTACACCTCAAGAACATCTTCCACGGACCTTGGACAGGACGCGGAGGCCCCGTAGCATGGCCTGCTAGATCACCGGACTTAAATCCCCTGGATTTTTACCTCTGTGGAAATCTGAAAAGCGTTGTGTATGCTAAACCAGTTCCTGATGTGCAGACTCTTCAACAGTGTGTTCACGACGCCTGTGACGCTATTGAGAGAGAGGTCGGGACTTGGGAAAGAGTGCGGCAATCCATGATGCGACGTGTGATTTTCACCTTATGTAGTTAAGCATAATGAATTATTTCGAAATTTTTTTAGCTCTTTAGTGTATCTCCTAATAATACCCTGAACAAGACCCTTGTTTCAAGGAAAGAAGAACGGTGAAACTTTAAAGTCCATCGACGAAATCAGTAGTGACGGAGCGCTAGTTCAGAATGACAAGACTTATAGACTGTGTGTGATTGCGAAAGAACCTTCACAGCTTCCGCACTGAATGATTGAAGGGACGATAGGAAACGAATTCGTGTCCAGTCTGCTAACCTTGGCGCCGACTTGATCGCCAAGAACACTTTTCCCCATATTCTCGACTACTGCCGAGTGCTTAAAATTTTCACTGATTACATGTAAACTTGATGGCCGATGAAATCTAGCGATGTGCTGTTAGATTTGTGATTAGTTACTGCGAGCGTTTTATGGATTGTAAGTACACTGTTTAGGTTTTATATTGGTAACGCCACGTAGCGCTCTGTATGAAAATCACTGGCTGTGCTGTGTGCAGTCTGTGGCTGGTTTGCATTGTTGTTGGCTATTGTAGTGTTGGGCAGTTGGCTGTTAACAGCGCGTAGCGTTGTCCAGTTGGAGGTGAGCCGCCAGCAGTGGTGGATGTGGGGAGAGAGATGGCGGAGTTGTGAGAGCGGATGATCTGGACAGAGACAGTAAATTTGTGAGACTGGATGTCATGAACTTATATATATATATATATATATATATATGTGATTGAAGGGACGATATATATATATATATATATATATATATATATATATATATATATATATATATATATATATGTATGTATGTATATGTATAATATGACTTTTGAACAATATTAAGGTAAATACATTGTTTTTTCTCTATCAAAATCTTTCATTTGCTAACTATGCCTATCAGTAGTTAGTGCCTTCAGTAGTTTGAATCTTTTATTTAGCTGGCAGTACTGGCGCTCGCTGTATTGCAGTAGCTTGAGTAACGAAGATTTTTGTGAGGTAAGTGATTTGTGAAAGGTGTAGTTTAATGTTAGTCAGGGCCATTCTTTTGTAGGGATTATTGAAAGTCAGATTCCGTTGCGCTAAAAATATTGTGTGTCAGTTTAAGCACAGTCATGTAAAATTTTTCTAAGGGGACGTTTCAGGATATACTCAGAGAACTTTCAAGGGTTATCTTTGGAAGGAAGACGGTTAATTTGTTTTGTTTGTGTTTGCGGTACCCAGTTGGAAAAGATAGAAAATCGTTATTCGACACGCGCTGTGAAGTGCTTTTACGGTTACCACCATAAATCTTACATCTGGAGTGTAAAAAGCCATACAACAATGTGAGAGTCTTAACGATACGAATAAAGAACATTCATTGTCCTTGGTGGATTTCGTAGTTCACATTTGTATATACACACATCAAAAAAGTTTTGTATCACCGCGGTTCCCAGAACTCTTGAAGATAGACGTTGACTGTTCATCTACATCTACATCTACATGGTTACTCTGCAGTTCACACTTAAGAGACTGGCAGAGGGTTCATCGAACCATTTTCATACTACTTCTCTACCATTCCACTCTCAAAGGGCGCGTGGGAAAAAGGAACACCTAAATCTTTCCGTTAGATCTCTGATTTCTCTTATTTTATTATGATGATCATTTCTCCATACGTAGGTGGGTGTCAACAAAATATTTTCGCATTCGGAAGAGAAGTTGGTGATTGAAATTTCGTAAATAAATCTCGCCGCAAAGAAAACCTCCTATGTTTCAGTGACTGCCACCCCAACTCGCGTATCATATCAGTGACACTCTCACCACTATTACGCGATAATACGAAACGAGCTGCCCTTGTTTGCACTTTTTCGATGTCCTCCGTCAATCCTACCTGATAAGGATCCCAAACTGAGCAGCAATATTCCAGCAGAGGACGGACAAGTGTAATGATATTGTATCACAGACACAGTCCCTTTGACTGTTCAGACCTGTCACTAAACCCGCCCAAAGATGTAACAACCATGCATGAGCAGCGCCTATTAGACAGAGGGGTCCGACAGCCGATCAGTTCCAGTCATTCCACCAGGAAGGAGGTACACGGCTTGTCTGTAGTTCAACCATGCCTAGACGGTTAATACCGCGGTTCGATCGCGTCCGCATTGTTACTTTGTCACGGGAAGGGCTCTCAACAAGGGAAGTGTCCAGGCGTCTCGGAGTGAAACAAAGCGACGTTTTTCGGACATGGAGGAGATACAGAGAGACAGGAACTGTCGACGACATGCCTCGATCAGGCCGCCCAAGGGCTACAGCTGCAGTGGATGACCGCTACCTACGGATAATGGCTCGGAAGAAACCTGACAGCAACGCCACCATGTTCAATAATGCTTTTCGTGCAGCCACAGAACGTCGTGTTACGACTCAAACTGCGCGCAATAGGCTACATGATGTGCAACTTCACTCCCGACGTCCATAGCGAGGTCCGTCTTTGCAACCACGGCACCATGCAGCGCAGTACAAATGGGCCCAATAACATGCCGAATGGACCGCTCAGGATTGGCATCACATTCTCTTCATCGACATGCCTTCAACCAGACAATCGTTGGAGACGTGTTTGGAGGCAACCAGGTCAGGTTGAACGCTTTAGACACACTGTTGGTTGGTTGGTGGGAGGAAGAGACCAAACAGCGAGGTCATCGGTCTCATCGGATCAGGGAAGGATGGGGAAGGAAGTCGGCCGTGTCCTTTCAAAGGAACCATCCCAGCATTTGCCTGGAGCGATTTAGGGAATTCACGGAAAACCTAAATGAGGATGGCCGGATGCGGGACTGAACCGTCGTCCTCCCGAATGCGAGTCCAGTGTGCTACCACTGCGCTACCTCGCTCGGTAGACACACTGTCCAGCGAGCGCAGCAAGGTGGAGGTTCCCTGATGTTTTGGGGTGGCATTATGTTGGGCCGACGTACGCCGCTGGTGGTCATGGAAGGCGCCGTAACGGCTGTACGATACGTGAATGCCTTCCTCCGACCGATAGTGCAACCATATCGGTACCATACTGACGAGGCATTTGTCTTCATGGACGACAGTTCGCACCCCCATCGTCAACATCTTGTAAAAGACTTCCTTCAGGATAACGACATCGCTCGACTAGAGTGGCCAGCATGTTCCTCAGACATGAACCCTATCGAACATGCCTGGGATAGATTGAAAAGGACTGTTTACGGAGGACGTGATCCAACAACCACTCTGAGGTATCTACGCCGAATCGCCGTTGATGAGTGGGACAATCTGGACCAGCAGAGCATTGGTGAACTTGTGGATAGTATGCCACGACGAATACAGGCATGCATCAATGCAAGAGGACGTGCTACGGGGTATTAGAGGTGCCGGTGTGTACAGCAGTCTGGACCACAACCTGTGAAGGTCTCGCTGTATGGTGGTACAACATGCCATGTGTGGTTTTCATGAGCATTAAAAAGGGCGGAAATGATGTTTATGTTGATCTCTATTCCAATTTTTTGTACTGGTTCCGGAACTCTCGGAACCGAGGTGATACAAAACTTTTTATGATGTGTGTATATGAGTAAGAAAATTCCGCTGATGATACCACACCGTATGATGATAGTGCGTGTTATTTATCAAAACGCCGATCTCTTTAAATTCTCACATTATGCTACAGTCTGTAAAAATTGTCTTTATGTGAAGAGAAACAGTTTCTTCAACGCAGCTTACAGATGTACAGTGCATATTTATTTATTTGCGGACCTTGCTATTTTGAAAATATACGGTGTTTGTGGCAATAAATTCTGCAAGCATCTGTGCTTGAAATATTTCGTCTTACGCCATTTTCTGTCCCGGTGGACACATTGTTTCCCAGGCAGCGCTTCATATATTGCTTGGGGTTGTGGTAGAGAAATAGTTTTTAGTATTCATATATCTGACGTTTGCGTGGCCGGAATATTTGAGAACTCTGTGTAAGTGCACGTAGCCCAAGTCAAGGGAGAAAATATAGGGGATAAATTCGTGTAGTCGCAGATTTTTGTACAGTGGTAAGGAGGACTGTCGTCAACAACTTACTAAAAATCCTGATCTGCTGAGTGTGAACTTGAAGGTGGCGGTTGGGTGTGGCTTTTAAAGGTCACTTTTTATGTTTCTCTTAAATATCCGGAAAATCACTGCTTCTAGCGAAAATATTTCCCAGCTCAAAATTAAACTAAATTAATTTTCATACGAAAGAGGTCCTATCCATTTTTTCTTTAGAACTTATAATTCCCATATTGTAGGTGATGGAAAAATCACAGCTTATTATATTAAAAACAGTGTTCTAATGGTATGAAATTAATATTTATTGTTAAATGGAGTGGGTTAAGAACAAATATTCAGTGTCCCACATTTAAGTGCTGTAACACCATATTACGGGATAAATTGTATGTGGGGGGGGGGGGGGTGTAACAAGGCAAAAAGAGGTGAGAGGGGCTGAGTTTAGAAGCGTCTGTGGTCATTCACTTCCCACTATATATGGCCAGCAAACTAACAGCGAGCAGGCAGTTCCTCATTCTCTGTACCTCACTACAGCACAAAAGCAACTACAGGGCGTTTCACGAAGTTATACTGACCCTTCTGACGTGAAGTTATTTTGTCTATTCACATAAGAGAACTGGACGGGACATGCTGGGGAGGTACAGTCCGTCCGTCAACTGAAAAGCGATCTGCGTTCGTTATGGGAAAAGTCGCCTTTCTGGAAGAACATCGCAGATGCCGTACAGGATGAATAGGAATCAGTTTCCCCTATAACAGTGTAAAACAGTGTACAGAGGTTTATATAGAATCTGACCATATGTTTCTCTTCCGTTAATATTATTAGCAACTCATCTCTGTATTCAAAGTAGTGTTAACACACTTCCCAGCTGTGCCGGCACACAATGTTGCCAGTGATGCACGAGGCGATCTGCTGAAGGGTCGGTATAGCTTTGTGAAATACCCTGCAGTTGTTTTTTGTGACCTAGTGGGGCAGAGAGAGTGGGGAATTGTCTGCTCGCTGTTCAGTTCGTAGGCGTACAAGGAGAGCAGTGCATGATCACAATCCGCCGGCGATCTCCATTCCTTCACGCGATATCCTCCCCCTCCCCCTCCACCCCCTCTCCCCCCCCTCCCCGTCAGTCCGTCATAACCCATAGAACACAATTTACTCCTTAATATGGTACTACTACACTTATGTGGTACACATATTTGGTATTTGTTCTTAATCCACTTTATTTAGCAATCAAGTTTAATTTCGTAACACTGAAACGCTATTTTTAATAATCTGCGGTTTTTAAATCCCCTGTAATCGAGAAACTACTACTCCTTGAGAAAAAAAATTAATGTGAATTTTCTGTAAGAAATTTAATGTACTTTAATTCAATAATGGGAAATATTTGCGATAGAAGCCGCAGTTCTCGAGATATTCAAGAAAAATATAAAGAAGTGACCTCTCAACTGCTACCCCACTCCCAGGCTTACGCACTACCAGTCAGGAGTTTTATATTTTGTTCACGAAACCCCCATACCACTGCACAAAAATTTGCAATTACACGAAATTTTTTTCCGTACTCGCTTTTTTTGGTTTTCCTTGAATGGGCTAATGACACTTAACGAAGAACCGTGTAAGGCAGTCTTCGTTGGTGTTACAGTTACGCCATTTGTTACAGAATCAATTCAGGCTACACTTAGCAACCAAGCCTAAGTGTCAAATATCTGATGGTCTTCGTTACTTTTGTATTGTTAGCGAAGTGCATTATTAGCTGATAGTGTTGCCAGAATCAGCTATTAAGTTGTAAATTTGATCCATCAGTTTAAAACAGTAGTCCGTTGCAACTTGTAAATAACCTTCTGTCAGAGGTACTCAGTAACTTACGAAACCTAAACTTAATTACCCTAGGCTAGATGGGTGGCAGTATTATGTTTAGATACTGAAACTGCAATGATCACACAGGCAACACGTAAAGAACGGAATTAGGTTCAGGTAGGTGACAACTGCATATTAGGAATAAGTAAACCGCTCGAAAAATCTGATGGCCTTCGTTACTTTTCTATTGTTAGCGAAGTGCAGTATTAGCTGATAGTGTTGCCAGAATCAGCTATTAAGTTGTAAATTTGGTCCATCAGTTTAAAACAGTAGTCCGTTGCAACTTGTAAATAACCTTCTGTCAGAGGTACTCAGTAACTTACGAAACCTAAACTTAATTACCCTAGGCTAGATGGGTGGCAGTATTATGTTTAGATACCGAAACTGTAATGATCACACAGGCAACACGTAAAGAACGGAATTAGGTTCAGGTAGGTGACAACTGCATATTAGGAATAAGTAAACCGCTGGAAAAACGAAGCATAATCCTTTGCAGCGCTGTAGTTCTCCAAATCTGGTGACACTGAAAAGATTTGCATTTTGTGGGGTGGTTTTAAGAACAGCATTGCTTTAAGACGGTTACCTACGTGATCGAAATATTCTGAGCTACGTTGTGTCTCGTGTGCAGAAGGCTTGATGTTCGTTCTTGACACTTTCTCCGTGTTTTAATTTGGATAAATTAAGATTAGGGTTTAGTATCGCGTAAGTCTGTCGATTATCAGAGACGAAGAAAAAGTTGGGATGAGACAAGCCTGGGACAGGATTCGACTGTGGCCATATCAGCGCAACCCCTTGACGGCTTTTGTTGATCATTTAGAAATTTGGAGCAATGTACGGACCCGCTGAGAGACTTCTGGCAGAGCTCGAGCTGTTCCTGGAGGTGCGGCAGCAGCTGCTTCAGCATGTCGTCGCCCACGCAGCACGCCACCACGCCCGGCGTCTCGTGCGCGCGCTGCATGATCTTCTGCCACGACTTGTCGATCTTGCTGAACCTGCAGACAACAGCGTGCATCATGAGTTGCTAGAGCAGCGGTGAACATTCTATTCAAATTTAAAAGGGTAGCAATCCATAAAAACTTATCAGCACTGTATTTAGTCGTGTATCTGTTAAATCATTACTCTACCACAAATCAATAATCAGTAAGTGAAATCAAATTAAGCAGAAGTATTATCAAAAACGAGCTACAAGTTAAATACATTGTGAAATTGAAGCCATTTGAACCTATCACAAGTCTCCATTTTCAAAAGAGGAAAATTGTTTGGACATTAACGAAACCCAGTTAATTTGCAAACATTCCATATTCCATGGTAAAAGACCTTCAGTTTTTTAGGTATAAGATGGTGCACGACCGACACTTTATCTAACTAGATTTAAAAATATATAGAAAATTATCCTCCATAAAACTCTATGACTGAAGAATTAACAATATACTATAAATAGCTCTAAAATATTATACAGCACTTAAATGTGTAGAGATCGAAATATTTACAAATGCTGCACAAAACAAAAGCTCATGTCCAGAAACAACAAAAACTGTGCAAAATCTAGGAAATTATTGCTTAAGGCAGTCTCTTCTGTTCTCTCCTTCATATGATTCTAAAATAAGTCACTAGACTGAAATACCAGCCAAATAAATACAGAAACACGTGTTCCTAGGTACACTATCCTCTACGTCTAACAGTCGCACCGAGTACACGTGACTCGTGGGCAAAAACCGGAGCACTCTGGTATACATCTATGTTTGACGGTCATCTTTTCCTGTACATCTTCATTAGTGTCTTATTATTTTATTTTATGTTTTACAGTCAGTAGAAGTATGTTATAGAAGTCCACTATTACAGAAGATCCTAATAAGGATGAGAGTCTATGACAATGAACTTGACTACATGGTTTAATATTTAAGTGGTTCAAATGGTTCTGAGCACTATGGGACTTAACATCTTAGGTCATCAGTCCCCTAGAACTTAGAACTATTTAAACCTAACTAACCTAAGGACATCACACACATCCATGCCCGAGGCAGGATTCGAACCTGCGACCGTAGCGGTCACGCGGTTCCAGACTGAAGCCCCTAGAAACCGCACGGCCACACCGGCCGGCTTAATACACTCCTGGAATTGGAAAAAAGAACACATTGACACCGGTGTGTCAGACCCACCATACTTGCTCCGGACACTGCGAGAGGGCTGTACAAGCAATGATCACACGCACGGCACAGCGGACACACCAGGAACCGCGGTGTTGGCCGTCGAATGGCGCTAGCTGCGCAGCATTTGTGCACCGCCGCCGTCAGTGTCAGCCAGTTTGCCGTGGCATACGGAGCTCCATCGCAGTCTTTAACACTGGTAGCATGCCGCGACAGCGTGGACGTGAACCGAATGTGCAGTTGACGGACTTTGAGCGAGGGCGTATAGTGGGCATGCGGGAAGCCGGGTGGACGTACCGCCGAATTGCTCAACACGTGTGGCGTGAGGTCTCCACAGTATACCGATGTTGTCGCCAGTGGTCGGCGGAAGGTGCACGTGCCCGTCGACCTGGGACCGGACCGCAGCGACGCACGGATGCACGCCAAGACCGTAGGATCCTACGCAGTGCCGTAGGGGACCGCACCGCCACTTCCCAGCAAATTAGGGACACTGTTGCTCCTGGGGTATCGGCGAGGACCATTCGCAACCGTCTCCATGAAGCTGGGCTACGGTCCCGCACACCGTTAGGCCGTCTTCCGCTCACGCCCCAACATCGTGCAGCCCGCCTCCAGTGGTGTCGCGACAGGCGTGAATGGAGGGACGAATGGAGACGTGTCGTCTTCAGCGATGAGAGTCGCTTCTGCCTTGGTGCCAATGATGGTCGTAT
Organism: Schistocerca cancellata; assembly: GCF_023864275.1. NCBI lineage: Eukaryota > Metazoa > Arthropoda > Insecta > Orthoptera > Acrididae > Schistocerca > Schistocerca cancellata. The sequence goes on along the minus strand of NC_064629.1, from coordinate 872,332,243 downwards.
GCGTGTTTGGCGCCGTGCAGGTGAGCGCCACAATCAGGACTGCATACGACCGAGGCACACAGGGCCAACACCCGGCATCATGGTGTGGGGAGCGATCTCCTACACTGGCCGTACACCACTGGTGATCGTCGAGGGGACACTGAATAGTGCACGGTACATCCAAACCGTCATCGAACCCATCGTTCTACCATTCCTAGACCGGCAAGGGAACTTGCTGTTCCAACAGGACAATGCACGTCCGCATGTATCCCGTGCCACCCAACGTGCTCTAGAAGGTGTAAGTCAACTACCCTGGCCAGCAAGATCTCCGGATCTGTCCCCCCTTGAGCATGTTTGGGACTGGATGAAGCGTCGTCTCACGCGGTCTGCACGTCCAGCACGAACGCTGGTCCAACTGAGGCGCCAGGTGGAAATGGCATGGCAAGCCGTTCCACAGGACTACATCCAGCATCTCTACGATCGTCTCCATGGGAGAATAGCAGCCTGCATTGCTGCGAAAGGTGGATATACACTGTACTAGTGCCGACATTGTGCATGCTCTGTTGCCTGTGTCTATGTGCCTGTGGTTCTGTCAGTGTGATCATGTGATGTATCTGACCCCAGGAATGTGTCAATAAAGTTTCCCCTTCCTGGGACAATGAATTCACGGTGTTCTTATTTCAATTTCCAGGAGTGTATTTAAGTTTAATTCACCAAAGTGATCCCATTTGCGTTACTGTGAAAACAGAGTACATAAACTCAATATGCAGAAGCTACGACTGCTTTCAAAGCACTCCGTCTTCAGGCCAAAAGTGGCCCATTGGGACCATCCGACTGCCGTGTCATCCTCAGATAAGGATGCGGCGGCCGGGATGAGTGCCGGCCACGCCCAACAGCGCTTAACTTCGGTGATCTGACGGGAACCGGTGTATCCACTGCGGCAAGACCGTTGCCCGCTTTCATAGCGTTGCATTATTAATATTTTTCCGGTAAAGTCAAACTTAATAAATGCACCACATTCTCGTGGAAATTAGCAATTCACAACATTGTCATCGTCTAGTCTCAGTTTTTATTCTGTGCCCATACACATCATAAAAAACCTCTTTCAAGCGTACGTCTACGCAAAGAGAATTGATTGTCGAATGATTTTAATGAAAATTATGAAACGATAATTTATTCCATAAAATTTTTGTCCGTACGACAATCTTAAAATTTTCATGGTAAAATCGCTGTCTTTCAGGATTTTCGCTTATGTAAGAAATCCTTAGCGTTGTAATATATATATGCACTTCGTTCATGAAACTACAGCTAGAAGAAAAACCCTTATACTCTCATCTCTAGACGATCATTTAATTATTTCTGAAATTGGAAGTCACACTTCAGAAGCGGTTCACCAGTGGTATTTGCTGATATCTTAGAAATGGTATTTAATGCACAGAGTATACGAATTTATTTTACACAAATTGCAACAAAGGGAGCCCCGTAGGTGGGTGACACTGCAAGAGATGAATCTTTATAACTGCTCTCCTTCAAACTCTACTTCTCTCTCTGTCATAAATGAAAAGGAAAATTATTCAAGGTTCATGAGTTTTGGCGTGGTATAATAATACTACATCACAAATGTGAGTTTGTAAATCAATGTTCGTTTTTGATGCTTTCAAAAATGTGTTTTCACCAGCCGTTTCAGGATCCTGAATTCGTCAGATGCACGTAAGTACCAATTTAGCCTTCATTTGATTTGGAAAAAGCTGGTGTTGGGCCTTTACTGACCGAGAAAACGGGCACTACCGAGTGACTGTGGTCCAGTTCGGTAGGTCTATTGGTAGTTTCATTGCGTGGCAACAGTCGCAGCCTGAAAACAGGACAAAGCCCATGCTGATACAACAGTTCAGCAGAGCGCTTCACATCTGTGTGCAGATGACATGGTAATGGAACAGTCTTCAGGAATCCTCTGCAGTTTGACACACTGCTGCATGACAACAGCTGCACCCAAGTCATCAACCTCTGTTCCAGAGGTTGCCAAGCGACACAGAAAAAGACTTGTTTCGCAGACTCTGCCCATCATCATCGGTACGATACGCAGCCCAATTGTACCCATTCTTATGACGCAGTCCGCCGCTCGTGGTCTCGCGGTAGCGTTCTCGCTTCCCGAGCACGGGGTCCCGGGTTCGATTCCCGGCGGGGTCAGGGATTTTCACCTGCCTCGAGATGACTGGGTGTTTGTGTTGTCCTCATCATTTCATCATCATCCAGGAAAGTGGCGAAATTGGACTGAGCACAGATTGGGTAATTGTACGGGCGCTGATAACCACGCAGTTGAGCGCCCCACAAACCAAACATCATCATCTTATGACGCAGCCACTGCCTCCGTCTCCAGGAATAGAACCAACGACCGCCGTGTGACTGCCTGAGCTCAGGCAGCCAGCAGTAGGCCACCATCTCACGATCCAAGCCTCCCAGTGAATTCCAGCTAGCTCCGCACCGTGGGGACTGTTACCGCCCACTACTGCCCGCTACCACCCGTTACCATCTGCTGCTGCTCTACAGGCTGCAGTTCAGTGTTAGTCACTAGGGTAACTCTATTGGGCCCACCTGCCTAGCCCTGGCTTCCGGGCGCCTCCTTGCCGTCCCACCACCTGTCTCACGCTACTGGCACTTCCGTGCCAGCATGCCTGGGTCTGACAGTCATCGCAAGTGGCGGCTCGTAAGTATACCTTCTGGATGTTCACAAATTTTTAGGTTCTCATAAATATGAGAGTGCGAAATTAATAGCATTTGCTGTGTAAGGGTTGTGCTTATCAACACATTTGCACAACAATAGCCACTGCCAATAATAATAATAACAGTAATAATAATAATAATATGTATAACTTGTCTGAACAAAGAAAAAATTGTTTTTGTGGAACTGCTGTTTTGTACATAAGTACAGTTTAGGGCAAGAGCGAAATAATGTTTAAGCTTTCGCTACTCTCCGTTTTGAGCGGTGTGCTGATCACACGCCCCTCCTATCCGCATCCTCAACTGAGGATGACACGGCGGTCGGATGGTCCCGGTGGGCCACTTGTGGCCTGAAGACGGAGTGCTACTGCCTGTGCTACTCTCCGTTTTGCATTTCTGTGTAAGTGGGTGTATTCATGCTTTCTTACACTACTGGCCATTAAAATTGCTACACCACGAAGATGACGTGCTACAGAAGCGAAATTTAACCGACAGGAAGAAGATGCTATGATATGAAAATGATTAGCTTTTCAGAGCATTCACACAAGGCTGGCGCCGGTGGCGACACCTACAACGTACTGACATGAGGAAAGTTTGCAACCGATATTTCATACACAAAAATCAGTTGACCGGCGTTGCCTGGTGAAACGTTGTTGTGATGCCTCGCGTAAGGAGGAGAAATGCGTACCATCACGTTTCCGACTTTGATAAAGGTCGGATTGTAGCCTATCGCGATTGCGGTTTATCGTATCGCGACATTGCTGCACGCGTTGGTCGAGATCCAATGACTGTTAGCAGAATATGGAATCGGTGGATTCAGGAGGGTAATACGGAACGCCGAGCTGGATTCCAACGGCCTCGTATAACTAGCAGTCGAGATGACAGGCATCTTATCCGCATGGCTGTAACGGATCGTGCAGCCATGTCTCGATCCATGAGTCAACAGATGGGGACGTTTGCGAGACAACAACCATCTGCACGAACAGTTCGACGACGTTTGCAGCAGCATGGACTATCAGCTCGGAGACCATGGCTGCAGCTACCCTTGATTGCATCACAGACAGGAGCGCCGGCGATGGTGTACTCAACGACGAACCTGGCTGCACGAATGGCAAAACGTCATTTTTTCGGATGAATCCAGGTTCTGTTTACAACATCATGATGGTCGCATCCGTGTTTCGCGACATAGCGGTGGACGCACATTGGAAGCGTGTATTCGTCATCGCCATACTGGCGTATCACCCGGCATGATGGTATGGGATGCCATTGGTTACACGTCTCGGTCACCTCTTGTTCGTATTGACGGAACTTTGAACAGTGGACGTTACATTTCAGATTTGTTACGACCCGTGGCTCTACCCTTCATTCGATCCCTGCAAAACCCTACATTTCAGCAGGATAATGCACGACCGCATTTTGCAGGTCCTGTACGGGCTGCTACCCTGGCCAGCACATTCTCCAGATCTCTCACCAATTGAAAACGTCTGGTCAATGGTGGCCGAGCAACTGGCTCGTCACAATACGCCAGTCACTACACTTGATGAACTGTGGTATCGTGTTGAAGGTGCATGGGCAGCTGTACCTGTGCATGCCATCCAACCTCTGTTTGACTCAATGCCCACGCGTATCAAGGCCGTTATTACGGCCAGAGGTGGCTGTTCTGGGTACTGATTTCTCAGGATCTATGCACCCAAATTGCGTGAAAATGTAACCACATGTCAGTTCTAGAATAATATATTTCTCCAATGAATACCCGTTTATCATCTGCATTTCTTCTTGGTGTAGCATTTTTAATGTCCAGTATTGTATTTTTTTTGGGGGGGCGGGGGGGAGGGGGCAAATATACAAGTTCCCTGACATACGTATTAGGTAAAGAATTAACTTCCAGGCTGAAAATCAGATATTCTTACATTGTAGCCATGTAATAACTTAGCTTACTGTAAAAATATTTATTACATGTACACTTTTAATCACGGTGATTTCATTTCGTCACTTTCTCAGGCAGCGGATCTGCTCTGGGAGACCGTACTTCCATTGTGGCAAACTTTTCCTAGTAATTTTCTTTTCTGTTAGCAGTTAAAACAGATTCAACAGAGTTCACGCTGTCACTGCACACGAATGCCGATTCCTGTGCAGTTAACAACCAACTCCAAACACTAACTGTTGTTTGTGGAAATGATTAAATTCAAGTAGTAGCATCTACCAACATGGTCACTTGACTGAGAATCGTAAGGGGCAAAAGCACACCGTCGTCGATCCAACATTTAAGTAGATACCAGACAAAACAATTGAGACAGCTTTTCCTGAATGTTCATATTTACAATGTTGGCCTTCAGCACAGATAAATTTGAACCACCATAATACCAAGTGATGTCAGAAGCATGAATATATGGTACAGTCTCACAATCGGCGATGCCGTGCTTTATGGTTCCCAGCGCCTCAGATGGATTACAATATGATAAAATCCAAAACTTAATATACTATATTTCATTCAGAATCCCGGTAAAATAGTTTTTGTGATCAGTATAACAACAACATATACTGAGTATAAAGTAATATGAAACGAAAGTAGAAGTTGTTATGATGTCGCAAATTCTTCCCTTATTCGCAATGGAAATACAAATTTGGACTGAATTTTCTCAAATTGAGAACTCAGAAGTAGCGAACTCTGTTTCACTTGGAAAATCTTTCAATAGCCCAGATCACATATACTAATTTTACTCTGTAGTGAGTGAATTCAAATATCTGAGAAGTGAGCTACCATCTAGTGGGATTTATCCCAGGTGGACAAAAGTCTGTTGTAGTGTGCTACCATCTGGTGACAGTGAAGTAAACTTGTAGGAGAGTGCAAGGGGTAACTGTGCACGCCGTTAACAGTGCCCTTTGTTGAGCAATTCCGTATGTACGGGGTGATAAAAAAATCAGTATAAATTTGAAAACTAAATAAAACACGGAATAATGTATATAAAGAGGTAAAAATTGACACACATGCTTGGAATGACATGGGGTTTTTATTAGAACCACCCCATATTGCTAGACCCGTGAAAGATCTCTTGCGGGCGTCGTTTGGTGATGATCGTGTGGCCGGCCGTGGTGGCCGAGCGGTTCTAGGCGCTTCATTCTGGAACCGCGTGACCGCTACGGTCGCAGGTTCGAAACCTGCCTCGCGCGTGGATGTGTGTGATGTCCTTAGGTTAGTTAGGTTTAAGTAGTTCTAAGTCTAGTTGACTGATGACCTTAGATGTTAAGTCCCATAGTGCATAGAGCCATCTGAACGATTATTGAACTTAGATTGAGGATGCCTGGTTTTGTAATAAACATTTTGAAGCGGTGAAATCTGTGACTGATTCGTTTCCGGGAAAACCTTCAGTTTCAGTGCTAGAGGCACAAAATGCTTTCACTGGACCTAAAATCGAAAATGCTCTGGAATCTGTAGCAATTTCGCCTTCCTTGACAGCAACGTTAAAGAGTTATAATCTACCCGAATGTCGTTATAGATTGTTGAGAATGTCAAATACAAGCTGACTGACATTAAAGGTGTGACCGCAAAAGCTGTGGGGGTAGATTAGAGCGGCAGTTTCCCGTCGCAGAGCACGTGGCTGGCGGTTGCTCCGGTGCCGTGGCGAGCGGCTAGAGACTACGCGGTTTGGAAAAACCCGAGCGCTTGGCAGGGGCGTGTCTGCGCGCTTAGAAAAATTTGTATGCTCAAGAAAAATTGATAAAAACCAAACTAAGTGACACGGAGGTGCGAGTTGGCACTCATGGACAGAAAAATATATGAAGCTAAATTATCTATACGCGCCACAAAAATATGTAATACTTTCAAAGTTATTGTTGTCTTAAAAATTGTAAATTTATGGAAGTTCAGAAGCTAATATCTAGGCAATGCTTTGGCTAATTAATATGAACAAACTGTCTACGAATGCGGCTAGTAGAGCTGCATCGAGCAATCATAGCCGATTTGGCATAGTGTGTACCATTTATGAATGGGAGGTCGGAATATGAGATTCGACAGAGAGAAACTGTGTTTTTGGTAATAAATAAATTTAAAGAGACGAAACTAGCGGCAGCATTCTAAAGTTTAAAGAGGTAGATGAGTAATTAAGTATGTATTTTTACTTGTTTATTTATGTTTAGTATAAAAAATCCGGGAAAAGCAAAATCGCGCCACAAGAACATTATTTGTGGAAAAATGGTGGTAGATACAAAAAATTGGACTTAAAATTGTTATTGCCAGAAAAATTTCCATATATTCCAATATATGATATATGTTTTTGTGTTTAGCTTTAGAATATTCGTAATTCTTGTCAAACATTGTTTTGAGTTATGCAGTCGTATCGAGGGTGGAGGGCAGATGGTTTTGAGCGATGCTGAGAGCAGGACGTGCCGCGCATCTGGGGGTAGCAGTGGGTTTCTAGCCACGTTCCGGACAAATACGTATGTAACGACGTTCGAAAGCGATCAAGTGGAGCGCAATATAGTGGTTTAGGACAGCAGACAAGAGTATATTTTGTGAATTGTGAACAGACTGCCGTGTGCCATGATCGAGATACATGAATTTTAAAGTGAAGTGTTGTACCATCAGTTATTAACGGCAGCCCTTACATAAGAGCCCCTCAGACTGCATTTTAAGTGTTTAGTGAATATATCGAAAAATAGAAAGAAACTACTTGTTCAAATTATAAATCAACGTGAGTGACGCAGTATTTTAAATTTCAACGCAATATCTGCATGCATTGTTTTTTTTTTTATTTCAGCTTAAAAACTGAGTTTACGACAGGTGCGAGCTGGCACCCTATGACGAAAAACGTAGCCAAACACTGAGACCAGCCACATCTCAGGGCCGCTCAATTAAGCTGAGTGTAACAAATATATATTATATATTTTCGTGCCATAGCACGTGGGGGCTCGAGCCAGACTATTCAAACTTCAGTGTGTAGTGCCCAAATATCGTCGTAGAGGTGATATTGATCAAAGAGTGGTGAATACTTTCGCACAATTTTGGCGAGTATTCGAAGGTATTGGACTTTTGTTATTACCTGTAATATACTCAGAGGGAGAGGAGGAGAAAATGGTTCAAAAGGCTCTGAGAGCTATGGAACTTAACATCTGAGGTCATCAGTCCCCTAGAACTTAGAACTACTTAAACCTAACTAACCTAAGGACATCACACACATCCATGCCCGAGGCAGGATTCGAACCTGCGACCACAGCAGGCGCGCGGTTTCGGACTGAAGCGCCTAGAACCGCTAGGTCACCGCGGCCGACTGAGACGAGAAGACATTCCAGGAATATTTCCTCCGCTAAAATTTTAACCATCAACGTCCTTGGATGTGGAAAGACCATTTTACTCCTACAAAAACATTCTTTCTGATCGGCGTCATTCTGTGAGTCCAGAGAATTTAGAGAAATACTTGATGTTCCTGGAGCTCCAAAACGTAATGTAAAGTAGGGAACCTTTGCAGTTTCAGTGATAATGGCCATTTTAGTGGACCGATGTGACCGAAAATAATTTTCTTTTACTAGCGCAGTTGAGAATTTCGAAGAAATATGAAGTAGTGTAAACTGAGGCTTCTTACTGAACTTTCCATGTTTCTGGTACGTTTAAGTGCGTTTTAAGGTAATATAGTAGGCTATGGAGTAATTGAGAATCTTATTTTAATTGAAATTATTGTTCTGTACTAAAGATTTAATAAAATATTCTCTTAATATTACACATTTCTTGTATGTTTTATTTTCACTACATAAATATGTAAATATCTTTGGTGTTGATATGAAATAAAAGTGTGGATTCTAGTAATCAGCTAACAAAGAAAAATATCTTATCAGTCCTACCTCTTTGCTTCCTTGGGCAGCTGTTTTGCAATGTCGCCGCCAACGAAGACTGCTTCAAGATAAACCCACATATTCTGGACGAGCAACCAGCGCTCTAGAATTTCGTTGGTGTTGCCTAGATCGTGTACCCACTGTTGAATCTGCTTTCTGAAAGGAGCGTTGTACCTGCAATCAGGAGAGTAACCGTTAAGGCACATAATACAGCATATTCGCAAAGTGAATCGACGAAATATGAATGGAAAGTTTCTCTTTTTCTTACGTGCATAATTAACATAACCACATACTCACCTATTAGACATCAACGAGCCGAGGATCATGAGGCTGTCCTCGAGCTGGCCAATAGTTTCCGCTGTGGTGTCACCTCTGAGAAGTAATTCCCCGCGGTTATTAAATGTCATGAAAGTGAGCTCGTGAGCAGTCCACTCGTTAGTCACCTGACGCAGTTTTGCTTCAATGTCTTTCTCCTTCATTGCTGAGATGCATATATCCTGTGGAACGCATGCCATTGGAAGTACTAATATCCGTTCAAAGTCAGTGGTAAATTCTGCGAGTAGTTAATACCGAAAGTCAACCGGAATAAATTGTGTATCTTATACAATGCTCTTTCTATAGTATTTTCTTTTCAGCAGACAATAATTACTGTCTTGTCAGAATTTCGGTGATTTTTCTTCCAGTAATATTTTCTCATTTCCTGAATTTTGATGTTTTTGTGAGGTAAATGTTACGAGTGTGCAGGAAAACAATATAATTCTTAAAATAAAGAAGAACCACCTTTAGGCACAATCGTGATTTTTTTCAATGCACGAAGTATATCGAGCCCTGGGGCTCATCTTCAGATATTTTGACAATCTACACTGTTTTTTTCAGATTTAGGTTAATTCTGGTCCTGGTAAGATTTCACTGATATGTTACAAAGTGGCACATTGTGAATATAAGTTTACAAAGCTAATATAAATTGAAAAATAACTTCCTCTTTTTAGTAGTGAATATATGATTTTGAAGTACAGTATGAGTAAATATGTTTATGCATATATATACACTTTTCGTCTTACAATACATTTTGTAATCAGAAGTCAAAGCAAGTCAAAGTATTTTAAATGTACTACAAATACACACAAGTAATGTTACAGCTTTACATCTTCTTTGAAATAATTAACACATGTGTATCTGTAGAAATGCTGCATCTTTACATTTGAAATTCTTTGACTTGTTTTGGTTTGTGTTTACAAAATGTGTTGTAGAACGAAATGCGTATATACACTGATAAGCCAAAACATTATGACCACACGTTTAATAACGTGTTAATCCACTTTCCAAAATCATTACAACAGCGATTCTGCTTGGCGTGGATTCTACAGGTCCTTGATAGATTTCCAGAAGTATGGGGCACCAGATGTCTACTCACAGGTCAGTAATTCCCGAAAATTACGGGACTGTGGTTTGTAGGCACGCACCTGGCACGCGATATGTGTTCCAATGTGTACAGATCAGGGGCATTTTCTGGCCAGGACATCAATGTGAGTTCACTATCATGCTCTTGAGACCACTGCAGCACGATTCTGGCCTTGTCTCGCGGAGTGTTATCCTGTTGGAAGACGCCACGCCATCACCATCGGAGAAGACTTCAACCATGAAGGGATACAGGTGGTCCACAGTAATGATCACGTTGTTAACAGCTGTCATGGGGTCTTCTAGTACTACCATAGATATCATAGAAGCCCAACTCAATGTACCCCATAGCATAATCCTGCTCTCGGTGGTGCACGTTTCAAGCAGCAATTCGCCTGGGTGAAGGAGTGTGAGGACCGAACCATCGACTTGTTGTAACAGGATAAGCGATTCATTAGACAGGCGACACGTCATCACGGTGGAAGCTCAGTGATACTGTGCCCACTGCAATCGGAACTGACGATGTCGTTAGGTCGTTGGGTCACTACGGGAACACGTAGGTGTCGTGTGATGTGGAGCTCCATGTTCTACACTGGTCTTTGAACAGTGTGCTCCGAAGAACTTGTGCATGCACCAGCATTGTACTCTGTCGACAGATCGGCTACAGATCTCTACCTATACTGGATTACAGAGTGGGGGATCCTCCAACCTCTAAGTTTTGTGATGAGACGTGTACGTCCAATACCATACCTCCCACTCGTTCTTTCAACTTTGTTCAACCACTTTCCATAGGTGCTCACTACAGTAGTACCCAAACAGCTCACTTGCTTCACCGTTTCAGAGATTCTCGTTTCCAGCCGCAGCGCCATAACAATGTACCTTTTGTAAGAATCCCTTATACCAGTGGATTTCCGAATCTGCGGTCAGTACCTCTTCCGCTTACATTCTTTCCTTCCTGCGTCACGTGCCCGCAACATCACCAGTAGGCATTCAACCTTACCGTGGGCAGCGATCACAATGTTTTGGCTCATCAGTATATTACATAAACATGTTTACTCATACTGTGCTTCAAAATCATATATCCACTACAGGAAACAGTAACTTAGTATTAGTTTTGTAAATTTATATTCACAATGTGCCACTTTGTAATATACCCCTGTAATCATACCAGGACCATGATTAACCTAAATCCGAAAACAAAACCAATGTAAATTGAAATAAAATCACGATTGTGACTGAAGGTGGTTACTCTTTATTTTACAAAAGTAATACAGTCACGGAAGAAACAATGACAGAGACGGATAAAATTAAAACAATACAATTATTTGCCATTAATTCTCCTACCATATAATTGTACGATTATAGGAGGTTTTAATGTGATGACGGTTTTATATGAATGAAAGAGTACTACCTCATTAACCTTTTCGTGGTTGATGGAACACGAATGTCCCACTAAAGTAAGACGCAGTTTTTAGTTTGGGATGTCTATACCTCATATCTGTCTAATACTAGCATGTAGTGAAGCGCTTTCTGAACTTGGAGAAATATACTACGGATCACGGGATGGGTATATATAGAAGGTTGTGATCGATCAAATGAGGCGGCATGTATTTATAGGTGACACAGTGCGTCTGTTTTACGAGAATCACATCAAATCACCATCTTCTCCATTCCAAGAATGTGTGAAATAACTAATTTTATTTCCATACAGTCATTGTTTTGAAACTTTACTACACACCTTAGTAATTCTGCTGGTTTGTTCATAATTTGTATGCCCCAGAAAACTTCATAGAATGTAGAAAACATTGGTGTGTGGTATGTCAAAGAAATATTCAAATTTTATGCTGAAAACTTCTGTGCGATATTTCATGTTTTTTTTCTTTTTTTTCGTCAGGAGATAAAATATGTATTGGTACTGATTTATTTGTTATACTTTTTTCCATAATTGCCACCCTGTAAAAATTAAAACTTTAACTCTGTAGATCCTAAGTTATATAAAAAAATGGATCTAGTTAGGTCCGTGGGACGCTTGCGCCCCACTTCACCGATTTTCAAAACCAGTCAGCTTAAAATTTTGTTCGTGGTGAAAGTGTATTATTTATAACAAAGGAAGACAGTTTTTGACCTTCAATTTTTCAAACATATGCAAAATAAATTTTAACCACGAAAGGGTTAGCCGTAAGTTCGTTGCTTATGATTTCATATATTGTGCTGGAAATTTAATTGGTAAACTTTTGATTAATTCTGTGATCTCTTAAACAAACCGATAAATACTGGAAATATTGCTCATTTACTACAGAATTACTTCAAAAAATTCTGTAAAATGACAGCTGTTCCCAAGAAGGGAACTGAATACTAAGTAACGACTCGTAGACTGAAATAGCAAAGCTAAATCTGCGAACTGCCTCTTCTGTCCTCATATGTTTATTTTCTGTCGTTTAATAACGGTTATAATCTTATGACCCGACTGCCTTGCTTAGTACTAAACATAGCACTCTCTACGCTATGTAATAAAATACAAGATAGATTCAACTACAGTATACTGAATGATATTTTTACCTCAATATCTTCCTTGTTTGGAAGAAGAGGCGCTTCCAGTATATTTTTCAGACAAAATCCTTCGCTGTCGAGCTCGAAGTTATACTTCGTGACTTCCATAATTCGCTGCCAGTGCCTGGGCTTCATCGCCTTGTTGGCCATCAGCTCGAGCAGAGGACACATGTCGTTGAAATCGTCGACGGTTTTCTTGAGAGCGTGGAACGCTGGCCATTCTTTTAGGCCCTTGGGTAACTTGCGGCAACGGTTTTGGAATTCCATAAGTTCGTTATTGATCTCCTCAATGTTGACTTCGACCCACGGGATGTCGTAGTAGCTGCTGACGCGATCGATGACATCATTGTACAGCTTGTAAAGCTTCTGCAGCAAGTTGAGCTCCTTGCGGATCTGGCCCAGCTCGGGGTAGTCCGTGGTGGGCAACCCGAACAGCTCCTCACCGCTCTGGTACGTCTGCAGCTTGCGCCACAGTCCGTCGAAGCGATTCTGTCGTACATAAATTCAGAAGTTCACAAAAATCGCCGTACATTTCAGAATCAGTCTCAATATAACAGTTTTGGATGTGTGACCGTACAATATGTTTGATATGGAACAACTATTCTGCTGCTATAGTGGCTGAAAAGTTGATGCATATTGCAACATGGGACGATCACATCTCAACGGCAGAAGAGGCATGTCATATCATCTTTCAGTACAAAATTTTTCGCATGAGCAAGTAAATTTCTTCAAGAATCAGGAAGAGTATCTTCCACAAAACAAAAAATAACTACGAAAACGAATCAATACAGCACAGCAATAATCAGTTTACACTAACAATGTGTGTGTTGTTACCATTGTAGTTGCATAACATGCGTGTCAGCATCGCGAAAACTTGCTACAGTCGTACTTGTAAAATGGGCTATACCATGAGAGAAGACAGTTGGAATAGTCCGTTTGGTCGAGTAGTGTTAAGACATCAACGGTATAGTGATATAATACACTCATGTTCAGAAGAAACAGAAAGCCTTGAATGACTGAAGATAGGACGTTCATATTAACAGGTTATGTACATTAGTATGTTCTGCAGAAGTAATTAGCATTTCAGTCACCTCAGTTCAGCCTGTATCCCGTTGCCTAGTAGGCGCACGGTTCGCCAGGAGCCATGATAACTTGTTCCATCCATTATGATATCGACTCGTGTAAGGCGGAAATGGCGTCCCGTGATATAGCCATCCAATGCTGCAGTCACTTGGTTCCAAAGAACATTTTTAGTGGTTGGCACTGGTTCACGTCACTGCACTCGCCATTTCATGATATCCAGCACATTTTCGATTGGCGACAAGTCTGGTAATATGGCGGAACCGGGCAAAAGGCTGCCATCCTGTGACACGAAGGCACGTGTTCGTCCAGCAACATGTGGTCGTGCGTTGTATTGCTGAAAAATGGTGTCTGGGATGTTGTACAGAAAGGGTATGGCGAGGGTCACAAGATGCCATTACGTGAGTCATACTGGTCAAGTGCCCTGGATACACACCAACTGTGATATGTGGCTGCACTCAATAGCACCCCACAACATAAGGCCTTGGGTTGGCGCTGTATATCTTCATCGAATGCAGTGACTGTGACGTCCCCTGCCTGCGGCGAACTAAAATGCGGCCATCATTTTCAAACAAACAGAACCTGGCCGCTTCCTAAAACACTATATGATCCCATTCCTGTCCCCAGTGACGTTCGTTTCATACAACATTGCCGTCTAGCATTTTTCTACACATTCGTCAAAGGTAGGCGGAGAAATGGTCGACGCGCACGCAACCCATGCCGTAATAAACGGCGACGGACTGTCACCCCTTATAATTCACGATGTGCTCCACTGTTCACTGTTACTACTGAGCAGAGGAAAACGCAGATCTGTGCTGCAATGCCGTTCGGGTGAAGGGTCGATCTTCTCTGGGGGGGGCGGTCTGGGTGGTGCGACCGGACCCATCTCGTCGTGTTCTACGGGCTTCTGTGAACCATTCTGCACAAACCCGTTGCATTGCCGAAACGCGATCTGCAATTTCCAGGATGGATGCATCACATTCTCTCATGAAAATAATGCGCCCTCCTTAAATTTGACTGTACGACTCGCGCATACGTCTGTGAGGCATCCTGCACGTCTGCTCAAATCAGGGCCTTCCATTACATTCGGTTTATAGCACCAACGAGCACCGCGGGCACATTTTACAGGTAGGTGGTGTTGCGCCGCGATATCGATGTTGTCCTTGAACCCGCCGGTCGACATGGTTCTAGTGCTAATCATTTCCGCAGAACATACTAATGTACATGTCCTGTGAATATGAACATCGTATGTCTAGTCGTACAAGGTGTTCTGTTTTTTTTCTGAACATGAGTGTAGTTTACTTTGTGCAGAAGTTTACGTGAGGTGATACATATATGATTGTTACAGTAAGACCACGGACGACAACTTGTGCCATCCTTGTCAAATTAGACCTGTAAATATGTAAATGCCTGTATATACGAATTACACGGGGCGATCAAAAAGTTTCCGTTTGTGGGCTTTGCTCCAGCGTATATGCAACGTAGCGCGGCTGCGATGTATGTATATAAGCACCAACAACATGTAGGCAAGGGATTAGTATGGTACATCTACATCTACATCTACATCCATACTCCGCAAGCCACCTGACGGTGTGTGGCGGAGGGTACCTTGAGTACCTCTATCGGTTCTCCCTTCTATTCCAGTCTCGTATTGTTCGTGGAAAGAAGGATTGTCGGTATGCTTCTGTGTGGGCTCTAATCTCTCTGATTTTATCCTCATGGTCTCTTCGCGAGATATACGTAGGAGGGAGCAATATACTGCTTGACTCCTCGGTGAAGGTATGTTCTCGAAACTTTAACAAAAGCCCGTACCGAGCTACTGAGCGTCTCTCCTGCAGAGTCTTCCACTGGAGTTTATTTATCATCTCCGTAACGCTTTCGCGATTACTAAATGATCCTGTAACGAAGCGCGCTGGTCTCCGTTGGATCTCCTCTATCTCTTCTATCAACCCTATCTGGTACGGATCCCACACTGCCGAGCAGTGGGCGAACAAGCGTACTGTAACCTTCTTCCTTTGTTTTCGGATTGCATTTCCTTATGATTTTTCCAATAAATCTCAGTGTGGCATCTGATTTACCAACGATCAACTTTATATGATCATTCCATTTTAAATCACTCCTAATGCGTACTCCCAGATAATTTATGGAATTAACTGCTTCCAGTTGCTGACCTGCTATATTGTAGCTAAATGATAAGGGATCTATCTTTCTATGTATTCGCAGCACATTACACTTGTCTACATTGAGATTCAATTGGCATTCCCTGCACCATACGTCAATTCGCTGCAGATCCTCCTGCATTTCAGTACAATTTTCCATTATTACAACCTCTCGATACACCACAGCATCATCTTCAAAACGCCTCAGTGAACTTCCGATGTCATCCACAAGGTCATTTATGTATATTGTGAATAGCAACGGTCCTATGACACTCCCCTGCGGCACACCTGAAGTCATTCTTACTTCGGAAGACTTCTCTCCATTGAGAATGACAGGCGGCGTTCTGTTATCTAGGAACTCTTCAATCCAATCACACAACTGGTCTGATAGTCCATATGCTCTTACTTTGTTCATTAAACGACTGTGGGGAACTGTATCGAACGCCTTGCGGAAGTCAAGAAACACGGCATCTACCTGTGAACCCGTGTCTATGGCCCTCTGAGTCTCGTGGACGAATAGCTCGAGCTGGGTTTCACACGACCGTCTTTTTCTAAACCCATGCTGATTCCTACAGAGTAGATTTCTATTCTCCAGGAAAGTCATTATACTCGAACACAATACGTGTTCCAAGATTCTACAACTGATCGACGTCTATAGTTTGCTCATCTGTTCGACGTCCCTTCTTGAAAACGGGGATGACCTGTGCCGTTTTCCAATCCTTTGGAACGCTACGCTCTTCTAGAGACCTACGGTACACTGCTGCAAGAAGGGGGGCAAGTTCCTTCGCGTACTCTGTGTAAAGTCGAACTGGTATCCCATCAGGTCCAGCGGCCTTTCCCCTTTTGAGCGATTTTAATTGTTTCTCTATCCCTCTGTTGTCTGTTTCGATATCTACCATTTTTTCATCTGTGCGACAATCTAGAGAAGGAACTACAGTGCAGTCTTTCTCTATGAAACAGATTTGGAAAAAGACATTTAGTTATTCGACCTTTAGTCTGTCATCCTCTGTTTCAGTACCATTTTGGTCACATAGTGTCTGGACATTTCGTTTTGATCCACCTACCGCTTTGACATAAGATCAAAATTTCTTAGGATTTTGTGCCAAGTCAGTACACAGAACTTTACTTTCGAATTCATTGAACGCCTCTCGCATAGCCCTCCTCACACCACATTTCGCTTCGCGTAATATTTGTTTGTCTGCAAGGCTTTGGCTATGTTTATGTTTGCTGTGAAGTCCCCGTTGCTTCCGCAGCAGATTTCTAACTCGGTTGTTGTACCACTGCGGCCCTTTTCCATCCCTTACGATCTTGCTTGGCACATACTCATCTAACGCATATTGAACAATGGTTTTGAACTTTGTCCACTGATTCTCAACACTATCTGTACTTGAGACAAAACTTTTGTGTTGAGCCGTCAGGTACTCTGTAATCTACTTTATGTCACTTTTGCTAAACAGAAAAATCTTCCTACCTTTTCGTATGTTTCAGAAGTGCAAGTGGTAAATGCAGAAATGGGATCTACACTGAGGTTGCAAAAGCCATGGGATACCTCATAATATCGTGTTGGACCTCCTTTTGTCCGGCGTAGTGCAGTAACTCGACGTGAC
Source organism: Schistocerca cancellata (assembly GCF_023864275.1). Classification (NCBI taxonomy): domain Eukaryota; kingdom Metazoa; phylum Arthropoda; class Insecta; order Orthoptera; family Acrididae; genus Schistocerca; species Schistocerca cancellata. The sequence continues at coordinate 872,314,926 of NC_064629.1, read as the reverse complement.
GTGATCTCAACAAGTCGTTAGAAGATCCCTGTAGAAAAATCGAGCCGTGCTGCCTCTATAGCCGTCCATAATTGCAAAAGTGTTGCCGGTGCAGGATTTTGTGCACGAACTGACCTGTTGATTATGTCCCATAAGTGTTCAATGGGATTTATATCGGGCTATTTGGATGGTCAAATCATTCGCTCGAACTGTCCAGGATGTTCTTCAAACCATTCGCGAACGATTGTCGCACGACGACAATTACATCATTGTTTGGGGGAGTTGGGTTGGGTTGTTTGGGAGAAGAGACCAAAGAGCATGGTCATCGGTCTCATCGGATTAGGGAAGGACGGGAAAGGAAGGCGGCGTTGTCCTTTCAAAGAAACCATTCCGGCATTTGCCTGGGGCGATTTAGGGAAATCACGGAAAACCTAAATCAGGACGGCCGGACGTTGTTTGGGAACATGAAGTCCATGAATGAATGCAAATGGTCTCCAAGTAGCCGAACACACAGGACCCAGCCTATTCCGTGTAAACACAGTCCACACCACTACGGAGCTACCACCAGCTTGCATAGTGCCTAATTGACAACTTGGGCCCATGGCTTTGTGGGATCTGCGCCACACTTGAACCCTACAATCAGCTTTTACCAACTGAAATTGGGACTGATCTGACTAGGGCACGGTTTTCCAGTCGTCTAGGATCCAACAATATTGTCACGAGCCCAGGAGAGGCGCTGCAGGCGATGTCGTGCTGTTAGCAAAGGCACTCGCGTCGGTATTTTGCTGCCACAGCTGATTAACACCAAATTTCGTAGCAGTGTCCCAATGGATACGTTCTTCGTTCTTGCCACATTTCTACTGGTATTTCACGCAAAGTTTCTTGTTTGCTAGAACTGACAATTGTACGTAAACGCAGCTGCTCTCGGTCGTTAAGTGAATGCTGTAGACCACTACGTTGTCTGTGGTGAGACGTAGTGCCTGAAATCTAGTACTCTCGGTGCACTTTTAACACTGAGGATCACGGAATACTGAATTCGCTAACAATGTCCGAATTGGAATGTAAAATGCGTCTACCTCAATCCACCATTCCGTGTCCAGAGTCTGTTGATTCCCGACGAAAACCTTTTCATATGAATCATCTAAGTACAAATGACTGTTCCGCCCTACACTGCCCTTTTATACCTTGTGTACGCGACTCTACCGCCACCTGTATATGTGCACATCGCTATCCCATGTCTTTTGACACGTCAGTGTACGAGGTGCATGCAAGTTCTAAGGCCTCCGATTTTTTTTCTCCGGACTGGAAAGAGATAGATACATGCGCATTGTTTTAAAATGAGGCCGCGTTCATTGTCAATACGTCCCAGAGATGGCAGCACTGTACGGCAGATGGAATTTTACCGACAGCGGCGAGAATGAGAACTGTTTTAAATACTTAAAATGGCGACGTTTCCCTTGCTTGAACAGCATGCAATCATTCCTTTTCTGAATTTGCGTGGTGTGAAAACAATTGAAATTCATCGACAGTTGAAGGAGACATGTGGTGATGGAGTTATGGATGTGTCGAAAGTGCGTTCGTGGGTGCGACAGTTTAATGAAGGCAGAACATCGTGTGACAACAAACCGAAACAACCTGGGGCTTACAAGCCGGTCTGACGACATGATCGAGAAAGTGGAGAGAATTGTTTTGGGGGATCGCCGAATGACTGTTGAACAGATCGCCTCCAGAGTTGGCATTTCTGTGGGTTCTGTGCACACAATCCTGCATGACGACTTGAAAATGCCAAAAGTGTGATCCAGGTGGGTGCCACGAATGCTGACGGACGACCACATGGCTGCCCGTGTGGCATGTTGCCAAGCAATGTTGACGCGCAACGACAGCATGAATGGGACTTTCTTTTCGTCGGTTGTGACAGTGGATGATACGTGGATGCCATTTTTCAATCCAGAAACAAATCGCCAGTCAGCTCAACGGAAGCACACAGATTCACCGCCACCAAAAAAATTTCGGGTAACGGCCAGTGCTGAAAAAATGATGGTGTCCATGTTCTGGGACAGCGAGGGCGTAATCCTTACCCATTGCGTTCCAAAGGGCACTACGGTAACAGGTGCATCCCACGAAAATGTTTTGAAGAACAAATTCCTCCCTGCACTGCAACAAAAACGTCCGGGAAGGGCTGCGCGTGTGCTGTTTCACCAAAACAACGCACCCGCACATTGAGCTAACGTTACGCAACAGTTTCTTCGTGATAACAACTTTGAAGTGATTCCTCATGCTCCCTACTCACCTGACCTGGATCCTAGTGACTTTTGGCTTTTTCAAACAATGATAGACACTCTCCGTGGCCGCACATTCACCAGCCGTGCTGCTATTGCCTCAGCGATTTTCCAGTGGTCAAAACAGACTCCTAAAGAAGTCTTCGCCGCTGCCATGGAATCATGGCGTCAGCGTTGTGAAAAATGTGTACGTCTGCAGGGCGATTACGTCGATAAGTAACGCCAGTTTCATCGATTTCGGGTGAGTAGTTAATTAGAAAAAAAATCGGAGACCTTAGAACTTGAATGCACCTCGTATGGTAATGTTACTACCAAATGCTTCCAAACAGGACCAACGTGGTTTTATTCTTTTCTTGGCTTCCGAAGAACAAAGAAAAACACAGGTAGACGTCCATCAGAGAATGAAGAATGTGTATTGGGCACCACGTCTTTCGAAAACCACTGTTGTGGAGTGGTGTACCAAGTTCCGGGTTGGACACGATTCGACGCAAATGCCGGCCGATCTGGGAGACCAGCAACATCCATTACTTATTGATTTCGAAGAACCTGGCGTCTTCATCAGTGGGGAACGTTACGGCGTGCAATTAAAGCGACAAGGTGTGTTGCTGCTTCATGATATCGCACGTCTGCATATCACAAATACTCGGGCACCCACTCTATAGTCCTAATCTATCCCTATGCGATTATCATTCCGTCAGTCCTTTAAAAAATGCCTTGAAGGTTCGACGATTCCTGTTGGACCAAAATGTGCAGCAGGCAACTACAGACTTCTTTACGCAGCAGGACACTGTGTTTTATCAAACGGGTATCTTCAATCTGGTGCGGCGGCGCTATGATTACCTCAATGCTCGCGGTGATTTTTCCTCATTGGCATACCGATTCAGGACTGCACGGTCTTCGAACGGAAACATTTTTATCGCCCTTTACATGGTATTTTTGTTATTCTTTCATTTTAATACCAAGGTGTGTAAAATATTCTTGTAAAAGTGATCTATGGACGCATAAAACTACGTCTACCACTATCACTACTTCTGCGATCGATCAACCAACTCCCACGCGACCGAGCGTATGTAGCAGGTATGCTGGGGCATACGCTTAACTCCATATGGGTGGAACACTATTCTCAATACGACTCTCCAGCCAGGATAACGTAATGCGTCTTGTCTGACAGGAAATTTTCGATCCAGTCCCAAACATGGGTAGAAATCTATAGGAATGTATTACCTTTAGATTGCACTGAATCAAAAGCTAGAAACGCCAAAGCAGGTTGGTTTCCTGTATGCATAGCACTGAGTATAGGTCCCTACTGGATGTAAAGATTTTTGCGGAAGCGATGCTGATGTTGGAAGGGTTTTGTTATTTCTAGGTCAGAATATCTCCTAGGATTCTAATACAAACAGATATAAGTGATATTGGAGGTAGTTCTTACGAATGTCGAACATGTAAGAATTGTTGTTCTTCAGTGCATTTCGTCGGATAAAAAAGTACAGCCTCGTGACAAGTCAACGTATTTCTTTTGCTAAACAGCCTTCAGTCCTTTGAAACAAATGGGCTACACAGTGCTGAAAAGCCTGTGGGTTCAGACGGATAGGCATTGCAGACTATATTCTTGGTAGACATGTAAGTCCTGTTTTTAATTCTATAAGTTTCATGCTTTTTCGTTCCTGTTGAACTGTTATTTTTTCTGTAGATTTGTGATTGGAGAGAAAGACTATGTGCTTTGTTTATTATCAAAGCTCTATCTTTCCTAGCTTTCATCCCATGTCATGAGGTAAGTAATTATTCTGCGTACGTTCTCGCCCAAATTATGTCTCTGATGACGTCATCGATGAGTTGTGGGTGCTCCCTCGCCGTCCTTCCCTCCCCTTCTGATAAAGACCAGTTGCTCTATGCACAAAATGGCAGGAATTCAAATTAAGGCAGGAAACGAAAAAAAAAATGCCCAACTGCTCTAGTATGTTTTCTGTGGAAGGATGGTTGTTGTTCTAAGTATAAATTGGCGGGAAATCCAAGATGATGCACTGTCATACTGGCTGACTTGGAATACTGGCCAGGCTCTATGATGTCACAACCTAAGACTTGGAATACAAGCACGAGCCTAACTACGACGTCAGAATTAAAGATGTGTGTCCTGGAGTGCAATATGGTGATCGAAAATGGTGACCAGGGGGCATACTGGTGCACCTCTATGACGTTACAATCCAGCTCAGACCTGTTGGGCCATTACTCTAGTAAGATGTTGTAATTTTTTCGCTGTCTGTATTTAGCATGCCATTGACAGGCTATGTTTCAACTTGTATTACTAAATGTGTATTGGACAAAAATAGACTAGCAACCTCTTAGAAGTAAAAGTAGCAGGACATGACAGAAAATTCTGTAGGTATGAGTATGGGACTGGCCAGTCACAAGCCTTCTGCACTACTTGCTGAAGCATTTATGTGAATCATATAACTGGAGTCTGTTTGTGGAAACATGAGTACTTCCCCTTGTGCTGTGAGATCGTGGTGGAGGCTGTTGACTGTATATTACACCCACTAGATTGCGTAGGACTCTGATGGTGATTGTGGTTCAGTTTTTCGTCTTGAAATGTTGTATACAAATACAGTATCGACCATTATGCTCATAGAAAATATCGTACGTTCCCATCATGTGTATTAGCTGGTTTTTTTATGGCAACTATTTAAGGTTTAAATAAGTATAAACGTGTTTAATTCCCAAATGCTGTTACTAAATGCCTGAAACACGTAAGTTAACATGTTTAATGGTTCTATGTCCCCCAACCTCCTTGGGTATATTACTTCAGAACTCCTCGATTCCATTGGAAGTTACCATCTTCCAGTCCTTCTCACCATCTCCTTTGTCCCTCTCCCACCAGCTTTCCGCCTTGTCGCCCCTCCCAAAGTCGTTCACAACTACCCTTCGTGCAGACTGGTATGCCTACCAGGAATCCATTAACACCCAGGTCAGAAGCCAGCCCCTTCCCTTCCACTATCCTGATGACATCGCTCACGCTTTGTTCTTTCTCCAGAAGACTGTCTCTGACGCTGAAGTAGCTCGCATTCCCCCAAACTTATCCATCCTCACCGTCCTCCACTTCGTCCACGGGCCATATACTCCCTCTCCGCAAATGCCGCCGGCTCTCCTGTTTCTTCCTTCGCACTCATGACTGGGACACACTCCTCGATCACCAGCAATTAGAACGATGTGTTCGAAATCTTCTGACAGCAAAGCAACGCCAAGACTCGCGCCATACGTGCACACAACTCAACGCCACCATTCCTGTCAACCCCTCCAAGTACTGGTCTGCCCTCCATCGCCTTACTGGTAGCCATCTCGCCACGAATCATCCACTCCACCATGACAACCACTCCTTCCCTGACAACCTCATTGCAGCTAACCATTTTGCTTTCCACCTCTCCGAAGTCTTCTCCATACCCAGTGACCCTGACTTTGATTACCCCCTCTTCCCCGATGTCCTTGACTGCACCAATAGCACTATCCTGCTGCTTGCTCCCAGATTTTGGCATTTGGACCAGTTACTACCCTCAGAATTGAACACTCCTATCACAGAACATGACATTATACTCATACTCTGCTCCAAATACAACACCACCCCTGGCCATGATTGCATTACCTACCACCACCTCTCCTTCCTCACCACCCTTGTCACCCTGTACGACACCATCCTCTCCACTGGCTTGTACCCCAACCTATGGAAGACTTCCCACATTCTGTTGTTCCTTAAACCCAACAAACCTTTTTCTGACACCTCCTCCTATCGCTCCATATGCCTAGCCTCTGTGTTCTGTATGGTTTTCGAATCCATCCTCTCCCACTATACCTGTCACCACCTAACTCAACACTACTCCCTCCCTTCTATCCAGTGTGGTTTCCAGCCCTCCTTCTCCGCCGACGACTGGCTCTTTAACCTCACCCACCTCCTCTCCCTCCAACTGAACTCCTGTTGCTCTGCTATTTTTGTTTCCTTTGACCTCCAAAATCCTATGGCCATGTGTGGCATTCTGGGTTCCTTTTCAAGCTACAGACCTATGGTCTTCCTATCAACTTCATCCATCTCGCTGCCTCCTTCCTCTTTCACGCCCCTTCCTATGTCACCATTCATACCTTCTACCCAACTGCAGGTGTGCCCCAGGGCTCCATCCTTTCTCCTCTCCTATATCTTCTGTACACCACTGATATGCCAAAGAAACCCCACCCATACATCTCCTTCAATATGTTGATGACACCACCTTCCTTGCCCTCTATCTCATCCTTCAACAGTCTCTCCAAACCATCCTAAACCAGTTTACAGCTTGGTGCAACCAGTGGCTCCTTCGAATCAGTCCCTCCAAAACCCAGGCAATCAGTATAGGACATGCCACCCCCTCCTTCCAGCTCCATGATTTATACCTCGTCATCTATCCAACTTACCCCCACCTTAAAATACCTTGGCCTCACCATTGACCATCATCTCACCTGGACTTGCCATCATCTACTTACCATCCAATGCAAAGCCCACAGTAGACTCCACCTCCTGAAACTCCTGACTGGCAGGACATGGGGATTGCATCCTCCCACCATCCTTCATACCTACACATTCTTGATCCATTCCATCCTTTGTTACGTCAGTGTTGCCTGGGTCTCCACCTCTCCTAAATTCTATAATGCCCTCAAAATCCCTGAACGCCATGTGCTCTGCCTCACTTTCTGTATCCATCTCCCATCCCCCATGAGGATCCTCTATGACCTCATCCCCTTCCCACATCTCCTCCTTTTCCTTGAACAAATCTGTATCCTCTAAACCAAACGCCACCTCGACCCCCGTCACCCCCTGGTGTCTACTTTCCTCTCCACTCTTCACCTGCTGCCGCACCTTTACTGATGTGTCCCACTCTCTCTCCATCTTCGCACCCTCTATCTCTTCTCCCAAGTGAACTTCCGATGTCTCCCTGTCCCAGATGATGTGCTTTGCCCTGATATTTATCCTTCATTCGAACTCTGACTCTCCTATTCCCCTCCCCTTCTCCCTTGGGCTCCCTCTTCTTCCCCTCCCCATTCTGCTGTTTCCTCCCTCCCCCTTGTCCTTCTCACTTCTGCTTTCCCAGTCCTCGCGCTCCCTCCCCATCTCATGCCCCTTGGTGTGCTACCAATGCCACCTTTTCCACCCATTCCTACCCTCCCTCCTCCATCAACCCCCCCGCCCCCCACAATCTTTCTCTTCTCGCTCCCTCCTCTCTGACCTCCTCTCCCTTGGAAGGCCCTTCAACTGTTAATGGAGTTACTTTGTCGTGTTTTGGTGTTCGCCATGTATGTAACATAAGTGCAGTGTGTGTTCAGTGTCGTCATCCCATACTGTGGACGCCGTTTTTAATTGTGCTGTTCGTGCTGCCATTGTTTATGTGCTATGTCTTCACTGAGTGCCAGTTTAACTGTATGTGGATTTTATGTAAACGTGCCTTATAAAACTACCCCCTTTTTTGTATATTTTAACTCCAATTGTTTCTCCTTCTCATGTGTAAATTTCATTTTTTATCCCCGTATTTTATATCTGTACCATTCTCCTGTGCTATTTTATGTGATCTCTTGGCTGAAGAGAGGCGAACTGTGCCTGCCAGCTCACCTGTGCCTCATGGGATAAGGGAATGAAATGACAACAAAGAAAAAAATGGCCCTGTGATCTTGGTTATGTTCTTGTCGGTAAATATCCATCGTCCATTCCACACACAATTTATTTTTGTGTTGAATTTTACAAGCATAGCGCCAAAACGTATATATTGTTTTTTTGCTTCAGAGTCACTGCACAAGTGCCCAACGTAGAGTTAGGTTGTCAAGTCAGTAGATTATGTGTGGCATTTCTCTCTGCCTGGACCTGTCACTGACAGATGGTTGACTGACCACTAGTTACTGGACATTTGAGTCTTAAGCAGCACAGCGATCCCTACGACTGACAGCTCTCTCCAAACTCCTGAGAGCGTCAGTGGTGGGCTTCTCTATTACAGGAAGGGAACTCTCCTTGCAAATGAATTTGCTTAAATAAAGACTCAAGTGTTCATACTAAATGATGTGCGGTTTGGATTTTAACTTGGGGGAATAAATCAAGGGAGGGGGGCGGCATGTCCAGAATGTCTATCCCTCCCAGTGTTCGTTTAATTGAAGATGCATTGTGGAGAGACTCAAACTTAGAGTTAGGAGAAGCAGTGGCCATATACCTCGGAGTTAATAGTAGATGGGGAAAACATGTAAAGTAGGTCAGTAGACGGGCCTGGACCTGCACAAACATCTTTTGCCTCTGATGTCATAGTGCCAGTACTCCAGAACTCAGAGTCTGCAGAAATAGAGCCTATCCCAGTATGACCTGGTCGCCATATTCGGTCGCCATCTTGTATTCCAGATCGCTCTTCTTGGATTTTGATCTCAAAGTAGTGCCACGCCAGCATCTAAAGTCCCGGCAGTATGCCAGAATTCCATACTATTATAAATTGCCTGACAGGTCTGAGCTGGATTGTGACATCATGGAGCTATGCCAGCAACCCAAGTCAATCAGCATGACAATGGAGCATGCCAATTTATACATAGAACAACAACCCTCCTTCTGCAGGAAACACACTAGCGTAACTGACGATTTTTATTTAATTTCCCACCAAAATTGGAATTATCGCCAATTTATACATAGGATCATTGGGCTTTGTCAGAGATGGGGGAGGGGAGGGGAGGTGTAGGGTTGGGGGCGGGGAGAACCTGTGTCTCATTGGTGATGTCATCAGTGACACACTTTGGGCCAGAATGCCCTTAGAATAACTATTGAAGTCTGCTGTTTTTCATGATTTGGCAAATTTATTTTAACTTCCTGTATGGACGTACATCAGTTGACAAGTTAACTGAAGTGATGGAAGTCAGTGTAGCATCTGTCTGTATATAGTGTAAACTTTTTCTGTAAGTTATCGTATTTTAACTATTTATGTATCGTATATTCTGATACGAAAATTGGAAACCTACGCTGCGGCTGACAAAACAAGCGTGGAAAACCATAAAAAAAACAACACTCAGATTGGCGGCGCATGCAGCTGTTATGTAAATTTAATGGTTTTACTGAAAATGATTACTACTCGGTTGTCTGTGCGCACTCCGTCACTCTCGATTTAAAAGTAACTCTACATAACAGTATAATCCCATTGAGAAACGTCTGATCGAATTCCTTTAATACAGTTGGATAAGGAGAATGCGAACTCGCGTGATCGCTCCAGTTTGCGACAAACTACAACATGCGTTAGTGACTTCGGCTTTGGATGTAAATGTAATAATATGTCCGTGGTTGTAGAAGGAGTCGGTTAGTAGCACAGAAAGTGGTCGTGAAACCTGGAAGAGTATGAGGCGGTCTGAGGCCTCGCGGGGCGTGAGGCCGGGCATCATGGGCCCGCTGGTGCGGTACTCGTGGCAGTACTCGATGTTGTCTTGGCGGAAGCGCTCCAGGTTGGCGCGCAGGTCCTCCTGGAAGTGCGGCTGCATGGCGAGCAACAGCACGTGCACGTCGAGGGCGCGCGTCTGCAGCCGCTGCCACGTGTAGCGCAGGTTGTCCACCTGCTCCAGGTCCTCGCGCGCCACCGGCAGCTCGTAGCGCGTCACCACGTTGAACGCCTCCTGTCAGTTACATTACAGGCTGTAACCACGTGTACATTCAGATCACGCGTCTGCAGTGACACGTATAGAGAAGCTTGTCCATCTACTCTAGGTCGCGGCTACATTACAACATACAAGTGCTAACACAGGATGTATGTTAAGGGCTTATTTCAATAGTGGTACACGTTTATTACCTCCACTGATCTGTCTATAACGCTTCTGACATTAATGGTCCAAACAAACAGAAAGAAAGGTTCATCTCTAGCAAGAAGCCATATGCTTGAATATTTCTAGTATCTCAACTGCAGATTTTTCAGCGCTCATTTAACTTTAGGACTCTGTATCTCAGAATGAACAAAAGTGAACTTTTACCACTATTGAAATAAGCCCTTCACGTGGAGCACATTCACACGCGATACCTCATGTACGTAACGCCACGTCACATTTGTCTATAATATAATTTATAGAGAATTTTGGCACTGTGCAAGACACAGTTTCTTATTTTCGTTCCACTCATACACGGTTCGGCAGTTTATATGGTACCTTCATTGAATTTTATCAGTCCATCTGTAAATTACTACACATATGATATTTTGGGAATCTTCGAATGAAATTCTGCTTGAAAGAAATTTTTTAGGCAAAAGAACGATAATCAGGCGTTAATCTTACTCTAGTACACGTATGAAGTGAGCCAGCTAAACTGTCCACGTCAAATATTTCTAGATCCGTTTAAGAAATCATAATTTTACTTTCACCAAGATGAACAGTGAGAACCTCTTCATTACAGTATGTATAGTCTCTGTTCACAGGTACATTAATTACAAAGACACCAGTACAAATTTCGTTTTTTGAGGTGGAACTAAAGAAACCTGTGTATTGCAGTTCTAAAAGAGGCGAATTCAATGGCGTTCCACTCTTCAAAATCCGATTATTAGCTTCGGAGAAATTACAATATTTACAACTCAGGATTTATCTGTTTTGAATGGGTAATCGTTCACTCTCTTATGCGGAAGCTCATGATTGAATACGGAATAAGGAAATACGTCACATCGGATATGGATGAAGCACAGTGTGGCACCGCTGCGATACCTGCATAAAAGAAAAGGGTAACTGAGGAAATGTAGTTTCCCTATGTCTGAGCTGATCACGCGTGCCAACTGCAGGTTAGTCTGAAAAAAATGTCTTTGATAAGCCAACAGAAAGTAGGTGTGCTATTTATTTATGCAGTAGGAAGGCTAATAGAACAACTGAGCTATACACATAAAGATATCACGGTAGTCGGTGTTCAGCAGGAATGACAATTCAGGGAATGTGCAAAGAATGCTTATCGCAAGGGTGTTGGAATATTTCGCAGAGGGTAAGGAGCAGGCTTGCAACGAACAGAGTGAACGAAATAGATTTTCTGACAGCTGTTGATCATAATTCACATTTCAGCTTCAGAGAATGTGTAAGTGGCTCTGGAAGAAGCCAGCCCAGCGTTGTTCGCATTTTGCTCTTGATAGGACATGAAGGCGTTACCCGATTACAAGACTGTTAAGGTTATGTGGTCACTTGTTAACAAATTGTCTGTTGGCTTCTGTCTCGGGTTCTTCGGCCGACGTTTGTTGATAATTTTCTGACGTTTCTCCAGTACCGATGGCTGCCATTGTGAAAGCTTCACCCTCCATTGTTAAGCTCGCGACCGCAGATTATATGTACCTGGCAATTACATTCGGGAGTATACCGAATACCGTGAACAAGCGGAGAAGTCTGTGATGGAATGAGTGGACGAGCAATCAATGGGCTTTCTGAGACAACCACCTTGTGAAATTCACCGACAGGGAAATTTTTGCTGTTAAGAAGAGCTGTTACACCCGCTTGTTCACGGAAGCTTTAGATATACACAAACATGACAGTAGCTTCGACAAGAAAGAAGAAAGCGTTTAGATGAACAGGTCCTGGATTCCTGTGTTGCAGTGAAGTATCGTTTGAGGTAGCAAGCGGAGATCCGAAGCGGAAATGACCACGGAAAAGCTCTTGGTATATGAACCTGCGGCTGCAAGCTCGACTCCAGTGTACCACTAGTAGTTGAGGATGAAGCTTTGACAATACCGGCTATTCGTGCTGGTGAAACGTCAGAAAAATTATCCAAAAAATGTCCGCCGGAGAACCCGAGACAGAAGCCAACAGAGAATTTGTAGTTATCAGTTTGCATGTACGTTCTCATGAACTGACGTTATTGGACTTCTTTATCTGGTATAAATTCAAAGATGAAATCTATATACAAGTTCCGACGACTTAAGAGTATTTAAAACATGACATAGTTGCAGACTGCGCTGGTGTCTGTTCTTTTGTTGACGCTCCACATTCTATTCGAGTACTAAAACAGTGATTAGGTTTGGTCATTGCTACCACTGTAGTTAGTTGTTCATAAATGCAATAATTACCCAATCACAGAAAACTGTTATCACTATTTTATCCACGAAACGCAGGACAGATAAAGATATGATTGCAAAAGATTGGCCGGCCGGGGTGGCCGAGCGTTTCTAGGCGCTACAGTCTGGAACCGCGTGACCACTACGGTCGCAGGTTCGAATCCTGCCTCGGGCGTGGATGTGTGTGATGTCCTTAGGTTCGTTAGGTTTAAGTAGTTCTAAGTTCTAGGGGACTGATGACCTTAGAAGTTAAGTCCCATAGTGCTCAGAGCCATTTGAACCATTTTTTGAGCGAAATATTGTTTCTGTAATAAGCGCGAGAGCAGTACGGAGATGTTCAACATACTCCAGTGGCAGACTCTGCAAGTGACGTGTTGTGCAACACAGAAAGGTTTGTTATTGAAATTCCGAGAGGGTACGATCCGAGGAGAGTCGGGCAACATATTACTTCCTTCCCATGCGTGTCGCAAAATGTTCACAAAGAGAAAATCACTGACTTTACAGCTATTCCGGAGATTTATTGGCAATCATTCCTCGCACGCGCCGTTTGCGAATGGAACGGGGGAGGTGGGATCAGTTAGTGGTACCAAAAGTACGTCCCGCCACACACTAAAAGGCGACTTGTGGATTATACTCGTAGATAGAAATGGGTTTTGTCTAGACACTGGTTGCAAGTCGAAACATCCTCTAATTTTTTAATGGCAGTTGGAAATATCGTGTGTCTTCGAAGCGAATGAATGCAGTATTCGGCGAGAAAAGTAAATTTGGCTGAACAGCCCTGGTGGACTACCTCAATGGGTTCGATGCGGAGCTCCATGTCGACCTCCTGCTCGCGTATCTTGCGCAGCGTGTCCATGACGAGCCTCACGTCGTCCAGGTCTCGGATGGGCCTCTCGAGCTTCCGCTCCATCTCGCTGATCACTGCGTACACGTAGTCCATCTCCCGCCGGTATTTCTTCTTCAGCGCCTGTCCGATGCGGTAGGTGCATGCCCGTACCTCAGTCAGTAGACCAAATTTTAGTTTCTCTGTAAGGGCGAGAAAAGTAATTGAATTACAAAACCAACGATGAAAATACAAACAATGGTGACATATTCCACAGACTTAATTCCTATTAACAAAATTGCGAAACAATTACTAGTATCGGATGAAATGAGATCAATGCGGCCTCCACGTTACAGAGAGAGCTCAGTGGGCAGTTGTACGACTACATCTTACACCGAGGTTACGAAAGCCGTGGGGTTGTGATATGCACGTATAAAGATGGCAGTAGTATCGCGTACACAAGCAACACTGAGTGAAATAACCGCAGAAATCAATGTGGGACGTACGGCGAACATATCAGTTCGGTAAAAGCGGCGAAATGTGGCGTTAATGGTCTATGGCAGCAGACGAACGACGCGAATGCCTTTCTAACAGCACCACACCGCCTGCAGCTCCTCTGGTGGTATCAAGACCGTATCGATTTGGCCCTAGGCGACTGGAAAAACGTGGTCTGGTCGCAATTTCAGATAGCAAGAGCTGACGGTAGGGTTAGAGTGGGGCGCAGACCCCACAAAGCAGTGGATCCAAGCTGTCAACAAGGCATTGTGCAAGCTGGTGGTGTCTCCATAGTGCTGTGGGCTGTGTTTACATGGAATGGGCTGGGTCCTGTGGTCCAACCGAACCAGTCATTGACTGGAAATGGTAGTGTTCGGCTACTTGAAGACGATTTGCAGCCATTCATGGACCTCATGTTCCCAAACAACGATGGAATTTTTATGGATGAGAATTCGCCATGTCACCAGGCCACAATTGTCAGTGATTGGTTTGAAGACTGGAACACGGATTGCCATCGATTCTACGACAATTTTTTGGAAGAGTATCTCTTATTTCAATTCCAGCTTGGCTATGATCAGTCCATCTAAGAATAGAATCCCCAAAACTTGAACTCCAAGTGGAAATTACAATTACTTCTTTTTCCCACAGTATTTCTTCGTAATCTCTAAAAAAAATCCACTGAATAATTGTTAACAGAAAAACTAGTTCTTTTTACTTTTTATTTTACCAATATTAAAAATACACTCCTGGAAATTGAAATAAGAACACCGTGAATTCATCGTCCCAGGAAGGGGAAACTTTATTGACACATTCCTGGGGTCAGATACATCACATGATCACACTGACAGAACCACAGGCACATAGACACAGGCAACAGAGCATGCACAATGTCGGCACTAGTACAGTGTATATCCACCTTTCGCAGCAATGCAGGCTGCTATTCTCCCATGGAGACGATCGTAGAGATGCTGGATGTAGTCCTGTGGAACGGCTTGCCATGCCATTTCCACCTGGCGCCTCAGTTGGACCAGTGTTCGTGCTGGATGTGCAGACCGCGTGAGACGACGCTTCATCCAGTCCCAAACATGCTCAATGGGGGACAGATCCGGAGATCTTGCTGGCCAGGGTAGTTGACTTACACCTTCTAGAGCACGTTGGGTGGCACAGGATACATGCGGACATGCATTGTCCTGTTGGAACAGCAAGTTCCCTTGCCGGTCTAGGAATGGTAGAACGATGGGTTCGATGACGGTTTGGATGTACCGTGCACTATTCAGTGTCCCCTCGACTATCACCAGTGGTGTACGGCCAGTGTAGGAGATCGCTCCCCACACCATGATGCCGGGTGTTGGCCCTGTGTGCCTCGGTCGTATGCAGTCCTGATTGTGGCGCTCACCTGCACGGCGCCAAACACGCATACGACCATCATTGGCACCAAGGCAGAAGCGACTCTCATCGCTGAAGACGACACGTCTCCATTCGTCCCTCCATTCACGCCTGTCGCGACACCACTGGAGGCGGGCTACACGATGTTGGGGCGTGAGCGGAAGACGGCCTAACGGTGTGCGGGACCGTAGCCCAGCTTCATGGAGACGGTTGCAAATGGTCCTCGCCGATACCCCAGGAGCAACAGTGTCCCTAATTTGCTGGGAAGTGGCGGTGCGGTCCCCTACGGCACTGCGTAGGATCCTACGGTCTTGGCGTGCATCCGTGCGTCGCTGCGGTCCGGTCCCAGGTCGACGGGCACGTGCACCTTCCGCCGACCACTGGCGACAACATCGATGTACTGTGGAGACCTCACGCCCCACGTGTTGAGCAATTCGGCGGTACGTCCACCCGGCCTCCCGCATGCCCACTATACGCCCTCGCTCAAAGTCCGTCAACTGCACATACGGTTCACATCCACGCTGTCGCGGCATGCTACCAGTGTTAAAGACTGCGATGGAGCTCCGTATGCCACGACAAACTGGCTGACACTGACAGCGGCGGTGCACAAATGCTGCGCAGCTAGCGCCATTCGACGGCCAACACCGCGGTTCCTGGTGTGTCCGGTGTGCCGTGCGTGTGATCATTGCTTGTACAGCCCTCTCGCAGTGTCCGGAGCAAGTATGGTGGGTCTGACACACCGGTGTCAATGTGTTCTTTTTTCCATTTCCTGGAGTGTATGTTCTTCCAAACTTAATTCATTCGATAGAGATGAAGTTCATCAAATAAGAACCAATAAAGAAATAAATGGGTGTTCTATTCTAGACAGAATATTGTTTCCATTTTTAACTGTTGTAATGTCAAACAGTTTTGCCAAATAACTATCGATTTATTTATCTTCTTTAGTCATCATCTTTGGTACAATTCTTTCTAAATCTTTTTAACTTCTCTAGATTCTTGTTTTAACATGTGAAAGTTTTTCCACTGAATCATTACTAGTATACATTACATGTAGTTTGTAACTGCTGTTAAGAAAATTTAATATAATAATGAAATTGAGAATAGTATATGTCTTTGGCATTTAGTATTATAAGCTATTTCAGGATTTGGTTAACTAGTGTTAACATCTGTTTAAATACATTCTAAATGAGCATAAGTTACAAAATTCAATTACAATGAATGACTATAACTTTCAGATTTAATTAAGACACTTTTTATAGCCATATTTCTTTTTACTGTGTCATGGACTTTACAAATGTTTTCATTATTTTCTAACTTTTTGGTTAAATCTTAAGCATCGATCACAAGGATTAATTTTTGATATATTATTATTTACATGATCATCAATTAATTCAGATAATCCCTTTATCCAACAATAATGCGTATTATTTTTGTGATGGATAAAATAAAAAGGTTTTTCTTGTTTATTTTATATATGGTGAATTGGGCAGGCAATATTGATTTCATAATGAGAATAAAAATCAACGGAAATAGTTGATTTTTAATTTAGGAATGTCTGTTAATTGAAAAGGAATATAAATTTTTCCCTCTTCAAAAATTTCAAATATTTCAAGACCAATATTTTTATATGTGCTAAATTTATGTGCGTCATCATATTGTGGATATACATCTGATTTTATTGAAAAAGAAAACGTTTTTGGTTGTTGATTTAATATTAATTACAGCCTTTTTCTTTCTAATTACTTTAGGTAAATCTATGGATTATATTAAATTGAGTTTACTGACAACTAATTCTGAATTTGTTATAAAAAATAAATACCAACCATATTTTTTGCTTTGAATTTTTGCATCTCTGTTGTAGCTCTTCAAAAATAAGCCTGTAAATCTTTTGTTCATAAGAAATCCTTGTTACTTCTTTTAAAATTCAATTCAATCTATCTCCTTTGTGTTAAAATTTGTTTAATTTACTGGTTACTTCTAAATTTTTCGATTAAAAAATTATTGTCACTCTCCAGTTTTATTGGTATTATTAATTTAAAAGTTATAATCCTAACAGCAATGCAGAAGTTTTTCTCTTAATTTGTTTATTTCTTAGAAATTCATAATCATCAAATATAAAAACTTATAACCTAAAAAATTCTTCTCATAATTTTTTTGTTTAATTTCTCGATATTTCTCCACTAGAAGTCCTCATGTAATTCTACTTTTCCTTCCACTATCGTTATTATTAATACTGGTCTGGGATTTTTGATTCTTTTTTTTTATATTACCCTATTACCCTATGATTTTCCAACAAGTTTGACTAATTCTTGGTTATTAATCTGACTATAATTCTTTAAATTCCTCGATTAAGAAATTACTAAAATATCATTTAAAGTTCTATTTTTCATTTCATTATTGTAGTTGTTAATATTATTTTTTAATAATTTGGTTAATACTTGTTTATTAAGTTTAGATTTTTTTAATTTTTACATTTTGTATATTTCATAGAGTTCTTTTATAGTTGTATTATGAACTTCATTATCGTTTTTGTTGATATTAACCTTGGGATTTTGAATAAGCTCAAGTAATGGTTCTCTAACAAGTTCAGAAAAATTTATTTTTTTTGTTTTACAAATTTCTTGAAGTTCTTTTACAGTATTATATAATAAAATACTGTTATTATAATTACTAATAAGTGTCAAATTAAATTCTGCATAACTTTCCAGTTTATTTGTTATCTAAAAAGTATTTTTGTCTTGTAATCTGAAATTCTCTTTTAAAGTGTTTGTTTTCTCATTTATATACGTATATCATGTAAGGGGCTTGTGATTTTTTAAGACTCAGTTGAACTGTACTTGTGAGTTACTTTAATTTTTTATGGAAATTTTAGATCTTTATTTTATAAAAAGTTTGAGGTTGTTATTAAATTTTCATATGTATAAAAGGAAAATACTGACAAGTACTTATAAGCCATAAATGTATAAGACAAACAAATCTGGTGTTTTTGTATAAATAAATAAACTATAATGGGTGATGGTAATGGGAATCTGTTATATGAACCTTACTGTTACAGTAAAGGTTGTACAGAAGGGCTTACTAAATAAACAGAATTGAAGTAAATAAATTTGGCATTATTTCAGAAGTTGAAAACTTGACAGCTAGATGTGGACAAGGGATTCACTAATTTTCAACAATAAATTTAAATTTATTCTTCCTGATTGTTTTACTAAATTATATCTAGGAAAAAAAATTAGTTAGAAAGAAATGGTCAATTATAAAGTTATCTACCATGGTAAAATGAAGTTAATGATCATTTAATTCATGAACATGATTTTGAAGAAATTTAATTTTTTCTCTTTTTAAGTATTAACCAAATAATTTTATTTGATTAAAAACTGATTATTCATTTTCTCTTATCCCTGGTGTTTTTGTTGTGGTTAGTAAAATTTTTATATATAATTATATCACACAATAAGAACAATAAAATTAACACTTAGATTTTTATCTCTTTATTTATTTAAAGGCAAAGTAGATATACACTCTTAATTCATTAATCAATTAAGTGATGAAAATATGAATTATTTATATAATGTAAATGACAAAGAAATTTATATTGTTTATAAATAAAAAACAGGTGCAAATTAATTACTTTGGTAGTTGAATTTTTTTCTGTGTTTCGATTACCATTTAGGTTTCAAAAAACATTATCTAGAAAATATTAATTTACCTGAAGAGGTGCATTCAGCTAAGTATTAAATTTTAATCCATGGCCTTACTCCATTAAATATCAATTTAAACCAATGGTCTAAACGTTTTATTTTCGTTGGAAACTGTGCCTAGATTTGCAAGTTATATCTACTCTTCTCATTTGAAAATCTCCTCAAATCTCACTGTCTATGTGGTCACACATAGACATCCATAAAAATGGCTAGATGCTACTGAAAAGGAGTATAGTGCCATGATGATGTTCAAAGATTTGAAGGGTAACATTATGCCTCTGGATATCATAACACTTGGACCTAGGGATGATGGTTATCACTGAAACAACGAGTATACGGGTACTTCGTTTTTTCCACTGTAGTTTAACCTGACTGATGAACCTCCTCAAAATAACAGATTTCTGAAATAAGCGATTTTCAGTTTTTCCTCCTATTATTTCTTGTAATAAACATAGAAATTGAACAAGGTTTGAAAATATTTTACTCCTTCCATTTCAAGGTACATAAAATCAAAATAGTAATTAAATTACAAAATAAAGAAGTTGAGTCCATCCACTGCTCACTGCCTTTCTCAATATGGGATAAATATGGAATAAATGTTTGAAAGCTACAAGAAACCACAGCAAACTGCTATTGTTTCCAATATTTTGGAACTCTGCTTAAAAATCATGTTGTAATCAGAGATCATACAACTAACTGAGCATTATGAATAGTCAGTTATAAAGGGTGAAAACTGAGACTGAAACCTGTCTTTTTCGTGTTCTATTTTTATTGCAGACAATGAATGATTTTATATTAAATTTATAATTTAGTAGTGTTAGAATAATTTTCTTCCCATTTTATTTTTTAATAGGTAAGGCAGACAAATGTTAAAATGTTGAACACAAACGAATCATTATGCTTCATTGGTATGTCACTGTGTAAAATATTTCCTGACTAGGGTTGGTGCCATTCTGACGAACAACAGATGTCTGATGAAGACTGTTAGAAACAACAATTTCACCAGAAGGGTAAGTCTTTCGTACTGCATGTATCAACATACTGTAATAGGCATACACATATGGTACTGGTATATTAATGTCACAGCAGTGCTTTACCGGAGTTGATATCACGTGATTTGTTCTTTGTTTCTGTTGTCATTGTTATTAAAATACTTCTGACAACTGCTCCCGCTCTGCATACAAATGCAATATTTCTAAATGATGCAAATGTTATAAAGCAAAATCACTCATTTTAAAAAATGATTAATTTAAAAACGAAAAATGTAGCATTGGTGCTACATATTTGGGTTTCTTTTACAGAATTATTAGTAAAAAATAAAAACACCTGTTGCAACTGAGACTGTATAATTTGAGACTTTTATTTGTAACTAAATTGTTGGTATTGGCTTAAACTGATGGTTTTTCCCCTTCCTACATCTACCACCAAAACGATCATTTTGGTGATGTTGCTGGGTGCATTACGTGTTCTCTCCTCTTGCTAAATGAGGGTTCTGGAAAATTTTATATATTTCAATATGAAAATCATATTTTCTGATTTCAGTGGTTTGATAAACGTTAATGCTTAACAAAATAACTTTGTTCTGTTAAAAATTAATTTTTATAAATTTATTCTTTAAACCAAATAATGAAATGTACAGCTAAAATTAATACTATAAAACTAAATGTTTGGCTGAGAAAAAAATTAATATTTTAACAAAATAAATCTATTTGGTTAACATTTTATTTTTAACTATATAAATAAATTAAAAGTATCCAATGATTGTATGAAATTCTTTAAATTTTGAATAATTTAATTCTTTAGTTTTTTAATTCCTTAATGTTTAATGTTTTATATACTCTGTATTTTTGTATTTTTAATTTTTAATTTTCGGGTTTGTTAAATTTTAATTTTTTCATTTTTAATGTTTTAAACTTTTTATTTTTAATGTTTTAAACTTTTTATTTTTAATTTTTTAAAGTTTTAATTCCTTCATTTAACATTTTTATATTTTGCCACAATTTTGTTTTTCAATACTTAATCCACATACATATGTATTTTTTATTTTCAATATTTTTAAACATGAAACATTAATAAATCATTTTTTCAAAAAATGAAAACCAAATATGCACATACAAACACAAATTTATTAATTATAATACTTGCACAATTTTAGTGAAGCAAATTAACTGAAAGGCTACACGAAATAAGATCAACCTCATGTCAGATTATTTACTGAAAATTATTGTTGGAACAACTTAAAGTATAAAATTATAAAAAGATTTCAAGAAATTTGTAACATGAAATATACCAACAAATTTTGTAAATTAAATAAACTACAATGAGTCAATATCAATGACATTCTGTAGAATGATATTTTAATACGATAAAGGGTGGGAATATAGAACTTTATGAGAACACCAAGAAAAGTTAGAAAAAATATTGAAAATCCTATGAATAATAGTAATAATTACATATATGGAATGGATAATAAAACTATAAACGAACTTAGAGAACTCTGAAATTAAAGAAATTTTGAAATACTATTCTAAACTCAATAAACAACAATCAATCAATATTACTCAAACAATTATTACTTATGTTAATATTGGTGATGTTAATAATAGCAATGAGATGAATGATAATTATTTTCAGAAGCTTCCATCTATCGAGAAACTAAGAAAAAACCTTCCACAAAATTTCCTATATGTACAATTTTATAAATTACTATTTAAAGAATTTAATATTAGAAAAGTACATAGTAAATATACAGTTTTCAAATGTAGAAATCATTTTTGAAATTAATGATATTATAAATATTTCGGAAATAAAATTTTGTAATGAATTTTGTAATTAAATGAAATTTGTGATTATATAAAGACACAGAAGAACAATTAATGTTAATATGATATTTTATTGTAGTTTTAAGGGGCCCAAAGAACAATGACAATTTAATTCTAAAAGGAATCATGAAGTTGTTTCCTAAGGAAAGATTTAAATGATTATTTCCAAAGATTAACTAATGAATTATTGACAGAAATGGAAGGATTACGAGGAAAGATATGAGATTGGGCTTTATATTTTATAAACAATTTAGAATACGGTGTTAATCGACACATTCCGATATTTGGTCCCTTACATAGCGATTTACCACTAGAAATTTAAAAAACCTCTCATCAATGTTAAGAGTAATGATCAGATATTTCTTATAATTAGTAAAATCCGTTTTATATCTAGTAACAGTGCATGTAGATAGGATAAACACTATTAGAACAGTCGTAGTTGAAATTCGCGAAATTTTTGAGGAAGAAAAAATTAAGTTTGCTGTAGAATTTACAGGCCATGGAGAATGTGAAAAAATCGAATATTTGACTCAGTGTTCTTGTTTAAGATGAAAAACATATTATAACTTTCTTTTAATACAAAACGAATACAATATGCACTATTTTTGGCCATAACATTTGCTGAGATTAATTAGATTACAAATGCCTAAACATGAAACAATTTGTTGTGATTTTGATAAATGTTTGAAATTTTCTTATCCTCAAGGAAAGTTAGTGAATCGCAGAATCGATTGTAAAGAACAAAGTGAAGTAAAAATAAACCCACAGATTGTAAAAGGAGGAACATAAAATTTGAAAATTATAAGAATTCATTAACAGTACCTTTATAATTTATGGTGATTTCGAATGTCTATTGAAAAATATTATTACTTGTCAGTCAAATCCTGATAAAACATCAAAATCTTTTAGGTATTGTTTTAAGTTATTATATATAGCATTCTATTGTAGTTTGTAGAACCCTCCTGTGGAATATGTCTGTAACGGCATCCCACAAAATTAGTAGAAATGTTACTAAAAATTAATATGTTATATTATGAAATGTGCCAATAATAATTAATAATGAAGATAAAACAAAATTTAAAATTGTAGAAACTTGTTTCATTTGTCAAGTAAAATTTACTACTTTTGAAAAAAGTAAGAGATCATTGGTATCTCTTACACAGAATTTTCTAGGCACTGATGACGAACATTGTGTTATTGTTATGAAAATCTTTCTTTTCTTCAAATTTAGTTTTATAATTTACAAAGTATATTGTTCATTTCTTTATAATGGCTGAGAGGTAGATAATAAAGATAACAATGTATCCCAAATAATGAACAACAATATATTTCCTATAGTAAAATCGTAGAGGGAGGCCTAACGTTAAAATTTTTAGAGGCTTCCTGATCTTTACCTTTAAGTATTGATAATTCACTGGCAGTCTTATAAAAGAACAATTTATAAAAACAACTAAATATTTTGAAGGTGAAAAATTGTATCTCAGTATTAGCTAAAGTGTTTATCCATATGAATATATGGATTCTGAAGAACAAGGAAAAGAAATAAATCTCATATAGAAGCTAAGGATTAGCAACATGCAAAATACGTTTGAGAAGTATATAGGAAATTATGTAGTAAATATGATATCTAAATATATACACTTATGTTTGTAAATGTCTTTAGAGCTACTTGTCTAAATTCTTGTTAACTAGATCTTTATGTTAATTTACTGTTCCAGGTATTCTCGATACTTATTGTTCAAAATAGTGTCAAGGTTAGAAAGAGGAATTCGAGGAGGGATTTCTCAAGGTATTAAAAGATATGCGAAAGTTGGAAAAAGTATTTTTAAAATATTAATCAAGGAAAAATCTGATTACTATGCGCATTACAATGCTTCTAATTTATTTGGTTGGGTACGTCTCAATTTTTACCATTAAAGTGTTTCAAGTGGATAGATCTGAAATATTTTAATTTTAAGAAAAATCCCAAAACATCAGGCAATTATAAATAAGTATATATTTTTGTAATCGATTTAGAAAAGCAAAAAAGATTTCATGATCTACACAAAGATTTAGGTTTAGCACCAGAAGGAGGCAAATAATTTTTAACAGGATTAAATAATAAAGTAAAATGTGTTTTATGATATAGTTATTTTAAAAAATCTTTATACCTTGGATTAAAACTAAGAAAAATCCATAGGACCACTACATTCCCAGAATGATTTGAAAAAAATATATATTTTTAAAATTTGGAAATGATGAAAAAGTCGACTATGGATTTTGTAAAAGATTTTACTAAATTGTTTAATAAGTCTGCATTGGGTAAAACATTCTAAAGTATTATAAGTAGTGCAAAAACCAATAAATATTGGAAATACATTTCAAATCATGTAATATACATAAAACAAATTTTTCAGAAAATTTAATAACTGTCCATTAGTTAAAAAAAATGTGATAAACTTGTTTATACTGGAATGTGTATTTTGAATTTTTTGAAAATAAAAAAGTACAGTTTTCATTACAATGTTATGAAACCGAAATGTGGAGAATATATCAATTTATTTTATACAGATAGAGATTCTTATATACATAAGAACTGAAGATTATAATAGTATGTAATTGATGATCTCAACAAATTTGATACTATTCACAGATTACCACAAGTTAATAAAAAGTATAGGCAAAAAGAAAGGTGAAAATTGTGAAAAAATTATATTAGAACAAGTTACTTTAAGATTGAAAGCGTCTCCTTGTATTGTAAAAGAAAATGAATATAAAAATATAAAGGAGTAGAAAAAATCTGTAGAAAGAATTGTGATGACTATAAAAAAATTGTAATGATAAAATAAAGCAATATATAAAAATGAATGAAACTGAAATTTAATAACACAAATTATAAATAGTAGAATGTATTAAAATTGTTTAAGTGCCAATGATAACAAATGGTATAAACACAAAATGGAAAAAATACTTTATGACATGGGCATTATAGAGTTAAAGAACATAATCAAATAATTTAAATATATAAAACTAAATTAAAATATAAAAATTAAAGAATTTAACCTTATATTCAAATTAAACCTTTTAAAACTTTGTAATGTATATTAGTATGATTTTTCAAAAGTTAAAAACTTTATATATACTAAAAAAATTTTAAAACTTTATAATGGATACATATATGTAAATTTTGTCGAAGAATAAAAATTTTAATACAATTGTGAATAAAAATTAAATTTTAACAGTTTTTAATATTTTCTCTCTATAAGCAAAGTTTTAATATTTTTTAACATGTTTAATTTTTGTTAATTAGTGTTAATTCATTTTGACAAGGCTTATTGCTACAATTAAAACATTTTTTATACTGAAGCACTATGGTCACATTGTGTATATATCTAGATTTATTTTCAAGCCCCTCTTTACAGATTTCACAAGTAGATATTTTCTTCCAATTATGGCCCATTTAATTCATATGTTCCCATTTAATACTTATGTATTACTGTTAATTTTATACCAACAATACAGCCCATGCTTGAGTTCAAATTCTATTTTGTTATTTTCATATCTTTGTTAATTTCATTCTCTTATTCGCACAAAGGACATTTCACATTAATAGAACTCTTCACTTTTATACAATACTGGCCATTAAAGTTGCTACACCAGGAAGAAATGCAGATGATAAATGGGTATTCATTAGACAAATATATTATGGTAGAACTGACATGTGATTACATTTTCACACAATTTGGGTGCATTGATCTCGAGAAATCAGTACCCAGAACAACCACATCTGGCCGTAATAACAGCCTTGATACGCCTGGGCATTGAGTCAAACAGAGCTTCGAACACGTGTACAGATACAGCTGTCCATGCAGCTTCAACATGATACCACAGTTCATCAAGAGTAGTGAGTGGCGAATTGTGACGAGCCATATACTCGGCAACCATTCACCAGACGTTTCCAGTTGGTGAGAGATCTGGAGAATGTGCTGGCCAGGGCAGCAGTCGAACATTTTCAGTATCCATAGAGACCCACACAGGACCTGCAACATGTGGTCGTGCATTATCCTGCTGAAATGTAGGGTTTCGCAGGGACTGAATGAACGGTAGAGCCACAGTTCGTAACATGTCTGAAATTTAACATCCACTGTTCAAAGTACCGTTAATGCAAGCAAGAGGTAACCAAGACGTGCAACCAATGGCACCCTATTCCATCACGCCGTGTGATACACCTGTATGGCGATGACGAATACACGCTTCCAATGTGTGTTCACCGTGATTTCGCCAGCACGATGTTATAGACAGAACCTGGATTCATCCGAAAAAATGACGTTTTGCCATTCGTGCACCCAGGTTCGTCGTTGAGTATACCATCACAGGCGCTCCTGTCTGTGATGCAGCGTCAAGGGTAACCGGAGCCATGGTCTCCGAGCTGATAATCAAAGCTGCTGCCCGTCGTCGAACTGTTCATGCTTGTTGTTGTTGTCTTGCAAACGTCCCCATCTGTTGACTCAGGGATCGAGACGTGGCTGCACAATCCATTACAGCCATGCGGGTAAGATGCCTGTCATCTCGACTGCTAGTGATACAAGGCCGTTTGGATCCAGCACGGCGTTCTGTATCACCTTCCTGAACCCACCGATTACGTATTCTGCTAACAGTCATTGGATCTCGACTAACGTGAGCATTAATGTCGCCATACGATAAACTGCAATCACGAAAGTCTACAATCCGACCTTTATCAAAGTCGAAAACGTGATTTCTCCTCCTTACACAAGGCATCACAACAACATTTCACCAGGCAACGCTGGTCAACTACTGATTGTGTATGAGAAATCGGTTGGAAACTTTCCTCATGTCAGCTCATTGTAGGTGTCGCTACTGGCGCCAACCTTGTGTGAATGCTCTGAAAAGCTAATCATTTGCGTATCACAGCATCTTCTTCCTGTCGGTTATATTTCACGTCTATAGCACGGGATCTTCGTGGTGTAGCAATTTTAGTGCCCAGTAGTATATGTTGCAATGCAATACATCCCAGCATCGAGTTGTTTCTAGCATATTGGAGTGTACATGGTAGCTCTGGCGCGCAAATTTCACATTGTCAAACATGCAACTGGATGACAAAGACATGCTGATGAACTGCAACCATAAAAACTTCTATGTATCTACACATTAAAGGTCTAGGCTGTATGTATGTAACACATAGAGATAATAATAGTGTTCAAGGTCCTTACTTTATCCCTTTGAAATAACACATACAGGGTGACAATTATTGAACTATACGAGATAAATTCGTCATAGCTCCTGAATGGTTTGTGGTAGGAGGTTCAAGCTGCATGGCTGCCCATGGGGCATAACAGAAAGTAGTATGGTTTAGTTTAGCGACGAAGCTCACTTTTATTATTATGGGTTCGTCAATGATCAAAATTGGCGCATTTGGGGGACTGAGAATCCGCATTTTTCTTCACCCTCAATGGGTGACTGTGTGGTGTGCAATTTCCAGTCACAGAATAATCTGTGCAATATTCCTTGATGGCATTGCGACTACCAGATGGTATGTGAAGGTTTTGGAAGATGATCTCATCCCCATTATCCAAAGTGACCCTGATTTCGACAAGATGTGGTTCATGCAAGATGGAGCTTGAGCCCATCGAAGCAGGAGAGTGTTGGCTGTCCTACAGGAGCACTTTGGGGACCACATGGCATGGGTGTCGGTTGGCCGCTGTATTCTCCGTATCTGAACACATGCCACTCCCCTTTTGTGGGGCTAATTTAAAGACAAGATGTATAGCAGTAACCCCAAAACCATTGCTGAGCTGCAAACAGCCATTCAGGAGATCAAAAGAAAAGTAATGAATTTTGAAAACTTAAAATAACTTGTCAATATTTAGTGACTGCATGCAACGAAAAATTAAAAAAAATTTAAAAAGTAGTTATATGGACATAACGATTTTTAAATAATTACAAATTAAAATTATCTTTGATGTATCTTGTAAACATCATTTATTAAATTCCCTTTTGTAGATTTATTTCTGAGATTAAAATAGTTTCTATAAAAGTAGATATTATTACTTAGTCCTTTTCTTCAGCCTATGATGTCAATTAATATAATTCAGTTCATAATCTAAAGATAGTAATATTTTGTAGTTGGGATGTCTATTTTTAATAGTATTACCTTTTTCCAAAGATTTTTAGCTTGGATTCGAATAGCATAATAATTAGAATCAAATAGTTACTGAATATTTTAAAAGAATTTTTATGGTGTTAGCTGAGGATTTTTTGCAGGCAGATCATTTTCCCTCATTATCTAAATCATCAATATAAATAGTCAAAATTCTATTCGAAATATGTTAGTGATTTATATTCTGTTTATAATTTTCTGTCTCGTTTTCCAGTTATTTATAGATTTGATATTGTTCATATTTCCTTAACAATGCTAAGACTCTTTCCAAAACCCAGATATGATAGTCTGGATAGACTGGATAGACTGGTATATTTTAGATTTCATAATTAATGTAAATATAACCGTTTGGTCAATAAATATAGTATGTCGTTGTTCATTTAAAAAGGGGGATGAATCACTGCTGTTTAAATTCCCATAATTAATAGATTATATTATTATGAATTGCATATTTAGAATTACTAAAATTTCAGCAATATCATTAGCATTAAACCAAGGATTGTTTTTCACCAGTAATACACTAATTCCAAACGTTATTCCTCTAATGGATCTTCTGGTAATTTTTTCTACTAATGAAGCATTTTCACTGTATATTCTTCGTTTTGCTTTTAATTGCAGTTCTTTGTCTACACAGTGTCTTTTTCCTAATTCTTTATTACCGCCACAGACAAGTTTTGTGAGTTGACAAGCTTAGACTTATGAATTTGCTCCCTTTCCTCTAGCTAACCTTACTTCTAATTTTGTTTATGGGCCACAGTAGTTATAAACATGAAGATGCATTTTGAATGTTAATTTGTTAATTTTTGTTTTTACTTAACCTTTTCCATGTTCATTCCAATTTAAAAATTATGCGACAAATTTTTCAGAATCTCATTAAATATGGAATTCTTTTACGATTATTGATACCAAAATTATCAAATTTATTTGTTAACATATTTGTTAGTTCAGCTTTTTCACTGTGAGAGTTTTAATTACTGGCTAATGCTTTTCATTAATTACTGCAAATCTATCAGTTAATTGTTGAACATCATTCATACAGATATATATTCTTTGGTAATAAGATATATCCAACTTTTTCATCTAAACTTGAATCTAAATCTCTTGCTATTTTTGGAAAATAAACTTCGACATTTTGTTTTATCAAATAGTCATATGTATTACCCCCATTTCATTTTATTTTATTTGGATTGTTACCTGAATATAATCTCCAGAATGGAACAAGATATCCACATAATTTGACAAATCCGCATCATTATGTTTTGTGTCTCCATCATCCATAGCAATCTGTTTTTAAGTTAAAAATACATTACTGTATTCGTATCAACATTGTCCTGTCTCTAGCTTTTTACAAATTATGGTGCTGACAGGTCTTAATCCATAAACCTGATATTCAGTCTGGTTGTCATATTCCAGCAATCTTTCAGTTGGGTTTATTTTTTTAACATTTTTTTATTCTTCACATTTTAACTTTTTCATATCTTTAACCTCTTCTTCATAATTCTTCAAGAAATTATTTATTTCTGATTCACTTAATATACAAACTCTTCTATTAGCATATTGTTTAATTGATGGAAGGTTGTTAAATTCTTCTAAATAATATTGATGATCAATCATTTTTTTCAGCTTCTCTATTTTCTACTGTAGCTATAAAACAGCATCACCTAAACTTTCAATTCTTCCTTTTACTATTTCTACTATATCAGTAACAAGCTGATCTTCTGTTTTATGCCCGCATCTCGTGGTCGTGCGGTAGCGTTCTCGCTTCCCACGCCCGGGTTCCCGGGTTCGATTCCCGGTGGGGTCAGGGATTTTCTCTGCCTCATGATGGCTGGGTGTTGTGTGCTGTCCTTAGTTTAGTCAGGTTTAAGTAGTTCTAAGTTCTAGGGGACTGATGACCATAGATGTTAAGTCCCATAGTACTCAGAGCCATTTTTTTCTGTTTTATATTTTTCATATTCTGTTCATGGTTGTTTCATTTATTTCTTGAATTTTTCTTTTAATTCTTTGATTTTTACTTCCTATTTCGTCTAGGTTTTTTAACAACCTCTAGCTTGTATTTATTAGATATTTCTTAAGGAGTAAAAACCATTAAATGGTTATGTTCAACATTCTTGTGAGTGTTTGTGTTTTATGTTCCTGTTTATCAATTTACTATTTATGTCCTTTATATCATTTTATGTATTGTTTTTTATTTTTTCATGTTGTATGTTTGTTTTATGTTTCTGTTTATATTTGATGTTTTGTGTTTATGTTCTTAAAAATACTTCATTTTATTTCAATATTTTCCTTCATTAATTCTATTGTAAAAAAATCCAAATTTATTATTATTCCAACAATTAGTACACATCATTGTAAGACCATTAAATTTTTTCAAATCGCCACCATCCAGCTAATGGCAAATTGATTTAAATATTTGGCCCTGTTTAAAAATATTAAAAAAATTGAATTATTTATTACTAATTGCTTTGGTATCTTTGAATATGTTTGCACTTAGAAAAAATGATCTATTCCTTTATGTCTTCCTCTTGTAAAATATTCTGTAACTATGTTTTCATTTTTGAGAGTAAAATCATCAAACACTACAACGAAATTATTTTGACATTTTATTAGCTGTATAATTTCATCATCATTGTTATGAAAGTAGTAATATTCCTGTTATATTTATCTTATTTTTTACAACTTTTTACAAACTCAAAATATTTTGAATGATCTAAAATTTTAGAGTAAATATGTCAATGTTTAATTTTATCTCAGTTTAATCATCCTGGAGCTGAAATATAGTCATTGATCATTAATGTAATTTCCACAACCACTTGGCCCTACTACAGAACTTTCAATAGAATTCAGCAAAAGCTTACCAATTTTATTTTTTAATTCCTTTTCTGGAGTTCTTATTTTTAGATACCATTTTTTCATTCATTTGTTGTAATAATATTTTAATAATAATTGATTAATAATAAATGAGACATCTATTTCAATGAAGTGTTAATTCCTCAGTTCTCAAAAAAAAAGTTATCTGTTCCTATAAGAGGTAATTATAAAAATGTTTCAGGAGTTGGTTTTGATACGATTTTTTGAACTCCAGATATTACATCAAAAAGTAATAAATGTATTGTGATGGACAATACTACAGTTCTTCCTGTCAGTCAATCTAATTCAAAAAAGTTAGAAATAATTTTTCACTAAAAAAGGAAACAAGTATTCATAGTAAAAAGATAAAATTTGAAACAGTTATAATTGAGAGCAATGTTAAAGTACATGGTTATTCTAAACGATGGACTCATTTTCAAAACATTGTACTCAAGAACAAATGCAAAATGAAAAAGCTTTATACCAATGAAAAGAAGAAATTTCAAAGTAATTATTCATGATGTTTCATACCAGTTTAATATATTTAATGATTTGTAATTAATTAGTTTTTAATAATTAGAAATGTGATAAATGTTATATATGTTCAATATGGCCACTTTTGTCTGCATGGCAAACATCAATGTGGAAGCCAAACTCGTCCCACGCACACAAAATTGTAGCTGCTGTTACTGACTGCACAGCAGCAGTAATCCAGTACCGCAAATCATTCATAGTGGTTGGTAAAGGTGAGATGTAAACAGATTCCTTCACATAAATGCATAAGAAACTGTCACAGTGTGTGAGATCAGGAGACCCTGGAGGCCTGAAGTGCAGAGCAAGGTCCTCAAGTCCATCGCAACTGATCCAGCACTGAGGAAGGGAGTCATTCAAAAAGCTTGTACATCACGGTGCCAATGGGGTGGAGCTCCGTCATGTTGGATTGTGAAGTCCTTGGAATCTTCCATAACCTGAGGGAACAGTCTTTGATCCAACATGTCCAGGCACGTGATTCCCATAACAGTTCTTTCCACAAAGAAAAATGGTCATTAACCACTTGGCCCTATTACAGAACTTTCAATAGAATTCAGCAAAAGCTTACCAATTTTGTTTTTTAATTTCTTTTCTGGGAATCGTCATAGGTACAGAAAGCTGGCTAAAGCCTGAAATAAGTTCTGTAGAAATTTTGACGAATTCTCAGACGGTGTTCAGGAAAGATAGATTAGGCAGAATTGGTGGTGGAGCGTTTGTGTGTCAGTAGTGGTTTATCTTGTAATGAAGTCGAAGTAGATACTCCGTGTGAATTGGTATGGGTGGAGGTTATACTTATCAGCCGAACTAAGTTAATAATTGGCTCCTTCTACCGACCCCCAGACTCCGATGATATAGTTGCTGAACAGTTCAGAGAAAATTTGAGTCTCGTAACAAATAAATACCCCACTCATACGGTTATAGTTGGTGGGGACTTCAAGCTTCCCTCGATATGTTGGCAAAAATACTTGTTTAAAACCGGTGGTAGGCAGAAAACATCTTCCGAGATTGTCCTAAATGCTTTCTCCGAAAATTATTTCGAGCAGTTAGTCCACGAACCCACGCGAATTATAAATGGTTACGAAAACACACTTGACCTCTTAGCCACAAACAATCCAGAGCTAATAGAGAGCATCATGACTGATACAGGGATTATTGATCACAAGGTCGTTGTAGCTAGGCTCAATACCGTTTCTTCCACACTCACCAGAACAAACGCAAAATAATTTTATTTAAAAAAGCAGATAAAGTGACACTAGAAGCCTTACTAAGAGACAATCTCCATTCCTTCCGAACTGACTATGCAAATGTAGACGAGATGTGGCTCAAATTCAAAGACATAGTAGCAACAGCAATTGAGAGATTCATACCTCATAAATTGGTAAGAGATGGAACTGATCCCCCATGGTACACAAAACAGCTCCGAACGCTGTTGCAGAGGCAACGGAAAAAGCATGCGAAGTTCAGAACAACGCGAAATCCCGAAGATTGGCTAAAATTTACAGACGCGCGAAATTTGGCACGGACTTCAATGCGAGATGCCTTTAATAGGTTCCACAACGAAACATTGTCTCGAAATTTGGTAGAAAATCCGAAGAAATTCTGGTCGTGTGTAAAGTACACAAGCGGCAAGACGCAGTCAATACCTTTGCTGCGCAGTGCCGATGGTACTGTTACCGACGACTGTGCCGCTAAAGCGGAATTATTGAACGCAGTTTTCCGAAATTCCTTCACCGGGGAAGACGAATGGAATATTCCACAATTTGAAACACGAACAGCTGCTAGCATGAGTTTCTTAGAAGTAGATACCTTAGGGGTTGAGAAGCAACTCAAATCGCTTGATACGGGCAAGTCTTCAGGTCCAGATTGTATACCGATCAGGTTCCTGTCAGATTACGCTGATACAATAGCTCCCTACATAGCAATCATATACAACTGCTCGCTCACCGATAGATCTGTACCTACAGATAGGAAAATTGCGCACGTCGCACAAGTGTTTAAGAAGGGTAGTAGGAGTAATCCATCGAACTACGGACCTATATCATTGACGTCGGTTTGCAGTAGGGTTTTGGAGCATATACTGTATTCAAGCATTATGAATCACCGCGAAGGGAACGATCTATTGATACGTAATCAGCATGGCTTCAGAAAACATCGTTCTTGTGCAACACAGCTAGCTCTTTATTCGCACGAAGTAATGGACGCTATCGACAGGGGATCTCAAGTTGATTCCGTATTTCTAGATTTCCGGAAAGCTTTTGACACCGTTCCTCACAAGCGACTTCTAATCAAGCTGCGGGCTTATGGGGTATCGTCTCAGCTGTGCGACTGGATTCGTGATTTCCTGTCAGGACGGTCGTAGTTCGTAGTAATAGACGGCAAATCATCGAGTAAAACTGAAGTGATATCAGGTGTTCCCCAGGGAAGCGTCCTGGGACCTCTGCTGTTCCTGATCTATATAAATGATCTGGGTGACAATCTGAGCAGTTCTCTTAGGTTGTTCGCAGATGATGCTGTAATTTACCGTCTAGTAAGGTCAACCGAAGACCAATATCGGTTGCAAAGAGATTTAGAAAAGATTGCTGTATGGTGTGGCAGGTGGCAGTTGACGCTAAATAACGAAAAGTGTGAGGTGATCCACATGAGTTCCATTGGCAGGACACTTTGAAGATGCAACAAGTCGACTAAAGAGACAGCTTACACTACACTCGTTCGTCCTCTGTTATAATATTGCTGCGCAGTGTGGGATCCTTACCAGGTGGGATTGACGGAGGATATTGAAAGGGTGCAAAAAAGGGCAGCTCGTTTTGTATTATCAAGTAATAGGGGAGAGGGTGCGGCAGATATTATACGCGAGTTGGGATGGAAGTCGTTAAAGCAAAGACGTTTTTCGTCGCGGCGAGATCTATTTACGAAATTTCAGTCACCAACTTTCTCTTCCGAATGCGAAAATATTTTGTTGAACCCAACCTTCATAGGTAGGAATGGTCATCAAAATAAAATAAGAGAAATCAGAGCTCGAACATAAAAGTTTAAGTGTTCGTTTTTCCTGCGCGCTGTTTGGGAGTGGAATGGTAGAGAGATAGTATGATTGTGGTTCGATGAACCCTCTGCCAAGCACTTAAATGTGAATTGCAGAGTAATCATGTAGATGTAGACGTAGAAGTAGAAACCTTTTTACAGGATACGGCACAAAGCACGTTAATATTCGGTGAATCTCTTTCGTGTTGCAATGGTGAATGTGGATTTTCCAAACCCCATGTACCAACGTTGTGTCTGTTGACTTTTCCACTAAGGTGGAATGTCGCTTCATCGCTAAAAATTATATGCTGTACAAATGCGTAATCCTCCATCTTTGCTAGCACATAACCACAAAATGTGAGATGCTTCTCTTTGTCATTGCTGTTCAGAGCTTGAAAAAGTTGTAATGAGTAGGACTTGTACAGCGAATGCTGTCTCAGAACTTTCCATGCTGTTTGATGGGGTATTCCAAGTTCTCAACTGGCTCTATTGATAGACTTACTGGAACAGTATGCCAAACTTCCTTGATTCCGTCGGACATCATCCTTCGACACACATGGTCGGCCTGTGCCTTTTTCTTTGCACACACACCCAGTCTGTTTAAATTGATTAAACGAACGACTAATTCCGTGTGAGTTGGTGGTTGAATACCGAATTTGGTACGAAATGCCCCCTGCACAGCAATTTCCGACTCACTTTTTGTGAAATCAAGAATGCAGAAAATCTTGTGCTTCATAGTCGCCCTCTCACTCACGACTGACAGTGAAACGGAATGACAGCCTTATTGCTATGTGAACTCTAGCAGCCACTTCTGAAATCATCACTGTCCATCCCTGCCTTCTCCAGAAACTTTGAAACTTCGTCTTTTCATTGGTATAAAGCTTGCTCATTTTGGGTATGTACTTGAATACATACGAATTTTTGAAAATGGGTCCATAATTTAGAGTAACCCTGTATTTATGGATATAGAAGATAGGATTGGAAATGTGTTGGGATTTAACAATCAAATTATTCCAGATAGACAAAGAATTGTTGCTAACAATTTGCTAAAAATTATACCTTTTGAATAAATAAATATACCTTTTGATCGATGTCATTGAATGTTTGTAAAACACAACGACCAATTTTATTGAGAAACTAATATTATTTATTCGTTTTGTGCTAATGCTGAAGTTAGGGGGTCTAATAATTCATGAATAACATTATCCCATATATATCCCAACTTTTGACACTATCTGGGATTTAGAAATTATATTTAATTTACTTTAATGGTGCTCCTGTACCATTTATTTTAGAAATCTCTTAATAAATGAATAAAATTGAAAGTTAGCTGTTTTACTCATTTTCTGCAGATGAAAAAACTAAACATAACTCTCCGCAACAGGAGAACCGTGATTAATACAACTAGTGGATGGATTCATCCTAATTCTGCTCAACTTTATATGAACTTCAGTATTGTTGAACTGATAATACAGATAATCCAACACACGATGGAAAATCCAATAAAAAATTAATTAACAGTTACGTGGCATAGCTGTTCGATGTTATCACCATAAAAAAAGAAAACAATATTTTATCTAGAACAGAACATCCCTTTATTTCTTCATTTCTCCATCGAGTTATTCATGGAAGGACATATCCTTAATAGTGGAAAAATAAAAAAACAAGAAAGGTGAAGTACTTTATCCTTAATAAATATTTGAGGGACTTTTCAGAAATGATCAAGAAACTTTTTGGGAAGGATTCAACTGTAATTACACTTGGCGTTCTAGTGCTAATGATTCCGTTTTTGATGGGCTGACTATAATCAGACTGGTGTTGAAGATGTGATCACACTTCCTAAGGAAGGAAAAATTGATGTAGAATCGATGGAATGCAGTGTTACTGTAGTTAAATTTGAACCAGAATACTCACTAGAGCTAGAACAACAGTAAAAAAAATAAAAAAAATCCTATATCTTTTCTTTCGAATTGCAAACCATAAAAATTGTGGTAGCAAATGGAAAAACAAAATTTTGACCTAGATATTGCCAATTACTGTAGTTACATAGAATTTGAAATGCCTTACCTTATCTTTGTTGTGTTCCAAATGAAGTGACAAAATAATCAACTAATTCACTCAGTCATGTTAAATTGCAGAATACCTATATAAAGAATGGAAGAAAGGAAGTTTTTCCTCAAGAACTATGGAATATAGATCTTCCAAATAACTTTTTAAAATCTTATGATGCTTTCTGAGATTTTAAGCAAGTAATACGATTAAACAATGATATTAATGTAAATCCACACCTTTGAGGATAAATTTCATTTTCGTAAAATAAAAGTTAAAGAATATATTTACAAAAAAAGCAAATTTTTGCAGAATAAATTGATTTACTAAAATGTCAAATTTCAACCAAATACATTTATTCTGTTAAATTTTAATTTTAAACTGTATATTTTAATACTGAATTTAAGAGATAAATTTGCAAGAAATTTAACTGAATAAATATAAATAAATAAATAAATAAATAAATAAATAAATATATATATATATAGTTAAATATTAAATGTTAACTGATTATATTTATTTGTTAAACATTAATTTTGATCTAGATATTTAAAGATTGGATTTAAAAACAATAAGTCTAGAAAATACGGTTTTTATATTGAAAAATTAATATTTACTTTTTCTTTACATTTGTTCAGAACCTGGCGCTTATAACTGCTTCTTGCTGCCCTGATGCACGACCGCAAGAAATGGCAGAGATGGACAAGCTATTTTGATGAGAGGATATTAGGTGAATGTACTCGAGGGCCCATTACCCGAACTTAAATCTCATTGAACAAATGGGAAGTTGTTGGAGAGACGTATTTTAGTATGTCCATGTGCAAAAATAACCAACCAGGAGTTTTTAACTGCTCTGGTGGAAGAATAGAGAACCCTACAATATTACAAAGCTTGTGGCACATGGGATTACGTTGTGTAGCATGCACTGCCGTCTGTGGTGACCACACACCCTATTAACAACCATGTCCTGCCTTTTGTAAGGTCCAAAGGACCATCATGAATAGCTGTGACTTCAATGTAACTACTGACTTTGAACAAAACTCTGTAGTATAGTAGGACTAAGTTTCATCGAGCTCTGTTGCTTGGCAGTGACACATCATGCGAGAGTTACTTTAGTCCTTACGTTTCGCTCACTGGTGTGTCTCATTTTCGGTTCGTTTTTTTACTGGAGACCGAATGTGAGAATTATTTCATCACCTATTTATTCATGCAAATTTACCGTTACAGCTATAAATTAAAGACATCCGAAAATAGTATTCGATTACCACTTTAATTTTCGTTATACATAATCATACTCAGACGATGATGATGATGATGACGCTTTTGGTTTGTGGGGAGCTTGACGGCGTGGATATCAGCACCCGTACAAATTCCCAATGTTATCATTGTTCTGTGTCACAATTTCCCTGAATGATGATGAAATGATGAGGACAACACAAAGCCAGTCCCTGGGCGGAGAAAATCCCTGTCGCGTCTGGTAAATCGAACTCGGGACCTCGTGATCCAGAGGCAGCGATGCTAACCGGTAGGCCACGAGCTGCGGACTTAATCATACGCAGTCTCTGCAGTAATAATTGGTGAATCTCAGGTATACAGCACACACATTCTCTGCAGAAAAGAAGGAAACTCGGGAGCTAAAAAGGAACTGTAATTCTTAATGCAGTCCAAAGCTTGCTAGGTTCATTAGTGCAACTACTTAATGAAGGAGCTGTGTAGTCCATGTTCCTTTAGCAGCGTGGTAGGGTCACTCGTCTATTTTCCTGCACTCAGCGAGTGATCACGTGACGGCGATTAAGGAAACTGTTGGCCTCGTGCTTCTGCACCGCACGCAATGCCGAAAACGAGGAACGAACACCGCATATTCGGGTTCGCCACGTGGGTACAGTGCTCTAGTACGTAGAACATAGGGTTCCTGCGCTCAGATCAATGTAAGGAGTTTGCATTCGAGCTAACCTCTATTAGCGTAAATACAGTCTAAAGACAGGTGGAGAAAATTCACAGAGGTATCTTCCAACGTCTTGAGTAATAGCTACCGTTGCCATGGCGGCGTAATCCTAGAAAATAGTAGCAGACAGCCATATCGTGACCTAGGCATAGACGTTATTTTGCTCTAAACGTCTTATCCGAAAGTCACTTTTAGCAGTTAATCAGAGAACCATCTTGTGAGGGAAATGTTTCAGAGTTTCCACATTGCTGGGAACATCAGACGTCGGAGTATACGAACTTTTTGTGTACACAGTTCTCGAGGAGTGGAGAGCTTCGTTTTTAAACAACCATGAACAAGTCTACATTCTGTGCGTCAGATGAGATTTATTTCCACTCCAACCACTGTGAAACACGATTTGAACCACGCACCGACCCGGAGAAGACTAACAGTCCGTATCTAGAGAGAATTCAATCTAAAGGAATAAAAACAGTTCGATAACGACAGTCAATGAACAGGGAAGCTACATAAACTATCCTAACAGGTCAGAAGAAGGAGTGACATATTGTACATTTGAGGCTGCAGTCATGAAACGAGCTGCTAGCTGAGAAGAGAGTGAAAAAGGAATGTAGCCTATATCCCATGTTAATCAATTTTGCACACTGAGTCCACAGCAGGGGAAACTAAGGAAAAATTTGGAAAGGAAATTAAAATTCAACTCGACGAGTAAAACAAACAGGTTTGCCAATGACATTGAAACTCAGTCGGAGACGGGAAAAGATTTGGGAGATCAGCTGAACGGAAGACATAAAAAGATGAATAGTAGCAAAAGAAAAATTAGGGTAATGGCGTGTAGTCTAACTCAATCACGCGACGCGACACGAGTTTTGTTATTTGGGTAGCAATACAACAGGCGACAGAAAAATACAAAGAATATAAAATGTAGACTGGCAATACCGAGGGAAGCTTTCCCGTCGGAGAGAAAGTTTTTTAACGTTAGATAGAAATTTAAGTTTTAGCAATTAATTTCAGAATGTAGTTATTTGAAATGTTGTCTAATGCAGAAGTGAAACGCGACCGATAAACATTGCTGGCAACGAGAGAACAGAAATGTGGTGCTACAAAAGACTGCTGAAGATTAGATGGTTATATCGAGTAACTAATGAAAGGGCACTGAATCGAATTAGAGGAAAGAAGAACGAAAAGCACAGGTTGATAGGACATACCCTGAGGCATTAAGGAATAGCTAATTTGTTAATCGATGGAAGTGAGGGAGGGAGGGAGGGAGGTGAATACGCTAGAGGGGGAGCAATGATTGATTGGTGTAACCGGCTTCCGAAGGATGCAGTAGTTATGCAGATATGAATAGGCTTATACAGGGTACACTAGTATGGAGAGCTGCAACAAACCAGTAGAAACATACATGTTGTAGTTTTACTGTTATTTTATGAATGCAGTACGAATCTTTTTAATGTAAAAAGAATACATCGCTATTTTCCATTTATTTCATTTGAAAGATTTTGGGTAGTGCAATTAGGTAATAAATGTTGCCATAACATTGTGAATACACTGTCTAATCAGAAGTATCTATGAGAATGGCAGCCCTTCTTCCTCAAGAGTGAAGGTAGTGACGCTAGAGTCTGGAGCGAAACAGCGTTCAAACTCATTCCAGAGGTGTTCCATTAGCTTCAGGTCGGGATTCTGGGCAGGCCAGTCCATTTCAGCAACATTATTGTCCACAAACTATTGGCTCACAGATGCTGCTTTAAGACTGGGTGTACTGTCGTGCTGTTGCAATCAATCATCGTATCAGAACTGTTCTTCTTCTGGATGCAGTACACAATGCTATAAAATTTGTCCACATCCTTTTGCATTTGGCGTTTCCTTAAGCCCAGTAAGTTCATCACACCCAAACTACGAAAACCAGCCCCATGCTTTGACACCACCTCCTCCATACTTCACTATTGGCACTTCACACGATGGCAGGTAATGTTATCCAGGCATTCGCCAAACCCAAACCCTTCCATCGGATTGTGACAGGATATAACGTGATTCATGAATCCAAGCCACTCGTTTCCATTTATCCACTGTCCAGTTGCGTCGCTCTTTACACCACCTCAAGTGTCGCTTAGCACTGACTACAAAAATTTGTGGCTAATGAAGAGGTGCCGGCCGCTGTGGCCGAGCGGTTCTAGGCGCTCTAGTCCGGAACCGAGCTGATGCTACGGCCGCAGTTTCGAGCTCTGCCTCTTTATATTATTCAAAAAAGCATTAACAACTGTATACCAATAAGACAGTAACAATGAGAAGTCTTTGCTATTAGATTCATGAATATACGACCCACCTTACATTTCAAGGCGGTGGGTTACTCTGTACTGTTAATGAAATAAATAAATAAAATCCTGCCTTGGGCATGGATGTGTGCGATGTCCTTAGGTTAGTTAGGTTTAAGTAGTTCTAAGTCTAGGGGACTGATGACCTCAGATGTTAAGTCCCATAGTGCTTAGATCCAATTTTTGAGGATATGCTCGACCATTATACCCCATTCTTTTTAACTCTCTCTGCACCATCACTGTGGCAGCTACAGTTCTGGCAGCATTTTGGAGAGTGATTTCTTCTTGCAAATTTCATTTTTTAACCATCCTTCTCAGTTCCCGACGGTCCCTGTCCATGAATACATGAGGTGCGTCTGGTGGATCCACCTCTCGTGCCATCTACTGAACAGTTCCGCATTACATAGGTGTGTCACGATAATTTTGATCAGATAGTGTAGATGGTACTCAAACATTGATAATTTTGACAGTACAAAACGTGTTGTTTGCTGTAAGTTCTTGTAACCAAAAGTGGATAACTACACATTAAAAATAAGAAAAGACAGCTCTTACGTGATCCAGATTAGTGAGCTGTGTGCTACGCACCTGCGGAGACGGCGAGGCAGTTGGCGAAGACGTGCATGTCTGGCTCGACGCTGAGGCGCGCCTCGAGCTCGCCGTGTCGGCGCAGCGACGCCTCGAACTCTGCAAGCCCAGCAGCCATCATGTCCTGCTTTCCGCGCTCCGTCTGCCACAGGAACTCGTACGGCCGCCACCGCTCCAGGAACGCCGTCAGTTCCTGCCGCATCCCCTCCCATAAACACCGCGAGACGCTAAATCACGGCCACACAAAAGAGCTCCCAACCCACACTTATGGATCTGAAAATAGTAACTTGTTAATAGATATCGAGCAAATTAGGAAAATCAGAAATGGAAATCTTAAAATTTCCTTCCAAATTCTTTCGAGAAATCGTAGGTTTAAAAATCTCCACGCACTATAATTTTTTAATTTAGTACGTCTCATTTTCAACGAAATACACTATGTGATCAAAAGTATCCGGAAACCTGTATGAAAATGACTTACAAGTTCGTGGCGCCTCCATCGGTAATGCTGGAATTCAGTATGGTGTTAGCCCACCCTTAGCCTTGATGACAGCTTCCACTCTCGTACGCATACGTTCAGTCAGGTGCTGGAAGGTTTCTTGGGGAATGGCAGCCCTTTCTTCACAGAGTGCTGCACTGAGGAGAGGTACCCATGTCGGTCGGTGAGGCCTGGCACGAAGTTTGCGTTCCAAAACACCCCAAAGGTGTTCTGTAGGATTCAGGTCAGGACTCTGTGCAGGCCAGTCCATTACAGACATGTTACTGTCGTGTAACCAATCCACCACAGAGCGTGCATTATGAACAGGTGCTCGATCGTGTTGAAAGATACAATCGCCATCCCCGAATTGCTCTTCGAGATTGGGAGAAAGAAGGTGATTAAAACATCAATGTAGGCCTGTGCTGTGCCACGCAAAACAACAAGGGGTGCAAACCCCATCCATGAAAAACACGACTGCACCATAACACCATTGCTCAATACGTGAAATGTAAAACGTGCAATGCAGACGTCAC
The DNA here is from genome assembly GCF_023864275.1 of Schistocerca cancellata. NCBI lineage: Eukaryota > Metazoa > Arthropoda > Insecta > Orthoptera > Acrididae > Schistocerca > Schistocerca cancellata. The sequence continues at coordinate 872,272,955 of NC_064629.1, read as the reverse complement.
GTTGCAAGAACGATGTCCTCTAGGCTTAGGCTTCACAATAATTATTGCTTGTCCAAACAGCCCCGACGTTATTATACCAAATCGTAAGTTTATACGGACCGCATATGAAATCAGTAGTCGAATCTTCCTAGCAATAAGCCCGCATGGAATACGTCTAAACGGAATTGTAGAGTTTTGTGCGTTGATAGAATTGCCACGAGCGGTATTTCAATAGTTCTATTATAAACCAGTGGACCTGATTTTACCTGCAACAGAAGGAGTACGAGAGGCCAGTCGTGGGATGGCGATTTCATGTTAAGTGTTTTCCAAACGTAGAATTTTTACATTTATTCATATCTAAAACACATTTCAAAACTTCAAATGTGTTTTTTTTTTTTTGGGATATGATTGTTCAAAATGACATGCAGCGTAACTCCAACAATTTTCAATCTTCTTATTTGAAAATTTAACCACGACTTTGAAATAAGATTTCATAGATTTTTTAACTTTTTTCCAGATTCAAACTGGCATCAGTTACTGTGAATATCTCAAGAACGCCTCAAATTCAACATGCCTCGGGAGAATTGCTGCAGTGTCTCCATTGTGTATTATTTTACGACAAAATGTTTTTTGTGATCTAGTTAAATATATGTTCAATAACTAATGTAAGTATTATTTCTCTATCAACTTTCCTTGTTTCCCCCCCCCCCCCCCCCCCCACCAAAAAAATCAAGAAATCGCTTTTTTTAGATCGTTACAGTGGTGTTGCCCCTAATTAAATGCCGCTCCAGCCGCTAATAAGAACTTCATTAAGCCCTAGATCGGTTTCGGACTTTACATTAGGGCATTTTCTAATGGACTGGAAACCGCCATCGTAAACGCATAATATGATAGACATACAAATATTCCACGTAACAAAACACGAAAATCGAGGCTCAGATATCTAAATTGTAAATACGGAAGCAATATATAACTTACGCCGTGCTGTAGAGAAGCAAATCAAATGATAAGAAAAATAAAAGTTGGTTAACCTTAAAAAGTTATGTGTCCAATGATATCGCGAAGAAATGGGCGTGTCATGATTATAAAAAGTGTATAATTAGATACATATACGTATTAGCATGCTTTAGTATTAAGAAGAGTCGTATTCTGAAGCGCTCAAAATTCCAAACTGCACGCGTTACAAATACATATACATGTCTACATACATACTCCTTCAAACCACCGTACGGTGCGTGGTGGAGGGTACCCTGCACAGCAACTATTCTTTTCCTTTCCTGTTCAATTAGCAGGCAGAGCGGATGAAACACTACTGTCTATATGCCTGCGTACGAGCCCTAATTTCTCGTTCTTTATCTTCGTGGTCCCTAGGCGAAATGCATGTTGACGGCAGTAGGATCATTCTGCAGTCAGCTTTAAATGCCGGTTCTCTCAACTTTCTCAGTAGTGTTCTTCGAAATGAATTCTCACTTGAGCTCCTGGAGCATATCTGTAACACTTGCATGCTGATCGAACCTACCGGTAACAAATCTAGCAGCGCCACTGAATTGCTTCGATATCTTCTTTCAACCTGACCTACTGCGGATGCGGAACACTCGAGCAGTACTCAAGAATAGGTCGCACTAGCATGCTATATGCGGTGTCCTTTAGAGATGAACTATGTGGTGTCACCGCCAGACACCACACTTGTAGGTGGTAGCCTTTAAATCGGCCGCGGTCCGCTAGTATACGTCGGACCCGCGTGTCGCCACTTTCAGAGATTGCAGACTGAGCGCCGCCACACGGCAGGTCTAGAGAGACTTCCTAGCACTCGCCCCAGTTGTACAACCGACTTTGCTAGCGATGGTTCACTGACAAAATACGCACTCATTTGCCGGGACGATAGTTAGCATAGCCTTCAGCTACGTCATTTGCTACGACCTAGCAAGGCGCCATTACCAGTTACTATTGATACTGAATCATGTACCGTCAAGAGCGACGTTCACCATTAATGGATTAAAGTTAAGTATTCCACCAACTACGTCCGTTTTTCTAAATTCTACTTCCCTTGTCCTGTTCCAGACCTCACGCCAGCCTGCGTGAGCTAAAACGCGTGCCTTTCGGCTTCCTCTAGTAACACGGTGTTGGCTCTCCTGCCAACCACAACAAACTACACTTTCTTAGAATTCTCCCAACTAACCGAAGTCAGCCATTCCCCTTCCCTACCACAGTTCTCACATGCTCGTTCCATTTCATATCGCTTCGCAGCGTTACGACCAGATATTTAAACGACTTCACTGTATCAAGCAGGATACTACTAATGCGGTATCCGAACATTACAGGCTCGTTTTTCCTAAAAATGGTTCAAATGGCTCTGAGCACTATGGGACTCAACATCTTAGGTCATAAGTCCCCTAGAACTTAGAACTACTTAAACCTAACTAACCTAAGGACATCACACACACCCATGCCCGAGGCAGGATTCGAACCTGCGACCGTAGCAGTCCCGCGGTTCCGGACTGCAGCGCCAGAACCGCTTGACCACCGTGGCCGGCTCGTTTTTCCTACTCAGCCGCATTAACTTACATTTTTTCTACATTGAGAGCCAGCTGCTATTCTTCATACCAACTAGAAATTTTGTCTAGGTCGTCTTGTGTCAGCCGCGCGGAGTAGCCGTGCGGTGTAGGGCGTCTTGTCACGGTTCGTGCGGTTCCCCCCGTTGGAGGTTCGAATCCATCCTCGGGCATGGGCATGTGTGTGTGTGTGTGTGTGTGTGTGTGTGTGTGTGTGTGTGTGTGTGTGTGTGTGTGTTTTGTCCTTAGGGTAAGTTATTTAAAGTTAGTTTAATTAGTGTGTAAGCCTAGGGACCGTTGACCTCAGCCGTTTGGTTCAAAAATGGTTCAAATGGCTCTGAGCACTATGGGACTCAACTGCTGTGGTCATAAGTCCCCTATAACTTAGAACTACTTAAGCCTAACTAACCTAAGGACATCACACACATCCATGTCCGAGGCAGGATTGAACCTGCGACCGTAGCGGTCGTGCGGTTCCAGACTGTAGCGCCTTTAACCGCTCTGCCACTCCGGCCGGCAGCAGTTTGGTCCTCTAGTCCTTACCACAAATTTTTTTTTCGTCTTCTCTCAATCTACAGTCACTTACCTTCTACACCTTCCTGTACACAACAGCATCATCATCGAACAACCGCAGATTGCTGCAAACACTTTCTGCCAGATCATTTATGTATATAGAAAATAGCAACGGTCCTATCACACTTCCCTGGGGCGCTCCTGATGTCAGCCCTGTCTTCGATGAACACTCGCAGTCGAGGACAACACACTGGGTTCTATTACTTAAGAAGTCTTTGAGCCAGTCACATATCTGGGAGCCTATTTCGTGTGCAAGTATCTTCGTTAATAGTCTGCAGTGGGGTACCGCGTTGAATGCTTTTCGGAAATCTAGAAACATGGAACCCGCCTATTGCTCTTCATCCAGAGGTCGCAGTATATATCATCTGGGAAAAGAGCAAGCTGGTTTTCGAACTAGCAATGGTTGCTAAAGCCATGCTGATTCGTGGGCATGAGCTTAGCGGTCTCTAGGAAATTCATTATATTCGAACCCACAATATGGTATAGAATTCTGCAGCAAACCGATGTTAAGGATATTCACCTGTAATTTTGCGAGTCCGTTATTTTATGCTTCTTACGTACAGGAGTCACCTACGCTTTTTTTCCAGCTGCTTGGCACTTTGTGCTGGTCGAGAGATTCGTGATAAATCCAAACTAAGAGGCCAATGACGTAGAGTACTCCTTGTAAAACCGAGTTAGGATTCCATTCGAACCTGACGACTTACTTGTTTTCAACTCTTTCAGTTATTTCTCTACAAGAGGGATGCTTATTACTGTGTCATCCATTTAGCACTCTGTACGATGGTCAAGTGATAGTACATTTATACGATTCTCCTGCGTGAACGATTTCTTAAACACTGAATTTAAAACTTCGGCCTTCCTTTTGCTATCTTCTACTGCTAAACCACACTAGTCATCGAGTGACTGGATGAAAGTCTTATACCCGCTCAGCGATTTTATATAGAACTAGAATTTTTTCAAGTTCTCCGCCACAACTTTAGCCAAGGTATGATGGTGGTAGCTGCTGTATGCTTCGCGCATACATATTTTCACAGACGCACGAATCTCCAAGCAATCTTTGCCTGACGTCATTTCTGAACGAAGAGTGCAACAGTCTTTGCTTCCTCATCATTTTCGAAATTTCCTGACTGTGGGTCTTTTCTGTCCTTAATCCACTTACTGGGCGCATACTTGTCCAGAGTACGATTTACAATCTGTTTTCTTTTTTTTTTAACTTTGTCCATAACCCCTCTAAGTCCATCATTCTGGAACTAAATGATTACTGTTCATTGCCAAAGTGAGATGCTAACAACTGCTTATCTGCTCTGTCTAGCAGAAACACTCTCCTAGTCCACCGAACTGATTTATTAACTTTCGTAATCATAGTCGCTATGAAGATATCATGATCACTAATCCCCTGACATCATCGATATGGTCCGGCCTGTTTATAGCTACAAGAACAAAAGTATTTTTTTAGATTTAAAACTAAGGTAAAATAGTTGCAGTGTATGGGGCGTCCAAGTCGAGTGTAAATTTACGTCCCCTGGAGAGCGAAAGTTAAAACACAAGGAAATGTAAAGGTCTCTAGCGTAAATTGGGCGCATCTGGAATATCTGGATACGGCAACGAATCTGTGGGGCATCTTTAAAGGAAATTGTTAAAAACGTCGCGGCAGAGGTCCAAGTGATGTTTCTCAGTGCGAATTTCTCATTAATTTTTAAAGCCACCTGACTTCCACATTTTTTATCATTTTACATCGATTTTCTACAGTAGAATGTAAGTTATATATTCTATCTATGATTGTACTGAAACTTCCTAGCAGATTAAAACTGTGTGCCGGACCGAGACTCGAACTCGGGACCTTGCATTTAGCTGGCAAGTGCTCTACTGACTGAGCTACCCAAGCACGACGCACGCTCCGTCCTCACAGCTTCACTTCTGCCAGTACCTCGTCTCCAACCTACCAAACTTCGAGACTCGGTCCAGCACACAGTTTTAATCTGCTAGGAAGTTTCAGTCTCGCAGCGTCAGCCGTGCTGTGTGGACGTGTGTTGAGTTTCGTGCGCCGCGGTCTGCTGTGCTTCGGCGTGGTAAGTCGCAGTGCTTCTTGCATCGTTGCAGAAATTCTACATATATTGAAATTTGAAATATGAATCCGTGATGGCTCACTTGAACAGACAAGATACTTTGAAATTCTCGTTTGCTCGTAATTACGCCCGACCTAAACTACACGAAATCGAAGATTGGTTGGAATACGAAGTGAAACTTGATTCAGAGGATGTCATTGGAATGCATCTTTAGATAGTGAGCAGCGTTGTAGTTGTGAAATTGAGGAATGCTAACTTACGTGACAAAATACGAGGTGCATTCAAGTTCTAAGGCCTCCGATTTTTTTTCTAAATAACTACTCACCCGAAATCGATGAAACTGGCGTTACTTCTCGACGTAATCGCCCTGCAGACGTACACATTTTTCACAACGCTGACGCCATGATTCCATGGCAGCGGCGAAGACTTCTTTAGGAGTCTGTTTTGACCACTGGAAAATCGCTGAGGCAATAGCAGCACGGGTGGTGAATGTGCGGCCACGGAGAGTTTCTTTCATTGTTGGAAAAAGCTAAAAGTCACTAGGAGCCAGGTCAGGTGAGTAGGGAGCATGAGGAATCACTTCAAAGTTGTTATCACGAAGAAACTGTTGCGTAACGTTAGCTCGATGTGCGGGTGCGTTGTCTTGGTGAAACAGCACACGCGCAGCCCTTCCCGGACGTTTTTGTTGCAGTGCAGGAAGGAATTTGTTCTTCAAAACATTTTCGTAGGATGCACCTATTACCGTAGTGCCCTTTGGAACGCAATGGGTAAGGATTACGCCCTCGCTGTCCCAGAACATGGACACCATCATTTTTTCAGCACTGGCGGTTACCCGAAATTTTTTTGGTGGCGGTGAATCTGTGTGCTTCCATTGAGCTGACTGGCGCTTTGTTTCTGGATTGAAAAATGGCATCCACGTCTCATCCATTGTCACAACCGACGAAAAGAAAGTCCCATTCATGCTGTCGTTGTGCGTCAACATTGCTTGGCAACATGCCACACGGGCAGCCATGTGGTCGTCCGTCAGCATTCGTGGCAACCACCTGGATGACACATTTCGCATTTTCAGGTCGTCATGCAGGATTGTGTGCACAGAACCCACAGAAATGCCAACTCTGGAGGCGATCTGTTCAGCAGTCATTCGGCGATCCCCCAAAACAATTCTCTCCACTTTCTCGATCATGTCGTCAGACCGGCTTGTGCGAGCCCGAGGTTGTTTTGGTTTGTTGTCACACGATGTTCTGCCTTCATTAAAATGTCGCACTCACGAACGCACTTTCGACACATCTATAACTCCATCACCACATGTCTCCTTCAATTGTCGATGAATTTCAATTGGTTTCACACCACGAAAATTCAGAAAACGAATGATTGCATGCTGTTCAAGTAAGGAAAACGTCGCCATTTTAAGTATTTAAAACAGTTCTCATTCTCGCCGCTGGCGGTAAAATTCCATCTGCCGTACGGTGCTGCCATCTCTGGGACGTATTGACAATAAACTCGGCCTCATTTTAAAACAATGCGCATGTTTCTATCTCTTTCCAGTCCGGAGAAAAAAATCGGAGGCCTTAGAACTTGAATGCACCTCGTAGTTGAGTCTTGCGGAGGAATTATGAAGTTTAAACATTGTGATGGAAACGTAGGCGAAGTCACCGTAACACATGCAGGGTTTGGAATACGAACGATCAGGATATTCGAACTACCATTCGAAGTACCGGCGGAACAAATAAATGCAGTGATAGCACTGTACGGTAAAGTTCCCAGCAATGTTGCCGAACGGTGGTCCAACGCGCGCAAATTCCGTGTTCTCAACGGAGTGAGACAATTAAAGGTCGATCTGCACAAACATGTACCGTCATACATCAGCGTCTGTGGATACCGAGGTATCGTTATATACGACGGCCAGCCGAGGACGTGCGCGGCGTGCAACTCTCCCGGCCACGTCCGCGCTGAGTGACGCAGCTGCCGGATGGCGAGACGCCGCGAGCGCCTGGTGTGGCTGCGCTGCCAGCGACTTACGCTATGGCTGCCCACGGCCAAGTCCTGACCCCAAGCCCTGATGTGAATTCGGAGAACCATCCAACCCGAGAAGAAGCCCAGATTGCCGCCACTGACACAACAGAAGCTAGACCACCCGAACCTAAGGAAATCGTGACCGCTGTAACGGTTTCAACACAACAGACACCGAAAGATATTGGGAGCCACAGCAAATTCTCCGATTCCTCCGCTGTTGAGAATGACATGCAAGAACCATCCCGGAATGAGCAACCTCATAGTGAACGGATTTCTCTATTGACACCATCATCCACCAAGAGCATGGTCGACAATTTGGCTCGAAACAGCACCCGCTTAGAAGATTTGAAGAATGCTGAGGAAGACAAGATCAGACAGTAGCCGGTGAAACCTAAACGGCAAACACGAAAAAAGAGCCCTGAAGAGATTCAAGAAATGGAGAAAAAACTCTCCCGTACCAAAAAAATTCTTAAAACAGATCGAAGCGGAAAGCAAGGCGTGGTAGACATCGGAAAACCAGACATCCCCAACCCGAATGAGGACGTACATATGAACCTCGCCCCTCCAATTGAAGAACCAATGGACACTGTTGACCGCTACGGAACTGATACGGAGACAGCATGGTCTGACGACACTGAATGCGCTTAGTTGGACTACCGAATGACGCAGGCGTATAAAATCGCCACGCTCAATGTAAACAGAATAGTTTCGGACGTAAAGTTACAATCTGTGAAGGATTAGTTATATGCCACCGACAAATGGTTCAAATGGCTCTGAGCACTATGGGACTTAACATCTTAGGTCATCAGTCCCCTAGAACTTAGAACTACTTAAACCTAACTAACCTAAGGACATCACACACATCCATGCCCGAGGCAGGATTCGAACCTGCGACCGTAGCAGTCGCGCGGTTCCGGACTGAGCGCCTAGAACCGCGAGACCACCGCGGCCGGCTGCCACCGACATTGACATAGCGATGTTACAAGAGGTAGTTACGAGCAAAATAGCGGATGTGTACGGATATGAGGCGATCTTAAACATAGGCAATGAATGTGGAACAGGAATATTGTTCAAACACGGCATACCATGTACAGCAAAAGCAATACTTGAATCTGGACGAGGCATAACTGCACAAATATATGATCTACTTCTTGCTCCGGAAAACGAGCAAGGGGCAACCTGTTCCGGGACGAAATTGTCCCATTAATAACGAATCCTCGACTACACATAATTTTGGGTGGAGATTTTAACTGCGTATTGCGTCCAGAAGATCAAATCCTGAACTTCAACTTTTGTGAGGAGCTGTTGATGTTAATTAACGGACTAGATATGACAGATGCTTGGTGCCACCTTCGCCCGTTCACCCGAGGATACACGTACGTATCCAGTACTTCCGCAAGCAGACTAGACAGGCTGTATGTAACGAAAGGTTTTATGCATAATTTAACTGACTGTGAAATTTGGCCTCTTAACTTTTCGGGTCACTGCGCATTTCATATAGCCGCGAAGCATACTAAACAAAAACCATTCCTGGGAAGGGGCGTATGGCAGCTAAACGTGTCACTTTTGGAGGACGCAGTACTGAAACAGGAGATCCATGATACATGGCAGCGTTGTCTTCGGATGAAATCCAGATATCCAACACGCATCATGTGGTGGCTACAGTCTGCGAAACCGCAGATAAAAAAATGCATCGCACGATATGGTCGCATGAAAGCGTACTGGCGGAAACGCACCTTGGAGTATCACTTTCTTTGCCTCCGCGAACTATATGATGACCCCATGGGATTAGTAGCAAACAGCTCTAGAATAAAACGCACTAAAGCAAGAATAACGGCGTTGGCACGACAATCACTACAGGGAAAAAAAGTTCGATCGCGTCCTCCGATTGAATTGACGCAGGAGAATACGTCCGTATATCACGTGATACGGGAAGCCAAGAAAGGTAAACAAAAGTTAATCCACACTCTCAGTGATGAACAGGAGAACGAATATGATCAACAAGTCACAGTAAAAAACTACGTGGTGCAACATTATACAGATTTTTACTCCGCATCAGCGACTGATGCGACAGCAAGTGATCCGCTTTTATCCAACATTCAATCCACGGTCCATCCGACTGACAACGTCGACCTTGTAGTCCACATAACTGAGGAAGAAATATGTGCCATAATCAAAGATTCGCCTACAAAGAAATCTGCTGGTTTAGATGGCCTACCCATAGAATTTTACGCTTGTTTTTGGCACATCATAGGACCGGAATTCACCAAAATATGCAATGAATTATTGGGAGACGTGCAGATGCTGTCCGCAGCTCGTGGTCGTGCGATAGCGTTATCGCTTCCGACGCCCGGGTTCCCGGGTTCGATTCCCGGCAGGGTCAGGGATTTTCTCTGCCTTGTGATGACTGGCTGTTGTGTGATGTCCTTAGGTTCGTTAGGTTTAAGTGGTTCTAAGTTCTAGGGGACTGATGACCATAGATGTTAAGTCCCATAGTGCTCAGAGCCATTTGAACCATTTTTCGTGCAGATGCCATCTCAGTTGACCGAAGGGATGATTGTACTGATCCCCAAAAAACCACGTAGCACAACGCTGAAGGATTTTCGACCACTAACACTGCTCAATTCCGACTATAAAATCTTCACCCGACTCATAAACTATAGACTGAAGACGGTACTGCCGAAAGTACTTGGCCCTTATCAAATGAGTGCTGTCCCAGGGAGATCAATGTCGAATGCATTATGTGAATATAGAGACATAATATATTTGTCGTGGCTGTGTAAATGCAATGTTGGTCCCATCTTTTAGACTTCGATAAGGCTTTTGGCCGCATCAAACACCACTTTCTACTAACTGTAATGCAACGGATGGGATTCAGTGCTCATTTTATTCAGATCATACGCAAATGTATAGCCGGAACTTCCTCTCGAATCAAAATTAATGGTCAGCTAAGTTCACCATTCCCGATCAAGCGACCAGTGAGACAAGGCTGCCCCCTTTCTATGGCACTACACGCAATCGCCGTAGAACCGTTACTGTTAAACCTGCACCACAGGTTACAAGGTCTACAGGTGTTGGGTACAAAAACCGTGTGTCACGCTTATGCTGATGACGTCAGTGTAGTAGTTAACACGCACTCAGAAATGGAAGTCGTTCAACAAATAATCCACGCTTACCCCACTTCTTCCGGAGCCAAACTCAATGAACAAAAATCGAAAATTTTACCTGTCGGACCCCACATAGAGACTATTCAAAGAACATGGCTACAAAGGACAGAGAAGAACCACTTAGGTATGATTCTAATGGCCAACCCAAGAGAGATGACAGTAGCCAACTGGGACCATAAACTACATATATTCAGAGCTACTCTCCGTGAACACAAAACTAGAACGCTCAATCGGATACAGAGAGCTCTATTGATTAACAGCTATGCGCTAAGCAAAATACACTCCTGGAAATGGAAAAAAGAACACATTGACACCGGTGTGTCAGACCAACCATACTTGCTCCGGACACTGCGAGAGGGCTGTACAAGCAATGATCACACGCACGGCACAGCGGACACACCAGGAACCGCGGTGTTGGCCGTCGAATGGCGCTAGCTGCGCAGCATTTGTGCACCGCCGCCGTCAGTGTCAGCCAGTTTGCCGTGGCATACGGAGCTCCATCGCAGTCTTTAACACTGGTAGCATGCCGCGACAGCGTGGACGTGAACCGTATGTGCAGTTGACGGACTTTGAGCGAGGGCGTATAGTGGGCATGCGGGAGGCCGGGTGGACGTACCGCCGAATTGCTCAACACGTGGGGCGTGAGGTCTCCACAGTACATCGATGTTGTCGCCAGTGGTCGGCGGAAGGTGCACGTGCCCGTCGACCTGGGACCGGACCGCAGCGACGCACGGATGCACGCCAAGACCGTAGGATCCTACGCAGTGCCGTAGGGGACCGCACCGCCACTTCCCAGCAAATTAGGGACACTGTTGCTCCTGGGGTATCGGCGAGGACCATTCGCAACCGTCTCCATGAAGCTGGGCTACGGTCCCGCACACCGTTAGGCCGTCTTCCGCTCACGCCCCAACATCGTGCAGCCCGCCTCCAGTGGTGTCGCGACAGGCGTCAATGGAGGGACGAATGGAGACGTGTCGTCTTCAGCGATGAGAGTCGCTTCTGTCTTGGTGCCAATGATGGTCGTATGCGTGTTTGGCGCCGTGCAGGTGAGCGCCACAATCAGGACTGCATACGACCGAGGCACACAGGGCCAACACCCGGCATCATGGTGTGGGGAGCGATCTCCTACACTGGCCGTACACCACTGGTGATCGTCGAGGGGACACTGAATAGTGCACGGTACATCCAAACCGTCATCGAACCCATCGTTCTACCATTCCTAGACCGGCAAGGGAACTTACTGTTACAACAGGACAATGCACGTCCGCATGTATCCCGTGCCACCCAACGTGCTCTAGAAGGTGTAAGTCAACTACCCTGGCCAGCAAGATCTCCGGATCTGTCCCCCATTGAGCATGTTTGGGACTGGATGAAGCGTCGTCTCACGCGGTCTGCACGTCCAGCACGAACGCTGGTCCAACTGAGGCGCCAGGTGGAAATGGCATGGCAAGCCGTTCCACAGGACTACATCCAGCATCTCTACGATCGTCTCCATGGGAGAATAGCAGCCTGCATTGCTGCGAAAGGTGGATATACACTGTACTAGTGCCGACATTGTGCATGCTCTGTTGCCTGTGTCTATGTGCCTGTGGTTCTGTCAGTGTGATCATGTGATGTATCTGACCCCAGGAATGTGTCAATAAAGTTTCCCCTTCCTGGGACAATGAATTCACGGTGTTCTTATTTCAATTTCCAGGAGTGTATATCACATCGCAGCAGTGTTACCAGTACCCAAGGATACAGCGCAAAAGCTTTTAGCTGCAGCGTGTTGGTTCATATGGAGCGGAAACATCTTTAAAGTCACCATGCCAACCATAGTGTTAACCCGCGCCGCTGGTGGTTTGGGCGTCAAAGACATCAAGAACCAATGCACTGCCGTATATATGGACCGAATCCGCAAAATACTGCAGTCACCCCATCCGACAATTACGAAAACGTTATTCAACAGGTTAGCCCCAACGAGCAAAAAGGCCCCAGTAGATGTTGGTCGCATCAGCGCTCAACTCGATCACGTCCGGACTTACTACCTGGAAATGAGCTATATTCAAGATACCTGACAGCTGCTTAACACCAGAAGGACCTATTACCACCTCACGAGACACCACAGGCAAAACCCAATGGAAGCGAAATATCCAGCGGTCAACTGGAGTAACGTCTGGAAAAACATTAACAATCCCATCCTCCAATCCAAAGTAGTGTCCACGTGGTATGACACTGTAAACGAGAAGGTTCCCACAGGTGAAAAGCTGCACAATATCAAAATGAAGCAGAGTCCGTACTGCGACCATTGCCATACAGTAGATACCTTGGCACACATTCTCATCTGCCGAGACCAATACCACATATGGAACTGGACTAGAAAAAAAAACTCGCAATAATTACTAGAACCACAGACTCTGCTATAACACTTAAAGATGTACTTCAACCAGACTGGCATTTATTTCCTGCAACAAAGCACAATACCTACACTTGGATTATCGGCAAGTTTGCATATTTTGCAGTTACGAATACACATGCGAGTATAGACGAGTACATGCAGTATATAATGGAATAGCACCACAGCCTTAAAACGAGTCGGAAGTACAAACCTTTGTTTCAAAATTTCTTACTTCACACTTTGCCTTAATGAAGCATTAATTTTTTGGTTGGTGCACAACACTACAGCGAGTCGATACTAATTTTGCTTCATTATAATTAAGTTAGCATTTATTTATTTATTTATTTTTATAGTACGGCAAGTCAAAGTGCCTCAGGAAAACTAACTTTGCCAGAAGCCGTAACATAAAACAAATCATAAGTGCTTGATTGCTTTCGTGTTCTTATGTTTTACGGGTATTGGACAGTTTGTCACGGAAAGAAGATTTATCCAGTTTCTGTATATATTATTTAAAAAAAAATAATAAAATAAAAAATAAAAAAAGTAGGTTAAGTTAGGGTGAAAGTGACGGTGGCAACAGATTGCTCTTTTTTATTTTTATTTTTATTTATTTTTTTATTTTTTTAAGCACTGCGACTTACCACGCCGAAGCACCGCAGACCGCGGCGCACGAAACTCAGCACACTTCCGCACAGCACGGCTGACGCGGCGAGACTGAAACTCCCTAGCAGATTAAAACTGTGTGCCGGACCGAGTCTCGAAGTTTGGAAGGTGGGAGACGAGCTACTGGCAGAAGTGAAGCTGTGAGGATGGGGCGTGAGTCGTGCTTGGGTAGCTCAGTCGGTAGAGCACTTACCCGCGAAAGGCAAAGGTCCCGAGTTCGAGTCTCGGTCCGGGATACAGTTTTAATCTGCCAGGAAGTTTCTTATCAACGCACATTCCGCTGTAGAGTGAAAATTTCATTCTAGAAACATCCCCCAGGCTGTGGCTAAGCCATATCTCCGCAGTATCCTTTCTTGCAGGAGAGCTATTTCTGCAAGGTTCGCAGGAGAGCTTCTGTAAAGTTTGGAAGGTGGGAGACGAGGTACTGGCAGAAGTGAAGCTGTGAGGACTGGGCGTGAGTCGTGTTTGGGTACACAGTCTGCAGCCGGCAGTGCTGCGAGGCTGTCACGCGCTAGAGCGCTGCGGGCGAGGCGCGCACGGTGTGTTTGTGTTTACTTCGGCCGCTGTAAGTGCCGTTTTTCCCTTCTAGACCACCATGGCGCACAACTATCGGAAGAAGACATTACGTTTCAACTTTTGTTCCGACTTCGCCCGACCCAAGGCCCTGGAGGTAGAACGATTTATTCGCAATGAAGTTAAAATACCACCAACGGATCTAATTGGTATCCACTTGTCCATAGTTAGCAGTACCGTCTACGTCAAAATGATCAACGATGCGGCGTAGGACAAGGTGCTTGAAGAGGCAAAACGTGGACTGCGCTTCTGCCATTCCGACGGCAACGTCGGACCCGTTACCGTCGATCACGCAGGTCTCGGCACACGGACGATAAGGATCTTCGAACAGCCGTTCGAACTACCTGCAGACGTCGTCATCGAGGCGCTCCGTCCCTATGGCAACGTTCTGGAACATGTTGCCGAACGATGGGTACAATTTAAAACCTATCCCGTTTTAAACGGTGTTAGACAGGTCCGCATCGAGTTGCAGAACCACGTGCCTTCCTATCTACGTATCGGAGGCTGCCGTGCCATTATAATGTACGACGGCCAACCTCGGACCTGTTCCGGTTGCGGGAAAGAGGGTCACCTACGGTCTGAATGCATTCAACGACGGTTCGCGCAGCTCCCGTTGTCGGAAGCGTCCGTCACACCGATGATGACCGCCCTACCGGTCACCTACGCAGCGGCTCTTCCCACGTCTACAGTTTCGTCCAGTCTGTCGCCCGGTCGTTCCGATCGGCACGTCCCACCGTCCAAGTCACCTATGGACGGTGCGGACGTCCCACATGACAACCTTGCCGCCGAACAGGCTCCCGCACCGGACGCTGAGGAGACCAGTACTTCTTCACAACACCTGTTTGACAATTTCATTGTACCCACCGACGCCGTCGAACCAGGTCGACGTTCCTCCTTGCCGTCGTCCGACACTGAGGAACACGTCCGCAAACAACGCTCGCCACGTAGGCGCAAATGCCGTCGCCGTTCACCCACGGGCTCTCAAAGCGTCGCCACCCTCGACGACGAAGACGACACCCAACCAGCCGACATTTCCACACAAAGGTCGGCGGACAACTTTCACGATGAACAAGACGTTTCGCAGAACGGGATCACCGTGGAGGTCGCCACGCACAATGTATCGATCGGTGCGCAGGTTGAGACGCATGTCTCCCCGCTGACAACTCCAGATCTCTCTCACCACGACGCCATTCCCATGGACATTGGACAGACCCACGGCACAGGAGAATGGGCCGACGACATTGAGTAAGATACGCCCCCTCCTCCGGATGAATTGCCTCCGTCGGACAAGGCTGCCTGTTAACATCAAAAGCGACGCACTGCAGCTGATGGGACGGGACTTCCTGTCGGTGCCCTCCTCATACTTCCCTTGGTGATGGTAGATGCGCGTCCACCACCACTGAAACAAATGTACTGGTTTGCCACACTGAACATCAACATGATCGGCACTGCACCCAAGTTGCAACTCCTATGTGACATGCTTCGGGCCTCTGACGTCGACGTCGCCCTTCTTCAGGAAGTACGCGCTGCCACACTACCACCAGTCTACGGCTACGACTCCTACACGTCCACATGTGATCAATCAGGGCGTGGAGTGGCTTTCTACATACGTGAAGGAATCCCACTCAAGGACACGACAATCCTTCCCTGTGGAAGGGGCATCGCTGTTACCATCTTCGACACGCGGGTCATCAATATCTACGCTCCGTCTGGCTCCACGAACCGTCGGCAGCGGTCCACTTTCTTGGGACATGTCGTGGCGCCCCTGTTATCTGGACGCTATGATCGCCTTATCATGGGAGGCGATTTCAACTGCGTCCTCCATCCGCAGGATCAAATGCCTGTTTATTCGACATGCCCGGCGCTGCTCACCTTAATCGAGGATTTTCATCTAGTGGACGTTTGGAAGAAAATTCATGGCAATACCCCCGGGTTTACCCATTATACAGCACGTTCTGCGAGCAGACTGGACCGGTTTTATGTCTCTGCCCACCGTGGCAATGAAGTCGCCCAAGCTGAACGATGGCCCCTTGCATTTTCGGACCACTGCGCCGTCATTTGCTCCCTGGCTCTGCCACCTCAATCAATGTGGCGCAGCAGAGGTTGCTGGAAGCTTAATACCTCCCTCCTTAATGATCCACACTGCCGACAATGTATTGCCACTACATGGGCGTCTTGCGAAAGACGCCTCCCGCAGTGCACATCCACGTTCCATTGGTGGCTCAAATGTGCCAAACCTGCGATCAGAAAGGTCTTCATGCAATGTGGCAAGGAAGCAGCAGCATGGCATCGAGACACCACAAATTTTCACTACGCCGTCCTCCGTGTGCTCGATGCACTCCCTCCATCACCTGACACCCATAGGGAACGACAGCGTACTAAAGCTCATCTCCTCTCTCTCCAACGTGCACGACTGCATGGTGTCGTGGCACGTTCCCGACGACAAGACCTCCTCCACGACGAAACCCCATCCACAATCCACGCCGCATCCGACCATAGTCGTCGACGTCGACTTTTCGTCCCCAACATCACGACCTCCGGTGGTGTTCACCACACAACACAGGCGGCAGTGGTGTCTGCCTTTGCTGAACATTATCGCCAATTTTACGATGATGAACCTATGGCAACGCCAATTCCTGATGATCTCCGTCTTTCCCCTGATCGGACCCTCACCGTAGCGGAGTCAGCGTCCATGATGTCTGCAATCACCGAAGAAGAGGTGGTAGATGCGATCAGCAAAGGGGCCAAGAACAAATCACCAGGACCAGATGGTTTCCCAGTGGACTTTTACCGGGCGTTCACCACGTTAATGCTTCCTCGCTGGACGGAAATGATTCAGGAACTCTTTACTCCGTCCTTCCCAATTCCACCTGAATTCGTCACTGGCATTCTTCTACCTGCGCCTAAGCCGAAGGGAGGGTCTCATGTCTCTGCATATCGCCCCCTTACACTACTGAATGCAGACTATAAAATCTATGCACACCTCTTAGCAGCGCGCATACGCACCGTCTTACCTACGGTCCTTTTACCGGAGCAGACTGCACGTGATTGTGGGGCCACCTTACAAACAGCCCTAGGAGAATGCCGTGACCTCATTGCACTGGCGTCGGTTTGTCGCCTTCGTGCAGCACTGGTATCCGTCGATTTCGCGAGTGCCTTTGATCGCTTTCGACACCCATTCCTCCTCATGGTGGCGACACGTATGGGGTTCCCATTACCTTTTGTCGATGGCATTCGCCGGTTACTACTTCCCACGGTCTCGATGGTACAAGTCAATGGGAGGCTTGTAGGACCGATTCCTATACGCCGCTCTGTGCGTCAAGGATGCCCTATGTCTACTTTACTATATGCCATTGCACTTGAGCCCCTCATCACTGGTCTTACCTCTAGACTGCAGGGTCTCACTTTGCGTGACTACACCTTTCACTGCAGGGCTTATGCGGACGACCTCCTCTTTCTCACCTGCTCCTCCACGGAACTGAATGACGCCATCCAATGGATCCACCAGTATGGACGTCTTTCTGGTAGCATTCTTAATGTCCGTAAATCGACTATGATGCACATTGGGCGCGGCCTCCCGGCTATGGTGCCGACCCCACTCCCAGTCAGTACCACCCTTCGTTACTTGGGTATCGAATTTACGAGCTCTACACACCGCACAGTGGCCCTGGCTTACCGGCGGCTTTTGCAGTCGATTCGGCACCATGTCCGCGGTCAAGTGCACCGTAACTTAAACCAACTCCAACGTGTGTCCTATGTCAACATGTATGTCGCCCCTAAACTGGTACACGTCGCCCAGATCCTCTCAATGCCGTTACTCCTTGGCCGCCGCATTCAATCAGCCTTTGGATATTTCGTGTCAGCAGGGGCACTTTTCGAAGTCCGCTACAACACTCTAACGCTGCCTCCTGCAAAAGGTGGCCTCGGACTCGTCAACGTGCGGGCACGATCTTCTGCACTCTTTGTCCACACTCTGTTGCGGCACTGGCAGGGGCCGGTCCCGTCCTTAACACGCAGTCTCTTATATATCCTCCGACCAGCTTCTCTCGATCCACCGATCAATGTGGCACCTATTTCTCCATTATTGTACCACGTCGCCAATTGTTTCATAGAACTCAGCTACGTTCGGGCTGATCTTCCAGTCACCCGTCCTCCCCGTACAAAAGATTATTATCGTTTGTTTATGCTGTCCAACCCTTGCGACCCCATGGTGCTACAGCATCCTGACATTAACTGGCGAACGGTTTGGGGGGTGTGAGCATGCACCCTTTTTACCGTCGTCTGTGTCTGCACTCTGGTATGTTTTAGTCTATAGACAATTCCCGACTAATAGTCGACTTTATCGCATAGGACTGGCCACCTCCCCACTCTGCCCTGACTGTCAGCTCGAAGACACCGACGAGCACTGTCTTACGTGCCCCCTGAAACAAAACGTATGGCTCCTCATCCAACGAATCGTGGGCTTTTACCTCCGTGCCCCGCCAACGACGGTAAGCTCGAATTTCCTGTTGTTGTCCCAGACATTTCACTACCCTCTTGCTAAGCACCATACTCTAATCTGGTTTTGAGGACAGGCTTTAGAATACCTGTTTCAGAGTGGTCCGCATACAGTCCTTGACTTCTGGTACGAAGTTGTGACCGCGCATAGCACCCTCACCCGAAAACCATCTTACCGACAAACTTTTGCCGGTTATCTCCGCAGTGTCTTCCTTGACCCCCATCAAAGTTGGGGTGTGCCATGCCTACCTGTCACATGATGCAGCACCCTTATCCACGTTCTCATGCGTCGCCCAGAAACAAATAAAAATAATAAAAAAAGGAAGAAGACAGAATGTTATATTTTGTTGTATTTAATGTTTTTTAATATTTTTTGTTTAACTAACAGTCATTTGTATATGTTTAAATGGTACCTTGAAGAACTCTTGCATAGTGAATATATATGTACTTTTAGTTTGTTCAATAAAGATTATTAAAAAAAAAAGAAAGTCGGTAGAGCACTTGCCCGCGAAAGCACACAGTTTTAATCTGCCAGGAAGTTTCATATCAGCGCACACTCCGCTGTAGAGTGAAAATTTCATTCTGGAAACATCCCCCAGGCTGTGGCTAAGCCATGTCTCCGCAATATCCTTTCTTTCACGAGTGCTAGTTCTGCAAGGTTCGCAGGAGAGCTTATGTAAAGTTTGGAAGGTGAGAGACGAGGTACTGGCAGAAGTGAAGCTGTGAGGACGGGGCGTGAGTCGTGCTCGGGTAGCTCAGTCGGTCACAGTGCATTCCGGCTTTCGCTGTCGCCGCGGTCGGACGTGCTAGCTGGTTGCTCCGCATCGTCGGTGTCCTTGCCAGTGTTTACTGTTTTCCGTTGTGTGTTTCTGTGTTCCGAGTGATTCACGCGTGTTGCACTTTTTTGTGGTCGTCCTTTTCGTCAGCAACTTGCCGATTTTGTACGGGATTCGGGCTTGACCGGATTCCCTAGAGCTGCAGCGCCATGTCTACCACCGTCCGGAAAAACACCCTGGTTTTTGGCTTTGACAAGGATACCCGCCGAGTTCAACCGACCGCCCTCGAGATTCATGACTGGCTAACCGAGGTAACAGGCATCACTTCTGATTCTGTGCACACAACCCAGCTAGATTCTGATCGTTATTGCGTGTTTGTCAAGTTTCTCAGTCTAGTAGCAGTTGATTGACTTCTTGAAAAAATCGTCAAACAAGCCCCTTTTGTTCATCGCGACGGCACCACTAGTATGGTTACTGTAACACGTGCCGATACCTCGATTCAGTTCGAGTACTTAACTTGCCCATAGAGATTGATAATGCTAAAATTAAAGATGCACTTTCCAAGTTTGGTGAGGTTAAAGAAATTGTCAACGAAAAGTGGTCGTCTCGCGACAAATTACAATGTTTCAATGGGATTCGATCTGTGGACATGGAAGTAAAAATGAACATTTCTTCTTACATCACGGTCGATGGTTATAAGGCACACATTATATAGTCTGGTCAAGCCTCCACATGCCATATCTGCGATGAACTAGGCCATCTTCGCCAGGAATGCCCCCGCCGAGTTTTTGTCTTGAAAAATAATCTCCAGCCGCGGCGTAGATTAACACTTAACGAGGTAATGGCAGTAGATACTTCTGGTTCTTCTGCACACCCTGATGTTGATGCTCCCCAGGCAACTACCTCCGAGACCCCGCCCATAACCGCTCATGCGTTTCCACCACTCGTAGGACGGCAAACTGCTGCGCCAGTTTGTCTTGAAAGTGAATCTCAGCAAAAGAAAAGGCCGCTCGAACATAGTGATGAGCATTCAGATGAGGAAGTATCTCACACGACTCCTGCAGCACGGAAACCAAAACCATCAATCGCGGAGGATTTAGTACCAGATGATGTTATGCGGGTCGACTTTGAAGCCAGTGTGGATGGACTTGAGGGGATGCCGAATTCTGAGACGCCAGGTCATGACCAGGAACCTTCAATTTTGCGTGCCGCGCCCGAAGGACAACAGCCGCTACAACACGCACTCAGTGAGGAAGTGTTGTGTCAACAACGCAGTACAGCTGACGCCCGACAACAAGTTCCGGGCGGAAGTACACAAGCGAAAGTGTTTACCAACCTGCCAGCTGCCGGCGGCAGTGCTGCGACAACGACACCACCGCGTCTCAAAGAATCCACAAAAACTGCGGGACCTCAAAACGCCCCACTACGAAGGCTCAATCCACAGCCAAATCTCTCCGTTCCCCGCAGCAAGAGCAATTCCACTTCGTCGCAAGCGGATGTAGTACCCCGAAATATGAAATTGTGAGGTTCAAAAATGGTTCAAATGGCTGTGAGCACTATGGGACTCAACATCTTAGGTCATAAGTCCCCTAGAACTTAGAACTACTTAAACCTAACCAACCCAAGGACATCACACACATCCATGCCCGAGGCAGGACTCGAACCTGCGACCGTAGCAGTCCCGCGGTTCCGGACTGCAGTGCCAGAACCGCACGGCCACCGCGGCCGGCGAAATTGTGAGGGAAGGATTCGGTGATGACAACAGCAAAGAACTCGGCGAAGCCCATCCCCCACAGTAGTAATTCCGTTGGTACAAGGTTTGTTCCGTGCTGTCGCCTAAGGTTGCAAAGCTTCTCGTGATGACTGGGTGTTGTGTGATGTCCTTAGGTTAGTTATGTTTAAGTAGTTCTAAGTTCTAGGGGACTGATGACCATAGTGCTCAGAAACATTTGAACCATTTATTGCAAAGCTTCTTCGTCTTTCTTTCTGTCCGCTTATCCGGTTATGGTTCGCAGCATTCACTGTGTCGTTTTTGCTTCAACCGACCTATGATTCATAGTGTATCACTTGTTATGGTCTTTATTTAGCTTCTTGATCCAATAAGCCTCTCATGGCTGTTCACATTGTACCTTTTTTAATCCTGCAGCCGGCACTCTTGAGCACCATGCCACCGTTTTGTTATACTTTTGCATTTCATTATCTATATGCTACAGGCCTACACTATCACCTCCCTTAATATCAATAGGATTACGTCAGAGTTAAAACTTGCTTTATTAAAACAATTATTGTTTGACTCTGGTACGGATATTGCCCTTTTACAAGAGGTCGCGACATGGCAAATTAACATTCCCGGCTATGTTGCAATAATCAATTTCGCTCCCGGATTGAGTGCTGGCACAGCGATTGTAGTCAGGGAAGGAATACCTCTAACCGATGTCGAAAAGTTAGACTCTGGACGGGGGATAGGCGTGAATATCATGGGCGTCAGTGTAATCAATCTGTATGCACCATATGGAAGTGCACGGCGCGCTGACAGATCGAAGTTTTTTAAGGAGGATATCATTTACTTATTGCGGAGAGACTCTCCAAACTTGATCATTGCAGGTGATTTTAATTGTGTATTGCACCAAAAAGATCAATCCCCCAATTTTAGTTATTCCCCTGAATTAAACTTTCTTGTCGCCCAAATGAAACTGAGGGACGCTTGGGAAGTCAAGTATCCCACGCTTGTGAAATACACGCACATTCCACATAATTCCAGCAGCAGGATTGATAGATTCTATATGTCGAGTCACATAGTGAGGAATTTGCTACAAGTGGAAATCACTCCAGTCAGCTTTTCTGATCACTGTAGTGTGAGTGCTTGCATAAACTTAGACCGGCAACCAACTCACTGGTTTAGGGATCAGTGGAACATGAATGTCGGCCTTTAACAGACGACGAGCTCGAGGCCGAATTAAAGACAGCTTGGGAATTTTGCTCGCGCTCTGTACACAACTTTCCGAGTGTTTTGGAGTGGTGGACCCGCAAGGCGAAGCCCAAATTACGGAAAGTAATTATATCTTATAGTATAGAGAGATCTCGGGCAGTTCACCGTACAATGGAATTTTACTACATGGTTTTACGGGACTTGTATGATCAGGCAGATGGCTCAGACAGGCGATTGTCCGACATCAAGAAAATTAAAGCGACATTATTAAGCTGAAAGAGAAAACAACTTGAGGGTCTTAAACTTAAGTCAAAAGCCAGATCTGTCAGCGAGGACGAAACGGCTGCGTTATATCATCTGATTAAACACCTCAAGAACCGACGACGGATATTCATGGACGAACTTAGATTAGAAAACGGTACTGTTCTCACTGTGCAAAACGAGATAATCA
The DNA here is from genome assembly GCF_023864275.1 of Schistocerca cancellata. Classification (NCBI taxonomy): domain Eukaryota; kingdom Metazoa; phylum Arthropoda; class Insecta; order Orthoptera; family Acrididae; genus Schistocerca; species Schistocerca cancellata. The sequence goes on along the minus strand of NC_064629.1, from coordinate 872,250,339 downwards.
GAGAAATCCACAGGTATTACAGTGCCCTGTATGAGGCAGAAGCAACGCAAGAGGACGATTCGGATGAGTTATTTGCGTTTACAACCTCCACAATTACGGCCGACGACAACGCCAGCTTATTTTCGGCTTTTAGTCCAGATGACGTCTTTGAAATAATTCGCGGCTCCCCTAAACGCAAATCGCCGGGCCCTGATGGCCTTCCGGTCGAATTCTATCAACGATATTGGAGTATCATAGGTGATAAGTTGACACAAGCCGATAATGACGTCCTGCGGGGAAAGTTTGTACCACCAGAACTTAAAGAATGTAAAATCGTGTTGATTCCTAAAAATAAGGGATGTAAAAAGATTAACAACTTCCGGCCGATTTCTCTTCTTAATTCAGATTATAAGATTATTGCGAGAGCTTTAAATAAACGAATGATGCCGTTGACCGCAAACATAATTGGGCAACAGCAAACTTGTGCTTATAGGCGATCAATATTTCAGACTACAGCACAATATAGAGATATCCTCGCTCTGTCGTCTGTCAGCACCATTAATTGCGGCCTCCTTTTTGTCGATTTTTATAAAGCATTTGATTGTGTCAGCCATAAATACCTCTTCGAAACGATGCGGAGGATGGACTTCCGGCATGACTCCATCGCTGTCGTGCGCAATATGATCACTGGTCTGGCCGCCACGATCTCCGTCAACTGCCAGCTCACAAGACCAATTACCATCGCAAGGGGTGTCCCCCAAGGAAGCCCCCTTTCCATGTTGCTCTTTGTCATCTCACTAGAACCATTGATGCGGCTAGTACAATAGCACATGACGGGCATAACGATCGCCGGGAAGAAAACTGCAGTTGGGGCATATGCTGATGATGTCGGCATCGTCGTGAGGAACAGGGAAGATGTGATTCATCTGGAGGCAGACCTCAGAAGCTATTTTTCCACTTCTGGCGCAAAAATGAATGAAACTAAAAGCAAATTTCTACGTATAAGGGGACTTGACGATGTCGGCTTAGAATGGGCTAACCATGTTACGGAACACAAATCTCTTGGGACGATACTGACGGTCCCCCCACAAAGGATGATAACGGCGAATTGGCGGGATGTCTCGTTCAAAGTCAAGCGTGCTTTAATAGATAACGTCTATCGCAGCATGGACCAAATTCAGAGGGTTAAATTTATAAATACATGTATCCTGTCGCGAGCATACTATGTGGCACAGGTCTTACCAATCCCTACTGTCATAGCCAAACAGATAATGAGCAAGTTGACCAATTTTTTGTGGCGGGGGGAAATATTACGAGTTGACGTGAAGACCGTGACCCCCGACCCTCTGCATGGCGGTATGGGTCTGACCGATCTGAACGCCAAAGCAATGGCTTTGTACATTAAACGGATGACATCCTTAATCCAAAGCTACTCTGACACCCTTACGGCAAAGTTGTTTCAGGCAGTCGCGCCGAAAAGCGTAGAACCGCCGATCAATGTGCAGACGATCGACTACCAGCTCTCCCACATCCGCACATCCGCACATATTATCTGGAAAAGAGCTACTTGAGCGAGGTCCTTGTCCAGCATCGACCCTTAACTGTCAAGGACATTCTGGAGCACAGGAAACAATTTGAGGGCAAGAACAAAATGGAACAAAAGCATCCTGGTGTCAATTGGGATGTCCTGTGGGAGAACATCAGCAGCAGTGTACTTCCGTCCTTGGTCAGGTCGACATGGTACAAAACCGTCAACAACATTATCAGCACAAATGAGCGCCTGCATGCGATTGGGCTTAGCGACACAGCACATTGTCCAGATTGTCACCAAGTGGATACTGTTCCTCACAGATATACTTGCAGTCACTTCATGTGCAATTGCCAATGGGTTCGTCAAAAAGTCGCTCTTATAACTAGGACTTCTGAAAATAACATAGACACGAGCTTACTGCACAGACCGGACGTCAAATATTTTCCGCCAACTAAAAATAATGCCGTAATGTGGCTGTTGGGCCACTATACAAGTCATGTCTTCAATCGGCTGAAGGGCGACGATTACAGCGAATTTCTGTTACACATGGAAACGGAATATATTAAAATTAGACACTACGCGGATCACCGTCGCAAGTACGGTAAAATGCTCCATATTGCATTCAATAGGACAGGTATTGGATAGCTGTTCGAGCTCTAAAACCTTCACCCGTTTATATACCAATCGAATTATCTGGCTCCAATCCCATATTGATGCTTCCACCCCCCCCCCCCCGAGCCGCCAAAAAAAAAAAAAAAATCAATGTTCCTTTACAATCAATGTGAGTGGTGACGAGTATGAGGGCGGCACCGTGGCCAGGCCTCGGACTAATTGACCCCTGCCCTCCTTGCCGCCACCTGCCTGCCCCACTCGCCGTTCATAAATAAAAAATAATAGTAATAACGGTAAGCGTCGCGCACTGTTGATAAGACGTCGCGTGTTCTATTAAAAGAAATTTAAAAAAAAGAAAAAAAAGTTGGGCTGATGATAGGTTCATACACTCCTGGAAATGGAAAAAAGAACACATTGACACCGGTGTGTCAGACCCACCATACTTGCTCCGGACACTGCGAGAGGGCTGTACAAGCAATGATCACACGCACGGCACAGCGGACACACCAGAAACCGCGGTGTTGGCCGTCGAATGGCGCTAGCTGCTCAGCATTTGTGCACCGCCGCTGTCAGTGTCAGCCAGTTTGCCGTGGCATACGGAGCTCCATCGCAGTCTTTAACACTGGTAGCATGCCGCGACAGCGTGGACGTGAACCGTATGTGCAGTTGACGGACTTTGAGCGAGGGCGTGTAGTGGGCATGCGGGAGGCCGGGTGGACGTACCGCCGAATTGCTCAACACGTGGGGCGTGAGGTCTCCACAGTACATCGATGTTGTCGCCAGTGGTCGGCGGAAGGTGCACGTGCCCGTCGACCTGGGACCGGACCGCAGCGACGCACGGATGCACGCCAAGACCGTAGGATCCTACGCAGTGCCGTAGGGGACCGCACCGCCACTTCCCAGCAAATTAGGGACACTGTTGCTCCTGGGGTATCGGCGAGGACCATTCGCAACCGTCTCCATGAAGCTGGGCTACGGTCCCGCACACCGTTAGGCCGTCTTCCGCTCACGCCCCAACATCGTGCAGCCCGCCTCCAGTGGTGTCTAGACAGGCGTCAATGGAGGGACGAATGGAGACGTGTCGTCTTCAGCGATGAGAGTCGCTTCTGCCTTGGTGCCAATGATGGTCGTATGCGTGTTTGGCGCCGTGCAGGTGAGCGCCACAATCAGGACTGCATACGACCGAGGCACACAGGGCCAACACCCGGCATCATGGTGTGGGGAGCGATCTCCTACACTGGCCGTACACCACTGGTGATCGTCGAGGGGACACTGAATAGTGCACGGTACATCCAAACCGTCATCGAACCCATCGTTGTACCATTCCTAGACCGGCAAGGGAACTTGCTGTTCCAACAGGACAATGAACGTCCGCATGTATCCCGTGCCACCCAACGTGCTCTAGAAGGTGTAAGTCAACTACCCTGGCCAGCAAGATCTCCGGATCTGTCCCCCACTGAGCATGTTTGGGACTGGATGAAGCGTCGTCTCACGCGGTCTGCACGTCCAGCACGAACGCTGGTCCAACTGAGGCGCCAGGTGGAAATGACATGGCAAGCCGTTCCACAGGACTACATCCAGCATCTCTACGATCGTCTCCATGGGAGAATAGCAGCCTGCATTGCTGCGAAAGGTGGCTATACACTGTACTAGTGCCGACATTGTGCATGCTCTGTTGCCTGTGTCTATGTGCCTGTGGTTCTGTCAGTGTGATCATGTGATGTATCTGACCCCAGGAATGTGTCAATAAAGTTTCCCCTTCCTGGGACAATGAATTCACGGTGTTCTTATTTCAATTTCCAGGAGTGTATATCTATGGTCTGGGTTAGATTCCAACTTCGGTCAGCGATTTTAGATAGAGAGAGACAGATTCCAATCTCTTCTGGCTACACCAAGTGAAGAATATATAATGGCACTGTGGTCTGAAATTCACGTTAAAAATGATATTTCTTCTCTACCAAGTATACGTTAGGCTGAGCCACAATAAAGTCTGGAGTGGCGACATGTAGAAACTCTATCATCAGTAACCATTCTTATACTAGTTATTTATTTCTAGTGACGAAACAAACGCTATGTAGGTGCACAGGACACTTATTCCATCTTTTATCTGAGCTTCTGTATGTCGATCAAATTGGTTCTGAACTGGGAATGCAACTCAGACCGCCCTTAACGCGGAATTTGTTCCCTTCGTGACAATATAGCTCAGCTACAATTTGTTGTTTGTTCAAAACTGCAGATTCCTCAACATCTCCACATATTGCGGGTGAAATATATGTAAAATGGAAAGAGCAAGACGATAAAAATAAAATTAAAAAAATCGGTAAAACACTTGCCCGCGAAAGGCAAGGGTTCCGAGTTCGAGTCTCGGTCCGGCACACAGTTTTAATCTGTCAGGAAGTTTCATATCAGTGCACACTCCGCTGTAGAGTGAAAATTTCATTCTAGAATCATCCCCCAGGCTGTGGCTAAGCCATGTCTCAGCAATATCTTTTCTTTCAGGAGTGCTAGTTCTGCAAGGTTCACAGGAGAGCTTCTGTAAAGTTTGGAAGGTGGGAAACGAGGTACTGGCAGAATTGAAGCTGTGAGGACGGGGCGTGAGTCGTGCTTGGGTAGCTCAGTCGGCAGTCTGCCTTCGGCGGTGACACAGTGCGGACCGTGTTGCCTGCCGGCCGCGCTGTGGTGCGCGCGCCTGTTTGTTTACGCCGGAGCGGCTTCACGTGTGCGGATTTGTGAGTCTAGAACGAGATGGCACACTCGTACAGAAAAACGACTTTGAAGTTCAGTTTTGCGAACGACTGTACACGACCAAAGGCACACGAGATTGAACGTTTTTTAAGAGAAGAGGTAAAAATCGACCCACAGGAAATCGTGGGAATCCATTTATCGATCGTTTCAAGCGTCGTCTATGTCAAACTTGTTGCCGAGGCTGCTTGCGAAAGACTTCTACAACGATCACCGAACGGGTATCGTTTCTGTCATGCCGACGGGAATGTTGGTGCGGTTACGGTCGATCACGCGGGAATGGGGATCTGCACTATACGAGTCTTCGAACTTCCGTTTGAGGTCCCGCCTGAACTTGTTATCGACGCCTTTCGACCATACGGTACACTTCTATCCCATGTGGCAGAAAAATGGACGAGTTTTACCACATACCCCATCCTAAATGGGGTGAGACAAATACGGATAGAATTGCGAAAGCACGTCCCCTCTTATTTGTACGTAGGAGGTTGTCGAGCGATTATAGTCTATGATGGACAACCTCGCACTTGCTCGGGGTGCGGGAAAGAAGGTCACGTCCGCTCAGAATGCCTCCAGTGACGTTTAATGCAAACCCCACGGGATGACGTTCAGGTGCCACAACAGATGACTGTATTACCGTTGACCTTTGTGGAAGCCCTGAGAGGAGACGTGAGGGAGATTTCCGATGGGCACCAGCAGCTGCGCCCTATAAAGAACATGGACACCAACGGACTGGAACTCCGGCCACCGGTTCCACCACAGCAGACACAGGACACCACACAAGAGATGCAGCTGGCGGCCGCTCCAGGCTCATCCGTGGTGGCTGCCAGTGCTTCCACCGAGAGTGTGATAGGACAGGCCCAAGACGGAGGATACGCAACCCAAATAGCCGATGCGGAAGCAAGGCAACGGAAACAGCGTTCGCCGAAGAGAAGAAAGAAGCGTCGACTAGCTTCTGCTGACGATAGCCATAGTCCCGAGGTGACAGTGGACGACAACGACAGTATCGACCTGAGACCAGCGGATTCAACAGATGCCGAGATAACGGTGCAGTAATTGCACAGCGACGATAACTTGAACTCTCCTTCTGGTGACCGGATGGCAGAGGTGGAGATGACAATTATCCAACGTCAGAGCGGTGACAACGTTGCCTACCATCCTTCGGCCAGTTCCGGAACTATGCTGGGGGATTGGGCGCAAGAAATGGACCAACAGGAACAGAATGAAAATACGAACGCGACGATTGAGGATAGTCGTGGCCAGACCCCGCGAGGGGCCGGGGAATGTTGAACAACTTAGTGTGGTGAGGAACGCCGGGGGTACAGATAGACGAGAGCAGTCTGGTTTTCAACACCATCGCTTGATGACACCCCCCTACAACTGATGAACACACGCCAGGCGTAGCGATTGCAACGATAGACATTAATGGCATTCGAACACAGTTTAAAATTCAAATGCTGAAAGATACGTTACGCGTTGCGGACGTGGATATTGTACTCCTACAAGAAGTGCGTTTCACATCGCCGCCAGAGTTCTACGACTACGAAGCACATTATTCAGTGCACGATGAAAGTGGATGCGGTGTGGCGATCCTCACCAGGGAAGGAATAGGACTGGAGGAAGTCATGTCTCTCCCTTCGACACGTGGCATAGCGATCACTGTCGACGGCGTTCGTTTCATCAATTTATACGCGCCATCTGGCTCCACAAAACGCAGAGAAAGGGCGACCTTTTACACCGAAGAGATAGCACCGTTGTTCGCTGGACGCTATGATAACTATATAGTGGGCGGCGACTTTAATTGTGTCGTCCACCAAAAGGACCAAGTACCTCATTATGTGCCATGCATGGAACTGCGTGCTTTGATTACCGAAATGGCGCTTCTGGATACCTGGGAACTGCAGCATGGCGACAGACCGGGTTATACGTTTGTAACGGGACACTCGGCGAGTAGACTTGATAGAGTGTATGTGACACGAGCTCTACGGACGGCGATACTGGATGCCGAAATCTGGCCAGCGGCTTTTACGGATCATATGGCGTACGTCTGTACGATTTCACTAACGCGTCAGAAGATATGTCGGAGTAAGGGTCACTGGAAACTGAATAGTGCACTTTTACGTGACGCTGCATGTCGCCGATCGATAGAGGCGGTCTGGGAGACCTGCGTTCGCCGCCAACGACCATACACCTCGGTTCTCCAGTGGTGGATCAAATGCGCAAAACCAACGTTACGGAGAACGTTGATACGATACGGGCAGGACAAATCGCAGTGGAACCGCACGACGGCTGAGTTTTATTTTACAGCCCTGAGGGAGCTGATGACCCAACAACCATCGCCGGAAAGGCACACGGCCATGCGCAGGATAAAAGCCAAGTTATTACAGCTGACGAGACTAAGAATAGAAGGTATAATAATCCGGGCGAGATTGGCGGACACAGTTACTACCGAAACCCCCTCCATGCACCACGTAGTACGTGAACGCCAACGCCGACGACGGACATTGATCAGGGAACTAATCTCTGAAACTGGCCAGCAAGTTGTGAACCAGCGTGATATTGCGTATGTGTTTACTGACTATTTCCGCCAGTTATATGGACCTGTACCAGTGAACCACGAGACACTACATGATGTCATCTCGGAAATGCCAGATAGAGGACCACCACTGGATGCAGAGACTTTCATCACAGCGATAACAGAGGACGAGCTGACAGACGCAATTGCCAGGGGGGCTCCGAACAAGTCCCCAGGACAGGACGGCTTCCCAATTGAATTTTACCGTGCCTTTGCATACCTCATGGGACGGACCTGGATTCAGATGTACAACGAACTCCTGTTACAGCAGACTGAGATACCTGCCGAATTCACGGAGGGCATCATCATCCCAATACCCAAACCACGCGGTGGCAGAAGTCCAGGGGATTATAGACCACTCACTCTCTTGAACTGCGACTATAAGATTTTCGCGCGCATCCTTGCGGCTCGCCTGCGGTCTCCAATTTCTGATAGACTCCTCATAGATCAAAGTTGCCTCTGTGGTAAGAGTAACGTACATACGGCGCTCGGCGACTACCGAGATATTATCGCATTAGCAGTGGCATGCCGAGTGCGTGGGGCACTAGTCGCTATTGACTTCGATCATGCGTTCGACAGAGTGGATCATATCTTTTTGCACACAGTGTTGGGCAGATTGGGAATCCCACAGGCCTTCATTCTAGTGATCATGCGACTGTTACATGGCGTGCGCTCAAAGGTCTCGGTGAATGGGCGGGGCACTGACTACATTGTTATTTCCAGGTCAGTTCGTCAAGGTTGCCCCCTTTCGATATTTTTGTATGCAATGGCTTTGGAACCCTGTCTGTATGGTCTCCGAAGACGGTTAGAGGGAGTGCCGTTGCCACAACTGACCTTTCATTGCCGCGCTTATGCTGACGATGTGATGCTGGTGGCAAGGACAGGCGACGAAGTACGTACGGCGTTGGCACGGATACAGCGATACGGGATGGCGGCAGGAAGCGTGCTTAATCTACATAAGTCGCGCTGCATGAATGTTGGTCGAGGATTACAACCGGGGGAGGAAGGCCCGCTCATGTTAGTTAAGACCATAAAATGCCTCGGTGTTACGTTCCACACGGATGTGCAGCGGACAGCAGCGGATAACTACCGACGCATATTGAAGCTGATGCGGACAATGGTGCTGTTACAGAAATTAAGAGCGTTGGATATGATTCAGGGGGTGACCTATGTTAACGTATACCTAGCACCGAGACTCACTCACGTAGCGCATGTCCTGCCCTTAACGCGCACTATGGCATCACGGATACAAGCAACTTTCGGAACCTACGTGAGTGTGGGACACCTGTTTAAGATCCAATACACAACGCTTACGCTACCAGCTGGAGAGAGTGGACTTGGTCTAGTGAACGTATATGAAAAGGCACGGGCGTTATTCGTCAGTACGATTTTACGACAGTGGCGCGGTCAATTTCGCAATATCTCGGGTGCGTTGGCCGATGTACTAGCGCCCACTTCATTGCTGCCCTCAGTCAATGTGGGACATATTTCACCGAAGATGTCACTTTTTTTTTTTTTTTTTTTTTTTTTTTTTTTTTTTTTTTTTTTTTTTTTTTTTTTTTGGGAGTTCAGCTATGTCAGAGATTCCTTCCCTACAACACGACTATCGACGACGCTAGATGTACACCAACTCTTACTGCGACGGTGCCCCAGGAATACCCTGGAAAAGAAGTACCCAGATAAGAACTGGCGACAGATATGGCGCGTCATACGGAACGTTTACCTCCCAACGTCGGTACGCTCAACATGATATGTGGTGGTAAATAGGAAGTTCGCAACGAATCAACGGCGGCACGCGATTCATTTGGCAGACACTCCACTATGTTTAGGCTGCGCAACAGTGGACACTGATGAACATCGTTTAGCATGTAGTGGAACGGCTCCAGTGTGGTACTTGGCACAACAGATATTGGCGTTCCTATTACGCACCGCCCCTCACACAATTTCATCAGACACACTTTTTTTCTCCCAGGAATCTTATTTTCCGGTCCAAAAAACCAATGCAGTGACATGGGTACGGGGAATGGTGGTGGGAATCGGAAAAGGACAAAATGGATTTTTGGCATTTTCTCCTGGATGAACACACGAAGCTGCAACAGCATAAGAAATATGGGCAAGACTTCGCTAATTACTTGCGACTTACATTTACCGACCCGCCGGCCAGATGGGGTGTGACGGGTGAGAGATGAGATAAACGAAGAAGCCGAGATAGACATCGATCACACTTACGGACCCTTAGTTAATTTCGAGAAGACGACCCAGTCCTACACCAACGTCTGGAGAACGAGTCGATAGATGGCTCTCTTGCTCTATCGAACGTAGGATCGTGAACAGGTGTCGCCCCCGACACAAATTTCATTTCATTGCTACAGGAGCATGTTTCTTTTGTATTTGTACTATCCGCAATGTCTTCATGTCTTTCAGTTGGACATTTTCAGTTTTATTCATTTCCTTAATTACTTAATTTTCTAATTAGCCACTATTTATCAACATTTGGACAGTGTAGACACTATTTATGCGGTAGTACAACAAAATATATCTCAGCAAAAATTGTAAGTCTGACATTGGAAAAAAATAAAAATAAATAAAAATAAAAAAGTCGGTAGAGCACTTGCCCGCGAAAGGCAAAGGTCCCGAGTTCGAGTCTCGGTCCAGCACACAGTTTTAATCTGCCAGAAAGGTTCATATCAGCGCACACTCCGCTGTAGAGTGAAAATTTCATTCTATATTGGTACTGTAGAAATCTTATCTTCGTTTTTCATCTCCCGTTGTGTGAACTCTTTGTATATCTCTCAGATTATGCTTTGAAACGGCAATTTCAGGTTCGCTTAGAAATGACACAATGAAAAGGCTGAAACCGGTCGTTGGCTAGATAAAGTTCTTAACAGAAATTGGAATAGCACGTCATTAATTAAACTAACAGCATATAGATATACAGTTTCATTTTACGTGTACCGAAACATATTTCACCACGCTAGTGGCACCGTCAGTCGTTTTATTTTTTAACTGCTCATTAAATTACATAATGTTCATTAATATATCGCAACCGGATTTCCTGCTTTTCGCAAGCAGTCGTCTTAATCTACAATTTACTCTGCTCGACTGTCAGAGCTCGATTCCAGGTTTGAATCGAATTTTAGTTGGCACCGATGTTCCTATTTATGATTTCTGAACTCTGCGGTGAGAGAATCTTTCGTGGGGCTTGTGAGTGAACGATTTTGAAGGAGTATCGCAACATATCCTGGCACAAGGGCTGAATACGGATTTAACCAAGTCGACTAAAATTAATACAACGATGGGATTCAAGTCAATGAAGATGCCATGACATTTCGTTTCAGTGCATTTAATTCAATTAATGTACAGTATATCCCTTATGGCCAAGTAACACATGGTCGACCACCACATCCGTTTCCAACATACTCGCTTGGAGAAGTTCGGAAGGCACTGTTGTAAACATTAGTGACAACGAAAGTACGTGTCAGCTCTGGTGGCAATGATTTTATCTTGGAACTCTTCCATTTGGTCCGTGTTTGCATAGAAAACAGTAATATCAGAAAATACACACTAACATCAACACAGTACACCCACAAATCCACTTCACAATGGAAATAGAAAACAACAAGCACCTAAATTTCTTGGATCTTGCAATCATAAGAAACAACCAAAAACATGAATTCTCCATCTACAGAAAACCCACATCCACAAGCACTGTTATGCACAGCTCATCCAACCACCCGACAGTGCATAAACATGCCAGTTTCACACACATGCTCCACAGGATAAACAGAACATCTCTTAAACCAGGAAACTACACACAGGAACTAAATATAATCAAACAAATTGTTGTTGAAAAGACTGCAAAACAGACATAAACAAACTCAGCAACAAGGTAAAACGAAAAAATGCAGTACACACAGACAACACAGCAGACCACACTACTTCAGAAAAAAGAACTAGATGGTGCACACTAACATACAATAACAAAATATCACATAGAATAGGAAACATCTTGAAAAAGCAAGGGATCCAAACAACATTCAGAACAAACAATACAGTTCAGAAAAGACTAAGACCGGTCAGAAAAACCTCAGACAAATTCAGCAACGCTGGAATATATCAACTCACTTGCAACTCCTGTCAGGCCCAGTACATAGGACAAACAAGCATAAACGTCCGCACGAGGTACACAGAGCACATGAGAGCGCTACAGAGTGACAGCGCACATTCAACTTTTGCAGAACGACCAATGAACAAAAATCATAACCCCACTAATATCGAAAACGATCTACACATTCTGAGAAACAGCAACAGTCTATACCGACAACTAACAATAGAAGAAAATTACTACATACAAAAGGCTATAGTCGAACGGAAAAATGTAGTAAACGAAAACACAACACTTTGCAACAACACACTCTTTACCGCTCTGAAAGAACTGACTAAGGACACAGAACAGAAAGCACACACACGCAAAAGAACCACTTCCACGTCACACACAGAGACATAAATATTGAACGGAAGTCGTCGTAATTCGCGCTACAGTTTTTCATAGCCTTTCTCGCCACATGCGATACACCTCTCGCGACACACGCGAACAGCAAGATGGCGTAATATTCTGGATCAGAAACAAAGTGCGAAAGTTTTGTTTTTCTGTGTATAAAAGCAGGTACATACCATCCAATATAAGTGAGTACACGAATAGCTAAGGAACAGCTCAGTAAATACCAAATAACTGGTTTCCACAACACTACCACAATTCCATGTATACACTCCTGGAAATGGAAAAAAGAACACATTGACACCGGTGTGTCAGACCCACCATACTTGCTCCGGACACTGCGAGAGGGCTGTACAAGCAATGATCACACGCACGGCACAGCGGACACACCAGGAACCGCGGTGTTGGCCGTCGAATGGCGCTAGCTGCGCAGCATTTGTGCACCGCCGCCGTCAGTGTCAGCCAGTTTGCCGTGGCATACGGAGCTCCATCGCAGTCTTTAACACTGGTAGCATGCCGCGACAGCGTGGACGTGAACCGTATGTGCAGTTGACGAACTTTGAGCGAGGGCGTATAGTGGGCATGCGGGAGGCCGGGTGGACGTACCGCCGAATTGCTCAACACGTGGGGCGTGAGGTCTCCACAGTACATCGATGTTGTCGCCAGTGGTCGGCGGAAGGTGCACGTGCCCGTCGACCTGGGACCGGACCGCAGCGACGCACGGATGCACGCCAAGACCGTAGGATCCTACGCAGTGCCGTTGGGGACCGCACCGCCACTTCCCAGCAAATTAGGGACACTGTTGCTCCTGGGGTATCGGCGAGGACCATTCGCAACCGTCTCCATGAAGCTAGGCTATGGTCCCGCACACCGTTAGGTCGTCTTCCGCTCACGCCCCAACATCGTGCAGCCCGCCTCCAGTGGTGTCGCGACAGGCGTGAATGGAGGGACGAATGGAGACGTGTCGTTTTCAGCGATGAGAGTTGCTTCTGCCTTGGTGCCAATGATGGTCGTATGCGTGTTTGGCGGCGTGCAGGTGAGCGCCACAATCAGGACTGCATACCGTCGAGGCACACAGGGCCAACACCCGGCATCATGGTGTGGGGAGCGATCTCCTACACTGGCCGTACACCACTGGTGATCGTCGAGGGGACACTGAATAGTGCACGGTACATCCAAACCGTCATCGAACCCATCGTTGTACCATTCCTAGACCGGCAAGGGAACTTGCTGTTCCAACAGGACAATGAACGTCCGCATGTATCCCGTGCCACCCAACGTGCTCTAGAAGGTGTAAGTCAACTACCCTGGCCAGCAAGATCTCCGGATCTGTCCCCCACTGAGCATGTTTGGGACTGGATGAAGCGTCGTCTCACGCGGTCTGCACGTCCAGCACGAACGCTGGTCCAACTGAGGCGCCAGGTGGAAATGGCATGGCAAGCCGTTCCACAGGACTACATCCAGCATCTCTACGATCGTCTCCATAGGAGAATAGCAGCCTGCATTGCTGCGAAAGGTGGATATACACTGTACTAGTGCCGACATTGTGCATGCTCTGTTGCCTGTGTCTATGTGCCTGTGGTTCTGTCAGTGTGATCATGTGATGTATCTGACCCCAGGAATGTGTCAATAAAGTTTCCCCTTCCTGGGACAATGAATTCACGGTGTTCTTATTTCAATTTCCAGGAGTGTATATTGCTGACATACGAAGTTCACCTTTTGTATTTAGTTTACTAATAGCCGTTCACATGGTTGCAGATGACATGATGTTCACTAAGGAAAAAACGGCAACAGAAAAAACAAGCGCACAGAAAAATGTCGAAAACAGCGACAATAATTGCTTAAAACATGCTGTAACATACAATAAATAAGGTAGTATGAAAGTATCCATAGAAAACTATATTTCATAATTGAGATTTTCACTCTGCAGCGGAGTGTGCGCTGATATGAAACTTCCTGGCAGATTAAAACTGTGTGCCCGACCGAGACTCGAACTCGGGACCTTTCCCTTTCGCGGGCAAGTGCTCTACCATATTTTTTTTTTTTTTCATTTTGTTCGTTGTTGATCGATGTGTTTGGTCGTTGCGGACGTCACATGACATCCGGTCAAGTTCGTTCTGTTGATCCTTCCACTCAGTTTTTTTTATTACAGAGGCCAACCAGCTCTCTGACCGAACACGCTGAGCTACCGTGCCGGCTACCATCTGAGCTACCGAAGCACGCCTCACGCCCGGTACTCACAGCTTTACTTCTGCCAGTATCTCGTCTCCTGCCTTCCAAACTTTACAGAAGCTCTCCTGCGAATAGTAAAAATGTAATAATGTACAACTGTGTTTGTATAACCATGCCATTTTCTGTATGTTTTAGATTAAAAAAAACCACTGATGATGGTGATATTTGACGCCGAAACTAGTTTGGGAGAATAAAGAAATAAACGAACCACAAGGTGTTTTGCATCAAGGCGGACTCAATTTTCTGATATTACTCTGGTGGCGTGCTCAGTCAGTTCCACTCGAATGACACTGCGGATGTGTTTGGCAGTTCCCACCCAGCCATGCCGACTTCTTGAGTTCCACAAGAAACGCTTGCGCTACGGAGCCTCTTAGTACAAAATGACCACGAAAGAAGAAAGAGGTGTGATATAGACTGATGAGCCAAAACATGACCACTGCGCACCGTGACGTTGTGGGCACGTGACACGGTAACAAAAGTACATAAGCGGGGGTCACCCTAGTGGGCGGGAAATGGGGAAATCCATTGAAATGAGCGACTTGACAAAGGGCACATTATTATTAAGCAGAAGCTGCAAACGAGCATGTCAAAAACGGCGAAGCTGGTCGAATGTGCACGTGCCACTGTCCAGAGCATCTACGGTAAGAGGCAGAAGGACAGTGAACTTATTACTAGGCGCTAAATGATTGGACGTCGACGACTGTACACAGAACGTGGGGTACGGAGTCTAGTCTGCTCTGTAAAGTAGTACAGATGGTGATCTGTGGTATCTCTGCTGAAAGAGCACAATGCTGGTGCGCTCACAAGCGTTTAGGAGCACACTGTTCACCGTACATTGTTGAACCAATGACTGTAGAGGGACGTGGTGTATTGCGTGGTTTTTTAACTTGTGAACACGCAGCTTTAACATAGTCTGCTGCCCCACACGTAGCACGTGTTCGAGGTTGACCATCAGAAATAAAAATTGATTTGAAATAGTGAACAGTCAGGGAGGACTTAACATTTTTCTCCAAATATATTTTTATGAGATTCACCCCGTTATCAACACTGCATTTCTCGTTAGAAGCACTTTTTTCGCCTGTTCCGTAGAAAAACCAAAGCTCGTGTAATTCATTTCTGCTGTACTTCAAACGTGACATGGTAAATGTGTACAGATTGCAGCTCCAAACCAGCACGTCTTACATTGAATTCACGCACTTCATCAGTTGAGTGTTGGAAATTGACTGTTCCATTAGTTTTTAAAATTATTCATAAACACGACTTTTTACGGATACCACTTTAGCGAGAACATCGGGTTGGAGACCAAATACGTGTGTCTGTCACAGCCCTATCTCTTCGACCAACCATTGATCGAATTTCTACACTTCCGACAACAGTGAGAAGAAATGAAATGAGTTTGTTGAAATACAAATCGGCCGTAAGTGTCTGTTTCGTATTACTAATTTATCGGATTGGAAGAAGTAGAATGTGAGGCTCCATTTTCAACTCCTTCATGGGGAATTCGTGATCACTTTGGATACTGACGAATGGGAGATCACACTCCTCGAGCTAAAATGCGAAAGAGAGAAAGTAGTAAGTTCATATGCACATACGACATCTCTTGAAAATGTTTCTATTATTTATAAAGCACTATGTGGTTTTGTCTGCGACTTTACCTCTCCCCTGTACCGAATTTACGGGAAGGGAACCACGGCATCTACACACTGATGGTGCATTGAGGATGAGCTATGACATTGCTCTTAAAATAGGCCAAACACTGCGTCCCTTCAGCGACGGAGAATTTGTTAAACAAAATCTGGTTTTCGAAACAGTTCCTCTTTCACAAAGAACAGTTTACAGTTGCATCGAAGAAATGCAAACCAAGTGAAAATACAAGTAAAAGATAAGACTAAAGTTTTTATTCCTCTCTTTCGTTTTGAACGAAATAACGGATACAACGGATGCTGCTCATCTTGTATTTGTGAGAAATGTTGAGGCTGACTTCAATTTGACGAAAGAAGTTCTTGATTTGGTGCCAATGTACGATAAAACTACGGTTGACGACAAAATTTCTTGCTTAGGAAACATTATTGACAAATGACCTTTGTTGGGAAAAACTTGCGTTGATTGGAATGATAGGCCAAAAGTCAGGTGTAGTTGATTCGAAGAGGAACAAGGTGAAAAAAGTTGGTATCCAGCAGGATATACCAGCGATGTACTGCATCCTACATCGCGTTAATCTGCAGGCAAAATGTGCCAAAATAAAGACCGTAAAGGGCGTTGTTGTGAAAACAGTTATGAAACTGAGATTGTACAGTTTGGGGCATCGGCAGTTTAAATCCCTTCTGGCAGAGCTGGGGCGTGATCATGGCGATATGCTGTATTTTTGTGACGTACCCTAGTTTTGTCGGAATTATTTGTTTTAGAACATTATTTCAACTTGTGCAGATATGCAAGGCTTTATGAAAGTCATTCTCTCTGTCCGAACAGCCTTCAAATCGTCCAAAGGTACCGACCGACCGTCGTGTCATCATCAGGCGATAGGCGTCGCAGGATCCGGATATGGAGGGGCATGTGGTCAGCACACAGCTTCCTGGTGGTTGTCAGTTTTCGTGACCGGAGCCACTACTTCGCAGTTAAGTAGCTCCTTAATTGGCCTACAAGAGCTAAGTGCATCCCACTTGTCAACAGCACTCCGCAGACCCGAATGGTCACTCATCCAAGTTCTAGCCAAGCCCGACAACGCTAAACTTCGTGATCCGACGGGAAACGGTGTGACCACTCCAGCAAGGCCGTTGGCTTTATGACGGTAAATGGCACATAAAAAATGCACGCTAACGTAAATTCATTTGCTTTTCTTGAAAACAGAATTGTTATAACCTGATAATATTTTTTGATTCGATGGCTCTTTCGTATAACACTAGCTACACTTCCTTATATATTATGCACATATTATATTGTGTTGTAAGTATTCATTGGATCATCACAGTATAATACCATTACAATGTAAAGAATACCGACGTGACTACAGACTTCAGTGTCACCTATCGATCGTTTATTATCTACAGAGTTCAGGCCAGTTCACAAGTAAGAGAAAGCGAGTTGTGCACGCATCGTGCCCTCGCGTCGATACCGATGCCCATAGGGTCCGCGGGAAGCCCTGACGTAGCTTGTCCCGACCAAATTTAAAGAAGGTTGTACACTCCACAACAGTTGAATGAGAAGGAGCACATTCCCCAGTGTGTTCTGAAAGTAGGCATGGATTTCCTTTGCTTTCATATCTTTCTTTACGAAGTACTTAATCACTGCTCAAATCTCAATTTTTTTCCATCTGCACAAATCACTACACAGGAACAATAACAACGAATCGTCCGCATTGCAAATCTCTACCCTGTGCACAGACACGTCTTGTGTTTACTCAAAGAGGATGACCTATTATACGCGGGAACCTCATTGTGCAAGACCTAATATCTGGTGATGATTCTGGGGACTTTTCAAACTCCCCTCGTATGTCTCATGAATTGATTTGTGTCTACTTTTAAAAATAAAAGAATAATTAAGCACTTTACGAAAGAAACTGTTCATACTCAACCAAATCCGATTTTTCAGAAACGTATGGTCGCGATGTAGAAATCTAAATATAATTTAGTGAAATATTATTATGACTATTTCATGTAGATCCTTAATCAACGCTGTCGACGACGGTAAGATCAGAGTTTTCTCGCAGTCACTCGGAAGTACGAAAGAAGAATTTTATTGCGAGCGGATTGCACACAACTTTGAAAACGAAATTCTGGATAAAGCATATATTAATGATTACATACCAAAAATTGCAGTGCATTATAATATGAAGAATTTGATAGAGCACTGAAAGACCTAAGTCGAAACAAGGAGTCGGGAGTAGACAACATTCCGTTAGAACTACTGAAAGCCTTGGGAGAGCAAGCCATGTCAAAACTCTACTATCTGGTGAGCAGTGTGTATGAGACATGCGAAATAACCTCAGACTTCAAGAAGAGGATAATAATTCCAATTCCAATGAAAGCAGGTGCTGACAGGTGTGAAAATTACCGAACTGTCAACTTAATGAGTCACGGTTGCAAAATAATAACAAGAATTCTTTACTGGCGAATGGAAAACCTGGTAGAAGCAGACATCGGTGAAGATCAGTTTGCATTCCATAGAAATTTAGGAAACCCCTGAGGGAACACTGACCATACGACTTATCTTAGAAGATAGATTAAGGAAAGGCAAACCTACGTAGACACAGAGAAAGCTTTTGACAGTGTTGAATGGAATACTATCTTTCAAATTCTGTAGGTGGCAGGGGTAAAATACAGGGAGAGAAAGGCCATTTACAATTCAAACAGAAACCAGATGGCAGTTAAAGGAGTCGAGGGGCATGAAAGGGAAGCAGTAGTTGAGAAAGAGTGACACAGGGTGTAGCCTATTCCCCATGTTATTCAATCTGTATATTGAGCAAGCAGCAAAGTAAACAAAAGAAAAATTTGGAGTAGGAATTAAAATCCACGGAGAAAAATAAAAACTTTGAGGTGCCAATGACATTGTAATTCTGTCAGAGACAGCAAAGGACTTGGAAGAGCAGTTAAACGGAGTGGACGGTGTCTTGAGAGGAGTAAATAAGATGAACACCAATAAAAGCAAAACAAGGATAATGGAATGTTGTCGAATCAGGCGATGCTGAGGGAATTAGATTAGGAAATGATAAACTTAAAGTAGCAGATGAGTTTTGCTATTTGGGCAGCAGAATAACTGATGGTGGTCGAAGTAGAGAGGATTTAAAATGTAGACTGGCGATGGCAAGGAAAACGTTTCTGAAGAAGAGAAACATGTTAACATAGAGTATAGATTTAAGTGTCAGGAAGTCTTTTCTGAGAGTATTTGTATGGAGTGTAGCCACGTATGGAAGTGAAACATGAACGATGAACAGTTTTGACAAAAAGAGAATAGAAGCTTTAGAAATGTGGTGCTACAGAAGAGTGCTGAAGATTAGATGGATAGATCACGCAAGTAATGAGGAGGTACTGAATAGAATTGGAAAGAAGAGGAATTTGTGGTACAACTTGACTAAAAGAAGGGAT
This sequence comes from Schistocerca cancellata, assembly GCF_023864275.1. Taxonomy (NCBI): domain Eukaryota; kingdom Metazoa; phylum Arthropoda; class Insecta; order Orthoptera; family Acrididae; genus Schistocerca; species Schistocerca cancellata. The sequence goes on along the minus strand of NC_064629.1, from coordinate 872,231,092 downwards.
CTGTCTGTAGTATACATTCTAAGGAAGCAATGGATCACCAATTTAGTATAGGAGGGAAGCGTGGAGGGTAAAAATCGTAGAGAGAGACCAAGAGATGAATACAGTAAGCCGATTCAGAAGGATGTAGGTTGCAGAAATTACTCGGAGATGAGACTTGCACAGGATAGTAGCATGAAGAGCTGCATCAAATCAGACTTTGGACTGAAGACCACAACAACAACATAAATAGATTAGAGATTTTTAATAATTTCCTTGAAACAATACAAAACAGCTACGAAACAGAATCCTCTGCATAGCTCTCTGCTACATGGCTACCCGACTAAATGACGAACTAACGCCGACCACTTAATAATCCACATGAAACGAAGTAAAATAATAAGAGAATCGTTAGAAATCTGAGATTGACGACACTGAAAATTTTATTTCTTTCATTTAGCTGTATTTGAGAGATATAGTAATGCAATAGCTACGAAAAAGTAGCTGCTCATTAAGAATTAATGCGAGACCTCAACTGAAATATCAGAACATACAAGTTAATATGTCTACCGATGAAGAAGAGACACCGTTTTTTTCGATCAAATATTCTCACTAATCTCGATAGTGACTTCAAAACAAGGCCTGTGGCGAGAAATAAGATAATAGACGTCCCTCGTTACTCACTCTTGTAACAATATTGCCACGAATTGTAACAGATGACGCCATTGACCTTCAAGAATTTGGTGATGACCAGCGTTGCCTTTCTTTACATAAACAGAATGACGTTATTTCATCACGTATATTAAGGTGGATCAGCTTAAAAGCCAGGTATCAAATATATTGTTGTGTAATAGATTCATAAATTCACAAATTTTATATACTGTGGCATTGATCCTTGACGCTTTTATTCTTGTTGCAGGTCCAGAAACACAAAGGCAATGCTGAGGAGATTATTTTTAAAGTGTTATCCGTTTTGGTATTAAAAGTTCTTTCCATTCGTCATTCGAAAAACGATTGTGACAGAAACTGAAATTATTTATAACTAAACAAAGAAATGCGTTAATCACTTACGCACTAAATACATCGTTGTTGACGATTGAGTATGACAAGGCCAAAGCATTGTGAACTGAAAAATTAGGCCAACTACAGACAACATCAAGCGTATGACTAAAACAGGTCTGTACGTAAAATCTAAACCTGAACCTACTGAACAAGCCATAGGTACAGCGGACGATATTTCTGTTGAAGACTCAATGTCTTTATTTTAGAGGTAGTTGAATCTGTTTGAAAATGTCACAAGTTTCATTTTTCATCATATTTACATTAGCATCTGCACTATTTTTGGTTTTATACAACAGTCTTCTGCATTAATAAGCTGTATAATTTACAGACAGATGTGTATTAATCATATAGGTGTTGTGGTTCAATGTTTATTACTAGTTATACCGGCATGCGTAGCTACCATACCACATGCTAAACTGACTTGGCGATTGCGTGAAAAACGTATACAAGGTGGTCATAAACAGTCTGAAGAGCCTGTAAGAGTGTTCCAGGTTAGGTTGTACTGAGAAATAACTTTTAAGAAAAAAATTCGATACGTTGCACAGTTTTTGAGTTAATTAGCATTGAAGTTAGCCAGTCAGGCCATTGCGTACTCAAATTCAAGTGCCCCTCCAGAGAAGATGTCTCCAAACGTGGTCTTCGTTTGGTTTCATAAAACCGAACAAGAGAGCGGTATGAAAATTGGACATCGGACGGTGTCAAGGATCGAACCCGAGCTAAGGACTGAGTAGCCTCATGAGCTATCATTTACGCTATGAGAAAAAGAGACACTAATTGTATCTGGAAAGCTGCTTGAATTTGAGCGCGCAACAACCTAATTGGCTAACTTCAATGCCAATTAACACGGAAACGGCGCAGCGTATCGATTTTTTAAATTATCCCTCAGCGCTACCTACGCTGCAACACCTTTACAAGCTTATCAGACTGTTTCTGGCCACTCTGTTAATTTGAATTATGTAGAAAGTAAGAAAAGCTATTCATATCGTAGTTATTAAATGATTATTCGTAGGCGTAATTTTTCATTTTGTTAATATGTACCAAAAAGTTGCCAGAAAAGAAACACTTATAAAAATATACCAGAATAAGAGGGACATGTACCTGAAATCGATACTTGTATGGCGGCTCATGATGGTACCTAATTAGAGCGATGGATTGCCAGGCAGGGAGCAATATGTTGCTTGACTCTTCTGGAAACTTGAATATTGATAGCAAACTACACTATACGAGGTGCATTCAAGTTCTAAGGCCTCCGATTTTCTTTCTCCGGACTGGAAAGAGATAGAAACATGCGCATTGTTTTTGAATGAGGCCACGTTCATTGTCAATACGTCCCAGAGATGGCAGATGGAGCGGCGAAATTGAGAACTGTTTTAAATACTTAAAATGGCGACGTTTTCCTTATTTGAACAGCGTGCAATCATTCGTTTTCTGAATTTTCGTAGTGTGAAACCAATTGAAATTCATCGACAGTTGAAGGAGACATGTGGTGATGGAGTTATGGATGCGTCGAAAGTGCGTTCGTGGGTGCGATAGTTTAATGAAGGCAGAACATCGTGTGACAATAAACTGAAACAACTTCGGGCTCGCACAAGCCGGTCTGACGACATGATCGAGAAAGTGGAGAGAATTGTTTTGGGGGATCGCCAAATGACTGTTGAACAGATCGCCTCCAGAGTTGGCATTTCTGTGGGTTCTGTGCACACAATCCTGCATGACGACCTGAAAATGCGAAAAGTGTCATCCAGGTGGGTGCCACGAATGCTGACGGACGACCACATGGCTGCCCGTGTGGCATGTTGCCGAGCAATGTTGACGCGCAACGACAGCATGAATGGGACTTTCTTTTCGTCGGTTGTGACAACGGATGAGACGTGGATGCCATTTTTCAATCCAGAAACAAAGCGCCAGTCAGCTCAATGGAAGCACACAGATTCACCGCCACCAAAAAAATTTCGGGTAACCGCCAGTGCTGAAAAAATGATGGTGTCCATGTTCTGGGACAGCGAGGGCGTAATCCTTACCCATTGCGTTCCAAAGGGCACTACGGTAACAGGTGCATCCTACGAAAATGTTTTGAAGAACAAATTCCTTCCTGCACTGCAACAAAAACGACCGGGAAGGGCTGCGCGTGTGCTGTTTCACCAAGACAACGCACCCGCACATCGAGCTAACGCAATAGTTTCTTCGTGATAACAACTTTGAAGTGATTCCTCATGCTCCCTACTCACCTGACCTGGCTCCTAGTGACTTTTAGGTTTTTCCAACAATGGCCGCACATTCACCAGCCGTGCTGCTATTGCCTCAGCGATTTTCCAGTGGTCAAAACAGACTCCTAAAGAAGCCTTCGCCGCTGCCAAGGAATCATGGCGTCAGCGTTGTGAAAAATGTGTACGTCTGCAGGGCGATTACGTAGAGAAGTAACGCCAGTTTCATCGATTTCGGGTGAGTAGTTAATTAGAAAAAAAATCGGAGGCCTTAGAACTTGAATGCACCTCGTATATAAGTGCATCTCTTGTGGCGTCTACCGGGGAGTTGAATGAGCAACTGTGTGACGTCTTCGCGTTTACTAAACGGACACATAACGATAGGTACTGCTCTTATTTAGATCTTCTATCATTTTTCTATCAACACTATGAGGAAGAAAAATATTCATCGATCGAAGTTTTCGTATGCCACCTCCTTCGAGTGGTCTTCACGGCATGATCATGAGGTTTGGTTTTTTTTTCTTGTTTTTTTTTACATCCTTCGCTGGGACTACACTTCCTACGAATTCTTGTGCTGCTCCTCTGCCTTTCTTCTAATGCATCTAATGCATGTCTGACTTTGCTTCGATTAGTTTTATGTGGTAGTTCAGTTTACATCACTCCGTATGGATTCTGCCAGATATTTGACTGTTTCCGATGACTTTTCGGCGGTCGTGCAACTAAACAATACAGTTTCTTTCGATTTACTTATCCCCAATGCATAAAACTTTTTCATACTAAAGGCCTTATGCCAATATCTGCATCAAACATCGATCCTCTTCCAAGTCTTCCTAGAATTGTCTAACGTTGCGACTTCACAATATACAACAGTATCATCTTCGAACAGCCTTACAACGTTATCCGTTAGAGAATTTATGTGTGTCATAAACAATAAAGACTCTATGATACTGTCTTAGATCACTTTCGAAGTTACTGTTACTTCTGTCTGTTACGTCCAATTAATAATAACGTATTGTGTTCTAAAAGGAAGCCATGAATCCATCTGTCTGGTAAGCTCGTAATTTATTCGCTAAACGATAGGGTGGAACTGTAACCCGGACACCGCTGTCTATTGCTTTCTGAGTCTCTTGGACGAACAGCGGATGTTAGTATACACAAGATCGTTTTTCGCGGAAGACATGTTGAATCTTACATGGTACTGTCAGTTTCCAGGATGATGTATACAAACGGTAGAAAGTTGTTGCGGAATACAGAAATAAATACAGAGGATCAACGCGTGGTACATGAATTGGCTATTGACGCTCATCATAAACAAAGGTAAAGTAGTGGGCATAAATAGGCAGAAAGATCCATTACTGTGTGATTACACAACTGCTGTACGACACTGGAAACAGTCAGTTCCATTAAATATCGGTGAGTATGCGTACGGAGCGATTCAAAGTGAAATAACCACATAAAAATAGTCACAGGTAATTGAGATGCCAGAATGAGAATCATCTGAAGAATCTTCAGGAGGTGTAGTCCACCTACGAAGGAAGTAGGCTACAAAACTCTAGTTAGGTGGAAATTTGACTACTGCTCGTCGGTCGGAGACCCTCACCAGACAAAGCTGATTGAGGAAATAAAGAGGATCTAAAGAAAGGCATAGGTTTCTTTATAGTGTAAGACATGTATATTTCTATTGTCTATTGTCAAATCACAATTTATGAAAGATGTTTACATTTTATTAATAGGATTAAGTAGGAATAATTAATATTTGTTATGTTGGAAATAATTGTGGTAGCATGGAATGTCTGTAGCAAAGTATTGTTGACAGGAGAGACCGCAAATTGATATAATTTTAAAAAGGGCGGGAGAGACCGCGTATGGATACATTTTAAGAAAAGAGCGGGAAACACCGCGCATTGATACATTTTGTAATGGTAGCAGGGATTGTCTGCACCAGAAAGCACTGTTGGCAGGAGAGACGGCACTTTAGCGTTCGTAGGAAGTCAGTAGTAAGCGAGATGTGAAGCGAGTTGGTAGCAGGTCTGAAGCGAGAGGTTGAGAGGAGTAGTGTGCCTGCCAGCCACCAGCTATGATTTACAAGAGATTATAAAGAAATGGTTCAAATGGCTCTGAGCACTATGGGACTTAACATCTGTGGTCATCAATCCCATAGAACTCAGAACTACTTAAACCTAACTAACCTAAGGACATCACGCACATCCATGCCCGAGGCAGGATTCGAACCTGCGACCGTAGCGGTCACGCGGTTCCAGATGGAAGCGCCTAGAACCGCACGCCCACACCGGCCGGCGATTATAAACAGATGTACAGAGGCATCTACGAACTATTATCATAAGAGGAACTAATATTATTGAAATATATTCATTGCGAAACTCAAGACTACTGAAGGAATATTTGCGCAATGCTAGTTGTAGGATTATTGTAAGAAGTAAGTCCCATTTGAACGTTTGTAAAATCATTTCATTACCAACAGTAAATATTTGAAGCGTTTTCAGAATATAATTAATTTTTGCCAGCAATGTTGCATTACTGATTATAATCCATCCCAAAAACCATCAACGTAAAACTATGCAAAAATTTATTGTTCTCAGGAAAAAGTGTAACCATGAATTACGTAACTTCAGTCACATTAATTAAAGAATAACGTCAGCTTGACTATTAAAGAATAACGTCAGCTTTGGTAATAAATACAGCCACTTATTATGACAGCCCACGAGCAGTTAATAGAGTATAGTAAAACAGAGTAAGTATATTCATGTCGCTATTCGATGTAGCAGTCAGATGGCGATCCAGTAACAGTTAAAAAGGTAAGGAACAGTTTTGGGTTATTGCAGATAACGACTGATGGTTACGACGACGACACATTCTATGTTTCTTCTAATAAGCAGCAATTACATTTGTATGGGAAGATAGAGAAAGACAATAAATTTCAAAGGGAAGATTTCATTTGTTATTATTAAGCAAGAGATAGAAATCCTAAGGAAATGTTTCATAGTTTATTGTAAAAGGGAAGGTTATCATTAACAAAAGAGGTATAGAAGAGACGGGAAGGTTTCAATTGGCGACATCCAATCAGTAAGACTCTTTAGTGAATCTACTGTGAAAATGAATATACTGACTCTGACAATTGTATGAATAAGCTAGTGGTAAGTGGCGGAACGCTTATACTCAATTGTATACCTTTAATCCACAGCCCATCAGCAATTCTGTTTGCTCTATTGATTCTGCGTTGAAAAGTGTTTGTTCAGTGCTGAATCCGCTTTGAACAGTGATATATTTTGTTGAGTGTGTTAATTATAGACAATGTCCCGCAGAATAATTACTCGTTCTCAAAGTGATAATAGCGTAGAAAATACTGACGAGAAATTCTGTTCACGAATAGACAGAAATAATGCGTGTGAAAAACCCGATAGTGAAACGTTAGGTGAACAGACATTCGAGAGTAGTATTAATATGGAATCTTTTGACGAACAATCAACTTCAGGTATGCCAATTTATAATGAGACATTAGTGCAAAATAATTTGTTTTTAAATACGACAGACGCTACACAGCCACAAATTACGCGTAGCAGGCATAATAGTTTCAGTAACGAAACCACTATAATGCAGTCAAACAGTGTGACTCCATTACGTGCCGAAACAGATTCAAACAGTACACAGCTACACAATCTGCGTAGGAGATACCACTGTTTTATTGACAAAAATTCTGAAACCATAGAAGAGGTGACACGATTACAATCGTCTGAGGATGTTCAAATGAACACAGATGTACAACCTTTAACAACGAATACAAATACACACAGAAGTCAACGGATCCAATAATGGCATTTTTGCTACAAATGAGACAAGACATGAATCAAAACTTTAACAGAAGGGCACAAGAATCAGCAGACCTAAAAAACGAAATAAGGCAGAACGCACACACACGGATCAGAAATTAGACAAAATGTACCAAAATCTAAAACAGGAAATCAAAGTAGAAATTCAAGCAGTCGCTGAAAAATCAAACCAAGAATTACACGCCAAGATTCAAGAAATAACACATAAACAAGAAGCATTCGCGGTAAGCATACGAGGAACAATGACAGACAACTTTTCTAAACAAAACGCTCACAATGATGAACGTTTTAACAATCACACAGAAAACTGTTTGATACGTCACCGCAAACTGGTGCGACCGCAGAATAAAGAACGAAAAGAACTATCACAAACAATTAATAAACAGCGACTGGACAACAAAAAGAAAGTGTTTGCTCAGGGAAAAACTTACGTGGAGAATCACATACACTCGATTTCGGAAGAAATCGAAACGGTTAAGAAGACAGATATTCAAATACAAGAGAGGCTCACAGAAATCCAATCACATACAATTGAGGCGAAAATTTCTACACACACTGAAATCCAGAATATTAGGGATAAATTAACAGAAGAAGTTCTGACACTAACTGACAAAATGGAACACATAGAAATCAATCAAGGCTCAGAAAATTTGAAAGCAGATTTTAAGAAAGTAACCAGAAGTAATCGTAAATTACGAAACGAATTGACAGATAAGATCAACGAACTCACTACAAGAATAGACCTGTTAGTATCTAACAATGATAGTAAATCAGATGACACTACACCAGTGTCAGTTCATCAGATTTCTAACAGTAAAGATACGCAAATTACAAATGTGCAACAAACTATCGCAGACCTAGAATCACGTAATAATTTGTTACATCCGAAAATCAACTTTTTACAGCAAAGGATAGCTGAAACACAAGAAACAACTGCAAACAATCAATTCCAACAGAACACACACCATTACGACATGCCTCAGATGCATAATACATATAATGTCGGTAGACTTCAGAGAGTAAGAGATCGTAAACAGGCAGAAAGACACACAAATTCATATTCACAACATTACGAAAATAATTACACACAAAGATATGACGGTTTCGACCACAAGCATTTCCTTTCAGTGAGAAAGTTTAAAACATTTAAAAACGACAGGACGCAAATACATCCACTGGACTGGATCCAACAATTCAATGCGGCACTCCCGCCATCATGGCCAGTTCAACATAAGCTAGAATTTGTTATTAGTTTTCTTGAAGGGGAACCAGCGAGAAGAATGCGACCAATTGCTAGACAGTGTTTTTTAGTAGAAGCATTCCAGGAAGCATTTCTAGCAGCATATTAGGCAGGTACCACACAGAGTAGCATTAAAGATCTGCTAATTAGTCTGCCAAATTTCGAGAATTCTACTTTCCCAACAATCACACATTTTTTCTAGTATATGGTTGAACAAAACCAATACCGCAATGAGCCATACAGTCAATTCGCATTAATACAACTGTGTATTTCAAAACTCCCCAGAGCATTAAAAGTGTCATTATTAACAGTCCAGCAAAAGGACAGTGTGTACGCATTTAGAGACATCCTGCAATTGCTAGAGGTACACCAGGCAGATTATGCGTTTGTTAATAAGAACTTTTCACGACATAACGCAAACCAGACAAACAATGCTAATTTTGAGCAAACACAATTTGGTAATAACAATCGTAATAAACGCTTTTGCAGCGAAAATGAAAATTTTAATCGAGAATACACACAGGGATTTAATGAACAGCAGTATAATAACAATGTACATTACAATTCAAGGCAGCAACAAAGCCATCCAAATAACACGACACTTATACGACAGGAAATGGTGAACCGGTCAAACTTTCACATGAATCATCGCCTAGATAATACGAAGGGTGTGAGCCATTACACGGGTCAGCCACAAAATACACAAAACGAACAAAGACAGCCTATTCAGATAAATAAGCGTGCCTCGCCGTATAACCACAGCTATAACGACAGAAGGAGAGAAAACGAACACCGACCACAAAGGACATTCTACAATGATAATTTTCATATAAATTCAAACAGTGCACAACAACCAAGTCATTGTATGAATGTACCAGACACAAGATTTCATCCGCCACCTACCGCTAATCAAAACGGTAGAACAGTACAGCTCATAGAAAACACACAACATTCCCCGACAGAAAATGAAATGTCAGAACATTTATGACTAGAGATAGCCTGTGATGAATCACTATGGGTAAGGACAGAGAAAAGATAACGATGGAGAATGCCTTATATTCGACGACGTGCGAGACACATTGTTACACGAAAAACCGATCATACAGAAAACTATATGCCACCCAATAATCCAGATAAATTTAAAGTCAAAATATTTTAGCAATAATTGATTCAGGCTCACCAATGTGCATAATTAAAGGAGACACATTTAACAGATGCAATAGCAATAATGATTACACAGTATTCCCGTTAAACAAAACTAAAGTTAAGGGAGCATTTCTAGGAAAAATCATTGAACTCAAAAGACAGACACAATTAACATTTGTTTTTGCAGGGCAAACTTTCCATTGCAGTTGTTGGATAGTTCCACATTTAACTACTGATATAATATTAGGAATGAATTTTCTCGTGCAGTACGACGCAAAGAATGATTTTAAATCGTCATACCTAAAATTACAGAAGGAAGACAGTGCAGTGGTAGTGAGATTTCAAAAGCCAGTATCCTCAGAAGAACAAAATATGCACAGGATCTAGATTATTGCAGATTCTAAAGATAATGATGGTTATCTCACACTATACGCGAATACACATAATAACGACATGGCAGAGGAACAGGAGTATAATGTACACTCCTGGAAATGGAAAAAAGAACACATTGACACCGGTGTGTCAGACCCACCATACTTGCTCCGGACACTGCGAGAGGGCTGTACAAGCAATGATCACACGCACGGCACAGCGGACACACCAGGAACCGCGGTGTTGGCCGTCGAATGGCGCTAGCTGCGCAGCATTTGTGCACCGCCGCCGTCAGTGTCAGCCAGTTTGCCGTGGCATACGGAGCTCCATCGCAGTCTTTAACACTGGTAGCATGCCGCGACAGCGTGGACGTGAACCGTATGTGCAGTTGACGGACTTTGAGCGAGGGCGTATAGTGGGCATGCGGGAGGCCGGGTGGACGTACCGCCGAATTGCTCAACACGTGGGGCGTGAGGTCTCCACAGTACATCGATGTTGTCGCCAGTGGTCGGCGGAAGGTGCACGTGCCCGTCGACCTGGGACCGGACCGCAGCGACGCACGGATGCACGCCAAGACCGTAGGATCCTACGCAGTGCCCTAGGGGACCGCACCGCCACTTCCCAGCAAATTAGGGACACTGTTGCTCCTGGGGTATCGGCGAGGACCATTCGCAACCGTCTCCATGAAGCTGGGCTACGGTCCCGCACACCGTTACGCCGTCTTCCGCTCACGCCCCAACATCGTGCAGCCCGCCTCCAGTGGTGTCGCGACAGGCGTGAATGGAGGGACGAATGGAGACGTGTCGTCTTCAGCGATGAGAGTCGCTTCTGCCTTGGTGCCAATGATGGTCGTATGCGTGTTTGGCGCCGTGCAGGTGAGCGCCACAATCTGGACTGCATACGACCGAGGCACACAGGGCCAACACCCGGCATCATGGTGTGGGGAGCGATCTCCTACACTGGCCGTACACCACTGGTGATCGTCGAGGGGACACTGAATAGTGCACGGTACATCCAAACCGTCATTGAACCCATCGTTCTACCATTCCTAGACCGGCAAGGGAACGTGCTGTTCCAACAGGACAATGCACGTCCGTATGTATCCCGTGCCACCCAACGTGCTCTAGAAGGTGTAAGTCAACTACCCTGGCCAGCAAGATCTCCGGATCTGTCCCACATTGAGCATGTTTGGGACTGGATGAAGCGTCGTCTCACGCGGTCTGCACGTCCAGCACGAACGCTGGTCCAACTGAGGTGACAGGTGGAAATGGCATGGCAAGCCGTTCCACAGGACTACATCCAGCATCTCTACGATCGTCTCCATGGGAGAATAGCAGCCTGCATTGCTGCGAAAGGTGGATATACACTGTACTAGTGCCGACATTGTGCATGCTCTGTTGCCTGTGTCTATGTGCCTGTGGTTCTGTCAGTGTGATCATGTGATGTATCTGACCCCAGGAATGTGTCAATAAAGTTTCCCCTTCCTGGGACAATGAATTCACGGTGTTCTTATTTCAATTTCCAGGAGTGTATTAGAGACAATAACACGCAAGGTTGGAGACAGTATAGGAAAAGACGACACAGAGCACACAGAATTAAAAAAATATTCTTGTGCAATATAAAACAGTTTTTAACAATGTTTCAGGAACGATGACAGGATTTGAGTACGAATTTCAGGTGAAACCACACGAGGCTTTCGAAGCAAAACACTATCCAATCCCGCATATACACACAGAAGCAGTTAAGAAAGAGTTACGAGAAATGGTTGATGAGGGTATAATTGAACCAGCAGCAAGCCAATATATAAATGCATTACACATAGTTGAAAAGAAGGATGGATCACTCCGTTTAGTTTTAGATTCACGCCAGGTTAATAAAATAATCATTACAGAAACTGACCGACCACAGACGTTAGAAGAGTTACTGCAAAAGTTTCATGGCACCTCTATATATACCACCCTCGATCTCAAATCAAGATTTTGGCAAATCCAGTTGCATCCAAATTTCCGAAAGTATACGGCATTCCTTTGCTTTGGTGAATGTTACCAATTTTGTAAACTTCCGTCTGCAGCCTTTATACGAGGCATGAATACAATTCTCCCACAGGATCTTAAAAATAAAATTACTACATATGTAGATGACATTCTAATCGCAGCAGAAAACTGGAAACAGCACAACCACGCTCTTCATCAAGTACTGAATACATTCCAGCCGAACGGTATAACTATAAACCTCCGTAAATCTTAATTTGGAAAAGCCTCAATAAAATTTCAAGGTCATACCATTTCACAAACAGGTATTGCACCAGACTTCGACAAATTTCAAGCATTGAAAGATATCGACGCGACAACAAATAAGAAGGAACCACGGAGCTTTTTAGGCCTTATTAATTATTTTAGAAAATTCATTAATTATGAAGCATTAGACACAACCTTGCTATACCAGTTCACAAGTGAAAACACAATTTGGTCATGGAATGAAGACGTTGAAGCTGAATTCGAGAATTTGAAAGAAGCGTTACTGAGGGCACCTTTGTTATCACATCCTGACCCAACACAAAACTTTTCCATTGCAACAGATAGCTGAACTACAGCACTGGGAGTACATATTTTCCAGGAAGTAGAGGAGGAAGGTAAGACAATCGTTAAACATATTGCGATTGCAAGCGGGATACTTTCTCCAGCAGAGCGCAATTATTCTGAAACAGAATTAGAGACTCTATGCATAGTATGGGCATTTAAGAGATTCCGTCATTATCTATATGGAAGACACACCACAGCATATACCGATCACTGAGCAATCCAGTTTTTATTATTAGCAAAACTTACGCATGATAGATTAAGCCGTTGGAAATTATATCTACAAGAGTTCGACTTTACTATTGTACACATTCCAGGCACGCAGAATATTGTTGCCGACGCACTATCGAGATCTATACACCATAAACGACTAGAGAAAGAAAATACCTTCTGCCAAAACAACCATAGTATTATGTATATCAAACAAGTAGCTTTCGAAAACTTTATGTCATCAGCATTACAGGACATAGAAAGAGAACAGCAGAAAGATGAAACACTAAAAGAGATTGTAACGCTTTGGCGAGACAAGAGCAACCCAAAAATCAGACATAATTACACTATACGTCAAAATATTCTGTTTATTCGCTAATACCCAGACGGCAACAATTGGCTTTTATGCATTCCAGAAGGGATCAGAAACAAATTGATATGGTATACGCACCTAAGCTACGCACATTACGGAGCTAGGAAATGCTTTCTAATTCTTCGACAAAATTGTCGCTTCAACAATATGGAAAAACACATTCGCAAAGTTACAGCATCATACAAGATATGTCAGAAAGCTAAATCATCGACAGTATCACATATTCCACCACTGTATCCCATCATACCGGTTAAGTTAAGACACATGGCAGCAGTCAAGTCCCCAGAACAAGTAAAGGTTATAGTTATATTTGAGTAGCTGTAGAACTGACATCCAAATTTGTAACATTTTCTCCACTAAGGAAAGCAACAGCTAGATCAGTATCAAGAGCATTTGTAAGAGATTTTCTATCAGTAGTAGGACATGTACAGAAGGTTATTTCAGATAACGGACCGCAGTTTAGGTCAGACATATGGAAACAAATGTTAGAGAGTAAGAACATAACACCAATATACATATCAAGATATCACAGTTCTTCTAACCCGTCAGAAAGAATAATGATCGGGAAACTATGTAGAATTTATTGCCACAGAAAGCATACAATATGCGATGAATACATTTCACAGTTTCAGGAAGTGATAAATGCAATACCTAATGAATCAACGATGCTCTCACTAACTGTAATACTGACGAATAAAGACCCACCGAATAAACTTACTGAAATGATTACTTTTCCAAAAAGTGTAGACTTCGTCATTGTGAGATAATAGACATGGCACTAGCGAACATTAAACGAGCTGCACATCGTCGGAAGAGACAGCAGAAACAGGTAAGTAGATTACGCAAGTACGAGATTGGCGATAAGATACTAGTCCGTACACATTATCTGTCACATAAAGGGAAGAACCGATGCAAAAAATTTGAACTTCTATATGCAGGACCGTACAGAATTCGAAATATTCCGCACGCTAATGTAGTACACATTGAGACACTCAGAACAAAAAAATCGAGAGAAAACCATCATATGTCAAACATAATGAAATTCTTAAAATAGAAAAACCTTCTTACAGGGATGCATATAGACAGAGTTATAACAATGAGCTTTTTGACACATTCCAGCAATCCCGAACGCAGTGAGCTACTAATGGGTTATTTACGTGCACAAAAGGTCTCCTCGACTCGACCGTAGATAATTAGACTGAACATTAATAGCAGTCTTAGAAGCGTTCTCGCAGGACATTTATTTGACATTATGTAAGGTAAGTGAAGCATTTAACAGGACTACTTTTAGTGTAAATGTATAACACGTACAAATGATTTTCATACAGTAGTAGCAATTAGATGTATTCTTTAACCCGTGCATGCAGCATTGTTGTCATAGTTAACCAAAATAAACGTAGTTTTAATTATAATATAAGTATTGAATATGGAGAAATATGGATAAATGCTTTACAGGTCATGCCGATAGCTGACGCGATTTTCCAGATGCAGAGAGATGAAGTCATGCCGTGGGCTGACGATTATTAACCATGATTATTTTATTATAGGTAATGCAGAGAGATATTGAAGTCATGCCATGCGCTGGCAATTATTAACAGTGAATATTTTGTTATGGGCTATGAAGAGAGATGACACGAGGTAAAAAGGAGAGAGCAGAATAAAGGAGTTAGTATGTAAGGAATATAATTTAGCAATGGTTTATTTTGATAACAGGTGACAGTGCAGCGCAGCACTACAGATGGAGAACCCACATTAAATTGCGTACTATATGTACTTCGCTACTCGAAAAATTTTTTCCGCATTTAGCATGATATCCTTTACATCAGATACATACATAGGAAAAACAGATCACGCCAAATGTCAGCATACCGATTCGCACTCTGCATAAAATACAATGTTTTCTCTTAAATAACAATGACGATGTGTGCTACACAACTCAAACCTAATTTATAGTCGACTGACAATATGACTCGTAACTGACGACCACATTACCGAATATACTGAAGTCACAGAAAGTGACAGTTTGTCAAAATGTACTTTCATATTTCAAAAACTGTGAATTCACAACCTGTGAAGTAGTATAACAGTCTTTATGTAAGTATTTATATGAGCACCAGATTATGATTCATTTAAAGGAAATGTATCTGCTAAAGTCACAGAAAGTGACATAGTTTGTATAAAGGTACTTGTCTATTTTATTTAAAATGTTGATGTCTAAATGTACTACTAAATTTCACTTACAGGAATATTTGTTTATCTTATTGACTGACACGTAATGTCATATGTACTGTAGGCTTAATTCACTACAGATGAAAAACGTGTTTTTTATGTAATTGTTTAAAGCTATAAACTTTTTCTACAATCACACAAGATGACATATTTTGTCCTTTTAAACGTAAAATAAGAATACGGCAAAGATAATTTTTATGAGCACAGAGGAAGAGATGATGTAAAATTTGGTAATAACATTATCAATCATATCCGTGAACCTTTTGACAAAATGCTTATACCCGTACCTTAATTCCTGTGCATCCCCATGATTATGGAGCACCAACAGAGTGAATAGTGACCCACGTTACTTCAATCTACGATGTTTTCTATGAGGTGTCGGCATGCCAAGATGCACACCATCACTACTGATGGACAATTGGAGTTGGAACTTGTACCTGCTGTAGTTGCGGCAACTCAGGCACTTCGACGGTTAACTTAGTGTTTGGTTACACTAAAACTGTGAATCAAAGAGACGACAGAATCACATGGCGAAACCTGGTGTTGTGCTATGTGAGGGAAAGAAACAGACTTTTGAGTGCATTCACAGACAGTCGCCAGTGCTTTGACCATAATATCCAATTCCTTTTTTTCCCTTCCTCGAATACGATACGAATAGATGCCAATTTTTCCAGAGAAAAAATTTATAATAAAACATAAATTATGTTCTAATTTTTTGCCATTCATTACTATTAGAGATATAAATAACTTTTACTACCTGATGTACACTTCCAAATTAGTGACTCATATTATTTGTATATTTTGATGTGTACTCTTTTGAATATTCTCTTTGTTAGACTTGGGAAAACATATTCTTATTACAGTATATGTATGTGCTTTGTTGAAAGAAATATTCTATCATTAACTTACTTATTACTACACATATTTCTATAATAAAATTTTCTCCTTACGTCAAGTCCAAATGACTTAACGACGTAGGAAAATTTTAAGGAAATCCAGTGGAGTGTTATGTAAGAAGTGTATATTTCTATTGTCTATTGTCAAACCACACTTTATGAAAGATGTTTATATTTTATCAATAGAATTAAGTAGGAATAATTAATATATGTCATGTTGGAAATACTTGTGGTAGCAGGGAATGTCTGCATCAAAGTATTGTTGGCAGGAGAGACCGCACATTGATATAATTTTAAAAACGGCGGGAGAGACCGCGTATGGATACATTTTAAGAAGAGAGCGGGAAAGACCGCTCATTGATACATTTTGTAATGGTAGCAGGGACTGTCTGCACCAGAAAGCATTGTTGGCGGGTGAGACCGCACTTTAGCGTTCGTAGGAAGTCAGTAGTAAGAAAGATGCGAAGTGAGTCGGTAGCAAGTCTGACGCGAGAGGTTGAGAGGAGCGGTGTGCCTGCCAACCACCAGCTATGATTTACAAGAGATTATAAACGGATGTACAGACATCAGCTAACTATTATAATAAGAGGAACTAATATTATTGAATTATTTTTTTGAGGAACTCAAGACTACTGAAGATATGTTTGCACAATGCTAGTTGTAAGATTATTGTAAAAAAGTAAGTCCCATTTGAACGTTTGTAAAATCATTTCATTTAGAATATAATTAATTTTTGCCAGCAATATTGCATTACTGATTATAATCCATCCCAAAAACCATCAACGTAAAACTATGCAAAATTTTATTATTGACAAGAAAAAGTTTAATTATGAATTACGTAACTTCAGTTAAATTAATTAAAGAATAACTTCAGCTTTGCTATTAAAGAATAAAGTCAGTCTTGGTAATAAGTACAGCCACTTATTATGACAGCCTACCAGCAGCTAATAGAGTATAGTAAAACAGAATAAGTATATTCATGTCGCAGTTCGATGTAGCAGTCAGATGGCGATGCAGTAACAGTTAAAAAGGTAAGGAACAGTTTTGAGTTATTGCAGGTAACGACCGAGGGCCATTCTATGTTTCGTCGAAATAATCAGAAAATCTCTTTTAATAAGCAGCATCTAAATTTCTATGTGAAGATTGAGAAAGAGAATTAATTTCAAAGGGATTTCATTTGTTATTATTAAGCAAGAGATAGAAATCCTATGGGAAGGTTTCATAGGTTATTGTAAAAAGGAAGGTTATCATTAACAAAAGAGATATAGAGGAGACGGAAAGGTTTCAGGATTCCATCCGAATCTGACGACTTATTTGTTTTCAACTCTTTCAGTTGTTTGTCTACAAGATGGATGCTTATTACAATGTCATCCATACATCACTCTGTACGATGGTCAAATGACAGTACATTTGTACGATTCTCCTGCGTGAACGATTTCTTAAACACTGAATTTAAAACTTCTGCCTTCCTTTTGCTATCTTCTGCTTCTAAACCACATTACGAGGGTCTGGATGAAAGCCTTAGACCCGCTTAGCGATTTTATATAGAAACAGAATTTTTTCGAGTTCTCCGCCACAACTTTAGCCAAGGTATGACCATGGTAGCTGTTGTATGCTTCGGGCATACATCTTTTCACAGACGCACGAATCTCTAACCAATCTTTTCCTGTCGTCATTTGCGCGTCGTCTTCTGAACGGAGAGTGCAACAGTCTTTGCTTCTTCAGCATTTTCGGAATTTCGTTATTGTGGGTCTTTTCCGTCCTTAAGCCACTTTCTAGGCGCATACTTGTCCAGAGCACGATTTAATGTTTTTTGTTTTTTTTTTTAACTTTATCCATAACTCCTCTGCGTCCATCATTGCGGAACTTGGTTAAAATTGCTCTGAGCACTATGGGTCTTAACTTCTGAGGTCACCAGTCCCCTAGAACTTAGAACTACTTAAACGTAGCTAACTTAAGGACATCACACACATCCATGCCCGAGGTAGGATTCAAACCTGCGACGTAGCGGTCGCGCGGTTCCAGACTGTAGCGCCTAGAACCGGTCGGCCACACCGGCCGGAATTCCGAAACTAAATGATTGCTGTTCATTATCTAAGTGAGATGCTAACAACTGCTTATCTCCTCTGTCTAGCCGAAACACTATCCTAATCCTCTTAACTGATTTATTAACTTTCGTAATCATAGACGCTATAATGATGTCATGATCACTAATACCCATCGATAAGGTCCGGTCTGTTTATAGTTACAAGGACAAAAGTGTTTTTTTTTTTTTTTAGATTTAAAACTAGTGTAAAACAGTTGCAGTGTATGGGGCGTCCACGTCGACTGTAAATTTCCGTCCACAAGGAAATATAAAGGTCTCTAGCGCATCTTGAATATCTGGATACGGCAACTAACCTGTGGGGCATCTTTAAAGCAAATTGTTAATAACGTCGCGGCAGAGATCGAAGATATTGGTGTTTCTCAGTGCGAATTTGCTCATAACATTTTAAAGCCACCAGACTTTCACCTTTTTAATCATTTGACATTGCTTTTCTACAGCACAATGTAAGTTAAAAAATAATGGTTCAAATTGCTCCAAGCACTATGGGACATATCATCTGAGGTCATCAGCCCCTAGACTTAGAAATACTTAAACCTAACTAACCTAAGGACATCACACACATCCATACCCGAGGCAGGAATCGAACCTGCGACCGTAGCAGGAGCGCAGTTCCGGGCTGAAGCACCTAGAGCCGGCGAGTGTGGCCGAGCGGTTGTAGGAGCTTCAGTCTGGAACCGAGCGACCGCTACGGTCGCAGGATCGAATCCTGCCTCGGGCATGGATGTTTGTGATGTGCTTAGGTTGGATAGGTTTAAGTAGTTCTAAGTCTAGGGGGCTGATGACCTCAGAAGTTAAGTCCCATAGTGCTCAGAGCCATTTGAACCATATATTCTATATATGTTGGTACTGTAGAAATCTAATCTTCGTTTTTCATCTCCCGTTATGTGCAATGTTTGTATATCTGTCATATTATTCTTTAAAACGGCAATTTCAGGTCCGCTTAAAAACGACGTAATGAAAAGGCTGAAACGTGTCGTTGGCTAAATAAAGTTCTTAATAGCAATTGGAAAAGCATGTTACTAATTAAATTAACAAAATATAGAGTTTCATTTTATGTGTACCGAAACATATTTCACCACGGTAGTGGCACCGTCAGTAGTTTTATTTTTTAACTGCTCATTATATTACATCATATTCGTTAATATATCGAAACTGGATTTCCTGCTTTTCGCACACAGTCGCCTTAATCTACAATTTAGTCTCCTCGTCTGTCAGAGCTCGATTCCAGGTTTGAATCGAATTTTCTTTGGCACCGATGTTCCAATCTATGATTTCTGAACTCTGCGGTGAAAGATTCTTTCATGGGGTTTGTGAGTGAACGATTTTGGCGGAGTATCGCAGCATACCGTGGCCCAAGGGCTATATACAGATTTAACCAAGTGGACTAAAATTAATATAACGAGGGGATTGAAGTCAATGAAGATGCAATGACATTTCGTTTTAATTTAATTTAATTTAATTTAATTTAATTAATGTACAGTATATACCTTATGGCAAAGTAACACATGGTCCACCACCAAATCCGTTCTGAACATACTCGCTTGGGGAAGTTCGGAAGGCACTGGTGGAAAAATTAGTGACAAAGAAAGTTCGAGTCAGCTCTGGTGGCGTGCTCAGTCAGTTCCACCCGGATGACACTGCGGATGTGTTTGGCAGTTGTCACTCAGGCATGCCGACTTCGTGAGTTCCACAAGCAACGCTTGCGCTACGGAGCCTCTTAGTACAAAATGTCCAGTTTTTCATACGACCACGAAAGAGGAAGAAGGTGTGATATAGACTGATGAGCCAAAATATTATGACAACTGCGCACCATGACGTTGTGTTGCCTCGTGATGACTGGTTGTTGTGTGCTATCCTTAGGTTAGTTAGGTTTAAGTAGTTCTAAGTTCTAGGGGACTGATGACCATAGATGTTAAGTCCCATAGTGCTCAGAGCCATTTTTCGTTGTATGTCGCCCGCTGACGTTGTGGGCACGTGACACGGTACCAAAAGTACATAAGCGGAGCAGACAAGAAAGGGGGTTACCCTAGCGTAGATATGGGCAGCAAATGGGGAAATCCATTGAGATGAGCGACTTTGACAAAGGGCACATTATTATTAAGCATAGCCTGTGAACGGGCATGTCGAAAACGGCGAAGCTGGTCGAATGCCCATGCGCTACTGTCCTGAGCATCTACGGAAAGAGGCAGAAGGACAGTGAAATTATTACTAGGCGCTAAATGGTTGGACGTCCACGACTGTACACAGAACGTGGGTTAGGGAGGATAGTCTGCTCTGTAAAGTAGGATAGAAGGTGATCTGTGGTATCTCTGCCGAAAGAGCACAATGCTGGTGCGCTCACAAGCGTTTAGGAGCACACCGTTCATCGTACATTGTTGAACCATTGACTGTAGCGGTACGTGGTGCATTGCACGGTTTTTTAACTTCTGAACACGCAGCTTTAAGATAGTCTGCTGCCCCACACGTAGCATGTGTTCGAGGTTGACCATTAGAAGTAAAATTTGATTTGAAATAGTGAACAGTCAGGGAGGACTTAATATTTTCTCCAAATCTATTTTTATGCGTTTCACCCCGTTATCAACACTGAATTTCTTGTTAGTAGCACTTTTTTCGCCTTGCATTTGATATAATGTTCCGTACAAAAACCAAAGAACGTGTAATTCATTTCTGCTGTACTTAAAATGTGACATGGTAAATGTGTACAATTTGCAGCTCCAAACCAGAATGTCTTACACTGACTTCACGCACTTCGCCAGCTGAGTGTTGGAAATTGACTGTTCAACTAGTTTTCAAAATTATTCATATACCCGACTTAACGACATTAAATTTTAAGAATACGACTTTAGCGAGAACATCGTGTTGGAGGCCAAATAAGTGTGTCTGTCACAGCCCTATCTCTTCGACGAACCATTCATCTACACTGTTGAACGAAAACATTATGACCAACTGCTTGATAGCTTGATTGTCCGTCTTTGGAACGAAATACATCACTGATTCTGCGTATCAGGTATCTGATAGTTTGTTGGTAGGTTTGTGGAGGTATGTGGCATAAGAAGTGTACGCACACGTCATGTAATTCCCGTAAATAACGGACCACTAAATTGCGTACGCGGTGATGGTGCCAGATGGCGACTCATATGGGTTCCACAGGATTTACATGAGGTGACTTTGGTTGCCGAGACATCAATGTGAGTTCACTATAATACTCCTCAAACCACAGTAGCACGATTCTGGCTCCGAGAGACGGACAATTACGTAGCTGAAAGATGGCATCGCTGTCGGGGAAGTCATCAAGTATGAAGGTATGGAGGTGGTTCGCAGCTATCAGCATGTCTTTGACCACTACCGCAGATCCCATGCAAGCCCAGGTGAATGTCTCCCAAAGCATAATACTGCTCCCACCAGCCTGTGTCGTGTCGTGCTGCCCATTTGAAGCAGCCGTTCACCTCGATGATGACGTTTATATAGACGACCATCGACCTAGTGTAGCAAAAATGTGATTCAGGACGAAAAGTTGACACGTTTCCACTCATCGGCGGTCGAATCCCGATGGTATTGCACCCACTGCAGTCGCAGCTGACGATGTCGTTGTGTCAACACGTGAGCACGTAGTCGTGGTCGGCTGCAGTGCTCCAACTTCGGCTGTCAGTTCTTTGTTTGAAGAGAATCACCGTCCACCGAGGAAAAGTTTGAGCTGGAGGTAGAGATGGAACTCTGATGCAGTCAAATCAGGCGAATAAGGAGGGGGTCGCAACAATTCGTATCTTAGTTCACGTATTTTCCCCACGGCAATGACACTTGTGTACAGGCGCGCACTGTTTTGCTGAAATATAACTTTCTTCTTTGCCAGATCTGGCCATTTTTCGCACATCTTTGGCCGTAGTTGAACCAGGAAGTTAGCATAGTATTGGTTGATCAGGGAGAAGATAATCTACAACAGAATTCTTTCACATTCGAGAAAACTGAGGCCATGACCTTTCCGGCTGACACTACTGTCTGTGCTTTCTTTTTTGGTGTTGTATCAACACGTTTCCACTGCTCTGGCTGTTGTTTTGTCTTTGGGGTACAGTGATGGACTCTAGTTTCATCTATGGTCACAAACCACTGCAAAAGATCTTGTTGGTTGCTCTGAAAGTGGCTCAAACGTTGTTTAGACATTTCCGTTCTCATGCGGTTATGAATCTTCCTTAGTATTCGCGGTAGTGATCTAGCAGATAACTTTCTCATATCCAATTTCACTGTTAAAATGAGGTATTCGCATTCAGATAACATCTCTGCAGCTTCAGCAACTCCTCGCATTTTCAGCTGCGGTCCTCCATGATCATATATTGCACTTTTGCAATAGTTCCTGGGGTAGTGGCACATATTGGCCAATCAGTACGTGGATCACCATCTAGCCCAGGGGTGGGCAAATGTGCTGTTGCCGGCCCGGGCGTTCGTAAGGGCCCACACTGTTTGCCCGCGGGCGCTGTCAGACAACAGTTTCCCCTCCGGCTCTCTACTAGTAAACATCGCTCGTTTGTTACTGATGTGCGCTCTGCAGGACGGTGTGGTAGGCAAATGGCTGAGGAAGTATTAAGATCTTCAAAACGAAAACTGATCGAATTTCTACACTTCAGACAACAGTGAGAAGAAATGAAATGAGTTTGTTGAAATACAAATCGGCCGTAAGTGTCTGTTTCGTATTACTAATTTATCGGATTGGAAGAAGTAGAATGTGAGGCTCCATTTTCAGCTCCTTCATGGGGAGTTCGTGATCACTTTCGATACCGACCAATATGAGATCACACTCCTCGAGCTAAAACGCGAAAGAGAGAAAGTAGTAAGTTCATATGCATAAACGACAGCTCTTGAAAATGTTTCTATTATTTATAAAGCACTATGTGGTTTTGTCTGCGACTTTACCTCTCCCCTGTACCGAATTTACGGGAAGGGAACCACGGCATCTACACACTGATGGTGCATTGAGGATGAGCTATGACATTGCTCTTAAAATAGGCCAAACACTGCGGCCCTTCAGCGACGGAGAATTTGTTAATCAAAATCTGGTTTTCGAAACAGTTCCTCTTTTACAAAGAACAGTTTGCAGTCGCATCGAAGAAATGCAAACCAAGTGAAAATACAAGTAAAAGATAAGACTAAAGTTTTTATTCCTCTCTTTTGTTTTGGACGAAAGAACGGATACAACGGATGCTGTTTATGTAAGTAGGCTGTTTAGATTTTTATATTGGTAATGCCACGTAGCGCTCTGTATGAAAATCACTGGCTGTGCTGTGTGCAGCCTGTGGCTAGTTTGCATTGTTGTCTGCCATTGTATTGTTAGGCAGCGGCAGCTGGATGTGAACAGCGCGTAACGTTGCACAGTTGGAGGTGAGCCGCCAGCAGTGGTGGATGTGAGGAGAGAGATGGCGGAGTTTTGTAATTTGTCATGAACTGATATATATATTATGACTATTAAGGTAAATACATTGTTTGTTCTCTATTAAAATCTTTAATTTGCTAACTATCCCTATCAGTCTTTAGTGCCTTCAGTAGTTTGAATCTTTTATTTAGCTGGCAGTAGTGGCGCTTGCTGTATTGCAGTAGTTCGAGTAACCAAGATTTTTGTGAGGTAAGCGATTTGTGAAACGTATAGTTTAATGTTACTCAGGGCCATTCTTCTGCAGGGATCTTTGATAGTGAGATTGCGTTGCGCTAAAAAATATTGTGTGTCAGTTTAAGCACAGTCTTGTATAAATTGTTCCTAAGGGGACGTTTCATATGTCGACCCTTAGCCTAGGATACCTCACTGGAATCTTCTGATTTTTTCTTGTAGTTTGTGTATTTAGTGTAGCTTTTGTTTATTGCTAGCGCGTAATTATAGAGAGAATTTCCTTGGTAGTTGTGGTTTTTCATTGTTGCACAGTAAAACAGTTGTGGCATGCATGTAGATTTGCACCAAGTATTTTGCAGCTGCAATTAACTAGATATTATTTTCAGTGCTATGTTAATGTGTTCTCTTATTTTCGCTCTTCAAATTGTGTTTTTCTGTGTTATCGTGTGAAATATTGTCACAATAATGGCGTGTGAAAAACGTAATACTAGGCTCCAAAGTAAACTGAGAAATAATAGTGACGACGAGCGTAGCTTATCAGCACCACTGGGTAGTGAATTAACAGACATTCGAAGTAGTAATTTGGTAATTGTACATAGGGAAATGGAGCGGGCTGCAAACAATGGTGTGGACAGTGAAACAATTAGTGAACAGGGAAGCATTATCGATCGATCGGTCGGAAACAGCTCGCCTCAGGAATCCGAAATGACAGGACACAATCTTGCAAATACTGTAGATTCAGGTTTTGCGTCCTCACCCTTTTCTCAAATAAGTCAAGACACATTTACTGCTATTCAAACTGCGAATATTGCCGGTTCAAATGCGTTGCCGAATAGCACTGAGGAACATGTTTCAGACACCAGTGCACTGTTATTACAGTTAATGCAACAAATGGGACAAAGGCTACAAAAGTTAGACACAACGCTTGAACAAAATCAGAAACAAATGGGACAAAATCTTCAAAAGTTAGACACAATGGAACAACACCAGAGACAAACACAGCAACAGTTAGACACAATGGAACAAAATCAGAGACAAACACAGCAAAAGCTTCAAAAGTTAGACACAATGGAACAAAATCTTCAAAAGTTAGACACCACACTCGAACAAACATGTGAAGATTTACTACTGAGTTACATAACATCGAATCGAAATGTCAAAAGGTCTGTAATGACGTAAAACACAAATTTGTGAGCATTTCCAACCTATTTTTTCGCGTCATGAAAATGCATTACAGAATCACGAAGCAGCCATAAAAGAACTGCAAACTGTTGTTCATGAAAATCATGACTTTGCAGGCTAAAATTGACTCAGTTGCATCTACCGATTCGGTTACACAACTTGCAAAAACTCAGGAAAACTTAAAGGACACAGTAGATTCGATTTCAACACAAATGGACACTCTGAAACTTGGTTCAGAAAAACACACTGAGGAAATGTGTTCACTATCGGAGAAAGTAGCTGAACTTTCGGATCAGGTCACTAACTTATCTACAAAGGTAGATGATGATCTGAATGACACAAGACCCGTAGCCTTCACTGACACAGAAGAGTATGAACAAATAAGAAAATTCAAACAAAATCAAAATCAAATCAATACACAGTACAAAAGAGAAATCCGGGAAGTACAAGATCAGTTGACGCAGGTGATACAAGAATTACATATTTCAGAGGACACTCGCACTCCAACACGGGAAGAGGAACTTAGAAATACGGAAAAGCCACAAAATAATAACACAGGGCATTTCGGTAATTATGAAAGGAATTGGCAAGGTGGACCGAATTTTGAGATGGAACCGCCGACACGACGTAACAATGACCGATATGCTACTCGCCGACACGATGATTTTGACTATAAGCCGTTCAATACTACACGTAAATTCAAAACGTTTACGAATTCTGCCAACGACATTCATCCACAAGCGTGGCTCCATCAATTCTCTCATTGTTTTCCTCCCAACTGGTCATTAGAGCACAGATTAGAATTTATGTGTGGTTACTTGGAGAATGAACCACCTGTAAGAATGCGATCGGTCATTCACGATTATCACAGTGAAGGAGAATTTTATCATGCCTTCCTCTCAGCATATTGGTCTCAAGCTACACAAGATCGAGTAAAACATGGCATCATAATGATGAAACGTTTCGAACAATCTGAATTTTCCAGTCTTATGGAATATTTTGAAGACATGTTGCATAAGAATCAGTATCTTTCAAACCCATACAGCCCCTCAGAACTCATCCGTATTTGCTTAATCAAACTGCCTGAACATTTACGACATATTATTTTGGCAGGACGTTGCAAAGACGACATTGAAGCTTTTCAGGGTCTCTTACAAGAATTAGAAATTGACACTGACAATCGCGGAAAGCGGAAACAGGAAAACAATCACTACAGGTCACATCCGTCACAATTCCGCGATGAAAGAAATAATAACTGGACACGACAAGGCTATTCTCACAACACAAATCGTGACCAAAACAGACACCACCCGTATGACAACCGTTGGCAGAGTAGTAATAATTACAGGGAAAGATCACCTCTCCGCGGTAATGACTATCACAGAGACAATCAGAGAAACAGACAATATGGGAACCAAAACTATTATTATCAATGGAGACAGAATAACTTTAGACGCAACGGTCCAGCGCGCAGGTACGACTCAGGGAGAAATTCTCCACCACGTGACCGACAAGAAAGAAACTATGGAATCTATCGACATGACGACAGACGATATGATTGTAACGACAGACCTGAACTGCATCAGAACTGGCGGGGTTTAAACAGAGCAGAGCACTCTCGACAACGTGAATTTGTGGAAGTTAGGTCTCCAAATCCCAGTAACGACGCGCGCCAACAAAGAAACAGACAATGACTCACACCGCAGGCAGCCACTTGCGCCCGCTGGCTCAGGGAAAAATAACATTGACGCTAACCTTGAACAAAATTCCAGTATTCTTTGCGGACGAATACCGCATGATAATTGCATTCAAGTTGAAACTCTGCATACTAGGAAGAGTAATGATTTACACCACATTTCACATGTGAAACCATTTATTGACAGATAATCTGCCTTTTAACTTTGTCTTTGCCATAAAACGTTTCACTTTACATTACCAGTGTGCTTTGTCAGACTTAGTATCTGTTAACATGCAACAGTGTTTGAAGTTAAATATCCAGTCAAGAACCAAGAGAACTTATTTAAACAGAAATTACGAATGCATTGTTATTGCGAACAGACGACACAGTGTTATTGTGTGTGTACATTCTTGCTTGTTAGTTGCACGATTACGTAACGACTATAAGGCTCACATTCTTAGAACATTTACCAGTACTGCTAATGAGATTTTAATGCAACATTTTGGTGTACTTGAAAATACATTCTGAATTAAAGTACTTTCTGAGAGATACCAGATGACACAGTGGTTAGTTTATGTGACAGCTACAAGATTATATCACGACGTTACTAATGAGTGAAATTTACAATGTTGCTTTTGTGGTGTATCTGTTTTATATCTGCACAGTTTTTCTGAATTCTTCTGGAAAGCAAAACATGTTTTAGTAGTAACTTTTGTGGTATAGCTACAATGAGACAGCCTTTTCCGTAGCACAACAATACGTTACAGCACAGTAATTTCTTCATCACAACAATAAGCGTAATAACTAAGAAATCTATACGCAAAGCATTTCACTCTTATTTATCATGAGGTAAGTACATTGGCTTCTGATGAACTTAGCTTTCGGAGGACGATAACTACGACACTCCCACAGAGATTATCTTACAGCAAGACGCACATTTAGCGCTACAGGACATGTATTTGAGTGATTAATTTTGTACTTAAAACATTTATTTTTAAAGATTGTTGAATTACAAAGAAAATTTTCCATGATACATTTCATTCCATGGCTGTAATCTGTAACACCTGAGGGTATAATTACATTAATCCTCAGGGGGGTACACGCTTACTTTGTGTACCATGTGTCTGGCAAGCACAAGGAGCCCTAGCTGATATGGTATTTGCTTATGCAACTTTACACATCGGTACCATATTCCTCTAACACGTAATTACACAGCTATCTGATCATTTAACTGAGAGATAAACATGTTTTTTACTACGTCAGTGACACATGTTTACGTAATTACACCGTTGGGTAACTTCACACTTACGAAATTGTACACTCCTGGAAATGGAAAAAAGAACACATTGACACTGGTGTGTCAGACCCACCACACTTGCTCCGGACACTGCGAGAGGGCTGTACAAGCAATAATCACACACACGGCACAGCGGACACACCAG
The DNA here is from genome assembly GCF_023864275.1 of Schistocerca cancellata. NCBI lineage: Eukaryota > Metazoa > Arthropoda > Insecta > Orthoptera > Acrididae > Schistocerca > Schistocerca cancellata. The sequence goes on along the minus strand of NC_064629.1, from coordinate 872,202,955 downwards.
GAACCGCGGTGTTGGCCGTCGAATGGCGCTAGCTGCACAGCATTTGTGCACCGCCGCCGTCAGTGTCAGCCAGTTTGCCGTGGCATACGGAGCTCCATCGCAGTCTTTAACACTGGTAGCATGCCGCGACAGCATGGACGTGAACCGTATGTGCAGTTGACGGACTTTGAGTGAGGGCGTATTGTGGGCATGCGGGAGGCCGGGTGGACGTACCGCCGAATTGCTCAACACGTGGGGCGTGAGGTCTCCACAGTACATCGATGTTGTCGCCAGTGGTCGGCGGAAGGTGCACGTGCCCGTCGACCTGGGACCGGACCGCAGCGACGCACGGATGCACGCCAAGACCATAGGATCCTACGCAGTGCCGTAGGGGACCGCACCGCCACTTCCCAGCAAATTAGGGACACTGTTGCTCCTGGGGTATCGGCGAGGACCATTCGCAACCGTCTCCATGAAGCTGGGCTACGGTCCCGCACACCGTTAGGCCGTCTTCCGCTCACGCCCCAACATCGTGCAGCCCGCTTCCAGTGGTGTCACGCGACAGGCGTGAATGGAGAGACAAATGGAGACGTGTCGTCTTCAGCGTTGAGAGTCGCTTCTGCCTTGGTGCCAATGATGGTCGTATGCGTGTTTGTCGCCGTGCAGGTGAGCGCCACAATCAGGACTGCATACGACCGAGGCACACAGGGCCAACACCCGGCATCATGGTGTGGGGAGCGATCTCCTACACTGGCCGTACACCACTGGTGATCGTTGAGGGGACACTGAATAGTGCACGGTACATCCAAACCGTCATCGAACCCATCGTTCTACCGTTCCTAGACCGGCAAGGGAACTTGCTGTTCCAACAGGACAATGCACGTCCGCATGTATCCCGTGCCACCCAACGTGCTCTAGAAGGTGTAAGTCAACTACCCTGGCCAGCAAGATCTCCGGATCTGTCCCCCATTGAGCATGTTTGGGACTGGATGAAGCGTCGTCTCACGCGGTCTGCACGTCCAGCACGAACGCTGGTCCAACTGAGGCGCCAGGTGGAAATGGCATGGCAAGCCGTTCCACAGGACTACATCCAGCATCTCTACGATCGTCTCCATGGGAGAATAGCAGCCTGCATTGCTGCGAAAGGTGGATATACACTGTACTAGTGCCGACATTGTGCATGCTCTGTTGCCTGTGTCTATGGGCCTATGGTTCTGTCAGTGTGATCATGTGATGTATCTGACCCCAAGAATGTGTCAATAAAGTTTCCCCTTCCTGGGACAATGAATTCACGGTGTTCTTATTTCAATTTCCAGGAGTGTTTTTTGTCTGTACTGTGTGAACTCTTCATATTTTTTCGGAACCATTGTGATACTATGAGAGCTTTGAATGATGTATTTGGTATGAGATCATGATTTTTAAAGTACGTTTGAGGTAGATGACGCTATTGAAATGAGCAGAGAATATTTTTTATGGTTTGAAATTATTGCAGAAAGCTACGACGATTTTGAGATTTGACTGAAGTGTTATGATGTTATTTTTACGACGACGATGTGTATTATGCTGTTGAGGTATGTTTATGTCAATAAGATGATGCTACCATATATGAGGAATGTGATTACGTGTTTATATGTATATGAATAATGAATAGAAGTTAGGGACTCTTGACTTGTGAAAAAGGATGTTGGAAACCAAGAATCGTACTTTAAGAGTTATGTAATGTGTGTAAATGCGTGAATGTATCACAATGCTGGCGAAAATTTTTTTGGACACTGTTATATTCATAGGATTTTGTTTCTATACATTTGCAACGTAAATTCTCGACCTGTGAAATTTTTATATGAGACTGTCAATGTAGCGGAAACTGTTGTCGTAAATATTTCCGTAAGAAAGTTAAGTGACCACCTGCACGTGCGTCGTCGGCACACAGCCGTGTCAGACACCTGGAGAACAAGCCATTAGGGTGTGCCTTTCCGGAAGCACAGGTAGAAAAAAAAAGGGGAGGCCATTATCCTCGCTATTGACATTTCCTTGTTGAAAGCATACTGTGGAGCTCATAATTTATGATATTTACTGAAATGACTAATGAAATGACGAGAAATATTATTACATCTGCACACCTGATTACGACAAGCGTCTTTCTACGAGAGTTGAGAGAATTTCTACTAATTTATGAAATGTCACATGACTATTGAATGATATTTTTATGCTTTGCTTTTCGTAGTTGCTTATTTCACTTGATATCTGGTTTCCAGCTGTGTTGCAGCATTGGTTTTATAAAATAAAATGCATTTGCTAATGTGAACACTTTCTGTCAACAGATAGATTAAATAATAATTTTGTAATCCACATTCTTTAAAAAAGGAGCACTTGGAAAGGAAAGAACAATAAGAAAGGGACTAGTAACAGTAACTGGACACATAGTTTTCTATTCAAGTACATGGTAATATATTTTTTACAATGCGTTGTTGTGGTTCACCACTTTAATTACATAGACATTAAGATGTGAATATACATTTCCCTTATCTGCATTGTTGTTTTAGTGTAATATTTTTTTTTGCTTGAGCTATGTCATGTTTAGATATAAGTTGCTGCTGCTGTTTGCCAGGCATAGTGTTACTGAATTTGACGTTGTATTACGCTGTTAAGCCAGTTTTACTACTAATTTATTTTTCTTGTTTCCTGCACAGTGCCTTATATTAGTTGTAATATTACAATTGCTTTGCTAATTTCTTAATGCTGCTTGCTTCGCAAATCTGTGTTTTCTTTCATTGCTGTTTATATTAATTGTTTTATGTGATGCTGCATTGCCTCGTCCCTTAGTTTAGCATCTGAGCTCAGTAGTTTTAAGTTAGCTTAAGAGGGGGTAGACTATATAAGAAACTGACTATGGAGAATAGGTAAAGAATGCATTGCGAAGTTATATGAAAAAGATTTGGGCCAAAATGAGTATTGTACAACGAGAAACAATTATTTTGAAAGAAATATGAATAGAATACAGGAAGGAGGTATAGATAGGACTTTTTGGGAATAATGATGAACAAAGGGAGATCTCCATGCAAAATACTGCAGTAAAACAAACCCTGTCCTTTCCTTTTGTGTCATCCCTCTATATGTTTGTGTACCCTTGTGTATTTGTGTTTTTCCTGTCTTTATGTGTTTAGCTGATGAGAGCTATGTTGTAGAATTTTTCTAACACTATGTTATTTACTTTGTAAAGATGTTGAGACATTATTTATTCTGTTTTGTTGCTCATATGTAAAGTTGATGTTTCAAAAGTTATTCTCATCTTTTATTTTTGTATTCATGTCATAATTCCTGTAACACTGATGTATATGTATATTTCTATTCTTTTGTAAAGCCTGTATTACTACAAATGTTATCTGTATTGTTATGTTTTAATGATGTATTTTGTACCTATGTAATTGTATTCTCATGTTATAATATTGTAATTGACACCAGTTTATCACATTAAGTAACTTGTATGTTACATTTCACTGCACACATTTCTGTTGGTCATAGTATATGGACAATATGTGAGAAGTAGGGACTGATAGTGTTTGCACGTGTGTTAATAATTCAGCAAGGGACTGGATAACAGCATTGCTGGTTCTAAGGACAATTAGAAAAAAAAAACTTTGTGAGTGCACGAGTGGTGGTTTATGGACTTGCTATATTATCCGCCAGACTCTTCAATGGTGATTGTGCACCTGCACAGTCGCAACAGATGGCTGCTGACCGTCTCTACAAGAACTACAGTGGGTCTACACCTATGATGACTCACCAATACCACAATTTCTACAAGGACTACAGTGGGTCTGCATCTTTGATGGCCCACCAATACCATTATTCCTACAAGGAGTACAGTGGGTCTACACTTTTGCTGACTCACCAGTACCATTATTTCTCCAAGGACTACAGTGGGTCTGCACCTCTGGTGGCCCACCAATACCATACTCTCTACAAGGACTACAGTGGGTCTACTCTGTGATGACCTACCTACCAATCTTCTTCAAAACGTCGAATGACTCTGCTGTGGGTTTGCTCTGTTGTGACCCATTACCTGTCAGCATGTCAAGCGTCAGTACTGTCTTTCCGTTGGAAGGACAACACTACTTCTTCAAGACTGCATGGTAATCCACTACTTCCGTGTGCATTGTCTTTTACTGTTCAGACTTTGAAAAGAAAACCACTGAAATTTTACTGTGATGAACAATCTGGACTGTCTTTATGGACTATGAGAAAATGTTAGCTTTTGACCAACATTGTATAAATAAGTGTGTGCATTTGATTTCTTTGTTATTGTAATTATGAAAAATTTTATCAAGTCATTATTGGCCACTGGCCAAAAAATTTGTAAAATTTTTTGTGGGGAGCATGGGGGCTATGTAAGTAGGCTGTTTAGATTTTTATATTGGTAATGCCACGTAGCGCTCTGTATGAAAATCACTGGCTGTGCTGTGTGCAGCCTGTGGCTAGTTTGCATTGTTGTCTGCCATTGTAGTGTTAGGCAGCGGCAGCTGGATGTGAACAGCGCGTAACGTTGCACAGTTGGAGGTGAGCCGCCAGCAGTGGTGGATGTGAGGAGAGAGATGGCGGAGTTTTGTAATTTGTCATGAACTGATATATATATATTATGACTATTAAGGTAAATACATTGTTTGTTCTCTATTAAAATCTTTCATTTGCTAACTATCCCTATCAGTAGTTAGTGCCTTCAGTAGTTTGAATCTTTTATTTAGCTGGCAGTAGTGGCGCTTGCTGTATTGCAGTAGTTCGAGTAACCAAGATTATTGTGAGGTAAGCGATTTGTGAAATGTATAGTTTAATGTTACTCAGGGCCATTCTTTTGCAGGGATCTTTGATAGTGAGATTGCGATGCGCTAAAAAATATTGTGTGTCAGTTTAAGCACAGTCTTGTATAAATAGTTCTAAGGGGACGTTTCAGTAGTAAGTTCATATGCATAAACGACAGCTCTTGAAAATGTTTCTATTATTTATAAAGCACTATGTGGTTTTGTCTGCGACTTTACCTCTCCCCTGTACCGCATTTACAGGAAGGGAACCACGGCATCTACACACTGATGGTGCATTGAGGATGAGCTATGACATTGCTCTTAAAATAGGCCAAACACTGCGGCCCTTCAGCGACGGAGAATTTGTTAATCAAAATCTGGTTTTCGAAACAGTTCCTCTTTTACAAAGAACAGTTTGCAGTCGCATCGAAGAAATGCAAACCAAGTGAAAATACAAGTAAAAGATAAGACTAAAGTTTTTATTCCTCTCTTTTGTTTTGGACGAAAGAACGGATACAACGGATGCTGCTCATCTTGTATTTGTGAGAAGTGTTGAGGCTGACTTCAATTTGACGAAAGAAGTTCTTGATTTGGTGCGAATGTACGATAAAACTACGGTTGACGACAAAATTTCTTGCTTAGGAAACATTATTGACAAATGACCTTTGTTGGGAAAAACTTGCGTTGATTGGAATGATAGGTCAAAAGTCAGGTGTAATTTATTCGAAGAGGAAGAAGATGAAAGAATTTTGCATCCAGCAGGATATACCAGCGATGCACAGCATCCTACGTCGCGTTAATCTGCTGGCAAAATGTGACAAAATAATGACCGTCAAGGGCGTTGTTGTGAAAACAGTTATTAAACTGAGATTGCACTGTTTCGGGCATCGGCAGTTTAAATCCCTTCTGGCAGAGCTGGGGCGTGATCATGGCGATGTGCTGTATTTTTGTGAAGTACGCTAGTTTTGTCGGGATTATTTGTTTTAGAACATTTTTTCAACTTGTGCAGACATGCAAAGCCTTATGAAAGTCTTTCTCTCCCTGTACGAACAGCCGTCAAAAGGCCCAAAGGTACCGACCGACCGTCGTGTCATCCTTAGGCGATAGGCGTCACTGGATCCGGATATGGAGGGGCACGTGGTCAGCACACAGCTTCTCCCGGCTGTTGTCAGTTTTCGTGATCGAATCCGCTACTTCGCAGTTGAGTAGCTCCTTAATTGGCCTACAAGAGCTAAGTGCATCCAACTTAACAACACTCGGCAGATCCGAATGGTCACTCATCCAAGTTCTAGCCAAGCCCGACAACGCTAAACTTCGGTGATCCGACGGGAACAAGCGTGACCACTGCGGCAAGGCCGTTGGCTTTAATTCATTTGCTTTTCTTGAAGACAGAATTGTTATAAGCTATTATTATTTTTTCATTCGATGGCTCTTTTGTATAACACTAGTTACACTTCCTTATATATTATGCACATGTTATATTGTGTCTTAAGTATTCATTGCATCATCGCAGTATAATATTATTACAACGTAAAGAATACTGAGGTGACTACAGACTTGAGTGTCACCTACCGATCGTTTATTATCTACAGTGTTCAGGCCTGTTAACAAGTAAGAGAAAGCGAGTTGTGCACGAATCGTGCTCTCGTGGCGGTAGCGATGCCCACTGGGTCCACGGGAAGCCCTGATGTAGTATGCCGCGACCAAATTTAAAGACGTTTGTACACTCCACAACACCTGAATGTGAAAGAGCACATTCCCCAGTGTGTTCTGAAAATCGGCATGGATTTCCTTTGTTTTCATATCTTTCTTTAGGAAGCACTTAATCACTGCACGAATCTCAATTTTTTCCATCTTCACAGATCACTACACAGGAACAATAACAAAGAATCGTCAGCATTACAAATCTCTACCCACTGCACAGACACGTCTCGTGTTTACTGAAAAAGGATAACCTATTATACATGGGAACCTCATTGTGCTAGTCCTAATTTCTTCCGACGATTCTGAGAACTTTTCAAACTCCCCTTATGTCTCATGAATTGATTTGTGTCCACTTTTAAAAATAAAAGAATAATTGTGCACTTTACGAAAGAAACTGTTCATATTGAACCAAATCCGATTTTTCAGCAACTCATGGCCGCGATGTAGAAATCTAAATATAATTGCGTGAAATATTACTGTGACTATTTCCTGTAGATCCTTAATCAACTCTATCGACGACGGTAAGATTAGAGTTTTCTCGCAGTCACTCGAAAGTACGAAAGAAGAATTTTATTGCGAGCGGATTGCAAACAACTTTGAAAACGAAATTCTGGATAAAGCATATATTAATAATTACATACTAAAAATTGCACTCTATTACAATATGAAGAATTTGATAGAGTACTGAAAGAGCTAAGCCGAAACAAGGCCCTGGTAGCAGACGACATTCCGTTAGAACTACTGAAAGCCTTGGGAGAGCCAGCCATGACAAATCTCCACCATCTGACGAGCAAGATGTATGTGACAGGCGAAATAACCTGAGTTCTAGAAGAATATAATAATTCCTACTCCAATGAAAGCAGGTGTTGACAGGTGTGAAATTACCGAACTATCAGCTTAATAAGTCACGGGTGAAAAATACTACCCGTGTTCCCGGGTTCGATTCCCGGCGGGGTCAGGGATTTTCTCTGCCTCGTGATGGCTGGGTGTTGTGTGCTGTCCTTAGGTTAGTTAGGTTTAAGTAGTTCTAAGTTCTAGGGGACTGATGACCATAGATGTTAAGTCCCGTAGTGCTCAGAGCCATTTGAACCATTTTTTGAAAAATACTAACACGAATTCTTTACAGGCGAATGGAAGAACTGGTAGAAGCAGACATCGGTGAAGATCAGTTTACATTATATAGAAATGTAGGCAACCACAGAGGCATCACTAACCCTACGACTCATCTTAGAAGATAGATTAAGGAAAGGCAAACCTACGTTTATAGCATTTGTAGATACACAGAAAGCTTTTTACAATGTTGAATGGAATACTTTCTTTCAAAGTGTGAAGGTGGTAGGGGTAAAATACAGGGAGAGAAAGGCAATTTACAATTCAAACAGAAACCAGATGGCAGTTATAAGAGTCGAGGGCCATGAAATAGAAGCAGTAGTTGAGAATGGATGAGACAGGGTGTAGCCTATTCCCGATGTTATTCAATCTGTATATTGAGCAAGCAGCAAAGTAAACAAAAGAAAAAAATTGGAGTAAGAATTAAAATCCAGGGAGAAGAAATAAAAAGGTTGAAAAACTTTGAGGTGCCAATGACATTGTAATTTTGCCAGAGACAGCAAAGGACTTGGAAGAGCAGTTAAACGGAGTGGACGGTGTCTTGAGAGGAGTATATAAGATGAACACCAATAAAAGTAAAACAAGGATAATGGAATGTTGTCGATGGCAAAGAAAGCGTTTCTGAAGAAGATACATTTGTTACCATCGAGTATAGATTTAAGCGTCAGGAAGTCTTTTCTGAGAGTATTTGTATGGAGTGTAGCCATGTATGGAAGTGAAACGTGAACGATGATCAGTTTAGACAAAAAGAAAATAGAAGCTTTTGAAATGTGGTGCTACAGAAGAATGCTGAAGATTAGATTGGTAGATCACGTAAGTAATGAGGAGGTACTGAATAGAATTGGGGAGAAGAGGAGTTTGTGGCACAACTTGACCAAAAGAAGAGGTCGGTCGGTAGGATACATTCTCAGGAATCAAGGAATCACCAATTTAATACTGGAGGGAAGCGTGGAGGGTAAAAATCGTAGAGGGAGACCATGACATGAATGCAGTAAGCCGATTCAGAAGGATGTAGGTTGCAGAAGTTTCTCGGAGATGAAGAGACTTGCACAGAATAGAGTAGCATGAAGAGCTGCATGAAACCAGTCTTTGGACTGAAGATCACAACAACAACATAATTAGATTAGAGATTTTTTATAACTTCCATGAAAAAATGGAAAACAAGTACGAAACAGAATCCTCTACATAGCTCTATGTTACATGGCTAGCCGACAAAAAGACTAGAACTTACGCCGACCTCTTAATAACCCACATGAAACGAAGTAAAATAATAAGAGAATCGTTAGAAATCAGAGACTGACGACACTGAAAATTTTATTTCTTTCAGTGAACTGTACGTGAGAGATGTAGTAATGCAGCAGCTACGGAAAAGTTGCTGGTCATTAAGATTAATGCGAGACCTGAACTGAAATTTAATAATGTACGAGTTAATATGTCTACCGATGAAGAAGAGACACCGTTTTCCAAATCAAATATTCTCACGAATCTCAGTAGTGACTTCAAAACGGGACGTGTAGCAAGAAATAAGATAATAGACGTACCTCCTTACTCACTCTTGTAACAAAATTGCCACGAATTGTAACAGATGACGCCAATGACCTTCAAGAATTTGGTGATGACCAGCGTTGCCTTCCTTTACATAAACAGGCTGACGTTATTTCATAACGTATATCAAGGTGGATCAGTTTCGAAGCAAGGTATCAAATATATTGTTGTGAAATACAATCATAAATTCACAAATTTTATATACAGTGACATTGATCCTTGACGCTTTTATTCTTGTTGGAGGTCCAGAAACACAAAGGCAATGCTGAGGAGATTACTTTTAAAGTGTTACCCGTTTTGGCAGTAAATGTTCTTTCCATTCGTCATTCAAAAGCCGATTGTGACAGAAACTGAAGTTATTTATAACTAAACAAAGAAATGCGTTAATCACTTACGCACTAAATACATCGTTGGTGACGATTGAGTATGACAAGGCCAAAGAACTGTGAACTGAAAAATTAGGCCAACTACAGACAACATCAAGCGTATGACTAAAACAGGTCTGTACGTAAAATCTAAACCTGAACCTACTGAACAAGCCATAGGTACAGCGGACGATATTTCTGTTGAAGACTCAATGTCTTTACCTTAGAGGTAGTTGAATCTGTTTGAAAATGTCACAAGTTTCATTTTTCATCATATTTACATCAGCGTCTGCACTATTTTTGGTTTTATACAACAGTCTTCTGTATTAATTTAGTACAATTTAAAGATAGTTGTGCATTAATCGTATAGGTGTTGTGGTTCAATATTTATTACTAGTTCTACGGGCACGCGTAGCTACCATACCACATTCTAAACTGACTTCGGCGATTGCGTGAAAAATGTATACAGGGTGGTCATAAACAGTCTGAAGAGCCTGTAAGAGTGTTGTAGGGTAGGCTGTACTGAGAAATAACTTTTAAGTGAAAAATTCGATACGTTGCAACTTTTTTGAGTTAATTAGCATTGAAGTTAGCCAGTTCGGCCGTTGCGTGCTCAAATTCAAGTGGCCCTCCAGAGAAGATGTCGCCAAATGTGATCTTCATTTGGTTTCGTAAAACCGAACAAGAAAGCGGCATGAAAATTGGACATGGGGCGGTGGCAAGGCTCGAACACGAGCCAAAGACTGAGTAGCCCCATGCGCTATCATTTACGCTACGAGAAAAAGAGACACTAATTGTATCTGGAAAGCTGCTTGAATTTGGACGCGCAACAACCTAATTGGCTAACTTCAATGCCAATTAACACGGAAACGGCGCAGCGTGTCGGTTTTTTAAAATTATCCCTCAGCGATATCTACGCTGCAACACCTTTAAAAGCTTATCAGACTGTTTCTGGCCACTCTGTTTCTTTGAATTATGTGGAAAGTAAGAAAAGCTATTCATATCGTAATTGTTAAATGATTATTCGTAGGCGTAATTTTTCATTTTGTGAATACGTACCAAAAAGTTGCCAGAAAAGAAACACTTATAAAAATATACCAGCATACGAGAGACATGTACCTGAAATCGCTACTTGTTGTATGGCGGCTCATGATGGTACCTAATTAGAGCGATGGATTGCCAGGCAGGAAGCAATATGTTGCTTGACTCTTCTGGAAACTTGAATATTGATAGCAAACCACACTATATATAAGTGCATCTCTTGTGGCGTCTACCGCGGAGTTGAATGAGCAACTGTGTGACGTCTTCGCGTTTACTAAACGGACACATCAGGATAGGCACTGCTCTTATTTAGATCTTCTATCCTTTTTCTACCAACACCATGAGGAAGAAAAATATTCATCGATCGAAGTTTTCGTATGCCACCTCCTTCGAGTGGTCTTCAGGGCCTGATCATGAAGTAGATTTTTTTTTTTTTTTTTTTTTTAATCCTTCGCTGGGACTACACTTCCTGCAGATTCTTGTGCTGCACCTCTGCCTTTCTTCTAATGCATCTAATGCATCTCTGACTTTGCTTCGATTACTTTTATGTGGTAGTTAAGTTTACATCAACCCGTATAGATTCTGCCAGATATTTGACTGTTTCCGATGACTTTTCGGCGGTCGTGCAACTAAACAATACAGTTTCTTTCGATTTACTTATCCCCAATGCATAACACTTTTTCATCCTAAAGGCCTTATGCCAATATCTGCATCAAACATCGATCCTCTTCCAAGTCTTCCTAGAATTATCTAACGTTGCGACTTCACCATATACAACAGTATCATCTTCGAACAGCCTTACAACGTTATCCGTTAGAGAATTTATGTGTGTCATAAACAATAAAGACTCGATGATACTGTCTTAGATCACTTCCGAAGTTACTGTTACTACTATCTGTTACGTCCAATTAATAATAACGTATTGTGTTCTGGAAGGAAGCCATGAATCCATCTGTCTGGTAAGCTCGTAATTTATTCGCTAAACGATAGGGTGGAACTGTAACTCGGACACCGCTGTCTATTGCTTTCTGAGTCTCTTGGACGAACAGCGGATGCTAGTATACACAAGATCGTTTTTCGCGGAAGACATGTTGAATCCTACATGGTACTGTCAGTTTCCAGGATGATGTATACAAACGGTAGACAGTTGTTGCGGAATACAGAGATAAATACAGAGGATCAACGCGTGGTACAGGAATTGGCAGTTGACGCCCATCATAAACAAAGACAAAGTAGTGGGTATAAATAGGCAGAAAGATCCATTAATGTGTGATTACACGACTGCTGAACACTGGAAAGTCAGTTCCATTAAATATCGGTGAGTATGGGTACGGAGCGATTCAAAGCGAAATAACCACATAAAAGTAGTAACAGGTAATGGAGATGCCAGAATGAGACTCATTGGAAGAATCTTCAGGAGGTGTAGTCCACCTACGAAAGACGTAGGCTACAAAACTCTAGTTAGGTCGAAATTTGACTATTGCTCGTCGGTCGGGGAGCCTCACCAGACAAGGCTGAGTGAGGAAATACAAGGGATCTAAAGAAGAGCATACGTTTCGTTATAGTGTAAGACGTGTGTATTTCTTTTGTCTATTGCCAATCACAATTTATGAAAGATTTTTATGTTTTATTAATAGGATTAAGTAGCAATAATTAATATTTGTTATGCTGGAAATAATTGTGGTAGCAGGGAATGTCTGTACCAAAGTATTGTTGACAAGAGAGACCGCAAATTGATATAATTTTAAAAAGGGCGGGAGAGACCGCGTATGGATACATTTTAAGAAAAGAGCGGGAAACACCGCGCATTGATACATTTTGTGATGGTAGCAGGGATTGTCTGCACCAGAAAGCATTGTTGGCAGGAGAGACCGCACTTTAGCGTTCGTAGGAAATCAGTAGTAAGCGAGATGTGAAGTGAGTTGGTAGCAGGTCTGAAGCGAGTGGTTGAGAGGAGTAGTGTGCCTGCCAGCCACCAGCTATGATTTACAAGAGATTATAAACAAATGGTTCAAATGGCTCTGTGCACTATGGGACTTCACATCTGTGGTCATCAGTCCCCTAGAACTTAGAACTACTTAAACCTAACTAACCTAAGGACATCACACACATCCATGTCCGAGGCAGGATTCGAACCTGCGACCGTAGCGGTCACGCGGTTCCAGATGGAAGCGCCTAGAACCGCACGGCCACACCGGCCGGCGATTATAAACAGATGTACAGAGGCATCTACTAACTATTATCATAAGAGGAACTAATATTATTGAATTATATTTATTGCGAAATTCAAGACTACTGAAGGTGTGTTTGCGCAGTGCTAGTTGTAGGGGTATTGTAAAAAGTAAGTCCCATTTGAACGTTTGTAAAATCATTTCATTACGAACAGTAAATATTTGAAGCTTTTTCAGAATATAATTAATTTTTGCCAGCAATGTTGCTTTACTGATTATAATCCATCCCAAAAACCATCAACATAAAACTTTGCACAAATTTTATTGGCCCGCATCTCGTGGTCGTGCGGTAGCGTTCTCGCTACCCACGCCCGGGTTCCCGGGTTCGATTCCCGGCGGGGTCAGGGATTTTCTCTGCCTCGTGATGGCTGTGTGTTGTGTGCTGTCCTTAGGTTAGTTAGGTTTAAGTAGTTCTAAGTTCTAGGGGACTTATGACCACAGCAGTTGAGTCCCATAGTGCTCAGAGCCATTTGAACCATTTTTTTGAAATTTTATTGTTGTCAAGAAAAAGTGTGACCATGAATTACGTAACTTCAGTCACATTAAATAAAGAATAATGTCAGCTTTGCAATTAAAGAATAACGTCAGCTTTAGTAGTAAATACAGCCACTTATTATGACAGCCCACCAGCAGTTAATAGAGTATAGTAAAACAGAGTAAGTATATTCATGTCGCTATTCGATGTAGCAGTCAGATGGCGATCCAGTAACAGTAAAAAAGGTAAGGAACAGTTTTGGGTTATTGCAGATAACGACTGAGGGCCACGACGACGACACATTCTATGTTTCGTCAAAATAATCAGAAAATAATTTTTAATAAGCAGGAATTAAATTTGTATGCGTAGATTGAGAAAGACAATAAATTTCAAAGGGAAGATTTCATTTGTTATTATTAAGCAAGAGATAGAAATCCTAAGGAAATGTTTCATAGTTTATTGTGAAAGGGAAGGTTATCATTAACAAAAGAGGTATAGAGGAGACGGGAAGGTTTCACTTGGCGACATCCAATGTGTAAGACTCTTTAGTGAATCTACTGTGAAAATGAATATACTGACTCTGACAATCGTATGAATAAGCTACTGTTAAGTGGTGCAACGCTTATACGAAAGTGTATACCTTTAATCCACAGCCCATCGGCAATTCTTTTTGTTCTATTGATTCTGCGTTGAAAAGTGTTTGTTCAGTGCTGAATCCGCTTTGAACAGGGATATATTTTGTTACGTGTGTTAATTATAGACAATGTACCGCAGAATAATTACTCGTTCTCAAAGGGATAATAGCGTAGAAAATACTGACGAGAAATTCTTTTCAGGAATAGACAGAAATAATACGTGTGAAAAACCCGATAAAGAAACGTTAGGTGAACAGACATTCGAGAGTAGTAATAATATGGAATCTTTTGACGATCAATAAACTTCAGATATGCCAACTGATAATGAGACATTAGTGCAAAATAATTTGTTTTTAAATACAACAGACGCTACACAGCCACAAATTACTCGTAGCAGACATAATAGTTTCAGTAACGAAACCGCTATAACGCAGTCAAACAGTGTGACTCCATTACGTGCCGAAACAGATTCAAACGGTACACAGCTACGAAATCTGCGTAGCAGATACAACAGTTTTATTGACAAAAATTCCGAATCCACAGAAGAGGTGACACGATTACAATCGGCTGAGGATGTTCAAATGAACACAAATGTACAACCTTTAACAATGAATACAAATACACACAGAAGTCAATCCGAAAGGGATCCAATAATGTCATTTTTGCTACAAATGAGACAAGAGATGAACCAAAACTTTAACAGAAGGGCATAAGAATCAGCAGACCTAAAAAACGAAATCAAGGCAGAACTCACACACCAGATCAGAAATTAGACAAAATGTACCAAAATCTAAAACACGAAATCAAAGTAGAAATTCAAGCAGTCGCTGAAAAATCAAACCAAGAGTCACACGACAAGATTCAAGAAATAAGAGATAAAGAAGTAGCATTCGCGGTAAGAATACGAGAAACAATGACAGAATTGATTGGCGACTCCATGGAGTGTTCTGTGCACCACGACCAGATAATGGATATAATTGGAAGGAGAAACAGCGTTGGTCGTATTTTTTTGTTTTATTATCCGCAAAATCGATTTTCGGTCACTTAGTGACCATCCTCAGTGCTGTATTATACAATTAAGATTGGTAGGCACTGGTATCAACAAGCTTAGAGCGATCACATAAACTCATAAAGCACTGAGGATGGTCATTAAGTGACCGAAAATCGATTTTGCGGATAATAAAAAAAAAAAAGGCCAACGCTGTTTCTCCTTACAATGACAGAGAACTTTTCTAAACAAAACGCTCACATTGATGAACGTTTTAACAATCACACAGAAAACTGTTTGATACGTCACCGCAAACTGGTGCGATCGCAGAATAAAGAAACGACAGGACGACAAAAAGAAAGTGTTTGTTCAGGGAAAAACTTACGTGGACAATCACATACACTCGATTTCGGAAGAAAGAGAAACGGTTAAGGAGACAAATATTCAAATACAAGAGAGGCTCTCGGAAATACAATCACATGCAACTGAGGCGAAAATTTCTACACACACTGAAATCCAAAATATTAGGGATAAATTAGCAGAAGAAGTTCTGACACTAACTGACAAAATGGAACACACAGAAATCAATCAAGACTCAGAAAATTTGAAAGCATATTTTAAGAAAGTAACCAAAAGCAATCGTAAATTACGAAACGAATTGACAGAAAAGATCAACGAACTCACTACAAGAATAGACCTGTTAGATACTAACAATGACAGTAAATCAGATGACACTACACCAGTCTCAGTTCAACAGATTTCTAATAGTAAAGATACGCAAATTACTAATATGCAACAAACAATCGCAGACCTAGAATCACGTAATAATTTGTTACATCCGAAAATCAATTCTTTACAGCAAAGGATAGCTGAAACACAAGAAACAATTGCAAACAATCAATTGAAACAGAACACACACCATTACGACATGCCTCAGATGCACAATACATATAATGTCGGTAGACTTCAGAGAGTAAGAGATCTTAACCAGGCAGAAAGACACACAAATTCATATTCACAACATTACAAAAATAATTACACAGAAAGATATGACGGTTTCGACCACAAGCATTTCCTTTCAGTGAGAAAGTTTAAAACATTTAAAAACGACAGGACGCAAATACACCCACTGGACTGAATCCAACAATTCCATGCGGCACTCCACCATCATGGGCAGTTCAACATAAGCTAGAATTTGTTATTAGTTTTCTTGAAGGGGAACCAGCGAGAAGAATGCGACCAATTGCTAGTGATTGTTTTTTAGTAGAAGCATTCCAGGAAGCATTTCTAGCAGCATATTGGTCAGATACCACACAGAGTAGCATTAAAGATCTGCTAATTAGTCTGCCAAACTTCGAGAATTCTACTTTCCCAACAATTACACAATTTTTCGAGTATATGGTTGAACAAAACCAATACTTCAATGAGCCATACAGTCCATCCGCGTTAATACCACTGTGTATTTCAAAACTCTCCAGAGCATTAAAAGTGTCTTTATTAACAGGCCAGCAAAAGGACAGCGTGTACGCATTTAGAGACATCCTGCAATTGCTAGAGGTACACCAGGCAGATTATGCGTTTGTCAATAAGAACTTTTCAGGACATAACGCAAACCAGACAAACAATACTAATTTTGAGCAAATACGATTTGGCAGTAACAATCATAATAAATGCTTTCACAGCGAAAATGAAAATTTTAATCGAGAATACACACAGGGATTTAATGGACAGCAGTATAATAACAATGTACATTACAATTCAAGACAGCAACAAAGCCATCCAAATAACACGACACATATACGACAGGATATGCCGAACCGGTCAAACTTTCACATGACTCATCTACAAAATAATGCGTCAGGTGCAAACAATTACATGGGTCAGTCGCAAAATACACAAAACGAACAAAGACAGCCTTTTCAGAGAAACACGCGTGCCCCGCCGTATAACCACAGTTATGACGACAGAAGAAGAGATAACGAACACCGACCGCAAAGGAAATTCTACAATGATAATTTTCATATAAATTCAAACAGGGCACAACAACCAAGTTATCGTATGAATGTACCAGACACAAGATTTCATCCGCCACCTACCGCTAATAATCAAAACGGTAGAACAGTACAGCTTATAGAAAACACATAACACTCCCCGACAGAAAATGAAATGTCAGAACATTTATGACTAGAGATAGCCTGTGATGAATCTCTAAATGACGACACTATGGATAAGGACAGAGAAAAGATAACGATAGAGAATGCCATTACATTCGACGACGTGCGAGACACATTGTTACACGAGAAACCGATCATGCAGGAAACTATATGCCACCCAATAATCCAGATAAATTTAAAGTCACAAAATATTTTAGCAATAATTGATTCAGGCTCACCAATGTGCCTAATTAAGGAAGACACATTTAACAGATGCAACAGCAATAATGATTACCCAGTATTCCCGTTAAACAAAACTAAAGTTAAGGGAGCATTTCCAGGAAAAATAATTGAAGTCAAAAGACAGACACAATTAACGTTTGTTTTTGCAGGGCAAACTTTCCACAGCAATTGTTGGATAATTCCACATTTAATAACTGATATAATATTAGGAATGAATTTTCTCGTACACTACGACGCAAAGATTGACTTTAAATCGTCATACCTAACATTACAGAAGGAAGACAGTGCAGTGGTAGTGAGATTTCAAAACACAGTATCCTCAGAAAAACAAAATATGCACAGGATCGAGATTATTGCAGATTCTAAAGATAATGATAGTTATCTAACACTATACACGAATACACATAATAACGACATGACAGAGGAACAGGAGTATAATGTATTAGAGACAATTACACGCGAGGTTGGAGACAGTATAGCAGAAGTCGACACAGAACGCATAGAATTAGAAAATATTCTTGTGCAACATAAAACAGTTTTTAACAAAGTTCCAGGAACGATGACAGGATTTATGTACGAATTTCAGGTGAAACCACACGAAACTTTCAAAGCAAAACACTATCCAATCCCGCATATACTGAAATGATTACTTTTCCAAAGAAGCGTAGACTTCGTCATTGTGAGATAACAGACATGGCTCTAGCGAACATTAAACGAGCTGCAGATCGTCGGAAGAGACAGCAGAAGCAGGTAAATAGATTTCGCAAGTAAGAGATTGGCGATAAGATACTAGTTCGTACCCATTATCTGTCACATAAAGGGAAGAAACGATGCAAAAAAAAATTGAACTTCTACACGCAGGACCGTACAGAATTCGAAATATTCCGCATGCTAATGTAGTACACATTGAGACACTCAAAACAAAAAAATCGAGAGTAAACCATCATATGTCAAACATAAAGGAATTCTTAAAATAGAAAAACCTTCTTACAGGGATACATATAGACAGAGTATAACAATGAGCTTTTTGACACATTCCAGCAAGCCCGAATACAGTGAGCTACTAATGGGTTATTTACGTGCACAACAGGTCACCTCGATTCGACCGCAGACAAATACACTAAACATTAATAGCAGTCTTAGAAGCGTTCTCGCAGGACATTTATTTCACATTATGTAAGGTAAGTGAAGCAATTAACAGGACTACTTTAAGTGTAAATGTATAAGATGTACAAATAATTTTCATGCAGTAGTAGCAATTAGATGTATTCTTTAACCCGTGCATGCAGCATTGTTGTCATAGTTCACCAAAATAAACGTAGTTTTAATTATAAAATAAGTACTGAATATGGAGGAATATGGATAAATGCTCTACAGGTCATGCCGAGAGCTGACGCGATTTTCCAGATGCAGAGAGATGTGGAAGTCATGCCGTGCGCTGACGATTATTGAACATGAATATTTTGTTATAGGTAATACAGAGAGATGACACGAGGTGCAAAGGAGAGAGGAGAATGAAGATGTTAGTATGTAAGGAATATAATTTAGTAATGGTTTATTTTGATAACAGGTGACACAGCTCATTGCAGCACTACGGATGGAGAAACCACATTAAATTGCTTACTATATATACTTTGCTATTCGAAAATTTTTTTCTGAATTGAACATGATATATTTTACATCAGATACATACATAGGAGAAACAGATCACACCAAATGTCAGCATACCGATTCGCACTCTACGTAAAATACAAATGTTTTCTCTTAAATAACAATGACGATATGTGTTACACAACTTAAACATAATAATAGTCGACTGACAATATGACTCGTAACTGACGAACACATTAGCGAACATACTGAAGTCACAAAAAGTGACATATTCTGTCAAAATGTACTTTCACATTTCAAAAACTGTGAATTCACATCCTGTGAAGTAATATAACAGTGTCTTTACGTAATTATTTATATAAGCACCAGATTACGATTTATTTAGAGTCACAGAAAGTGACATAGTTTGTATAAATGTACTTGTCTATTTTATTTAAAATGTTGATGCCTAAAGGTACTACTAAATTCCACTTACAGAAATATTTGTTTATGTTATTGACTGTCAGGTAATGTAATATGTATTGTAGGCTGAATTTACTACAGATGGAAAATGTGTTTTTTTAAGTAATTGTTTAAAACCATAAACTTTTTCTATAGTCACACAAGGTGACATATTTTGTCCTTTTAAACGTAAAATAAATAATTTTTTGAGCACAGAAGAAAGAGATGATGTAAAATTTGATAATAGCGGTATCAACCATATCCGTGAACCTTTTGACAAAATGATTATACCTGTACCTTAATTCCTGTGCATCCCCATGGTTATGAAGCACAAACAAGGTGAATAGTGACCCACATTGCTTCAATCTACGATGTATTCTATGAGGTGTCGGCATACCAAGATGCACACCACAGTCATGATGTACGTCAATAGGTGCTTGCATACCAAAATGCACACCATCACTACTAATGGACAATTGGAGTTGGAACTTGTACCTGATGTAGCTGCGGCAACTAAGGCAATTCGACGGCTAACTTAGTGTTTGGTTACACTAAAACTATGGATCAAAGAGACGACGGAATCACATGGTGAAATCTGGTGTTGTGCTATGTGAGGGAAAGAAACGGACTTTTGAGTGCATTCACAGACAGTTGCCAGTGCTTTGACCATGCTATCCGATTCCTTTTTTTTCCCTTCTTTGAATATGGTACTAATAGATGCCAATTTTACAAAAAAAAAGAAACATAAATTATGTTCTAATTTTTGCCATCCATTACTATTAGAAATATAAGTAACTCTTACTACCCGATGTACACTTCCATCTTACTGACTCATATTATTTGTATATTTTGATGTATACTCTTATGAATATTCTCTTTGTTAGACTTAGGGAAACAAATTCTTATGACAGTATATGTATGTGCTTTGTTGAAAGAAATATTCTATCATTAACTTACTTATTTCTACACATATTTCTATAATCAAATTTTCTCCTTACGTCAAGTCCAAATGACTTAACGACGTAGGAAAATTTTAAGGAAACCCAGTGGAGGGTTATGTAAGACGTGTATATTTCTATTGTCTATTGTCAAATCACAATTTATGAGAGATGTTTATATTTTACTAATAGGATTAAGTAGGAATAATTAATATTTGTCATGTTGGAAATAATTGTGGTAGCAGGGAATGTCTGCACCAAAGTATTGTTGACAAGAGAGACCGCAAATTGATATAATTTTTAAAAAGGGCGGGAGAGATCGCGTATGGATACATTTTAAGAAAAGAGCGGGAAAGACCGCGCATTGATACATTTTGTAATGGTAGCAGGGATTGTCTGCACCAGAAAGCATTGTTGGCAGGAGAGACCGCACTTTAGCGTTCGTAGGAAGTCAGTAGTAAGCGAGATGTGAAGCGAGTTGGTAGCAGGTCTGAAGCGAGAGGTTGAGAGGAGTAGTGTGGCTGCCAGCCACCAGCTATGATTTACAAGAGATTATAAGCAGATGTACAGAGACATCAGCTAACTATTATCATAAGAGGAACTAATATTGTTGAATTATTTTCTTTGCGAAACTCAAGACTACTGAAGGTATGTTTGCGCAATGCTAGTTGTAAGATTATTGTAAAAAGTAAGTCCCATTTGAACGTTTGTAAAATCATTTCAATTACCAACAGTAAATATTTGAAGCGTTTTCAGAATATAATTAATTTTTGCCAGGAATGTTGCATTACTGATTATAATCCATTCCAAAAACAATCAACATAAACTATGCAAAAATTTTATTGTTGTCAAGAAAAAGTGTAACCATGAATTACGTAACTTCAGTCAAATTAATTAATGAATAACGTCTGCTTTGCTATTAACGAATGTCAGCTTTGGTAATAAATACAGCCACTTATGATGACAGCCCACCAGCAGTTAATAGAGTATAGTAAAATAGAATAATTATATTCATGTCGATATTCGATGTAGCAGTCAGTTGGCGATCCAGTAACAGTAAAAAAGGTAAGGAACAGTTTTGGGTTATTGCAGATAACGACTGAGGGCCACGACGACGACACATTCTATGTTTCACCGAAATAATCAGCAAATCACTTTTAATAAGCAGGAATTAAATTTGTATGCGAAGATTGAGACAGACAATAAATTTCAAAGGGAAGATTTCATTTGTTATTATTAAGTAAGAGATAGAAATCCTAAGGAAATGTTTCATAGTTTATTGTAAAAGGGAAGGTTGCGTAACAAAATAGATATAGAGGAGACGGTTATTGCGTAATAACACAAGAGGTATAGAGGAGACGGGATGGTTTCAATAGGTTCTGATGGTAGCCTTGGCCAACTCCAGTGGCAGTTCCTATACGACTGAAGCAACATATCACTTCTTGGTACTATATCCCCCAAAAGTTTAGAGCTCACACAGAGACTTACCAATAATCGTTCTTTCCGCCTACCTATCACGGCTGGAACAGGAGTGGGCGAAAGTTACAGCGGTGGACGAAGTACCCTCCACCACACACCGTTGTTGACGTCCGCAGTATGAGCCTACAGTAATGTGCACACGGTCGTTTACTGTTGCTGAAAACAGGAACGACCTGCGCATTTCGCCAATAACTCGGACCACACTGTTGCTCGAGCGACGTACGATTGATTTGCTGTAGAAGAGGAGAAAGGTTAGTGACAATAAAGAAGAAAGAAGAGTAGGTGGCGGGGTACCTGTCGCACGTCCTGCGTGCAGGTGGAGAGCAGAGAGAGCGTCTTGACGACCTCCTTGTTCTCCATGACGTGGCTGTAGAAGTTGCGTGCCTGCTGCGGGAAGGAGGGCCGCTCGTCGGAGGCGAGGCGGTACAGCTTGCGGCGGCGCGAGCGGGCGTCCTCGGGGCCGCGCGCCGCCTGCTCCAGGCGGGACACCACGTCAAGCACGGCCTGCGACGGCCGCCCGGCCAGCTTCCGCCAGCCGGACCTCTGCTCGCACACGGCCGCGCGCGCGTCAGCACAGGACAGGCCAGGAAGAGCTGCGGCCAAGCGCCGCCGTGCACCACGCCTCTGCACGCCCGCCCTCATCGCTACTGCCGGAAAACTGGCAACTTAACACCCACGCTATTTCTTCGGCCCATTGCTTTCTATCTTACGGAACACTGACTTTAACGGTGAGACTTGTCACAACGGAACCTGACGGCACTCAGGTAAATAAATGTAAATGTCGAGTGACTAGAGCCTCCCATCTGGTAGACCAGGGGCGGGCAAACGTTGCACGCCGCTCGTGAGCGCACAGCGCTGCACGTGTGCTGCTCGCGTGCAATCGCCGAATGGGGCAGTGGCGACAGCCGGCAGGTTGCGGCAGTGTAGTACAAGGCTAAGCCGCGGACGTTGATGCGAAGCGACCACTACGTAGTGAACGTTGTATTTCAAGAACCGGAAAATGCACAGTGAATCAGGGAAACGGAGACGTGGAGATTTGCTATCTTTTAAAAATTAATGGGAGAATCATTTTTTCTTTGTTCAAAGACGTGATAATTCGAAATGTTTAATACGTGGCAGTATTCTCGCAGGTCAGCAGAAGTTTAAAATTGAAGGCCATTATAATAAATTTCGCAAGGACGAGTACAATTTACTGTCGGATTCTGAGCGGATGGGGAAATTGACTGAGCTTAAGAAGAGCGACCTGACGATATTAGATGCATCTGTCCTAGTTGCCGTTGTCACGAGAGATCTGCGACTTTCTCTCGTCATGTCTCTCATCTAACTGATTTAACATTTTATGGAGCACTGTTTTTAATTTTTCAGGGCGACAACAATAATAGCCCAGCGGTACGTGCAAGCTATAAAATTGTGCTTAATATAGTGAGAGCTGGAAAACGATTTGCTGAATTAATAAGCCTCGGTTAAGAGCAAACATAAGTGATGAAAATTTACGTAACTGTTTGCGTTTGTCTGTATGCAGAAATTTTGTTCCAGATATTAAACGTATTGTAAACTCCACCTGTGATAGTTAAATAAAACGTATCGTAGTTAATAGGTACTCTTTCAAACCATGATTTATTTCAAGCACTCCTGCTAACCTTATTCCATCATTCAATAAAGCAAGCTAGAAAAACAAAACGCATTACAGAGGAAGGAGTGGACAGAAGATATGGTGGGGAGGGGAGGTAAGCGGGTGGACAGCTTGCCCCTGAGTGCACGCAGAACACCTGTTAACTGCACGCGTGCAAGTGCACCGCACACGTGCAGGATTCCTGCCCGCCCCTGTGGTAGACCTTTCTCCGGGTGCAAGTCTTTCGATTTGACGCCACTTCGGCGACTTGCGCGTCGAAAGGGGATGAAATGATGATGATTAGGACAACACGACAACCAGTCCCTGAGTGGAGAAAATCTCCGATCCAGTCGGGAATGAAACCCGGGCACTTAGGATTGACATTCGGTTGCGCTGTCCACTCAGCTACCAGGGACGGACCGGTACCCAAGTAAACGATAATTACCGCACAAAGGCTTCTCCCAGTTTTATAAACTACACCACTGGGAATAGTGTTAACAGCACGACCAGTGGTGGCATCGTTCTCTCCCCCTCCCCTGCCCCCCACCCCGTCCCTCCGAAGATGAAATCCTTTTGAAACAGGAAACAGAATTTATATAATGCTCTGAGTAGAACTGTAAAACTACCGTAGACTACCTTAGACTTTCACAAGTAAGCGCACACTACAGCAGTTTTCCTAGATGCTTTGATCAGTTACGATTGTAAATGTGTTACCCGTAAGTTAAGTGCGTTGCACACTTATCGGGTGTTAACCTAATTTCAATCGCTTTCTTTGCATATGCAATCGGTGTCTCGCTAGAAAACGGGGACGGCGAACCTTCTAGAAACTGAGTGAGGATATATACGGGGCTGCGTAACCTAAGGAATATATTGGCACTATTTGATTCAGGTTTTATTCGAAAATTCTTGGTTTGTAGCTTGCAACAGTGGGAGGCTGTAGCAGAAATTAAGAAAAAAATACAAATTTATCATACAGCGCTAGAAAACGCAATTTCCTCAACAAAAAGAAGCGTCCGTAAAAGAAAAACATATTAAACATCGCTTCAGTACTACGTCGAGCTTATGTAAAACATAGCGCTGTTTTCTATAAATAACTTTCGCACGTATCAATAACAACAGAGCTCTTATCTTAGATCATGATGATGAACGTTCTACCGAGTACAAAAAACAACAATAATAATATTGGGTTTTTATGTTTGTGCATGTAAAATGTTCTTGTAACAAAAGTAATTGCTTTGGTTAGATTAAAGCCTGGAAGTTACGCGATGAACTAACTTTTGTTACTAGTATAATAAAGTTTATATTTTGTAATGATATAGAGCCGGCTGGTGTGGCCGAGCGGTTCTAGGCGCTTCAGTCTGAATTTTAGAACATGTCTTTTGCTCGAGTATCATGTCGTTTTTGGAAACTCAGAATCTACTATGTAGGAATCAACATGGATTCCGGAAACAGCGATCGTGTGAAACCCAACTCGCATTATTTGTTCATGAAACCCAGAAAATATTAGATACAGGCTCCCAGGTAGATGCCATTTTCCTTGACTTCCGGAAGGCGTTCGATACAGTTCCGCACTGTCGTCTGATAAACAAAGTAAGAGCCTACGGAATATCAGACCAGCTGTGTGGCTGGATTGAAGAGTTTTTAGCAAACAGAACACAGCATGTTGTTCTCAATGGAGAGACATCTACAGACGTTAAAGTAACCTCTGGCGTGCCACAGGGGAGTGTTATGGGACCATTGCTTTTCACAATATATATAAATGACCTAGTAGATAGTGTCGGAAGTTCCATGCGGCTTTTCGCGGATGATGCTGTAGTATACAGAGAAGTTGCAGCATTAGAAAATTGTAGCGAAATGCAGGAAGATCTGCAGCGGATAGGCACTTGGTGCAGGGAGTGGCAACTGACCCTTAACATAGACAAATGTAATGTATTGCGAATACATAGAAAGAAGGATCCTTTATTGTATGATTATATGATAGCGGAACAAACACTGGTAGCAGTTACTTCTGTAAAATATCTGGGAGTATGCGTGCGGAACGATTTGAAGTGGAATGATCATATAAAATTAATTGTTGGTAAGGCGGGTACCAGGTTGAGATTCATTGGGAGAGTCCTTAGAAAATGTAGTCCATCAACAAAGGAGGTGGCTTACAAAACACTCGTTCGACCTATACTTGAGTATTGCTCATCAGTGTGGGATCCGTACCAGATCGGGTTGACGGAGGAGATAGAGAAGATCCAAAGAAGAGCGGCGCGTTTCGTCACAGGGTTATTTGGTAACCGTGATAGCGTTACGGAGATGTTTAACAAACTCAAGTGGCAGACTCTGCAAGAGAGGCGCTCTGCATCGCGGTGTGGCTTGCTCGCCAGGTTTCGAGAGGGTGCGTTTCTGGATGAGGTATCGAATATATTGCTTCCCCCTACTTATACCTCCCGAGGAGATCACGAATGTAAAATTAGAGAGATTAGAGCGCGCACAGAGGCTTTCAGACAGTCGTTCTTCCCGCGAACCATACGCGACTGGAACAGGAAAGGGAGATAATGACAGTGGCACGTAAAGTGCCCTCCGCCACACACCGTTGGGTGGTTTGCGGAGTATAAATGTAGATGTAGATGTAGACCGCTAAGGTCGCAGGTTCGAATCCTGCCTTTGGCATAGATGTGTGTGATGTCATTAGGCTATTTAGGTTTAAGTAGTTCTAAGTTCTAGGGGACTGATGACCTCGGATGTTGAGTTCAATACTGCTCAGAGCCACTTGAATGTTATAAAATACACGACTGACTAGCATTGGTTGATGTGCGGTTCTAAGTATGTGCAAAACAAACACTATGGGACTTAACATCTGAGGTCATCAGTCCCCTAGAACTTAGAACTACTTAAACCTAACTAACCTAAGGACAACACACACATCCATGCCCGAGGCAGGATTCGAACCTACGACCGAAGCGGTCGCATGGTTCCAGACTGAAGCGCCTATAACCGCTCGGCCACACCGGCCGGCAGCAAACAAAAAGCAAAGAGAAGTCTTCTGCTCACAATTCCTCTCTCACACATTCATTTATGTTACTTTTCCTGTTAGTGCTACCAACACTACCAGTCATCCTACTATTTACTACGGCATTTACTATGTCATTTATGTACTGTACCAAAACGACAGAACCGTAGTTTCGGTGGAGCGCAACTGTAGCTCTTAGTAATGGTTATTGTCATCGATGGTCTTTCAAGACCTAACGAAAAACAACAGACTTTTAGTTTGTAGAAAAATGACAGACTGAGGTGGAGCAGTACTCAGGTCATCGTTTGTCGATTTTTCACGGGCATCTGACGCAATGAGAAAATACAGGGTATTCATAAGTACCTATGGGGTTTCAGAAACGACTGTGCGAAAACTGCGAGATATATACAGAAAGTGGACGCATATCAGTGGATAGAGCATCCCTCCAAGTTTTTAACTGACATTACATGTTCTCAGTATGCGCACAGTTTGCGACTTGCCAAACTTCAATACGCGCACGTCACTGTTCCTGCCGATGGTGCCACCGCCACCTGAAAAAATCCAACAGCCCACTTTAGAAATCTGTCCATCGCGTAGTTTATCTGTGGGCGTGAACTATTTGGATTAGGCAATATGGAGCGGATCATTTGTTGATATTAGAGTTGCGCTGTACCAAAACTACGGTTCGGTAGTTCTGGTACAGTATATAAATGACATGGTAAATGTTAGGATTACCGGTAATATTGGTAGCTTTGGTAGGGACAGAAACATAAATGAATGTATCAGAGAGAAGCTTGGAGCTGTCTACTTCTGTTTGTTCTTTGTTTTGCATACAATTAGAACGGCACGTCGTTCATTGTTAGTCAGCTCTGTTTTCTGTATCATTACAAAATATAAATTGCATTTTCCCAATAATAAAAATTAGTTGATCGCGATTTCTGCTCTTTTATGTAACCAAAGCAATTACTTTTGTCGCAAGTACACTTTTCGTGAACAAACATAAAAGTATCTGTATTATTAGTGTTCTTTGTACTCGGTAGAAGGATCTTCATTTTGATAAAAAAAATTCAAATGGCTCTGAGCACTATGGGACTCAACTGCTGTGGTCATAAGTCCCCTAGAACTTAGAACTACTTAAACCTAACTAACCTAAGGACAGCACACAACACCCAGCCATCACGAGGCAGAGAAAATCCCTGACCCCGCCGGGAATCGAACCCGGGAACCCGGGCGTGGGAAGCGCGAACGCTACCGCACGACCACGAGATGCGGGCCATTTTGATCAAAGGCAAAGTTTTCTATTACTATCGATAAGTGCGAAAGTTGTTGTGAAAAACGAAACATGTCTTGTATAAGCTCGACAAAATACTGAGGTAATGTTTGATACGTTTTTGTTTGGCGTTCTTTTTAGTTTTACCCTTTATGGAGGACATTATGTTTTATAGAGCTACTTCGTAAATATGTATTGCGGTTTTAATCTTTGCTACTACATCTCCCTGTTTCATGTTACAGATCAACTGATTTCGAATAAAACCTGAACTAAACAGTGATAGTTTGGATTTTGCGATAAATAATAATAATGGCTCTGAGCACTATGGGACTCAACATCTTAGGTCATAAGTCCCCTAGAACTTAGAACTACTTAAACCTAACTAACCTAAGGACATCACACATGCACACCCATGCCCGAGGCAGGATTCGAACCTGCGACCGTAGCAGTCCCGCGGTTCCGGACTGCAGCGCCAGAACCGCTAGACCACCGCGGCCGGCTGCGATAAATACTGTTTATTTTTAAATAACAGACAGGATGGAAACTATGTGGAATAGAAATGTTCTGTAGGTTACACAGCCCTTAATATATTTTTACTTAATTTCTAGGCGTTTCACCGCTTCCGGTTTCTGCTGGAATCTAGTAAGACAACGATTGCATATACAAACAAAGTGATCGAAATGAGGTAACGGGCCTTAGATATGCAACACACGTAACATAGAGGTAACGAGGTTATGATATTAACTCAGCAAGGTTACCGTCGTCTACGCTTACTTATGATAGTCTACAGTAGCCTACAGAAGTCTTACTACTCTAGTAGGGTCACTTATGAGTTGATAATATGTTGATAGCACAGTGCCTCCTTGTCTGTTATGCTGCGTAACAGTCAGTAAAACTGTGCACTTCAGCATAACGAAAGGGCGAGGGGTCTCGCGAATTATGTCACTGACTGCAGCTACAAAGCTGGCAACCTACCGATAAAGAATTAAGATTACCGCCGGCTGACCCCTATCCCCGACTCATTGAAACATCAATCTCAAAGTTATTTTCATCGACACATAACGACATCTATGCCAAATGATGAAATGCGTTAAACAGGTTACTTCCTCCCTCCCATCATGCAGCTACGCCACGTATGCCACGTTAAGCACGTCAGATTGAAGGGCCAGGTGGAACAACGTTCGACTCTTATCAACCTGATCGTCAGGGTTAATCTAAAGGGCTGAACCCAGAACCATACAAGACTCAGATTTTGAACAGATGCAGTAATTCTATGATTACTTTGCACGTTGTGACTGTAATAATACTGACAAGTGTTTCAGTTTTCATTTCTTACTCCGGCCACTTCAAGGAAGGGCACTGTATGTTACGTCTTGCAGGAAGTTGATTTTCCGTGTAGAAAACATAGGAAATCCGTAACACACGCAACAATAACATCGTGGCTTAATATATAACATAATTTCGAGGCCCATTTCAACCAAAGTGTAATTTTGGACAAAAATTTAAAATTTTGAGAAAAATACTCTCGTCTGGGTCATATCTAAAATTGCTTTCCCTTTCGTATGGAGCGTTTATTAGTTCAGAGGCGTGGTGGACACGATTTTCAAGCTGTAATTGCATTCAGAATTACTTTTACGTTACACAACAGCAGTAAAAAAAGTCGTTAAATTCGTGCGCAATAAAACCACCCATATACTGTGTGATCAAAAGTATCCGGACATCTGACAAAATGACTTACAAGTTCGTCGCGCCCTGCCTCGGTAAAGCTGGAATTCAGTACGGTGCTGGACCACCCTTAGCCTTGATGACAGCTTCCACTCTCGCAGGCAGATGTTAAATCAGGTGCTGGAAGGTTTCTAGGGGAATGGCAGCCCATCCTTCACAGAGTGCTGCACTAAGGAGAGGTATCGATGTCGGTTGGTAAAGCCTAACACGAAGTTGCCGTTCCAAAACATCCCAAAGGTGTTTTATAGGGTTCAGGTCAGGACTCTGTGCAGGCTAATTCATTACAGGGATGTTATTGTCGTGTAACCACTCCACCACAGGCCGTGCATTACGAACAGGTGCTCGATCGTGTTGAAAGATGCAGTCGCCATCCCAGAATTGCTCTTCAATATTGGGAAAAAGAAGGTGCTTCAAACATCAATGTAGGCTAGTGCTGTGATAGTGCAAACCCCATCCAGGAAAATCACAAGCGCACCATAACACCACCGCCTCCGAATTTTACTGTTGGCATTACACACGCTGGCAGATGACGTTCCCCTGACATTCGCCATACCCACACCCTGCCATCGGATCGCCACATTGTGTACCGTGATTCGTCACTCCACACAAAGTTTTTCCACCGTTCAATCGTCCAATGTTTACGCTCCTTACACCAAGCGAGGCGTCGTTTGGCATTTACCAGCGTGATGTGTGGCTTATCAGCAGCCGCTCGACCATGAAATCCAACTATTCTCACCTCCCGCCTAACTGTCATAGTACTTGCAGTGGATCCTGATGCAGTTTGAATTCCTGTGCGATGGTCTGGATAGCTGTCTGCTTATTGCACATTACGACCCTCTTCAACTGTCGGCGCTCTCTGTCAGTCAACAGACGAGTTCGGCCTGCGCGCTTTTGTGCTGTACGTGTCCCTTCACATTTACTCTTCACTATCACATCGGAAACAGTGGTCCTACGGATGTTTAGAAGTGTGGAAATCTCGCGTACAGACGTATGATACAAGTGACGCCGAATGACCTGACCACGTTCGAAGTCCGTTGAGTTCCGCGGAGCGCCCGATTCTGCTCTCTCACAATGTCTAATGACTACTGAGGTCGCTGATATAGAGTACCTGGCAGTAGGTGGTAGCACAATGTATCTAATATGAGAAACATATGTTTTTGGGGGTGTCCGGATACTTTTGATCACATAGTGAATGTAAGCATTTTTCAGTACTAATCCTTACTGAGAAATACATTTGCAATGAATACAGGGACGCTTTGTCTCTTGTGTTACTTAGACTTATCATGCAGCAGAGCTCAGACCACGGCAATATTAATTTATGAGCCGTTTAGTATATATAATTAGCCATGATATAGAGCCTCAACATTTATTTGAAAGCGCAGTTGAAAGCAGAATATTCGTCCTATGTTTGGATCGTTTAGGTAAAAAGAAAGAATATTCGCATAGCAAAGTACAGTAAATGACTCTATAAGCATTGAATAATGTACAAACAGTTTTCTCAATTAGACAACATTGATTTTGGATTGGTTAATAGGCTGGAAGATTAAAATAAATGTAAAAAGAAAGTATCTTGCAAGGAAAATTAAACGTGAACTATACATTATTTACTGCCCTGAGAGAGGACTGTTACATTTGCAGATTATTAATTCGATACATAAAAGACCGTGTCAGCGTATATGGTCGTGACTGGCCTCGATATGCTGTTGTATACTGTAAAGGTAATTCTGAGGAAAGCAAGAAAAAAGATAGCTTAAGACTGGAAAGACAGAAAATGTCTGAATATAGATGCACTTCAAGAACGGAATAATAAAAAATTCTCACAGTATTCAATAATGGTTTCATCTGAGAAAAAATATCTTCAAATTCATGCTACTGAGCAGGCACACAGTCATGCAGCTACATATTTAGCCGAGAGCAATAATTATCATTGAGAGAGGAAGTGCAAGTGGCAAGCAGGATTGTGTCAGCTGTTGAAATATGGTCATATGAGTAGTTCACCCCAGAATGCTGTGGCAAGCAAGAGAAAGATAGCTTAAGAGTCGAAAGACACAAAACGTCAAGATACAGAAGAACCTCAAGAACGAAATTATCAAAAATTCTTTCAGTATTCAACAATGAATGCATCAGAGAAAGAAAAAAAAATTAATGTATACTATCAATTAGGCACGCCATCATGCAGCTAAGTATTTAGTACAGAGCAGCTAGCAGCAGAAGAAGAAATACTTTCAAGCAGTTTTACTAACGACGGGAGACAAGAACTAGCTACAGGTAACTTCGTTTTGTTCTGAATTTGCAGCCCCTGTTTCTGATTTTTGCAGTTTATTGACAGAAGTTGCTATTGAATTTTCTACAAACGAAACATCTCAATGGGAATTACCACTATTGAAATTTTCCTTGAAGACCTTTTGCTTCATATTGAGGATTTCTATTGCAAACTATTTAAAGAAGTGTAATTTCTATCCCACTCTGTTGCTGACACTTCAGTGGAAATTTCAGAGCCACAGATTCTCTACTATGTCTGTTTCCCGCTTATTTCTTCTATTGTGTCCCTTAAAAATCGCATAGTATAGACGTAATATTCTGCAACACAGACAGTCGTTACATACAGTCATGCTAAGTTAGAACAGAAACAGCGTCCTATGTCAGTAGCTGAAAATAGTGTGCCCAAAGTCAGTTTGTAAAATAGCAAATATGAAAGCTAGGTCTTTGTCGTTTAGTGTACGCTGCCCTCAAACAATGAAACGCGACATTCATACATGTTTCTGATCGTTGTACTCCTCTGATAGGGTGCAAGATTTCTTCTGTTTATACTGTGTCTGATGGCTGTCTGCTGTGAATAATTATCGTTTAAACGATTTTTTCCTTGCGTAAAAATCTGAATCCTTCTTATAATTATAGTTTTCCAAATTATAACTTATGTAGATAACACTAAGAATCGTTCTGTCTGTTGTTTTTTTACACAGATATGATATCTGCTAAGTGCTAGAAATAAGTTACTTGCTCTGTGACTCATAAAACAACTATAATCGAATTCATCTTTCCTCAGTATTTCGTTGTGTTCACAATAAGGTCAAATTAATAATTATAGAAGACAGCGTTTCCTTACAAGTCAAGTCAATGATACTAATTATTTATTCTTCTAATAAAGAGCGATAAAAATCAGACTTGTGTTTTATAGATTCAGTTAAAACCATGCCAATCACAGATACGCCTTAAGATGTGTCTGCAAAATAAGATCATTTCCAGGGTGGTGTCCAGCTATGCAGACACGTTAATAATTGTTTCTTACCTATGTAATTGTTTAAGGATTATTTTAAAATATGGGGTTGTAAGACTTCTCTCAAGCGAAACTCTAGAAGCAAAAGATGAACAGTAAAATGCATTTTCCGAGCAAAGAGCTGTATTTTAGGAATAGGTATAGCGAACATCACTGTTTTACTCCATGGAGGGAGTAAACCACCATCTTGAGTTTTATTGAGGGCCAGAGATGTTTTTAATCTGAAAAGAAAGCACTCCAGATGTGATTCTTAGATTTTCTGCGTCTAGTGAAAGCCATGAAATAGTGCGAATGTGTAGCAAATGTCTGCGAGTCGTGTAACTGAGGCAGAACGTGGGGACCAGGTCGATATTCACCTAGCGGGATATGGAAAGCCGCCTAAAACAACATTCAGGCTGGCTGGGATGCCGGCCCTCGTCGTTAATCCGCCAGGCAGATTCGAACCGGGGCCGGCGCGCCTACCCCAGTCCAGGAAGCAGCGCATTAGCGCTCCTTTTTTTATTTTAATCTCAAATTAATCGCTTTCGTTCGTTGCATTGGCTCGGGGCGGACGCCATAAGACATCCGTTTCAGTTCGTTGTTGGTCGGTGTACTCAGTTTTTTATTACAGAGGGCAGCTAACCCTCTGACCGAACACGCTGAGCTACCGTGCCGGCCGACGCTCTCGGCTATCCTGATAGGTAGATGTGATTCTTCGATATTTCTTTGATAATATTTTAGAAGGACTCCATCACTTTACGATTGTTTACACAGGCACGTGAAAACAAGGTTTCTTTGGGTTCTCTATACTTCTCCCTGACTGTGTCTATTGACGCACTTGCTAGATATGTTCACAGAAAATTATGCGGCGTTGTATGCGCTCTGAAGTAGATGATTTTTACATTGGACTCTTCAGGCACTTCAGTTTCATGTACCCTTGGGAAAAAATGACAAAAATGTCTGGGGCACTCTCCTCTTACTTCAACAATGTGGTAAAGAGTATCTTCTGCTGACTACCAGGGTACACTAAAATAAAGAAATATGAGCAAAATGTTGCAGTCTCCTACAGGCTGTAAACTCACTGTTGAGCTGGAAGGAGAAGTCTCTAGAGGTGCAAGACAACAAGCAGTAGATCGAGAAATCAACTATCCCTCCGTGGTGTTCCCCCTTCCGGTCACAGAAACAGGATTCCTCAGTCACCCGTCACCGTATGGGACGTAAGCGGCAAATAATAATGCGTAAGTCTGGCCATGAGCTAATATTTACGAGACAAACGTTATTAGTGGGAAAAAGAAGATGATCAATAATAATGCTAATTTTTCGTGAATGTGGTCACAGCGTCTGCAGTTGTTTTGTAGTTATGGTTCAAATGGCTCTGAGCACTATGGGACTTAACTTCTGGGGTCATCAGTTCCCTAGAACTTAGAACTACTTAAACCTAACTAACCTAAGGACATCACACACATCCATGCCCGAGGCAGGATTCGAACCTGCGACCGTAGCGGCCACGCGGTTCCAGACTGAAGCGCCTAGAACCGCTCGATTTTGTAGTTATTAAAGGTATATAAAACATGTCTTTGCAACTACTAAAAATGCGTATTTATAATAATGCGTAAGCGTAAAAAAAAAGAGGAAAAATGTTTCCGTGGGAGTGGAGAAAGCTTCTCTGCCTGACATAGAGATGAAGTTGATCACAGAAAAATTTCTTCCTATTATATTGGTATTTGTTGCACGATAACGGAAGTGAAATGTATCTTGAACTGTGTAGTAATTCTCTTTATGCAGCTTTTCAAGGTAGTCTTGTTGTATTATGTCTCGTTGAAATGGATAAAAGGGAACATTTGTTCAAAAAAAAAAAAAAGGTTCAAATCGCTCTGAGCACTATGGGACTTAACTTCTAAGGTCATCAGTCCCCTAGAACTTAGAACTACTTAAACCTAACTAAACTAAGGACATCACACACATCCATGCCCGAGGCAGGATTCGAACCTGCGACCGTAGCGGTCGCGCGGTTCCAGACTGGAGCGCCTAGAACCGCTCGGCCACTCCGGCCGGCTAAGGCGATGGTCCTGCACCTCAAAATCGCAAGTCCATTTCATCTTACGAAAAGAGTATGGCAAGTGATTTTTGAGATGCAGATGGGATTCTTCTTATTGGTTACATTTCAGATGGCGAATTCTAAGTCTTATGGACTCAGCAGATGAAACAAAATTTACGAAGAGATCTTCAAAGCAAAGGAAAAAACTCATCTTTCAGTAGGGTAATGTACCTGATCATAAACGTGTTTAGTTTGTTGGAAAACTGGCATATTTTAACTATGAAACGGTAGAGCATTCACCCTACTCAGCAGATTTGGCAACTTCTGACCAAGTCCCAGCTCTAAAAAATTTATGGCTGGTAACAGTGAAGGGGTTACAGCAGCCATAAAATGGTATCTTCGAGATCATTCAGAGCCGCATTTCAGGAAGAGAATATCCTCAATGGAAAAACGTTGGACAGATTGCGTTTAAGCGAAAAGCGTCTACATAAAAAATACAGGTTGAAAGCAAGGAACACCGTCTTTCATTGCCAAGCCTACAAATTTTCTTCATGCTACTGTAAACAGATGTGATCATCTTTGCTTGGGAATATGCTAAGGAGTTTTCGTATGTTATGGCAGCCTCTAACTCACTCGAAAGATTTATGGATCTCTACGAAACAGCAGTGGATCATTACTGATTAGAAAGCAGCAAAGCCTGACAGCAGCAAAGACTACGCTGTGCTATGCTTCACCTGTTGGCTCTGACCACCAGTCCACTGGCCGACGCCCTTCGCGACGCTGGAGATGTTCTTGCCGGCCGTGGCGAGAGCGTCCTGAACGTCTTCGAGGCTGGGCCGTACCACCACCTTGGGGATCATCAGCGTTGCGTTCAGCAGGAAAACTGGCTTCTGCTCTGGTTGGCCTGCCGTCAAACCGACCAGCATTCTTTCTCGAATCCATTGAAACACTAGTATGACAATGACGAATAGCTTCTAGGCAGGTTCGCAACAGACTTTTCTACTGGGGATGACTTCTGTTCAGAAGATGACTAGTCACAGAGTAATCCCAGCTACATGCTAGCGTACTAATGTTTCGATGGATTTCCTCTGGACAGAGTCAACTTCAAATGGTTCAAATGGCTCTGAGCACTATGGGACTTAACATCTATGGTCATCAGTCCCCTAGAACTTAGAACTACTTAAACCTAACTATCCTAAGGACATCACACAACACCCAGTCATCACGAGGCAGAGAAAATCCCTGACCCCGCCGGGAATCGAACCCGGGAACCCGGGCGTGGGAAGCGAGAACACTACCGCACGACCACGAGCTGCGGACGACAGAGTCAACTATTCCAGGCTAAATGCTACTAACGATATACAAGTAAAGGATGACAAAGGCAGAATACTTAGTTAACTTTATACTCTAATTTGTAATTGTTTGATGAATTTATTAAAACGGTTCTCAAAAATAACGAAAGTTGGACTAACCATTGTATTGTATTGTATGTTAACCGGGGGCCTAGAAACGACGGATAGGCGCCGTCCCAGCTTCACTCATGTGTGAACATAATACCACTTAATATTTCCGTGTATTTAATAAGTGCACTCTTATGAAAATATATATATTGACAATGACTGCTGTCTGGTGATGTAAAAGAACCGAATCTTCATTACGTACTGAAATATTCTAAAGTCTCTGTGAAGTCTTATTTTGTTCTATCTACTGTCTATTTGTTGTTTATCGTACCAAGCGGGGTTAGCGCAGTGGCTAACCAGGGCTCGCCAATCATCTGGCCGTCCATAGTCTACTGTATTTGGTTTTCCTTGTTTAAGCAAATGCTGTGAAGGTTCCTTAAAGAGGTCATGGTAGCTTCCCCCCCACCCCACCCCACCCCCACCTCCGCCTCTTCCGTAACCAACAATCCGAGCGAAATCTCTAATGACCACAACTGTGGACGTGACATGAAACACCAAACGCAAAATTGGTTTTCTCTAGGTTGTAATGATGAATGATCATATACTGAGCTAAAATTAAGCATATCTTTGGAATGTAAACTTGCTTTTTGTGAGTTCCCATTCACTTTAGAAAGACGTGCACTATTGATGAAAAGATGAGACCCCTGAGATATTTAAATATTAAGTTATTGAATGACTTGGCGATATTTGCCGTGATCAGTTTAGAGCTCACACAGAACTGTATTAATTTCCTATTTTGTTACCCACACGTCGAATATTTCGTTCTGCTTCAAACTGACGCTTACACGGTGGTATTTTGGAACCCAAGGCGGACTTCTGTCGTCTCACCAATTACCATCCTCACAAAATCATTTATTTATTTACTGATTTCGATAGGACAGTTCTTACGTTTTAGGTGCTGTCTGGGTAAGGTATTTCTGTTTACAGTTAAGACTTGTTCATAAGGTTTTAAGGTTTAAAAATTCAACCACGCTTGAAAACTTTTAACAAATTGATATGCGTTGTTCAAACTCGTGCTATGGTAAAGAGACTACAACAAGAACAGTACAAACTGTGATTTTTAGTTGAATGTGCCATCCCAGTTCTAAAAACATTCTTACGCTGTGTCTAATATAGGAGGAGTCAGACGTTAACTGTTAGTTAACGCTTTTTTTATCTCATTGTCTGTTAAACAATAACGAATGAGCAATGTTTGTTTTAAAATTTTTTGACACTTAATTTTTGATGATTCAACTGTTGGATTTCCAAGACAGTCAAAGCTCACTGGCAGATGTCAGAAAAGAAAATATTACTACTACTTTCATTGGATTCTTCTTGATCTACTCTTTCTTCAGCTAATACACTGTCTCCTTTTACATGACAGTTATGTGCAAGATTTTCTAAGTTTTCTTTAAGTCCTTTAGTTTTATCAAGAACCACCTCCTTAATAAGTTCCTAGTTTTTGTTAGTCTCGTAAATTTTTTGATCATCTACAAATGCACTCTTGAACTATAATATTTTTGCACGTACTTTTATGTCCTTTGGGTCGAGTGCTTCTCTGATGTAAGCGTAACAAATTTCAGCATTGAACCAGCCAACAAATGGCCCTTCATAGGCCAGACCGCAATTTACTTGTTTATTCATTTATTTACTTATTTTGTGCTCCACTTGGGCAACGTCGCTGTGTATGTTTTCTAAACCAAATTAATAGAATCATTATTTTTTACTTTTAATCAGTAAGAACTCTCTACGTAAAAACATATACATATCAGAACTAATAATAATGAAATTGTTACATGCAACATATAGTATGGCTAGTACCGTACGGCTTGAGCATGCTAGCTCGCGTCTCCAGGGGATTAGAGGGCCCTTCCTGGAACTTTTCTGGGCGGAAATTTTACAGGGCGGAAAATTCACAGGGCTGAGAGTACACGGGGGATCAGTGGGTCCTTCCTCGAGCTTTTCTGGGCGGAAATTTCACAGGGCGGAAAATTTCACAGGGAGGAGAATACACGACACCCTTTTTACCCTCTATCTGACCTTGAGACTTATTTATTGTTATAACAAACGAAATCCTGATTTGGAATTGAAATCGCTTAAAATGAATGAGTAAATTGGTTAGGATTATTGGCATGCGGGGTTTGAGAGACGCCTTTCCAGCTGCTGAATCTGTGAAGATAGTAACTTTAGTGACAGTATTTCACATACTTTTAGTCTGTGAGTGGGCAGAATTACGAAGTTTCGTACTAATGAGACTCCGTAGTAGTATTCTAATCATAGCCAATAAGCCGTAAATATGTCTTCTCTGTTTCCTGTAAAACCGATGGCGAGGAAGAAAACAAAACAGTACATTGTTGTGTATACTATTTTTGTTTGAAAAAATATATATACAAGGAGAAACAATATAGATGGGATAAGCAATTTGCCGAATGTTTTAGATGCGCTCGTATCATAGTTGAAATTGACTACGAACAAGGAATCAAAACCGCATGTTTTCACAGTACAGCACTGCATTTTATATTTCACAGTCGGTTTTAATCGGTGAAGAACTTTTTGAAATTTCTGCTAACAATATTCCCCTTTTATATTAAATATATATTTGTATATTACATACATTTAAAAAATGTACAGCCGTTTTCTGTCCAAATGTTCGTTGGAGTATTGTATAAGAATTTGAAGTTAATTGGTCAAGAACGTTTCGAGATTATTGGTAAGAACGTTTCTCCTTTATATATTACATACGTATTTACGTGTTATAATTATTAAAAATATATAGCCTACGTCCTTCGGAACGTTCATTACAGTATCGAGTATCGTGTAAAAATTTGACTTAAATTGCTCAAGAACGTTTCGAAATTTTTTGTAAGACCGTTTGCCCTTGATATATTACATAGATATTTATGTACTGAAAAGCTAAATTCCGAACGAACACGCCTCTGAACGCCAAACGCTACCGTTCGACCACAGTGTCACCTTCATCGACCGCAGTGTCACCTTCAGCCTATAGGCGTCATTAGAGGCGAAAATGGAGGCACATGTGTTCGCACCGGAAGCCGCTACTTCTGAGTCAAGTAGCTCCTCAATTGGCGTCACGAGGGATGAGTGCACTCTGCTTGCCAGCAGCGCTCGGCAGATTCCATCCAAGTGCTAGTCAATTTATGTGAATACACGTAGCCTACGTCTGTCCGAACGTTCATTTAAGAATCGTGTAGAAATGTGAAGCAGGTCGGTCAAGAACTTTTCGAGGTTTTTCGTAACAACGTTAAACAAAGCAAGCACTTATCTCACCATCCTCCTCGTACTATTTCAATATTTTTCTCCAGTCTTTCATCCCGTTTATGTACACTGTTTTCTTTCTTTTACAGGGTGTTTCAAAAATGACCGGTATATTTGAAACGGCAATAAAAACTAAACGAGCAGCGATAGAAATACACCGTTTGTTGCAATATGCTGGGACAACAGTACATTTTCAGGCAGACAAACTTTCGAAATTACAGTAGTTACAATTTTCTACAACAGATGGCGCTGCGGTCTGGGAAACTCTATAGTACGATATTTTCCACATATCCACCACGCGTAGCAATAATAGGGCGTAGTCTCTGAATGAAATTACCCGAAACCTTTGACAACGTGTCTGGCGGAATGGCTTCACATGCAGATGAGATGTACTGCTTCAGCTGTTCAATTGTTTCTGGATTCTGGCGGTACACCTGGTCTTTCAAGTGTCCCCACAGAAAGAAGTCTGGCGAATAGGGAGGCCAATCCACGCCGCCTCCTGTACGTTTCGGATAGCCCAAAGTAATCACACGATCATCGAAATATTCATTCAGGAAATTAAAGACGTCGGCCGTGCGATGTGGCCGGGCACCATCTTGCATAAACCACGAGGTGTTCGCAGTGTCGTCTAAGGCAGTTTGTACCGCCACAAATTCACGAATAATGTCCAGATAGCGTGATGCAGTAATCGTTTCGGATCTGAAAAATGGGCCAATGATTCCTTTGGAAGAAATGGCGGCCCAGACCAGTACTTTTTGAGGATGCAGGGACGATGGGACTGCAACATGGGGCTTTTCGGTTCCCCATATGCGCCAGTTCTGTTTATTGACGAAGCCGTCCAGGTAAAAATAAGCTTCGCCAGTAAACCAAATGCTGCCCACACGCATATCGCCGTCATCAATCCTGTGCACTATATCGTTAGCGAATGTCTCTCGTGCAGCAATGGTAGTGGTGCTGAGGGGTTGCCGCGTTTGAATTTTGTATGGATAGAGGTGTAAACTCTGGCGCATGAGACGATACGTGGACGTTGGCGTCATTTGGACCGCAGCTGCAACACGGCGAACGGAAACCCGAGGCCGCTGTTGGATCACCTGCTGCACTAGCTGCGCGTTGCCCTCTGTGGTTGCCGTACGCGGTCGCCCTACCTTTCCAGCACGTTCATCCGTCACGTTCCCAGTCCGTTGAAATTTTTCAAACAGATCCTTTATTGTATCGCTTTTCGGTCCTTTGGTTACATTAAACCTCCGTTGAAAACTTCGTCTTGTTGCAACAACACTGTGTTCTAGGCGGTGGAATTCCAACACCAGAAAAATCCTATGTTCTAAGGAATAAACCATGTTGTCTACAGCACACTTGCACGTTGTGAACAGCACACGCTTAGAGCAGAAAAACGACGTACAGAATGGCGCACCCACAGACTGCGTTGTCTTCTATATCGTTCACATCACTCGCAGCGCCATCTGTTGTTGAAAATTGTAACTACTGTAATTTCGAAAGTTTGTCCGCCTGAAAATGTACTGTTGTCCCAAGCATATTGCAACAAACGGTGTATTTCTATCGCTGCTCGTTTAGTTTTTATTGCCATTTCAAATATACCGGTCATTTTTGAAACACCCTGTACCTTCCAACTCAGCCCTGTTCTCATTAACGCGCACGCTGAATCTACTGCTTCTATTTTAATGCAAGTAAGCACATTACTAATTTTAGGATTTGGTTTGGAAAGCATATTTTTAATTTTGTTATGCCAGCCCTCTACGGAGTTAGTTGTTCGATGGAGCTGTTTGTAGGAGCTCCAAAAGCTGATAGGGTTTTCTTCGTTTTCCAACCATCTCTCTACAAG
Source organism: Schistocerca cancellata (assembly GCF_023864275.1). NCBI lineage: Eukaryota > Metazoa > Arthropoda > Insecta > Orthoptera > Acrididae > Schistocerca > Schistocerca cancellata. Next base: position 872,161,767 of record NC_064629.1, on the reverse strand, counting down.
AGTCGAAAATGTCAGAAAGCCTAGGAACATCCGGTGCTGGTGAATGTATCTCCAGCCAGCCATCACATACATCTTCAGGCCATAGAAACGCCAGCGCAACACACATGCGAATTTGTTGTCTCACTTCTTCATTTTCTTTATGTTCGTGACTGAGTCCAAGACCCTGTACTTTCCTCCAGAGAGACTATCTCATGTAGAAATAGCATCTATGCACAGAGGAAGTTAGTAGCTTATATATAATTTCAGAAATCGCTGCTGACTCAAAATCTACAGCCACACTTGCTGGGTTCCATTCTGGAATATTTTCCAGCACATTTCTGAAAAGTCGGATATATGTCTCTTTCCTTTTATTTGGTAATAATGAAAATGTAACTGGGTAGATATTAGTCTCATTTTTATTACTTCCAAAATCTGCATGAATTGCATATATCTGTGAAAACTGTTTGCTACAGAACTTAAACGTACCACTCATAAAAAAGTCTCATTTACTTCTTAAAGCCTCTCTCCCTGCTCTTCCACAAAAAACTATTATCCTGTCTCCTGATTTATTGTCGCTTAACAGGAAACTGCTGCCATAATTCACAGTCAATAGTTCTGCATTAAGTTCAGTCTCTTCTCTTGTCTTTGGATCCCTCTCACTACGGTGCGACTTTGCCCTTTGCTTGTACAACGTCCTCTCCGTGTTCGTTGCTCTGGCATTTCTGTCACAAAGTCGAACCCTCGATTATGCAAGCTACCTAGCTCCTCTGAATATATTTTGGAAATAGACGTATTTTCCTCTCGTGCCCTCTTCTTTGCCTGGTTCAGAGTCCTCTGTACTTCCAACCTTGCGTCATCCGAAGCTACATATTGATGCTCGTGCGAAAAGAGCACTGTAGAATCCTTGGTTTTAAGATTTCCTCGGCAATTCTTCTCTTTCTGTTTTGAACAGCGCCAAATCACAGTCCCATCTTCCTTCGTTTTCTTCACTGTGTAAGAATAACCTTCATAGTGGCAACTAGGCTTACCACGAAGTGTCGTTGAAACTTCCATATCATAACTACTGAGATGGTAATATCCAAGTGGCAGGATGTGAAGTCTACGAAGACTAGAGCGATACTAACAGGCAGACGGGACTGTGCGGGAGGAGTTCGGCCGAGTCCAGAGAACAGGTAGAGCAACGTTATTAGGACGGTGCGGCTGCAGGTAGGACGGGACACAATGGACACAGGTACGAGGAGGAGAGTTCGCAGATTTCTAGTGGGACGGGAAGTTCGCAGGGCGGAGAATTCATACATTCGATAAGAAGACAGAGCGACTGGAGGGCGGGAAAGGTATTGGACGTAGAGAGGCGGGGAGGAGGGCTGGGCGGAGAGAGGAGGGAGGAGGTGATGCACAGAGTGGGAGGTGGGGGAGGAGGAGGAGATGGACATAGAATGAGGGAGGGGAGATGGGGAGAGAGAAGGGGGTTGAAGGAGTTTAGGACATGATCCAGCTTCCATACATATTTGGCAACTACGAAGCTTTGCTGGTTTCGGTAGTAATTTATGTACACAAACCTTCCTCGTAAATCAACCTATCTATTATTGAAACCCGTACAAAATCCCTATACTAGTTACTGAGATTATTCTTCGCGTACAGACGTAATAAACGTGGCGGGGGACGTTAATTTAAATACATGTTTACATGAACAAAATAGTCTAGAAGTCCTGAAACAAGTCATTAGCCAATAAAAATATCATTGGGTATTGAAGATAATACATAAAGAATGGATGTTACACACATCAACAAAAGTGTTGCCTCACTCCGACATGTGGTGCAGGTGTGCTGCTATTGTGACCGTTCCTGTACCGATCGGAAGGTCACCTCTGAAGTTTTTGTAAACATGCTCACGGTAACCATTAGCGCTACCTACGGGTTAAATGCCGCACTATAATGGACTGCAGTACTTAAGTTGAAAGTAAAGAATCAGTAGGGATGAATTAGAGACGTCTGTGGAACAATAGAGTGAACATCAATCACGTCACGAAGGACAGGTACGATCAGTGATTGGGTCCGCGTCATCACGTTACGCAGAGAAGACTTGTCAACCAGCGAATTTGCTCGATGTGTGCACCGTAGTCGAAGTAATGTAGTGCGAATATGGAATCGGTTCCAGTTTACAGGTAGAGTTGAGGACTTAAACCGCATCGGCCGCTCACGTTCGACTGGAATACATGATGATCGATATATACGACTTTCGAGTCAAAGGAACGGTTGGATGAGTATTCAAGAACTGAATTCGGCGTTAGAAGAGGCTACAGGACGTCATGTATCACATAAAACCGTTAGGAGACGATTGAATGACGTGAATCATTATTCACGACGACCATGGCGAGAAACGCGTCTTACATCACACCACGGACTTCATTACAAATGAGCAAGAAATCATGCCGAATGCACGCCGATTGGACGGGTGTTGTTTACGGACGAAACTCATCTGTTCGTATCCTGATAATCGCATATAATATGTTTAGAGAGACAACCCGCAAATATCGAACACCTCCAAGATTGTGAGTCACATGCGCAACTAGATGGTGGTAGAGTGTTGTTCTGCAGTGCATTACATGGGGGCACGGTACACCACTCGTGGTTGTTGAGTGCAATCTCGCTCCTCTAAAGTACATAAACGGGATTCTGCAACCAATAGAGGGACAGCATCGCCAACACAATACTGTTTCTTGTTTTGATTTGGTGATAGGGACACATTGCGAGTGAATACTCTTATACGCATGCCTCAGAGCCAATTTTTATTTTCTGTACCATGAATTTCGAAATAAAGTGTTGTTGCAAACATATTTTGATATGTGTATATAAACACATATGGATAGCAGCACAACATACTCTGATCCCACGAATCCTCTAAAGAGGTTAAATGTCGAGCAGTCAGGGGATATTGTGACAGATAAATGCACATGATAAACTATTGGTGTAATGTATAGTCTGCCCGCCCGGTTAGCCATGCGGTCTAACGCAAGGCTTTCTGGATTGGGAAGGAGCGCCTGGTCCCCGGCGGACTTGTGTCGAGGTATATTTGGAGAAAAAACTTTGACTGGTTTTATGTAGCTGGACATGCTGCAGCAATGGTTTATACATAAACTACAGCAAGATGGCGCAGATTTCATTTTGCAAGATTATGTCCCCTACGACGCTTTCTTTCAGGCGTTCGTGGTTACCTAAATGCCGAAATGCGTCAGTGCGAAATTACATGCGTCTCATCACCATTCTCCTCTTTTTCAATGGCTCCCAGGGACACCAGACTTAACTATATGTGGTTTGAACGTTCCTGACAGATTAAAACTGTGTGCCGGACGGAGACTCGAACTCGGGACCTTTGCCTTTCGCGGGCAAGTGCTCTACCAACTGAGCTACCCAAGCACGACTCACGCGCCGTCCTCACAGCTTTACTTCTGCCAGTTCCTCGTCTCCTACCTTCCAAACTTTACAGAAGCTCTCCTGCGAACCTTGCAGAACCAGCACTCCTGAAAGAGAGGATATTGCGGAGAGATGGCTTAGCCACAGCCTGGGGGATGTTTCCAGAATGAGATTTTCACTCTGCAGCGGAGTGTGCGCTGATATGAAACTTCCTGGCAGATTAAAGGTCCCGAGTTCGAGCCTCGGTCCGGCACACAGTTTTAATCTGCCAGGAAGTTTCATATCAGCGCACACTCCGCTGCAGAGTGAAAAATCTCATTCTATATGTGGCTTGTTCTTATTGGATTATGCCAGAGACTGTGTGTTCATGCCCCCATTTAATTTGGAATACAGCAAGGAAATCTAATTAATGCGGTCGCTTATATCGACCGTGACGGATTGGGATGTATATGAAAAGAGTTCGACTATAGTGCTGGCGTTTGCCAAGTTACAGAGGGTGCCCATGTTGAGCACCTGTGTAATATAAGATAAAAGCTTGGAGCGATGCTCTATCCACAGATATGTATCTATTTACTGTACGTCTTTTAGTTCTTCCACAGTAGTCTTCTGAAACCCTGGACGTACTTATGAATGACCCCAAATTTCTAGATAAGTTTCTGCATGTGTTGGGGCGTAAGCCGTCAGAAATTTGTGGAAACTTGTGACTTTGAGCTGTGTCGTGTCACTCGTTCTAACATGTTGTGCTTGGGATTTATACCGACCAACAACGAATATCCCAAAGTAATTTAGACCAGAAGTGTAAGTGTTGGCTCACCTCCTTCCAGGTCGACGTAGAAGCGCTTCCGCAGGCAGTCGAGCGAGTGCCTGGTGACTCTGATGAGCACGTCGACCACCTTGCGGCTGTAGTAGCGGCGCATTTCGGCGACCGCGTTGCGCACCAGCTCCTGCATCACCTTGGAGAGCCCTCCGTTGCCCGTGGCGAGCAGCGTGTGCGGGCTGTCGAAGCACTCCCACACCAGGCTCCAGTCCTGCTGCTGCTGGTTCGAACTCCCCGACACCACGCTGCCGTTCCCGCCTGCACCGCCCGCGGCTTCCTGCTCTTCTGCAACCACCAAGGCCGCCGATTCACTACATATTTGTATAAAGTGGTCCCGCTTCGCTACAGGATTGGGTTTCCATCTGGACAGCCCGATGTACTGAGGAATTCATCTACATCTACATCTACATCTACCTCGTACCACAACTAGCATCTTCCCTCCCTGTTCCACTCCCAAACAGAACGAGGGACAAATGACTGCCTATATGCCTCTGTACGAGCCCTAATCTCTCTTATCTTATCTTTGTGGTCTTTCCGCGAAATGTAAGTTGGCGGCAGTAAAATTGTACTGCAGTCAGCCTCAAATGCTGGTTCTCTAAACTTCCTCAGTAGCGATTCACGAAAAGAACGCCTCCTTTCCTCCAGAGACTCCCACCCGAGTTCCGGAAGCATTTCCGTAACACTCGCGTGATGATCAAACCTACCAATAACAAATCTAGCAGCCCGCCTCTGAATTGCTTCTATGTCCTCCCTCAATCCGACCTGATAGGAATCCCAAACGCTCGAGCAGTACACAAGAATAGGTCGTATTAGTGTTTTATAAGCGGTCTCCTTTACAGATGAACCACATCTTCCCAAAATTCTATTAATGACCCGAAGACGACTATCCGCCTTCCCCACAACTGCCATTGCATGCTTGTCCCACTTCATATCGCTCTGCAAAGTTACGCCCAAATATTTAATCGACGTGATTGTGTCAAGCGCTACACTACTAATGGCGTATTCAAAAATTACGGGATTCTGTTTCCTATTCATCTGCATTAATTTACATTTATCTATATTTAGAGTTAGCTGCCATTCTTTACACCAATCACAGATCCTGTCCAAGTCATCTTGTATCCTCCTACAGTCACTCACCGACGACACCTTCCCGTACACCATAGCATCATCAGCAAACAGCCGCACATTGCTATCCACTCTATCCAAAAGATCATTTATGTAGATAGAAAACAACAGCGGACCTACCACACGTCCCTGGGGCACTCCAGATGATACCCTCACCTGCGATGAACACTCACCATCGAGGACAACGTACTGGGTTCTATTACTTAAGAAGTCTTCGAGCCACTCACATATATGGGAACCAATCCCATATACTCGTACCTTAGTTAGGAGTCTGCTGTGGGGGCACCGAGTCAAACGCTTTCCGGAAGTCATTACTAGATCCCACGAGAGGTGGACCGAGAGCCAATATGAAAGGACGCGGGAAGTACAGTGTTGTCAGTACAGAAGCAGTAACAGCAGAATGGGTGGGTCAGGAGAGCTTATTGGCTTGGAACGCGGACTTGTCATCGGATGCCACCTGAATAACAAGTCCACCATAGTCATTTCAGACCTTCTAAATGTGCCCAAACCTACTATTTGTTATTTAACTGTAAAGTGGGGTACAATGGTCGAGCATCTCCTCATAAGCTACAAATAGCTGCAGTCTAAGCCAAGCGACGCTTGAGGTACTGTAAAGAGAGCCGCCGCTGGACATTGGATGTCTGCAAACGTGTGATTTGGATTGATCAATCATGCTATACTCTGTGGCAATCCGATGGAAGGGTTTGGGGAATGCCTGGAGAACGTTTCCTGCCTCCATGTGTAGCGCCAACATTGAAGTGCAGAGGAGGTGGCGTCATGCATGGCGGTGTACACTACTGGCCATTAAAATTGCTACACCAAGAAGAAATGCAGATGATAAACGGGTATTCATTGGACAAATATATTATACTAGGACTGACATGTGATAATTTTTTCACGCAACTTGGGTGCATAGATCTGAGAAATCAGTACCCAGAACAACCACCTCTGGCCGTAATAACGGCCTTGATACGCCTGGGCATTGAGTCAAACAGAGCTTGGATGGCGTGTACAGCTTCAACACGACATCACAGTTCATCAAGAAAAGTGACTGGCGTATTGTGACGAGCCAGTTGCTCGGCCACCATTGACCAGACGTCTTCAATTGGAGAGAGATCTGGAGAATGTGCTGGCCAGGGCAGCAGTCGAACATTTTCTGTATCCAGAAAGGCCCGTACAGGACCTGCAACATGCGGTCGTGCATTATCCTGCTGAAATGTAGGGTTTCGCAGTGATCGAATGAAGGGTAGAGCCACGGGTCGTAACATCTCTGAAATGTAACGTCCACTGTTCAAAGTGCCGTCAATGCGAACAAGAGGTGACCGAGACGTGTAAGAAATGGTACCCCATACCATCACGCCGGGTGATACGCCAGTATGGCGATGACGAATAAACGCTTCCAATGTGCGTTCACCGCGATGTCGCCAAACACGGATTCGACCATCATGATGCTGTAAACAGAACCTGGATTCATCCGAAAAAATGACGTTTTGCCATTCGTGCACCCAGGTTCGTCGTTGAGTACACCATCGCAGGCGCCCCTGTCTGTGATGCAGCGTCAAGGGTAACCGCAGCCATGGTCCCCGAGTCCGTTACAGCCATGCGAATAAGATGCCTGTCATCTCGACTGCTAGTGATACGAGGCCGTTGGGATCCAGAACGGCGTTCCGTATTACCCTCCTGAATCTACCGATTGCATATTCTGCTAACAGTCATTGGATCTCGACCAACGCGAGCAGCAATGTCGCGATACGAGAAATCGCAATCGCGATAGGCTACAATCCAACCTTTATCAAAGTCGGAAACGTGATGGTACGCATTTCTCCTCCTTACACGAGGCATCACAACAACCTTTCACCAGGCAACGCCGGTCAACTGCTGTTTGTGTATGAGAAATCTGTTGGAAACTTTCCTAATGTCAGCACGTTGTAGGTGTCGTCACCGGCGCCAACCTTGTGTGAATGCTCTGAAAAACTAATAATTTGCATATCACAGCATCTTCTTCTTGTCGATTAAATTTCGCGTCTGTAGCACGTCATCTTCGTGGTGTAGCAATTTTAATGGCCAGTAGTGTATTTCGATGATAGATTTTTGCCCTTAAGCAAACGCTAAACGCGGAAGGATTTTAACCTCTATTACAGCATTGTGTACTGCGTACAGTAAAGAGACAGTTCAGAGACGATGACTCTATCGGCATGACAATTCACTCTGTCAAAAAGCAACACCTGTGAGGCAATGTGGACACTAACGTTCCTTAAATGGAATGCCCTGCCGAGAGTACCAACTTAAGTTCAGTGGAACACATCTGCGGTGACTATAACGTCGACATCGCTCCAGATCCCAGCATACAACATCAGTACCTTCTCTGGCTTCAACTCTTGAGGAGGAACGGACTGCCATTCACCCATATACCTTCAGACACCTCACTTAAAGTGTTGCCAACAGATTTTAATCCGTCATTAAGTCTAAGTGTTTACACGCCACATATTAATGTCCACTGATAGGTCAAAAATGGTTCAAATGGCTCTGAGCACTATGGGAATTAACTTCTGAGGTCATCAGTGCCCTAGAACGTAGAACTACTTAAACCTAACTAACCCAAGGACATCACACACATCCATGCCCGAAGCAGGATTCGAACCTGTGACCGTAGCGGTCTCGCGGTTCCAGACTGTATCCCCTAGAACCTCTCGGTCACTCCGGCCGGCACTGATAGGTCTCCGGGTACTTTTGATCAGATAGTGTACACTCTGTGGTGTGTACAATGGAACAACAAATATAATTCCTATGTATTATCACACGAACATTCACTGCTGAACCAGGCACAGCGATGACATTCTATAAACTATCGTTCCACAGACTCACCTCCGTAACTCAGGTTGGCAACACACATTAGTTTGACATTTCTGTCGAGGACCTGGCCACTGTTGTTGGGGGTCCGTTCGCGTAATGCAATTCTTAGCCACCAGGTGCTGTTAGGGAGAGCTGTGATACTGACTGTCTTCCTTTTCTATCATCTCCAACTGCAGGACACACGGACTATTACACTTGACACAACGCACTCACTTCCGGTTAACGTAACACACGCACATTCACACACACGAACACGGCTTGTAAAGAAAAATCCAGTACTTGCGGAATAAGGAATGGAACGAGTTATCGAAAAGAATTAACACAGTTATGAAATAATTTATTTCGTTTTGCCACGTGGATTTTGGCGCTACATCTTCTCCTATAGCCATGCTCTACAAACGACTGTGAAGTGCACGGCAGAGGGTTCTTCCATTGTACTGTACTATTTATTAGGGCTGCTTCTCGTTCAACTCACGGACGGAGATTGGAAAGAATGACTGTTTCATTGCCTCTGTGTGCTCTGCAGTTATCTAATATTCTCCTCACGATACCTACTAGAGCGATACGTACGGGATTGTAGCATATAACTTCAATTCGGTTCTTGAAAATTTGTTAGTAGCCTTTCTCGGGAGAGTTACAGTCCGTCTTCAAGAGTTAGTCAGTTCAGTTTCTTCAGTATCTGTGTGCCACTCCCCAGAGGGTCAAATAATAATGTGACCATTCGTGCTGACATTCTCTGTATACGTTTAATATCTCCTATTAGTCCTATCTCGTACGGATCCGACACTCTTGAAGAATATTCTAGGATGTGTCCAGAAGTGTTCTGTAAGCAGTCTCCTTCGTAGACTGAATCCATTTCCCTAGTATTCGACCCATAAACTGATCTCTGCCGCCTGCCTTACCTACGACTCAGACTATGTGATCGTTCCATTTCACCACCTCATGAATTGTTACACGCAGGTACGTATTTATCATTCACGTGAGTTGACCGATTCCAACTGTGAGACATTGCTACTACAGTCGTAGGACGCTATGCTTTTTCGTTTTGTGAAGTGCACAATTTTACGTATTTGAACATTTAAAGCAAGTTGCCAATCTATGTACCCCTTTGAAATCATATCTAGATCTGATTGAATAAATGTGTAACTTTTTTTCGGACAGTACTTCATTACATACTGAGGTGGCAAAAGTCAGGGAATAGCGATAGACACATAAGCAGATGGCGGTAGTATCGCATACACAACGCATAACAGGCAGTGCATTGGTGCAGCTGTCATCTGTATTCAGTTGATTCACATGAAAAGGTTTCCGACAATATTATGGCCGCACTGCGGGAAACAACTGACTTTGAGCGCGGAATGGTAGCTGGCGCTAGACGCATGGGACACTCCATTACGGAAATAGGGAATTAAATATACAGAAATCCGCAGTGTCAAGAGTGCCGAGAATATCAACTTCAGGTATTACCTCTCACCACTGGCCGATGGTCTTCATTTAAAGACCGAGAGCAGCAGCATTTGCGTAGAGTTGTCAGTGCTAACAAACAAGCAACACTGCATGAAATAAACGCCACCCTTACTCTTTACAATATTAACTTTCTGACGCTTAAGCAGTATGCTTAACTTTTTGTTGTGCCTCTTTTCTATTGTTTCAACATTAATCCTTACTCTGTCAGAGTAAAGTCCGCCGCGATAGCTGAGTAGTCAGCGCGACGTACTACGCGCCCGGGTTCGATTCCCGGCCGGATCGGAGATTTTCTCTGCTCAGGGACTGGGTATTGTGCTGTCTTCATCATCATTTCATCCCCATCCGGCACGCAGGTCTCCCAATGTGGCGTCGAATGTAATACGACCTGCACCAAAGTCGGCCGGACCTACCCCGCAAGGGACCTCCTGGCCAATGACGCCAAACGCTCATTTCTATTTATCAGAGTAAAGACGCATAACAAAAAGTTAGGCATACTGCTAAAGTGTCAGTAGGTTAATGTTGTAAAAAGTAAGGGTGGCGCTGGACAACATCGTTTTTATGATAGGGTAGCTAACGTGACAAATATCGAACTGAGTGAGGAGGGAAATACTTTCCTGAATAAAGGTTTACAACATAATGTCACTCCAAATGCTAATAATCAAACCTTTAGAAGGGTCATAGTTGAAGCTAAAATGGTGTGTGAAGATGACGAAACTAGAAGTTGCGCCCACAGCCGTTAAAGTTAATAAAGCTCTATCCAGTCAGAGTAACTCTTCTGCTGCCGTCGATCACGAGAGTCGTATCTTAAAAAACCTTGATACAAAGTTAGAAAAAGAGAAGGCAATGGTCATTCGCGCAGATAAGGGTAATACAGCGGTCCTTATGTATGAAGAGGACTACATTAGGAGAACCGAGAAATTCTTTTCTGAAAATGAGGTAATAGAAGTTCGTAAAGACCCAACGCAGAAGTTCTAGACAGATCTACGGAAAAAGATAGACAGCTCAAAATTTCTGATTAACGATTATGAAAAGAAATCGCTAAAAAGATGAATCCTAAACTCCTCCAACTGAGATCGCAGGTTAAGATACGTAAGAAGGGAAACCCAGTCCGTCCAATCGTTAACAATTTGTCATCGCCATGTTGTAAACTAAATAGGTTTCTTAACAATAAAATTAAAGCAGTGTACACGTTCCCTACCAATTTTGGGGTGAAAAACAGTTCTGACCTTGTTAACGCGATTAAGTTATTTCAAATAATGCAACACTAGCTTCCGTAGATGTAAAAAACCTCTACAGTAGTGTCCCGATAAAGGAAACGATTCAGATCATTAAACGTAATCTGCTAACTCATAACAATATGTACGGCAGAATACACAGAATTGATAGAAGTTTTAGAATTTGCGTTAACTTACAACTTCTTTACCTTCAAAGGCAAAAAATATCAACAGAAAAAGATGGTCTTGGGATGGGTAACAGTTTGGCTGGTACGTTAGCTGACATTTTTATGAACGATTTAGAATGTAAGTTCTTTGCTAAGTTTCCACAACGAAAAGACAAGACTATAAATTATAAACGTTATGTCGATGACATCTTGCTACTGTTAGAGGGTGACGAGAATGAGGTTACCGCATTTGCTCAAGCCATAGGCAGCATGCACCAAAAAATAGCTTTTACTACAGACGTAGAAGAAGCGAGCTCCATTACCTATTTAGACCTTACTATTAAGAAAGTTGATAACAGACATAAATTTTCGATTTTCAGAAAGCTTACATATACAGATACTGTTATCGGTGCCAGGTCATGCCATCCGCCACGATATACACTCCTGGAAATGGAAAAAAGAACACATTGACACCGGTGTGTCAGACCCACCATACTTGCTCCGGACACTGCGAGAGGGCTGTACAAGCAATGATCACACGCACGGCACAGCGGACACACCAGGAACCGCGGTGTTGGCCGTCGAATGGCGCTAGCTGCGCAGCATTTGTGCACCGCCGCCGTCAGTGTCAGCCAGTTTGCCGTGGCATACGGAGCTCCATCGCAGTCTTTAACACTGGTAGCATGCCGCGACAGCGTGGACGTGAACCATATGTGCAGTTGACGGACTTTGAGCGAGGGCGTATAGTGGGCATGCGGGAGGCCGGGTGGACGTACCGCCGAATTGCTCAACACGTGGGGCGTGAGGTCTCCACAGTACATCGATGTTGTCGCCAGTGGTCGGCGGAAGGTGCACGTGCCCGTCGACCTGGGACCGGACCGCAGCGACGTACGGATGCACGCCAAGACCGTAGGATCCTACGCAGTGCCGTAGGGGACCGCACCGCCACTTCCCAGCAAATTAGGGACACTGTTGCTCCTGGGGTATCGGCGAGGACCATTCGCAACCGTCTCCATGAAGCTGGGCTACGGTCCCGCACACCGTTAGGCCGTCTTCCGCTCACGCCCCAACATCGTGCAGCCCGCCTCCAGTGGTGTCGCGACAGGCGTGAATGGAGGGACGAATGGAGACGTGTCGTCTTCAGCGATGAGAGTCGCTTCTGCCTTGGTGCCAATGATGGTCGTATGCGTGTTTGGCGCCGTGCAGGTGAGCGCCACAATTAGGACTGCATACGACCGAGGCACACAGGGCCAACACCCGGCATCATGGTGTGGGAAGCGATCTCCTACACTGGCCGTACACCACTGGTGATCGTCGAGGGGACACTGAATAGTGCACGGTACATCCAAACTGTCATCGAACCCATCGTTCTACCATTCCTAGACCGGCAAGGGAACTTGCTGTTCCAACAGGACAATGCACGTCCGCATGTATCCCGTGCCACCCAACGTGCTCTAGAAGGTGTAAGTCAACTACCCTGGCCAGCAAGATCTCCGGATCTGTCCCCCATTGAGCATGTTTGGGACTGGATGAAGCGTCGTCTCACGCGGTCTGCACGTCCAGCACGAACGCTGGTCCAACTGAGGCGCCAGGTGGAAATGGCGTGGCAAGCCGTTCCACAGGACTACATCCAGCATCTCTACGATCGTCTCCATGGGAGAATAGCAGCCTGCATTGCTGTGAAAGGTGGATATACACTGTACTAGTGCCGACATTGTGCATGCTCTGTTGCCTGTGTCTATGTGCATGTGGTTCTGTTAGTGTGATCATGTGATGTATCTGACCCCAGGAATGTGTCAATAAAGTTTCCCCTTCCTGGGACAATGAATTCACGGTGTTCTTATTTCAATTTCCAGGAGTGTAAAAGGGCCTTTTTCACCTCAATGATCCACCACCTCTTTCGATTACCATTGGCCGACAATGAAACACGGCAAGAACTTGGTATCTTAAGGCAAATTGTAGTAGCCAACGGCTTTTCTACAAATGATGTTAAACGCCCGTACTATAGGATAAAAAACGGGAAATAAATAGTAGGAAGACGCACAACTACCCAGAAAAGAGAAGTAATAAAGAAATCTGAAAACTATTCCAATGAAATTTTACGGAAAAGTGTACCAACAAATAGAAAAAACGTTTCAGGAAATCTATCATTAGATGTGGCTTTCAACTTAACAACAATCTGAAACTCCGAGTAAAACATAATTTTGTAATAATTTCGATTAATTTAATGGTTCTGGGGTTTACATGATCGTTTGTAGCAGTTGTGAAAAATTTTATATCGATCAAATTGGTCGTTCTTTTAAAGTAAGGCCGGCCAGAGTGGCCGTGCGGTACTAGGCGCTACAGTGTGGAGCCGAGCGACCGCTACGGTCGCAGGTTCGAATCCTGCCTCGGCCATGGATGTGTGTGATGTCCCTAGGTTAGTTAGGTTTAATTACTTCTAAGTTCTAGGCGACTGATGACCTCAGAAGTTAAGTCACATAGTGCTCAGAGCCATTTGAACCATTTTTTAAAGTAAGATTCAAGGAGCATTTGCAGGCACATAACAAAACTACATTGGGAACGCACTTGGCAGCAACTGGCCACAAGCGAGAGTTGTATGAATATTCAGCACAAGGTGGAAAAGGGGGGTATTCTCAATTTGTAGGAGTAATTAGAGACCTACAAGGGTAAAACAGCATGCGTCAACAAGAGGACTCGGACAGAGCGATTTTGGGCCCAACACCTACTTTGTTTTATTCGATAACATATAGCTATTGTGACTTAATGCTTCGCTCATTTATATCTAGCCTTGTTGCTGATTTATCTCGAGAACAGTATGCATTTGTCGTATTTCCATACATTCGTCACTCTAATCCTGTAACTGATTATATCCTACTTATTCATAGATTGGATGGGCAGACTATATAATCTTATTTATTGACTGTTAATATGTTGTTTAAACCTTTTCTGTGGGAGACGTATTACGATGTACGAAAAGCCCTCTAGCGGTTAAGTTCCTACGATCGCTGTGCGCCTACGTAACATCCTGGCGGCCGAGCCAACAGACGGTGCTGATCATTGATCTGTCTTTTGTTCGATACAGTTATTTTTGTCATATAGACATTTTATCTTTCATAGGTAATTTATAGGTTGCTATAGGCAGCGTATTATGTATATTTTATTTTCGACCATAAATTCACCATAAATGTGTAAAAACCTATTATCTTTATATATTTCCTTTAAATTACTTTATATGTAACTGTATTCGTCTTTTATTTTATCACAATTGGTTTCTATAATAGTTAACAAAATTTAAAAGTCTGTTACATGTATTTTACATACCGTATTTTTATCATATTATGGTTTTTACGTAACTGAAGAATACATCTAAGCCCACACTAGCGATATTTATGAAGCATATAGACAAACATATTTCTGGTAGCTACTGCACTTCAGTGTGTTTTGTACAGCAACACCAGTCGCAAAATGACTGTGTGGACGATGTGGCCTATTTGACACCATATTTTACTTCTACGTGACGATGCTTCGCTGAGTGTATTTGTGTGTTTCGACGATGGCATTATGGCTTTATCACATTAGGACATGGTGTAGAACAGGTATGCTTTACCTTATTTTATCTGTACATTCACAGTTCGTGTGCGAGTATATCGTGATATGAAATACTGTATTCTATATTTTTTATATTGTAGATCTGAAGATGGTAATTACTGACTGAAACCGGTGGTCGTCAAAGTACTTTATATTGTGATCAAAGACTGGAATAAAAAAAGCATTTGACAGTAGCTGGATGACTGTTTCTATGTGCGACTATGTCGCAGCTTGTGAAACTCTCAATATTGTCTGCAATGTTATTAATATACATCATGAACAGCAGGGTTCCGAAACACGTCCTTGGGGCACACCCTCAGCAACTTCTGCATCTGTTGATGCCTCTCAATCCAAGGTACCATGCTGTGTCCTCCTAACCAAAAAAATCCTCAGTCCAGTTACAAATTTCCCATGATACCCGTACTATCGTACTTTTGATAATAAGAGTATATTATGATGATTTGAATTCTTATTATGAATATAAAATAATTTAAAACTGCTGTAGTGTTGTGGGCTGTAGTCTTTAATCCGAAGACTGGTTTAATGCAGCTCTTCACGGAAGTATATCCTGTGTAAGCCTGTTTGTATCAGCATAATTACGACAGTTTTCATTTGTGTGAACCTGGTCAGGCCTTGTTCTCCCGGTAGAATTTTTATCACCCTAACTTTCCTCCTTTATCAAACTAACAATTCCTTATAGCCTCAGGATATGTTCTATGAACCGATCATTTCCTTTAGTCAAGTTAATAGTAAGGATAGAAGCTGAAGCAATGAATCATAATTTGTGCTACGCCAGGACCTGAACTCAGGTCCCTTGCTTACGAGCCATACTTTATATCCTAACCACTACACCACAGCAGCTGTGCAGCCACCAGAGCTAGGCGGTCTACTCAAGTCTGCTGCCCTGCGTAACACAATATTCAATTCGCACCTTGAGCCCATTTTCCCCTTCTTAAATCGTCACTATTACCGACGGTCTGCGACACTGGAGTAGCACCCTAGTTTTGTACGTAATGGGGAAATCCTGCCTGTACTTAAGGCATATGTGATGTATTAATCTAATGGAATTACAGTTTTCTGGAGACATATGAGTCTCAACTTTATCTTCGATAAGGATAGAAGCTGAAGAAATGAATTAAAATGTCGGAGAGTGTCGGCAATATAGACGATTTAAGAAGGGGAAAATAGGCTGAAGGTGTGGACTGAAGTTTGTGTTACGGAGAGCATTCGATTCAGCTTGGCCGTCTAGCTGAGTTACCCACAACGCTACGGTAGTGTAATGGTTAGCACGGGTGCCTAATAAACAGGCGACAAGCCGTCGTGAAAATTTAAATTCATTGCTTCAGGATTTAGAAGACCGTTCGACGAGGTCAATGGATACGGCGGATGAACTCACGTTGAAAGAGTATAGCAAATGAAATCCGCCACCATTATATTTCCGAAGCCATCAGGGCCTTCGCTTTCAATGACTTCGAGGAATCACGGGAAACATAAATCAGCAGAGACGAACAGGAATTTGAACCCCGCTCCTTCCGAGTACGAGTACAGTGTCTTAGCTATTGCACTACCTTACTCATTACTTACCATCAAGCATGCAGCTGAAAACATCCCCATCTGAACTAGTTTTCATTGCTTCTCCAGCTCTTCTTACCAATTCCAGCACTTCTTCTACTGCTTCTTCAACCATAAGGCTCTTTCGATTTAATTCCTGTATAAACATAAGTACCCAATGTGAAACTGGGAACATATAACTCAGAGAATGGATCAAAATTTATTTCACACAGAGTCGTAAAATGTCGGAGCAATTTCAACTCACAATAGCCGCATTTCGACAGATATCCTCTGTCTGCTGTAGAAACTCTTCCACACTCCAAGGCTCGTCTTGAGGTAAAGCGTGGAGACACACTTTCTGCATGCTAGCTAAGACTTTTAATATTCGGTTTGAGTAAACGTCGTTGACCCTGAAATCAAAGAAAGTAAAATAAGGTAGAAAAAAATATATAATCCCAGAACTAGAAAATATCTTTTAAATGCCATCGTGTTTTCATTACAATAGGCCTGTGAGTACATTTACTGTAGTAATAGAGAAATATGGACCGACTAAATAATGTGTACCCTTTATCCTTGCAATTTATTCAGTATATTAGATGTAATTACTGACTTCTACTATGATGCACTTTCGCAACTGCAGGAGGCATATCAACCGTCCGTAGAGGTTTCATTGTCCTTGTAAAATGAAGACCGTATATTATCTCTTTTTCTATTCAATAATTGCCTTCCCTTCTGTCTCAGACTTTGTGATATTTGCCTAATATTACCTAGCAATGGTCATAATAATGTACCAACCGCTCTAGCTCATCTTCGTATTTTTCCTGTACTTCATGTATTGCAGATAAGACAGGCCAATTTGCAATTCGCTAAACAAAGCAAACGAAGTTAACGCATACTAGAGCTGCATGACGCGAGATGCATACCGTATTCTGAAGACGGAGGGGAAAGACTCCGATACGCACTCGGTAACCCAGAAGCAATCGTCTGCAATGTGGAAGAGGGCATCCCAGGAGCAATGGAAAGCAAGGTCACCTGCAGATTGTCACTCACGTCAGCGTCAACGAAAATCTGCTACTAGGATCCAATAACGCTATCAATGCCTTCGGATGACTAGCGGGAGTGCTGAAGACAGACAGCGTCTCTCAAAAAAAAATGGCTCTGAGCACTATGGGACTCAACTGCTGTGGTCATAAGTCCCCTAGAACTTAGAACTACTTAAACCTAACTAACCTAAGGACAGCACACAACACCCAGCCATCACGAGGCAGAGAAAATCCCTGACCCCGCCGGGAATCGAACCCGGGAACCCGGGCGTGGGAAGCGAGAACGCTACCGCACGACCACGAGATGCGGGCAGCGTCTCTCATAAATTCCCAGTACAGTAGGTGATATTAATGCACTATTTCCGAGGACTAATAGGATAATTTGGTGTGAGGCCGAATGGAGGACCTAGACAGAGAGCTTATAACATTACCGTCTGCTACTGCTATACCATAACCTTAAAGTAGGAGGCAGGTCGTGAAATATAACTATCTAGTTAAAACAATTATGGTGTAAAGCAACAGAGCAGTGTTACCCTCTGAGAGGAATTTTGTTGTGTTGACCGAGTTGTACCTAACGGGGGTGGCTTATCGGAAATGAAAGTCAGAATTGCGTAAATATTTGAACAGTAACAAACAAAATTTTTGCCTATCTGCACTGCTTAACGGGTAAAGAAAACGGTCGCCAGCCTAATTAGGCAAGAGAATGATTAACATTATTGTTCAAGAAAATAGTTATTAGTAACTTTAACGGATAAACACCACCTGTACTTTGTCATACGCGAGTGCAATGAACTCTGACACATACCTATGTTTACGGTAAGATTGAAGCTAACAGCTAGAACAGCACAAACTATTGGCAAAAATATAACAGATACCGAAACACACTGTTACTTTCAGGGCTTGTTCAAACTGAATGGTCTATATAACATTACTATTAACATTCACTACTAGATCATAAATTGGACATAGGTTAAGTCTCTCTCAGTTAAATACTTTACTATTTAAAATGAGAGTTAATTGGAATCCACTAACCGGTTGCTTGTCACTATCTTCTGACTAAAGGAATTATGGTTTTCATAAATAGTGGTTTTCCCGTTACTTGTTACCTAGCATTAGCACAATAGACATCTGTGGATCCTGTTATACTATTAATATGCACTTCCAATACACATGAGAGACAAACACTCAGCAATCATGAACATATAATTTTCTACTATTGCAGTTTTCCACTTTTACTACAGTGAAACACAATGTTGACGAATTTGCAAGAAACTGACTCACCTTTTAAAATTTACTACAGGTAGCACTATGACCATTAACTAAGCAAAACTTTATAAGCCTCAATTTTAAGAACTTTAATTTATAAAATAAACATCAAATTGTCTTTATTACCACAGTCTTCTACTTTCAAGTAAATAATTAAATAGGTGACTTTGAAACTTCACTAAACTACATTTACTGCCTCCCACAATTTCACTGAATCTACAGTAAGTCTGAATATTCTCTTCTCATCAAAGATCAAGCAACATTATGTAATTAACTGTCTAACTTTGAGGCTTTCATTTTTTTTACAAAATAGGACACTCGGTAGTCATAGTTCAAATGGAGAGGAACGTGAGAGGTGTTGTGATAGGGAAAAAATCAAGGTAGGTACATAAATTCAGTTATAAGTTCCTTATATTTGTGCACACTAAATCGCCCAATAAGCTGATCCTTCACTGTACATTATTATAGTACTCCTTTACAGTGATTGCGCAATGTGGTGGCAACTGCATGTTGGTAGGCGGATTTGCAGACAGAATTGCTGGACTGAATACCAATTCCAGAATCGTTCCAGCTATTTATCCATCCATCCGAGGCATTGGAAAGTAGCAGAGAAAGCCCCTCTCGGAACCAGCACAATATGCAACTTTTACAGGGCAGTGCACAGTTTGGTAGCTCGTCCCCGACTGACTCTTGTTTCCACCTTTTCTACCTAGGCCAACCACAATTTGCGCGCGTTACACAGTTCCGTTCCCGAGGGTAACCACACCACCTTTTACATACAGGATGACTAAGAACCGTAAGTGAGGATCAGCAGTTTACATAACAGCAAACAAACGCAATAAATAAAACAGAACATTTGCACATATTGACATTTCCAAAAAAATTATTCACACAGAGATTACAATTATATACATTAAGTTCCGTTCCCTCTAAATAGGACAAAGAATTTAAATGACAGATATACTACATTGCATAGAATCAAACCACGACATCAAAGTTTTAACAAAGAAAGGAGTATACAGTTTTATGTTATCGATTCAAACACATTTACAGATACTCAATGTTATAACATTAAACCAAAGCTAAAAGCAAAATAAATCTGTACAGCACTAGAGCTATGGTGTTACAAGCTCTTTTCCCTTTACAAGTTGGAGAATTTCAGAAAATTTACCCTGAGAAAGTCATGAGTGCACTATATACCGCGTTTCAGCTAACCTGTTCAGCTAAGATATTTTGTGAACTGTTTAAGATATCGTATTTCTCGTTTAACTGAGATGATTTTTTAAAAAGTCCCCATTAAATGACATTTAGTCTTCTTTCATCTTCGTTTTCTTATTTTTCTTCTCATCGTATATGTCTAGTAAAGAGCCCGTGTTTTCTAGAATTGGCAAATATCTCTTTATTCAACTGTGTGGCGGCGACCCTTCTTGAGGGAGGGAATTCGTGTGCGCCATCCGCCTTTGAATCCTGTAAACTTTGTTCTATATGTTATCGTATTTAACCGTTTGTGTATGGTTTTACCTGAAGTTGAATTTGACGAATACCCAGCAGATTGCTGAACGAGGGTAGAAAATCGCGTAAAAACCGCAATCAGACTGGCCCGTATATCAGCACGCGCTCGTTAATCCGCCGCGCTAACTCTCTCCAGAGACCTCCCTGGCTCACAAGCTAGCGCTCTGCATATAACACTGTACTAGCCGATGTGTAATCTCTTTTCCTTCCTATAGTAATTATTAGATTGGTGCATAAGTTCGTAGCGTTTTTGGTTCGCATGTTGGTGCTATGTTTGCCATGAGTTTATATATAGATTGTCATTTTTAATTGTAGTTAACTGTTGCTATTTGAGTTTACATACTGTCATTTTGTCATTTGAATATAGTGGAGCTGTGGACCCTAGAAAACGGAGTGCCAAGTGGTGAAATCGGAACGTTTACGACACGTTCTTTTGTTTGCGTTCAATAGAGGGGTGACAGCAACGGAGGCAGCCGAAAACATTTGCGCCATGTAAGGTGATAATGCCATTCGACAGAACACGGCAAGAAAGTGGTTTTCTGGTATTGGGACAACCATTTTGACGTAAGTGACTCTCTACTTTTAAGAAGACCTTCGAAGTTTGATTAGGGTCGTTTAAATGCATTAATCCACAATTATCGACGTCAGTGTACTCGAGAACTGGCAAATGTGATGACATGTGATCATTCCACCATAGTGCGACATTTGCGTGCAGTGGGGAAGGTTCAAAAATCGAGTGTATGGAGACCGCATGGTCTAAGCCAATATCACAAAAATCAGCGGGTGGCCATATGTGCAGCTCTGCTTACTCGTCATCAATTGGCTCGTGAAGAACACCGACTATTCCTATCCTGTATCGTTACTGCTTACGAGAAATGGTGCCGGCCAGAGTGGCCGAGCGGTTCTAGCCGCTACAGTATGGAGCCGTGCGACCGCTCCGGTCGCAGGTTCGAATCCTGCCTCGGGCATGGATGTCTGTCCTGTCCTTAGGTTAGTTAGGTTTAAGTAGTTCTAAGTCCTAGGGGACTGATGACCACAGTAGTTAAGTCCCATAGTGCTCAGAGCCATTTGAACCATTACGAGAAATGGTGTCTTAATGATAACGTGAGGCAAATAAAGGACTGGTTAACTCGAAACAAAGCAATAATTCCCAGTAAAAAGACTTGCGAACATCCACAAAAGAAAATTTAAGCATCTCGTGGAACAGCGACGATGTGGTGTACTACAAATTGCTTCCCTGAGCTGTAGCCATCACTGATGACCCTGCAGACGCAATCCAAGAACAATACCAGATAGACTGCGTGAAGTGATGCTCCTTCACGATAGCGCCCGTCCGCACTCTAGCAGATTAACAAAAAACAGAATACAGGAGTAGGGTTTGGAAGCCATTCCACACCCACTTTATTCACCTGATCTTACCCCGTCAGATTTTCATTTTTTCCACTCGCTATCGAACAACTTTGAAGGAACTTCCTTTCTGGATATGCGCTCCGAACATATCTCGATGAGTTGTTAGCCTCAAAACCATATGACTTCTATAATCGTGGAATCAAAAAGTAACCCCTGCGTAGGCAGCCTGTTGTAAATAGTGAATGAGAATATATTATTGATGACTGAGGTCTCTATTATGTGTATCTGTTGGGTTTATTGAACTTATGGAGAAACGCTACGAACTTAGGCACCAACCCAATATATATATATATATATATATATATATATATATATATATATATATATATATATATATATATATATATACACTCCTGGAAATTGAAATAAGAACACCGTGAATTCATTGTCCCAGGAAGGGGAAACTTTATTGACACATTCCTGGGATCAGATACATCACATGATCACACTGACAGAACCACAGGCACATAGACACAGGCAACAGAGCAGGTACAATGTCGGCACTAGTACAGTGTATATCCACCTTTCGCAGCAATGCAGGCTGCTATTCTCCCATGGAGACGATCGTAGAGATGCTGGTTGTAGTCCTGTGGAACGGCTTGTCATGCCATTTCCACCTGGCGCCTCAGTTGGACCAGCGTTCGTGCTGGACGTGCAGACCGCGTGAGACGACGCTTCATCCAGTCCCAAACATGCTCAATGGGGGACAGATCCGGAGATCTTGCTGGCCAGGGTAGTTGACTTACACCTTCTAGAGCACGTTGGGTGGCACGGTATACATGCGGACGTGCATTGTCCTGTTGGAACAGAAAGTTCCCTTGCCGGTCTAGGAATGGTAGAACGATGGGTTCGATGACGGTTTAGACGTACCGTGCACTATTCAGTGTCCCCTCGACGATCACCAGTAGTGTACGGCCAGTGTAGGAGATCGCTCCCCACACCATGATGCCGGGTGTTGGCCCTGTGTGCCTCGGTCGTATGCAGTCCTGATTGTGGCGCTCACCTGCACGGCGCCAAACACGCATACGACCATCATTGGCACCAAGGCAGAAGCGACTCTCATCGCTGAAGACGACACGTCTCCATTCGTCCCTCCATTCACGCTTGTCGCGACACCACTGGAGGCGGGCTGCACGATGTTGGGGCGTGAGCGGAAGACGGCCTAACGGTGTGCGGGACCGTAGCCCAGCTTCATGGAGACGGTTGCGAATGGTCCTCGCCGATACCCCAGGAGCAACAGTGTCCCTAATTTGCTGGGAAGTGGCGGTGCGGTCCCCTACGGCACTGCGTAGGATCCTACGGTCTTGGCGTGCATCCGTGTGTCGCTGCGGTCCGGTCCCAGGTCGACGGGCACGTGCACCTTCCGCCGACCACTGGCGACAACATCGATGTACTGTGGAGACCTCACGCCCCACGTGTTGAGCAATTCGGCGGTACGTCCACCCGGCCTCCCGCATGCCCACTATACGCCCTCGCTCAAAGTCCGTCAACTGCACATACGGTTCACGTCCACGCTGTCGCGGCATGCTACCAGTGTTAAAGACTGCGATAGTGCTCCGTATGCCACGGCAAACTGGCTGACAATGGCGGCGGCGGTGCACAAATGCTGCGCAGCTAGCGCCATTCGACGGCCAACACCGCAGTTCCTGGTGTGTCCGCTGTGCCGTGCGTGTGATCATTGCTTGTACAGCCCTCTCGCCGTGTCCGGAGCAAGTATGGTGGGTCTGGCACACCGGTGTCAATGTGTTCTTTTTTCCATTTCCAGGAGTGTATATATATATAAGTTTGCTTCTTGAAATAGAATCATAGTAATTTCTGCTGCTTGTATTGTTGTTATAAAAGAGACAAATTCAACAACGTTTCACTCTTCAATATCCGATTAGTATTTTGGGAGAAATTACATAATTTAGAACTTAGGATATACCTGTTTTAGACATAAAACCGACTGCTATCTTATGCAGAAATTCGTTTTGTTATTCTTAACTTTCGCGTCAGGCTGATGGGACGCTCGATGCAGATAAGAGAGTCTACTTACAAAAGCGGAATAATGGAGAAAGGTTTAATTTAAAGCTGATACTAATCACACTTGGTTACATGTGATTGGACTGACACAACAACTGGAAGCAAATGACGTGACACTGAAGGATGATTCACCAGATAACTAGGTGATAGTTCAGCTATCTTTTCTACCAGAATCTTGAAGGAAATGTACATGTCAAAAATTGAATAAAAAATGGAACTGAGGTATAACGATTGTTAAATAATAATTTAACATCATTAGTTTAGTGATAAGATAAAACACTGAAACTGTTCTGTTTCAGTAGCGTTGTCTGTTCACAGTTCAGAGCATGCTTACTGCTGTATCCCCGGACCTGTTGCCTGCGACTAGAGCTACTCAGCAGCGCAGCCAAGACCAGTGGGTTGCCATACTACAGATACACATCTGATGGCAGGCATAGCTTTTCAATCAAAACATTGTCTAGTGTGCGTTGAATGTAAATTTATATCTACATCTACATGGATACTCTGCAAATAACATTTAAGTGCCTGGCAAAGGCCGGCCGGAATGGCCGAGCGGTTCTAGGCGCTTCAGTCTGGAACCGCGCGACCGCTACGGTCGCAGGTTCGAATTCTGCCTCGGGCATGGATGTGTGTAATGTCCTTAGGTTAGTTAGGTTTAAGTAGTTCTAAGTTCTAGGCGACTGATGACCTCAGCTGTTAAGTCCCATAGTACTCAGAGCCATTTGAACCATTTTTGCCTGGCAGAGGGCGTACACTAAAGTTGTAAAAATACTGTAGGTTATTTCGGACTACCATAACTGAGTGTAGACTACGGTAGTTTTTCTAATAGCTTTGGTCAGTTTAGGTCGTTCCTGCCTTACCTGTACGTTAGATATGTTGCATATCTGTCGGACGTTACCTCATAACGAGAGCCTTTTTACGTACGTGATCACTATCTCACTAGACTCCCCTAGAAACCAGAAGCGGTGAACTGTCTATAAACTGATTGAGGACATATAAAGGGCGACATAACCTATGGAACATTTTTGTTCTACGTCATTATCCTCCTGTCTCTACTTAAAAATAAACAATAGTTACAGCAAAATCGAAACTGTAAATGTTTCTAATTCACATTTTATTAGAAAAAGTGTTGAATTGTAATGTGAAACAGAAGGGTGTTGCAGTAAAAATAAAGAAAACATTGCAGATTTATAATGCAGTGCTAGAAACAGCAATTTCCTAAATAAAAAGTAAAATAGAAGAACATAACACTGAAACGTATCAAACATCGCTTCTGTATTTCGTCGAGCTTATACAGGGTGTTTGGAACTTCCCGTTACAAATTTCTGGGACTTATAGAGAGGAGTGAGTACGTGATACTTTGAACAGGAACACAGTTCAGACGTTTAAATCATCCCCTACTGCTTGAGGAATTGGATTAGGCGTGACCTAGTACAATTATTAGGTAATAATTCGAAAGGAAACATAACGAAACATCCATTTATCACTTAAGCTCATTTGTTTGCGCTAACACTTGAACATTGTATGTTTACATTATTTCAGAACAAAAAAGAACCCAGCATAATGTATGTACAAAACAGTACCGATGCACTACGACAGCAACTCGATGTAACGACCACCAACGCTTTTACAGATATTGTACCTTCGAAGTATGTTCTGGTACACTCTTTCCATCCCACCTGGTCTCTCTTCAGTTTCTAGTGTCACGGCGAGAACTCGTGCCAGCAGATCTTCCTCTATCTGTACAGGGGTCTCGTAAATTAAACTTTGCGTACGACACCACAAGAAATCCGGCGATCGTGGCGGCCACGCGGTTGGACCATCTCAGCCTTTCCATCTTTCACCGCATCGCCTATTGAGATATCTCCGAACCGCACGTGTGAAGTGTGGTGGTGCACCATCATATTGAAACTACATTTGCTGACGGACATTAAGTGGCACAGCTTCCAAGAACGGGTCCAATACACGTCATCCCGCCTACTCTGTTGCATACCAGAACAAGCAATTTTGAGACTTTTCTCTTTCCCTCACCAAACTTGGACGCGTTACAAATCTGGATTGAATCCGCGTAGAACGGAAACGATATTTTTCCCGAAATGAGTTCCTATTCAAAATATTATGGACTCAGTCCTTTCTACAAATCCCAGAAGTTTGTAACGGGAATTTCCGAACATCTTGTACAAAACATACGTCTGTTATTCATAGATAAGTTTCTCATTTATAACTAGTAAGAGGAAACTCTTACCTCATGATGAAGAACGTTCTATTGAGCGCAGAATAACAATAATAATTATATTGATTCTTTTTATGTTTGTGTATGTAAACTGTACTTGCATCAAAAGTAATTGATTTAGTTACGTAAAAGAAAATACACAATGGACAAACACTGAATGACGAGCAGTTCAGATAATGCGGAAAAAAGAAGTAAAAAACAAGAACAAAAAGAAGTCGTTAGCTGGCAGTTTCTCTCTTACACATTCATTTATGTCTCTTTCCCTACCAATGCTACGAATATTACCGGTAATTCTACTGTTTAGTACGTCATTTATGTACTACACCATAACTACCGAACCCGAGTATTGGTATAGTTCAACTGTAGAGCACACACACTGACCAGTTTGCAAACTAGCGTACAGAGAACTGCACGGAAACAATCGACGCCAACATCGCCAACCTGTGCAGCTCCGATAACTGCCTGTGGCGCAGCATTCGCGGCACTACCGTATCTGCACAGATAGCATATTCACCGAGCACAAAGCAAGTATCCGCCCACAGGGCGCGTTACTTAAGAGCAAGCAGTGCTATTGATGGAACGCAATTGATAGAGCCCGCTCCTCAGTGTCCACAGCTTCAACTGCGGCAACAACCACGGACGGTCTACACAGCAGCACAGCTCGCCAACATTCACTACTGGGACCATCTCCTCCACCTACCATGGCATCATCTGGACACTGTGCTCATCGGACGGTATAAACCGGTTGAATTAGACTTCTTGCTTGTGTTAAGTAATCGCCTTTAACTACAAATGTCCGACTGCATTAAGAATAACTTAAGTCTTCACTATATTCCACATAATCGTCTTGAGAGGTTTAGCAACAGTTTAGGTAATTCTCATTTGTTATTCTATCTCAGTGGCACATTTTTAATTAGATTACATGTTTCGATCATTCTGGATATCTTCAGATCTAAGTAGTAGCGTCATCAGCCCGTCTTGTCTACTCAGAACAACATATCAGAATATTGTCAAGATACTCTGACATGTGCTTCTGGGAAGACAAGATGGGTTTGCTGACACATTACGAGGGTCGTTCATTACAAGGTGCATTCAAGTTCTAAGGCCTCCGATTTTTTTTCTCCGGACTGGAAAGAGTTAGAAACATGCGCATTGTTTTAAAATGAGGCCGCATTCATTGTCAATACGTCCCATAGATGGCAGCACCGTACGGCAGATGGAATTTTACCGCCAGAGGCGAGAATGAGAACTGTTTTAAATACTTAAAATGGCGACGTTTTCCTTACTTGAACAGCGTGCAATCATTTGTTTTCTGAATTTGCGTGGTGTGAAACCAATTGAAATTCATCGACAGTTGAAGGAGACATGTGATGATGGAGTTATGGATGTGTCGAAAGCCGGCCGCGGTGGCCGTGCGGTTCTGGCGCTGCAGTCCGGAACCGCGGGACTGCTACGGTCGCAGGTTCGAATCCTGCCTCGGGCATGGGTGTGTGTCATGTCCTTCGGTTAGTTAGGTTTAAGTAGTTCTAAGTTCTAGGGGACTTATGACCTACGATGTAGGGTCCCATAGTGCTCAGAGCCATTTGAACCATTTTTTTGTGTCGAAAGTGCGTTCGTGGGTGCGACAGTTTAATGAAGGCAGAACATCGTGTGACAACATACCGAAACAACCTCGGGCTCGCACAAGCCGGTCTGACGACATGATCGAGAAAGTGGAGAGAATTGTTTTGGGGGATTGTCGAATGACTGTTGAACAGATCACCTCCAGAGTTGGCATTTCTGTGGGTTCTGTGCACACAATCCTGCATGACGACCTGAAAATGCGAAAAGCTTCATCCAGGTGGGTGCCACGAATGCTGACGGACGACCACATGGCTGCCCGTGTGGCATGTTGCCAAGCAATGTTGACGCGCAACGACAGCATGAATGGGACTTTCTTTTCGTCAGTTGTGACAATGGATGAGACGTGGATGCCATTTTTCAATCTAGAAACAAAGCGCCAGTCAGCTCAATGGAAGCACACAGATTCACCGCCACCAAAAAAATTTCGGGTAACCGCCAGTGCTGAAAAAATGATGGTGTCCATGTTCTGGGACAGCGAAGGCGTAATCCTTACCCATTGCGTTCCAAAGGGCACTACGGGAACAGGTGCATCCTACGAAAATGTTTTGAAGAACAAATTCCTTCCTGCACTGCAACAAAAACGTCCGGGAAGGGCTGCGCGTGTGCTGTTTCACCAAGACAACGCACCCGCACATCGAGCTAACGTTACGCAACAGTTTCTTCGTGATAACAACTTTAAAGTGATTCCTCATGCTCCCTACTCACCTGACCTGGCTCCTAGTGACTTTTGGCTTTTTCCAACAGTGAAAGACACTCTCCGTGGCCGCACATTCACCAGCCGTGCTGCTATTACCTCAGCGATTTTCCAGTGGTCAATACAGACTCCTAAAGAAGCCTTCGCCGCTGCCATGGAATCATGGCGTCAGCGTTGTGAAAAATGTGTACGTCTGTAGGGCGATTACGTCGAGAAGTAACGCCAGTTTCATCGATTTCGGGTGAGTAGTTAATTAGAAAAAAAATCGGAGGCCTTAAACATGAATGCACCTCGTAGATAGTGCCCCACTGTTTTAAAAAGCCGTTAATGTACATAGACAAACGTCCTTGCTGGTGCTTCACATTTGATGTTTTTCTGTGCGCGGGTGAAATTTCGAACCGTTCTGGCAGATGGCAGAGCCGTAATACAGCGTCGAAGTGGCGTCTACGTACGACTAATGTTACAAGCAGCGTGCTGTTATTGAATTCTTGTAGAAAACGAAACCTTGGTGAACATCCGTAAACGTTTGTGTGCACTGTATGGCGCTGATGCCGTTGATAGGAGTACAGTTGGGCCATGGGTAAAGAATGTTACAACCTCAGGAAATGCAGAAACATAGCTCCATGGTCAGCCACGTTCGGGACGTCCTGTCATAGTTACTACTTCAGACATGCTGAATTGTGCGCATGCCATTATTCGTGCCGACCGGGCATCACAACTCGACAACTGGCTCTACAGTTGTCGGTCAGCAGTGGCAGTGCGTCTGCAATGATCGAGAATCTCGTATATTCATAGAAGTTCTCACGATGAGTTCCACGAATGCTCATAGCGGACTACAAGATTCAAAGAAAGGCCATTTCATCTGCATTATTGGAGCGTTTTAAGACCAACGGAGAGGCCTTTCTGTCACGGATCGTTGTGGGAGACGAAAGCTGGGGGCACCACTTTGTGCTGGAAACAAAAAGGCAGTCCATGGAGTGGCATCATCCACATTCACCACAAAAGAAGACATTCAAGACAACCCCTTCTGCTGGAAAAGTCATGGTGACAGTCTTCTGGGATTGTGACGGCGTCATTCTTATGGATGTGATGGGGTCAACCATAAATTCCGAGGCATACGTGAAGTCTCTGAATAAACTCAAGAACCGTTTCCGACGTGTTCTATCGGACAAGAATCCAGGAGAAATTTTGCTCAAACACGATAATGCACGCCCAAACTAAAGTCTGAGAACACCGAAACACATCGCCAAATTGGGTTGGACATCACTGTCTCATCCACCCTACAGTCCAGACCTGGCACCCTCCGACGTCCATCTCTTTGGGCCGTTGAAAGATTCTCTACAGGGAACACACCATTAATAGGACAACAGCATTTACGAGCAGGGAATACTTGCTCTCCCACAACGTTGGCGTACGGTCATAGAATGTGATGGAGAAAAATGGTTCAAATGGCTTTGAGCACTATGGGACTTAACATCTATGGTCATCAGTCCCCTAGAACTTAGAGCTACTTAAATCTAACTAACCTAATGACATCACACAACATCCAGTCATCACGAGGCAGAGAAAATCCCTGACCTCGCCGGGAATCGAACCCGGGAACCCGGGCGCGGGAAGCGAGAACGCTACCGCACGACACGAGCTGCGAACTGTGATGGAGAATACGTAGAAAAATAGGACATGGACAAGACATGTTGATGTGTATTGTCACCAAATTCTGACTCTTAACAATAAATATGATCTGAGAATAAAAATTTGGGGCATCACTTATTGGACGACACTCGTACTTAAATGCGAAGATGATTCAGAGTGATCGAAACATGTAATCTAATTGAAAATGTGCTACTGAAACGGTACAATAAATGAGATAAACTATCATAGTTTAAGTGTTGTTCATTAGGACGTACAAATTACTAACTTCAGTGACACCTTAATTAGGGAGATCGCATATTCTGTCTCTTTCAGACATACCTGAGTATGGAGTAGTGTCCCCGTGGACATTTAGTTCTGAATTTCTTGGTTTGTCTGTGTCAGAAAAAAGTGTTTGTTGTTGCACTAACAGGGATAAATATTTGCGTGTGTGGTCATACTTCGGTCACTACACTCAAAATATGCACGTCACATCGGATGTTACTCCTTTTTTCATTGGTGTCAAGCATCTGGAGGAACACTGAGTTGTAAAATGTGTTTATTTATTATGTACAGTATTTGTACCTATTCGATCCCTATGCTTTCCACTACACCCTTTTGAATGTTTGGGTGAGAGACTGAGTTTGTTCTGAAAGTTCTGCGGGGAACTAGACAGTTAACCACTGTTTATCTGAGCTTTGCCAACCTAACAGTCCTCATTTAGTCGAGTATAGTGGCCAACTAAGGTCAGCTCAGAGGTGTGCCGTCGCCACCAAAAAAAAAAAAAAAGAAAAAAGAAACGTCTAAGCAAAGCAGGTACTGGCACTAAGTAATGGGTCCGTTCTTTCCTCCACCTACCATTAAGGCGTGAACGGTGAAAACTGCGAACAACAAGCACTCTTGTTCCGGAGGCTAGAGTATAAGGCCCGTTTCACACTAGGACACTGGTGACTGTCGCCAGTGACGGTTGAAACGTCCCCTTAGAACAATTTATACACGACTGTGCTTAACCTGACACACAATATTATTTAGCGCAACGCAATCTGACTTTCAAAAATCCCTACAAAAGAATGGCCCTGACTAACATTAACCTATACCTTTCACAAATCATTTACCTCACAAAAATCTTCGTTACTGGAACTACTGCAATACAGCGAGCGCCACTACTGCCAGCTAAATAAAAGATTCAAACTACGGAAGGCACTAACTACTGATAGCAATAGTTAGCAAATGAAAGATTTTAATGGAGAACAAACAATGTATTTACTTTAATATCATCACAAGTCATAATATATGTAATTTCAAAACTCCGCCATCTCTCTCCCCACATCCACCACTGCTGGCGGCTCACCTCTAACTGCGCAACGCTACGCGCTGTTCACATCCAGCTGCTGCTGCCCAACACTACAATGCAAACTACAGAGCGCTACGTAACGTTGCCAATAAGAAAATATAAACAGCCTACTTACATAGCCCCATGCTCCCCACAAAAAATTTTACAAAATATTTTTGGGCAGTGGCCAATAATGATTTGAAAAAATTTTTCATAATTACAATAACAAAGATATCAAATGCACACACTTATCAATACAATGTTGGTCAAAGGCTAAAATTTTCTCACAGTCCATAAAGAATGTCCATATTGTTCATCACACTAAAATTTCAGTGTTTTTTTTTTTTCAAAGTCTGAGCAGTATAAGAGAATGCACATGGAAGTAGTGGATTTCCATGGAGTCTTGAAGAAGCAGTGTTGTCCTTCCACCTGAAAGACAGTGCTGACTCTTGACATGCTGACAGGTACTGGGCCACAACAGAGCAAACCCACAGCAGAATCAGTCGACGTTGTGAAGAATATTGGTAGGTAGGTCATCACAGAGTAGACTCACTGTAGTCCTGGTAGAGATTACGGTATTGATGGGCCACCAGAGGTGCAGACCCACTGTAGTCCTTGTAGAAATAATGGTATTGATGAGTCATCAAAGATGCAGACCCACTGCAGTCCTTGTAGAGATAATGGTATTGGTGGGCCATCAAAGATGCAGACCCACTGTAGTCCTTGTAGAGATGGCCAGCAGCCATCTGTTGTGACTGTGCAGGTGCACAATCACCATTGAAGAGTCTTGCAGATAATATAGCAAGTACATCACCACCACTTGTGCAAACACAAATTTTTTGGAATTGTCCTCAGAATCACCAATGCTGTTATCCAGTCCCTTGCTGAATTATTAACACACGTGCAAACACTAACAGTCCCAACTTCTCACATATTGTCCATATACTATGACCAACAGAAACGTGTGCAGTGAAATGGAACTTACAAGTTACTTAATTAGATGAACTGGTGTCAATTACAATATTATAACATAAGAATACAATTACAAAGATACAAAATACACCATTAAAAACATAATAATACAGATAACGTTTGAGGTAATATGGGCTTTACAAAAGAATTGAACTAACATATACATCAGTGTTACAGGAATTATGTCATGAGTAAATATATAAAAGATCAGAATAATTATTGAAACATCAACTTTACACATGAGCATTAAAACAGAATAGAATAAATAATGTCTAAGCATCTTTACAAGGTAAATAACATATTATTAATGCCAATTATATTTGAGGATAACAGTATTCCTCATCATAGTGAATGTAGCTTAATATTAAAAGAAGAAAAAATTCTATGAAACTACACAGAGACAGGAAGAAAACAAATACACAAGGGTACACAAACACATAGTGGGATAACACAAAAGGAAAGGACAGGGTTTGTTTTACTGCAGTATTTTGCATGGAGATCTCCCTTCGTTCATCATTATTCCCAAAAGTCCTATTTAAGCCTGCTTTCTGTATTCTGTTCACATCCTCTGTCAAAAATAGTTTTTCTCCACTGTACAGTATCCTTTTTTTTGCCCAAACCATTTTCATATAGCTTCTCAATACATTTCTTCCAAGTCATCATAGTTAGTTTCTTATATAGTCTACCCCTCTTAAGCTAACTTAAATCTACTGAGCTCAGATATATATACCAAGGGATGAGGCAATGCAGCATCACATAAAACAATTAATATAAACAGCAATGAAAAAAAACGCAGATTTGCGAAGCAAGCAGCATTAAGAAATTAGCAAAGCAATTCTAATATTACAACTAATCTAAGGCAATATGCAGCAAACAGTAAAAATAAATTAGTAGTAAACTGGCTTAACAGCGTAATACAAAGTCAAATTCAGTAACACTATGCCTGGCAAACAGCAGTAACTTATACCTAAACATGACATAGCTCAAGCAGAAAAAATATTACAGTAAAAACAACAATGCAGTAAAGGGAAATGTCTATTCACATCTTAATGTCTATGTAATTAAACTGGTGCACCACAACAACTTATTGTAAAAAAAATTTTACCATATACTTGAAAAGAAAATTTTGTGTTCAGTTACTGTTACTAGTCCCTTCTTATTGTTCTTTCCTTTCCAAGTGCTCCTTTTTTTAAAGAATGTGGATTACAAAATTATTATTTAATAGATCTGTTGACAGAAAGTGTTCACATTAGCAAATGCATTTTATTTTATAAAACTAATGCTGCAACACAGCTGGAAACCAGATATTAAACAAAATGAGCAATCTCTTAACTACAAAGACAATAGATGTAAAATGTTTCTAATCATTTCATTAGGCATTTTAGTAAATATCATAAATTACGAGCTCCACAGTATGCTTTCAACAAGGAAATGTCAATAGCGAGGATAATGGCATCCCCTTTTTTTTTTTCTACCTGTGCTTCCGGAAAGGCACACCCTAATGGCTTGTTCTCCAGGTGTCTGACACAGCTGTGTGCCGACGACGCACATGCAGGTGGTCACTTAACATTCTTACGGAAATATTTATGACAGCAGTTTCCGCTACAGTGACATTCTCATATACAAAATTTCACGGGTCGAGAATTTGCGTTGCAAATGTGTAGAAACAAAACCCTATAAATATAACAGTGTCCAAAAAAATTTTCGCCGGCATTGTGATACATTCACGCATTTACACACATTTCATAACTCTTAAAGTACGATTCTTGGTTTCCAACAACCTTTTTCACAAGTCAAGAGTCCCTAACTTCTACGGTCACCGGTAATTGTGGTGAACACTCCTGGATCAACGGTGTCCGACACCGCAGGTATTGCCAACTGATTAGTTAGTGAAATGGCCTCTAGCGAAGAGGAACTTTTGTTGGTACTTCTAAGCAGGAGAAGGAGGAGGAAGAGGAAGAGGAGGTTGAGGAAGAGGAGGAGGAGAATGAAGGCAAAACGTTTATTACACGTACATCCACTGCTACATGATTGGCTGGAGAAAGCATTGTTTTATACTCTTTAATTCGTTTGAGGATACATTAACTGTTCAGGGATTGCAGGACATGTCACCTCGTTTAGTCCGCGAAGGAAATATTGCGAATAGTATCAGAGATGACTTTGCAAACTACTTCGTTAGCCCTGAAGGTGAAGTGGCTTGGGAGCTGCAAAAAATGTAATTGCTAGAAATGTTACGTGAACGTTAATGTGGCTAGACCTCAATGTTCGTCTGGCATTGTATTTGTGATGTGCATTGCGCAATTATTACTATGTTAACTGTAAGAAGCCACATTATTCGCTGAAATGAATAGAACTTACAATTACAATTATAGTGTGTCAGGAACTAGTACCTCAATAATATTATAATAAATAAATAAAGTTCATTATTGTAGTAGCCACATATTCGTAAATAATTGTAATTAAGAAAAATATTTGGGCTCCGTTTTTTGGACCATAAGGCGGAACGCCTTAAGACGCAGAACAGAAGGGGGCAAGGGATGCAAATGTGCTTGACGTTTACTACCCTCATAGCCACCACTTTGTTGCTATAGTCATCGTTTCTGATATCCCAGATAGTGGGACGACTTTCTACTTCATTTATAAAATCTTCCGTGTTAATGAAATCTAAACTCATGGCTACAATGTGTATAGTATAATATACACTACTGGCCATTAAAATTGCTACACCAAGAAGAAATGCGGATGATAAACTGGTAGTCATTGAACAAATATATTATACTATAACTGACATGTGATTACATTTTCACGCAATCTGGGTGCATAGATTCTGAGAAATCAGTACCCAGAACAACCACCTATGGCCGTAATAACGACCTTGATACGCCTGAGCATTGAGTCAAACAGAGCTAGGATGGCGTGTACAGCTTCAACACGATACCACAGTTCAAGAAAAGTGACTGGCGTATTGTGACGAGCCAGTTGCTCGGCCACCTTGACCAGACGTTTTCAGTTGGTGAGAGATCTGGAGAATGTGCTGGCCAGGGCAGCAGTCAAACATTTTCTGTACTCAGAAAGGCCCGTACAGGACCTGCAGCAAGCGGTCGCAGCATGCGGTCGTGCATTATCCTGCTGGAATATAGGGTTTCGCAGGGATCGAATGGAGGGTAGAGCCACGGGTCGTAACATATCTGAAATATAACGTCCACTGTTCAAAGTGCTGTCAATGCGAACAAGAGATGACCGAGACGTGTAACCAATGCACCCCATATCATCACGCCGTGTGATATGCCAGTATGGCGATGATGAATACACGCTTCGAATGTGCGTTCACCGCGATGTCGCCAAACACGGATGCGACCATCATGATGCTGTAAACAGAACCTGGATTCATCCGAAAAAATGACGTTTTGCCATTCGTGCACCCAGGTTCGTCGTTGAGTACACCATCGCAGGCGCTCCTGTCTGTGATCCAGCATCAAGCTCGCAGACATGGTCTCCGAGCCGATAGTCCATGCTGCTGCAAACGTTGTCGAACTGTTCGTGCAGATGGTTATTGTCTTGCAAACGTCCCCATCTGTTGACTTAGGGATCGAGACGTGGCTGCACGATCCGTTACAGCCATGCAGACAAGATGCCTGTCATCTCGACTGCTAGTTATACGAGGCCGTTGGGATCCAGCACGGCGTTCCGTATTACTTTCCTGAACCCACCGATTCCATATTCTGCCAACAGTCATTGGATCTCGACCAATGCGAGCAGCAATGTCGCGATACGATAAACCGTAATCGCGATAGGCTACAATCTGACCTTTATCAAAGTTGGAAACGTGATGGTACGCATTTCTCCTCCTTACACGAGGCATCACAAGAACGTTTCACCAGGCAACGCTGGTCAACTGCTGTTTGTGTATGTGAAATCGGTTGGAAACTTTCCTGATGTCAGCACGTTGTAGGTGTCGCCACCGGAGCCAACCTTGTGTGAATGCTCTGAAAAGCTAATCATTTGCGTATCACAACATCTTCTTCCTGTCTGTTAAATTTCACGTCTGTAGCACGTCATCTTCGTGGTGTAGCAATTTTAATGGCCAGTAGTGTACAATGGATGTTTCGCGGCACTGTCTCAGAAATGAATGCATGTCTGTTGGCAAATTTGCAACGCTGTGCCTGTGATCTGTGCCCCAGTGCGAACACTCCAGTTCAAACTAATGCATGTCCGGCGGTGACTGCTGTGAACACAGTGACCGTGTCCGTCAAATGTGGCGAGGGTGAGTCACTGCTGCGTTACAGTGGCCCGGTGAGGCGGTGTAGCGTCCCGGTGTGAGTGCTCCAGTTCAAACGAATGTATCTCTGTCGGTGACCACCGCTGGTGACCGTCACCAGTGTCCCAGTGTGAAACGGGGCTAAGATGATGCTCTTCAGAGGTTACTGTCACAGCTTTGGAGTTAGGTAGGAATACACTGATGGAAAAATACTCGTAAAACCAAAAAAAAAAAAAAAAATGCAAAGTAATGAAATTTCGTGAATACATTTGTCTAGGTAACATATTAACGTAATTAACATTGCAAAATCATAGGCTAATATAAGTGCGAGATAAGTCGTTGCAAATATGAAATACTGGTAAATTAATAACCGGTGTAACCGCCAGAATGTTGAAGGCAAGCATGCAAAGGCGCATGAATTGTGTTGTACAAGTGCTGGATGTTAATTGTGGGATGGAGTTTCATGCTTGTAGCACTTCGTCAATAAGGGGACAGTTAATGCTGTTTGTGGATGACCCTGCGGTTTCGTCCTTTGATGTCTCATATGACAGAGACAGATCAGGTGATAGAGCAGGCCAAGATAACATGTCGACACTCTATAGAGCATGTTGAGTTACGGCAGCGGTAGCGGTATGTGGACGAGCGTTATCCTGTTGGAAAACGCCCCGTGGAACGCTGTCCACCAATGACAGCACAACAGGTCGAACACCACATTTACGTACAAATTTGCAGTCTGGGTGCGTGGCACAGCTACGAAAGTGCTCCTGCTGTCATACGAAATCGCACCCTAGACTATAGCTCAAGGAGTAGGTACGGTGTGTCTAGCGCATGGACAAGTTGGTTGCAGGTGCTCAACTGGCCTCCCCTAACCAACACGCGGGCATCACTAGCACCAAGGCAGAATCACCTTTCATCAGAAAGCAAAACAGACCTCCACCC
Source organism: Schistocerca cancellata (assembly GCF_023864275.1). NCBI lineage: Eukaryota > Metazoa > Arthropoda > Insecta > Orthoptera > Acrididae > Schistocerca > Schistocerca cancellata. The sequence goes on along the minus strand of NC_064629.1, from coordinate 872,124,655 downwards.
TCCCCTCCAATAAGCTTTCGCTTGACACAATTGAAGTCGCAAGTAACAGTTGTTTGGGATGAGTGGATTGCACTCTACAGGGCAGCTGGCTCGGAGATGACTTTGAAGTAACCAATTTGTAACAGTTATTTGTGTCTCTGTGGCGCCAACTGCTGCTTATATTGGTCTTCCGTCTCAGTTCTGTCACGAAGCCGTCCGGAGTCGGTCTTCTTAAGACTGTACAGTCTCATGACCAGTGCTACCAGCAGTCATGTACAATGCTGCTCAAAAGTGTCCCAATGACCTGAATTGATTTTCGCCTGATTCGCATGCAACCCGCATAACGCAGCTGTCTAGCAGGTCCTCTAATCGCTCCTCGGTACAGTCGTTTGACTATTGAAAATGGTTCCAACAAGTCACCGCTAGAAAACACTGCTCTGTATCGCAATAACTCAAGATGTAAAGTAATACCACGATACTAAAAATATCAGGGGACGCCTTATCACAGTTGAGACTGTCCTTAAGGCTTGTAGCCTCACATTTATTACAATAAATGACATGCCTGAAACGTTCCCTCTCTCATTATTACATCAGATAGGTAATGCACGTAGTAAGTTCGTCGTATTCATGATTTCCTCTTCAAAGTAACATACCGTACTTATTATTTAACACAAAACAACATTGAAAATTGAAGTTATTCACGAGCAGATAGTTGAGAATATAAATGAACTTCAAATGACACGACGAACCGTCTCGTTCTGCATATGGATTCAAACCCAGGTCATGCAGACTAAGCAAAGATTTCGTAACTGACCGAAACAAACAGTCATTCCTGACTAGACATACAAAGGCTGATATACCTCAATTTTAGACAGTATCAATTACCAAATATGAACTCTAAATTACATTACGTAAACATTTTTAACGGACGTGAATTCCTACCCAGGTTCTATTGTCCCTGTTAACGAACTACGAGAGATGTTAAATATTGCTTCTTCACAAGTAACTTGCTTGAAATGCCGTAAAGTAACGCTTTGTGTTGGACAGGTTCAAAAATGGCTCTGAGCACTATGGGACTTAACTTCTGAGGTCATCAGTCCCGTAGAAATTAGAACTACTTAAATCTAACTAACCTAAGGACATCACACACATCCATGCCCGAGGCAGGATTCGAACCTGCGACCATAGCGGTCTCGTGGTTCCAGACTGTTGCGCCTAGAACCGCTCGGCCACAGCGGCCGGCTATTGGACAGGGATTCGAACCCAGAACCTAATCGGATTGTTATCGAAGCACAATCAACTGTGACATATCGGATTTGGTCGGCAGTAGCAAGAAGTTTTAACTGAAATGACGAGACAAAACATTAATTTTTTCCTTACCAGGACTCCACCCTGGCACCTATCGCTGTTATATTCTATAGAAAACGAACGTTACATATGAGTTACACCAGCCGCGAAATGCCAGCATGTTTGAACTAGAAATAATATGATGAAGAATTCAGTGCTGAATGGGAATCGAACCCCACACATATCGTTGTTGACTACACACAAAGTGACGTCAGCTACCGAATTTTTCTCCACCAGCAGATCGGAATAACATCCTTGAACTTACAGTGATCTCGCAAATAGTTCTGTGTCTCACTGGGAGTCGAAACCGTCAGATATCGTTGGTGTTGACAACGAAACAAAATACATTAAAAACCAAAATTATTATCCACCAGCAGATAGGTGTTCTATGGTAGAGCTTGATAATAAATAATGAAAACTTTAGTGCCGGTATAGGATTCGAACCCATTCATGTGCAACATGTGGAGATGGTGAGAAATCTGCAGTTTTAAACAAACAACAAATTGTAGTCGACCTGTATTTTCACGAAGGGATCAAATTCCGCATAAAGGGTGGTCTGAGTTGCATTCCCAATTCAGAACCAATTTTATGGACATACAGAAGCTCAAATAAAAGATGGAATAAGTGTCCTGTGACCCTACATAGCGTTTGTTTTGTCACTAAATATAAATAACTAGCATAAGAAATGTTACTGGTCACGGAGTTTCTACATGTCGCCATTCCTGACATTATTATGGTTCAACCTAACGTCTACTTGGTAGAAAAGGAATATCGTGTTTAATGTGAATTTCAGACCACAATGCTATTATACCTTCTTCACTTGGCGTAGCGGGAAGAGAACAGAATCTGTCTCTCCCTATCAAAAATCATCGGCAGAAGCTGGAATCAAACCCAGACCATAAGTCTATGAACCTACCATCAATCCAGCAGACCCCCAAATCCTCTTCTCTGTGACTCATTTTTCTGTCATAACGCCGTTGCGCCACACTGGATGAGAATTCTGACACACAGGCTCCCTGTAGTGGTTTGTAGCATGTTCAGTACATTCATTTACTTGGTTGACCGAATCGTCATGAACTAACTGCCTCGGCTACCCAGTGCATACATTCGACTCTATTTTGTAATCACCGAAATAAAATCACGTAATTGCCACCTGCACATAACTGCCAACAGTTTAGGATGACGAAATTTACATAGGAAGAATTCCTTTCCACTAGAGCTACTCTATTGCGCTATCTGTTTGTTGATAACGTGTTACACTGCAAAAGAAAAGCTGTAACTGTCTGTCTCTCAGAAGTCTAGATCCGGACATATGCATCATCTAACAGCACTGTGGAATGCAGAAGATCTGGAGGAATAGGTGTTAACTTCTGGAGGCGCTGTAGCTATCTGTCAGCTAGTAGCGCAAGGGTAAGTGTTGTGTATTGTAGATAAAATGTTGTGAATTCGCGTGCATTCATTGCTACATTTTTTTAAATGCAATTCTGCTGTGTGCTGAAGTTATCAATCTAATGGAACTTTGAATATAATTTCGTTCACTTCTCAACCCAAAATAGTCGCATGTGGGAAAAATGGCTAACTTCTTCGACATTTTGTTCTTTTCGGGTTGAACAGACGGCCAGGCAGCAGATGCATCTCGAAACTTTTGTATTATGTATGGGGAGAGCGCATCATGCCAAAATACGTCAGAAACGTATTTACTACATTAGCTGTCATGTGGTAGTGGCATTTTATTCTTCTTCAAACCTTGTTTCACAGCTTTAACTCAGCACAAGTTTTCTACATGCCCGTAATCAATAAACTGCATGTGGATTGTCAGACTGTTATAGATAACATCAGAGAACTCGCATATATCGTTGATGATTAATTTCTCTCTCAATTTTACTATTGTTTTAACAACACTAAAAGAAACATTACGAAAATTGTGCACTGTATTATAAGAAATGAAACAAAACTAAACACAATAACCTTATGACAAATGTCTGTTTTAATAAAACTGAGTACCTGTACACAAGCGTGCCTCTATCAGCACGAATTTGTAAAATACTACTTACTTAGATTTCAGTTGGGTCTGTGTTTAATTGGTATGCCGGGTCATACTCAAGAGGTATGCAAATGCGGAATTTCATAAATAAAGTTATTTATTCCTCGAAAGCCAACATTTGCTTGTCAGCAGCAGAAAGAAGCGTTACCTGTTGTACAGTATTGTAAGTTTTGACCACTGCACTCTGAGCTAAAAGTATTTACTTGCGATTTCTTTACCAATGCTTGATTTGACTGCTTGTAGCACTTTCACAGAATGGATAAAAACTGTACAGTTAGCAAGACTGGAACTGCGAACCATAACAGACGCTTTTTTATAGGTCGGCACGTTACCACAGAGCCAGCGAACAGGTATGTGTCTTGGCTTCCTCTTAAAAGGCCAATCAGGGCGAGAACTCGTAAACTGCTATTTACAGGACGAGATTAGTTGCGATTTGCAAGTGCAACGACTCTCGTGGGGTAAAAACCGTAAATTTATAATCTTTTGTTACACCTCAAGCGATAATAACTCAGATTATTCAATGGAAATGGCAGGAAAAAACAAATGAAATTCCAGGCTTAATTCCGTGCACACCAGGAAGTAACTCGTCCGTCACAGAAATGCCAAACATATCTTGCCTTGTTGCCAAATCTCAGTTACAATACCAGCAGGAAGAAGACGAACCGATGTGTTCCTACAGAGGGCTGGGAAGTGACCATAGCTGGCGTCTCAAAGACGCGGCTGCCACGGCCTGGATTACGTAATGCGTCTGATTCGCATTTCTGTAACTAGGTTTAGGGACTGGAGCGTAGTTACTAATAATTCTCAGAACTGACTGCAAACTAAGCATCATAAATCAGTAACTCTCATAGTTGTTTTTATATTTCTTTCGTAAATGTACTGAAAACTAAGAAACTCATTGACGGACGTTTTCGTGCCTGGCCGATAGTCGAGCACAACAAACAAACAAAAATAAAAAACTAATGTGTGTGTGAGTGTGAGTGTGTGTGTGTGTGTGTGTGTGTGAGAGAGAGAGAGAGAGAGAGAGAGAGAGAGAGAGAGAGAGAAGAGAGGGAGATAAATATAACAAAATGAGAGAGTAAAAAATAGTTGTAAAAAAATTGTATCATGGTATGTAAAGAATTCTTTCATTAAAATGACACGTTCCACATCATCACGACACGTCATATTCATGATCTATAGAATAAATAATCTAATCTAATCTAATTATATTGCTGACTAGCCATGAAGAGTCATGAATTACCGAAATTTTCGCCAATATCAGTAACCAAATCTAAACTTGAAATTAATAGACGACAATTTTTGTAATAAACCGGAACGCCTATCAAGACCCTTTCATCCCTGTTAACTGACCACGACAGATGTCTGATATACCTCCATTCAGAAGTAACAAAGTGTGCATGCATTTAAAGATGAAGCGCACCATGTGAAGTTCTGTGATGGAGATTCGAACCCAACACGTAATCGGATTGTTAAGTAAGTAAAATCAAATATTACATATAGGTTTTCCTTACCAGCTACTAGGTGTTTGAATCTAAAATAAGGATATAAATTTTTGTGCCTGAGCGACAATGGAACCGCACGCCTGCCGTCCTTCTTTATCATCCACGAATATAGCTTAAGTATCAATTGCTTACTCACCAACAGTAACATTTGTGCGTGTTTGACCATAAATAACGACACCTATTGCGATTGTTGGCAACACATGAACAGACATTAAAAATGCACGTTAATTTTCACTAGCAACCGTGCTTGAAATGAAATTATGAGTAATTTTGTACTGGATCAGAATTTGGACCCACACACTTACCTTTGGAGGAGACCTAGAGAAGATAGCAGTCTTGGGAAAATGACCGAAATCATTGAAGTATATTGTTCTGAGAGATTCAGATCTTCGAAAGAGGAGATACGAATTCGAATCACAGTCGAGCAACAAATTTTTCAACGTCTCTAGATCAATCAAGTACAAGTAAAATAAGAGCCCTGTTCTTTTAAATGGCTATCGGTTCATCAAATAAAATAAAATTTTCCAATGTAAGTAAGTTTACTGGCAACAGTATTTCTGTTTACCATGACTTCCGCCTATGTCATTTCCCAACGTAAACCGGCATTGCCCAGTTGGTAATGAAGGAACGTGACGTTTAATGCGGATTCTGGATTACAACGTCTTTCTCTTGAGGTTACCAGAGGTAAAGTAAATCTGTTTGTGCCTCTAAAAAGTAAATGCCTGAATCCACGCATTGCACCTGTGATAGTTTGTTCCACCAGACTATTGTGGCCACATTTCCCACCTCCAGGATTGTGGTGTAACGGATTATGTGCTTAGCTTACAAAATTAGTCACAGTGGAAAAAATGCGAGTCTATTAAATGGTTAAGTAGAAGCAAGCTTCTGACACGGATATTATGCTATTCTCATGTCAGCAGGATGTAAAGACTCTTCTAGGCATCGTAACCTCGATGTGAAGTCATTTTGAAATTTTCACTAATTCATCAAATTTCTTAGGTCGATAAAATCCACTGTGAAGTGTGAAGTTACCGGATAATTCGCATATCCCGTCATTATTAATATCATTTTCTTCATATCGCTGCTGGAACACATGTGCTTGAAGATCACTTAATGCCTATTGGTCATTATAGAAGCAGTTGCCCAAGAACAGGTTCTTTCCCTGTCTACGGAATCCTTTTCATGTTAATATCAAACATCGGCAATTGCTCGTAGATCATATTAAAACGAAAGTAATTGATGAAGACGTTACTTGATAACAAACACGCGCTACCTTTCTTCATTTACTTGCGCATAGAAATGGCTGGCGAATACTGCCAAACCAAAAGCCAAGGAATCTTACTGCCTTCCGATATACGTCGCTGTCAGTTCTTCCATATGATTTGGTCGACGTGACCTGTTTCAGGTGTGTATGACAGAGAATGTTTTAGAAAATCGATTGTTTTCCTTTGCAATGAACACAAAGGTTTTCATTATAAACTATGCAAGTTCAAAACTTTCGGAATTTTAGTTCAAATTTAATATTGGCTTCTATAATGTAGGAAAGTATTTCACAGCTACAAAACCCGCATCCGACTCATTGACCTTACACTTAGTCGCTGACCATAAATTCTAGCTCAGAGTGACATCAGTTTAAGTCACCTAATGTAGCTAAGACTGTTTGCCAGTGCTCTTTCTCACCGGAAAATACGCAAATCACTCATTGCGCTCCATACGTACACTGTAACATTAATTTCTGTGTGTAGGCAATCTACATCTACATCTACATGGATACTCTGCAAATCACATTTAAGTCCCTGGCAGAGGGTTCATCGAACCACCACCTTCACAATTCTCTATTACTCCAATCTCGAATAGCGCGCGGTAAAAATGAACACCTATATCTTTCCGTACGAGCTCTGATTTCCCATATTTTATCGTGGTGATCGTTCTTCCATATGTAGGTCGGTGTCAACAAAATATTTTCCCATTCAGAGAAGAAAGTTGGTGATTGGAATTTCGTGAGAAGTTTTCCGTCGCAACGAAAACGCCTTTGTTTTAACGATTTCCAGCCCAAATCCTGTATCATTTCTGTGACACTCTCTCCCATATTTCGCGATAATACAAAACGTGCTGCCTTTCTTTGAACTTTTTCGATGTACTCCGTCAGTCCTATCTGGTAGGGATCCCACACCATGCAGCAGTATTCTGAAAGAGGACGGACAAGCGTAGTGTAGGCAGTCTCCTTAGTAGGTCTATTGCATTTTCTAAGCGTCCTGCCAATAAAGCGCAGTCTTTGGTTAGCCTTCCCCACAACATTTTCTATGTATTCCTTCCAATTTAAATTGTTCGTAATTATAATTCCTAGGTATTTAGTTGACTTTACGGCTTTTAGATTAGACTGATTTATCGTGTAACTGGAGTTTAACGAGTTCCTTTTAGCACTCATGTGGATGACCTCTCACTTTTCGTTATTTAAGGTCAACTGCCACTTTTCGCACCATTCAGATATTTCTTCTAAATCGTTTTGCAGTTTGATTTGATCTTCTGATGAATTTATTAGTCGATAAGCGACAGCGTCATCTGCAGACAACCGAAGACGGCTGCTCAGATTGTCTCCCAAATCGTTTATATAGATAAGGAACAGCAAAGGGCCTGTAACACTACCTTGGGGAACGCCAGAAATCACTTCTGTTTTACTCGATGACTTTTCGTCAGTTACTACGAACTGTGACCTCTCTGACAGGAAATCACAAATCCAGTCACGTACCTGAGACGATATTTCATAAGCACGCAATTTCACTACGAGCCGCTTGTGTGGTACAGTGTGAAAATCCTTCCGGAAACCTACAAATACGGAATCGATCGGAAATCCTTTGTCAATAGCACTCAACACTTCATGTGAATAAAGAGCTAGTTGTGTTTCACAGGAACGATGTTTTCTAAACCCATGTTGACTGTGTGTCAACAGAAATGGGCCTGTAATTTAGTAGATTACTCATACCACCTTTCTTGAATAATGGTGTAACCTGTGCAACTTTCCAGTCTTTGGGTGCGGATCTTTCGTCGAGCGAACGGTTGTATATGATTGTTGAGTATGGAGCTAACGCATCAGCATACTCCGAAAGGAACCTAATTGGTATACAGTCCGGACCAGAAGACTTGCTTTTATTAAGTGATTTAAGTTGCTTCACTACTCTGAGGATATTTACTTCTGCGTTACTCATGTTAGCAGCTGTTCTTGATTCGAAATCTGGAATATTTACTTCATCTTCTTTTGTGAAGGCATTTCTGAAGACTGTGTTTAGTAGCTCTGCTTTGGCAGTACTGTCTTCGATAGTATCTCCACTGCTATCGTCAGAGAAGGCATTGGTTGTTTCTTGCCGCTAACATACTTCACATACTTCACAATCTTGGGGAGTTTGTGTCTGTTTAAATTTGGCATTACTACGGATTGTAAAAGTCAGTGGTGCTCTCTCTTCCACTTCTGTATAGAATATGCCTGACCTAAACGGGCCCTTTATCATTACAGGCCATGGGCAGTGCAACATCATACTGACAACAGTAGTGTGCTTATACTGACAACCTCACTGTTCGTTTTACCTGATTTTGTAACCATTGAAATAAAACAACATGACCTTCCAGTGGGAGATAGTTCGTCCCCCTTTTCCTTCTGTGAAATTTGTCAGCAAGCTTTTTGCCTTACAACCAGCGAAATGCGGCAGAGTACGGCGGGTTAACGATTCACAAACCACGATTTAGTGCCGTTAAGACGATTTCCTTAAACATTGTCGTAGCAGAAGGAATTTAGTTTGTTCTTAAATCGTCTTATGCAGCAACGTTCACAGATATCTCAAATAGGAAAAGCTCTTTATCCAGGTACGAAGGTTGTAAAACAAACTTCCCACAGTTTGTGTCAGGTTGATCTTTTCGTCTGATAGCAATGCGTAAGTGTTTTGTATAAGAGGTATCGCAAGTAGTGTTCCTGTAGCTGTGGGAATCATTGGTTGAAAACGAGTTTAACATCAATGGGTACAGTACTGCTAAATATTCAAAATGATTATCAACCTAAGTCTGAGTTCATCCACAAACTGAGGCGTATTTATTATATTGAAGCTAGACTGTTTATCTTTGTCTTACTTGAGTGGGCATTGGAAGGCGTTTACAAACACGTATACAATACTATGAATACTTCGAACGCTATAGTTAACGTTGCTCTTATAAACTAATTTTGTTTTTTTAATTCTTCTCGGTCTTCAGCATGCAATAGGTCTTGTAGATACAGTCTTGGACAAAAAATTTGACACTTGGTACGCATCCAAATTGATATCTGATAGAGCTGTATTTAGGAACATGAATCAGATATGTTTTCCGGGCTATATATCGGACAACACGTCGGTGCAGGGAGATTTCGTTTGTGTGTGCGCACGGTGCAAGAAATATTTGTGTTTTGCTTGCTTCTGTGATAGGTTTCACCCCACTGAATGCGAACAAGCTCACGACTAGACTGTCAATTATTGGAATTACGCAATAATACACTTGAAAGGTGTATTTTTGCATTATGTATCCCGATGAAAATAACTGTAAATAGATTATATGCCTACTTGTTTATTACTCGGCTACTCGATGCTTTCCTCAAAAAATAAAAAGAGAGAGAGAGAGACAGAGAGAGAAAACAGAAATGTATTTCAAATATCAGGTCGATGACGCCTTGTTCCTCTCGTAATGTAAGGCAAGGATGTGATAGGTAATATCTCATTGTACTAGCGATATGTATGGCTACAGTGGTATTTCTTTTCTCTCTGCAAACAACCAGAACAGAATTCAGCAACAAAGTGGTAAGAACACCTATGCAGTGCGCCAATTAAACACTCAGCCATTCTTGGTTATTCTGTTAATCGTTAACAATTGCCTGTAATGCAGTAAACATCCTTGATTATTGATTGGTTATTACTACAATTGTTATTGTTATTCGTCACCTCACAACAGCTTTCCTCTCACTCATTGCTGCCGATGCACTAACGAATGGATCAGGATGAATGGAATGTGGAATGTTTCGTCAAGGAGAATATACACATTTATCTCAGCGTCTTGTGTTCAGAGTAATATGAAAATCTCAGTAAGAGAAGGCGACAACGTGATGCCGGTGATGCAGGCAAGAATACCCAACTATTTCTGTCGACTCAACACCATGACAACAGATAAATTGGCGTCTCAGCGTATTTTGATTATAATTTGTTAGCCTTCTTGCGACCTCATTCCAATACCTCGTGGGAGTAAGCATAATATTTTGCTTTTTTAACATCGAGCGAGCAATAACACACAAAGATAGTAGATGAAAGGATACAAAGAAACAATCACACTCATGGGTGTGGATCCAGTTCATCATTAGAAGACTTATCAATATGGAAACACTACGAAAGCAATGAATACCCTGGTTAGTATACATTATTTGTATAGATCTGAAGATGAAACAGCGCAGATCTGCACAGTGCCCGTATCTGCACTTTAGTTTCTGTCTTAATGGGCATAATTTTTAGCTTATTCTCCTCTGAATTTTCACATGAATTATGTGGCTCAGAATAATTAGTTAACTGTGCTTCTTATAGCTTCCATTCGCACCATCATTTTCTACATTTTCGTGCGATTCATGAAATTCTACTTGTATGATCACAAGACTGCACATAGATGAAATCGATTTCGAGGTGCAAAGTGTTTGTTATCTTACTTTTCGTGACAGGTGGGCAAAGATGATTTCCAAAGACTTTTTTCTGTCTGAAATAGTCTTTTGTCACAAAGTAACAAGGTCAGTGTTTTATTCGCAGACTTTTGTGGGAAACTGTAATCATGATTGAAGATTATACACCTGAATGTTTGACACAACTGGTAGGAGAAAACGCTGCATATTAACCAAACCCAGCGCCTCCTTTCCATATCCTCCTATGACACGAGCACGGGATTCTCCTCGCATACTGCTACAGAGCTGTTCCTAGCACAGCTGAGAATTGGCAACATCGTCACAAACATTTGGCCGAACTGTGTCAGTGCAGTCACTTCCGCGTATGGTACTGAATTGACTCGCTAAATTCACTTGATATTTCCTTTCCATTTGAATGATTCGTGCTATATAATCCTCATGTAAACTTAGTTACTGAGACAGATAATTCAATTTTTTTGGCTAAAGAAATGATATTCCTCACATAAGTGATAACTTTTATTATCGTTCGCGATGCGTTATGAGGCTGAGCGACCAATACCATGATGAGACTGGCATGCTCGCAGCCGTGTGTCCGTAGCCCCGTGGTACCGCCCGTGTCTCGCGTCGCAACCGCTCCATGATTCGTCAGTTCTAACTGTAGTAGAGGCCAGCGTGTGCGAGCTTTTTTTGTGATTTATTTTATGGAGCTGCGAATTTCCAGAAAAAATTCTGTAATGAAATCGGAAAAAAAACCTTTACACATTAAGTCCAATTGGTAGCTCGACTCAGTAAGTTGTAATGGTCATAGATCTTGGCTTTCTGACTGCCATTCTGCTCCACAATGCAGGGGTTTCTGAAGAAATTCGAATCGACCGTCAACGATACGAACTTCAATATTGTTCATCACTTAAGACTCACATATAAGGGTGATAAGTATGAAGGAAATGAACCTCTTGATTACTATAGCGCCTCTATGCTAAATTTCCACAGTAGCAATTAGGAACTCTCTGCAGACATTTGCCAACAGCGGCTCTAGCAACTTACTTTTTCTCAGGGTAGCTTCAAATATGGGCAATTTTGTCGCCTTAAATCCAATTGAATATTTTAAATATCACATTTGAACAGCATTCACTTCTCCATTAATTAATGTATGGAACTCAAAACAAGCAATTTGCCTGAGTAGCTATAGAGCAGGTTCTGAAAGGTATTGACACAATGTTTCGCATCCATTTACCTTAGGGAATCAAAGAAAGAAACCAAACACATTACATTGCATTAACTCTCTGTGCCTTGACTAACACATATGAATCCACGAGAAAAATAAATTATTTGAATAATCTCCTGTGAAAGGAAAAAGAAAAGGATGTGACGCTTTTATTATAGCCTTCTGGGTCACAAACGATGAAATTAATTCTGTGCCACATTGATGTACTGCATAGTAGTGTAATAAAATACTCATCAAATATAAACGGTTTTGTGCCTCCGTTGCTACCGAGTCTGAAACACAGATCGTAGACAAGGATACACACTCTAGCTTCAATATTATAAATATGCCTCAGTTTGTGGATGAACTCAGACTTAGGTTGGTAATCATTTTGAATATTTACCAGTACTGTACCCATTGGTGTTCAACTCGTTTTCAACCAATGATTCCCACAGCTACAGGAACACTACTTGTGATACCTCTTAGACAAAATACTTACGCAGTGCTATCAGACGAAAAGATCAACCTGACACAAACTATGGGAAGTTTGTTTCACAACCTTCGCAGCTGGATAAAGAGCTTTTCCTATTTGAGATATCTGTGAACGTTCCACATCTACATCTACATCTACATTTATACTCCGCAAGCAACCCAACGGTGTGTGGCAGAGGGCACTTTACGTGCCACTGTCATTACCTCCGTGTCCTGTTCCAGTCGCGTATTGTTTGCGGGAAGAACGACTGCCGGAAAGCATCCGTGTGCGCTCGATTCTCTCTAATTTTACATTCGTGATCTCCTCGGGAGGTATAAGTGGGGGGAAGCAATATATTCGATACCTCATCCAGAAACGCACCCTTTCGAAACCTGGACAGCAAGCTACACCGCGATGCAGAGCGCCTCTCTTGCACAGTCTGCCACTCGAGTTTGCTAAATATGTCCGTAACCCTGTGACGAAACGCACCGCTCTTCTTTGAATATTCTCTATTTCCTCTGTCAACCCGACCTGGTACGGATCCCACACTGATGAGCAATACTCAAGTATAGGTCGAACGAGTGTTTTGTAAGCCACCTCCTTTGTTGATGGACTACATTTTCTGAGGACTGTCCCAATGAATATCAACCTGGCACCCGCCCTACCAACAATTAATTTTATATGATCATTCAACTTCAAATCGTTCCGTACGCATACTCCCAGATATTTTACAGAAGTAACTGCTACCAGTGTTTGTTCCGCTATCATATAATCATACAATAAAGGATCCTTCTTTCTATGTATTTGTCTATGTTAAGGGTCAGCTGCCACTCCCTGCACCAAGTGCCTATCCGCTGCAGAACTTCCTGCATTTTGCTGAAATTTTCTAATGCTGCAACTTCTCTGTATACTACAGCATCATCCGCGAAAAGCCGCATGGAACTTCCTACCCTATCTACTAGATCATTTATATATATTGTGAAAAGCAATGGTCCCATAACATTCCCCTGTGGCACGCCAGAGGTTACTTTAACGTCTATAGACGTCTCTCCATTGAGAACAACATGCTGTGTTCTGTTTGCTAAAAACTCTTCAATCTAGCCACACAGTTGGTCTGATATTCCGTAGGCTCTTACTTTGTTTATCAGGCGACAGTGCGGAACTGTATCGAACGCCTTCCGGAAGTCAAGGAAAATGGCATCTACCTGGGAGCCTGTATCTAAAATTTTCTGGGTCTCATGAACAAATAAAGCGAGTTGGGTCTCACACGTTATTGAATAAGACGATTTAAGAAGAAACTAAATTCCTTCAGCTACGACAATGTTTAAATAAACCGTTGTAATGGCACTAAATCGTGGTTTGTGAATCGTTTACCAGCCGTACTCTGACGCATTGCGCTGGTTGGAAGGCAAAAAGCTGACTGATAAATTTCACAGAAGGAAAAGGGAGACGAAATGTCTCCCACTGAAAGGTCATGTTGTTTTATTTAAATGATTACAAAATCAGGTGAAACGAACAGTGAGGTTGTCAGTATAAGCACATTACTGCTGTCAGTATGTTGTTGCACTGCCCAGGGCCTGTAATGATAAAGGGCCCGTTAAGGTCAGGCATATTCTATACAGAATTGGAAGAGAGAGCACCAGTAAATTCTACAGTCCGTATGCATTGCATACACACAGAAATTACTGGTAAAGTGTACTTACGGAGCCCAATGAGTGAACAGCGTATTTTCCGGTGAGAAAGAGCACTGGCAAACAGTCTTCGCTACATTAGGTTACTTAAACTGGTGTCACTCTGAGCTAGCATTTATGGTCAGCGACTAAGTGTAAGGCCAATGACTCGGATGCGGATTTTGCAACTGTGAAATACTTTCCTACACTACAGAAGCGAATATGAAATTTGAACTAATATTGCGCAAATATTTAACTTGGGTAGCTTATAATGAAAATCTTTCTGTTTATTGCAAAGGAAAACAATTGATTTACTAAAACATTCTCTGTCATACACACTTGAAATAGGTCACGTCGACCAAATTATATGGAAGAACTGACAGTGACGTATATCGGAAGGCAGTAAGATCTCTTGACTTTTGGTTTGGCGCCATTCCTAGGCGCAAGTGAATGAAGAAAGGTAGCGCCTTTTTGTTATCAAGTAAAGTCCTAACCAATTACTTTAGTTTGAATCTAATCTACGAGTGATTGCTGATGTTTGATATTAACATGAAAAGGATTTCGCAGACGGGGAAAGAACCTGTTCTTGGGCTACTACTTCTATAATGACCAATAGGCATTAAATTACCTTCAAGCACATGTGTTCCAGCAGCGGTATGAAGAAAATGATAGTAATAATGACGGTAGTAATCGAATTATCCAACAACTTCACACTTCACAGAGGATTTTCTCGAACTAAGAAATTTGCTGAATTAGTGAATATTTCAAACTGGTTTCACATCGAGGCTATGATGCCTAGAAGAGTCTTCACTTCCTGCTGACATGCGAATAGCATAATTTCCGTTTCAGACGTTTGCTTCTACTTAACCATTTAATAGACCCGCATTTTTTCCACTGTGACTAATTTTGTAAGCTAAGCACATAATCCGTTACAGCACACTCCTGGGGCTGGTAAGTGTGGCCACAATAGTCTGGTGGAACAAACTATCACAGGTGCAATGCGTGGGTTCAGGCATTTACTTTTTAGAGGCACAAACAGATTTACTTTACCTTTGATAACCTCAAGAGAAAGACGTTATAATCCAGAATCCGCATTAAACATCACGTTCCTTCATTACCAACTGGGCAATGCCGGTTTACATTGGGAAATGACATAGGCGGAAGTCATGGTAAACAGAAATACTGTCGCCAGTAAACTTACTTCCATTAGAAAATTTTATATTATTTGATGAACCGATAGCCATTTAAAGGCCGGGGCTCTTATTTTATTTGTACTTGATTGATCTAGAGACGTTGAAAAATTTGTTGCTGGACTGTGATTCGAATTCGTATCTCCTCTTTCGTAGATCTGAATCACTCAGAACCATATAGTTCAATCATTTCGGTCATTTTCCCAAGACTGCTATCTTCTCTAGGTCTCCTCCAAAGGTAAGTATGTGCGTCCAAATTCTGATCCAGTAGAAAATTATTCATAATTTCATTTCAAGCCCGGTTGCTAGTGAAAATTAACGTGCATTTTTAATGTCTGTCCATGTGTTGCCAACAATCGCAATAGGTGTCGTTATTTATGGTCAAACACGCACAAATGTTACTATTGGTGAGTAAGCAATTGATACTTAAGCTATATTCGTAGATGATAAAGGACGGCAGGTGTGCGGTTCCATTGTCGCTCATGCACAAATACTTGTATCCCTATTTTAGATTCAAACACCTAGTAGCTGGTAAGAAAAACCTGTATGTAACATTTGATTTTACTTAGTTAAGAATCCGATTATGTGTTGGGTTCGAATCTCCATCACAGAACTTCACATCATGCGCTTCATCTTTAAATGCATGCGCCGGCATGAGTGGCCGAGCGGTTCTAGGCGTTACAGTCTGGAACCACACGACCGTTACGGTCACAGGTTCGAATCCTGCCGCGGGCATGGATGTGTGGGATATCTTTAGGTTAGTTAGGTTTAAGTAGCTGTAAGTTCTAGGGGACTGATGACCTCAGAAGTTATGTCCCATAGTGCTCAGAGCCATTTTTTAAATGCACGCACACTCTGTTATTTCTGAATGGAGGTATATCAGACATCTTCCGTGGTCAGTTAACAGGGATGGAAGGGTCTTGATAGGAGTCTCGGTTTATCACAAAAACTGTCGTCTTTTAATTTCGAGTTTAGATTTGGTTACTGATATTGGCAAAAATTTGTGTAATTCATGACTCTTCATGGCTAGTCAGCAATATGATTAGATTAGATTAGATTAGATTACATTTGATTAGATTAATACTTGTTCCATAGATCATGAATACGTCATTTCGTAATGATGTGGAACGTGTCATTTTAATGAAAGATTTCTTTACATACCATGATCCAATTTCTTTACAACTATATTTTACTCTCTCATTTTGTTATATTTATCTCTCTCTCTTCTTTCTCTGTCTCTCTCTCTCTCTCTCTCTCTCTCTCTCTCTCTCTCTCTCTCTCTCACACACACACAGACACACACACACACACACACACACACACACACACACACACACAAACACTCACACTGACAGACACAGTCTTTTTTATTTATGTTTGTTAGTTGTGCTCGACTATCGGCCAGGCACGAAAACGTCTGTCAATGAGTTTCTTAGTTTTCAGTACATTTACGAAAGAAATATAAAAATAACTATGAGAGTTACTGATTTATGATGCTTAGTTTGCAGTCAGTTCTGAGAATTATTAGTAACTACGCTCCAGTCCCTAAACCTAGTTACAGAAATGCGAATCAGACGCATTACGTATTCCAGGCCGTGGCAGCCGCGTCTTTGAGACGCCAGCTATGGTCACTTCCCAGACCGCTGTAGGATCACATCGGTTCGTCTTCTTCCTGCCGGTACTGTAACTGAGATTTGGGAACAAGGCAAGGTATGTTTGGCAACTCTGTGACAGACGAGTTACTTCCTGGTGTGCACGGAATTAAGCCTCAAAGTTCACTTGATTTTTCCTGCCATTTCCATTGAATAATCTGAGTTATTATCGCTTGAGTTGCAACAAAAGATTATAAATTTACGGTTTTCAGTTCACGAAAGTCGTTGCACGTGGAAATCGCACAGAATCTCGTCCTCTAATGGCCTTGTAAGACGAAGCCAACACCCATATCTCTTTGCTGGCTCTGTGGTGACATACCGATCTGCGATAAAGGGTCTGTTATGGTTCGCAGTTCCAGCCTTGCTAACTGTAAGGTTTTTATCCATTCTCTGAAAGAGCCACAAGTAGTCAAATCAAGCATTGGTAAAGAAATCGCAAGAAATTACTTTTAGCTCAGAGTGCAGTGGTAAAAAACTTACAATACTGTACAACAGGTAACGCTTCTTTCTGCTGCTGACAAGCAAAAGTTGGGTTTCGAGGAATACATAACTTTATTTATGAAATTCCGCATTTGCATACCTCTTGAGTATGACACGGCATACCAATTAAACACAGACACAATTGAAATCTAAGTAAGTAGTATTTTACAAATTCGTGCCGATAGAGGCACGCTTGTTTACAGATACTCAGTTTTATTAAAACAGACATTTGTCATAAGGTTATTGTGTTTAGTCTTGTTTGCCCGCATCTCGTGGTCGTGCGGTAGCGTTCTCGCTTCCCACGCCCGGGTTCCCGGGTTCGATTCCCGGCGGGGTCAGGGATTTTCTCTGCCTCGTGATGGCTGGGTGTTGTGTGCTGTCCTTAGGTTAGTTAGGTTTAAGTAGTTCTAAGTTCTAGGGGACTGATGACCATAGATGTTAAGTCCCATAGTGCTCAGAGCCATTTGAACCATTTTAGTCTTGTTTCATTTCTTATAATACAGTGCACAATTTTCGTAATGCTTCTTTTAGTGTTGTTAAAACAATAGTAAACTTGAGAGAGAAATTAATCATCAACGATATATGCGAGTTCTCTGATTTTATCTATAGCAGTCTGACAATCCACATGCAGTTTATTGATTACGGGCATGTAGAAAACTTGTGCTGAGTTAAAGCTGTGAAACAAGGTTTGAAGAAGAATAAAATGCCACTACCACATGACAGCTAATGTAGGAAATACGTTTCTGACGTATTTTGGCATGCTGCGCTCTCCCCATACATAATACAAAAGTTTCGAGATGCATCTGCTGCCTGGCCGTCTATTCAACCCGAAAAGAACAAAATGTCGCAGAAGTTAGCCATTTTTCCCACATGCGACTATTTTGGGTTGAGAAGTGAACGGAATTATATTCAAAGTTCCATTAGATTGATAACTTCAGCAGACAGCAGAATTGCATTTAAAAAATGTAGCAGTGAATGTACGCAAATTCACAACATTTTATCTACAATGCACAACACTTACCCTTGCGCTACTAGCTGACAGCTAGCTACAGCGCCTCCAGAAGTTAACAGCTATTCCTCCAGAACTTCTGCATTCCACAGTGCTGTTAGATGATGCACATGCCCGGATCTAGACTTCTGAGAGACAGACAGTTACAGCTTTTCTTTTGCAGTGTAACACGTTATCAACAAACAGATAGCTCAATAGAGTAGCTCTAGTGGAAAGGAATTCTTCCTATGTAAATTTCGTCATCCTAAACTGTTGGCAGTTATGTGCAGCTGGCAGTTACGTGATTTTATTTCGGTGATTACTGAATAGAGTCGAATGTATGCACTGGGTAGCCGAGGCAGTTAGTTCATGACGATTCGGTCAACCAAGTAAATGAATGTACTGAACATGCTACAAACCACTACAGGGAGCCTGTGTGTCAGAATTCTCATCCAGTGTGGCGCAACGGCGTTATGACAGAAAAATGAGTCACAGAGAAGAGGATTTGGGGGTCTGCTGGATTGATGGTAGGTTCATAGACTTATGGTCTGGGTTTGATTCCAGCTTCTGCCGATGATTTTTGATAGGGAGAGACAGATTCTATTCTCTTCTCGCTACGCCAAGTGAAGAAGGTATAATGGCATTGTTGTCTGAAATTCACATTAAGCATGATATTCCTTTTCTACCAAGTAGACGTTAGGTTGAACCATAATAAAATCAGGAATGGCGACATGTAGAAACTCCATGACCAGTAACATTTCTTATGCTAGTTATTTATTTCTAGTGACGAAATAAACGCTATGTAGGGTCACAGGACACTTATTCCATCTTTTATTTGAGCTATTTGCGAGATCACTGTAAGTTCAAGGATGTTATTCCGATCTGCTGGTGGAGAAAAATTCGGTAGCTGACGTCACTTTGTGTGTAGTCAACAACGATATGTGTGGGGTTCGATTCCCATTCAGCACAGAATTCTTCATCATATTATTTCTAGTTCAAACATGCTGGCATGTCGCGGCTTGTGTAACAAACTCATATTTAACGTTCGTTTTCTATAGAATATAACAGCGATAGGTGCCAGGGTGGAGTACTGGGAAGGAAAAAATTAATGTTTTGTCTCGTCATTTCAGTTACAACTTCTTGCTACTGCCGAGCAAATCCGATATGTCACAGTTGAATGTGCTTCGATAACAATCTAATTAGGTTCTGGGTTCGAATCCCTGTCTAACACAAAGATTTACGTCACGGCATTTCAAGTAAGTTACTTATGAAAAAGCAATATTTAACATCTCTCGTAATTTGTTAACAGGGATGCTGGGTAGGAATTCGCGTCCGTTAAAAATGTTTACGCATTGTAATTTAAAGTTGATATTTGCTAACTGATACTGTCTAAAATCGAGGTATATTACTCTCTGTATGGCTAGTCAGGAATGACTGCCAGTTTCCGTCAGTCACGAAATCTTTGCTTAGTCTGCATGACCTGGTTTTGAATCCAGATGCAGAACGAGACGGTTCGTCGTGTCATTTGAAGTTCATACATATTCTCAACTAGCTGCTCGTGAATAACTTAAATTTTTAATGTCATTTTGTGTTAAATAATAAGTACAGTATGTTACATTGAAGAGGAAGTCATGAATACGACGAACTTACTACGTGCATTACCTATCTGACGTAATAATGAGAGGGGGAACATTTCAAGCATGTCATTTATTGTAATAAATGTGAGGCTACAAGCCGTAAGGACAGTCTCAACTGTGATAAGGCGTTCCCTGATATTTTTAGTATCGTGGTATTACTTCACATCTTGAGTTATTGCGATACAGAGCAGTGTTTTCTAGCGGTGACTTGTTGGAACCATTTTCAATAGTCAAACGACTGTACCGAGGAGCGATTAGAGGACCTGCTAGACAGCTGCGTTATGCGGGTTGCATGCGAATCAGGCGAAATGTAATTCAGATCGTTCGGGTACTTTTGAACGTGACTGTACAATGGCTACATTCCTGCCAAGTCTTTCTGCAGTATCACAGAGAGGACGTCCAGATTCTCGAACTCAGTGAGGTGTTGATAATGCTGTCTTCCTTTCCTTAAAGGCATTCTTGACTAACAGCAACTCACCATGTCCAATCGCAAAGGCGACTAACGCTCACGGCCGTTTCACTGTTCATTTAAAGCAAATTTGATTTGCATCCTCATAGTGGCGTTACTAGCACATCTCTTGTACGAGTGGCGCGAATTTTGAATAGATATGATCTTTCAGGTGTAGAAACACGCTTATCAACTTTCGTTATGTCGCACAGCTCCTTTGTGTTGGGATTGTTTTCCCATCCGTGTATTTCAACAAGTAGTGGGGTTAATCTGTTTCTTCCAGTAGTGTAATTCGACAGAGGGTTTCACGACTACATTTTTGATTTCCTTTACTAAGTTTTTAAGTGCAGAGTGAAGCGTAGTATGAAGGACTTTTTCCACGCCAAAATGCAAAATGGTTCGTTGCAGTTGGTCTCTCACAAGTCGTTCAGTTCCTAAATCATACGCCATTTGTTTTTCCCGTATTATTTCTAGCAAGAATCGCTAAAACCTTCCATTAATACGCTAATTGCCTGCAGAGCTACAACTAATATGCGTAAATGAGTCCTTTTCGTTTCTTATTTACAGATTTTAATGTTTTTGCTACCATGGTACAGGTTTTCTAAGCTGCCTGTGTTCCTTCTGATTATGCTCAAGTGGGTTAAATTCAATGGTTTGTAAAATTTAATATCAGGCGTAGCATCCTAATATGCATCGCTATGTGAATATGTGCGAGTAATTCAAATTTTTTTTCCTGTATTATCTGTTTCAGATCCGTCTCGAATTTACGGGTATATTTATGATAGTTCCCCCCTATCCATCATTTTTTGTTCTACTGGCTATGTTAAGGGCCCCTTTAGTAAATTAAATACCATGAGAGATTGATAAGACTAAATTACCGTCTTTTGTAAATTGTGTGAATGTGTTAGAAGCTTCATGTTTCTTCCTTGTGAATATCCATGGCAATATCATGTTCTCAATCGTACATGAAATGCCGTTTTTTTGTGATTATCAATCACATCTTTTCTTGATTCTCGGCACGATTCCGAACTTGATCCATTTACATAAGTTCAACTCACTCTAAAGACGTGATCTGTATATTAATGTTTTAGGAAGGTGTAACACATATTTGGGTCAGTGGTAAAATGCAGTCTCACTGTATACGCGAATTTGACCCCGATGTGCTACACAGTGTTTGCAGTAAATG
The DNA here is from genome assembly GCF_023864275.1 of Schistocerca cancellata. NCBI lineage: Eukaryota > Metazoa > Arthropoda > Insecta > Orthoptera > Acrididae > Schistocerca > Schistocerca cancellata. Next base: position 872,103,176 of record NC_064629.1, on the reverse strand, counting down.
AAATGGTTCAAATGGCTCTGAGCACTATGGAACTTAACAGCTATGGTTATCAGTCCCCTAGAACCTAGAACTACTTAAACCTAACTAAGGACATCACACAACACCCAGTCATCACGAGGCAGAGAAAAATCCCTGGCCCCGCCGGGAATCGAACCCGGGAACCCGGGCGTGGGAAGCGAGAACGCTACCGCACGACCACGAGCTGCGGACCAGTAAATGAAGCTTCCTACCTTCAAGATGTGCCCGGATTAGCAAACACGGAGGATTTTTAGCAAGTAATGTCTGAAATCATATTACCTAGGACAATTAGAGGCAACTAGCTTCTTTCACGTCTTCCAAAGATATCCTGTAGTCGTTTACCCCACTTGGTTTCTTCTCCTTTGGTTGCGATCTCTAACGCTTGTGATAGAAACAGTGCATAGTAATGGGACAAGTGGGTAGGTTTAAATGCTGAGTATTATAAGAATCGTAAAATGATAGCATGCCAACTAATTTATTTCACTAATCGCAAAATTAGTAAAATGATTTCTAGAGCCAGTCTATCGTTAATATTCGTAACAAGATTGCCGGTCATTAATCATTAGTTCCCGAGCACTGCAAAAGTCACAAAAATGCTTCACACGATTTTAGAATCAACACGACATCGCACAAATATGTCTTCTCAGGCAGCGTTAACAATTATATCTGCCTTTATGAGGAGTTGCAGTTCGCGTGTTGCCTTCTCGAAAACCGATCGTATACTACCCTGAATCAGCACACATCGCACAAGTACGTCATCCGAGGCAATTTCTCAACAAAATATTCCGGATTCATGTATTACCTGCTCGGAAACCGATCACAGATTAGTAGTGAGCTGTCTGAGCACAATGGCGCCTGCGCTCTCAGGGAGGGCTTGTGATTGGTCCATCCTTTCCATCAGTAAGGACTGACAGTGACTAAAATTTGTAATTAGCATTTCCTGATTAATTGAGTGGTATTGAAATTATTGTTGACGAGTTTTCAGCGCAAGTAACGTCTTCAGCACGACTGGAGCTGTATATTAATTTTTAAACAGTAAATATAATTAATAAAAGATTCGCTTCTTGGCGCCCAGTGTGGTAGTGGATCCCCCCCCCCCCCTCTCTCTCTCTCTCTCATCTCCAGTATGATACGGCTCTTGCTCTCCCGTCTGTTTTCACGCTATATGACCATCTAGGGGCCGGGACCAGCCGCACAGTCCATGACTGCAGCTCCTGAGACTGCTCGGCTAATCCCGCGCTACTAAGCTCTAAAACATAGCAACTGTAGTGTCCCGGAATAGTAAAGAGTTGAAAATGTGGAATATTGTCAAAGTTTCGTTGCCTATGCCGAGAGACAGAGGCAGTAGGTTAGCCAAGAGGTAAGAGGATTGCACATATCGGAATGTGTCGTCACGCAGGGGCAATGGCTGGGTTACACACAACAGGCGAGAGGGAATCGCTTAGCACGCGGGTTTGTGTTAGACGGTGACTTTCGTAGAGTGCAAGACAGAGGTATAGCGTCAGCTGTACTGCATTTCACAACTTCGCGTAAGTCTGCCGTAACAACACGTAACTCTGTCGCAAGTACACCTAAGGGGCGAGTACGACAGATGAATCAGGTGTATAAGTGGAACGAATGCGTTCATTACAAACGAGCATGACCTCAGGACGTCGCTCGTGCTGCCTTTAAATACGCCAGCTTTGATAGCAACAAGGCACTCGCAGTTAGACTTGCAGTTAGATGTGTACTGGGTCGCTGCGTAGCGCTCAGCTCGGTGATCGACATGTTAATCTGTTTAGAATGAAATTTTCACTCTACAGCGGAGTGTGCGCTGATATGAAACTTCCTGGCAGATTAAAACTGTGTGCCGGACCGAGACTCGAACTCGGGACCTTTGCCTTTCGCGGGCAAATGCTCTACCGACTGAGCTACCCAAGCACGACTCACGTCCCGCCCTCACAGCTTTAATCTGCCAGTAACCTCGTCTCCTACATTCCAGGTAGCTGTGAGGTCGGGGCGTGAAGTCGTGCTTGGGTAGCTCAGTCGGTAGAGCACTTGCCCGCGAAAGACAAAGGTCCCGAGTTTGAGTCTCGGTCCGGCACACAGTTTTAATCTGCCAGGAAGTTTCATGTTAATCTTTATTAAGGAGATGTTGCAGTAAGGGTGGCCCATCCAGCAGCAGACGTGAGGGGACAGTACCAGCTCTGGTCCTCTCTGCTGCGGCTGTCAATCATCAACCCAGGATTAGCAGACATCGCGGCAGACTCGCTCGCCGCCAATGCTGACCACATCAGTGAGCCATCGTCGAGATCGTGCGGGACCTAGGCCCTGTGCATCCACCGTCGCAACCGAGTGAGCCGACGACGCTGGGGGACTGCAGCCCGTTCCGCCCGTCCACTGCGGACGAGCCACCAAGAGGAGCAGGGAAGAAGACGGGGGGGGGGGATAGAGTACACTCCGCACTACGAGAACGCCTCTCGTGCCGACAGAGCCAGGACTCCAACCCGGAGCCTCCTATGCGCAGTGGCTTGCTGTCCGCAGCCGAGCCGGCCGGCCAGCCGTGCGCCACCAGCCACGCGCGGCTCAAGTATAAAGTAAGGACACTCCTTCGCTACGTCACAGCACGCGGCGCTGCGCTAGTAAGACTGTGTGGTCCGGAGCTGGTGTCATCGCTATGAGTCAGCGAGGACTCGGGAAGGTCGTTGATATCACAAAGCCACATCGTACTCGGCAGGAATAAAGGTGTTATGAATTAATAATGTTTGTTTGGCGTTTCTGACACGTCCACAGCCATTCCCTAGCATCCTGACAACTGGAGAGGTCACTGCTCTGCCTCCAGTCCACCGTAGGCGACCGGGACCACCGGGGCGCCTACACAACAAAAATATGTAACAAATGTGGACAGTGATATGGTATAAACGCTACAAAGGGATTGAATTTGACTTATATGAATTCCAGGGTAATCCTTGAAATGTCACTTACCTCTGAGCTTGTGTGTTAACATTTTCCGAGGTATCCGTTGCCATTATAATCTGTATTAAAGCTATTATTGCGAATACGTAATTTTATAAAGTCAGACCGTCCACACAAGTCTAGTAGGGCGTGAAAGTAACGTACGGAGAGAAACCTAACCATTTCCTGGCCAAGACGCCCTTGCCAAAGATTTATTTTGTTAATTTACATAGTGCATTGTCATTAAATCCCCTATTTTTATTTGTCGTCCCTACTCAAGAGGTTATTTCCTTGTTCCTACATATTCAAAAGTGTTAGAAACACCTTTTCTGTGACGTCCATGTATAGACTTTTTTTTATTTACATGTATAGTATTCGCAATGCACACAAACGTTTTGACACTATTAATCAATTCCATCAGCAGTGGCAAAACAAAGGAAATCAAAACACTTCCTCTAAATTCCATTTATGTCGCTAAGTGTTCGAATGCCCAATGTCAGCTGCCATACGCATTTGGTGTGACTGGTGCAAGGACTTCTGGACGGACTGAAGAGATTCCTTCGAAAGCATTGTACGTGATGCAACAATGCGATGTCTTAATCTTCTTGGTACCACGGCAGTTTGGCACTGGCGTCATATTGAAAGTCACCCCGAGATAAATGTTGAGTGGCGACAAATCAGGCGAACGTGCAGGCTAACTGATACGGCCTTCACGCCCTATTCAGCGACCATCAAAGACTTGCGTCAGCGTGTGGGGAGCGAGTGGTGAGCTGCGCACCCGTCGTCCACATCTACGTATTTCAAGTTGTACTTTCACTAGGAGCGCCGGTAGCACTTTTCTGCGAAACTGGATCTTTTTTTTTTATCTGCTAAGGTTTTTTTAAATGAAGCAAGGACCAGTCACGTAATTTTCAATAATCCAGCAACAAATTCCACAACCACTTCCTCTGTTGTTCATCCTATGTCAGACAGTGCTGATTCTAAAAGGCCCAAATCCATGCGTCTCCTGCAATTCCGTCGGTGAAGTGACACGTAATGCGCATGGAAGCTGTTTTGAGCGTAATTGTGAACAACGCTGGGCTGACTGATCCCAGAGCCACCTACAATTTCTCTGAATCTAACAAGTGGATTATGACCGACAGCAGCCGAAAATCTATTTCTTTCGGTCTATTCATTGCACGTTTGCTCCTTCGACTCTGCGAAATATTCCAGTACCTTTCCAGTAAATATTTTTTGCACTTCCGCTGAACTGCCGTTCTTGCTGGACACAGCCTAACGTGATACCTTTGTGTGTACAATCCACCTGTTCTCTTTGCTTTTCTTCTGCAGTCTCCGTAAAGAAGTAGCACACCTAATTTCTCTTGCCTTGTGAAGGAAATTTATTTTTTTCTAACTAAACACAGTCAGCACACAAGAGGAATGCTACATTTCCTCAGTGTCCCTTTTATACAGGTATCGCAGCGATGCAACTCTGTGTTTCCTCCGTATCCAGTATGATGCAATATGATCCATTTCACGAACTTCCACATCGGACAGTAGACGGTTTCATGTTCGTAACTGATAAATCCTGAGTCTTAAATATTGCAATTTCTTCTGAACTACAAATCGGATTTTGAAGAGTGAAACCCCGTTGAACTCGTCTTTTAGAACTGCGACGCTTGCAACACAAATTATCACACTTCCACATGTAAAAGCGAAGTTTATATCGACATCTCTGTAATTAATACAGCCACTAAAAGAAACTATACGTCATTTAGTGATTACGCTAACACAGATCATCTGTGCAAAAAATTAATTATAACTTTTTAAACGGTTCCAGAAATATTCGAGGCCCAGTATTTGAGGTCCAGTATATCTGAGGCGCACATCCGATAAGTAGAGCACGTGTGAAATATTTAATATTTTCTTTAGGTTAGAGTAAAGTCGTGGATCCCCAGACGAAAATCCACCATTTCAGAAATAAACTGTTACAACCGATCAGATATAAAATATGGGAAACGACAATTATAAAATAACAGTAAACCACAGCTGTGACCAAGTCCAAAATAATAGTAGGAACCGACAGATGGTTGAAACTGGAAACAGGAAGTACGAGAATTATCAGCAATACGTGGTACATATATCGGAAAGATAGATTTTACTTTACAGGATGTAGAGAATTTATAGCAACAAACAGAAAAATTAGTTTCAATATCAATCCGTTAATGAAATCACAAGGACACGACTAATGTGCGGCGGTGGGTCGAGATTAATGATAGGATGTTTGAACTGGCAGACACATTAAATTATGATCATAGCCTACATAATGGCTGTGAACACTATGGGACTTAACATCTGAGGTCATCAGTCCCCTAGAACTTAGAACTAATTAAACCTAACTAACCTAAGGACATCACACACATCCATGCCCTAGGCAGGATTCGAACCTGCGACCGTAGCGGTCCCGCGGTTCCAGACTGAAGCGCCTAGAACCGCTCGGCCACTCCGGCCGTCTTAGCCTACATACTAACCACGGAAATACCCCAATCATACCATGGTACGGGCGGATTAGTTTCATTTGCCTAATATTGCCTCGGAAACTGTGCGTGTATTACCTACAGAAAAGACCAACAATTTTGCGAGGCAGTAGTGATCAACTGATTAGACAACTCTCTCAAACAACTAGTTTGTGTGCGAGTGTAAGGAACGTAGGGGAAAACACAATATAGTTGCAATTTGTTACACATTACCAAGCCTTACGGCAATGCACTTGCATGTTCTTTCTGTTATTCGTTGCTCGTACATAAGCTGTGTTAAGATACACCACTATTACATAAATAATTATTTATCTGTATTTCGAATTATGTGCTTTTCGGTTTACTTTTAGAGTCTGATCTACTGCTATTCAACTGCAATGCAGGCATAAGTTATCTTCTCGCTGTTAGTAAATACAGTTAATGACAACGAAAACAAGTGTCAAATGGAAGTAATAGTTGGACAAAATACGTACATTTTCTGCGTCTGCCATCTAAACCAGCTTGGGGCGAGTGTGTGAACTAGCGATGAGAAATCAAGGCACATGTCTCAAGCAATTCGACTCGATGCATTTATCATAAAGAATGCGTCATGAGACTGTCAAGATTGTAGGCACGTTCCTGACGTTAATATTCTACGACCCAAAGAGTTTGAACAACAGGCTCGGGCGATGTACGAAATGAGCAAATACACAGTTACAAATGGAGGTGCTTTCTTCTTTTAGACTGTTATTCACGATATCGAATAAAAAATTTAGACCGAAGGCAAGTGATTGGCTAAATCAATGGAAGAGGAAGTACAACGTTATTCAATAATAAACAATAAAAAGAGTTTGCTTCTGAACATTATGAAAACTTGGTTTTATTCTGTGTCATTAGTTTCTGTAAATGTATTGTTGTTTCCATGTTAACTTTAAGCCGATGTGGCGGCATATATCCCGACAACGCGGTCGCTTGAAGCCGCGTATCGACTGCGTGCAACTGCCACAGTAAGCCGAGTTTGTGACCGCGACAGTCGTGTATCGTCGATACGCATTGAACTCGATAACCACACCCCTAAGGAGTAGTTCTTACACTAACACTACGTTCGTCTGCACACCCATCTACAGGTGGTATTTTCAAAAGTTGGTGCCCCACATCTCGTAAATATTATAAGAACGTCATGATTTACCGCCAAGAGCTGCAGATAAAATTTCGTTATTGAACATTCGGTTTCCGTTCACGGACCATCTTTAGGTTCCTGTATACGAATTGGAAGAAAACATAGCAAGCATTACAAGATCAGACTGTCACAATCCTGTTAACTGATTTACATGTTAACGAAAGCACGTACGTAACACAACGTCAAAACTTACATAAAAGGATTTACATGATTTAGGTGACATAAAACCAATGGAATGGAACACTAAAATCCATGAATTCGTCACTGGAAAAAAAGTACGACACACAGAATTATTGAACCAACTATTAACAAAGTATACCATAAAAACATAGACACATCACATTGTAAGACGTGTATGTTTCTATTGTCTATTGTCAAACCACAATTTATGAAAGATGTTTATATTTTATTAATAGGATTAACTTGGAATAAGTAATATTTGTCATGTTGGAAATAATTGTGGTAGCAGGGAAAGTCTGCACCAAAGTATTGTTGGCAGGAGAGACTGCACATTGATATAATTTTAAAAAGGGCGGGAGAGACCGCGTATGGATACATTTTAAGAAAAGAGCGGGAAGACCGCGCATTGACACATTTTGTATTGGTAGCAGGGATTGTATGCACCAGAAAGCATTGTTGGCGGGAGAGACCGCACTTTAGCGTTCGTAGGAAGTCAGTAATAAGGGAGATGTGAAGCGAGTCGGTAGCAGGGCTGAAGCGAGAGGTTGAGAGGAGCGGTGTGTCTGCCAGCCACCAGTAATGATTTACAAGAGATTATAAGCGGATGTACAGAGACATCAGCTAACTATTATCATAAGATGAACTAATATTATTGAATTATTTTTTTGAGAAACTCAAGACTACTGAAGGTATGTTTGCGCAATGCTAGTTGTAAGATTATTGTAAAAAGTAAGTCCCATTTGAACGTTTGTAAAATCATTTCATTCAGAATATAATTAATTTTTGCCAGTAATATTGCATTACTGATTATAATCCATCCCAAAAACCATCAACGTAAAACTTTGCAAAATTTTATTGTTGTCAAGAAAAAGTTTAACTATGAATTACGTATCGTCAGTCAAATTAGTTAAAGAATAACGTCAGCTTTGCTATTAAAGAATAAGGTCAGCTTTGGTAATAAATACAGCTCTTGTTATGACAGCCCACCAGCAGCTAATAATGTATAGTAAAACAGAGTAAGTATATTTATGTCGCAGTTCGATGTAGCAGTCAGCTGTCGATACAGTAACAGTATAAAGGTAAGGAACAATTTTGGGTTATTGCGGATAACGACTGAGGGCCACGGCGACGACACATTCTATGTTTCGTCGAAATAATCAGAAAATCACCTTTAATAAGCAGCAATTAAATTTGTATGTGAAGATTGAGAAAGAGAATTAATTTCAAGGGAAGATTTCATTTGTTATTATTAAGCAAGAGATAGAAATCCTAAGGGAAGTTTACATAGGTTACTGTAGAAGGGAAGGTTGCGTAACACAAGAGATATAGAGGAGACGGGAAGGTTTCAACATATATACAGACTTACCAATTGTCACGTAATTGTGCACTCTGTGGACAGTTACAATTGGATAGTGGTTTTAATTGAGCGCATTTTCTTGTTGCTTTGTAAAAGCCTCTGTTCTTTTACTTAGTTATATGAGATGTAGATCGAAACATTTTCCCGTATGACTGAACGTTTTACATCTGTGATTCTGCAATATATTCAGACAGTTCTATTAGGCGTACGTTGTGTGTATCTGTTGTTTTAATCTTTGGGTTCATCTACTTGTAGCGTTAAACAATGTGTTAACTCAGGTTAGTCACACACTTCGTGCAGTGTTATTTTAATCAGTCGTAATGTATTTGAGATACCATTCAGTATATTAATTTCCACTAGATGTGTCTTGTACCGTTGGTAACATATTCGAATGTATAACTCTCCTAATATTCTCATCTTATTTTGTATAGCTTCCCTATGTCACTATTTCCCTGAAGTTATTGGAACCTGTATTCATTGTGTTTCAGACAGTGTGCGGCAGGTGACATTCCATATTCCATACTTGCTACCATGTTGTAGCACTTACTTTTGACCGAAGTATAGCTTATTCTTTTAAAGTTACTGTTGAGAGGAAGCAGTGTACAATATCTGGCTGTAGCTTGTTTCACAGAAACGTGTATGTGTGTTTGCGAGTCGCTACTTTTATGCATTTTCTTGGTGTCACCGTGACTGTTCTTATAACACACGTCAGCTGCTGTTGGATGTAACGAACAGCTAGGTAAACTGTTATGACTGGCACTGGAGCAGCTGTACTCTGGAGCAATTAGCTCACACAGGACAATGTACGACGAATTATGGCTTTCTTCTTAGACATTAGGTGATCAGGTAATCTCGAAATGCGTCAATAAATGTGAATTACTGAAAAATAAGTGAAAAAAAGTTCTAACGACCTAATCAGCAATGTTACGAGTATAAAATTTTTTGTTACATTTACTTATTATTACATATGATACACGACATGTGAAAGGTGTCAGGTGTAAGCAAAATCTAGTTTACTGACAACATTTATTTTCCCAAAAACAAAGACAAATATAATTTATGCTAAACACATTATGATAGAATATCATAAACAACTAACATGTGGTTTAAGACCACAATGGACAAGGATCCTGGGTGGCAGAAGTGAGTCAAGTTCTCTGGCCTTAAAAATGTGGACAACGCAATCTGAATTGGTCTGACGAGGAGCAGACTTTGATCGATAATCTACAGAAGTCTATACTATATAAGTGCAGCTGAGAGCAATTGGCTATTGAGATTGGTACACCCTGACAAGGAGATAGCAGCAGTACGTTACCCTGTTTGCTTCGTACAGTGATGTAACTTGCAGCGAGATGTGTGCAGCGGAGGCGAGGCTAAGACGGCACCTGTGAAACGATATCGGCCACGAAAGTAATGCATAATCTCACGGCCTAGCAATCAGGGAGACGGATCGCAATTTACTCTCTACCAGAGCCCTGAAATCATGGTAGATTTCAGTGTGTGACACACCCGTTCGCTGGTCATACCAAGGACCAATTTGGCTCACTTATACGACAGAGCGCACAAGGATACCAAACGTCAAGACTGATAAATCAAAAACGAATAAGTGTGCCTTCAGCAAACGAGTAGTCCGAGACGTCTGAAGTTACATTGTCGGAACAGTAAGAACTTCACCACAGGCTCCCCAGTGTTACTACTCAAAAGTGAAGTCAATCTTAGGACAGGTCCCAAGTACCAGCCAAACATGCCAGACCTTCGACCAGAAGATGCTTCCAGACCAAAGTCCAGAACCCGGGTGCCTCGCACCTCTCCAGATAAAAACAATTCCGATTTTCCACAAAGTGCATGAGCGACACCGCCTTCACCCCGTCTTGAGCGAATCACAGGGCTTTAGAGGCGCTAAATCACCCCTCCTACACTACAGCAGACACTCATGTCAAACCAGCGCAAGAGTTAAGAAACATGCGTCTCTGGAAAAAGATGAAACTGCCAATCACTGGACTTACGTTTTCTCGGAGGGAGAAGGTGTTTCTTTATGAAGTCGCGTCACTTCCCACGGCAAAAATTGAAGATACAATCTTAAAGATCTTTACCTAAATCGCCTGTGCCTTGGAGCATGTTAGTCCTAGATATGAGGTGTCATAAATATTCTATCTATAAACGTTTCTCAGACGCCGGAGTTTCTTATACGACCGAGGCGGCCGATGGAAGTGGGTCACAGGCCTATTTGCAGTATTGGCGAACACGACAACTTGTGAATTTTATTACGTGTGCCTCTGTACACAATGCTCAGTTTACGACTCCACTGTGTAGACGCATCCCTTAAGTCCGTCGCCCCCAGCCCAGCCTTCAGCTGGCGCCAATGCAGGTATAGCAGCATTGTCCTGCTGGAGACCTGTCTCGACAAGGGGGGTACTCTGTCTGCCCTGTACATTGGTGGGCCTGCCCTTCAAGATTTACTGAGAGATGGGCTCATCGCCACTTGCTTTCAACTTGCAACATGCCGTCTCTACGAACTAAGTACCATAAAAATACCTCATGTTTTAGTGCTCTACCAGGCTCCATCAATGTCTCCTCAGACTGTTTACTTTCTGTAGTCTCGCTCAAAGTGCATAACATTGTAACAAAAATTTTCCATATATGAAAAATAGATGAGAGAGTAACTTGTCCCCTCTCACAATTACCGTCTGCATACTGCGATGAAGTGAGTCTCCGCCAACATGTTTTCAATGGAGCTCAAGTGTGATGCAAAAGGAGGCCAGTCAAGAAGAAAATTCTGTTTCTGTTCTGCAAACCATTGCTGCACCATAGCAAATATGTGTATCTGAGAGTGATTTTGCTGTAAAAATATCAATCCCTCATGATATAGTTGTCACACTGACGGGCTCATGATATTACCAGCATCAAGTCGGCCGTCTATCCTGTGATACATCCCAAGAGCTCAGGAATACATCCAGCACAAAACTGCTGTATACAGGGTGTAAACAGTGTAAGGCGCCAAAATTATACAGATGGCACATCTCGCAATGCTTGACAAAAAAGTCTAGTAACATGTTTACGTATTTCCTATGGTTGTCCCAGGAATAAAAAACAGTTCGTCTCAGGATAATGGTTTTGGAAATGTAGATACTTGGCCGTGCACGTACGCAAGCAATCGGTTTCTGTTATTGCCCGCTGCGCGTATTGACAACGCGAGCGTGAATCGTAAACACACAGGCAACTGCGGCCTGAGTGGCTGCGTCATTGTAATACACCGAGCGACGACAGTAGGCGAGTAACCTGTACAGATGTTATTGCAACTCTGTTAACTGTTAGGATGGAAAGGAGATTTACTATAGATGAACTATGCGATATGCGTTTAATTTATGGCGAGACAAAAGGTGTCGCGAGGGCAGCTGTACGAATTTATCGAGAACGCTTCCCACAACGACGACTTCCTGCACGAAAGACATTTGCTGCTGTACACCAAAGGTTCAAAAATGGCTCTGAGCACTATGGGACTTAACATCTATGGTCATCAGTTCCCTAGAACTTAGAACTACTTAAACCTAACTAACCTAAGGACAGCACACAACACCCAGCCATCACGAGGCAGAGAAAATCCCTGACCCCGCCGGGAATCGAACCCGGGAACCCGGGCGTGGGAAGCGAGAACGCTACCGCACGACCACGAGATGCTGCACCAGAGGTTTGTGTCATTGTAATTCTCTACTTGTATGCGATTATTATGCATTTACATCTTCATAAAGTACAGTAGTTATCTGCACCTTTGTAAATTTTCGTCCGTATGCTAAACGTATCTTCTGTTCTGATATGCTTTCCGTTTTTGTTACATCATGACAGAATACAACTGACGAGTACGTATTTAATTTCCTTAGACTGAGAGATACTGGCTCTTTACTGCCCCGCGCAGAAGGCAGAGGCCCACAACGCGCCGATCGTACATTGGAAGCTGAGGAAAGAATTCTGGACCGCATCCAGGAGGATCCTTCTCAGAGTACGCCACGTGGGTATATCGCACACTGTCGTTCATCGCACTCTGCAAGAGGAGCGTCTGCGGCCTCACCACATTCAATGCGTACAAGCATTGGAAGAGCAAGATTTCCCTCCACGACGTGAATTCGCAGAGAGGTTTTTGTTACACAGTGCGCAGCATGATTTTGTCAACAAAATACTCGTCACAGATGAAGCGTGTTTCTCTCGCAACGGAATAACTAATTTCCATAACATGCGCACGTGGAGTGTACACAATCCTCGCCACGTAGTGGCAATACATTTTCAGCGACGATTTTCCGTAAATGTGTGGGAGGGTATGCTCGATAATTACATTATTGGGCCCTATGGCTGGCTCTGAGCACTATGGGACTCAACATCTTAGGTCATAAGTCCCCTAGAACTTAGAACTACTTAAACCTAACTAACCTAAGGACATCACACACACCCATGCCCGAGGCAGGATTCGAACCTGCGACCGTAGCAGTCCCGCGGTTCCGGACTGCAGCGCCGGAACCGCTAGACCACCGCGGCCGGCATTGGGCCCTATGTTTTACCTGCATGTTTGACTGGTAACTATTACCGAACGTTTCTAGAGGAAACATTGTTACCAACGTTGTTAGAAGACATTCCGTTAGGCATACGTCATAACATGTGGTTCCTCCACGATGGTGCTCCACCCCACATTGGTCACAGAGTACGCAGATTTTTGGATAGTCGATTTCCAGGACGATGGATCGGGCGTTCGGGTCCACGTCGATGGCCAGCACGCAGCCCTGATTTAAATCCACTGGATTTTTACTTTTGGGGCCATATGAAGGAACTTGTTTATGCTGAGCCAGTAAATAATGTGGACGAATTGACACAGAAGATTTTAGATGCTGCCAATACCATAAAGGCCAATGTGCATGTGTGTGAACGAGTGCGACGAAACTGGGTTCGCCGTAATGAAGCATGTGTAGAACGAATGGTGGTCATTTCGAACATTAATTGTAGTATTGGTGTAAGAGGAAACGAAGTAATGGGTTTTCTTTTCGTTACGATGTTGTTGTACAGAAGGAAAATAATGTGAATTTAGTATTCGTTATAGCATTGTCGTAAAAAGGTGAAACAGTTGATTGTAATTAATGCACAACTATCTACTTGATGATTGATTGAATTTGTACTAATGGAAATACATTGTGTTTTATATTAACTTGTCATAACTACTAAGACCTTAGTTATAGACTTGTTGAGAAACAGACTGGTTGTATTCAATTCACGTAAAGCGATTTACACATTCTTGACAACCCAAAAACCGTTTACATTCCTTTTTTCGGTACCACCTGATTATCATAGCACTTCGTTGCACGTCTAATGATTTCAATCCTCTGGTCGGCTCGTTGCCTTTCTCTGGCCGCCCCGTCATTGTAGGCAATAAGCTCGGTACGCCGTGAACTGTCGGTGGACTACGTAAACAGAAATGCGTATACTATCTATCCTACGAACATTGGGTTTTAATAATACAAAAATAAAGTACATGATACAAGAAAATGTCATTAGACTTTTATGTCAAGCACACCGAGATGTACCATCTGTATAATTTTGGCGCCTTATACCGTTTACACACTGTATACATGGAAACAAAGATGAGTCATGGATATATTTTAGGTCGAAACGGACACCATGCGGCCTATACACTCGCACTGAACCATCACTAGTTGCGGAAACTACTAGTTCGGCTGAAAATACTACATTCTGCCAGCCACAACACGTATTTTTCTCAGCAAGCACTAATAGGTAGATTCGATGTTCATCACGGAGATTCTCCTAGATAGGCTCAAGTTTGCTTTGTAGTCAAGCCTCCCTAAGGTGGCGTGGAAAATTGTCAAACGAACCGCAAAACTCAGTAGTGTGTTTTACTGTGACTTGTTTACATGTTAATTATTTTGAACTGATGTTGCTATACGCCAGCGTCCAGTTCCACACGCCTACTGAATTCTCCAGTAACACGATGTAGTTTTATCCATTGATGCGCAGTGAGCTCAGGAACACCAAACCATGCCAAAGCCTCCGACACAGTCAAATTCCCTTCCTCCGTAAGAGGAATAATGTGGGCTGGAATAGTCTGTTGATGATGGCTACTAGCCGGCCGCGGTGGTCTAGCGGTTCTGGCGCTGCAGTACGGAACCGCGGGACTGCTACGGTCGCAGGTTCGAATCCTGCCTCGGGCATGGGTGTGTGTGATGTCCTTAGGTTAGTTAGGTTTAAGTAGTTCTAAGTTCTAGGGGACTTATGACCTAAGATGTTGAGTCCCACAGTGCTCAGAGCCATTTGAACCATTTTTTTTATGGCTACTGAAAAAACTGCCTAGACTCAAAACACGTTGTTCAGTTACCCAGGCTTGAATAATGTTCCACAGATTGGTTAAAATAAAATGAATGGTAATATGGCACGCATACCTCTAATTCTCTGCTTTAGACTGTCGGTCATTGTAGCATCATTCTGCCACTACAAGCGGGGATAATGTCTACTGTGATAAATTACTGCCGTTTGATGTTCACCTTAGGGCACGGTACTCCTGCTAGCATATTAAGCAATTTTGTCTCTCTAAATGTGTTTATGTGGAGTATAGATCACTAGGCCTTACTTTCCGAAAAAAACACGAGGTCAACAGTCATTACGTTTGAACGCTTTAATACTTTCAGCCGAAGAGATAGCGCAGCAATTAGAGCAATTAATTATTGCACAGGCCGTCATTGATTCAGTTCACCCCCCATCCCACCTTACGGTTTTTTCTTTTCAGATGTGTTAATAATGTATTGGTTTGGTCCATAAGCTCGTAGCGTTTTTCTAAGTTCAAGAAACGCAACAGTTACACATAACAGAGACTTTAGTCATCAAAAATACGTTCTCCTTCACTATTTACAACAGTTTGCGAATTCTGGGCAATTTTTTGATTCTGCGATTATAGAAACGACGTGATTTTGAAGCGAAGAACTCGTCGAGCCATGTTCGGAGCGCATTTTCATCCGAAAAGGAAACTCGTTGAACGTTAATGTTATAGAATATAGACCATTATTGTTTTAAATTCTGAAGAAGACACTCCGAGCAGTGTTGAAACCAGGTTAATTTGTAAAACATAGTGACCGAGGGCTGTTTTTCTTTCAATTGTAACTATTCACGGTCTCTGAACGTACAGCCATGTACAAAATTTAACGGTCAACGAGTTTCCTTTTCGGATGAAAATGCGCTCCGAACATGGCTCGACGAGTTCTTCGGTTAAAAATCATGTCGTTTCTATAACCGCAGAATCAAAAAGTTACCCAGAATTCGCAAAGTGTTGTAAATGGTGAAGGATAACGTATTTTTGATGACTGAAGTCTGTGTTATGTGTAACTGTTGTGTTTCTTGAACTTAGAAAAACACTACGAGCTTGTGGACCAAACCAATACATTATTAACACATCTGAAAAGAAAAAACCGTAAGGTGGGATGGGAGGTGGACTGAATCAATGACGGCCTGTGCAGTAATTAATTGCTCTAATTGCTGCGCCATCTCTTTGGCTGAAAGTATTAAAGCGTTCAAACGTAATTTGTTAACATTAGCGACCGAGGGCTGTTTTTCTTTCAATTGTAACTATTCACGGTCTCTGAACGTGCTGCCATTTGCGATTCTTGCCTGCCCAAGCATCCAAGGCTGCCACCAAATATAAAGCTTTAAAAAGAAAATACTAAATACAAGTATGGCCATTAATTTTAATAAACAATGTGAAATAAGAGGTTTAGTCCCTACCTACGCGAAAGCTTATATTAACTATGTACTTAGAACTGACAAATATTTTTCATATTAATTATAGTTTTAATATTGACGATCTCAGGACGATAATTAACGAATATTTACAAAATTGTAAACTAGGCATAATACAGAAGCATGAAAAACTCAGTAAGCTTTTCTGTCTGTTTTCTAGCGAATAGTGTCCTCAGAGTACGTTTTAAAAAAAGCAGTGACACTTTTTACAAAAGAATTCTGAACAAAACTAACATTATTTTTACACAAAATGAAACTGTTCTGCTAGAAAAAGGGCTGAAGTATAATGTCTCGCCCAACTTGTCAGATAGAAATGTGATCGAAAAAGTGCTTGTAGATCTTAAAGTTGGTCTCGATAGTAAAAAATAGATAATGTTTGTCAAACTCGTATTGCTTATGACATAGCCAACATTTTCATGAAAAATACAGCCCCTATTTATAACGTTACGCATGATAGAAAATTTGTCGTTTCCATTAATAATAAACTTAAAGAAGCAGAAGACCTAATTACTAAGTCAGACAAACGGTGCTCTTTAGTTATTGCTTATAACTCTAAATATATTTCCAAAACCTTAGATCTTTTTAACGAAAATAATATTTCGGAAATGCACGAGGATCCGACTACAGTTTTACAAAAAGAGGTCAGGACAGCCATCAACAGCGCAAATTTCCTACTCAAACCGTTTCAAAAGAAAATGCTCATTAACATGAACCCTCAGCCCCCAAAACTTCAGTCTCAATGTAAAATCCCCAAACCTAATCATCTGAAACGCCCGATATCTAATAGTATGAATAGTGCATACCATGATCTGGTCAAATTTCTACATGAATCTCTGAGAAAATCATTCGTTTTTGTGAACAATTCTTCCGTCCCAAATAGTCACACCTTAGTCCAAAAAATAAAAGATTTAGAATGCAGTTCAGACACCAAGTTAGTTTCTTACGATCAAAAAACTTTATACTAACGTCCCCGTACAGGAAGCGCTTACAATTGTAGAAAAAAAATTACGTCAGTTCAAAAAAGATATTTCAGATGAACAAATCACAGACTACATCAGTCTCATCTCAGTCGTAGTCAAGTACAACTACTTTGAATTTAATGCACACTTGTACCAACAAACCGACGGTCTCGCTATGGGAAATCCGTTAGCTGGTATCCTTGCTGATATTTTCATCAACTCCCTAGAAGAAAAAATTTTTAATTGTTTTCCAGCTGCGTCACTAGGTATTCTTTCTTATTCCAGATACGTTGATGATATTCTAATCATCTACAAAGGACCCGCTGGCGGTGTTGATCGTATCTTTAACCTATTCAATGATCTTCATGAGAAAATTTCTTTCACTATCGAATTTGAAAATGAGGCCCGTCAATTAAATTGCCTTGACTTGACGCTTACTATAGAAACAAATAAAATAGCTTTCAATATTTTTCGTAAAGTAACATATACTGACCAGATCGTTCCTGCATCTTCTACTCATCCATAATGGCATAAAAAAGCCTTTTTTCATTCTGCTGTTCACCGAGCCATTTCCATCCCACTCTCTAAAGAAAACTTCAACGACGAAAGCAATTTACTGAAAACAATAGCAGTTAACCAGTATAAACCTAACATAGTAGATGACGTCCTTAAAAAGAAAACTGCTTGAAGACTTCCTACGGTAGGCACTTCTGTTATCCAGTCTAACTCAAAAAAATATTTCTCTGTTCCTTTCGTGGGGCCTACCTCTTATCAGATCCAACGCATTCTTCGAAAGAAATACGACTGCAACGTTGCTTTTTCTACTAATTACAATTTGAAAAAAAAAAACTTCATTCATAATTTACATTCTATGCGTTCCCCTTTAAAAAATTCTGGTGTCTACAAAATTGTCTGCGATACTTGCTCCTCTTACTATATAGGGCAAACAGGACGTGCCTTCACTACCAGATATAAAGAACACTTGCTAAGAAAAAATGGCACTAGCCCCCAAAATTCGTCTTTTGCCGACCATCTTCTAATTACAGGTCATTCACCTAAAGCCATCTGCGATAGCAACATTTTGCACACCGAAAAGAAAGGGCGTAAACTAGATATTCTAGAAGAATTAGAGATTTTCAAGCACTTTGCTCGAAATGACAGCCTCATCCTTAACGAACAGCTACAGCTACGTAACAAAAATTTTTTCAACGGTATAAAGCCGTTACTCGATATCTGACTTCGGATCTCCTTGTGCAGGTTGCCGAAATGTTCTTTTCCTTCTAAGGTAGTCCTATTTTTTTCAATTATCAAATGTTTCTTGGCTGCATTTCACGTCAATATTGCTTTCTAGAACTTGTCATTCAGTCCTATCTACATTTTCATAATGATGTTTTCATGTTTTATCTTACTGTTATAAGCTTTGATATAGAATGTTGGATGCTACTATCAAACAAACATTGCTTTCCATCATGTACCAATTACTGTTTATTTATAATCATATCTGCCTATATTTCAATGTGAAGTAGCCTAAGTGTATCTACGTCCACTAGATGGCGCGCTCGTTGCAGTGCCATGTTCACCTGGCCGCATTTGTTAACGCAGGCACCTCAGTCCGTTTTGCTACCTGCTCCACGCAAGTGACGAGCAGCCCTTAGTGGCTCGCCATCACAGTTTCCTTTATCTTAAATATCTTTGCTACTAATGCCACTTATGAAATATAAGTACTGTCAGTCTTTTACGATGATTCCGTACTTATACCCTATCATACGCTTTTAGTCATTATTCTGTGACCATGTTATAAAATACAGACCATTCTTTGTTTTAAATTCTGAAGAAGACACTCCGAGCAGTGTTGAAACCAGGTTAATTTGTTAAAAAAAGTGACCGAGGGCGGTTTTTCTTTCAATTGTCGTTGAACGTTGTTCGATACAGAGCGGAAAAAATGAAAATCGGGGGGTGCAAAATCAAGTGAATAAGGTGAGTGTGGAATGACTTCCTAATCCTTCTCATGTACGGTGTTTTTTGTTAATCTAGTAGCGTGCGGGCGGGCGTTATCGTGCAGTAAAATCACTTCAGTCTTTCTGGTCGTTCTTGGACTGCGTCTACAAGACCCTGACAAAAATGTCAGCAGTGATTGTAAAAGCTTGAGGAAGCATTTCGTAGCAGACCACACCGTCGCTGTTCCACCAGATGCATGACATTATCATTTGTGGATGCGCACAGATCTTTGTACGGGGAGCCTTGGGCTCAAACATTCCTGTATTTTCTTTAACATAAAGACACCATCTATCGTCACTAGTGGCCAAGCGGTTCTAGGTGCTACAGTCTGGAGCCGCGCGACCGCTACGGTCGCAGGTTCGAATCCTGCCTCGGGCATGGATGTCTGTGATGTCCTTAGGCTAGTTAGGTTTAAGTAGTTCTAAGTTCTAGGGGACTGATGACCTGAGATGTTAAGTCCCATAGTGCTCAGAGCCATTTGAACCATTTTTTTGGACCTTCACTACTGCATGAAAATGTCGCACGATGGTGGAATGATGACAGTTCATCGCATTTATCAGTTCTCGAGTCCACTGACGTGAATCATTGTGAATTAACGCGTTTAAATCATTTTCATCAAATCCCGAAGATCTTTTTGTACGTGGAGAGTGACCAAAATCAAAATGATCGTCCTTAAAACGATAAAAACATTTGTCATGTTCTGTGGAACACCATTGTCTCCATACATGGCGCAAATGTTTCTATCTGCCTCCGCTGCTGTGCCCCCTGTACTGATGGTTGGTTGGTTTGTGGGGGGTTGAAGGGACCAGACTACAAAGGCCATCGGCTCCTCCCTCTACTGAACTCGAACGGAAGAATATGTCAGAAATGTTCCTCAATCTCCACTTGACATCCCATTTTTGTTGCGTCTACAGCTACATTCACTATATCCAAATGACAAAATGACAATATGTAAACTCAGATACCAACACTGACCTACAAACAATGAATAGCAATCGATAAATAAACCCATAGCAACCGGAATATCAACATGCAAAACAAAATCGCAACGATCTTATGCACCTACGTAGTACTTTAAAAATCAGAAGATTAACATTTTGTGTGATAATTACAGGCTAATATAATGATGTAGGCAAGAATAATACAATTTGCAGTTATAGGCAGTCATAAGGGATATCGTGTCGTATGTTCATTCAGGCAGTTTCTTATCATTAATGACACACACACACACACACACACACACACACACACACACACACACACACACACACACACACACACACAGGATTTTTCGTGAAAATGATACAAGTTCCTTTTTCCGGCGAGTATCAGCACCAAAGAGTATCATGTTCAACATTTATGGTGCTTCGATTACTTTCTTGGTATTTAATATCCGACGAATTATCAAGACGAATATTAAGAAGTGATATTGCCTGACCGATATAATACGAAACAATACGCGTTACTATTATCTGTTTTTTCGAAAACTAAGGCCTATACAGCTGAACTTTGTGGTAAGTTCCTATGGGACCAAACTGCTGAGGTCATCGGTCCCGACTAGGTTTACACACTAACTTAACATCTAACTTACACCAAGGACAACACACACTACCATCCCCGAGGGAGGAATCGAACCTCCGACGGGGCAAGCCGCGCGAACCATGGCAAGACGATCACGCGGCGCAGCTGAAATTTTTTTTAAAAAAATGGGTCTGAGCACTATGGGACTTAACAGCTATGGTCATCAGTCCCCTAGAACTTAGAACTACTTAAACCTAACTAACCTAAGGACATCACACAACACCCAGTCATCACGAGGCAGAGAAAATCCCTGACCCCGCCGGGAATCGAAACCGGGAACCCGGGCGTGGGAAGCGAGAACGCTACCGCACGACCACTAGCTGCGGACAACTTTTTTAAAAGAGTTACGTTTGGCTGGTCACCAATCACTGTGTTACAGAGCACCGAAATTGGTAGGTCGTCAGTTGCATCGTTCCTTGCAAATTTCAATAACAAACTAATGTGCCTAAACATTATCACCACCTGCGTAATAGCATGGTAGTCCACATTACAGCAGCTATTCTGTGTGGCAGGAATCCAGCAAATCCTTGTTGGGTTTACACAAGTATGTGGCACCAATTTTGTACGCACAGGCCACGTAATTCCCATAATTTACAGGCTAGTTGCTTCTGAACATGTAGATGGCGCCAGATAGCGTCCTAGATGTTTTCTTTCGTGTTAATATCACCATAACTTGATCGCCAAGATATCTATGAGATCACTATTATGTTTCTCAAACCATTGTAGCACGATTATGGACCTCTACGGTGCGTTCCTACCAGATTTTATCTTTCGCCCTGACTAAAATTACTCAATGAATGTCTGCAATAAATGTTCAAAATTAATGCTCGCCATAAAAGTGGAAATAGTCACCACTTGCCACGCGGAATTGGTAATTCACACGGACGGCACACTAACGGTTACTCTGGCGAATTCTAACAAGGGAACCTCCCCATCCCACCCCCCTCAGATTTACTTGTAAGTTGGCACAGTGGATAGGCCATGAAAAACTGAATACAGATCAATCGATAAAACAGGAAGAAGTTGTGTGGAACTATGAAAAAAATAAGCAAAATATACAAACTGAGTAGTCTATGCGTAAGATAGGCAACATCTAGGAGAGAATAAGCTGAGGAGCGCCGTGGTCCCGTGGTTAGAGTGAGCAGCTGCGGAACGAGAGATACTTGGTTCAAGTCTTCCCTCGAGTGAAAAGTCTACTTTCTTTATCTTGGCAAAGTTATGATCTGTCCGTTCGTTCATTGACGTCTCTGTTCAATGTAATAAGTTTAGTGTCTGTGTTTTGCGACCGCACCGCAAAACCGTGCGATTAGTAGGCGAAAGGACCTGCCTCTCCAATGGGAACCGAAAACATTTGATCGCAAGGTCATAGGTCAACCGATTCATCCACAGGAAAACACGTCTGATATATTCTATACGACACTGTTGACGGCATGTGCGTCACATGACAGGAATATGTTGTCGACCCACCTAACTCGTACACTTGGCGAATGGGTAAGTAGATTCTTCCACCTTGCCTGATTTGAGTTTTCTTGTGGATGTGATAATCACTCCCAAAAAAGTGATGAAAACATTAGAGTTTCTCACATAATCTGCAACAGATGAATGCAACAGTTTCACAGTCGCAGTTTTCCCTGTGCTCTATCAAAACGTATGTTTTCAACGTTTTCAAATTTTTCCGTGTGTAGACCGTCAAATTCTGCATATGTCCAAGCAAATCTGAACATCTGGAATTTTGGAGAGCGAAGTTGATTATGTGTGCGTGCCTGAACTTTGATAATTGTCTGAAAATAAAACTTTTCACTCGAAGGAAGACTTGAACCATGGACCTCTCGTTCGGCAGCTGCTCACGCTAACCACGGGACCACGGCGCTCCTGAGTCCAGATTGTCCTTGATGTTGCATATATTGCACATGGACTACTCAGTTTGTATATTTTATTTTTCATAGTTCCTCACAACTTCTTCCTGTTTTCTCGATTGATCTGTGTTCAGTTTTTCAAGGCCTATCCACTGTGCCAACTTATAACTAAATCTGAGGTGGGTGCGATGGGGAGGTTCCCTTGTAAGCGATCCAGGACGGTGTACAGTCCTCGCGAGTTTACTATCCGTTTTTATCACAAATTACGCGCTTTGACACAGTTCGGCTCCGACGCCACCGAGACAGAGCGCAATCCGACTTTTAACACACGTGGACCTCACAGTAGCTGAATGCGAAGTGAACCTTCTCTACTGTCTCTTGGGCGGTATTTATATAGGTGCCGGAGAGGACGGCCGAGGGAACATCTGTTGTCTACGGCTACGCTACGCTCGGTTCACTACTGAAACCTTTTGTTCATTTTGGGACCAACGTACACTTCGTTTAGGTCAGGCAGCTCCATAAAATATTTGATAGGATCATCGTACGTACGATTTAATTAGCTGTAAGTTCTTCCGATTTGTTGTTTGTGAGCTACGGAAAAGGAGCGATAACTCCAGAAATATTATTTTGTTACATAATTTTTTGATTCATTTCTTCATTGTGTGTGCATCGTTTGATTTCCCATATACATTGAATAGTCATCCTGAATAGTGTCTTCAAAATTCTGTGGAGTAGATCAATACACACGGTGATTCTCTGAGCTGTCAAAATAACAGATAAAACTGTAGCTGAAAGAGACACATGTGAACAATTTGCATTGGACTTAAAAGCGTGAAAACAAAACCTGTATTTAATGTCACGTGGTGTTATGTGAAGTGAAGGTGAAGAATGAGTAGTGTGACACGCAATAACTTAATACCTCTACTTCATGTACTTCATATCAAGGAAATTCAACTTTATTAGGGCAACGGATCTTAATAATTGCACACATAATACATTGACATAGGCGGCGTCAGCAGAATGGGCGTATTTAGTCTTGTCTTGTGTTACAACGTAATTCGTGAATGAAGGTCACTTCAGGAGGATAAAAAAAGTATATCAGAGAACACAACACGCACCTTGTAACGAGAATATCGAAGTTTCTTATTGCTTCCGAAGTGCTATTACAGAAATTCTTCCACTCTGGGTTGGTCCATGTGATGTTGTTGAGTCCGGGAGCCAGCAGGTTTGTCAGACGAACCAACTGCGGTAGGAACAATGGTCGTACTTCCAGCTTCACACGCTGCACTGCTGTCGTGAACTGATTCAAAAGCATCTGGAAAAACACAGTCTTATGTCGTACTGCTAGTTCGTTATGTTCTACAGCTATGACACTTAACAGAAGCTACATTCTTTCACTCAATGAAAATCAGAAGCGTTTATTTGTTTCTTTTGCTTTCTTTTGTTTTCATTTAGCACAACCCAACTTACATCTGAGCACATATAACAGTATACTAACAATACACAACTTAGTGAAAAATTAGATGTTGAGTATCCCTAAAGTTCTAAATGAAGACCGCAGAGAACAGCGTAGGTATAGCTGAAAAATAAAATCAAATTAATACTTAAAATAAAGGCAGCATTTTGCAAGTGCACATCTGTAAAATTAACTCTGCTGCTGGTTGACATTCAATACCGTGTTGCTCCATTTCGTGTAACTGAACTCGCTTGGACCCTCCTTGGCAAGCTGTCCACGAGGTGGTAGAAAGCCGGCCACTGTGGCCGAGCTGTTTTAGGCGCTTCAGTCCGGAGGCGCGCAGCTGCTACGGTCGCAGGTTCGAATCCTGCCTCGGGCATGGATGTGTGTGGTGTCCTTAGGTTAGTTAGGCTTACGTAGTTCTAAGTCTAGGGGACTGATGACATCAGATGTTAAGTCCCATAGTGCTTGGAGTCATTTGAACCATTTTTGAAGGTGGTAGAAACGTAACTGCTCAAACACGTCACCTTATTCGATAACGGGGCCCCGGAAAGGCCATCCATCTTGTGAGGAGTGTTCCTGCGGCGATACACTGCAAGTTTAAACTGATTCCAAGTACGCAGCGAATACTGCAAGATCATTCCTATCTTGTCTGCCTGCGTAGCTGAGTGGTTACGTGCGTACCTCCCGTGCAACGGGCCCGGGTTCCATTTCCGGCCAGGTTGGAGATTTTCGCCCCTCGTGGACTGGGTGTTATGTTGTTCTCATCATCATTTCATCCTCATCACTGGCACGCGAATCGCCCAGTGTGGCGTCGACTGCAATAAGACTCGCACTCGGCGGCCGAGTTTCCCCGAATGGGGCTTCTCGGCCGACAATGCCATACGACCATTTCATTTAATTTTTTCTGCAGTATTTGCTTAGGTTTGTCAGCTAAAATTCGACCTGCAGTGTACCATACCAAAAGAACCACGGTACACCCGGAAAAGTCTTCCGAGGGACGTGACTAGATTTACCCGAGTAAGGTTGGGACACACGTGCACACAGACGGATACTCTCTGCCAGATGGTCGGCATAAAAATAAACAGTGGGAAAATGTAGCGAAAACCAGGATTTCTCTGTTTTCCAAGTAATTAATGTAACAGCACGTTTTCTGCTAGAAATATAAATCTCCGAGGCATCAGGTATAAAATATCGTATCCTCTAAATGTAACTGTTTTAACTAGTGCCATAAGAAACAGCCCTGACGATCATGGTTGAATGTTGAAAACTGACACGCATATATATTTGTGGCCTGTGGGTTAATTTCTGTCTCCATTTTCGTATTTTCCATGCGTGGCCTTCTTTTTTTTTTTTTAAATAATTCTTAAAAGAATATTAGGCAAAAAAGTTGAATATATTGATACTTAATTATGAATGACTATGTCGTTTACACTTATAAATAGCTGTATGGTTTTTAACAAAAAGTCAATAAAGAAGGAAGTAGGCAGATGACATGGAACAGTGTCAGTGGAAACTGTGTTAAAAATCGTTGGAAAAGTAAATGACAAAATTATAAAACTGAATATAGAATACTATGGTTTGGCAAAATTTTAGATTCCTGTATATGAACTATCTAATCGACTGGGTACCTCTGACTTTGCAATTACGTAGAATTGTTTTCAAGAAGTGGTTATAGGATTCAAGGGTAGATGATATGTATGACTGCACCTTCAAAAATGTTCAAATGTGTGTGAAATCTTATGGGACTTAACTGCTAAGGTCATCAGTCCCTAAGCTTACACACAACTTAACCTAGATTATCCTAAGGAGAAACACACACACACCCATGCCCGAGGGAGAATTCGAACCTCCGCCGGGACCAGCCGCACAGTTGACTGCACCTTCCATTCCAATCCAGGACGAGCAAATGCCCATTGCATGAATAAGCGGGAAGACACAATGGTGGCAGGAAAAGGAGAACACACATGTAATGAGACAAAAGTTTCGTTGAGGTTATACGCTTTTTATTACATTTACGTTCGATGGCAGGAGGAACAGGACTTCTGGTCAGGAGAATACAGGGTTATAAATACAAAATCAATCGGGGGTAAGCAGGAGTAGGTTTAACAATGAATAAGAAATTAGGAAAGCTGATAAGGTGCTGTGAACAGTACGGTGAACGCTTTGTTGTAATCAAGATAGATACGAAGCTCGCACAGAATTCAGAAGTATTCTTCAGAATGTTAGTGAGTGCACTGCAACTTGTAATAATTGTTGTCCCTTCACAACAGCCGTTGTGGCCGAGCAAGCGCTTCAGTCCGGAACCGCACTGCTGCTACGGTCGCAGGTTCGAATCCTGGCTCGGGTATGGATGTGTGTGATGTCCTTAGGTTAGTTAGGTTTAAGTAGTTCTAAGTCTAGGGGACTGATGACCTCAGATGTTAAGTCCCATAGTGCTCAGAACCATTTGAACCTTCACGACATAGAGGCACTATACTGCTGACTCCCATGGAAATTCAATCTCTAGCAAAACATGCGATGTGTTCCATGCACGATTTTTACAGCTTACTCCTAACACTGGACAAAGGTTCTAAGTTCGCAGGAATTCTGAGGACCTGTGAGAAACACGAGGAGACGTGACAATTTTCAGAGAAATGAAGGGAACCCTGCTCATGACTGTAGGTGTGGCGCTGTTATTTGCAGTGAAAAGTCTATAAAATGGAATAGACATAAATTATTAATGATCAGCAAGGTTTAACCCCGTGGGGGTGACTAAAATGTCGCTATGGACAATGTTAAGAAGTGCATACAGTAACAGTATTAGAACACCTACACCTGTAGTGTGCATCGTGAGTAAACATTAATCAATACATTTCTCTGTTGTATATTTCTCTGTCGTCTATATCAATTACAGACACTAAAATAGAACCATTTTTATTAATTATACATTTATATTAAGTAATATACGTGTTTAGCTTATTAATTCGCTGTTCTAGTTAATGCATCGATAACTTGCCTGCAGGATCACAGCTACAAGTTGTTATTTGCAGCGAGTTAGACGCTGGGCAAGGAAGCAGATGTGTGTGGCTCGACCCTACGACATTATCGAGCTGTTCTTTTTAAACAAAGCTGCACTTTGGCCAATTACCTTAGGTGCGAGCTAATTAAGGTAAAGTCGCAACTGTTTTGCTCGTATAGAATGTTGTGCAGAGCACAACTACTTAGCAGGAAACCATTAGGTAACGTCGAACCGTTTATGTAGATGACGACGGAAGTGTAATTTTGTGCGACGGCAATCTGGCCCACTACCATAGCAGAATCACTGTACTGCTGGATGCTGTGCCAGAAGTATTTTGGCACACGGCAGCTGGATTTCGTAGGCAGCTCGGCGCTACGTCTATCAACTGGTTATGAAGTCTGAAATGTGGTTGCTGTCGCAACCAAATGTTAATTTGTAAAATATCTGTATAGGTATGGTAACAGTTGTCAATGATTACAGACCTGTTTCACTGCTAACATAATTTTTCAAAAAAGGTAAGGTACTCCAGAAATGTGCACCATTTCGGTAATAATAACACACTTAGTAAATAAAATCTGGGTTTCAGAGCAGGTACTCAGCTCATAATGCTCTCTATAAATTCACTCATAGAAATTTACCAAGATTAACTAAAAACAGACCACCATTTTGTATCTCCTGTGACCAGCGTAAATCAAACTTTGTTACCAAAACTTCGGTTTTATAGATTTAAAGGTATAGATATAATGTGACTCACTTCATTGTTAAGAAAAATAATGCAGAAAGCTGTAATTCATAGTCTATCAGTTGTAGGTAGGGGATATTTTACTCCCACTGGGTGTGGGGTGGGAATCGAAATGAAGTTCCAAAAAAGTTCAATATAAGATCCCCTGCTGTATCTCTCATGTGGCAATGGCCTTTCGTGCAACATGCACCAAGCAGAATCAGTTCTCTTTCCAGATGACGCAAGTATGATAATCAGTCACAACACACATACGGCGAAAGAGGAAAATGTAAATTTTTTCTTCAGAACAATCACTGACATGATTTCTGCAAATTTACAATTGTATATATTTTAGGATTACAGTCTCGTTGAATATTTTAAATGATACTATGTTCGCCATCTACTGTATTATGATTCCAGTTTCCACGATTTCATACTTGTTTCACATCGCACCCATGAAAAATCTAGACTGAGAATTTAAAAAAATACTGAAGTGTTGGGAAACACCATTTTTCAGTATTAGTGAAACAGGTTAAAATGATGTAAGTCACTATCTCTAGTACCAGCATTTGTTATGTGCACTATCTGTATGGTGATAATTTTAAAATACGAGCAGGGGCTAATAAGTAACGTGAAATCTACAGTAATTTTAAGTGTACATATTCACGAGAAAGTGGAAAAAACACATTTTAAATACTAAAATTTAGAGCTAATCGAACA
Source organism: Schistocerca cancellata (assembly GCF_023864275.1). Classification (NCBI taxonomy): domain Eukaryota; kingdom Metazoa; phylum Arthropoda; class Insecta; order Orthoptera; family Acrididae; genus Schistocerca; species Schistocerca cancellata. The sequence goes on along the minus strand of NC_064629.1, from coordinate 872,074,938 downwards.
ACACAGTTCAGCCACTTTTTCACTTGCGAAAAAATTTGTGCAGCTACTCTAGTTCACATTGTAAACTACCGTCTAAGCAGTTAAGTATTTTAACTACAGAGCGACAGGTCACATTTTCTATCATTAAATGTGTTGTAAATCATTTATTTGATTTCAGAAGGTTTTAATGACATCCTAAATTACAATAGCAAAAGAAAATATTACCTTCATTAAACTTTACTTTAGCTCAGAGAGGGGTGAATAATCCTGCTACCAAAATCTTTGACCATTTATCCAACGATGCAGTGTGGATGACATAGCAAAGCTTAATATGAAAATAAAGTGTAAAAGTTTATTCTGGGCAACTCTTTCTATTTCGTAGAAGAATTTTTATACGGAAACTCGTAGCTTGCGTGTCACACAGGAGTTAACTACTTAGTCATGTTACTAAAGTAAATATTGTCTTCTGTTATTTGAAATCATCTGTAAATCGGCAGGATCAGTTATAGTTAAGTAACAATTAAGCTAATATTCTGTAAACTAATTGGTTCCGTGCATTACGATTTACACTGAGGTGACAAGTCATGGGATACCCCCTAATATCTTGTAATGACCTTGTTTTGCACGACGTAGTGCAGCAACGCTATGGCATGAACTCAAAAAGTTGTTGGCAAAATGGTGCAAATGCCTCTGAGCACTACGGGACTTAACATCTTAGGTCATCAGTCCCCTAGAACTTAGAACTACTTAAACCTAACTAACCTAAGGACATCACACACATCCATGCCCGAGGCAGGAATCGAACCTGCGACCGTAACAGTCTCGCGGTTCCGGACTGCAGCGCATAGAACCGCTCGGCCACCGCGGCCGGCTAGTCGTTGGCAGTCCTGTAGGAAAATACTGAGCTATGGCTGCCGCTATAGCCATCCGTAATGCGAAAGTGTTGCCGGTGCAGGATTTTATGCACGAACAAATCTCTCGATTATGTCCCATAAATGTTCTTTTGATTTTTGTCGCGCGGTCTGGGTGGCATGACGCTTTGTCATCCATAGAAATTCAATCGTTGTTTGACTGCAAATGGTTTTGTAGTAATCGAACACAACCGTTCCTGTATTGTCCGTGGTGAGAGATAATGCTTGAAAATTAGTATTCTCGGCACATTCTTGACACTGTGTACCTCGGAATACTGAATTTCGTAACTATTTCCGAATTGCAGTGTGCTATGCGTCTACCTCCAACTACCATCCCGCGTTCAGAGTCTATTAATTCCCATCCACCGGCCATAATCACATTGTAAACCTTTTCACGTGAATCACCTGAGTAAACATGACAGTTCCGCCAATGCACTGCCCTTTTTTACCTTGCATACGCTATACTACCGCCATCTGTATCAGTGAATAGCGCTATCCCATGACTTCTTTCACCGTAGTGTATTGAACGCCCCCATAGCAGTGTGGTATCCAGCATGGTGGGTCGGCGTGTCAGAGGATTAGCTGCCCTCCGTAATAATAATAATAAAAAAAAGAGTGAATAGATTAACGATGAACTTGTACAGTAGTCATTGGACGTCTGCCCCAAACAATTACAACGTACTATAACGAACAAAATGAGATGAATTAAAAAAATGAAAAAGAAATGGTCAGCATGATGGACTGTCATGCCAAGGGGCCCTGGTTCGATTCCCGGCTGGGTCGGGGATTTTCTCCGCTGGGGGACTGGGTGTTGTGTTGTCTTCACCACTATCACCATCATCTCATCTTCATCGACGCGCCAGTCACCGAAGTGGCGTTAACTCAAAAGACTTGCACCAGGCGACCGGTCTACCCGACGGGAGGCGCTAGCCACACGACATTTCCATTTTCATACCACAATTACCGAACTATCAGTTTCATAAGTCACAGCTGCAGAATACTAACGCGAATTCTTTACAGACGAATGGAAAAACTGGTAGAAGCTGACCTCGGGGAAGATCAGTTTGGATTCCGTAGAAATGTTGGAACACGGGAAGCAATACTGACCCTACGACTTACCTTAGAAGAAAGATTAAGGAAAGGGAAACCTACGTCTCTAGCAGTTGTGGACTTAGAGAAAGTTTTTGACAATGTTAACTGGAATACTCTCTTTCAAATTCTGAACGTGGCAGGGGTACAATACAGGGAGCGAAAAGCTATTTACAATTTGTACAGAAACCAGATGGCAGTTATAAGAGTCGAGGGACATGAAAGGGAAGCAGTGGTTGGGAAGGGAGTGAGACAGGGTTGTAGCCTCTCCCCGATGCTATTCAATCTGTATATTGAGCAAGTAGTAAAGGAAACAAAAGAAAAGTTCGGAGTAGGTATTAAAATACATGGAGAAGAAATAAAAACTTTGAGGTTTGCCGATGACATTGTAATTCTGTCAGAGACAGCAAAGGACTTGGAAGAGCAGTTGAACGGAATGGGCAGTGTCTTGAAAGGAGGGTATAAGATGAACATGAAAAAAAGCAAAACGAGGATAATGGAATTTAATCGAATTAAATCGGGTGATGCTGAGGGAATTAGATTAGGAAATGAGACACTTAAAGTAGTAAAGGAGTTTTGCTATTTCGGGAGCAAAATAACTGACGATGGTCGAAGTAGAAAGGATATAAAATGTAGACTGGCAATGGCAAGGAAAGCGTTTCTCAAGAAGAGAAATTTGTTAACATCGAGGATAGATTTAAGTGTCAGGAAATTGTTTCTGAAAGTATTAGTATGGAGTGCAGCCATGTATGGAAGTGAAACATAGACGATAAATAGTTTAGACAAGAAGAGAATAGAAGCTTTCGAAATGTGGTGCTACAGAAGAATGCTGAACATTAGATGGGTAGATCACGTAACTAATGAGGAGATATTGAATAGTATTGGGGAGAAGAGGAGTTTGTGGCACAACTTGACTAGAAGAAGGGATCGGTTGGTAGCAAATGTTCTGAGGCATCAAGGGATCACCAATTTGGTACTGGAGGGCAGCGGGGAGGGTAAAAATCGTAGAGGGAGACCAAGAGATGAGTAAACTAAGCAGATTCAGAAGGATGTAGGTTGCAGTAGGTACTGGGAGATGAAGAAGCTTGCACAGGATCGAGTAGCATGGAGAGCTGCATAAAACCAGTCTCAGGACTGAAGACTACAACAACAACAAACCACAGTGTATTGAGCAAAATGACTCGCGGAATAAGTAACTAGCTAGCTAAGTGCAGTGACAGACCTGCAGCGAGTCGTTGACCAGCGTGAAGTACTTGGTGTTGGCCAGCAGCGTCTGCGTGACGACAGGCAGCGGCACGTCCATCTTGGCGAGGCAGTCGGCCTCGCGCAGCACGAGGCGCACACGGTTGTCCAGGTTCACCGCCAGCCCCGCCGGCTCCTCGTTCAGTGTCAACAGCGTGCGCGACAAACCCTCCTCCACCACCCACGCCTGCAACCGATTTATAATTTTGCCTTTACTATTACGACGCAGAAGAAAAGAGGCTGCTCGCAGTACTCATTGGACTACTCTTTCACCGAATTTCAACAACTCCGTGACAGTGGACTGCGGAAGGCGGTTATTGCTGAAACAACTGGTTTTCGGTTATATCCTTGTTTTTCACGCCAGTTTAATCTGAGTGCCAGAACCGTTCAAATCAATCGGTTTCTGAAATAATAGAGTTTCGTTTTTTATTCCTATTACTTCCTGAAATAAATGCAGAAATCGAAGGAAGATTGAAAAATTTTGACTCTTTCAGTTTGCAGATACATAGAATTAAAATACTAAATTAAATGTGCAAACAAAAGAAAACTCAGAATGAGATTTTCACTCTGCAGCGGAGTGTGCGCTGATATGAAACTTCCTGGCAGATTAAAACTGTGTCCCTGTGAGGACGGGGCGTGAGTCGTGCTTGTGTAGCTCAGTTGGTAGAGCACTTGCCCGCGAAAGTCAAAGATCCCGAGTTCGAGTCTCGGCCCGGCACACAGTTTTAATCTGCCAGGGAGTTTCATATCAGATCACACTCCGCTGCAGAGTGAAAATCTCATTCTGGAAACATCCCCCAGGCTGTGGCTAAGCCATGTCTCCGTAGTATCCTTTATTTCAGGCGTGCTAGTTCTGCATGGTTCGCAGGAGAGCTTCTGTAAAGTTTGGAAGGTAGGAGACGAGGTACTGGCGGAAGTAAAGCTGTGAGTATGGGGCGTGAATCGTGCTTGGGTAGCTCAGTTGGTAGAGCATTTGCCCGCGAAAGGCAGAGGTCCCGAGTTCGAGTCTCGGTCCGGCACACAGTTTTAATCTGCCAGGAAGTTTCAAAAGAAAACTCCATCCTCTTTTCACTTCTTTTCTCAAAAAGTCGTAAGTGGTTAAATACTACAAAAAGTCAACACTATTCTCCTGTTGATGCTAATGTTTTGGAACTCTGCTCAAAAATCGTGTTGTAATCGGAAGTCATGCCACTATTTTGGCCTTACTGATAGTCAGTTTGGAAACTGAAGTTAAAGAACCCTGTTTTTCGTGATAATTTGTCCGTTTTAAAGGGCTACAAGCAGATAAAGGCATATTATGTAGACACGGACAGGAGATCAGCTACATTCTAGTTTTATTGCATAGTATGATTGAAATGTTGTTAAGTTTTTTATCTATTACTGTTACCAGAATCCTCTTACTCACTTTTATTTCACAGAAATGGCAGAGAAAGCTTTAATTTTAGTAATTGAACCACTGTACTTCGTTACTACATCACTTCGTAAAAATATTTCCACGTTACGGTTGGTGTCATTCTGCAGTACAACGCAGAACGGTAATATGAAAATTTTCCATAGTGATGTGGAGGGCGCCAAAAAAGAGAAGCGCACAATAATGTAGCAGAAAGGAAGGCGAATAAAGTTTGTTATACGGCGTGGTTGTGTGAACATCATTTCAATATAAGTCCATAGTTTAAACAGAACCGTATGGTAATGCCAGTTTGAAAGTGCTAAAAATTGCATGGAAAGACTCAGTATGTATCTGAGCAGTGATAAAAGTAATTGTTTTGAGTGTGAAGTGAAAATCAGTGCCGGAAGTTGTTTAAGGATTAATTACGTAATAACGTGGTTTTGTATGTCCGTTAGACTACACGACGAGGGGGCAAGGAAATGATGAAGGCGTTATTGCTCGATAAATAATAATTACCAGCTGCAGATGGATGTTTGCATAAGAATAATTCAAGAGCAATGTAAATGTTAAAGCCGACATCAAAAGGAATATAGGCAAAACACTTGTAGTGTTCACATCCAGCAGCCCTGAATTTAATCTTCATCGTTAAGTGAGCACTGCTATATAGTATAGTCAGACACCACGTTAGGAACCAAGGCAAGAACTTTGAGTTTTATTTATCCGTAAAAGTGAATTTCCATTTGATAATAACTGTTCCTTGGAAAATATAAAGTAGATGGTTACATCTTTTGTTATTTAGCAGGCACCTTAATCAGAATCATTGTTAAGTATGTACAGAATTCATATCAAAATTAGCATCATTATCTCGTGAAATATGTAAGCAATGAAACCTAAACTATGGATACAGAAGAAAGAGCCATTTCTGTTGACTAGAGTGCATCACCTGATAAAATGCACTGTTAATTGTACAGATTCTTCTCAGAGACATTTAATGAAAACAACTACATTAATTTCTGACCTCATAGTTAACAGATATTACTGAATGGCAGACAAACAGCAGTTTCTAAATCTGTCAGGAAAACACTTCATTACATACGAAAGCAATAGTCACAACAATAAATAAAGAATTACGCTACTTAATTCAGGGTTTATATAATACGATTTTGGTTCTGAATTTTAGTAATAAGCTGCAGTTTGTTGAGACCATTACTGAAATAATATACATTTCTGCCAGCTCAATATTTAGTATAAGAATTTCATAAAGTCAATGTATCCATCTATACTGTGTTAAACTTGTTCACATTAGCATCTTTATAGATTAAATTATAGAAACAGCACTACATAAATCTAGATTGTGAGTAGTTTTTCTCTAGCATTCATAAAAACAGTAACAAACGGACAGCAAGGTAGCTAATATCTAGTTGTTGCTATGAAATAAAGTACCCAGAGTCAGCAGTAAATTAGTTTCCTCATCTCACAGCTGAATTTAGTAACACGTGATTTGTTTAGTGCAGATAAGACTGCTCTTGAAAGCCTCTGGGTTTATGCTTACTTTGTATAATAAAGTACTGTTTCTATCAAAGAGTTTTAACAGTAAATCTAGATTCAGACACTGCTAAACGTTCTTACAAAAAAACAGCACTTAGAACGAGTAGGGTTTTCAGGTTTGTAAGTAAAAACACTACTGGTAATTGTTCCTGTGTAAACTGTAGTTGCTGCAGTGTTCCAGTAAAGTGAAGCCTTGAAGGAGAAATTAAGGAGCAGAATGGCAGTGGTATTGGCCGTGAAATGAGTGAAATTACAACGGTCACTGACAGTGTGCAATGTCTTCGGATTCTGATAGCCTCTTTATGAGATAGATCACGGTCAAGAGACACTGCACTTGTTAGCGATTGTGTTCTTTGCTAAATCAAATGTCATTGGTGGTATTATTCAGGAACTAAACAACAAAAGCCTTCTGGACTATATTTTCGTATTTTACATACAAAATTATAGTGTGTAAATAAATATTAAGAAGGCGATCGTTTCCTTAACTTTACTAAAGAGATGCGTATTTTAAATAGCACGCTGAGCTAATTAGATAATTTTTCTGCAGAGATTCTTTCGAAATTATTCAGTAAACATTGACAACAGACTAGATAGGCAACAGTACGGTACAGTACAGACAAGAAGGTGTGAGGGCCATTGCAAACTGATGTTTGCAAAGACAGCGACCAATTATCGTATAGACCATGTGGGGGTTAGGTCCTGCACAATGCACCTAGACGTGTACTGTCTAACAGGAATATTATTGCCTGAGGAACACTGTATCAATTCTTATTCCATCTATTTGTTGCTCGTTTCTGTCGGCATTGTTATTAAAATAGCACTGCTCTCTTTTCCTCATTTTCTATAATAACGCAATATCTAAAACCAATACAAATTTCACGAATAAAAGTCGCTTCTTTTTTAAAAGAAGGTTTATTTAAAAACGAAAAATTTTAACACTGCTGCTAGCGTTAATTGATGTTTCGGCTTTTTACTGGGGTATTAGTAAAAAATAAGAAACATCTGCTATAACCGAGACGAAACAAAAGCCGAAAACTACCGATCATTCAGAACTAAAATGCGGTATTGGTTTTAATTGTCGGTTTTTCCCATCCTCACGCTGGACCAGCAGTTTACTACGTATGTGTTCAGGTGCTCCGGTAAATTTCATGCACGAGGCGAGGCAACACTTACAAGAGGACTTCAAAAATGTGTTAAACATTATTATGTCAAGCCATGCAACTGTAAGTGAATGCTACACTAGACTTCAAACTGATTCAGATACATGAAACTATTTTTCAACACAGTCCGCAAGTCTCTGCAAACAACGAACTGAATGTTCCAGCAATAGCTCAGTTCCTGGACGAAATCCGCTGCCTGGTTCCGGGGAATCTCTGTGTGAACGTCATCGTCGTCCGAAAGTCTGCGATTGAAGCTTATCTGTTCCTCGGTAGCCTGAACATGTTTTCTGTCATTGACGTCAGTTTCCTTCGTTCCAGATCTGTGTGGTCTTGGGCAAAAAGCTAGCACCATTTCACAACGGCTGGACTCGACATTGCATTTGGAGCATCACCGTGAATAGTTTGCTATTTAGACGCTTTATCATTAAGAATCGTACTTTCCCGCGTACCTCACCTTTAGAGTAGCCTAATACTGGGCAAACTGGTGACTTAGTGAGAACAACGCATTCCAGGTTTCTATTCTTAGACAGTGTTAATCGAGTCAACATTCAACACGTAGATCTGCTGCAGTGTGTTCTTTCACAGTGCAGCTATTTGTGATGGAAAGTACAAGTACTGAAGGTAGGTTGATGTAAGTAGGTCGTATGTGTAGAGCATTCTCTATAAGAGTTAAATTTTACAAAAATTTTCTTCTCACACCGTGAAACGAACAAAGTGATTTCCATAGATGTCAAGGGTAACCTTGTGACAATACATGTACCTGCAGAAACAAGCGTGCTAACTGAAATTATCGAAAACAAGTCTCATTAATGAAATTGAGACGTTTGTAAATAGTTTAATAAAAAGGTATTTTGAAAGTTTGTCAAATAAAGACATGGTTGGAGAGCGTAGCTGTTATATGAAGTAAATTGTTGATGGTGTACAGCAATCAGCCAAAAATTGGTTTTAGATTACTTTGTTCAAAAAGTACCGTTACAGGTTCCGAATTTTTCACGGTTCAACATCGGACGGCTTTTATGCAACTCACAGAAAAGCAATGTATCATTTGTTTTGATGAAAGCATGAAAACCGTCTGATGATGAATTGTGAAAGATTCGAAACAGGTAACGGTACTATTTGAATAAAGTAACCTAACACCAATTTGTGGCCGGTCGCTGTACACCATCAACAAAATAAAAGATTTTTTATTTTGCATTATAATTTTGTTTTTATATGTAACATAACGTTGCTCATAATATTCTGTTAAATGTGTCATGACTGTTTTTCCCCACACCATTGAACTTATAAGTGTCTAACAGTTTGAACTAATTACCTTGCTTAGAGCATATTGTGTTAAATGTGTTGTGACCTGTTTTTTCTCATACGGTCCCACTGAACACATGGGTAAGTAAATGTGTTTAAGTTTTGTTTAATCCCTTTCTTAATGCAGTTTAGATTTTTACCCTTCTTTTTGTTTGAGTGAGGATGGGTCTATAATTATTTCAATTTTAAGAAAACTAAAAAAGTAAAACCTATAAAATTGGCAAATTTTGTGACGAACGTATTTCTGTTTGTGGATAAACTCATAAAACTGGGCAAATTTGTAACAAAATTATAGTTGTGTGTCGTAAAGAAACATTAGGTCAGCTCATCTTTCTGAAAGATGAATTTAACTTTGCTTTTTCTGTCTTAGATTTCATGTCACAATGTTATCCTGGTATGAATACGTCATTTACATAAAACTCAACTGCCATAAAAATGAAGCATAAAAGTTATACAATTTTATTTACACGCAAATTAAAGGCTGCAGTACGTATTTGTATAAGGTAATGCTACAACAAGTGCTAAGAGTGTCAGAAAGTTGTCCAGATTTACAGTACGCTTCCAGCTGCCATGCCATTTTAATCGCACAGTGACGTGCATGTTACCGTACGTCCGTACCGCACCATAACTGTGTTTGCAGAGAACCCGAAACAGATAGTGCACAACGTAACGCATATGCTGTCAAGCTATCACAGCCTGAAGTTATTGAAATGATTGGAATTTTAAGTATTGGCCTAGAAGAGCGGATGTGGTCGCTAGTCACTGCCCAAGGCGGGTTGTGGGGACGGAAGCTGGCTTTTATCAGGGTCCGATGAAGTGATGAGAAGACGGTTTGGTTCGGTACCACCACATGGATGAAGGAGCTGTCTCCAAATGGAGCGGCGTTCGCAATGGAACAGGATATGGATACTTTGAAATACTTCAAAATCCAAGAGTAATTCGATGTTTCATCGTAGCACATAACCAATCATATTAGCATAGTCACGTCACTCAACCACAAAAGTTAGGTAGTCAGAATAAACGAATATTCTTACAAAAACCATTAAAAGTTAATAACTGCTTGACACTTCATGCGATCTTAACAAACTTGGACTGTAGTATAGGACTCTATGTATCACCCCTGACAGCCACACATGTATAAATATATTATTTATCGAGTTACTACTTTTTGTGTATTTTTAGTTATATAAATTACCGCATCATCGTATTCTCCACAGTTAGCAAATGAACGAGGTATGGCATTCCTTATATCTCTGTCTAGTTAACCATGTAACATATATCAATGTTATTTTTTGATTTCTAATTTATTTAATTGAAAGATAATTCACTGAGTATCATTATGAACAAAGGCGATCTTAACCTACCAAAGGCCATTTATTATCTCCGCTGCAATAAACAAATTCTGCACATAGAACAAGTTCGACATACTGGGGTGGTGTAGGTACATGATCTGTGGAGAGCCCACTGCTATGAACGCTACCTTAAGACTAATGTCCTCATACACATCGAACAGTGGTAAGGTAGGAGTTAAGACGTAAGGGCTAGAAAGCAAATCGCTAGTCGCAATATACAAAACGGTCTCCACGTTGCTACAAAATTACTCCCACTCAAATATATTCAGTCGACGCTTCTCAGCTCCACCATATATGCACATCACCTTTAAGTTGCAACGTAGCGGTTACAGGTTTCTCGCCATTAAATACTGTGCATATACCCAGACAACAATTTTAATTTACGAATTTTTTTTGTATATTACACAGGAAATATAACATATCACATTTCAAAGGACATCTATAAACAATATTTAATTCGATTTATCTGTACGAAAACGTACAAAAGACTAATAGTGTCTGTTCAGTGGGGCAGCCTGCCTTAAACGTAACACAAGTTTTGCAGGCAAACGGCTCTAGTGCATGTTAATTCGCCAAATATAACATATTTACAATATAGTTTGGGTATAAAATCATTATTTTTATACAAAAACTTAAAAGAATAACAGAATGTATCCTGGACTAATGTTACGTTGTGAGTGATGTAACAGCGCCGCCTATGGGTTAAAGTTGATTTTGCTTAAGGCTGCCTCGCTCAATTATGGTACGCGCTTGAACCTAGAAATCTGATGAAATAATGTATATCGATATCGTTTTAAATGTTTACAACTATTTGCTTAGTGTAAAATTGCCTTTATTTGCTCTCATTATTCGTATCTGACAGCTTTTGGTAATGAAATTGGCCAAAAGCGCAAAGTTATATGCTTTACGTAAATAAAAAGCGATCAAGACGGTACACTGTACTAATTATATTTTATGAAAAAGATGCTTAGACTATCTGTGTCTCAGTTTTTTACATTTTACTGATACGTGTGTCAGAACCAAAGCTCAATCGTCAGCGCTGTAAACAGGCAATGGTAAGTTAAGCTCCTCTTTGGTCTTAATTAGAAATATCTGGCAGAATATGGAATTCACAACAAATCATTTAAAAGGACATCGATACACAGTATCTCATCAGTTATTTACGTTAAGAGCACCCACCGTAATCCAGTGACCCAGCCTGTCTTAAATGAAATACATCTGTAACGGATAGGTGGTGCTGGAGCAGTATTGTTTTCATGTTAAATCACACAGAACGTCACACAGGTCCATAAATAACATGAGAAGTGGTCGCCATTCTGTATTTCACCATTTTATTCTCTGTGTGTCTTTTCTGTATATGTCACTTGTTAATGGTACGAGACAACTGAACAGTACTCGGTATTCTCTTAATCCTGTAGCTTTCCTTGAATAAGCTACACAAATACGCTGATTCGGGTCATAATGATGCGAGTGGAAATTAACGACGTAAACTAATAAAGTACGAAAAAGTTTTATAATTTGAAATTTAAGTTCTGTTTGCAACAAAATAAACAAATTGTCAGCATACAAGTAAGCAACAGAATTTATCATATACAAACAAAAGTTATATTTTTATGGTACACTTAGAAGAAACTGGCTCTCAAAGGGGTGTGGTGCAATGGAGTTTTTACTCAGTTTGAAGATGAACAAAACAGAAAATTTTCATCTAATTTACAATGAAAATCACAGTAACAGTAATTCGTAGAGTGTCAGTTTCTTGTTGTAAGAATGAATAGGGTATTATTTGACACAAAATAAGTATTACAGTATAAGCAGATAATAGACATATCAATGATGTACAAAAAACAAATGTTTCTAGCACATATTTTGAAATTTAACAAAGCAGAAACTGTTAAGAACAGGAAGAACTAGAATGGCTGTAACTTACAAATTATTTGCTACATCAATTTATCAATAGAGAGAACTTACTAAATGTCACCATTTGGGGAGTGGTATATAACGCGAATTTTACAAACATGTATTTTACCAGTCGAGAGATTCGTAAGGGTTTCCTTGCTACAACTTGATGAACAGAATTTGCCTCTGGCACGTTTCGATTTTCGATTTTCGCTAATGAAGGATCGGATCGAAGAATTTTCTGTTTGTATTCCTTAAGCTGTGTGGCCGCTATTTGTTCATTTCATGACAGCTTTCTTCTATCTTCAATAAAAGGGTAAATAAGAGTCTTCAAAGTTCCTCAGGAAATATTCTTGTTTTGTAAAGAATACTTGTTTTCCTCCCTGAATAGATTTCTCTCCGTAGTAAAAAAGCGTTTTAGGCATAGATATTTATCATTGACCAACTGTTGATCTTTCTCTTGCATTTGTAAGTACCAATAAGCTGATCCAACGTATTTACTGCTCCCTAAGTTGCATAGTAGTCCACTAACATTTTTCGTTTATTGCCTTCTCTGTTGCTTATTTCCTTTTGTTTCTGCATTGTGCTGATAAAGACAACATTTCAAAAACAACAAACAAAGATATGCGTTGTTATATAAAAGAACACTTAGCACGTAACTCAGACGAGTAGATGTAAAATTCTATCACCGGTAATTTTACATGTGGTGAATTTTTGAATATCCGAGTCAGAGCCTTCGTGTATTATCCTACTACTTTATAATGACTCATCTTGCCTGTGATCACAAGTGTAATACATTAAGGTATAACATGGGTGAGAAAACCCTTTTTTTCAACTGCGCTTTAAGCTACGCCGAATTTGATAGAGAAAAAATGCATTAAGTTTCGAGAGCTTATGTTTCAATGCATAAACGTTATGGAAAAATAAACTAATTTATGGTTCATATTGACACGAAGGTACCAACAGAGTTAAAGTGTTATTTGCGTTTCATCAGGATTTCTTCAGGCATCTGCCTTTCACCTAAAAAAGATTTATGTGGCTTCTCCTCCTTAAATTGCTCTGCATGAAAACTTGTCGATTTTTGACATTTGTGACAGAACCCTGTGAGTGTTCTGTGGTAGTTTCGCCTATATACGCACATTATACGTTAACTGCTTACAGGTAGGGAATGAAGCCAATCATTGCATCAAGCAGAGCCCTCATGTATAATCCAACAATTTTATAATGACTCATCTCGCCTGTGGAGTAATGTTAAGTCCACGGATAGCCTCACAGGATTTATGCCTGCAAGTGTGGGAGAGAAGGAGTAAAGGATGGGTTGACATCATACAAGACATCAGTTCATTCGAAGAAGCCATGCGGAAACGTGCTTTAATAATACAAGGTGTGGTTTTGAACAACTGACATATAATTTCTTATGCGGACTGATAGTAGTTTATTTTCAGTTAATTGTCATATTGCTCGTAAAATAGGGTCGTATGACATTATCGGCTGTGAGGTCCCTTGGAGTATGTTCAGCAGACCAGCTGTTAACGTTTCCCTTCTTCGCTCAGAATGACACCTTCACTTCGGACAGTGTGAGAGCGTGCGAGGGCATCCTGATTCCTCACGTCACCTCTCCTCCAGTCCATAGTACCGTTTACTACAAGTAGTTTTATTTTTACATATATGTCAATATCCAAAGTTGTCAGATAACTTTCGGAGAATAAGACAGTGTGAAAACGAAGACTCTCGAAAATTGCAAGGAATTCTAAAAATTTCGAGCTGTGATTAGCACAGGATACTTTGCAGTTTTTCGACCACGTGGAAGAGATGCACGTCCTGGCCACCTGCAGAAAACATTCCAGCCAGGTAAAGGCCCACAGTCACCGGACGACCATACTGCCAATAACTAATCCGATACAGTACGCGAGTTCACAGGCAGAACCGATAAACTACAGGTAGTTAAGTAACGCACAACAGAAACAGAAAAGCCCTGCGCTAAGAAAGAAATAGCAGAAAAACTGACTTTCCCAAATGTAGGCGGAAACGACTAAAAGAAATAGCATGACCCTAGTGTTCAGACGTGTGTTCTCAATCCAGGTACTAACTGACAATGGTAATTTTACATCGTTTAAATTACGAGGTTGTAAAGGTGTCCCGAGTTTGTTGCTGTTACAGCTATTAAATGAATTGTGTGAGACAGGCACTTCTCAAATTTTCGGACAAATGATTTTCATATGATACGTTTCTCTGAATTAAAATTTCTTGTATGTTATGCTAGAGTAATTTATTAGGCACTGACATAAACAAATACTAAACTACCAGGCATCCGAGGCGTGTTAAAATTGGATGTAACGGCAAGTCACAGACAGACAGACAGACACACACACACACACACACACACACACACACACACACACACACTCACACAAACACAAACCGATGCATTAGTCGAAAAACCCTGATGGTTAGTCACACAATAGTTCAATAAATACACTACCGGCCGTTAAAATTGCTACATCGAGAAGAAATGCAGTTGATAAACGGGTATTCATTGGACAAATACATTATGCTAGAACTCACATGTGATTACATTTTCACGCAATTTGTGTGCATAGATCCTGAGAAATTAGTACCCAAAACAACCACCTCTGGCCGTAATAACGGCGTTGATACGCCTGGGCATTGAGTCAAACAGAGCTTGTATGGCATGTAAAGGTACAGCTGCCCATGCACCTTCAACACGATGCCACACTTCATCAAGAGTAGTGACTGGCGTATTGTGACGATCCAGTTGCTCGGCCACCATTGAACAGACGTTTTAAGTTGGTGAGAGAGCTGGAGAATGTGCTGGCCAGGGCAGAAGTCGAACACTTTCTGTATCCAGAAAGGCCCGTACCGTGCCTGCAACATGAGGTCGTGGATTATCGTGCTGAAATGTAGGGTTTCGCAGGGATCGAATGAGGGGTAGAGCCACGGGTCGTAACACATCTGAAATGTAACGTCCACTGTTGAAAGTGCCGTCAAATGCGAACAAGAGGTGACCGAGCCTTGTAACCCATGGCACCCCATACCATTATGCCGGGTGATACGCCAGTAAGGCGATGACGAATACACGCTTCCAATGTGCGTTCACCGCGATGTCGCCAAACACGGATGCGACCATAATGATGCTGTAAACAGAACCTGGATTCATCCGAAAAAATGACGTTATGCCATTCGTGCACCCAGGTTCGTCGTTGAGTACACCATCGCAGGCGCTCCTGTCTGTGATGGAGTGTCAAGGGTAACCGCAGCCATGGTCTCCGAGCTGACAGTCCATGCTGCTGCAAACGTCGTCGAACTGTTCGTGCAGATGGTTGTTGTCTTGCAAACATCCCCATCTGTTGACTCAGGGATCGAGACGTGGCTGCACGATCCGTTACAGCCATGCGGATAAGATGCCTATCATCTCGACTGCTAGTGATACGAGGCCGTTGGGATCCAGCACGGCGTTCCATATTACCCTCCTGAACCCACCGATTCCATATTCTGCTAACAGTCATTGGATCTCAACCAACGCAAGCAGCAATGTCGCGATACGATAAACCGCAATCGCGATAGGCTACAATCCGACTTTTATCAAAGTCGGAAACGTGATGGTACTCATTTCTCCTCCTTACACGAGGCATCACAACAACGTTTGACCAGGCAACGCCGGTCAACTGCTGTTTGTGTATGAGAAGTCGGTTGGAAACTTTCCTCATGTCAGCACGTTGTAGGTGTCGCCACCGGCGCCATCTTGTGTGAATGCTCTGAAAAGCTAATCATTTGCATATCACAGCATCTTTTTCCTGTCGGTTAAATTTCGCGTCTGTAGCACGTCATCTTCGTGGTGTAGCATTTTTAATGGCCAGTAGTGGATGAACTCTATATCTTTCTAATTTTATTACTTCTTCATACATTAATTGTTAATTTAAACATTTACGTTTCCTAATTAATTTTAAGTTTCCTAGTGTTCAAAGGTGCAACATCGCTGAAATACTGTGAAAACAAATAATGTTAATATTATGTATGAGTACAATTAAATATTGTCAAAATACAACCTGTGTCTTAGTCACTAGGTGGCAGATCATTTGTAAATGGTAGGAAATAAAATAAAATGAATCACATGTTCTTATTATACGAAAAACTAACAGGTTAACTCCGAGTCGAGCGCCACTGCACAATTGTGCCTTAGATACCTGGGATAGGAAGACGGGCACTTATTGTCTTCCGATAATTCAGTATTAATACAGTATGTATAAAAGGAAATGACAGTGGTACTGACGTTCTGGTTCATCCAGGCGTCGATGGTTTCCGCCTCGTAGGCGAGCTGCGCGGCGGCGACGTGCCCGTGCCTACGCACCAGGTCTGCCGTGGCCGCCATGCCGCGCAGCACGACGTGCGACGACGCGCTGCGCACCAGCTCCCACAGGTACGAGTACAGCGACCGCACCCACGCGATGCGCCCTGCGCACAAACGCGCCAGTCGCCACATCTGCAACGTACTCCAAGTCAGCGTCTTGCCTTAACGAGAACCGTTCCTTTCGATTTGGTTTCGTGACTCTCGGAAACTCACATAGAACAGGAATTGAGGGACCTAGTGGCAGAGGAAACCATACCGGGCATGGGTAAATCAGAGAAAAAAACACGAATTTATTGGAAATTGTTTTTAGGAAGAAATATAATGTGCTAAAGTGTACTTACAGTGTGTCGCGGTTCTTCCGTTGTCTACTGCTGCTGGCGATTCGTTTTCGTTGTTTGTAGCCAATCCGGTGACATTACGCGGTAACCGATGAGCATCACTATTTGCAATGCGAATTGTGTCAGACATAGGGGATATAAAAATGAAAAATCTGGCATACTATGCTTACTTTCATTCCATAATGTCATATGGGACTATTTTTTGGGGTAATTCATCAAGCCAAGCTAAAGTTTTCCGGGCACAAAAACGTGCAGTAAGAGTTATATGTGGTGTGAACTCAAGAACATCCTGCAGAGGCCTCTTTAGGGAACTAGGGATACTAACTACTGCTTCCCAATATATTTATTCTTTAATGAAATTTGTCATTAAAAATATCACTTCTTCAAACCAGCAGCTCAATTCATGGAATCAATACTAGAAATAAGAATAATCTTCACAAGGATTTAAAGTCACTTAGTCTTGTAGAAAAAGGTGTGCATTATTCAGGAACACACATTATCAATAACTTGCCAGCAGCCATAAAAAGCTTAACAACCAGTGAAATTCAGTTTAAGAGAGCTTATTGGTGGCCAACTCCTTCTACTCCATTGATGAATTTCTCAGTAGAACCAATTGATTTATATATATATATATATATATATATATATATATATATATATATATATATAAAGTACAATATAACTTCTGCACATTCTCACTGCAGTAATGTGTTCATTGTAAATAAGTATTATAGTAGTTGTATTACACGTTTATTACCTTATAAATAAATAAAAAAACATTTTTTTTTATTTTAAATTCAGTGCATTAGTATTTGTAAAATGATTCTTTCATATAGTGTTCATTAAAAAATGACGATCATTCCACTTGGGACCTGTGGAATGGTACATTAGCTTATTTGTTTGAGTTGTAAATATTTGTCATGTATTGTTGTTTTTCTGACATGTTCTACATGCTGGAGGACCTCCTCACTGCGGATCAATTGGAATGAAAGTAAATCTAATCCAATATTATAATCTCGGCTGCCTCACATATATCGCTATTTTTTCCGAATATGTCGCGATTTCCGAGGTTGTGGTTTGATTGGGACCTAATAGCATACACTATGGGATCAAAAGAATCCGGACATCTCCTAAAAATATGTTTTTTCATATTAGGTGCATTGTGCTGCCACTTACTGCCAGGTACTCCATATCAGCGACCTCAGTAGTCATTAGACATCGTGAGAGAGCAGAATGGGGCGCTCTGCGGAACTCAACGGACTTCGAACGTGGTCAGGTGATTTGGTGTCACTTGTGTCATACGTCTGTACACAAGATTTTCACACTCCTAAACAACCCTAGGTGGCTCTGAGCACTATGGGACTTAACTTCTAAGATCATCAGTCCCCTAGAACTTAGAACTACTTAAACCTAACTAACCTAAGGACATCACACACATCCATGCCCGAGGCAGGATTCGAACCTGCGACAGTAGCGGTCGCGCGGTTCCAGACTGTAGCGCCTAGAACCGCTCGGCCACACCGGCCGGCCACCCCTAGGTCCACTGTTTCCAATGTGATAGTGAAGTGGAAACGTGAAGGGACACGTACAGCACAAAAGCGTACAGGCCGACCTCGTGTGTTGACTCGTCTGTTGGCTGTGTAATAGGGAGACATCTATCCAGACCATCACACAGGAATTGCAAACTGCATCAGGATCCACTACAAGTACTATGACAGTTAGGCGGCAGGTGGAAAACTTGGATTTCATGGTCGAACGGCTGCTCATAAACCACACATCACGCCGGTAAATGCCAAACGACGCCTCGCTTGGGCGGTTGAACAGTGGAAAAACGTTGTTTCGAGTGACAAATCACGGTACACAATTTGGAGATCCGATGGCAGGGTGTGGGTATGGCGAATGTCCGGTGAACGTCATCTGCCTGCGCATGTAGTGCCACGTTGTTGTTTTGCGTGGCACTATCACAGCACAGACCTACATTGATGTTCTAAACACCTTCTTGCTTCCCAGTGTTGAAGAGCAATTCGAGGATGGCGACTGCATCTTTCAACACGATCGAGCACCTGTTCGTAATGCACGGCCTGTGGCGGAGTGGTTACACGACGATAACATCCATGTAATGGATTGGCCTGCTCAGAGTCCTGACCTGAATCCTATAGAACACCTTTGGGATGTTTTGGAACGCCGACTTCGTGCCAGGCCTCACAGACTAACATCGATACCTCTCCTCAGTGCAGTACTCCGTGATGAATGGGCTGCCTTTCCCCAAGAAACCTTCCAGCACTTGACTGAACGTACGCCTGCGACAGTGGAAGCTGTCATCAAGGCTATGGCTGGGCCAACACCATACTGAATTCCAGCAATACCGATGGAGAGCGCCACGAACCTGTAGGTTATTTTCAGCCAGGTGACCGGATACTTTTGCTCACATAGTGTATGTGGTTGTCACAAATATTTCTCTCTTTTTTCCGATCATGTCACGATTTCTGAGGATGTGGTTGGGGTTTGACCTAATAGCACGGGTTGAATTGCTGCGAGTGAAACGACCAGTAATGAAATTTATAATCTTTTTCACAGCAAATATTTGGTTTTATTTCTCCGAATATGGCGCGATTTCTGAGATTGTGGTTAGGGTGGGACCTAATAACCACCTTCAATTGCTACTAATGACATAAAATACCGGCTAACTCTTTTACAAACCATACGAAATTGCAAACAAGCAATGTCACTGGCTACCCACAACCGGCTCACTTTGCATCGTGTTCACCCCCAATCATACATCATGCAAACCGTTATCAACAGCAGCACTCAGCGCGAAAAGCTGCTCCGTTCTGTTAGTGTTCTTTTACTAAATATTATATTTTGAAACTTTTGTTTAGTTCATTATATTATCCACAAAAAGAATGGTTCAAATGGCTCTGAGCACTATGGGACTCAACTGCTGTGGTCATAAGTCCCCTAGAACTTAGAACTACTTAAACCTAACTAACCTAAGGAAATCACACACATCCATGCCCGAGGCAGGATTCGAACCTGCGACCGTAGCGGTCGTGCGGTTCCAGACTGTAGCGCCTTTAACCGCTCGGCCACTCCTATATTATCCACATATTATACACGACTCTAGAATATGATAATTGAAAAGCGCTTACTTTTTTTACTTGCGTGTGAAACGAAACGGAAATTTAGTATTTAAAACGGAAATCAGTGTCAGAAGTGAATAGCCCAGAGAAAATTATTAGAGTTAATGAAAATAATATGTCCAGTATAAACATTCTCCAGCACATTCACTGGAATCTACACTGTTAAAATGTCATAAAACGGCTGGTAAACTGGTCCCATGAAATATATCAAAGACCGCAGACGTCTAGGTTCCAACTCAGAAAACCGCTTTCTTTTGGAAAGAACGAACATAGCTCAGCATAAGAGCACGAGCTGAAATTAGGCTTAGCTGCACGTCTGTTACACACACGACTAGCAGCTTGGATGGGAGTAGGAATGTGTTTTTTCGTTCTTTTTTCGTTCTTTTTCAACGCACCGTTTATTAAGAATGAGTTGTGTGTGCTCACGACATTTGGTTCTCCTTGACAACTGGCATGAAGGTTTCTTTTGTAAACCCAATACTCTTTTTACAGTAGAATAGAGCTACACTGTTTAAATGAACATTCAAATAGTTATCTGGAAATACCATCGGCAGTTGCAGCTTATAGTAGCATCTTCCGTAGTGTGGCACGAGCTTATTGGAGTAGATTTGCCAGTCTGGAACTCAAAATATCGATAGTCCGTGATGGCTTACAAGACTTGCAAAAATTTTATTGCAGGAAGAGTCTAATATTCTAAGGAACAGATGCTAGTTAAGAGCGTAATATAGGTTTCACTTGCCTCGACGTGCTTTCCACGTGCAAGATTCAGCAGAACGCCCTTTGTGTATCGATACATGTTACTTCCAGCTAGCTTTGAAAGACGTAAAATATACGGGAAAGAGTTGACTATTTGCATGGGACTGGTTATCGTCGATGATAGTGTCACTGTGGTTTCCTCTGTTACTCGTTTTCGTCCAAAATTACAGAAAAATATATAAAAAATTTACTAAAAGATACGGACGTATGTGAGTCAAGACAAAAATTAATAATGTTGATAACAGAATAAAAACAATTAGGAATATTGTGGAATGACGGACAGGACAACCATTCGCGTACGAATCCGGGAAGGGGTATCAGTGATACTGTCAGGTAGTTGCGGAGTATTGATGTAGATGCGATGTAAATCAAAATCTCGTCTAGTATCGATAGAATTTCTAACAGAATTCTTAAGAGCTCTCCTGACTCAATAAGTGAATCTTTATATATACCTTGTTACCACAAGCTGTGATTTTTGTAGTTTTCTATATTTTGCATAATAGCTGTTTTTGTTTCACAGTTTGTCATCTGCAACTATAGAGAACATCGCATCTTGTAAACAGTGACGCAGTGAAAGTTTGAAAGTGCAATTGTCACAGTGAACCTAATGGGGAAAGCAGAAAAAGCAGCTGTAAACATATTGCGCACGCACACACACACACACACACACACACACACACACACATAAGCTTAAACACAGAATAAAGTAATGTTAGCCATAACATTCCTAGTCATAGATTTTTGTGTAAATAACATTCTGCATAAAGTTGTCTACAGATGCAGATGACAGACTGTGAAATAAAAACAGCTATAACACAAAATATAGAAAACCACAAGAATCACAGCACAGCAGATGGTAACAAAGTACAAATAAAAAAAATTGTCTGTTTTCAGATTTCTGAATAATTATCTTAAAGACTGATATTTATGTACGTACAGATAGCAAATAGAATTTTTTCTGTTATTTAATAAAAAGAAAATAAATTACCACATGCCTGGGTAAAAGGAAGAAACAAATGGTTAAGCTTATCCCTTACGGACGTTTTAGAAGCCGTGACTGCTTATTCAATGTAAGTACATTGTCACATAGCCTGCACCCAGCTATGTGCCTTAAATAGCTATGTACGAGTAACTTCTGGAAAACCGTCTGAAGATGAGCCAGAAAACGTTCGAAAACCGGTTTACGGAATTAATAAATAAATATTTCGAAAAGTGAGCGGTTGCAGTTTTACGTATTTACAGAAACAAATGTATTTGCTCAAGGGGGAACTTATCCAAAAGCAAACTGATTTGCGAGCAAACACGGAAACAAGTGTGGTCTTCAACCACCGTTATACCTCTCTATACGGTTAAAGGCGCTACAGTCTGGAACCGCGTGGCCGCTACGGTCGCAGGTTCGAATCTTGCCTCGGGCATGGATGTGTGTGATGTCCTTAGGTTAGTTAGGTTTAAGTAGTTCTAAGTTCTAGGGGACTGATGACCTTAGAAGTTTAGTCCCATAGTGCTCAGAGCCATTTGAACCATTTAAGTAAAAACAATTGAAATGTTATTTCGCAATGTCTGTTCCAGAAGGGTTGCTCAACTGAGAATATCATCTATACATTTACTCTCCACATATTACGAAGCTTAAATAACATAACGTTACCGGTTGCTATTTTTGTGACCAGTCAAAAGTTTTTGATTGTGTTCATTATAATATGTTTCTGGAAAAGCTTATTTGTTATAGATTTAATGTTCTTTCAGGCAACTGGTTTTAATCATTTTTAACCAAAATAATGAAGTAGTGGTGTTGAATAATTCTGAAAGGAGAGACAACAATAGTGACTAGGAATACACCACGAATTGAAGTCTGCATTGTTCAATGTCGGGGTCTCTCCTACGCTTCACATATGTGAACGATCTTACAGTAAACGTTCACCAAACAAAACTGGCATTTTTATAGATGACACCAGTATTGTAATAAACCTGGTTAGAGAGTCAGCAACAGAATATAGTGTTCATTATGATTTTAAATGGTCAGTAACTTATTCTCTGCGAATGTGCTTTTCCCTAATTTCGAAGAGATCACGTATTTATTTCTGTATAACAAATAGGATAATACCAAGAACATTAATATAAGATCAAGAGTCAGTACAAAGAGTAGAACACACAAAATCTGGGTGTACGTATTGATGAAAATTTTAACTGGAGAAAGCTGTTATTTTATTTATTTAACCTCATCAGTTTAGGGCATTCAGTTCCTCACATACACCAGACCAGGATTTTGCAGAAACACTTTTTACGTTTTAATTACTCAATGAAAGACAACAATTGAAATACGATAAATAATAACAAACGGCGTTAATAAATTAAAAATATTGCTGCTGCTACTGTTGGTAGCAACAACAACAACAATATTGATAGTAGCAGATACAAAAAGTATTTATAGTTGTACAAAACTGATATTTAGTGAGTTCTTAGAGAGAGAAATTTAAATAGATGCACCAAGAAAGGGCTTATGGAAATAAGAAAATTCTGGATTGAAATAACAGTACTTAGTTGTTACGGGGTAATCGGTGAGTAGAAGACAAAGTATATATGTCATTAACTGTCTTTTGAAGCTGGAAATGCTATTTAGTTTCTCATATAGTGAGGGAGCTCATTCCATAGTCGGCTTCCAACTACTGAAAAGTGCGACCCTCTAAAAACTCTCCGCTAAACAAGTAATTTATTAAATCGTTTGACACCCTAGAAGTGGAATTTGAGATCAACATCGGATTTCTTAAAATGCCTTTGGTTCGAAAAATAACTAGAGGGCGACCGCCATACAGCGCAAAACAGTTCCTTCTTTAAATTAACGTTTAACAAGCTTGTTTGAGTGGCCATCATCCGCAGAAAGCACAGAAATATTTGTTTTGTAAGTGAAAATCGCCTTGTTTTGCTGCAATGTATTTTATTCCTCCTAGACGCGTTTCCCCTTTTATTTTAAGCTTTCTTCGTCTGAGAGAAATAAAATACAATGCAGCTCGTAAAGGTGGTTTTTATTTACAAAACAAATTTATCAAGTTTATTTGCAGAGCTTGTTAACTGGAGCATATAATAAACGCTATGTGGAGTAAATATGTTTAATTAAACTGGACGACACTGTAGTTTATAGTTTCACAACAAATTGTTTGTAAAAAAAATGCGAGTCCTTCTTCGGCCAGAAATGCAAACTGACAGCCAGTGCTTTCGATACATCATTAATGTCCCACTAAATGAAAAACTTAGTTCATTTTTTACATTTATTACTTCTATTACGACACACCAGAAGAAAACGTTAGAATTTACAACACAAAATGCTTCTCGAAGACATCTGAGTCCCACACTGACTTTTCTCTCAAAATTGTTTCGAATTTGCATCTGTATACCATCCACAAGCTAAGAACAAGAACTTGTCTCTACTGTTATCACGCGAAGTTTCAAGTCAAGCATCTCCCGGCACGAAATGTTCGTTTCCGCATCTACTAGAACGAAGTGTCAGCACAACTATCTCCGAGGACGAATCCTTTTTTTATCGCCAAACAGCAACTCACGTCCAACTCTTCCATCCTGTGTGTTCTCCCGCTGCTACAGCTACCTACTTTTTAATCCCGGCCTTCCAGATGCACCATCACTAGTGACGTATTTTAACACAATACAAAATTTGCAACTTCCGAACGTATTGGCCGATATATGTAAATAATATGTTTATGAAACGTGCTAAAACGATGTAATGTTAAAGCAGTAGTTTGCATCATCGTTATTTGTATTTTGGCATCTAGCAAAATAAACAAGAAGACATCACAGATCTAACTTATCCCTAAGATAAAAAGTATGGTACCACTGCTTATTTATTTTATCTGTACCATAACTAGACCTTTACGCAAGAATTCTTCACAGGTTTTACTTTTACGAAATTAAATGGGATAAAGGTAATGAGGTTCCTGAATTTGCATTCTATGGTGGGTTTTCACATGTTATTCTACGAATATGAGAAGAATTCCCATTTCTCGGGTGTTAATTAGGAATATTATCAATGAATTGTTTTCTGTAATTATGTCCAGGCTTATGGTCCAACAAAAGCAGCGAATTGTTTTCTGCAAATGGTAAAAAGACGCTTCGGATGCAATACTGAAAATTATTCTCTCCCTTTTTTCCAGATTTTGTTATGTCGATTACGCAAGACGTATGCAAGTAAACAGTCCTCTTCCTTAATTTTTGGTCGTAATTTGCCCTGATGTTCCTGAAGATAGAGAAAGCCGCGGAAACGGTAACACACCGACCCTTATAATTGCACTGTTGCATATGAAAGTGTCAGAACTCTCATCGACTGCACAAGCGACTCTGTATTACTTTCGTTCGAAATGCGAAATCTGACTGACTCGTTTTATACGCAGTTTTCAGTGGCTAACAAGTAGCTTCGTATTCACGTCTGCTACGAATTTCTCTATAGTATTACCTATTAATGACATCTCCTCTTCATGCTTAATTGAGGTAAGCTACGTAATTTTGCGACTGCCTTTTCAGTATAATTTCCAGAATCTGTTTAACTAGGTCGCAGAAGACTGGAAATCAATAATGCTCATCTCACTTGCAATTAAGAGCACCCAATCTCCTATTTCTCCCTTGGTAATGGTGCATTGACCCTCGCATATCTAAATCCTTCGAGTAGTTTTTCTTTCACACTTCTGCGAGTTTCATTTTGGTGCATATTTTGTACTTTATGTAAATCTTTCTTCCATTTATACAATTTGTGTTCAGATTTAACGAAACTAAACCGGCTTTGTACATTATTTAAGTTGAAGCGTTTTGTGCAGACTTACTTTAACGTAAATATTTACAGCCTTTTATTTCTGACTGAAAACTATTACCCTTCATGTTTGCTTTCGGCTAGGACTTTAACTAGCACAAAAATGAACGTTCGAACCACAATTCAAGGAATCTTCGCAGTTATTTCCTGTTTATTACGGTGTTTCCACACTTTGCAACGAAATGTTGATATCATTGTAACGAATTTACAAGGAATTAACTAATAAATAACACATATATAGGTCTTCAGCAGAAGTAGGTAATTTAGATTGCATAACGGTACCACATTCTTCATATTTCATGTATGCAAGGTTCAAAATATTAACTGGATTCCACATTACTGTGAAACTCGGAAACATTTACGAAGACAGATGCTATTAGCAAGCATATATCAAGAAAACACAAATAAAATTAATTCAGTTTATCTCCATTATTAACCACACAGAAATACCCCAAAGGCAACTACTAATTATTATGGATATTAAATTAGTTGTAAATTGGAGGTAATGTTAACTGTGAACAGTTGTGTCAGACTGAAACCGCTCTACCGCTACGGTCCCAGGCTCGAATCCTGCCTCGGGCATGGATGTGTGTGATGTCCTTAGGTTAGTTAGGTTTAAGTAGTTCTAAGTTCTAGGGGACTGATGACCTCAAATGCTAAGTCCCATAGTGCTCCGAGCCATTTGAATTGTGTCAGAAAAATGTTAACTGAAACTGAAACTCGCTTTACAAATTACTGTGTTATCTGTTTGACGTCAACCAAGGCCATGAACTACCGTGTTGCGCGTGCACTGCCTGCCACAGCTATAGTAGGGATGTACAGTTCTCCAGCCGCATGTAGAATTACGAATTTAGCAGTTTTCATTATTTTTTTCAAAAAGTATTTGCAGTGTGTCTTAGCAAGTAAAATTTTGAGATGGTGTTCCTTCGGTGTATTCTTCCTGGATAAAAAAATTTCAGATCAGGTTTCAAAATGTCGGATTGGTCAGTTCCCTTGTGCGATAACATCTCTTCTCTTGCTGGAACTCCGCAGCGCACTCAGATCTGAGTTGGACATGGGTGAAGGGCCACTTGTGTACAGGGTTGTGTTGTGGTGGTGGATCGTGGTGAGGATGCAGGCTGATGGCAGCTCAGATAAACAACACCAAATTTCGTATGTTTCACTAAAACTTTTGCGACTACTCATGTAGTCTCATGTTGCAGCAGCCACGCCTTTCTCTCAGCAGGTGATGGGGGCGGTGTGTGGTGCTCAGTGACGCCTAGCTGTTACTCAGAAGGCCATAACGTCTGCATCCATGAATGCTGACACCAGAAACTCACTCCGTGACAGCCAGAATGCTTGCAGGGAATGACAAACTCTGGTGTTGTATCTCACCCCAGCAGGTGGCAGTGTGTGACGTCAAGCATCCAGTACCAGTGCAGAAGGGTGAAAAGCTGTACTGCCCTGGAGCCCTATCTGTATCCTTCATACCGATCGGCATGGTCAGTTAGACTCGGTAGTGACGTCATTTTCGGTAAGTTAGCCGAAATCGCTCTTCTGTAAGCTTCTGAGGTCTGTTAGCGATCCGTCCTGCCGCCGATTTTCCGACAACTTTACTGAGAGATGGTTAGGTTTCGGTATAGCCACCTTTTCGGTTTAGTGTGATTTATTTACATCTATAATTTGTTATTTTAGAAATATTTAGTGGTTTTCATTTCCTATTTAGAGATTATTTTACTGAAGAATCAATAGGGCGCTTCTGGGTGAAAAGTCAGTTCATAATAGACTGTTTTCCTTTGTTAGAAATATGGTTTGCATTGTGGTTGCTGTGAATGCTTATAACACCAAAAAACATTTTTTGCCAATATTCTCACAAAATACCTGTTACTTTTATGTAATTCAGGGTTTAAGAAATATTAAATTTCAAGACGTCAGCTCTGCTTATGTGTTAGCTGTTATGAGTGTTAGCTGAAATTACTAGTGACTTTGTGTACTTCTTCCTGCAAACGGTTTAGTTATTGATTATCTAAATGCATTTACAACTTTGAAATAACAATGGAAAGGAATTTTGCGAAGCCTGATAGTGTAAATCTTCCAAAATTTCATGCATTTACGGCTTACGCCGACATAGTTCTGCAACTAAGTCAGCCTGCATCCCTCTCCATCAAATAGAGCGCCTGCTATGTGTTGCGCCGGCCGCGGTGGTCTAGCGGTTCTGGCGCTGCAGTCCGGAACCGCGGGACTGTTACGGTCGCAGGTTCGAATCCTGCCTCGGGCATGGGTGTGTGTGATGTCCTTAGGTTAGTTAGGTTTAAGTAGTTCTAAGTTCTAGGGGACTTATGACCTAAGATGTTGAGTCCCATAGTGCTCAGAGCCATTTTTTTGCTATGTGTTGGTTGCTCTGTCCCGTGCTACACGTCGTAGGTACATATCCCTCCGGGTACAAATCTTTTTATCCTCTTCGTGTTTGTAAAACATTCTGAGGCTTGGTTATTAGTGAAAGTATTTTTCTGCAATAGTCGTCGTTATTTACATGTAAGAGCGCGCTTTCTCAGTAATGACCATCTTCGATTTCGTAACTTCTGTATTTTTAAGAAACGAAACATGAAATTCCTATGCATGAAATAACCGACAGTGACGTTTATATTTTTTTCTTGTCAAAAATAATTCACCAGTTTTTTTTTCAAATACATAGCGATCACCGAGTGTGTGGCTAGGCAAGAATCTAAGAGCACAACTTAAATTACTGCGAATCAAACTAGCAACAATCATGTTTATACTCTTGCTTGTCACAAATATTTATCTGCAATCGAACCCTGAACAACAGCAGACAGATGAAAGCTCATCGCCATAATATTTTTAAACTATACCACCACGTGTGTGTACTACACACCGTTCCTAACTCATTGTCTGAAAATTAAAACTCAAAACAAGATGTCAATGTGAATGAGAATAAAATGACATAATATAGAATTTATGACAATTTCCAGAACACAGTCAAACATCCTATCGTTACTATGCATACATGGCAACTCGTGATCAGGGAATTTGTAAATATTTCTACGCATTTCAGCTGAGAATCATGGAAGTGGACATGGTACACATGTTACTGTTAAGAAGGAGGCAAGAGCAAGGAAGGTAGGCACGTCAGCTTGAGGGAATGTGGCACCATGGAATATGGCTACGTAATCTGTGGGACAAGATGAGAAGATGAACCCCTTTGAAATTCCCATGTGCTACTACGTACTCTAAACACACTTTCCGGTACTGTGATGAATAGTGTGCCTGTTTCAGCTGCTAGCTGCTTCAAGTTCATGGTGCTGTGTGGACTGCAGTTTGAATGTGCGGATCTGTGGCTGCTTGCTTTTAATTGGTTAGTGCGAGGAGAACCGACAGCAGCACCTTGGTTCGCTAGAACCATGTGGCATCGTTTTCGAAATGCTTACAGAATAACGTTGGGGCTCTCCTTTGATAACCATGCCACTAGGTGCGCTCGCCTACTGAACCGATCGACAGAGCAACCAAAAGATATAGAATAGGGCCCCTGATCTATCTGCTGCTCTGCACAGCAGGGGTCTGGCTGCTGCTGGAGTGAGCCTGGAAGTGGTCCACCAGAGGAGGGGCACCAATTCTAGGAAGGCAGCAGACTGAGAAAATGACCGCTCATTGCAAAGTTCTACATCTATATTTACATGGTTACTCTGCAATTCACACTTCAGTGCCTGGCAGAGGGTTTATCGAACCATTTTCATACTACTTCTCTACCATTCCACTCTCGAATGGCGCGTGGGAAAAAGGATCACCTAAATCTTTCCGTTCGAGCTGATTTCTTTTATTTTATTACGATGATCATTTCTCCCTACATAGGTTGGTGTCAACAAAATATTTTCGCATTAGGAAGAGAAAGTTGGTTATTGAAATTTCGTAAATAGATCTCGCCGCAAAGAAAATCCCTAATGCGCGATAACATGAAACGAGCTGCCCTTCTTTGCACTTTTTCGATGTCCTCCGTCAATCCTACCTGGTAAGGATCCCACATCGCACAGCAATATTCCAGCAGAGGACGGACAAGTATAATGTAGGCTGTCTCTTTTGTGGGTTTGTCACATCTTCTAAGTGTTCTTCCCCACAATATTATCTATGTGGTCATTCCAATTTAAGTTGCTCGTAATTGTAATACCTAGGTATTTAGTCGAATTGACAGCCCTGAGATTTGTGCGATTTATCGAATACCCAAAATTTATCGGGTTTCTTTTAGTACCCATGTGGATGACCTCGCACTTTTCTTTGTTTAGTGCCAATTTCCACTTTTCGCACCATACAGAAATTCCTTTTAGATAATTTTGTAATTGGAATTGATCGTCTGATGATTTTACTAGACGGTAAATTACAGTGTCATCTGCAAACAATCTAAGGAGGCTGCTCAGATTATTACCTAGATCATTTATGTGTATCAGGAACAACAGAGGGCCTTAGACACTACCTTTCGGAACGCCAGATATCACTTCTGTTCTACTCGATGATTTACCGTCTATCACTACGAACTGTGACTTCTCTGAGAGGAAATGACGAATCAAGTCACCCACATACTCCATATGCACGCAATTTGATTAGTAGACGCTTGTGAGGAACGGTATCAAAAGCCTTCTGTAAATCTAAGAATATGGGATCGATCTGAAATCCCTTGTTGACAGCACTCATTACTTCTTGTGTTGCATAAGAACGATATTTTCTGAATCCGTGTTGCTTATGTATCAATAAGTAATTTTCTTCAAGATGATTCATAATGTTCGAGTACGGTAAGTTTGTGCAAAAAATCAGTCAGCTCCCATGCAACGCTTTTTTGTGTCGCCACGTCCGTCGTGGAGACCCGAAATCATGGCGACTACATGCTGCTCCATACTGCTCTGGTGCTTGGTGTAGTCCACTCGTCACGGTAGGTACCGCCAGACTACTAATATATCTGCCAAAATGGATTGTTTTTTATGGGTTAGAGCCTCTTGTTGTGCTGATAAACTGTTTCCAGCCACGTTGTGAACAATAAATCCATGTCCCAGCTATACAGAAACTGGTGGCCTGTCCATCGAGAGCCAAGTCTTTCTGCTGCCTTGGTAGGATTGCGGTGCTTGGACTGGCCTGTCCCACAATGCACAAACAGCCCTGTTACTGTAAGCGCCATACCGACACCTTAACACCCGCTAGCTATTTATGGCTCCTCCAGTTGCTGTGGTTGAGCTGCTGATTTCTGCTGCATTACTCAAAATATAGAGGCGGCACTGAAGAGTGAGTCATCGCATGTTCACTCCCATCAGAAAGCTACAAAACTGTCCAGCAAGTAGATTTTAAACTTTGGGTGAATTGTCCTTACTTCAAACATTTCCAGGTGCAATGCTGTCATCTCACAAAGGGACTTAGAAAATGTGGTTGAATGATGGAGTGAATCATCATCATCATCATCATCATCATCATCATCATCATTTAAGACTGATTATGCCTTTCAGCGTTCAGTCTGGAGCATAGCCCCCCTTATACAGTTCCTCCATGATCCCCTATTCAGTGCTAACATTGGTGCCTCTTCTGATGTTAAACCTATTACTTCAAAATCATTCTTAACCGAATCCAGGTACCTTCTCCTCGGTCTGCCCCGACTCCTCCTACCCTCTACTGCTGAATCCATGAATCTCTTGGGTAACCTTGCTTCTCCCATGCGTGTAACATGACCCCACCATCTAAGCCTGTTCGCCCTGACTGCTACATCTATAGAGTTCATTCCCAGTTTTTCTTTGATATCCTCATTGTGGACACCCTCCTGCCATTGTTCTCATCTACTAGTACCTGCAATCATCCTAGCTACTTTCATATCCGTAACCTCAACCTTGTTGATAAGGTAACCTGAATCCACCCAGCTTTCGCTCCCATACAACAAAGTTGGTCGAAAGATCGAACGGTGCACAGATAACTTAGTCTTGGTACTGACTTCCTTCTTGCAGAAGAGAGTAGATCGTAGCTGAGCGCTCACTGCATTAGCTTTGTTACACCTCGCTTCCAGTTCTTTCACTATGTTGCCATCCTGTGAGAATATGCATCCTAAGTAGTTGAAACCGTCCACCTGTTCTAACTTTGTTCCTCCTATTTGGCACTCAATCCGTTTATATTTCTTTCCCACTGACATTACTTTCGTTTTGGAGATGCTAATCTTCATACCATAGTCCTTACATTTCTGATCTAGCTCTGAAATATTACTTTGCAAACTTTCAATCGAATCTGCCATCACAACTAAGTCATCCGCATATGCAAGACTCCTTATTTTGTGTTCACATATCTTAATCTCACCCAGCCAGTCTATTGTTTTCAACATATGATCCATAAATAATATGAACAACAGTGAAGACAGGCTACAGCCTTGTCTTACCCCTGAAACTACTCTGAATCATGAACTCAATTTACCGTCAACTCTAACTGCTGCCTGACTATCCATGTAAAGACCTTTAATTGCTTGCAAAAGTTTGCCTCCTATTCCATAATCTTGTAGAACAGACAATAACTTCCTCCTAGGAACCCGGTCATATGCCTTTTATAGATCTATAAAGCATAGATACAATTCCCTGTTCCACTCATAACACATCTCCATTATTTGCCGTAAGCTAAAGATCTGGTCCTGACAACCTCTAAGAGGCCTAAACCCACACTGATTTTCATCCAATTGGTCCTCAACTAATACTCGCACTTTCCTTTCAACAATACCTGAGAAGATTTTACCCACAACGCTGATTAAAGAGATACCTCTGTAGTTGTTACAATCTTTTCTGTTTCCATGTTTAAAGATTGGTGTGATTACTGCTTTTGTCCAGTCTGATGTAACCTGTCCCGACTCCCAGGCCATTTCAATTATCCTGTGTAGCCATTTAAGACCTGACATTCCACTGTATTTGATGAGTTCCGACTTAATTTCATCCACCCCAGCCGCTTTATTGCACTGCAATCTATTGACCATTTTTTCCACTTCCTCAAATGTGATCCTATTTCCATCATCATTCCTATCCCATTCTACCTCGAAATCTGAAACATTACTGATCGTATTTTCACCTACATTAGGCAACTCTTCAAAATATTCCCTCCATTTGCCCAAGGCATCCACAGGATCCACCAGCAGTTTTCCTGACCCGTCCAAAATGCTTGTCATTTCCTTCTTACCTCCCTTTCGAAGACTGCTAATTACACTCCAGAATGGTTTTCCAGCAGCTTGACCCATAGTCTCCAACCTGTTTCCAAAGTCTTCCCACGATTTCTTCTTGGATGCTGGGTTCTGGTATGTAGCCATTTTTGATACGCCTTCTTTTTCCTTTTACAGGCTGCCTTGACTGTATCATTCCACCAAGCTGTTTGCTTCATCCTACTTTTACACACTACTGTTCCAAGACATTCTTTAGCCACTTCTAGTACTGTGTCCCTGTACCTTGTCCATTCCTTTTCCAATGACTGTAATTGACTACATTCAACTAACTGGTACCTTTCTGAGATCGCTGTTATGTACTTGTGCCTGATTTCCTTATCCTGAAGTTTCTCCACTCTTATCCTCCTACATATGGATCTGACCTCCTGCACTTTCGGCCTCACAATCCCAATTTCACTGCAGATTAAATAATGATCAGTGTCATCAAAGAATCCCCTGAATACACGTGTGTCCCTCACAGCCTTCCTGAATTCCTGATCTGTTATTATATAGTCAATGACAGATCTGGTTCCCCTGCCTTCCCAAGTATACCGGTGAATGTTCGTATGTTTAAAAAAGGAGTTTGTGATTACTAAGCCCATACTCGCACAGAAATCCAAGAGTTGTTTCCCGTTCCTGTTGGCCTCCATATCCTCTCCAAATTTACCCATAACCTTTTCATACCCTTCTGTTCGATTTCCAATCCTGGCGTTAAAATCACCCATGAGCAGAACATTGTCCTTGTCCTTTACTCTAACAACTACATCACTGAGTGCGTCATAAAAACTATCCACCTTATCTTGATCTGTCCCTTCACAATGCGAATATACTGATACAATCCTAATTTTCTTGCTAGACACTGTCAAATCTATCCAAATCAGTCGTTCGTTTACATACCTTATTGCAACTACGCTGGGTTCCATTTCTATCCTGATGTAAAGCCCTACACCCCATTGTGCTATTCCTGCTTTGACTCCTGACAGGTAGACCTTGTATTCTCCCACTTCCTCTTCTTTCTCACCCCTTACCCGAATGTCACTAACAGCTAAAACGTCCAGCCCCACCTTACTTGCAGCCTCTGCCAGCTCTACCTTCTTCCCAGAGTAGCCCCCATTCATATTAATAGTTTCCCATCTCATTACCATTTGTTTGCCAAGTCGTATCTTAGGTGTCCCTGGTTTGTCAGTTAGAGGTGGGACTCCGTCACCTCCAAAGGTCCGAGGCATTTTGCTCTGATTGTTGCCAGCATCATATTTAAAGTACCAGGGAAGCAGGTTGCTAGCCTTACTTGCGCCGAGTCCCACTGGGTTTTACCCCTAACGGCTGAGGGACTAACCGGTGGATTTGGTAGTCTTTGCCGTATGAGCACAAAGGTGACCACGACTCAGAATATGTCCGAAATGCCCAGCCTTATTCCAAAGTAACTGGTATCCCGACTGTCGGGACCACTTACTTGGCCACTCATACGTTGCCCGTGGTTCATGAACTAGGACACGACTACAGGAACTCACACCATGAACCATGAATGATGGAGTGAACAGTAAGAATTTTAGTCTGATGGGAAGTAGAGTTTCTGCTGTGTTGTTCAGACATGAGCTTTAAGATCAAGGAGAGGGATGAGAGAATACATACATTTGTAAGTTTCTAGAAGAGACTGAATGCGTGGAAATCTCTGCGCTTGTCTGGACGTTGTCAGGATAATTCTGCATAATTAAGTGGAATATTAGAAAAAATACGAACTTCATAGGTACAGCATAAGCAGGTGTTCAGCATCAGTTACAAGTACTGTGAGCTTTCGTGAGAAAGACTTCACAGAATAACAACGTTATAATAATAAATTGGAAATACCTGCCTCGGTACAAGTTTGTTTCCCATTTGAACAGTTCTCGGGTATCCGAACGGGTAGCGTCGTAATTTCTCCACAATATTTCGGCAGACGTACATATGGCCATCTTCAGGTGGTTCCTGACGAATGCTGTGCTGTTCCTCTCGGCGCCCTATATATACTAGCCATTACCCCCTCCACAGTTCCTCTCCTGGTGTCTTTGGTGCGGCCGGCGCGGTGGCTACGGGAGGTGGTGGGGGAAGCGGCGCCTGGGTCTGAACTCGGGTCTGCACTCTCCCTGCTGCCGCCGTCGGGGGCGGTCCTCGATCTCTGGGACCGCATCTTTCTCTCCAGGCTGAGTGCAGGGTTCCAAGCCTGACTAAGTTGAAGGCCGCTGTCTTTATTAATTAGATCGTCCTGCAGGTGGATTTCGACGGCCTCTTTAGTAACGCAGTCCTAGAAGTAGGAGGATTGACAGAGTATTTTTGTTTTTTCATAGTCCATAGTATGGCCAGTCTTTATACAATGGTCAGCCACGGCTGATTTAGTGGCCTGGCGTAATTCGGTATGGCGCTTGTGTTCGCGGCACCTCTCTCCTACAGTGCGGATTGTCTCCCCAATGTATGATTTTCCGATTGTTTGTGAGCTTCGACATAATGTCCCTCTTCACTAGGGTACTACTGAAAGACTCCATCGATCTGATAAGCAAGAAATTCGACTACAACCTAACAAGGCTCTTCGAGTTCGTGCTCACCTGAAAATACTTCCTGTTCGACGGAAATTATTACGAACAGACAGATGGCGTCGCCATTGGATGCCCGCTTTCACCGGTTGTAGCCAACTTTTTTATGGAGAATTTCGAGGAAAAGGCACTAGAACAAGCCAAACAAAGATAAACTTGTTTCTTCCGCTACGTGGATGACACGTTCGTTGTTTGGCCACATGGACGGGACAGCTTAAATATATTTCTCGAACACCTCAACTCGCTGCACCATCTGCACGATGGAGATGGAGCAGGATGGTGCCCTACCGTTTCTTGACCTCCCGGTGAAACGGAAACCTGATGGCAAGCTGGGACACAGTGTATACAGAAAACCTACACACACCGATTTGTACCTAAATGCCTTCAATTGCCACCACAACTCCCAGCGTGAAGGCGTTTTGCGCACACTTGTTCACAGGGCACGATCGATCTGCGATCAGGAGAGCCTTCCAGCAGAACTGCAGCCCCTCGAGACAACATTTCGGAAAAATGGGTACAACTAGAAGCAAATAAGACACGCACTCAGACAGACTGCGCCAAGAGAACAAGAAGAAGAAACAGAAGAAAACAAGTCATTGGCGTACATTCCGTTTGTCGGAAACACCTCAACAAAAATCGGTAGAATCCTGGGGAAACACAATGTGAAATGTATATTTATTTTATTTTATTTATTTATTTATTTAACCTGATCAGATTAGGGCCATCAGGCCCTCTCTTACATCGGACCAGTGTTTCACACATGCAGCATTTCACACATCAGAGTTACATCATGACAATACTTTAAATAAGAAAATTAGATTACTCTAGTCACAATATGAATAAAGAATAATGACTAAGACCTAATAAAGTAAGTACTGGCAGTATTTTTACGACAGGTGCTATACATACAAATTACGATAAAAGTAATAATAGTAACAGTAAAAAAAATTAAATAATAATGATAAACATGAGAAAAATTGGCAATAGTAGTGAAGATTTGTGCAGATGTACATTAATATCTTGGTGTGTAAAGTAGATGTTTACTAGTATAGCGAGTTTTGGGGGAGGGAGACTTAAGGAGGGGGAAAGAGGGAAGTAATGAGGTGAAGTGCATCAGTGTACAAAGGAAAGCATTACTGTTGCTTAAGTAGATACGTCATTAACTGTTTTTGGAAGCTGGACATGTTTTTAAGTTCTCTAACATACCGAGGGAGGTTATTCCAGAGTCGGGTTCCCGCTACTGCAAAGGACTTGGAGAAGGCGACTGAGCGATGCAGTGGAACAGAGAGGATTTTATTATGATGGGAACGTGTGTTTCTGTCATGTTGTTCAGACATAAGCGTTAAGGACGAGGAGAGATACGAGGGACAGTGTACATTTATAAGGCAGTAGATGAGACAGTGTGTATGGAAATCTCTGCGTTTGTCTGCACGCAGCCAGGACAATTTTGCATATGCTGGAGAAATGTGATCAAAAAGTCGAATGTCACAGAAATATCGGACACAGGCGTTCATGACCAGTTCCAGACGTCGCGAGTTTTCCTGAGGGGGGCCTTGTAGGATAATATCGCTGTAATCAATGATTGGGAATATAAGCGTTTGTACTAATTTCTTTTTCAGATCGAAAGGGAAGAGTTTTTATATTTTTGTAGGACATGAAGGGATGCTGATGCTTTTTTGCACACTGCAGTTACGTGCTCTGTCCAATTTAGATTTTCATCTATTATTACTCCCAAACTCTTTGCTGAGGGAGAGAAGTTAATATTTGTTCCATTTAGGATAAGAGATGGTACGGATTCCAGATGTTTTGGGCTAATGAGCTTAGAGTGACCAACAAGTACCCCTTGGGTTTTAGATGGGTTTAGTTTTAGTCCTATGTCCTGTGCCCATTTTGATAGTGCATCGAGATCAGTATTGAAGTTACAACTGAAGGTCATCAGCATACATATGATATTTGCAATAAGTCAGAACCGATGACACATCATTGACATACAGAGAGAAGAGTATGGGACCTAGTACTGAGCCTTGGGGAACGCCTGACACTACCTGCCGCCATTGTGATTTAATATTCCCGGACAGGACGCGTTGCTGACGAGACGTCATGTATGAGCGAAACCATTGCACTGCACTTGGCCAGTAAGATGTCGAAGTCGACAGTATCAAATGCTTTGTTCAAATCTAAGAAGCAAATGACAGTCGCTTCTTCTCTGTCCATGGCAAGTTTCAGGTCATCTGTCACCTTTATCAGTGCGGATGTTGTGCTTCGATGTTTACGGAAACCTGATTGGTATTCGTCTAGTAGGTTGTTAGTAGTTAGGTAGTTGGTGAGCTGATCATGGACTATATATTCTAAGGCCTTTGATAGTGCTGGAAGAAGGCAGATGGGGCGGTTAGTCAGAGGGTGCTGTGGCGATGTCCTTTTCAGGCAGTGGCTTAATTTGTCCCAGTTTCCAGGCCTCAGGGGAAACACTTGTGATTAATGAGTCGTTGAAAATGTCTGTTATAGAGGGCAGTAGTTGATCGATAATAAGTTTTACCATCTGGATAGTGATGCCATCATGTCCAGTAGATGCTGATCTAATCCGCATTATGGCTTTCTTGACAGTATTGCAAGTGACGTGCCGCAGATAGAATTTTTCTTTGCTACAGTCGTTCATCCCCATGAAGTAATCAATGATTCTCCGTTTTTTTTTTTTCTTTTTTTTTTTTTGCAGTTCAATTGTGGTTGCAGGTGATGTGAAGAATCGGTTTAGTTCTTCAGCTGGGACCATGGGATTTTCTGCAACTTTTATTTTGCCTAAACCGAGACTACGGAGATTTTTCCACAGGATAGCTGAGTATTGGGACAGGGCCGGCACCATTCCAAAATACCAAATGTATCCGGCATGTGTTGCCTCTCTAGTCGTTATTACCGTAGCGGGTTGCGACATAGAGAGAGTCCATTCCAAAGCATCGTTAGTAGACAACAACAAGGTCGCACGCAGTGTATCCGGCAAGTGTTGACTCTCTAGTCGTTATTACCGGCGCGGGGTTGTGACATAGAGAGAGAAACCCTTTCTGGAACTCGAACCCTGCTCCTCCTGGGTGGAAAGGCCAAGTGCTCCCACCTAACACAATTAAACCACCAGACACACATGGAATTGACGGGAAATTAAAAATGCCGGAGCCCTTTCTGGGACTCGAACCCTGGTGCTCCTGGACGGAATGCTCAAGTGCACCCCCAACACATGAAACCTGTCTAGATGCGGGAGAGGAAGATTAGGTTAGTGTACTTTATTTATTTTGGTCGAGAAACTGACGCAAAGATCGATCCTAATTGCGTAATTAATCACAAAGATAGGTCCTAGTTACACAGCTATATGCAAAGCACTACAGAAGGACGGCATAAAATCGCAATACGCCGCGAAAACTGACGATACCATACAAGTGGTGTTATCCTGCCAAGAAAAAAATTCGCAGAACCACTCGAAACCAGCGACAGAAACATCGAAACTCTACCCTACACCTACAAGCTGCCAGAGTCGATATTAGCTAACTTTGAGACGGGTGTATTTCCTGCTTTTCATGTATGCGTGTTTCTACTGCATTACAGAGAAGTTATTATCAGAGTTTTTTATTTTTTCTTTGTATACGTCTACGGCATTGCATGTTTCGAATTCTTTAAGTTCAATGGGCTCCATGTACAATTAATCTTAAATAGAGTGATGGTAGAACTGCTGTCTGGACGCTTCCATATGAGGTCTACTTTTTTCGTATTTGGTCTTCGTGGTCCTTATGCGCAATTAATGTTAGCTGCAGTAGAGTCGTTTGGTAGTTACCTTGAAATGAGGGTCTCTAAATTTTGTGTTTACAGTTCCTAGGAAAGAACACCGTCCTACAAGGACTTCTGTTTGAGTTCTGAAAGCAGCTCCATGGCACTTACAGGTAACAAATCTAGAAGCCATTCGCCGAAATTCTTCAACATGACCTGGAACGGATCAATCCCACCAGTGAAGTAAGCAGGACGATAGTAACACTTCACCTGAAAGTTACTGGTTTATTATTCCTACTCATCAGCATTAACTTGCATTTTTCCCGCATTTAAGGCTAGCGACCATTCATCACACCAAATGGAAATTTTGTCTAAATCGTCTTGTGTCCTCCTACAGTAACTCAGCTTTGATGACTTATCGTAGACCGCTGCATCGTCGGCAGACTACTGACCCGCCAAATCATTTAAGTATAAAGAGAACAGCAGCTATCCACTTGCACTGGGCTGCATATTGGATATAGCCACTCTCGTATCTCTGGGCCTGTTACATATGCTCGTGCCTTCGTTAACGGGCTGCGATGGGAGATCGTGTCATATACCTTCCTGAAATCTAGAATATGTAATCCACCTGTTACCTTCCTTTATAGTTCTAGATATATCATGTGAAATAAAGGCATGCCGAGTTTTGAACGAATGATGCTTTCTAAAATCAGGCTGATTCATCAACATAAACAGCTTAGCCTCAAGAATGTTTATTATATTCGAACTGAGAACACGTACAAAGATTCGGGAGCAGTCCGAAGTTAGGGATATTGGTCTGTAATTTTTCGGTCTGTTCCTTCATCTTTCTTGTATACTGGAGTGACCCGCGCTTTCTTTCTTTCCTTTATACCATTCGTTTCGATCTTCGTGTTGGACGAGAAAGAAAGAGAGAGAGAGAGAGAGAGAGAGAGAGAGAGAGAGAGAGAGAGGCGGGGTGATGGATCAATTCCCTGGAGTACTCCTTCTAAAATCTAACAGGAATGCCATCCGGACCAGATGATTTGTCTGTTTTTCAAATCTTGACGGTGCTTCCTTATGTCAGTTACACATCTTCCATACGGGGGTCCGTCCGAAGGTCAAGAGACTGCATGTTTGTACAGTTTTCATGCTTGAACGATGTCTTAAACGTGAAATTTTAAACTTAGGTTTGGCTTTTGCTATCTTCAAATGCCGCACCAGACTGGTCAACAAGGAACTGACTGGAATCCTTAGACTCGCTTACCGATTTTACACACGGCCTGAAAGTTCTCGGCTCCCTGCCAAATCTTTTGCTAAGTTGTGACGGTGGCAGTTACGTGCTTCACGCATTAATATTTCGGCAGCCGGCTAATGGCTTACGAGGCCTCGATTCAATCTATTAAACGTGCTTGATTCGATTATTCTATTCCCTACAGCTTACAGCCATGAAATATCGGTCAAATTATTCATCATCTTCGTTTTCCATTAATGTCGATGGTACTTCATTCCTAAATATACGGCTTACAAGTAGTATTGTTTAGTGCTCGTCGCAGTTATGAGTACCGGTAACTACAAGCGAGGTTCATTACAAAAGCGATTCATTACAAAAGCGATACTGTCTGACTCGAAATAGCCAGGTATCTATGACAGGGTATGCAAATACACAGAAAATTCGGTGCATAACTGATTCTTTGTCTATGTGATGCACAAAACTAATTTCATTTTGTTTTGAGGTTATTTATTTATTTATTGATTTTAGTTTCAGAAGCTATCCCCGATAGCCCCGCATCGCCGTCACCACTACCATCACTGCCAAGATGGTACTTACTTCCGGAGGAGGGGTATGGAAAAGATGATAATGATGACGCTGATGATGATGTAATATTTCTCTGTGAAATAATAAATATCGAGTAAAAGCACTACATATTTTGGAACACAACCTACGAGCAGCTTAGAGACAGAAGTGATGACACTTTCTGCGGGACCTGACCATCATTTTGCAGAACAATGCTCAAGCACGTAGAGTGCAAACTGTTACTGATTTGTTTGACTGATGGGACTGCTGAGTGCTGTACCACCTACTGCGGTCCCCTGACGTAAGTCCTCGTGAGTTCAACTCGATTTCTGACTGAAGGAAACACTTCACGGCATTTGCTTGACGACTGCTGCAACACATCGATTAACAGACCGCGCCACTCGAACTGTCGACACATGTGACACTGCTAAGAGCATCACTGGTAAGGGTTATACACTATGCTGGAGACTACTTTGAAGGTCAATAAAACTTTGAAAGACATATTTATTTTGTACGAGCTGTAAATAAATAGTTTCCACTGTTAAATTTCCAATCCTCGTATATAAACTCTCTCCTAGTATCCACCATCTTCTACAAGACGAGTCCCTTACAACAGAGTATACCACAGAGGTGCATGTGTGTTTGATGCTTTAGAAATACGCAGTGTGTTGCCTCTACAGTTGCTAAATTCATCGTAGCATCCACAGTGAGTAAATGATACACTGTCACTGTTGCGGCCAAAGATGCCAATACAGAGATAGAATGTATTGTACTTAAACTGCCAACAGCCTCGATTTTTACATCAGTCTATCGCACACCCTTGTTCAGTCTATTTCAGTAATGTCCAGCCGCGTACCTATCCATATATCCTCAATTTACACTATAACTTTGATGCCACTGGCTGATCTCTATGACAGCAGCAATATCTCCCTCCCTGTAATACTATTACTTGGAGTGCAATAAGACTCTCTTCACCAACTGTTCGGTGTTGTAATCAAGGAAGAAATTAACCGCATATTTACCTTCTCAGAGGAACCGAAAGTATAGGATCACTCGGATTACGTTTCGCAGACTCATCCATCATTCAATTTGATTTCGTTTGGCTCCCATACAGCTCAGCTGATGACGCCATTCTTACGTGCTCTCCGTCCCACTCAGCAACTTGTGTGATGAAGACGCTCGATCTGCTCACCACACAACGAATTCAACCACTGATGGTGTTAAAGATTAATATGTTTTAGAACAGTTAGTCTAATTCTGAAGACGACGCTAGTTTGACTGATTATGGCATTGGTCTTCCGCTCCTAGTCTGCTTCTGTCTGTAACGGCAGGCTCAATTCAACGTCATGCTTATCTGTTGAACAAAACAAGAGTTAGTTTTACACGTTACAACAAGTAAAAATCAGTGATAGTGGTCAAGGTTCATGGCTGGACTTGAGAGCATCTATCTTTTGTGGTGGCCTTCATTATCATCCTTTAAACTGACTGGCGTGTTGTTTTAGCGTCTCTGCTTAACTCAAATAGTTAAGCCCAGACTCGGCTAGCGTCGCTAATACGTCTCTACAACACTCTTACGGCCCAAATCATCAATAAGCTCTGTCGATCACGCTATTGCGTGCGACCAGCCACCTGATTTACGTCTTTTTATGACGGCTCAAAACTCGTCTTTTCACACAACATCCTCATCGCACCGATTACGAATTATCCATGTTTGATGCGTCCCTATCGCCTAATTTCGATTGACTGGCCACCGGATAGTCGTTTTGATCACCGTACTCACACTATCAACACAATTGAGATAACAGGTGCGTCTCGAACACTACTGCGTCGGACAGACCACCTCATAATTATCACCCGAAACACCCACAATCGCCATACGCCGATAACGCAACGGGTGGGTCCTGAACACTACCGCATCGGACGTCATACCCTGCACTCGTCTCAAGAAACGCAACACATTCGGTGGGACGCAATATCCACCTACCACATCACAACACGCTTAACACACCCCAAATCCATCCACCACAGAGCCAGATTTTATCCTGAAA
Organism: Schistocerca cancellata; assembly: GCF_023864275.1. Taxonomy (NCBI): domain Eukaryota; kingdom Metazoa; phylum Arthropoda; class Insecta; order Orthoptera; family Acrididae; genus Schistocerca; species Schistocerca cancellata. The sequence continues at coordinate 872,032,304 of NC_064629.1, read as the reverse complement.
GCTCTCCTGTCCAATAGCCTTGCCATAAAATTTTGTATAGGAAGTTATCTACATAAGATAACCCCTTCTATAATTAATCTAATACTTCTAAATATTGTTTGTGTCATAGCTGAAGCAAATTTTCTATACTAAGCGACCCAGTGGTCCCCATACAACAAAATTTAACATCAAACACATAATATACACACAATCCATACCAAAATAAGACAAGCACATGAAAATAGGAAAATAAATACACACAACATAAAACAAATAATCACAAAACACAAATAAAACACTGCCTATACTAATACAAATAAACATCGCCAACAAATCACAAAAATCTAATCTAATTATACACTACTTTGTTCCCGGCCGCGTTCTTCCGCTGCCGAGTGTGCCGCCCTAGTCATTCTTGTCTGTTTTGCGCAGTTTGCGTACGGCCAGGGTTCGCCGGACGTATTTTGATTATTTGTGTAGGTTCTGGATTGCGGTCTTCACTCGCTCTCCAGTTCTGCACTGGTTGATCCCTTCCATTTTTATTGGTTGGTTTCCAGTTATTATTACCCTGATTCCACCTACGTTCCTGTGGCGGATAATGTTTGTCCTCTATTATCGCGTCACTGTGGTTTGTTTCTTCAAGTTGCATGCTTTGTGGGCTGCACCGCGGAACTTACCCGTAAGATGACAATGGTCTCTACGAGGAGTCTCAGCTTTTCTATCTAAGGCCAGCCCGCAAATATGACAATTAACGGCCTTTTCATACAAGTAATCATTTTCCTTTGATTTGGTCATGGGAATATTGATGCTGTAGAGGTTGTGAACTTGCCATGAAAGTTTTCCAAGCTCAGTGAGAAGCCAAACCGCCGGATCGCCCCCTACATAAGACTGATAGCTATTAAGTTTACAATCATATGCGCATACAACTTGGAACGCAGCCGCATAAGGTACGTGTTTTTGTGTGAAGGTTGTGTGTGAGGCTAAGGGGTTCCCTTCACAACGAGTAATAGGAGCCAGCAAGCATCAAAATCGGCGTACACAACAAAAGGACAACGCTGCTGGTGGTGAGCATTTTTAAATTTAATGAAGTTATTTTCCTCAGTGGGCATAACAACACGTACCGGGTCCTTGCATGAATGGCCGCGGGGTTGTGAGAGAGAGAGTTAGCGCCATCTCCTCCCCCAGCGCTGTCGCAACCGTTTGGCTGCGCAGCCCGTCCGCCGTCGCCACAGCCTGGCCCTTCAAACCGGCTGTCACCCCCTCCTCCTCTAGAAGCAGCAGCTCGCCGCCCACGCAAGGTATGCGTTCCGAGACGTATACCTCTCCCCGCAAATGATGATGATTACGATCACCCATCACCAGTCCATTCATCTATCGGGTGGACTCCTAGTTGTAGCAACAGTAATAATAGTAATTTCCTTACGGCTAGCGGTAGTTCTCTCCCCCGTCCTATCGACAACGAATTCGATCAGAATAACGGCGTAATGACTCCCTTAGAATACTCAGCAGTTGCCAGAGCGTTTGAGGGGCGAATCTCTTTCACCAGAATTGAGAATCCATGCGGGAGGTATCGCGATCCTGTAAGGTTTTTGGAGGCGTGCCTCCCCGTCTTGGAGACCGAGCTCCTCAAACTCTTAGAAGATCCGGAATTTAACGCCATTAAATGCAGTGCGGTATTATGCAGTGAACTGAGTCACCCCCCTAAACGTCAAGGTGACGCGGAGACGGCTACTCTGCATTATATATGGGGTGAAAATGGTGTTATTTCTCGGAGCACATCGATTGCTGAGTTGTACCGAGAATCCACCTTGAGCGCTATTATGGCCCGATTTTCCGAGATGGAAGTACGTGGATCCGCTAAAGCGCTCAGCAGTATACCACACCTCGACATCCATATACATGTCTATGATCCAATGAATGGAGGGTGCAGTTATATTAAACTCCCTATAGATATTGAGAAAAAGCAGGCGTGCATTAATGTTCAAAATAACTATGATAATGCGTGTTTTGCATGGTCAGTCCTGGCCTGCGAGAGAAATTACAATTACAAACATCATCCCGAGCGTCCCAGCAGTTACAAAGTCAAAGATATTAGGAGACAGTACAACTTTGATGGAATAGAGTTCCCTTTAAGAATCCAGGACATACCTAAGTTTTTAGCTCAGAATACCGCAATATCGGTCCACGCTTGTGGCCTGGAGAAGAAAAGCAAGTCAGATGAGCAGAACAAGCATACAGTAGTAGGCCCCCTCCATTTCTCAAAATTTGCATGTGAGCGAGAGTTGCATGTCAACATGTTGCTCTTCTCCAAACGTGATAATTATCACTACGTCTGGATCAAAGACATGTCCCGACTCATTTCCTCCCAGTTAAGTAAAAATGAACATAAACAACATATTTGTATAAGGTGTTTGAATTATTTTTCATCTGAAGAGTTATTAGCGACACATCTATTAGATTGTGCATGCAAGGACCCGGTACGTGTTGTTATGCCCACTGAGGAAAATAACTTCATTAAATTTAAAAATGCTCACCACCAGCAGCGTTGTCCTTTTGTTGTGTACGCCGATTTTGATGCTTGCTGGCTCCTATTACTCGTTGTGAAGGGAACCCCTTAGCCTCACACACAACCTTCACACAAAAACACGTACCTTATGCGGCTGCGTTCCAAGTTGTATGCGCATATGATTGTAAACTTAATAGCTATCAGTCTTATGTAGGGGGCGATCCGGCGGTTTGGCTTCTCACTGAGCTTGGAAAACTTTCATGGCAAGTTCACAACCTCTACAGCATCAATATTCCCATTGGGAGCTCCAACGTCAGGCGCGTAATGGGGCCCCTTAGGGATATGGCAGCAAGGGAGGGGAAGAAGACCAAAGTGCACTCCGTGTGCATACCGGGGGGAGTCATTCCAGATGTGGAAAGGGTCCTTCCGGATGCCTTTAAGGGTACTGGGTGCACCCATCTGCAGGTGGTCGCTCATGTCGGCACCAATGATGTGTGTCGCTATGGATCGGAGGAAATCCTCTCTGGCTTCCGGCGGCTATCTGATTTGGTGAAGACTGCCAGTCTCGCTAGCGGGACGAAAGCAGAGCTCACCATCTGCAGCATCTTCGACAGGACTGACTGCGGACCTTTGGTACAGAGCCGAGTGGAGGGTCTGAATCAGAGGCTGAGACGGTTCTGCGACCTTGTGGGCTGCAGATTCCTCGACTTGCGCCATAGGGTGGTGGGGTTTCGGGTTCCGCTGGATAGGTCAGGAGTCCACTACACGCAACAAGCGGCTACACGGGTAGCAGGGGTTGTGTGGCGTGGGCTGGGCGGTTTTTTAGGTTAGATGGCCTCGGGCAAGTACAGAAAGGGCAACAGCCTCAACGGGTGCGGGGCAAAGTCAGAACATGCGGGGACCAAGCAGCAATCGGTATTGTAGTTGTAAACTGTCGAAGCTGCGTTGGTAAAGTACCGGAACTTCAAGCGCTGATAGAAAGCACTGAAGCTGAAATCGTTATAGGTACAGAAAGCTGGCTGAAGCCAGAGATAAATTCTGCCGAAATTTTTACAAAGGTACAGACGGTGTTTATAAAGGATAGATTGCATGCAACCGGTGGTGGAGTGTTCGTCGCTGTTAGTAGTAGTTTATCCTGTAGTGAAGTAGAAGTGGATAGTTCCTGTGAATTATTATGGGTGGAGGTTACACTCAACAACCGAGCTAGGTTAATAATTGGCTCCTTTTACCGACCCCCCGACTCAGCAGCATTAGTGGCAGAACAACTGAGAGAAAATTTGGAGTACATTTCACATAAATTTTCTCAGCATGTTATAGTCTTAGGTGGAGATTTCAATTTACCAGATATAGACTGGGACACTCAGATGTTTAGGACGGGTGGTAGGGACAGAGCATCGAGTGACATTATACTGAGTGCACTATCCGAAAATTACCTCGAGCAATTAAACAGAGAACCGACTCGTGGGGATAACATCTTGGACCTACTGGTAACAAACAGACCCGAACTTTTCGACTCTGTAAGTGCAGAACAGGGAATCAGTGATCATAAGGCCGTTGCAGCATCCCTGAATTTGGAAGTTAATAGGAATATAAAAAAAGGGCGGAAGGTTTATCTGTTTAGCAAGAGTAATAGAAGGCAGATTTCAGACTACCTAACAGATCAAAACGAAAATTTCTGTTCCGACACTGACAATGTTGAGTGTTTATGGAAAAAGTTCAAGGCAATCGTAAAATGCGTTTTAGACAGGTACGTGCCGAGTAAAACTGTGAGGGACGGGAAAAACCCACCGTGGTACAACAACAAAGTTAGGAAACTACTGCGAAAGCAAAGAGAGCTTCACTGCAAGTTTAAACGCAGCCAAAACCTCTCAGACAAACAGAAGCTAAACGATGTCAAAGTTAGCGTAAGGAGGGCTATGCGTGAAGCGTTCGGTGAATTCGAAAGTAAAATTCTATGTACCGACTTGACCGAAAATCCTAGGAAGTTCTGGTCTTACGTTAAATCAGTAAGTGGCTCGAAACAGCATATCCAGACACTCCGGGATGATGATGGCATTGAAACAGAGGATGACAAGCGTAAAGCTGAAATACTAAACACCTTTTTCCAAAGCTGTTTCACAGAGGAAGACCGCACTGCAGTTCCTTCTCTAAATCCTCGCACAAACGAAAAAATGGCTGACATCGAAATAAGTGTCCAAGGAATAGAAAAGCAACTGGAATCACTCAACAGAGGAAAGTCCACTGGACCTGACGGGATACCAATTCGATTCTACACAGAGTACGCGAAAGAACTTGCCCCCCTTCTAACAGCCGTGTACCGCAAGTCTCTAGAGGAACGGAAGGTTCCAAATGATTGGAAAAGAGCACAGGTAGTCCCAGTCTTCAAGAAGGGTCGTCGAGCAGATGCGCAAAACTATAGACCTATATCTCTGACGTCGATCTGTTGTAGAATTTTAGAAAATGTTTTTTGCTCGAATATCATGTCGTTTTTGGAAACTCAGAATCTACTATGTAGGAATCAACATGGATTCCGGAAACAGCGATCGTGTGAGACCCAACTCGCTTTATTTGTTCATGAGACCCAGAAAATATTAGATACAGGCTCCCAGGTAGATGCTATTTTTCTTGACTTCCGGAAGGCGTTCGATACGGTTCCGCACTGTCGCCTGATAAACAAAGTAAGAGCCTACGGAATATCAGACCAGCTGTGTGGCTGGATTGAAGAGTTTTTAGCAAACAGAACGCAGCATGTTGTTATCAACGGAGAGACGTCTACAGACGTTAAAGTAACTTCTGGTGTGCCACAGGGGAGTGTTATGGGACCATTGCTTTTCACAATATATATAAATGACCTAGTAGATAGTGTCGGAAGTTCCATGCGGCTTTTCGCGGATGATGCTGTAGTATACAGAGAAGTTGCAGTATTAGAAAATTGTAGCGAAATGCAGGAAGATCTGCAGCGGATAGGCACTTGGTGCAGGGAGTGGCAACTGACCCTTAACATAGACAAATGTAATGTATTGCGAATACATAGAAAGAAGTTTCCTTTATTGTATGATGATATGATAGCGGAACAAACACTGGTAGCAGTTACTTCTGTAAAATATCTGGGAGTATGCGTGCGGAAGGATTTGAAGTGGAATGATCATATAAAATTAATTGTTGGTAAGGCGGGTACCAGGTTGAGATTCATTGGGAGAGTCCTTAGAAAATGTAGTCCATCAACAAAGGAGGTGGCTTACAAAACACTCGTTCGACCTATACTTGAGTATTGCTCATCAGTGTGGGATCCGTACCAGGTCGGGTTGACGGAGGAGATAGAGAAGATTCAAAGAAGAGCGGCGCGTTTCGTCACAGGGTTATTTGGTAATCGTGATAGCGTTACGGAGATGTTTAACAAACTCAAGTGGCGGACTCTGCAAGAGAGGCGCTCTGCTTCGCGGTGTAGCTTGCTCGCCAGGTTTCGAGAGGGTGCGTTTCTGGATGAGGTATCGAATATATTGCTTCCCCCTACTTATACCTCCCGAGGAGATCACGAATGTAAAATTAGAGAGATTAGAGCGCGCAGAGAGGCTTTCAGACAGTCGTTCTTCCCGCGAACCATACGCGACTGGAACAGGAAAGGGAGGTAATGACAGTGGCATGTAAAGTGCCCTCCACCACACACCGTTGGGTGGCTTGCGGAGTATAAATGTAGATGTAGATGTAGAAAGGAAAATGATTACTTGTATGAAAAGGCCGTTAATTGTCATATTTGCGGGCTGGCCTTAGATAGAAAAGCTGAGACTCCTCGTAGAGACCATTGTCATCTTACGGGTAAGTTCCGCGGTGCAGCCCACAAAGCATGCAACTTGAAGAAACAAACCACAGTGACGCGATAATAGAGGACAAACATTATCCGCCACAGGAACGTAGGTGGAATCAGGGTAATAATAACTGGAAACCAACCAATAAAAATGGAAGGGATCAACCAGTGCAGAACTGGAGAGCGAGTGAAGACCGCAATCCAGAACCTACACAAATAATCAAAATACGTCCGGCGAACCCTGGCCGTACGCAAACTGCGCAAAACAGACAAGAATGACTAGGGCGGCACACTCGGCAGCGGAAGAACGCGGCCGGGAACAAAGTAGTGTATAATTAGATTAGATTTTTGTGATTTGTTGGCGATGTTTATTTGTATTAGTATAGGCAGTGTTTTATTTGTGTTTTGTGATTATTTGTTTTATGTTGTGTGTATTTATTTTCCTATTTTCATGTGCTTGTCTTATTTTGGTATGGATTGTGTGTATATTATGTGTTTGATGTTAAATTTTGTTGTATGGGGACCACTGGGTCGCTTAGTATAGAAAATTTGCTTCAGCTATGACACAAACAATATTTAGAAGTATTAGATTAATTATAGAAGGGGTTATCTTATGTAGATAACTTCCTATACAAAATTTTATGGCAAGGCTATTGGACAGGAGAGCTTTCAGGATAAAATCTGGCTCTGTGGTGGATGGATTTGGGGTGTGTTAAGCGTGTTGTGATGTGGTAGGTGGATATTGCGTCCCACCGAATGTGTTGCGTTTCTTGAGACGAGTGCAGGGTATGACGTCCGATGCGGTAGTGTTCAGGACCCACCCGTTGCGTTATCGGCGTATGGCGATTGTGGGTGTTTCGGGTGATAATTATGAGGTGGTCTGTCCGACGCAGTAGTGTTCGAGACGCACCTGTTATCTCAATTGTGTTGATAGTGTGAGTACGGTGATCAAAACGACTATCCGGTGGCCAGTCAATCGAAATTAGGCGATAGGGACGCATCAAACATGGATAATTCGTAATCGGTGCGATGAGGATGTTGTGTGAAAAGACGAGTTTTGAGCCGTCATAAAAAGACGTAAATCAGGTGGCTGGTCGCACGCAATAGCGTGATCGACAGAGCTTATTGATGATTTGGGCCGTAAGAGTGTTGTAGAGACGTATTAGCGACGCTAGCCGAGTCTGGGCTTAACTATTTGAGTTAAGCAGAGACGCTAAAACAACACGCCAGTCAGTTTAAAGGATGATAATGAAGGCCACCACAAAAGATAGATGCTCTCAAGTCCAGCCATGAACCTTGACCACTATCACTGATTTTTACTTGTTGTAACGTGTAAAACTAACTCTTGTTTTGTTCAACAGATAAGCATGACGTTGAATTGAGCCTGCCGTTACAGACAGAAGCAGACTAGGAGCGGAAGACCAATGCCATAATCAGTCAAACTAGCGTCGTCTTCAGAATTAGACTAACTGTTCTAAAACATATTAATCTTTAACACCATCAGTGGTTGAATTCGTTGTGTGGTGAGCAGATCGAGCGTCTTCATCACACAAGTTGCTGAGTGGGACGGAGAGCACGTAAGAATGGCGTCATCAGCTGAGCTGTATGGGAGCCAAACGAAATCAAATTGAATGATGGATGAGTCTGCGAAACGTAATCCGAGTGATCCTATACTTTCGGTTCCTCTGAGAAGGTAAATATGCGGTTAATTTCTTCCTTGATTACAACACCGAACAGTTGGTGAAGAGAGTCTTATTGCACTCCAAGTAATAGTATTACAGGGAGGGAGATATTGCTGCTGTCATAGAGATCAGCCAGTGGCATCAAAGTTATAGTGTAAATTGAGGATATATGGATAGGTACGCGGCTGGACATTACTGAAATAGACTGAACAAGGGTGTGCGATAGACTGATGTAAAAATCGAGGCTGTTGGCAGTTTAAGTACAATACATTCTATCTCTGTATTGGCATCTTTGGCCGCAACAGTGACAGTGTATCATTTACTCACTGTGGATGCTACGATGAATTTAGCAACTGTAGAGGCAACACACTGCGTATTTCTAAAGCATCAAACACACATGCACCTCTGTGGTATACTCTGTTGTAAGGGACTCGTCTTGTAGAAGATGGTGGATACTAGGAGAGAGTTTATATACGAGGATTGGAAATTTAACAGTGGAAACTATTTATTTACAGCTCGTACAAAATAAATATGTCTTTCAAAGTTTTATTGACCTTCAAAGTAGTCTCCAGCATAGTGTATAACCCTTACCAGTGATGCTCTTAGCAGTGTCACATGTGTCGACAGTTCGAGTGGCGCGGTCTGTTAATCGATGTGTTGCAGCAGTCGTCAAGCAAATGCCGTGAAGTGTTTCCTTCAGTCAGAAATCGAGTTGAACTCACGAGGACTTACGTCAGGGGACCGCAGTAGGTGGTACAGCACTCAGCAGTCCCATCAGTCAAACAAATCAGTAACAGTTTGCACTCTACGTGCTTGAGCATTGTTCTGCAAAATGATGGTCAGGTCCCGCAGAAAGTGTCATCACTTCTGTCTCTAAGCTGCTCGTAGGTTGTGTTCCAAAATATGTAGTGCTTTTACTCGATATTTATTATTTCACAGAGAAATATTACATCATCATCAGCGTCATCATTATCATCTTTTCCATACCCCTCCTCCGGAAGTAAGTACCATCTTGGCAGTGATGGTAGTGGTGACGGCGATGCGGGGCTATCGGGGATAGCTTCTGAAACTAAAATCAATAAATAAATAAATAACCTCAAAACAAAATGAAATTAGTTTTGTGCATCACATAGACAAAGAATCAGTTATGCACCGAATTTTCTGTGTATTTGCATACCCTGTCATAGATACCTGGCTATTTCGAGTCAGACAGTATCGCTTTTGTAATGAATCGCTTTTGTAATGAACCTCGCTTGTAGTTACCGGTACTCATAACTGCGACGAGCACTAAACAATACTACTTGTAAGCCGTATATTTAGGAATGAAGTACCATCGACATTAATGGAAAACGAAGATGATGAATAATTTGACCGATATTTCATGGCTGTAAGCTGTAGGGAATAGAATAATCGAATCAAGCACGTTTAATAGATTGAATCGAGGCCTCGTAAGCCATTAGCCGGCTGCCGAAATATTAATGCGTGAAGCACGTAACTGCCACCGTCACAACTTAGCAAAAGATTTGGCAGGGAGCCGAGAACTTTCAGGCCGTGTGTAAAATCGGTAAGCGAGTCTAAGGATTCCAGTCAGTTCCTTGTTGACCAGTCTGGTGCGGCATTTGAAGATAGCAAAAGCCAAACCTAAGTTTAAAATTTCACGTTTAAGACATCGTTCAAGCATGAAAACTGTACAAACATGCAGTCTCTTGACCTTCGGACGGACCCCCGTATGGAAGATGTGTAACTGACATAAGGAAGCACCGTCAAGATTTGAAAAACAGACAAATCATCTGGTCCGGATGGCATTCCTGTTAGATTTTAGAAGGAGTACTCCAGGGAATTGATCCATCACCCCGCCTCTCTCTCTCTCTCTCTCTCTCTCTCTCTCTCTCTCTCTTTCTTTCTCGTCCAACACGAAGATCGAAACGAATGGTATAAAGGAAAGAAAGAAAGCGCGGGTCACTCCAGTATACAAGAAAGATGAAGGAACAGACCGAAAAATTACAGACCAATATCCCTAACTTCGGACTGCTCCCGAATCTTTGTACGTGTTCTCAGTTCGAATATAATAAACATTCTTGAGGCTAAGCTGTTTATGTTGATGAATCAGCCTGATTTTAGAAAGCATCATTCGTTCAAAACTCGGCATGCCTTTATTTCACATGATATATCTAGAACTATAAAGGAAGGTAACAGGTGGATTACATATTCTAGATTTCAGGAAGGTATATGACACGATCTCCCATCGCAGCCCGTTAACGAAGGCACGAGCATATGTAACAGGCTCAGAGATACGAGAGTGGCTATATCCAATATGCAGCCCAGTGCAAGTGGATAGCTGCTGTTCTCTTTATACTTAAATGATTTGGCGGGTCAGTAGTCTGCCGACGATGCAGCGGTCTACGATAAGTCATCAAAGCTGAGTTACTGTAGGAAGACACAAGACGATTTAGACAAAATTTCCATTTGGTGTGATGAATGGTCGCTAGCCTTAAATGCGGGAAAAATGCAAGTTAATGCTGATGAGTAGGAATAATAAACCAGTAACTTTCAGGTGAAGTGTTACTATCGTCCTGCTTACTTCACTGGTGGGATTGATCCGTTCCAGGTCATGTTGAAGAATTTCGGCGAATGGCTTCTAGATTTGTTACCTGTAAGTGCCATGGAGCTGCTTTCAGAACTCAAACAGAAGTCCTTGTAGGACGGTGTTCTTTCCTAGGAACTGTAAACACAAAATTTAGAGACCCTCATTTCAAGGTAACTACCAAACGACTCTACTGCAGCTAACATTAATTGCGCATAAGGACCACGAAGACCAAATACGAGAAAAGTAGACCTCATATGGAAGCGTCCAGACAGCAGTTCTACCATCACTCTATTTAAGATTAATTGTACATGGAGCCCATTGAACTTAAAGAATTCGAAACATGCAATGCCGTAGACGTATACAAAGAAAAAATAAAAAACTCTGATAATAACTTCTCTGTAATGCAGTAGAAACACGCATACATGAAAAGCAGGAAATACACCCGTCTCAAAGTTAGCTAATATCGACTCTGGCAGCTTGTAGGTGTAGGGTAGAGTTTCGATGTTTCTGTCGCTGGTTTCGAGTGGTTCTGCGAATTTTTTTCTTGGCAGGATAACACCACTTGTATGGTATCGTCAGTTTTCGCGGCGTATTGCGATTTTATGCCGTCCTTCTGTAGTGCTTTGCATATAGCTGTGTAATTAGGACCTATCTTTGTGATTAATTACGCAATTAGGATCGATCTTTGCGTCAGTTTCTCGACCAAAATAAATAAAGTACACTAACCTAACCTTCCTCTCCCGCATCTAGACAGGTTTCATGTGTTGGGGGTGCACTTGAGCATTCCGTCCAGGAGCACCAGGGTTCGAGTCCCAGAAAGGGCTCCGGCATTTTTAATTTCCCGTCAATTCCATGTGTGTCTGGTGGTTTAATTGTGTTAGGTGGGAGCACTTGGCCTTTCCACCCAGGAGGAGCAGGGTTCGAGTCCCAGAAAGGGCTCCGGCATTTTTAATTTCCCATCAATTCCATGTGTGTCTGGTGGTTTAATTGTGTTAGGTGGGAGCACTTGGCCTTTCCACCCAGGAGGAGCAGGGTTCGAGTTGCAGAAAGGGTTTCTCTCCCTATGTCACAACCCCGCGCCGGTAATAACGACTAGAGAGTCAACACTTGCCGGATACGGAGCACCAGGGTTCGAGTCCCAGAAAGGGCTCCGGCATTTTTAATTTCCCATCAATTCCATGTGTGTCTGGTGGTTTAATTGTGTTAGGTGGGAGCACTTGGCCTTTCCACCCAGGAGGAGCAGGGTTCGAGTTCCAGAAAGGGTTTCTCTCTCTATGTCACAACCCCGCGCCGGTAATAACGACTAGACAGTCAACACTTGCCGGATACACTGCGTGCGACCTTGTTGTTGTCTACTAACGATGCTTTTGAATGGACTCTCTCTATATCGCAACCCGCTACAGTAATAACGACTAGAGAGGCAACACATGCCGGATACATTCGGTATTTTGGAATGGTGCCGGCCCTGTCCCAATACTTAGCTGGTCTACATCTGTTGTCAGCTAATGTACGGGCATGCCCGAGCTTAGCGTTTCTCACCGCTTGACTGACTTTGTTTCGCTTCTGCTTGTATACAATGTGATTTTCAGGTGTAGGGTGTATCTTGAATGCTCGATGAGCAGCGTCTCTGAGATTCATGAGCTGTTTTAGTTCATCAGTCACCCAAGGTGCAGGTTCCCTTTTTACTTTTCTGGTCTTTATTGGAGCGTATTTGTCATATAGTTTAGTAATTTTTGTAGTGAAATCTTGGAGTTTGTCGTGTATGTCCATGAGGGGAGTAGAGGTCATCCTCCAAACTATTTCTTGTGCCTCAGTTTCGAGTTCAGGCAAATTTATGCGTTTGAAGTCTCGGTATGTAGACAGTTTTTGTTTTTTTCTAGGACATTCTAGTGAATATGTCATGAAAATGATGTCATGGGCCGACATCCCAGGTGCAGATATTTGAGAGGTGCGGATTATTCCGTTTGGAGATTTCGTTGCGAATATATCTATGAAAGTGTGACTGGTAGTCGTGTGATGAGTAGGTGCCAGCTGAAGTAGCGTCATATTTGAGGAAGAAAGCATCCTCTTAAATTTCCCAGTGGAAGGACTATTGCACAGAAAATTAATGTTAATGTCACCTGCTATAATTACATGTTCATATGACGATTCGAGACTAGAGAGGGCAGTTTCGAAGCAGGCGAACCCGCCTACTTTAGGAGGTTTGTAAAGGACACATATTAAGCACTTTCTGTTAAGAGATTTGATCTCTATGAACATATATTCCTCTTGTTTATCTACACTCCTGGAAATTGAAATAAGAACATCGTGAATTCATTGTCCCAGGAAGGGGAAACTTTATTGACACATTCCTGGGGTCAGATACATCACATGATCACACTGACAGAACCACAGGCACATAGACACAGGCAACAGAGCATGCACAATGTCGGCACTAGTACAGTGTATATCCACCTTTCGCAGCAATGCAGGCTGCTATTCTCCCATGGAGACGATCGTAGAGATGCTGGATGTAGTCCTGTGGAACGGCTTGCCATGCCATTTCCACCTGGCGCCTCAGTTGGACCAGCGTTCGTGCTGGACGTGCAGACCGCGTGAGACGACGCTTCATCCAGTCCCAAACATGCTCAATGGGGGACAGATCCGGAGATCTTGCTGGCCAGGGTAGTTGACTTACACCTTCTAGAGCACGTTGGGTGGCACGGGATACATGCGGACGTGCATTGTCCTGTTGGAACAGCAAGTTCCCTTGCCGGTCTAGGAATGGTAGAACGATGGGCTCGATGACGGTTTGGATGTACCGTGCACTATTCAGTGTCCCCTCGACGATCACCAGTGGTGTACGGCCAGTGTAGGAGATCGCTCCCCACACCATGATGCCGGGTGTTGGCCCTGTGTGCCTCGGTCGTATGCAGTCCTGATTGTGGCGCTCACCTGCACGGCGCCAAACACGCATACGACCATCATTGGCACCAAGGCAGAAGCGACTCTCATCGCTGAAGACGACACGTCTCCATTCGTCCCTCCATTCACGCCTGTCGCGACACCACTGGAGGCGGGCTGCACGATGTTGGGGCGTGAGCGGAAGACGGCCTAACGGTGTGCGGGACCGTAGCCCAGCTTCATGGAGACGGTTGCGAATGGTCCTCGCCGATACCCCAGGAGCAACAGTGTCCCTAATTTGCTGGGAAGTGGCGGTGCGGTCCCCTACGGCACTGCGTAGGATCCTACGGTCTTGGCGTGCATCCGTGCGTCGCTGCGGTCCGGTCCCAGGTCGACGGGCACGTGCACCTTCCGCCGACCACTGGCGACAACATCGATGTACTGTGGAGACCTCACGCCCCACGTGTTGAGCAATTCGGCGGTACATCCACCCGGCCTCCCGCATGCCCCCTATACGCCCTCGCTCAAAGTCCGTCAACTGCACATACGGTTCACGTCCACGCTGTCGCGGCATGCTACCAGTGTTAAAGACTGCGATGGAGCTCCGTATGCCACGGCAAACTGGCTGACACTGACGGCGGCGGTGCACAAATGCTGCGCAGCTAGCGCCATTCGACGGCCAACACCGCGGTTCCTGGTGTGTCCGCTGTGCCGTGCGTGTGATCATTGCTTGTACAGCCCTCTGGCAGTGTCCGGAGCAAGTATGGTGGGTCTGACACACCGGTGTCAATGTGTTCTTTTTTCCATTTCCAGGAGTGTAAATTGTTGTCAGATGTGTGTAGTACAGTAGGTGACAAATCAGAGAGTATGTACGCCCCTACTCCGCCCCCTCGTCTGTTGCATCTGTTGTGCCTGAGGAAGATATAGCCCTCTAGGTTTACGGAATTTTAGGAATAATTGGTTTCATCCAAGTCTCTGACAAAAGTATTACTTGTATCTCAGTAGTCTGAAATATATATTTGAACTCGTCGAAGTGAGCTGGCAGAGATTGGACATTTGCATGTGCAATATGCAGCTTGGTGCGTTCGGGTGTTGATTTCCCGAGGAGACTGCCGACAGATGTTTGCGGGTCGTGGTTAGCGGTGACAAGAGGGTCTGGCATGAGGAATGCGGAAGACGTGTGAAGGAGAGGGGGTGAGGGAGTGTCTTCCCAGTTCTGAGCAGGGAGAGCGGCCGAGAGGGTGAGAGGGTGGGTCCCCGCGGAGGCAACTTGAACTGCGGCCAAGGTCAGCGAGGTCTGCAACGGTTCTGGAAGTAGCCGTGGGCCGGCAGGGGAAGGAATTTCGCTAAACACAACGGGAGTAATCTGCGCGAAACGGTAGAGTGTGATATTAATTGCACTTATGAGGATAACAACTAAAGTATGATGGTGGGTTGCTAATTAAAGATGGAAGTGAGACTACCTTATGTAATAATTAACAAAAATTACATGAGAAAACAATTATAGATTAAAATAGTTATGTGGAGAAACGAAAAGTTGATAATACAAATAATAACAAAATTACATTAGAAAACAATTAGAGATAAAAAAATAGTTATGTGGAGAAACGAAAAATTTGATAATACATTAGTTAAGTTATGGTTGACAATGTAAACAATATAAACATATAGGTTAGTGGCAGCAAGATTAGACTGATTTAACTTCTAAAGCAACGGCTTTCGGGTTCATTAACACTGCAAATTGTTCTCTTTCCGTTGTCGGTCTTAAGCATTATCCTGCCGCCATTTGTCTATACTTTCTGTAGCCCAAATTTCGAAATCGCTCTCTCCAAAATGTTTAGTTCAAATGGTTCAAATGGCTCTGAGCACTATGGGACTCAACATCTTAGGTCATAAGTCCCCTAGAACTTAGAACTACTTAAACCTAACTAACCTAAGGACATCACACACACCCATGCCCGAGGTAGGATTCGAACCTGCGACCGTAGCAGTCCCGCGGTTCCGGACTGCAGCGCCAGAACCGCTAGACCACAAAATGTTTAGTCTTTCAGATGTCAGATCCTCACGTACTGTCAGACCCGACTTCGCGTGATTCTTCTTTGCTCTGAAGATTTCATATCTTTTCCTATAGGACACAAATTTCACTATTATAGGTCTTAGTTTTGTAGAACCTGGCGACCTACGACCCACTCTATGACTTCTGTCAATGTCACTCAGAGTCACCTGCTCGCCTAGCTTTTCTTGGACAAGGTTTATCACTTGTTCATCTGTGTTCTCTCTGCTGCTCTCTGGAATGCCGAACAGTCTGAGATTATTGCGTCTCTGATATTGTTCGAGCTCGTCCGTCTTCTCAATCAATTTCTGTTCGAGCAGTCGTGCTTTCTCCTCACTTGCTTTTAACGATGCGTCCAGTGCACGGATCTCGCTCGCATTCGCCTCCAGAGTTTCCTGTATTTTGTCCGTCACTGCTGCAGTGACAGCATCAGTGATGGTTTGAACAACGAGCCCGAGCGTCTCCTTAGCCTGCAGCGCGGCACTCACTTCAGCCTTCACGAGTGCGGCGATGTCAGCGATGCCGGGCGAAGCGGCCGCAACTCCCGGTGTAGACTCCACGCCTGTGCTGTCTCCGACCTGGCCGTTGGCTGCACTGCGCGTTGTTCGGCGATTTTCCATTTTAAGTGCGATTCCGTGTAATTGGTGCTCAGTATGTGATGTAAAATACGACACTTGGCAGTAGATATACGGCTTTAGTATATGTAGACTAGCCTAACTGCTTAAAACACCTCCAGATTTCACGTAAACTTGGGAGCCAAGCTAACGCACGTCACTCACTCGCCGCCATATTGGAAGCCCCTTGCAAAAACCTTGACTCTACTGGGTTCAGTGGTTAAAAAATGGTTCAAATGGCTCTGAGCACTATGGGACTTGACATCTCAGGTCATCAGTACCCTAGAACTTAGAACTACTTAAACCTAAGTAACCTAAGGACATGACACACATCCATGCCCGAGGCAGGATTCGAACCTGCGACCGTAGCGGTCGTGCGGTTCCAGACTGAAGCGCCTAGAACCGCTCGGCCACCAGCGGCCGGCTGGGTTCAGTGAAAGATGACCTAGGGCTTCGAAAACCAGGCGTTTATCAAATACCCTGTCAGTGCGGAAAATCATACATTGGGGAGACAGTCCGCTCTGTAGACGAGAGGTGCCGCGAACACTAGCGCCATACCGAATTACGCCAGGCCACTAAATCAGCCGTGGCTGACCATTGAATAAAGACTGGCCATACTATGGACAATGAAAAAACAAAAATACTCTGTCAATCCTCCTACTACTGGGACTGCGTTACTAAAGAGGCCATCGAAATCCGACTACAGGACGATCTAATTAATAAAGACAGCGGCCTCAACTTAGTCAGGCTTGGAACCCTGCACTCAGCCTGGAGAGGTTAAGCGCTGACGGATGTCGGGCGTGGTTAGCACCTGTATGGATTACAGTCTGGGTCTACCAAGAGCTATTAGCAAACGGGGTGCAATCTGCCCTTGTGAACCAATTGGGGAGCTACTTGACTGAGTAGTAGCGGTTCCAGTCACGAAATTTGACAACAGCTGGGAGAGTGGTGTGCTGACCACATGGTCCTCGCTCCAAATCTCCAAATCTAGTGACTCCTATAGGCTGAGGCTGACACGGCCTTCCGAGGCCTGTGCGGGCGGAGATGATGTGCTGCGATGTCTGCGGAAGACGTGTTGGTATATGTCTAGAATGTTGGTTATAGTTATCTGGTAGTGAATAATATACACTCCTGGAAATGGAAAAAAGAACACATTGACACCGGTGTGTCAGACCCACCATACTTGCTCCGGACACTGCCAGAGGGCTGTACAAGCAATGATCACACGCACGGCACAGCGGACACACCAGGAACCGCGGTGTTGGCCGTCGAATGGCGCTAGCTGCGCAGCATTTGTGCACCGCCGCCGTCAGTGTCAGCCAGTTTGCCGTGGCATACGGAGCTCCATCGCAGTCTTTAACACTGGTAGCATGCCGCGACAGCGTGGACGTGAACCGTATGTGCATTTGACGGACTTTGATCTCCGGATCTGTCCCCCATTGAGCATGTTTGGGACTGGATGAAGCGTCGTCTCACGCGGTCTGCACGTCCAGCACGAACGCTGGTCCAACTGAGGCGCCAGGTGGAAATGGCATGGCAAGCCGTTCCACAGGACTACATCCAGCATCTCTACGATCGTCTCCATGGGAGAATAGCAGCCTGCATTGCTGCGAAAGGTGGATATACACTGTACTAGTGCCGACATTGTGCATGCTCTGTTGCCTGTGTCTATGTGCCTGTGGTTCTGTCAGTGTGATCATGTGATGTATCTGACCCCAGGAATGTGTCAATAAAGTTTCCCCTTCCTGGGACAATGAATTCACGGTGTTCTTATTTCAATTTTCAGGAGTGTATTTTATAAGCAAACGAATCAACATATTAACAACTTTTACATATTTCCATTCATTAATGTCTCATGGTATGATTGTTTTGGGGGAGGGGGTACTCATTACTTACGAGGTGAGTAGTGATTGCATAAAAGTGATTAATGCCTTTTTAAGAATTTAGGAATTTTAGCTGCACCTTCACAGCACGTACATTCACTAGTACAATTAGTCATAAATTATCCATCACAACTGAAAAGAACACTAATATTCACAAATACAATATTAGAAGTAAAGAATGAACTTTGTTATTCACCAACACAGCCACAAGTCACTCAAAAAATGGTTGAAATGGCTCTGAGCACTATGGGACTTAACTTCTGGGGTCATTAGTCCCCTAAAACTTAGAACTACGTAAACCTAACTAACCTAAGGACATCACACACATCCATGCCCGAGGCAGGATTCGAACCTGCGACCGTAGCGGTCGCGCGGATCCAGACTGTAGCGCATAGAACCGCTCGGCCACTCCAGCTGGTTAAGTCACTCAGAAAGGAGCTGAATGTGCAGCCACAAATATATTTTATCAGTTGATCAATAATGTCAAACTTCTGAAAAGTAACAACGGAAACTTAAATATACTCTGAACTCATTTCTTGCGAACAATTCCTCGAATTATATAGGCAAGGGACTGAAATAATTTGTAGTAAAGTTGGAAAATTTGTTTACTGTGTTGTTAAACCTGTTTTTCAATCGTAACTTGACTAGTCATAAAGATTAACGGATACATTTTAGTTAAATTTAAGCAACTGTGCCATGTAGCGTTGTGTAAATGATCAAGAAGTAACATCATATACAGACAAATGATGTATGCATCACTCATTCGATATTAGCAAGTTAGAAATCGGGTAACAAGTTACTAACTAATTAATCTAGCTGCGAAAAATTTCCAGTATTCCCGGAAGAACTGAGTATTTGCAGGGAGTGGTTAATCGTTAATGATAGAGCCAACGTGATTGCTTGTCGTATTCTTTCAGCCATGGATGATTTGCACATGTGACGGCCTCACCTACGAATTGTTTCCTCCTTTTGGCGACTAGACGAGCAGTTGAAACCTATATGGAACCTATACGGAATTTCTGTGCGCGTTAGAAAAGAACGTCAAATGAAATTTCTGTGATGGCTTACGCTCGTTGACCTCTTATCTCAATGCTTCCAAACTATTTGAGGATCATCGATAGATGATGGTTTTTGCAGTACAAGGTGACACACGGGAGACGGACGGTTTTTAATTAAATAATACTCAGCCAACTTTAAAATTAATGCATGTTTATTTACACAAAATCAAAGCTCATTATTTGCCATTTTAGTTAACAAATTTATTTTTGGAAAATAATGTCGTGAAAGTGATGTCCATCATTTCGAATGCAGGACTCAAGTCTCTTCTCAAAATCCTCCATCACAGGGACTAAAATCTCTGCAGGGATGGCAGCAATATCTTGAATGATTGCATTCTTCAATTCGCCCAAATTTCGTGGTTTGTGCATATAGACACAGTTCTTAAGGTACCCCCACAGAAAAAAGTCACATACTGACAAGTTGGGAGACCTAGGAGGCCAAGGAACATTGCCAAAACATAAGATAATCCGGCCAGGAACCATGCGTCTAAGAACTGTCACTGAAGTGTTTGCGGTGTGTGATGTTGCCCCATCCTGCTGGAACCAAATGCGTTTTAAAGGGATTCCTCATATTCTTAGTTCTGGTTTCAAGAATGTTTCAACCATACGAATGTAATGAACCGAATTAACAGTAACTGTGTCCCCGTTCTCTTCAAAACAATAAGGTCTAACAATGCCAAAGAGCTAAGAGCACACCAGACTGTTACTTTCTCTGAGTGTAGAGGACGCTGGTGGATAAGGTGTGGATGCTCTGGAGCCCAGTAACGTAAGTTTTGCTTATTCACAGTCTCGTTTAAATGAAAATGAGCTTCATCACTCATCAATAAAATTTCATTTTCATTCGATCCCAAAAACACTTGCATTCTGTAAGCGAAGTCTTCTCGTACAGCAAAATCAGTTTCCTTAAGTTGTTGGACAATGAGCATTTTGTAGGGATGGAATTTTAATTCTTTATGCTAAATTCGTCTAACCGATTCACGATTGGTTCGTAACTCACTAGCATGACGTCTAGCTGAGCGTTCTGGGCTTCCGACTGCCGCTTGCCTTACCCTTTCAACATTTTCTGGTGTCGTTACTCTGCGTCTCGGGCCAGGATGCTTCTTATCCAGTATGTTTCCAGTTGATCTGAAGTTTTCCACCCATCTGAGGATTGTGTTACGGCTCGGAACAGCTCCATGTCGACCGACATTATACCGTGCACGAAAGAATCGCTGCGTAGCAATAATAGACTCACCACTTTTCACGAAACTGTCATAGACAAACACTCGACGTTGCAAGTTCCACTGCTCCATAGTGACTGAGTAAATGAAATGGTGTCTTGTGTGGATCAGAACTATCCTCACCACGACCACCGCCCCCTCAGTACAACGCAGTTCAAAACCGTCCGTCTCCCGTGTGTCACCCTGTATGTTATGTCATGAATCACGTGGAAATCAACATCTGGCAGAAAGACCAGAAAAAAATGTTAATAGTTGCAGAGAATATCCATAAACAGAAACAATTATTTTTCAGAGTTGTTGTTGTTGTTGTTGTGGTCTTCAGTCCTGAGACTGGTTTGATGCAGCTCTCCATGCTACTCTATCCTGTGCAAGCTTCTTCATCTCCCAGTACCTACTGCAACCTACATCCTTCTGAATCTGCTTAGTGTATTCATCTCTTGGTCTCCCCCTACGATTTTTACCCTCCACGCTGCCCTCCAATACTAAATTGGTGATCCCTTGATGCCTCAGAACATGTCCTACCAACCGATCCCTTCTTCTGGTCAAGTTGTGCCACAAACTTCTCTTCTCCCCAATCCTATTCAATACCACCCCATTAGTTATGTGATCTACCCATCTAATCTTCAATATTCTTCTGTAGCACCACATTTCGAAAGCTTCTATTCTCTTCTTGTCCAAACTGTTTACCGTCCATGTTTCACTTCCATACATGGCTACACTCCATACAAATACTTTCAGAAATGACTTCCTGACACTTAAATCTATACTCGATGTTAACAAATTTCTCTTCTTCAGAAACGCTTTCCTTGCCATTGCCAGTCTACATTTTATATCCTCTCTACTTCGACCATCATCAGTTATTTTGCTCCCCAAATAGCAAAACTCCTTTACTACTTTAAGTGTCTCATTTCCTAATCTAATACCCTCAACATCACCCGACTTAATTCGACTACATTCCATTATCCTCGTTTTGCTTTTGTTGATGTTCATCTTATATCCTCCCTTCAAGACACCATCCATTCCGTTCAACTGCTCTTCCAAGTCCTTTGCTGTCTCTGACAGAACTACAATTTCATCGGCAAACCTCAAAGTTTTTATTTCTTCTCCATGGATTTTAATACCTACTCCAAATTTTTCTTTTGTTTCCTTTACTGCTTGCTCAATATACAGATTGAATAACATCGGGGAGAGGCTACAACCTTGTCTTACTCCCTTCCCAACCACTGCTTCCCTTTCATGTCCCTCGACTCTTATAACTGCCATCTGGTTTCTGTACAAATTGTAAATAGCCTTTCGCTCCCTGTATTTTACCCCTGCCACCTTTAGAATTTGAAAAAGAGTATTCCAGTCAACATTGTCAAAAGCTTTTTCTAAGTCTACAAATGCTAGAAACGTAGGTTTGCCTTTCCTTAATCTTTCTTCTAAGGTAAGTCGTACGGTCAGTATTGCCTCACGTGTTCCAGTATTTCTACGGAATCCAAACTGATCTTCCCCGAGGTCGGCTTCTACTAGTTTTTCCATTCGTCTGTAAAGAATTCGTGTTAGTATTTTGCAGCTGTGGCTTATTAAACTGATTGTTCGGTAATTTTCACATCTGTCAACACCTGCTTTCTTTGGGATTGGAATTATTATATTCTTCTTGAAGTCTGAGGGTATTTCGCCTGTTTCATACATCTTGCTCACCAGACGGTAGAGTTTTGTCAGGACTGGCTCTCCCAAGGCCGTCAGTAGTTCCAATGGAATGTTGTCTACTCCGGGGGCGTTGTTTCGACTCAGGTCTTTCAGTGCTCTGTCAAACTCTTCACGCAGTATCTTATCTCCCATTTCATCTTCATCTACATCCTCTTCCATTTCCATAATATTGTCCTGAAGTGCATCGCCCTTGTATAGACCCTCTATATACTCCGTCCACCTTTCTGCTTTCCCTGCTTTGCTTAGAAATGGGTTTCCATCTGAGCTCTTGATGTTCATACAAGTGTTTCTCTTATCTCCAAAGGTCTCTTTAATTTTCCTGTAGGCAGTATCTATCTTACCCCTGGTGAGATAAGCCTCTACATCCTTACATTTGTCCTCTAGCCATCCCTGCTTAGCCATTTTGCACTTCCTGTCGATCTCATTTTTGAGACGTTTGTATTCCTTTTTGCCTGCTTCATTTACTGCATTTTTATATTTTCTCCTTTCATCAATTAAATTCAATATTTCTTCTGTTACCCAAGGATTTCTATTAGCCCTCGTCTTTTTACCTACAGGGTGTTTCAAAAATGACCGGTATATTTCAAACGGCAATAAAAACTAAACGAGCAGCGATAGAAATACACCGTTTGTTGCAATATGCTTGGGACAACAGTACATTTTCAGGCGGACAAACTGTCGAAATTACAGTAGTTACAATTTTCAACAACAGATGGCGCTGCAAGTGATGTGGAAGATATAGAAGACAACGCAGTTTGTGGGTGCGCAATTCTGTACGTCGTCTTTCTGCTGTAAGCGTGTGCTGTTCACAACGTGCAAGTGTGCTGTAGACAACATGGTTTATTCCTTAGAACAGAGGATTTTTCTGGTGTTGGAATTCCACCGCCTAGAACACAGAGTTGTTGAAACAAGACGAAGTTTTCAACGGAGGTTTAATGTAACCAAAGGACCGAAAAGCGATACAATAAAGGATCTGTTTGAAAAATTTCAACGGACTGGGAACGTGACGGATGAACGTGCTGGAAAGGTAGGGCGACCGCATACGGCTACCACAGAGGGCAACGCGCAGCTAGTGCAGCAGGTGATCCAACAGCGGCCTCGGGTTTCCGTTCGCCGTGTTGCAGCTGCGGTCCAAATGACGCCAACGTCCACGTATCGTCTCATGCGCCAGAGTTTACACCTCTATCCATACAAAATTCAAACGTGGCAACCCCTCAGCGCCGCTACCATTGCTGCACGAGAGACATTCGCTAACGATATAGTGCACAGGATTGATGACGGCGATATGCATGTGGGAAGCATTTGGTTTACTGACGAAGCTTATTTTTACCTGGACGGCTTCGTCAATAAACAGAACTGGCGCATATGGGGAACCGAAAAGCCCCATGTTGCAGTCCCATCGTCCCTGCATCCTCAAAAAGTACTGGTCCGGGCCGCCATTTCTTCCAAAGGAATCATTGGCCCATTTTTCAGATCCGAAACGATTACTTCATCACGCTATCTGGACATCCTTCGTGAATTTGTGGCGGTACAAACTGCCTTAGACGACACTGCGAACACCTCGTGGTTTATGCAAGATGGTGCCCGGCCACATCGCACGGCCGACGTCTTTAATTTCCTGAATGAATATTTCGATGATCGTGTGATTGCTTGGGGCTATCAGAAACATACAGGAGGCGGCGTGGATTGGCCTCCCTATTCGCCAGACATGAACCCCTGTGACTTCTTTCTGTGGGGACACTTGAAAGACCAGGTGTACCGCCAGAATCCAGAAACAATTGAACAGCTGAAGCAGTACATCTCATCTGCATGTGAAGCCATTCCGCCAGACACGTTGTCAAAGGTTTCGGGTAATTTCATTCAGAGACTACGCCATATTATTGCTACGCATGGTGGATATGTGTAAAATATCGTACTATAGTGTTTCCCAGACCGCAGCGCCATCTGTTGTTGAAAATTGTAACTACTGTAATTTCGAAAGTTTGTCTGCCTGAAAATGTACTGTTGTCCCAAGCATATTGCAACAAACGGTGTATTTCTATCGCTGCTCGTTTAGTTTTTATTGCCGTTTCAAATATACCGGTCATTTTTGAAACACTCTGCTGCCTTCACTACTTCATCCCTCAAAGCTACCCATTCTTCTTCTACTGTATTTCTTTCCACCGTTCCTGTCAATTGTTCCGTTATCCTCTCCCTGAAACTCTGTACAACCTCTGGTTCTTTCAGTTTATCCAGGTCCCATCTCCTTAAATTCCCAGCTTTTTGCAGTTTCTTCAGATTTAATCTACAGTTCATAACCAATAGATTGTGGTCAGAGTCCACATCTGCCCCTGGAATTGTCTTACAATTTAAAACCTGGTTCCTAAATCTCTGTCTTACCATTATATAATCTATCTGATACCTTTTAGTATCTCCAGGGTTCTTCCATGTATACAACCTTATATCATGAATCTTAAACCAAGTGTTAGCTATGATTAAGTTGTGCTCTGTGCAAAATTCTACCAGGCGGCTTCCTCTTTCATTTCTTAGCCCCAATCCATATTCACCTACTACGTATCCTTCTCTCCCTTTTCCTACACTCGAATTCCAGTCACCCATGACTATTAAATTTTCGTCTCCCTTCACTATCTGAATAATTTCTTTTATTTCATCATACATTTCTTCAATTTCTTCGTCATCTGCAGAGCTAGTTGGCATATAAACTTGTACTACTGTAGTAGGTGTGGGCTTCGTATCTATCTTGGCCACAATAATGCGTTCACTATGCTGTTTGTAGTAGCTTACCCCCATTCCTATTTTTTTTATTCATTATTAAACCTACTCCTGCATTACCCCTATTTGACTTTGTGTTTATAACCCTATAGTCACCTGACCAGAAGTCTTGTTCCTCCTGCCACCGAACTTCACTAATTCCCACTATATCTAACTTTAACCTATCCATTTCCCTTTTTAAATTTTCTAACCTACCTGCCCGATTAAGGGATCTTTCAGATTTTTCAGAGACGATATTTATTATTATTACATGCGTTTTTTGTTTCTACATCCATACGTACATGTACATCTACATCTGTATCTGTACTTTGCATGTCACCTTACGTTGTTTTGTGGAACGTACTTCGTGGACAATTGTCACTTCCCCTCTTTCCTGTTCCCGTGGCTAATGGTTCGGGGGAAAACGACTGTTTGTTGGTAATGCCAGCGCGTGAGCTTGAATCTCTCTTGCAAGGGGGAAGAAATTTGTTGGTTGAGTTTTCTTGGAACGTACTCTTACGCTATCAGTGTTAAACAACAAACCACATCCTCCGGCACGACGCCTCTTTTGTAGCATCAACCACTAGATCTGGATCAGCATCTACGTAAATTTGTTTTGTTTTGTTTTAGGGTGCAAAAACAACTAACGTCACGCGCCCATGCCAGAACCGTAGAACACCAAGAAAAATAAGGAGTTAAAAACGACTACACGTTAAGCCCAAGCGACGGAAGGAAAGACAACTAAAACAGATACTTGGAGAAAGGTACATAAAGTACGCCATAGAGAAACAGTGGCCCTGAACTAAAGATTAATTTCCTACGCCGCCGCGCGGTTAGAGACGTCATGTCACGGATTGCGCGGTCCCTCTCGCCGGAGGTTCGAGTCCTCCCTCGGGCATGTGTGTATGTGTGTGTGTGTGTGTGTGTGTGTGTGTGTGTGTGTGTGTGTGTGTGTGTTGTTCTTAGAATAAGTTAGATTAAGTTAGTTTAAGTAGTGTGTAAGTCCCTTAGGAGTTCACACACATTTGAACATTTTTTGTCCTTCGCCATGTTGCTACGACGGCTAAAAAGCAAAACGCGGTCGACACTCTGCACGTCGTTCGCTAAAACGGCCAATAACTCAGACGGCAAACATAAAAGAGTACGTAAGTGGTTAATAAAAAGGGCATTCCGTCAGGCAATGGTGAACTGTCAGGGCAATGAGCACATAGTGGTGGGGGAGCACCAGTCAACAAAAGGCGATGGCTAAAAAGACAGTGCACAATACACAACCTAGCTAAAATGATCCCCTCACGGCGAGAGGGCCGAGAGGGCGTCGTCCAACCCGATGGGAGAGGCTAAATTCCCCGGAGCTTGTTCCGATGAAGAGAGGATAAGTGGTGATGCCAAATTGACACCACCTGCTGACAGACGGCAATACAGAGAACATCGGAGGGAGTGGAAGAGCTAGCAGGCCGAGGTACGAGGACTGCAGCGCTGGATCAGGAGGAAGTGGGAATGTGATCTACCTCACTCACAGTAAAGACGGCATTCTAAGCACTCATGATACTGAGAAGAGAAGGTTATCGCCTGATCCTCCTCCACTCGTTTCCGATGCAGGCAGGCAGGGTGACAGTGGGTGGAGTTCGAAATCTCCGCAAAACAGTAGCCCGAGGTGCTGGAGATAGCAGTAG
Source organism: Schistocerca cancellata (assembly GCF_023864275.1). NCBI lineage: Eukaryota > Metazoa > Arthropoda > Insecta > Orthoptera > Acrididae > Schistocerca > Schistocerca cancellata. The sequence goes on along the minus strand of NC_064629.1, from coordinate 872,005,918 downwards.
GGTCCACTATGACATCATCTGCTACCGTCAGGTCGGAAATTGGGGAAAGGACCTTGGTCCCCGACAGCTATCGGAGGGTGGCCCATACAATAGAAGATGGTGTCGAGCTGTTAAAAGAAACAGTAAAGGAAATCAAGCTAGCTTTTTTGCTATCCCAAAGAACGCGACGACACTGTACACGCAGTAGCCTCTTCTTCAGAGAGAAGTGACCAGGAACCCATATGAACATCGCAGTGGCTCCATCAAGAGTGAGTAAGTGAGAGCTTTCCTGTACCCGTTGCACTAAGGGCACTGAGAGAGTCAGAGCAGATGACGCAATTGAAAAGCCTGCGTCGCCGGATGTACTGCGTGGCCTGATACAGGGCGAAGAGCTCTGCTGAAAATACTGAGCAGTGTTCCGGAAGCCGATACCGAAAATCGTCGATGCCAATGACGAACGCACACCTTACACCATGGTCAGTCCGAGAGCTATCAGTGTAAAAAATGGTACTATCGCGAAGTTTCGTGCGGAGGGCGTGAAACTAACTGCGATAGAGCGAGGCTGGAGCAGTGCCATCCGCCGCACGAAGCCAAGGTGGTGAAGGGTTCACATCCATCGGGAAAGTGGTGGGTAGCTGCAGGAGCAAGAGCCGAAAGCGAACTCCAGGAGGTAACAGAGAAGAGGGACGCGCCCCATAATGACGATCAAAGGAGTCATCGAAGAGGTGGCACAGGATGGGTGGCCAGGCATGGTAGACAATCGGCATGCGTATCCGCTGAGGAGAAGGTAACGGCGGTATAACAGCGGTAGTTCGGCTGCTTCGGCGTATAGACTCTCAACCACGCTAGTGCAAAAGGCGCCAATGGCTAAACGGATGCCATGGTGGTGGATAGTACTGAGACAGTGTAAGAGGGTCGGACGTGCAAATGCATAAACGAAATACCCATAGTCTAGTTTCAAACGGACAAGGAGCAGATAAAAACGGAGGAGGGTGCTCCGATTCGCTCCCCAGGAAGTACCGCCGAGGACACGTAGGACATTTAGAGACTGCGTTCAGTGGGCGGCCAGGTAAGACCCCTGGGAGGACCAAGAAAGTTTCCTATCGAGAATGAGGCCCAGGAATTTCGTAGTTTCAGTGAACGGATGAGCAACAGACCCAAGAAGTAAAGACGGGGGAAGAAACCAGTTACGTCGCCATAAATTCATACAAAACGGCTTTGTCAGTGGAAAAGTGAAATCTATTGTCGATGCTCCATGAGTAAAGACGGTCGAGACATCGCTGAAGACGCCGCTGAAGTCCGTGGAGAACTGCAACAGATGACAAAATCGTCAACGAAAAGGGAGCTGGAGATGCCCAGGGAGAGACAGGCCATAATAGGGTTAATGGCGACAGCAGAGAGGACGACGTTCAGGACGGAACCGTGAGGCACACCTTTTTCCTGGATAAAGGTGTCCGACAAGGCAGAACCCACACGTAGCTTGAAAACTCGGTCTTTTAAGAATTCCTGAAGGAAATGGGCATGAGGCAATGGAAGTCCCTGGTGTAGAGAGTACAGAGGATATCAGTCCTCCAGCAGGTGTCGTAGGCTTCCTCCAAAACGAAAAACACGGCCACAGTCTGGTATTTCCGCAGAAAACTATTCATGACATGGGTTGACAAAGTGACGAGATGGTCAACCGCAGAACGGCGCGTTCGAAATCCACACTGTGCAGTGGTTAGTAAATTGTGAGACTCGAGCCACCCTACCAGCCAAGCAAGAATCGTATGTTTCATCACCTTGTAAACACAGCTGGTGAGAGAAATGAGCGATAACTAGAAGGAAGGTGTTTGTCCTATCCGGGATTAGGTATGGGTATGACAACTGTTCCGCACCAGCGTCTGCGAAACGTGCCCTCTGCCCCGATGCTATTGTACGTATGAAGGAGGAACTGCTTGCCGCCAAGAGAAAGGTTCTGCAACAACTGAATGTGAACATCGTCCGGTCCTGGGGTGGAGGATCAGTGTGAAAGTATGATCTACCTCCGTCACAGTAAAAACGGCATTCTAGCACTCATGATACTGAGAAGAGAAGGTTATCGCCTGATCCTCCTCCACTCGTTTCCGACGTTGGCAGGCAGGGTGATAGTGGGTGGAGCTCGAAGTCTCCGCAAAACAGCAGCCCAAGGTGCTGGAGATAGCAGTAGGGTCCACTATGACATCTGCTACTGTCAGGTCGGAAACTGGGGAAAGGGCCTTCGTCCCAGACAGCTATCGGAGGGTGGCCCATACAACAGAAGATGGTGTCAAACTGTTAAAACAAACAGTAAAGGAAATCGAGCTAGCTTTTTTGCTATCCCAAAGAACGCGACGACACTGTGCACGCAACTGTTTGTAACGAATGCAATTGGTCGTCGTAGGATGACGGTTAAAAACGCGGAGAGCACGTCTCCAAGCGCGAGTCGCGTCGCGGCGCGCCTCAGTCCACCAATGGACCACGAACGGCACGGCAAAAAGGAACTGCGAGGAATGGAACGTTCTGCGGTGGTAAGGTAAAGTTTGCAAGATATTCTGCCTGGTTATCGCAACTGAGGAATTTTTTTTGTCATGTGTTGTTACCAAGTGTACCCGCCCTTGGCGGTCTCTACTTGTTTGTCTGTGGTTAGGAAAGGTAGGTTCTTCTCATTCTTTATTTACACATTCAGAAGTACTTTGGCTCTCGTTTGGGTCCTCAGTTGTTCTGTTGATTTGACCTTTCCTGTTGGGAGATTTTCGTTTTGTATATTTTGTTGTCTTAAAAGTTTTGTCTATTGCTTTCTTTGAAAATTCTTGTCCAGGATGGTAGTCTTCGTCGTGAAATTAACTGTATTTTCCAATAATTTTTGTGGTGTTAGCCAGTAACTATTGATTTTGGGACTTCGTATTTATGCCATGGTTGTGGTGCTATTGTGGCGACGTTTCTAAGTTGAGGAGTACGTTCTCTAGATGCGTCAATTTTTTGAAAGAGTTTTTCAGCGTGGTCTTGGATTTTTTCTATGATATACTTTTCATTTAGTTCTTCGTGGATTTCTGTTACCCTCTTCCAACGAGGTACGGCGAGGGACCATCTCACGCACATATTTTGTAAAATTTGCGTTTGTTTAATATTAGTTCTCCAGGTAGTTCTCCATGCTGCTGCTCCATATAAGATTGTTGGTTGGATTGTAGATTTGTATAGTTGTATTTTTGTTTTCGTATTTAATTCTCTACTTTTAAAGAAAGGTATTAGGTTGTTCATCATTTTTTGCGCTGTCCTCTTCTGTTCTGTAGCATTTTCTTTGAACGTTAGTGCTTGGTCGAGCTGTATTCCGAGAAATTTGGTCTTTGTATTCCATGGTATGTTTTGATCAGCTACTTAAAGTTGTGTTCTTAATCTTGGTTTTCTCTTTATTGTGAAGAATACTGCTGCTGTTTTTGTTGCGATGAAGATGATTTTGTTCCGTTGTGCCCATGTTTCCATTATGTCGATTTGTCTTTGCGGTCTTGCTATTATTATATCGATGTTACGTCCAGATGTAAGGAAAGCTGTATCATCTGCATATAAGCTTAACGTTACATTCGGCAGAGCAGGCAAATCGTTGATATATAAGTTAAAGAGTGTGGGTGAAAAGACGGATCCTTGTGGAATTCCTGCTTCAGGAGTTTTGATGGGTCATCTTTTGCCTTGAATTGTGACGAAGAACTGTCTATTTTGTGGGAATCAGACAATGATTTTTATGTAGCAGTCTGGAATGAGTGTTATCTGGTGGAGTTTGACTATTAGGTTTTCTTTCCATACTCCGCCGTAAGCTTTTGATATGTAAAAAAATACCGATGCTGTGGATTTGCTTAGGTTAAAGTTGTTCTGGACGTGTTTGGTAATTCTGATTAATTGAAGTTCTCCTGATAATTTGGAGGTGAAGCCGAATTGTTCTGGACGCATTATGTTCTGTTCTGTTAGTGTTGTACTCGTTTTAGAATTATTCATTCGAGGACTTTTGCTAACGTGGGTAGTAAGCTTATTGGTCTGTGGTTTGTTGCGTCCGACGGGTTTTTCCCCGGTTTTGGTATGGGAACAATTTTTGCTGTTTTCCAGTTGTCCGGAAAGTATTCCATTATTAAACAACTGTTGATTATTCGTGTTGGTAAAAATATGGATTTTCTTGGTAAATTCTTTAAGTGGATGTTGGATATTTGGTCGGCGCCTGGGGCTGTGTTTTTCGTTTTAGATATTAGTTTCTTTATTGCTATTGAAGGTGTGTCTCGGAATTGCTGTAGAAGGTGTTGGATTCTGTCATCTTCGTTTTGTCTTTGGTATAAATTTGGTTGTTTGTTATTCGGTAGGGACATTTGTTGATTGTATTCTTCGGTGAAGAGTTCTGCTTTTCCCAATGTGTCGAAGAGGCCCGTTAATTGCTGCGTGGGGTGTTGGTTGTTTTCTGATATTTCTAACTAATTTCCATTCGTCTCTGTTGTGCAAGACGAAGGCTGCCATTTTATTTTACCATGTTTGTCGACGCCATTCTGTTACTATTTTGTGTAGCTCTCTGGAGAGTTTCTTCATTTCGTGTCTGCGGTTGTGGAATTGGTGCCATCGTCTTCTATATCTATTTCTTTGTGTTTTAAACTCTTCTAGTAGTGATGGAAATGTTTCATGGTATGGTTCTGGAACGATGGTTATTATTGATGCTCATTTTGCAGCCGTTTTAATTTTATTAGTTAGAACCTCTACTGCTATGTTCATTCAGTTTTTTTTACATCTAAGTTCATTGTTGGTCGGATGTTGTTTAGGTATCTTGTGTATTGTTTGTACTGTTCTTGGATCACCAGCCGGGTGCAGTCATTTTCAAACCACGATATTTTGACAGCGTTCCTTGCCGTCATCTTCAGGTGATACCTCCAGACTGAGCGTCTCCGCTGAATCTCCTCCCCTTTATACTCTGATAGCTCCCCACCCCGAGGTTGAACCCGGCGTCTCTGTTGATCAGCCCATCAGCTAAACGTATGCCAGGAACACAGAAGGCACACTGAACTGAAGCAGCCTACAAAATCTGCGGTTGCGGAACATTACATGGATACTGGAGATACTATGGAGTACGCGCAAACAGAAGTTTTACGGCAGGCCTCGTCTTTTTGGGACTGTGTTCTGAAGGAGGCGATTGAAATACGTGTAGCTGATGGGCTGATCAACAGAGACGCCGGGTTCAACCTCAGCAAAGCCTGGGACCCAGCACTCAGTCAAGTAAAAGCACAGCCCCCACCCAAAGCGACCTCCGCGCCCGACGGAGGCCACAGGACATCTGATGGTCCACAGTTCGCATCCAGCAGACAGCAACCCGCCCCTCCCCACCACCCCTCCACGCAGCGCCGCGTACGGCAGAACGCGGGTGTGCTTCCCATCCATCACAGCTTTGCCCAACATATGCCTGCCTAAGGAGTTTTCTTGAACTTTATCCATTTTTACTGGAAATTTTCCATCTTAGCGGCAGATGTTAGACGTCGACTGCTTAGGTAAGCATAAATTTGATTCCTGTCGCACTCACTACGTTATCTTCCTAACTTCGCTTACATACCTGTTAACATCAGCAATCAGTGATGCTATGAAGGCCTTTCGATCATTGCTACCCTGTCAAATAACTCGAAAATTTGGGGCCTGTTTGTAGCAAGGACGTCTGAGACGGTTCTTTATCTAATTCTTCAAGAACATTTTTAGACAAGGCAAGAACAATATCATACGAATCCCTGTATCTGCCACCCGCGCTAATAATTTGTGTCTAATAGCTGATAAGTTGAAATCTCCCCATAGTACTAAACCACGATCAGGAAATTTACACGTGACACTCTCCAAGATTTCCCTGAATTGTTCCGCCACTGCCGCTGAGACATGGTGTCTACAGAAGCACACCTTTACCGTGTTTGATTCACATTTAACACTTATTTTCACCGAGATTAGTTAGCTTTCAGAATCTGCAATAATCTCACTAGATATTATCGTATTGTGCTGTTTGGGTTTTTGGGGTTTTCTCGACGTAATAACTGTCGAATGGCGTTGTGGAAACTGCACAATATTTCTACGACGCAGCTGCTCGTTATCTTCAGGTGTGACTATGGTGCCCAGATTTATACGTTGATTCCCTAGGACAGTGTAGGCGCCACGAGGCGAGGTTGTAACCTCATGAAATGAGGATGTTGACATCCAGAGCACCCTACCGGAGGAACGAACCGCGGGCTTCACATGCGTGGCGTGTGATAGCCCGGGCCCAAGCCGCGGACGCCACCATACGTGCGTGGGCAACGTGTTGAGACCTGGCCGAATTGTCCTGACTTCGATTCCCCATCTGCGTAATCTTTTTGCATTCGTTTCCCTGCGCCCGATAATGCCATGGTGTCGCCAATGTTGGGTCCCACACATTCTTCTTTTTCTTTTGCCTTTGTCTATGCGGCGTTGGCATCGTTACTATTGGATTTGGCAAGGTTAATTTCGGAGCTTGCCGGATACCATTCGAGTCGCCAACTGTTCACTCCGGGGAGGAATATGAGTACCCCCACACTGTCGGCTTGCAGTATTACCCACGAGAGAGTGTGTGAACATTTTCTAAATGTTTTCGGAACGTGTAACTGTGGCAGGACTTGGGTACCAGCCCAGTATCACATGGTCAGATGTGGAAAACCGCCTAAAAACCATATCCAGGCTGGTCGGCACACCAGAACTCATCGTCAACCCGTCAGACGGATTCGATCTGAGGCCGGCACTCCTGCCCGAATCCCGGAAGCGGAGTGCTAACAAACGTGGCTATGTGAGCTGGTCCTGGGTGCCGTGAATTGCTCAGCTAAAATTCTGTGTTCGTTAAGTCGTTTGTTATGCTCTAGTCCTGAGATTTGGCCACGATGTATCGCCCACACTGGGAGATGTTTCAACAGCTGTGTGGTCCAAGTCCTCACAAAGGAAGCGTACTTTATTAATTAAAAAATAATATTTCCGATCACAGATTCATACTGAAAGTTAGATTACAAATGCAGTTATGGTAATCATGGTCTGACTGCGTCAATATTTAATGATTCCGAACACATAAAAGACAAATTTACATAATATTATCGATTTTCCACGGCCTTCTGCACCCAATGGTGTGTTGCCTAGAAGCAGCACCATAGGATGTTGGTGGTGAATTCATTTTAATATCGGCCGATCAGTTAATTTAAGAAAGCAGTCGTACACCTGACGCCACCACAGGATGTCCAATCTAACCGCCAGGGATTCTTCGCAAAACCTCCAGCGGAAAAGCCGCCGGATCGGTCAGCATTGCCTCCCTTCCCCTCGTCCGCAGCTCGTGGCTAGCGCTGACGCCTCTTGATCACGGGGGTCCGGGTTCGATTCCCGGCCGGGTTGGGGATTTTCTCTGCCCGAGGACTGAGTGTGTGTTGTCCTCATCATTTCATCTTCATGATCATTCGTGACAGTGGCTAGACTGGACTGTGTAAAAGAATTGGATTGTGTAAAAATTGGGATTTTGTACAGGCGCTGATGACAGCGCAGTTGAGCTTCCCACAAACCAAACATCATCACCATCGCTTCTCCTACTGACTTCCCTCCACCCAGCCGGTTTCCCTCCCCTCCCAGGTAAGATGCGCTGTGTGCACTAAGGCAATAAAATCTTCTCCCTTGCCCCTAATCGGTTGCAAATTCTTGATTGAGCCCATTCAGTTGCAGATTCTTTATGAAACCCATTCAGTTGAAGATTCCTTATAAAGCCCACTCGGTCGCAAAAGCCCAAGTGGTGGAAGATCTTTGGTGGAGCACCTCGTCAATGGAATCCTGTCTATCGTTGGTGTGGAAATTGCTGCCATTTTTAATTAACATGAACTGGCTTCCCTTACTTTAGAATAGTCGGGTGTAAAATTAAATTGGTAGAATTTCTTTCAATCTGCAGGACTCTTCACGGATCCTCATCGCTTGCTGTAATTACGTGAGCGAGCAGTTTGCACCGCAAGCTGTCTGCACCACGCAGCCGCCGAGAGGTAGGAATTGCTACGCTGTCGCCCTTTTTGGTCATATCTCGCGTCTCTCATGGCCAAGTACTATGCCTAGTGTACGTTACTTCTGATAGATTCTCACATTTCACCTCTCTCTGGGCTGGACGATCTACAGCGTGGTTGTAATTAAGTTTTCGCTAGTTGAGCCAGTGTGAAACTATTTACCCTATAGGTACATAACTTTATAGAAATGATGTTCAGAATGTGCGCTGCATGATTTGTGTTATTAGTAACGTTTTGGTCATGACTTGCCTTTAGGCGCTGGTACTGGTACGCCGACGTAGGAGGAACCTGAACCCATAGGACCAAGGTCACGTTGTATGAACGGCACTCATTACTCGGATCTGCTTAACCAACATGTGATCTCTTCTCTACGAGAAGGAGGTGTTTTCGACTCATTTGCTTTGATGCACGATGGAGCTCCACCTCACGTTGCTATTGGAGTCACTCGGTTACTCCGTAATACGAGGGTTGCAACTTTAATAGTGGCAACTATTTATTTACAGCTCGTACAAAATAGATACGTGTTTCAAAGTTTTACTCACCTTCAGAGTAGTCACCAGCATTGTATATAACCCGTTGCCAGCGATGTGGAAGTCGTAGGACACTTTTAGCAGTGCCAGTTGTGTTGACAGTTCGACCGGTGCGGTCTACTGCCAAACGAATTTGTAGCAGTTCTAAATCGAATGCCGTGAAATGTTTCCCTCAGTTTAGAAAAAAATGGCTCTGAGCACTATGGGACCTAACATCTTAGGTCATCAGTCCCCTAGAACTTAGAACTACTTAAACCTAACTAACCTAAGGACATCACACAACACCCAGCCATCACGAGGCAGAGAAAATCCCTGACCCCGCCGGGAATCGAACCTGGGAACCCGGGCGTAGGAAGCGAGAACGCTACCGCACGACCACGAGATGCGGGCTCAGTTTAGAAATCGAGTTGAACTCACTAGGGCTTATGTCAGGGGAGTGCAGTAGGTGGTATAGCACTTAGCAACCCCATCAGTCAAACAAATCAGTAACGGCTTGCACTGTACGTGCTTGAGTATTGTCCTGCAAAATGATGGTCAGGTCCTGCAGAAAGTGTCATCACTTCTGTCTCTATGCTGTTCATTTTTGAAACACAACCTACGGCCAGCTTAGAGACAGAAGTGGTGACACTTTCTTGAGGACCTGACTATCATTTTGCAGGACAATGCTCAAGCACGTACAGTGCAAGCTGTTACTGATTTGTTTGACTGATGGGGCTGCTAAGTGCTATACCACCCACTGCACTCCCCTGACTTAAGCCCTCATAAGTTCAACTCGATTTCTAAACTGAAGGAAACACTTCACGGCCTTCGCTTCAGAACTGCTACAAATTCGTCGGGCAATTGACCTCGCCGCTCGAACTGTCAACACAACTGGCACTGCTAAGAGTATCCTACGACTTCCACATCGCTGGCAACGAGTTATACACAATGCTGGTGACTACTTTGAAGGTGAGTAAAGCTTTGAAACACATATCTATTTTGTACGAGCTGTAAATAAATAGTTGCCACTATTAAAGTTCCAACCCTCATAAATTTGGAGAAAACCGAATCATTTCCCGATCGTTACAAACTGCGTGCTCACTAAGATCACCAGATTTGAACCCGTGTGACCTCTGGCTGTGGCGTTACTTTTAGGACAGAGTTTATCAATGGGACACTAACACACGTTAAGGTTGAGATGACATGGAGGTAGTCAACATCCCACCAAAGATGTTATGGGCAGCGGTAGAGCTGTCTCTAGTGCAGTTACTTCTCTTCCGCATAACCTTACAAATATTTTCACAAAGTCACATTGTCCTATGATCATTCGTTTTTCATGATGGCCCTCTGAAGCAGTAAAAGTTTTATTATAACCCACCCCTGTTTAATTTCTTGTTCAATTGTTTTTTACTTACGACTTGTCTTTCCTACAGAGGATTGGTTATCCGACGAGTAATCCAGAATTATTGATGTATGACATCCCATCCTGTAAGAAGGCTACTTCTAATTTAAATGTGTTTCTAAGAATTCTATTTGTAATTATTCCATTAAGTAACTGCTCTCCTGATATTGGTTTGTAGCCTTCCCATATTCCCTTTTCAAATCACTCATTCTACCTTAGATTCACCAGGGGACAGAAGACCTGCAGGTAAGATTTCTTTTCCCTGCTGATTAGGAAGTGATCTCATAGAGGACAGCCAATTAGATGTAATTAATCTCATCTTATATCTTTTATCACATTCACCACACGCTACAGTATGTATTTAGACCGCTTCTTTGATGAATGAATCCCAGTAGGTGGAGGCGAAGGAGAGGCTCTACGTCTCCCGTAGTTGATGCCGTGTCCAGTATCGAGACAGTGGTCAGTAGCAGAAGAGTTTTCTCGCTGGCCTGCTGGTGTGGCGTCTATGTGCATCGCATCTGTCACGTATTGCGACACACCTGGCCGATGTACGATATCTCACACTGACACGGGATTTTGTATATTCACAGTCTTCTTAGATCTCTTCTTTCACGGAATCCAGTATCGTTTGCACTTGCGCCGAAGGACGCAAGACACATTTCATAATGTGTTTCTTGAAGGGACATTCTGGAGAACACATCTCCAACATAAGGGAGGAAAAAACATCGTAGTGAAGTTCTTGGTATCTTCTGGTTGGTTGTGATGTTTCACACATGCTTGTCAAAATTCATGGTGAATTTACTTGTGGGAGTAGTTGTAAATACAGAACTGCAATGGTTAAGCTCAGCTGACAAATTCTTTGATATACCTCCAGCTACATGAACCAGCGTCCATATTACGCCGCTATGTTGAGATGGATGATGAGACCTTGTAACTTGTAAATACAGGTCGTTGTGTGTTCCTATACGAAACACACTGTGACTCAAGGCACCTGTAACATCTTGTAAAGAGAGGTTTCCACTTTTCTACACTTTCCGTCGCAAAAGCGCTAGGAACACCTGTTTTTTGTTCATAATTTTGGAGGTAGAATAAAAAGTACACCTGTATGAGCACATGTATTTAGACATGTACACTCCTGGAAATGGAAAAAAGAACACATTGACACCGGTGTGTCAGACCCACCATACTTGCTCCGGACACTGCGAGAGGGCTGTACAAGCAATGATCACACGCACGGCACAGCGGACACACCAGGAACCGCGGTGTTGGCCGTCGAATGGCGCTAGCTGCGCAGCATTTGTGCACCGCCGCCGTCAGTGTCAGCCAGTTTGCCGTGGCATACGGAGCTCCATCGCAGTCTTTAACACTGGTAGCATGCCGCGACAGCGTGGACGTGAACCGTATGTGCAGTTGACGGACTTTGAGCGAGGGCGTATAGTGGGCATGCGGGAGGCCGGGTGGACGTACCGCCGAATTGCTCAACACGTGGGGCGTGAGGTCTCCACAGTACATCGATGTTGTCGCCAGTGGTCGGCGGAAGGTGCACGTGCCCGTCGACCTGGGACCGGACCGCAGCGACGCACGGATGCACGCCAAGACCGTAGGATCCAACGCAGTGCCGTAGGGGACCGCACCGCCACTTCCCAGCAAATTAGGGACACTGTTGCTCCTGGGGTATCGGCGAGGACCATTCGCAACCGTCTCCATGAAGCTGGGCTACGGTCCCGCACACCGTTAGGCCGTCTTCCGCTCACTCCCCAACATCGTGCAGCCCGCCTCCAGTGGTGTCGCGACAGGCGTGAATGGAGGGACGAATGGAGACGTGTCGTCTTCAGCGATGAGAGTCGCTTCTGCCTTGGTGCCAATGATGGTCGTATGCGTGTTTGGCGCCGTGCAGGTGAGCGCCACAATCAGGACTGCATACGACCGAGGCACACAGGGCCAACACCCGGCATCATGGTGTGGGGAGCGATCTCCTACACTGGCCGTACACCACTGGTGATCGTCGAGGGGACACTGAATAGTGCACGGTACATCCAAACCGTCATCGAACCCATCGTTCTACCATTCCTAGACCGGCAAGGGAACTTGCTGTTCCAACAGGACAATGCACGTCCGCATGTATCCCGTGCCACCCAACGTGCTCTAGAAGGTGTAAGTCAACTACCCTGGCCAGCAAGATCTCCGCATCTGTCCCCCATTGAGCATGTTTGGGACTGGATGAAGCGTCGTCTCACGCGGTCTGCACGTCCAGCACGAACGCTGGTCCAACTGAGGCGCCAGGTGGAAATGGCATGGCAAGCCGTTCCACAGGACTACATCCAGCATCTCTACGATCGTCTCCATGGGAGAATAGCAGCCTGCATTGCTGCGAAAGGTGGATATACACTGTACTAGTGCCGACATTGTGCATGCTCTGTTGCCTGTGTCTATGTGCCTGTGGTTCTGTCAGTGTGATCATGTGATGTATCTGACCCCGGGAATGTGTCAATAAAGTTTCCCCTTCCTGTGACAATGAATTCACGGTGTTCTTATTTCGATTTCCAGGAGTGTATAATGCCTTCTTCCAGTTTAGTTCTTATAAATTCCAAATGTATCATCAAAGGTACACCTGTGAAAAAAGAGATTACATCGAAAATCATTTGGTTTCAGGACCAAATGCTTGAGGTACAATATAAAGTCTGCAGAATTTCAAATGTAGTTTCCACATCTCGCAACCAAAGGGCTCAAAAGAGACGCCGAATGTTTTGCTAGGTAGTATGTTGAGATTCCAATATTGGTAAGTGTGAAGCGAAACATGTTGTTTATATATATTTGGTAGGCCACGAAGTCTCGGTGGAAACGGTGGTTGTACGCATAAGCTCTTTTTCTGATGGTTTGTAAAGTAGGTGGAGCGTTGGAGAGTGATGTACGAGTATTCCCTTGTGCTGTATCCGTAGGACCCATTCTGGACACGACGATACGCTAAGTCCTGCAATAAATCAGTCATAGTGCCAAAAATAAGGTATCACAGACAGAAGAGCAGCGGCGTTGCCCTAGTCAGCAAATAAAATTTCTGTATATGTGTCTTCTCTTAAAGATCGAAATGTTTTCTTCTCCTGAGTAGTGGCGTTCTGCTTAGGTGTTGGCATCCTTCCCATGCAAGTCCCTTGCCTTATTTCTTCAGCTGTTTCACTTGGAAATTTTAAAACACTCTGCTGAGTGCCAGTAATAAAGTCTCTGTTGGGCAAGATCTTAGGAGAGGGCTAGAGTTCTAGTCACTTCTCCAACACTGTTATCGTGGCATTACCTAGTGGTTACTCTATAAATTAAACGCAACTTGTCTGCATGATTTATCTTATTGAGAAGGTGGACGTGTAACACAATGGAACTTGAAATTTTATGCAGCACGTCCAGCTGCCGCGTCCAACACCGTTCACTCATTACCAGGAACCCTCTGATGAACGTGACCCGATATTCAGATGAATGGAAGGACTTCTCGAGAGTCTACGTAATTCTTTCCTTGTAGAACGGATTCTCTCTTTCACCAACGCCCTGCTGGCTTGTTGTTTAATTCTGTTAGCGTCAGAAAATTCTACTTATATACTGATTGGATAGGAAATCATAGGTGCCATATGGCAGGACTATAACTTAACCGCTTAGGACTTTGATATCCATAGCCTCTTTATGAAAAAGCAAGTCATGGACTCCGCACGCGCGGCTCGGAGAAGCCTGGCCATAAGCCGCCAACCCCAACGCAGGCGCTGGCAAGATGTTGGTAGCCGACCTAGCTGCCTTGGTTACAATCACCCATCGGCGTGATCTCGTGCAATTCATTAATCTGCGATCGGCTACCCATCAAGTCATTTGCTGTATTTCGACCACTTCCATAACAAAGGAGTCCCAGGAGGTGTAGGCGGACAAGACGATCTTAATATCGCCCTAGTTCATGCCCTGTCCGTTATCAAGACAGTGGTCGGCAACAGCAGATTTTTCTGGATGACATAGTCTGGTATCTGTCACGTCTGGTTACTTCTTAAACCTAGGTTGTCTTTTACGAAAACCACAATCGTTTGCATTCGCGCCGGAGGACGCAAGGCACATTTTATTCTGCGTTTCTTGAAGAGATAGCTAATGTTGAAGGAGAGACCGTCAACACAAGGCAAGAAACCATATTCTAGCTGCTCGTGATGTTTAAAGCGTGCTGGTCGTAATACATGACGAGTCTGCTTCTGAACACAGAGCGCAGATGGCTAATGTCTGGTGACAAGATTTCTGCATCTGAGATAGTACGAGCTATCATTTAACCACTCATTCTTCCCACGATCAATGTTCGAGTAGAACTAAAAGAAGCTCTAACAAAAGGTACACTGGGAAGTACCCTCAGCCATGCACTTCACAGTCGTTTTTAGATTATAGATATAGATTAAGAGAAGCGTGATCAGTGCTGAGAAAGATGCTACAAAACGCTGACTCAGCCTTTGTTGTGGGTTGGCAAGAGAGCCAACCCGGTACTACTAGAGGAAGCCGAAAGGCACGCGTTTTAGCTCACGCAGGCTGGCCTGAGGTCTGGAACAGGTCAAGGAAATTAGACTAGCAAAAAAGGACGTAGCTGTGGAATACTTAACTTTAATCCATAAATGGCGTACATCGCTCTTGACGGCACATGTTTTACAGCATCAATAGTAACTGGTAATGGCGCCTTGCTAGGTCGTAGCAAATGACGTAGCTGAAGGCTATGCTAACTATCGTCTCGGCAAATGAGAGCGTATTTTGTCAGTGAACCATCGCTAGCAAAGTCGGCTGTACAACTGGGGCGAGTGCTAGGAAGTCTCTCTAGACCTGCCGTGTGGCGGCGCCCGGTCTGCAATCACTGATAGTGGCGACACGCGGGTCCGACGTATACTAACGGACCGCGGCCGATTTAAAGGCTACCACCTAGCAAGTGTGGTGCCTGGCGGTGACACCACAGCCTTCACCATGCATGTACGGCTATTAGGCTCTACCTTTTCAGCCAGCCTGTTGAAAATGAGAATAGTATCTGAAACCAGGTACTACGCGTCATTCGTGGCTACATGAGCCACGAATTACAGCCTGCTACAACCAGTGCACTCACTTTCCTAGCCCCTGATCTTCCAATGACCCATAAGCCCACACTCTGTTCCAGTCACAAGGGACAAAGTGCTCCGTGTCGCCTCATATGTGCTCTCCGCAGTAGAAAAAACCTTAAACACGTCCTTAAAGCGTAAAAGACATCCATGGTACCAGAGACTCGAGTTGGAGCTACTGTTCGCTATTCCTCCTGAGGTGCGCAGCGTCTAGATTAGGTCATCGGAAAGAGTTGCGACGTAGGGGTTCCCAGGCGACGCCAGAGGTGTCAGAAGTGCCGTAAGTCTCGCTGCAGCTGCCTCAACGCCACCACGATCCCAGGTCAGCACCCTGCAGCCTGTCGACTCCAGATAACGAATTATGACGGTTTCTGAACGGTGGCCAGTCCCCATGTACCCGTACACAACAGGTCCAGTCCCTATCTAACTTATCCTACGTTTAACTAAACATGTGCTATACCACTACCCGAAGCTGTCTCTGTGTAAAATCTACGTACTGCTACTACCCTTTTTCCGGATGTCATTGCACTAAAAAGTCAGCTCACGCGACACAATTTCTCCAAGATAAACAAACACTTGGACTCAAGACAGATAATTTTTAACTGAAAAGTACACATTTCAGTAGATTCCTTCTAAAAATTAGTTTTCATCTTTGCTGACGACACTAAAATTGGCCAGGAAATAATGTTACAATCTAGATCCATATTGAGGAAAAAGTCGAAAGCCTAACAAACTTAATTTATTATAGTTCACGCCAAGCACTATTGAAATTAGAATAAACCATTACATATTTCACTTAGAAGTCATTATTTACGTAAACGTACCAGCTGTGGGAGGGAAGTTGCGTGGCATCGGAGGATCGTCCTTTTGCTTGCGGAACAGCTTCATTATTCTCTCCACTTCACGCTCGCAGTATTTGATGACTCGCTCGTACTTGTCATCCATCTTCGTCAAGGGGATCTTTTCGCTCACCTGTGAACAGTATAAAAGAGATGCCTCTTATTTTGTGCGTACTTCTACCGTCAAAAGCAAAGGTCATAATACCCTTTAAATCGTATGTCGTCTTTAACGAGCAATAATAATAGCATAAAAATGCAGCAAATGAGGCAGGCGAAAGGGAATACAAACGTCTAAAATGAGATTAACAGGAAATGCAAAATGGCTTATCAGGAATGGGTACAGGGCAAGAGTAAGGATACAGAAGCATATACAATTGGGGGAAAGGTAGATGCCACTACAGGAAAATTAAAGAGACGTTTGGAGAAAAGAAAAGCAACTTTATGAATATCAAAATATCATATGCAAAACCAGTAAGAAGCCAAGAAGGAAAAGCTGAAAGATGGAAGGAGTATTGGGGAGGGCTATATGAGGGACATGTACTTGAAGGAATATTATAGAAAGAAAAAAAGACGTAGATAAAGATGAGGCAGGAGATATGATATAGCGAGAAGAATTTGACAGAACACTGAAAGACGTAACTGGAAATAAGGCTCCTGGAGTAGACGACATTCCTTCAGAACTACTGTTAGCCTCGGGAGAGCCAGCCACGACTGCACTATTTCCCCTGCAGTCTCAGATAATTACATAGAGTTTAAGAAGGAGGTGAAAATTACAATTCCAAAGAAGGCAGGTGTTGACTGGTGTGAATATTACCAAATTATTAGTTTAATAACTCATGTTTGTAAAATACTGACACCAATTCTTTATGTAACAATGAAATAACGGTTAGAAGCCGACCTCGGAAAAGACAGTCTGGATTCCGTACAAATTTAAGAACACGCAAAGCAATAGTGACCCTGCGACATGTCTTAGAAGCTAGGTCAAGGAAAGACAAACCTACGTTCATAGGCTTTTTAGATTTGGAGCAAGCTTTTAACAATGTCGACTGGAATACACTCTTTGGAATTCAGAAGATAGCGGGGCTAAAATACAGGAAGATAAATGTGATATACAACTTGTACAGAAACCAGACGTCAGCTATAAGAGTCGAGGAGCATGGAGGGGAAGAAATGGTTGACAAAGATGTGAGACAGGATTATTGCCTATCCCGAAGTTATTGAACCTGTACACTGAGCAAGCAGTAAACGTAACAAAAGAAAAATTTGGAGTATGAATTAAAGTCTAGGGAGATGGAAGAAAGCTTTCAGGTTTGCCGATATCATTGTAACTCTGTCAGAAACAGCAAAGTACTTCGAAAAGTAGACGAACATAATGGACTGTGTCTTGAAAGGAGGATATAAAATTACCGTCAACAAAAACAAAACAACGGTAATGGAATGTAGTAGAATTAAATCAGATTATGCTGAGGCAAATAGATTAGGAAACGAGACTGTAAAAGCAGTAGATGAGTTTTGCTATTTGGGCGTTAAAATAACTGATGATGGCCGAAGTATAGAGGATATAAAATGTAGACTGGCAATGGAAAGAAAATTGTGTCTGAAGATGAGAAATTCGTTTGCTATGAATGTAGATTTGAGTGTCAGGAAGTCTTTTCTGAAGACTTTGGTGTAGAGTGTCGTCTTCTATGGAAGTGAGAAGTGAACGATAAACAGCCGAGACAAGAAGGGAATAGAAGCTTTTGATATGTGGTTTTACAGAAAAATGCTGAAGGTTAGATGGGTAGATCACGTAACCAATGAGAGAAGAAAAGAAATTTGTAGCATAACTTGACTAAGAGAAGGGTGTCACGGAATCCGATATTGAGAGATGAAACCGGCATTAAATTCACGACGTATCTAGGAGCTGCCTTCAGAAGTCAACGGATGCATGGCGTAATGGTTCACTCAGTGGCCTGGCGCTGAACCGACCACAGACTACACAAACATGCAGAGGGGCCGGCCGGAGTGGCCGTGCGGTTCTAGGCGCTACAGTCTCGAACCGAGCGACCGCTACGGTCGCAGGTTCGAATCCTGCCTCGGGCATGGATGTGTGTGATGTTAGTTAGGTTTAATTAGTTCTAAGTTCTAGGCGACTGATAACCTCAGAAGTTAAGTCGCATAGTGCTCAGAGCCATTTGAACCATTGTTGAACATGCAGAGGCAGCGTCTACTGAGTGCATGACTCCGGTCCCGTGACGATCCGCGTAACAGCGGAGGATGCGCCTCTTAATCTGCCCCAAAAATGACTCCTACGTACGTCAGACGGAATCTTCCAGAAAGTGGTAGGTGTTACGAGGGTTATTCGGAAAGTAAGCAACGATAGGTCGCGAAATGGAAATCACAGTGAAAGTCAAAACTGTTTTATTTGCAATAGTTAGTTACAACTTCCAGCTAATTATCTCCATAGCCGCCGATCCGACTTAGACGTTTGTCGTAGCGTTTACCAACTTTCCAATACCCTCGTTATAGAAGGCAGCCACCAGTGCTTTCCGCCAATTCTCTACGCTGACCTACAGCTCGTTGTCTCTGCCAAAATGTTGTCTTCATATCCAGCGGTTCATGTGAGCAGAGATGAAACTCAGAGGGAGACAATTACGGGCTGTATTGTGGGTAATCAAACATTTCCAATTGAAAACGACGCAGGAGCATCTTCATTGCCCCTGCAGAAAGCGGCTGAGAATTGTCTTGAAGAAGAAACCGCACGACAGTTATGTAATGTTGGCTGCATAGCTACAGGCGAAATTTCTCACCAGGCCCTCGTACTTGGCGGGAGACACTATTGTTCTAGGTATATTTATGTGTCCTTGTGTGCTCAGAACTAAAAGGAACGACGTAACACGATCGACAGGCATACTAGAGACACTGCCCAACACTGATGTTGCTGAACGTAGCTGTATTGTTAGTTTTTCATTATTTCTATCCCAAGACATCTGTCCTATAGCGTTTTTATAGCGCTATTGTCCACTAAGCTAACCGTTTCTTCAGTACTCTCCACCATGCGCTTCGACTACGTTGATGCGCGGGGGGGCTCGAGCACCCACATACGTAATCTTGTGGGCGCGCCGCACCCGCAAAATTTTTAATTTGATAAAAAACATATTTCTCACTTGCCATTATCAAAAAGTAATGAACTATTAAAACACTGAGATGCAAGCTAAAATTTCTGACCTCTAAAACATGTATGTTCATTTCAGATGTCTTTACGCAAAGGCAACCAAGCAGCACACTCCCCCGTTCCTTAACTTATGGTTCAAATGGCTCTGAGCACTATGGGACTTAACAGCTGAGGTCATCAGTCCCCCAGAGCTTAGAACTACTTAAACTTAACTAACCTAAGGACATCATACACATCCATGCCCGAGGCAGGATTCGAACCTGCGACCGTAGTGGTCGCGCGGTTCCAGACCGTAGCGCCTTTAACCGCTTTGCCACCCCGGCCGGCGTTCCTTAGTTCTCTCTGGCCAAGTCAAAGGCACTCCCCAGAGTAACAGTCGCACTATACTGTGATTGGCGTCCCATATTTCCGGCTTGCTTTCATGTTTCCTTACCAGTGACACGCTTCAATACGCCCACTCCATTTGTCAACAATTGTTTTATAATATCTGCTTGTCAATACTGAGCAATAATAAAGAGTAATCTGAGGTATAAGGAAGCCGATTGTTACAGACTACCTCAATAGTAATTTTTTTAAACGCAACAACGGTGTGGTTTAAGATTTCAGTGAATATGTTTTCACGTAATCTGGATTGTTATTCTTTTGTTTGTGGAGACAATGGCATGAAGGACACGGGAGCTGATATTGTAGACTGAAGGGGTGTTACCGCAGTTACTACCTTAATAACAAGTACAAAGAAGTGGGTCTACTGACGGGATGCGTGGAACAAAAGCTCTTAGCCGGGCAATAATTTTCGCAGTTTTCAAAGCTGGAACACAATATTACGCATTGCTTCTATACAAACTTTCGAATTCGAACAGTTTCCAAGTCGCTATGGATAAGTTCGTCATACGTTTGTCGTCGTCATAACAGGTGGATATTACTAATACCGACAATAGTGAAAAGCACGCTGAACCAAAAAGTAAGGAACGTGAGCGTCAAGAGACCGTCTGGCAGGTCATACCATGAAGGATGTTGAAACACATTTCCTTGGATTTATTATGACAAATACACTCCTGGAAATTGAAATAAGAACACCGTGAATTCATTGTCCCAGGAAGGGGAAACTTTATTGACACATTCCTGGGGTCAGATACATCACATGATCACACTGACAGAACCACAGGCACATAGACACAGGCAACAGAGCATGCACAATGTCGGCACTAGTACAGTGTATATCCACCTTTCGCAGCAATGCAGGCTGCTATTCCCCCATGGAGACGCTCGTAGGGATGCTGGATGTAGTCCTGTGGAACGGCTTGCCATGCCATTTCCACCTGGCGCCTCAGTTGGACCAGCGTTCGTGCTGGACGTGCAGACCGCGTGAGACGACGCTTCATCCAGTCCCAAACATGCTCAATGGGGGACAGATCCGGAGATCTTGCTGGCCAGGGTAGTTGACTTACACCTTCTAGAGCACGTTGGGTGGCACGGGATACATGCGGACGTGCATTGTCCTGTTGGAACAGCAAGTTCCCTTGCCGGTCTAGGAATGGTAGAACGATGGGTTCGATGACGGTTTGGATGTACCGTGCACTATTCAGTGTCCCCTCGACGATCACCAGTGGTGTACGGCCAGTGTAGGAGATCGCTCCCCACACCATGATGCCGGGTGTTGGCCCTGTGTGCCTCGGTCGTATGCAGTCCTGATTGTGGCGCTCACCTGCACGGCGCCAAACACGCATACGACCATCATTGGCACCAAGGCAGAAGCGACTCTCATCGCTGAAGACGACACGTCTCCATTCGTCCCTCCATTCACGCCTGTCGCGACACCACTGGAGGCGGGCTGCACGATGTTGGGGCGTGAGCGGAAGACGGCCTAACGGTGTGCGGGACCGTAACCCAGCCTCATGGAGACGGTTGCGAATGGTCCTCGCCGATACCCCAGCAGCAACAGTGTCCCTAATTTGCTGGGAAGTGGCGGTGCGGTCCCCTACGGCACTGCGTAGGATCCTACGGTTTTGCCGTGCATCCGTGCGTTGCTGCGGTCCGGTCCCAGGTCGACGGGCACGTGCACCTTCCGCCGACCATCGATGTACTGTTGAGACCTCACGCCCCACGTGTTGAGCATTTCGGCGGTACGTCCACCCGGCCTCCCGCATGCCCACTATACGCCCTCGCTCAAAGTCCGTCAACTGCACATACGGTTCACGTCCACGCTGTCGCGGCATGCTACCAGTGTTAAAGACTGCGATGGAGCTCCGTATGCCACGGCAAACTGGCTGACACTGACGGCGGCGGTGCACAAATGCTGCGCAGCTAGCGCCATTCGACGGCCAACACCGCGGTTCCTGGTGTTTCCGCTGTGCCGTGCGTGTGATCATTGCTTGTACAGCCCTCTCGCACTGTCCGGAGCAAGTATGGTGGGTCTGACACACCGGTGTCAATGTGTTCTTTTTTCCATTTCCAGGAGTGTATTTGGACAAAGTGTTCTGTAGTGTGTGCAAAAACGCTTTTGGTTCTAGTATAGCGCTTCCGTAGGCAACTGCTATTTCTGCAGCCAGGTATTCGTGTAATTCATTTGTTCAAAATTGATTTTCCCAGTGGCAAAAGGCAACTAAACGTTTCAGTGTCATATAAAATGTACACTTCACCGTTACTCCGTGACAGCTCTGGTAACTACGGAACAGGGTACCATCCTGTCATCCCTTACCTCAACATATAAGTCAGATGATATGAACCCGAGTTTGATCTCATTTCTGTTGCTTTTAAGTCAGCTGTGTTACCGACTGAGCCAGGGCAGTCTCAACGTATGCTTATAGAATTGGTGTATTTTACTTTATCACTCCACAGATCTTCATGGAACAGGCAGTGTTCATATAATATTATAAATGAAAGGAAATCGCTGTAAAAAATATCGAGCCTATCCAGAAATCATATACCTTATTCCGCCATTGACATGTACCCACAGAAATTTTGGTTAGTCGGCGTCCTTGCTTGTGCAATCTTATAGGCAACGGGTTCTTAAGTCCTAGATATGCCAGACTCCCCTTGCACTTTTTCCTTGATAGTGTCCTTGAAATTCAACCATTATCGCTGCAGTCGCAGATCGGCTGCAGACACCGATTATTGGCAATACTTATTAAATAGGCGGTACGGGTATCCCGCATCATCCCCTAAGCTCCTCGGAGTATGGGACCTCATCATCATTAAAGACACAATTTAGATAGCTAATGACCGGAGAGGACACTGGATGAGATTTAATGTACCGAGCTGTCGCTGATCCCGTAATATTTGATGTGGAGGCAGGTTGATGACATGAATAAGGCAGATAAAGGGCCTTGTGATTCGCCCAGCGTCCTGTCAGACTTTGCCTGACGAAATGCGTGAATGCCGTAGGCAATAAATGTTTTCGGAATCGGTTCCACTTCTGTAAATGCTCTGTTTGCCTGAGTTGATTGCGCCGGTTACATTTTCCTTGAAATCAACTAAAGGTAAATCACTATACAGTGCGCAGTTACACCTCACATTACTACTTCCAGATGGTACGGCATATAGGAAGAATGACTTCAGCAACATAGGGAGAAACGATCACCATGATAAAATAAGGGAAATCAGAGCTCGTACGGCCGGCCGCTGTGGCCGAGCGCTTCTAGGCGCTTCAGTCCGGAACCGGGCTGCTGCTACGGTCGCAGGTTCGAATCCTGCCTGGGGCATGGATGTGTGTGATGTCCTTAGGTTAGTTAGGTTTGAGTAGTTCTAAGTCTAGGGGACTGATGACCTCAGATGTTAAGTCCCATAGTGCTTAGAGCCATTTGAACCATTTTTGAGAGCTCATACAGAAATGCTTTCCGCGCGTTATACGAGATTGGAATAACAGAGAGTTGTGAAAATGGTTCGTTGCACTCTCTGCCAGACACTTAAATGTTATTTGCAGAGTATCCATGTAGATGTAGATGCAGATATTCGAAAGAAAGGGGACAATGTGCTCGGAGGAAGAACACCGTTTCCGACTGGCAGCTGAATCCAGCAATGGGATACCCGGCCAAAACCTACATATAACTTTTACATTTTAGTTGACTAAGATCAGTCAACTCTTTGATTGTGATAACTAATAATACATACGTCCAATCAATGAGCTATATAAAACGTAACGAGCTTCGGGTCTATTCTCATTTTTCTAAGGTGAAATGCAGTTCAGAGCCCCCCCCCCCCCCCCCCCCTCATACGTTGGACTCGAGGTCGCATGTTGTGTTGTCGAAAGACACCCCAAAACCACCACACTTGGTGATTGTGCGCTATACCTGGCAACAACGGGTGTTGTCACATAGTGGTCACCACAACGGAGTCTAACGCTCGTGCGTGTCACTACAGGACAGCGTAAAGCGAGTTCGTCAGAAATTCCCCCATTTTTGCAACTCGTTACTCAGCGACTACGTATACGTAGCCATTGTGCTCTGAGATACTTGTGATTCCTGGAGAATGGAATGATATGTCTCACAAGTGCATTCCACAGCAGTCATTAGCGTATGCATCTTCAAATTTTATCAAATAAAATAAGTCTCATCATGTTATACTACAGTAAGCAGAGAATTACGTTGCGAGAAAAGCGACAGAGTCCATTGGTCTAACAATCATAGCACTAATAAAGCAAAAATTCTGGCTTTATTAAAATATAGAAATCAGTATCTTGATCACATATTAGTTCATTAAATTCCTGGCCGGTTTCAGTAGTTTACGCCCTACGTGTTGCTGGAAGTTTTGGATCTGATGACGGCTTCAAAGGCGAAAACGATCATGAATTTTGATAAATTAGTATGTGACGGAGATGTTGATTTCTGTAATTTACTTCCTTACAACGGTCACCGGTCTCCTCTTCAGGTACAAGCGGCCGCATTTCGCGACTATGGTTTGACTCACATGCGTGCACTATTGACGGAAGGAAGGAAGATTAGTGTTTAACGTCCCGTCGACAGCGAGGTCATTAGGAACAGAGCACAAGCACGGGTTAAGGAAGTATGGCGAAGGAGCGACTGTCCTTAAAATATATTTGTATAATTTAAAGGTTAATTCGATGAAAATGACTGTTGGTCACAGGCTGAAAACAGAAGACTTGAAATAATGAAGGTGAAAGTTAGAAAGTGAATTCTATTTAGATTGGTACCAGCAGTAAATTTTATTGAGAAGCTGCAAAATGATGGGAACATAAACGGGCACTTTTCTCCCTGGCATATATTGTCTCCCAGTCCGGTCTGTGGCAAAGATTTGCTTTGATGCTGCTTGATTGGTGCAAGGAAGAGAATGAAGCACTCAACTGAATTAGTGTGGGTTAATTGTTACAGGAACTGTATCTGTGGGTAAGCAATGAAATGAATGACTCCATGGCCATTTTGAAGGAACAAATCGAAGAACGAAAGTGCCAGAATTTGTGCAGTTCTCATTATTGTACAGTTGTTTCTATTATAAATACAAATATTAAAATGTCAAGATAATTATTTCCCGCCCATTCATCTAATAGGAAAACTAGATTTTTTTTCTTAAAAACAGGAAATTTAGTACACATCTATACGTAATTGAAGAACCAACAGGACAATGTTAGCTAGCAGTGATCTCAGTTGCAAAAAATATTAACTACAAAGAGTTGCGAAAATATTTTCCATTATGTGACTTGCAGTGTCCTAAACGTGTCAACAAGTGTGACCCATTGTCGAAAATATCAGACAGTTCTCGGTAACGCAACTATCTGTTCTTAGAAGGGAATTACGAAAATGTCAGTTTATTTCCTTACCCCTTGGTGCTACAGCCCATGAAGAGCCTTTGCCTTTCTTACGACTCAGTCTTTACGATCTTCTGCTCGTTTTCTCCATCTTCTTACTCCAATCTTTCTCAAGTCATTCTCCATATCATCCAGTCATCGTTTCCGTGGTCTCCCTCTGCACTTTCTAATACCTGGATTTCCTTTACCGACATTCTTGGCAGATCTGTCCTCTGATTTTCGCTCTACATAGCCCAGTTGTCCTATGCTGTTGCAATTGATTTCAGAAACTAGCTCAGCATTACCGTATAGTTCTTCCAATGATTGACTGCTTTATATAGCAGCACTGAAATAGATGACTGCTAAGTAAACGATTCAACATTTGCACTACACTGTCGCCCCACTTTTGCTTGAGGAGAAGCAATAACTTACAATACAAGAAAGCCGAATTAACAAAACCAATACTATCAATAATATGAAGAAGAGTCGTAAAAGAGAAAAACTGTGTCTGAAACTCACAGAGATGATTCTTCAAAGTGGACGGTGTTTTGATGGTGTTTTCAGTAAGATCGTGTTATCATTAACTTGATAATTGGGGAATCGGTCGAAAAGTTTATAAATAAAATACGAAACCTTTTTGATGGAGACAGGATTACAGGAGCAGTGATCTCAACTACAGAGACAATAAACAGTAGACTAAGTATTGAGGCATGATTACAGACAAGTCACGAAGGAAGGTTGGTTAGTTGATTTGGGGGAGGGGACCAAATAGCGAGGTCATCGTTCCCACCATCGGATTAGGGAAACATGGGGAAGGAAATCGACCGTGCCCTTTCAAAGGAACCATCCCGACATTTGCCTGAAGCGATTTAGGGAGATCATGGAATACCTGAATCAGGATGGCTGGTCG
The DNA here is from genome assembly GCF_023864275.1 of Schistocerca cancellata. Taxonomy (NCBI): domain Eukaryota; kingdom Metazoa; phylum Arthropoda; class Insecta; order Orthoptera; family Acrididae; genus Schistocerca; species Schistocerca cancellata. Next base: position 871,980,268 of record NC_064629.1, on the reverse strand, counting down.
TGGGTTTGAACCGTCGTCCTCCCGAATTCGAGTCCAGTGTGCTAACCACTGCGCCACTTCCATCAGTACGAAGAAAGACCTTGGTTTACAATTTTTAAACTAATGTGTATGGTATTCCAGAGCAAATCGATTCAAACGCAGCTACTGGATTATTTCGTAAGCTCTAATGAACAGTTGTTTCAGAACTATTTTAACTACTATGCCCATCCCAGCATATTGATGTGCTCGAGAAAATGGAACACAATCGACGCAACGGTACAACTTGTCGTAAGTAAAAATTTCCTTTGTGAAATTTATGCTGGCGCGCATCGAGGAAAGATAAAAAAAAATGGATTCGCACCAGATGTAAATATTTTGTTGTTGTTGTGGTCTTCAGTCCTGAGACTGGTTTGATGCAGCTCTCCATGCTACTCTATCCTGTGCAAGCTTCTTCATCTCCCAGTACCTACTGCGACCTACATCCTTCTGAATCTGCTTAGTGTATTCATCTCTTGGTCTCCCTCTACGATTTTTACCCTCCACGCTGCCCTCCAATGCTAAATTTGTGATCCCTTGATGCCTCAGAACATGTCCTACCAACCGATCCCTTCTTCTAGTCAAGTTGTGCCACAAACTTCTCTTCTCCCCAATCCTATTCAATACCTCCTCATTAGTTACGTGATCTACCCACCTTATCTTCAGCATTCTTCTGTAGCACCACATTTCGAAAGCTTCTATTCTCTTCTTGTCCAAACTAGTTATCGTCCATGTCTCACTTCCATACATGGCTACACTCCATACATATACTTTCAGAAACGACCTCCTGACACCTAAATCTATATTCGATGTTAACAAATTTCTCTTCTTGAGAAACGCTTTCCTTGCCATTGCCAGTCTACATTTTATATCCTCTCTACTTCGACCATCATCGGTTATTTTACTCCCTAAATAGCAAAACTCCTTTACTACTTTAAGTGTCTCATTTCCTAATCTAATTCCCTCAACATCACCCGACTTAATTTGACTACATTCCATTATCCTCGTTTTGCTTTTGTTGATGTTCATCTTATATCCTCCTTTCAAGACACTGTCCATTCCGTTCAACTGCTCTTCCAAGTCCTTTGCTGTCTCTGACAGAATTACAATGTCATCGGCAAACCTCAAAGTTTTTACTTCTTCTCCATGAATTTTAATACCTACTCCGAATTTTTCTTTTGTTTCCTTTACTGCTTGCTCAATATACAGATTGAATAACATCGGGGAGAGGCTACAACCCTGTCTCACTCCTTTCCCAACCACTGCTTCCCTTTCAAGCCCCTCGACTCTTATAACTGCCATCTGGTTTCTGTACAAATTGTAAATAGCCTTTCGCTCCCTGTATTTTACCCCTGCCACCTTCAGAAATTGAAAGAGAGTATTCCAGTCAACATTGTCAAAAGCTTTCTCTAAGTCTACAAATGCTAGAAACGTAGGTTTGCCTTTTCTTAATCTTTCTTCCAAGATAAGTCGTAAGGTCAGTATTGCCTCACGTGTTCCAACATTTCTACGGAATCCAAACTGATCTTCCCCGAGGTCGGCTTCTACCAGTTTTTCCATTCGTCTGTAAAGAATTCGCGTTAGTATTTTGCAGCTGTGACTTATTAAACTGATAGTTCGGTAACTTTCACATCTGTCAACACCTGCTTTCTTTGGGATTGGAATTATTATATTCTTCTTAAAGTCTGAGGGTATTTCGCCTGTCTCATACATCGTGCTCACCAGATGGTAGAGTTTTGTCATGACTGGCTCTCCCGAGGCCATCAGTAGTTCTAATGGAATGTTGTCTACTCCCGGGGCCTTGTTTTGACTTAGGTCTTTCAGTGCTCTGTCAAACTCTTCACGCAGTATCGTATCTCCCATTTCATCTTCATCTACATCCTCTTTCATTTCCATAATATTGTCCTCAAGTACATCGCCCTTGTATAGACCCTCTATATACTCCTTCCACCTTTCTGCTTTCCCTTCTTTGCTTAGAACTGGGTTTCCATCTGAGCTCTTGATATTCATACAAGTGGTTCTCTTCTCTCCAAAGGTCTCTTTAATTTTCCTGTAGGCAGTATCTATCTTACCCCTAGTGAGACAAGCCTCTACATCCTTACATTTGTCCTCTAGCCATCCCTGCTTAGCCATTTTGCACTTCCTGTCGATTTCATTTTTGAGACGTTTGTATTCCTTTTTGCCTGCTTCATTTACTGCATTTTTATATTTTCTCCTTTCATCAATTAAATTCAATATTTCTTCTGTTACCCAAGGATTTCTATTAGCCCGCGTCTTTTTACCTACTTGATCGTCTGCTGCCTTCACCACTTCATCCCTCAGAGCTACCCATTCTTCTTCTACTGTATTTCTTTCCCCCATTCCTGTCAATTGTTCCCTAATGCTCTCCCTGAAACTCTCTACAGCCTCTGGTTCTTTCAGTTTATCCAGGTCCCATCTCCTTAAATTCCCACCTTTTTGCAGTTTCTTCAGTTTCAATCTGCAGTTCATAACCAATAGATTGTGGTCAGAATCTACATCTGCCCCAGGAAATGTCTTACAATTTAAAACCTGGTTCCTAAATCTCTGTCTTACCATTATATAATCTATCTGAAACCTGTCAGTATCTCCAGGCTTCTTCCATGTATACAGCCTCCTTTCATGATTCTTGAACCAAGTGTTAGCTATGATTAAGTTATGCTCTGTGCAAAATTCTACAAGGCGGCTTCCTCTTTCATTCCTTCCCCCCAATCCATATTCACCTACTACGTTTCCTTCTCTCCCTTTTCCTACTGACGAATTCCAGTCACCCACGACTATTAAATTTTCGTCTCCCTTCATTACCTGAATAATTGCTTTTATCTCGTCATACATTTCATCTATTTCTTCATCATCTGCAGAGCTAGTTGGCATATAAACTTGTACTACTGTAGTAGGCATGGGCTTCATTTCTATCGTGGCCACAATAATGCGTTCACTATGCTGTTTGTAGTATCTAACCCGCACTCCTATTTTTTTATTCATTATTAAACCTACTCCTGCATTACCCCTATTTGATTTTGTATTTATAACCCTGTAATCACCTGACCAAAAGTCTTGTTCCTCCTTCCACCGAACTTCACTAATTCCCACTATATCTAACTTTAATCTATCCATCTCCCTTTTTAAATTTTCTAACCTACCTGCCCGATTAAGTGATCTGACAATCCACGCTCCGATCCGTAGAACGCCAGTTTTCTTTCTCCTGATAACGACGTCCTCTTGAGTAGTCCCCGCCCGGAGATCCGAATGGGGGACTATTTTACCTCCGGAATATTTTACCCAAGAGGACGCCATCATCATTTAATCATACAGTAGAGCTGCATGTCCTCGGGAAAAATTACGGCTGTAGTTTCGCCTTGCTTTCAGCCGTTCGCAGTACCAGCACAGCAAGGCCGTTTTGGTTAATGTTACAAGGCCAGATCAGTCAATCATCCAGACTGTTGCCCCTGCAACTACTGAAAAGGCTGCTGCCCCTCTTCAGGAACCACATGTTTGTCTGGCCTCTCAACAGATACCCCTCCGTTGTGGTTGCACCTACGGTACGGCCATCTGTATCGCTGAGGCACGCAAGCCTCCCCACCAACGGCAAGGTCCATGGTTCATGTAAATATATACTTGTGAATTAGTTAAAACTCTCAACACAATCCAATTGCTAGGGCTTTTTACAAAGAAGTTATGGATGTTTCAAGACAGTACATACTTCCATGGAAATACACCTCTTTTCTGATACTTTTGGTGCTAAGGCCTCCGCGATACTGTCCCAAGAAACTTTTACAGCTTTGAAATTTCCATATGAAAAGGAAATAAATGAGGTCGTAAAATACTGATTTATGGTGGCTCCAGACATTTGTTTCCCATTTTAACCATGTAATGTCGTAGTGAGAAACACTCGAAAGCTGCTCCGAGAAAAGATAACTTTTCACTTTGGATACAAGTGGAGACGTAGAGTCATAAGCAGATTTACCAAAGTCTTTATTAGCAATTTCAAACATATGGTAGGTACGATAGGCAATTACATCTCTATCATTAAAACTTTCAAGTCCAGTTACACTAGACACTCCACCACCACCTCTCACTATGGCAACACTGAACCATCCATTTCCATGTGAGAATGTGTCGTTTATATCCAAGCTAAAATTAAGTGAACATCCAAGAAATACACAAGGTCCATCGATGAGGGCGTGGGCTGCAACACTCTTCACTGGAATACGATTTTTCTTGTCACCTGATGTTGTAGTAAGTTCAATGTTTTCTATATTTTTGTAAACTGTTGTGCGACGACCATGACAGTACAGGTAAATTTTCTACTTTTCGAAACAGGAGTTTCTTTCTAGAAAAGTAAAAATATTTAAGTGAAATGTCTCCTCTAAAACAACCAATGGAGAAAAAGAGTTAGTCATTGTATCCTTTCTCAATTAGCCTGAACTCTGAGCAAATTCATGGACTTGTGTAAGCCAAGAATCAACGGGACAGAGGCCACCACAATGCAGGTCACTCGTTGAGGCGAAGCAGAATTAAATGCTACAAGTAGTCACTGAGTTCACTGACGTTTCTGTGCGTATTATAGAGCATCCGTTACCTTCTAAAGTAGCCAGTACTGAAACTACTTGTGTCTGAGATATAATTTCATGAATTTTCAGTTTAAGCATTCAAGAATTATTTCTAGAGAAACTGTGTACTTGCCTTTTCAAAACGAATAAGGAAACGAATTCCTTGAGGACTCTCCCAAACGCTGTCAAAATTTTCCTCTATCATGGATCCAACATGTTCTTTGAGCTCATTAGTTTTTGCAAGAAAAATCTCAAAATCGGCGTCAAATTCAATATTTCGCTGGTCGAGGTAATCGTACACTTTAGATGTTACTCCACTTTTAGCTTCTTCGAACGTCTTCATGGCGTCTTCCAGAGCTGAAAAAAAGTATGATAAAATTCAGAGAAGAGCAGTATTTTTAACTTACGTGCAGCACTGAGACTGATGTACATGACTACTGTCAGTTGTCATAAATAATATAGACAACTCGTCTTGGGTACCACATGTCGTACAGAAATGATCTTACAGTAGGAATAGCCGTACTGCAACAAACAACTTCCCAGTGTGCAGTGATTACATCGAATGACGTAAGAAGTAGTAACCGGACAGTATATAAATGAAATACACAGCCTGAAAATAAAAGTGAAACACCCAAAAGGTTACGGGGGAGACCGTCATGGACTGAAGGTACGTGATGTTATTTCGGATGTTGCACAATCGATCGAATTTACGAAGATCTTGGCAGTACGTGCCCACTTATCAATATGACCCCATGTGGCCTGGATACATGAGCTAATTCGGTCTGGAAGGCTGTTATGTAGTCTTTGGATCCACTCATGAGGCAAGCTGGCCCATAACCGTCGTAAGTGGTCCTTAATATCCTGGTTAATGGCGCTGGGACAGAGTTGACGCTCGAGCTGGTGCTACACACGTGCTATCGGGGACTGATCTGCGTATCTTGATGGTTACAGGAGTACCTCAAAACCAAGCAGACTGTTCATAGAGACCTTTGTCATGTCTGGACAACCATTGCCCTGTTGAAAACTGGCACAACGATAGAGTCTCATGAGAGGTAAGACATGAGGACACATGATGTCTGTGTCGTACCATTGTGCCGTCAGAGTTCACTCAGTCACTACCAGCTATGACGTGAAGTAATTCCCGATGGCTCCCCACACCATGAATCCAGCAGTAGCACCACTGGGTGTCTCCAAAACATTGCGTTGGGTTGTTTTGGGGGGAGGAGACCAGACAGCGAGGTCATCGGTCTCATCGGATTAGGGAAGGATAGGGAAGGAAGTCGGCCGTGCCCTTTCAAAGGAACCATCCCGGCATTTGCCTGCAGCGATTTAGGGAAATCACGGAAAACCTAAATCAGGATGGCCGGACGTGGGATTGAACCGTCGTCCTACCGAACGCGAGTCCAGTGTGCTAACCACTGCGCCACCTCTCTCGGTCCCAAAACATTGGACGTATGGGACTGCTCCCCAGGTCACCAGCATACTCGCCCACGGTGGTCATCCTGGGTAGTGCAGAACTGCGATTCATCGCTGAACACCGTGCGACGCCGTTCATTAGCAATCCATGCTTCCCGTCACTACACCACTCCAAATTCAGCCATTTGTGTTCCAGTATAAATGGCAGCCTTCGCATCGGATGTTAATTCCTCAGTCTGGCTGCTGCTAACCTCCGACCAGTGGTGCGGACTTACACAGAATGATGCAGGGTGTCCATTATTTGTTCTCTGATACGACGATTCTCCACTGTCGTGATCAGACATGGTCCACCTTGACGATGAGTATGCCTGACCTAATGATCCCATTATGTCCTACATGGGGCCACTGCCTCACCCAAATGCCCCACAAATCTGGATACTGCACTATGGTTTGGTACTACAATATCCTTTGTAACATAACTTCATTACGTATCACAGTAATCTGAACAGGCACAAAGAAGCTACTAATATTAATTGCCTCAGCAATATAGAAACAGAAACCGGTCACGACCTCTATATGCCCCACCAGATCTAATAAAAATACTAAACAAGAACACCATTAATGGACTCTGGCCGTGTAACTGATACAGAGAATTGCAATTAATCATACCAGCCGATGGTGTGTACGCTTACAAAGCTACACTGACATCAAACCATGTCTTCTGTTTCACTTTTTTTGGTCAGGCAGTGTGTTTCACGAACAAATAAATCTGTATAATCCACGAAAATTTGTATATATTGCAGTTAATGGTTGAATTTAAAGTACCGGGTGATCAAAAAGTCAGTATAAATTTGAAAACTGAATAAATCACGGAATAATGTAGATAGAAATGTACAAATTGACACACATGCTTGGAATGACATGGGGTTTTATTAGAACCAAAAAAATACAAACGTTCAAAAAATGTCCGACAGATGGCGCTTCATCTGATCAGAATAGCAATAATTAGCATAACAAAGTAAGACAAAGCAAAGATGATGTTCTTTACAGGAAATGCTCAATATGTTCACCATCATTCCTCAACAATAGCTGTAGTCGAGGAATAATGTTGTGAACAGCACTGTAAAGCATGTCCAGAGTTATGGTGAGGCATTGGCTTCGCATGTTGTCTTTCAGCATCCCTAGAGATGTCGGTCGCTCACGATACACTTGTGACTTCAGGTAACCCCAAAGCCAATAATCGCACGGACTGAGGTCTGGGGACCTGGGAGGCCAAGCATGACGAAAGTGGCGGCTGAGCACACGGTCATCACCAAACGACGCACACAAGAGATCTTTCACGCGACTAGCAATACTTTGGTTTTTTTTCGGTTCTAATAAAACCCCATGTCATTCCAAGCATGTGTGTCAATTTTTACGTCTCTATCTACATTATTCCGTGGTTTATTAAGTTTTCAAATTTATACTGACTTTTTGATCACCCGGTAAATGCATGTAATAAATAGATATTGGTAGCGAATGAAATCTAAGACTAAGAGGCTAATTTTCTGGTCTAATGAAGTCCTAGAAATTCAAAGACACAGCGAGAATGTTACGTTTAAGTTATGCTGTAGAATCGATGACTTGCAACGGAAAACTAAGAACAACGCGTTCATTCAATCTACCTGCGTTCTAGAAAAATTATTAACGTATGTAATTGTAGGTTAGTGCATAATCACAATTTTTACGCTAAAATTAAGACAAGCACACGTCTTTGGCTAATTTTGTTATTTAGTTATACAGTGATGTATGTTCATGCCCATTTCGTTCAAATGGGCATGGGTTTCTTCATGTAATAGTTACCTTCCCCAAGAAGCAGACCTGCAAGAAAGGAAATAAATAATTATATTTCTAGGGTACACTCGCAAAGACGTGGATTATATTCATATATTCAGTAGTTGTTTGGAAGTGCCAGTTGACGGAAATTAGGGTACTCGCCTTCCATGCGCCTTTCAAATAAAATGTTATAATCGTCAACAAGATTGAACATGGTGATAATTTTGTTGAGACGGTCACAAAAGGCGTCGAATTTGCCGAAGACGTAGTTCTCGGAGAAGCTGAAGGAGGTCTGGCCCGGGAGAAACGGCTGGCTCTTGACGACGCTGTACGTGCTGCGGTAGGTACTGTTCAGCCGGATGCAGTGCTCCAGCTTGCGACGAACCTCCGCGCGCTCTTGCGACCAGATGGTCTCCTTGCCGCGGTTCGTGATGTACTGCTTGCACGTCTCTATCATCTGGTTCGTTATCTAAACAAAAAGCGAAACGTAATGCTTCAGTTACAGCTGCAGAAATAGGCTGGCGTCGATGTGATGTAGGTGGATAATTATTTAGGAACTTCTTCATACTAATTATAGGTCTTAGCCTAGGACTGCTACTTTATATTGTCCTACAAACCTCCCAAATTACAAATTAATTACTGATGTCTTCTGACATTTCCTTTCGATCCGTCCACATAACAGCAGGTAATAACGAAGGGACATTCAGATGGTATCTGCGATGTGGCCTTCAGTGGGAGTGACTCGTGACCACACAACTTTCCACGTAGTGCGAGAGTCTCAATAGTTGGTGGAGGGTCGAGACAAAGACAAACCCTGTGTCTTCTAGAATCCTGGAGTTCTACGGTGAATCCTTCCCTCTTTCCCTCTTCCCCTCCCCCCCCCCCCCCCGGCCGCTCCCGCCAGTGGCAACATCTCACCATATTTTATTCAATCTTAATCGTTGTCTAGCCAGTTTATGCGTCTCTTGCGATGAACAGGAGTTAACAAAGAAGTTGGTTGGTTTGGGGGGGGGGGGGGGGGGAGGGGAGGGACCAAACAGCGAGGTCATCGGTCGTAACAAAGAAGTAGGAGGTACACAATTCAGTAATTATATTGCACGATACAAATGAAAGCACGTAACAGTAAAGAGTCCAAATTCGCATTGATTGCACCAGCAGCGTGATTCAGCTTTCCCGTGAAAAGCTGAAACGAATGAAACAATAAACCCAAAATGTAGTATTTACATTTCCTTTGCGTTGGCTCAATTGGCGTAAAGTAGTAAACAACAAGGCTCAAGCGTTTCCCTACCACGAAAGGTGAAGTCTTACGGATCTACTGTTCAGCACACTCCAGTTCGAATCTCCCAGTGATTCTCTTTCGTACATCTCGCCCTCCTTTCCACTTTAGTGCATCCAACTCATTCCATACTTTTTTCGTGTTCTTCTCCCTCTTCTTCCCTTTTCCCCTATTCTTTTGCATTTCCATACTTTTTTCGTGTTCTTCTCCCTCTTCTTCCCTTTTCCCTTTTCTTTTGCATTTCCTCCTTTTTTCTGGCCCGTCACAAAAATTGACCCGCACTTACGTATAAAGCGTAGTAATAAATGATGACATTGGCAGCGCCAAAGTTTAAGTAAGTTACTTTGAAAAGCGAAACCCGTAAATGAAAAATACTAAGTGCGACTTGTAGCCGTTTTCAAAAAGTTAGTTTTAACTGTCGCTCCCCATGCAAGCAGTGCCTGCTCTTGCTAAACGCAGTTTACATTTAAAATAATAAACCATGTCTTAAGACGTTTCACACATTTAGTAGCGTCTTTCCTGCTAGTGATCTGCAGATCCCCTCCTTTTTGCTTTCAGCATAACTTTCCACGTTCCTGCCCTCGAGACTTAAACATCACCATCTATCATTTTGAATCGTCTCCATCTAGAAACGCTTTCCTAGTACCATGTAATTGCTGCTCTGAATCCAGCTCAGCGTGCTACAGCCCGTTAATAAAATTTCTGAAACTCATTTAAATGGTGTCACCGGTTCAGCAGATCTTGCCACAGTCTCTTTAAAGATACTGTTCAACATCTAGACTACTCTGATGTTCGCAGCTCCTGAGGAAATACACAAATAGCTTGGAGTGCTAAAGAGAGTCAAGTCTATGTAAAATTTGTGCCTATAATGTAGGTCAACATAATACGTAGGAAATACGAGGGTTGTCCAGAAAGTAAGTTCCGATCGATCGCGAAATGGAAACCACTGTGAAAACCAGAAACGTTTTATTTGCGACAGTTAGGTACACCTTCCTCCTACTTCTCTACATAGTCGCCGCTCCAACTTCGAGTGTTGTCTTAGTATTGTATCAACTTTCCAACATCCTCGTCATAGAAAGCAGCCACCTGTGCTTTCGGCCAGTTATCTGTACTCGTCTACAGCTCGTTGTCTGTGGAAAAATTTTGTCTTCATAGCTAGCGGTTGTTGTGAGCAGAGATGAGACACAGGGGGAGCCAATGACGGACTGTACGAGGAGCATTCAAAGTTCTAAGGCCTCCGATTTTTTTTCTCCGGACTGGAAAGAGATAGAAACATGCGCATTGTTTTAAAATGAGGCCGCGTACATTGTCAATACGTCCCAGAGATGGCAGCACCGTACGGCAGATGGAATTTTACCGCCAGCGGCGAGAATGAGAACTGTTTTAAATACTTAAAATGGCGACGTTTTCCTTACTTGAACAGCGTGCAATCATTCGTTTTCTGAATTTGCGTGGTGTGAAACGAATTAAAATTCATCGACAGTTGAAGGAGACATGTGGTGATGGAGTTATGGATGTGTCGAAAGTGCGTTCGTGGGTGCGACAGTTAAATGAAGGCAGAACATCGTGTGACAATAAACCGAAACAACCTCGGGCTCGCACAAGCTGGTCTGACGACATGATCGAGAAAGTGGAGAGAATTGTTTTGGGGGATCGCCGAATGACTGTTGAACAGATCGCCTCCAGAGTTGGCATTTCTGTGGGTTCTGTGCACACAATTCTGCATGACGACCTGAAAATGCGAAAAGTGTCATCCAGGTGGGTGCCACGAATGCTGACGGACGACCACATGGCTGCCGGTGTGGCATGTTGCCGAGCAATGTTGACGCGCAACGACAGCATGAATGGGACTTTCATTTCGTCGGTTGTGACAATGGGCCGGCCGCGGTGGTCTAGCGGTTCTGGCGCTGCAGTCCGGAACCGCGGGACTGCTACGGTCGCAGGTTCGAATCCTGCCTCGGGCATGGGTGTGTGTGATGTCCTTAGGTTAGTTAGGTTTAAGTAGTTCTAAGTTCTAGGGGACTTATGACCTAAGATGTTGAGTCCCATAGTGCTCAGAGCTATTTGAACCATTTTGTGACAATGGATGAGACGTGGATGCCATTTTTCAATCCAGAAACAAAGCGCCAGTCAGCTCAATGGAACCACACAGATTCACCGCCAGTGCTGAAAAAATGATGGTGTCCATGTTCTGGGACAGCGAGGGCGTAATCCTTACCCACTGCGTTCCAAAGGGCACTACGGTAACAGGTGCATCCTACGAAAATGTTTTGAAGAACAAATTCCTTCCTGCACTGCAACAAAAACGTCCGGGAAGGGCTGCGCGTGTGCTGTTTCACCAAGACAACGCACCCGCACATCGAGCTAACGTTACGCAACAGTTTCTTCGTGATAACAACTTTGAAGTGACTCCTCATGCTCGCTACTCACCTGACCTGGCTCCTAGTGGCTTTTGGCTTTTTCCAACAATGAAAGACACTCTCCGTGGCCGCACATTCACCAGCCGTGCTGCTATTGCCTCAGCGATTTTGCTGTGGTCAAAACAGGCCCCTAAAGGAGCCTTCGCCGCTGCCATGGAATCATGGCGTCAGCGTTGTGAAAAACGTGTACGTCTGCAGGGCGATTACGTCGAGAAGTAACGCCAGTTTCATCGATTTCGGGTGAGTAATTAATTAGAAAAAAAATCGGAGGCCTTAGAACTTGAATGCACCTCGTATTGTGGGTGATCAAACACTTCTCATCGGAAACGCTGCAGGAGCGTCTTCATTGCCCCTGCAGTGTGCGGCAGAGAATTGGCATGAAGAAGGAACTGCTCGACAGTTGTGTTATGTGGGCTGCATGACACAGGCGAAATCTCTTACCAGGCCCTCATACTTGGCGGGAGATGCTATTATCTACCCATCTTTAAGTGCTCACTATTCACTCAGAACTGAAAAGAGCGACGCGACACGATCGACGGGCATACTAGAGACACTGCCCAACGCATCTGTGCAAAGCTTTACCGGCTTTTCCCACTGATTTCCATTTTGCGACCGATCGGAACTTACTTTCTGAACAACCCTCGTAAATTTGTATATGACTGAGGAACAGCAGCTTGGGGTGTTCCCTTGGGTTCATACTTTGAGGACTTATTTTCGAAGTAGAAACCAGTGACATAAGGCAGAGTGTATCAGACAGCTGCAGCTGAATTATTGGCTGTTAATAGGGCCATACGCGCAGGGAGCATTCATCTTGCAGTTGCACATAATGTCGGCACTGTCTCTTGGGTTTCGAGGCCACTCAGGTGGCTGGCACTAATGGTGAAGACTGCTAGGCTCGCTCGGGATGCAAGCAGAGCTTACACATTGAAGTACACAGAATTGATCGATGACCTTTGGTTTGGAGCCGAGTGCAAAGTCTTAACCAGAGGTAAAATCGACTCAGTGATGGTCTTGGCTGCAGATTTCTGAGCCTGCGCTATGTAACGGAGACTGCAAGATCCCCACTGACATATCAGGAGTATGCTACACGGTGTTTTTGAGCTAGGCGATAGTTTTAGGTCCTCTGATAAACGCTCGTCACTCGATACGCAGAGAGCGAACTCTGACTGCATACGAGACATAGCAGTGACATGATATTTTCCTATTTCCCTGCTCACGCCCATTTCTGGACATAATATTAAGAAATCTCTTAAGTTGAAGGAAAGTATAAATTATTTTATAATAGAATGTAATGAATGAGGAAGGAAATGTGTGATTTATTGATGCTGTCATTTACCGTCTTGTAAAGTCATCAGATGATCAAAACGACTTGCAAAATGCTTTAAATAAGATATCTGTATGGTGCGAAAAGTGGCAATTGACCCTGAATAAGGAAAAGTGTGAAGTTATTCACATGGGTACTAAAAGAAATCAGCTAAATTTCGATTACGCAGTAAGTCACACAAATCTGAAGGCTGTAAATTCAACTAAATACTTAGGGATTACAATTACAAATAGCCTAAACTGAAACGATCACATGGTAACATTGTGGGTAGAGCAAACCAAAGACTGCGATTCATTGGCAGAACACTTAGAAGGTGCAACAGGTCTACTAAAGAGACTGCTTACACCACGCTTGTCCGCCCTATTCTGGAGTATTGCTGTGGGGTGTGGGATACGCATCAGGTGAGACTGACGAATGACATCGAAAAAGTACAAAGAAGGTCAGCTCATTTTGTATTATAGCGAAATAGGGGAGACAGTGCCCAGACATGATACGTGAATTGGAGTGGCAATCATTAAAACAAAGGCGGTTTTCGTTGCGACGGGATCTTCTCATGAAATTTCAATCACCAGTTTGCTCCTCCGATTGCGTAAACATTCTGTTGGCACCCATCTACATAGGGAGAAATGAGCATCACGATAAAATAAGAGAAATCAGGGCTCGAACAGAAAAATTTAAGTGCTCGTTTTTCACGCGTGCCGTTCGAGAGTGGAACGGTAGAGAGACAGCTTGAAGGTGGTTCATTGAACTCTCTGCCAGGCACTTTATTGTGAATAGCAGAGTAATCACGTAGATGTAGATGTAGATTATATCTGCATCTAAATATAATCTTTGATTTGAGTGTTACGGTATTTTCAGAAGAGCAGAACAGCAGAATTCAGGGAGGTGAAAGGAAGCCATGTTTGACCATTCTTAAAAAAGGAGACGAAGAACGGCCGCAGGAGACCACTAAAGTAGTCGGATGCCATTTCGTGGAGACAGGGAAAATGTGGCATCTCGAATGGTCTAGAACGTTGGCGTATGGACAATTCTGGCGAAACTAAAAAGACGAAGGTTGAGGGGAGAGGCATCAACCAGTTGCTCCAGCAGAATGGGCTAATCCCTGTCCCTGATTTATGAGTCACTAAATTGTCCATCAATAAAAATGTTGTCTGGATAAGAAATGTACATCCAAAACTTCTTTCAATAATTGCTCCGCATGAGTATAAGGATTGTTCACCGTTATATCTAGCAAAAGTAATATAATCGCATGTGTTAAGTAAAGTGACATATCTGACTCCACAGACGAAAAAAGTTTGCAGATAAGAATATAACGACTCTTCGTTTGAGGCAGACCAACCTCAGTGGCGCAGTAAGCTGAATTTTTAGTTTATCTTATGTTACAAAGTAAAACCATGCATAAGCGCGTAGGAAGTGAGCTGATTGCACGCAAGAGTTTTGTTGTGAATGATAACAATATTACTGCCTTAGATATGATTAACTTAAATAAACAAAGCTTATGTCAGTAAACTGCATCATGGCTCTCCAGTGTACTGGCACGTAGGGCTATGCTCACTAGTTATGTGTGTGTATTCACACTGACAATGTAGATAATCGCAGATGGCCTCATGGTTGTGACTGAGTAGGTAAATGTTATAGTAGTGGAGCATCTTATGGTTAATCAGAGGCAAGGGTATCATCAGGAGTGACCCAGGGAAGCGTGACAGGATCGCTCTCATTCTGTATATACCGAGTGGTCCGGTGTGAGCTGTAATTGTCGTATGGCAGCGAAACGTGGCAGATATGCTAATACGTTAATGCGGAACTGATTTACGCTGTAAAAAATAGTTCCAATTTTGGCCACCAGGTGCAAACCTGGTGCTTTGCACTGTATGATGTTATGACATCCACGCTGTCATGTGACAAGCCATAAAGTGAGTACCCGTATTGCTATCGAGAAAAACGGTATTACGAGATCGGCAGCAATTACATTGGTGCACTGAGAGAGTATCGACGGCTGAAAGGTCTGGCGATATCATTACATGATTTAAAGAAGATGATAATGAAATTCGAAAACTCGGGTGAGCTTGGTTTGTCACCTGAAAGAAGAAGATTTCCCATCCCGGTGGAAGTTCTTGATGAGGTAGCTGTTGCTGTGACTGATCAAGCAGAACGTGCCCCGAGCAGTGCTAGTCCTCGTGCAGTGTCACGAGAATTGTTCGTCCCAAGGTCAACAGTACAGAAAGTTTTGCGGTCTGTTCTACACTGGTGCCCGTACAATATTCTTACGGTGCAGCAACTGAAACCTCATGGTCCGCAGCGACGTTCTGAATTTGCTCTTCGGTTTATGACACCGATCAAAGTTGATTACATGTGGCCGGACAATAGTCTATGGAGTGATGAGACACATTTTACATTACAGTGTGCAGTGAATACCCAGAATCGCCATTGCACACGGCGTATCTGACTGTGATGTGAATTCACAAGCACCTTGTGTCTGGGTACGTTCTTCTTTGAAGAGAATACACCTAGAGAGCCTGTGAGGTGTACCATGAAGTCTGCATGTTATCGAGACCGCCGTGTACAGCATCTGAGCCCTGCTTTGGAAGAGCGCAACTGCGTGGAAGCCACCGTTTTTATGCAAGATTTGTCGCTTGCGTAGTGAAAGATCTGCTTAATGAAACCCTGCGCAAACTTGTTGCCTCCAGATGTTTTCCAGATGCGTGGCCTGCAAGATCACTGATCTAAATCCATGTAACTTTTGACTCTGGGGATATCTAAAAGAACGCATTTACCAGGGACACGTTCCGTCTGTACATGATCTGAAGGCCAGCCCAGTATAAAGAAACACGTTACTGATATTCCACCAGAACAGCTGCGAGCAACTGTTGATCACGTCGCTTTATGGATGGAGCATCTCGTCGAAGTCTCCGATGTCCATACAGAACAACTTGTGTAAGCGACGGTTAATAATAATGAAGAAAACATTATTCGTTTCTCACTTGTTTGACCTTATCTGCCTACATCCCGTTCCTAATCCATTACAGATGGAAGTACTTCTACACCTCTTTCTTACAGTCACAGCGCCAGATGTGCACCTGTTGGCCAAAATTGGAACTAGTTTTTTCCAGTGAAATCCGGTTCCGCATTAAGCACATCAGAATTTCTACGAAGCGTCGCTGCCATACGATAATTACAGCCAACACTGGGCCTCTGTAAGTAGCTGCACTTTAATTATAACTACCCTGTACTCGGAAACATTGACACCGGAAGTCCTACCTCACTCGCTGTATTCTCCTGACATTGCTCCCTCTGACTACAATCATTTCGATCAATGGCACACGGCCTGGCTGACCAGCACTTCCGGTCACATGGACAGGTGGAAAACGCTATCGATTCATGGATCTCCTCAAAAGACGCCCAGTTCTTCCGTCGCGCGATCCGTGTGCTACCCGAAAAATGGCAATACCTTGCCTAGTGATGGCCAATATTTTGAATCGTAAAGTTTTTGTAAGTTTTTCACAATAAAGCCTCCACTTTCGAGAAAAAGTGTTGGAAGCAAAGTTGTAAAATGGTTCAAGTGGCTCTGAGCACTATGGTACTTAACATCTGAGGTCATCAGTCCCCTACAACTTAGAACTACTTAAACCTAACTAACCTAAGGACATCACACACATCCATGCCCAAGGCAGGATTCGAACCTGCGACCGTAGCGGTCTCGCGGTTCCAGACTGAAGCGCCTAGAACCGCACGGCCACACCGGCTGGCCAGCAAAGTTGTAGATCTAATATATCTAAACGATCTGATGGCGCTGTCGTGTACAGGAAAGTGTCGTCGTTGATTGAGTGAAGGAGGATACAGGATGCGCCCGACAAAATTTCCATTCGTTGTAAAAAATGGTAGCTTCCTCTGGATGTAGAAAAATGTAAGTTAATGCAGGTGAGTAGGACAAACAATCCCGCAATTTTTAAATACAGCATTGGTAGTGTACTGCTTGACACAGTCACGTCGATTAAATATCTAGACGTAACGTTGCAAAGTGACATGAAATGGAACGAGTACGTAAGCTCGGTAGTAGGGAAGGCGTATGGTTGACTTTGGTTTATTTAGGAGAATTCTAGGAAGGTGTACCTTATCTATAAAGTAGAATAGTACTGCGATGCATTCTTCAGCATTGCTCGAGTGTTTAGTATCCCCACCAAGTCGGATTAAAGGAAGACATTGGAGCAATTCAGAGGCATGCTGCTAGATCCGTTACCGATAGGCTCTATCAATACGCGAGTGTTACAGAGATGCTCCGTAAACTAAAATGTGTATCCCTGGAGGGAAGGTGGGCTTTTCGCGATACACTACTGAGAAAGAATCGTCATTTGCGAATGACTGTTGAAGTATTCTACTGCTAGCAATGTGCATCACGCGTAATGACCGCTAAGACAAGACAAGAGAAATTAGGGTTCGTAAGGAGGCATTCAGGCTGTCATTTATCCCTCGCTCCATTTGCGAGTGGAACAGAAAAGTCAGTGACTAGCAGTGGCACAAGGTACCCTCCAGCATGCCCCGTAATATGGTTTGTAGAGTATATACGTAGATATAGAGGTTTGTGGAGATAGGCAAGTTTCCAGGTTCAAGGTTCGATCTGGCACGCAGTTTGAATCGAACAGGTTATTTCAAAATACTGCACATTCCACTGCCAAGTAAAGATCGTTTCTGGGTGCAATAAAATCTGCTTCACACATATTTCCGTTAGGAGTTACATTATACTCACTTAAAATGATGGTACAACAAATGAAGGTACACATTCGTACCTCTTGAAGAAGGCGTTACCAATACAATCTGAGATACAGTTACTGTCTTTATGTTGAGCAGGCACCTTTAAGTACTGTTCGGTATAGTGTGCACACTACAACATACATTTTAATAGGTTTTCACAAGAATTAAGACTGTTAATAACAAACAGCATATTTTCTCACCCATTTATGAACCATTATTTTGTAAGACTCCCATTGTCTGCAAGAATGCAGAAGAGCTCTTTATGTGTGTTATTAGAATGAGTGGAATTTGTGGGTGATGGGAACACAGGACTGTTGTCTGGTCCAGCCATTTCGCATTAGGTTTTACGAGATGTTTCAAACTTATTCCAGGTGAAGGCAGAAATGATTCCTAAAGATAGACCCTAGCTGTCGCCTCCTCAAATTTCTGTGTACTGTGGGTAAATTTAAGTTATCAGATTATGCAGTTACATTATTATTGTTACTTATTGCATTTAACTATTATTTTATTAATATAATTATACGTTCGATGATCATGTGCCCAAACTACAGCTGAATGGATGCAATGATTGGTGAACAAGCTAACGAAATGGTAAATGATGATTTAAAGTTTTTTTACTAATACTGTGGTAAAATACAAGTACAATGGATCGACGCATGTGATAAGTTTGAATGTAAAACGTAATTCTGCAGCACCTGTACATTAATCGCTTGAAATGACGTTCGTCTTATATCTCGATAAATCGAGAGATCTTGAAAGATTCGCAGGACAGATCTAGAGTGACATTTTAACGACAGTAGCAATATACGCGTGGATGGAACTATAAATAAGAAAGCCTCAACAATGAACCAAAAATGACTCAAAAAACATAAAAATTACGAAATCAGTGACTAAAATGAAGACTAACTGAAATCCTCGATATTGATATTACGACAGTCACCGTAACATAAAGGTATAAAAATAAGTTTCCTATCCATCTCTACCATTACCTTTCTCACACATTAACGTATAAGATATACTATACGAATTTCAGGGGAAAATTTATATTTGCTGAAAGATTATACGATGTACGTAAATCTGTTACCCTTCCTCAGCAGGCTTTGGAGCAATGTTTTGCGAATTCTTCTATGGCACAAACTAATCAAATAACATCATTCCGGTGTATTCCAATATCCAACACATGCTAGACAGTATTCGCCACGTAAGTAGATACCGAAAATGAGACACACACACACACACACACACACACACACACACACACACACACACACACACACTTAGTTTAGAACAATAAATAATATTCCCTGAGAATGATTATTATTGCCTTATTCCAAAAGACGTTTTGAACTCAGGGAATATACTGCTCCTTATATAAAAGAAATTTGTGAATATAAGTGTTAAAATGCAAAATTACAAAGAGTTGTCAAGTTGTGGTACATTAAGGCTTCGATATGTTAAAAAAAGGCTCTTCGTATAATATACTCGCTGGTTGCGTAACGTCATAAAAAGCACCAAACGACCTACTATAAGACACAGGGACGTGATTAATAAAGACAGTATCTGAAACAAATTACTATGTAATGACACATTTAAAGAAGTGTTCAGTTTCTGTGCTATTACGAATACGTGTGGAAATCGGAAAGAAAAATACAGAACGTTGCAATTTGAGATTAAATTAAGGATATTGAGACACAGTTTACGCAGCAGGAACTATGTGGCAGCACACTCCGTATACCACTGTTTAAATGTGCATAGTAGGAAATTCTTCCCGTCTACGGTTCTTAATGCGCAACAATAGGACATCATGGAGACAACTGGCAAGTCTCTTAAGCTGTAGTTGTTCGTTTTCCTCTTCTGCCATTCGTAAGACGTTCACCGTTACCAGTTACACGTAAGGCTTAGGCGCATAGCAGTATATCAGGACCTACCCTTATTAATGAAAAGTAGGCGATGATTAAGAAGTACGTTTTATTAACAACAAGGAAAGTGGCACTAAAAATTGACTTTGCCTTTTTAAATTTGAACCTATATCCTTAGGATGCGCATTTGATCTAAAGTACATTTAGAAATGGACGTTAAAAATGTGAATTCTTACATGTAGAAACATAAAATAGAATTCATTATTTACATATTATAACAGATATTCACATTCAGTTCAGTAACGTTGATGGTGGCAAAGTAAATCCACATTAGATGCTTTCATTTTTGTATGGCGCGCTACAAATTGTAACTTAAAAAGTACTCAGAAACTTCGAATTATTATTGTAAGAAACGTGATAAATTAATAACATAAGATTTAAAAACGTAGTTCATAATAGTAGGCTCTTAAACCTTTTCTAAGCCTGTAAAAAAGGAAGATTGCTTATCAGAAATGAATGCGTAATTCGAGTTATTACCTTGACCATTAAGGAAGAGGTCCTTTCAGATGTATTGTAGAACTGCGAAACGCTGTGTATCAAGCGAACTGTTTGCAGTAGACTTAAAATAGAATCTCTCATTCGTACCTGCGGGGAAAAAACAACGCTCTGTATTATGGACTCCGTCAGAATATCGGAGTTATTATTCTTTATGTATATAACTGTGCAACTACTAACGTTATAATTTATTTGTATTTGCTCTTAGTATTTCGAATTTCATTGCTTTGATTAAACTAGGGAGATTGCAAGACGATCCGCTGAGTAACAAAAAACTTACCGGATCGTGCAGGTAGAGTGAATGGCAACATTTTTCCATTGACTGAATGAATTTTGCATTATCACGTGCTTCATTGTAACAGTAGGTAATTTTTCGATCGGTGTCTTTCCAGTGCTTTAAAATTTTCGAGCGTGCTTGTGCCAGGCACTGTATGGTCATCTGAACCTGCAACACAAAACAACAGTCATCTTATCATCGTAAAGAAGCCATATTTATACAAGAACCTTCACATATAAGGTAGTAGCTTACAGAACACACAGTAAATTGCAAGGTGCATATTACGGTCGAGCATTTTCTCAGATTTGCTTTCTCCCACGTAAGACGGACATCAGTAAAACTATAGCAAGGGTAATAGAGTGCATTGGAATTACGTCAGTCGGTATTAAGGGAAACGTAGAAGTAGTAGTACTGTTTTGCTATTTGGGCAGTAATATCACTGAATACGTAAAGGAATATAAAATGTCAACTGGCAATAGCGAGATAAGATTTTCTGAGAAAGAGAAGTTTGTTAACACGGATTGTAAATTTAAGTTAGATGGTTATGGAGTCCATTCTTTCGGGCATGCATACATATATAATACTCCACACATATATAATATAAGAGCTGGCGGGATTAGATCTTTCAGTGCAGATGCAAAGTAATGTCAGATCTCTTCAGGAATGCAGTAGGTCTATGGGAGGAAAGGAACAATAGGCAGGGGACATTACTCTGTAATGTGCAGCATATGCAGATTTCGGTCGGACGCGGAACGTGCTCGGATAGTCGAAGCGGTTAAGGCGATCACTTCCGTTAATTGGGAAATCCGGGTTCGAATCCTTGTCAGGTACAAGTTTTCATCTGTCGCCATTGAGTTATTTTAATGTACCAATGTAGCAGAAGTCGGAAATTTCTTTCTTCGATCATAAATTTATGTGTTAGGAAGTCTTACGTGAAGGTATTAGTATGGAGTATAGCCCGTGTAACAGCGAAACATAGACGAGAATTCAGTTAAGAACAGAATAAGAGATATGGGAATGATGCACTACATAAGCATGGTAAAGATTATGTGGACAGGTCGAATGACTAATAAAACAGTACTAAATCAAATCGGGGAGAAAGAAATTTATGGCTGAATGGAGACGCCTGTTGATAGGACACATCCTGGGATATCAAGGAATGGTTAACTCCGTGTGGGATGTAAAAAAGACCGAGGCTTCAGTAAAGTTAGGCAGGATTAAACAGATGTAACCATGTGACGATGAAGAAAGTAATACAGTATAAATAGTAGTGGAAAGTTGCACTAAACCAATATGCATACTAAAGAAACAACAACGATAATAAAGCAGATTATGCTTCTTTTTGTAAAACATTCTACACAGTTTAGATATATTCGTTGTCATGGTTCTTGGGTAGGTTTTCGTGACCACTAATAACAAAAATGAAGGGAATCATTAAAAGATATTGTTGACAGAAACTCCACAGCAAGATAAACTTATCATACAGGGTGTTACAAAAAGGTACGGCCAAACTTTCAGGAAACATTCCTCACACACAAAGAAAGAAAATATGTTATGTGGACATGTGTCCGGAAACGCTTACTTTCCGTGTTAGAGCTCATTTTATTACTTCTCTTCAAATCACATTAATCATGGAATGGAAACACACAGCAACAGAACGTACCAGCGTGACTTCAAACACTTTGGTACAGGAAATGTTCAAAATGTCCTCCGTTAGCGAGGATACATGCATCCACCCTCCGTCGCATGGAATCCCTGATCCGCTGATGCAGCCCTGGAGAATAGCGTATTGTATCACAGCCGTCCACAATACAAGCACGAAGAGTCTCTACATTTGGTACCGGGGTTGCGTAGACAAGAGCTTTCAAATGCCCCCATAAATGAAAGTCAAGAAGTTTGAGGTCAGGAGAGCGTGGAGGCCATGGAATTGGTCCGCCTCTACCAATCCATCGGTCACCGAATCTGTTGTTGAGAAGCGTACGAACACTTCGACTGAAATGTGCAGGAGCTCCATCGTGCATGAACCACATGTTGTGTCGTACTTGTAAAGGCACATGTTCTAGCAGCACAGGTAGAGTATCCCGTATGAAATCATGATAACGTGCTCCATTGAGCGTAGGTGGAAGAACATGAGGCCCAATCAAGACATCACCAACAGTGCCTGCCCAAACGTTCACAGAAAATCTGTGTTGATGACATGATTGCATAATTGCGTGCGGATTCTCGTCAGCCAACACATGTTGATTGTGAAAATTTACAATTTGATCACGTTGGAATGAAGCCTCATCCGTAAAGAGAACATTTGCACTGAAATGAGGATTGACACATTGTTGGATGAACCACTCGCAGAAGTGTACCTGTGGAGGCCAATCAGCTGCTGATAGTGCCTGCACACGCTGTACATGGTGCGGAAACAACTGGTTCTCCCGTAGTACTGTCCATACAGTGACGTGGTCAACGTTACCTTGTACAGCAGCAACTTCTCTGACGCTGACATTAGGGTTATCGTCAACTGCACGAAGAATTGCCTCGTCCATTGCAGGTGTCCTCGTCGTTCTAGGTCTTCCCCAGTCGCGAGTCATAGGCTGGAATGTTCCGTGCTCCCTAAGATGCCAATCAATTGCTTCGAACGTCTTCTTGTCGGGACACCTTCGTTCTGGAAATCTGACTCGATACAAACGTACCGCGCCACCACTACTGCCCCGTGCTAATCCATACATCAAATGGGTATCTGCCAACTCCGCATTTGTAAACATTGCACTGACTGCAAAACCACGTTCGTGATGAACACTAACCTGTTGATGCTACGTTGTGATGTGCTTGATGCTAGTACTGTAGAGCAATGAGTCGCATGTCAACACAAGCACCGAAGTCAACATAACCTTCCTTCAATTGGGCCAACTGGCGGTGAATCGAGGAAGTACAGTACATACTGACGAAACTAAAATGAGCTCTAACATGGAAATTAAGCGTTTCCGGACACATGTCCACATAACATCTTTTCTTTATTTGTGTGTGAGGAATGTTTCCTGAAAGTTTGGTCGTACCTTTTTGTAACACCCTACATATTCTGTTAAACGACAAAATGTACCTGTAAAACAAATAATTCTAAACGTATGTTCTTAAAAAGGAACCATAAACAGAAAACGAAAAATAAAAATGAGCGTGAATATTACGTATTCATTTCTGCGTTTGGCAAAAATGAATTAAAGCTTGCAGTAGCAAAAGAAATATTTCGATTCAGTAGTTAGATTATTGCTTCCTGTTCCCGTAATGAAACTAGCTTCTGATAGTTATTATATTGTTTATATTGAAATTTCGGTTCCAGAACGATGAAGTGATGGTAGATTTCTGTTGTAACTAAATGTTCTACTTCTTGGCGATTGCATTTTTTAGAATGGTTAGGTGTATATTTTTAGGTGTAACACACACTAAGACAGATAATCCTCTTATATGATGATGAATATACGAGTAGTTAGTGCTGATAGCACTTCTAATGACAATAGTTTATAATCGCCCACGAATATCGTATTGCAATCTGATACAAGGAGCTGTCATTCGTTTTATAGCTAATCTTCTGTTACATCAATAATATTTTTATTGATATGATTGTATGGTACACTTCTTAGCTCATTATTGTCCATTATCTAGATTCGGAAGTGGGCGGTGCTACTACTGTAAGATCTACTTATATTATTATTATCAAGATCAAGGTTGTTTCACAAACCGAACTTAAGTAAAATCATTTTATTCTTTCTATCTCTTCCTACGACCATTTTGTTCAATATGAGTAGGGTTACACCCCCCCCCCCCCGTCGGTTAAGAAGGTAGAATCATAGTTTCTGACACTACTTAGTTTTATCTAATTTAAATTGCCGAGAAACTAGTGCTGTGGAAAAATTAATACAGCATAAGTTACAGTCGAAGTGTGAGTGCATAACCACTCAAAAATAAATCCTATGTTCAAACAAATGTCTGGCGTGTAATTATGGAAAAATCGCGTGCGTTCATCGGACGTTCAGATACAATGTGATCAGGAGCACGTGCTAACCTCTTCTCAATTTGACAAGCGTATATCGTATAGGGTCCATAACCAGTGAGGAAATGTATTCATCCAATTGTTGAGTAAAATTTTGTTATTATTATTATTATATTAATGTCTAATTCACCTAGTCTAACTCCTGATTTAATTTCAAAATGCGCTGAAATTTTTCCTCTAAATTTTACCCTAATTTCCTCTTCATTTGGTGTTTGTGAGTCTGAATTGGTTTTTAGAGACACTTCTGGTAGAAATTTCTCTTTAGGTTTAGAACAGTTCAGAAGTTTTTCAAAATATTTGCTAAGTACTCTGCAGTTTTCATGGCTGTTAAGTGTCAATTGTACCTTTTCCTTCTTGAAGTAGAGATATGTGGTGCTGGTACACGTTTAACTTTGCTTTAAAAATATTATAAAAAGTCGTCCTGGTTTTTTATTTTTTTAAAGACTTTTTCAGCCTCATAGGGTTCAATGCACTCGTATTGTTTTTCGTTCATGTAGTTAATTTTGAAAACTGCTCACTAGTTGTCAGGACATAACATATGCATTTTCTAATTTGTTACTATTCCATGTTTTGAATACATTGAGTCGAGATTTTACTGTCTGTTCACAATCATCACACCACCAAAAGTTATCTTTCTAGTTTTGTAAAATAATTTGGTTTTGATCAGTTTTTATGAACAAGAGTTAACGTAATTTTGAGGTTGAAATTTCTACACCGTTCTACAAATCTCTTTCCAGTTTGATTGGCCCATTTTCGTGCAGGGAACTCACCACATGTTTTCTGATTTTTCTCTCTTTCCCTAACTGTGTTCTCTAAAATTGCCGATAAGAATTTTCAGATAAATTTTACAGATTTTGTTTTCTGCCACCTCCAATGACTTATTTGTTTTTACAAGATATGGTTAATTTTCTTGTTTGATATTCATATATGCATTAGTTACTGTGTACATTTTATTTGCACATTTCAATGTAACTGTCATCGATCTATTGTTCATAGGCTTTACTTCGATTACAGACCTCAGAGTGTTTTATGAATCTGCGAACGCAACCCTCAGATGATGTGTGTTTTAGGAAATCTTTTGTCCACTTTGATTTTTCCCAAATACTCGGTGCTCTTATCTGGCAAAATTGTTGGTAGCACGGCCAAAATATTAATTTCTGGTGTTTTAAGTGTTTCTCCTAATTTATACAGAATTCCCGGCTTTAGGAGTGAATTAATTATGATTGTGTCAACGAAAGTTGACATGTGACATGTACGTAAGCATCCTGTCTGATAACCGGAATCCATTTATGTCCATCGTGCGTTCCGACGGACTTCGGCAATTCCAACAGGACAATGCGACACCCCACACATCCAGGAATGCCACAGAGTGACTCCAGAAACGCTCTTCTACTCGCCACATTATAGAGCATATCTGGAATGCCTTGCAACGTGCTGTTCAGAAGAGATCTCCACCCCCTTGTACTCTTACGGATTTATGGAGAGCCCTGCAGGATTCATGGTGTCAATCGGCTCCAGCACTTCTTCAGACATTAGTCGAGTCCATGCCACGTCGTGTTGCGGCACTTTTACGTTCTCGCGGGCGCCCTACACTATTATAGGCAAGTGTGCCAGTTTCTTTGGCTCTTCGTGTATTTCTAAACACTGCGAGGAATATATCAGGTGTGTGCGGCGGGAAAGTCTACAATCACATTAATAACACAAATTGATATACCACATAAAAAAAATTTGGCACTTCTACGTTCTCGCGGGCGCCCTACATTGTTATAGGCAAGTGTGCCAGTTTATTTGGCTCTTCGTGTATTTCTAAACACTGCGTGGAATATATCAGGTGTGTGCGGCGGGAAAGTCTACAATCACAGTAATAACACAAGTTGATATACCACATTAAAAACAATTAGGCAGAAAATTCACGACTGGAGTGTTGGTCTACCAGAGAAACTCAGGAAGATCGGAACAAATTGGTCTGACGCACGGAAAAGAGCCCATTCTGATGGACAAAAGAATAAGAGTGCAAGGAAAAGGTAGGCCCAAATGTGCA
The DNA here is from genome assembly GCF_023864275.1 of Schistocerca cancellata. Taxonomy (NCBI): domain Eukaryota; kingdom Metazoa; phylum Arthropoda; class Insecta; order Orthoptera; family Acrididae; genus Schistocerca; species Schistocerca cancellata. The sequence goes on along the minus strand of NC_064629.1, from coordinate 871,953,911 downwards.
TAACGATGATTGGTGATATTACATAATAGAACATTAGGAAGTTTTGTTTCATCACACCAATACTGGAGCTTCTACAAAGAGAGTTCTGGCCTTAAATTTCAGTTCTCTTTCAGCATTTCCTTCCACTGAAGAGATGACGTCATCAGCATGGGCTACTGCCTCTAGGACTGGATCATTACGCTGCACGCACGTCAGCCTTGGTTATATATTATCACAAAACTTATGCCTGAATCCAGGTCACTGAGAGCAACCCTTACCTAGCATTACCGTACTACTGGATCTGGCGACGAGAGGCCAACTACTCAGAATCTACGAGTACACTAGTCTTCCTCTAAGTTACATATCTTCGCAGACAGACAAGTGAAGGCTGCCTTAGATCAACGAATGTTCCCGAAGCATCAACCATGATTCCAACTGTGTACTTATCATATAAATAGTAAGAAAGAAACTTATCGAACCTCCTTGCTTTGCAGATGAGAAACTATCTGCGAGAATTGCGCTCCCCGTTTCTTCCAGTACTCCAGCTCGTCTTGAGGGCCACTGGAGTCGTTCTCTCGACGCAGCTGCTGGCTCTCCATCAAAACCTGGAACACGTTCGAGTCTTACTTCAGTAAAACAGCTCAAAGCATATTATCTGAAAGCAGTAATTTATTATTCTCTGGAAACTTCTAGTGAGCAGAAAGAACGTGTTCAGGAATAATTGGCCATAAAATTGCAGAGGCAGTTGATCGATTAGTGACAGAGTAGGAGATAATTGCGAAGTTTACTAACTGCTTTACGATCAAAATTACGAAATTTCGAACTGACACCTTGACAGGAGCACGTAGGGACTGTAACAGAGCAGCCATGGGTCTCAAGAACGTAAGTTCTTAATGCTACATTTCATTCAATTCTTTCCGGAAGATAGAAATGCCACTAGAGCGATTCATTTCTTGTAACTAATTTTTAGTGGCTGAATACGTGAACGAAATCTGAAGAACAATGTAAGTTTTTATTTGGTTCAATTGGTTCAAAGCGGGTGTCTGATATCTGTTAGTAGAGGTAATGTGTATTCAGTGTGACGCAAAATGCTCCGCTTACACGTACAAGAGTGAGGTAGGCGTGTGTTCTTTTCATTGCGAGAGACAGATCACTATTCTGTGAGCCTCACGTCACCTCTTCCTACGTAGTTGTTCATCGTAAAGTCGTTTAGAAAATACTCCAAGAATGTGGGGGGGGGGGGGGGGAGGGTGCCCGTGCATTGCAGCCAGCAACTAGAAGTTCTTGCTGTCTTCCACTTTTTCAGTATACGTATTTCTTCAATATCACATTAAAGTGCAGAAGGTACGTTACTTGTTGGTGTCACATTTCTTGAAAAATAAGCACATGGCACCGCGTACCTCGTGTGAAAAGAAAAGTACAGAAATGTAAGAAATTGTTCATCGCGCTATCTGATTAGCTTTTTTTCCAGGCGACGGAAACTGGTTTCGTTACGGTTGTCGCGCAGGTGCTGAAGACTGAGAAATAATAGTGCAATCTTTCTCTGTCGCGAAACTATAACAAATTATTCGGATAATACAACTACAACAGGTTTCGTAGCTGTTGAAAGTCCTTCCCTACCTCAACTTGTTTGCACAAGCGAAAGGGCGCTTGAGAGAACTTCTAGTTTCTACGGATGGTAAGTTTCGACGGATGCGATACGACTGTCGTACACGTTGAAGAACTGACTTAGTTAAGGCTGCTGAAAAGTTGATAGTTGTGTTAACTTTTGTTCATAATATTTTTATAACTGAATAAACTGGGGATGCGTTGTATGTTCCTCTTACAAATTACACGTTTCCTCTCATATGCGTCAAGGTAAGTGACAATAAATTCTAGTCATTCTCCGTCGCTTCATCTATTACAGGAAAAGAAACTATAAATATTCTCCGAACCTTAGCTCTTCAGCTGTAAATGGGCCTGTAACTGGAGTCCCACAAAAATGTCAAGAGTGATATATGAAAACAACTATAACAAAACTCGTGGGAGCAGCGAATACGTTGAAACCAAAATTTTAATGATACATGACAGCAATCACCCATCGATTACACACACGCGAGCGCCTACAGCGAATAGCTGCAACAGATAGTGCATCGACCAGTCTTCAGATGGCGTCTGAAGACTGATTCTCCTGCCTCCTCCTTGGGATGACCTTACAGATGCCACCACTTCGTTCAAGCAAATTGAAATTTCTTTTCAACTGCCCACAAATTTTAATCTGGCGAACCCTTAATTTATAGTTATGATATATTGTAATCTTAGCAGTCATCTCTGGTTATAGAAATTAATCTACCGGGTGATCAAAAAGTCAGTATAAATTTGAAAACTGAATAAATCACGGAATAATGTAGATAGAGAGGTCCAGATTGACACACATGCTTGGAATGACATGGGGTTTTATTAGAAAAAAAATACAAAAGTTCAAGAAACGTCCGACAGATGGCGCTTCATCTGATCAGAATAGCATAACAACGTGAGACAAAGCAAAGATGATGTTCTTTACAGGAAATGTTGAATATGTCCACTATCATTCCTCAACAATAGCTGTAGTCGAGAAATAATGTCGTGAACAGCACTGTAAAGCATGTCCGGAGTTATGGTGAGGCATTGGCGTCGATGTTGTCTTTCAGCATTCGTAGAGATGTCGGTCGATCACGATACACTTGCGACTTCAGGTAACCCCAAAGCCAATAATCGCACGGACTGAGGTCTGGGGACCTGGGAGGCCAAGCATGACGAAAGTGGCGGCCGAGCACATGATCATCACCAAACGACCCGCGCAAGAGATCTTTCACGCGTCTAGCAATATGGTGTGTGTGTTATTTTTTTTATATTCTAATAAAACCCCATGTCATTCAAAGCATGTGTGTCAATTTTTACCTCTCTATCTACATTAGTCCGTGGATTATTAAGTTTTCAAATTTATACTGACTTTTTGATCACCCGGTTTATTACACTGACATAGAAAATAACTACAAATTCTTTTAGCTGTTTGATAGCAAAAATTTTTTTTAATGCGGAGGAAATATAGTTATCGTTTTCTGATTATTAAAGAGCGCCGAATTGTGGCTGCCAAGTCAGAAACAGTGCTGGACACTGGGTGCCAGAACAGTCTCGGAATTTTTACCGACCTACCGTACAAAAATGCTGTAATTTTCGAGGGTAGATGTACGTTGAGTCAGATTCTGTGATGCGATGATGAGAGTGTAGTTTGTTCTGAGGTGGATGGCTGCATTCGACAGTTAACTGGACAAAAGCATAGTGGTTTGTATAGTAGCAGAGATGAGGGTACAGACCTCCTGGACGCGGCGCATCCAGACCTTGACGCGCGCCTCGAGGGCGGCCAGCTGGTCGGCCGTGGCGATCATCTCGCGAGCCTCCTCCAGGCTGCGCACCCCAGCCATCAGGGTCTGCCCGTCCTCGAACAGGTTCGGCTCGTCGCACACTTCCTCGCACACTGCGCACACAGATACATACGGCCATAAGACCTTCACTCAGAGCTCTTTGACACAATGAGCCTTACCTCACTACTGACAATTCATTCTACCGCTGAAGCTTTCGTGGCCACTTATTGGCGTATTGTCTGTACGCTTTTGTCTCGGTATTTTCGGCTGTTGTTTGTTCAAAGATTTTCTGACGTTTCCCCAGCACGAGTGACTGGGATTGTCAAAGATTCACCTTTCTTTGCTGGTGGTGGACTGGATTCGATCCCATGATCGCAGATTACACTGAGGTGACAAGTCATGGGTTACCTCCTAATATCGTGTCGGACTTCCGTTTGACCAGCGTTGTCCAGCAACTCGACGTGACATGGCCCCGAATTGTCCAGCATATTCTACCTACCAGTCACCAACAATAGTGACCCATAAAAATTCCACTGTTGTTTGGGAACATGAGGACCATGAATAGTTAAAATTGGTCTCCGGGTAACCGAAAATAACTATTTCCGATCAATAATCGGTTCAGCTGGACTGGAGGACCCAGTCCGTTTCATGTAAACACAACTTACATCATTACGGAGCGACGATCAGCTTGCACAGTGCCTTCCTGACGAATTAGATCCATGGCTTCGTGGGGTTCTGTGCCACACTCGAACCCTACCATCAACTCTTACTAACTGAAATCGAGACTCGTATGACGAGGCCACCGTTTATCAGTCGTCTCGTGTCCAACCTATATGGTTACGAGCCAAGGAGAGTCGCTGCAGGCGGTGTGGTGCTGCTAGCAAAGACATTTGCGTCAGTCGTCTGCTGGCGTAGCCCATTAACGCCACATTTCGTCGCAGTGTCCAACGATTATATTCGTCGTACATCTTTCAGTGGTTTCTGCAGTTATTTCAAGCGCTGTTAGTTGTCTGTTAGCACTGACAACTCTACGCAGACGCCGCCGCGCTCGGTCGTTAAGTGAAGGCCGTCGGCCTCTGCGTTGTCCGTGGTGAGAGGGAATGCATGAAATTTGTTTTTCTCGGCACACTCTTGATACTTTGGATCTCGTAATATTGAATTCCCTAACGATTACCGGCGTGGAATGTTCCATACGTCTAGCTCAAACTACCATTCCTCGTTCAAAGTCTGAATTCCCGCCATGCGACCATAATCACGTCGGAAATCTTTTCACATGAATCCCCTGGGTAAAAATAGCAGCTCCACCAATGCACTGCCCTTCTATACCTCGTGTATGTGATACTTCAGCCATCTGTATATGTGCATATCGTGACTGAGGTGACTTTTGTCACCTCAGTGTATATGTACCTCTGGCGGCAACCTCTTGAGGGCCTTTCCGCTATGGTTACCCTTCTTACCCGCCTCGGTCGTTCGCTGCAGCACGAGACTTCAGGATTCGTTCTCTCCATGTTCGTAAATTTCTTTGGCTACTATGAAGAACTGGGTGTGATTGCTCTTACGCCCGCAACCTCCAGTACCGTTCATGTTCGATAATCTTGGTACTGATAAATCGTTCGATCACTCCAACAGATTTTTCCACATGTTCACGGTAAGCGGTTTATTTACAAGTTTTTGAGTTAATGCCTTTCGTCCTTTGACGATCTCAGACACTTTCTGATCTAGTGTACAACCTTCCTGCCTTTTGTCCCCAGGATGATGGACAGAATCGGCAGTATATTGCGCAACCATGGCGTAAAGACTACTTGCAAACGGACGAAGGAGATCAGAGTGTCTAGGATCGACTAATGACAAAGAGGACCCACTCGATGGTATACCGCATACCTTGTTCATGTAGAAAAGTCTCTGTAGGAAAGACCGGACGGTCCATCAATAGTAGAGCCATGGAACAATAGCTTGGGGTAGGTTGAGATATCGGCCGCGATGGAGCAGGCGTCGTGTGAGACTGATCACATTAAAATTCGCCAGTACGAGGGTTCTCGGTGTGGAGAAGAGCTACAGTGCCATTTATTTTTCAGGGTAGCCACAAACATTCACAAACATGATAGTAGCATAACTTGTTACAAAAGCGTTATTTGCTTCATAATAAAACTCCAAACTAGTGAAAAACTTCGCATATTAATCACCAAACACACTAACACTAACACTTTCTTATAGGTACCTATTACTAACAATATTCTTAAATGAAAGAGTAGAGTGCGTTTGAGATTTACACATGATGTTATTAAATTATTATAACGTTCAGATACACGCAAATTCTTGCTATATTCACGTTCAGTTAGTTTTGACATTGACTAGTAACATAGAAAAAAATTCACAAATTGAAGGGACAACTTTATTGAAAGTTTTTGGAACCCAGAGTCATGTGTTTTCAGTTGCAAGGCTAATGGCGGCAAGTAGTGAAATAGGTTTCAGTTTTCACGACAAATAACTGAGCGTACTTGCCGCTAGCCAATGCCCATGACATAGTCTATTCTCAAACTAGTTTTGTGAGGGCCCATGGGGGAGGGGGCAAAGGGGGGAAGGGTTGTGGTGCCATCATGGTCTACCCCGCCCTCCGTTAGGTACGCCCTTGTTGTTCTGCAGATTATCAATACGAATAAATATTCAGATATATTTCATTTTATTTGTCACTCCATTAGACGTACTAAATAGTCACCTTCTGAAAGCTATTGATATTATTTGCAGAAAAAATACGCTACCTGACAAAATAATGAATCACCGAGAAAACATGGTCGGAAATCACTGTATCTTCGTACACGTACATACCATCGGCGGGTGTACAGGGCGTGCATTAATAAAACCGACTAACTGCAGGAGCGGATTCTGACTGTAACTGGAGGAACACGTGTCCGGAAATGTATCGCTGACACTGTAGATGACGCTCACGAATGAAAGTTTCTCTGACCACTTGCCGTGTCTGTAGCCCACAGATGACGATTATGGTGATTAGTGATACCAGTTCTGCTTCGTCGATAAAGAGGACTAATGACAGAAATCTCATAAATGTGATTGTCTGGTGCAAAAACCATCGACAAAACCCTTCCCGGAGAGGGAAATTCGTTGCTGATAATCCTTGCACTCATTGCAGATGATAGAGATAGTAGCGGTTGTCATCAAGGATACACAAATCGTGGTTTGACTTACACTATGCTGTCTATACACTTGCCTGGAGTTCGTCCTAGGATTCCCCTCAATGTCCTGTAGAATCCTGTCCTCCAGATGTGGTGTACTCACAGTCCATCTCCTCCCTGCACGTTCATCTGACCCATGACCACACAAACGCCCAAACCGGGCTTAGGATGTTGTGTGATGTGGTTTATGTCTGTGAGGGTAACTGTTTTGGTATAGCCTTGCTGCCTCTCGACCATTTCCATCTGCTTCGCCGTACACAAACACCATCTCGACTTGTTCCCCATCTACCGTGGCAACGATGCATTTCCGGACACATGTTCGTAGGACCGCTTTCCCCCATTACCAGTCAGCAATCTGTCCCTGCAGTTTGTCGGTTTTATTAACGTTCACCGTGTATAGATGATTATAGTTGTAGTTCTCTGTGGCATGCAGAATGGGCACCAAAAGTCATTAATGCTGTACCAGGTCTGGTAGAGTATATGAGGGGCGCGAACAACGTCAGATAGTGAGAGATCACTGAAGGACAGTCTGCGGCTCGTGGTCTTGCGGAAGCGTTCTCGCTTCCCGCGCACGGGGTCCCGGGTTCGATTCCCGGCGGGGTCAGGGATTTTCTCTGCCTCGAGATGACTGGGTGTTGTGTGTCTTTCATCATCATTTCATCCTCATTCACTCGCCGTAGTGGCGTTAAAGAACTTGTGGAGCGGCGGCCGAACCGCCCCGCGAGGGGTCTCCCGGCCACCAATACCATACGCTCATTATTACTGAAGGACACGGAAATGTCTCGTGCACGTGTGTTACTCTTGCCATCATGGAGTGGGAAGCCGTCAGGTCGCGGCTGTTAGTGATTCAAGGGACCTCTGACAACACAACGGTACGTCTAGGACATCTTACGTCTTCACGTGTGACGTCTCATGCGACTGTACTCGACCAACACCGACTCAAAGGAAGGCCCCGGCGCTTGTTCGTGACGTCACGTCAGCTAGGCACAGCGAACGCCAGGTCTGTTGCAGGCATGCTCATAATGGTGGTGTCTCCCTCTCTGACACAGGAAAATGTGGAACTATTGGTGGTAGTTGACCAACACACATTGTTCTGAGAGATTTCTGCAATCAGTTAATTGTGCAATGTATTACACTTCTTAACAAATAGTGTACTCCTGAACTTAAATTTCCACCTGTTTTAACGATTTACATACAAAAACAACTTCATGGTCCAGCAGCAACAGAATTCGTGCTTCTTTACCTTATTTGTAAATCTGAGGAAGTTACGTTTGTACTGGGTTGCTTTTACAAGAAACTGTGAACATATTGGTGCTCTTCTTTAGGTATCTTGGTTGACTGTGGGGTCAGGAGCACTGAATGTTAATGAAATATCTTCCGATTGTACACGTTGGGGGAGGGGGTGGGGGACCGAAGAAGAGGCAAAAGAGAGATACTTGTTTTATCAAATAAATTTTTTTTATCTTATAAAGTTTCTCCTTTCAGTTACAAGAGGGGAATATTTGTCTTTTCTAATGTGCATGTTTAAAAAAAGTTTAAGCTCAGCAGTATTTTCGATATATGAACCTATTTTGTTTCCTGTTTAGAATTCCTTTCGTTGAAAACGACTGTAATCTAATGACTGGCAACAGTTGGACATTTACACATGTAAATTAGTTCACATTTCCAGTGACGATGTCAAACGAAAATAAAAAATAAATAAAAGGAACGAGTTAATTGTAAAGGGTTTGGGGTAAGTTTCGATAACAAAATGGATCAAGTAAATATATTTACTTGAATGTAAAATTTCCGAAGCTTGCAATTGGGCAAAGCATCTTCTCATATTGATCTACGTTTGTTTCGACAGGATTCAGTAATACAGAACTATGATCTTCATTCGTAGCTTTACGATAGTAAGAAAATCTTTAATCTAAATAAAACTGCAGAATCCAAAACAATACCAAACATTTTGTCCAAAAGAAAGAGATTTATAGTGATAAGCACGCTCAGGCGTTTCTGCCGGCAACAGACCTGGCGTCCGCCGTGCCTAGCTGACGTGACGTCACCAACAAGCGCCGAGGCCTTCCTTTGAGTCGGTGTTGACTCGACACCCCCGGAATAACAAGGCCGCCCAGCAGTACTAGTGACGTCACACTAAGCGGCCCATAGCCGACGCAGCAGTCCACGGACACCCCCGTACAGACGCGCCTGATGCTAACGTTCTTCTGTCCGTCATACAGAAAGGAGCGAACTATAATTCGAACCAAAGACCAAATTATATATATTCTTGTAAACAGCAGAAAGGTTCATAACGAAATACCGATTACATATACGGGCAGGAATAGGTTCTAGAACTCCTCTGAAAAGTGTTTATCTTCAGTACCAGAATGAACATCAAATTGTCAGGTTTTCTAAATAGAAAAGCACTTTGTTAGTAACAGACAGCAATAATGAGACTTGTAGTTGGTGATTTCTACATGGAAAAGGAAATAAGCTGTAGAGAGATTGAAAATGGTAAGTAAAGAGAGCCTCAGCCTTTTTCTCACATACTTACATGTAATGCACTTGGTTGTTTTTCATTTCCTTACCTTTCATAACATTTTTAATATTGTTTCAAGAAGTGTATATTCAATAGCAGAGTGAACTTCAAATTGTCAGGCTTTTCTTAAAGGAAAGAGCAGTCCCTTAGTATCACAGTGCAACACAGAATCTTGTGTTCAGTGATGTCTATGTTAAAAGGAGAATATTTGATATCTATCTTCTGTTTCCATTCTTTATTACTGGGGATACACTTGTAAAAATTCTTGAAAAGAGCTGTCACCATGAAGATGTGAGTAAATTCACAATAGTCATGTGTTTTATGAGATAAAGCGAACTCTTGTTACCTTATTGTAAACGAAAGTTGTGACGCTTTTGCTATGTATGACAGTGTTTAAGATAATTTACTTTCAGTGTAATAGCTTGAAAATGTTAAGTCCTGCTGTCAGTTGGCATTTGTCACCACCTGTATGCGAGTTTTAAAGCTAAATAGTGTTCTGACAATTATAAAATAGTGGCAAAGTTCCTCAACCGATTAAACTTATTCCTGCCCGTATATGTAATCGGTATTTCGTTATGAACCTTTATGCTGTTTACAAGAATATAAAGAACATAAAGATGCGTTCAGGTTAGGAAATTATGACAAATCAGCTGTTGCGAACCATATATATGAAACAGGCCATCCTCTTAATAGCATAGAAGACAACGTAGAAATATTGCATGTAGAAAAGAAAGGGAGGAAACTTGATTTACTAGAGGAATTCGAGATAGCTATCCATGAAAAGAAACAAAGCAATATTCTAAATGCACAAGATAATTTTAAAGAAATGAGATTTTTTAGCGGGTTTTTAGAATTATTTTAGGGTAGGTATGCGACTTTAAACTTGTAGCATGTCACTGACAGAGTTGCGAGAGGCTAACGATGGCAGACCAATGTAATAAGGAAATCAGGCGCCCAATAGCATAGCGTTACCGTCAAGCACACGGCTGTAACCATGCCACAACACCTAGGCACGTCAGTCCACAACAGCTCCCTAGCCGGCACAGTGCGACAGCATATTCGGTAGCTATGGGACGGCCATCGACTTGTGTCAACAACTTCAATGTAAGACGAGGACCCACAGTCTAATATACTTTTAATTCTGTTTTACTATATGGACTTCCCAACTATTTGTGATGGTATTTTGTCTTTTTAGTCCGTTTAATTTCATGACATAGATTTTACAACCCGATGATGGGAGCATTGTCTCTTGAAACGCGTTGTTAAAATATATATATAAGAATCGCGGTTGAATGCTAACAGTGATAGCCAAGAATATATATAATTTGGTCTTTGGTTCGAATTATAGTTCGCTCCTTTCTGTATGACGGACAGAAGATCGTTAGCATCAGGCGCGTCTGTACGGAGGTGTCCGTGGACTGCTGCGTCGGCTATGGGCCGCTTAGTGTGACGTCACTAACACTGCTGGGCGGCCTTGTTATCCCGGGGGTGTCGCTGTACTCCATTTGACAGGCTAGTCCAATAACGCAATATCTAGATATTTGGGGCATTCGGATGTGACAGTGGCCGGTTATTGGGCTACATGGCAATGTGTGAGCAGGCACAGTCGCCATTAAGGTGGTGGCCGGTCGCATATGACCACCACAAGGGAGTGTGGCACTGCAGTGGACCAAGCACTCCTTCCTCCTCACCTGCGCCTGCCGTACAAAAACAAGTAATCAATTCTCTGCAACATTCTGTATCACTCCACACCACTGGTCAGAGCAGGTGGGCTAGGGAATTACCGTCTGATGCGTGTGCTGCCATTAACACCACATCACAAATGGGTGCGTTTTGAATAATCCCTTGACCAGAAAGCATAGACTACCGAAGAATGACGTCGCATTGTGTTCAGTGTTGAATCCCCGTTCTGCACTACCCCACACTACCATCGTCGGCGAGTACCATGATCACAGAGGGAGAGATCCCGGTCTTCCAATGTTTTATACAGGTACAACGGTGTTACTCTCGCCAATTATGGAGTGGGAAGCCATCAGATATGACTTCAGGTCGCGGCTGTTAGTGATTCAGGGGACCTCTGACAACACAACGGTACGTCTCGGACATCTTACGTCCTCATGTGTGACGTCTCATGCCACTGTACTGTGGTCTCATTACTCAACAGGACAATGCACGTCCACGCGTGGCATATGTCTCCATGAATTGTCTGAATTTATTGGTGTACTTCTGTGATCAGCAAGATCGACGGATCTAACCCCGCTAGAATATGTGTCGGACTGTTTGAATGTCAACTGCATCCTAGCTCCAGTATCCAGAATATCAAGGACCAGTTGCAACAGCTGATGGTCAGCTTGCCACCGGAGAGATTACAAAAGTTTTATGACATCGTACCTACCGGAATCAGTGCATGCATCCAGATCAGAGAGGGTGCAACGTCATACTGATAAGTGGGGTCAGACTGCCAAGTTATTTGTAAATTTGACTCTATATTATTAATATTGAAGTGTTGGCAGAAGTGCCAACACCTTGTAGTTAGAGGAGGCCGAAATGCACGCGATAAGCTCACGCAGGATGGCGTGAGGTCTGCAACATTACAAGGTTATTAATATAGCAAATAAAGTACGTCGTTGAAGTAATACTTAACTTTATTCCATAATTGGAGAACATAGGTCTTGATTATACATAAGTGCAATCTCCATCAATTGGTAATGGCGCCTTGCTAGGTCGTAGCAACAGACGTAGCTGAAGGCTATGCTAACTATCATCTCGGCAAATGAGAGCGTATTTGTCAGTGAACCATTGCTCGCTAAGTCGGCTATACAACTGGGGCGAGTGCTAGGACGTGTCTCTAGACTTGCCGTGTGGCGGCGCTCGGTCTGCTATCACTGACAGTGGCGACACGCGGGTCCGTCGTATACTAGCGGACCGCGGCCGATTTAAAAGGCTACCACCTAGCAAGTGTGGTGTCTGGCGGTGACACCACAAATATAATCATTGAAATATGGTCACATGCCATGAGCCGGTGAAGTTTCATTTCTTTTCCTCCTCCATCGTGAGTGCTGCCCTTTTTTTGTCAGGTCAGGCAGTGTATGTCAAGTTTTGATACTCACTTTAATAGTGGAGAGATAATTTATGAAGCAGTCATGAGCGTCATTTATTACATTGTCTAATCATACTAGCTTCAGGAGTTGCAATGAATGGTGGTACCACTCTAACGGTTCACGTATATAAAACAGAAGCTGTGAAGTGGGAATTACGCACCCCTGAGGGCGCTGCAGAAGGAGCGCAGGCCGGGCAGCAGCTGGTTGCGCACCAGCGGGCAGGTGCAGTCGTCGTCGTCGACGTCCGGCGCGGGGTAGGCGAGCGCCTCCATGAAGACGTGCTCCATTACTCGCTCCACCGACGTCACCAGTCCGACGCGAGCCATGTCCAGCACGCCACAGAACAGGTCCTGCACACACGTCCGCTTATCTTAATCACTCGAGGGAAACGACCGAAAGGCTGGGTGGAAACTGCTGGTACCAATGTCGGCTTTGGCCCTCGACATAATGGTGATGTGACATCACATAAATAGAACAGAACAGTGACAGTACGAGGGCAGTTCAATAAGTAATGCAACACTTTTTTTTTCTCGGCCAATTTAGGTTGGAAAAAACCGGAAATTTCTTGTGGAATATTTTCAAACATTCCCGCTTCGTCCAGTATAGTTTCATTGACTTCCGACAGGAGGCAGCGCTGTACGGAGCTGTTAAAATGGCGTCTGTAACGGATGTGCGTTGCAAACAACGGGCAGTGATCGAGTTTCTTTTGGCGGAAAACCAGGGCATCTCAGATATTCATAGGCGCTTGCAGAATGTCTACGGTGATCTGGCAGTGGACAAAAGCACGGTGAGTCGTTGGGCAAAGCGTGTGTCATCATCGCCCGCGTGCGGGCCGGCCGTGCACAGCTGTGACTCCTGCAATGGCGGAGCGTGCGAACACACTCGTTCGAGATGATCGACGGATCACCATCAAACAACTCAGTGCTCAACTTGACACCTCTGTTGGTAGTGCTGTCACAATTGTTCACCAGTTGGGATATTCAAAGGTTTGTTCCCGCTGGGTCCCTCGTTGTCTAACCGAACACCATAAAGAGCAAAGGAGAACCATCTGTGCGGAATTGCTTGCTCGTCATGTGGCTGAGGGTGACAACTTCTTGTCAAAGATTGTTACAGGCGATGAAACATGGGTTCATCACTTCGAACCTGAAACAAAACGGCAATCAATGGAGTGGCGCCACACCCACTCCCCTACCAAGAAAAAGTTTAAAGCCATACCCTCAGCTGGTAAAGTCACGGTTACAGTCTTCTGGGACGCTGAAGGGGTTATTCTGTTCGATGTCCTTCCCCATGGTCAAACGATCAACTCTGAAGTGTATTGTGCTACTCTTCAGAAATTGAAGAAACGACTTCAGCGTGTTCGTAGGCACAAAAATCTGAACGAACTTCTCCTTCTTCATGACAACGCAAGACCTCACACAAGTCTTCGCACCCGAGAGGAGCTCACAAAACTTCAGTGGACTGTTCTTCCTCATGCACCCTACAGCCCCGATCTCGCACCGTCGGATTTCCATATATTTGGCCCAATGAAGGACGCAATCCGTGGGAGGCACTACGCGGATGATGAAGAAGTTATTGATGCAGTACGACGTTGGCTCCGACATCGACCAGTGGAATGGTACCGTGCAGGCATACAGGCCCTCATTTCAAGGTGGTGTAAGGCCGTAGCATTGAATGGAGATTACGTTGAAAAATAGTGTTGTGTAGCTAAAAGATTGGGGAATAAACTGGTGTATTTCAATGCTGAATAAAACAACCCCTGTTTCAGAAAAAAATGTGTTGCATTACTTATTGAACTGCCCTCGTATTTATTTAGGCTTTATAGTCTGTTTTGGAATGGGGGTAGTGATGAAAGACTACTCTGTATTGTAACCGGAGGTCAAGGTCAGAGTGAAAGGCGACAGTTTTGTTGGGATCAGGAGATGTTAACTAACGTAACGAAATGACATTAGCTGTAATTCTTGTTAAAGCACGTAGTTTACGCGTATTAGATTTCGACGTGTGGTTTGTCCCCATTATTTTGATGGCATCAATATCAAAGCAGATGGGTGGTATCATGCTGTTCTGTATTTGCCTTTTCTGGCCCCAGCGAAGAAGATCCCTTTCTATTGTAAGTGACTTGGCTTACACAGTCGACAATTTATGGTTTCCGGCAATATTCGGAAATCTCAAAGAAGAGCTAATACAGGGTGGAGCATTGATCATGACCAGGCCAAATATCTTACGAAAAAAGCGTCAAACGAAAAAACTACAACGGAACTAAACTTGTCTAGCTTGAAGGGGACAACCAGATGGCGCTATGGTTGGCCCACTAGATGGCGCTGCCATAGGTTCAAATGGTTCAAATGGCTCTGAGCACTATGGGACTCAACTTCTAAGGTCATCAGTCCCCTAGAACTTAGAACTACTTAAACGCAACTAACCTACAGACATCACACACATCCATGCCCGAGGCAGGATTCGAACCTGCGACCGTAGTGGTCACGCGGTTCCAGACTGTAGAGCCTAGAACCGCTCGGCCACAGCGGCCGGCGCTGCCATAGGTCAAACGGATATCAACTGCGTCTTTTTAAATAGGAACCCCCATTTTTTATTACATATTCGTGTAGTACGTAAAGGAATATGAATGTTTTAGTTGGACCACTTTTTTCGCTTTGTGATAGATGGCGCTGTAATAGTCACAAACGTATAAGTACGTGGTATCACGTATCATTCCACCAGTGCGGACGGTATGTGCTTCGTGGTACATTACCCGTGTTAAAATGGACTGTTTACCAATTGCGGAAAAGGTCGATATCGTGTTGATGTATGGCTATTGTGATCAAAATGCCCAACGGGCGTATGCAATGTATGCTGCTCGGTATCCGGTATCTTTGTAGTTTTTTCGTTTGATCCTTATTTCGTGAGATATTTGGCCCGTTCACCATCAATGGACCACCCTGTAGGTAAATAGCTCAATGACGATCTGAAAAAAATTTTCCATCCTTCCGCCAGCGTATTTAATTCAGTAAGCTTAAATATGCAAAACAGTACGCCATAAGCATCAGCCACAGGTAGGTATTCACTTTGGAATAGGAAGCCACAAGTCAACGTACTTTGTCCAACACGTAAGACGGTAAAAATTAGTTTCTCTCTGTATAATACTGTGGTCTCGATATAAATGGTAAATGAACTCAGTAGTACTCAGATATCCGGAACAGATAGCAAATTTTGTCCCAGCACCTTGCACGATACAAGAGAAGTTAAGAGCCTTGATGTGCTAAACGCTCCTAATTTTTTTGTTTTTCTTTATTGAGTTTCGATTCCCCCCAAAGGGGGCGGGCTGGCAGCACCTTAGTACGCCACTCGTCAGCCTACAGAATTTGTTTTAAAGCGATGAAGATAATAAATAATAAAAGCAGGCGATAAAATCGGTGGACTTAAATGGTAAAATGGCGGAAAATCGTGGAACTTAAAACATAGAAAAAAGGGTTGATGATGCTAATAAAATACATAGGAAGCAGACAGGTAAAAGAATAGACAGACAATTAAAAAAACACGGCGACAGTCTGGTTTCTGTTCGCAAGAGATATAAAATTTACACCCAGCGATTGCATGGTTTCTGTTCGCAACACTTTGGAAAGATGAACAACACTGAACATTCACTTGAACACTGCACTAAAAAAAAAAAAAAAAAAAATTGGCACAAATATGATATGCCACCTCCGAGGGCACATGGGGGGAACCTGGACAGATAACGGGAAAGGAAAGGGGGGAAGGAGAGGAAAAAACGAAGTGTGGGGAGGGGGGAAAGGAGCCGATGGTGGACGAGGACCCATAAGAGGGGGGCGGGTGCTGGGCAGACGCGACAGAGAGTGGGGAAAGGCAGAGGAGGGGTACACAAAAGGACTCGGGGGGGGGGGGGGGAGAGGGGAGGCAGAGAGAGGTTAGGTGGGGATAAAACAGGATGGAAGGGGGGGGGAGAGGGAGCCCAGGGAAAGGATAGAGGAAAGGAGGAGGGGTGAGGATCAGAGTTCATAGGAGGGATAAATGGAGGGACAGAGGGCATCATTCGGAAGAGGGGGCGATCCTAACGTCGTAACTGAACTATATAAACTCAGACCGACAAGCATTTGAGGTGCGATTCTTCGGAACTTACTGCTGTTACTGTCTCAAGGTTTTTGGTTGTACAGTGTTTACCTTAGCCATCCATATGCATTTCCAATGAGAATGGAGCACATACGCTTATGGTGTAATTGTTTTAGAGTGTGAGACCTTGTGGAAGCCCTCCTCGGGCAGCTGCTTGCCGGTGTTGAGGCGGAAGACGTAGATGCAGATGCCAGAGAGCGGCACCTGGCAGCCGTCGGTGAGGAAAAGCTTCTTGCGCGGCCCGCCGCTGGACGCGCTCGCCCGCGGCTGCTGCGCCGCCAGCGCCCGCATCGCCGGACCTTTCGCCTGCAAATGAACCACAAGCTTCGCAGTATTTCATTCCTGCAACGCGCGTGAATGCACGTTCTATTCACTATTATACACGCCTGAGTCGGTTTCCGGTAGCTGGGGGAAGGTGGCTTTGTTCAGCTTGGAGATAATGCGCCGATATTCTCCTATTCGTCTTAAATGGGTAATGGTCTGGGCATAATAGGCAAGTAGTTTTCCAATGATGGCCGGTGTTTTACAGCACCTGGTAGAAATAAGCTTCTGAATGTTCGGATAGACCGCATCTCCTAAAGAAGCTAAGTTAGTGGGAGGAGGAATTGACCACTACACTATGTTACACAGGGCTATTACAAATGATTGAAGCGATTTCATAAATTCACTGTAGCTCCATTCATTGACATATGGTCACGACACACTACAGATACGTAGAAAAACTCATAAAGTTTTGTTCGGCTGCAGCCGCACTTCAGGTTTCTGCCGTCAGAGCGCTCGAGAGCGCAGTGAGACAAAATGGCGACAGGAGCCGAGAAAGCGTATGTCGTGCTTGAAATGCACTTACATCAGTCAGTCATAACAATGCAACGACACTTCAAGACGAAGTTCAACAAAGATCCACCAACTGCTAACTCCATTCGGCGATGGTATGCGCAGTTTAAAGCTTCTGGATGCCTCTGTAAGGGGAAATCAACGGGTCGGCCTGCAGTGAGCGAAGAAACGGATGAACGCGTGCGGGCAAGTTTCACGCGTAGCTCGCGGAAAATTGGCTCATGCCACAACTGGAGACCGACAGCGCCGACTTCATCTTTCAACAGGATGGTGCTCCACCTCACTTCCATCATGATGTTCGGCATTTCTTAAACAGGAGATTGGAAAACCGATGGATCGGTCGTGGTGGAGATCATGATCAGCAATTCATGTCATGGCCTCCACGCTCTCCCGACTTAACCCCATGCGATTTCTTTCTGTGGGGTTATGTGAAAGATTCAGTGTTTAAACCTCCTCTACCAAGAAACGTGCCAGAACTGCGAGCTCGCATCAACGATGCTTTCGAACTCATTGATGGGGACATGCTGCGCCGAGTGTGGGAGGAACTTGATTATCGGCTTGATGTCTGCCGAAT
Source organism: Schistocerca cancellata (assembly GCF_023864275.1). Lineage (NCBI taxonomy): Eukaryota > Metazoa > Arthropoda > Insecta > Orthoptera > Acrididae > Schistocerca > Schistocerca cancellata. The sequence continues at coordinate 871,936,206 of NC_064629.1, read as the reverse complement.
CACTAAAGGGGCACATATCGAACATTTGTGAATGCCTAAAAAAACGTTTTTAAGTTTTTGTATGTGTGTGCAAAGCATTTTGAAAATATCTCAAATAATAAAGTTATTGTAGAGCTGTGAAATCGCTTCAATCATTTGTAATAACCCTGTACATGCTACTTGGCTGAAAGGTCTGAACGCCGCGCGGTATTAGCCGAGCGGTCTGGGGCGCTGCAGTTATGGACTGTGCGGCTGGTCCCGGCGGAGGTTCGAGTCCTCCTTCGGGCATGGGTGTGTGTGTTTGTCCTTAGGATAATTTAGGTTAAGTAGTGTGTAAGCTTAGAGACTGATGACCTTAGCGGTTAAGTCCCATAAGATTTCACACACATTTGAACATTTTTTTTTTAAAGGTCTGAATGTTAAACAGTTCTGTGGAACGGTTTGGAAATCGCAAAATCGTCATAAAACCTGACCGGTGGCCGACCTCCGCAGAACCTAAATCCGCTCCGATCGCGACTTGGGGCAAATAAACTGGCCATTTTGATAATTCTCTGAAGTCCGGTAACCTGCACAATCTGGCAACATTGTAGGATGTGACAGTTCCTGGAGGAAGCGTTGTTTTCTGTTCCAGTTGTTATGCTATGTCCACGACCGTCCTCTAGCAGTAAATAGCGCGTCGCCTAGGCACAATATCTCGACAACGAAACCCCTCGTTGCCAAAGTTTTTAAAGCGCCTTTCGTCTGAATGTTGAAGTCTTTAATATAATGGTAGCACAGCTACAGTTTATTGCACACACCGGTATTACATAAGTCCTTCCAGTAACATTTTTGCGAAACATTTCTTGACTGACTGTTTGCTTTTGAACGCCGCATGCGCCAGTGCTCTCCGTGGCCCAGTTGCTGGCTCAAGGCAGCGGTTGCTGCGTTGTCGAATGGGTCAGCTATCGCTCATCGCTTTGGAGAGTATAAAATTCTATACTGTTGTTGCGTGAGACTCCACAAAAGATATCTAAGATCTGCATTTCACACTCCATAGCAACCAAGGCAGACGGCCGGCCAGGGTGGCCGAGCGGTTCTAGGCGCTACAGTCTGGAACCGCGCGACCGCTACGGTCGCAGGTTCTAATCCTGCCTCGTGCATGGGCGTGTGTGATGTCCTTAGGTTGGTTAGGTTTAAGTAGCTCTAAGTTCTAGGGGACTGATGACCTCAGAAGTTAAGTCCCATAGTGCTCAGAGCCATTTGAACCATTTGAAGGCAGACGACGCTTTTTTGTATGGTGAGCGCTGCATTAAACTAATGTGCAAGACATGAGCATGGCTAAATTTAATTTTATAGTTTGTGATCCAATTTGGCTACCTTACTATCTTATTTAGTATTATTCTTTACGCTTTCTATCTCGTTTTTTTCCATTTTAGAAGTGATTCTACTTGCAATTTTTTCGTCAGAAACTCGTATGTTTACGTGAAGCCACATTTAGCAACTGTGGTGTAATACGTTTTACTGCCGTGGTTTGATTTCTTACAGCAGATGTGTACTATAAACTGTATGGAATACCTTGTAGTGCATACTCTATATCAACACAGGGACTCTGCACATTATGAGATCCACGTATGGATTCATGAAGAACTTTATGCTGATCGAGAGCGATATTTAAGGTCTTCAATTAGATTTAACTCAATGAAACTGCCCATTTTTTAAGCTACCCACAGTGGAAGGAAGTTGCTAACGTCGCTGTCAGCAAACGTCTTCAGGCATGCCTAAGCACTGTTTCACAGATTTAGCACAGAGGAATTATATTCATCTCACAACTATTCCATCACATATTGGTCCTACGTGAAAAACAAAACTCAAATTCGTAAGGTTGACGGTCGAGTCGAAGTACTCCAGTGACGTTTGTAGAGTGAAGAATATTGGTATTCACAAAGCAGACATCTGTGACCATTAAGACGGCTTACTGAGTCGAACTTGTGAGAAGGCTTATTATCTAAAGGTTCTCTTCAGAGTTTGTTAAAGAATTTCTTCTAGCAATTTGCAGCTGCATTAAGTAAAACGGAAAATAATAACCCCGAGCGCACTGGTCTGTGCCGCCAGTAGAAGTGAGAACTCATACCGCCCTTGCATCACAAGACGGATGGAACAACTTTTTTTAAAAGTAAAACTGTAGCGTTAAGGGTACATACGAAAAAATGAAAAAAGGACTAATGCTATGGGGGACAGCCACTTGTGACCCCAGCAAAGAAATAGAGACTGATCTCTCACAGGCATTGCCATTCTAACTACACCTAAACCTCCCTTCCAGCTAAAGAAACTAAGATAAATAAAAATGGTGACCGTTCGAGCGCCACCCCGTAAGGACACGTAGGAATGACCGATAGGAGATCACACTAACCACGAAACAACCCATTTTTTCGTATTATATGAATGTGTTAGCCTGTACACATCGGTGCACCGTACCATGCAAGATGATCACAGATGTATCATTGAAATGGAGAAACGAGGCACACCCCAACTGGGAAGGGGTGGGGGTTAAGAAAGACGCTGTGGAGATATTCTGCAAAGGTTCCTCAGTAATGACACAACCAGGTGAGCGTGCTGTGCATGATCACAACCCATTACCAGACATCGAGGACCGAATGTGGACCGTTGTGAAAGATGTACTTTGAAGCCTGTTCTCGAAACCAGATAAGTGCATGGTGTGTCGCAAGGGGGTAGTGAAAAACCCAAATGTCCGTCCGTTAACCATTGGCTGCTGTACCTCGATGTGGTTATGAGGGATAAATAGTGTAAGCAAAGGATGAAAGTCCTTCGCACAGGGAGGGCAGGTGACCGAGAGATCATTCCAGACGTAGCAGAGTTCGACAAAATATGTTACGATATGGTACAGTAACAGGGAGATGTGTGTGCTGTATCGATCGGTGGTTGGGTAGGGGTAGAGGGGGGAGAGCGAGGAGGGGGGAACTGGTCGGAGGATATCCAGGAGACTGCATCATACAGACAGGGAGAAATCCCGCCAGTGCTGCAGCATAGAATGCATATAGAGCACAGAGGATCGCGCTCACACGTTGACAAGTCTGAGGCCACCTTGTAGAAGGGTAGAGCTAAAATGTTGTAATAGACGTTGAAAAGGGGCCCTGCTGACACGAAGTATCCAAGGGGTAATGGCATCGGGAGGATCTGGGCAACATGTACCAGCTTAGGGGCCACATACGTATTGACAAAGACGCGCGTTACATTTGGTTCAAGTTAACGATGAAATGGTGGCAAACAAGGTGCCATATGGACTGGCAAAGCCGGCTGTAAGCCAATGGTGCAGTGCGGTGTGTGGAGCCCATAATGTCGTTCCGTCAGTAACGAAGGGTGGGACTGGGGAGTGGGTCTGGAGCCACGACCTGGAGTCCACGCCTGATATGCATCATCGTCGACTTGTGGATGTTAAGGACGCTATCCGAAATATGTCCAGCCTGCTGGCTCCAGTAGGTGGCTTCTTTGAATTCCGATCTGCTGCAGCAAGGAAGTCGGAGATTATCTGCATAGGGCCTGCAGTGATAGGTATGATCACACAAGTTGAGACCCTGCAGGTGAGTTGTAAGACGCGATGAGGGGCTCCAGTGTAACTGCATACAGTAGCGTGGACATAGGTCATCCCTGACAAACAGAGAGGCAAACTGGAATTGGTCCAACAATTCACCCCTTGACCTGGACCATGGAGACTACACGAAATGGAATCTCCAAAGAGTGGCGGAAACCCCACAAGACCGAGCGGTTCTAGGCGCTTCAGTCCGGAACCGCGCTGCTGCTACGGTCGCAGGTTCGAATCCTGCCTCGTACATGGATGTGTGTGATGTCCTTAGGTTAGTTAGGTTTAAGTAGTTCAAGTCTGGGAGACTGATGGCCTCAGATGTTAAGTCCCATAGTGTTTAGAGCCATTTGAACCATTTTTTGAAATCCCACACGCGTCACGACCACGAGAGGGAATGGGAGTCTACCATGATCAAAGGCAGTTGTAAATCAATGGAGACTAGTGCTGCACAGAGTCAGCAGACCGCGTCTATCAAAATGAAGTCTAAAAGCCGTCTGAAGGGTAGCCCCACAACCACGTGCAGTGTGTTCTCGTGAACTCTACTAGGGGACCATCTGGTCCCAGCGACTTGTTCTTCACCCCCTTGTCGTTCGCATCCATCATCTCTCCCATGGAGATCGCAGACATCATAAGTGTCGACTCTGCAGTGGCGAGGATCCGTTCAGGAGTGGAGCCAAGGTAGTCAGGAATTGGCGCCGCCATCGGTTCGTCGTCGTGAAAGTGGCGGTTGTGGTCGGCGAAGGCAGACACCACCGCCGCCTGTGAGTACCATCGGAGATGGTGAGGACAGAGAAGACGATTCTATGTCGACGACGATTCTCAGATGCAGCGTGGACTATGGATGGCAATTCCAAATGTAGAAGGTCCCATCGTCGTGAACACACCACGACACTGTACAGTCTATCGCGATGGAGAGTGACGAAATAGGTTTTACAAGGTGCATTCCAGTTCTAAGGCCTCCGATTTTTTTTTCTCCGGACTGGAAAGAGATAGAAAGATGCGCATTGTTTTAAAATGAGGCCGCGTTCATTGTCAATACGTCCCAGAGATAGTAGCACTGTACGGCAGATGGAATTTTACCGCCAGCGACGAGAATGAGAACTGTTTTAAATACTTAAAATGGCGACGTTTTCCTTACTTGAACAGCGTGCAATCATTCGTTTTCTGAATTTGCGTGGTGTGAAACCAATTGAAATTCATCGACAGTTGAAGGAGACATGTGGTGATGGAGTTATGGATGTGTCGAAAGTGCGTTCGTGGGTGTGACAGTTTAATGAAGGCAGAACATCGTGTGACAACAAACCGAAACAACCTCGGGCTCGCACAAGCCGGTCTGACGACATGATCGAGAAAGTGGAGAGAATTGTTTTGAGGCATCGCCGAATGACTGTTGAACAGATGGCCTCCAGTGTTGGCATTTCTGTGGGTCCTGTGCACACAATCCTGCATGACGACCTGAAAATGCGAAAAGTGTCATCCAGGTGGGTGCCACGAATGCTGACGGACGACCACATGGCTGCCCGTGTGGCATGTTGCCAAGCAATGTTGACGCACAACGACAGCATGAATGGGACTTTCTTTTCGTCGGTTGTGACAATGGATGAGACGTGGATGCCATTTTTCAATCCAGAAACAAAGCGCCAGTCAGCTCAAAGGAAGCACACAGATTCACCACACCCAAAAAAATTTCGGGTAACCGCCAGTGCTGAAAAAATGATGGTGTCCGTGTTCTGGTACAGCGAGGGCGTAATCCTTACCCATTGCGTTCCAAAGGGCACTACGGTAACAGGTGCATCCTACGAAAATGTTTTGAAGAACAAATTCCTTCCTGCACTGCAACAAAAACGTCGGGGAAGGGCTGCGCGTGTGCTGTTTCACCAAGACAACGCACCCGCACATCGAGCTAACGTTATGCAACAGTTCCTTCGTGATAACAACTTTGAAGTGATTCCTCATGCGCCCTACTCACCTGACCTGGCTCCTAGTGACTTTTGGCTTTTTCCAACAATGAAAGACACTCTCCGTGGCCGCACATTCACCAGCCGTGCTGCTATTGCCTCAGCGATTTTCCAGTGGTAAAAACAGACTCCTAAAGAAGCCTTCGCCGCTGCTATGGAATCATGGCGTCAGCGTTGTGAAAAATGTGTACGTCTGCAAGGCAATTATGTCGAGAAGTAACGCCAGTATCATCGATTTCGGGTGAGTAGTTAATTAGAAAAAAAAATCGGAGGCCTTAGAACTTGAATGCACCTCGTATTATGTTCGAGTTTTCTGTGGACATTAGGTGATAGAGGGAGCGTGTTGAGCTTGTCTAGGATGGTGTCGTAAAATTTGGTGGTGTCCTAATACCCCGCCGCTACTTCTTTGCCACATTGCATGAAGACCTTTGTGATTGTAAGTTTTGTACACTTGAGCCGCCAATGTACTGTGGAACACCCTTTTTGCAGGATGCCCATTTAGTGGCAATACTTTGTCAGCAGTACAGGTCACCAAGTAAGGAAGTGTTAAGCTTCCAGAACCCTTTGCTGCGCTAGACCAACTGAGGCGGTAGTGGCACAATGGTACCATAAGCGCAAGCAGCCATTTTTATGCTCGGGAGACTTCGTTTCCAAGCAAGGTAGAGACATAAAAACCATTCGAGTCTGCTTGCTCTGAGAAGGTGCTGTATAATCAGTGTAACTGGGGACATCGCCATGAATCTTCTCTCGAACCTCAACGATATGAAAGCCCTCGACCACGGTATGCAGTGTCAGGAATGGCAAATAACCAGGTGACTGGTCCTTCAGGTGGAGGATGCTGTTGAAACCCCCACCCACAACAAAGAGATCATAGAGCTCGAAAAACAGGGGGGTCACGTTGTCTGCGAAGATCGTGGACGGCTGCCGATGATTCGTGGAATCATACGGGACACAGTCATTGATTACGCATGTGTCAAAGATGATTAAAGCCATGCCCTGGCCGGATGGGCAGTACATGTACCTACATGTATCTACAAACCTGTGATGCTTGTTACATCAACAAATTTATTTATAACACAAGCAACGGTATAAGCAGAACGTACTGCCAACAAGAATAATATACCCTCACGGGAGATAGAAAAAGAGAGCAAGAAAAACAGCTTTCCCATTGTCCTCAAAATTCGAGCTGGGAACGAGAAACAATAAGCCAAAAAGAAAAAGATTAGGTCTAAAACAGTTAGATGATACGGCCTTTGTCCTGTTTGATGGATTTTATGGTGGTCATATTTTTTAGAGTATTGACGTCGATGTGTGCCTGAGGGAATTGGAAAGTACGTTAAGCGACTTACCCTCCCCCATCCTACCCTCTCCAGAAACTCTTCACCGCAGAAGAACGACATAGCGGAAAGAAAAGGAAAAATGTCTCTGTTGGGATCATGAATGGGTTCTGGGCTCTTGTGGAAGAACTACGATTTCTAGCCCAGGAAAGACAACCGTGTTTATGTTTACAGGAGACAAAATTGAAACTATCTGACGCCCATGAGCTACTTGGGTACGTCTTCCACAAAAAGGACGAGCTCAATAGATGGAGAGTTAGAAGAGAAGTGGCTGTTTTCATAAACAACGCATACCACTCCTCACTTCCCCCCCCCCCAACCCCACCCCCACCCAACCAAACCCCCCCCCACCTCCCCTCATTACCCTGCCTCATTGCCCTCTTCACGACGAAGAGGCTCTCACTGAACTCATTAGTCAGTTTGGGAAACCCTTCCCCTATGTGGAGATTGCAACGCCCACAGTGTTCTTTGGGGCTCTGCAACCGACTGCCCAATGGTAGACGTATTAAGAACTTCCTTATCAACACGTAAATGTTTGTTGAACAGGGAGAGAAAGCAGTCATTCGAAGCACAGCAACAAAGTCCTTCACAGGTATGCCCTCTTGGTATGCTCTTCAGTCCTCATATACTCTGCTCAATGGCAAGTGGTGGATAGCTTGCACTTAGGTAATGATTTCATGAGCTGTACTCACCTTCCAGACACGATAGTGACCGAAAGAATGCCGCCACGAAGAGTACTGTATAACCAACTTTCTATGTTGAATGCAATGACAGAAACCAGGGGTGAGTGGATCATATCACCACAACGATCCACCACACCACTGAAGCATCCACTTCACATTCCTCACACCAACTAAGGCCAGCCGATGCCTTAGCGGAGCGACGAACGCCGCTTCGCTGTGAGGGTTAGGCCGGGAGCTCAGCGTAGGTTTATTCAGTTGCCGGCCACCTGCAGAGAACCTCGTAGCCTTTCGGATAGCGAGGGTGAAATGTCAACCAGTTAAGAATGAAAGGGCAAGTAGATATCGTGGCAAACGTTATTGAACACCATAAATCGCTCGACTAAGAGTAAAATCGTATGGTAGATCACCAGGAAGATTTTTGCAGAAAGTGAGATGTTCCCAGTTGCTACTGTAATGTGGAACAGAATTCTTCAAGCCAGTCAGCGCTTCAGAGCACAGGCAATGGTGTAATATTTCGACGGAGTTGCCGCCAATGCGCCGGGATCCAGCTTTCGACACTACAGAGTGACTGCTTAGTGGGGCATTTTGAACTTCAGTTCCATCAGTGATGAAGAATACAACTGTCCGTGTTCCACGTGGGAACTGGGTTCTGCATTATTTGCGCTTGTGACACATCATCTGGTTACAGTAGGGTCTGTTGCAGGATGTTTTGGCACCTCACAGAGTGAAGCAAAAATCGGCCCTTTTGAGCCCCATGTTGGTATCAGGACACTTTCATGACTGCTTGAGAGAAACAATTTTAGTTCCACTTTTAAGACCTATGAAGTACCGTGTGTGTCCAAGTAGTTATCGTAGTGCTGCCCTCAATAGTTGTATGGGGAAGATCTTGGAATGGATGGTCGTCCACCACCTTGTCTGGATTCTAAAATCCACTTAGTCACTTTCAGTGTGTGTGCAGAAGGTATCACTGTACTTTTGATAACCTACTCCTCCTGGAAGCGGCTATACCAAAGGTTTTCTTGTGCATGCATCACATGATAGGTATATTTTTTGACATCGAGAAGGCCTTTGTGTCTATTTGGTGGCACATCACCCTCGCACGTAACCATGAGTGGGGCTTTCGAGAACGTCTTCTTTAATTTATACAGTCCTTCCTCTCGCCAGGTTATTTTAAATGTTGAATCGATGACGTCCTCTATGATCTCTTGGAAAAAGAGAACGGTGACACTGAGAGTAGTCTGTCTTCGCCATAGCTCTCAACAGAGTAACGTAGACTATAAGAAGTCGTGTCGAGTGTTTCTAGTTAGCGGATGACTTCTCCGTCTTTTGTCCCTCTTACAGACTTGCACGGCAACTCTTCAGTTGCATATGACTGTTAGAAATCTGGAGAAATACCCAGAGAATAGAGGTTTTAATGTATCAACCGAAAACTCTATGCATGTCCTTTTTGACTGCAGACGTCCAATTTTTAATTTTCCTGAGTTGAGAAGGACGAACAGTGTTCTTAATTTTAGAGACACAGTGAGGTTTGCAAGTCTTAGATATATTTTAAACTTCTCTTGCTGCCAGATATTAGGGACCTAAAACCATGGTTCCTAGAAGCACGAAATATTTTAAAATGTACTGACCATAATTCATGAAGAGCAAATCGAATTCGTCTTCTCCATTTTTACAGAGCCTTCGTGCGATTTCGTCTAGATTGTGGGTACACGTTGTATATATCTTGAAAATACTCCTATCTAAAGATGTTGAACGTGGTGCACCATGAAGAAATTGGGAAACTTTTCTACCCAAATGGACAAAGAAGGTGACGAAAACATGTCGTAGCCCAGCGTCCGTGTCAAAATATTGTCGCGCTGAATGCTCTCATAACACACGAAAAGTTCCGTAAAATTTAAGCTTTACTCTTATATTCGTGCGTACCCACCACCTCAGCAATCTGAACCTCCTGAAAATATCCCCTGAACTTCCAAAAGCATTCACTTTAAGTGGGATTGCTCAAAGTGAACGAGTGCTCGACTACGTCATATGGTTCAAATGGCTCTGAGCACTATGGGACTTAACATCTGAGATCATCAGTCCCCTAGAACTTAGAACTACTTAAACCTAACTAACCTAAGGACATCACACACATCCATGCCCGAGGCAGGATTCGAACCTGCGACCGTAGCGGTCGCGCGGTTCCAGACTGAAGCGCCTAGAACCGCTCGGGCACACTGGCCGGCTCTACTACGTCATTTTATCGTCACTTCCTTTGGCAGTTCGGGTGCAAACAAGGTCCCTCTGAAGGAGATGACCTGGCGACTGGGACCTTTCGAACCAGCCTCATACCGACACTCTACGCTTAGGATGGCGAGCCACTGCTTAATACATGCGACAGGTCTATAAGAAAGTATACACGCCACAGACGCCTGCGTACCATACCGTTAATAACAGACGGCGAGCCACGGGACTCCATAGGATTCGCGCGAAACACCGCCTTTTTTAAAGATGAATGTAGCTGATTTTAAAGCTTTACACGAAAGTTGGAGCAGCTTTCGACTGTTGCTCCTAAGCAGGCCCAGCACTATTTTTGATCCGACAAATTTTAAGAAAGATTGCACTCCATATATTACCTGATTTATAACATTTTGGATAGACATGACCGTTTTAAAACAGATGACACGGATGTATGACAGCAAGTGTATTCTCTTAGCTGTCCGTTGTGTTCCCCAGTCGTAAACCTTATTTGCTACAAAGCTCCATGCTACAATGAAGGCACTGGAACAAATGACGTGTCTTCATAACAAAACATTTCCCATCCTCTCCGATTCAATTAATGCCCTAGTGGCACTGCAACAAATGTACACAGCAAAGAAAACTACACAAAACATAACGGACACCCTTTTCATCCTTCATCAGGAAGGGAAACGTGTTTCATTCAGTTTGGTACTAGGACATGAGAGAATCTGAGGAATGAGCAGGCATGTTTCCCAACATGGCAGTCCTCTGCAGGCTGTTATTTCGCTGTTAAACCTAAGAGCCATGACACTGTGAGAGGGCGGATAACTGCCAGTGAGGGACAATAAGCTGCAATAGGTGAAGCCGACTATATGGATATTTTAGTGTGTTGAACAGTGGCTGACTCGTCCTTTTTATTGTATAGATCAAACAGCCACAGCTACGTGCTATACTTTTTTAATTCTCTCCAACAAGTTTCACTTTTTTCCTAATTTTTGAAAGCGTGATTCTCGTATTTATGTATACTTATCTGTATGTAGACGTGTGTGTGCACGTTTATGTTTTCAGAGCCATTTTGTTTTAATTAATGTTGAAGTTTTAGTATTCTGCCACTTTTATCCACACTCTTCGTATAAAATTTTAGTAATGGTGCTAAAAACATTGTTGTCGTGTGTCAAAATAAACATATCATCATCATCGTCCTCGTCCGCAATACAGCATAAAGTAGCTTGTGTAGGGTAGAAGTAAATACACATTTAGAAGATATGAAAGCCGAGACAGCATATGAAGAAAGCAGAAATGATCGTGTCAGTCAGTATTTATTTATTAATGTGTTCGTTTGGTTGGCTATCTTCGTCTTAACAAAATGTTTTTCAAATTAAAAAAGAAGCGGCCGGCCGGTGTGGCTGAGCGGTTCTAGGCGCTTCAGTCTGGAACCGCGTGACCGCTACGTTCGCAGGTTCGAATCCTGCCTCGGGCATGGATGTGTGTGATGTCCTTAGGTTAGTTAGGTTTAAGTAGTTCTAAGTTCTAAGGGACTGATGACCATAGATGTTACGTCCCATAGTGCTCAGAGCCATTTGAACCATTTTTTTTTAAAAAAAGAAGCTTACCAAGAAACGAAATGTAATAAGTGACCATTGACTGAGCACCCCAAGTTTTCGATTTCAGTCACCGGTCACTGTGAAAAGAAAAACTGAGAATGGAAGTGCTTGCCACACGAAAACGTAAGTAAAAACGAATATAGGCGCGAAAACATCGCGACAAACTAAATTACATTCTATAAGATAGGTTAACTCCCAGCAAAAAACTTCTCATCAACATCGTTTGGTTGCAGATGACAAGCTGCCTGTAGTAATTAACACACAAGTGATCAAGAAAATTCATGCACACCAAATGTAAAGGTATTTACAAAAAGAAACGATCTGTTGTTTGAACTAAAAATGCACATAATTTTATAATCATTTAACAAAAATGTTCACATTGCAGAATAAATAAAAATGAGAACCCACTGATGATGGCACAGTGGTGCCGAAACATATTTGGGTACTGAGAAAAATGGTGTTTTGCATAACTGGCGGACCTCACATCCAACAATTTTAACTGCAAACACGGCCAATACAAGGAGCTGCAAATCAAAATGATGGGGAAAAACTAAATATCGTAATATATAAAAAGAAGTAGTAAAAGCTGGAAGAAACAACTCTATCTTGGGAAAAACTGTATTCAAGTGTACAACAATCAAAATATCAAAAAGGATTATGTATTCAAAATATTTACACCCTCACCATTGTGAATGTATCTAATAAGGTGAAATGCTTCCGGGGGGAAAATTTCTCAATTTGCACTAGGTTTAAAAAGTGAAAATCCAACTTTTAAATTATATGTTCCTTCTTGGATTAACTCTACATTTTTCAAATTCCCTTGTGCCTAACGAGTGCACAGAACAGCCACAATATTCGAAGTAATCCAGTAAAATACGAGATAAATGGCACAAATTACAGGAAAAACTGATATTTCACGTAATCTAATATTAAGGCACCTAATGATGAGAGCAGTTATTTGAAATGTGAAGTAGCAATGTTAAAAACTGAAATGAAATAGTGACTGTCACTGCAAACTCATTTCAGTTCACTATGCAACGTTTAACTAATATTTACGTTGCATAAATAATTACAATAGAAGTGATTCATTCAGTAAAACTATTTTCAGTCTCTTCAATACAGTTAATTTCCTATATTAAATATATGGTAAGCACACAATGTGGAGCCAACGTTCAACTTATATTTACTGTCGCTTGAATGAACACGTTCCTCGGTTCGTCACTTTCCGTGTGCCAGAAAGCACCGTTTTGGGGAGAAATAGATTAGGCTTGGAGGCTCCGGCGTAGGTCAGTAAGTTTGCGTGGTAGACCGCAATTCTCCAGACGCCCTGGAATCTATTTTTGCGAACAGTGGCACAATATGCTGTACCTCCCGTCAGACGCCGAATCGTGATGTGGGAGCGAGCCTTTGTTTCTGCCACCCGCCGCTACGGAGGAGCGTCGCCACACTGACTAGACGTCTGTTTTTGTCATTATATTAATCCTTCAGATTTATAACTGATATTTAATCTAGTGTAAACTCTCCCTCTTCCAGTAAGCTCAGTGCTAAAATTGTTTAATCTGGTCATTTTGTGTGTTTTCCGTCGTTCCTTAGTTGCTTCTATATTTATGGAGATGTGATCCGTCCTTGTTTAATAATGGAAACCAGTCACCGACAAAGAAGACGTTTTTCCATGATACAACTTATCCAGTGGAAGCCAAGTCATCGGGACTCTCATTACATTTTTCTCATTATTAGAAATAAACTGGTGCGCAGCAAAGTAGAGACACTTTTCTGGTTGTTGAACTCCGTGGCTGTGGATTATACTGCTTTCAGAAATACAGCAGCCAGCCACCTTTTCGTGTGTAAGGCGTTGTCAAATGAAAACGAGAGATTGAAAAAAGTAAGTAAACTGTTCATTATTTCTAAAGTCATCGCCAGAACTTTTAATATATTTATTCCACTGTGAGGCAAAGCAGTCAATGCCGACACGTAAGAATGTTAGCTGTTGCCTTCGGAACTGTAATTATACCCAGGCGTGCATCTCTTCGTCCGAATCAAGTAGAGGGCAACTATGTCTTTCATCAGTGGTCCAAAATTATGAAAATTTCATGTGAAGATATCGGGGCTGTATGAAGGACGGATAAGGGTTTCCCACAAAACAATTCTGGAGCGTATTTTAAACAAACATGGTTACTGGGGGGAAATGAATGAAAGAGGAATCCATCTGGTAGAATTTTGCATAGAGCATAACTTAATCATCGCTAGTAGTTGGTTTAAGAATCATGAAAGTATATGTTGAAGAGGTCTCGAGACACATGAAGGTATCAGATTGAATATACACTCTAAGGCAAAGAAAACGACGCAACTTGGAGGAATAATACGAATAGACGAAAATCGGTAGTTGTGGTGTACATGTACAGGGTGAAAAGTATTTAAACCGACAAACTCTGGGAGGTTGTAGGGGACATCAAAACAAATATTTTTCCCTAATGTCATTTTCTCCTATGTGGATTCTTTAAACCGGTGGAGGCGGTATTACGCTCTTCACTTGTATAGGCAACTGCTATACACCATTGTAGTAGTGCATTGTCTCTGTTTACTAATGGTGCGATACACCTGGAAGGAGTACACTGATATGGTTGGTGCGTACTACGTAGCGCACCACAACGGACGAGCTGCCCAGCGGGTTTATCAACAAAATATCCTAATCGCCGTATCCCGCATCGTACGACTTTTGCTGCTGTGTACCAACGTCTGCGTGAGACCGGGTCATTTAGCAGATTACCTGGACAGGGACGCCGTCGCACGGTAAGAACGCTGCAATTTGAGGAAGCTGTTTTGCAGCATGTGGTGAGGGCTCCTTCAATCAGCACTCGTGCAATTGCACGTAACATGGGGACGAATCAGATCGATGTAAGAACAGTCCGTCGAGAGCAATTGTTACTTCCATTTCACTTACAGCGTGTCCACAACCTGGAACCAGTCGACTATCCACCCAGAGTACAGTATTCGCAGTGGTACCTGGAACAGTGTGAAATGCATCCGACATTTCCATCCACCGTGTTGTTTACCCATGAAGCAACGTTCGGGCGTGATGAAGCCTTCAACATGCACAATTCGCATGCTTGGAGTGAGGATAACGCACATGCCACAGTTACTTGTGCTCATCAAGTGCGGTTCTTCGTTAATGTGTGAGTCGGTGTTGTTGGGGACTGTTTAATTGGGCCGTATCTGCTACCTAGGCCATTAAATGGCAGGCGCTATTACAATTTTCTCGCCAGAGAATTGCCGGAATTGCTGGAAGACGTCCCGCTCCCTAAAAGACAACGCATGTGGATCCAACATGACGGGGCGCCGGCACATTTCAGTCGTCATGTGCGTCTATTCCTGGACCGACGGTTCCCAGAAACGTGGATTGGCAGAGGTGGTCCGGTACCATGGCCTGTTCGATCCCCAGATATGTCCCCTCTGGACTTTTTGTGTGGAGAGAGATGCGCAGCCTTGTTTACGGAACTCCTGTTGCATCAGAAGAGGATCTGGTTGCCTGGATAGTAGCAGCAGCAGGAAATCGTGGGGTTTTTGCCCGTGTCAGACAGAACATGACCCGACGGTGTAATCTTTGTTTACGTGTCAATGGAGGAATTTTTGAAAATCTACTGTCATTGAAATTGGGTTGTGTTAATGTGTTGTCTCTTTGTCATAAAAAAAATTGAAAAGTGTTTGTTGGTTTAATTAATTTTCCTCCAGAGAAATTTTGCTCTACCGGTTTAAATACTCCTCATAGGAAAAAATGACGTTATGGAAAAATATTTGTTTTGATGTCCCCTACTACCTCCCAGAGTTTGTCGGTTTAAATACTTTTCACCCTGTATAGACAGAAGGATTATTACAGTTTCAGAAAATATGGATGATTTATTGAAGAGAGATAGTGTCACAAACTGAGCAAGTCAGTAATGCGTTGGACCACCTTGAGCCCTTAAACAAATAGTTATTCTGCTTGGCACTGTTTGTTAGAATTGTTGGATGTAGTTCTGAGGGATATCGTGCCAAATTCTATTCAGCTGGTGTGTTAGATAGTCAAAATCCCGAGATGATTGGAAGGCCCTGCCCGTAATTCTTCGAACGCTCTCAAAAGGGGAGACGTCCGACTACCCTACTGGCCCAGGTAAGGTTTGGCAAGCAAGAAGACAAGCAGCACAAAATCTTACCTTGTGTTGACGGGCATTATCCTGCTGAAGTGTAAGCCCAGGATTTCCTGCCATGAATGGCAGCAGAACGGGATGAAAAATCGTCGACGTACCGCTATGCTGTAAGGTTGCCGCGTGACAACTAAAGAGGTCCTGCTATAAAAACAAATGACAGCCCGGGCTATCACTCCTCGTTGTCGGGCCGCATGGCGGGCGACAGTCAGGTTGGTATCCCAAGCTGTCTCCAGTCAGGTTCGGCCTGGAATCTCATTGACTGGAGTAGAATTGTTAGCAGTGCTGAGACCTGCTTTGAACTTTGCCCCGATGACGAGCAAAGACGAGTCCGGAGACGCCCCAGACAGCGGTGCGATGTCAGCTTTATTGTCGCCCGCCATACGGCTCCATATAAGGAGTGATGCTCTGAGGTGCCATTTCTTTTCATAGCAGGATCGCTCTGGTTGCTATCCGCGGCATTTTTACAGAAAAATGACTGGGTGTTGTGTGATGTCCTTAGGTTAGTTAGGTTGAAGTAGTTCTAAGTTCTAGGGGACTCATGACCATAGATGTTAAGTCCCATAGTGCTCAGAGCCATTTCCAGAAAAGCGGTACGTCGACTATTTTCCACGTCCCGTTGTGTTGCTTTTCATGGCAGGTAAATCCTGGGTTTACATTTCAGCAAGATATCGCCCGCCCGCACTCGCGATAATTTCCACCGCTTGTTTTCGTGATTCCAAAACCCTATCTTGTCAGTAAGGTCGCCGGGTCTCTCCCAAATTGAGAACGTTCGGAGCATTATGAGCAGGGCTCACCCGAACATCTCAGGATTATGACGATCCAACGCGCCAATTGGACAGAATTTTACACAATATCCCTCAGGACGTCCAACAACTGTATCAATCAGTGCTAATCAGAATAACTTCTTGCATAATGACCAGAGGTGTATCAGTGCGTTCCTGACTTGCTCAATTTGTGAAGCTCTTTCTCTTGAACACATCATCCAATTTTTCTGAAATTGTAATCGTTTGTTTGTCTGTAAATCTGCATCACATTTATCGGTTTCCGACCCATTCTCATAATTCATTCGTGGTGCGTCTTTTATCCACTTTTTTTGTCTTACAGTGTGCAGTGGAGACGCAGATATTTGGGAACGGTATTTCAAATTGTGAGAGATAACCAGGGGCAGACGTGGACTCTGACCACAATTTATTGCTTGTAAATTTGTAGATTGAAAGTGAAGACATTTCAAAAAGGTAGGAAATTAAGGAAATGGAACCTGGATAAGTTTAGAGAACCAGAAGTTGCTGGGAGTTTCAAATGGAACATTAGGCAACGATTGATTGAAACAGGGGGACAAAATATAGTAGAAGACGAATGGGTCTCTTTGAGAGATGAAGTAATGAAGGCAGCAGAGGATCAAATAGGTAAAGAGCTACTAGGAAAACTTGGATATTATAAGAGATACCGAATTTCATTAATGAAAGGATAAAATATAAAATGCAGCAAATAAAGCTACCGAAAGGGAATTCAGATGTCTAAAAATGAGATTGGTAGAAAGTGTAAAACGTCTAAGTAGGAGTGGCTAGAGGACAAATGTAAGTCTCTAGAAGCATGAATCTCTAGGGAAGAAAATGGACGACTCCTATAGGAAATTTAAAGACACCTTTGGAGAAAGGACAAGCAACTCTATGAATATCAAGAACTCAGATGGAAAACCAGTATTAAACAAAGAAGGAAAATTCAAAAGATGGAAGCAGTATATAGAGGGGATATACTAGGGAAATGAACCTGAAGGCGATATTAGAGAAAGAAAAGAGATGAAGATGAGATGGGAGATACGATATTGCGAGAAGAATACGAGAGACAACTGAAAGACGTAAGTGAAAAAAATGCCTCTGGAATAGGTGACACTGCCTCAGAATTATTAAGATCATCGAGAGAGCCAGACATCACAAAACTATTCCACCTGGTGTGCAAGAGGTATGAGACAGGTGAAATATCCTCAGCTTTCAAGAATAATTTAATAATTCAAAATAAAAAAAAATCAAGTGCTGACAGATGTGAATATTACCGACCTATTGTTTAATAAGTGACGGATCATATGTACAGATACGAATTATTTACAGAATAACGAAAAAACTGATAGAAACCGAAGTCAGGGAAGATACGTTTGGATTCCAGAAATATGTAGGATTACACGAGACAATACTGCCCCTGCGACTTCTTTCAGAGGATACGTTAAGGAAAGGCAAGCCTACGCTTATAGCTTTTCAGGCATAGAGAAAGCTTGTGATAATATTGACTGAATCACAGTTTAAAATTATAAATGCAGTAGTGATAAATACAGGGAGACAAATGTTACACACAGCTTGTACAGAAACCAAATGGCAGTTATACAAATCGAAAGGCATGAAGTAATTGTGAAGAGAGAGAGAGAGAGAGAGAGAGAGAGTGAGAGAGAGGCAGCATTGTGCTGCCATTCCCGATGTTATTCAATCTGTTCATTGAGGAAGCGCTAAAGGAACCCAAAGAAAAAATTGGAGGAGGAATCAAAGTTTTGGTAAAGGAAATAAAAATTTTGAGGCTTGCTGATGATATTGAATTTCTGTCATAGACAGCAAAGAACTTGGAAGAAAGTTGAATGGAGTGGACAGCAGCTTGAAGAGAGTTTGTAAGACGAACATCAACAAAAGTAAAACAAGGGTAATGGAATGTTGCAGAATTAAATAAGGTGATGCTGATGAAATTAGATTAGGAAATGAGACACTAAAAGTAGGTGAGTATTACTATTCAAGAAACTAAATAACATTATGGCCAAAGTAGAAACTACGTATAATGCAGAATTGCAATGGCAACGATAGCGTTTCTGAAGAAGATAAATTTGTTAACATCGAATATGGACTTAAGTATTAAGAAGTATTTAATGACGGTATTTGTCTGGAGGGTAACCTTGTATGGAAGTAAGATGTGGACGATATGCAGTTCTGACAAGAATAGAACAGGAACTCTTGAAATGTGGTGCTACAGAAAATGTGGTGCTACAGAAGACTGCTGAAGATTAGATGGATAGATCGCGTATCTAATGAAGAAGTACTGAACACAACTGGGAACGAAAGAGATTTGTGTCATAATTTGGATTAAATATGGAATCTGTTGGTAGGCCATATTCTGAGACATCAAGGTATCATCAATTTAGTTATGGTGGAAAGATTCTTTTGGGAGGGCGTAAATATTGTAGAGGGAGATCAACAGTCGAATACAGTAGACACGTTCAATTGGATGTCGTTTGCAGTAGTTATTTGGAAATAACGAAGCTCGCACAGAGTAGACTAACGTGTAGAGCTGCGTCACATTAATCTTCGCACTGATGCTCACAACCAGAACATGCCCTGAAGCCTGATAATGAGCGCTAATGGCTCGAAACGTGTCGCTAATAAATTAATATCACAAGATTGATAATGTGAAACATTGTGAGTGGTTGCTATACATATATATACCCCTTGATACCTTTTGTTTATTTATTTTGCACTTTTGGTTGCTGCATGCTACTGTTCTTTTTGTCCGCAGCTCGTGGTCTTGCGGTAGCATTCTCGCTTACCGCGCACGGGGTCCCGGGTTCGATTCCCGGCGGGGTCAGGGATTTTTCCTGCCTCGAGATGACTGGGTGTTGTGTAGTCTTCATCATCATTTATCCCCATTACGGTCGGAGGAAGGCAATGGCAAACCACCTCCACTAGGACCTTGCCTAGTGCAGCGGTGCGGGTCTCCCGCATCGTCCCCTACGCTCCTTGGAGTATGGGACATCATCATCATCACTGTTCTTTTTGTAAAACTGACTGCGTATTCAACCAGCTCTTCGATAGAAAAGAGCCCAGGACAATTAGTGTGGTTGCTGTTCGGTTCGCTATTAGATCGGTATTATTCCTAGTAGCACTTACATCTCATGTGATTTAAGCAAAATATGAAATACCTGATTCTGGGTAGCCAGTCGTGTATTTGAACTCCGCTCCTCAATGTGGGTTCAGATTAAACTGAAACATGAACGTACGTAGCCTCTCATTATGGACCTTCGCCCATAACCTGTTATAGCGTATAATAAACATCTTGTAAAATATGAAACTTCCTGGCAGATTAAAACTGTGTGCACCGACCGAGACTCGAACTCGGGCTTATGTAAAGTTTGGAAGGTAGGAGACGAGACACTGGCAGAAGTAAAGCTGTGAGGGCCGGGCGTGAGTGTCCGCAGCTCGTGGTCGTGCTTCCCGCGCCCGGGTTTCCGGGTTCGCTTCCCGGCGGGGTCAGGGATTTTCTCTGCCTCGTGATGACTGGGTGTTGTGTGATGTCCTTCGGTTAGTTAGGTTTAAGTAGTTCTAAGTTCTAGGCGACTGATGACCATAGATGTTAAGTCCCATAGTGCTCAGTGCCAGAGCCGGGCGTGAGTCGTGTTTCGGTAGCTCAGTTGGCAGAGCACTTGCCCGCGAAAGGCAAAGGTCCCGAGTTCGAGTCTCGGTCGGTGCACACAGTTTTAATCTGCCAGTAAGTTTCATATCAGCGCACACTCCGCAGCAGAGTGAAAATCTCCTTCTGGATCTTGTAAAATATGTTTCTAAATACTTATCGTCGTTTAAAAGTTTTTTTAATCTGTCTGCGAGTCCACTGCTATCTGAAACGAATAAATTTATAATAATATTGTGACTACCATAACTTCTCTTCTGATGATATTACAACAGTTAATACTGAATGCTCGTGAAATTCAGACTAACTTGACAGTCTTTGATTCGAAACTGTTCTTGATGATAAATTTAGACAACATTGTTCGTGGAGCGTAGCCATCTGGTGGTGACAAATATTATTGCTATCTCGACTGTTGTTTTAACCAAAGTTCTTTATGAGATCTCGCTAAAGTAATAATTTAAAACACTGTTTTAATTTGATTTTATAAATCTTAATGCGCTTCTAATCTTACAATCAGCCTGTGAGGAAGTTTACAACAGTAATTCAGAATAACAAATCCATCAGTAGATGATACAATTATTCTTTTTGATGGCACTAATGAAGAAATTGACACATTGGCAACCAAGCTGAGCAGCATGCACAATAACATCAAATTCACTGTTGAACATGAATCCAATAACAGCACCAATTTCTTAGATTTAAAAATTTCCATCAGAAACCAGAAATATCAATTTGACATTTACAGGAAGCAAACAGCCATAGATGTGTGCATCAACAGCTCATCTTGCCATCCAGACCAACATAAGATGGCATACTTCAGGTCCATGCTTAATCGCCTGCATAAAATTCGACTGGAACCACTTGAACAACATAAAGAAACCAATATCATCAAAGCCATGTCCGCCCCCGGTAGCTGAGTGGTCAGTGCGACGGAATGTCAATCCTCAGGGCCCGGGTTCGATTCCCGGCTGGGTCGGAGATTTTCTCCGCTCAGGGACTGGGTGTTGTGTTGTCCTAATCATCATCATTTCATCACCATCGACGCGCAAGTAGCCGAAGTGGCGTCAAATAGAAAGACTTGCACCAGACGAACGGTCTACTCGCCGGGAGGCCGTCGTCACACGACCTCGATCAAAGCCATAGCTCTAAACAATGGATATAACCCAAACATAATTGATAAATTATCACAAATATCCAAAAACTGCAAACAACAAAGCTCCACACCAGACACCTATGCAGTCAACACAAAAGTCTGCAGAAAGCAGCAGAAAATATGTCTCACTTCCTTTTCTAAAATAAGTAATCTCTTCAAAAACACAAACATAAATATAAGCTTCCACACAGACCATAAACTTCAGCAGCTAACCATTCATAACATAAAGAATAACAACCCCCCATTCAAACGATCAGGTATATATAAACTCAGATGCCAAAATTGCCCTTCCTTCTATATTGGACAGACTGGGAGAAATTTTGAGATTTGATTCAAAGAACATTTAGATGCCATACATCTGAACAATCCTTCAAAATCTGCATTCGCAATGCACTCAACTCTCAGTAAACATGGAGTAAAAACATTGAAGACCACATTCAAATATTGCGTCATGTTGAGAAAGGTAGCCTCATGAATCTGCTTGAAGAGATAGAAATATATACACATAAAAGCAAATCGCCACATCATATTCTAATTGAACAGACGGAGCTAGCCAATGCAACCTTTCTACAAAACTTCACTCACCTATTATCCAGTCTAAAACATAAATAAACATTACTCCTTTTAGCATAACATGCGATCAATGATCCAAATAAAGTATTACATCATAATATGGCTGCCTGCTCAATCACACATTACTGAATCTGTAAAATTGATTTAAAAAGAAAAGTGGTGTGCCATGCTACATTAATATAATTACTACTGTCACATTATTCATGTATCTCATGTATATGTTGTCACCTGTTTATTGCATTGTATTTACACAATACCATATAAGTAACATTCATACAACTGGCCATCACATTTTCCCAATTTATTTGCAATTCATGCTCACTGAATATGGTATTCTTTGTAATATAAATACTTGTAATGCTACCTTGATTCCTTGAAGAAAAAAGTACTTTACTGCTACTATACTTGATTCAAAATTTCAGTGCACCATAGATGTTAATATAATTGTTACTGTCATATTATTCATTTTATCTCACCTCTATGTTGCTCCTTGTATCTAGCACAGTATTTACATAATACCATAAAAGTAGCATTCACACAAGCTGGTTACTACATCTGTCAACTTCATCTGTAAATTTATATGCTCATAATGTAAGGTTTATCTTTGTGTTTTAATTTTCATTATGTTATGTTATTCTTTAAAAACAGTCATACTGTGAAATCAAGGCAGTCTGTATATTGTGATGTCTCTGAGAGAGAACGTTTCTGATACTGTTGTATCTGTAAATCTGCAATCTTTTTGATAACTTCACATGTGGCAAATTCCTTTTGGTGTGTGTGTGTGGTGCTTTGCACAAGATGTTGATGTGCAAATTACGTAAGTGCATTTTGGAAAATTCGAAGAATTCAATACTCCAACTTCGCAACAAAATCGCGCGGAATTTTCGACGTAAGTACCATAACCGCTTAAGCTCACATATTTATTTACTCTGTATTTCATCGTTTGGAGGTTAGTTATTATCACATAGGGTGCTTCTAACACTGTTTTCTACCGTAGGGCAACAACACATCAAAAATACTTCGCCACTGTGGAAGAATAAAAATCGAAAACGGACGATAATGTAAAGTGTAACTTGCAGATCATGTGAACAGTCGTCTGGTGATAAACTTGCCAGTTCGAATCCGGTAACGGCGCTATTTACCTAAATAAATAGCAGTATTAATAGTGGCTGGTTGCTGTCTTCTTCTTTGTAAGCATTAACCTACACTAGTTGTAGATTTTTCCAGACCAGAGTTATGAAAACAACAGATAATCTGTAAGAAGTTGGCCATGCAGAGAAGTGAACTCTTCCTGCTCGTGAATTAGTTCTCATCCACTTCAGTGAGGGATATTCTAACGAAAGAAAACAAGGATGACGACACACGTCCATTAATACTGGCCATAACACTACGCTGAACCGAGGAATGTTCATTGAAGTCTCATTCCTGTACGGTTCAGTAACTTTCCTAACGATTATAATGACTAAAAATTACACAGATATTTCCATGTGTCTACAGTTTGGATATGAAATGTTAATCTGCTTCTGATCTCATTGTGCATTTATTAAAAATAAACTATCCGATAGGAGTCGAGGACGTTGACCTTGTCTTACCGCTTCCGTTGTGGCGGGTATCTCTGGCTCCTCCACTTCTTGAAAGAACCACAGCAGCTTGTTCCTCATGTGTGGAAGGAATAACTGATTTATCTCGTCCAGCTGTAAAGAAAATCCGCATTTAAGTATTTTAATAAGTATTATGTCACTTAGATAGTAAGTATTGGCATAAAGGAAAGATAAAAACCTACTTAATTATATGCTAAGGTATTTCGTTTTGGGAGGTGGATTGGTTGTAAATGACATGACTAGCAATGCGGGGTTCCTGTGAAAATTGTAGTTTTTGTATGTAAGTTTCATCGCAGTGTCAGAGAATTCCTGTCAACAGAATAACAACAGAATCAGCAGAAAGAGTGTTGACAAAGCAGTAACAGCAGCCATTGAAAAACTACCATTTCAAAGCTGCAGTGGCTAATAAGGCATGACGACTGTGCTGAAGAGTTGCTCTCCGTCACTTTTCTCTCTCCTGTGGATTACTGGCATTGATACATCTGTGACAGTTCTCCAAGAAGTAGAGTTTGGCGTTACTATTTCATGGCCTGCCCAACGTCTTCTTGGTGCTGCTTTGTTCATCCGTCTCAAAAAACTCCCAGAAACACTTTGCCAAGACATCTGCCAACAAATAGCTGAAGTCCTCGTCTTAATTTTTTTGTCTATAATTTTTAGCATGAAAGTATAGGTCATCTGTAACTGTACAGAATGATTTGAATAGAATTTCAGTGCCACTTGCTCTTATTTTATACACGACAGGTTTCGATCGCCGAAGGCCACTATCAAGTATGGCTATCTAAAGCGTCGTGAAGCTATTTAGGCGCAAGGCGCTCTACATTGAGCCTGAATAGATTCACGACGTTTCAGGTAGCCACCGGTCGTGTATGAAATGAAAGTGCCTAATCGAATAAACATGTTCTTGAAAGTCTCCTCGGGTTTGCTGCCGGGTCCTAAAATCAGCTCGATTCAATATTTCGGCGATCCAACTGTTCGCATCTTCAGGAGAACGCTTCTTCTGCTGATGAGTTCCGCTGTTCCCTGTCTTCCGCTGTTCCCTGTCGCCACATTGTCCATTACGACTCATTAAAAAATCGCAACTCGAAATAATTTCTCATTTTGTGTATATCATCCCGTTTACACCAGCACACAGTCACAGGTGCAGTATCGCAAACAATGTGTCTGCTTTCACGTTTGACGTATATACTTCAGCCACAAATCTGGATCTGAAGTGAACTGAGACCATTAAGCAGATCAAGCTCTTCGTATCGTATATGTGCACACAAAAGAATTTAAGGCATAAGAAACTCAATGTTAGTTTCTGCAAGTTTTCGCTCCGGAGGGGTCAAGAAACTATTTACTTATCCTCATATAAAGTCAAGGTATGGCTACATTCCTCACACACAGAAAAAAACCTGGTGTACTTTACGGGTCCGTAAATCTTTTTCGTCTTATAATTCATTTTCCACACCCTTCATAGAGGATAAATTATGGGAACCCACAAAAACTGACTGTACCACATAAAACTTTGCTTTTTTTGAAATCTTCAACATGTATTCTTAGTTATATCTCGTTAAGTTGAGATTATTAGGTTCCCCACGTGTGTTGTGTGTTGCATTTCATCGACGGCAATGCTGAAAAATATTGAGAGAACTCATTTCATTTCGTTACACATAAAAGTAGCATCAACTGTTTAAGATTAAATGATCGTTGCGGACTTTGCGAGCACTGTTTACTAGTTGCAACGTAGCAAAGTACGAGTTGTCATCTTGCATTTAGCCCCGCATCAACGGTATTCCCGAACCGGGCAAACAATTGATAGTGGCGGCCCCCAAACCCCTCCCTCCCCCTCGAGCGTTTGAGATAGAACGTCAGAAATATTTTTAAAAAATCGGTTTTTCAAAAAATGTTCATTTTGTAGCTCATATCTTTCTGAAGAGTTTGATACATAAAATATATATCTTCGAGGAAATGTAAGACATCTTACTTGATCTTAAGTGTGCCAAAGTGCAGTATCACGCATCTTCACACAGCATTCGCACGACACTGTATTTTGCGCTGTAGGATTCAAACGAGTATATTTTTCAATGGAAACATTAAACCTTTATTCAGGACAGCGAAAATTAAAATAGTCTGTTGTGTCTCTCCTGCTCCTAATCGGCCGGTTTGACATACTACCCCTCTTAAAAAGAAACTTACAGTTACTACTGGTTGGGATTACTTGTAACCGGGAGAATAAGAACTCTTCAGAAAATTTGCACTTTCTATTGCCTGTTGTCTAATAATTTTCCCTTGTGTGTGACATAAAATTAAATGCAGGAAACATAAAAGCAGTGAAGACAAGAGACAAGCAAGACAGTACACATTTCCTAAATCCTTAGGTCCTAGATATTTTTTCTTTTTTCTCTCTAATCTTGGTGCAGCCTTTTTACGGCGTGCTTTCCTTTCTGCGAAAGAATCTATTACCTCATCAGAGTTCGTCAAAATGTATTGCTACATGAAAAATCAAAATATCGTAGTCTAATACCGAAAAAACTGTTAATACGAACAGTGCCCAAGATTGCTGTGGCTTCTCGGTTTGATTACGTCTATTTTGTTACAGTCTGCTAGAGAAAACGAAATAGACCTTTCTACTAATGCAGCAGTTGTGACACACGTGAAATAAGCGAGACTGTTTTGGCACAAATATTCATTTTTATCTATCTCATTTACATAAATAACTGAACAGAATATAATTCACGAAGAACCAATATCAAATGCCTATTACGCCTACTACAAGCAGAATGTTTTATGTTAGGAAATAGTTTCACATTTCATTTATATGCTCCAATGTTTCAAGCATGAGATTGACATGTAGTAGTAGTAGCAGTAGTAGTACGAAATCTATATATAAATTTGGAATCGTCATATTATTCCATATAATTTGTGTGGTGTCCCCATTTCTTCTCCTTCCTCGTTCTAACAGACAATCTTGTCATTAATAATTCTGTAACTACTGCTGCCACTGTCAAAAAGCCGGCCGCGGTGGCCG
Source organism: Schistocerca cancellata (assembly GCF_023864275.1). Lineage (NCBI taxonomy): Eukaryota > Metazoa > Arthropoda > Insecta > Orthoptera > Acrididae > Schistocerca > Schistocerca cancellata. The sequence continues at coordinate 871,909,887 of NC_064629.1, read as the reverse complement.
TGCGGTTCTAGGCACTTCAGTCCGGAACCGCGTGACTGATACGGTCGCAGGTTCGAATCCTGCCTCGGGCATGGATGTGTGTGATGTCCTTAGGTTAGTTAGGTTTAAGTAGTTCTAAGTTCTAGGGGACTGATGACCTCAGATGTTGAGTCCCATAGTGTTTAGAGCCATTTAAACCATTTGAACCACTGTCAAAACTTATTCTCCGGTTAACTTCACTAACCCTGCCAGAACTACCGGTTCAGTTGTATTGCGTTTATTCTCCGGTTCGGCGTTATTATGTGTTCGCACAATGCATTTTCCGCGCTATTCCGAGAATAGAACTTTAGCGGCTGCTAACTGGGAATGTACAACTGGCCCTCAGTAGTATGGCATTTTGGTACAAATTTTCTGTCATAATTTCATTTCCTTGACTACACCGAGAAGATAATATGTAATTTTCTTACTTCTTATTCCGGTTAGTCGTTTATTTCCACTGCAGTAGTCTGGATTTATGGATTTCGTTAATAATTACAACAACGCTCGTCATTGGCACACCCAATCAACCACGTAAGCAAACAGAGATTGGCATTTACCCGAACAGGTTTATTTGGTTCAGCTCGTATAGCCCCCTCCCTTTTGTCTGCGGGGAAGTTTTTTGTTTCTGCCGGCTGCTGTGGCCGAGCGGTTCTAGGCGCCTCAGTCCGGAACCGCGCTGCTGCTACGGTCGCAGGTTCGAATCCTCCCTCGGGCATGGATGTGTGTGATGTCTTTAGGTTAGTTAGGTTTAAGTAGTTGTAAAGTCTAGGGGACTGATGACCTCAGATGTTAAGTCCCATACTGCCTAGAGCCATTTGAACCATTTCTTGTTTCTAAAAGCAACTGGCAGAGACGTCACGTACATAACGCACGGATTCAAAAATCAACTTATGTTTCGTTCAGAAATCAACTTAAAACATGCTCAAAAATGTCCGAAAACCAACAGGGATGTGCGTTTCAAAATCATATGAACACTCGGTAGACTAACGTGCGGTGGACGTTAGGAGCTTTGTGATACAAGGTTTTTCTTCAAGAATATCAGTTTGCCTCCCCCCCCTCCCCCCCCCCCCCATGAAACTGCCGGCCGGGGCACACACCCCGACTTTCCCCCTCAAGATGCGGCCCTGCTTGCACTGACAGCGTACCTTGCCGCGGAGCCGTGACGAGAGCAGATTTTAGTTATTACGCTAGTACCGCTGACGCTTACTACCGGGCCGAATGAGCAGTATACTTGCTTAACGCTGCGTGCTACACGGTTCACATGTCCTCAGATGTTAAGTCCCATAGTGCTCAGAGCCATTTTACCCCAAATTTCAAATCAGTAACTTCAGTACTCTCGGAGATATAAATTTGTACATATAACACATAATAGCCGTTATGAAACTTCCTGGCATATAAACACCGTGTACCAGACCCAGACACGAACGCGGGAACTTTGCTTTTCGGGGGCAAGTGCTCTACCAACTGGAAACATCCCCCAGGCTGTGGCTAAGTCACGTCTCCGCAATATCCTTTCTTCCAGGAGTGCTAGTTCTTCAAGGTTCGCAGAAAAGCTTCTATGAAGTATGGAAGGTAAGAGACGAGGTACTGGCAGAACTGAAGTTGTGAGGGTGGGTCGTGAGTCGTGCTTGGGTAGCTTAGTTGGTGCCGGCACGGTAGCTCAGCGTGTTCGGTCCGAGAACTGGCTGGCTCCTGTAATAAAAAAACTGATTGAGAGGATCAACAACAAACTTCAATGGACGTCATGTGTCGTTCTCTACGACCAAATACAAGAAACAATAACGAACAAAATGCAAAAAAAAAAGTTGGTAGAACATTTGCCCGTGAAAAGGCAAAGGTCTCGAGTTCGGACCTCGGTCCGGTACACAGTTTTAATCTGCCAGGAAGTTTCATATCACCGCACACTCCGCCGCAGAGTGTAAATCCCATTCTGGAAACAATAACCGTGCTGTCATTGTGAAACTAAGTTAGGGACTGTAATTTACTCATTATAGTATCAATTGATACTACAATCAGTTGGATAGCTTCATATAATAAGCTCAGTGTCGAATGAACTTAAAAAGCAGCAGTGCTAGAAAGACCCACGCGCGTGCAGATAAACTTTTGAACTGAAGTGATAGAAGAAAGACTTAAATCCAGTGCAGATGCTGTGACCAGTGTTAGCGGAGGGACAGGACACAGCAGGCACAGAGGACAGCGAACTACAGGAACTCCGACGAAAGCAGCGGAGAGCAGCGTCCGTAGCAGATCGGCAGTAGGAACGGTTGGCAGCCGTAGAAGGCGCTGTGGAGTCCCAGAAACTCGACCGGAGATGGCAGCCTCTGGCGGACGGACTCGCGGTAGCATCTCGTGGAGAAAAAGCTAATAGTGTTTTGCTTCGTTTGGTGTGTGAGTGTGGAAGGAAACTGGTCAACATGGAGAAAAGTGATAAGCCTATAATAAGTGAAAGGAAGGAGGATGTAAAATTTTATGATTCAGTACTTGCAGATGATAGTAGGAGAGGAAATTTTGGTTTTTATGTGTTTCAAATTAATGGCAGTGTTTATAAAAGCCGGCCGGGGTGGCCGAGCGGTTCTAGGCGCTACAGTCTTGAACCGCGCGACCGCATGGTTGCAGGTTCGAATCCTGCCTCGGGCATGGATGTACGAGTATGTGATGTCCGTAGGTTAGTTAGGTTTAGTTCTAAGTTCTAGGGGACTGATGACCTCAGATGTTAAGTCCCATAGTGCTCAGAGCCATTTTAACTTTTTTGTTTATAAAAATTAAGATATCTGACACTTATAGGTTAAGTGGTGAGCAAAACGCGGTGGAAGCTGATGTTAAATTGGCACCAGGTCTTGTGGAGAAAATAAAAAGGGAGTCAAGCTGTGAAGTTGGTGGTAAAGATATAAGTACTCCTACTCAAGAAATAAGTAGGAAACAGGCACGCAGTCCTAATGTTAAATTAGTACCATTTACGTTCACTGGTTCGAAAATAGAGCCAGAATTGGAGGCTGGCGAGCAGAAAGGTAGTATTGCAACCATGTTCCAAAACATTATGAAACCGGCGGGGGGTGTCAGAAGTAAAATAAATAAATTTGGGTCTTGTGTAGATAGTAAAATAAGTAGATTAGTTTCAGAAATTAATCAGAGGTTCATAAAACAATCAGAAGAGTTTGATAATATATTGAAAAACTTTAAATAGGGAATTCTGGGGGAAGTGGATCACAGAACTTCAGGCTTAAGTGACTGTAAAAAGTGAGATATTACAGCTTAATGAAAGCGTGAAAGGACAAATTTGCTGCGCGAAACAATAATGTAAGGACTATATTGTAACAGCAAAAGGTAAACTAACTACCCATATAAAGCAAGTAAACAGCTAGGTGAACAGTTAAGAGCAGACTTGAATAAACAGTACAATGAGGATCATAAAATTATGGTTGATATAATTGAGGAGGAAAGTGACAAATGTAAATTGTTTGGTGACATGTGTGTGCAAGGATAACTGAGTTAGAAACTAACTTGTCAGAATTTAGTACAGCAGTGAATGGCAGACTACAAGAGTATGGTATTAGACTAACAAATGTAGAACAGAGAATTGCTAACAGCAGTTGTCATGTAATAATACATAGTGTTGCAGAATCATCTGAAATTGCCTATGTTTAAACATATACAGTGTTTGAGATTTGATCGCAATAAGAGTTTACATCCCAAAAAGTTCTGGAGTGATTCTGTGGATGTGTTGTCTAGCTCATGGAATGACAAACAGAAAATACGCTTTGTGATATCTAATCTTATGGGAGAAGTTCGTGTTTGGGGAAAATTAGCTTTAGACAAATATGCCAGCATGGGGATATTCAAACAGGCTTTGTTTGAGGAATACTGTGGTAAAAGAAAACAGATGGAACTATTAAACAGGTTTTTGTCAGGTGAAAAAATTAACCCAAAGAAAGAACGGTATTAAGAGATTTGTGCAGAAGTGGGTACTATTTTGTCTTAATTGTCTACCACGTTAGAAAGGGAACAAATTATAATGGGGTTAGAAAACAAGTTGCCTTTTTACTGCAGAAATAAGATAATTAATGCACCCACGGAGGACATTAACAGGTTCAATGGTTATTTGGAAAGGTAACAGAATTTTTTGAAGGGAGAGGACAATAATAATAGAGATTATACGGCTCCTACTAGGCAAAATGAAGTACAAGTCAACAGAGTAGGTGTGCAGAAATATAAATATCACAGAGGAAGGTCCAGAGGACGAGGGGGTTTTACTGGATATAGAAATTACGACAGGAACAGGAATGACATTTATCAAAACCAGCAATCAGCTGAGAGGGCAAAACACCATTCCAGACAACCGAATGAACGGAAAGTTACGGAAAATGGCGAGTAGGCGATGAGGAAAACTAATAGCAGTCTGTAATGGTGCTAGCATTTGCAGACTGCCAAAACGTAACTTAAATCCGCTAGCAAATCCCTTTGTAACCCAGCAGCCAACACAGCAACATGTCAGTGGCAGAGGTACTATAAACATACCGGTGGAAACGACTTGTTACTAGTAGACGGATTAATTAATGGTTCAAAAATATGGCTCTGAGCACAATGGGACTTAACATCTGAGGTCATCAGTCCCCTAGAATTTAGAACTACTTAAACGTAACTAACCTAAGGACATCACACACATCCGTGCCCGAGGCAGGATTCGAACCTGCGACCGTAGCAGCAGCGTTGTTGAGAAATCATCAGGACGACCGATAAGAGGGATGGCAGTCTTTGGCGAAAAAGTTTCTTGCTTACTTGATTGTGGTTCAGATGTATGTGCTTTGTAGATGTTATTCCCAATCGGAAAGAAATAATTATTATGTCTATTTCCAGAATAAACATTGCAGTAGCCCGAGTTGTTGGCAGTATTATTTCCTTTTCGTTTTCGTGTTGTCAACCTACCTCTTCTACATTCAGAACTTTTGCTATCACCTGTTCTTTCTTCACTATCTTGTCTGTATGGTGTACATAGTGTTTTGTAGGAGATAAAGAGTTATTGACAAACTATTTTTGAACAAATTTCAGTACTATTGAGGACAATACTCAATAGTGGATGAGGAATGAGCGAGGAGAATATGTCAAAGTTTTGAAGAATAAGGTAATGTAAAATGTGTGATTAAATGTGCTTCTACCTATTTCAGACTGGAGGGAGTACTGTTATGATTGTCAGTGTACAAAGACCAGAAATTTCGTACAGAGATGAAGGTAAACATGTTGGGTATTTTATGACAACTGCAAACTGAGGCAGTTATTGTAAATGTTTTCAGTAATTTTTCATTCGTCGTGTACTTGTCTACATTATGTAAAGCTTATGAAACAGTAGGTGTTAGCCTTAATATGTAACGATTTTCTGAAGTTGAGAAATGTATCTATTAGTATTTGACAGTAAAGTTGGAATGATTTATGATCAGAAGCAAAGAACTTGTATGGTAAAGAGAGATGCTTGAGTGAATTTGAGTCTAAAGTGCCTTATAATGATTGCTGTTTAGGAATATGAGTTGAGTAAAGACAGCGATAGTTAGAGAACCATTTACTATTGATTAGTAAAGGTTAATTCACATTTTACTGAAAATTTTTTTCTGAAGAAGTGTTTATTCTGAATGATGCTTTAATGGAGTAATGTTATTAGTGGATGTGTAAAGTCAATGAATCCAGAAAACTGTGTTTACAAAATGTACCAATTATGAGAAAAAACAAATACTGTACTTATTTGAAAGAAACATGTATAACATTCCAGGATGAGATTTTCACTCTGCAGTGGTGTGTGCGCTGATATGAAACTTCCTGGCAGATTAAAACTGTATGCCGGACCGAGACTTGAACTCGGGACCTTTGCCTTTCGCGGGCAAGTGCTCTACCAACTGAGCTACCCAAGCACGACTCACGGCCCGTCCTCACAGCTTTACTTCTGCCAGTACCTCGTCTCCTACCTTCCAAACTAGGTAGGAGACGAGGTACTGGCAGAAGTAAAGCTGTGAGGACGGTGCGTGAGTCGTGCTTGGGTAGCTCAGTTGGTAGAGCACTTGCCCGCGAATGGTAAGGTAAACAGATCAAATAGCAACTCTGAAATATAGTACTGTCACTTCAAAATGCCCTAAGCCCCGTACAATCATCACACAAAAACACGTAAACGCTCAACAGAAATACTGAACTAAAACAACTCATCAGTTTCTTTTGCTTTTCAATGAAATTATAGTAACAGTTAACATTAATTCATAGTCTTCAAGCAAAGAATTTAGCGGAGGGTACCCTTTTCTTTTTATTAAGAAAAAAAGAAAAAAACACTGTCACTTAGATCCGAACGCAAAATAGTATTTAGTGAAAATACTGCTTCGTTTCTGAAATTCAGTGCACTGACGATTCCGAAACTGGACACTCTGCAAAACTACTTCACACTCAACAATGGATCACTGTAATTGGAACACTGAAAATTTTCCAAAGTCTCGCTCTTGCGTGTACTGTCTCGGAAACTCGACGGACAAAGGCCAAAACCTACAGATGGATTATCACACCAAATTTTCTGAAAATGCGGTTTAAAATTCCGTGAACGATATTTTTAATCTTATATTTTTGTCATTTTACTGTCTAATAGCCACAGTAAACGCATTGCTTCACACTGTATGGTTTATTTCAGTCAATGCTCACAGATTTGTTTAAGTGCACTGGACTACGCTGCTTTATCATTATCAAATGCCCATATACACTGAAGCACCAAAGAAATTAGTGTAGGCATCCATAATCAAATACAGAGATATGTAAACAGGCAGCATATGGCGCTGCGGTCGGCAACGCTTACACTCTGTGATCAAAAGTATCCGGACACCCCCAAAGGGACTGATGACCTTAGCTGTTTAGTCCCCCTTAAACATCCCAACAGCCACCACCATATCCCCAAAACCAAACGTTTTTCATATTAGGTGTATTGTGCTGCCACCTACTGCCAGGTACTTCATTTCAGCGACCTCAGTAGTCGTTAGACATCGTGAGAGAGCAGAATGGGGCGATCCGCGGAACTCACGGACTTCGAACGTGGTCAAGTGATTGGGTGTCATTTGTGTCATACCTCAGTACACGAGATTTCCACTCTCCTAAACATCCCTAGATCCACTGTTTCCGATGGGATAGTGAAGTGGAAACGTGAAGGGACATTTAGAGCACAAAAAATGTACAGACCGACCTCGTCTGTTGACTCACAGAGACCGCCGGGAGTTGAGGAGGAGGAGGAGCAGATTAGTGTTTAACGTCCCGTCGACAACGAGGTCATTAGAGACGGAGCGCAAACTCGGGTGAGGGAAAGATGAGGAAGGAAATCGGCCGTGCCCTTTCAAAGGAACCATCCCGGCATTTGCCTAAAGCGATTTAGGGAAATCACGGAAAACCTAAATCATGATGGCCGGAGACGGGATTGAACCGTCGTCCTCCCGAATGCGAGTCCAGTGTGCTAACCACTGCGCCACCTCGCTCGGTCCGCTGACAGTTGAAGAGGTTCGTAATGTGTAATAGGCAGGCATCTATCCAGACCATCACATAGTAATTCCAAACTGCATCAGGATTCACTGCAAATACTATGACAGTTAGGGGAGGTGAGAAAACTTGGATTTCATGATCGAGCGGCTCCTCGTAGGCCACACATCACGCCGGTAAATGTCAAACGATGACCCGCTTGGTGTAAGGAGCGTAAACATTGGACGATTGAACAGTGGAAAAACGTTGTGTGGAGTGACGAATTACGGTACACAATGTGGGGATTTGATGGTAGAGTGTGGCTGTGACGAATGCCGGGTAAACGTCATCTGCCATCGTATGTAGTGCCAACTGTAAAATTCGGAGGCATTGGTGTTATGGTGTGGTCGTGTTTTTCATGGAGGGTGCTTGCACCCCTTGTTGTTTTGCGTGGCACTATCACAGCACAGGCCTACAATGGTGTTTTAAGCTGCCTCTTGCTTACCACTGTTGAAGAGCAATTCGGGGATGGCGATTGCATCTTTCAACACTGTCAAGTATCTGTTCATAGTGCACGGACTGTGGCGGTGTGGTTACACGACAGTAAAATCCCTGTAATGGACTGGCCTGCACAGCTTCCTGACCTGAATCCTATAGAACACCTTTGGGATGTTTTGGAACGCCGACTTCGTTCCAGGCCTCACCGATCGACATCGATACCTCTCCTCAGTGCAGCATTCCGTGAAGTATGGGCTGCCATTCGCTACGAAACCTTCCAGCACCTGATTGAACGTATGTCTACGAGAGTGGAAGCTGTCGTGAAGGCTAAGGGTGGGCCAACACCATACTGAATTCCAGCATTATCGATGGAGGGCGCCACGAACGTGTAACTCATTTTGAGCCAGGTGTTCGGATACTTTTGATCACACAGTGTATACAAGAGAAGTTCAAAAAGGTTCAAATGGCTCTGAGCACTATGGGACTTAACTTCTCAAGTCATCAGTCCCCTAGAACTTAGAACTACTTAAACGTAACTAACCTAAGAACATCACACACATCCATGCCCGAGGCAGGATTCGAACCTGCGACCGTAGCGGTCGCGCGGTTCCAGACTGTAGTGCCTAGAACAAGACAAGTGCCTGAGGCAGTTGTTAGATCGGTTACTGCTGCTACAATGGCAGGTTGTCAAGATTTAAGTGAGTTTGAACGTGGTGTTAAATTCGGCGCACAAGCGATGGGACACAGCATCTCTGAGGTAGCGATGAAGTGGGGATATTACCGCACGAGTATTTCACCAGTGTACCGTGAATATCAAATCTCTGACATCGCTTCGGCTGGAAAAATATCGCGCAGGAACGGGACCAACGACTACTGAAGAGAATCGTTCAACGTGACAGAAGTGCAACCCTTCCGCAAATTGCTGCAGATCTCAGTGCTGGGCCATCTGCAAGTGTCAGCGTGCGAACCATTCGATATGGGCTTTCGGAGCTGAAGGCCCACGACTGCACGACACAATGCTTTACGCCTCGCCTGGTCCCGTCCACATCGACATTGCACTGTTGATGATTAGAAACATGTTGCCTAGTCGGTCGAGTATCGTTTCAAATTGCATCGAGCGGATGGACGTGTACGGGCATGGAGACAACCTCATGAATCCATGGAACCTACATGTCAGCAGGAGACTGTTCAAGCTGATGGACGTTCTGTAACGGTGTGGGGTGTGTGCAGCTGGAGTGACATGGGACACCTCATACGTCTAGATACGACTTTGGCGGGTGACACGTATTAAGCATCTTGTCCGATCATCTGCTTCCATTCAAGTTCATTGTGCATTCCGATAGACTTCGGCAATTCCAACAAGACAATGCAACACCTCACACGTCCCGAATTGCTACAGGAACACTCTCCTGAGTTTCAACACTTCTGCTGACCACCAAACTGCCCAGAAATGAACATTATTGAGCATATCTGGGATGCCTTGTAAACTCCATCGAACTCTTACAGACTTGTGGACACCTCTGCAACATTCAAGGTGTCAGTTCCCTCTAGCACTACTTCAGATTTTAGTCGAGTCCATGTCAGGTCGTGTTGCGGCACTTTTGCGTGCTCGCTGGGGCCATACACGATATTAGGCAGGTGTATCAGTTTCTTTGGCTCTTCAGTGTATGTTGCTTGGCCGCCGCCTGCATCAAAGCATGCTAAACTCATCATTTCTTTGAGGCTCGTACTTACGGCCAAACAATATTTATGGGGTATCTACACTTCTGGAAATGGAAAAAAGAACACATTGACACCGGTGTGTCAGACCCACCATACTTGCTCCGGACACTGCGAGAGGGCTGTACAAGCAATGATCACACGCACGGCACAGCGGACACACCAGGAACCGCGGTGTTGGCCGTCGAATGGCGCTAGCTGCGCAGCATTTGTGCACCGCCGCCGTCAGTGTCAGCCAGTTTGCCGTGGCATACGGAGCTCCATCGCAGTCTTTAACACTGGTAGCATGCTGCGACAGCGTGGACGTGAACCGTATGTGCAGTTGACGGACTTTGAGCGAGGGCGTATAGTGGGCATGCGGGTGGCCGGGTGGACGTACCGCCGAATTGCTCAACACGTGGGGCGTGAGGTCTCCACAGTACATCGATGTTGTCGCCAGTGGTCGGCGGAAGGTGCACGTGCCCGTCGACCTGGGACCGGACCGCAGCGACGCACGGATGCACGCCAAGACCGTAGGATTCTACGCAGTGCCGTAGGGGACCGCACCGCCACTTCCCAGCAAATTAGGGACACTGTTGCTCCTGGGGTATCGGCGAGGACCATTCGCAACCGTCTCCATGAAGCTATGAAGCTGGGCTACGGTCCCGCACACCGTTAGGCCATCTTCCGCTCACGCCCCAACATCGTGCAGCCCGCCTCCAGTGGTGTCGCGGCAGGCGTGAATGGAGGGACGAATGGAGACGTGTCGTCTTCAGCGATGAGAGTCGCTTCTGCCTTGGTGCCAATGATGGTCGTATGCGTGTTTGGCGCCGTGCAGGTGAGCGCCACAATCAGGACTGCATACGACCGAGGCACACAGGGCCAACACCCGGGATCATGGTGTGGGGAGCGATCTCCTACACTGGCCGTACACCACTGGTGATCGTCGAGGGGACACTGAATAGTGCTCGGTACATCCAAACCGTCATCGAACCCATCGTTCTACCATTCCTAGACCGGCAAGGGAACTTGCTGTTCCAACAGGACAATGCACGTACGCATGTATCCCGTGCCACCCAACGTGCTCTAGAAGGTGTAAGTCAACTACCCTGGCCAGCAAGATCTCCGGATCTGTCCCCCATTGAGCATGTTTGGGACTGGATGAAGCGTCGTCTCACGCGGTCTGCACGTCCAGCACGAACGCTGGTCCAACTGAGGCGCCAGGTGGAAATGGCATGGCAAGCCGTTCCACAGGACTACATCCAGCATCTCTACGATCGTCTCCATGGGAGCAGCCTGCATTGCTGCGAAAGGTGGATATACACTGTACTAGTGCCGACATTGTGCATGCTCTGTTGCCTGTGTCTATGTGCCTGTGGTTCTGTCAGTGTGATCATGTGATGTATCTGACCCCAGGAATGTGTCAATAAAGTTTCCCCTTCCTGGGACAATGAATTCACGGTGTTCTTATTTCAATTTCCAGGAGTGTATAATGACTAGAAGCTGTTCCAGCCCGAATGGCCGCCCGCGGGCAGTCGGATGCCCACGGGCTGTGGTGAGCGGGGGTTGACAGAGAGATGACATACAGGCAGTCAGGCAGCTGCAGCATAGCGTACGTGACCTTACTGTCTTGGCCTCGTGGCAGTGATCACGGATGGCCTAGTGATTCACGCACGTGCAGAACGCGTACAGTAGTGCTACATGATGGGTAGCCCGTGCTAGTTGCGCGTGCCCGCGAGTCAGCTGCCGGGCTCTCCATCGTCCATGACCCACGATGCAGTGTTGGAACAGCCTAGTCGAAACCATTACAGTAACTAATCAATTTTGTGAGCAGAAATAAAGTCTGTAGTGAGAAGAAATGTGCTCACTGGTGCTCTCAACCAGTAACATGGAAATTACGAACAGGTTAACAACATAATTCAGGGAATTTCTTACAGCATTTTGAGATCTTTTAATATGATACGCACAGATAGATTTCACGCTTTTTAAAGGGGGTCGTTGCAGCTTTCACCGATCAGTAGCTGTTATATTAAATGAGATCGAAGGTAGTTTCACAGAGCCACTTAGTTCACGAGTACCAATATTGCGCAATACTAAAACACACTAAGGGGGAAAAACTTTGGAAGAATAGTTAAAGCCTTTCAAAACTACGAAAGGATTAAAACAGGGATGCTTCGTATCTCCTACATTGTTTACAATGTACATCCACAAAGCCCTAGACCTACAGAGTACGGTCGCAGGTTCGAGTCCTGCCTCAGGCAAGGATGTGTGTGATGTCCTTAGGTTAGTTAGGTTTAAGTAGTTCTAGGGGACTGATGACCTCAGAAGTTAAGTCCCATAGCGCTCAGAGCCATTTGAACCTATAGAGTAGAAAATCTGCCGGAACGGGCATTCAGACAACAAAGAATTAATATTTGTACACCTTCTTGTTATGAGATGACTAGGTAGTGGTGGTCAGTGAAGAAGATGATATCTGCTTTGTGATTAGCAAATTATTAGAGAAATATGATAAGTGGGTACTGAAAGCAAATTTTCAAAAGACTCAATACCTGTGCAGTGAAGAAAATGTATGGAACATAATAGTACAGCGCCAGCACGTCAAGGCATGTAAAAATTGAAATATTACGGTAGCGTACTATCGGAAGACGGAAAAAGTAATTGGGAAACACAGAAATGAGTAGTCCATGGGAAGCAGCACTGTTATTGACTCCTAAAATAAGTTGGAAAGTAAAGAAGAAGCTCTATAGATGTATTGTAAATCCTATAATGACCTTTGGATGCAAGTTCTGGGATCTTACTGGAAAAAGAAAAAACAAATTGAGAGTTGTAGAAATGGACTATCTCAGAAGATCGTGTGGAATATTTCGGCAAAGCCACGTAAGAAATACAATGATTAGTGAAATGACCCAGAGTCATGACAGCAATACAGACAGAATGGAAGAACGGCAGCTCGTCTGTTACGGACAGACAGTACAAATGACAGATGACAGGTGGCCAAAGATCTTAATGTACTATCCTCAGGGAAGATGGAGTAGACGAAGTTCAAAGGTTGCCTGATTAGAGGGGGTAAAGGAGACCATGAGAAAAATCAAATTAGAAGAAGACGAGGAAATATAGGAAAATACAAACTGCTGGTGACGGGTATGTGGGATGCGGCGACATCTGCAGGAACCCCACGAGAGAGAGAGAGAGAGATACGTTACAATGTTCCAGAAAATTCTGTTACTATTTGCTTTCCAAATTTGTGTAAAATGAAGTGCTGTAGAATACGCGTTATGACATGGAGAAAAGTATTTCTTCACATATGTCCATATAGGACATTTCCTTCCTCTGTGGGTGAAAGATGTGTCTTGAACGTTTGGTAGTAGATTTTTGTTACATCCTGTTAGAGTAGAAGACATCAAGTGAGTGAGGAAAGCCCTCTTATCATTTTCAGGTTTCTAAGTCAATATAAGGACTGTATGCTGTGCGAAAGCTTAAGAACCACACAACAGAATGTTTATTCTGGACAACACCGAGAGCGTAATAGAGAAAAAAGAAACTATACCGTATTCGTAAGCAAGTAATGAGATTCTAGGTGCTGCATTGCAGTAAATTTCTGAAGACAGCAACACATCTACCATTCCGGTATCACTCGTCGATAGCGCCGCCTACATTCCAGCTTCCCTGCCGTAAGGGTATCTACTCCTCTTCAAACGTTAGGGAGCCGTGGGTTAAAGCAAAGAATGACGTCGTTTCGTCTGGATACATGGCCGTTAGCATGAAATCAAACGTGATCCGTGGATGGGTAACGCAGATTCCATGGTGGCCTTGGCTTAGGTAGAAAAATGGATGGTTCAGTTTTGTAATGGCCTTATCCAGAGCAGTAAATGTTAATTAGGAGCAGGTACGAGTGTAAGTTGGTACTTACCATGTTTCCATCGAAGACGTAGTCCATGAGTTCGGTGCGCGGTAGGCCGGTGCCGTCGATGAGGAGCTGGAAGGTGAACTCGAGCCGCGGGTCCATCTCCCCGCGGCGAGCCTTCCGCTCGCACTCCTCGCGCCGCCTCTGCAACACCCAAGCACAGATTATTGGTCATATACATATTATTTCATTGTTAAACTGAGTTCATGGAAAATATTAATAACCCTTTAAAAAGCACTCTGGTTGCTTTAGAGCGCTGCAGTTGGTGAAGAAATACTACCAGCTGGACATGTGATCCCCGACAGTTCAGGCGAATCTTGACAGTGAAGCAGTGTGTATGTGGCAACTGATTGTATGGAATGAGCTCAGTAACATGAGTCGACGCAAAGACGTTATACATTACTGGCCATTAAAATTGCTACACCAAAAAGAAATGCAGATGATAAATGGGTATTTATTGGACAAATACAGTATATTATACTAGAACTGACATGTGATTACATTTTCATGCAATTTGGGTGCATAGATCCTGAGAAATCAGTACCCAGAACAACCACCTCTGGCCGTAATAACGGCCTTGATACGCCTGGGCATTGAGTCAAACAGACCTTGGATGGCGTGTACAGGTACAGCTGCCCATGCAGCTTCAACACGATACCACAGTTCATCAAGAGTAGGGACTGGCGTATTGTGACGAACCAGTTGCTCGGACATCATTGACCAGACGTTTTCAATTGGCGAGAGATCTGAAGAATGTGCTGGCCAGGGCAGCAGTCGAACATTTTCTGTATCCAGAAAGGCCCGTACAGGACCTGCAACATGCAGTCGTGCATTATCCTGCTGAAATATAGAGTTTTGCAGTGATCGAATGAAGGGTAGAGCCACGAGTCGTAACTCATCTGAAATGTAACGTCCACTGTTCAAAGTGCCGTCAATGCGAACAAGAGGTGACCGTGACGAGTAACCAATGGCACCCCATACCATCACGCCGGGTGACACGCCAGTATGGCGATGACGAATACATGCTTCCAATGTGCGTTCACCGCGATGTCACCCAACACGGATGCGACCATCATGATGCGGTAAACAGAACCTGGATTCATCCGAAAAAATGACGTTTTGCCATTCGTGCACCCAGGTTCGTCGTTGAGTACACCATCGCAGGCGCTCCTGTCTGTGATGCAGCGTCAAGGGTAACCGCCGAACTGTTCGTGCAGATGGTTGTTGTCTTGTAAACGTCCCAATCTGTTGACTCAGGGATCGAGACGTGGCTCCACGATCCGCTACAGCCATGCGGATAAGATGCCTATCATCTCGACTGCTAGCAATACGAGGCCGTTGGGATCGAGCACGGCGTTCCGTATTACCCTCCTGAACCCACCGATTCCATATTCTGCTAACAGACATTGGATCTCGACCAATGCGAGCAGCAATGTCGCGATACGATACACCGCAATCGCGATAGGCTACAATCTGACCTTTATCAAAGTTGGAAACGTGATGGTACGTATTTCTCTTCCTTACACAAGGCATCACAACAACGTTTCACCAGGCAACGCCGGTCAACTACTGTTTGTGTATGAGAAATTGGTTGGAAACTTTGCTCATGTCAGCACGTTGTAGGTGTCGTCACCGGCCCCAACCGTAGTGTGAATGCTCTGAAAAGCTAATCATTTGCATATCACAGCATCTTATTCCTGTCTGTTAAATTTCGCGTCTGTAGTACGTCATCTTCTCGGTGTAGCAATTTTAATGGCCAGTACTGGAGAACAGCTCCAATGAGCTTTAGCATTTGCACGTACGTATTGCCACACCGCTGTTGTCAATTAATGCAGATCCATTTCAAACTATTTCCGTGAGAACCTGACGAAGGGAACTTCATGCAGTGGACATTTTGCCTCGGTAAACACCCAAAAGGCTCTCACAACGTCACATGAAGTTATACGTCTTTAACTAGCCGAGCAATACCGTAACTTGAAGTAGCTGAGCGGAGTCTTGCAGTGAGGCGTGTGAGTCCCGATTTTACCTCTTTTCCACTGAGGTGACAAGAGTCATGGGATTCCTCCTAAAATGAGTCTGACTTTCTTTTTCTCGGCATAGTGCAGCAACTAGGCTTGGCATCGACTCAAGTGGTTGAAAGTCCCGTGGAGAAATATTGAGCCATGCTGTCTCTATAATTGTCCATAATTGCGAAAGTGTTGCCGGTGCAGGATTTTCTGCACGAACTGTCCTCTCGATTACGTCACATAAGTGTTCGATGGGATTCATGTCGAGCAATATGAGTGGCCAAAGTATTTGCTCGAACTGTCCAAAATGTTCTTCAAACCAGTCGCGAACATTTGTGGCCCAGTCTCATGGCGCACTGTCATCCATAAAAATTGCATCTTTGTTTGCCTGAAAATGGTCTCCAAGTAGCCTAACATAACCATTTCCAGTCAACGATCGGTTCAGTTGGACCAGAGGACCAATTCCATTCCATGTAAACACAGCACACTTCATTATGGAGCCACCACTAAGTTGCGCAGTGCCTTGTTAACAACTTGGGTCCACGGCATTGCGGGGTGTGCGCCACACTCGATCCGTACCATCAGCTCTTACCAACTGAAATCAGGACTCGACAGCATAGGTCATGGTTTTCCACTCGTCTAGGTTCCAACCGACATGATCATGAGCCTAGACGAGGCTTTGTCGGGGTGTTAGCAAACGCACTTTTTTTTATTTTTTTCTTCTTCTTCTTCTTCTGCTTTTACGGCCTCATTGGACCACTTCAGTCAATCATTTCTGGTCCTCTTCTTTGGTATTTTCCCCTTCCGAGTGGCCCAGTATCTCTTCATTCGTTCCGATGTTTTTCGTCGTTCCTCATCTGTAAATACCCTTTTCATTGTACGTCGTTTGTCAATTTTTGGTTTAAATCTTATTTCTGTGTCCCTCAACTTCTTTAAATTTGGCGTTTTGTTCTGCAAATCATCCAGAGTTATTTCCAGTTCTTCCATATCCTCTCTTATTTCCTTAAGCCATCCTCCTTGTTGTTTCAAATTCCAGTGTTTGTCAATAATTTTCCTTGATGATCTGGTTTCTGGTGTCCTCAGAATGTGACCACAAAAAGAGATCCTTTTCTTTCGTATAGTATCGGTGATGGGCTCCAGTTCTCTGTATACCACTTCATTTGGAACTATCCGCCATTGCCCAGCTTTTTGATATTTCTTATTTATGCATGTTCTAGCAATTCTTCTCTCTACTTTTAAAATTTTGTCAATTCTGTTTTTCTGGGTGACTTTAAAAAGAGTTTCACTTGCGTATGTAACCTCTGGTTGAACCACCGTCTTGTAATGTTTTAATTTTGTTTTAATTGATAGACATTTTTTATTGTACGTAGACGATGTTAGTTTTTGAGCTTTTATCATTTTATTAGTTCTTGCTCGCCATGCAGGTTTCTCGTCCAATTCATGTGTTATAATTTCACCCAGGTATTTAAATTGTTTCACTATTTTAATTTCCCTACTGTTCACTGTGATGTGATCTATTACAAGTGGATCTGTTACCATTATTTCAGTCTTTTCAAATGATATCTGGAGTCCTAATTTTTGTGCTATATTTTGTAAGCTTGTTATTTGTTTCGTGGCTTCCTGAATATTATTAGCTAGTAATGCTAGGTCATCAGCAAATCCCAAGCAATTTAGGTTTATTTTATCTTTCTTAGTTCCAATTTTAATATTCATAGGATTTTCCTTGTACCATTCTCTCATTACATATTCAAGAGCACAATTGAATAGCAATGGTGATAAACAATCTCCCTGTCTCAACCCTGTTTTAATCGTAAATGGTTCAGATAGTTCTCCTCTAAATTTTACTTTGGATTTGGTGTTTGTTAAGGTTAACTGTATCATTTTTATTAATTTAGGATGAAGTCCAAAATTCCTTAATATTTTCATCATTGAAGATCTATGGATGCAATCATACGCCTTTTTGAAATCTACAAAGGTTATGACTAGTTGTTTTTGCCTTCTTTTGTAGATATCCATAACTAACTTCAAGGTGATTATCTGTTCTGGGCAGCTTCTCCAGGATCTAAATCCTCCTTGATATTCTCCCAGTTCCAGTTCGTTATCTTTCAGGTGACTGCCCACCGTATCCGAGTGCAGTCTTCCTTGGTTATTGCCAAGCGGTGGATTTTTCCTTGAAAGATTTCCTTCCATGTTTGACTTTCAAAGGTAGTCAACCTTGTATGGAGCAAGCTCCGAGTTACAACTACGGTTGTTAGCCGTAGAGGTTGTTTAGTGTTTGGTCCGCGAGAGCTATTTTATTTCGCTCAAGTCCGCCGGTGAACCGGTGAGGACCCCCCTATCCGCCACCTGGGACGCGCCACGTCGGAGTATCACCTCTCCGCCTGCTACGACACCGTAGTTTATTTATTTTTTTTAGTTCGCTGCATCTGCTCGAGGCGGACGTCGTAAGACATCCATATAAGTTCGTAGTTGATCTGTTAACTCAGTTTTTTTATTACAGAGGGCACATTACCCTCTGACCGCGAACACGCTGAGCTACCGTGCCGGCGTCACGTCGGTCGTCCGCTTCCGTAACCCGTTAGCGCCAAATTTAGCCGCACTGTCCTAACGGATACGTTCGTCGTACGTCTCACATTGATTTCTGCGGTTATTTCATGTAATGCTGTTTGTCTGTGAGCACTGGAACCGCTACGCAAACGCCACTGCTCTCAGTCGTTAAATAAAGACAGTTGGGCACTGCGTTGTCCGTGGTGAGAGGTAATGCCTGAAATTTGGTATTTTCGGGACACACTTACGAGGGCAGTTCAATAAGTAATGCAACACATTTTTTTTTCTGAAACAGGGGTTGTTTTATTCAGCATTGAAATATACCAGGTTATTCCCCAATCTTTTAGCTACACAACACTATTTTTCAACGTAATCTCCATTCAATGCTACGGCCTTACCCCACCTTGAAATGAGGGCCTGTATGCCTGCACGGTACCATTCCACTGGTCGATGTCGGAGCCAACGTCGTACTGCATCAATAACTTCTTCATCATCCGCGTAGTGCCTCCCACGGATTGCGTCCTTCATTGGGCCAAACATATGGAAATCCGACGGTGCGAGATCGGGGCTGTAGGGTGCATGAGGAAGAACAGTCCACTGAAGTTTTGTGAGCTCCTCTCGGGTGCGAACACTTGTGTGAGGTCTTGCGTTGTCATGAAGAAGGAGAAGTTCGTTCAGATTTTTGTGCCTACGAACACGCTGAAGTCGTTTCTTCAATTTCTGAAGAGTAGCACAATACACTTCAGAGTTGATCGTTTGACCGTGGGGAAGGACATGGAACAGAATAACCCCTTCAGCGTCCCAGAAGACTGTAACCGTGACTTTACCGGCTGAGGGTATGGCTTTAAACTTTTTCTTGGTAGGGGAGTGGGTGTGGCGCCACTCCATTGATTGCCGTTTTGTTTCAGGTTCGAAGTGATGAACCCATGTTTCATCGCCTGTAACAATCTTTGACAAGAAGTTGTCACCCTCAGCCACATGACGAGCAAGCAATTCCGCACAGTGGTTCTCCTTTGCTCTTTATGGTGTTCGGTTAGACAACGAGGGACCCAGCTGGAACAAACCTTTGATTATCCCAACTGGTGAACAATTGTGACAGCACTACCAACAGAGATGTCAAGTTGAGCACTGAGTTGTTTGATGGTGATCCGTCGATCATCTCGAACGAGTGTGTTCGCACGCTCCGCCATTGCAGGAGACGCAGCTGTGCACGGCCGGCCCGCACGCGGGCGATGATGACACACGCTTTGCCCAACGACTCACCGTGCTTTTGTCCACTGCCAGATCACCGTAGACATTCTGCAAGCGCCTATGAATATCTGAGATGCCCTGGTTTTCCGCCAAAAGAAACTCGATCACTGCCCGTTGTTTCCAACGCACATCCGTTACAGACGCCATTTTAACAGCTCCGTACAGCGCTGTCACCTGTCGGAAGTCAATGAAACTATACGAGACGAAGCGGGAATGTTTGAAAATATTCCACAAGGAATTTCCGGTTTTTTCAACCAAAATTGGCCGAGAAAAAAAATGTGTTGCATTACTTATTGAACTGCCCTCGTAATACTGTGGATCTCGGAATATTGAATTCTCTAACGGTTTTTGAAATGGAATATCCCATAAATCTAGCTCCAGCTACCAATCCCCGTTCGAAGTCTGTTAATTCCCGTCGTACGGTCATAATCACGCCGGAAACCTTTTCACGTGAATCACCTGAGTACAAATGACAGCTCCGCCAATGCAGCGCCCTTTTATAACTTATTTACCCGATACTACTGCCATCTGTATATGCGCATATCGCTACGCTACAAGTTTTGTCACCTTAGTGTAACGGGAAATGTCTGGGACTATTGCAACAGTCGGTTCAACGCAGCTCTTAACATCCAGGCAGTTGATAATGGTTCTACTGGATCTAATAATCAGTGAGTGGATTCAACTGAATATGGCGCATCTGAAGAAACTTGTTGACTCGGGGAATTGAGTCTTAACAAGTCTAGAGGCTATGATACATGGTACTGACATAAGGTTTCCTGCGGGTGACTTGTTTTTGTCCGGTGAGATTATTAATGACAATACCGAACATTACATGAACCACATGCTTTCTGTTTCCATATCTTATGAGTTGTGTACATTACAAACAGATGCGTATCGCTTGAAATTCTTTTTTTCTCTCTGCAGTAATGTTGGTACGCTGAACGGAACAGTTCACATCTCAGAGAACATCGACAAAAACAAGAAACAAAACTTCGCAGTAGGTAAACATCTGCGTAATAAGTAGGCTGTAAATGGGAAGCAAGTGATAATATCATGGTCATAGTTGACCTTACAATTTGTGTCTCAACTGGAGGACACAGTACTCCGGTGTGGTGAAACTGCGTAACGAGGTAGGTAGGTTTCTCGTTAAATAAAGCTTGTCGCTTTTTCACTATACACTTCAGGCCTACCCCAGCAGATGTGCTTTAATGGCGTGCCTCTGGGCGTTCTGCCGAGTTGTTTCTACCTTATCAACCATTCTACTTGGAGTCCAGGCAGCGAGTGCACAAACAGCAAAACTCGCAGCACCTGAAGATGATGACTGGGTCGGTCGTCGAAGTACTGTGTATAAGATGGAAACAACAACTCGGCACAGCGCCCGGAAGCACACTATTAAGCAGTCGCTGTGAGAAAACCTGAGAGATCACTGATGACCTCTCCTCTCAACTGGAGGACACAGTACTCCGGTGTGGTGAAACTGCGTAACGAGGTAGGTAGGTTTCTCGTTAAATAAAGCTTGTCGCTTTTTCACTATACACTTCAGGCCTACCCCAGCAGATGTGCTTTAATGGCGTGCCTCTGGGCGTTCTGCCGAGTTGTTTCTACCTTATCAACCATTCTACTTGGAGTCCAGGCAGCGAGTGCACAAACAGCAAAACTCGCAGCACCTGAAGATGATGACTGGGTCGGTCGTCGAAGTACTGTGTATAAGATGGAAACAACAACTCGGCACAGCGCCCGGAAGCACACTATTAAGCAGTCGCTGTGAGAAAACCTGAGAGATCACTGATGACCTCTAATTCCTATATGGTACTCCCCGACCTCAGCTAAAATGGAAAACCTCACAACATTGGTCAACATCTGCGGCAGGAACATTAGTAACCTACGGAGAGACAGTGGCGAAGCGCGGCATTTTCTGTAGGATAGGCTGAGAATTACGAGTTCTGAAAAAAGAAAAAATCTTAAAACAAAAATTTGTAAAACAGAAACACTGAAAAAGTAACTTAGCTACGCATTTCTACTAAGATTGAAACTACTACAGAAATTCTTATAAATAAATGGGGAATACTGAAGAATGGGATACAATCCATCGGTTTTGAAAACTAACGTCACAAATTGCCACAGATAATGTACTGCAAAATTACAGACGAATGTTGACAAACAAAGGAATGTAACACAGAGAAATCAGATAATGGACACATTCCACGTATATCCATATTTCGAACGTAATGTTAAATATATCGCTTTTTTCACAACAGAAAGTCTTAGTACACTATTCTTTAGTTGATCTGTATGAGCCAACCGAAGAATAGGATAATAGTGCTAGAAAAAAAGCGATATATGTAACATTGGCATGGAAATTTTAGTTGACATATATAAGTTGGAGGCTGCACTTCTGCTCACCTACATAGGTATCAACTGAAGAATAGAATACTAGTACTACCGAAGGCGAAAAAAGGCAATAAATGTAAGATTTGTATCCTGTATTTCAGTTTACCTTATAGGATACTGGCAGTAGCGAAGGTGAAAAATGAAACAAACGTAAAATTTGTATCCCGT
Source organism: Schistocerca cancellata (assembly GCF_023864275.1). Taxonomy (NCBI): domain Eukaryota; kingdom Metazoa; phylum Arthropoda; class Insecta; order Orthoptera; family Acrididae; genus Schistocerca; species Schistocerca cancellata. Next base: position 871,887,942 of record NC_064629.1, on the reverse strand, counting down.
ACTTCAGTTGCCCCATACCGGTCAACTGCAGAATAGGATACTGGTCATAGTGAAGGAGAAAAAAAGCGACAAATGTAAAATTTTTAACCTGTACTTCAACTGACCTATTAGGTCAACAGAAGAATAGGATACAACTTTCGTAGTTCAACTGAGGTACAAGATGTATGTAACTCTTTTTACTTTCTCTAGTACTAGTATCCTATTCTTCAGTTGACCTACATAGTATAGGTAAGAATCAGTTGCAGAGGAGACAGCAATTGGAATAACTCACTATCAAAGGTATAATTCAAAATTTGTACACAAATGATTTAAAATTACCACAAGCAACGAAAAGCATGCTCAATATCTATCTCTTAACAACACATTCATTTCTTTTTGTTTACGATTATGACGCTTTGCTACAGAAGATAACCGATTTATTATCTACTTCTCGAAAATAAACAGACTAATTCTATTACTAAAATAATGACGTCATTTGTCAAAACCGACGAGTTGTATCCGATTTTTCAGTTGAACCAAGCATAAAAATATTAAACAGCTACAAATTAATAAAAGTATAACACATAGTAACTCACCGTTACATCTTTTTATAAATTAATTCGATCCTCCTGTCCTTTTTCTGGGCGAAACTTAGATAACACGAGATATTAACTCTGCAATTTGGTTGAAGAGTTCATAGTTCCCTTCTCTGTAGCCAAAATCGCCAAGTTCGACAGTATGTCATTGTGGTGCGAAAGTAGGTATTAAGGCGTTTTAAGTTACTTATGCGTCTTTTGCAGGACGCAGTGGCTGTTGGAATTGTAGGAACCAACGACAGTAATTTCACATTCAGGGAACTTTTTTTTTAATCCAATGTTTACAATGTATTTAAGGAGGTCCTGAGGCTTTAGGCGTTTATTCTCACTGCTAAACGGAAGTTCTCCTTTCAGTTTTTCACTGTCAAAGAAAGGATATATTTCAAATAGCTTTTTAACTTCACGTATCGGGAAATTATTTGGCCTTCGGTAACCCTACAACTTTTTCTCATTTACAGGTTCTGTAAAACCTGTTTGAGGAATGACTTGGAATATATTTTCCATCTTTACTACTACTGCATTCATTATTTCTAATGTTATCCTCTCAATTTCTGAATACTTGCCTCTGTTTCGTCAAAATTAATTTGAGATACTCCTGCTGAAATTATAAGGCTCTTAGCTTCCACTAGCATTTCAGAATAATTTCCTCAATACCTAGTCTTTCAACGGTCTTAATGCAGTTTTCAGTTTCGAGTTTACAGTGTCTTACGCCCACAGCTTTACTCTGCAAGATGTGAAACAAGATACTTGTATGTTGAAAAATCGAATTGCTCAGTTGTAGTAGAAAAAAGTCTGATCATTCACAATACTATTTAGCCCAATTGCTTGATGTAAAGAACTATCATCCCACTCTTCACTGTCTATCACATCATTAAATGTTGTTCTCATATCTGCACAGAGAAGAATAATGATTTCTACAGCGCGTGGATGAAAATTTCACGTTGTTTCACTAAATCCTCTTTCCCTCAGAAGTTCGCTTTTTTACTGAAATGGCTAAAAAAATGCTTGAAATCCTGATGGATTTGACACAAAAATTTTTACTTGCGTGATTTTTTTTTGCAAGCATAGAGGACTAGGTTTAACTGATTTGCCTAGCATTGGATAAAGAGAGCATGATGATATGCTGGTTTCACACTAGAATGGACACCACAATTTTTCCCTGCCATTGCACTACAACCATCGTGTGTTTGCGCCAGTAATTTTTTTTTATCAATATACCAACTGTTTAGCAGTTGCAACGAAACAGTGGCCATGCCATATGCACAACGGTCTTTGGATACCTCATAAAATCCTACGAATCTGTCTTTAACTTCTCTTGATTCGTTATTTACAAAACGAAAAATTATAAACTAAAAGCAATAACAGCCCTCGGACGCAAAAATGAAGTCTTTTGACCTATATTTCGGCAACTACTAAGTGCGCCTTCATCAGAAGTAAAACGTTCACACAGGCTTATTAAATTTAGTACAAAATTTTTGGAAAAAAAATTTTTTGTGTGTAAGTACTGACTAGCAGTACAAAAAAGAAACAGTACTTACATGTCACGTATAAAATCAATATCAAGCGATAAAGCTTTAGTCACAAAATTTTTAAAATAGGAAACATAGAAGGCAAGCCACTATGGATTGCTCACACATGTCGAGCTACGGTAGTATGAAACTTCCTGGCAGATTAAAACTGTGTGCCGGACCGAGACTCGAACTCGGGACCTTTGCCTTTCGCGGGCAAGTGCTCTACCAACTGAGCTACCCAAGCACGACACACGCGCCGTCCTCACAGCTTTACTTCTGCCAGTACCTCGTCTCCTACCTTCCTAATTTAACAGAAGCTCTCCTGCGAACCTTGCAGAACTAGCACTCCTGAAAGAAAGGATATTGCGGAGACTTGGCTTAGCCACAGCCTGGGGGATGTTTCCAGAATGAGATTTTCACTCTGCAGCGGAGTGTGCGCTGGTATGAAACTTCCTGGCAGATTAAAACTGTGTGCCGGACCGAGACTCGAACTCGGGACGTAGTATAACTGAGGCGCCGGCGTTGGCAATTGCGGGCAGGTGAACATTACACTAAGAGTGCCATCTAGTAGCCGCAAATACAAACAGGCTACTTAGCATTCAAAATATAGGCAGACAAATATTATGATGAACATTATTTAATACGTGATGTAGCCGGCCGGTGTGGCCGTGAGGTTAAAGGCACTTCAGTCTGGAACCGCGTGACCGCTACGGTCGCAGGTTCGAATCCTGCCTCGGGCATGGATGTGTGTGATGTCCTTAGGTTAGTTAGGTTTAATTAGTTCTAAGTCCTAGGCGACTGATGACCTCAGAAGTTGAGTCGCATAGTGCTCAGAGCCATTTGAGCCAATACATGATGTAAGAGGCAATAGTTTATCTGACAGCAGCAGAAATGGTAACAATTTGTCTACATAGGAGCTTAGAAGTACAGTTTAAAGGCTGAAAACCCCATTACAGAATTAAAAAGGGAGCTGAATAACTCAGCGAGAAGAAAAATGGTATAACATGAAATTTAGTTAATATGAACCATTTAATGAGCAAAAAATTATGAACCTACTTAGATGGGAAAAATATTTCGATAAGTGCACGAGGGATCACGAAATCAAATATCAAGTAAAGGCTTTATAAAGTTGAAAAAGCATTTATTACGTAATTTTAGCTGCTCATTAAGAATGAAGCCACCATTTCGAGAAAGATGTTTAAAAATTTCTAATTCTTCGAGGACATCTAATCTACGCCCTTTCTTCTCAGTGTGCAAAATGTTGATGTCGTGAACAGCTTTAGTCGCGTGACTTGTAATCAGAATGTGGTCGGCAAAAGACGAATTCTGGGTGCCAGTACCATTTTTTATTAAAAGGTGTTATTTGTATCTGACTGTAGAGGCACGTCCTGTTTGTCCTATGTAATAAGAAGAGCAAGTGTCACAAAGAATCTAATAGGCACCAGAGTATTTCAAAGGGGAACGGGTCGATTTCAAATTATCCATAAAATTTTTTTTCAAACTATTATTGGTTGAAAAGGCGACATTACAGTTGTATTTATTACGGAGAAGGACACTTCCAAGAAACAATAGATCGATTCACATTAAGCCATCGGACCACATCAGTTTGCAACTGTACTCCTTTCAGAGTATGCTGATACAATAGCTCCACATTTAGCAACTATAGACAACCACTCGCTCACAGAAATATCCGTACGTAAAGACTGGAAAACTGCTCAAGTCACACAAGTACCCAAAAAGAGAAGAAGGAGTAATCCGCTGAATTACAGGTCCATATCACTAACGTCGATTTGCAGTAGGATTTTGGAACATACACTGTTCGAACATTATGAAGTACATCAAAGAAAACGATTTATTGACACACAGTCAACACGGATTGAGAAAATATCGTTCTTGTGAAACACAACTAGCTCTTTATACTCATGAAGTAATGAGTGCTATCGACAAGGCATGTCAGATTGATTACATATTTTTAGATTTCAAGAAGGTTCTCGACGCCGTTCCTCACAAGGGACTCGCATTCGGGAGGACGACGGTTCAATCCCGCGCCCGGCCATCCTGATTTAGATTTTCCGTGATTTCCCTAACTCGCTCCAGGCAAATGCCGGGATGGTTCCTTTGAAAGGGCACGGCCGACTTCCTTTCCCATCCTTCCCTAATCCGATGAGACCGATGACTTCGATGTTTGGTCTCTTCCCTCCAAACAACCAACTAACCAACCTCACAAGCGCCTTCTAACCAAACTGCGTGCCTATGAAATGTCGCCTCAGTTGTGCGACTGGATTCGTGATATCCTGTCAGAAAGGTCACAGTTCGTAGTAATAGACGGAAAGTCATAAAATCATAGAGTAAAACAGGAGTAATATCCGGCATTCACCAAGTATGTGTTATATACCCTCTATTGTTCCTGATCTAATTTAACGACATAGGAGACAATCTGAGTAGCCCTCTTAGATTGTTTGCAGATGATGCTGTTATTTACCGTCTGGTAAAGACATCAGATGACCAAATCGAATTGCAAAATGATTTAGAGACGGTATCTATATGGTGTGAAAAGTGGCAATTGAATGAGGAAAAGTGTGAAGTTATTCACATGAGTACCGGTACTAAAAGAAATCCGCTAAAATTCGATTGCGCGATAAGTCACACAAATCTGAAGGCTGTAAATTTAACTAAATAGTTACGGATTGCAATTACAAATAACCTAAATTGGAACGATCACATAGATAATGTTGTGGGTTGAGCAAACCAAAGACTGCGATTCATTGGCAGAACCCTTAGAAGGTGCAACAGGTTATAACACTACAACTGCGTTTACGTAGCTTACGTAATCAATTACCAAATTTGGTTTATTACGTAGTATGCCCCAACAGAACAAATAGTCCTGTGACGGAAAAGCCACGTATAACACTCCCTTTCTGCTACTACTGTACCATAACCTCAATGCTAGAAGCAGATTGTGACATAAAACAATTTTGTAAAAGCAACTATGGCACAAAGCAACAGAACAGTGTTACCCTCTGAGAGGAATTTTGTTAAATTGACCGTGTTGTTCCTAACGGAGGTGGCTTATCGGATATGAAAGTCAGAATTACGTAAATATTGGAATAGTGACAAACAAAATTTTGCCTAGCTATACTATTCCTAGAATAAGGGAAACGGTCGCCAGCCTAATTAGGCAAGAGAAAGATTAACGTTCTCGTTTAAGAAAGCAGGTATAAGTAACTGAAACGGACAAACACAACCTAAACAGCCACACCCGAGTGCAATGAACTCTGACGCACATATGTTTTAAGATTGAAGCTAACAGTTAGAGCAGCAGGAACTATTTTCAGAATTATAACAGATACCGAAACACACTATTACTTTCAGGGTTTACACAAAGTGAATGATCTTTATAACATTATTATTAATGTGCACTTCTAATACACTAGAGAGACAAACACTTGGCAAACATGAGAATGTAACGTTTCACAACTACAGCTTTATCACTTTTACTACAACGAAACACAATGTTGACAAAATTGCAAGAAACTGACTCTCCTTTTAGAATTTACTACAGGCAACAATGTGTTCATTTACTTTACTTAAGGACTTTTAATTTTACCGTTAGCAACAGTACTTTGATAAGCAGTTTTACTAGGAAAATTGTTTTCAGCAATTATCATTGACTTTAACTTTCTCTTTAATAAGTTCAAGAGGCATTATTTAACAGAGCTCTAGGCTTCAATGTACTTTCAGTAAGGACACTCGGTAATCACTTTACTTCAAACGGAGAGGACCCTGAGAGGTGTTATGATGAGGAGTAAAATCAAGGTAGGTAAATAATTTCAGATATGAATTACCTTATATTTCAGCACACTAACACATCCATTAGGCTGATCCTTCACTGTACATCAATATAGTATTACGTTACAGTGATTGCGCAATGTGGTGGCAACTGCATGTTGGTAGGTGGGATTGCAGGTAGAATTGCCGGACTTTATCGTATCTTCATGGCGATGATTCATACAAATTCCAGAATAGTTCCAGCTATTTATCCGTCCATCCGAGGCCTTGGAAAGAAGCAGTAAAAACCTCTCCCGGAACCAGCACGATAAGCACACTTTACATAGCAGTGCACAGTTTGGTAGCTCGTCTCCGACTGACTGCTCTTCCCCGACTGACTATCAGTTCCACCTTTTCCACCTAGGCCAACCACAATTTGCGCGCGCTACACAGTTCCGTTCCTGAGGGGAACCACCACACCATTTACATGTAAATTAACTAAGAACCCTAAGTGAGGATCAGCAATTTACATAACAGCAAACAAATACATTAAATAAAACAGAACATTTTCACATATTGACACTTCTACAAAAAATTATTCACACAAAATTACAATTACATACAATAAGTTCTGTTCCCTCCAAATGGGACAAAGAACTTTAAATTACAGATACACTACTTTGCATAGAATCAAATCACGACATCAAAGGTTTGACAAAGAAAAGAGTACACAACTTTATGTTATCGATTCAATCACACTTACAGAAGATCAACAATGTAACATTAAATAAAGCAAAAGCAAAATAAATTCATACAGCATAAGAGCTGTGGTGTTACAAGGTCTACTAAAGAGACTGTTTACACCACGCTTGTCCGCACTATCCTGGAGTAATGCTGTGCAGTGTGGGATCCGCATCAAGTGGACTGACGGATGACACCGAAAAATTTCAAAGAAGGCGACTCGTTTTGTATTATCGCGAAATAGGGGAGATAGTGCCACAGACATGATACGTGAATTGGAGTGGCAATCATAGAAACAAAGGCGTTTTTCGTTGCGACAGGATCTTCTCATGAAATTTCGGTCACCAGTTTTCTCCATCGATTGCGAAAACATTCTGTTGGCACCCAATTACATAGGGAGAAATGATCATCACGATAAAATAAGAGAGACAGCTTGAAGGTGGTTCATTGAACCGTCTGCCGGGCATTTTCTTGTGAATAGCAGAGTAATCATGTAGATGTAGATTTACAAGCTTCAGTCACGAAGAATAAACATTTAATTACTTTTATGGTGTGCTCACTGAAGAAAACTTGAGGGCCAACGGTAAGGAAATATCTAAGTCCGAAATGGATATAAACTTCCAGTGTGACATTATCTCGCTAAGAGGAAGAACAGCAGTACATTTATACCAAGTCTCAACGAGCACATCAGTGATCACTTGAGGATTCTAGCTGACGAGGCGGTGTGCTGTCCAGAAGTCGATGGACCAGTCCTTGGCATGGCGTAGTGGAAGTCTGCAGGTTGCTGGCTGTGACGGAAGTTCTGTCTGGAGCTCGTGCGTCGGCCCAAATAGCCACCTCGCAGATGGATACGTGCGGGCCTATTTTCGGAGCATGACATGGTGGATTCATGAAGAGGTGCGATTTTCCAACGACCTTTACTGTCGTAGTGTACACAGCCTGACGACCTGGCCAGAGTGCTGTTGACGCCCTCTGCTGGTCTGGCCGCGGAGTTCGGGCTTGCGAAGTTCCGTGCCGCCTGCACTGTAGAGGCAGAGTTAGCTACAACCCTCACGAGGAATTAGTTGTGCGTAGTGTCATCGGCGCCTGGTATCTAGGGCGCCACGGCATATAGCCTCATCAAGGAGGTTTTGAGGACGATGTATTTCTGTGCGCAGGATGACACTTTTGTGTGGTGTGCGTACTGTAAGACCTTCAGTACACACACTATCAGATTATTCGACTTGTCGCTCTAACGAAGTAGGCGAGTGTCAGCAATATGTCTTGTGGTCTTATCGTGGCGTGTTTATCTTCTGCCATTAGGTCACACGATAGAAATGCCACTTGCACGCTTAGAGTAGCAGATTGACGGTAACCAACTTTAAACAGAACTTGATTAATTTTCACACACATTTATTAAAATAATGACAAGCATAAAAATTACTTAACTTGGTTCTGGATGCTATTTACAATTGACAATCTGAAGTTCCTTTGGTATTGGTACGTTAATCTTATTCTCACATATATCTCTGATACTGGCCAAAAGTGTCTATACATTTATCTTCATGGCTATGTACAGGAATATGGTAATCTTATTAGGCGCAGACTGAAACTTGACTATAGACTGGTACAGACAAATGTAGAACTCATACAGACTGGTACAGACTAATGCAGACTGGTACAGACTCGTGCAGACAAATGCAGACTCACTAATCGGAGGTCTGTACACTCGTTATAATACCTCGAGCGTTCATGTATCACAGCGCGAGTGTGATCAGCGAGGAGAAAAGGTTCTATGTTAGCAGCAATCTCATTGGTTGCGTTACATATCAATACGCGGATCGGCGGAAGCATAATTTGGTCCGTCTTTATGGCAGCGCCATCTCGTAGTGCGGAGACGGACGAGCGCTGCGCCTGCGCTGTTGTGCTTAGCGGGGCGCGCTCTAGTGGGAAAGTTGTGTACGCACTGACTACGTGGAACTATGTACACGACATTTTGTTATAAATAAAACATTCGCTTTGGAAATGCCGTTCTTTACTATGAACGGCGAATCTTCATTCGCTCTGGGCGATGTTTTGGGCCATTTAGAGGCAAATCTCTTTTGTCTCTAATTTCTCATGGTGGGTAACAATTACAGACAATTGGTATAAGGGAGGGGTTCCAGCTTTGTAATCACAGAAATTTTGGACTAAGATATTTCTTGTAGCTACACCTACGTACACATTTTATAAGCCACCACATGGTGCATGGCAAAAGGTATCTTGTGCCACTACTAGTCATTCACATTCGTGTTACACTCTCAAATGGGGTGAGGGAAAAACAAACGTCTATATTCCTTCATACTAACCCTAATTTTTCACCCTCCATCTCCTTTCCCAACACAACTTCCACCGTCTACCCCTCCCGGATGATGAGCTTCGCCCTGACATCTACCCTTCCTACCAACTCTAACCCCCTCTTCCTGCCTCCTCCTCAGGGCTCCCTCTCCCCCCCCCCTCCCTCCTTCTGAGCGGATTTCCCCTCCTACTCCTCCTCCATCTCTTGTGCCTTCTTTCAGAGTCTCTGCGCTCCCTCCTGCCCTGTCTTCCCTTTCCTCTCCCGCCCCATGTGTCTCCTGCCTCTTCGTGAACCCACGGTTGCCCCTCCTCCCTTCATCCCGCCGCTTCCCCAGCTGCCCCATGCTCTCCCCTCCTTTTCCATCCTCTCTGACCTTTCTCTCGGCAGGTCCCACCTGGTAGTTTTATTCTTCGTCGTGTGTGCTCCAAGTGGGTTTTAAGTGTGTTGTTTCGGAGTGTTTTTAATACTGTGGCCAACTTTTAACCTGTGCATGCGCATCCAGTGTCTTCTCTGTGTTTTAAGAATCGCCAACTGTGTTTTTTCACTTTCTGGAGACTTTTTTAACTGTCCCCAATGAACGTGTACGTGTCAGTGTATTTTTACCTCCATTTTCTCCCCTTACTCTGTTTTATGTTCCCCTTTTTATCTCCTTATGTATGTATTATTTTATTCTTGTTTTAGTTGTCATGTCACTCGGCTGAAGAGCGGCGGATTGTGCTGCTGACAGCCCTCCCCTGCCCATCTGGGGCAGGGGAATGAAATTACAATAAAGAAAAAAAAAACTAATTTTTCTTATCTGCTCTTCACGATCCTTACGCGAAATGTACGTTGCAGGCAAGAGAATCTTTCTGCAGATACTCGCAAATGCCGTTTCTCTGAACTTTCTCAATAGTGTATCATCAAAAGAATGTCGTCTTCCTTCCACGGATTCCCATATGAATTCACGGAGCATTTCCGGAATACTCGTGTGTTGATAGAAACATGAGGATAACGTCTGTAGCCGCACGACTCTGAATTTCTCCGATGTCTTCCTTTAATCGGAACTTGTGAGGATTCCAGACACTTGGACAGTACTCAAGAATAGGTCACGCAAGTGTTCTTTATGCCGTCTCATTTACACACGAGATAAAACGTTTTTAGAATTCTCTCAGTAAATCAAGTCGACCATTCGCCTTCCCTACAACGGACTTTACGTGCTCATTACATTTCTTATTGCTTTGCAATGTTACATCTAGATACTTACTATACGTGACTGTATCAAGAAGCACATCATTAATACAGTATTTTTTCCTACTCATCCCTATTAATGTATTAATTTACAATTTCTACATTTACAGCAATCAGCTGTTCATCACACTAAATATAAAATCTGTTAAGTCGTCCCGTATCCTCCTACAGTCACTTAACTATGACACTTTCCCGTTCACTACAACGTCAACAGCAGTCACAGATTGCAGTTGACCCTATCTATCAGATTGTTTATGTATATAGAGATGAGCAGGCCTATCACACTTCCCTGGGATACTTTTGACAATCGTAATGTGACAACGCCGTTCACAGCGCACTCTGCATTGTTGGCAGATCTACTCGCCACCCCTTTTCCTCCCGCTTTCCTCCACCACCCTCTCCCCTACCTCCAGCCTTTATTAGACCTCTCCCCTACGCATTATAGGCCAACTGGATGATTTAAAAATGGCGCGAAGATCAGAGGAGCATTGTTTTATAGGTTCCAGATCTCCTTCACCGCCGGCCGGAGTGGCCGTGCGGTTCTAGGCACTACAGTCTGGAGCCGAGCGACCACTACGGTCGCAGGTTCGAATCCTGCCTCGGGCATGGATTTGTGTGATGTCCTTAGGTTAGTTAGGTTTAATTAGTTCTAAGTTCTAGGTGACTGATGACGTCAGAAGTTAAGTCGCATGGTGCTCAGAGCCATTTTTCCTCCTCCACCCCCTTCACCACTTGCTCTAGACTTCCTTTTGGTCAGGAAAGCTGGCACAGCCTGCACGGTTGTGAGATTATCCAGACACATTAACTATCAGATGGTCTTGTCACTCATGTTCTGTACAACATAGTGGACGGATCATCATGACGTTCCAGCTACCATCCCCAAGTGGGAAGGTCTGATTGTATGTTTTAACAGAACTGCCAACATAAGAAATGAAGGTCATATTCCGTTAAATTACAATGCCACCAGTACAAAATAGCTATTCCAAGTTGAAAATGGGATTGAATTAAAAGAAAATTGAAGGTAGCCCACTGGTTTTATGTTTTTAACATGTTCTTACCATAGAAGAAATACAATACAGGTCACACATGAGACATACTAAAATTTCATAATTTCCCTCCAATTTTTACGTTTTAAAATTAAAAAACGGATCAAATGGCTCTGAGCACTATGGGACTTAACTTCTGAGGTCATCAGTCCCCTAGGACTTAGAACTACTTAAACCTAACTAACCTAAGGACATCACAAACATCCATGCCCGAGGCAGGATTCGAACCTGCGACCGTAGCGGTCTCGCGGTTCCAGACTGTAGCGCCTAGAACCTCTCGGCCACTCTGGCCGGCTTTTTAAAATTACCACGAGTGTTTTTTGTACAGTCACACTGCAGTGTCGGATGTTCAAATGTTTGTGAAATCTTATGGGACTTAACTGCTAAGGTCATCAGTCTCTAAGTTTACACACTACTTAACCTAAATTATCGTAACGACAAACACAGACACCCATGCCCGAGAGAGGAGTCGTACCTCCGCCGGGACCAGCCGCGTGTCGGATGTGGTGGGAAGAAAGGAATCGATCAGTTAAGGTGACATTATTAGAAAACAGTCACAGCCAACTGCGGCCTAAGCTCCCACTGTCGGCCTGCAGGGTTGCTGGGCAGCCTGCGTGTTACGGAGCGTCGGACTGTACATGCCTGAATGTAATCGCAGCGGGCAGCTAACGCGCCTCTGGCATCGGGATGCACCTGGTTGGCCTTCGTGGTGTCTCTCCTCCCACACACTGCCCAGCCACCGTGTAAGAAACAGGAAACAGTCTACCGCTCGCTTCCGTCTGCTCCCCTCACGTAAACGATACGCTGGCGGGAAAAAATCGCAACGGCAAGAAGGAGAAGCGTGGCGTAAGCGAAAGTAGGTAGACGTGTTTCTGCATCTGAAAGATCTTGTATATTCCAATTTCATGCCAGTCCCACAACAGTGGCGCTAGTAGCACCACTATGAGGATGCATATCAGGTTTGCTTTAAATACACGCTGTGACGCACGTGACACTACCGAGAGGAAAGACCATCGTGTTCGGCGTATGGCTCTGGCGCATCGCAATGATCTGGAGCAGCAGTTTAGCAGCACTTGGTTCCACAGTGACACAACAAACTGCTACAAATCGGTTACTTCAGGGACAGCTCCGAGCCAGACGCCCTGTAGAGTGCATTCCAATGACCCCAGACCACCGTCATTTGCGACTTCTGTGGTGACAATCGAGAGCTCATTGCAGATCAAAGTGGAAAATTGTTGTGTTTTTTGAAGAAATCTGGTTCTGCCTCGGTGCTAGTGATGGCAGAGTGTTGGTTAAAAGGGGACCAGTTGAGACCCTGCAGCCAACCTGTCTACATGGTACACGCACTGGACCTACACATGGAGTTAAGGTGGTGGTGGTGGTTAGTGTTTAACGTCCCGTCGACAACGAGGTCATTAGAGACGGAGCGCAAGCTCGGGTTAGGGAAGGATTGGGAAGGAAATCGGCCGTGCCCTTTCAAAGGAACCATCCCGGCATTTGCCTGAAACGACTTAGGGAAATCACGGAAAACCTAAATCAGGATGGCCGGAGACGGGATTGAACCGTCGTCCTCCCGAATGCGAGTCCAGTGTGCTAACCATGGAGTTAAGGTCTGGGGTGTGATTTCGATGACAGCAGGAGCACTCTCGTGGTTATTCCACTCACCCTGACTGCAAATTTGTACGCCAATCAGGTGATTGGACCTGTTGTGCTGCCATTCATGATAAAAATTCCACAGGGTGTTTTCCAGCAGGATAACGCTCGCCAACACACCGTTGTTCTAACTCTACAGAGTTTCGACATGTTAGCCTGGCCTTCTCGATCACTATATCTGTCTACAATCGCGCACATTTGGGACATGATCGGACGACAACTCTAGCGTCATTGACAACCAACATTAACCGTCCCTGTATTGACCAACCAAGTGCAACAGGCACGGAACTAAATCCCACAAGCTGACAACCGTCACCCATCGACAGAATGCACGCACGTTTACATGCTTGCATTCAACATTCTGTCGGCTGCACCGGTTATTACTGTACCAGCAATCGCATTTGCAGTGTCTTATATCGCGCTTACATTAACCTGTAGTTTTGGAATGTTAAGCACTTTAGTATGTCACTTAGACAATTGTATTCGCGAAATTTCATTACTCTACATGAGTTATTTTTTGTTGTTGCGATTGTTTTTCCGTCTTTGTTTGCTCTGTCCTGTGTGGGCAGCTTCTACCACTTGCATATATAGAGAGATCTTCGTTCAAATTCCTCCCACCAGATTCCGACACAATGCAGGGGGACCAGGGCATGACGTGTACCTATTGTCCTGTGATGCTCTTTTCCTGCTGCGCAGGTATCTACAGTTACGTCTTGCAATGTGTAGCTCGAGGCGACCAAATATTTATTATCGCGTCTTCACTGGTTTTGTTTCTAGGCGTTATCCTTGGGTACGGATACAGGAAGGCAACATTTGCTTGATATCACCAGCAAACACTTCTGTACGCATGCCTGCGTCAATGTCTTTCAGATTCATCCACTGCAGTATATAAGAATCTCCCGTCAACAGCCTTCTGTGAGTCGCCTCGTCTTGTCATACTACGCATGTGCATAAGGAGAAACGTGTTATGTTTATGCATTATTTAAACACGTAACGTCAAGCTCGTTATGACTTTTAACGAATTAATAACACACACAGGCAACCGATCAACAAATAAGCAAATCCATGTCTCCAGTGGTAATATGTAATGTCGCAAGATACATACTTGTGAACCTATGCGAGTGAGGCACATAACGATATAACGTCCACTTTCCACCTGGCTTAAGAAAAACACACAAGGCTACTTACTCGACGTTGCCACCATGTTGGACTTAACAAGTTATTAGTAGATTACATAAGCTGATTCTTCGGCAGTAAACTTGAGAATTACACAAAACACGTTTTTGTTTCCATGGATCTCGTCTGCCTCTTCTTCTATTAATCCAACTTTGTGCTGACCAAGAAGAGACACGCCCCAGTTCATTCCAGTCAAGGACATTAACCAATTCAGATATGTGGATGCGTGCTTTTCTCTAGACATTATTGAGAAAGGTTAGGGCACGTACATTGGGATAGTTACGAATACATACACTATGTGGTCAAAAGTATCCGGACACATGGCTTACAAGTTCATGACACCCTCCATCGGTAAAGCCGGAATTCAGTATGGTGTTGGCCCACTCTTAGCCATGATGACAGCTTCCACTCTCGGAGGCATACGTTCAGTCAGGTGCTGGAAAGTTTCTTGGGCAATGGCAGCTCATTTTTCACGGAGTGCTGCACTGAGGAGAGGTATCAACGTCGGTCGGTGAGGCCTGGAACGAAGTTGGCGATCCAAAACGTCCCAAAGGTGTTCTATAGGATACAGGTCAGGAGGCTGTGCAGGCCAGTCCATTACAGGGATGTTACTGTCGTGTAAACACTCCCTCACAGGCCGTGCATTATGAACAGGTGCCCGATCGTGTTAAAAGATGCAATCGCCATCCCCGAAGAATTTGTCTTCAACAGTGGAAAGCAAGAAGGTGCTTAAAACATCAATGTAGGTCTGTGCTGTGATGGTGCCACGCAAAACAAAAAGGGTTGCAAGCTCCCACAATGAAAAACACGACCACACCATAACATCACCGCCTCCGAATTTTACTGTTCGCACTACACACGCTGGCAGATGAAGTTCACCGGGCATTCGCTATACCCACAACCTGCCATCGGATCGCCACATTGTGTACTGTGATTCGTCACTCCACACTATGTTCTTCCACTGTTCAATCGTCCAGTGTTTACGCTCCTTACACCAAGCGAGGCTTCATTTGACATTTACCGGCGTGATGTGTGGCATATGAGCAGCTGCTCGACCATGAAATCCAAGTTTTCCTATCTCCCGCCTAACTGTCATAGTACTCGCAGTGGATCCTGATGCAGTTTGGAATTCCTGTGAGATGGTGTGGATAGATGTCTGCCTATTACACATTACGACCCTCTTCAACTGTCGGTGGTCTCTGTCAGTCAACAGACGGGGGTCGGCCTGTACGCTTTGGGCTGTACGTATCTCTTCACGTTTACACGTCACTATCACGTCGGAAACAGTGGACCTGGGGATGTTTAGGAGTTAGCGCACAGATGTATGACACAAGTGACACCCAATCACCTGACCGTTTTCGAAGTCCGTGAGTTCCGCGGAGCGCCATATTCTGCTTTCTAACGATGTCTTATGACTACTGAGGTCGCTGATTTGGAGTACCTGGCAGTAGGTGGCATCACAATGCACCTAATATGAAAAAGTATGTTTTTGGGGTGTCCGGATACTTTTGATCACATCGTGTATATCATGTAAAGAACTCGAAACCATGAGAAATCAGTACACATCCGTTCTCCCCTAGATAAACTATGGTTACTTGACGACTAAGACCATCGAACAGAGCACTCTGTCGTTTGTACAGAAATCCGAAAAATATGAGATTTACTATGAGTTCTTTAAAAATGGGAATGACTGCTTAATAACATGTTAGTATACTTCTCTTATGTGCTATGTAAGACAAGAACGTTACTGATGGCATTAACAAGTCTCGAATTTGACACAAACATCTTAGAATCCATCCTGTAACGCTTAGTGTTTTCATTAAAGTTGTAGTTTTCGAAGCCAACGAACGATTCCACTGTTACTGCGAAAGGATTTTGTGATCATAAACGTTTTACGGGAAGTAGGACTTTTATTTGAGGCAAAGATTTGTTTTTGACGAGTTTACATGGCACATACATGTATAAGACGTTGACGAACGTTTGACGAGCACATATGATCCGAATTTCATATCACTTTTCGGACATGACGGTGTGAGAATAAAGTACACCATTTCACTGACTCATAATAGCTACAGCTGTGGAACTGAAACCGGGCGAAAGGAAGACGTCGAAGAAATCCAGAGTCGAAATCAGTGAATGAAGTTGTAAATGTAAATGTCGTGTGACTAGAGCCTCCCATCGGGTAGACCGCTCGCAGGGTGCAAGTCTTTCGATTTGACGCCACTTCGGCGACTTGCGCGTCGATGGGGATGAAATGATGATGATTAGGACAACACAACATCCAGCCCCTGAGCGGAGAAAATCTCCAACCCATCCGGGAATCGAAACCGAGCCCTTAGGATTGATATTCTGTCGCTCTGACCACTCAGCTACCGGGGGCGGACAATGAAGTGGTGAAATCATCGAATTTTACATCGAAATACGTCAATTTTGTGCTGAAATTGACCAGTGTTGTACCGAAATCATTTAATAGAGCGGTGATTGGGCACGTCACAAGCCCTTATAGGTTTATGGAGATAACATCTTTCTCCAATACATTCGAAACAGTAGTGTGCTAAAGACTAGTTGCACATTTAAATGGGAACAATTTACTTAGCATATCATAGATATCACAGTTTGGATTCCAGGGGTGTCGCTCTGCTGAGAATCCTGTCTATACACTCACTCTTCAAATAGTAAAAGCCTTAAATAATAACAATCGCCAGAAGGTATTTTTTATGATCTTTCCAAGGCGTCTGACTGTTACTGTCTTAGAAAAATTCAAGTTTCATGGAAGTGATGGCTTTACGCACAGCTGATTTGAATCATACTTAACAATCAGAATGCAAACCGTCGTGCTGAATAATTGAGACAATGTCAATAAGATACAATATTTTAGTGACTGGCAAAGTCACAAAGAAAGTCCTACAGGATTCAATTCTGGATACACCCTATACCTCGTACATGTAAATGACCTTCCACTTAACATTCAACAAAAAAGAAATTGATAATTTTGGAAGACGACACTAGTGTTATCATTAGTCCCATTAGAGGGAATGTGGCAGAAGAATTGGTAGATGTTATTTTCCAAAGAATTATTAAGTGGTTTTCTGAAAATGGGCTCGCCTTAAATTTTGGAAACACACACTACATTCAGTTCTGTACAAAAAATAGAGTCATACCAACAGTTAATGTGGCACATAAGCATGAGTCAATAAATAGTGTAGAATGCCCCAAATGTTTTGGTGTACATATTGATCAAGGCTTGAACAGGATGAAAAATATTTCTGAACCTCTCAAACAATTAAGTTGAACTACTTTTGCTCCTCATATAATTGGAAACTAATTAACCTACTAACATATTTTGACCATCTAATAATTTCTCATCAGTTAGATATAAAATATTGATTGCACAAAAGCAAGCCGTGAGAATAGTGTGTGGTGTCACCCACGAACGTTATGTAGGTACCTCTTCAGGGAGCTAGGCATTTCAACTGCGTCGTCACAATACATATATTCGTAAGGAAATGTATCCTAAATAATCCACCACAATTTGAGCAGAACAGTGACGTCCATATCTACAACGCTAGAGGGAGAAATGGCCTTTATTACCCTTTGTTAAGGCTGTCAGTGTCTCAAAAAGAAGTTCAGTATGCAGCAACAAAAATATTTGGCCACTTGCCCAATAAGATAAAATATCTGACTCATATTGAATCAAGTTTTAAATCTAATTTAAAATCATACCTCCTGGACAACTGTTTCAATTCCACTGACGAGATTTCTACTTAAAAACTGGTAACCAGGAAAAGAAGTCTAGTTGCATGAATAGAACTTAATGTGTTCATTAATGTCACTCTAATCATGTATACATATCCTGTAAACTGACTCGTTCGACATCATTTCGACAAAAGAAACATTTAGATGACCTATGAAACATGTAACTAACTAACTAAAGTTGTTTACCAAATTCACTTCAGATTCTACTTCGGTAGTTGTGATGTTTTCAATCATTCAGACAGAATGATAGTAACCTGGAAATTTTGGAGAATGGACGTCGGCTAAATTTATTTCTTGGAGAGTAATGCAGATGGCAGAGCAGATGTAGGTATGACGTGTGGCAGTATTATCCATAGAATGATCACGTTAAGGGTGTCTCCACAGACTCAAAACAGTTACAACTATGAAGCTGAAAGTTCCACATATATTTCTAACAAACACTAGTCTTAGCTACTTTAGTCTGATGGGGCCCGCACTATAAGCGCGATATGAAAGCGGAGCCGCTAAGCAGGGTTTTCGGATTTCCTTCACCAAAGAAGACGAAGTAGATGTTACAGAATTTGAATCCAGAACAGCTGAAAATACACTCCTGGAAATGGAAAAAAGAACACATTGACACCGGTGTGTCAGACCCACCATACTTGCTCCGGACACTGCGAGAGGGCTGTACAAGCAATGATCACACGCACGGCACAGCGGACACACCAGGAACCGCGGTGTTGGCCGTCGAATGGCGCTAGCTGCGCAGCATTTGTGCACCGCCGCCGTCAGTGTCAGCCAGTTTGCCGTGGCATACGGAGCTCCATCGCAGTCTTTAACACTGGTAGCACGCCGCGACAGCGTGGACGTGAACCGTATGTGCAGTTGACGGACTCTGAGCGAGGGCGTATAGTGGGCATGCGGGAGGCCGGGTGGACGTACCGCCGAATTGCTCAACACGTGGGGCGTGAGGTCTCCACAGTACATCGATGTTGTCGCCAGTGGTCGGCGGAAGGTGCACGTGCCCGTCGACCTGGGACCGGATCGCAGCGACGCACGGATGCACGCCAAGACCGTAGGATCCTACGCAGTGCCGTAGGGGACCGCACCGCCACTTCCCAGCAAATTAGGGACACTGTTGCTCCTGGGGTATCGGCGACGACCATTCGCAACCGTCTCCATGAAGCTGGGCTACGATCCCGCACACCGTTAGGCCGTCTTCCGCTCACGCCCCAATATCGTGCAGCCCGCCTCCAGTGGTGTCGCGACAGGCGTGAATGGAGGGACGAATGGAGACGTGTCGTCTTCAGCGATGAGAGTCGCTTCTGCCTTGGTGCCAATGATGGTCGTATGCATGTTTGGCGCCGTGCAGGTGAGCGCCACAATCAGGACTGCATACGACCGAGGCACACAGGGCCAACACCCGGCATCATGGTGTGGGGAGCGATCTCCTACACTGGCCGTACACCACTGGTGATCGTCGAGGGGACACTGAATAGTGCACGGTACATCCAAACCGTCATCGAACCCATCGTTCTACCATTCCTAGACCGGCAAGGGAACTTGCTGTTCCAACAGGACAATGCACGTCCGCATGTATCCCGTGCCACCCAACGTGCTCTAGAAGGTGTAAGTCAACTACCCTGGCCAGCAAGATCTCCGGATCTGTTCCCCATTGAGCATGTTTGGGACTGGATGAAGCGTCGTCTCACGCGGTCTGCACGTCCAGCACGAACGCTGGTCCAACTGAGGCGCCAGGTGGAAATGGCATGGCAAGCCGTTCCACAGGACTACATCCAGCATCTCTACGATCGTCTCCATGGGAGAATAGCAGCCTGCATTGCTGCGAAAGGTGGATATACACTGTACTAGTGCCGACATTGTGCATGCTCTGTTGCCTGTGTCTATGTGCCTGTGGTTCTGTCAGTGTGATCATGTGATGTATCTGACCCCAGGAATGTGTCAATAAAGTTTCCCCTTCCTGGGACAATGAATTCACGGTGTTCTTATTTCAATTTCCAGGAGTGTATGAGCAATTTAGAAGTAGATAACCTCGGTATATCGAAGCAGCTTAAATCACGTAATAAAAGCAAGTTTCCGGTACGAACTGTATACCAATTTGGTTTCCTTCATAGTATGCCAGTACAATTGCTCTATACTTAGCAATCATGTACAACCGCTCACTCGACGAAAGATTCGAACCTAAAGACTAGAAAGTTGCGCTGGTCACACCAATACTCTAGAAAAAAATAGATGTAATTCGTCGATTTACAGACCCATATCACTAACGTCGATTTGCAGTTGCATTTTGGAACATATAGTATTTTCTCACTTACCTCGAAGAAAACGATTCATGAAATCAGAAAATATCGTTCTCTTGAAGCACAACTATCTCTTTATGCGCATGAAGTAATGAGTGCAATCGATAGGGGATATAAAATTGAATCCATATTTGTAGTTTTCCAGAAGGCTTTTGACACCGTCCCTTACAAACGACTTGTAATCAAATTGCGTGCCTATGAACTGTGTACATGAAAGAGCTCTTGATTTACTGGAAAGTATCAGATTGATTATATAATGGAGAGACATATTTCGTAATCATATTTTAAGGTGTAAGACATTTGCTGGGGCAGATGTGGACTCTGATCACAATTTATGGGTCGTGAACTGCAGATTCAGCTGAAGAAGAGGTAGGAAATTAAGGAGATGGGACTTGGATAAACCAAAAAAGGAAAGGAAAGCGAAGGTTGTTGAGATTTTCAGAGGGAGTACTAGCCAACGATTGACTACAGAAGGAGAAAGTAACACAGTAGAAAACGTATGTATAGCACTGAGAGATGAAATAGTGAAAGCAGCGGAGGTTCAAATAGATAAAAAGAGAAGGTCTATTAGAAAAGATTTCGGGCTTACAGCCGGTCGTCGTAAACTTCATTGCACGATAGTTCGGCTGGACAACTGCCATCCATCTTCAGGTGAGCCGAACGAGGACTGACGAAGACGTTCTCCGCTCCGTCTTATACAGGGTGTTACAAAAATGTAAGGCCAAACTTTCAGGAAACATTCCTCACACTCAAAGAAAGAAAATATGTTATGTGGACATGTGTCCGGAAACGCATACTTTCCATGTTAGAGCTCATTTTATTACTTCTCTTCAAATCACATTAATCATGGAATGGAAACACACAGCAACAGAACGTACCAGCGTGACTTCAAACACTTTGTTGCAGGAAATGTTCAAAATGTCCTCCGTTAGCGAGGATACATGCATCCACCCTCCGTCGCATGGAATCCCTGATACGCTGATGCAGCCCTGGAGAATGGCGTATTGTATCACAGCCGTCCACAATACGAGCACGAAGAGTCTCTACATTTGGTACCGGGGTTGCGTAGACAAGAGCTTTCAAATGCCCCCATAAATGAAAATCAAGAGGGTTGAGGTCAGGAGAGCGTGGAGGCCATGGAATTGGTCCGCCTCTACCAATCCATCGGTCACCGAATCTGTTGTTGAGAAGCGTACGAACACTTCGACTGAAATGTGCAGGAGCTCCATCGTGCATGAACCACATGTTGTGTCGTACTTGTAAAGGCACATGTTCTAGCAGCACAGGTAGAGTATCCCGTATGAAATCATGGCGGTAAATCGAGGAAGTACAGTACATACTGACGAAACTAAAATGAGCTCTAACATGGAAATTAAGCGTTTCCGGACACATGTCCACATAACATCTTTTCCTTATTTGTGTGTGAGGAATGTTTCCTGAAAGCTTGGCCGTACCTTTATGTAACACCCCGTATAGTGCGTTGATGGTACTGCCGCACATGCGTTGCAGTCGCGGAGACAGAAGGACCACACCGCCCAGCGACAGCGCCCTCGCTGGTGGAACTGCAAGACTCAGCTGCCGTCGGTATTGTCTCTGGCCGCAGGTATCGAAGTCTTCTGGCGTCTTCGTCTCGAGCAAATTTCGGAGATGGAGGGATTCCACGCGTTATTCAATTGGTAACCAATGTCACGGTTCATCAGATTTCCCGCGATGCGTATTTCAACGGATTCTTTGATCATGGAGTCCCAAAAAGTTGTTGCTGTGGCCAAAATCTAAAGTTTTGTCGTACTGCATTGAATGTCCGTTGGAAATACAATGTTCCGCAACTGCAGACTTACTGGGTTGCAGTAGGCGAGTGCAACGTTGGTGTTCCGTACAACGCTCTTCCACTGTACGCGTTGTCTGTCCTATATAAGCCATACGACATTGACACGGTATTTTGTAAATTCCTGCCTTCCGCAGTAACAAATCATCCTTCACCGATGCAAGTCTCTATTGTCCGTGGTATAGTGTCAATGGTAAACGACACATAATTGTCCGAGACCCCAGTCTAGGTTCCAGGAATCTGTCCCAGACGGTTCGTGGGGACACGCTACCTGTAAGCTCTGCCTGGATTTCTATTCGTCAGAGCCAACCTAAGAGTTTTACGATCTTCTCGCGGTGAAGTCCTTCTGGAAGCACCATGCCTATTCCTGTCGCTACACTGCTATCCTGGGTCAATCGCGTCACCACTAATTTTGCAGCGATCTGCGCAATCTGACGGACTGATGTTCCCTGGCACGCTATGTCAACGACTCGGCCATTTAGCCCAGTCAACGAGGACAAAAAAATGTGGACTGAAGGAAGAGGTTCGAGTAGTCGCAAATTTTTGTACGGTTGTAGGCGGGAGCGTCACGAACAACACTAAAAAACTCCTGAAGATATAGTGTGAACTTTTTCTTAAATAATTCGAAAAATCGCTGCTTCTAGAGAAACTTTTTCCCCGTACAAAATTAAATTCCCTACAAAAATGGTTCTGTTCGTTTTTCTGTAGGAATAACAGTTTATGAGTTGCAGTGGATGAAAATATCGCAGATTATTAAAAATATTTATCAGGTTTGTTTCTATCAGGAACTGATTGCTCCTCGACCGTAGTAGTGGTAGTGGTGGTTAGTGTTTAACGTCCCGTCGGACAACGAGGTCATTAGAGACGGAGCTCAAGCTCGGGTTAGGGAAGGATTGGGAAGGAAATCGGCCGTGCCCTTTCAAAGGAACCATCTCGGCATTTGCCTGAAGCGATTTAGGGAAATCACGGAAAACCTAAATCAGGATGGCCGGAGACGGGATTGAACCGTCGTCCTCCCGAATGCGAGTCCAGTGTGCTAACACTGCGCCACCTCGCTCGGTACCGTAGTAGTGAGATCCAGGATAGGAAGGGAGTAAGTATCGGCTGTAAATTTTTAATCTGCTTAATATAGATTCTTTTCAATTACTGTGTACCTATCTTCAGTGTAATTATATCCAAGTCACATCTGCATTAAACCGATCAAATATTTACGAGCGCTGCTGCCTTTCTTCCTATCTTGAAAAAAAAATTGTTTTAAAGGTGTAAAATTAATGTTTATCTTTCAATGAAGTGAGTTACAAACAAATATTAAATAAGTGAACCACGTGTAAGTGTAGTAGAGCCGTATTAAGACACGAAGTGTTTTCCGGGGATGCAACGGGGTAAAAGGAGGACATGTGGGGCAGAAATGCGGGGGAAGGTAGGTCGACAGATAGCGTTCGTGCAATTCCCTCCTTCATAGGTGCGCAAACCGAAGTCTGAGCAGGTGATTTTCGAATCTATCTACTCTACCCCACTACGTCACAAAAAGCAACTACAAGGGGTTTCACGAAGTTGTACCGAACTAATGAACTACTAGCGACGCACATCCGCAGCTCGTGGTCTAGTGGCTAGCGTTGCTGCCTCTGGATCACGGGGTCCCGGGTTCGATTCCCGGCCGGGTTGGGGATTTTCTCTCCCCGGGGACTAGGCATTTGTGTTGTCCTCATCATTTCATCATCATCATCATCATTCGTGACAGTGGCTGGATTTGACTGTGTAAAAAATTGGACTGTGTAAAACTGGGACTTTGTACGGCAGCTGATGACAGCACCACCGAACATCATCATCATCCCATCCCCTACGGGCTTCCCCCCACCCACTAACGCAAGAAAAGCATATGGACAGAAGCTACGTATCTGTGATGCAAGACTCTCGGCAGCTCTCCCAGCACAAACATTCGCACCACCTTCTCTAATTCTTTGACAATAGTCACTGCGATTTCCAGCTGCTTATGAATTTCAACTAACTCATTCCGTGGTCAGAAAAAAAAACTATTCACAGAAGGGCTGCATTGTGGCTGGTGTAATGTTTTAAAGAGGAGTAAACAAATGACTTTAAAATAACCTTGCTGGAACTCTATTTATTTCTGGACCTCTTTGTCTAAAAGTAATACTGACTCCCTTTAAGAACTGTAGCAATTAGTAGGCAAAAAGAGATTTATGTTAAGGCAACAGGAAAGCTTTATGTAAAACTTACAGATTTCCCGAAAATTTGAGGTTATAGTCGCTAAAAAACACAAATATAGCGTTATTTACGATAAATAAAGACTATATACAATGCTGAATGAAATTTTCACTCTGCAGCGGAGTGTGCGCTGATATGAAACTTCCTGGCAGATTAAAACTTTGTGCCGGATAGTTTTAATCTGACAGGAAGTTTCATATATGCACTCCTACTGAAACAGAAAACTAATCGTTACACGATATGTTAATTACAATACTGGGTGTAACAAAAATGTACGGCACAAATTGCAGGACACATTTCTCATACGTAGACGAAGACATTATGTTGTATTTGTTTTTATTTACACGTCAAGTTCCGTAGGACTAAATTGAGCAAATCTCCAAGGTCATGGAACATGTCAGTACATGAAATTACAATATAATAGTAATAAAAGATAAAAATAAAATGTTTATGAACCCGAAAAAAGTCAGTCCATAAGTTTAAGTAAACAACAAGAATCAGTTTAATTTTTCGAGGACCTCCTCGACAGAATGGGGGGAGTGACCCATGAGGAAACTCTTCAGTTTCGATTTGAAAGCGCGTGAATTACTGCTAAGGTTTTTGCTTTAGAGCGGTAGCTTATTGAAAATGGATGCAGCAGCATACCGCACACCTTCCTGCACAAGAGTTACGGAAGTCCGATCCAAATGCAGGTTTGATTTCTGCCGGGTATTAACTGAGTGAAAGCTGCTTATTCTTGGGAATAAGCTAATATTATTAACAAGAAATGACAGTAAGGAATATATTGAGAGGTCAATGTCAAAATACCCAGACTCGTGAACAGGTGTCGACAAGAGGTTCGTGAACTTACGCCACTTATTGCCCGAACCGCCCGTTTCTGAGCCAAAAATATCCTTTTAGAATGGGAAGAGTTACCCCAAAATATAAAACTATACGACATAAACGAACGAAAATAAGCAATGTAGACTATTTTCCTGTCGAACGATCACTCACTT
Source organism: Schistocerca cancellata (assembly GCF_023864275.1). Lineage (NCBI taxonomy): Eukaryota > Metazoa > Arthropoda > Insecta > Orthoptera > Acrididae > Schistocerca > Schistocerca cancellata. Next base: position 871,862,826 of record NC_064629.1, on the reverse strand, counting down.
CAGATAACGGTCGAATAGTAAAAATGGCAGCAGTAAGTCTTTCAACAAGATCCTGAACGTGGGCTTTCCACGACAGTTTACTATGTATCTGAACACCTAGAAATTTGAACTGTTCGGTTTCACTAATCATATGCCTACTCTGTGAAATTAAAACGTTAGGTTTTTTTGAATTGTGTGTTAGAAACTGTAAAAACTGAGTCTTACTGTGATTTAGCGTTAGTTTATTTTCTACAAGCCATGAACTTAGGTCATGAACTGCTCTATTTGAAACTGAGCTAATGTTGCACACAACATCCTTTATTACCAAGCTTGTGTCATCAGCAAACAGAAATTTTTTAGAGTTACTCGTAATATTAGAGGGCATATCATTAATACAAATAAGGAGCAGGAGTGGCCCCAACACTGACCCCTGGGGCACTCCCACTTGACTGTACCCCACTTAGACCCCACATTACAGCCATTCTAAACATAGTGAATAATGGCCTATTGCTGTATGTTGCTAAAATAAGAGACGAACCAATTGTGAGCTACTCCCCGTATTCCGTAATTGCCCAACTTCTGGAGCAATATGTTGTGATCAACACAATCTAACGCCTTAGTTAAATAAAAGAATATGCCTAGCGTTCGAAACCTTTTGTTTAAATCATCCAGTACCTCACAGAGAAAAGAGAATATAGCATCTTCAGTTGTTAAACGACTTCTAAAACCGAACTCTACATTTGATAGCAAATCGCGCGATGTAGAATGATCAATTATGTTTCCGTACACAGCCTTTTCAATAACTTTAGCAAACACTGATGGCATAGAAATAGGTCTAAAATTGTCTACATTATCCTTTTCTCCCATTTTATAAAGCGGATTTGCTATTGAGTACTTTAATCGTTCAGGAAACTGACCATTCCTAAAGGAAAAATTACAAATATGGCTAAATACAGTGCTAACATGTGCAGCACAGTACTGTAATATTCTGTTAGGCACTCCATCATAACCATGAGAGTCCTTAGTCTTCAGAGATTTAATTACTGACTCAATCTCCCTTTATCAGTATCATAGAGGAGTATTTCAGACATCAGTCTCGGAAAGGCATTTGCCAAGAGAGTTATATGATTCCCTGTAGAAGCTAAATTTTGATTTAATTTACCAGAAATGCTCAGAAAATTAGTGTTAAATACTGTACATGTATCTGATTTATCAGTAAAAGAAATATTTTTATTGCGAACTGACATTATATCGTCGACCTTGTGCTGCTGACCAGACACTTCCTTCATGAATGACCGCATGGTTTAAACTTTATCTTGTGAATTAGCTATTCTATTTGCGTACCTCATACTCTTTGCCTTCCTTATAACATTTTTAAGCATCTTACAATACTGTTGGTAATGGGCTACTGTAGCTTGATAGTGACTACTTCTAACATTTTGATATAATTCCCGCTTTGTTCTACATGATATCCTTATCCCACTAATCAGCCACCTGGGCTGCCTATTACTGCTAGTACCAAGTTTAGAACGCTGTAATGGAAAGCAGCTCTCAAAGAGTACGAGTAATGTGTTAAGGGATGCATTACATTTATCATCTATGTTACCGGCGCTTGAAACATCCCGCCACTCTTGTTCATTAACAAGGTTTAAAAACCTCTCTATTGCTGTTGGATTAACTTTCCTACATACACTCCTGGAAATGGAAAAAAGAACACATTGACACCGGTGTGTCAGACCCACCATACTTGCTCCGGACACTGCGAGAGGGCTGTACAAGCAATGATCACACGCACGGCACAGCGGACACACCAGGAACCGCGGTGTTGGCCGTCGAATGGCGCTAGCTGCGCAGCATTTGTGCACCGCCGCCGTCAGTGTCAGCCAGTTTGCCGTGGCATACGGAGCTCCATCGCAGTCTTTAACACTGGTAGCATGCCGCGACAGCGTGGACGTGAACCGTATGTGCAGTTGACGGACTTTGAGCGAGGGCGTATAGTGGGCATGCGGGAGGCCGGGTGGACGTACCGCCGAATTGCTCAACACGTGGGGCGTGAGGTCTCCACAGTACATCGATGTTGTCGCCAGTGGTCGGCGGAAGGTGCACGTGCCCGTCGACCTGGGACCGGATCGCAGCGACGCACGGATGCACGCCAAGACCGTAGGATCCTACGCAGTGCCGTAGGGGACCGCACCGCCACTTCCCAGCAAATTAGGGACACTGTTGCTCCTGGGGTATCGGCGACGACCATTCGCAACCGTCTCCATGAAGCTGGGCTACGATCCCGCACACCGTTAGGCCGTCTTCCGCTCACGCCCCAATATCGTGCAGCCCGCCTCCAGTGGTGTCGCGACAGGCGTGAATGGAGGGACGAATGGAGACGTGTCGTCTTCAGCGATGAGAGTCGCTTCTGCCTTGGTGCCAATGATGGTCGTATGCATGTTTGGCGCCGTGCAGGTGAGCGCCACAATCAGGACTGCATACGACCGAGGCACACAGGGCCAACACCCGGCATCATGGTGTGGGGAGCGATCTCCTACACTGGCCGTACACCACTGGTGATCGTCGAGGGGACACTGAATAGTGCACGGTACATCCAAACCGTCATCGAACCCATCGTTCTACCATTCCTAGACCGGCAAGGGAACTTGCTGTTCCAACAGGACAATGCACGTCCGCATGTATCCCGTGCCACCCAACGTGCTCTAGAAGGTGTAAGTCAACTACCCTGGCCAGCAAGATCTCCGGATCTGTTCCCCATTGAGCATGTTTGGGACTGGATGAAGCGTCGTCTCACGCGGTCTGCACGTCCAGCACGAACGCTGGTCCAACTGAGGCGCCAGGTGGAAATGGCATGGCAAGCCGTTCCACAGGACTACATCCAGCATCTCTACGATCGTCTCCATGGGAGAATAGCAGCCTGCATTGCTGCGAAAGGTGGATATACACTGTACTAGTGCCGACATTGTGCATGCTCTGTTGCCTGTGTCTATGTGCCTGTGGTTCTGTCAGTGTGATCATGTGATGTATCTGACCCCAGGAATGTGTCAATAAAGTTTCCCCTTCCTGGGACAATGAATTCACGGTGTTCTTATTTCAATTTCCAGGAGTGTATGAGCAATTTAGAAGTAGATAACCTCGGTATATCGAAGCAGCTTAAATCACGTAATAAAAGCAAGTTTCCGGTACGAACTGTATACCAATTTGGTTTCCTTCATAGTATGCCAGTACAATTGCTCTATACTTAGCAATCATGTACAACCGCTCACTCGACGAAAGATTCGAACCTAAAGACTAGAAAGTTGCGCTGGTCACACCAATACTCTAGAAAAAAATAGATGTAATTCGTCGATTTACAGACCCATATCACTAACGTCGATTTGCAGTTGCATTTTGGAACATATAGTATTTTCTCACTTACCTCGAAGAAAACGATTCATGAAATCAGAAAATATCGTTCTCTTGAAGCACAACTATCTCTTTATGCGCATGAAGTAATGAGTGCAATCGATAGGGGATATAAAATTGAATCCATATTTGTAGTTTTCCAGAAGGCTTTTGACACCGTCCCTTACAAACGACTTGTAATCAAATTGCGTGCCTATGAACTGTGTACATGAAAGAGCTCTTGATTTACTGGAAAGTATCAGATTGATTATATAATGGAGAGACATATTTCGTAATCATATTTTAAGGTGTAAGACATTTGCTGGGGCAGATGTGGACTCTGATCACAATTTATGGGTCGTGAACTGCAGATTCAGCTGAAGAAGAGGTAGGAAATTAAGGAGATGGGACTTGGATAAACCAAAAAAGGAAAGGAAAGCGAAGGTTGTTGAGATTTTCAGAGGGAGTACTAGCCAACGATTGACTACAGAAGGAGAAAGTAACACAGTAGAAAACGTATGTATAGCACTGAGAGATGAAATAGTGAAAGCAGCGGAGGTTCAAATAGATAAAAAGAGAAGGTCTATTAGAAAAGATTTCGGGCTTACAGCCGGTCGTCGTAAACTTCATTGCACGATAGTTCGGCTGGACAACTGCCATCCATCTTCAGGTGAGCCGAACGAGGACTGACGAAGACGTTCTCCGCTCCGTCTTATACAGGGTGTTACAAAAATGTAAGGCCAAACTTTCAGGAAACATTCCTCACACTCAAAGAAAGAAAATATGTTATGTGGACATGTGTCCGGAAACGCATACTTTCCATGTTAGAGCTCATTTTATTACTTCTCTTCAAATCACATTAATCATGGAATGGAAACACACAGCAACAGAACGTACCAGCGTGACTTCAAACACTTTGTTGCAGGAAATGTTCAAAATGTCCTCCGTTAGCGAGGATACATGCATCCACCCTCCGTCGCATGGAATCCCTGATACGCTGATGCAGCCCTGGAGAATGGCGTATTGTATCACAGCCGTCCACAATACGAGCACGAAGAGTCTCTACATTTGGTACCGGGGTTGCGTAGACAAGAGCTTTCAAATGCCCCCATAAATGAAAATCAAGAGGGTTGAGGTCAGGAGAGCGTGGAGGCCATGGAATTGGTCCGCCTCTACCAATCCATCGGTCACCGAATCTGTTGTTGAGAAGCGTACGAACACTTCGACTGAAATGTGCAGGAGCTCCATCGTGCATGAACCACATGTTGTGTCGTACTTGTAAAGGCACATGTTCTAGCAGCACAGGTAGAGTATCCCGTATGAAATCATGGCGGTAAATCGAGGAAGTACAGTACATACTGACGAAACTAAAATGAGCTCTAACATGGAAATTAAGCGTTTCCGGACACATGTCCACATAACATCTTTTCCTTATTTGTGTGTGAGGAATGTTTCCTGAAAGCTTGGCCGTACCTTTATGTAACACCCCGTATAGTGCGTTGATGGTACTGCCGCACATGCGTTGCAGTCGCGGAGACAGAAGGACCACACCGCCCAGCGACAGCGCCCTCGCTGGTGGAACTGCAAGACTCAGCTGCCGTCGGTATTGTCTCTGGCCGCAGGTATCGAAGTCTTCTGGCGTCTTCGTCTCGAGCAAATTTCGGAGATGGAGGGATTCCACGCGTTATTCAATTGGTAACCAATGTCACGGTTCATCAGATTTCCCGCGATGCGTATTTCAACGGATTCTTTGATCATGGAGTCCCAAAAAGTTGTTGCTGTGGCCAAAATCTAAAGTTTTGTCGTACTGCATTGAATGTCCGTTGGAAATACAATGTTCCGCAACTGCAGACTTACTGGGTTGCAGTAGGCGAGTGCAACGTTGGTGTTCCGTACAACGCTCTTCCACTGTACGCGTTGTCTGTCCTATATAAGCCATACGACATTGACACGGTATTTTGTAAATTCCTGCCTTCCGCAGTAACAAATCATCCTTCACCGATGCAAGTCTCTATTGTCCGTGGTATAGTGTCAATGGTAAACGACACATAATTGTCCGAGACCCCAGTCTAGGTTCCAGGAATCTGTCCCAGACGGTTCGTGGGGACACGCTACCTGTAAGCTCTGCCTGGATTTCTATTCGTCAGAGCCAACCTAAGAGTTTTACGATCTTCTCGCGGTGAAGTCCTTCTGGAAGCACCATGCCTATTCCTGTCGCTACACTGCTATCCTGGGTCAATCGCGTCACCACTAATTTTGCAGCGATCTGCGCAATCTGACGGACTGATGTTCCCTGGCACGCTATGTCAACGACTCGGCCATTTAGCCCAGTCAACGAGGACAAAAAAATGTGGACTGAAGGAAGAGGTTCGAGTAGTCGCAAATTTTTGTACGGTTGTAGGCGGGAGCGTCACGAACAACACTAAAAAACTCCTGAAGATATAGTGTGAACTTTTTCTTAAATAATTCGAAAAATCGCTGCTTCTAGAGAAACTTTTTCCCCGTACAAAATTAAATTCCCTACAAAAATGGTTCTGTTCGTTTTTCTGTAGGAATAACAGTTTATGAGTTGCAGTGGATGAAAATATCGCAGATTATTAAAAATATTTATCAGGTTTGTTTCTATCAGGAACTGATTGCTCCTCGACCGTAGTAGTGGTAGTGGTGGTTAGTGTTTAACGTCCCGTCGGACAACGAGGTCATTAGAGACGGAGCTCAAGCTCGGGTTAGGGAAGGATTGGGAAGGAAATCGGCCGTGCCCTTTCAAAGGAACCATCTCGGCATTTGCCTGAAGCGATTTAGGGAAATCACGGAAAACCTAAATCAGGATGGCCGGAGACGGGATTGAACCGTCGTCCTCCCGAATGCGAGTCCAGTGTGCTAACACTGCGCCACCTCGCTCGGTACCGTAGTAGTGAGATCCAGGATAGGAAGGGAGTAAGTATCGGCTGTAAATTTTTAATCTGCTTAATATAGATTCTTTTCAATTACTGTGTACCTATCTTCAGTGTAATTATATCCAAGTCACATCTGCATTAAACCGATCAAATATTTACGAGCGCTGCTGCCTTTCTTCCTATCTTGAAAAAAAAATTGTTTTAAAGGTGTAAAATTAATGTTTATCTTTCAATGAAGTGAGTTACAAACAAATATTAAATAAGTGAACCACGTGTAAGTGTAGTAGAGCCGTATTAAGACACGAAGTGTTTTCCGGGGATGCAACGGGGTAAAAGGAGGACATGTGGGGCAGAAATGCGGGGGAAGGTAGGTCGACAGATAGCGTTCGTGCAATTCCCTCCTTCATAGGTGCGCAAACCGAAGTCTGAGCAGGTGATTTTCGAATCTATCTACTCTACCCCACTACGTCACAAAAAGCAACTACAAGGGGTTTCACGAAGTTGTACCGAACTAATGAACTACTAGCGACGCACATCCGCAGCTCGTGGTCTAGTGGCTAGCGTTGCTGCCTCTGGATCACGGGGTCCCGGGTTCGATTCCCGGCCGGGTTGGGGATTTTCTCTCCCCGGGGACTAGGCATTTGTGTTGTCCTCATCATTTCATCATCATCATCATCATTCGTGACAGTGGCTGGATTTGACTGTGTAAAAAATTGGACTGTGTAAAACTGGGACTTTGTACGGCAGCTGATGACAGCACCACCGAACATCATCATCATCCCATCCCCTACGGGCTTCCCCCCACCCACTAACGCAAGAAAAGCATATGGACAGAAGCTACGTATCTGTGATGCAAGACTCTCGGCAGCTCTCCCAGCACAAACATTCGCACCACCTTCTCTAATTCTTTGACAATAGTCACTGCGATTTCCAGCTGCTTATGAATTTCAACTAACTCATTCCGTGGTCAGAAAAAAAAACTATTCACAGAAGGGCTGCATTGTGGCTGGTGTAATGTTTTAAAGAGGAGTAAACAAATGACTTTAAAATAACCTTGCTGGAACTCTATTTATTTCTGGACCTCTTTGTCTAAAAGTAATACTGACTCCCTTTAAGAACTGTAGCAATTAGTAGGCAAAAAGAGATTTATGTTAAGGCAACAGGAAAGCTTTATGTAAAACTTACAGATTTCCCGAAAATTTGAGGTTATAGTCGCTAAAAAACACAAATATAGCGTTATTTACGATAAATAAAGACTATATACAATGCTGAATGAAATTTTCGCTCTGCAGCGGAGTGTGCGCTGATATGAAACTTCCTGGCAGATTAAAACTTTGTGCCGGATAGTTTTAATCTGACAGGAAGTTTCATATATGCACTCCTACTGAAACAGAAAACTAATCGTTACACGATATGTTAATTACAATACTGGGTGTAACAAAAATGTACGGCACAAATTGCAGGACACATTTCTCATACGTAGACGAAGACATTATGTTGTATTTGTTTTTATTTACACGTCAAGTTCCGTAGGACTAAATTGAGCAAATCTCCAAGGTCATGGAACATGTCAGTACATGAAATTACAATATAATAGTAATAAAAGATAAAAATAAAATGTTTATGAACCCGAAAAAAGTCAGTCCATAAGTTTAAGTAAACAACAAGAATCAGTTTAATTTTTCGAGGACCTCCTCGACAGAATGGGGGGAGTGACCCATGAGGAAACTCTTCAGTTTCGATTTGAAAGCGCGTGAATTACTGCTAAGGTTTTTGCTTTAGAGCGGTAGCTTATTGAAAATGGATGCAGCAGCATACCGCACACCTTCCTGCACAAGAGTTACGGAAGTCCGATCCAAATGCAGGTTTGATTTCTGCCGGGTATTAACTGAGTGAAAGCTGCTTATTCTTGGGAATAAGCTAATATTATTAACAAGAAATGACAGTAAGGAATATATTGAGAGGTCAATGTCAAAATACCCAGACTCGTGAACAGGTGTCGACAAGAGGTTCGTGAACTTACGCCACTTATTGCCCGAACCGCCCGTTTCTGAGCCAAAAATATCCTTTTAGAATGGGAAGAGTTACCCCAAAATATAAAACTATACGACATAAACGAACGAAAATAAGCAATGTAGACTATTTTCCTGTCGAACGATCACTCACTTCAGATAACGGTCGAATAGTAAAAATGGCAGCAGTAAGTCTTTCAACAAGATCCTGAACGTGGGCTTTCCACGACAGTTTACCATGTATCTGAACACCTAGAAATTTGAACTGTTCAGTTTCACTAATCATATGCCGACTCTGTGAAATTAAAACGTTAGGTTTTTTTGAATTGTGTGTTAGAAACTGTAAAAACTGAGTCTTACTGTGATTTAGCGTTAGTTTATTTTCTACAAGCCATGAACTTAGGTCATGAACTGCTCTATTTGAAACTGAGCTAATGTTGCACACAACATCCTTTATTACCAAGCTTGTGTCATCAGCAAACAGAAATTTTTTAGAGTTACTCGTAATATTAGAGGGCATATCATTAATACAAATAAGGAGCAGGAGTGGCCCCAACACTGACCCCTGGGGCACTCCCACTTGACTGTACCCCACTTAGACCCCACATTACAGCCATTCTAAACATAGTGAATAATGGCCTATTGCTGTATGTTGCTAAAATAAGAGACGAACCAATTGTGAGCTACTCCCCGTATTCCGTAATTGCCCAACTTCTGGAGCAATATGTTGTGATCAACACAATCTAACGCCTTAGTTAAATAAAAGAATATGCCTAGCGTTCGAAACCTTTTGTTTAAATCATCCAGTACCTCACAGAGAAAAGAGAATATAGCATCTTCAGTTGTTAAACGACTTCTAAAACCGAACTCTACATTTGATAGCAAATCGCGCGATGTAGAATGATCAATTATGTTTCCGTACACAGCCTTTTCAATAACTTTAGCAAACACTGATGGCATAGAAATAGGTCTAAAATTGTCTACATTATCCTTTTCTCCCATTTTATAAAGCGGATTTGCTATTGAGTACTTTAATCGTTCAGGAAACTGACCATTCCTAAAGGAAAAATTACAAATATGGCTAAATACAGTGCTAACATGTGCAGCACAGTACTGTAATATTCTGTTAGGCACTCCATCATAACCATGAGAGTCCTTAGTCTTCAGAGATTTAATTACTGACTCAATCTCCCTTTATCAGTATCATAGAGGAGTATTTCAGACATCAGTCTCGGAAAGGCATTTGCCAAGAGAGTTATATGATTCCCTGTAGAAGCTAAATTTTGATTTAATTTACCAGAAATGCTCAGAAAATTAGTGTTAAATACTGTACATGTATCTGATTTATCAGTAAAAGAAATATTTTTATTGCGAACTGACATTATATCGTCGACCTTGTGCTGCTGACCAGACACTTCCTTCATGAATGACCGCATGGTTTAAACTTTATCTTGTGAATTAGCTATTCTATTTGCGTACCTCATACTCTTTGCCTTCCTTATAACATTTTTAAGCATCTTACAATACTGTTGGTAATGGGCTACTGTAGCTTGATAGTGACTACTTCTAACATTTTGATATAATTCCCGCTTTGTTCTACATGATATCCTTATCCCACTAATCAGCCACCTGGGCTGCCTATTACTGCTAGTACCAAGTTTAGAACGCTGTAATGGAAAGCAGCTCTCAAAGAGTACGAGTAATGTGTTAAGGGATGCATTACATTTATCATCTATGTTACCGGCGCTTGAAACATCCCGCCACTCTTGTTCATTAACAAGGTTTAAAAACCTCTCTATTGCTGTTGGATTAACTTTCCTACATACACTCCTGGAAATGGAAAAAAGAACACATTGACACCGGTGTGTCAGACCCACCATACTTGCTCCGGACACTGCGAGAGGGCTGTACAAGCAATGATCACACGCACGGCACAGCGGACACACCAGGAACCGCGGTGTTGGCCGTCGAATGGCGCTAGCTGCGCAGCATTTGTGCACCGCCGCCGTCAGTGTCAGCCAGTTTGCCGTGGCATACGGAGCTCCATCGCAGTCTTTAACACTGGTAGCATGCCGCGACAGCGTGGACGTGAACCGTATGTGCAGTTGACGGACTTTGAGCGAGGGCGTATAGTGGGCATGCGGGAGGCCGGGTGGACGTACCGCCGAATTGCTCAACACGTGGGGCGTGAGGTCTCCACAGTACATCGATGTTGTCGCCAGTGGTCGGCGGAAGGTGCACGTGCCCGTCGACCTGGGACCGGACCGCAGCGACGCACGGATGCACGCCAAGACCGTAGGATCCTACGCAGTGCCGTAGGGGACCGCACCGCCACTTCCCAGCAAATTAGGGACACTGTTGCTCCTGGGGTATCGGCGAGGACCATTCGCAACCGTCTCCATGAAGCTGGGCTACGGTCCCGCACACCGTTAGGCCGTCTTCCGCTCACGCCCCAACATCGTGCAGCCCGCCTCCAGTGGTGTCGCGACAGGCGTGAATGGAGGGACGAATGGAGACGTGTCGTCTTCAGCGATGAGAGTCGCTTCTGCCTTGGTGCCAATGATGGTCGTATGCGTGTTTGGCGCCGTGCAGGTGAGCGCCACAATCAGGACTGCATACGACCGAGGCACACAGGGCCAACACCCGGCATCATGGTGTGGGGAGCGATCTCCTACACTGGCCGTACACCACTGGTGATCGTCGAGGGGACACTGAATAGTGCACGGTACATCCAAACCGTCATCGAACCCATCGTTCTACCATTCCTAGACCGGCAAGGGAACTTGCTGTTCCAACAGGACAATGCACGTCCGCATGTATCCCGTGCCACCCAACGTGCTCTAGAAGGTGTAAGTCAACTACCCTGGCCAGCAAGATCTCCGGATCTGTTCCCCATTGAGCATGTTTGGGACTGGATGAAGCGTCGTCTCACGCGGTCTGCACGTCCAGCACGAACGCTGGTCCAACTGAGGCGCCAGGTGGAAATGGCATGGCAAGCCGTTCCACAGGACTACATCCAGCATCTCTACGATCGTCTCCATGGGAGAATAGCAGCCTGCATTGCTGCGAAAGGTGGATATACACTGTACTAGTGCCGACATTGTGCAAGCTCTGTTGCCTGTGTCTATGTGCCTGTGGTTCTGTCAGTGTGATCATGTGATGTATCTGACCCCAGGAATGTGTCAATAAAGTTTCCCCTTCCTGGGACAATGAATTCACGGTGTTCTTATTTCAATTTCCAGGAGTGTCGTTTGTAATTATATGTGACATTTGTTTGAGTACAAAAGTCATTTAGTGTTAAAATATGTGCATCATGGTCTGAAAGGCCATTCACCCTTTTACTAACAGAATGCCCATCTAGTACTGAAAAATGAATAAAAATACTGTCTATGGCTGTGCTACTGTTCCCCTGCACCCTAGTTGGAAAAAAACACAGTCTGTATCAGATCATATGAATTTAGGACATCTACCAACATCCTCTTTCTTGCACCATCACATACAAAATTTATATTCAAGTCACCACATATAACTAATGTCTGGTACTTCCTACAAAGTGAATCAAGAATCCCCTCTAGCTTGATCAGAAATGCTCTGACGGCAGAGTTAGGGGACCTATAAACAACAACAATTAGAAGTTTAGTTTCACTAAATTCAACTGCCCCTTCACAACATTTAAATATCTGTTCACTGCTGTGCCGTGATACGTCTATGGACTCAAATGGAATACTGTTTTTTACGTACATAGCCACTTCCCTACTCCGCAAGGAACTCCTTGAAAAACAACCAGCTAATCTGTATCCTGGTAAAGGAAGCCTCTTAATCGTAAAATTATTTAAGTGCTGCTCCGATATACCAATAATGTACATGGATCTGGAAAAGCTTTTCTTCCATGTTACAACTCATTAACCATGTGAAACACATAGAAGAGAACATACGAGCGTACAACATGTAACTATTTCTTACTTAAGATGTCCAATATGCCCTCTGTGGGCACTGATACATGCATCAACCCGCCGTCGTCGTCGTGAACCTTGGATGCGCTGATGTATCTCTGGAGTTTGCGTATTGTTTAGCAGTCTTCCATAATACGGGCACGGAGAATGTGAAAATCTTCTACCGGGGTTCCATACACAAGAGCTTGCAAATGCCTCCATAAACAGACGTCCAGTGGGTTTAGGTCCGGAGAGCGTGGAGGCCAGACAATTGGTCTATTCTACCTGTCCATCTCTCTGTCGTTCCAATTTTAGTATATGTGCTGCCGAAGCAGTTACTACCTGCTATCTGTCACAGAATCCTTTATTTAGAAGGCGACGGACATTAACTCTAAATGTGGAGGTGCTCCATAGCGCATAAAGCTCAGTTCTGTCGCACAGCCAAAGGAACATCTGCAAACAGATCAAGTACAACAATCTCCACGAGATTATCATAACTTTGTCCGTTGAGCCTGAGAGGAAGAAAGTGAGTCCCTGCCAAACATTCGCCAATAATGCCGGCCCCAACATTGGCAGAGAATTTTTGTTGATGACTTGTTTCAACAGTTGCGTGAGAATTGACGTCTGCCCATACATGTCGAGTGTGAAAATTTAGTCTGATATCGTTGAAACTCGCTGGAGAAAGTAAGTTGTAACATGGGAACAAAACGGTTTCAGACCCATGTTAACATAACATAATTTCGTTGTCTACGTGTGAGGAAAGTGTCCTATAATTTGTGCCCCACATTTTTGTTACACCCTGTATATGCCCCAGTAACTGAAAATCACAATTCTGTTTTACTACGAAATACACTGCCCAACAAAAAAATTGAAGCACCAAGATAACATGGCCGTATGTCACTATGACTTTGTATACACACACCATCAGCGAGAGTGCAAATGATTAAGGCTTGCAATTCCCTATGACAGATAGAACGGCCACCAGAGTTCATTAGTCTTGTTCGTGTTTAGTGGTGTTACTTGGCCTCGTAGCGTATGTAAGAGCCGTGAACAGCTTCAAATGTTGAGTGATCACTTTGAAAGACACGAATGTGCCGCATACTCGTGTGAGGCAGCTTTATCACCCGTGACAGGGTTCTAAAGGGACCTGATTCTGAGTGTTCGTTTGGCCAGCTGGTCTAATCGTACATCTCCAGATTTGTTGGGCATTCAGACATGACAGTGAATCGATGTTGGACTGCATGGGGACATGAGGGCAGGCATAGTCATCGTCAACATTCCTGTCGACCATGTCTGACCAACACAAGGGATTGAGGACACATCACATTGTAACCCCTTCACATCTGCTATCCGAGAACAAGTCATGGACGCCCTGCAATGTGCTATGTCAACCCCCATTGATAGTCGGAGACTAGCAGAAGCTGGACTAGAGAGTTACCGTCGCAAGCGTAGGCTGCCGTTAACACCACCGCACAAACGGCTGCGTTTAGAGTAGTACCTCGATCGGGAAGCATGGACTGCTGATGAATGGTGTCGCACTGTGTTTCACGATGACTACCCAGGATGACCATCGTCGGCAGGTATGACGGCGACCTGGGAATTGGTCGTATCCTTCCGATGTTTTTAGAGGTACAGTGGTGTCATTTCTGGCGTCATGGTGTGGGGAGCTCTCGCATATGGCTTCAGGTGACGGGTGAAGGCTCTCTGACGGAGCAACGGTACGTCACAGACATCCTGCATCCTCATGTGTTAACTGTCATGCAACAGTTTCTTGACGTCATTTTCCAACAGGATATTGCTCTTCTTCTCATGGCACGTCTCTCTATGAACTGTCTGCTTGACGTTGAGGTACTTCCGTGGTCAGCAAGATCCCCTGTTCTGTCCCCGATTGAACACGTGTGGGACCATCTCGGTCGTCAACTCCGTCCCAGTGCCAGTACCCGGGATATCAAGGAACAATTAGGACATTTGTAGGCCAGCTTGCCTCAGGAGAGGACAAAACGGCTTTATGACACCCTTCCCAAGCGTATCAGCTCAGGTATCAAGGCCAGAAGGGTTAAAAGGTCATACTAATAAGTGGGCTCATACTGCCCAGTTTTTTTTAATCGATTTTTTAATCACTGCATTAACATCACATATCCTCTCAACCGTGACATTTCATTTCGTTTCTTCCTCGCTTTCAGGCAGCTTCACTTTTGAAACTTCCTGGCAGATTAAAACTGTGCCGGACCGAGACCCGAACTCGGGACCTTTGCCTTTCGCGGGCAAGTACTCCACCATCTGAGCTACCGAAGCACGACTCACGCCCAGTCATCACAGCTTTACTTCTGCCAGTATCTCGTCTCCTACCTTCCAAACTTTACAGAAGCTCTCCTGCGAACCTTGCAGAGCTAGCACTCCTGAAAGAAAGGATATTGCGGAGACATGGCTTAGCCACAGCCTGGGGGATGTTTCCAGAATGAGATTTTCACTCTGCAGCGGAGTGTGCGCTGATATGAAACTTAGTTCGAGTCTCGGTCGGACACACAGCTTTAATCTGCCAGGAAGTTTCATATCAGCGCACACTCCGCTGCAGAGTGAGAATCTCATTCTGGAAACATCCCCCAGGCTGTGGCTAAGCCATGTCTCCGCAATATCCTTTCTTTCAGGAGTGCTAGTTCTGCAAGGTTTGCAGGAGAGCTTCTGTAAAGTTTGGAAGGTAGGATACGAGATACTGGCAGAAGTAAAGCTGTGATGACCGGGCGTGAGTTGTGCTTCGGTAGCTCAGATGGTAGAGCACTTGCCCGCCAAAGGCAAAGGTCCCGAGTTCGAGTCTCGGTCGGGCACACAGTTTTAATCTGCCAGGAAGTTTCATATCAGCGCACACTCCGCTGCAGAGTGAAAATCTCATTCTGGAGCTTCACTTTTCTTCAGTCAATGTATGTCAAGCACAACACTCGTAACTTCCGAAAATTCTCAGAAAGGTTGATTCATGTTGATATTCACTGAAATTCGGGACTAACGATTCTCTGAATGAGGTTTACTACTGCTAAATTTTTATAAAGCACAAATATTGATTAAAACTTATGCTATAGCATCGAACACGTTTCGCAGCACTTAACATAAAACTTAAAGCACGTTTAAAGGTTAGGTAAGTTTTTGGGCCTAAGTTTTCGTGGCGAATTTATCTGGCACGCGTAAATTCGCTTGGACACAAGGAAATACCGGAGTCGGTTTATATATATAAATGTAATTAAGTAAACGTGCGACTTGCACAGATTTTGAAAATAGCTTATTTTGTGACTCCTTTTGCTTTAAAGTGGCAAAGATGATCACTGTCGCGCAATAGATCTCACGGAAACGACGTAAGATGGTTGGTTGGTTGATTTGGGGGGAGTGGACCAAACAGTGAGGTCATCGGTCCCATCGGATTAGGGTAGGATGGGGAAACAAGGCAGCATTTCCCTTTCAAAGGAACCATCCCGACATTTGACTGGAGCAATTTAGGGAAGCCATAGAAAACCTAAATCAGGATGGCCGGACGTGGATGTGAACCGTTGTCCTCCCGGATTCGAGTCCAGTGTTCTAACCACTGCGCCACCTAGCAAGAATATAGAAATATAGAAGGAAATGTGTAATAAATAGTACAGCATGTGAAAGCATAATGTAGGAGACACAACATTATGAACACAACTATCGTTGTTGGATATCAGTTGCACCAAATTGTGGACTGCATCTGTTCTTCCCCATTGATATTGCATCTTTACCATCATTAAAAGAACGCTCGTTAGAATCAGTGTTAGTTATTGAGAGTGACAGCTCTTGCGTGGCTCGGGCACAGACTCAACGCCAAGGGCTTGTACCGTTACAGTTAGCTTTATAGAGCGTACTCGCTCTTCTCAAATGGTTCAAATGGCTCTGAGCACTATTGGACTCAACTGCTGTGGTCATAAGTCCCTAGAACTTAGAACTACGTAAACCTAACTAACCTAAGGACATCACACACATCCATGCCCGAGGCAGGATTCGAACCTGCGACCGTAGCGGTCGGGCGGTTCCAGACTGTAGCGCCTTTAACCGCTCGGCCGCTCCGGCCGGCCCGCTCTTCTCAAAGACGCATTCTAGAGTAGCCCAATGGGTTTCCTACGAAGAAACACTCCTCGTTTCTTAAGAGTACTATAAAAATTATAAACTCGTCTGGAAGTTGGGGAAAAAGGGTACAGTATTTCCACGTGAATAACAACATTTTTGACAGACATCTACTCTTCTTCACGACGTGCAAAGCATTTTTGAAAAAATTAAGTCAAATGTTTTGTAAATAAACATTTTTTGCATGCAGATCACAGGATTTCTTCTTTTAACAGAAAATAGTCAGTTTCTAAAATAACCGATTTTAGGTTTTTAATATATATTATTTCCTCTAGTAAAGGAAGAATCGAACAAAGATCGAAAACTTTCGACTATCCCGCTTCAGTTATTACACTGACACCTTTTACCATGGCTTATCGTCTAAAGAAAATTTGTTTCCATTCAGTATAAGATTTTTGCTAACAACTCGTTGTGATTGATAATGGGCTAATCGCCCGAGAGCTACGCCGCAAAAAAATAACAAGTATGGTGGAACATGGGCGTTGTCAAATGGTACGTCAGTACTGTTATATAAGTGTAGCAGTATAAAGTTTTCAAAAGCTATTGTTGGTGTGAATTGATGTAGGAATGGAGACAACTATAATATGCTCCATTTACAGTTATTTGTCAGACACGATATTATTTTCCTAGAATGTGTGAACCGCCTTGACGATTACCTAATACTACATTGTAAATCATTTGAAAATTAGTAGATGGTAGGCAGCATAAAGATATTTGTATGGATTCAGAACTGCCTGAAGAGCGACACTCAGAACAGTACTACTGTAGAATGAGTAGCTCTAACAGAGATTCCTATGAAAATGAGTTGACAAGCATATTTTGTAACAGGGAATGTAACACGATATTTTTCCCTAGAAATAATTCATTCTTACGAGGTACATAATCTAAGAGCAATGTCGATTATACTGTTTGAGAGCTTTTAGTGAAGGTCGTGTAGATTCAGAAGTACTGTTGCTCTTTTCTATCATACAGAAACAGTGTGTTTCCGTATCTGTCATACCACACAATTTCAATATTGCATATGCTTTTACCAGTAATTTCTAAAATAAGGGGACTTTGAAGATGTACTAATGCACAAAAATAGTTTCTAACGTGAAATGTTCTTTTCTCTCATTCTCGTTTCCAATAGTGAATAATGTTCTTAAATATCCAACAGTTAGGAAAAACGATTAATTTATTTTCGGTTGACGAAAAACTGTGCCTGCGCCTTCAGTTCGACATAAAACTGGAAAGTAAACTTTTAAAGAATTTGCCGTAAATTTTTAGTATCTGGCGCTATGTGTAATGCTTGCAGCAGATAGGAGACCGCACCTGTTGGGTCCCACGCGCAGCATACCGGCCCCGACATATTGCCATATAACACGTCACTTCCTTTCAGCTATTGAACGCTTGTCTTTCTGACAGCAGCCACAAATATATCGCTCTTGACAACCAATAAACTGTTAGCATTTTTAGGGAGCTTCTTGTCAAGTACGCAGAAGCCTATTTGACAGACGAACAGGAAATATTTATAAAAAGCTCTTATCGTGAAATTGCTGTGCTTGCGAAACGGTGGTAAACACACAAATAGCTTGCTCCCTTCACGTCCGTCATCAGGATTTCAACCATTATTTATATTGCAGAGACATTCTCGACGTTCTTCATACGGAGATAAACATCTGCGACGATTCTGGAGACGAATGTTCAGCAGATATGTGCATTTCGGAGCAGTTATTCCGAAGGACGTCCATCGCTTCCTGCAAGCGACTTTTTGTAATCCTTCAGCAATCCCAGTCACAGCCTGTCCCTAGTGGAGCACAGGCTTCTTTATCTCCAAGCATCTAGAACAACCGAACTCCATATGGTTTGCGTTTCGACAGTCTCAACATAGTGCAGTTACCTGTAAGCTACGTTAAAGTTGCAACACGAAGAGGAAGAAAGACACTGATGCATATTTTTAATTAACCATATGAAACTATAACACTACCATGTGTATACGCCTGTTAACAGTTCGATTGCCTACCGTGGATCTGCCCAAGAAGATGTTACACAGCGGGGTGAAAGTATCAAACTGCTACTATCTATAGTATCTACATGCGAAGCTTACAAGGGGACATCTCCATCGCACCCCCCTCAGATTTAGTTATAAGTTGCCACAGTGGATAGGCCTTGAAAAACTGAACACAGATCAATCGAGAAAACCGGAAGAAGTTGTGTGGAACTATGAAAAACAAGCAATATATACAAACTGAGTAGTCCATGTGCAACATAAGCAATACAAGGACAATACTAGCTTAGGAGTGCCGTGGTCTCGTGGTTAGCGTGAACAGCTGCGGAACGAGAGGTCCTTAGTTCAAGCCTTCCCCCGAGTGAAAATTTTCTTTTCGAAAAGTTATGATCTGTCCGTTCGTTCATTGACGTCTCTGTTCACTGTAATAAGTTTAGTGTTTGTGTTTTGCGACCGCACCGCAAAACCGTGCGATTAGTAGACGAAAGGACGTGCCTCTCCAATGGGAACCGAAAACATTTGATCGCAATGTCATAGGTCAACCTATTCGTCCACAGGAAAAAACGTCTGATATATTCTATACGACACTGGGGATGGCATGTGCGTCACATGACAGGAATATGTTGTCGACCCACCTAACTTGTACACTTGGCAAATGGGTAAAAAGATTCTTCTACCTCGCCCGATTTAGGTTTTCTTGTCGATGTGATAATCACTCCCAAAAAAGTGATCGCATCGGACGGACGGACAGATAATTATTGTCTGAAAATAAAAAATTAAAACTTTTCACTCGAGGGAAGACTCGAACCAAGAACCTCACATTCCGCAGCTGCTCACGCTAACCACGGGACCACGGCGCACCTGAGCTCACATTATCCTTGATGTTGCCTATCTTCTCATGGACTACTCAGTTTGTATATTTTGCTTATTTTTTTCATAGTTCCATACAACTTCTTCCTGTTTTCTCGATTGATCTGAATTCAGTTTTTCAAGGCCTATCCACTGTGCCAACTTATAACTAAATCTGAGGTGGGTGCGATGGGGAGGTTCCCTTGTTAGGTGCGCCGTTCAACATAAATAATAATTCAAAAAATGTAAATCTTCTTTTATCAGACCATGTACCCGTCATTCTCTTCCGAAAATTTAGCTACTGTTGCAGATCAACTGCTCCTTACCATCTTTGTTTGAGTAGAACAATGAGAAAATCCTTTTGATAGCAGTTTACTTATGATATAAAATAAACTGCAAAATTTTATTTCCCCGACGCAGTATGGGTTTTATAATAACAAATCTATCAAGGTTATTAGAATTCGCGGAGACCTTCAGTTTTGACAAGGGCGATTAAAAGAACCACTATTTAGCTATTTAAATACGCAATTCCGAGAGTTAGATAAACCACGTAAATCTAATTTAAAATGTTTGCAACGTGACTTGAACTCAGATTCTGGCAACTGCCGCTCCTGGTCCCATAACGGAACCCTCTCGCTTCTTACCCTCAGTTTTCTAAAAAAGAAGCGGAATCCTCAGTATGTGCAAAATATCCAGGGAAATTAACTGAAGTTCACTACACACTCAGAAACTATGTCCATGTTCGCGTTTCTCAACTTCCTTTTTTTTGGTAAAAGATGTAAGAAAGATAGACAGAACTGATGTGGACATTACCCTGAACCACAGGAGTCAGTATGGGATGGTAACTAAGCCAGTGAAACGTTTAAAGTGTAAAGTTTTCGAAGCCATTGACCCACAGTCATGCAATACTTTTTAAAAGAATAAAGTGCCATTTGACTGTGTATTATTATATTTATCTTCTGTACTATCCAGATTTCGGCTTATATGCCATTATCAATTACAATTCTAAAAGTTGTTAGAACATTATTAAGTGTTATGACCAAATAATGGTCTAACAACTGTTAGAATTGTACTTGATAATGGTAAAAGCCGAAATCTGGATAGTAGAAAAGATAAATATAATAATACACAGTCAAATGGCGGTTTACTCTTTTAAAAAGTTTAAAGTTGCATTCAGATACTTCTAATCCGCTTCTGATCAACAACACGTCATACGTTTCTATAGAGGTGGGAGCTGTATCAAAATCTACTTTGGCATTTTCAACCGCAAACTTGCAGTTAATGAACAACAGCTAAAAATTGCTCTTTACGAGAAATGTCGTGGGGAGCCAACCTTTCTGACAGTAGACAGATTAGAATTTGTTACCTGCCTGTAAGTTTTCTACTTCCCACACATTTAGCACCTTTTCCACACCTAACGTGAGTTGTGTGGTTAAAGTGTAAATGCTCACTGCTACTGGCTTCATTAGTGTTCCATCATCCCGCTGGATAAACGTACTACAAAAAGCTAAAACTATAGCTGTACCCCCAACTGTTGACACTCTACCTGTGTCACTCACGGATGTTCCTGTTTGTAGCGACCAAAATGATTCATAACATCATGCAGAAAGATGATACTGGGCACGGGGTTGACACTACAAGATCAAAAGTGCTTTTCCAAGACTGTCTCATTTTAAGTGGTCCACGCCTGTAGCTATGTACATATTGATGTCATGTGTCGTTATCCTTCAGGGTGTGAACTCGTTGTTGAGCCAGAAGGTCAAGCATCCATCAGTGGGAGAAAGTGTGGCTCGATGTGAGGTACAAGAACCTGCGGGCTGTGAAATCTACAGTACGTGCGTGGCGAGAGATCCCACCCTTTTGTGATGTCTATGGCCTACACATTTCGGTACGTTATATCATCATCATCATCATCATCATCGTCATCATCATTGTGCTGTCGACGCACACGAGTTTTGTGTGTACATTGGTCTCAAAAGTGAGCAACACTGCAGGGAATTATACAATCCAGATACAGAAAGCTGTAACGAAGCTCTTATCTTAAGACAAACAACTATAGAGTAACGACTACTGCCAAGACGATGGCCTCTTTGCAGGCAACGAATGCATACCGTCAATATAATATTTCATGAAAACGCAACAGAATGTACATATATACTCTACATGCAGTTATTGAGAAAGATGTCTTTTGTGAAAGTACGCAGCGCAAATTAACAATGAAGACAAAAGGCCAAGAGTGAAGAAAAAAAATGCACAACTGCAAGTGTTATTTATAACTGAGAGTCAATGTCCAAACATACAGTAAAATTGTGAAAACTGAAAAACACAGAAAGAATGGACCAAATTAATATGATTCTACGCAAATGTGTAAGACGGTTTCTGCAGTAAGTGATCAGACTGAAGAGGCATAGCATACGCAAAGGCCTAGCCATAACCTTTCTTATTTTCCCAGAATTGCCAGTGCTGCTCCAAGCTTAACTAACGCAGAGGCGTCAAAATTAGAGAAAAATGGGAAGAAATATTCCATTAAACCAAACTGATTTTAAAGGGCGCAATATCAGCATTTAATTAAGTTCGAACGGGACAGAATGATTTGTCTCTGGGAAATGTATTTGTCAATTCGCAAAGAAAAGACATGCTGATATGGTAGTGACGTTCGTGAGGAACAAGCCTCTTCATATTCGAGTAACTACTGCAACCTATATCCTTCTGAATCTGCGTACTCTATCCATCCCTTCGTCTCCCTCGACGATTTGTACCCCCACGCTTCCCTTGAGTACTAAATTGGTGATCCCTTGATGCCTCAGAATGTGTCCTACCAGCCGATCCCTTCTTTTAGTCAGGTTCTACCACAAATTTCTCTTCTCCCCAATTCTATTCAGTACCTCCTCATTAGTTACATGATCTACCCGTCTAATCTTCAGTACTCTTCTGTAAAACCATATCTTAAACGATTCTACTCTCTTTTTGTCTAAATTGTTTATCGTCCATGTTTCACGTCCATACATGGCTACGCTCCATACAAAAACTTTCAGAAAGGCATTCCTAACACTTAAATCTATAGTCGATGTTAAACTTCTCTTTGTCAGAAATGTTTTTTCTTGCCATTACCAGTCAACATTTTATATCCTCCCTATTTCGACCATCATCAGTTATTTTGCTTCCCAAATAGCAGAACTCATTTACTACTTTAAGCGTCTCAATTCCTAGTCTCATTCTCTCAGATTCACCGGATTTCATTCGACTACATTCCGTTATCGTCATTTTGATTTTGTTGATGTTCGTCTTATATCCTCCTTTTAAGACACTGTCCATTCCGTTCAACTGCTCTTCCAAGTCCTTTGCTGTCTCTAATAGAGCTACAATGTCATCGGCAAACCTCAAAATTTATATTTCTTCTTCATGGACTTTAATTCCTACTCCAGATTTTTCTTTAGTTTCCTTTACTACCTGCTCAATATACAGATTGAATAACATCAGGGATAGGCTACAATCCTGTCTCGCTCCTTTCTCGACGACAGCTACCCTTTTCCTGCCCCTCAACTCTTATAACTGCCATCTTATTTCTGTACAAATTGTAGATAGCCTTTCAGTCCCTGTGTTTTACTTCTGTCACCTTTAGAATTTGAGAGTATTCCAGTCAACATTGTCAAAATCCTTCTCTATCTCTACAAATGCTATAAACGTAGGTTTACCTTTCCTCAGTCGATGTTCTGTGAGAAGTCATAGGGTCAGCACTGCCTCGCGTGTTCCTACGTTTCTACGCAATCCATACTGATCTTCCCCGAGGTCCGCTTCTACCAGCTTTTCCATTCTTCTGTGAAGGATTCATGTTAGTATTCTGCAGCCGCGACTTATCAAAATGATAGTTCGGTAATTTTCACACCTGCCATTACCCGCTTTCTTTCGAATTGGAATTACTATATTCTTCTTAAAGTGTGAAGGTATTTCACTTGTGTCATACATCTTGCTCACCAGATCGAAGAGTTCTGTCACGGCTGGCTCTTCCAAGGCTATCAGTAGCTCTAACGGGATGTTGTCTACACTTGAGGCCTTGTTACGACTTAAGCATGAAAGACTTCATAAACACAATGTGATCAAAAGTATCCGGACACCCAGCTGAACATGACTTACAAGACCGTGGTGCCCTCCATTGGTAATGCTGGAATTCAATATGGTGTTGGCCCGCCCTTAGCCTTGATCACAGCTTCCACTCTCTCAGGCATACATTCACTCAGGTGCTGGAAAGTTTCTTGAGGAATGGCAGCCCATTCTTCATGGAGTGCTGCATTGAGGAGAGGTATCGACGTCGGTCGGTGAGGCCTGGAACGAAGTCGGCCTTCCAAAACATCCCAAAGGTGTTCTGTAGGATTAAATTCAGGACTTTGTGCAGGCCAGTCCATTACAGTTATGTTATTGTCATATAACCACTCTGTCACAGGCCGTGCATTATGTTTAGGTGCTAGATCGTGTTGAAAGATGTAATCGCCATTCCCGAATTGTTCTCCAACAGTAAGAAGCAAGAAAGTGATTAAAACATCAATCTGTGCGGCTGGTCACGGCGGAGGTTCGAGTCCTCCCTCGTGCATGGGTGTGTGTGTTTGTCCTTAGGATAATTTAGGTTAAGTAGTGTGTAAGCTAAGGTACTGATGACCTTAGTACTTAAGTCCCATAAGATTTCACACACATTTGAACACTTTTTGAAAACATCAATGTAGGTCCGTGCTGTGATAATGCTACGCAAAACAACAAGGGGTGGAAGCCCCCTCCATGAAAAACATGACCACACCATAACTCCACCGCCTCCGAACTTTACTGTTGGCACTATACACGCTGGCAGATGACGTTCACCGGGCATTCGCCATACCTACATCCTACCATCGATTCGCCACATTGTGTACCATGATTCGTCATTCCACACAACGTTTTTCCACTGCTCAATCGTCCAATGTTTACGCTCATTACACCAAGCGATGCGTCGTTTGGCATTTACCGGCGTGATGTGTGGCTTCTGAGCAACCGCTCGACCATGAAATCCAAGTTTTCTCACCTCCCGCCTAACTGTCACGGTATTTGCAGTGGATCCTGACGCAGTCTGGAATTCCTGTGTGACGGTCTGGATAGATGTCTGCCTATTACACATTACGATCCTCTTCAACTGTCGGTGGTCTCTGTCAGTCAACAGACGAGGTTGGCCTGTACGCTTATGTGCTGCATGTGTCCCTTAGCGTTTCCGCTTCACTATCACATCAGAAACAGTGGACCTAGGGATGTTTATGAGTGTGGAAATCTAGCGTACAGACGTATGACACATGTGACACGCAATCACCTGACCACGTTCGAAGTCTGTGAGTTTCGCAGAGCGCCCCATTCTGGTCTCTCACAATTTATAATGACTACTGAGGTCGCTGATATGGGGTACCTGGCAGTAGGTGGCAGCATAATGCACCTAATATGAAAAACGTATATTTTTGGGGGTGTCCAGATACTTTTGATCTCATAGTGTATGTCCTCTTCCATTTCGATAATGTGGCCCTGAAGTACATCTCCCTTGTATAGATCGACTACATGCTCCTTCCACCATTGTGGTTTCCCTTCTTTCTTTAGGACTGGTTTTCCATCTGAGCTCTTGATATTCATACAGGTGGTTCTTTTTTCTCCAAAAGTTACTTTAATTTTCCTGTATGCAACATCTATCTTACCACCAGTGATATATACTTACATTTGTCCTTTAGCCATATCTGCTCAGCCATTTTGTGGTTCCTGTCGACCTCACTTTTTAGACATTTGCACTCTCTTTCACCTACCTAATTTAGGGCATTTTTGTATTTTCTCCTTTCACCGATTAAATTCAATATCTCTTGCGTTATCCAAGAATTTCTACTAGTCCTCGCTTTTTTACCTTCTTGGTCCTCTGCTGCCTTCACTATTTGATCTCTCAAAACTACCCATTCTTCTTCTCCTGTGTACCTTTCCCCTGTTATTGTCAGTCATAACCTAATGTTCCCTCTGGAATCGTTTAAAACCACTAGTTCTTTCAGTTTATCCAGGTCCCATCTCCTTAAATTCCTGCCTTTTTGCAGTTTTTCTCAGTTTTAATCTGCAGTTCACAACCAATAAATGGTGGTTAAA
Organism: Schistocerca cancellata; assembly: GCF_023864275.1. Taxonomy (NCBI): domain Eukaryota; kingdom Metazoa; phylum Arthropoda; class Insecta; order Orthoptera; family Acrididae; genus Schistocerca; species Schistocerca cancellata. The sequence goes on along the minus strand of NC_064629.1, from coordinate 871,837,523 downwards.
GTCCACATCTGCCCCTGGAAATGTCTTACAATTTAAAAGCTGGTTCCTAAACAGAAAACTTCCAATGTCTCCAGACTTCTTCCACGCATACAACCTTCTTTCATGATACTTAAACCAAGTGTTAGCTATGATTAAATTATGTTCTGTGCGAAATTCTATCAATCGGCTTCCACTTTCGTTCCTTTCCCCCAGTCCATGTTCCCTACTACTTTTCCCTCTCTTCCTTTTCCTACTATCGAATTCCAGTCCTCCATAACTACTAAGTTTTCGTCTCCCTTCACTATCTGAATAATTTCTTTTATCTCATGATACATTTCGTCAATCTCCTCCTCAATTTCGAGGCTAGTTGGCATATAAACATGTAATACTGTTGTGGGTGTGGGCTTCATGTCTAACTTGCCTACAATAATACGTTCACTATGTGTTCATAGTAGCTTACCCGTGTTCCTATTTTGTTATTTATTATTAAACCTACTCCGGCATTGTCTCTATTTGATTTTGTGTCTATAACCCTGTATTCACCTGACCAACGTATGTATTGATATAATACACATATCAAAAAAAGTTTTGCATCACTCCAGTTCCCAGAACTCCTGAAGATAGACGTTGACTGTGGATGTTGTATCAGAGACACAGTCCCTTTGACCGTTCAGAGATATCACTAAACCCGCCCAAAGATGTAAGCAACCATGCATCAACAGCCCCTATTAGACGAAGGGGTCCGACAGCCGATCATTCCAGTCATTCCACCAGGAAGGAGGTACACAGCTCGTGTTGCCTGCAGTTCAATCATGCCTAGACAGTCAGTACCGCGGTTCGATCGCGTCCGCATTGCTACTTTAAGCCAGGAAGGGCTCTCAACATGGGATGTGCCCAGGCGTCTCCGAGTAACCGAAGCGGTGTTGTTCAGACACGGAGGAGATACAGAGAGACAGGAACTGTCGATGACATACCTCGCTCAGGCCGCCCAAGGGCTACTACTGCAGTGGTTGACCGCCACCTTCTAATTATGGTTTGGAGGAACCCTGACAGCAACGCCACCATGTTGAATAATGGTTTTCGTGCAGCCAAAGAACGTCGTGTTACGACTCAAACTGTACGCAATAGCCTGTGTGATGCGCAGCTTCACTCCCGACGTCCATGGCGAGGTCCATCTTTGCAACCAGGACACCATGCAGCGCGTTACAGATGGGCCCAGCAACATGCGGAACGAACCTCTCAGGATTGGCATCACGCTCTCTTCACCGATGAGTGTCGCATCTGCCACCAACCAGACAATCGTCGGAGACGTGTTTGGAGGCAGCCCAGTCAGGCTGAACGCCTCAGACACACTGTCCAGCGAGTGCGGTAAGGTGGAGGTTCTCTGCTGTTTTGGGGTGACATTATGTGGGGCCGACGTATGCCGCTGGTGGTCATGGAAGGCGCCGTAATCACTGTACGATACGTGAATGCCATCCTGCGACCAATTGTGCAACCATATCGGCAGCATATTAGCGAGGTATTCGTCTTCATGGACGACAGTTCGCGCCCCATCGTGCACATCTTGTGAATGACTTCTGTCAGGAAAACGACACCGCTCTACCGGAGTGGCCAGCAGACATGAACCCTATCGAACATGTCTGGGATAGATTGAAAAGATCTGTTTATGGACGACGTGACCAACCAAACACTCTGAGGTATCTGCGCCGAATCGCCGTAGAGGAGTGGGACAACCTGGATCAACACTGCCTTGATGAATTTGTGGATAGTATGCCACGACGAATATAGGCATGCATCAGTGCAAGAGGACGTGCTACTGGGTATTAGAGGTACCGGTGTGTGCTGCAATGTGGACCACTGCCTCTGAAAGTCTCTCTGTATGGTGGTGCAACATGCAATGCATGGTTTTCATGAGCAATGAAAAGGGCGGAAGTGATCTTTATATTGATCTCTATTACCATTTTCTGTACAGGTTCCGGAACTCTTGGAACCGAGGTGATGTAAAACTGTTGTCATGGACTGAATGCCAGTACTGAATCACAGTTGCTTTCGCGGCACTTCGATGATTATTTCAAACATAGCCTAATACCAGTATGAAACAGGATGTGGGTCTTGACGATTTCCTTTCGTAATGAATACTTACTCATTGGTGTTTGTGAAGTGCTGTTGATCGCTGTTTTCAGGAAAACTTCACTGTCTGGAAGGGAAAGGCAGTTTCAATATCCTTGTAAAGGATGTGGAATGTTTGGAGATGAAGAGAAGGAGGTCTTGAATGAATGCATAATGGTTGTGGAATTTTGTCCCCACGTTCGGATAATTAGTAATTTTAGTCTACTGTGACATAGGCATCCTATGTCTACTCTTAACATACTAACGTTTGTGCCCTTTTTAAATTTTGTGCTTGAGTCGAGAATATGATAATAAGACTATCAGCAATTCACAGCAGCATTGGCAGGTTCATCGTCCTTAAAATTGTGAAACTCGTCTCCTGATAGGCTGCTACACGCCGTGGCCATACTTTATCGACCATGCTACAATGAAATAATAGAAATGATTCTGTTCGATACGTAATCCAATTGACATATGCTATCTAGGTTAACAAGGTCTGCAGTCACGTGTGTCGCGGCGACGACTCTTTATAAACATAATGGAAATGGGTGCTGCTGTTACCAGGAGTATTCTTTTGACGTATGCCACTGAATGGCCGGTGGAGATGCAGTGTACAGGTATAGCATATTTTTCTGGGTTTCAGAAGGCAAGAGCAGCACTCTTCCACTGTGCGTTTTGTGTGCTCAATATATGTCGTACCACATGGACAAGCTGTCATTAACGCCTTAATTCCACATTAGGAAAATGAATGACGATTGCCTGCAATCCAAGGCTGTCTGTCCTTCGTTCTTGATATAGGTGCAATGGTACCATAATGCAATTGTGCTGGTGATTTTTGTACCAAAAAAGAATGAATTGTTATTAATTATGTAATTATTGTTAAAAATTCTAATAATATGACACTATCATGATAGTCACAAAATGCTTCTCGTAAGAAGAGCACAAGGCTTAAAACTACGTTCTGCCACAAAAGGTAGTAGTAGACAAAACTAGCAAAATAGCTGACTCTTCGCGTTGGTGCTCGGAAAAACCACTGACCCGAGTATGGTTTCTCAGTGTTTTCAGCATATTAAGGGTAAAAATTTAGGTATTATTAAGAATGATAGACGAAGAAGACGACCTCGAGCAGAATCGGTTTGCTTTCCTGGGAAATGTAGGAACACGCGAAGCAATACTGACCCTGCGATTTCCCTTAGAACATAGGTTAAGGAAAAGCAGACCTAAATTTAATGTACACTCCTGGAAATGGAAAAAAGAACACATTGACACTGGTGTGTCAGACCCACCATACTTGCTCCGGACGCTGCGAGAGGGCTGTACAAGCAATGATCACACGCACGGCACAGCGGACACACCAGGAACCGCGGTGTTGGCCGTCGAATGGCGCTAGCTACGCAGCATTTGTGCGCCGCCGCCGTCAGTGTCAGCCAGTTTGCCGTGGCATACGGAGCTCCATCACAGTCTGTAACACTGGTAGCATGCCGCGACAGCGTGGACGTGAACCGTATGTGCAGTTGACGGACTTTGAGCGAGGGCGTATAGTGGGCATGCGGGAGGCCGGGTGGACGTACCGCCGAATTGCTCAACACATGGGGCGTGAGGTCTCCACAGTACATCGATGTTGTCGCCAGTGGTCGGCGGAAGGTGCACGTGCCCGTCGACCTGGGACCGGACCGCAGCGACGCACGGATGCACGCCAAGACCGTAGGATCCTACGCAGTGCCGTAGGGGACCGCACCGCCACTTCCCAGCAAATTAGGGACACTGTTGCTCCTGGGGTATCGGCGAGGACCATTCGCAACCGTCTCCATGAAGCTGGGCTACGGTCCCGCACACCGTTAGGCCGTCTTCCGCTCACGCCCCAACATCGTGCAGCCCGCCTCCAGTGGTGTCGCGACAGGCGTGAATGGAGGGACGAATGGAGACGTGTCGTCTTCAGCGATGAGAGTCGCTTCTGCCTTGGTGCCAATGATGGTCGTATGCGTGTTTGGCGCCGTGCAGGTGAGCGCCACAATCAGGACTGCATACGACCGAGGCACACAGGGCCAACACCCGGCATCATGGTGTGGGGAGCGATCTCCTACACTGGCCGTACACCACTGGTGATCGTCGAGGGGACACTGAATAGTGCACGGTACATCCAAACCGTCATCGAACCCATCGTTCTACCATTCCTAGACCGGCAAGGGAACTTGCTGTTCCAACAGGACAATGCACGTCCGCATGTATCCCGTGCCACCCAACGTGCTCTAGAAGGTGTAAGTCAACTACCCTGGCCAGCAAGATCTCCGGATCTGTCCCCCATTGAGCATGTTTGGGACTGGATGAAGCGTCGTCTCACGCGGTCTGCACTTCCAGCACGAACGCTGGTCCAACTGAGGCGTCAGGTGGAAATGGCATGGCAAGCCGTTCCACAGGACTACATCCAGCATCTCTACGATCGTCTCCATGGGAGAATAGCAGCCTGCATTGCTGCGAAAGGTGGATATACACTGTACTAGTGCCGACATTGTGCATGCTCTGTTGCCTGTGTCTATGTGCCTGTGGTTCTGTCAGTGTGATCATGTGATGTATCTGACCCCAGGAATGTGTCAATAAAGTTTCCTCTTCTGGGACAATGAATTCACGGTGTTCTTATTTCAATTTCCAGGAGTGTATTTGTAGTCTTAAAGTAAGCTTTTGATAATAATGACTGGAATACACTCTTTGATATTCTCACTGGAGCAGTGATAAAATACAAGGAGCGAAAGATTATTTGTAACTTGTACAGAAACCAGACAGCAGTTATAAGGGTCGAGGGGCATGAAAGGGAGGCAGTAGTTTAATAGCAAATGAGACAGAGTTGTAGCTTATCCCCGATTATTCAGATTATTCAGTCTGTACACTAAGCAAGCAGTAAAGGAACCCAAAGAAACATCTGGAAAGAGAATTAAAGTTCAGGGAGAAGTAACAGAAGTTTGCCGACGACTACGTAATCCTGTCACAGTACGCAAAGGAAAGAGCAGTTGAATGGAATGGGCACTGTCTTGAAAGGAGGATATAAGATGAACATCAAAAAAAGAAAAACGAGGAAAATGGAATGTAGTTGAATTAAATCAGTCGTTGCTCAGGAAAAAGTAGTAGACGAGTTAGGCTATTTTTGCAGTAGAATAACTGATGATGGCCGAATAAAAAGCACACGAAATGTAGACGGGCCATGACAAGGAATGCATTTTTGAAAATGAGAAATTTGTCAACACAGAATATAAATTTGAGTGTTAGGAGGTCTCTTCTGAAGACATTTGCCTAGAGTATAGCCTTTTATGGAAGTGAAACGTCGACGATAAGCATTTCAGACTCAGACAAGAAGAGGAAATAAACTTTTGCAGTGTGATGCTACAGAAGACTGCTGAAGATTAGATGAGCGGATCATAACGAATGAGGAGGTACTAAATGGAACTGGGGAGAAAAGAGATTTGATGACGAGTTTACTGTTAATATGTCACAGTTGCAGGGCATATACACTGGCGACTATTTTCGAACCGACTGGTGACTACTCTTAATGTCAACTACCTAATATTGGCAATACATGCATCACACAGTGACAGTAGATAAATGTCACAATAAACTCGTACGTTTGCTCACTATAGAAATCAGAATCAAACTGACTTCTGACTTGTATAGAGAGCATATGTATATTGTGAAATTCATCTACTGTCTCTGTGTGATGCATGTATTGCCAGTTTAGATGATTGTCATTAAGAATAGGCATTTTCAGTACAGCCTCAATAGGTCGAGCCTGTGAATGAACAAGTCGGTTCGAATCTAGTCACCAAAACACAGGTACTGCAACTGAAATAAAAGCTGGTTCTAAATCAACAACATGTTGTAACTGCATGAAAGAAATTTGGCGCATCACCGGACTAAAACAAGGGATGGGTTGGTAGGGCAAATTCTGAGACATCAAGGAATCAAATGGTTCAAATGGCTCTGAGCACTATGGGACTTAACTTCTAAGATCATCAGTCCCCTAGAACTTAGAACTACTTAAACCTAACTAACCTAAGGACATCACACACATCCCGAGGCAGGATTCGAACCTGCGATCGTAGCGGTCATGCTGTTCCAGAATATAGCGCCTAGAACCGCTCGGCCACTCCGGACGGCATCAAGGAATCATAAATTTAGTATCGGAGGAAAGAGAGAGAGAGAGAGAGAGAGAGAGAGAGAGTGTGTGTGTGTGTGTGTGTGTGTGTGTGTTAGGAGGAGGAGGAGGAGGAGATTAGTGTTTAACGTCCCGTCGACAACGAGGTCATTAGAGACGGAGCGCAAGCTCGGATTAGGGAAGGACGGGGAAGGAAATCGGCCGTGCCCTTTGAAAGGAACCATCCCGGCATTTGCCTGAAAGGATTTAGGAAAATCACGGAAAACCTAAATCAGGATGGCCGGAGACGGGATTGAACCGTCGTCCTCCCGAATGCGAGTCCAGTGTGCTAACCACTGCGCCACCTCGCTCGGTGTGTGTTAGGGGGTTAAACTCTAGAAGACGAAGAGATGAATGACGACAACGACAACAACAACGACGACGACGACGACGATGACAACAACAACAACAACAACAACAACAACAACAAGTGAAGGGCTATGCCAGACACAGTATTTGTGCCTAAAGCGGGGACAGCAGTACTGTGTCCATACTAATGGCCAGCTCTTAAAAGTAACGTTTTCTACGTGCTGTTAACGGGAAGAAGTCACAAAGTATGAGAAAGGGTAGTCAGTGGCATACACACTAAAAGCTGACCCATCCGATGCAGTTTAGCAAATAACAAGTCATTTCTATTACTTCACGTGGAATTCTGTCTTGTTCATTCTGTGGGTAAAGACCTATAATGTCTGACTGGGTTGGAAGAATCCATTTAAGGCACTGCAGAGGATCGTTCCACGTTGATCGCGTCGTTATCTGACTGAGCACGTCGGCAGCAGGGCATTTGAGGGAATAAGCCGACAGCGAATAGAAGCATCGAACGAGATAACGCCTCTGACGTTTGCCAGCCAATTTAAATAGCACCTTTGTTCTGTAACTGTGCATTCAGCTACATAGCAGCATAGATCAACGCAGCCAATTTCCCGAAAAATGTTCCGAATTCTTGACGCTTGGTACTTTGTAAACTACTGCGAATAGGCACATTATGAGAATTTAAAGCTACGTGTCGAAAAGCGCACAGATCCAAGTTCTGGTCCACTTTGATTTTGTCGAAAATTTCATTTCAGCTGACACATTGGAAAAGTTCCCATTGAATCTTCTTTACGTAATGGTAATGCCATTTGTAACTATATCTTTTCTTTAATCATTTTTATCTTTGGACTTTAATGACGGAGAGAAAGACGAAATGTGAGAGTACAAAACTCCAACGACATGAATGATTCAGATTTGGAATATAATTTTAAACTGCCACGAAAATATTCACATATTCATTTGTGATATACATACTCTGCAGTGCTATTTTCATCGATGGAACAGACAAATTAATGAAGGCATACAACCTCTTGTAAGTTGTATTTGGGACTACAACGGTTCAAATACCCGTCCGGACAGCCAGACAGATTTTTCGAAATCCCTGCACGCTAATGCTAACAGGAATCCTTTTAAAGAGAATTACAGATTACCTTCCTCATCTCTGGAACAGTCGGATCTTATTTCGACCTTCCTTGCTTCTTGTAAGTGATTTTCGTCCCTAAAAATATCTTACAGAACCGAAAATAAGAGGACGTGATAAGTAAGTTTAACTTTCCAAAAGAATTTTAAAATATTGGTTCCTAATTTTTATAGGTGTTCGTGAAGACGATGGCAGAAGCCACAGTTTCTGCATATAATTTTCACTAATAGGTGTTTGTAGAAATCACAAAGTCTAGGTTGCGCATAACGATGTCTGAACTACGAATGCCGTGCACAAAACACAAGCCGGATGTATAGCACAGAATTACGCTAGTAGCCCATCTAAAAAATTAACATAAAAGTACATATAATAAAGATGATTCAGGTATGTTATATACCCCTCATAAAAGTGAAAGATTTTATCTTTAGTGTATCTACAGTTTTCAGAGATATTTGAATCCAATGTTAATGTAACAAAGGTAGATAACTCAATGAATATCATTCGTTCCGATTAACAAAGTTCCATCAGAGTTAGATACCTTATTGTGCTACGAAAATGCTTCGGGAACTCAAGTGCGAATGACTGAAGCGAAGGTAAGCCCTTTTCGAGGAGCACTATTGAGAAAATTTAGAGACTCGGTATTTGAGGCTGACTGCAGAACGATTCTACTGCCGCCAACATACATTTCGTTTAAGTACCATGAAGATAACGTTAGAGAGATTAGGGCTCGTGCGGAAGTATACAGACAGTCGTCTTCCCTCGCTCTGTTTGCAAGCGGAAAAGAAAATGTAATGACTAGTAGTGGTACAGGGTACGCTCGGCCTCGCACCGTACAGTGAGTATGTACGTAAATATATACGTAAATGTAGTCGTATAATACGTATATGCTCTCCTAGGCACTCATTTAACAGCTTATACTTGAATTGGAACGCGTGTAGAGCCATGCACAGGTACTTCTTTTTCTGAAGCATATATTTTGGCTTCCTCTCCTCCATAATGCATAGAATACAAATTTGGGTGGTGTGGTGAAATATCTGTCCAAAGTAAAATCTGAGGAAGTATTTACTTTTAGTAAAAGAGTATCATTGGGAAAGCCTGGCACTTTTCTTGCATTCTCTTTGCAGAAAAATGGCCATTATTGTGTTGTAGCATAGCAAGTTATGATATCGGCTTTTAGCTGTCTTATGGTTGATCGGCTTCCGATTTCCAAAGTAAATTACTCTATTTTATTCCGTCAAGGAACTATGTTGTTGCTTTTCTCCCAAACTGTATGCAGAGAAATTGGGTATGAAAGACGATCCAAACTGGCGAATAATATAGCTGATTTAAAGAAAAACTAAAGGGCTAAATTGTGCCAATCAAGATTAGCAAAAACTCAAAGAAGGAGAAATTAGCATGAATAACTGACGAAATTAAATATTACTACTCTGCGGATAAAACGTGGTCTTACTAGTGAAACAGAGACTGAAGTATAGCAAAAAAAAAAATGGCTCTGAGCACTATGGGAGGTCACCAGCTCCCTAGACGTTAGAACTACTGAAGCCTAACTAACCTAAGGACATCACACACATCCATGGCCGAGGCAGGATTCGAACCTGCGACCGTAGCGGTCGCGCGGTTCCAGACTGAAGCGACTAGAACCGCTCGGCCACTCGCGCCGGCGAAGTATAACAAAGCAAGGCCTTATTTACAAACTCAATCTGAAGAAGGAGTCTGTTAATCATTCATGTATTGTCCTGTTACATCACTATGTAATACTACAATATCTTGATTTTATTATTATTATTATTATTATTATTATTACAGGAGTAATTATACAAATAACAATTAAAACAAAATTTTGCTGTATTCGTGCTGTCTTCTCCCAATAGCAGAAATATCCTTTTATTCGTAGTTTTTGCATCTACTACAAATGTTACAATTTAGTACAAGATAATTGTGCTCCCTACAGTCTAAAGATTTTGTACCACTGACTGATAGACGAAATATTGGCTGACTGTAGGGAGAGGTTCTGTACCTAAACTAGTTACCTTTTCACTAGAAATTTTAAGCACGTTGTACAAGTTCTCAGAGTTACCTACATGTGTAAAGTTATATCGATACCATTAGATTAACTCAGCTGCTAAAACCAAAGTGGCATATTGCAGTTCAAATAAGGGCAGCAGTTTCTATATTTTTGCGAAATAGAAGGTGAGTGTCACGGGCATATTAAACAAAATGGGGTGGTAACCATTAAAACATGCGCTTTTTTCGTTGCGGCAAGATCTTTTCACGAAGCTTCGATCGCCAACTTTTACCTTCAAGTGCAAAAATATTTTGTTGCTCTTCGCATACATACGAAGACATGACTACCGTAATAAAATAATTCAGAGCTTTTACGGAAAGATTTATATGTCTATTATTCCCACGTGCTATTCGAGACTGGAACCGTCGAGAAATAGTATGAAAGATAGTTTACGAACCCTCTGCTAAGCACTTAAGTGTGAGTTGCAGAGTAATCATGTAGATCAGATATAGTAATACCTCAGACCGGACAGTCTTGCTCAGTCAACAAAAACTGACAATATAAAACAGAAATTTATGGCTAGTGATCCTCGCTAACGAAGAAAATATATCGGAAGCACGCAGTTGGCTGTGAAAAATTGAACACGTTTTATAACGCAATAACTGTGACAGCTAGGACGCAATCGGTGAAATACGTTTCCTACGTTGATAGCGTTTACCTGCAGCAGGTCTTCATTGTGGTCGCTTTCCTCGTCGGAGCCAGTGGACTCATCCTCGCCCCCGTGCGAGCGCGGCCCCGACACGAACATCCCTCCCGCTCACAGCTGACTGAACCGCCCCACGCCCGCGCGCCTCTTTATATACCACGCTGCTGCATTGATCCCAGGCCATGTGCTGGATCACAGCTGTTGCTTCCTAATCTCTCACATCTGACTCTCTTCTTTTGCAGCTTCGTTCAAATGTCCTGGATACGAGGGGGAGTCAGTTTTAATTACCAGTTCCAAAGAAAAAGAAAAGAGAAATTACGCGACCTTGAAAATCTGTACATATTCACCCTGCAATGTTTCTTCATTCGAGGAAAGTGGAAGAAATCACTTGCATGTTAGGATCATGCGGAGTGTGAATAGAAATTTGATAGCCCCAAAAAGTAGCATGTGCCCCAAGAAAGGCGTGTTGTTATGGAACAGAAACGAACCCTTCGACAGCTTCTCGCGGCCCTTCGTCTTCACAGACGAAAGTAACATGATCAGGAGATTTCAATAGTACGCTCCTGTGAGAGTACGCCATTTAAGAGGTCCACATCATAGCAGTCCCAAAAAGCACTCACCGCTATTTATCCGATGACATCTTCAGCTTTGATGAATAACCATGCTCCCACCGCTTTGTTTGGTTCTTTGTTTCGTGGTTACCATGGTGTGTGTGCAGCACTCCTCCTTGCTAATTTTGTCATCTATAATGGTCTAGATTGTTTGATGGGATTATGTTTTGGCAGGGGGCAATACAATACAGAAAATGAAAGTTATTTTCTTCAAACTGCGATGGAATGATATACATGCTGTGCAGACGAGAATAATATCATACTCGTAAATATCGTTCGTCACATACACTACTGCCCATTAAAATTGCTACACCAAGAAGAAATGCAGGTGATAAACTGGTATTCATTGGACAAATATATTATACTGGAACTGACATGTGATTACATTTTCACGCAATTTGGGTGAATAGATCCTGAGAAATGAGTACCCAGAACAACCATCTCTGGCCGTACTAACGGCCTTGATACGCCTGGGCATTGAGTCAAACAGAGCTTGGATGGCGTGTACAGGTACAGCTGCCCACGCAGCTTCAACACGATACCACAGTTCATCAAGAGTAGTGACTGGCGTATTGTGACGAGCCAGTTGCTCGGCCACCATTGACCAGACGTTTTCAATTGGTGAGAGATCTGAAGAATGTGCTGGCCAGGGCAACAGTCGAACATTTTCTGTATCCAGAAAGGCCCGTACAGGACCTGCAACATGCGGTCGTGCATTATCCTGCTGAAATGTAGGGTTTCACAGGGACCGAATGAAGGGTAGAGCCACGGGTCGTAACACATCTGAAACATAACGTCCACTGTTCAAAGTGCCGTCAATGCGAACAAGAGGTGACCGAGACGTGTAACCAGTGGCACCCCATACCATCACGCCGGGTGATCCGTCAGTATGGCGATGACGAATACACGCTTCCAATGTGCGTTCACCGCGATGTCGCCAAACACCGATGCGACCATTATGATGCTGTAAACAGAACCTGGATACATCCGAAACAATGACGTATTGCCATTCGTGAACCCAGGTTCGTCGTTGAGTACACCATCGCAGGCGCTCCTGTCTGTGATGCAGCGTCAAGGGTAACCGCAGCCGTGGTCCCCGAGCTGATAGTGCATGCTGCTGCTAACTGTTCGTGCTGATGGTTGTTGTCTTGCAAACGTCCCCATCTGTTGACTCAGGGATCGAGACGTGACTCCACGATCCGTTGCAGCCATGCGGATAAGATGCCTGTCATCTCGACTGCTAGTGATACGAGGCCGTTGGGATCCAGCACGGCGTTCCGTATTATCCTCTTGAACCCACCGATTCCATATTCTGCCAACAATCATTGGATCTCGACCAACGCGAGCAGCAATGTCGTGATACGATAAACCGCAATCGCGATAGGCTACAATCCGACCTTTATCAAAGTCGGAAACGTGATGGTACGCATATCTCCTCCTTACACGAGGCATCACAACAACGTTTCACCAGGCAACGCCGGTCAACTGCTGTTTGTGTATGAGAAATCGGTTGGAAACTTTCCCCATGTCAGTACGCTGTAGGTGTCGCCACCGGCGCCAACCTTGTGTGAATTCTCTGAAAAGCTAATCATTTGCATATCACAGCATCTACTTCCTGTCGGTTAAATTTCGCGTCTATAGCACGTCATCTTCGTGGTGTAGCAATTTTAATGGCCAGTAGTGTATTTTAGAAGTACACACTCGCCCATCTGGATGCCACATCATGTACCATATTCATCGCATCATGATACCACCTTCCACGGTTCTACAGTTTAATGATAGCATTGTTTCTTCTACTCTAAATGACGTCTCATGCTTTTCTTCGTGAATAGTTGCATCTCAGAAGCAGCACAACTATGCAGAACTTACTTGCGAATTGCTCTATCACAGATGTCTGTCTGTACGTGAGCTACAACAGAAGTGACCTATAGCTGTTAACGAGAATGCCTGAAGACCGATTAGTTTAGTTTGATTTAGAGCACCGCCACCCACAGATGTAAATTCGTATAAACACTAGGTAGTGATGCTCACATGTCACGGTCCATCGTAAAGGTAGGTTGAGCTACTATGACAGAACATATTTCGTCTCGGCTCTACTTTACACAACAGAGATACAGAGCCAGTCACGATTTTTGTAAATGGAACCGAATGCTTAATACTTGAATAATGATAGCAAAACCAACAGATGTACTGGAATCCAACGTCGTTTATTCTTTTCAACACATGCTACCAATTTAGACATTAGATGATGTCATCTTCAGGGCCCAAACGTAACCTGCATCCACAACCGCAATGACAAAGACCAACAAAGTCTTCAAATGGGAACAGTTATCAAGCATGTACGCCAGCGTGTGCAACGAGGCCAAAATTAACTTGATTCCGTACCTTCGTAGCAGTAAACAAGTCCAGCATGGTCAGACGACAACTGTGGAGGCAGAGTTGATTGAAGAGAGAAGCTTAATGAAGTGTCATTGAAACTAACTTTATTTGTTTCCATGGATACTTGAGGTTGTTTCATTTAGGGGTGACTTGATCTATGGAGCTTTGAACTGTTACCATGTTTTTCTTTCGTGGAAATGTCTGCAGAAGTTGCAAGGCACCAGTTGGAGATGGAGCGCTGACAGTTAGTAGTGTGCCTTTTTCCGTTAAGTGATCGGATCCTGGAATCTTTCCGAATGATACTAAACTGTTAAGGGCGTCAGTTGTTGGTCCAAGACTGGTGACGAAACTGCTCAAATATAGTTCTACACCACCTGCTTATCTGTAAATGTTTGTATATTCCGAAATATTCGATGTAAAAAGTGGTTATGATTAAACTCTCGCTGCTCGAGAAGGCCCCGATGACAAACGAGATATCGTAGGACAATGAAACTTCGTGGAAACATTTTTAAGGACACAGTTAAGACAAAGAACCAATAAACCATTGACAGGAATACATTTTAATTTCCACATGAGAGGGTAACATTGGTTAATTGCGTACCGCCGGCCGGTGTGGCCAAGCGGTTAAAGGCGCTACAGTCTCGAACCGCGTGACCGCTACGGTCGCAGGTTCGAATCCCGCCTCGGGCATGCATGTGTGTGATGTCCTTAGGTTAGTTAGGTTTAAGTAGTTCTAAGTTCTAGGGGACTGATGACCTTAGAAGTTAAGTCCCATAGTGCTCAGAGCCATTTGAATTGCGTACCATGTTTACGCTCCAGGTCACAAGTCCGCCGCTCGTGGTCTCGCGGTAGCGTTCTCGCTTCCCGAGCACGGGGTCCCGGGTTCGATTCCCGGTGGGGTCAGGGATTTTCACCTGCCTCGAGATGACTGGGTGTTTGTGTTGTCCTCATCATTTCATCATCATCCAGGAAAGTGGCGAAATTGGACTGAGCAAAGATTGGGTAATTGTACGGGCGCTGATAACCACGCAGTTGAGCGCCCCACAAACCAAACATCATCATCATCATCACATCCAGGTTACAACCTGGAACCGCAATAGAGGTTGCTCTACTGCTGCGCTAAACAACGGTGGACCATGAAATGTTCAGCTGTAGTGACACAGCTCGTGCACTGCTTGAAGACTGCACACTGCGTCCAGCATTCTCAGCCATGGAAAGAGTAACTTCCTCAACAATCTTTTGTACAATTAGCCGTCGGCTTTTCCTCATGTGCAATTCCCAAACCAGTGGTTAATTCGAACTTGTGAATCATGTTCTTCAAGCCTGTTGCAGAAAGAGGAGCTCTTCGCATTCGTTTAATACGTCGATGCTCACAAAGTGCAGAAGCACTTCTGTTGGTCTGATAAAACAGCTTAACGAGTAAAGCTCGTCTCACCTTGTTCTGACCGATGACGAATGTCTGCAACTGTATGCGCATTGATGCTTGTGTTTAAACCTTTCGTCCCCGTATCAATAGCGACGCTTAACGGTACGTCGTGTCAGTAACACCGCCAACAATGCAAATACTGCAGCACACGGTCTGATTATCATTCCTGTGAAGTTGCTTACTTCTACAGTACATTTTTATGCGTCTACACTGGCTGAAGTATCGAAAGTTTAATTGTAACCACCCTGTGTGTATAAATGCCAGTACTCAGGAATATTTGTATTAATATCTGCACTCTCCATGCAGGAGGTCAGTTCTGTTCTAGCTGCCCCTTGCTGTCAGTAATGGACGTGCTTTCAGTCAGAAGCGCTGTGCTTCATTGACAACCCTGCCTTTCTGGACTTGATTGTGGTTTCGACGAAACAATACACAGGGCGTGGACATAAACACGCAAGGCACAACGCCGTGTAGGTAATCCGTTGGCATCCAAAGCTGCTTCCAGACGTCTCGGTACGGATACATACTGGTCCTGTATGGTTTCCAATTGAATCTTATGCCATTTCTCCTGCAAAATAGTAGCAATTTCAGGTAACATTGATGGAAGTGGATAGTGATCATCGAACCTTTTCTCCAAAATAGAGCACAAAGACTCAATGATATTGACGACGCGAGCTGTGTGAACAGGGCCCCTGTCGTCTTAGTACATAGCTCTAGCATTGAGGAACAGGAATTGTTCTATGGGAGGGACCTGATCAGCCAAAATGGTCACATAAACCTCAGCGGTAATGCAACATTGCAAAGTAACCATGGGCCCAATTTAATAACACAATATGGCTGCCCAGATCAGCGCCAGACCCCCTCCCTGTTTCACTTTTGTGACGTAAACGCCACCAGAAGTTGGAAACAGTGTGAAACAAGACTCATCCTACTAAATCACTTTCTTTCATTGTTCCATAACCCAGCTTTTATGGCTCGGCATAACCTTGTCCGGTTATGGATATTTGCATAACTGATGTGTGGTTTTGGAATTCCAGTTAGACCTGCAATTTACAGCTTATGGATATTTGGAGCCGGGTTCTGGGCGCTACAGTCTGGAACCGCGTGACCGCTACAGTCGCAGGTTCGAATCCTGCCTCGGGCATGGATGTGTGTGATGTCCTTAGGTTAGTTAGGTTTAAGTAGTTCTAAGTTCTAGGGGACTGATGATCACAGCAGTTAAGTCCCATAGTGCTCAGAGCCATTTGAACCATTTTTTTGATATTTGGTACTGGCAGGGTTCGCGGATGCGACATACAGTTCTGCAGTGACTTTTGCAACTGTCGATCCCTTACTTTTCGTCACAGTTCTCTTCAATGACCGTCCGTCACAATCAGTAAACACACACTTTCTTCCATGTCGTGGCTTGGTGAGTAATGTTTTCCAGCTTTCCCTGTATGCGGTGCCTCTTGAAACACCAAACACTTCGACTACCTTGGTTACGCAAGCACCCACTATACGAGCATCAACAATTTGCCCACATAATTTGCTCCAACATAATGCACTCACAACTAGACAGGCAACTTTTCTGACTACGACTGACGCAACGTATTGAGGACATTACACAGGTGCCGTTCGTGGTCAAATACAGCAGCGCAACCTGCAGGGTTGGCAAGCATCAGCGTTTATGTTCAAGCACGCGTTTCTCGCTGTGCTTCCATAGTTTTGCACAAACCCTGTATCTACAACATATAGGCCATAATTTCAGTATATTAAGTACCCACAGACCTATAAGCTACAATTTCAGTTCGCATCTTTTCTACGCCTACGACAATTTATGAATAATTTCAGTACACTGCATTTTTATGGGAAATCACTTTTTAATCACCGCCCCTTGTCCACACAGTTACTGCCAAGCCGTCTTCTCGAAAACGTCCACACGCTATTGTGCTCGCTTTATCATTAAGCATGAAGCATCTATCATCTTTTTTCAGCAACTCCAATTTTCATTACTTTATAGTGGAAACAGTTTGTAGCTAGGATCGAATTAAACACGGAACGGTCGATTTATCGACATTATTTCATACGCATTCCTGATAACCATCAATGCTTGATTAATTAGCTGAGAGAATCTCACAGCTTTCGCTGTATGCTTTACTCGTTGTTTCAAGTGCATAGATTCTTGGTCTCTCTTATTGTCGCATGGGATGCAACAAAGGATAACCCGAGCTGAAAAATCAGCATGCACATTTTTAATATCGTTACAACTATTTGAGGTAGTTATATGACATATAAACTATCCGTATCTGTGTAACACATTTTAAGATTTTGTTTCCCCAATTATCTTCAACATATTCACATAATTTACATTTTTTGGGAGTATATTATAAATATATAAAATAGCCACTCCTACAGCTATGAGTTTCTGAAAATCGGTATTAAGTCTACTTAATTCAATAGTAACAACATTTTGTTTAAAAACGATACTGCACTTGAAACGTGATTTTACAGTCATGAGAGCAACTCCATGTCTACCATCTTTCACAAAATTCATTTTTCGCACATTCTGCATTTTGCAGACACGGTTATTCATTAGTTAGAATTTTTTTCAAATAGTGTTTTTGCATTCACATGTTCATCAGCATTAATATCGATATTCGGTGTCATCCAGGGACCTTGACGGAATGATAATATCCCGTGAACTTTGCTCGGAATAAGAGTATTCTTCAGACACTGCTTTAAATTTCTGTCGTGAATCAGATACTTTTTATAGTATAATGTGGAAATCGGCATTTTTGGAACTCCTGGCTTGCTGATGCTTAGTGGTGGTACCATTTTCTCTAGGCGTAATGGTGGACTGGACTGCAGTTCAATGGATATTTTCTGGATAGTCAAGGTATACTTTTAAAATGTAACTTATGTCTGAATTATTTGACATGTTCATTACATCGAAACTTTCCACGAAGAGCAACGCAAAATCAGAGAGAGCACCACTGCGCAGCTTT
The DNA here is from genome assembly GCF_023864275.1 of Schistocerca cancellata. NCBI lineage: Eukaryota > Metazoa > Arthropoda > Insecta > Orthoptera > Acrididae > Schistocerca > Schistocerca cancellata. Next base: position 871,819,691 of record NC_064629.1, on the reverse strand, counting down.
ACAACATATTAAGATCGAAGTATATAATATAAGCTTAATCATAACTATTTTCGTTTAGTAAGCCATGAACCTATAGTTTGAATCAGCATGTCTTTGCCAATGGTGAAGAATACCACCTCTGACACCACGCTTGTAACACCATAGCTCTAATGCTGTACTGATTTATTTTGCTTTTGTTTTATTTAATGTTATAACATTGAGTATCTGTAAATGTGTTTGATTAAACAGATAACACAAAATTGTATACTCTTTTCTTTGTCAAACCTTTGATGTCGTGATTTGATTCTATGCAAAGTAGTGTATCTGTAATTTAAATTCTTTGTCCCATTTGGAGGGAACAAAACTTACTGTATATAATTGTAATTTTGTGTGAATAATTTTTTGTAGAGATGTCAATATGTGTAAATGTTTTGTTTTATTTAATGCATTTGGTTGCTGTAAATTGCTGATCCTCACTTAGGGTTCTTAGTTAGTTTGTATGTAAACGGTGTAGTGGTTCCCCTCGGGAACGGAACTGTGTAGCGCGCAAATTGTGGTTGGCCTACGTAGAAAAGGTGGAACTGATAGTCAGTCGGGGACAAGCTACGAGTCGGAGACGAGCTACGAGTCCGTGCACTGCCATGTAAAAGATGCATATTGTGCTGATTCCGAGAGAGGCTTTTCCAGCTTCTTTCCAAGGCCTCGGTTGGATGGATAAATAGCTGGAACTATTCTGGAGTTTGTATCTATCATCGCCACCAAGAAATGACAGAGTCCAGCAATTCTGCCTACAATTCCACCTACCAACATGCAGTTGCCACCACATTGCGCAATCATTGCAACGTAATACTATAATGATGTACAGTGAAGGATCAGCTTAATGGACGTGCTAATGTGCTGAAATATAAGGTAATTTGTATCTGAATTTATGTACCTACCTTGATTTTTCTCCTCATCATAACACCTCTCAGGTTCCTCTCCGTTTGAGCTAAAGTGATATCCGAGTGTCCTTACTAAAAGAAATTAAAGCCTAGAGTTTTGCTATTTAATGCCTCTTGAACTTAGTAAAAAGAAAGTTAAAGTTAATGTGGCAATAGAGTGAGTTAAAGTAAAGGTTATTTGCTCAAAATTTTCCTAGTAAAACTGCTAATTAAAGTTCTGTTGCTAACTTCAATATTAAAAGTTCTTAAGACTGAGGCTTATAAGGCAAATGATCACATTATTGTCTGTAGTAAATTCTAAAAGGTGAGTCAGTTTCTTGCAATTTGGTCAGTATTGTGTTTCGCTGTAGTAAAAGTGAGAAAGCTGCAGTTGTGAAACATTATATATTCATGTTTGCTAAGTGTTTGTGTATCTTGTGTATTAGAAGTGCATGTTAATAGTAATGTTATAAAGACCATTCACTTTATGTAAGCCTGAAAGTAATAGGGTGTTTCGGTATCTCTTATAATTTTGCAAATAGTTTGTGCTGCTCCAGTTGTTAGCTTCAATCTTAAAACATATGTGTGTCAGAGTTCATTGCACTCGCGTGTGGCTAAGTCTAGGTTGTGTTTGTCCAGTTACTTATACCTACTTTCTTAAACGAGAACGGTAATCTTTCTCTTGCCTAATTAGGCTGGCGACCGTTTCCTTTATTCTATAAACAGTATAGTTAGGCAAAATTTTGTTTGTTACTATTCAAATATTTACGTAATTCTGACTTTCATTTCCGATAAGCCACCTCCGTTAGGAACAACACGGTCAACATAACAAAATTCCTCTCAGAGGGTAACACTGCTCTGTTGCTTTGTGCCATAGTTGCTTTTACAAAATAGTTTTATGTCACAACCTGTTTCTAGCATTGAGGTTATGGTACAGTAGTCCCCAACTACTTGCAGTTTTACATTAGTAGTTTTCAGTAAAGTATCCAACGCCAAACCAGGTGACGTCACATAATGGGCTTTATCTAGTTCGCACATTTTAAGACAGAGTGCATGGAAATTTTGAAAGGACACTAGCAAGCGGTTTTCAAATACAAATTGGGGTAATCTTCTAATCTTGTTGTGAACTGTAGTACGCGCCACCCTACACGCCCTTCGGTGCTCTAATTCTTTGACTGTTGTTTCACCAGTCGTCACGCTTTCAAACGTTTCTGTTGATGGCAACTGTTCACCAAAAAAAAAAAAGGATTCTTTTGTTAGACACGCATATGTTCAAAAAAATGTGTGTGACATCTTATGGGACTTAACTGCTAAGGTCATCAGTCCCTAAGCTCACACACTACTTAACCTAAATTATCCTAAGGACAAACACACATACCCATGCCCGAGGGAAGACTCGAACCTCCCCCGGGACCAGCCGCACAGTCCATGACTGCAGCGCCCCTAGACCGCTCGGGTAATCCTGCGCGGCAGACACGCATATGGAAACACGCCTTTCTTGTAAATCAAATTCAAGTGCTTCCTGTCGGGGATACACTTTGTCATTTCCAACTCGGCAGATGAAATATGTGGCGCATCTTTCTAGAGCGGGTGCCATAAAGTTGAGGAATCTGTAAATCGAAATTTTATGTTGCAACGACGCTCCGCTGTGATAGTTTTAGTAAATGTTTTAAACTTTTCCATGTTTGTTGTAATCACAGAAAAACGTCCTGGATTTATCTTTACCATTTCATTACACCCACTTACTTACACTTGTCCGCATAGGTTCATAATTATGAAGTAACAACTCATCACACAGTGAAACACTACTCGCTCTGTAGAATTAGGTCTGTAATTTAAAATTCATCCAGCATGTGCAGAGCTTCAAAACCTGCCGGTAAAATGACACTGATATCCGTCTTTCAAATCAGCTTGCTTGAAGCGTTCCTCTCATATACGACAAATTTCTGCTGCTCGAAACAGTAGTACTTCTTTGAGGCTGATATTCATATGCTTCATTCACAATATGCAATATTTTATGCACTCTGCAAGCACATAAAACTGTTTGCTAAATCATTACTTATAGTCAGCACCTCGACGGAGCTTAAACTGAACGTTCCTCATTGTAACTACAGTGCACGTAGAAAGCAATACTGTGTTCAGACGAGGTACTGGCAGAACTGAAGCTCTGAAGACGGGGCCTGAGTCGTGCTTGGGTAGCTCAGATGGTAGAGCAGATTCCCGCGAAAAGCAAAGGTCCCGAGTTCGAATCTCGGTCCGGCACACAGTTTTAATCTGCCAGGAAGTTTCAATACTGTGTTATTTGTGTACATCAATTTCATCACTAACACCCAGTTGTAGCCAGCTTTCACCATCTGCATACATGACAAAGGGTTGTTTTAATTGCTTGCTATACTTGTCGAATTTTGTGGACTGTTTCTTTACTTTTGGCGTGACACTTTACTTGTTTCAGATGTTAACAGGTCACTAAATGAGCAACCAGCTTTGATTTAAAATAAAAATATCAGGAACAGTATTTTTCCAACTGAATGGTGATGACCAATAATGCTACTACGTTATAGCATCCAAAGGTTTGTTATGTAACCAGCAACATTAAAGGTTTCACGTGTCTCCCATGATTATATTTCGAAACGTACAATGGAACCAATTTGAACTATTTCCTTCATATGCTTTTTCCCCCCTGTAGCCTTTCCCTCGTGTCCAGAATACTGAATACTACAAACACACATTAACAGATACATTTTCGTTGCTTTTCTTAAATATTTCTGCACGCTTCAGATTGCTACGAAATGAAATGTCGAATAAATATGAATAAAGAAAATAACTAGACAAGTGGCTCACACTGTATTTTCTTGGTACAAACCAACTATAACTGACCACTTTCAGCAACATTTATCATTGTTGATTTCACATTTATCACAATCCATTTCTTTGCAGTCACTTTAATAATTTTATGTGTGTACCTGCACAGAAGCCTTTATTTACATTCATTTTAACATAAAGTGTCAAAATTTCTTTTAATGTCCAACTGGAATCGCAAGCTTAGAAAGTTTCAGTTATTTTATTTGGTATGTAACATAGTTTCAGTATCATAAGCTAATATAACCAGACAACGATATATACGCGTTCTTGCTGTCCATATACATCTCCATAACATCACATGAAGTACGAATTTATAGACAAATGAAACATTTATCTTAAGTGGTCGCTTGTACTCGCGTACTCTGTTGGTGAAGACTGGTAGAAATGCATCAGGAAACTGTTTGAGATCCTTAAAACCATCAAGATTGGTTATTATGCCAGTGCATATTCGACTTTTAAATTCAGAGTCCGCGCAAATCCATTAGAGGGTATCACCACTGATTTTAACTTGCTTCGCATACATTTCGGCCACTATTTGTAATTTATACTACTGAACTCTTCTTCCTCGCCAACAGGTTAAAATGGAGGTGTCACAATATTCCAGAATTTCGTGGCTATGTTTTGTATCTGCAAAACAATTGAGTCTCTCTGCACTCTAGCACAAAAAAGTATAAGAATATGAACTATTCATAGGGATGTCCTTTACACTTTCATCTTGAAAGTGAAGAAAGTTATGTAGAGCTACGTACACAGCCTGCCAAGAAAATGAGGCACCCAGTGGACATGGTCGGCTGTCAGCATAACTTTGTACACGTGCACAGCATCAGCGGGTAGCTAAATGATTAAGAGTTGCGAATTCTTTAACTAGTAAAACGCTCATTAGACTGCAGTGGTATTATGTTGGTTGAGTGCTGTTACTAGACCTGGTAGGATACGTAAGTGGCCTGAACAGCGTCAGATGTTGAGTGATGACTGGGAACCACGCTAAGATGCTGCGTATTCGTTTGGCTCGGCGTTATCGGTACCTGACCGAGTTTGAAAGTGGCTTCATTGTGGTTATTCACTTGTCTGGCTGGTGTAATCGTGCAATATCCAGATTTGTGAGATAGTGGCCCGATATTGGACTGCATGGGAAAATAACGGTAGGCGAACTCGTCATCAAGGTTTCGGTCAATCATGTTCGACTACCACAAGGAAGGTTGGTTGGTTGTTTTGGGGAAGGAGACTAGACAGAGAGGTCATCGGTTCATCGGATTAGGGAAGGACGGGGAAGGAAGCCGGCCGTGCCCTTTGAAAGGAACCACCTCGGCATTTGCCTGGAGCGATTTAGGGAAATCACGGAAAACCTGAATCAGGATGGCCGGACGCCACAACGAAGGATCACATTACTGTGCACCAAGCAGATTGCATTCTCTTCACATTTGCTTTTGCCATCCGAGAACAAGTACTGGATTCTTTGCAACATTCTGTATTATCTTACACCATCGTTCGGGGACTACAGCAGCCAAACAACAGAATTACCTTCCGATGCGTAAGCTTCCGTTATCGCCATAATACGAACGGGTGTGCTTGGATGGCTGACCTGACTGGGAAGCATGGAACGCTGGTGAAAGACGACGCATTTTGTTTAGCAATGAATGACGGTTCTGTTCTGGCCCAGATGACAATCGTCGGAAGGTAAAGTAGCTTCCTGGGGAGAAGCCCCATCCTTCCGATGTTACTCCAGATGTCATGATGTGGGGAGCAATTAGGTGGACGTCAGGTCACATCTGCTAGTATTGAGGAAATTGTGACGGCACTGTGGTAACACAGATACCCTACTTATTCATGTGGTACATCTTGTATAACGCTATTGTGATGCTATTTTTCAATAGGACAGGGCTCATCTACGTATGGCACATGTGTCTATGATCTGCCTGTGTGATGTTCATGCACTCTTGTGGCCACCAAGATCCCCTGATCTGTCCCCAATAGAACATGTGTGGGGTCAGCTTAACCGTCAACTCCTTTCCAGTTCCCGTATCCATGATATCAAGGACCAGTTACAGCGGTGGAGGGCCAGCTTGCCTCAGGAGATCATACAACAAGTTTGACACATTTCTCGTCTGAATAAGTGCATACATCCAGGCCAGAGGGGAAAATCTCTCGATGACGAGGGCCCTCCCCCCCTCCCCCCCACACACAGAACTAGTAACCATGACAGCAGCTACTTGTGGCTGCCAGTTTTTTAATATCTATCTCCCTGTTTTCTCAGTAAGACTTGAAGGACGCACATGTACATTCAAGGAGTAGTTGACATAATCTCCAAGTAGGTTGTATATCGTGGAATCTACTTAAATACACGAGTGAGAAGCATTTGATTCATCTCCTGTGAGTCCCGTAACTTCATGTTACAAATATCTTTCGGACATTTCTCACTAAATTCCGATTGTTTCGAATTTTACATCCATTTTGATATTTGTCAGTACTTTTTGATATTTTCCAAGATTGCTTATAGTGATAACAAACAGCTTTATAGAAACGTCAACTGGTTTTATAGCAATAATTACTGGTTTTATACGATTATCTATGGGAGCTGTGTCTGACTAGTATCATTATGTGTGAATATGAAGGTGTGGAAATTTTCTGAGATGCTTGCATCGTAGAATTAATCCTTTAAGGCTAATTTTGTTTGGGATGCTGTGGAACATTGAGCCTAGCTTGACCTTCACACACGTGATCTCTATCTAACGCTGAGCTAGCAAAGTCAACACAGATGATCTCTTATGCAAGATGATTCAAATGGTACATGAGGGACTGTGCAAAAAAGTTTTCACTGAATCATTTCATACATGTAGGCACAGGACCTCCTAGCTGTGTGCCGAAATGCGAGCCACTGTACACTCTTTGATGTGGAATTCAGTCCCTTACACCCCAGCAGATGTACTTAAGTCTGTACGTAAAGGAGATGTGCATACAATATGTCTACCAGAACTCTTATTTGGTGCTGCAAGTCAAGTACTTCCCTGCATTAAATTTCAAAACACACCTCAGGAAATATTTCTTTTCATTACATCCTATGAGGCATTTCCAGAAAAGAATTTCTCAGCCAACGAAGCAGTTCAGGATAAGATTATCTATATCTGATAGCTTTCAAATGTCTTTTCCATCAGTTCTTATACCCTTTGCTGCACACAAGTGCGGTTTGGTTTATCCAGAGTGGACTTGTTGTTTTGGGTGAGGGGAATCTGTCACATAAACATCACCATAGTAAGTTTACATCCTCTGTACTTTTTTCCGACTGTCAGTCTATCAGCCAGTACGAAGCAGGTATGTTACTGCAGAGTGAGCGAAAAGCCGAGAACGAGGAGATTACACACATACACAACTCTTGAGTCGAGTGTTGGCTGTATATACACATTTCTTATTGAAATTTAATGGTTCATAGTTCTGTTCTCATAAACATTCGAAATAAGATCGTCTTTTTAAGTACATTATCTCATAACTTTCTATCTCTTCTTTAACAATTATAGATCCCACTAAGGACTGAGGCGGTGATGAGACATCTGATTGATTATCTTGAGTGCTTGAGTGGATTTTGCAACAGAGTGTTGAGCGCTGGTGTGAATATGTATGTAATATTATATATAGTAAATCATATAACGCAGTATTTGTTTTTGTTATTAATAAACTACATTAAATACATCACGTTGGACTAAAGTAAATGCTTTGTAGGTTATTCACATTTCTCTATATTTTAATGAATTTATATGTTTATGCAGTTGTCATGAAGCCGTTAGATTTTATATTGATCAGAGTTTAATGCCATCTACAATTGTTCGTTGGTGAGGTGAACTAGTACTGAAAACCCCCTAAAAACATCCAGATAGTGAAGTTTCCTTTTTGTACCCACCGTTTTTTGCAATAATATGTGCTGAACCCCACACCAGCACCTCTCCGACCTCCCCCATATCGCAAGCAATACTGTCATGAAACATATGTGGTGTCTGTTCTTTCAGAACTGTCCGAGAGAACAGACATTGCATGTATATAATTAGGGCGAGGACGGGCAGTTTCTTCTTCAGTGCAGATGCACAGCAAGCCTGAACTCATACGGGAATTAGCGGAATGTCACCAGTAATCAGGGTGATGAGCAAGGGGGACTACATCATTAATGTGTTGATTAGTTGAGACATTGGCTCTGACGGGAGGCGTACCAGGGTAGTCCATGCAGATCTAATGACCTCTGTGTCAGGATGGCGCAACGTGTACCTAGTAAGCACGAGACCCAGTTTCGAATCCCAGTCAAGCCCAAATTTTCAACTTTCCTACTCGCAGTAAATATCTGTTCAGATGGTTCAAATGGCTCTGAGCACTATGGGACTTAACTTCTAAGGTCATCAGTCCCCTAGAACTTAGAACTACTTAAACCTAACTAACCTAAGGACATCACACACATCCGTGCCCGAGGCAGGATTCGAACCTGCGACCGTAGCGGTCGCGTGGTTCCAGGCTATAGCGCCTTTAACCGCTTGGCCACCCCGGCCGGCTAAATATCTGTATTTCCTTTGTACTATCATCAAATGTCAGCATGTTTTACTTGGAATACTGCAGAATTGTCGTGTATAGGAAGTAAACAAACCGTTTTACATTTCGTTTATAAATACTTTCAAATATAGAAAAACAACAAAAAGTTTTTGATTTAGCTGTCGAAGTGACTGTTCCTTCAAATCTTTTTTCTCGTAAAATTTCAAGCTACGAAATAAATCCAACTAAAGAATTATGCAAGCGTATGTTTGCGACGCCCACAAGGTCAACACACCTTAGTTTAGGCACATGCTACTCACTGAAATATCGCCAAGAAGCTGCCGTTGCTGCAAAAAAAAAAAAAAGGGATGCTGAAGCTGAGACTGAACTGGATAAGGGATTTAAACCTGTTCCTCAGCCACTACTGAAATTGATTCATAACAAGAGAGTGGATGTCTGATGATTCACCAGAAGATGAAGATGGAGATTATGCAGTAATTCGCAATGTAAGATACTCATCAACGAGAGGAATACAAAATTTGTTGTTTAAAATTATACCCAATAAAGAGAGTGACACAACACGAGATCTCCAAAATTATATTAAAATTCTGAGGGCTTAGAAACAAAATTCTCTCTCTCGTAGACCGTTAATTTCGACAGAGGTTAGAGAGGCACCAATATTTTTAAGCCTGCAATAAGTGATGGGTCAGAACTGAGAGATGATGAAATTGATATTGGCATGGGAACTTACAGGCATGGAGAAATCGATAATGAACTTGACATTGAAGACTGGAAAACGGCATCCAAAGAATCATCAGCATACGTCAACTGCCGGAATGTCCACTAGAATAACCAAAATAATTTGGTAGAGAGATTGCTTTTCTTACTAGCATCGAAAGTGATGGGCTGTAATTCAAATTACAGTGAATTAATATCTGTTTAAAAGGAACATCAGGAAGCAGCGATTATTGCTTGAAGTTTAGGATGGCTGTTAACAAATGAAGTGAAATATTCAATAGCACAACAGCAAATTGCGTATTAAAACGTTCCGTCAGTTAAAAGGTGCAACCCGCAAATCTGGAAGACCAAATTATTGCGTGGGATTACACTTTTATTCCGTTTTTAAACATATAAACAGAGTTCTAGAGCCTATACTACAGACCCATTATAGAAGGTAAATGTCATGTTTTGTTTGTTAGGTCTAGTGAGGTTAGTAGCTGCATGTGTCTTATCTCAATGACAGTCGTGTGTCTTATGTGTGTCAGAGTAATTTCATTAACCGTTCTGAAAAAGCAACACACTAGCTAATGTATTATGGACATGTAATTGTAGTCTACACACTATACATGTATTATGATGAAGAGAATGTGATACATTTGCTGTAAATGACTTACGAAAATATAACTGTAACACACTGGTTATAGATGTAGCAGAGATGCAACTGTTGTGTTATGAAAATGTAACTAAAATCTTTCACAACATCATGAGCTACATATTTCACGGTTTTTCTTTTAATCTATGTCTCTCACACCTGTCTGGCATTGAAAGGTGGACATTCGTGAGGCATCACAGTGTTTTGTGGTTTGTACTGTTGTTCATAATTGACACCTGGGGGACAAAACGATGTTTTGACGACGTCTGCACTCTCAGTTGCCACCAAAAGACCAGTGCAGACAAGGGAAAATTGATGTATCTAGAGCAAAGTATACCTAGAAACATCTGATTTTTTTTCACGCAGGAAGATTGTACAAACATACAGACTCTCGTACGGAGGACATAGTAATAGGCATCCCTGGCCTAGAGAAGCAACTGAAAGATATGAAAACAAATAAGTCTTCAGGTCCGGATCGAATCCCACTTCGGATTTACAGAGAGTACCCTACTATATTGGCCCCTGAACTTGTATTTATCGCGAATCTCTCGCCCAGCGCAAAGTGCCAAACGACTGGAAAAAAGTGCAAAATTACAGAGTAATGTCCTTAAAGTTCGTTTGCTACAGAATTCTTGAACATATTCTCAATTAGAATATTATAAATTTCCATGAGGCGGAAATGCTCGTGTCCACACATCAGTACAGATTTAGAAAGTATTGCTTGTGCGAAACTCAGCTTGACCTTTTCTCACACGACGTGACGAGAAACATGGATGAAGAGCAACAGGCAGATTCCATATTCCTAGATTTCCGGAAATGGTTTGAGACGGTGTTCCAATAGAGACTGTTAACGAAGATCCGAACATACCGAATATTTTCCCGGATGTGTGAGTGGCTCGAAGATTTCTTTACGTAATAGAACCAATTACGTTGTCCTGGACGGTGATTGTTCATCACAGGCACGGTCTTCGTCAAGAGTGCTAAGTGTGATAGGTCGCTCCTGTTCTCTATATAGGATGTCCCAAAACTCGAAGACAAAACTTCACGAATGGATTCCTCATATACCAAGAAGGAGGACAGCCTAGTAAACGTGGGCTCTAAAATACCGTGTGATCAAAAAGTCAGTATAAATTTGAAAACTGAATAAATTACGGAATAATGGAGATAGAGAGGTACAAATTGACACACATGCTTGGAATAACATGTGGTTTTATCAGAACCAAAAAAATACAAAAGTTCAAAAAATGTCCGACAGATGGCGCTTCATCTGATCAGAATAGCAATAATTAGCATAACAAAGTAAGACAAAGCAAATATGATGTTCTTTACAGGAAATGCTCAATATGTCCACCATCATTCCTCAACAATAGCTGTAGACGAGGAATAATGTTGTGAACAGCACTGTAAAGCATGTCCGAAGTTATGGTGAGGCATAGGCGTCGGATGTTGTCTTTCAGCATCCCTAGAGATGTCGGTCGATCACGATACACTTGCGACTTCAGGTAACCCCAAAGCCAATAATCGCACGGACTGAGGTCTGGGGACCCGGGAGGCCAAGCCTGACGAAAGTGGCGGCTGAGCACACGATCGTCACCAAACGACGCGCGCAAGAGATCTTTCACGCGTCTAGCAATATGGGGTGTAAACTTCTTTTGTTTTTTTGTTCTAATAAAACCCCATGTCATTCCAAGCATGTGTGTCAATTTTTACCTCTCTATCTACACTATTCCGTGGTTTATTAAGTTATACTGACTTTTTGATCACCCGGTACATACCTCAGGAGCTATGACCACTTGTTCAACAGAAGAGATGTGTTTTGCAGTAGCGTAGACCAACAAGTGCTCACAGCTCTCAAGCTATGCATTGTAGAGCCTAAGTTTACTAGGCTTATTTGGTTCATACTACATCCTTCCAAAATATGGAAAGCAAAGAACATGCAGTAGAAGAGATTGGTTTCTCAGTATCGAAGATCAAGAGGTGCTCATATTCGTAGCTCTTAAGTATGTATTTTAAACAACACGTGTATTAGACTCTTTTCTTATATTCCTGGAGTTTTTCTGTCCGGTTTTGAAACACTGTGAATACAGAAATGATCGGACAGATAGGGTGAGTACCAACCTGCGAGTGTTTCCTGATGTCACTTTAGTATATGGGAAGGATCGTCGTTTAGTGACTGTAGGGGGAAAGAGGATGACTTAGACTTATTTTCTATTTAGTTTCCTCCAAAAGTGGCTAAATGTAAATTAATATATTAACACACGAGTAGGAAGAACAATCCTGTAATGTTCGAATACAGTGTAAGTGGTGTGCTGCTTGACACAGTCACGTCGATTAAGTATCTAGGCGTAACGTTGCAAATCGATATGAAATAGATCGAGCACCTAAGGACGGTGTTAGAGAAGGCGAATGGTTGACTTCGGTTTATTGGGACAATTTTTTGTAAATATAGTTCATCTATAAATGAGGCTGCGTGTAGAACACTAGCACTATCTATTCTTGAGTGCTGGTCTAGTGTTTGTGATTCTCATCAGGTCGGATTAAAGGAAGATATCGAAGCAATTTAGTGACGTGCTGCTAGGCCTTTTACCGATAGGTTCGACCAACACGTGAGAATTACGCAGACGCTTCATGAAAGCAAATGGGAACCCCTGGAGGGAAGACGACAGTCTTTTCGGAAACACTACTGAGAAAATTTAGAGAACCGGCATTTGCAGCTGACTGCAGAACGATTCTACTGCCGCCAACATACTTTTCGCGTAAGGACCGCAAAGACAAGATATCCGACATTATCGCTTGTACATAGGACTCTAGAGAGTCATTTTTTCCCTCGTTCCGTTTGCGAGGGGAACAGGAAAGAAAATGGTTAGTAGTGGTACAAGGTACCCTTCGCCATGCACCGCACGGTTGCTTGCGGTGTAGTAAGTGGTATAATTTATAGGGGCGGCCCACATCGAAAGGAGCGCGGTAAGTTCTGCAGCGGACGAGCAAGAGACTTCGCGCAAAGCCACGACAGCACGAAGCGCGAAGGACGAAGCGTTTCACCACTTACAGTGTTTCTTTCAAGTCCGGAACAGTCGTGTACGCGGCCCATTTAAATATACTTCATAAATTGCAGGCTGAGCGCGTTATTACGGAGCAAATATGCACGGAAGTTTCTGCATGCAGCCACTGCAATGCAGACGTGTACTAGAGTGAAAGTTGTTAAGACCTGTTTTACTTTACGCCTGATGAAAATATTTTAGGATTATCGCTGACTTAAACATGCAAAATTTCACTTTCATGATTTATAGAATAATAAAAAACATCAGTGCTCCCGTAAGCTGATGTTTCCTTGGATAAATAAACTGTACACAAATATCTATTTTTATAAGTGCGTGTCATTCAGAATGAAGGTGGGGCATTTAACGGGTGAGAAGCTTTTACTAGAAACATTTGAAGCTATGTTAAGCTATGGAATAGATTCTGTAGATATCATATTCAAAACCGTTCTGATAATAGGCCGATAATGATGGCCCATAGCTGCCCTTAAAGTACTGAGGAAGAAACAAGAAGTTATTGTTGCAACAGCTACCGTCTTTTATGATGCAGTGTCTATTCTTTACAACACTGAAGAATCTGGTGAGGTTATTACACTTACACATTTTATTTTTCAAACTGATTGTGGTACTCCTTGTATGTAACAGACGGTGCGTCACATGAGATACGTATTCGGGAGGAGGTTAACTCTATATCGAGAATGACCGAAAATCCTATACATTCCGCAAATTTTTCTCCAGGAGCCCCATCGTTTCCCCTCTAGCCTCTTACCTTGGCATACTACCGAGTCCTACTGACACTACGCCTACACGCCTTTACGTATATCCTCTTAATATGTACTAAGTAATAAATTGTGGGAGGAACGGTTATAGTGTCTGTTATTGTAATGTAGTAGATTTATTTAGCAGTAGAGGTGTCTGGAAGACAGAAAAGAAAAGTGGAATATGAAACGAACACGTCTGTAATGTCAAGCAAAGCAGTTACTGAATCTCAGAATGGTGACATCCTGCTGTGGTAGCTTATAGTGCTACACAGCAGGACACCTGCCAACTCAGCACGACATTATTCATGTTCATCAGAAGCTGTGGTATGGAAATGGTGGCTGGAAGGGGGGGGGAGGAGAAGGGAGGAGTCGGAGTAAGTACCGTGATGCATCACTCCGCCGTACGAATTACACTAGAATTACAGCACACAATACTCCATCTGTACGCCAAACGATTACAACCGACATCGAGTACCGCTAGAAAGTATTTTATAGAGATAATAAATTCGGAAAACAAATCTTTAGGGGAAAATATAAATGAAATAACTTAATTACCAAATCTTTATACTGTGTGCTTTATTTTCATACGTATATTATGCAGTTCTAACTTTTTCATCATTAATAAAACACAAACGAACAAATTACATAGGCTCAAACATATGTTATTGAAATAAAACAGAAGAAAAGCAATAACAAGTTTTATCCCATGATGTTCTTGGATTAATACTTGGTTGCATAGTCCTTTACGTGTATTACAGCAGAGCGCCTGGATGGCAAAGAATCCACGAGTTTGGCCAATCGAGCGTGAGGAATTTTCTTCCATTGCTCACACATCTCTTTGTAGAAAGCCTCCTTGTTGCTGCAGTTTTGTTGGCGAACACGTCTATCCAACTCGATGTTCTATGGCGTTTAAGTCTGGACTTTGGCTTGACCATTCGAATACGAGGGTGGTTTGAAATGTTTTCAGAATCACCATGACAGATCTGCGCTAGCGCAACGAGTTGTTCACGTGATATTCATTGGACTGTTGCCTGTAAACACGTGCCACGTCAGTGCTCTTGGAAGAGAGCTCTGTTGTTCCCTCGCAGTGACTTGTGAAGATAGAGAAAATCGAGATTCGAGCAGTGATTAAGTACTTCATAAAGATAGGTATGGAACCAAAAGACATTCATGTCGATTTTCAGAATATACTGGTGGACTCTGCTCCTTCGTATTCAAAATGGCTGGCTCTGAGCACTATGGGACTTAACAGCTATGTTCATCAGTCCCCTAGAACTTAGAACTAATTAAACCTAACTAACCTAAGGACATCACACAACACCCAGTCATCACGAGGCAGAGAAAATCCCTGACCCCGCCAGGAATCGAACCTGGGAACCCTTAAATTTGGTCGGGAGAGCTTAGATGATGATCCGCGCAGTTCAGCGTGACTTTCGTACTAGGTATGGTGTGCATCCTCCTACAGCATAGAGCATTAGACGATGGCATGATCAGTTCCGAGAAACATGTTTTTTAGTGTAAAGGCAAATCACCGGATTTGAAGCCACTTCGGCGACTTGCGCGTCGATGTGGATGAGATGAGGATGATTAAGTACAACATGACACCCAGTCCCTAAGCGAAGAAAATTTCCGACCCAGTTGGGAATCGAACCCGGGCCCTCAGGATTGACATGTTGTCGCGCTGACCACTTTTTTTTTGTTGTTGATCTCATTTTGTTCTATGTGGTTCGTTCAGCTACCGGGGGTGGACATCGCATAACAGCAGCTGTGGAAGCTGTAACTCAAGACATGCTAGCTGCAGTGTGGGAACAATTTGAACCGCACTGACATATGCCGTGCATCTCAAGGGGGCATATTGAACACCTATGAAAAGGTATGAAAAAGACTTTTTGAGTTTCCCGTTCATTAAAAAACAAAATCATTGACATATGCTGTGCATCTCAAGGGGGGCATATTGAACACCTATGAAAAGGTATGAAAAAGACTTTTTGAGTTTCCCGATCATTAAAAAACAAAATTCATTGCATGTTTAGTAGTTTCAGAAATATAGACGTACCAAATCGGATGATTCTTTTTGATACATCCTTATATTAACACACGCAGTACTTACAGAGTTGTATTTCCCAGAGAGGTAGCTGCTGCTTTATCATACCTTCTGTCCTTATGCGATGTGCAAATCTGGAGTTTTATAACGTGATTAAAAAATAGAGCGGAACAGAACAGTACGCACACTTGACTAGGGCAACATATGGACGATATAAATCATTTTTAGTATATCCGCACCGCTGTAGTCCAATATCTAAAGCCGCTGTGTTCAGGTTATCAAATGATTCAACTGCAATATCAGCTTCGTAACCAGATCCTTGCCATGAACATGTTACATAGGTCTCTATCTGGGAGGAGAAAGGCTCTTGTAGATAACGCACTTAAGACAGACCTATGTTTTGTCATCAGTATTCCGTGGCTCACTTCTTCCTGATTTTTTTTAGGAGTGAATGTGCGTATTCACTTTGAGTTTTAGTTACTGTAATGGCTAGATATGATATTTTAGAACCACTGGAACTCACATACCGATATTCTTTTTACTGTCTGCAATCAGATTCACTGATGTTCTTCCTCTCCAATGTGTCGGAATGTATTTCTGTTAACTCGCCATAGCATTTTTGCGTTATGAAATTATACAACGCACATGCAGAAGACCCACCCTCCGCTCCAATTACATCTCAATTGTGTAAATTCGGCGTAGCTTTTCACACAGCAGCATTGTTTTCGGGATTAATTAGCTGTCACCTATTCATGTCTGTCGTTAGTACGTGCACTTCCCTACTAATCACTGAAACAATCTCACTCATTCTGCGTGTACAGCTACAACATAGCGAAGCCAAGACTCTGATCTGATGCTGCTAAGGCCACGTACGAGTACGCAGTTTTACAGACGAATAGCATTAATAAATATTCAGACAAGTATAGTAAAATATTTTAGCGTGTTTCCAACAGGTTTTAACTGTTCGAGCTGGGGTACTTCTTTCGTAAAACGTGCCTCGTAGCTGCATCGGTATTCCTTATTATTTTCTTCAACTGTATTTCGCAATTTTTTTATTATTTGTTTTTGAAAATTCAAATTAGACATTAGTTAAAGTCTTACCCTCATACGAAGTTTCATAGCCTTAAAAAAGGACTGACACCGACATAAAACATGTTTTACATCCACACTATACAGAAACGAGGAAGCAAGATGAAAATTTAACACAATAAGAAATGATAAATCACCGTTGGTACACATTTCGAATACTCCCAATTCATACCAAATTAACAACTGGTGTGTCAACACAGAATGGAATGCAACCTTTTACACAACGACGTAAGCTCAGCACAATAGGCTGTGGGGTGGTAAGACTGGACTAAGTGACACAACAGGCAATCGCCATCGACAGTTGCACTGAACATTTATTTGGCACATTTAAGCAAGACAAATAACAAATAAAACCATCAACACGTTTTCAAACTTACCACACATCTTTAAATTTACCATTTACATGAGAGCAAGTTACTTTAAAATTTAAACATTCATAAACCACGGCACTTATGACCTGTTACACATTTAGTGAAATGATTTAAAAATTATTTACTCAAAAATTATGACCAACCTGAAGATCAATTTACTAAAATGTAACGAGGAAATATAGTCTTTCATTACTGCAGTGACTGGTATTACCAAAGTAATTCAGAGTACAGGTAACAACAAATCAGATACCATGGCACACAATCACGTTACTTAAATGGCAGGCACCCTACAATGTAGGATATAAAATTTCATATGACCAAGCAACCTCGTGGGATTCAACAAACTACGCCCAGAAGCAAACGCGCGCTCACTCAGCTGTTTCCAATACATACTCGGCATGGACCCCCAAACGGGAGTAGCAATGGTCACGAATAGGCACGAAAAATCCCAGAACTAGTGGGTACCTACAACAGACTGACATCTGCCTTAAGTAACTAGAAAAACAATAATTCATTACAGCACATCACCTGCAGAACTAATCAGTCTATTAATGAACATCAGCTAAACAGTAAAAATCTATTATCTTACGTGCGTAAGGCCAATTATACATTAAGCCGCGAACGAACTAGATACACGGCCAGCCGGCACGCGCGGGCAAACGGAGCGGAAAATACACAACAGCACAAGTACGACACAACTCAGGACCCCGTACCCGCTACCAAGACAAACAGTGGAAGTCCCGACAAAACTAAATCAAAATGCAGGGAACTAGTGTGCAGGCTAACGGTATAACGAGTAACCCCCCCTCCCCCCTTCCACCCCACCCCCGACGCAAAACATGAAGCAACTTACAGCAAATAGCCACACTTAAATTTGTGATTAAATCAGAATTAATTACAATATCCACATACTGTCATTGAAGGAATTTTTGTACTTTCATTAATAGAATCAGTTTCAAACCATTTAAACACACAATAACAACTGGCCTCTCAGCAACTTGTAAGAAGCCGGCCGGGGTGGCCGAGCTGTTCTAGGCGCTACAGTCTGGAACCGCGTGACCACTACGGTCGCAGTCTCGAATCCTGCCTCGGGCATGGATGTGTGTGATGTCCATAGGTTAGTTAGGTTTAAGTAGATCTAAGTTCTAGGGGACTAATGACCTCAGTAGTTAAGTCCGATAGTGCTCAGAGCCATTTGAACCATTTTTTTCTAGGGAACTGATGACCTCAGATGTTAAGTCCCATAGTGCTTAGAGCCATTTGAACAACTTGTAAGAATTTATGAAACTACCCATTTAGAGTTAGACACGTGTCTCTCAGACACACTATCACTTCAGATAGAAACGTAACAATGTTATTTCAATTCGCAGCAAATATATCCAGGGAAAATTTCGTCCATGTATATCTATAGCCAGCTTAACTCCGTCGTGTAATATAAATACAATAACCAGGCGGCACTTAGAAAAGGACCAGCCGAACTGTTTTCAATGACGGTTAAACACCGACAGTAGCAACCTACAGACAGAATGTATCAGCACTCCAGGCCCTAGTAAATGTTAATCATCACATCACATACAGCTCTCACTAGAACATTGCGTACTAAGCAAGTTGAAATTACACATATTCGAGGACAGACTCACTCCCTCCCTTCACGCGGATCCTCTATGGCTTAATTCCTTTCCCAAACCTCCTCCTATTCCTTGAACGGATATTGATCCTTTACACCTCCCGTAAACTTGATCCCCCTCACCCACTCGTCTCTCCCATCCTTTCCCATACCCGTCCGCTGCCGCGCCTGTACACCTGCATCACACCCGCTCTCCAACTTCTTTTTATTTTTTTTATTTATTTGGCCTTTGAGTGTGTACTCAATTTAGCCATCGGCAACACATAGTGAAAATGTACACATAATTGAATAAACAAATACAGAAATGCATATTTACAAGAATAAAAAGCTTAACTGTTACAGTTTTGTACATAATGTTTTAAAAATTGAATTGGAAAATAATTAAAAGTGTCTTGGCTTACAATACACACCAATTCTGAAATACCTTCAACAGCAAGACATATTTATAATTTATGTACATCATTAAAACCTACAGATTGTAACCAGTACTCTTGATGAAGTTAACTATCACTTTATATAGACGAACGTCTTTAGTATACAAAAGAGAAGAAGCTGATTGAGGAAGATGGTAGCCCATACTCAGCAATGTCTTCATAAAGACCAACCATTCACGGTCAAATTTGGGGCACATAAATAAGATGTGGTTGACATCAGCTTCCGACTCAGGATCACACTCACATGCTGGTGAACTGTAAACGTTGATCCGATGTAGATGTTGTGAGAAAGAGGCATGATTGAAGCGGAGTCTTATGATGGTACAAATCGTGGATTGGTCCAGATGTGTCCTCATGAACCATGGCTGTGAAGGAATCCGAGGTTGTAGCACTGCGTAATAACCGCCTTTTGTCTGTTGAGAAACGTTCCACATTTCCTGCCATTGTTGTCTTGCGTGATCCTTGACTTCACGTAAGTAGTCTGTATAAGGAAGGTGCAGATCCAGGACGGTGCCTAAGGTTGCCGCTTGTTTGGCTAATGCATCAACTTCATCATTATAGAGGATACCAGAGTGGGAAGGTACCCACAACAAATGGATCGTCCAGCCTGTGCGCGTGCTGCCAATATATTCAGATATCACATCCAAGATATAACTGTTGGCTGTTTTGTTCTATCGACTGTACTGAATGTTTTTAAGAACGCTTTGCGAGACTAACCACACTCCATACCCTAGCCCAAGGTGGCTTCCTGTCAACTCCCCCTCCCTGATGATGCCCTCGTCCTCTCCATCTACCCCTCCTACTAGCTTTGACCCTCCCCTTCCTCCTCCTTTGTTTTTCTCCAGGGCACACTCTTTCCCTTCTCTCCCTCCTCACTCCCTCCCCCCTCCTCCCGCCCTACCCTTCACCCCTCCCCGGGCTTCCACACCCCTCCCTACCCTCTCCCCTCTCCCACCCTTCTTCTCTCCCACTGGCATCTTCCCCCTCCTCCCTCCTCCCCTCATCTCTTCCCGCTGGTAGCCCCCCGGGCTTTTTCGTGTGCACAGTATGTTTTTTAGTGCGCTGGAAATCGTCGCCACTATGATAGTGTTTGTCTTCCCATCAGTTACTCAGTGTCTCTCCTTCAGTGCTCTTCCGTTCACGTGTGAAACTCTGTGTTTTTTATACGAACAGCGCATCTGTGACCGCCTTCATTTATTTTAATATGTATGTCTCCTTTCTTTTTAGCCTCCATAGATGTTTGTTTATATGTCTTCCTGTTTTATGTATGTTTTTTCTTTGGCCGAAGACCGGCATAGATAGGCCGCTGCTGGCCTACCTTTCTGTAAAGGTGTTAAAATTGAAATCAAGAAAAAAAAGGACAGTCTCAGTAGGAGTAGCAACGGTTGGCCAAGAAAATGAAGTCAACAGCACAGAACCCAGTAGTCGATGCCGGCCACAATTTACAGCATAAGTAAGACCCTTACCATCTTGCTTGTTCGACGAAGCCATCAACCGCAGATCCCGATCCCAGGAGACATATAGCAAGCGAAATACACCAACGGCTTCCCAGTAACGTGACTGCTTCCACGCCGGCGGTATTTCCTATGGCGTCGTCATCTGGGTAAACAGCCCCTTTTAGATGTCCTCTTCCTGCTGCCTCGCACGGCACCAGTACAGTCCGCCAGACTTGGCTAACGACGTTACTGTTAGGTGTCCCAAAGCAAAAATTCCACCCTACTTGCCAGAGCTTACCGCTCGCTCCCCGATCGGCCCGGTAGGTGGCGCCACCGCGCGCTCTGCGCACACCACCGGAAAGATGACCCATACCGGCGGCAAGAATATCACTAATCGAGACACACGGCTCAACAACTACACTCCTGGAAATTGAAATAAGAACACCGTGAATTCATTGTCCCAGGAAGGGGAAACTTTATTGACACATTCCTGGGGTCAGATACATCACATGATCACACTGACAGAACCACAGGCACATAGACACAGGCAACAGAGCATGCACAATGTCGGCACTAGTACAGTGTATATCCACCTTTCGCAGCAATGCAGGCTGCTATTCTCCCATGGAGACGATCGTAGAGATGCTGGATGTAGTCCTGTGGAATGGCTCGCCATGCCATTTCCACCTGGCGCCTCAGTTGGACCAGCGTTCGTGCTGGACATGCAGTCCGCGTGAGACGACGCTTCATCCAGTCCCAAACATGCTCAATGGGGGACAGATCCGGAGATCTTGCTGGCCAGGGTAGTTGACTTACACCTTCTAGAGCACGTTGGGTGGCACGGGATACATGCGGACGTGCATTGCCCTGTTGGAACAGCAAGTTCCCTTGCCGGTCTAGCAATGGTAGAACGATGGGTTCGATGACGGTTTGGATGTACCGTGCACTATTCAGTGTCCCCTCGACGATCACCAGTGGTGTACGGCCAGTGAAGGAGATCGCTCCCCACACCATGATGCCGGGTGTTGGCCCTGTGTGCCTCGGTCGTATGCAGTCCTGATTGTGGCGCTCACCTGCACGGCGCCAAACACGCATACGACCATCATTGGCACCAAGGCAGAAGCGACTCTCGTCGCTGAAGACGACACGTCTCCATTCGTCCCTCCATTCACGCCTGTCGCGACACCACTGGAGGCGGGCTGCACGATGTTGGGGCGTGAGCGGAAGACGGCCTAACGGTGTGCGGGACCGTAGCCCAGCTTCATGGAGACGGTTGCGAATGGTCCTCGCCAATACCCCAGGAGCAACAGTGTCCCTAATTTGCTGGGAAGTGGCGGTGCGGTCCCCTACGGCACTGCGTAGGATCCTACGGTCTTGGCGTGCATCCGTGCGTCGCTGCGGTCCGGTCCCAGGTCGACGGGCACGTGCACCTTCCGCCGACCACTGGCGACAACATCGATGTACTGTGGAGACCTCACGCCCCACGTGTTGAGCAATTCGGCGGTACGTCCACCCGGCCTCCCGCATGCCCACTATACGCCCTCGCTCAAAGTCCGTCAACTGCACATACGGTTCACGTCCACGCTGTCGTGGCATGCTACCAGTGTTGAAGACTGCGATGGAGCTCCGTATGCCACGGCAAACTGGCTGACACTGACGGCGGCGGTGCACAAATGCTGCGCAGCTAGCGCCATTCGACGGCCAACACCGCGGTTCCTGGTGTGTCCGCTGTGCCGTGCGTGTGATCATTGCTTGTACAGCCCTCTCGCAGTGTCCGGAGCAAGTATGGTGGGTCTGACACACCGGTGTCAATGTGTTCTTTTTTCCATTTCCAGGAGTGTATATATCTAAATTAAAAATAAAATGTACTTTTGTATGTCCCGCAAGAGTTGTTTCAAAAGCTACGGATACAGACTTTAATATTTGTGCAGATCTATAACTGCTATCTAGACAAAGCAGGAGAATAATTACAAGAACCAGATTTCGATATTATAGTCACACGTATAGTTACAGTAGTATTCAGGCACACACATATAGACGGTACATAGGGATATACATGATTTAAAGGCTCAGCGTTCAATATTCAGCTAACCAGCACGTGGGAATATAGTCTGTTAATTGAGCTTTAATCTTCCTCAGGCATTCTATGAACCAAGAACATTAGATTAGCAGCCCAAGGTGCTGTAGCCTGATGTTGACACCGTTGATGAACTCTTACAGTAGATTATAAATTGCTATATCGTTGGACGCTAACAAGGTTCAAAGGCTGCTTGGGAACTCATGACTCAAAGCCCGAAAATTATTTGCAAGTACGTTTATATGATAAGTGTTCTGAGGTCATTGTAGGAATGGATGGTTTGGAACGTCTTCCTCCCATCAAACACATAGAGGGATAGCGCTTCGACTGAACTAGTAGAGGTGTTTGTTGAACTTCCAATGATTAAATTTCAGCCGTTCTATAGCTGTCGTGAATCTCCTTGACGTTGATACCTTATTATACAATGGCACTTTTGGAATCGTGAGTGAATTAGTGTGTAATGGCTGCCTTTGATTTTAGAAGTCTGCGATCATTTCTCTTGCTAGTCCGAGGACAACTTTTTGAGCGCGGGTGTCATATTTGTGAGTATAGTATTTACCGGCTTCTGCACCCGAATCGAAGTGGCGATAACTGCTGCAACTATGGGGAATGTACAACAATTCTGATGGTTTCTAATCATCTGTAGCACTGACTTACTATCAGAGGTGGTGACTATTGTGTCTGTTGTGGTCGTCCGTGCGAATAACAGGGATCCAAAATGGCAATCAGCTCGGATGTCATAACAATGGAGTTTGGAACCAGCTTGTATAGGACTTCTTGTTTGCTTCGGGATACCCGATAAACACTACCAGCGCCATCACTAGACTTGGACACACCTGTATACATGTAAACATGAGATGTAGAAAAGGGAAGGAAAGGGGAAAGGATGGGTGGCAAATCGTGATGGTTAGCAGCAGAGGACATTGTGGTAATGCAATGATGGAAGTTAAAGTGTCCAGGCGTCTCAGACTGAAGCAAAGCGATGTTGTTCGGGCATGGAGAAGACACAGAGAGACAGGAACTGTCGATGACATGCCTCGCTCAGGCCGCCCAAGGACTACAATTGCAGTGGATGACCGCTACCTAAGGATTAGCGCTCGGAGGAACCCTCACAGCAACGCCATCGTGTTGAATAGTGCTTTTCGCACAGCCACAGGACGTCGTGTTACGACTCAAATTGTGCGCAATTGGCTGCATTATGAGCAACTTCACTCCCGACGTCCACGGCGAGGTTCGTCTTTGGAACCACGACACCATGCAAATGGGCCCATACCGATGGGCCCAAAATGGACCGCTCAGGATTGTTATCAGGTTTCCTTGACCGATTAGTGTCGCATATGTCTTCAACCAGACAATCGTCGTAGACGTGTTTGGAGGCAACCCGGTCAGGCTGAACGCCTTATACACACTGTCCAGCGAGAGCAGCGAGGTGGAGGTTCCCTGATGTTTTGGGGTGACATTATGTGGGGCTGACGTACGCCGCTGGTGGTCATGGAAGGCGTCGTAACGGCCATCCTCCGACCGATAGTGCAGCCATATCGGCAGCATATTGGCGAGGAATTCATCTTTATGGACGACAATTCGCGCCCCCATCGTGCACATCTTGTGAATGGCTTTCTTCAGGATAACGACATCGCTCGACTAGAGTTGCCAGCATTTCCTCCAGACATGAACCCTATCGAACATACCTGGGATAGACTGACAAAGGCTGTTTACAGACGACGCGACCCACTAGCCACTCTGAGGGATCTACGCCGAATCGCCGTTGAGGAGTGGGACAATCTGGACCAACAGTGCCTTGATGAATTTGTGGATAGTATGTAACGTCGAAAACAGGCATGCACCAGTGCAAGAGGACGTGCTACTGGGTATTAGAGATACCGGTGTGTACAGTAACCTGGACTTCTATCTCCGAAGGTCTCGCTGTATGATGGTACAACATGCAATGTGTGGTTTTCATGAGCAATAAAAAGGGCGGAAGTGATGTTTATGCCGGCCGACGTGGCCGTGCGGTTAAAGGCGCTGCAGTCTGGAACCACAAGACCGCTACGGTCGCAGGTTCGAATCCTGCCTCGGGCATGGATGTTTGTGATGTCCTTAGGTTAGTTAGGTTTAACTAGTTCTAAGTTCTAGGGGACTAATGACCTCAGCAGTTGAGTCCCATAGTGCTCAGAACCATTTGAACCATTTGATGTTTATGTTGATCCCTATTCCAGTTTTCTGTACAGGTTCCGGAACTCTCGGAACCGAGGTGATGCAAAACATTTTCTGATGTGTGTAATATTCTACGCTGGTGGATCCAATGATATTCCTTTGCATTTTTTGACATTTTGCTATGTAACGTTTGGATTAGAGATATCTTGCATTCCTCTAGGATTCTCTCTGTTCTCCTCTAATCTATTGAGACAGTACTTCGAGTTTGCTTAGTATGCGTTCTCTTGTTCGTTTCAGTATCTCTGCAATTATCGAGTGGTTAAGCAAGAGAAGGAAGTTAGTATGAATATCAATCTCAAAATATTGAATTTTTCAGGTTGCTCCAAAATCGATTTGAAACGGAATAAAGATAATTTTCTTAAAACATTCTGTACTTACGTGTACATAGTAAAGACAAAGAGTAGAAGGAAGAGAGATACGTCCAGAGAGCAGGATATCTTCCACTAATGAAATGGGAGAGCTGTAACAACAGGGCTGTTTCAGCAGGCACATACTAATTAATCATTGAAAAGACAAACGGGGATCTTGGCAACAGCTCAGAAGACGGCATCACACAAAGTGTGCTTGTAACTGAATGTACATAAATGGCTTGGAAGAGCGAGAATAACGACCAGTAAAACTGAATTCACATTCTATATTGATTTCAAATTGTTGGACAAGTAATATAAACCACATGGGTTTCGCCCGCATCTCGTGGTCGTGCGGTAGCGTTCTCGCTTCCCACGCCCGGGTTCCCGGGTTCGATTCCCGGCGGGGTCAGGGATTTTCTCTGCCTCGTGATGGCTGGGTGTTGTGTGCTGTCCTTAGGTTAGTTAGGTTTAAGTAGTTCTTAGTTCTAGGGGACTGATGACCATAGATGTTAAGTCCCATAGTGCTCAGAGCCATTTGAACCATTTGAACATGGGTTTCTCAGTATATGTGTTATGAATCAAAGCTGCAGTAAAGCCAAGAACTATATTTTTTTTAATCACGTCTTCCAATAAATCGGTGAGTTATCTAGAGCGCAGAACAAGATGATAAAATTGATTATCTACGACCCGATCCCGAAATCCGGTTCCAGATTACGAAAAACGAGCTGTCTCTGAGTCTTTGTAATGTTTTGTACCTGAATATCAAATCACGTTACAATTCATTATGATGGCTCTGAGCACTATGGGACTTAACTTCTGAGCTCATCAGTCCCCTAGAACGTAGAACTATTTAAACCTAACTAACCTAAGGACATCACACACATCTATGCCCGAGGTAGATGTAGATCCGAAATGTGAAATAATTTGGGTGAAGGTCACAGTTAAAGCAGGCTCAGACATGGTAATTGGATGTCTCTACAGGCCCCCTGGCTCAGCAGCTGTTGTGGCTGAGCACCTGAAGGATAATTTGGAAAATATTTCGAGTAGATTTCCCCACCATGTTATAGTTCTGGGTGGAGATTTTAATTTGCCGGATATAGACTGGGAGACTCAAACGTTCATAACGGGTGGCAGGGACAAATAATCCAGTGAAATTTTTTTAAGTGCTTTATCTGAAAACTACCTTGAGCAGTTAAACAGAGAACAGACTCGTGGCGATAACATATTAGAACTTCTGGTGACAAACAGACCCGATCTATTTGAAACAGTTAACGCAGAACAGGGAATCAGCGATCATAAAGGGGTTACTGCATCGATGATTTCAGCCGTAAACAGAAATATCAAAAAAGGTAGGAAGATTTTTCTGTTTAGCAAAAGTGAGAAAAAGCAGATTACAGGGTACCTGACGGCTCAACACAAAAGTTTTGTCTCAAGTACAGATAGTGTTGAGGATCAGTAGACAAAGTTCAAAACCATCGTACAATATGCGTTAGATGAGTATGTGCCAAGCAAGATCGTAAGAGATGGAAAAGAGTCACCGTGGTACAACAACCGAGTTAGGAAACTGTTGCGGAAGGAAAGGGAACTTCACAGCAAACATAAACATACCCAAAGCCTTGCAGACAAACAAAAATTACGCGAAGCGAAATGTAGTGTGAGGAGGGATATGCGAGAGGCGTTCAGTGAATTCGAAAGTAAAGTTCTATGTACTGACTTGGCAGAAAATCCTAAGAAATTTTGGTCTTATGTCAAAGCGGTAGGTGGATCAAAACAAAATGTCCAGACACTCTGTGACCGAAATGGTACTGAAACAGAGGATCACAGACTAAAGGCCGAAATACTAAATGTATTTTTTCCAAAACTGTTTCATAGAGGAAGACTGCACTGTAGTTCCTTCTCTAGATTGTCACACAGATGACAAAATGGTAGATATCGAAATAGACGACAGAGGGATAGAGAAACAATTAAAATCGCTCAAAAGAGGAAAGGCCGCTGGACCTGATGGGATACCATTTCGACTTTACACGGAGTACGCGAAGGAACTTGCCCCCCTTCTTGCAGCGATGTACCGTAGGTCTCTGGAAGAGCGTAGCGTTCCAAAGGATTGGAAAAGGGCCCAGGTCATCCCCGATTTCAAGGGACGTCGAACACTTGTGCAGAACTATAGACCTATATCTCTAACGTCGATCAGTTGTAGAATTTTGGAACACGTATTATGTTCGAGTATAATGATTTTTCTGGAGACTAGAAATCTACTCTGTAGGAATCAGCATGGGTTTCGAAAAAGACGGTCGAGTAAAACCCAGCTCGCGCTATTCGTCGGCGAGAGTCAGAGGGCCATAGACACGGGTTCACAGGTAGATGCCGTGTTTCTTGACTTCCGCAAGGCATTCGATACAGTTCCCCACAGTCGTTTAATGAGCAAAGTAAGAGCATATGGACTATCAGACCAATTGTGTGATTGGATTGAAGAGTTCCTAGATAACAGAACGCAGCATGTCATTCTTTATGGAGAGAAGTCTTCCGAAGTAAGAGTGATTTCAGGTGTGCCGCAGGGGAGTGTCATAGGACCGTTGCTATTCACAATATACATAAATGACCTTGTGGATGACATCGGAAGTTTACCGAGGCTTTTTGCAGATGATGCTGTGGTGTATCGAGAGGTTGTAACAATGGAAAATTGTACTGAAATGCAGGAGGATCTGCAGCGAATTGACGCATGGTGCAGGGAATGGCAATTGAATCTCAATGTAGACAAGTGTAATGTGCTGCAAATACATAGAAAGATAGATCCATTATCATTTAGCTACAAAATAGCAGGTCAGGAACTGGAAGCAGTTAATTCCATAAATTATCTGGGAGTACGCATTAGGAGTGATTTAAAATGTAATGATCAAATAAAGTTGATCGTCGGTAAAGCAGATGCCAGACAAAGGAAGTGGGTTACAGTACGTTTGTTCGCCCACTGCTTGAATACTGCTCAGCAGTGTGGGATCCGTACCAGATAGGGTTGATAGAAGAGATAGAGAAGATCCAACGGAGAGCAGTGCGCTTCGTTACAGGATCATTTAGTAATCGCGAAAGCATTACGGAGATGATAGATAAACTCCAGTGGAAATCTCTGCAGGAGAGGCGCTCAGTAGCTCGGTGCGGGGTTTTGTTAAAGTTTCGAGAACATACCTTCACCGAAGAGTCAAGCAGTATATTGCTCCCTCCTACGTATATCTCGCGAAGAGACCATGAGGATAAAATCGGAGAGATTAGAGCCCACACAGAAGCATATCGACAATCCTTCTTTCCACGAACAATAGCCGGCCGCGGTGGTCTAGCGGTTCTAGGCGCTCATTCCGGAACCGCGCGACTGCTACGGTCGCAGGTTCGAATCCTGCCTCCGGCAGTTAGGTTTAAGTAGTTCTAAGTTCTAGGGGACTGATGACCAAAGATGTTAAGTCCCATAGTGCTCAGAGCCATCCACGAACAATACGAGTCTGGAATAGAAGGGAGAACCGATAGATGTACTCAGGGTACCCTCCGCCAAACACCGTCAGGTGGCTTGCGGAGTATGGATGTAGATGTAGAGGATTCGAACCTGTGACAGTAGTGGTCTCGCGGTTCCACACTTAAGCTCCAAGAGCCGCTCGGCCACCACGGCCAGCATTCATTATGAGTTTCGCATACAGAAATATCGCAGAACATCAGTGAAAATGTTTATTTCACAGACTGAAATGATCAAAACGTTGCCTATTAACAGTCGTGGTAAAATAACTAAAGTGATCTCATAAAAATCTCCACATTGCAGCCGCGACCTGCAAACTGCTTCGCTTCGACTCCCACAACACAAAGCGAATTTCAAGTCCTCCAGTGGAGCAGTCGTCTGTGCGCCTCTCTGATTGATCGAACAGCTCTCCAAAGGAGAAAACACGTTACTGTGACACCACGAAGAGAGAACCCAAAGAGTTTGTCCGACTAATCGATACATATTACAGCATGCCTTCGCTAAATATTGCAAAAACCATTTTGCGATTTAAAAGTAACCATGCCGAGAGTGAAATTGATTGTTTAGTTTAACGCATAACTTTAATGGACTTCCTGGTGGCTACTACTGGGTATTTTATGGTTGTTACTGTTTCCATTGCATTAACATAAGCCGCGCGCGGTAACCGCTCGGTCTCGGTCTCTCCACAGTACTATGGATCTTATGGGCGAAGAGATATAACTGTGTTTTGCAAGATCTCTGCCGTGGAACCGATTTTAATTTTTGTTTAGGAGATTTCTGCTGTGCAAAACTTCATAAAGCGCGAGCATAAAGCATGTTCTCTTGTTCACCCGACTGACGTTAACGACATACCTCTACTATTATGTGCATGTGTGCGACGAGCTTTTTAGAAAACCGGAATGAGCGCCTTTTCCGAAGGACTGGTACCCTTTGCTATGCCAGGGAACTACTATAAACTGCTGCTTGAGACAGAGCAAGTTGTTCCCCATATCTTTCTAGAATCTCACCGGATGTCACATGCTGAAACTCCAATGTAACAGAACTATTCAAGTAGGGCCTTTAAAAGCCGAACTGAAATATGCCGTCTTGAATCCTAGACACTAGAGAAGTGAAAAGAAGTGATGTTGACAAAAAAAATCAAATGTGTGTGAAATCTTATGGGACTTAACTGCTAATATCATCAGTCCCTAAGCTTATACACTACTTAACCTAAATTATTCTAAGGACAAACACACACACCCATGTCCGAGGGAGGACTCGAACCTCCGCCGTAACATCGGTTTGTTGCAGGATTTTCGAACATATTCTC
This sequence comes from Schistocerca cancellata, assembly GCF_023864275.1. NCBI lineage: Eukaryota > Metazoa > Arthropoda > Insecta > Orthoptera > Acrididae > Schistocerca > Schistocerca cancellata. Next base: position 871,789,806 of record NC_064629.1, on the reverse strand, counting down.
AATTCGAATATAATGAATTTCCTTGAGACAGAGAAGTTGCTGTCCATGCATCAGCACGCCTTAGAAAGCATCGCTCCTGCGAAACGCAACTCGCCCTTTTTTTACATGATATCTTGCGAACCATGGATGAAGGGTATCAGACGGATGCCATATTCCTTGACTTCCGGAAAGCGTTTGACGCGGTGTCCCACTGCAGACTCCTAACTAAGGTACGAGCATATGGGATTGGTTCCCAAGTATGCGAGTGGCTCGAAGACTTCTTAAGTAATAGAACCCAGTACGTTGTCCTCGATGGTGAGTGTTCATCGGAGGTGAGGGTATCATCTGGAGTGCCCCAGGGAAGTGTGGTAGGTCCGTTGCTGTTTTCTATCTACATAAATGATCTTTTGGATAGGGTGGATAGCAATGTGCGGCTGTTTGCTGATGATGCTGTGGTGTACGGGAAGGTGTCGTCGTTGAGTGACTGTAGGAGGATACCAGATGACTTGGACAGGATTTGTGATTGGTGTAAAGAATGGCAGCTAACTCTTAATATAGATAAATGTAAATTAATGCAGATGAATAAGAAAAAGAATCCTGTAATGTTGGAATACTCCATTACTAGTGTAGCGCTTGACACAGTCACGTCGATTAAATATTTGGGCGTAACATTGCAGAACGATATGAAGTGGGACAAACATGTAATGTCAGTTGTGGGGAAGGCGGATAGTCGTCTTCGGTTCATTGGTAGAATTTTGGGAAGATGTGGTTTATCTGTAAAGGAGACCGCTTATAAAACACTAATACGATCTATTCTTGAGTACTGCTCGAGCGTTTGGGATCCCTATCAGGTCGGATTGAGGGAGGTCATAGAAGCAATTCAGAGGCGGGCTGCTAGATTTGTTACTGTTAGGTTTGATCATCACGCGAGTGTTACGGAAATGCTTCAGGAACTCGGGTGGGAGCCTCTAGAGGATAGAAGCCGTTCTTTTCGTGAATCGCTACTGAGGAAATTTAGAGAACCAGCATTTGAGGCTGACTGCAGTACAATTTTACTGCCGCCAACTTACATTTCGCGGAAAGACCACAAAGATAAGAGAGATTAGGGCTCGTACAGAGGCAAATAGGCAGTCATTTTTCCCTCGTTCTGTTTGGGAGTGGAACAGGGAGAGAAGATGCTAGTTGTGGTACGAAGTACCCTCCGCCACGCACAGTATGGTGGAGTGCGGGATATGTATTTAGATGAAGATGTAGATAGATGATGTTGACAACTAAGGCAGATATTACTGTTACCTGTTTTGAAATGGGAATTCGAAACATCGAGGTAAAACGAAGTTTCATTGAACCACTCCAAGTTTGATGTTAGGAGTGGATTTCCTGTGAACTTTCGCGGCATACCAAACACAATAGACGGCGTAGACTTTATTACATTAGTAAATAAATTAGAGCACTATTTAAAATGGATAAGGAATTCATTTTGTTTCTTTTCATTCTTTCTCTGCAGTTGGAAGCAGAAATTTTGCATACACTTTTACGTGCATGATTACATGGTCGCGCCACTTATTTTTCTGTATACATTAAACACTTACCTTCAGCTACTGCAGATAAGTCTAAAATTGTTTAGTTTGCGGATGACATGCGCATTGTCACTGAAGATTGAGGTCAAGACTTCCAAATCTTATTCTACGGAATAGCAATTTTTACTTCACATAGACTAAGTTTTAACCGTAATTGAAATACAATACAGTGCTTCTACGTTCTTACACACAGTTCTGGTCCCGCAGACATTCATCTTCTTACCATAGAGGTACGAAAAGTGAGTTAGAGGACAACAGATTTCTATTAGCTGAGGATATATGATTATTTATTGTGAAGCGTATTCACTATCTCCTACAGAAGCTGAATACACAGGTGTTTGAGATAAGAATGTTGTCTGTCGTCATTTACAGCCGTACACTTTTGTATACTTACATTTGTTGACGTTATATGGGATAATATTTTGCGTCTAACTCAAGTAGAGCAGACAGAATACTTTTAATCAATAGAAAATCGAATGGTTCAAATGGCTCTGAGCACTATGGGACTTAACGTCTGTGGTCATCAGTCCCCTAGAACTTAGAAGTACTTAAACCTAACTAACCTAAGGACATCACACACATCCATGCCCGAAGCAAGATTCGAACTTGCGACCGTAGCGGTCACGCGGTTCCAGACTGAAGCGCCTTTAACCGCACGGCCACACCGGCCGGCAATAGAAAATCATCTGGACCACACGTGGTTTACGAATGCCATATGCACTAACAGAGGAACATTCCCAAATTTACATAAACGATCGTGATGAAGATTGGCGATTGTGTAGAGGGGGACAAAATAGAGTGATACATATATTCTTTTTAGTGACCAGTTACAATTTAAAGCGGTAAAACACAACCCGAAAGGTAATTTTGCAATTTAGGGAAACGATGAAATAAAAATAATATTTCTAATATAAATGTTGATCCTGTAATTAAAGTCCTCTAAAAATGTATAATCGACTTCTGTAATAATCTGAAATTTTGCAAAATACTCCACAACCATTAATTAATTTTGAAAAATAAATACCATTGTTACAACATAAATAAAAGAAGCTTTCAAGCCACTTACATCCTCGTGTAATAAAGCTGTTTCCTGGAATACAATTTTTGGAAAATAAGCTGTACACAATATGCTGTTGGAGTATTTTCTACGTATTTAATTAAAATAACTAAACATTAATTACCATTCTAATTACTTAGTTTACTCATGTTTGTTTTATTTTTTAAACCGTTATTTAATGTTTTACATTCACATTGTTTTAGTTTACCATTTCACATATGTGTATTCTGTTAACTGAAAATAATACGTAATTCATTATTATTATAGAAAATAATCACACTAATAAATGATAACTAACTGAAACCCTCAGCTGCCGACAGGTGTTGTTGATATACCTCGATGTGGACAGCTGAAGAAGTGCGCCCCGACCGGGACTCGAACCCGGGATCTCCTGCTTAATTGGCAAACGCTCTATCCATCTGAGCCACCGAGGACACAGATGAATAGCGCGACTGCAGGGACTTATCCCTTGCACGCCTCCCGTGAGACTCACATTCCCAACTGTCCACAATTCTACATATGTAATGTACCTCATAGACATTTGCCCATCCACTCATTACTCGCGCACGCTTTGGCGATTCCCGTAAGAGAAAAGCTGCACGGTCATCAACAGTATTCTGTTCTTTCGAAAACAGTTACTGTCTTTATATATATATATATATATATATATATATATATATATATATATATATATATATATATTAGTCAAAGGCTACCCAGCCATTGAACTTCGTCTGTGCGAATGCGCACAGGTTTCCCAACGACGGAGAATCCAATATAAAACAAATTTCCGCAGGATTTCAAATTGTCACGAGTGATACTCTAAATATCTTGATTTGTATCAGCCGTATTTCAGTACACTTTTAAGTCTTGACAAAGAGAATAGGTTATATACTGGTGACTGCAGTTTGATTGTATTGCTTTTCAAGTGGAGAGTGCCATCATAATCATTCAGCAGAAATAGATAAGAATATCTTCTCATAAAGTTCTTCCAACATCGAAAGCCGTATAGGTTCCACAGTTTCACCCGTCCCATCGAGCCCTTTGGGATTACCAGATGTTTTTTATTCTCGGGTACAATGTTCGAAATAGCGTTTTCGACACTGATATCCGCCTTTTCATAGTTTTAAAGGTACCTAATAGTGAGTTTGGTCCGAGAATCTCTTTTAGAAGCGCCAAATGTCCTTGTAGAAACATCTAAATCTGGTAAACAAGCGTCTGTCAAGATCAGAAGATTTTTTAAGGATGTTTTCTTTCCCAGAGAGGGAGAAATATCTATATTATGGTTAGATTCTTGCGGCGGTCAATGTGAAAGAACCGCAAGTCTCGATGACACAGATCAGCCGTGGAAGGTATACGGCTTTCAGTGATGGATGAACTTTATGAGAAGATATTCAAATCTAGTTCTGTTGAACGATTATGATGTCAATCTCCACTTGAGAAACAACACAATGAAGCGGCACTCACTAGTACATAATCTTTCTCTTCGCCAAGGCTTACCAATATACTGAAATATGCCTGATACAAATCAGGATATTTAGGGGATCACCAGTGAAATCTTGGAATCCTGCTGAATTTTATTTTATATTGGCTTCTCCATTGTGTACATTATGTGAAGAATTTTTGTTCATTTTATGTGCATGGTGTAAAAAATATTATTGCGATTGAACTTATTCGATGTAAAACAAAAATTTGCTATTCCCCGCAGGTCGAGGCGGCCGAGCGGTTCTAGGCGCTTCAGTCTGGAACCGCGCGACCGCCACGGTCGCAGGTTCGAATCCTGCCTCGGGCATGGATTTGTGTGATGTCCTTAGGTTAGTTAGGTTTAAGTAGTTCTAACTTCTAGGGGACTGATGACCTCGGATGTTAAGTCCCAGAGCCATATTTTTGCTATTCCCCAGAATAAGATTTGGAGGTCTTGAACTCAATCTGCAGTGATAATGCGCGCGTCATCTGCAAACAAACCAATTTTAGACTTCTATATGTCTATCCTTTTAGCAGGAGGTCTCTGGGACGACGGCCGTTACTATCGTGACAAAAAATAAAAGCACCTACAGCCGTCCTTATGATTTTATTTTATTTAGTCGCTACCAGTTTATTTACTAATGTACCACAGTCTACGCCTTCTACTGCCTTTGACGCCGCGATAGTGTCAGCTTCACAGGAGATCCACTCCTACAATCAAACTGCGAGTTGTCCAACGAGACTTTGCTTCGCGTCGACCTTTTGAATTCTCGTTTCAGAACAGATAACACTAATATCTCCCTTAGCTGAGTTGATGGTTGGAGTGCTGACACATTACACAGGTCTGCGACTAAAATACTGCATATGAATTTTTAACATTTTCTTGTAGATTTCGACCTCCCAAAAACAGGAAAAATATTCAAAAAATTCTATCACATAGGTTTTTATGTATATTGCAGTATTTATTTACATTAGTAATAAACCTATGTGGTTTTTTTAATTTAATAATCATTAAAATATCAAATGTAATTGATAAAATAAACTTAATCTAAAAAATTTACAATGTTAACTATTCTTTGTTACCACTTGCAGGTTTTCCGTGAACTCCTGGGCGCCAGAAGCAAATGCAAACAATATTATTTTTCAGTTTTATCGTGTTGCGACAAGTCAAATGACGATTTGTATCTCGCATGAAATGAAGAGAAACTATCAGTAGACATATTGCTATTCAAGTGAACGGTGCTGTTGTTGCTGTCTACTCATAGCTACAAGAGGTTGTGTCATTTCTCCAAACAGTTTTTGTTATGAAACTTCCTGGCAGATTAAAACTGTGTGCCGGACCGACACTCGAACTCGGGACCTTTGATTTCGCAGGCAAGAGCTCTATCAACTGAGCTACCCAAGCACGACTCACGCCTCACGGGTGAGTCGTGCTTGGGTAGCTCAGTAGGTAGAGCACTTGCCCGCGAAAGGCAAAGGTCCCGAGTTCGAGTCTCGGTCCGGCACACAGTTTTAATCTGCCAGGAAGTTTCATATCAGCGCACACTCCGCTGCAAAGTGAAAAATCTCATTCTGGAGTTTTTGTTATATCTGCAGTGAATACACTATTACAAGTTAACAGAGAAACATAAGTGATTTTGGGAGGAAAGCTTATTTTGTTTACTTTAAATTAAAGGTTAACAAAAATGCATTTCGATTTGGAATTCCTATGATATGGCGTGAGCAGAAAAACCATACCACTGATTGCTACTTCTGTTCAGTTGACGTAAAGGGATTCAATTCAAAAAACAAAAGAGGCATAAGTTATCCCAACCTTGACTCAGCTATACGTCCAGTGCTCCATAACTCTGAAATACCTAAACCGCGGGACTGCTACGGTCGCAGGTTCGAATCCTGCCTCGGGCATGGGTGTGTGTGATGTCCTTAGGTTAGTTAGGTTTAAGTAGTTCTAAGTTCTCGGGGACTTATGACCTAAGATGTTGAGTCCCATAGTGCTCAGAGCCATTTGAACCATCTGAAATACCTATCCCACAGCCACCTTCCAGTTTGGATGAATACCCGACTAAGTTGCAGGATGAAGTTACATTACCTCCTCAGGCTGATCAAGCTCAGAATTTTCTTCAGACGAAGATGAAAAGCCTCAAATATTTTCTCAAAGTGAGCTCAATGATCTAGTAAGAGATTTAGGTCTTTCAAAAGATTCAGCTAAACTGTTAGGTTCCAGATTAAAAAATAAAAACCTTTTATCATGTGGCACCTCATTTTCATGGTACAGATGAGAAGAGTTTTTCCCAAACGAAGAAAATTTAGTTTCTTACAATGATGTGGAAGGACTCGTGCATTGCTTTGATATGCAGTAGGACTCATCTGAATGGCGCTTATTCATTGATTCATCCAAAACTTGTCTTAAAGTAGTATTGTTGCACAATGGAAATAAATTTGCATCACTTCCGATGGGACATTCTGAGCATATGGACGAGAACTATAACGATTTGGCCATTATCCTGGAAAAAAATCAAATATCAGGACCATCAATGGATGGTTTGTGGGGACTTCAAAATCCGCACGATGCTTTTGGGTCAGCAGGCAGGCTGTACCAAATACCCGTGCTTCTTATGCTTGTGGGATAGTAGAGTCAGAGAACAGCACTGGACTAAAAGTGATTGGTCACCCCAAGAAACTTTAAAACGTGGAAAGAAAAATGTTATCAATACTACTTTGATACCACCAGAAAAGGTTTTGTTCCCCCCTCTCCATATCAAATTGGGGTTGATGAAACAATTTGTAAAACCACTGCAAAAGGATGGGGACTGTTTTAAATATCTATGTAAAAAATTCTCAAAGCTATCAGAAGCAAAGTTGAAAGAGGGAGTTTTCACTGGCCCCGACATAAGAAAACTTTTAACCGACTCCCTATTTGTGGAAAGTATGAATGCGAAGGAAAAAGAAGCTTGGGTACCGTTCAAGGATGTAATGGGAAAATTTTTGGGAAATACTAAGGATCCTGACTACAAAACCATTGTTCAACGGACGCTAGCAGCATACGAAGCTCAAGTCTGCAAGATGAGCTTGAAGGTCCATTTTTTACACTCCCACATAGACAGTTTTCCTGAAAAACTTGGGAGCTTACAGTGAAGAACAGGGGAGCGGTTTCACCAAGATGTCCGTGACATCGAGAGACGGTACCAAGGAAGATGGGATGTCACTATGCTTGCTGACTACTGTTGGATGCTTAAGCGCGAAACTAAAGATGGAAATCGGATAAGGACTCGGCGAAGTGTCAAGGAAAAGACGAAAAGGTTTCATAAAAAACATTGTACGTAGGCTGTTTAGGTTTTCTTATTGGCAACGTTACGTAGCGCTCTGTATGAAAATCACTGGCTGTGCTGTGTGCAGTCTGTGGCTAGTTTGCATTGTTGTCTGCCATTGTAGTGTTGGGCAGCTGGATGTGAACAGCGCGTAGCGTTGCGCAGTTGGAGGTGAGCCGCCAGCAGTGGTGGATGTGGGGAGAGTGATGGCGGAGTTTTGAAATATGTAATACTGGATATCATGAACTGCTATATATATTATGACTATTAAGGTAAATACAGTGTTTGTTCTCTATTAAAATCTTTCATTTGCTAACTATGCCTATCAGTAGTTAGTGCCTTCTGTAGTTTGAATCTTTTATCTAGCTGGCAGTAGTGGTGCTTGCTGTATTGCAGTAGTTCGAGTAACCAAGATTTTTGTGAGGTAAGTGATTTGTGAAACGTATAGGTTAATGTTAGTCAGGGCCATTCTTTTGTAGGGATTAGTGAAAGTCAGATTGCGTTGCGCCAAAAATATTGTGTGTCAGTTTAAGCACAGTCTTGTATAATTTTTCTAAGGGGACGTTTCATATGTCGACCCTTAGCCGAGGATACCTCAATGGAATCTTCTGATTTTTTTCTTGTAGTTTGTGTAATTAGTGTAGCTATTGTTTGTTGCTAGCGCATAATTGTAGAGAGAATCTCCTTTGTAGTTGCAGTCTTTCATTGTTGTACTGTAAAACAGTTGTGGCATGCATGTAGATTTGCACCAAGTATTTCGCAGCTGCGCTTGCAATTAACTAGATATTATTTTCAGTGCTATGTTAATGTGTTCTCTTATTTTTGCTCTTCAAATTGTGCTTTTCTGTGTTATCGTGTGAAATGTTGTGACAATAATGGCGTGTGAGAAACGTAACACTAGGCTCCAAAGTAAACTGAGAAATAATAGTGACGACGAGCGTAGATTATCAGCACCACTGTGTAGTGAATTAACAGACATTCGAAGTAGTAATTTGGTAATTGTGCATAGGGAAATGGAGCGGGCGGCAAATAATGGTGAAGACAGTGAAACAGGTAGTGAACAGGGAAGCATTATCGATCGATCGGTCGGCAACAGCTCGCCTCAGGAATCCGAAATGACAGGACACAATTTCGCAAATACTGTAGATTCAGGTTTTGGGTCCTCACTGTTTTCTCAAATGAGTCAAGACACATTTTCTGCTTGTCAAAATGTGAATGTTGCCGGTGAAAATGCACTGCCAAAAAGCATAGAGAAACAGATTCCAGACACTAATACATTATTATTGCAATTAATGCAACAAATGGAACAAAATCAGAGGCAAACACAGCAAAAGCTTCAAAAGTTAGACACAATGGAACAAAATCAGAGACAAAGACAGCAAAAGCTTCAAAAGTTAGACGCAATGGAACAAAATCTTCAAAAGTTAGACACAATGGAACAAAATCTTCTGAAGTTAGACACCACACTTGAACAAACACGTGAAGATTTAACTACTGAGTTACATAACATTGAATCGAAATGTCAAAAAGTCTGTAATGACGTAAAAACACAAATTTGTGAGCATTTTCAACCTATTTTTTCGCGGCATGAAAATGAATTACAGAATCACGAAGCAGCCATAAAAGAACTGCAAACCATTGTTCATGAAAATCATGAGACCTTGTTAGTTAAAATTGACTCAGTTGCATCTACCGATTCGGTTACGCAACTTGCAAAAACTCAGGAAAACTTAAAGGACACAGTAGATTCGATTTCAACACAAATGGACACTCTGAAACTTGGTTTAGAAAAACACACTGAGGAAATGTGTTCACTATCGGAGAAAGTAGCCGAACTTTCGGATCAGTTCACTAACTTATCTACAAAGGTAGATGATGATCTGAATCACACAAGACCCGTAGCCTTCACTGACACAGAAGAGTACGAACAATTTAGAAAATTCAAACAAAATCAAAATCAAAATCAAATCAATACACAGTACAAAAGAGAAATCCGGGAAGTACAAGATCAGTTGACGCAGGTAATACAAGAATTACATATTTCAGAGGACACTCACGCTCCAGTACGGGAAGAGGGACATAGAAATACGGAACAACCACAAAATAATAACACAGGACACTTCGGAAATTATGAAAGAAATTGGCAAGGCGCATTGGATTTTGAGATGGGACCGCCGAAACGAAGTAACAATGAGAGATGTGCGACTCGCCGACACGATGATTTTGACTATAAGCTGTTCATTACTACACGTAAATTCAAAACATTTAATAATTCTGAAAACGACATTCATCCACAAGCATGGCTGCATCAATTGTCTCATTGTTTTCCTCCCAACTGGTCATTGGAGCACAGGTTAGAATTTATGTGTGGCTAGTTGGAGAATGAACCAGCTGTAAGAATGCGATCGGTCATTCACGGTTGTCACAGTGAAGGAGAATTTTATCATGCCTTCCTCTCAGCGTATTGGTCTCAAGCTACACAAGACCGAGTAAAACATAGCATCATAATGATGAAACGTTTCGAACAATCTCAATTTTCCAGTCTTATGAAATATTTTGAAGACATGTTGCATAAGAATCAGTATCTATCAAACCCATACAGTCTCTCAGAACTAATCCGCATTTGCTTAATCAAATTGCCTGAACATTTACGACATACTATTTTGGCAGGACGTTGCAAAGACGACATTGAAGCTTTTCAGGGACTCTTACAAGAATTAGAAATTGACACTGACAATCGCGGAACGCGAAAACGGAACACAACATCCGTCGCAATTCCGCGATGAAAGAAATAATAACTGGACATGACAAGGCTATTCTCACAACACAAATCGTGACCAAAACAGACACCACCCGTATGACAACCGTTGGCAGAGTAATAATAGTTACAGAGAAAGATTGCATTGCCGTAGTAATCAATATGACAGAGATTACCATAGAAACAGACAATATGAGAACCAAAACAATTACTATCAGGGGAGACAGAATAACTTCAGACGCAATGGTCCAGCGCGCAGTTACGATTCAGGGAGAAATTCTCCACCACGTAACCGACAAGAAAGAAGCTACAGGAACTACCGACATGACGACAGAGGATATAATCATAACGACAGACCTGAATTTCATCAGAACTGGCGGGATTTAAACAGGGCTGGGCCTTCTGGGCAAGTTGAATTTGTAGAAGTTAGACCTCCAAATCCCAATAACGACGCACGCCAACAAAGAAACAGACAATGACTCGCATCGCAGGCAGCCACGTGCGCCCGCTGGCTCAGGGAAAAATAACATAGATGCTAACCTTGAGAAAAATTCCAATATTCTTTACCGACGTATACCACATGATAACTGCATTAAAGTTGAAACTCTGCGTTCTAATAAGAGCAAAGGGTTACACCACATTTCACATGTAAAACCGTTTATTGAAAGATAATCTGCTTTTTAACTTTGTCTTTGCCATATAACTTTTCACTTTACATTCCTAGTATGCTTTGTCAGACTTAGAATCTGTTAACATGCAACAATGTTTGAAGTTAAATATCCAGTCAAGAACCAAGAGAACTTATTTAAACAGAAATTACGAATGCATTGTTATTGCGAACAGACGACACAGTGTAATTGTGTGTGTACATTCTTGCTTGTTAGTTGCACGATTACATAACGACTATAAGGCTCACATACTTAGAACATTTACCAGTACTGCTAATGAGATTTTAATGCAACATTTTGGTTTACTTGAAAATCCATTCTGGATTTAAAGTACTTTCTGTGAGATACCAGATGACACAGTGGTTAGTTTAGGTGACAGCTACACGATTTTATCACGACGCTACTAATGAGTGACCATTTACAATGTTGCTTTTGAGGTGTTTCTGTTTTATATCTGCATAGTTTTTCTGAATTCTTTCGGAAAGTAAAACATGTTTTAATTGTAACATTTGCGGTATAGCTACAATGAGACAGCCTTTTTCGTTGCACAACAATACGTTACATTACAGTACTTTCTTCATCATGGTAAGGTACGTAATAACTACGATATCTATACTCAAAGCATTTCACTTTCGTTTATGATGAGGTAAGTACATTGATTTCAGCAGAACTTTGCTTACAGAGGACGATAACTACGACACTTCCACAGAGATTATTTTACGACAATACGCACAGTTTAGCGCTACAGTACAGGTATTTGAGTAATAATTTTGTACTTGAACCATTTATTTTTCAAGATTTTTGAATTACAAAGTAAGTTTTCCGTGATACATTTCATTCCATTGCTGTAATCAGTAACACCTGAGGGTATAATTACATTAATCCTCAGGGGGGTACACGCTTACTTTGTGTACCATGTGTCTGGCAAACACAAGGAGCCCTAGCTAATATGGTATTGGCTTATACAACTTTACACATCGGTGCCATATTTCTGTAGCACATAAATTACACAGCTATCTGATCATTTAACTGGAAGAGACAAACATTTATTTTACTACATCAGTGACAGATGTTTACGTAATTACACAGTTGAATAACTTCACACTTATGAAACTGTATTTTGTCTGTACTTTGTGAACTGTTCATATTTTTTTGGAACCATTGTGATACTATGAGAACTTTGAATGATGTATTTGGTATGGGATCATGATTTTTTAAAGTAAGTTTGAGGTAGATGACACTTTTGACATGAGCAGAGAATTTTTTTAGGTTTTGAAATTATTGGAGGAAGCTACGACGATTTTGAGAGTTGACTGAGGTGTTATGAAATTATTACGATGACTATGTGTATTATGCTGTTGTGGTATGTTTATGATCAATAAGCGGATGCTATATGAGTTATTTGATTTTGCTATGTATCTGTTATGATGAAATATTGAAGAAGTGTTGACGAATATGTATATGAATAATGAGTAGTGGTTAGGGACTCTGACTTGTGAAAAAGGTTGTTGGAAACCAAGAATCGTACTTTAAGAGTTATGAAATGTATGTAAATGCGTGAATGTATTACAATACCGACGAAAATCTTTTGGACACTGTTATATCAATAGGATTTTGTTTCTACAGATTTGTAACGCAAATTCTTGACCTGTGAAATATTTTTATATGAGACTGTCACTATAGCGGAAACTGCTGTCGTAAATATTTCGGTAAGAAAGTTAAGTGAACACCTTCACGTAATGCGTCGTGGGCACCCAGCTGCGTGACACACGCCTGGAAAAAAGCCATTAGTGTGTGCCTCTCAGAGGCACAGGTGGAGAAGGAAATTAAAAAAAGAGGCCATTATCCTCGCTATTGAGATTCCTTTGTAGAAAGCATCATAAATACGACACCATCAAACTTGAAAACATGATTACACTGTAGAGTTCTTAATTTATGATATTTACTGAAATGAAATGATGAGAAACATTTAATGTCTATTGTCTTGCTAGTTGAAAGATTGTTTACTGCATTAAGAAATGCCATATGGCTAGTGAATGACGTTTCATGCCTTGCTTTGCCTATTTTGTTTAATATCTAGTTCCTAGCTGTACTGCAGCATTGGTTAAAATAAAATTTTATAGATGTACTAATATAAATATTTTATGCCTGCAGATCCAGTAAAAATAACTTTATGATGGATGTACTCCAAAAGAATGAGGGTGCACAAAAAGACATTTCCAGTTCACAGGAATTGCATACATAATTTTTGACAGTGACTTGGTAACTTGTCTGCTAGAGCAAGTTACAGTGATGCATTACTCTAGTGTTAAGATGTGACATAGGTATTAAACATGGCCATTTTTACTGTAATATTTTTTCTGCTTGAGCTTTGTCGTGTTTAGATATAAGTTATTGCATTTGCTGCTGCTGTTTGCCAGGCATAATGTTACTGAATTTGACTTTGTATTACGCTGTTAAGCCAGTTTTACTATGGATTTATTTTTCTTGTTTGCTGCACAGTGCCTTATATTAGTTGTAATATTGCAATTGCTTTGCCAATGTGAATTTTTTTGTCATTGCTGTTTGTGTTAATTTGTTACGTGCTGCTGCAATGCCCCGTCCCTTGATATATATATCTGAGCTCAGTAGATTTAAGTTAGCTTAAGACGGGGTAGCCTATAAGAGAATGAGTTGCGATGAACTGGAAGAAATCCATTGAGAAGTTATACGAAAAAAGTACAGAAAGCAGGTATAGCTAGGACTTTTTGGGAATAATGATGAACGAAGGGAGATCTCCAAGAAAAAAAATGTTTTGTTTGCAAAATACTGCAGTACCAAATGTTACACTGAAAACAAACCCTGTCCTTTCCCCCTGTGTTATTCTGCTATGTGTTTGTGTACTCTTGTATATTTGTGTTTTTCCTGTCTTAATGTGTTTATCTAATAAGAGTTATGTTGTAGAATTTTTCTGATAATTTGTTATTTTCTTTGTAAAGATGTTAGACATTATTTATTCTGTGCTGTTTTAATGCTCATGTGTGAAGTTGATGTTTCGAAAGTTATTCTGATCTTTTATGTATGTACTTATGTCATAATTCCTGTAACACTGATGTATATGTTTATTTCTATACTTTTGTAAATCCTGTGTTACTACAAATATTATCTGTACTGTTATGTTCTTTAATGATGTATTTTGTACCTTTGTAATTGTATTCTTATGTTATAAAATTTTAATTGACACCAGTTCATCAAATTAAGTAACTTGTAGGTTACATTTCACTGCATGTGTTTCTGTTGGTCATAGTATATGGACAATATGTGAGAAGCAGGGACTGTTAGTGTTTGCACGTGTGTTGATAATTCAGCAAGGGACTGGATAACAGCATTGCTGGTTCTAAGGACAATTCCAAAAACTTTTTGAGTGCACAAGTGGTGGTTTATGGACTTCCTATATTGTCCGCAAGACTCTTCGATGGTGATTTTGCACCTGCACAGTCGCAGCAGATGGCTGCTGGCCATCTCTACAAGGACTACAGTGGGTCTACACCTTTGATGACTCACCAATACCATTATTTCTGCAAGGACTGCAGTGGGTCTGCAGCTCTGGTGGCCCACCAATACCATACTCTCTACCAGGACTACAGTGGGTCTGCTCTTTGATGACCTACCTACCAATATTCTTCAAAACTTCGACTGACGCTGCTGTGGGTTTGCTCTGTTGTGGCCCATTACCTGTCTGTATGTCAAGAGTCAGCACTGTCTTTCTGTTGGAAGGACAACACTACTACTTCAAGACTGCATGGAAATCCACTACTTCCGTGTGCATTTTCTTGTACTGCTCAGACTTTGAGAAAAGAAACGGCAGTTTTACTGTGATGGATGATCAGGACTGTCTTTATGGACTGTGAGAAAATTTTAGCTTTTGACCAACATTGTATCGATAAGTGTGTGCATTTGATTTCTTTGTTATTGTAATTATGAAAAATTTTTCAAATCTGTATTGGCCACTGCCCAAAACAATTAGTAAAATTTTTTGTGGGGAGCATGGGGGCTATGTAAGTAGGCTCTTTAGGTTTTCTTATTGGCAACGTTACGTAGCGCTCTGTATGAAAATCACTGGCTGTGCTGTGTGCAGTCTGTGGCTAGTTTGCATTGTTGTCTGCCATTGTAGTGTTGGGCAGTTGGATGTGAACAGCGCGTAGCGTTGCACAGTTGGAGGTGAGCCGCCAGCAGTGGTGGATGTGGGGAGAGAGATGGCGGAGTTTTGAAATTTGTAATACTGGATATCATGAACTGCTATATATATTATGACTATTAAGGTAAACACAGTGTTTGTTCTCTATTAAAATCTTTCATTTGCTAACTATGGCTATCAGTAGTTAGTGCCTTCCGTAGTTTGCATCTTTTATTTAGCTGGCAGTAGTGGCGCTTGCTGTATTGCAGTAGTTCGAATAACCAAGATTTTTGTGAGGTAAGTGATTTGTGAAACGTATAGGTTAATAATGTTAGTCAGGGCCATTCTTTTGTAGGGATTAGTGAAAGTCAGATTGCGTTGCGCCAAAAATATTGTGTGTCAGTTTAAGCACAGTCTTGTACAGTTGTTCTAAGGGGACGTTTCAACATGAATAAGTATAATATTGTTACTATGTATCTCAAAATAGTGTTTCATTGGTTGTAAAAAGATATTATGTTTGATAATTTTGAATAAACGAGTGCTTTTACCAATTTTTTTGTGTTTGAATGTTCAAAAAAGCCTTATGTGATAGAGGAAAATGGACCTCACTTCTGAAATCAGCGCATTGTGAAACATATAATTCAGTAAAAATATCTCATACAGCTGACAATTTTTTTTTCAGACCTGTGTTATCTGCGAATCCAGTAGTGCTGGCAACTGATGGGTTACGCAAGGGGGTCGTATCAACCTGTACCGCATCAAAACAGCCTGAAGATGACTCAATGAATCGTTGAAACTGGTAGCGACAAAGTAAAATAAAATCTTGAGGACAGCTGTAGGTGTCTTTATTTTTTGTCTCAATTTTACACTTATCTGCTGTAACTGAAGGTAAATCCTTAATGTACGCAGAAAAATAAGTGCCCCAATCATGTAAATATGCATTTCCCGTTACGTAACAGTGCATGGAAAATTTCTGCTTCCAAATGTTCAAAAAGACTGAAGAGAAACAATGTGAATTCCTTATCCATTTTAAATAGTGCTCTATTTTATTTACTAATGTACCACAGCCTACGCCGTCTATTGTCTTTAGTATGCCGTCTGCTTCACAGGAAATCCACTCCTATAATCAAACTGCGAATTGTTTAATGAAACTTCGTTTTACCTCGATGTTTCGAATTCTCGTTTCAGAACAGCTAACACTAATATCTCCCTTAGCTGTCAACACCACTTGCTTCACTTCACTAGTGTCGAGGACTCAAGACGGCACATTTCAATTCATCTCTTAAAGCCCTTGCTTCAGTTTCAGTTCTGTTACACTGCAGTTTCAGCGTGCGACAGCTTGTCAGTTTCTAGAAAGATATGGGAAACAACTTGCTCTTCTTCTAACAACAGTTTATAGTAGATCGCTGGAGTAGCGAAGGGTAGCAGTCCATCAGTCTATCAGAAAAAGCGCTTATTCGCCTTTCTAGAAGTTCATGGCACAGATGCACATAACAGTAGGGCTATTTTGCCAACGTCAATCGGGCGAAATTTTGGACAGCAAAATTGTCCTTAACAAAAATTACAATAATATCCAAAAACAGAGTTTTGGCGAAACACAGTTATGTCTGTTCGTCCATGAGACCCATGGTACTGTGGATAACGACGCTAAGGTTAATGTGTTCTCTGATATAAGAAAGGCATTCGATACATATCCACAGTGTCGTTTAGTGAACCAAATACTAGCTTTCTGAGTATTTGTCCATTTCTGAGATTGGATACTGGATTTCATAGAAGATTGAACTCAACAAGTCGTTCTTAATGAGACGAAATAGATGAGAAGGTAATTTTGGAACTCCACCAAAAGAGTTTCATATCGCCGTTGCTGTTTACGTTATTTATAATTCTTCCAGTCTATAACATAGGAAGCTCCATGAGGTTGCTCGCGGACAACGATCGCTGTTGTCTGTGGAAGTTTTCACTGCTAGAAGACCAGCGAAGAGCAGGAAGTCCTGCAGAGGACCGCCAGGAAAGGCCTTGAAAGTTACGTGCTAAACTAAACATCGGTTTACAAAGGTTTGGTTATCTTTAAATCTCGAAATGCTCTTTGGAATATTCAGCTAAGACATTCTCTAATAAGTATTGATTAATCGTGCAATCTCTTTGGGTTCTCTCTTTGTGGCGTCGAAATACTGTGTTCAACCTTTGGGAGCTGCTTGACCTCTAGGCAATCATGGACGCGTGTGGTCGACTGGACCATGTGGAGGATTTGAAAATCTTACCCTGCTATGGGAGTCGAAGAGAGGTAGTTCGGTGGTGGCGGCTTCAGTGTTGAAGATTTACGTTCGATCACTTTAGTTTTTTTGCCACGACTGTTAAAGGCCAAAGCTTAGACAATTTAAGTCGTGTGATACACATATTTGCACAGATATTTTGCAATCATTCTGCATGCAGAACTTGTAATGAATTGTAACGCGATTTTGAATTCATGTCCAAAGCATTACAAAAGCTCAGAGATAACTCGTCTTTCGTAAACTGGAAGCTGATTACGGTATCGGATCGTACTTACTCAGTCTGATGCAATATGCCCCTATGCCGTCAGTGTTATCTTGTTCTGCACTCTAGAAAAGTCACTGGTTTACTGGAAGACGTGTTTAGAAAACATGTTATTCTTTGCTTTACTAGAATTTTTTTTCATACCAAATTTACTGCCGGCCGGAGTGGTTGGTTGGTTGGTTGGTTGGTTGGTTGGGGGAAGGAGACCAGACAGCGTGGTCATCGGTCTCATCGGATTAGGGAAGGATTGGGAAGGAAGTCGGCCGTGCCCTTTCAGAGGAACCATCCCGGCATTTGCCTGCAGTGATTTAGGGAAATCACGGAAAACCTAAATCAGGATGGCCGGACGCGGGATTGAACCGTCGTCCTCCCGAATGCGAGTCCAGAGTCTAACCACTGCGCCACCCCGCTCGGTCGGCCGGAGTGGCCGAGCGGCTCTAGGCGCTACAGTCTGGAACCGCGCGACCGCTACGGTTGCAGGTTCGAATCCTGCCTCGGGCAATGATGTGTGTGATGTCCTTAGATTAGTTAGGTTTAAGTAGATCTACGTTCTAGGGGACTGATGACCTCAGAAGTTAAGTCCCATAGTGCTCAGAGCCATTTGAACCATTTGAACCAAATTTACTGAGAAACCTGTGTTGTTTATGTTATTTGTCCATGCAATTTGAAGTCAATATAGAATTTGAATTCACTATGATTGCTATTTATTTTTGCTCTCCCAAACCATTTACTTTGTTCTTGTACATTCAGTTAGATGCACTCTTTGTGTGACGCCCACTCCTGAGCTGTTTTCAAAATCTCAGTTTGTCTTTTCAGTGATTAATCATTATGTGCATAGTCAAATAGTTCTGTTGCATGGGCTCCGCCATTTCATTAGTAATAAATTTCCCGTTCTCTGCAAGTATAATTTCCAAGTGCAGAAAGGTAAGTTTGGATGCTGTTTTCGGAGTCCAGATTGCTGTACTAGCCCTTACAGTGTGAATATTCTTACAACAATGAGCAATTTGATGTAACACATGGTAGTGATACCTTCCGCTTTTATCAAGAGTACATGCAGATTGAGAGGGTACAACCCGATGTGGATGAATGGCAATACTTTAAAAAGCGGATGCGGCTGTGCAGGTGAGCGTTAGTTTTGTTGTGACAGGAAAAGGAGGCGTGACTGCGCGCGTAAGTATTTGACAGCCAAGCGGTGCTGGACTCAGCGGCGAGACATACCAGGGCCGTGGCGGTCATCCAGATGATGACAAGGATTTTCACTTGCGAGAACAGGGCAAGTGCCATCCCCCGATTTCCCAGGAACTTCGTCCAGTGAAAGAGAAGTTAAAATTAGCGAAATCATGTCTCGGTTTATCCGCAGATACTCGACCGTTTCTGAAAAAATGATTGTCAGCGTTTTCGATGTATGGTTAGAGGTACTTCGTATGTCGTTTACCAGGACGTATCCTCATACGAAGTAGTGGCTCAGTGGTTGTTTTAATTTTGTGCCCCGTGTTAAAAACCCGATTATTGTTTTTATTTATTTTATTTTAATTTTGTTGTTTTCATGTCTTTAGATGGTTACTACACGAATGTTTCTTATCAAGTTAGTGGCTTAGGGCGTTACATTAATTGTAAAATTACAATGTAATTTCACAATAAGTGCCATACATCTCATATATATGCGTGTATGGTATGTTGAGTGGTAACAATATTTTTAAATTCTGATATTCTGATATTTCATTTTCCTATCAATTTTTATATTAATTAATATTTTATTCGTATATTTATTCTCCATAAAAAGATTTGATTCATTCCCTTGGATGATATCAATCGTAGAAACATTCGCAACAAAGATATTTCGAACACCACGTCCATCGCTCGAAGGCAGGTCTGTCACAGTGATATTTCGTTCTATGAATCTCATTTTAGAAAGAAACGTCGTTAACATTGGTGAAGATTTCGCGTTTTGGCAATAATTTCGCGGCGAACCATGCGTAACGATTCACTTTGCGAAAACTGGGGCTTACAACTGATTATGAATCAAGATACACTACAGGAACTTCACCGACAACAATTTAAAATAATTTTCTCATTTTTTTTTAATTCATTCACCCGACATACAATTAGTAGCCCAATAAAGCACTTCGTCTTCAGGCCACAAGTGCCCCATCGGGACCATCACACCGCCATGTCATCCTAAGTTGAGAATGTAGATAGGAGGGGCGTGTGGTCAGCACACCTCTCTCCCGGTCGTTACGATGGTTTTCTTTGACCGGAGCCGCTACTATTTGGTCGAGTAGCTCCTCAATTGGTATCATGAGGCGGAGTGCGCCCCGAAAAACAGCAACAGCGCGTGGCGGCCGGGATGGTCACCCATCCATGTGCCCGCCAAGCCCGACACCGATTAACTTCGGTGATCTGACGGGAACTGGTGTATCCAGGTAGACCAATAACGTCAACCTTGCATCAATATAAATTGGAAAACATTCGTGTAGT
The DNA here is from genome assembly GCF_023864275.1 of Schistocerca cancellata. Classification (NCBI taxonomy): domain Eukaryota; kingdom Metazoa; phylum Arthropoda; class Insecta; order Orthoptera; family Acrididae; genus Schistocerca; species Schistocerca cancellata. Next base: position 871,769,826 of record NC_064629.1, on the reverse strand, counting down.
AATCTTCTACAGACATGGCTATACAAATGAAAAATAAAAATAAAAGTAATAATCGGGTTCCGAACAGGGGGCGCAAAATCAACAAGCTGCGACCGTAACGACTGTGCCACCATTTCGTCCGAGGACATTACGCGGTACCTGCAAAATTCATCGAAAACTGTGACCGTCGTTTTCACAGAAACAGCCGTGTTTTTACCGATACGCCGACACATTTGTTCACTTGTTTTGGCCCCTCTTCCACTGAGAGGAGTTTCTGAGAAATTAGATTATGACACTTGCCGTGTGCCCCTTGTTAGTGGAGCACACGGATACAGATTTTAGGCTCCGTGTTTGGCGGTCACATTGTATGAAAATTACCACAGCAGCAGATAAAGTGGTGGTCTAGCAAGTGAGCGGGAAAAAACCCAGTGATCATGGCTATTGGATTGGAGCATGGAAGGGGTTAGCCGCCATGATGGAAATGAGAACACAGTACCAACTAAATAAACCTAAAATCAATAAAAACTGATCCAAGACAGTTACAGAGAAACCAATTAAACCTTTAAAAAGAAAACATTAAGACGAGACAAATAACATGAACGTATTATCTTTCCAAAGTCTTGGACGAGCTTTATAAACTAAGTGTCCATAGATAGGATTAATGGAGATCTATCAGACCATACTATCAGAATACTTGTAAATATAAAATACTTTAAACTACCAGAATATGAATTCCAAGATAAAAATGTCAGGTTTATGTAAAATGTTTAATAGAGTAAAGTAGCGACATCATATCAATGTAAACTTAGGAATGTATGCGTAAGTGTATTTATTTCCCACTGTGTTTCTTAGGGGAAGACAAACTTCTTAACAACACTGTATTATGGATGACCGGTTTGGGTAAAACTATGTTACCATCATCAGATCCTTGTACAAGTTATTATACACATCTTATGCGAGAGGGACACAAAATATTTCCAATAAATTTCCAGGTGCGCAACATATGCCATGAATGATGTGTCGTCACGTCAAAAGTAAAGGTTAAAATCACTACGTACACAAATCGCAGCAACATTGTATCCATGTGATCACACGTCCTTCCTACTAGGGCAACAGAAGATTGACTGTCACATGTTTGACAGTCAGTCTTGTGGCGCCCTAGGAGGCATGACACGTGATCACATGGATGCAATGTTGTGGCGATTTCTGTACACAGTAATTTTAACTATTACTTTGGCGTGCCAACACATCATTCGTGTAATATGTTGTGTATCTTGCGATATAATGGAGAGATTTTGTGTGCATTTGGCGCAAGATGTGTACAATAATCTGTACGAAGGTCTGGGAATGGTAACATAGTTTTACTGAAACCGGATATCCACAACAGAATGTTTTATTGCGATCTTGACTAAGAAGTTTGTCTTCTCCTAAGAAAGTAAATACCGATCGTCCCTTCATACTAATTTCTAATTGTTTCTAAATCTTGAACAGAAGAATAGCCTAAAGTAGCTATTACTCTGAGAAAATTTTAATTTTTGAGCAAACTAATGAACCCTGCAAAAATTACGGGCAGCATCAGAAAGATGAGAAAATTTCCATCTAATTTCACGTGTTTGTAACTGAGTGTCTAGGATGGCTAAGTGTGGGCAGTGATTCTCTACCGAAAACGCGTGCAAGTACAGCAGAAAAGGCAGCTCGTAGTTACAACAAACCCTTTATTGCTATTTGTTTACATTCATTACACTTTGATGTTGTTAGTGTCGATGGCGACAGCAGCAAATACACCATTTTTGTTTTGTTTTAGGGCGCAAAAACAACTGAGTCATAAGCGGCCACAGCAAGTACACCGCCGTGTTGTGTCTCCGTATGCCGAAGTACAACCTTTCGTTGTAGTCAGAGAAATCTCGCATTACCACCACTCTTTGGATCACTTTCGTCACAGCATTTTTTGTGTGTTCCTTTCAAATTAAGTTGTTCGTAACTGTGACTCCTAGGTATTTAGCTGAATTTACAGCCATTAGATTTGTTTGATTTATCGTGTAAGCGAAGTTTAACTGATTGCTTTTAGAACTCATGTAGATGGCGTCTCACATTTCATTATTTACGGTCAATTGCCAATTTTTGCACCATACAGATACCTTATCTAAATCGTTTTGCAATTGACTTTCATCTTCTGATGACTTTACTAGACAATAAACGACATCATCTGCAAACAGCCTAAGACGGCTTCTCAAATTGTCTCCTATATCGTTTATTTAGATAAGGAACAGCAGAGGACCTATAACACTACCTTGGGGAACGCCAGAAGTCACTACATTTGATGACTTTCTGTCAATTATCACGAACTGTAACTCTCTGACTGGGAATCACGATTTCAATCGCATAACTGAGACGATATTCCATAAGAAACGCAATGTATTACAAGCCGCCTGTGGATAGACGGTGTAAAATGCTTTCTGGCATCTAGAAATACGGAAACAATTTTAAATCTGTTGTCGATAGCTCTCAACACTTTGTGAGAGTGAAGAGAGAGTTGTGTTCCATAAGAGAAATGTTTTCTAAATTTGTGTTGACTACATGTCAATAGATTGTTCTCCTCGATGTAATCGTAATGTTCGAACACAATCTATGTTCCAACATTCTGTTGCATATCGACGTTAATGATATGGGCCTGTAACTGAACGAATTACTCCTATTGCCTTTCTTAAATATTGGTGTAACCTATGCTACTTTCCAGGTTTGGGGTACATATCTTTCGCCGAGCGAGCGGTTGCAAATGATTGTACATTTTCAGTAACATATATTTTAATGTTCTACGCTGAAAAAGAGCTCCTCTTGAGAATCCTTTCATTGGCACCACCTCTAACGCATTATAGCACAAACGAAAAAAATAGCACTGATTACAAAACACGAATATCCACTAAGGAATTTTATAAGCGGCGAATAACAGCTTCAAATCATAAAAACGAACTGTGCTTGAAAATCTTGCTCAACGACTGAAAAAGAGGACTCAAATATACACTGACAGTAGTGTCTCGAATGTGTGTTCCTTAAGCAAGTTCTCTAAATTTTTTTCGAGCCGTGTAACTGAGGTGGGACTTGGCAAGTCCGGCATTCACCTAGAGCCCCTGAGAAATCCCCTACAAACCACATCCAGGCTCTCCGGCGTACCGGCCCTCACCGCTAATTCACCGCGCGGATTCGATGCGATGGTAGCGAACCTCCCAGTCTGGGAAGAGGTGCTTTCCACGCATAGCTATCCAGACGGGTCACGAAGACCCTCACAATGTCTTGAGCATGTCGTCCTTAAGCAAATACGGTTATTAAGTCTATAAGAACCAAAAGACGAGAAGTATCATCTGCTCCTAACGATTACGATAGAACTGCTGCTTTGTTAATATACCGGAAATCACGTGATGAATTAGATATTCAGTTTTCAGACATTTTAAGAGTGAGAATCCAAAGTAACAGGAAGAATTTCATAGGGGGTGTGAATGGGACTGAATTTCTACGCATCTCCTCGTATTTTACCCCTAGATTATTTCCTGGTTGTTTCACACAAACAACGCCTCTAGGCCAGGGGCTCCCAAACTTTTTCTCTGACGGAACACTTCGGGAAACCCGGGACTTTGATCGAATGCCTTGTTTATTTTGAAGGTTAATAAAATTTCAAAGAATGAGAAAAATTGTTTTAGTCAGTAATTACTTCAGTTTCAAATCATAACCAATAACACAGTAATCATAATAATTTTAAAAAATTAAAAAAATAATCATTTCAATGTCTCAATTATTGAATGAGTATTTCAATTTACTAATTATTTTATTTCTTTTTCCTAAACACATAACGGCAAAGTGGAATAAAGTTTTCAATGGCCTCGGTGATTTTGGGTCCTGACAGTACAAATCTTCTTGATATCAGGTTCAATAGTAGTAAGTTGAATTCTGATATCTGGTGCGGTGTCAAGTGTATTCCTGAACATTGTCCTCGTTGCAGCATAATAATAAAATCCTGCTTCACGTGTATATGTAGTGGTAAACGGAAGTGAAACAATAACAGCTTGGTTTGAGGAACTCGACTGAGGTTTTACATAGTTTATCACTTTCACCGCTTTATCTGTAACATGTTTTACATGAGTAGGTAGTTTTTTGTTACTAGAGCTTGCCTATGGGAAATACAGTGACTGCTTGTGGATTTTGTAGCTACCTGCAGTATACGTGATACAGCTCCCTTGGTTTCTTCTGCCACGGCTGTAACACTGTCTGTGCAAATTTTAATATTCTCCCAACCTGTCTCATTTTTTGTAATGTATTCAGTAATTACCTTCTCCTGTTGTTTTTCATGTAAATATGCGCTCATGAGGAAATCTTCTTCAATACTTTTATCAAATGTGTAACGAACAGATATGTAAATACATTAAACTGCAACCAGTCATTTTTTAAAGTAGTTATTTATTCATCACATGAACCGGTTTTCGAACTTTTGCAGGCTCATCTTCAGATGGAGTACAGAAAGTTACATAGCTATTTCAAGCATAATGCTTCGTGTTGGCCCTGTGACAAGAAGATGGAACATCCTTTAATGCATCGGTATGAGTGTTGTTTATCTGACGATATGGATCCCAAATATAGTTTCGTGCTTACTGCGACAGTAGGGCGGCTCTTGTTGTTAGTATCCATCTGCGTGCTTCCATTGTTATAGTTAGTTGGTAGCACGTTACTCACTCTTAAATAATATGTATGCATATACAATGTGATAACGAAAATTTGCCAGCATCCAGCATGTGCTATACAACTGTTACTTGTTACAAGGATCTTGACACAAAGATATGACATATGCCTACATTGCTCAGAGATATTATTTATTTTTGTTTGCAAGTATTAAAGACGATGAATGGGCAAATACTGTAGTTAACATGAAAGCCCTAAGTAAAATAAGTAAATTACTACAAAAACAAACTTAAAATGATCTGGTGTCTTATTTCTATTCGTATATTAACATATTATACTGTCAGTTTATGAGCAAATACTTTCATCAAGATTGGCATTAACAAGAATGCCCAGGAATAAAATAAGGCAGAGTCATAGTATTTGTAATAAACTGCAATTGTTTGTATGACCATGAGCTTCACATTTAAAAACAAGAACAAAACTTCTGATGAACTGCAGACTTATTTCCGTTCCTAATTTAACATATCTGGAATATTAGTAAAGACAGATTCTGTTTATTTCAGCTAAAGGTGATATGTACAAAACTACTGATTTACTTTAATAGAGAGAGCTTTGAAATTTAGACATATAGTACAGGATTTATTCTATGGTAGCATATTTATGTTAACACTAGTTAGGACATAAAGAGAGGGATAGATTTGGAGGGGGGGGGGTTAGGGGAGAGTGAGTGTGAGAAGGAGGTAGGTTTGGTTGATTGATTACCTGTTTTGGATTAGTAAGTCTTCGAAGTTCCGAAATAAAAATTTATTTCTTAGTTCAGTTTGGTCACCGAGTAAGTAGTCCGCCTGCTTACCTGAGTGGTAACGTGCTTGCATATCACGCTGCGGGCCCTGGTTCGATTCCAGGCAGGGTTGGAGATTTTCTCCACCTGTGGATTGGGTGTTGTGTAGTTATCATCATCATCTCATCATCACCTGCAATAAGACTTGCACCTGGCGCCGAGCTTCCACGGACGAGGCCTCCCGGCCAACAATGCCATACGGTCATTTCATTTCATTATTGAGTAAATAATCACATGCTGTATATGTGTTGAAAAAGATTTCGATTTCTTCAAGAAGGTCAAGTATCATGCCAGATATTATTAGTACAGCTAACTCTGCGACATCTCTGAATTCACCCATTTGCAGTGCATACTCACTGCAGACGACAAGCCCATACATTAACTCCTCCTTTGTGACAGCAGAAAGATATTTTATGCAGCGTGAAACAGTATTATTAGATAATCGTACTACATCTCTCTCTTTGGCAGTCTACTCGCAAATAATGTATGACACTATGTCTTTTACACATGGCATAATAATTTTTCTCCAGTTGAATGAGATTTAGCGTTAAACAAAATACGGTAACTTACACGGTAAGATGCTTTGGTTACATTTTCATTTTTTCAAAAAAAAAAAGTATTTGAAGTTGAGACTTTTCTATTGTACAGGATGGGCGCATGGGTAGGCGGTGAGCGTTATGGAATGAATAAGGTAATTTTTAGATAAAGGCCATTTATCGGCGAATGCATGTTGAAAGGGATTACATAGGCCTAGGGAGGTGAGGGTGAGCCAGAGCTTAGAGTTTGGCTAAACATTGTTCGCGAAGTTACCGCAAGTTGTCTGCCAAAACTAAGTCCACAGTGCCGCAGCATCGGGAGAAGCGGGAGATGTTCAGTGCTACAGGGCGCGCATCCGACTCGCGGGTGAGCAAGAATACCAGAGAGCGGGCCCGGCGACGGGCGGCCGGATATATTCGACGCACCACGCAGTTTCCTCCGCCCTGATTGGTCAGGACCGAGCAAACCGTGCGGGCGGCATGGAACTCTCCAGAGCGTTGCCTGCTAAGCGACGCCTGGGGCGGCGTTACCTCGTAAGCACATGACAGAGGCGCGTGGCCGAGGTGCCCTTCCTCGGTGCTGACTTCCTATTACTAGACCGTGGGACGAAAGAATTTACAGGCAGCTAACACTCCCGGCCGTGGCTTGGCCGTAACGGAAAAATGAAGTTACCGTTTGAAAGCTCATATAATAAAGTAAAATCCCTTATTGTCTGGCTCATCTTTTACACTCCTCCCCCTTCCGTGGGAGCGGAGAACGTATGTGAATTCGCTCAATGTAACTATTATTTAAATGTAAACAATTTTAATTTGCAAAACAAATTAAACATCACTTGATTAAGAATGGCCCTCACGAAAGATGGCAGGGTTCTTAACTTATGGGAGGGTGTAGAAACTCTAAAGACCTCCTAGGGGTCGCAAAGGGACTTACATCAACAATATTGTGTGTATCCAACAATCATCATAAAACATCAAAACATCATGAAACATCAAAACAAAATTAAAACGGAACATATGTGTGAATGAAATAAACATGAGAGGTGGCATGAGCCCACTCTCATATTTCTATCTTTGAGTAATACGATTTTCCTCTCTAATTGCATGCGATGAAAAGTCGCTATTCCTTCACACGCGGACTTCCCACGCAGCGTCTCTCGTCACCACGGTGGTCCGGTGACAGGCGGGTTCTGCTGGTCTTGAAAGGGTTAAGCTGACAGGTGTGAGGGAGTCGATTGGATGCTTTCCAGATGCCGACATTGTCATAAGAGCAGGGGCGACACGCCCACATGGGCCAGACGGAGCGGCTGGGCTAGAGATTCCGTTACTTCGCAGAAACTTAGTGAAAACACTTTCTGGCGGGCTACCAGCGAGGCGTGAGAATGACTTGTGTTCCCAGGCAGTCTTGGCGGGCAAATTCCCGCGTTTCCTGCAAACTCATAACTGTGATTGGCTTGCTCAGGGAATAGCTCCGTGACGTAGCAAAATCGGCGCAGAAATTGGCGCCAAGTATCTCCATTGGTGTAATAGTACTGTGTGGGCAATAGAGGGGAGTTTTCCACCGGTTTTCGAGTTGCTGAATGGAACGTTTAATCACGACCACTGTCGTGGGGGCGGGAATGTTCTGTGTTCGCCTTGTATGGGTGCTCTTGAAAGTCGGCTCTCGCCTTTCGGTCGGAGTAGGTTACAAGACCGAGCTCTCGCTGCTCTGGACAGCCTGCCTTCCGTTGGCTGTCTAATATACTTTTATTTGATTGTAACTGTTTGACGAAGTTGCTGAAGTTTCGACTTCAACGTAACTTTCCGAGTACTGTTGGCAATTGAGCGTTCTGCGCAGAAGCGGCCTATGTTGTCTGTCTTGAGCAGTTTTGGCTAAAGTTGACTGTATCGGAGTTACTGTGTGACTTCGCTTGTTAAAATCAATTTTAATTACATTTAATTTAATTAAATGTAATATATTGTGATTGTGTAGCGAGCCTTCTTCGTCTCCCTCAGAGGCGCATTTGTATTGATAGGAAGTCTTTAGTCTGGAACAATCAGACCAGGATAATTTGTTTCGGGCTATACTCACGACATTATCATCACCACGACGGACGGGACGTCGAAGCAATCAGCCATCACCTCCGGTACGCCAGATCGTGTCCTTGCAGTTGAGAAGACTGCTTGGTAATGTATGTCCGCAGCACCGGCAGATTAGGGAGTTTTGCTAGGTGATAATCAGAGCTCAGAAGAGCGCGCCTGTTCGTCTTTTCTAATTTTGTTCTGCCTTGGGTGTTCATTGTCTGAGTTCTCACTACTGTAGCAGCAATTAATGTTGGGTTGGCTAGGTGTTTCTCTTAAGATTTGAGTTACAAGGAATTGGCTCCACATACCACTTGGTCATAAATGTCACAATCTAGTTTATGGACAACTTCACCTTCACAGCATTTATTTGAGTATCCAATTTGATGTATTGTAAATGTTTCATGTGTTTTGTTTATTATTTTGAGTTTAATCATAATAAATCTAATTGTTATTTTGGACATAACTTTCATTCTGTTAATCAGTAGAGCAACCCTTTCATTTCTCACTACGTTAATGAAACTTTCCTTTATCTAATTAATTTCTATCAAATTAAATTATTGCAGGTGCCAAACTCTTTTCTATACCACTTGCAGGGTCGATTACAGTCAGTTCGCGTTTCTTGTTAATCCATGTGCAACAGCAAAAGTCGGAGTTAGAAAAGGGGGGGGGGGGCTTAGAGCATCATTTCCATATGAAGATTCGAGAAGAATTTAGTGTTAAATACACCCGGCACCTCGTAAACATGCCAAGTGTTCTTGTTGCTAAGATGAAGTAATAATGTCTGTTTTTGCTTTTGTTTAAATCAGTTGAAAATGTAAACATATCACCCCTGATGAGTCGCGGCGAAAGTGACTGGCCCGAGGCGGCGTGGTGTGTTGTCCTCAGTGGGCAGCGCGCGTGCTGCTGACGGGAAGGGGGCGTGGCCGTGGCCAGGCCCGTGCACTGCAACTCAGCGCAGGGGGGGGGGGGGGGGGTATGAGTGGAGCGTGCTGTCGAACGTTAACGTTGAGCGTGCCAAGTTCAACGTGCTGCAAAACGCTCAGGAACGATGCGACTCGTGCACACGGTACATGGGCCCCAACGTGGTATACACGATCGCAACGCACTCCAGCGGGTTGAGGGATGTTTGTAGTTCGTAAACCACACTGTTTACTCAACAGGCGCGCGTAAAATTGCCACGTTAGCTCTATTAAAACGCACATTTCCTCCATCGTCCACGAAAAGGAAAGTATCATGTCCAGTCAATAAGGACAAAGGCTTATAAAAGTTCCATTACAAACAGTGCGGTACAAATTTGGAATACTTCTCCGCATAAGATAAACATTATTTCATCATTCCCACATTTTAGTAAAACCCCAAGGTCAGCCTTACTTGATCACTGTTCCTACCCAGTAGCAGAATCTCTGCAAAATGTGAATTACGAAGCGTAAAAGGAGAAAAATATGTTTATACAAGTAGCGCAAGCTGTCGTGTAGATTACGCCAATCGAACAAAGTCACCCCTCAAGAAAAGGTGAACTTATATTTACATAACATCAAATATTATAGCATATACTTATATTAAACTAATAATAAAGTATCAGAAACTAATAAAAACGCGAATGTTAGGGGAAAAAATTTGGAAATGTTAAGACGCGAACCACCGCCCCAACAAAAACCAACTACTGGACAGAGACACTACCCATTACGCTAAACAAAGAACACAATCGTTGATCTTAATCATATTGTGTTACCCTTTGCTAAAAACGTTGATCGTAGATAATTATGTTACTAATTGAAATTTAATTATAGCAAATTGTACCAACAACAATGCGTTTTGGGTGGATCTTCAGTGTGTCGCTGCCTTCAAATAGCCTACTCTCATAATACGCAAGTTACAATAATTCTCTTTCCACGAATACGATAATTTTCATTATTTTATTGGAACGACTCACACAACTAACAACGGGTTTTCCAGTGATTCTCAATTTTCTGGTGCTCAGAAACGGCATATATACATATAGGCTTGAAATGAATGCCAATATGGCGCCTCACAACTCTGTACTGAAGGGAGACAGCGCGCGTGTGACGTAGGTGGCGTTGTGCCACCTCAGAATATCTGGCATGCCAGATATTGCTCTGCACGTTCGGAAAGACTCCCGAACGTGCTATTCTACGCTATGACGTCAGAAACTCGGCAAGCTCAACGCTTCGAATGCACGGTCCGTGTGCCGACGGCTTAAGGGAACACTTCACTACGCTACACTAGTTTCTCCACAATAGTTGATATCACCATTGCACTCTTAAAACTAAGGGAGGGCGCATGCCTGGTAGGTTCTTCTCTCTTTTCTTTTTTTTTTTTTTTTTTGCCTAATTGCTTAGTTCAGTTGTTTCAATTTATATTCGCCCTGAGGCTGAGGTTCTGGAACCAAGAGAGGGGGCGGGTGTAGCTGTCAACAGAATCCCTTTTTGTACGAAGTCCATATTAGTCCAATAATTATTATAATAAGAATGACAGTGGCTGCGGCGGGCGGTGGTCAGCGGGCGGCAGCGAATGTGTTGGCGGCGACGGCTTCGTCAGTTGAAAAATGAGAAATAAAGGCATGTTCTCTGTGCCTGAAAACACTGATTTTAGTACTTTGATGCAGTAGATTATACTCTTGTAATCTTGAACCAAGCAGCTGCGCCTTTTGTTTACTTAGTCCTAGATCATGTACTAAATCATTTAAATCTGCCTGTGTTAACAAATGTGGCGATGACTCACTTGTGCAGTGATATAAAGAATCATTATCTGTGATTTCTTCAGTACTACTTATTTCACTGTCACTCGGAATTTGACCTCGAGCTCTTTAAGGTACTGGAAAGTTGTCGGAATGCTGCACTGGCATTCTCGCTGAAGGCAGATCTGGGTAAACAATGTGCCTCTTTGACTTTTTGTTTGTAAAACCCTGAATTTTTGTTAGACAGAAATAACAATCATTAACATGGTCCTTAGGCTCCCTCCACACCATGGGAACAGCAAACAACGCCACATTCTCTTTACCTTTCCACCACTTGGTCTCCTATCTCTGCTCCAAAGCAATGTTTGTATGCTTTCTTTATGACTGAAGAAATTTTCTTCCTATTTCTGGCAAAAGTGAACTTCCCACAGATGTAGCAGAAGCTGTCCGGCTTATATCGACATCCACAACGACGTGGCATTTCTGCAAATTTAAAAATGCCACTTTCGTAATACACCTGTATTAAATTAATAGTAGGGAACTATACTCCATTCACCGAAAAGAGAGACGTACTGTAAACACGGCAAGGCGCGTGACCACAGTGCTGCCGTCGAGGGGTGTACAAGGCTGGGGCGTCAGAAATTAAAAAATGAAAGTCGTGTTTTTTATAATTTGCACCTGAACATGATAAAGTGATCCGAGAACTACCTTCCGACACCTTTATTTACATTACATTAAAAATTTTTTGTCACTCAAAAAGAGAAATATTTAAGCTTTCAGGAAAATTTGTTTTTTCGCATTACTCTATATTTATCACGCCGTATCTCCTAAACTGTGTGTCGCACAGCAAAATAATTTTATAATTGCCTTCAGTGCTATATGTTGATGACGTCTGCAAATTTCCTGCCCAATAGAGTCAGTAATAGTGAAGCAATGAATTAAAATCTCACGTCTGATATTGAACTTTTACCACATCATCATCCGAAATATAGTAAGCGACAAACTTTTTCCCTTTAAATTCTTTTGTGGGGGTGTAAGCGAGAAAAGTTTCAGAAAGGTATGAATTTAATTTTGTAGTTTGTTCGAATGTGATGGGTGCAAACGTTTGTCCTTTATGAGCGATACATTGTGCGGTTCGCAGGCGCGGCGCTCAGTCAGTGTGGCCGCCTCAGTTGCAGGTGTGAGCTCGTTAGTGGGTGTTGTGCAGCGACGATTTCAGCATATCTTATGTTCCATCTGTAAAGACGCTTGAAAGACTAGTTGTTGATTATTAGAGTAAGTATATGTGTTTGTAGTCACGCTGAGAATTCACTGTTTATGTGCGCATCCAATAGCATCACATGGTTTCTTATTTTATATATTCATTATATTTCTTAATTTATATATTCATTAGAATCACATACGGCTGTCCTTATTATGTCATCAACGGATTCAGCGAGCGAGGTCGACGTGTCAGTTTTGAGTCCACCAAAGAAGAGAGCAAAAAAGAAATCATTAAGTTCTGAGAAGCACATGGTGCTTAATGTGTATAAAACGGAACTTTTACATTCAGAGCAGTCGATGAGTGATATTGTTTCGAAAACAGCTGCAGCTACAGGTGTTGGACGTTCTTCAATGTATCGTTTGGTAAGTGAGTACAAGGCCACAAACTCTTTGAAGTCTACCAAGAAAGGAAAATTACGACAAACTTTCTGAAAATGTTGATGACTTCGATAGAAATGCGATACGAAGGAAAGTACACGAATTTTTTTTTCCGTAACGAATTGCCATCAATTGACAAAGTGGTTACAGTCGTGAACGAATATGCAGATCTGGCCAATTTTCGGAGAACTACATTTTATAAGTTATTGAGAGAAATGAATTTCATATATGTCCGGCGTGCGCGCGATAGCATGCTAATAGACAGGGATGACATCTTTTTATGGAGGCGGCGTTATCTTGGAACCATGAAATGGTGGAGAGATGAAGGCAGACCCATTCACTATTTGGACGAGACGTGAGTGAACGCAGGACATAACCCGAAGTTACGTCTGGGTAGATGACACTACAAATTCCTCAAAACAAGCGTTTCTGTCCGGATTATCCACCGGAAGCAAGGATCCATCAGGTAAAGGGAAACGTATGATTATCGCACACATTGGCAGCAAAGCAGGGTTCGTTGAAGGATGTGTGTGGACTTTCGAATCCAAGAAAAGTGGAGATTATCATGAGGAGATGTGCGCCGAAACCTTCGAGAAGTGGTTTCAAGATGTTCTTCCTCGGCTTCAGGAAAATGCACCGTACCATTCTCGGAGAAAAGAAAAAGTTCCCAATGCGAATTCCAATAAGCACGAAATATCAGAGTGGCTAAAATCTAAAAACATCCATTTCGAATACGGTATGTTGAAGAAAGAACTTTTAGATATAGTTAAAAATCACAGAACAGCGCACAACGAATACGCAACAGATGAAACGGCGAATAATGCAGGGGAAACAGTTCTCATAATTCCTCCGTACCACTGTGAATTAAGCACCATCGAGTTAGTGTGGGCCAGAATCAAAGGCTATGTTGCAGTGAAAAACAAAACATACAAAATGCCGGAAGTTAAAGTACTGCTAGAAGAAGCAGTAAGAACAGCGACTGCAGAGGATTCAACAAGTGCGTCCTCCATGTCGTAGAAAAAGTGGAAACTCAAATGTGGAAATTAGACTGCATTATAGAGGAGAGAGAGGAGCGGTTTGTTATAAATCTCAATGAAAACAGTTCAAGTTCGACAGAGTGAACCTTGTTGCGTCCTTTCTCATTATTATTACTGGTATTGTTATTAAAATTAACAATTAATTGTGTTTTAATGGATCGTTTTGTTAGCAATCTGAATGAAAATAAATCTGCTTCGACAGAATGAACTCAGTTTAACATTATTTTAACATTATTGTTAAATTTATTTCGTACATTGTTGCCCAGGTTTCTCACGGTCCGCTGTGACAGCTCTGCAGCCAGTCGAACGCCGCCAATTGCAAAGCGTGCGCCAAGGATTTTCCACACCCCTACGTATCACGTGAACACCGAATGCTTTCTCTGGAAACGAGCGTAGTCGCTCACGTGACACTGTTTATGTTTCGTCCCAGCTCTCGGTGAACAGACTTTAGAGGAACGCTGATGTGTAAAAAGAAGCAGTCGTTTTACCTTCAGCACCAGGCTCAATCAGTTTACACACAGGAACCAAAAAATTCAACCGTGCTCGGAAATATGACAGACAGTTACTTGTCAGCCAAAACACCCACTCGTTAAGACTGACACAAATTGCGGCTAACGCCACTGTTGTAAACTCGATGCACCTGCCCCTAGGAGGCGTGAAGCTTTACTGCCGAGGCAGCGACCGGCTGTCGCCGTTCGAGTTAATGAGATCTTTCAGGTGGTCTTAATGACATAGGTGTGGCGGGGGATAACCTAATGATGTCTGATTCTTCCCACCTGCTGTTGCACAAGAAATTATCACGTACTATCACTACTGGATGCGGCAACATACCCGTATTTCTCTATAACGTCTCTGTGTTTGCCATGAATTGTGAATATACATATATATACATATTACATAAAAAGTATCCCTGACAACGATATTTTGTTCACACATTTGAATTTCCCAGGGTAAAATGGTCTAGAAGCACATACTTTAATATCAGAAATAGAACCCATGTCGAACAGTGTACAAAGAATGACAGTGGCTGCGGCGGGCTAGGTCAGCGGGCGGCAGCGAATGTGTTGGCGGCGGACGGCGCTGGCTCGGCCGGTTCGCGATGGCGGCAGCCCCTGGCGCGTCGGCGACAGCGGCGGCCGGCGGCCCGGCCGTCGCGCAGCGCAGGCCCCTCGAACTCAGGCAACGGGCAGCGCGGTGGCGTCCGGCTCACGTGGCTGACTTGCGTGGGCTGCCCCACTGCAGCACGCGCCCTGTGCGAGTTTACCGGCGCAACAACGGCCCACGTGGAGCAAACGTGGCGGCCGGTTGGCGCATTCCGTGCGCGAAGTTCCACAACGAAACATTGTCTCGAAATTTGGTAGAAAATCCGAAGAAATTCTGGTCGTACGTAAAGAACACAAGCGGCAAGACGCAGTCAATACCTTCGCTGCGCAGTGCCGATGGTACTGTTACCGACGACTGTGCCGCTAAAGCCGAGTTACTGAACGCAGTTTTCCGAAATTCCTTCACCAGGGAAGGCGAATGGAATATTCCAGAATTTGAAACACGAACAGCTGCTAGCATGAGTTTCTTAGAAGTAGATACCTTAGGGGTTGCGAAGCAACTCAAATCGCTTGATACGGGCAAGTCTTCAGGTCCAGATTGTATACCGATTAGGTTCACCGAGCGAGGTGGCGCAATGATTAACACACTGGACTCGCATTCGGGAGGACGACGGTTCAATCCCGTCTCCGGCCATCCTGATTTAGGTTTTCCGTGATTTCCCTAAATCGCTAAAGGCAAATGCCGGGATGGTTCCTCTGAAAGGGCACGGCCGATTTCCTTCCCCATCCTTCCCTCACCCCAGCTTGCGCTACGTCTCTAATGACCTCGTTGTCGACGGGACGTTAAACACTAATCTCCTCCTCCTCCCTCCGATTAGGTTCCTTTCAGATTACGCTGATACAATAGCTCCCTACTTAACAATCATATACAACCGCTCGCTCACCGATAGATCTGTACCTACAGATTGGAAAACTGCGCAGGTCGCACCAGTGTTTAAGAAGGGTAGTAGGAGTAATCCATCGACCTACAGGCCTATATCATTGACGTCGGTTTGCAGTAGGGTTTTGGAGCTTATACTGTATTCAAACATTATGAATCACCTCGAAGGGAACGATCTATTGATACGTAATCAGCATGGTTTCAGAAAACATCGTTCTTGTGCAACGCAGCTAGCTCTTTATTCGCACGAAGTAATGGCCGCTATCGACAGGGGATCTCAAGTTGATTCCGTATTTCTAGATTTCCGGAAAGCTTTTGACACCGTTCCTCACAAGCGACTTCTAATCAAGCTGCGGGCCTATGGGGTATCGTCTCAGTTGTGCGACTGGATTCGTGATTTCCTGTCAGGAAGGTCGCAGTTCGTAGTAATAGACGGCAAATCATCGAGTGAAACTGAAGTGATATCAGGTGTCCCCCAGGGAAGCGTCCTGGGACCTCTGCTGTTCCTGATCTATATAAATGACCTGGCTGACAATCTGAGCAGTTCTCTTAGGTTTTTCGCAGATGATGCTGTAATTTACCGTCTAGTAAGGTCATCCGAAGACCAGTATCAGTTGCAAAGCGATTTAGAAAAGATTTCTGTATGGTGCGGCAGGTGGCAGTTCACGCTAAATAACGAAAAGTGTGAGGTGATCCACATGAGCTCCAAAAGAAATCCGTTGGAATTCGATTACTCGATAGGTAGTACAATTCTTAAGGCTGTTAATTCAACTAAGTACCTGGGTGTTAAAATTACGAACAACTTCAGTTGGAAAGACCACATAGATAATATAGTGGGGAAAGCTAGCCAAAGGTTGCGTTTCATTGGCAGGACACTTAGAAGATGCAACAAGTCCACTAAAGAGACAGCTTACACTACACTCGTTTGCCCTCTGTTAGAATATTGCTGCGCAGTGTGGGATCCTTACCAGGTGGGATTCAAATGGTTCAAATGGCTCTGAGCACTATGGGACTTAACATCTATGGTAATCAGTCCCCTAGAACTTAGAACTACTTAAACCTAACTAACCTAAGGACATCACACAACACCCAGTTATCACGAGGCAGAGAAAATCCCTGACCCCGCCGGGAATCGAACCCGGGAACCCCGGCGTGGGAAGCGAGAACGCTACCGCACGACCAAGAGCGGACCAGGTGGGATTGACGGAGGACATCGAAAGGGTGCAAAAAAGGGCAGCTCGTTTTGTATTATCACGTAATAGGGGAGAGAGTGTGGCAGATATGGTACGCGAGTTGGGATGGAAGTCATTAAAGCAAAGACGTTTTTCGTCGCAGCGAGATTTATTTACGAAATTTCAGTCACCAACTTTCTCTTCCGAATGCGAAAATATTTTGTTGAGCCGAACCTACATAGGTAGGAATGATCAACAAAATAAAATAAGAGAAATCCGAGTTCGAACAGAATGGTTCAGGTGTTCATTTTTCCCGCGCACTGTTCGGGAGTGGAATGGTAGAGAGATAGTATGATTGTGGTTCTATGAAGTCTCTGCCAAGCACTTAAATGTGAATTGCAGAGTAATCATGTAGATGTAGATGAAGTGCACGGCGTCTTGCCGGAAAGAATATGGTGTAGCGACAAAGCCGCTACGGGAACGGGTCCCACTTCTGACACCAGTTGTACAGGATGGGCGTATGGGCAGGCGGTTGCCGTTATGAAATGAATAGGGTAATGTTTAGATAAAGGCCATTTATTGGCGAAAGCATATTGGAAGGGGTTACATAGGCCTAGGGAGGTGAGTGTGAGCCAGAGCTTAGAGTTTGGCGAAACATTGCACCACGCCATCGCCGCCGCCAATGCGTCGCAACGCCTCCATCGCCATGTAAGTCTCCGCGTTGCTTTCAACAATAGCTTCGACCATCTTCCGCTGGATTAGGAATCTTTGTGGCCGTCCTTTCTTTGTAACAATTATTACTTTTTTTTGTCACTAGCGTATTATAAATTTGCAAACATGGCGATGGGAACACGAGCGACGGAACGGGATACTCTTGCAGAGGCACCTGCCTCGCAAGACCGGCTCGAGTCCATAAATACATAAATGCGCCAGTTATTCGCACAAAATCAGGAGCTACTGGAACAAAACCGCGTCTTGAAACAGACCCTGGAAGCTAGCGCGGGAACTTCCGTACCAGTGGCTAGCTCCACCCCTGTAACAAATGCTCAAACAGTGGCAACTGAAACGTCCCCTTAGAAAAATTATACATGACTGTGCTTAAACTGACACACAATATTTTTAGCGCAACGCAATCTCACTTTCAGAAATCCCTACAAAAGAATGGCCTTGTCTCTGATTTTGTTCCATTGTGTCTAACTTTTGAAGATTTTGTCCCATTTGTTTCTGATTTTGTTCAAGGGTTGTGTCTAACTTTTGTAGCCTTTGCCCCATTTGTTGCATTAACTGTATTAACAGTGCACTGGTGTCTGAAACATGTTCCTCAGTGCTTTTCGGCAGTGAATTTGCACCGGCAACATTCACATTTTGACAAGCGGAATATGTGTCTTGATTCATTTGAGAAAACGGTGAGAACCCAAAACCTGAGTCTACAGTATTTGCAATATTGTGTTCTGTCATTCCCGATTCCTGAGGTGAGCTGTTGCCGACCGATCGATCGATCGATCGATAATGCTTCCCTGTTCACTACCTGTTTCACTGTCTACACCATTATTTGACGCCCGCTCCATTTCCCTATGCACAGTTACCAAATTACTACTTTGAATATTTGTTAATTCATTACATGGTGGCGTTAACACACTGCTTTCGTCTTCACTGATATTTTTCAGTTTACTTTGGAGCCTAGTAATACGTTTTTCACACGCCATTATTGTCACAATATTTCACACGATAACACAGAAAAATACAATTTGAAGAGCAACAATAAGAGAACACATTAACATAGCACTGAAAATAATATCTCGTTAATTGCAAGCGCAGCTGCGATATACTTGGTGCAAATCTACATGCATGCCACAACTGTTTTACTGTACAACAATGAAAGGCTGTAACTACAAAGGAGATTCTCTCTACAATTACGCGCTAGCAATAAACAAAATCTACACTAATTACACAAACTACAAGAAAAAATCAGAAGATTCCAGTGAGGTATCCTCGGCTAAGGGTCGACATATGAAACGTCCCCTTTGAACAATTATACATGACTGCGCTTAAACTGACTCACAATATTTTTAGCGCAACGCAATCTGACTTTCAGAAATCCCTACAAAAGAATGGCCCTGACTAACATTAACCTATGCGTTTCACAAATCGCTTACCTCACAAAAATCTTGGTTACTCGAACTACTGCAATACAGCGAGCTCCACTACTGCCAGCTAAATAAAATATTGAAACTACGGAAGGCACTAACTACTGATAGGCATAGTTAGCAAATGAAAGATTTTGATAGAGAACAAACAATGTATTTACCTTAATAGTGTTGAAAAATCATAATATACATAGCAGTTCATAATATCCAGTATTACAAATTTCAAAACTCCGCCATCTCTCTCCCCACATCCACCACTGCTGGCGGCTCACCTCCAACTGCGCAACGCTACGCACTGTTCACATCCAGCTGCCGCTGCCCAACACTACAATGGCAGACAACAATGCAAACTAGCCACAGACTGCACACAGCACAGCCAGTGATTTTCATACAGAGCGCTACGTAACGTTGCCAATAAGAAAACATAAACAGCCTACTTACACAACTAACAATGATTCTGTCTCTGATTCAAACGCCACAATTTCTGCTAACAAGGCGACTATAAGCAATTTTCTTGCGGCTGATTTCATTCCCACCTTTTCTGGGAAGTCCCACGAAAACGTGGCTATGATCTTACAAAATATTCGTGATGTGGGTCGCACGTGTGCCTGGCCGGATGATCTATTGGTCAATGTAGCCAGACTGAAGTTGACAGGGGAAGCCCGAATGTTTATAGAAACGGTGGACGAATTGCGTGATACGCATGAGTTTGAAGTATTGGCCCGCGGATTGACTACGCGGTATTCCGATACCAGAGGTACCTGATATTACAGGGAACCCTTAGGCAGAAGCCTAATGAGGATTTTGATGCCTTTGCAGATCGCATACGAGCAGTATCTTGTCGTACCTATATAAGCTAGGCGAAAATACCAGTGAAAACAGAATTTTGCGCTCAGAGGCGGAAGCGCGTGCAATTGATGCATTTGTTCGCGGTATTGACCGCCGCATCGGAGGAGAAGTCAAAGCAGCCTCCCCCACTTCTCTGTTTGAAGCTGTTCGTATGGCAATGTTACACGAAGAGGTATTGCGCTTTTGCGCTGCCGCACCGCGCCCGCCGGACCCTGTACCTGCTCCATCGAGGGAAGTATTTTGTCAGCGTTGTGGGAGGCCCAACCGTACGGCAACGCGCTGTCGCGCACCGTATTGCACCATTTGCCAGACAGTAGGTCATGCTAATAATGTTTGCCCCACAAACTCACCATTTTCTAATCAGATGCGCGGCCACCGCCGCTACGCCAGGTCGAATCTGGGAAACGCGTGGGAGGGCGGTTCAGGTTCTGCCACCCACCCGACAAAAATGTAAAGAGGTGGAACACGTTAGTCTAGTTGGCGTACTCGGGAACAAAATAGTTAGAATTTTAGTTGATACTGGTGCTTCAAGTTAGTGTATTGTTTGTGGAGAAAAACGATCGAAGGGTGTTACAGCCACCCCGATTCCCTATCAGTGGCCTTGGAGAGGAAGTAATTGTCCCTGCAGGTTCGTGTGTAGTGAATCTGCAAATAGACGAGGGTAAATACAGTCATAGGATGGAAGTAGTATGGCTAAAGATGGGTGAATTTTATATCATACTAGGGAATGACTTCGTGCACTGTTATCAGAGTATAGTGGATTATCGAGCGCGAACTGTGCAGTTCGGCGAAGCAATTCACCGATTTGGCAGTGCGCACCCCCGTCAGACGCGAGGGAGGTGTGAAAGGCGCCGTTCACAGTCTTCCATAAAACCGCAGATGTGGGCGATGAAAACTACTGACCCTGTGAGGATGAAAGGCGGAAGTGGAAAGATTCTCTGGATAGATGTCAAAAATCAAGAACAGCCTAAGACAGACATTCTGGTTGACCCTCTGACCCAGAACGATGTCTTAGATCGCCAGCCAGTGCATATAAAGAGAAGTATCTGCCGACCGGAAAGGAGACAGAAGGGTTTTGCGATACCAGTAAGTATAGATAATTTTGGTGTAAAAGATGTTGTGACACCGAAGGGTACTGTTGTTGCCAGTGAACAGGAAATTTTTGAGGAAATAGGAGGAGCTGAGAAGCAGCGAGATAAAAATGAGAAATGAAGGAGAAGAAAGAAATGTTCAGTTAGAGAAGTGCGCAATGTCGCGTCGACGTTAAGGAGTCAGTTAGCGGAACGCCCAGTGATCGTTCATTTTGACAGATTGAAACTGTATAAAGGAGCCAGCCGCACCTAACAGTGAAACCGGGCCTATTACGCCATTAGTTCCACCCAAAAGAGCGAGAAAGGAGGTAATACAACCGCCTAGACAGCAACGTAGATATGCTCTAAAGTCAAACCCCTATGATTGACGTTCCAGAAAGTAGATCTGAGATGGTATGTAAACAGTTGGAAAAGTCCTGCATGCAGCAAGAGAATTAATTGACGGAAAACACCGTCGTTACTATACATTTATTTAAGTTGTTTATGTTAGTTATAAGTAGACATAAGAATTGGCAACCATTGGTTACAGAATTTACGATGTTACATGTTAATGGAAGTGATTGAAGTTTTGTAATCATTTTGTCTTGTGTCATTTAACGCCTCCAGTAATGTTATCGTAGCAGTCGAGAAATAAAAACATAAATATTCTATAATCATGGAATTAGGGTGAAAGTTGTCCTTGCCAATAGAATACTCTGGATTATGAATCAGTTACTCTTGTATATTTTTAATGGATTCACACTTCACCTGTTGCTTTAGGAATAGTGCACCAACACAGCTGTCAAAGCTTTACCATAAAATCATGATAGCAACACGCCTTCGTAACTGCCAGTAGACCAGTGACTACATGCTGCCGTCTACCTGTCCTTTGAAATACGCCCTATTACGTGTATGTTTTGCTAAATGATCACACAACGATAATACCAAGAGTAGGTACGTCCAAGTTAAACAACAAATATGTTACTCTAAAGTAAAAGGAGTCTTCCTCAAGTGCTATTTTGTTGTTCAAAAATGGTTCAAATGGCTCTGAGCACTATGGGACTTACCTTCTAAGGTCATCAGTCCCCTAGAACTTAGAACTACTTAAACCTAACTAACCTATGGACATCACACACATCCATGCCCGAGGCAGGATTCGAACCTGCGACCGTAGCGGCCGCGCGGTTCCAGACTGTAGCGCCTTTAACCGCTTGGCCACCACGGCCGGCTATTTTATTGTTTTAATGAGGCGGACAATAAGGTAAGTTTTTTTCTTGTTACCATGAATTTCTGTATATTAAATGCCACGGAAGGAGTCGGGTAAATAACGCCGCTGTTAGCTACAGCTGTTCACATGCGGCGAGTCCCGCCCCTCCCTGTCAGTTGGCGATCCCTCCCCACCTTCACGCCCACCGAGTGAGCGGCCATTGCAGTTCCCCCTTCCCCAGCCCGCTGCCTCGGTCTTTGGCGCGTACAGCATCTGCACCTTTCCCCTCGCCCCTCCTCTCAATCATCCAATTACCCTGCAGACCACGTGCGTCAGCCACGCTACACCTTCGTACATCTCCATCTACATCTGCATCCACATGATTACTCTGCAATTCACATTTAAGTGCTTGGCAGAGGGTTCGTAGAACCACAATCATACTATCTCTCTACCATTCCACTCCCGAACAGTGCGCGGGAAAAACGAACACCTAAACCTTTCTGCTCGAGCTCTGATTTCTCTTATTTTATTTTGATGATCATTCCTACCTATGTAGGTTGGGTTCAACAAAATGTTTTCGCATTCGGAAGAGAGAGTTGGTGACTGAAATTTCGTAAATAGATCTCGCTGCGACGAAAAACGTCTTTGCTTTAATGACTTCCATCCCAACTTGCGTATCATATCTGCCACACTCTCTCCCCTATTACGTGATAATAAAAAACGAGCTGCCCTTTTTTGCACCCTTTCGATGTCCTCCGTCAATCCTACCTGGTAAGGATCCCACACCGCGCAGCAATATTCTAACAGAGGACGAACCTGTGTAGCGTAAGCTGTCTCTTTAGTGGACTTGTTGCATCTCCTAAGTGTCCTGCCAATGAAACGCAACCTTTGGCTCGCTTTCGCCACAATATTATCTATGTGGTCTTTCCAACTGAAGTTGTTCGTAATTTTAACACCCAGGTACTTAGTTGAAATGACAGCCTTGAGAATTGTACTACTTATCGAGTAATCGAATTCCAACGGATTTCTTTTGGAGCTCATGTGGATCACCTCACACTTTTCGTTATTTAGCGTGAACTGCCACCTGCCACACCATACAGCAATCTTTTCTAAATCGCTTTGAAACTGATACTGGTCTTCGGATGACCTTACTAGACGGTAAATTACAGCATCATCTGCGAACAACCTAAGAGAACTGCTCAGATTGTCAGCCAGGTCATTTATATAGATCAGGAACAGCAGAGGTCCCAGGACGCTTCCCTGGGGAACACCTGATATCACTTCAGTTTTACTCGATGATTTGCCGTCTATTACTACGGACTGCGACCTTCCTGACAGGAGATCACGAATCCAATCGCACAACTGAGACGATACCCCATAGGCCCGCAGCTTGATTAGAAGTCGCTTGTGAGGAACGGTGTCAAAAGCTTTCCGGAAATCTAGAAATACGGAATCAACTTGAGATCCCCTGTCCATAGCGGCCATTACTTCGTGCGAATAAAGAACGATGTTTTCTGAAACCATGCTGATTACGTATCAATAGATCGTTCCCTTCGAGGTGATTCATAATGTTTGAATATAATATATGCTCCAAAACCCTACTGCAAACCGACGTCAATGATATAGGTTCGTACGTTGCAGTTTAAACAGCAAAATAAAGGGATAGTTACAGAAATAAATTCACCAGCTTAATATTGCCCTACAGATTTTACTAGTCTGATCTAAAGATGGGGATCTATTTGTGTTGTCTATTTGAGTTTTCAGTAAGGAACAAAATCGTGAGAGATTGTCTAAACCATCAGGATTAGTAAACGTGGAATTTCATATCGATCTCTGGCTATGTTGTTTCACCACCACGGTTAATAAACGTATCTATATGGCGTCAAGTAAGCCGGCACTTGCCGATATATCTTTCCTGTCAACGGCCGCTGTGTGGGAAACGCCATCGCAAAATACAGTTTATTTAGAAGCTGCCAGTTACCTAAATTTTAGAACAGAGTGTTTAAGGGGGGTAGGACGTCAAACGGGCCGACTTGGAGCAGGAGAGGCACCACAGGACATTTTAATTTCCACTGTCTATACTTTTACAAGTAAATTCATAACACTTTGTCAGCATGACCAGTAAGGATTCAGGATTCACACTCGTAGCAGTGGAAGTTCAAAAACATAACAAAATAATTTTTTTTACATGTGAAATTTCATCATTTTTTCACTTTCTATTGGCTGCATTTGTTGCTATAGGTACACTTTTCTTCATAAGTTATAGAGACTTCGATGAATTTTGCACAGCATAGAAACCATACTCACAGGTGTCTGAAACTCTAGAATCTATTTAATTTATGAAAAAATGAATGAGCTGTTACGTTTTAAGCTTTATGTTTAGAAAAAAATCAAATTTTTTAGATAATTATCTCAATTTTTACCACAGTTTTTAATAGATTTGGACAATTGTAGAGTTTCATACACCTGTAAGCATGGTTTGTATGCTGTGCAAAATTCATCAAAGAATCTCTCTTACTTGTGAAGAAAAACGTACCTATAGCAACAAATGCAGCCAACAGTAAGTGAAAAAATGATGAAATTTCGTATCTAAAAAAAATTTATTTTGTTATGTTTTTGCACTTCCACTGCTATGAGTGTGAATCCTGAATCCTTCCTGGTCATGCTGACAAACTTTCATGAATTTATTTGTGAAAGTATAGACAGTAGAAAATGAAATGTCCTGTGGTGCCTCTCCGGCTCCAAGTCGGCCCGTTTGACGTCATACCCCCCTTAAGTAAAATAATGGGAACCCGATAGTGTCGTGACCTCTAGCGATTGAAGTTATTAGAGTCCCTTAGAAAAGAACATCCTCAATGCATAACTATCGTGAACAACATAAACTAACTCTGGAAGGAAATTTTGTGGCAGTGCCGAGGGACTAAACTCCACGCGTAGCAAGAGGACGGACCCAGCGTGAACGCCAGTTCTGCCGCCGAGCCAGTGAAACCGGACGCAGCCCTACTGTCAGCTGTGCTGTCAGCAATTTACAGTCTCACGAGCGCACCTCAAGCTGCACTGAATCTCAACACATAAATTCTTAACCAGTATATACCGAACACTTTGAATAACTTTACACACATTTTCGACACTAAGGAATTTACTTTGCTTCCTACACACTTTATATGTGGCAAATGAACTCTAATTTTAGTAAAAACAAAAGCGCCGCCAGGTAAGTCATATCGACGTCTTCGAGATGCACCTAGCTTCGTCGAGCCGCCAATAATGATTATATGGAAGCAGGTAGGTGATAGAATTAACAAAAGGAACGACAATCATATCCTTGAACGATTGACTGGGTGACTGATGATCACCAACATTTGCAAATACAAATCAACACAGCAAACTGCTTATCACACGTTTAATAATTAATTGTCTGTTCATTGAAGGAGACATAAACCCATTTTTCATCAGAATCGTCTTAAAGGAAGTATTAACATGACATTACACTACGCCACAGCATTACACATAACATTGCCATGACTTAACGACAGTTTTCTTTTAGGTATAAGTATCAAAGACTATCAGTTGGTATGAAAACATAAACGAGAGCATAAAGGAATACCAGGTGATACTTACATTCATTTCATTTACATTCATTTTGCTACGAAATATAACTGGAGGATAAGGCAGTTTTGTATAAAGGCAATAATATTTTGAACTTTTGCTTTTGTTGCGGTTTTGCAACCGGTTGTATCGCTATGACAAGTTGCCAATTACTTGTGTCCAATTACTTAGGTCCATGTATTATCTTATTATTGTTCATTGTGACTGTGTTTTATTACCAACTATTTAGAGAATTTTGCTAAAGTTGTGGCAGCACCAGTAATTTAGTATTTGTATCAACCTAGTGTTTCCATGTGTCACTGTGTTACTAGATTGACGAAGATAATCATTTTGTAGGATTTCAAGTATGCTAGAGTAAGTTCCCAATTATTGCCAATTATTTGTTTAGTAATAATGATGTCTTAGGTAATAAATTGGTTTGGAAGAGTAATTTAGGATGTAACCATGTTTTATTTTCATTTGTATTTGAATGTTTATCTGGAGGGACATACCACATGCCTACCCCCGTGATAGGTAACAAACAGGGTGAATCACCCCCACAGAACGAGCAAGCTTTGGCCATATACCTAGTCTGTTAGATGAACAAGAGAACCACACCCGCAGTGGCACGTACCTTACGTGACGCGAATGACGATAGCGTGGAACCGTTAGCTGTTCTGTGCCGTTTCTTCACTTTTCAATTTCGCGGCATAGTCCATTCCTTAATCTTTCATGTCGAAGAAGAATTCACGAGAACAGTGTGCAGTGCTCTCTGACGACAGCTGATCAGGCACCATCGGACGCGAACCGCGTCTAACCCGCAGCTAAACCGCCAAAAGCGGAAATCTCTGTTCAAAACATTGAGCCTTCTTTGACACTGTTTTCCCGTTGTATTTTCCGAAGGAATACCGACTATTGAAGTAGTAGCTTTTAACTGTATGACGTGTCCCAGGACATTGCGATATAACCAAGGATAGACGGAGTTTTAAGCAACCAGCTGGGCCCAATGAAGCCAGCACCACGGAGTTGTAGAGACGGCGAGTTTAGTCGCAAAATGTTGAGAGGATGAAGACGGCGAATTTGGTCGCACAATAAAGTTGTTTTTTATGTGAGAAATGTCGAGTTTTTGGAAGAAGTAAGTAGCAGCTATTTTGGAGTCGCAGAAGTGTCATATACACAGTTAAGCAGGCAACACCGTCGTGTGAACGATGCGCCGTGCACTATACCTTCATAAAGGAAAAGTCCTTCAGAAGTAACGCTCAACTTTGTCTTTTCTAATCCAATTCCTTACGCTTTCTGTTTCCACCATGGAAATCTTTAGATTCTCGTCGAGTTTTGTTTTTCTCACCTTGTTAGCAACAACTTTGACGTCCAACGACACAATCTACCCCCCACCTGCACCAAACTGGTGTCATTTTTCTTTATCATTCACCCTTTATAGTGTTTAGCAAATATAATGATGCATGAGAAACTTCTTCTCATAATGTGAACGTTATTACACTTGGACGGTGAGCTCAAAGAGGCATTTAACTTTATTTACTTATTGATATAGCATATGCAGCAATTTAATACGATACTTGTGTACCTTACTTTTATATTTCCATGTTACGTGTTAATTATGTTTAGGCTAAAATGGATTTCATAGGAACTTTGTTATGAACCAGTTTACTAACGCATAATGTAATTTTAAACAGAACCCACTGTAACAACGCATATAGCGTGATGTCTACATCTACATTTATACTCCGCAAGCCACCCAACGGTGTGTGGCGGAGGGCACTTTACGTGCCACTGTCATTACCTCCCTTTCCTGTTCCAGTCGCGTATGGTTCGCGGGAAGAACGACTGCCAAAAAGCCTCCGTGCGCGCTCGAATCTCTCTAATTTTACATTCGTGATCTCCTCGGGAGGTATAAGTAGGGGGAAGCAATATATTCGATACCTCATCCAGAAACGCACCCTCTCGAAACCTGGCGAGTAAGCTACAGAGCGCCTCTCTTGCAAAGTCTGCCACTTGAGTTTGCTAAACATCTCCGTAACGCTATCACGGTTACCAAATAACCCTGTGACGAAACGCGCCGCACTTCTTTGGATCTTCTCTATCTCCTCCGTCAACCCGATCTGGTACGGATCCCACACTGATGCGCAGTACTCAAGTATAGGTCGAACGAGTGTTTTGTAAGCCACCTCCTTTGTTGATGGACTACATTTTCTAAGGACTCTCCCAATGAATCTCAACCTGGTACCCGCCTTACCAACAATTAATTTTATATGATCATTCCACTTCAAATCGTTCCGCACGCATACTCCCAGATATTTTACAGAAGTTACTGCTACCAGTGTTTGTTTCGCTATCATATAATCATACAATAAAGGATCCTTCTTTCTATGTATTCGCAATACATTACATTTGTGTATGTTAAGGGTCAGTTGCCACTCCCTGCACCAAGTGCCTATCCGCTGCAGATCTTCCTGTATTTCGCTACAATTTTCTAATGCTGCAACTTCTCTGTATACTACAGCATCATCCGCGAAAAGCCGCATGGAACGTCCGACACTATCTACTAGGTCATTTATATATATTGTGAAAAGCAATGGTCCCATAACACTCCCCTGTGGCACGCCAGAGGTTAGTTTAACGTCTGTAGACGTCTCTCCATTGTGAACCACATGTTGTGGTCTGTTTGCTAAAAACTCTTCAATCCAGCCACACAGCTGGTCTGATATTCCGCAGGCTCTTACTTTGTTTGTCAGGCGACAGTGCGGAACTGTATCGAACGCCTTCCGGAAGTCAAGGAAAATGGCATCTACCTGGGAGCCTGTATCTAATATTCTCTGGGTCTCATGACGAAATAAAGCGGGTTTGGTCTCACACGATCGCTGTTTCCGGAATCCATGTTGATTCCTACTAAGTAGATTCTGGGTTTCCAGAAACGACATGATACGCGAGCAAAAAACATGTTCTAAAATTCTACAACAGATCGACGTCAGAGATATAGGTCTATAGTTTTGCGCATCTGCTCGATGACCCTTCTTCAAGACTGGGACTACCTGTGCTCTTTTCCAATCATTTAGAACCTTCCGTTTCTCTAGAGATTTGCGGTACACGGCTGTTAGAAGGGGGGGAAGTTCTTTTGGGTACTCTGTGTTGAATCTAATTGGTATCCCGTCAGGTCCAGTGGACTTTCCTCTGTTGAGTGATTCCAGTTGCTTTTCTATTCCTTGGACACTTATTTCGATGTTAGCCACTTTTTCGTTTGTGCGAGGATTTAGAGAAGGAACTGCAGTGCGGTCTTCTTCTGTGAAACAGTTTTAGAAAAAGGTGTTTAGTATTTCAGCTTTACGCATGTCATCCTCTGTTTCAATGACATCATCATCCCGGAGTGTCTGGATATGCTGTTTCGAGCCACTTACTGATTTAACGTAAGACCAGAACTTCCTAGGATTTTCTGTCAAGTCGGAACATAGAATTTTACTTTCGAATTCACTGAACGCTTCACGCATTGCCCTTCTTACGCTAACTTTGACATCGTTTAGGTTCTGTTTGTCTGGGAGGTTTCGGCTGCGTTTAAACTTGGAGTGAAGCTCTCTTTGCTTTCGCAGTAGTTTCCTAACTTTGTTGTTGAACCACGGTGGGTTTTTCCCGTCCCTCACAGTTTTACTCGGCACGTACCTGTCTAAAACGCATTTTACGATTGCCTTGAACTTTTTCCATAAACACTCAACATTGTCAGTGTCGGAACAGAAATTTTCGTTTTGATCTGTTAGGTAGTCTGAAATCTGCCTTCTATCACTCTTGCTAAACAGATAAACCTTCCTCCCTTTTTTTATATTCCTATTTGCTTCCATATTCAGGGATGCTTCAACGGCCTTATGATTACTGATTCCCTGTTCTGCACTTACAGAGTCGAAAAGTTCGGGTTTGTTTGTTATCAGTAGGTCCAAGATGTTATCTGCATGAGTCGGTTCTCTGTTTAATTGCTCGAGGTAATTTTCGGATAGTGCACTCAGTATAATGTCACTCGATGCTCTGTCCCTACTACCCGTCCTAAACATCTGAGTGTCCCAGTCTATATCTAATAAGTTGAAATCTCCACCTAAGACTATAACATGCTGAGAAAATTTATGTGATGTTTATTCCAGATTTTCTGTCAGTTGTTCTGCCACTAATGCTGCTGAGTCGGGAGGTCAGTAAAAGGAGCCAACTATTAACCTGGCTCGGTTGTTGAGTGTAACCTCCACCCATAATAATTCACAGGAACTATCCACTTCTATTTCACTACAGGATAAACTACTACTAACAGCGACAAACACGTCACCACCGGTTGCATGCAATCTATCCTTTCTAAACACCGTCTGTGCCTTTGTAAAAATTTCGGCAGAATTTATCTCTGGCTTCAGCCAGCTTTCCGTACCTGTAACGATTTCAGCTTCGGTGCTTTCTATCAGCGCTTGACGTTCCGATACTTTACCAATGCAGCTTCGACAGTTTACAATTACAATACTGATTGCTGCTTGGTCCCCGCATGTCCTGACTTTGCCCCGCACCCTTTGAGGCTGTTGCCCTTTCTGTACTTGCCCGAGGCCATCTAACCTAAAAAACCGCCCAGTCCACGCCACACAACCCCTGCTACCCGTTATAGCGTCCCCAGTGAAATAATACGAAAAGACTTAAAACACAGTATTTATAAAGAAAAGACATTTAAAAATTGAGTAATATATATTTTTTCATGTACCCGTAAAATAATAATTTCTCCGTGTAAGTTTCGAGTGCAAAGAAATATAACAAAATGATCTAAAGAGACGACAAGATACGCTCTTTTGTTAATTTTTTAGTCGTCTTCACTTCTTCTCTTGTCTTGGTTGCGTGTAGACGGACATCTTGCGAGTGCTGGCAACTGTAAGCATATTTGTACTAATTAATCAGATAATATATTGATTTAATATTATTGTTCACTTTTAATTTGTAAGAGGTGATCCCGATTTCATGTCCGCCTTCCCTTGAATTAACCTGCATTCGAGTAATTTACAGTGCAACAATCGCAACGGCCGATGCAGCCAACGACGCCATTACGTGGCGATATTAACTTTTAAAAAATTAGCGGAAGCGGAAAACTCGTCCGCTATTCACATAAAATACATTTTTCTCCTCAGCCGCCCAACGTTGCAAAAAATACGTAGCTTTAAGATTTTTATTTTCAGTTCAATAGCCGAGAGCCAGAGCCAGGACTCCGACTACAATGCAATGGTTAGCGGAAGAAGGTAAGAAGAAATACTCTCGCGCGTGTGGGCGCCTCAATTGTAATTAATAACTAAAGATTTTTTGCTTTAAAGTGAACTGACTAGCCGAGGAAATTAATATAAAAAGTTTATTCCATTGTTCAACTTATATGACCATGTTTTAAGATTCAGTGAGTCTAACATTCATTAACGTAACAAATAATTTAAGATTAATATTGTTAAAAAGGAGAACTTAACAAAAGCATTTAATCGTAAATCAGAATTGAATGAAATGTCATTTTTATTAAGGCCCACCACGTAAGTCGGCAACAATCAAAATAATAATAATAATAATAATAATAATAATAATATATTAAATTACGACGGCCGACGGACGCGAGATTGGCGCCGCAACTTTGGGGCCCGATCAAAGAAAAGGCGAAATTTATTAAATCTGATTCTATTGTAACGAATGTAATTATGTATGTGCCTAATTGTTGTAAAATATTAATGCCTATATGAATTGTTTTACATGTACAACAACAAAACCACACCCTGAGTAGATCTGAAGAAAAAAAAGTGTAGAGAAGAGAAAGGATTACGTTAAAGAAAAAAAAACCAAAGGTAAGACCTATTGTGCAAGCATCCTGTGTAGCTCTGTGCGGAATATCGAACCCATATGCACATGAGATACCTTCGGTGAAAAAATAGTAAGTAAAGTGCAAATTAAATTGTGTGTATTTGTGTATTTATGTGTCTATTTTTGGTGGGGATAATTATTCGTGTATGTATCAGTGTTAAAGATTTGTCAGTGTCTTAAAGTGAATTTATTATGGGTAAGATAGGACGACCTAAAGCATCCGTACCAGACGAACAAAATTTTGTTAACATGGAAAGTGAGGATCAAGTGCAAAACGTAAACGAATCCCAAGCCACCGTCTCGGATAACATAATTTCCGGAGCGGGGGACGAGGATCTGTGGACAGTGAATGACGCTCCACAGCAGAATGGGAACAGAATAACAATAACTCCACTGCCTGGGCAGGGGAGCAAATCGAGTGCTATATTAAGTGGGGCACCAGTATGCTCACCGATTGCAGACCCATTTGCAGAATTCCTGCGCAGGTTAGAAGAAAGAGATAGGGAGAGAGATCAGAAATTTGCTCAGATGCTCTTTGAGCAAGAGCAACAAAGAGAACAGAAAGAAAGGGAAAAAGAAAGGATGTCAGAACAGAGGGAAAAAGAAAGAGACGAAAAACTGGCTCAAATGCTACATGAGCAAGGGAAAGAATTTACGCAAAAGCTCAGTGAGCAATGGAAAGAATTTACGCAAAAGCTCAGTGTGGTGTGCGTACTGTAAGACCTTCGGTACACACACCATCAGATTATTTGACTTGTCGCTCTAACGAAGTAGGCGAGTGTCAGCAATATGTCTCGTTGTCTTATCGTGGCGTGTTTATCTTCTGCCGTTAGGTTAGACGATAGAAACGCCACTTGCACGCTTAGAGTAGCAGATTGACGGTGATCAACTTTAAACAGAACTTGATTAATTTTCACACACATTTATTAAAATAATAAAAAGCATAGATATTACGTAACTTGATTCTGGATGGTGTTTACAATTGACAATCTGAAGTTCCTTTGGTCTTGGTACATTAATCTTATTCTCACATATCTCTGATACTTGACAAAGTGTCTATACATTTCTCTTCATGGCTATGTACAGGAATATGATAATCTTAATAGGCGCAGACTGTAACTTGACTACAGACTAATGCAGACTAATCGGAGGTCTGTACTATCGTTATAATACCTCGCGCGTTGAGGTATCACTGCGCGAGTGTGATCCGCGAGGAGAAAAGGTTCTACGTTAACAGCAATCTCATTGGCTGCGTTACATATTAATACGCGGATCGGCGGAAGCAGAATTTGGTCCGTCTTTATGGCAGCGCCATCTCGTAGAGCGGAGACGGACGAGCGCTGCGCCTGCGCTGTTGTGCTTAGCGGGGCGCGCTCTAGTGGGAAAGTTGTGTACACGCTGACTACGCGGAACTATGTACACAACACTCACAAGGGAACCTCCCCATCGCACCCCCCTCAGATTTAGTTATAAATTGATGCAGTGGATAGGCCTTGAAAAACTGAACACAGATCAATCGAGAAAACAGGAAGAAGTTGTATGGAACTATGAAAAAAATAAGCAAAATATACAAACTGAGTATTCCATGTGCAAGTTAAGCAACATCAAGGACAATGTGAGCAGGGGAGCGCAGTGGTCCCGTGGTTAGAGTGAGCAAACGCGGAACGAGAGGTCCTTGGTTCGAGACTTCCCTCGAGCGAAAATTTTACTTTCTTTATTTTCGCAAAGTTACGATCTGTCCGTTCATTCATTGTTGTCTCTGTTCACTGTAATAAGTTTAGTGTCTGTGTTTTGCAACCGTACCGCAAAACCGTGCGATTAGTAGACGAAAAGGCCGTGCCTCTCCAATAGGAACCGAAAACATTTGATCGCAAGGTCATAGGTCAACCTATTCCTCCACAGGAAAACACGTCTATATATTCTAGCCGGCCGAAGTGGCCGTGCGGTTAAAGGCGCTGCAGTCTGGAGCCGCAAGACCGCTACGGTCGCAGGTTCGAATCCTGCCTCGGGCATGGATGTTTGTGATGTCCTTAGGTTAGTTAGGTTTAACTAGTTCTAAGTTCTAGGGGACTAATGACCTCAGCAGTTGAGTCCCATAGTGCTCAGAGCCATTTGAACCATATATTCTATACGAGACTGGTGACGGCATGTGCGTCACATGACAGGAATATGCTGTCGATCAACCTAACTTGCACACTTGGCGAATGGGTAAAAAGATTCTTCTACCTTGCCCGATTTAGGTTTTCTTGTGGATGTGATAATCACTCCCAAAAAAGTGATGAAAACATAAGAGTTTGTCACATAAACTGCTACAAATGAATGCAACAGTTTCACAGTCGCACAGTTTTCCCTGTGCTCCGTCAAAACATATGTTTTTTACGTTTTCAAATGTTTCCGTGTGTAGACCGTCAAATCCTGCATATGTCCAAGCAAATCTAAACATGTCCTGGAATTTTGGAGAGCGAAGTTGATTATGTGTGAGTGCCTGAACTTTAATAATTGTCTGAAAATAAAAAATTAAACTTTTCACTCGAGAGAAGATTTGAACCAAAGACTTCTCGGTCAGCAGCTGCTCACGCTAACCACGGGACCACGGCGCTCGTAAGCTGACACTCTCCTATATGTTGCCTATCTTGCGCATGGACTACTCAGTTTGTATATTTTGCTTATTTTTTTCATAGTTCCACACAACTTCTTCCTGTTTTCTCGATTGATCTGTGTTCAGTTTTTCAAGGCCTATCCACTGTGCCAACTTATAACTAAATCTGAGGGGGGTGCGATGGGGAGGTTCCCTTGTCAGTGAGCAATGGAAAGAATTTAGGCAAAAGCTCAGTGAGCAACAGCAGCGCAGTGAAACTAGACAGTATCCAAAGCGAACTTGCTGAGATGCGGGACGCTTGCAAAGAAATACCCGATCTTGTGCAAAGCTTAGCCGGCGAGATGCAAAAATTACAGATAACGCAGGCTAGGCTTGAAGACAATGTCCAAACTTTAACCAACCGCGTGGATAATGTGGGGATAGATGCACGGAAAAGTATTGATACATATTTGGAAGTGCAAGCTCAAAAAGTCGAAAAAGAATTTAATGAATGGCTAGAAGTAAAGGATCGCGAGATATCTGCGAACATTGAAAGCGACGTAAAAACAGCTGTAGAACAAGCGACTGCGGCCGCGAGTGTAAACACTGAGGCTAGCGCTGCCGCACTACGCGCCGAATGAACACAGATCAAATCCCGTGTGACAGCGGAGTTGCCGAATTGGCAACAGGAGGTCGCGCGGAGACTGTGTTGGAAAGCAATGTAAACAGTGGCGGACAGATGAATCCGACTCCGCGTACGGATTACTATAATAACGCGGACGGTATGCAGGGTGCGAGTGCGCAACCGCAACCTAATGTTAATTATGAGTATGGACAACATGCGATACCGTGCAGCGCACTTCACGAAGTAATGAATGTCACAGAATGTAGCAATCAGATGTGCAAAAAGGAGGACAATGTGATAAAACACAGGACATTCCAACCCTTCAATAGCGAAAAACGAAATTTCCACCCTGTGGTATTCATTAAGAGCTTCAGGAATGTGTTTCCCAGGACATGGACGGAAAGACAAAGAATACAGTTCGTAGTCTCCTTTATTCAATGTGACACGGCACTGTGGCCCACCGACGTGTCCGAAAAATGTCTAACGATGCAACAGTTTGAAGGTGCATTCTTGCAAAAATTCTGGTCCGATAGCGTCCAAGAAAGACTAGGCAAGGAGTTGTACAGTCCAGAAATGTACAAAAAAAAAGGTTCAAATGGCTCTGAGAACTATGCGACTTAACCTCTGAGGTCATCAGTCACCTAGAACTTAGAACTAATTAAACCTAACTAACCTAAGGACATCACACACATCCATGCCCGAGGCAGGATTCGAACCTGCGACCGTAGCGGTCGTTCGATTCCAGACTGTAGCGCCTGGAACCGCACGGCCACTCCGGCCGGCAAATGTACGAAAGATGGGAACGTTACGCAAATATTTTGAAAAGTATATAAACAAAACCAAGTACTGGGAAGAGCCCATGTCCGATCGTGACATAATCAGATTAATAAAAATGAAGTTGCCCAGTGAAATTAAAAGATATTTCATCAATGTGCCGGAATATGATATAGAACAATTCATGGAAATAGTGGATTCTGTTGACTTATTGATCGAAGACAAGAAAACCGAAAACAAGTGGAACCATGCAGGCCGTAATCAACAAAAAGCCGATTACAATGGCAGCAACAGTAACGGTAGTAACCTAGTACCAAATGGTTACGGGAATAGGCAAGAGCACCGGCAACAGCATCGAGGCACAAACAATGGCAATGGGTATAACGGCAACGGTTATAATCGTCAAAAACGGAAGACATCATGATGGACGCACGACTAATGGATATAATGGTAACGGCAATCCGCAATGGCGGAACAACCGAAACCAGTGGCGTGGTTATAATGAACAGACACCACTGTGGCAACAAAACACAGCGCCGCAATGGAACGCCAATCCAGTTCCATCACAGAACATATCAGGAAGTTACAACCGACCACCGCAAAACCAGAGCCATACGCAGTATCAAAATACACCATCGGGGAGGCAGGGCGGTCAACCCAACAGTAGCAATAACAACAACCAGAACCACAATGTGAGGTTAGTGGAAGTGCCAGACAATTGTCAACCCACTAATGCTCGTCCGTTAAACTAAAGACAGCCACAATACGCTCTCCGTTGTTGGCTGTAGGATGGTGTAGTGAGGGCACATTCACCGATGACATCCATAAACTTTGTATGCTGAGATACAATGAGGGAATAAAAATAGAAAAGGAAATTGTAGACATACCGCAGAAATGTAACTGAGCCGACAAAAGTGTTGTGCAGGCTATATTGCAAGCAGATATGTACGGAGCACCCATACAGATAATAGTCGATACCGGTGCGTCAACCAATGTCATGAGTGCAAATTTTTACAAGTGCTTGAGTCAAAATAATAGAATACCAGTATTTCCAGTGAAGAATTGTCGTGTAACTGGTGCAATAGGTGCACAATCTCATATCATAAGGCACCAGGTGGAAGTTGAGTTTGCGGTAGGAAATGAAGCAATGAACAGCTCGTTCCTAGTAGTTAATGGATTAGGTGTTGCTTGCATCCTGGGGATGGAATTTTTACGCCAGAGGGGCGCAAAAATCGACCTCTTGTGCGGGGAAGTAAGCCTTATGAATGACGGTAGACGTGTAATTTTGCCATTGTTGAGGACACGGGAAGTGCACGGTAAATATTGCCGGAGCTTTCAGTGTAGATTCGAAAGAATACAGGTAATGAATTTATATTCTGACTTAAGTACAAGACAAGCATGTTATAAAGAGTTCATTACTGAAGACAGAGAGGAAAAAGGAAACTGATAGCCATGAAAGTCAGGGAGTCAGAACATTTGACTGAAGCACAACAAAACGAATTAACTCAGCTACTTACAGATTATGAGAATGTGTTTTCGGAAAAACCCGGTGTTATTGAGGGCTACACCTATAACATCGAAGTGGTACCTCACTTTACTTTCTGTCACGCACCATCCCGTGGTCAAAGAAGGGGGCAGTTACGAAGCAAATAAGAAAAACACTTACAAAGACTTAAAGAAGATAGCGCAGTAGAGCAACTTTTACATATGTGAGTAGCAGGTTAAGTTTAGAGTGTATTTTTTTCTGTGCGTAAATGTCCAGATTTTAGTGTAACATTTAAAGACAGTGAGGCACACAGGATTAGCGCGATTCAATTTTGTAGATGTTAAGGAATAACAGTATTTTTAAGCAATTGCATTTTGAAAGAAAAAAATGAATGTAGGTTTAAGAATACTTTACAAATTTCATTTTTAAAAATTCTTTAAAAATATTTTTAAAAAATTCAACAGCATGTAATGATGAAAGAATTTTTCATTAGTGTATCATGAATATTTTTGAACTGTAGTAGTAATGAAACTTATGAAATACAATATTATAGTGTATATGTTATTCCATGTATTTATGTCTATACCGACCCTGAAATATGATCAATCATAATTTACTAAACAACATGAGTGCAGGGTGTACATCACCTAAGGTACCTCATGTGTTGTGGACAAGGTACAAAGCAAATCAGTAAACGCGACTAACGCTAAGCACTGTTAAAGTATAATGCCATCTTCTAAGACAGAGATTAGCACGAATTTATTGTGTAAACAAAAGTTACAAATCTAACACTGATCTAGGAACTTGCACGCTAGGCCTAGGTTACAAAATGTGTAAAATAATACGAGAGGCAAAGTTTTGTAAAGTCGAGCCTGGCTCTGGAGGGCAAGTACGCAATGAGTAGGCAGACATGACATGGGGACTTACCTCAGATGAGATGGAAATACAACTGTATAGTCAAAAGTCTGAAGGCAAGTACGACTATAGTGGAAAATGGAACGAAGTAATTAGTGCGGGAGACTGGTAAAATCCAGCACGAGACAAAATCCAGTTCAGACTGAATGAAATACATTAGTGTTTGTGAAGTAATCGAAACAGTTACTTTAAGCAGTGTGAAAAACTGTGAAGGTGAAACTGTGATACGGACAGTGAAGTGCTAGTATTGAACGTTCAACAGCGGTGAAGACGCCAAACGTCAATATTACGCACGAAAAACTGTGAATTTACTTATAAATGTGAACTGTTAACGTGAATTGAACCCACAGTCAATATTTTTGGGACAGACTGTAATTTCAGTGAGTACAATAATGCGAGATTGGAATGCGATGCGTGGACTGTTGCAAAACAGCGACCGCAGAAACGGCGAATGTTTGTGCTAAGCTCGTATTAGGACACTCACCAGTGCCTGCGAGTGCGGTGAAAACACAAACAATTTTATCAAGACAAAAACTGACGTGTAATAGAAACAGTATCGCATCAAAACTGCAATCACGGGAGAAGATCGATGTCATGTATTCTGCAAGACAATGATGGCTTGACACTCGGAAACTGACGAAAACTTAACAACTGCCGCACTAATAAATGCTTCTTCCCCACTAGCGTAACCATCTGCAGCGGGAGGGAAATATTACGTTGGTTGCGTGTATGTTTCATGTACTACGTTGGAGAGGCGTAGCAGAGCTGACTCCTGCCAACAAGCGCAGGAGGCGGATATCATCCCACTCCGCCACGCCCGGCCGAGACAGAAGCGCATCGCCAATCGTGCAGCCGATCGCTGATTCTGGCGATCCACGACGGCGAGAGACACGCTGGCGTCGAGCGGGCGTTGACCTCTCCGCGGCCGCCGCGAACGCCGAGCACCGAACACACCAGCCGGCGACATCGTGAGCTAAACGTCGCGGCGTAGGTCATCAACGACACCGCAATCAATAACGACGATATATTAATTGTTGTAATGACCTCATTTATTTGCATAGTGCAACGAAAAATTGTTCGTAACGTATGCACATCCTGTACTCCAATGACATCCCAGAAACAATTAAGTGAAAATAACCAAAGCAGTTAGTCTGTCGCTCCGCCGAGGATTTCCCCAGGGTTTCCCTACGGCTGCGCCAAATGGGGAACGAACAGTTGACACCC